>NW_026988425.1:114000000-116500000 GCF_030222135.1 Aotus nancymaae
AAGGGGCAGGATCTCTTGAGTTCAAGATTTTGAGGCTGCTGTGAGCTATGACTGCATCACTACACTCTAGCCTGGGCAACAGAGTAAGACATTGTCTCTTAAAAAATCATAATAAAATAGAATGAAAACCAGAAATTTAGAGTGTTAGGTGGGTTGGTTCCTCTTGAGAGTTCTGAGGGAGGATAATCTGTTCTGTTCCTCTCTCCTGTCTATTCTTGGTGTTCCTTGACTTGGAGAAGCCTCACTGGAGCCCCTACCTCCATCTTTACATGGTATCCTTTGTGTGTGTCCTTACATGGTCCTCTGCTTATAAGGACAGGTGTCATATTGGATTAGAGGCCTACGCTATTCCAGTATGATGTCATCTTAACTAATTACATCTGCCGTGACCCTATCTCCAGATAATACCACATTTTGAGGAAGACAGCATAATCATTTTTAAGGGGGCTGGGAGGCACAATTCAATCCATAAAACTTGCCTGGAAGAATGTGTAGCATTAAATGCCCAAAGAAGCCCTGCAAACACCTGGCGATGCCAATTCCAGTCCCTCTGTTCACATCCACCCCGCTAGAATTGATGAAGCACGCCAGCCATGCACAGTTGGAACTTCGCAGGTTTTAACATATCCAGGTTCTGTTATCATCTCATCTCTTTACCCCAGGCAGCATCCACATCACAACAATTTACTACCCTTCCTTTATCTCATTTATGCTTTAGAGGCCAGGAAGGAGCTCCTGGCTGGGCTTATCTTATTTGGGAAAGAGTCATAGAGGCACTCAGGTTCACACCAAGCAACTGCTGGCCTGCCTCACAGCTCCCCACTGTCCTCTGGCCTCCAGTCTTTCCTTCCTTGAATCCATGGTATTCACTTTCTGAGTCAAACCAGCTTACAGAGCTACCAACACTCCAAACCTCCTCATTCTGTGCATTGCGTAAGAGTTAAGCCAGTGTACTCAGAGGGGCCTTCCTGCTCTCCTCTTTGATCCTCGTCCTCTAAGCCACTACATGGTTGCTGTCCAGCAGTCAACAAAGCCACTCATTGCTTTCCTTAAACACACACACACACACACACACACACACACACACAGGCACATGCATGCAAACACATGCGCATGCGTACAGACATGTGCACATACACACGGACAAGCATGCGCACGCGCACACACACACACACACACTCACACAGTGTGTTTCCTGCTGCACTATCCTTGCTCTTCTCACCTCCTGGGATGCTGTGCCAGCCCTCACAACAGGATTAAATCCCATCTACTCAAAATTCTGCTCACATACGCTCTCCTCCAAGGAGCCCTGTCTGCCGCGAACTGAATGTCATTTCTCTTTTTCCTGTTCTATCCACACCTGTCCTACAGAAATTCCCATCTACTTTGTTGATGTCTTTTGATATTCCTGCTCAAATCCACCCATGCTTGCCTAAGTGAGCAAAAGCACTCACTGGCTCCCTGAGCCTGCAGAGGTGGAAGAGGGTAATGGTAGGAGCATAGGGGCTGGATGCAAACTGCCTGGATGTGAATTCTGGCTCTGCTGTGGTGTCATCAGAGGAGTGTGGCTCTGGGTTCAAATCCCATCTGTGATTTCTCAGGCCTGACCGTAGACTATGATGAAGGCTTTGCCTCACCGGCCTCTCAGGGGAAGCTGCCATCCCTACACCAGGCTTAGTACACAGTCAACAGACAGCAATCTCTGAAGGGGGTTGGAGTCAAGGCTTCAGAACCACCTGTCCGGTCAGGCTCTTGCACAAATTTGCATTCTTAGCTCCTGCTCCTGCATTCCCAGGTCACTTTATCTGAGGCCTTCGGGGGAGGTCTTCATTAGGCACCTCTGCAGAGGCCTCTTTGTAGGGGAGCGGAGGAAGCCTTGAAGATACTTTCCCTTCTCTACTCCAGCACTTTTCCACTCCTAGACCTTCCTTCCTGTCCTCTCCCTACCACAACCTCAGGGTCCACAAAACTTCTAGAGCCTTCTGTTAGGGGCTCCCTCCACCTGTGAGATGACCCCACATCGTGTTGATCCACCTGACCCATGTGCCGTTCCATGGGGAAAAATGGAACAGTGGGAGTCGGTGCTTTTTCTGGCCTTAGCCTCTTGCTTGCACTATCACAGTAAGTGATTAAAGGCTTAACTCATTCATGGGTTGTTGCTTTAATTGGCCACTCCAACACCTGGCAGCTCAGCACGCTCTTTTTCTCTCTCTCTCTCAGCTCAGCTGAGCTCCTGACTAAACCAGGGTATAACAGAACCTAACTTCTAGTAATATTGCAATATCTAAATAAGATAATCCATGTAGCATTTGTTTTTAATTGTGATTTAAAAATACATAATCTGAGGTCTACACTTTTTTTTTTTTTTTCTTTTTGAGATGGAGTCTCACTCTGTTACCCAGGCTGGAGTGCAGTGGCTCCATCTGGGCTCACTGCAACCTCTGCCTCCCAGTTCAAGCAATTCTCCTGCCTCAGCCTCCAGAGTAGCTGGGATTACAGTCATGCGCTACCACATGCGGCTAATTTAAAAAATATATCTTTTTGGTAGAGACGGGGTTTTACCATGTTGGCCAGGCTGGTCTCGAACTCCTGCACTCAAGTGATCTGCCCGCGTTGGCCTCCCAAAGTGCTGAGATTACAGGCACAAGCTACTGCACTCAGTGTATACATTTAAATTTTTAAGGACTCAGTGCAGTATCGTTACCTATTAGCATGATGTCAAAGAGTGGATTGCAGAACGATTTCATCTTGCACGGCCGAAACTCGGGGAGTGGCAAATGAAAGTTGCTGTACATATAGCACCTTTTAATAGAAACCTGGTACATGGTCTTTCTTAGTAAATGCTTACATTTATTGTTATTATCGCTATTGCCTACACCGTGACCTTCTTCAAGCCCTGAAGCATAGCATATGAGGCCTTACATGAGTGTGCCCCATTCCAAATAACACTTCATTTTGCACTCTGCTGAATGGGAGAACATTAAATGCTGTAATTCCACCACCTCAAACATTGTCTTCAGCCATAGCAAAATATTTTTAATTCCCGCTAAATATATTATTTGTCCCCCTCTCTCCTTCTTCATTAAACTGATGTCTCTCCCATTTGCCTGACATTTTCTCCCTTATCCCTCATGGCCCTGCTCAGAAGCCACTTTCTCGGTGAAGACTTGCTAATTCCTGCAGCTCCTTATCTCTCCCTTCTTTCTGATATTTCCTTTTGTCAAATGTCTTCATTTGTACACATATTTCATTCAATTACATTTACTTAATTCTATTTCTCTTTCACTTCCTAGAAGGAACCACATCTTTTAAATATTTGTATTTCTAACCAATCATTCACCATTGGTTGAATAACTGACATACAGCTGCTACTGGGATGGTAAGACTCGTGTCTGATTCCAGGGGTCCCCTCAAGTGCCTAGTATAATGCCTGGGACATAACTGCTATTGGGAAAACGTCTAGGAACTACACACACAAATGAAAGGGGGGTCCCCCAAACATAAACATCAGTTTAAACAAGATCAGAGGTTCCTAAAAATCCCATCAAATGCAAGAAAAAATATATAGTGGTAGAAGAAAATCACACCAAAAATTTTTAAACAAGACAGGATTTTTTTAGGCTTGAAGAAGGTCACAGTGATAACACAGGCAATAGCAATAATAACAATACATTTTTTTTGAGACGGTGTCTTGCTCTTTCGCCAGGCTGGAGTACAGTGGTGCAATCTCAGCTCATGCAACCTCTGCCTCCTGGGTTCAATCGATTCTCCTGCCTCAGCCTCCCAAGTAGCTGAGACTACAGTCACACACCACCATGCCCAGATAATTTTTGTATTTTTAGCAGAGATGGGGTTTCACCATGTTGGCCAGGATGGTCTGGATCCCTTGACCTTGTGATCTGCCTGCCTTGGCCTCCCAAAGTGCTGGGATTACAAGCATGAGCCACTGTGCCTGGCCAACAATAAATTTTTTATATCTTTTAAAGGTGTTTAAGTTGAAGGGAGTATGTATTCTTGGTTTAGTCATTGTGAGCATATTTCATGTTGGTTTGGTCTTCTTTTATCACAAGACAAACATCAAACAACAACTGAACAACTGAAATCCTTTCAAATGATCAGTTATCACAAAATACTTGGGAATACTTTCATGTGGAGTCTTGGTTTCAGTATGTGTGTACATGCAAGCATGTGGTGCAAGTGTGTACACTTTTGTAGATTTGTGTTTTTTAAAAACTGTAACTTTAAAAGATTGGGGTTTAATATCCTTTGAGAGTTCCCTAATTAGGCTCTGCTCCTCTTCTTAGATGAGTTTAGTACCCAAGTAAATGAACTAATTAGTAGTCTGTTGTTGAATGGAGCTACAATGTTGTATAAAATCCCTGGTCATCATTGAGAGTTCCTGCGTAGGACAGCAATTAAATAGTTCAGAAAAAAATAAAAGCTGTTCTCTATTCCCTCACCTTATTCCATGACAAGAGTGTTTGCATGTGCTGTGCTCAGTTCCCAAATGGGCTTGGGCAGGAGGCCGTGGGTGATGGGCAGCCAGCAACCCAAATCTGGACACTAAAACCAATGCAGTGATGAAAAGACAAAGGCAACTCCCAGAAGAACAGTGATCTCTTGAGTGACCCAAGTAGTCTCTGCAAGCCTTTGAATTTTACCTTGATGTTTCAATGAAGGCAAGGAGAGAAAGGAGGGACTAATTCTATTGATTGGTGTGACTCAAAATCTAGCATAAAAGTAACATAGTGATACGCAGAGCATGTGACATAAAACAAACCTAGTCCGCTGTGACTAAAGTATGCTCTGACCTTCTTTTGTCCCCACGGATTCTGGTAACACCACAAGCTAGAGTTTAGTTGAGGATTCGTTTATGAATAAGCAAATATATCAAATCTTACATGAATTATATTTAGTCTGTTCTGAAATGGACACATTTTGACAAGAGAAAATGAATTAATAATTAGTTTTTTGTACTGGATTTGTAGATGAACCTTGAGAATGATTTATTTTATATATACATAAAAGATCTTGAGAATGATTTCATATATATACATATATACCTACTATATACATATATATACATACATACATACTATATACATAGTATTACTATATATATGTATATTTTTATATATATTTCATATATATACATATATACATGCTGTATACATATATATACATATATACACACTATATACATAGTACACTATATACATTATATATATATATATGTATGAATTCTGGGATACATGTTCAGAACGTGCAGGCTTGTTACATAGGTATACAAGTGCCACAGTGGTTTGCTGTACCCATCAACCCATCATCTACATTATGTATTTCTCCTAATGTTATTCCTCCCCTAGCTCCCCACCTCCCAACAGGCCCCAGTGTGTGATGATTTCTTAGACTGTTACATTTCACTCTTATCACAGTTCTCTGCTCCTCAACCCACCCCGGACTCCCGCTCACTGGGCCCCAGTTGCCTTCCATGGGAGTACCTTGCTTTAGAATTGGAAACAGCTGCCACTGGGAGCTGTGTCAATAGGGTCCCTCTGTGCCTCCAAGTGAGTGTCCAGTACCCAAGGCTGTATAGAGAATGGAGACCATTAAATGCTGTAATACATTTAAGGTCATTGACCAAGAGCACGTAGAACGTAAGGGAAATCTATTTCAGGTTCCTTCTTCTCAGTGTAACTTCTCCAAGTCACCTCCCCTGCTCAATATATCCTCAATCAACCTACAATCGCAGCCTCACCTACCTGTACACAGAGCCCTGTTTCACTATAGCATCTTCTCTTCCAAGGCATTAATCTTTATAATTTTTCAGTGATGATCTCATCCCCAGCCTCCTGAGTCTTGGCAATTCACTGCTTACCAAAGCCACTGACTACAAAAAGCTGACTACCAATGTTTTTTCCATAAATGCTAAGGAAATGGAGGCCTTGGCCTCAGTGGCTACACATCCCATAGGGAAGGAATGGGAGATGAGTGAGGTGCTGTCCTACTTGCACAGGAGAAGGAAACAGAGCTCAGGTCTTCATCAGGCCACCACTTCCTCTTCCTAACACATCTAGAGTGAAACATACCTATTAATACACACATTTACATCCCCATCTGTTCTGAGAAAGTCACTCCCATTCACTGAAGCCTGGTTCTGTTTTGGGAACTAACACCCTGAGTTACTTGAGGAGGCATCTTAGAGCGATGGGACACCAGAGAAACCAGGCCAGCTCTCACCTCCTCCATCCCAGCTTCCACCTGCTCCTGAGAGCAGGAGGGAGAGCCTTTCACCCCACAGTATTTAGATCAGTAGCAAGTTACTGGTTCAGATTTCAATTAAAATAGAAATATCTAGCAGAGGTTTCATGTGTCTTCAAAGATATTATACTCAGATGCAATACTAAAAGGAAAAGTTATTTGTCTACAGAAAACTGTCATAACTAGGCCAATACACTAGAAACTGCTGACATGTCTCAAGTTGAGAGAAGCTAATGGAAGGACTGTGTATTCTCTGAAGCATTATTTCTGTCACAAGAGCCGAACAAACCTTAAAACACAGGCAGCAAACTCCCAAAACCATGGGTTAAGGGAGAAAATAAGAAGATAACTTAAAAATATAGGATATTCTGTTGAAATCCAGATGTTTTCAGTATGCTAAAATATTGCACGATGGATCTTAAAGATTTTGTTACAAAGAGTCAAGATGGTCAGTGCAGGTCTTGCAGGACAGGAGATCACCACCGGCCCATGAGGACTCGGCTGTCACTGCCCAGGACACTGCCAGGCAGGAGCAGGTCTCCACAATGGTTGTGGAACAAATGGATGGATGAAGCGCTGCACTTACCGCTCATCACAAATGCCCCAGGGTAAAGCTAGAATCTGGCATGTACTGATGAAGAGCTAGTTATGATCCAAATGCTGAATCTCTGCCAACTCTTTCAATTCTTACATCAAACTCATGAGACAGATTCCATATCATTTCTTTTTTATAGAAAGTTGAAGGAATTTGAATGTAGCCGATCAGGCCAAGAGAGGAAGGGCTGAGAGTTGGTACAGTCAGTTTAGCTGTGCATTTCACAACTTCATTTTATGACTTTGCAGAAATCAGGTTAAATTTTGAATGTGAAGAAGACTTAGAATCAAACAGAAGTCTAAGAAAACAGGTGACCATAACATAATGATGTGGTCAATCTATTTAACAAAATGTGTATTTAATTCCATGTTCTATTTTCCTTTTGAAGCTATTATTAATCTATGATACAGTCTACCATGAATGACGTCTTAGGTTCAAGGGAATAAAGTGAATATGCTCACCAGTCAAAAATATTTTCTCATAGGAAATACCATGACAGCAATTTAGAGACTCTCAACTATCGTTGTTTAAGAAGAAAATACTTGGCCTGGTGTGGTGGCTTACACCTGTAATCCCATCACTTTGGGAGGCTGAGATGGGCAATCACGAGGTCAGGAGTTCGAGACCAGCCTGGCCAATACGGTGAAACCTGTCTCTACTAAAAATATAAAAATTAGCTGGGCATTGTTGTTGGCACCTGTAATCCCAGCTACTCGGGAGGCTGAGGCAGGAGAATCACTTGAACCTAGGAGGTGGAGGTTGCAGTGAGCAGAGATCATGCCACTGCACTCCAGCCTGGGCAACAAAGTGAAACTCCCTCTCAAAAAGAAAAAAAAAAAGAAGAAATACAATTTTTTTTTTCTGAGTTGGAGTCCACTCTCTTTTCTGGGATGGAGCACAGTTATGAAATCATGGCTCAGGGCAGTCTCAACTTCCTGGGCTCAAGGGGTCTTCTCTCCTCAGCCTCTGAATAGCTGGGACCACAAGCATGCACCACTAGGCCTGGCTACATTTTTCATTTTTTCATAGAGGTAGAGTCTCACTATGTTGGCCAGGCTGGAAAAAGGCAATCTTTTAATAGTTTCCTATGGCCACAATGCCTTTCTGAGCCTCAATTTCCTCAATTATAAATGGGAATGAGAATGCCTAAACCTCAGTGGTTATCTGGAAGGACTGGCAATGGTATGTACAAAGCATCTGGAATTGTGCCTGGAACACAGGAGGGACCTCAAGTACCACTGTTAACTGATATTCATAGCACAAACCTAGCAAAGATGCACTTCAGCCTTCACCAGGCTCTCCATGATGGTCCATATTATGTGTCTGTGGTCAAAGTAATGCATTTAGAGTTGGTTTTAATGAGCTACCACCCATCTATTAACCCTTACACATTCGTTTAATAATCCTGTTGGGTGAGGGCCTCTAGAGTACGGTTCCTGCCCCTTTGGTCTGGCAGCCTGACAGAAAGCGGTCTCTGGTATAATACCTACAATTATACACAGCTTCCCATCAGCACAGCCCTTTAATAGCTCAAGTGAGCAAAGCACCTTGTAAATAAGGTAGTGTTGGCATTTTCATGTTGGTTTCCTTTAAGTAAGAGCCTATGGTTTAGAAAATGGTTTCAAGTTAAGCTCAGCATTCTGATAGCCCACTTAAGGATATCGGAATGCTGCCTTTCTGCCTTTCCTCAACATTCATGCATCCTTTGGGGAAATCTTTACTTAGCCCCTGGGATGCACTAGGCTTGGGGCTGCTCTTAAGGTATAGCGGCAGTAAAAAGGGAATTCCCATCCTCATGTAGTCCATAGCCTGGCGGGAACACAACCATTTGACATGAAGTGATGAGGAATTGTCCTGGGCAACATGAAAGAGGTACGGAAAGGTGAAGCCAAAGGGTAGGAGACCTAAGCTAGTCTGGAGGGAAACGAAGGGGGCTTCTGAGCACCAGATTCCTCGACTACAAAGTGAAGAATGAGAAGGCCTCAGCTGGGTGAAGTGGCACAGCCAGGTGAGAGTTCAGGCCTAGTAAAACCCCTGAGTGAGCATCCAGAAAAAAGGGTGAGCAGGGCACTTTCTAGGAAATGTAATCAGGGAGAAATGCAGTCCACCTGGACCATGTGGCACAGTGGGCAAGAAGCATGGGAAAAAGCAGTTAAAGTGGGCAGCACCCAATTTGCAGGACCCTCTAATCCATGTGAAATCTATGAGGACAGCAGCAAACACTAGAGTCAACATGCATTTCCTTCCTTTGACTCACGTGGGCTCTAGCAAATATCCCTAGGTTGCAGTTACAGTGAAACGACTTACACACTTGGATTTGTGTGAAAAAGAGCTGAACGATGACTGTGTTCCTTTATAAACCCTACGCATCCTTCAGGCCCAGCTTAAAATCTGCCTCCGCTATCAATCCACCCTTGATCAGTATAAAGTGGTTTCTCCATATTCAGACCTCCCAGTATTTTTTGCTTTCATCACTTAATTATACTGGCTTGTTAAATTATCTTCTCATACACCAGTGGTTTAACCCTCCTATTAGACAGAAGCCTTCTAAAGAATTATGATACTCTTTGAAACTTCTCTGTATCCCCCTCTATATCCGGTATTACAATTATTCTCTTGGCCAAAAAATGTAATTCTAAACACAAGTAATACACCAAGGAATAAGATAGAAATGGCTTCTGGTCTTGGGGATCTTAAGTTTTGTCAGCAATACAGGTCAGATAAAAAAAAATTTAAAAATATTACACATATGAATATATATGTATATATATGCATAAATATAATTTTAAATAATGCTAAGAACAATGATGAAATAAAGGGAATTGTGTTAGGAAGTACCTGGTTTGGGGGCAGGCTACTTAATATTTTATGGCAGAGAAAATTCAAATAGTTGATAAATTAAGGTAAGATATGGACAATAAGAAGAAACACACCATGCAAACATCTGATGTTAGGAGGTCCAGACACTTAAACACTAAATGCAGATCTCTAGGATGGAAAATCATCTATGACAAAAGCAGGCCAAAGGGGCAGGGCAGGGAAAGCAAGGAGAAATGAGAGCAGTAGGAAGTAGGAGATCACATAGAGACTTGTAGAACATAGACAGAGTTTGGGTTTTATTCTAGGTATAATTAGAAGTCTTTGAAAGGTTTTATGTACCTAGAAGGTAGTTGATTTTAAAACTTACTGATTGCTTGAATGGTTATGCACATTCAGCCTCAGGAAAAAAATTGTTTAACAGAATAAAATTTACCAAAAATTATATTTTAATTTTGAGTTAAACACTCATACCGAAGGCACTAACAATTGTGGAAAGTGATAGCAAAATAATAGAATTGGCATAACAACACTTTTCAGAATTGTCCCTTACAGCAGATGTTATCTGTCAATATTACCTTCTTTCTACAAATGTGTCTTTCATGTAAACAACATCTGCACGTTTGCATGATGAAATTGAAATAAGAGCCTGCTGGAAAACCATTGGAAATCCTTGTTTCTATCCTTGAGTGAATGTCACAAAAAATAAACTTCATGACTTCAAGTCTTTAAAGAGAAAGTTGGTTAATCAGAAAAACAGCAGCTGAGCTGGTAAGTACTTTTAAAAGGAAATCTTGTGTATGTAAGCACCTATTTTGCAAATGAAGCGTGAGAAGCCATGTATATAGAAGGCAGAACTCTTAACTGGTGGTCATTAAACATCTTATGGGCAAAAGCGGTAATTAATTACCTCCATCTTAGCTTCAACAATTGCTTTGATTTGCATTTTTAGCATGGAACAACTGAGTAAAACAGCCTAAAATATCAATAATGATATGAATCAACAGCAAAAAATAATAACAGCTGACATTTATGAGACTCCTACTCTGTGCCAAGCACCATAGTGAATACTTGGCAGGTATTTGCTCATTAAATTATCAAAAAAATCCCTAGAGCTATTGCCAAGAATAAACCCATTTGAATGGATGAAGAAATGAGGCTGAGAAAAATGAAGCAACTCACCCAGGGCCTCAAAGTTGATGAGCGTGACAGCCAGAGATACAGCCTCTCATTCTCAACTGTTTCACTGTCGCCATCTGAGTGGCCTGGTTGAAGCATCTTGCTTGCAGCTTTAAAGACTTTGTCGATTGCTGTGTGGTAAATATTACACACTTTAGGTTGGTTCTTGAGTGGTGCCACTGCCTATTTAACCTTAGCAAAGGACCCCTTAATTCATTCAAAAAATATTCATTGAGTGTATGCTATGTCCCAAGCAATGGGGTTACAACCATGGACAAAACCAACTAAGTTCCTGACTTCTAGACTTGCCATTCCAGTTGATCTTAGTTCAAGGGAAAGGGGACACAGACAGGCAAACATGTATGTTAACATGTGTCTTATAGTGGTAAGTATAAGAAAATAAAATGGAGTAAGGAAACAGAAAGTGATAAAACAGGATACAAAGCTTCTCTTTTTAAATGGTGTGATCCCGGATCACATTCTCTGACCACATTTCCCCAGAAGAGCATATACAAATCAAAATGACACTCCCACACAGAGAGGGAAGAGAGACGTTGGTGCAGATGAGGGCATTGTTGTACACAATCAGGAGAAATCCTTAGAGGCAGACTCTGAGTTTTCAAGTCTGCTGATTGTAACACAGGAGATATTTAACATTACAAGCAATTGCTTCACATTGCACATAGATTTCTCATGGGATTTTTTTTTTTTTTGTATAGTAAGTCTACTTTTATGTAGTAAGTCATTTATAAAAATGCATTTCCCCAGAAGTCTCTAGGGAATACACCACATAATATGGTAAGCATATTTATGCTATGCATTTGTGACATAATAATGACATCAGCAAGAAGGAGGGGGTGATTATCTCAAATGACTTCATATCTAATTGTCTCAAACTTATGAGAAAAAAAGAACCCAAAAAACAAATAACAAAAAAGTATGCCAATATCAAATCGCAAAAGCAAAAAAAAAAAAAAGTATCTTGCTTGAAAACCCACTAACTTTCTTTTAAGGTACCAAAGCCCAGTTTGCTATTGTAATTCATTAAAGTTGCCTGTTCTGGAATCAATAGCAAAAGACCATGGGCTAATTTTTGATTGATAAATTTCTCATTAAAATTAATGTCAATCTAAGCTTCCAAACTGTACCTATTAATAAAAGTCTTAATTGATATCATCTGTAGCCAATGCCTTTCTATGGGTATAATCAATTTGGTAGAGATCCTGTACTTTATTGACTTTTGGCTACACACGGGAGTTTTTTCTCCTCCTTCAGGGAGGGCCCATCTCTGTGCAGAAACCCGAAAGCAGACCTAAGGCATGAGGGCACTTGCCATTTAATTTAGACTTCCTGTGACATGCCTAACACACAGCACCAACGTCAGACAATGCTGTTAGTGCACTGGTCCCAAGGGTCACCAGCTATGAAAAGCCAATTGCTGCACTTAAAAGCTAGGCTGTCAGAAAGCTTGGTGTTCTAGACTCCCTGGCTCCAGCTCCATCTACAAAACTTTAAGTGCCACTTGCTGAAAGTATGGAAAAACCATATCCTGTCTTTATCCATACAGGGTACCATTTATGTCCTTTACAATATTGCACAAGCGGAATAACTGGAACCAGGTAAAAAGCCAGTGTTCTACATTCAAATATTCCTGAGTCTTCAAAGAAAAGTGGTATACTTGATTCCTGAGGAAAATCAGTTCCCATGCAACAGGAGCACACGAGTATTGACTCATTTGAACCCAAAGGAAAACTGCACCTACTAAATGATTCTCGAAAAACACCCCTAAGGCTCACTGAATGCTGTTACTTTACACTTAACATTTCTGAGTGTGTGTGTTAACTTGGAGAGTCTCAGTGCACAGGAAAAAACAAACAAACAAACAAAACCAGAAAAGGTTTATTGGACAGCCAAAAGCCCAAAAAGAAAGAAAAAAATTCAATATCTGTTTTTTGCTATATTCAAACAAAATATGAAATGAAATTTACTCTAGCTGTAAAACTTTAAAATCATCAAAGAGCAGCCCAATAGCTAAAGGAAACTCAATGAAGGCCCATGACCCCTCTGCAGGGATGGGCGATGGAAAGGTTTAGATTAAAACTGGTGCAGATAAATATCTCGAAGATCAGATTTTTATCTGAGCGCTAAGCAGTCTTTCAGCCTTCAGAGGTGCTCTGCAAATGTCAAGAGAAAAGAAGCTCCTTTAAGGCTGCAAAAGTATAGCACTTCTTCCCATGTTGCTATTAGACTTGGAATGCCAGAGCTGTAAGTTCTCTATGAAATTTCCAGCTAAGCTGTAAAACTCAAGCCTGTGAACATTTAAGGAGAATTGTTTTACTTTCACTCTCTCCATCAAAGGTAACTTTGTGAATGGGTTTCCAGAGAATAACCTGAGGGTGGAAAGGACTGTGTCCTCCTTCGCTTAATCTGAAAACAATGAGGCCAGGCGTTGTGGCTGATGCCTGTAATCTCAGCCTTTTGGGAGTCGAGGACGGTGGATCACAAGGTCAGGATATGGAGACCATCCTGGCTAACACAGTGAAACCCTATTTCTACTAAAAATACAAGAAATAGCCGGGTGTGGTGGCGGGTGCCTGTAGTCCCAGCTACTTGGGAGACAGAGGCAGGAAAATCTCTTGAGCCCGGGAGGCAGAGTTTGCAATGAGCCGAGACTGCCCCACTGCACTCCAGCCTGGGCGACAGAGCGAGACTCCATCTCAAAAAATAAAAAAGGAAAGAAATGGCATTTTCTCTTTCTGTCTGTCTCTCTCCCTTCCTCTCTCTCTCTCAATGTCTCTCTAGCATTTCTAGAGAAGCAGACAGTGTTAGACAACTAGCTGACCTTTCCTCAATTCTCCATTACATTTTAAATGATTTTGTTGATCCTCTTTGTCAGAGCTTGGGTAAGGACTAAGGAGAAGTTTCCAGAGAAGCTCGATGACTGTGGGGCTTACTTTCAGTTCTGAGTTTTTCCCAAGGGTAAGTGGCCTTCCTTACACCCGTCAGAGACAGAAGGACAGCGCTGTCCCATAGGCTGATTCTGCTGTACAGTCCACTGCTGTTTGCTTATCGATCCCCTAAAATTCAAGCTTCAATTTGGGAGACTTCACTTTGGAGAATGTATTTACGTTGTTGTTGTTTTTTTTTTAAGTATATAATTCTTGTTTATTATAAAAGCATTAAAAAAAATTTGGAAAATAAAGAGAAGGGAAAGATCACCCCCAATTGCATAGTGCTTTATAATGAATAGCAAGAAAACGTGTTTTTCTTTAGGTTTGGCTATTTTTCTTCATTCTGGCGCATCTATTTGCATTTTTCCCTAAGCACAATGATGGTTATTTTCTAAAATTTTGTATGATTATAAAAAAATGATTTGGTGAAAGCTAAAAGAAATTCTACAGACCTGTAAATCGTTCTTTTAAAAATTGTTCTGTCAGGTCGTCAGAAAGTTTATTTACCTTTCTTCTCACTGGTAACTCTCTGGGGAGTTTCCCAACCAACAGCGGGAAGCCTCTGCAACCTGCTCTACCCACATCCACCCCACATCCAACCTGCTTTTTTATTTTTATTTTTATTTTTATTATTTGGCACCGGCCAGCCTGTGACATATATAGGTTCAAGTGTTGGTTTGTTGTCTACAATTGGGAGAAATCCAAGCACCATGAATTTAAGCCCCAGGAGCTTTCAGGTTTCTGGTTAAGATTCAGATTCGAATTCAACGATGGTTTCTAAACGCTGGAGACCCACACTTATCTTGTCCAGTAGCTCCTTGAAGCCAAGACCAAGACGTCAGAATCGGATCAGATATGTGCCCCCCCCCCACCCAGATCTCCATTAATTGACATGTGTTGTTCATTCTGTCACTTGTTCATGTATTCCACAGGCATTTTTTGCACAACCACCAAGTATGTGAAGATGTCCAAATGGAAGCAATTTTCCTGTTTTAAAGATGAGTGGCCAGCACTGGTCCAGGGTGAAAGAAAGGCCAGACAGAAAGGTGTGGCATCAGAAGTCAAATTAAGGCCAGGCGCGACGGCTCATGCCTATAATCCCAGAACATTAGGAGGCCTAGGTGGGTGGATCATGAGATCAGGAGACTGAGACCCTCCTGACCAACATGGTGAAACCCCATCTCTACTAAAAATACAAAATAATTAGCTTTGCATGGTGGTGCATGCCTGTAGTCCCAGCTACTCAGGAGGCTGAGGCAGAAGAATCCCTTGAACCCGGGAGGCGGAGGCTGCAGTGAGCCAAGATCATATCACATCCCCTCCTTTCAAAATATGCTGGGTCCATGGAGCTAAGAGAGAAGGGGAAAAGAGGTGGGTTCCAGTTACCCGAGGCCATTCCCTGAAGGATCAAGCAAACTAGACAAGAACATCATCTCAGTCCATTGTCAGGCCCCCCTTCAGGAAGCCTAGCCTAAACCTCCTTCTGTCATAATCAGTCATTGTCTCTTCTACACTAGCCTTGAGTGGTCCACGGTCCCTCCCTGCCCCTCTCCCTCGCCTGCTCATTATCAGTGTCATGTTGCCTGCTGCCCATCACCCCTCCACATAACTCAACTCACAACAGACTGTGAGCTCCTGACAGCTGAAATCAGGCACAGCCCCTCCAGTGCCCAACCTGGCACACAGAGAGGGTTTATGCCATCATTGGAGGAGGGAACAAATGAACAAAGAATCAGCAAACAGACTCTGGACCTACAGGTAGGCAATTCATGAGATGAAAATGTCATCGATGGCACACTGCCGTTATTACTGAGACCAAACTTTGCCATGAGTTTTTAAAAGTGGAATGCCAAATAAGGTTGCATTAAATAAAGCATAGCGTTCAGAAACAAGGAGGTTATTATACATTCATCTCTGGTGAATGATGGTCAGTTCCAAGCAGCTGTTTTTGGTTTTGTTTGTTTGTTTGTTTGTTTTTTGAGATGGAGTCTGACTGTCACCCAGGCTGGAGTGCAGTGGCACAATGGCGGCTCACCCAAGCAGCTGTTTTAATAGGAATGTTTTAACAGAAATATTGACTAAGTAGGATATAAACAAAGAAGACTGATGGAGAGGTCTTGCCTGGAAATGCTTGCCATATGAAGAGTCATTGGCCCCAAAAAGAGGAATTGTTTCATTTAGGAGAACAGGGGCCGAAGGGAAATGTGATACCAAAATTTGAACGTTTAAACACGGATATGAGAAAGATGTCCTACATGGCTCAAAGGGAAAGATGTTAAACATTCAGAAGAAAGAAATCTCATGCCAAGAGAGGCACAGTTTTATGGTCATTAGAGCTACCCAGAATTACATTGGATTCTTTGGTGAGTAAGTAAGTCTTTTTGCCACTGGAAACATTCAAGTAGAGAAAGCAATTTAAAATTTTTGTTTTATTCTTTTAAGAAAGGCATCGAGAGGGTTGGAATAGATGGGTCACTCTTTCAAAATAATGGTTCTATGATCTCTGACTTGGTGAAGTAAGCCCAGAATATTCAGTAAAAAAGGTCATTAGAGAAGCAGGAAACTTATCTCATTATCCCTGGGTGACTGGGTGACAGAAGGAAGCGACTGCACCCAGTAAGTGCTGACGGTACCAGTAAGAAATGGAGACTCACAGTAAATGAAGCTAAAAGGATGAGCAAGAAAAAGTAAAAACAGAAATATCATTGCGGAGGGTGTGACTACCACCAACAAAACCGGGTGCCAAGCTGTAAACAATCTTCACAATAGCACGAAGTCCCTAGTATCATCTTCATGTCACATTTGAGGCAAAATAGGGTCAGAGATGTTAAGGAGCCGGCTCGAAGTCACATTGTCAGTAAATGTCAGTGTCAACATTCAAACTGAGACTTATTTTATACTGAAGTGTATGCTATTTTTATCTCATGATGGCCTGGCAAAGAGTATTGCCCTACCTCTCTGGATGACTATTAGAGGATTGCCCAGAACACCAAGTATGTAGAGCTGTTCTGAATGAAAGGAAAACGGTAGGAGTTTTCACCAGATGATGAGGACATCAGTATCAAGAGACACACTTTTGCCGTGATCTATTCACCATGTCTATTACCTCTCTGACCATCCAAACATGGGTAAAAGAACAGGGATCAGGCCAGGTACTGTGGCTCACACCCAGCACTTTGGGAGGCCAAGGCTGGTGGATCATGAGGTCGGGAGTTTGAGACCAGCATGGCCAGTATGGCAAAACCCCATCTTTACTAAAAAAAATACAAAAATTAGTCAGATGTGGTAGTGGGTGCCTGTAAGCCCAGCTACTTGGGAGGCTGAGGCAGGAGAATTGCTTGAACCTGGGAGGGAGAGGTTGCAGTGAGCCACGACGGGGCCACTGCACTCCATGCACTCCAGCCTGGGTGACAGAGCAAGACTCCAACTCAAAAAAAAAAAAAAAAAAAAAAATAGAACAGAGATCATTCTACAGCCAACAAAAAGAAACAGCTTAAAATAGAAGCAGCTTATTATTAGAACCAAACCAAAATGAAAAACTAAATTCTTTAGGAAACTTCTTTTTACTATAAATGGCATCCTAAATGTTCTCAGGTTTGTTTCCCACTGGCTAAACTACTGCTTGGGCATAGCAAATAGATCGGGGGGAAAAAGCCACCGTGTGGTATTAACTTCTATGAATCTTTTTTGACTGCAACTTAATTCATCTTCCTCTGAGTGCCATATGCCAAGTAACAAATTATAGATCCCCTTACATGTTGATTCATTCACATGGATATCTATTAAAAGCTCCAATTTTGGAGGGCGATACAGAAATTTTAGAAATAGAAAGTCGCATGCCAAAATAGTTAAATAACATGAAAAGGTGTTTGACATCATTAGCCATTGGGGAGGTGCAAATTAAAACCACAATGAGCTATCACTACACACTTATCAGAATGGCTAAAGTTAAAAATAATGAAATACCAAATGCTGGGGAGGATGCAAAGAAATCAGATTACTCACACATTTCTGGTAGAAATGTAAAATGGTACAGCCACTCCTGGAAAACAGATTGGCAGTTTCTTATAAAACTCAACATGAAATTATCATATGACTCAGTGATTGTACTCCTGGGCATTTATCCCAGAGAAATAAAAACATATGTTCATATAAAAAAAAACCTATATACAAATGTTGATAGTAGCTTTCTTCATAATAGATAAAAACTGGAAACCCAAATGTCCTTCAGTGGATGAGTAGTTAAACAAACCGTAGTACACCCATGCCATGGAATACTACTCAGCAATGAAAAGGAACAAACTGTAGATATATGCAACAACTGCATGACTCTCGAGGGAATGATGTCGACTTAACACAGCCAGTCTCATAAGGTTATGTACTGTATGACTCATTCATGTAGCATTAGTGGTTGCCATGAGCTAAGGAGAGGGTAGAAGCAGGGGAGGGGTAGGTGTGGCTGTGAAGGGACAGTAAGGGGATCCTCACTGAAATGTTCTGTATCTTAACTCTAGAATTGGATACATAAATGTGATTAAATTCCAAAGAACTAAATATGCACACACACACACACACACACACACACACACACACACAAAACACAGGAATGAGTACATGTAAGCTAAGCCTGGAAAATCTGGATAAGATTGATGGACTATATCAAAATTGATTCATCGGTTGTGATATCATACTCTAATTTTGCAAGAAATTACCATTGGGAGAAAACAGGTAAAGAGTACATAGTATCTGAGTTTTCTTTCTTACAACTACATGTGAATCCACAATTATCTTAAAATAAAAAGTTTAATTAAAACAACTGAAGAACCTAGTTGAACTCCAAGTGCCTGATTCTTGAAATTTGCCACTCTATTTCACTCTGCTATTCGAACTTTGGATGCAGGATAATCAGGTGATTGTGGTGATTAAATGAGCTGCTGCTTATAATACCCTTAGCTCAGTGACTTGCACATAGTGTATATTTAATAAATGTGATCTACCATTAAAGGACACAGACGAATTCAGACACCTATGCCATATCTCAAAAGCAGATGGGGTCTTTGTTATTTAGTTCCTTTTCTAATGCTGCCATGTAAGTAAGTAAATGAACACAGGGCCATTGTGGGTTGGCTGCAATTTGGAAATCATTCGTTATTTTAAGTCTTATTGCATTTTTGACATGGAAGGAGATAGAGGCACAAAAAGAGTGGGCTACCAGCTAACTCAAATAGTGCTGGAACCTTCACTTTCAGCATCCTTTCCTTCTGTATTCCCCTGAAGATGTGCTAGTTGACTTTTCTTTCTTTCTTTCTTTCTTTTTTGCTAAGCAGGCAAGGTATAAGGGGTACACATAAGGAAGAAGAAAAAACCTTTTTCTCACCATCTCATGATTATTTACCCTAAATTTCTGTCCTCTGTTGTGCCATTTTTTAAAGCTACACCCCCTGCTGAGATGTTTACATGGCCAAAGAGAGCAGCAGAGGCTCCTGGGCTTGAAGGGAGGAAGCAGTCTGCTGAGACGCCATTCCCTTCAGCGTTTTTGGGTCAGCGCTGCTGATATGATAAGTCCATGCATCCATATGTATCCAAATTTTCTGTGTGTGCTTTTTAAAAGCACAAAATTAGAGTCATCTCACTCTTTATGAAATGGCCCACTTCCCAAGAAGAATGGGAGAGGGAACAGAATAGAAAAATCTTAATGAAGCAGGAGAGGAGCCAGACCAAGGTGCGAGCTTGCTATTGTGGCTGAGGTTCTCCTGCACACGCCCACAGAAAGGCCTCGCTGCCTGCCAAGTCCGCTTTCTCTACGAGCAGATTCAACAGAGAACAGTGCAGGAAACACTGGCACCAGGAGAGGTCTTGCCTCCGCCTCCTCCTGCTCCAGAGCCCAGTGTTTTCCCTAAGGTTTGGGAACCAGGGAACTATGCCATATCGAAATAAAAAGCACCAGGCAGAGCTGACATTTTCATCCACCCAAATTTCTAAATGAGTTCATCGGGAAGATAGCCACCAAATAAAGCTGGCAGTCACCTCTGAAATTGCATTCTGCATTCTGCTGCTGCAGAGCAGGTTATGGAAAGTGACAGTGAAGGGGTCCCGAATTTACTAAGAGTGGGAAGATTGCTTTTGGATCTGCCCAGGTCAAAAAAGAGAATACAGCATATGCAAAGTACACCCGTAATTCAGTATTCACACTGGCTCGTGGCACACACTCACCTGCGCAGGGCACTGTGCTAGATGCCGAGGTCACATGGGGAACAGACTTAGTCCCAGTCCTCAATGGGGCTAACACTCCTGCAGGCTTGGGGTGAAAGGTCATAAAGACCAATGTATGCTAGGTCTGGGAAAACAGGGAGGACACCTAAATCTTTCCAAATCAAGGAGGACGGGGCTGCCAACTAAGACTAGAAAGATTAGAAGGAAGAAACCAGGAATGGCATTAGGAGAGAAGGACGGATGGAGATGAGGAGAAGAGATGGGGAAAATGCCACGGAGTATAAAAAACATGAAGTGTCCCAGAGCAGTGGTTCTCATTACAGGAATATTTTTGTCCTCCCCCTACCCCATCCTTTCATTGCCAAATCTGGCAATTTGGAGGGATATTTTTGGTTGTCTTAACAGGAGTAGGTAAAAGTCAGAGATGCAGCTAAATATCCTGCAACGCCCCGGAGAGCCCCACCACAAAGAATTACCCAGAACAGAGGTTGATAGTGCCAAGGTCGAGAAACTCCAGCCTAGAAACAAGATTTGGGGCCGGATCGCTTCTCAGAACCCTAAATAAAATAAACGACGATCCATTCTTGGGTTAGGAAAGAAGTTAAAACGTGAGTTCCTTGTGCCATTTCTGGGTATTGGTGTATTATTCTCACTCAATTTTCAGACAATTTTTTTCAGTAGATGAGGAGTTAGAGCCAGGGGAAATCAGTAATGGGAGAAGGGGGAAAAACACATGCCTGTACTGAGATTTGCCAGACTCTTTGTAACAGCGACGTCTTTACTCTTTGTTTGATACTTTCTATCATTGTTTCTCCCAGTACCTCGGCATCTTAGGCCAAGCTACTGCTTTTAATCTTTTTGGGAAAAAAAAAAAAAAAAAAAAAAAAAAAACAGAAGCAAGGAAGACTTGAGATACCATCAAAGTTGATCAATGACAATTTTACAGATTATTAAAATAGTTAAAAATAGGATTATCCAAATAAGGCAAGTCGGGTAAAGATCCTAACATTTTGTTTGAATACTGAGATTATTTTGGTCACATTATCTGTGTTAAGACACTCATAACTAGGCCCTGGCTTATACTTCAGCTCTCATCAGTATTAATATGAGAATAAAAGTGTGTCATAAGGATTCTGAGTCCACTAAGAACATTTCCTGGGAAACGCCGACAGTGAAAGGCAGTGACATGTCTGGTTTGGACACTAAGATGTGATATAAAATCCCCCTTTCTCATTTCCTATCTTGACAATCCATACAACCCTTAAACAAAGGGGGCGAAATCACTTTTGGAAAATCTTCTTACAAAGTGTGAATATCTAATATCCCAGGCACATGGTCAGTTAATGTATTCTAGCATACACGAAGGAATTTGCTGAATGCTGACAGCACCGGGTAACACTTCATTTTACTATTGCATATTTATGAAATTAATGATATAATGCTTACCATCCCTCCTAACTTTAACTCTGGATGATGGTATTTGATCCTGTGGGAATGCATGGTCATTAAGCCCAGAATTAAATGCAAGAGTAATCTCAAATTTTGAGGAGGTGACAAAGAGAGATGAATATGAGAGACTACATTGTATATTAAATACAGGAGCTTAATGAGAACAAAGCAAAACAAATAAGAAAATAAGCCAGGTATTTTCCCCCCAATATGCCAGCTAAGGTTTTATTTTTACAGAAGTGACCCATGCTCACTTATGTGATTGAGGGATTACCAAATGCCAAACCCTGTCAGCCTAAGTGTATGTTTCATTTCCAGATGATTATATCTACCATAGATTCTGTGCCTCATTGTAAAAATCTGACATGCAAAATGTATGTATGTTAGAATAAAAGGAAAAACTCCTTAATAGCCTGCCCATGTTCTGTTAGTGAAAAAGCATTTTTATATACTCATAAAAATATTTTAGTTGATTATGGATCACAGATTTTCACTGTGGAGATATATAGGTATGATAGCATCATCAATTATCAGCTAATGAATATGGCAGCTATTTATAAATATTATATGCTTTTTCTCATTTTGAAAATCCAGCTTCAGTTGATAGATCAATGCCTCCATATTCAATGAGTGATCCAAAAGGTCTCTATGTTTCATGAATGAAGTCCAGGATATTCTCACAATGGAACACCAAAATAAGAGTCAAACATCTGTCCAAAATCACTCAAGGTTGGACAAAATGTAAAATGAACATTCTTGTCATAGGGGACGCTGAATAAAAAGTTTGCATTCTAAATATTCAAGAATTGGTAGTAAGAGGTGTCTTTAGTAGTTCACAACCACAAACTATGCTTGTTACTCTGGATCAGGGATGGTCAATAGCATTCATACAATAGATTGGTGGTGGCCTTCTGGTGGGTGGGTAGGAGAAGCTGTTGAGGCCAAGTGTGACCCACAGAAGGATTTTTCTTCAATGTCTGTTATGGGTGTGAAAGTAGGAAACAGTGGCATGAACATTACATAATAGCCATGTCAACTCTGAATTCTTTCTAATGATTGAAATGGCAAAGTTCTAGAGAAAGACCTCAAGAACTTTTCTTTAGCTAAATAGAATAATTTTGAATTTACTTATGGACATAAACCATGTTATATTTTTGATATTGTATAAAGCATACAATTTATTTGTTTGCTACTCTTAGATGGTTGCATGAATTATAAGGATTCCAGAAAAAAAAAACTTATTTTAAATTTTAATGCAGGACTCCCACTTTCCTTCCTCAAACACATCACAATGATTAGGAATTTATGTCCTGTCATGAGGCAAGGTTTTTAGGAGACACTTCCTTTTATACAGGCAAATTGTATGGTAGATAAGTAATGCCAAAGAAACTTGCCCTGGCCTTTCACGCTGTAACTAACTAAAGCAAATTAATAAAAGTTATGCCTGCAAACAAGTACGGCAATATAACAGTAACTCTCTGGAAATGCAGCCAGAAGGTCTAAAAGAAACCACAAGATAAAAAATAGAGAAGAGAATTCAAACTGTAGGAGCAGCAACAGCCTCGAAAATGTCTTTGATCAAAAATGACTTGGCAGAAGAGTTTACTCCAATAAAACTTCCACTGAAGCCAGTGCCTCAGGCCTTAGTTGCAGCTTCGGTGGGAATTAGGAAAGGTAGATGAAGCGGGCGGAAACTCTGTGAGGAAGCAGGAAGAGGCAGTCTTCTGATCCGTCCTACATAATTCTGCAAACAAGAGCAATCTTTACCTGGAAACAAGTTGAAATACAGAGCCTACCTCTGGGGCTGATTTTGGAGACTACATTATACTGTATACACGTACATAATCACGCATGGATCCACCTTCATATACATTGCAGAAATCTTCCATTTAAAACGTATTTCCCTATGATGGTGAGGCGGTCTGAATTTCAATTACGCGGTATGCTTAACACAGTTATTATTTAAATGGCTTGTGCACACATAGCCATCCAATATGCATTCAAAAAGTGCAGTTTGTCATTTGGTTGCTGAATTAGCACGGGGTTCCGTATTTAAATTGTTAATTGAATAGTAATATGCTAAATAATTAATAAAATATCTGCGAAGCATCGGCTGCGTTCCTTTATCTTAGGCAGCTACTGAGTTGCAATGAGGAGTGTAGGGAAAACGAATAAACTATTAGACTGCATCTTTTATATTTTCTTGTATCTTTAAAAACTAAGATTTTTCGCCTAACTACTAAGCCAGTTATGAAAGAGCCGCAGCCACCCTGGGCTCCTCGCAAGAACAATGCGGCAAATGATCGAGGTGGTGCCGGCCAGGCTGATGACTTTATACGCTGCGTCCCGGCTC
This sequence comes from Aotus nancymaae, assembly GCF_030222135.1. Classification (NCBI taxonomy): domain Eukaryota; kingdom Metazoa; phylum Chordata; class Mammalia; order Primates; family Aotidae; genus Aotus; species Aotus nancymaae. The sequence continues at coordinate 114,023,819 of NW_026988425.1, forward strand.
GGTGACCCACAAATCTCCTTTGATATGCCAGGCAGGAGAAAGAGCTTGAAAGGATCAGGAGGAGAAGGGCCCGATGAAGCCATCATGTGACAAGAATCCTAAGACTGCCTCGAAAAGGAAAAAAAAAAAAAAAAAAAAATCAAGAGCCGAGCAGGAGCCCGGACGTGGCTGATAGAGTCGTCGGAGCCGCCCGAGTGACCCGCTCGCTGAGCAGCCGGGGCGCCCGGACCACCGAGGACGCAGGCCGGCGCGGGCCAGGCGGAGTCCGGGAAGCAATCTTCACTAAATTAAAGAAATCTCCATGGAAATTAGCATGAAACATTTTCTAATCTCCCGCTTTTCACTGCCGACAAGGGTCACTGGTTTAGCTTCCCTCTTATTTTATTATTCCCCAGCCACTTCCCCGGCGTCTTTAGACCCTTCCATCCTGCCACGGGTTTTCAGCCCCGTCTATGTCATTTCTTGCTGGGATTCTTAACCCTTTTAGGCTATCTATTCGGGAAAAAAAAAAACCAGTATTATTATTGTGGTTGCTGCTGTCATTGTTATTATCAGCACATCCACCGTGATGAATGTGCTAGCTCTTCTAACGCAATTATGCGCACCGCTTGGAGAGCACTGCTCTTTCTCACCTCTGGGCAGCGCAGTCACTACCTTGCACCGAGTTCACTCCCAAACCCAGCTGCAGGATGGGCAGGTGAGGCAGCTGTCCCCTTCCTTAACCGCGGCATGACAGTTTTCGGGCTTTTCCTCTCTGTCGCCTTGATTGTCTGGCAGAATGAAGTGCCACCAACCCCGGGTACTCCTAAGGTGCGATGCCCAAGCAGCTCCCACCTGGGCAGGGAGGGGGCGCACAGCTCCAAGCAGAGTGTGTGTGTGTGTGTGTGAGTGTGCGTGTGCATGCAATCATGCTTACCTGGCCTTAGGCGTGTCACCTAACCTCTTGGAGCCACTTTAATTCATTAGGAAAATGGGAATATTATACCCTCATAAGGCAGTGAAAAGCATTATGGGATGTGGTGGAAGTGAAGCTTTTTACATATTAATAGATACCCAGAGAAAGACGATAAGCATTGAAAGTAAGAACTACACACCCTGCAACAATTTTTAAAAATTGATGACAAATCTTAAGATGTGAAAATTACATATTTAGGTCTCTTATTCATTAAACACCTCCAACTGGAGCCTTTGAGAGTCAGGACTCTACGTCCATCAAATCAACCATAAAAGGAAAAAGTATTAATAACATGTAGTGAGTGCTCACATATGCTAGATAGCTTTAGGGACACTGTCTTATTTAATCCCTAAGGCATCTCAACTTTAGTGGGTTCTTTGAAGTCAGAGGCTGTGCCGTTTTTTATTCATCTAAGTATTGCTATATCGTGAGATAGTTCCTAACAGAGTAGAAGCCTCTTGTTACTATCAAAGGCCTCTGTGTTCCATATTCTGCACTCAGAACCATACATATCCTATTTAATCACCTCACGAACTCTGTCGGTTAAGCATTGCTGCATTCTGTAGATGGGAAAACTGCAGGGAAAGCAAAGGAACTTGGTAGTCACAGCCTCAGCAGTCAACGGTGATGGAGGATCTGATTCAGTTCGCCAAGTGATCTCCATTCGGTGAAAGAGAAAATGGAAGCAAAGAGAGGTGACGTAACTTTCCCAGACTTGCATGGTGAATAAGTTTGCAGATCCAAGATCTAGATCAGGTTTACCCAGTCCTGGTGTCTACACTGCCCACCGCAGCTCAGGAAGGCAATGGTTTGTCGTTTTAAAAGTTGTCATCTAATTTCAGGCTTAAATTCCACACTTTGTACAAGCGGATCTAGCCTTAGTAATCTTTATCAGTTTGTGAAGAAGTTTATATAAATATTCTTTGCCATTTTTTATGTGTGTGGAAATTTAGAAACCTCTTTGAACCTTTACAAGTGACTCAACATCACATTCCCAGACAGCATAGGGTGTGTTGGAAACCGTATTTCAAAAATAAAATCTGTTTTCTTCAACAATTTTCAGACAAGGCCAAATGAGAGACATTTCTAGAATAATTTGTGTATCTGCTTTTATCCTGTTGTGAAAATGTTACTTTTTTCCGGTATGGAACATTAATTCCATAAATACTGATTTTACATGTAAATAAAATTCTATTTCAGATTCATAGAGATATTTACAATTTAAATAATGTTGTGAATTATTTTATAAAAATGGACATTCTGAGACAAAATACATCTGTTTTTAACCTTGGTTTAGTATCTCCAATTTCCTGTGTGTGTGTTTGTGTGTGTGTGTATTTATATATGCATTAGTGTGTGTGTACATATATCTTTGATTAATGAAAATTGACAGAATGATGACAACAGCCTGTAATAGGAGGAAGGTTGGTAAGTTTGGTTATTTCCTATCATTTCCTATGTATTGCAAACAAGAAATAAGATCAGTGTACTTCATACTGCTGCTGAATGTCTAACAAGTTTTTTAACGCATATCCGTTTCTTTCAGCCAACCGCCCAAATGAGGTTTCCCAAACTAATAACATAAAAGAAACTGTGTCCTACTGATACTTGGTCTATAATTAGGAAGATTCCCCAAAGTCCTAAGGCGCGCTTTGGAATATTAACCCCTGTTGATGTAAAGTACCGGGATCCTGAGTTCACAAGATGAGCTCAGTCTACATCTTCTTTATTTGCTACTGTCATCTCTGTTTTCAAGGCACCTTTACCCCAAGTCTCCCCTCTGAGTATTGCCCTCAACCCCACCAATGAAACACAGGGTATGTGAGGAGAGGACTTATGCTAAAGTACTCAGTTTTGCAATGAAATGACGTTAAGAAACTGGCCAGGCACAGTGGCTCATGCCTGTAATCCCAACACTTTGGGAGGGCGAGGCAGGTAGATCACGAGGTCAGAGTTCGAGACCAGCCTGGCCAATATGGTGAAACTCCATCTGTACTAAAAAATAAAAAACGTTTGCCTGGCGTGGTGGCACACAACTGTAGTCCCAGCTACTCAGGAGGCTGAGGCAGAAGAATCGCTGGAACCTGGGAGGCAGAGGTTGCAGTGAGCCGAGATCGTGCCACTGCACTCCTACCTGGGCAACAAAGCGAGACTCCATATCGAAAGAAAGAAAGAGAGAGCGAGCGAGAGAGAGAAAAACCAAAGGCCAGCAATAAACACACTATAAACATAATTGAAGCTGGCATACTAGAAAAATGAGTGTATTTTATGTGAAAATTTAAAATTATTTCAATATACTTACGAAGGTATTAAAGCATATAAAAAGGAATTCTAGACAATTCTAAGTCAAAGATGCTTAATTGAAGAGCATATTCAAGGCACAATTCATAATAGGTAAGAAATAAATAAACATATCCTAGCAAATAAGCCACAAATGTGAGGAGGTTATTAAGACTGTGACTGTTGAATGGAAAGCCATAAAGAAATTCAAAACTTGAACAGACTAATATCAAATAACAAGATTGAAGTCATAATAAAAAGTCTCCCAGTAAAGAAAAGCCTGAGATTGGATGACTTCAATGCTGAATTCTATAAAACATTTGAAGAAGAACTAATAATCATCTACACTATTTATTGATTACAATCACTTTGACCTATAGGGCAGGGGTGGAGTGATGGTGGAATGGATCAGGGAGCCGGAAGTGAATCAGTGAGAGGACCTGGTGTATCATCCTAAGGATTGATAACAGTGGCAGTTTGGGAGTTCCACAAAATAAGAACGTGTGGTTATCTTTAGCCTATTACCTGTGTGAGTTGGTGGAAGGGGGCCTTACAAGGAGCCTACAAGGCTGGCTACATCATAGTGCTATGAAGGGGTTTTACATCCTTGAGCGCAATGTTTATGGTAACAGAGCAGAGGTCGCCCTGCACTGGAACATGAGGCATGCAGAGGTCCTCCTCCTCAGAGGCCTCCTGTGGCCTTCCGCAGTTTGTTGTTCCTTGTTTATATGTTACTCGTAGCCAATTTATGTAGGCACTCGGTAATTCCTTTCTCCTCTGCTGTTTTTCCCAACATAAAGACAGACAGAAACTTTGAGCTGGAAGGAATTTCATCACCTCACTCATAAGAAAACTGAGGACCAGAGAGTACCAGTGATTAGCGAAGAATTGATATTAATGATCATGATGACAATAATGGCAAAATGCAAGCCATCTCAGTTAATGACAGACCAGTCCGCAACACCAAATCCCTCCTATCCACTGCAAATGTTCTCTCTGATTCTCAGCAATGGTGCAACAATATGCCAATGATCAAGAACTCAAGTAGAAGATTTTCTTTCCTGGTAGGATCAAATCAATACTATCTTTAAAACAGTGTCATTCCAACATACACTTGAATAGCAATTTCATGTTTTTTTTTTTAGTAATGAAGACATTTATCAAATCATTAGACTGTTTTACCTACCAGTACACAAAACCTAGCAAAAAGTGTTTTCCATAATAATGACTTTCATATGTCACATATAGCCCAGAAGTAAGGCACTTCCAAGGATAATTCACTGGCTTGATAATGTCATCCATGAGCCAGGTTCTTTTCATCTTCTTGCTTTGCAAATCTTCACACACTGGTCCTTGTCCTCATGACTTATTTTACTTGGTTGTAATGTGACTGCAGTTGTCCCAAGCACCATATCCCGAAAGGTGGTAAAAGAGAAAAAAGTTTCCCATTTAACAGCAAGAGAAACTTTCTCAGAATCTCTACCTAACCCTCACTGGCCAGAACTGAGTCAGACACTCACTTCTGAACCAATTGCTATAAAAAGGGTCATTAAATTACCATGGTTAACCTAGACAAATCAGCTTTTTTGTTTTGTTTTTGCTTTGAAGAAGGACAGTTTCTTGTGAAGTAGATGGCTATCAAGAATGGGGCAAGGTCAGCCAGCTGATGCCATGAACAATGCTTGCCATATTTATTTTAGACTTTTTTTTTAAAAGATCCGGTGATTGCCTAGTTGAGATTTTATAGGGGAAATGTTGGTATTTTTGACTTCTGTCAAATTTTATAAAAAGCTTTAATGACAATATTTTAACCTCCCTGTGATTTCTTAATTGCCAGTACAATACATCCAATTGCTAAACATTTTCCATGATCGAACATTGATTATTCAGAACTTAAACTGTATCTGCTAAATAATGTGAAAATAAATGCAGGGGTGTTTCTTCATTTTTTTTTTTTTTTGGTTGGTTGTTTTTTGTCATTGCAAGCCCAACAGCTAGTTCCTTTTAAGACAGAATCTTAAAAGGAACAAAGACCAACTATTTATATGAAACTGATCAATATGAAGACACATCCAGAGGATCTGACTGTATTGTGTCAGATAAAATTAGTATGCCAGGAGCTCAAATGTCAAAAAGACAGAAGACTCAACTTCATGAGGGACTTATTAGCAGTCAGACATAGCACATTGTCCTGTACAGACATATGCTGTCTATGCCAAGCATTCTTGATGCTATCTTAATGAATAGAGGAAGAACTCATTTTGAATCTGTAAAGTTTACCACCAAGTTGAATCATTACACTGACAATTGGAAAAAAGCTCTTAAATTTTCCATGTTCCTTTCTCATATAAAAACATTATTTTTCACCCAATCTTTTCCTGACACCCAACCATTGTATCCATATCAAATAAATAGATAAAAATATTAATTTCCCCCATGTCTGTCCTAGTCTATGAATGTTCATGTTTATTTATAATCACACTGGTTCTCTTGGGCTCTAAGCTGCCTTTAGGAGGAGGTCTCTGTTTCTGTATCTCTGTGTGTGAATATTTAAAATTAGAACATAGTGTTATATAACACTATACAAATGTCAACAAAACCTATTCAGTCTACATCACACTTAACAGAGTGGTACATGAAAAGGTGCTTTGTCATTATTATCTGGAATCTAATAGTAAAAGGAAAAACTAAAGTGAATGTTATATCTGTTTAAATTAACTAAGCAGTGGTTCCTCATTCAGATGAAGAACATTGTTACAGAAAAAATGTGATTTTGCCATTACCTTCTCATGAATACTGACAATGAATGACAGGTTAGAGAATGAAAAGTAAACTTTTCAAAAATCATGATAACTTAGCAACAACTTGACATATTTATAATGCATGCATTTATACATACAATATATGTATAAATTTGATTTATAAAATCAAAACTTTTGAGAATATTTAAAATTAGAACATAGTGTTCTATAACACTATACAAATGTTAACAAAACCTATTGTATTAGCTAGACTTGGAAGCCACAGAAATTCATTCTGTTTTACCTGACCACAAAGGATATCAAAGAGCTCAGAACCTTTAGAGGAAGGCACAAGGGCAGGCATAAGAAAACAGTAGAAGTCAGGGTGCAGTATGCAGCTGCTGGTAAGAAATCTAGACAGACAAGGACTCCAGACAGAAGGAGTCCTGAAGGAAACCACTCCGGAGCCACTATCCTAACACACCTGCAGCTCAGTTTCTGAAACCACAATACCTCCACCATTCGCCATTAACACGTCTCAGACCCAATTAAATTATTTCTAAAATGCTCCTCTGTCTTTACATCTCTCCTTCAACATAAAGTTCCAGATAGTTGAGCTTCATCCAACTGAGAAGAGAGAAGACACGGTCTTTTCCATTTCTGGAGTGGAATCCTCCCAAAACTGATAGTGGTGAACTTCACCAAACCACAGAAAGCATACGGTTGCTGGGTAGCTAAGAGAATAGGAAAAGGCCACCCTGTCTGTCTTCTGAGTTCAGGTCTACCTTGTTTGTGCTTCACTTAATGGCAAATGTTTTCATATTGAGGATTTGTGGCAACCCTGTGGTTAGCAAGCCTATTGGCATGATTTTTTCCAAAGGAACGTGCTTATGTCTTCATATCTCTGTGTCTAGCAATATTTCAAAGTTTTCCTTAATATCATGTCACGTGGTAATTATCGATCTTTGATGCTAGTATTGTAATCTTTTGGGAACACCAGAAACCATGCCTATATAAGATGGTAAACCTAAAATGTTGTGTGTACTGACTGCTCCACCAACTAGCTGTTCCCCCATCACTCTCCCTCTGCACAGGCCTGCCTATTTCCTGAGACACAACAATGTTGAACTTAGGCCAAATAATAACCCCGGAATGGCCACTAAGTATTAAAGTGAAAGGAAGAGTCACATGTCTCTTGCTTTAAATGAAAAGGTAGAAATGGTTAAGCTTAGTGAAGAAGGCATGTAGAAAATGCGAGTGGCTGAAAAGTAGACCCCTTGTACCAAACAATTAGCCTAGTTGTGAAGGCTTAAAATGTTACTCCAATGAAGACCCAAATAATAAGAAAGTGAAACAGCATTACTACTGATATGGACAAAGTCTTAGTGGTCTGAACAGAAGATCAGATTAGCCACAACTTTCCCTTCAGCCAAAGCCTAATCCAGAGCAAGGCCCTAACTCTTCTCGAATTCATCATGTCTGAGAGAGATGAGAAAATTGCAGAAGAAAAGTTTGAAACTATTGGTTCATGAGGTTTAAGAAAAGAAGCCATCTCAATAGCATAAATGTGCAAGCTGAAGCAGCAAGTGTTGATGCAGAAACTTCAGTAAGTCCTCCAGAAGATGTAGCTAAAATCATTGGTGATGGTGACTGCATTGAACAATATATTCTCAATGTCGATGCAACACCCTTCTACTGGATGATGATGTCATCTAGGACTTTCATAGCTAGAGAAGATAAGTCAATCCCTGGCTTCAAAGCTTCAAAAGACAGGCTGACTCTCTTGTTAGGAACTAATGCAGCTGGTGACTTCAAGTTGAAGTCAATCCTCATTTACCATTCAGAAAATCTTAAATTCTTGAGAATTATGCTGAGACTACTCTGTCTGTACTCTGGACATGCGAAAACAAAGCCTGGATGACAGTATATCTGTCACAGCATGGTTTACTGAATATTTTAAGTAAACCTACTACTCAGGAGAAAAAGAAAGATTACTTTCAAAATATTACTGCTCATTGACAAAGCGCCTGGTCATCCAAGAATTCTGATGAAGGTATACAAGGAAATTAACGTTGTTTTCATGCCTGCTAACACAACATCCATTCTGCAGTCCAGGGATCAAGGACTTAATAGTTAAGAAATACATTTTGGAAGTCTATAGCTGTCATAGATAGTGATTTCTCTGATGGATCCGGGCAAAGCAAACTGAAAAACATCTGGAAAAGATTCACCACTGTAGATGCCATTAAGAACATTGTGACTCATGGGAGAAGGACAAAATGTCCACATTCACAGAATCTGAAAGTTGATCCCAAACCTCATGGATGACTTTGAGGGTTCAAGGCTTCAGTGGAAGAAGTAACTGCAGATATGGTGGAAACACCAAGGGAACTAGAATTAGAAGTAGAGCCTGAAGATGGGACTAACTTGTTGCAATCTACTGGCAGATGAGGAGTTGCTTCTCATGGATGAGCAAAGAAAACCGGTTTATTGTGATGGAATTGCTCCTGGTGAAGATGCTATGAATATTGTTGAAATGGCAATGAAGGACTCAGAATCTTTCACAAACTTAGTTAATAAAATAGCAGCAGCTTTGGGAGGATTGACTCTAATTCTGGAATTTTACATGAGTAAAATGCTATCAAATTGCACTGCATACTACAAGGAAATCTTTTGTGAAAGGAAGAGTCAATCTACATGACAAACTTCATTTTTGTCTTAATTAAAAAAAGAATTGCCACAGCCACCCCAACCTTCAGCAACCACCACCCTGATCATTCAGCAGCTCTGTGCAGAGATTACTGCTCACTAAAGGCTCAGGTGATTGTCAGTGTGTGTTTTAGCAATAAATTATTTTTGATTAAGATATGTACATTTTTAGACCTAGTACTATTACACACTTAATAGATTACAGAATAGTGTAAACATAACTTTTATGTGCACTGGGAAAGCAAAACATACATGTGACTCATTTTATTGTGATAGCCACTTTATTTGTGGGGGTCTAAAATTGAACCCACAATATCTTTGAGGTATACTTATAAATGCCTCTTCCTAAATTTATCCTACCAGAAGGAAAAAAGAAGTGGATAATTGGGACATCATACACCTATGCAACAATAAACATACTCTTTCCCCAAATGGAGACACTTCAGCATCTTATCAGTGATTTCACATAACTCTAAGTCCAAACGAACTGGATGATGTTCATTCTTCCTATGCAATCACAACCCCACATTCAAATTCTGCTTTCATGAACAAGTGTTTAGTATCATACCCCAAATGCAGTACTAAAAGAAAAAGAAAATGAATTGGAAGTTAACAATATCTAAATGTATTCATTACCCCATAAAAATAGAAAGTCTAGAGGATACTAATCAAATTTCTACGGCAGCATGTGAAAGCGTAACTGATATTTATGACGTCTTTCCTTTCTTGCCCATTCTGCATACTTTGCCTTCAACCAGCACCAGAGCTGACCAGTTAGGCACTGACATTTAACCTAATGAGTGACTCCAGCCTTTATTGTTGTTGATTCCAAGTCTTTGACAACTATTCTAGTTTGTGATTTTTTTTCTACCATCTACTTTTACTACTATAAATGGTAGGTACCCTGAGAAACTAGCTGTGTTCCACCCATAATTCTCCTGCTCCACTGTAAAGTAGTAACCCACTTTGTCCTTCATGGTTAGGATTGATTACATCAACCAGCACTAAAATCCCTATCATTTCCTCTTTTCCTGGAGTCATGAGAAGCTGAGAATGGCCAGGTGGTAATACGAGTTTCCAATTCAATGGAAACATTGTTGTGTGTCTTAATGGAAACATTCTTCCTTGTGGATTAATACCTCTAACGTATTGGAACAAGATGCCCCAAAAATGTAAAATTCGGACTATAACTATAACTGAAACATCAATAGGCCATTTCTAAAATTCTATAATGATAGATATTTCTGAGTTATGGCAAATATGCTGTGGATAATGAATCAAAACAGGGCAGTCTTTTCCCTGTCGTATTTCTTCTGTTAACTGTTTTCATTAGAAGCAACAACATGTGAAAATCTGTACCAAGGTTCGAGCAATAAGGAAGACCCCTCATAGTACTGCTCGCAGATGCTTGATGGCCAAGGACAACAAATCCAAATTTATATTCAGTATCTATTCCAATGCGGAAATGGTTTGCAATCTCTACCTTAGAAGGATTTCAGTGTTATTATCCTGCTACCAGACACCTGGCTGGTCATCTCAGGTGTAATATATATGTGGATTTTAGCGTCACTCACTGGACGGCAAATTGGACATCCATTAGTAGAAGTGGCCTAAACAGTCTTGGTGAAGGGGAAGCCCATGTTTTTAAGCCCATCTTGAGCATGCAACCTTGTTTCATGACACTTGAAGCATTTATGTAACTAACATAAGGGAAAGGCACTTCCAGAAAACCACCACTAATTAGTAACAGCTTCTTCTGCTGTGGGTATGATCTTAGGCAAACATTCCAAAATAATCTCAAACTGTGATTTTTCTGAAAAATATACACCTCATCCCTAAACCCTCTTGTTATAATTTTCAAGTTTGTCCCTTCGACCCCCTGGTCACATGGACAAACCATTGGCCCTTCCCCATGGACTTCTATACATACGATACATCCTGATTTTAAGCCATCTCTTCATCTAGACACACTTTGCCGTGAAGTGGAGCAACAACATACGGAACTTAAAATTTTAAGTTTTAAGTTCTCCACCCTTTTTAGGGACCAACTCTCCTGGTGCCATATATCATGAAAAGTCATATAGAAAACTTGCTCATAGCTAGTTAATACATATTGCTTTTGAGGATTAGGAAAGTCAGGATGCTGTTACTTGTGTTGTGTCCTTAGGAACTGCTCAGTCCTAATCCTATTTGAACCACTTCTATTTTATGATGGAGGGTAGTTGGTTCACTTTATAAATGGGAAGACAATATAAAACTCCATCACAACGGGAAATTTGACTCAAGTGTCATGACTATATGGTTCTTATGATCAGAAACTTAGTCACCATGAGAAATGAATAGCAAAGCAAGAACTAGTTCTTAGAAATGGCATGTTTATTTGTTTAAAGAGGGTGGTTTTGTCCCAAAAACTAGGACTTCATTCTCCATGACCACACATACATCCAACACTATTGAACCTGTTGCTTTATAAGGGCCAAGGACCATAGCTATTTGTCTTGAAGCCTAGATCACTGGGGAAAAGTTATTTGTTCTGGGCTCTATTTATATTTGGAAGCTCACATAATTGAGACAGAGCAGAACCCTCACTTGTGATATAATTTGCTTCTAAAAACAAAAAGCCCCTCTAAGCATTTTGCTCCTTATTGTTACATGACAAATGTTTATTAATCTTCACTTTGAGGTTCCAGATCAATGGATCACCAGAAAACTCACTGAGGTGGTATGCCTGCACATTGTTTTGGAATTGATCTTCAAATCTATGCCCTGCATGTGTCTTTCCAAGGCATTTGAGATACCTGTTAATTCTTTCTCTCCATGTGCTATCAATACAATATTATTCATGTAGCAGACTAGCAAGATGTCCTTTGGAATTAAGAAGAGTCAAGGGCCCTAGAAAGGAATTTGGACACTGTTGAAACCATGGGCAAGACAGAGAAGGTATATTGCTGCCCCTCTTTGTTCAGTCAAACTTCTGCCGATATTTTTATTTATTGAGAGAGAAGAAAAGCATTTTCAAATCCACAGATGCATTCCAGGTGCCAATGAATGCACTGAGTTTCTCCAGCAGAGAAACCACATCAGGAGCCACCGTTACAATGTAAGTCAAATCTATTTCTTTTTAAGATAACTCACTCTCCTTCTACAAGGTCCTTCATTTTCTGCGCTTCCGCAACTAGAGAGATAAGTAGAGTTATATTAGGAATCACCACACCTGCTTTTCTGAATTCTTTGATGGCAGTGCTAATCTTTCTCTGGAGGAAAAGATTCCCCTCGGGATGGGATATTGCTTTTATTCTATTTTATTAAGGACAAGAAGTTCTAGGGGATATAATAGGACCATAATAACTTTTACCTTATAAGTCATAAAATCTAGTAGGGCTTGTTCTAGTACGTGTGTGTGTGTGTGTGTGTGTGTGTGTGTGTCTGTCTGTCTTTTAAATATAGAATCTTACATTTCAAATATATACTATATAATTAGGAAAGGGAGGCAGAATAGCTTTGGGATATATTGCACCAAAAGTTTATTTATTGTCTGACACCCATGACCTACCTCTCTAACCTATAGACTACAGTGGCATTCCAGGTTTTGGAGCAATAGTGTAGCACTGAGTTGTATACACTAATTCACAAAAAATGTGTGAATATTTCCCTTTTCCTAGTGATACGTTGTGCCATATATCTTTGACATAGACTTGGAGAAAGTATCATGATATATACTTTGATATTAGTACAGCATGCAATCACCATACTATCTCCCTTCATTTCATTCTAGGAGCACTAGGTCTACGAACTGACTTGGGCATTGGAACAGCAATATAGGTTTAGGATGGCAAATATACATTATGATTTCTCAGGCCTGGCCTAAGTTCACCAGATATAAAGCTCTTCCCTACCCCAAAATACCCAACCAATTGTACATATCATTTAGGAAACTCGTAGCAATTTTAAATCTGCTTTGTCCCAAGGAATCACATCATATTAACAAAGGTCAAATATTCTTGAAGTTCCATTTACCAGGCTGGCCTTTAGATTCTGGAGTTTAAATGGAACTACAGTCAACCCTCTATATCTGTGGCTTCTGCATTCTCATTGTCAACCAACCACAGATCAAAAATATTGGGGGGAAAATAACAATAAAATTAAAAATAATACAGATTTTTACAAAATACAGCATAACAACTATTTTCATAGTATATACATTGTTTTAGGTATTATAAGTAATCTAGAGATGCTTTCAAGTACATGGGAGGATGTGCATATGTTATCTGCAAATACTATGCCATTTTATGTCGGGAACTTGAGAAACCCCAGATTTTGGGATCTGCAGGGAGCCTTGGTCCCAATCCTCTGTAGACACTGAGGGTCAACTGTTACTTCGCTTCTGCTCCTCTGCAATCCTCCTACCCATTGAAACCAGGAACCTATTTCAAGTGCAATCTCTCATAAGCATCTTGAACCCTAAGCAAATCATCATTAAGCATCTGCTCTCATTACACAATGTTTTTTTCTCAGAGTCTTGGTAAAGAGTCTTCTGGTGTTTCTCAGGGGATAAACTTAGGAAATGATCTGAAGTAATACATGGTGAATGGACTCCACCTTCTAACCTCTGAGTCTTTGCAGTGTTCTCTGTATACTATACCAAGAATTTTCTGGCATTTCAACTGTTTTCTTTCTTTTAAGTGCATGCCACCCTTAGTTTCTGGTTTCAGATTTAGGCATCCATCCAAGCAAATAATTAAACTCATTCCCAGAGAATCCAACAAGCATACTGAAACCATGTCAACTAAGTTGGTCAAATCAAAAATAATGGTTGTTCCTCATTTTACAAATAAGCTCAGATTCATTCCTTCACACATTTCCCAGATTTTGGTCAACATGAATTAGTAAAGCCATAGAAATATTTTTAATGTAAAAGCATTCTTCTTAAGGTTGGACTTTGTAAGTTTCTCCAGGAGCATTCTGAATCATAATGCTAGTTAAATTTGGGGAGGCAAGAAAGGTTTAAGAAAGTGCAGAAAAGATGGCTAAGAAGAATGATCTGCTTTTAAGGCAAATAGCTTAGGTAAGAGATTTATTCAAAATTCTTTCATGCAAGTGTAAAAGAGTTTCATCAACAAAGAGAAAAGGACTGCTCTGGCTTCCATGGGAGTTGCAAGGCCTCTGATTCTCCCCTCATATATCCTCATTTGACTATATTCTTTCCCAGTCATTATCCTATTGACTTAAGATCTGGTGAAGCTTTGCATTTATTTAATATTATCATTTAGTGTCCTGCAACTCAAGTGCTAAGTTTAGGTTATAACTACCCCATTTTCCTGTAAGCATAAAATCAAACAAGGGACAAGAAGTTCTTCTTTGAATTTTCATGTATACTCATTTTAATATTTGGGGTTCTAGTATTTCCCAATCATTTTCCTAACTGAGATATAAAAGATGGGGAGAAGCTTTGAATTCAATTGATATTGTAATTTAGCTCAAACATTAAGCGTAGACTTTGGCTGTTTCCACTCTACGGAGGCATGAAATGAGATTAACATAGTCTCTAGATTTTAACTGGTATCTTTAACAGGGTCTTCAAGATTTTAGCTTGCCATGGTCTTTCAGTAGCCATCTTGACTCCCTTCTCTCTTTGATTCATGGCAGTGACAAAAGGCCACTTAAAATTTTTTCTACAGAAAGGATTTTATTCACAGCAATCTCCGACAATCACTAATGATATTTCATTACACATCCTGAGCTACCGGGCTTCCCCAACCTAAAAGACTATTTTAGCTCAAAATAGGCAAGATAGGCCTTTCCAAATACCTGTATTAATCATGGGTTCTGTTGCTTATAACCCATTCTCTATATCTCCCTCACCTTGTCTCTGCACCTTTTTCCCACCTCATCTCCATTAATTGACAGTTCTTCCTTCTTCTTCTGCTTTTAAGAATTCCTTTGATTTCCTTTAGCCTACCCAGATAACACAAGATGATCTCCCTACTTTAAGGTTAGCTGATAAATAGCCTTAGTTTCATGTGCAAAGTCGCCTACAATAGTTCCTAGATTAATGTTTGATTATATAACCAAGAGACAGAAATCTTGGAGTACACCTTTAGAATTCTGCTTACCACACTTCCACATGATACAAAACCCTAATCAGAGCATACAACTGAGCGAGACAAAACATCACATGCCATACCCTTCACTAGCTAATAGTGAGTAGATAGGAAGAGGATCTAGAAATTTAAGCCTCTATAGTCTGAGACGAGGCTTTTTTTTTTTTTTTTTTTTTGAGATGGAGTTTCACTCTTGTTGCTCAGGCTGGAGTGCAACGGCATGATCTTGGCTCACTGCAACCTCTGCCTCCTGGGTTCAAGCGATTCTTCTGCCTCAGACTCCCAAGTAGCTAGGATTACAGGCATGCATTGCCACATCTGGCTTATTTTTGTATTATTAGTGGAGACAGGGTTTCAACATGTTGGCCAGGCTGGTCTTGAACTCCTGACCTCAGCTATCCACCTGCCTTGGCCTCCCAAAGTGCTGGAATTACAGGCATGAGCTACTGTGCCCGGTCTAGGCTTTATCTGTTACTTATTCAGACAGAATGGGCTTATCAATGAAAGAAACACGTAGGTTAAAATACTGAAGGACCCTCTGCAAGTGAAACAATGTCCACTATTGGAAGCAAAATTTGTCTTGTTCTTTGACTTTATACATTTATTATTTTTATGAAGTAAAATTAAACCATTAAATTTGCATCATTCAAATATACTTCTATTCATGCTAATCAGCTAATTGAGGAACAATTTGTGAAGTCTCCTAATTAGCACTTAGTTCCCCAAATAAACATTTTCAATGAATAATTTATCATTTAAATGTATCTTAAAGAAAAATGAAAGCCTGTGTCATAAAAGTTTGGTGGTTTTTCCACACTTGCTATTGATTTAATAATACATAAACACATGATACAACTGTAAGCCTCTCTAGGAAAATAACTATTAGAACATATTTTAATTTATTTGATAGAAAATTTTTATAAAGTGCACTCATTTAAGCAGGTAAACTCACCAAAGTATGACAAATACACAATCACTTCTTTCTTTATTAGGATAGTTATATTAGATACTTGGTTGCCAAATAAAAGTTATATACTTGATGTTTATTTTTCAAGCTGAAGAGAGAGGTAGTATGAATGGAGTGCTTCTAAATAGGAACAAGTCTTACAAACGTCTTCTGTCTAGTGGTTGCTCTCAAACTATTTCAAAAAAAGATTGAAGAGGAAAGTATACTTTATAACTCATTCTATGAGATCTGTATTACTCTCAAAAAATAGGTAAAGGTATCATAAGAAAAGAAGCAACACAACAATATTCCTTATGCATCAACAAAATATTAGCAAAATAAATCAAACAGCTCATTTAAAGGATTCTACTCTATGATCAAGTATGATTGATACCAGGAATGTACAAAAACACATTTTTGTTTAATACAAAAAAATCAGTGTAGTAAACTTTATTAATATAATGAAGAAAATAGATCACATGATCATTGCAATTGATGTAGAAAAGGCATTTAAAATCCTTTTATTTAAAAAATTCAGAATTAGAAATAAGAAGGAACTTCATCAACTTGATATAAAAGGTATGTGAAAAACTGACAGCTAATATTATAATTGGTGGTAAAACAATGAAACATTTCCACCTAAGATAAAGAACAAAACAAGAATGTCTGCTTTCACTATTCAACATTGCACTGGAAGTTTTAACCTGGTAATTAAATTAGGTGAGTCTGGGCACAGTGGTTCAGGCCTGTAATCCCAGCACTGGGAGGCTGAGGCGGGCAGATCACCAGGTCAGTAGTTTGAGACAAGCCTAGTCAACATGGTGAAACCCTGTCTCTAGTAAAAATACAAAAATTAGCTGGGTGTGGTGGCACCTGCCTATAATCCCAGATACTCAGGAGGCTGAGGCAGGAGAATCCCTTGAACTGGGGAGGTGGAGATTATGGTGAGCCAAGATCACGCCCTTGCACTCCGGCCTGGGTGGCAGAGTGAGATTCTGTCTCAATAAATAAATAAATAAAAATTAAATTATGTGAGAAAAAAGAAATAAAAGGCATCTAAATTGGAAAGGAAGTAAAACTATCTCTATTTGCAGATGACATGATCTTACATAGAGAAAATCCCAAAAGAACATACAGGAAAGTTACTAGAGCTAACAAATGTATTAGTCAAAGGTTCTGGATATAAGATTAACACATAAAAATCAGTTGTGTTTCTATATGACAGCAATGAACAATCTGAAAATAAAATTAAGAAAGTAATGCCATTTACAGAAGCATCTAAGAGAATAAAATAGCTAGGCACAAATTTAACCAAGGTTGTGAAAGACTTATATATTGAAAAACCACAAAACATTTCTGAAAGAAATTAGAGAAGACAAATAAAAGAAAAGCCATCCCGTTCATGTGTTGGAAGACATACTACTACTAAAATGGCAATACATTCTAAAATGATCTACAGATTTAATGCAATCTCTATCAAAATTTCAATCACCTGTGTTTTAGTAGAAATGAACACACTAATTCTAAGTTTCATTTGGAATTTCAAAGAATATTAAAATGTTAAATCCATCTTGAAAAAAAGAACAAAATTAGAGGAGTCACACTTTTCAATTCTGCAAGGCCACAGTAATCAAAACTGTGTACGTCTAGCATAAGAGTAGACATGTTGATCAATGATATAGAATTGAGAGTTCAGGAATAAACATCTATGGTCAATTTATTTTCAACAAGGGTATCAAACCTATTCAATGGGGAAATAATTGAATTTTCAACAAATGGTGCTTAGTAAATTAGATATGCACATGCAAAATAATAAACTTTGCCTCTTACTTCACACCATATGCAAAAATTAACTCAAAATGGATCAAAGTTCAAAGTGTAAGAGCTAAAGCTATAAAACTCTCAGAAGAAAATATAAATATATTCTTCAAAATCTTGAATTAAGTAATTTTTGTTGCTGTTGTTATGATCTCTAAAACACAAGAAATTAAAGGATAAAGACAAATTGGACTTAAAAAAATTAAATGTTTTTTTCATTTCAAAATACACTATCAAAAAAGTGAAAAAACAACCCATACAATAAGAGAAAATATTAGCAAATCATGTATCTGATAATAGTGTATTATACTGATTATATGAAGGACAAGTACAACTTAAAAAAAGACAATTATTACAATTAAAAAATGAACAGAGGACTTGAAAAGACATTTCTCTAAAGAAGATATGGACATGGCCAATAAATACATGAAAAGATGCCCAACAACATTAGTTTTTAGGAAAATGCAAACCAAAACCACAAAATTCCACTTCACCCATAAAAATGAGTATACTTTTTTCTTTTTTTTTTAACATTTCATTTTATTTTTATTACGCTTTAAGTTCTGGGGTACATGTGCAGATTTGCAGGATTGTTATATAGGCATACACATGCCATGGTGGTTTGCTGCCTCCATCTCCCTGTCACCTACATTAGGTGCTTCTCCTAATGTTATCCCACCCCTAGCCACCTCGAACAGACCCCATGTGTGATGTTCCCTTCCCTGTGTCCGTGTGTTCTCATTGTTCAACACCCACTTACGGGTGAGAACATGAGGTGTTTGGTTTTCTGTTCTTGTGTTAGTTTGCTGAGAATAATGGTTTGTAGCTTCATCCATGTCCCTGCAAAGGACATTAATTAATCCTTTTTTATGGCTGCATAGTATTCCATGGTGTATATGTGCCACATTTTCTTTATCTTGTCTATTATTGATGGGCATTTGGGTTGGTTCCAAATCTTTGCTATTGTAAACAGTGCCTCAATGAACATATGTGTGCATGTGTCTTTATAATGGAATGATTTATAATCCTTTGAGTATATACCCAGTAATGGGATTGCTGGGTCAAATGGTATTTATGGTTCTAGATCCTTCAGGAATCACCACACTGTCTTCCACAATGGTTGCACTAATTACACTCCCACCAACAGTGTAAAAGTGTTCCTATTTCTCCACATCCTCTCCAGCATCTGTTGTCTCCTGATTTTTTAATGATTGCCATTCTAACTGTCATGAGATGGTATCTCAATGTGGTTTTGATTTGCATTTCTCTAATGACTAGTGATGATGAGCATTTGTTTCATATGTTTGTTGGCTGCATAAATGTCTTCTTTTGAAAAGTGCCTGTTCATATCCTTAGCCCAGTTTTTGTTGTTATGATGGGCTTGTTTGTTTTTTTCTTGTAAATTTGTTTAAGTTCTCCATAGATTCTGGATATTAGCCCTTTGTCTGATGGGTCACTTGCAAAAAGTTTTTCCCATTCTGTTGGTTGCCAGTTCACTCTAATGATTATTTCTTTTGCTGTGCAGAAGCTTTTAAGTTTAATTAGATCCCATTTGTCTATTTTGGCTTTTATTGCCATTGCTTTAGTCATAAAGTCCTCGCCTATGCCTATGTCCTGAAAATAAGCCACCATAAGAGTCAGCAGAAACAATAATACACAAAACTAGATCTGTGACAACTTTATCATTGAAATTACTGGATGTATAATTTGAAACAAGAACATTTAATACATTTTTAAATGCAAAAAGAAGTCATGAATTTGGAGCAAACAACTATGAAAGCATAACCAATGAAATAAAAAAGAAGGAAACCAATTTCCAGAAATGAAAAATATAATAAGGAGAAAATCAGTGACTTATTTACATATTAGTTAAGACATAATAAAGAATTGCTGATCTGGAAGATTGATCTGAAGAATTTACCATCAATTCTACTCAAAGAGACAGAAAACACAAAATGATACTAAAAACATATGGAGGATAAAGTCCAGTCATATATATGTCTAATCAAAAATATAGGTACACTCATAGTTCTAGAAAGAAAATACAGAGAATGGGAGAAAAGAAATATGTGAAGCGATCATGTCTGACTAAATACATTTCCTTAAATATATGAATCCTCAGTCTGGAAGCCCAGTGAGTCCCAAGCAAGATAAATAGAAACTGACACTGAGAAACATTGCAGTAAACTACAAACCCCACAGGGAAGGGGTGAATTTAATGTCATTCTGGAAGAAAAATATTTAAATGAATTGCTATCAAAGGCATGCCATTTGTGCTTACAATTTCCCAATGGCAAAAATGAAAGACTGAAGAGTGTAGAGTAACATTTTTAGAGAGCTGGAGGTAAATATTGTAATCTATAATTATTAAATCCAGTGGAATAATCTTTTAAGAAATAAAATTCAAGAAACAGTAATAATAATATAATATATTCACCAAGAAAACATGACATATGTGCCTGACACTATTGCTTAAAGAAGTGAAGAAAAAATGAGAGAATCATAATCAGAATTTAGCAATTTTACCATAGTAATTATTACTTGTAATATAACATCCTCAATAACTGATAGTTCAAGTAGATGAAAATTCAGCAAGGAGATAAAAGATTTTTAAAAACAATTGTCTAATGAACAAATCAGTTATCCTCCAAAATGTTGGAAATACACAATACTTTTTATCATATGCAAAACTTAGAAATTATTACCAAGTCATAAGGCATTAAAAATTATTCACAAATATCAAAGGAAAAGTGTCATATACAGTATAATTATATATATATAATTATATATATCTATATATCTCCCAAGAAACAAAGGGCAAAGTATGTAAACAGTTATTTCATACTCATTAACAATCACATATGCAAATTAAAACCATAATTAAATATCACTTTACTCACTTTATTGGCATATGTTTAAAAATCTGAAAGTGCCAAATGTTGTCAAGGATACCAAGAAATGGTAACTTTTATACTCTGCTTGTGGATCATAAAATGGTACCATCATTTTAAAGAATTTGCACTTATCTCTTAAAACTTGGGTGTTTCTATGGCTTATGACCCAGACTCTGTGCCTAGGTACATACACTTAGAGGCACTTTAGCACCTCTGAATCCATTTTCTCACAGTTCTTTCATCCAACTAAATGTCCACCTTGTAAAAAGAAAAATAAACGTACTTGATAGTATTAATCAAGTTATCTCCAAACAAAATGAGAAGGCTAGCCTAATTATGAATACACTGTTTCTTGGGTAGGGGAATGACAAACAGCTTCTTTCTCTGCCAATCAATTTTGAATCTCCAACCAATTGGTGGAAACCCTCACAGAGGAGACTAAGTTTTCTAAACTCAACTGCTTACTCTTTAAGGGACTGAGGTGGAATCACTGGTTGCTGCTGGTGATGAGGAGGTTGTGACACTGAAAAAGTCATATGTAACCCTTAGTGGTAATGTTGGGATTTGGTGTTACGAAAGGTATAGACTATGAGTGTTAGTTTTTTTGAAGAAAACCAAAGAATAACTACCTCCCTCCTCAGTTTCTTAAAAATTGAAGGACATTTTTACTTTCTCATACCTATTGGTCTGTAGACCACAATTAAACTATGTATGTATGTATATATTATGTATGTATTTTTATGATTATTTTATTAATTTGTTTTAAATTAAATAGAGATGGGGTATCATTTTGTTGCCCAGGCTGGTGTCAAACTCCTGGCCTCAAGCCATGCTCCCACTTTGGTCTCCCAAAGTGCTGGGATTACAAGTGTGAGCCACTGCACCCAGCTATTCAACTATGCATTTAATACACTTATACAACAGTCATTTCCTTCTGTTAGACCCATCTCTGTGCTCCGGTCACTGAATGTCACCCTAGTTTTGGTAGGACTCTATGATGGCCACATAGCTTTACTGATAACTGGATAGTTCATCATTAAGAGTTCTTCAACAGATAGGAAGAATGAACATCAACACAAAAATAAGAAATATCACTTTTCAGAATGATGTTAACTCCAATAGAGCTGAAGAGCTGTGAGTAAGGGCTGTCATTTCTGAATCATGCAATAGACAAGCATTGGGGAACTATTCTCAAAATGGCACTATCCCAAGTATTGGGAGAACACAAAGCTGAATATGATACTAATTTTTGTCAGAGCATTTACTTTGCAATGAGGCAACCACAAATCAGTACTACAGCAGAAGGTAAAACAAAATCTGTTTCAAAAGAGCTCAAACATCTTACAGTTGAAGCCGAATACAGAGGAACTGGTTCTGACCACAGCAGCCAAAAGTCTCCATAAATCAGTAGTGTTTGCACATGGGAATTTTAGAAACATCATGGGGAAAGGCACAGAGGTATGAATGTGCACACTCTGCAGTGAGGAGAGAGAATAGAATGCTAGTTGTGAAATTAATAAAATGGGGTGGAAAGTGAGGCCAGAACAGTTTGGGACTAGATCACAGAGGTCTTAAGCGTCATTTTAATGCATGGTAACTTTATACTGCAGGCTGTCAGCCCCTGAAGACTGTGATGGAGGGAAGAAATGTCAATTGACCTAGGTTTTAGGAAGATAACTGGGGCAGCCATATGAATGACAGATTTGAAGATCTGGTTAATGAGGAATAGCTGGGAAGATACTTAAGGAATCCAGGTTCATTCATGTGATCTAGTGGATAAGGAGTTCCTCATAAGAAGCTTTTAAATGGTTTTTTTCTCATTTTATTTCCCCAAGTTTTACTTTTGCTCAGGCTTTTATTCAAATTCAAGCAACTACAGAGTTTTCTTAAAAACTATGATGATGTTTTCAGATACATGAATACAACATTTCAACTGGAATTCTGAGAAAGATATTAAACAACTGATATAATCTGGTTCCTTAAAATTGGATTCTGATGGATGTAAAGGTCTGCTTTTCTGTAATAAAAATACACATTGCAAAAGTATTTGATTTTTGAATTGGGGAAAGCTGCTTAAAAACAGGATGAACTGCAAGTAAGTGGAGAAAAATACCAAAAGAAACAAGGTGAAGGGACACTTACGGGGCTTACGTAATATGCATATTTTTGATAGTAGGCCTTGTCATTTTTACAATGTATTTAATAGATTGGAAAGATCTAAAAAAAAAAAACCTGCTTTGAGTATAAAAAGTCATAACAAAGCCTTTTTATATACAGAGCCAGTGTTAATTAGATGTGACTTTAAGAAGTCTTTTAAAGTACAGGTGAGATCAAGAGCACTACTGGTGCAGAAACCAGCCAGTCAAGAACAACCTAGTGGGTACAGCAGGAGGAAAAGTCTTTTCCCCAGAGACTCGTTATTTGATGATTAAAAAAGAATGTCTGGACATCAAATGGATTTTGGAAAGTTTAAGATACTAAAGTATATTTCTGGGAAAAAAATGTATTAGAGACAGATCATAGAGCTATACAATAATGAAACAGATTGAAAGATGAGCGATCCTCAGCTTCTAAGATACTAAATGTCCTTGTAGCAATGTATATGTGCATTTTCCCCAATGATTTCATGAAAAATCTCATGAATGGCGGTATGTTTATTGAAGATGTTTCCTGGGTAGCAAAATTACACTAGTGAATTATCCTATTAGTTCATGCAAGGTAAGATTCTCTGCAATCATATCCTTTAGCCATTTTTTGATGGAGTTGTTTGGTTTTTTTCTTGTAAATTTGTTTAAGTTCTTTGTAGATTCTGGATATTAGCCCTTTGTCAGACGGTTAGACTGCAAAAATTTTCTCCCTTTCTGTAGGTTGCCTGTTCACTTTGATGATAGTTTCTTTTGCTCTGCAGAAGCTCTTAAGTTTAATTAGATTCCATTTGTCAATTTTGGCTTCTGTTGCCATTGCATTTGGTGTTTTAGTTATGAAGTATTTGACCATGCCTATGTCCTGAATATTATTGCCTAGGTTTTCTTCTAGAGTTTTTATGGTATTAGGTCTTACATTTAAGTCCTTAATCTATCTTGAGTTAATTTTTGTATAAGAAGGGGTCCAGTTTCAGTTTTCTGCTTATGGTTAACCAGTTTTCCCAAGACTTGGAACCAACCCAAATGCCCATCCATGATAGACTGGATAAAGAAAATATGGCATATATACACCATGGAGTACTATGCAGCCATAAAAAGGATGAGTTCATGTCCTTTGCAGGGACATGGATGAAGGTGCAAACTATCATTCTCAGCAAACTAACAGAAGAACAGAAAACCAGATACTGCATGTTCTCACTTATAAGTGGGAGTTGAACAACAAGAACACGTGGACACAGGGAGGGGAACATCACACACTGGGGCCTGTTGGAAGGTGGGGGGCTAGGGGAGGGATAGCATTATTAATGCTTATCTCCATTAATTATTAATGGAGAAATAATTAATGTAGATGATGGGTTGATGCGTGCAGCAAACCACCATGACACGTGTATACCTATGTGACAAACCTGCACGTTCTGCACATGTACCCCAGAACTTAAAGTATAATTAAAAAATTAAAAAGTAAATAAATAAATAATAAAGATTTCTGCAATCAAATCTCAATAAAAAATTCAGGAAAATTAGCATGTGATTCTTTCCTGCCACACTTTACCGCTCTTCTCATCCTCTAAAGGAAGGAGCCATTTCAGTTTCTGCAGGCTGTGAATGTAGGAATGAGATGTGCCAGCAGAGGTTCTGGTGGCTATTGCTTGGGCAACTAAAGAGAAAATTGGCTGATGGGTTGGGCCCAAATCAAGGCTCTGTGTGACGCGACGCGATGCGACGTGACGATCATGTGGTCCTCTCTGTTGACCATGCACCCTCTTTTGAGGAACATTATACTTTTGTCTTGTTTGTTTTCGCCTACAATTGCTGTGGCTTGGTATGTAATTTCTGCCTCATTGATGAGACTGCAATGCTAAGAAAATCGAGACCCAGGGCATAAGTCAGGAAATCCTACCATTAATCTGGCTTTACCAGTAGCAGTCTTACTTTGGGAATAGTAAATATTATATGTATCAGGGAACCTGATTTGGCTAAAACTATAGCTTGACTACTTTAGTAAAATGTAACCTCTCCTCCAAGAGTCTAAGGAGCCTTCTGTTGTTTATTGAAAGGGAAAGTACACTTTGTGGCATATATGTGTTTATAGGTCAAGGCAGATGAATGAGGAAAACACTACTATGGAGTGAGGGTATGTTGTTTTCCACTGCGCACCCTAGCCTGACAGACTGTTTCTATGTCCCTATGAGGAGATAGCGTGGGATAAAAGTGAGGATTTAAGAAGTTATTTACATCGGGTGGGTTTTGAATACAAATAGTATTTCTTCCAAGTTTCAGTGATGTTATGTGACAAACTACTTTCAAGAAGCATAGTGAGTGTTGACAACTGAAACCATCAGCTGGCCATATCTGCTGAGCAAAGCTTTCAGGAAAAACAGAGACCAGAGGTAGTCTGTCAGCTAGTCCTCCATTCCCAGGGTCTTTTGGTTGGAGAAGATCTATTTTTTAGATACTCTGCTTGCAGTACTTAAAAGTTATGTAAATATTTTATAATTTTGAGATCATGAACCCAGACTACTCCGCAGAAAAATGTTGTCTTTCATATATGTTCTACTCTGTTTTCTGTTGCTTATATCAGAATAGCTGAAGCTGGATAATTTATAAGGTAATCAAATTTATTTCTTATAGTTCTGGAGGCTGGGAAGTCCAAGGTAGAGGATGAGGATCTTCCTGCTGCTGGGGGCCCTCTGCAGAGTACCAAGGTGGCACAGTGTACAGTCAAATGGTGAGAGGGCTGAGCATGCTTGCCAGGTCTCTCTTTTTCTTCTTATAAAGTCACCAGTCCCTCTCCCATGATAACCCATTAATCCATTAACCCATTAAGCCATTAATCCATGAATAGATTAACCCATTCATGGGTTCACCTCTTAAGGCCCCAGCTCTCTATGCTGCCAAATTGGAATGAAATTTTCACATTAATTTTGGAAAGGACAAATACTCAAATCATAGCAATATATATTAGGAAGACTGGCGAAACTTTCATTTTCCCAAAGAATTTTACTGGCGAAACTTTCATTTTCCCAAAGAATTTTCGTAAGTTTTACGTCCATTGTAGTTCTAACTCCTTGATATAGGCATATGCAAATCCTACTTGCCTTCAATCTTGGTCATTCACTAGTCCATAAACATGGTTAAAGGCCCTGAGGGAGGCCAGAAATTCAAGGTCAATTTAACCCTAAAGGTTGGCCCTTGATAGGGTTGCCACATAAAATACAGGATGCCCAGTTTAGTCTGAATTGTCAACCACAACAAATAATTTTTAGTATAAATAGATCTCAAATATTTCATGAGACATATTTATATTTTGAAAAATTGAATATCTGAAATTCAAATATAGCTAGTAATACTATATTTTTATTTGTTACATTTCCATATGTGTATATATGATAAAAAGCTGAAAATAAATATATCATCAATAGCTTAAGAGAACCAAACGTTTTATAAACAGTATTCATCATACTTGTATAATTACTACCAAGTTAAGATGGTCAATCAATGAGGGATTCAGCAAACATTTATGGAGTTGGTTTTGTGCACTAAGCTTGATTCTACCACATTCTCACTCATGGATGATGTCTGCAATACTGAAGTAAATAAGAAGAAGCCTTAACATGAATATTTGAGCAAAATGACAAACACCGAATCAAAAAAAAAGTTCTAAAATCAACAACAGGGTGAAACATTTAGTATTTTGGATACAAAAAATCATTTAGTATCCAAAATTTAAAAATATAGACATATGGCATAACTTTTGGAAGAAACTATACGTGTACTGTTTCAAAGAAATGTGAATGCTACTTTTCTGGTTTGATTTTGTTAATATTATTTTTCTTTTTTCCAGAAATAAACAGTTGATATTTAATTTAAAATTAGATGAAAACGTGGAGGGGTTGGGGTGGAAACAAATGCATATTTTAACAAAGATCTGAAGAAAAGCTTTACGTATTTATATTATAAAACACTTTATACAGAATGTTATAGAGACTAATATAATGAAAGTCTGTGTACCTACCTCACAGCTTTTAATTTACAAAATATTCACATTTCACTACATGGCTTCTGACGTCGAGTTATAAAACACTGCAGATAAAGTTGGAACTCCCTATGTTTCTCCTTCTAATCACATCCTCCCATTTACCAGGGATGCAAACTGCTCTCCTGAATACTGTGCTTGTAATTCTCAGGCAAGTCCTTTTGCCACATATATACACATATTCATAAAATGTATATACTATTTTATTGTATGTTTATTATCATTTTTATCAAAGGTACAACAATATTCACGTTATTGTATAATTTGCTTTTTTTGGCTTAATATTATAGTTTATTTTTCCGAAGTCCATGTTGATAAATATAGTTCTAAATCATTAATTATAACTACTGTGTAGTATTCCTAGTTAGAAATTTGTTTACTCAATCACATTTCATGGACATTTAGGTACTTTTCAAAGTTTATTTGTAACATTCTTGTACTCATCTCCTTTCACATAAATGCAACAGTTTCTCGTAGAATTAGAAATATTAAACCAAAGTGTATAGACATTTTCAGTTTCACTAGATATTGTCCTATTGCTTTGTAAGTAGTAGGACCAATCTACACATTCACTGAAAATCTGAGTTTACTTCCCCACATTCTCACCAACTCTTGTTATTTTTATAACTTTAAGATTTTGTCAATCACTAGAAGGCCATCTCATTATTTTATTTTACATTTTCTATTTGTCAGTAAGCTTAAACATTTATTGTGATAACTATTGGTCATGTATGTGTTATTTCATGGGAATTACATGTTTATGTCTTTTGCTAAATTGTTTATTTGGCTGCTTGTTTTTTCTTATTGAACTGTAGATGTTCTTTATAAATTACTACTACTAATGATTATATAACCTTTCCTGAACTGTGGACTGTGCTTCCTACCTTTGTATAAAGCATTTTCACTGAGGATAAGTAGGATTTTTTTATATTTTATTATACTCAAAGGTACCAATTTAATCTTTTTATCTTATAACTGGATTTTTGGACTACATTATTATAAAGTTAGACCCCTAAGATTAGACAGAAAAAAAGTTAGAAGATAGATAGATACATAGATACATACATAGATCGATATGTCTGTGTAAATACATATGCAATTGGATTCCAGTCTTGCTAATCTATTCTTAGGATTTTTACTTTCATATTCAGTATATGAGATTGGCTTTTAATTTGTTTTTATCCTCTGTTTAAGAGATTTATTTTGTACTAGCTTCATAGAAATAATTGCTGTACCTTCTCCATTTTATTATCTTAAGAAGTTTGTGTAGGCTAGAAATTATCTATAGCCTGATGATTTTATAAAAGTTACCTCTAACATAAAATGATGTTGAATTTTGTGAAAGGCCTTCTCTGCATCTATTGAGATAATCATGTGGTTTTTGTCTTTGGTTCTGTTTATGTGATAAATTACATTTATAGGTTTGCAGATGTTGAACCAGCCTTGCATCCCTGGGATGAAGCCAACTTGATCATGATGGATAAGTTTTTTCATGTGCTGTTGGATTCAGTTTGTCAGTATTTTATTGAAGATTTTTGCATCAATATTCATCATGGAAATTGGTCTGAAATTTTCTTTTTTAGTTGTGTCTCTGTCAGGTTTTGGTATCAGGATAATGTTGGTCTCATAAAATGAGTTAGGGAAGATTCCCTCTTTTCGTATGTTTGAAATGGTTTCAGAAATAATGGTACCAGCTCCTCTTTGTACCTCTGGTAGAAATCAGCTGTGAACCCATTTGGTCCTGGACTTTTTTTGGTTAGTAGGCTATTAATTGCTGCCTCAACTTCAGACCTGGCTATAGGTCAATTCAGGAATTCAACTTCTTCCTGGTTTAGTCTTGGGAGGGTGTAAGTGTCCAGGAATTTATCCATTTCTTCTAGATTTACTGGCTTATCTGCATAGAGGTATTTATAGTAATCTCTGATGGTAGTTTATATTTCCGTGGGATCAGTGGTGATATCCTCTTTATCATTTTTTATTGCATCTATTTGAATCTTCTTTCTTTTCTTTTTTATTATTCTGGCTAGTAGTCTATCTATTTTGTTGGTCTTTTCAAAAAAAAAAAAAAACAGCTCCTGGATTTATTACTTTTTTGAAGGGTTTTTTATGTCTTTATCTCCTTCCATTCAGCTTTAATCTTAGTTATTTCTTGCCTTCTGCTAGCTTTTGAATTTGTTTGATCTTGTTCCTCTAGTTCTTTTAATTGTAACATTAGGGTGTTGATGTTATATCTTTCCTTGCTTCTCTGGTGGGCATTTAGTGCTATAAATTTCCCTTAAGACACTATGATGAATCATATCTCAAAAATGATACAAGCTATTTAAGATAAACCTACAGTCAATATCATACTGAATGGGCAAAAACTGGAAGCATTCCCTTTGAAAACTGGCAGAAGACAAGGATGCCCTCTCTCACC
Source organism: Aotus nancymaae (assembly GCF_030222135.1). Classification (NCBI taxonomy): domain Eukaryota; kingdom Metazoa; phylum Chordata; class Mammalia; order Primates; family Aotidae; genus Aotus; species Aotus nancymaae. The sequence goes on from NW_026988425.1 coordinate 114,052,859, forward strand.
ACTCCTATTCAACATAATATTGGAAGTTCTGGCTAGGGCCATCAGACAAGAGAAAGAAATAAAGGGTATTTGAATAGGAAAAGAGGACATCAAATTGTTACTGTTTGCAGATGACATGATTGTATATTTAGAAATCTCCATAGTCTCAGCCCCAAATCTCCTAAGCTGATAGGCAACTTCAGCAAAGTCTCAGGATATGAAATCAATGTGCAAAAATCGCAAGCATTCCTATGTACCAATAATAGACAAACAGAGCGCCAAATCATGAGTGAACTCCCATTCACAATTGATATAAAAAGAATAAAATACCTAGGAATACAACTAACAGGGGATGTGAAGGACCTCTTCAAGAAGAACTACAAACCACTGCTCAAGGAAATAAGAGGACACAAGAAGATGGAAAAACTTTTCATGCTCATGAATAGGAAGAATCAATATCATGAAAATGGCCATACTGCCCAAAGTAATTTATAGATTCAATGCTATCCCCATCAAGCTACCAACAACTTTCTTCACAGAATTGGAAAAAAAACACCTTAAACTTTATATGGAACAAAAAGATAGCCCACATAGCAAAAAAAAAAAAAAAAAAAAAAAAAAACAAGCTGGAGGCATCATGCTGCCTGATTTCAAACTATAGTACAAGGCTACTGTAATCAAAACAGCATGGTACTGGTACTAAAACAGAGATATAGACCAATGGAACAGAATGGAGGCCTCAGAAATTACGCCACACAACTACAACCATCTGATCTTTGGCAAACCTGACAAAAACAAGCAACGGGGAAAGGATTCCCTCTTTAATAAATGGTGTTCGGGAAACTGGCTAGCCTTGTACATAAAGACGAAACTGGATCCCTTCCTTATACATTATACAAAAATTAACTCTAGATGGATTAAAGATTTAAACATGAGGTCTAACACCATAAAAACCCTAGAAGAAAACCTAGGCAATACCATTCAGGACATAGGCATGGGCAAGGACTTCATGCCTACAACACCAAAAACAATGGCAACAAAAGCCAAAATAGACAAATGGGATCTAATTAAACTTAAGAGCTTCTGCACAGCAAAAGAAACTATCAATAGAGTGAAATGGCAACCAGCAGAATGGGAAAAAAAATCTTACAATCTACCCATCTGACAAACAGCTACTTTGCAGAATCTACAGAGAAGTTAAACAAATTTACAAGAAAAAAACAAACAACCCCATCAAAAGTAGGCAAAGAATATGAACACACACTTTTCAAAAGAAGACATTTATACAGCCAATGAACATATGAAAAAAGCTCATCATCACTGGTCATTAGAGAAATGCAAATCAAAACCACATTGAGATACCACCTCACGCCAGTTAGAATGGCAATCATTATAAGATCAGGAGATGATGTGGAAAAATAGGAACGCTTTTACACTGTTGGTGGGAATGTAAATTAGTGCAACCATTGTGGAAGACAGTGTGGCGATTCCTCAAGGATCTAGAAATAGAAATACCATTTGACCCAGCAATCCCATTACTGGGTATATACCCAAAGGATTATAAATCATTCTATTATAAAGACAAATGCACACGTATGTTCACTGCAGCACTGTTTACAATAGCAAAGATTTGGAACCAACCTAAATGCCCATAATGATAGACTGGATAAAGAAAATGTGGCACATATACACCATGGAATACTATGCAGCCATAAAAAAGGATGAATTCATGTCCTTTGCAGGGACATGGATGAATCTGGAAACCACCATTCTCAGCAAACTGACACAAGAACAGAAAGCCAAACACCACATGTTCTCACTCATAAGTGGATGTTAAACAATGAGAACATGTGGACACAGGGAGGGGAACATCACAAGTTGGGGCTGAGGGGGTGGGGGCTGGGGAGGAATAGCAGGGGGCAGGGGATTGGGGAGGGATAGCATTAGGAGAAATACCTAACGTAGATGACGAGGCGATGGATGCAGCAAACCACCACCATGGCACGTGTATACCTATGTAGCAAACCTGCACAATCTGCACATGTACCCCAGAACTTAAAGTCTAATTTAAAAAAAAAGTTACCTCTAAAGAATCTGAATTTAAATATTTTGGTTACTTAGTTTCTTTAATGGTTAATGGGTTATTCAAGTGGTTTTTAAAAATCATTCTAATATAATTGGAAAAGTGATAAATCACATAAAGAAACCAAAACAGAGTAATGGGGTGCTCATTTTCATAGGATAGTCCAGAAACAAGTTTCTAGGGATGTGATATTTAGAGGGATGACAATGAGCAAGCCTCTTCCAGACAAAGAGTTACAAGACAAAGTTCTGAAGACAAACAGAGCTTGGCATGTAAGTGAAACCAAAGAGTTTGATATGGCCAGAGAAAAGGCTCAGTGGTGAGGAACTGGAGATAAAGATGAACAAAAAGAAAGGTAATGCAAAGCTCTCTGGACTCAGTAAGAGGTTTAGACCTCAAGGAAAGAAACAAGAAGTCATGCAAAGGCTTTATATCTGGAGTCACAAAATCTAATCTCCGTTTTAGACAATCATGATCTTCTGCTTTGGTGAGAGTAAGGCTGTTGACAGGCAACAGTGAAAATGCAAATCCCAGGTGAAAGGCAACTCTGCCAATCCAGAGGGACACTGCCTATGAGGCTGAGAAGTGGGTGGATTGGGGATATATTTTGAAGGAAGTCTTGACAGGAATTGATATGGGCAGGAAGCAGGGAAATACTGGGTAGAAGAGAGTGGTTCCTGGCAAAGGCCCCAGCCTCAAGCCTGGAAACCACGTCCTTAAATGAGATGTGTTATCTCTGTTTTCCTGCCTAAAAGTTACATGTTGGCCTTCCCTGCTCCTCCATCCCGTGCTCATATAAACCCCAGACCTCAGCTGGCAGACAGACAAGCGGCTGAACATTGAGAGAAGCACCTGAGCATTGGAAACTACAGACAGACGCAGCTTAACTTCAAAGGGCACAACTTCAGAGAGGAACCTGGCCCAAGAAGGCCGGCTTCAGGAAAACTCCCTGCACCATCGCCTTTCCAGCTCCCTTCCATTGAGAGCCATTTCCATAGCTTAATAAAATCCTCCGTATTCATTTCAAACAACTCATACCACCTGATTCTCCCTGGATGCCAAACAGGAACCCAGGTACCAAGAGGGCAGGGTGTAAAAGGCTGTCGCCTTGACTCCCACTGAGCTAGTTAGTACTTAGCCATCAGTGGATGGCAACTGCTAAAACAGCATTTATCGTAACACACCCCTGGATGCTGCCTTGGGGCTGGAGCCCAAAAGCCCTCAGCTTGGCTCTGGTACCTGCTCACCTGTGTCCTTCTTCTCCCACCAGGGGTTCCAGTGCAGGGTGGCCAGGTAAACAAGCCACACCCTGTTGCAAGTCCCACGAGGGGGAAGGGAACTCTCCCACCTCAGAATGACTTACTAACACATCAGATATGGAATACCAAGTAAAAGTCCATGTTCACAGCATTCTAAAAATTCAGACTACCTGAAGGCACAAGAATGTACCACCTGAAGAAACAAAGAGGAGAAAACTTGATTCCACCTAGATACGGTAACATGTTGATAGATTGCTTATTATATTTTCTTGATGTGTAACAGGATTTTAGCTTCGGAGTTATACCGTGGAACTCTCTCATTTTACAGATTAGTAATGTGTAAAGTCTCAGTAAGCTACAGAACGCTCCGGGATCTCAGCTGTTAGGTGAGCCCACAGCAGGCACTGCCTCTTTGCTTTTCAAGATGATACCTTGCATAGACCCTGGGGATCGTCAGAACAGATATGAGAGAATAACTTGTACCTCATACAGGTGTTCTAGGTTATTCTCCACTTAGTTCTATCGGAGATTTAAAAAAAAAAAATCCCAAAACAGTTGTCTAAAGGAACAAAGTGATTCCAATCATGTAAACCTGAGGTAAATTAGGAATGTGGGCTATATCCAGAAAGCCATCAAAAGAGAATAGGATGGGAACACACAATATGGTAACCATGGCTGAGAACTGACATATATTTTTCTCAGTCAGTGTCTTTAAATCCCCATGCCAGCTTCGTGAAGCTAGTACAATTATTTTGGCTTTCAGATAAAGAAATTGAAAGCAAAAAAACAAAGAAAAAAGAAATCAAGTAACATGCCTAAGTTCACACAACTGTGAGAGGCAAGAGAGAATCTGGACCCAGGTCACATGAGGTCAATGCCATTGAGGGCTGTGTCCAGAGCATCACAGAGTCCGAAGCTTTGCACAAGGCTGAGGATCATTCCTTTGCACTGAAAAGAGAATCGACTCCCAGCTCATCTTAGGGGAAAAGACGAGTCAGGAATCTACAGAAAATTTTAAGGAAGATTGTAAGAAAAGACAATTCCTACAAGTCTATGTAGTTGAACCACCTTCCAACTTGCTAGGACTAAGTTCTAATTTTTACTTTTGTTTTCTTGAATTACAAAGATTTTTACCTTGGAGTGAAGGTGGATGGAGTTAAAACAGGTTCATCAGGCAAACACAGCTCCACACAACGCAGGTCAGGTTTTCTCGTTTGAAATTGGCTGTGTCTTCTTGACTCCAATCCTCGGCCCTGCAAACAATCAGAGATGATTTTCTGTCATGACAAACAGCTGCTAAATCTTTCCTTCTGCTTCAGCTCAGGAGAAATCCCAAACTATAGCAATGCAGCTGCCCTCTATGCTAACTCCATTCACCAATTTTCCCTTGCAATCTAAAACAGGTTGCCCCAGAGCTAGCCCACGTGCAATATTTCTATGATTCAATATTTTGATTATTCGTCTCTCTCTGACATGTTTTTTCCTGCCCACATGAAACCTGAGTAAATTACAACTAGCTTTGAATAGAACAATCAAAGAATAGTCTACCAATTTCTACCTCATGCAGTAATATCAGGCAGCCAGGGCCAGAAGACAGCCTGGCACCCTCACTCTACTTCCCGCTATTATTAATCACCCAGTCTCCAAAAGAGTCATGATGAGCAACTCCAGAAATCTTCATTAACTGAAGACTTTTCCCCAAATAGAGGTAGCATTTAACTCTAACAAGCTTCTGATCATCACCCCTATTAAAGTTCAAACTGTTAACTCTTCTCTCAGAACCTCAGTATATAGGCTGCCTTTCTCCAGTTTGGATCTCTGTGCTATGAGATTTTAGTATCATTCTCATTTTATTTTTTAGAGTTGAGGTCTCACTCTGTCACCCAGGCTGGAGTGCAGCAGCACAATCATAGCTCACTGCCGCCTTAAACTCCTGGGCTCAAGCAGTCCTCCCACCTCAACCTCCCTAGTGCCGTCACGCCCAGCTAACTTTGTTTGTTTTTAGAGAGATAGGCTGGTGTCGAACTCCTGGCCCAGGCTGGTCCGCTTGCTGTTACCCAGACCAGGGTTGAGCTCAAACTCCTGTCTTTAAGCATCCTTCCATCTCGTCCTCCCAAAGTGCTGGGATTACAGGTGTAAGCCGCTGCACTTGGACTTCGTTCTCATTTTTATGCCTATTTTTTAAAAAAATTGAATCACTTTGATCAATCTACATTCTAGAGAAATGAAGAAAAAAAAGCCATGAATAAAACCCTCAGCAATAAACATTCCTAAGTGTACACGGATCTTTCAAGCCTAAACTCTTCTCAACATCACATCTTGGGGCAATGTTTTCTATTTTTTCTATTGAGTCTTATTTTTTGCCCCCGTTAAAAGGAAATCCATAATAGGAACTAACAGGAGACAGTTCCTAGGCCCAGCTTTGTATAATACTTGCTGTTTTGCACTGGCTATGCTACTTAATCTCTCTGACCCTCAGTTTCCCAAGAAAAATTCAAAGTTTATACAAGATCAGTCATTCTCAAACTGTCATTCACAGGACCATGTAGTTCCACTCCTGTGCATTCAAGGTTGGCAGAAAGAACGGGATGTGTCAAGATGGAGGCTGGGTAGATATGAGTTGAAAAAAATCCCTCATAGATCTTTATTTTAACCAGAATTTATATCGTGGTTTGGTATTAGATTCTATCTGAAAATTGGATTCTAGCCCTAACAGTTTTTTTAGCCTGAATTAGATGATGTCTGAGGACTAAAATGTTGTGGTCCTGGTATCTTCAGGTTACAGGCACAGTAATGGGTACATTCCAGTAGACATGTGGTTATAAGAGATGAAACTGTCCTACATTTCAAGAATAAAGTCATTTAATTGGAAAGGTCTGTGAAAACCAGGACCATGTAAGTGGACACAGGGAGTCAGAACTATCTTTAAATGTTGACAGATTCCATCTGAATTAGAAGAGACTAAGGAAGAAATGATGTAGGGTAGGGAAGTTTCGTGGATACCCAATCTGTGAACTAAGTATTAAACCACACTCAGCAGATCTTTTATTTTATTTCTCTGAAAGACAATCATTGCAGCGTTCTGAATTTTCTTTAAGTTTCTATAGTGGCAGGACTTTATCCTTAGGAGCCTTGTCACATGGCCAGGAAAGATTAGGCTCACAAGATGCTTTGAAGGGTGAGAAAAAATGGAATTTATTGGGCAAGAAGGGAAAAAAAAGGGAAGCATGGACTCTCAGCAGAGCGAGAGTCCCGCTAGTTGGTTTCCTGCTTCACAGATTGAATCCCAGGTTACCACAGTGGAACAGGAGAGGCCAGGCTCCTCCCCGCTGCAAAAGGTGTGAACTTCCCATGGTTCCACCCCATTCTCCCAGTGCCAGGGCGGTCGGAGGTCCTCCAGGGACACCTTTATACTTGGGTGTCTCACTACAAGGCTGTATCCTTCATCCCAACATTAAGATTCCTTTGCAAATCAAATATGGAATTTCCACACAGTTCTGATTATGAATAATGCTCTCCAAAAATGCCATAACATCTACTCTGAGCTTCTTAGACTATTGTAGGCTCTATCTGGCAGATGTAAACAGTCTTCAGTAATAGCTGTGTTAGAGAAATGTTGTGCACCCACCATCTTGTTTTAGTTTAGTCATATTTCTCAATGTTCTCAGTAAAATTTCAGTTATATATGTGCTTACTTCAATTCTGATTCATCTTTACCTGGCTGATGTTGAAGAAACTCTTTCAACCTATCTTCCCAATATACACACTTTCTAATGAAGTATGATCAAAAGTAAAGAGAGTGAAGAACAAGAATTTAATCCAGAGAGGAGTGGCACTGGAGATCTGAACAGGCAGAGACCACTGGAGAATTCAATGGAAATGGGAAGAAATGTTTTAGGAATAAAAGGAGGAGCAGTAGAAGGAAATTGGTCCTAAAGGAAACTGACAGTATAGTGAATAAAAGTCCTCCTAGCCCAGGTATGTAAAAATGGGCCCCTGAGATGCTTTTATCATTTGGGTAGGAGGACAGCCTGGGCAGGTGACCATTACTACGCACATGGCAGTTGTTCTCGGAAGATCGAGGAGTAAGGACATTAGAACATGAGTCTTCAGAACTGGCAGCCGGGGTTAATAGGGGGAAGTAGCATTAGGCTAAAAATCACCTAGTCAGTTTCTCCTTCTCCCTGAGATTTCATTTATTTCTGGAGTCCTGTGAAAGCGAAGGAAAGCACAGCTTTTATCTTAGGTCCCCATGGCCAAAAGGGTGACAGTAACTTCAGGACAGGAGGATGAGTGTTGTAGACTAAGCCTGAAATTAGAGTTTTCTTATAAGAATGCATGTTCCATAGTCAAGATGTTCTTGGCCAGGCGCTGTGGCTCACGCCTGTAATCCCAACACTTTGAGAGGCCAAGGCGGGCGGATCACAAGGCCAGGAATTCTGGAACAGCCTGGCCAATATGGTGAAACCTTGTCTCTATTAAAAATACAGAAATTAGCCAGGCGTGGTGGCAGGCACCTGTAATCCCAGCTACTCGGGAGGCTGGGGCAGGAGAATCGCTTGAACCCGGGAGACAGAGTTTGCAGCAATGCCGAGATCGCACCACCGCACTAGAGCCTGGTGACAGAGCGAGACTCCATCGCAAAATATATATATATGTATATATATATTCTCAGGTCTGCTGGGGAAGAAAAATAATCTCTTCAATAATAATCTATATGTTTAATTACATAGGGGAGTTTAAACAAGAGTATATGGATTATGGTGCTACCTGCAAACAGACATTTCAACAGCTGATGTGAACTCTTATGGGAGGCCAGCAGTAAATTGAATCCCTGTGGAATAAAACAACTGGGAGAAGAAATAAGGATGTGGAGAATACTCAAAATTGTGACATGGGAAAAAAAAGGTTATAAGGCAGTATCATTGTATAATCCCAAATTGGGCAGAATATAGGTTGCATGCACACATACACGCACACACACACAGATACAAATTATATATAGTTATAGCTATTAATTAGTTATAGATTCATAAAAAGATTTCTATGTTAGTGGTCATTCTTTTGTGTGGTGAGATTTGCTATTTTGGATATTTGTTATTCTTATAATTAGAAAACATAATGTGATATTTATATTAATTAGCTACCTATCCTCAGAATTAATAGCCTGAAAATACAGCTAATTTTACAACTCACTTCCTGGATAATTTTTATGTATGTTTGAGATTCGTTTATTTAAATATTTCTTCAACCCTATGACTTCCTTCCACAGAGAAATGGAGATAGAAAAATAATTCACATAAGCATTAAAATTCACCCCCTCGAAAAATCATAATTTCCCAAGAGATGTATGAGGAAAAAAACAAAGCAAATGGACGTAAAACTTAGTTCTGAGTTTTCTAGCAGTGACAACAGAGAAATGTGATGTGCTATAAAACTCTTATCATATCAAGAAACATACTAACTCAAGAAATGTGCACTGTTTTCTGACCTGACTTTATCGGACCAACGGGTGGGTTGGGGGAAGCCTTTATGAAAATGTGAGCAAAATCTATTGATGAGTGTGGGATACGGGCAAGGAAGAGGTGTCAGATGAACACTTCTGGGAACATTATATATTTGAACTAAGGTTATGCCAATTTAAAAAGGGGTTTTTCCTGGCAATTTACTAAATATATGGTTCTTATTGCTAATCCTGAAAGATAAACAATTGTCTCCATTCCTCTGGCAAGAGAGAGTACCGTTTATTGATTAAGCGTTTGTCTCTGGACCAGCCTCCCTGGGTTTAAATTCCACTGCCATCACTTACTCATTCAGCGTCCTTGGACAACGTATCCAATGCCTCCAATTTCCATGTCCTCATTTATGAAATAGCCAAAATAATGGAGCATAGCGAGCACTGCATAAACAGTATGGTCTTCCTCATGACCATGCTCATCCTCATCCTCACCATCACTATCACCAATCAGAGCTATGGAGAAGCACATCAAATAAAATTAGTGAAAAACTTTTGCTGCAGTATGATGACATTTTAATGAACTTCATTTGTTTCTTGAACCAAGGGACCATCCTAGTCCTGCCAATGCAGCCAAAACATGCACAGAAGTTTCTGTCTTCCAGTTGCCTTGAGACCACATATGACCTAAAATTAATCCTGATTTCCCAGGATTTTGACTACCATCTCTATCTAAGACCAATCTGAGGTCAATTTACAAGTATTTCCAAAAGTTGTAAGAAACTATTCTACATTTCCTCTCATAGTATTTCTTCTTGCTGACTCCTCTGTCACATGTCCAGTGGCCATCCCAATCATGCTTCTCCCATAACATATGCACACACACATACACACACACACAAATACATTTACACATGCACACACACCCACACACAAATACATTTACACATGTGCACATATCCAGACATAAACACATTTACACATGCACACACATCCACACAAATACATTTATATATGCACACACATCCATACACAAATCTATGTAATACCCATGTGCACATACACATGTACACACATCCACACATGCATCCACACATACATATACATGTAGCACACATATATACATACACATGCACACACATCCGTGTACACATATATACACATACACACATCACACACATACACAAACACACAAACATCCACAAACACACACACATATACACATACATATGCACACACATACACATAACACATCAACACAACACAAATGCACACATACATATAAACACACTATACACATATACATACGGACACAAATATACACATATACACACATACATGCATATACATACATGCACGTCCATGTAAACACATATATACACATACATACCCATACCTACATACACATGCACATGCATATACATAAGCACATGTACACACACACATACACATACTGCCTAACTCTCTAAGCAGAGCCAAACGTCCTGAGAATTCACCAAGGAAGGTTTTGGACTTTACTCTTCTTATCAGAGAGATTGGCTTTTACACCCCAAACTCCAGTCTTATTTAATGAAATTCAAAACAATTATATGTCAGAAGCATACCCGCGCAAAAGAATCTGCGCACTTATGTGTGTGTGCGCTCATAAGTGAGCTGGTGGGCCTTTATTACCCCGTCACTCTGCCCAAAGGTATGTTCTAGGATAGTCATTGGCATGGCCACCAGCCTGCATTCGCCAACACACACACATATGCACATACACACACATACATACTCATATACAAGTATACATTCACACAAATACATGCATTGTGTTTCCATTGTATTCTCCACTGATGGTGGAAGAATCAACATTGATCATAAATAATATCTATTCTTATCTTTTTTTTTTCTCTTCAATTCAGTGGTTAAAATCTTAAAAGATTGTTTTCAATGTTTAGAAATAGAAGACAGTGCCATCATCTCCATTTTTAAGATGTAAAACCTGAGGCTTAGTGGCAAGCTGACTTTCTTTGCTCTCTGTAGCCACTGTCATTGCCCAGCCACAGGATCTGTCCCCCGCATGCTAATATGGAAAACAAGCCAGTTGGAGAGTCCACAGAGCAGGATCCTGGCCACTGCTTTGGTATGAACTACTCATGGGAACGCAGAACCTTATTTCAGCTTTCTGGGTCTAAGCTTCCTCCTTTTCACAGGAAGAGAACGTAGAACTGGAAAGGTTGGAATACAAGATCACACAGGTTGAGAACTTTAGAAATTATACCGTTAATATTCTCTTCCAGAATATTCTTTATAACTTCTTTTATAATCTGTTCTCTGATGAAGCGTTTTGATTTCAATCCCAGTTTTTCATAAATGCTCATTTATATTAATATATTAACATTATACTCCTTTAATTAACTTAATTCAATCGTTCAAATAACGTGACTAAGAGAAACATTTCATTTAGGCTAAAAATATCATGTGAATAAACAATTAACACAGTCTAATATACTACTGTCCAAAAATGTCTGCACAATTACTTGCACATATTTTTAAGGAAAATTCATTGTTAAGGGAGAATTTGAGTTAAAAATGACTGGGTATGCAGCCAAGTTTAAAAGATAAACACTGGTGGGGTAGGGGGTGTTGGTTTGGGTTTTGTTTTTGTTTTTTTTTAACTGAGTGATCCTACACAGGAGGCCTGCAAATGCCATATCTCAAATCATAGGAAATTACAACTTAGCAAATGCTCTCTCCCTGTGGGCTTAAATAAAATTTCCTAAAGGAAATTTTCTAGCTCAGCCACAGGCAGGGAAGGCACTGTAAGTGTGCTCAAAAGAACATCCCTCTGTTACACTAGAATGACATCCATGAGCCTCCCCTCCTGCCCAAATGTCCCTGAAATGTTGTAGACTCGAGACTATGACCATTAAAACTGTGGGGTCTGTCCAGGAGCCCTGAGTCCCAGTCTGCTTCAGAACTAAGCTTCTGAGACTTCCTCAGTCCATTTTAGACTTTCCCCTTTTTCTAGCTGGTAGAAATAAACCACGTTTTTTCTAAATAATATTAGTTTGAAACATTTTATTACTTACTTAATTTATGCCTCTGTAACTCTAATAGTTTTACAATTGAAATTTAGAGACAGGACACCAATATTAGACTGAATTTGAACACATTTTTCTTCTATTAGACTCCCTATATAAATATGATATAAAAGCATACATTTCTATAAACTGGCTATCAATTATTTTTCTATTTTACATAATGCTTTTTTTGTCAGTAAGCTTGTAAATAGACAATACATTGCAAAGTTTAAAGTCGCACTGCACTTAATATTTTTCAACTATCTTGTTCACTTATTTTTCTGGACCAAAAAGCTATTCAGTATTTTTCCTATCTTATTTTTTAACAATTTTTTATGCCTATTCAAAAATTGTGTTTTACATATTACACACATACACATACGCACACACACACGCACAGTCTCCCTTTTCAAACTCAAGGACCATGATAATATTTTATATTTCACATAAAATAAAGCCAGTTTCATTTCTGTCAAATATAATTTAGACTTCATCAGCACTCAGCATCTATGTTGCCAATTAAGCTACAGTACACTTTACAATGTGAAAAAAAAATTCACAAGGAAGGATAGATACAACATGGAAAGAATCTTTGAGATAAAAGAAATATAATTGATGTACCCTTCAGTCTTCAGCATTGATTTCTATTTATTATTACAAACTCTTCAAAACACAAAGATTGGATGTCAACATGTTATCCTGGAAGCATACAACTGAGGAACGCATTACCTGCACGACTTACTTCTAAAAATTTGTTTATCAGAATTGGAGTTGCACGTTCATTTAAAAGGACTTTGAAATAAGAGGAAAAAAGATGATTTAAGCTTTTTTTCCTTCCTAATACTTTACTTTTGAGATTTACCAGACTTCAGTTAGATAGATGCCTCCTTGACAACCAAGAATCCTAGTAATAGGAGTGAAGTGGTAAAGTGTAGTTTGCCTAAACTTCCCTGCAGGCAGAGTGGAGCTCTATGCAGGCCCACTTTCATCAGGCACAGCTAGCTGACTTTGAAAATTCCTCCTGAGGAACAATGATCAGCGGACCTTTCTTACGTTCATCTAATTTCCAAGCCTTGATGTGACATACGAAATAAGAAGAAAGTGACAACAAAAATCAATGTGTCTAAATAGTCTTGCTTCGAAATATACCTGTCACTGGCTTAACTCAGAAACTGGGTGGGATTTTAGATCTGCTACCTTTGTTGTTGCTGTTGTTTGCTGTTGTTATCTTGGCTTCAGAATTTATTTTAGTACCTGAAGAGAGCAAAAGACAGAAAGTCTCTTCTTAATTGTGCATGGGAGAGAAGTCCACTTATTTGAAATAATTCACAATTTTAAATAAATAGAATGATTAGTGACTGCTCATTCTTGCATTGGGCCTTTATTCTCTTCCACATCAACATGCTTCTGATTAAAATAAGTTCTGCTACATCTTAGTGGAATCATGAGCTTTTAGAATTATTCCCTAAAAATAAATCTCAAGAAAGCTGACATATTTTAAGTTACAAAAGTATAATATATTAGAAATTCCACCGCTGTGAAGCTAACAGTTTTACAATTGGACTTTACAGACAGGAAACTAGTATTAAACTGAATTTTGAGCACATTTTTCTTCCATTAGATTCTATAAATATGTATAAAAGCATACATTTCTCTAAGCTGGCTATCAGTTATTCTCCTATTTTGCATAACGCTTGTTATCACCGAGACTTTAAATAGAAAATATAGAATGCACAGTTTAAGTAGTCCTCAGAAAGAAAATGCCTTGCTTCATAGTCTGAGGAAAGAATTTAAGCTTTCACTCTGTAGATTATGAAATTTGAAAACTACTTAAACACTTTACTGAAGAAAAGACTCCCTTTTAATAAAAAAGTCACCACATCAAGAAAAATTAGCAATCTTAAACATATTGTGATCTTTTATGAGTCTCTTTTGAAAAATATACAACTTGCCAAAAAAATTTACAAAGATGATTGTCTATGTTTAAACAAAGCAGTAAAAGCCATTCAACCTCCCATTCACACATAAATGCATTTTCTTTTCAAAGGATATTTACCCTTTAAGGGGACATTTTTAACCTTGTGACACCATAAAATTCCATGCATGCAAAGTTATTTGTTTTTATTTTTCTGACATTCATTCTTGACCAGCTATTTTCCCTGAGCTTTCTCATGTTACTCAACTAGAGGCATAATTTTAATAGTTTATTTTAATACCTTGATTAATAGGAGCAATCTGCTTAAAAATAATATTAGTGTTGGCATTTTGTAATGAGTTGCAGAAGCTGAGCAGACATGCTCTTTTGTGCCTTTTTCAATTTCCTTTGAAAACGTGTTGAACTCCTCAGTATTTGTTCAAACCTACCAAGTTTTAACATGAGCTAAGCATTAAATAGACTTTGGAATCGGAGAAGGGTGTTCGCCTACAATGTAGCAATATGGGGAGAAAAGGTTTGGGTTGAGACCCGAGAATTTCAGAATTATAGGTGCTAGCAAGTAAGAACTACAGCCCTGCAATTTTGGAGGCCCCTGGCACAGCCACTGCCGCTTACCAACCAATTTTATAAGACCAAAGACTAGGCTTTTTCCGAAGTGACAATAGTTGCAATTGCCATCTAACTCACAGTGGTCCTAGCCCAATCAAGGCAATTTCCTGAGAACTTACGATAAAATGTCCCTATTAGACAAGACCTAAAAGATTTTTAATGGTCTGTTTAGGATTTGTTCCCACAAAACGAAAATAAAAATGGCTGGCCTGTACAATAAAATGTTTCACTGGAAGTGAAAAATAAACAAATGTACTAGTACTCCATTTTGAAAAGAACTTTGTAAACTTATTTTTTTAAATCTGAAATATGTTCATTTATAAAAACTCTAGGAAAAACAGTGATGCAAATGCTTAACATGAGATTCATACAATTTGCTTTACTCTATCTTGTAAATAACTAGACCAGCCAGCATCTAAATACCAAGGATGAAAAAGAAAAGGTATATGTGTGTGTTTTTTGGGCTGGGGGTGGCGGGGATCAATGTACATCCTAGAACAAGGACATATCAGAGCCTTTGGAAATTTGAAAGAATGCATTTCACTCATCAACAATCAAATGACAGTTAATATTTGTGAAATATAGTCTTGAAAACAATTTTGTTCATTGTTTTTTGTGAAACTGACAGAATAACTTATTCTAAATCATGTTCTAAGTGGCACTTATAAAAAACACTGAGACGTGGCACTGTCTGTGACATATTGAGGGTCAATTGTGTGAAGAACCAAGGCAACAAACCCATCAAACAGCAGTAAATGGAGGTCTTTGTCTTTAAGTTATGAAGAATGTGTATGTATTTGATCCTGCCAGCCAGCAGTCCTGCAGCTTTCTGGGCATAAGACAGATGGCAGTGCAACCAAGCTAGAATTCAGACCTTCCTTCTTTCCCTCTGGGTCTAACTCCTATTATCCACTTGTAAATTAACCTGTCAATTTATCAATCAACACCATCTTGATTCTCCCCTGTTCCACAGCCCAGCCTTGCAGTGAATTTGCCTCGTAAATAACTGGGAGCCCCGTGTTTGTTAGTATTGTGAATGAGTTTATTATCACTTTGATGGCTGCTATGAATCACAAATGCTGCTGAGAGGCTGATAAGAAAAAAGTACATGCACACATTAACAGGGTTGAAACTATTTTATAGATAAAAGATGGAGTAACTGTGATAGCAAAACATTTAAATTGAAAAAAATGACTAAAAGTTGTGTGTGTGTGTGTGTGTGTGTGTGTGTGTGTGTTGGACCACCCCCTGCTTAAAGTAAAAGAGAGAGAGAAATGAATCAACTTTCTTGTGTACTGTTCAAAAAAAGTATCTGCAAGACGACATTAGTAGACAGTAGGAGCTCTTGGGTCTTGCAGAATAACTGTTTTATTTAATGGTTTAGGTTCAAACTTCAGGAAACACCAGGCTCTATTCTAAGACACCAGTTGGCCAGGTTTACATTTAGGTGTTGCATGGGAACTTGAAAAAGAAGGGGAAAAAATCCAAATTGCATACTTTCTTAGAATAATATACGAAAGTATAGCAATATTTATTAAGTTAAACAAGGCGGTTTGGTAAGCTTAACACATTAATAAACAATTAACATTAAAGTGCTAATTAAATGCTTTCCCCTGTTGTCAGTGAAATATGTATTTGACATGTAAAATTAAAGTTAAGTGATTTTTAAGTTAGAAATTCTTCAAGAAATGCTGCACATATTTAAAATTTACCTTTAATTACGAAATTATATGTTGTCTTCAGGTTCCAATGTCAGATTTTCTCAGCATGATTATTCTTTTACATTTTAAAATTCATATTAATATAAATCAATGTTTTTAAAGAATATACAGCATGAATTCTGATGATTAGGACCCATGTTATTAACTGAGAATTCCTCTGAAGGATTACATTAAGTATACTATATTTAGGACTACTGTAAAACTGTATGTTTAATCATGTACATATTTTTCCTTTAAAGCAACATTCACAGTTTGTAGTGAGTAAATATAAAAATAAGACAACTTTTTAGGCTCTGGCACATATGTTTTTCTTTAAAAAATACATTCTATATTTCATTAGTTGGGTATTTCAGTTTTAATCACAATTGGAATATTTTTTTCAATATTTTCAACTTAATGGACATACGTCTTTTGTTGGAAAAGTGTCTGTAAATGAATCCAAAATACGATCACATTATTTATTAAAGAAAATAGAAAGCTACATGTAATATACTTATAATGCTTTCATTATGCAAAATATATATCCTTTGTAAGTGATTTTAAAACAAAACAAAAATCCTGATAGTGTTATTTAAGCAGCTCATCATAAGAAATATTGCAAGGCATGACATATGGTTAAAGTTCTCAAACTTGTAGGTCAGAAATAAACTATTAGTTGTCACATGGGAAATACTTCGGCACAATTAAGACGCTGCATTAAAAGGGAAGATTCCCTGAACATTATTATACCCAATATGTCAACGGTAGAAATGTGATAAAAAATGAAACTATTTGTTAGAATGCAATTTAGAGAACCTGATAGGTTGTCCATTTTATTCAGTTTATAATTAAGATAGTGTTTAAATCTGAAATGAATTCTATATATGCATGTTCAATAGACTATAGCACAACAATAAGAATGGAATCACATCTCATTTTATCGTAAATTGTGTAATAAGCGATAAGGTAAAAACTAGGGCTAAAATCCTTCCAGCAAAAATGAAACAGAGCGACCTCAATTGCCCTAATTCATTCTGCTTTTTTCCTTTTTTTTTTTTTTTAAGTCTCTTCATTTTCCCTCTGTTCACATTATTAGCTTACACATGAGTGCATTATTAGAAAATAACAAAGCCAAACAGGGGGACTTCGAAGGAGCGGGAGATAGGTTCCTTCTACAGCTGAAAGGTATTCTCATTTCATTTGTTAGGAGTTGCAAAAATAGTTTTATAGCCAGGGAGGGACAATGACCTTTCTCTTTCAACAAGCTTGGTGGTTGGTCTTTTGATGGAAAAACTAGGGGATACAACATCTGGTAATTTGTGTTACTGAGCTTAGCTGAGGTCTTAACGATGTAAGCAGATTATTCTTGAAGAAGAACAAAAAAAATTCCGGAAGACTCAATGGACTATTTAAAGTTATTAGGCAATGCATTCTAGCACTTCAGTTCTCTTTTCTGATTCATTTTCCCTTTAATGCTATGCCTTCTAAGCAATTTTTTTTAGGTCTACCTCCTTCCAATTCCAGTTGACTTTTTTGGTGGTCCACAGCTGTTTTGTCATTCATACCGGCCTCCTTTTTTCCATCACAGCAGAAATGATTACTTTGCTGATTAAATTTTGTCCTTCAGAACTTTAGGAAGCTCTCTTTCACCCCCGGGAGTCATTGCTAGACCAGAAGGGTCAAGCAACACCAAATAGCAACAGCCAAGCCTCGGCAATTTTAAAAAGAAAGGAAAAAAATGTGAACAGGACTAATGCGTGGAGAAAATGACCCACCCTGTCCAGGATTCTAGGCAAAAAAAAAATAAATGAAAGATGGTACTAAATAGTCGCTGTGGGATCCTTTCTCCACATGCATCATATTAAAATCACATCTAAAGTTTGTGTTTCCTACTCTGATATAAAGGGTGTGGGGTTCATTTAGTATATTTACTTTGCCTCTGTAAGAAAAAAGAGACCCAAATGAGATGCCTCGTGCTAAGCTCAGAAAGATTCTTAGCACCCTTTTTAAAGAAAACGAAATATTCTATATTGGAGTAAGTCAGTAAATAAACATTAACTTTAATATTCAAGTTTATCTGACTTAACTCTGACAAAAAAGATATTGCTGTAACTTTAAGTTTTATCTGAAAGTGTAAGCAAGTCAAAGTACAGAACACAGAAGGAGCCTCATACACTGTAGCCCACCTGAAAGCAGGGGTTCTGGTACGCATCAGGTCTGCCCCCGGACACAGAGCTGGCATGTGCACACAGACCGGCTCTTTGATTAGTACATTGCTTTACAGTTATGAAATGAAGGAAGCAATAACATTACACACCAATTTCAATCTCTCCCGTGCCCACAATTCTTCTGGATGGCAGGACATTGTCTTAGATCACTATTTCTTCAAGTCAAAGTGCTTCACAGAGAGCAAAGTATACTACCTTAAAAGAGAAAGAGAAAAAAATAAAAGCCACAAACATTCTGATTAAGGATTTATATTGTAAAAGAACACCAAACAATTTTCTATCTTAGGGTAGCTGCACAGTTAAAAATATATAATTTACATGATTTTTGTTAATATTTAGACAAACCATAATGTGTTGATTCATTGCATATTTAATACTAAGTACAATATTTTTCCACGTGACTCCTGGACTTTATGGAATTGCTGGGAAGAGGAGAGGTCTGCGCCACATAAAAAGTGATTCCAGCTCAGATTATTTTTGAAGAATACTGTATACTAGATATATTTGAATTTTGTATCATATTTATATTATATTGCCTTCAGTATTGCTTTGCTAGAGTTTAATTTTATTATGTATGAGTCATTTATAATTATGACCCCTTTAGGTAAGTGAGCAGTCAACTTATTTCCAACATACTTTAAAAGGTTTGTTCTTTTAATAGGATGGGCAGTTAAATAAATATTTTTCAAATTGAACTAAAATCTACACTGATCATTTCAATTTTATCAATATTTGCCTGACATAGTGTTTGAATTGACACTATTTAAAGTTAAGAGAAACAGCTGGCCACTTTATACTCTCAATTTACCTCTATATTCGATAGACTTTTTGTAATTAAATATAATTTACTCAAGTTTACTATTTTTTCTTTCACTACTAATATACAAAATGGTTCAAATGAGTCATGTCAGATATAACTCGAGCATTTGGGACTTGTCTTTCCATTAGTTCTGCCAGTTTCAGATTCAAAGCAGCATTTGTGAAGTTCTACTGAAGGAAAAAAAAAGTATCCAGTTTTGGTTATAAAGGAGAACTGCGTCATCAGGGTGTCGGTGATAAACAAAGGCAAAAAAGAGAGGCCATTAAAACAGACACTTAAATCCACAAATAAAATAGTTTCTCCTTCCACCTAACCTAGCCAAGTCCTTCACACAAAGTTACATTTACTCATCAAACCAAAATTTTCATCACAATTGGGTTGATTTTCTTAGTAAAAACTTAGAGCCCTACCCCTCTTAATGGCAGATACATTACGGAATCAGCATTCTACTTTAGTTATGGAAACAGGCAAAGGAAAGCTCCAAAGCCAGTTGGTGATGTGGTAAATTGTGCTCATAAACAAAGATTCCATCAGGTGATTTTAATGGTTTTCCTCGAATCATTCACATGGTTTCAACTGCTTTCTGTGCATGTCAGTTTCTTCACGTAAAACGGGGAGGGTGGCCTGAGAAAGAGCTTACTAGGCCAGGAACTTCTTATTTGATTAATTCCCCTCCTTGGTTCTATCAATATCCAATTATGTCCTTTTTCACATTTCATCTTTTTTTTTTTTTTTTTTTTTTTTTTGCCTCACTCTAAATCTACTCTGTCACTTCTATCCTTAGAATCCCATTCTTAAATTTACTTTTAATAATATTCTCCCATCTTCATATTAACCATTCCATGGAACCACTTTGATTCTTTCAAAATCCTACTCAAAGTCTTTGGTTGGTCACTGAATACGCTCTAAATCTTGGGCTGATTTTAAGGCTGTTCATGATCTGAGCCTAACTATATCCAGATTTCTCTTACAGTTTCTGTCTCTCTCTCTCTTTTTTTTTTTTTAATTTTATTTTAGAGTCTTGCTCTGCCACCCAGGGTGGAGTGCAGTGGCATGATCTTGGCTCACTGCAACCTCCTCCTCCCAGGTTTAAGCAATTCTCCTGCCTCAGCCTCCTGAGTAGCTGGGACTACAGGCGCGTGCCACCATGCCCGGCTAATTTTTTGTCTTTTTAGTAGAAACGGGGTTTCACCATGTTAGCCACAATGGTCTCAATCTCCTGACCTGGTGATCCACCCTCCTTGGCCTTCCAAAGTGCTGGGAATACAGGTGTGAGCCACTGCACCCAGCCTTCCAGTGTTTCTAGGAGGAAGATCACGTAGTGGAAAAGGCACCAGACATGGATTCAGAAAACATAAATTTGAATGTAATTTATTATACAATCACTCTGTACCATTGGATAAGTCATTAGTTTTCACATACCAAACATTGAAAACTGGTGGTCTACAGGCCCAATGTAGGCCCAGCTTACATTTTGCTCAAGACAATTTATTTCACTCTTTGGCATTATTTGTGTGGTTCTGTGGTCATTGGCATGTAGACCCATGGCTCATCTGCAAAAAAGGGGTATTGATGCCTATCACACCATATTGCTGGTGGATTAAATCAGGTAATATATGTGGAAGTCCCAGGCTAGTGCTTGTTACAGGACAGATTTTCAATAAAATTCAGTTCAACTTGAAACTGTTTCACTTGACTACATCCATCTTCTGATACGAACTGAATGGATAACTACAAATACGTCCTGCCTTTTGTTCCTATATCCTCTAAAACCACTCTCCCCTCTCTGTCTAGAGAAATCTCAAGAACAGGCCTGAATGTACTTTCTCTCCATAAATCATTTCTTGAATCCCTGAAGACTCAGTGACCTCCAGCATCAGTCAGAAAGGCAGTAATAACACTATTGGACTCAGAATTTTTCAGGTCCAGTAGAAAACTTGAGATCTTGAAAACCAATCTTTTCACTTTCCAGATAAGGAACCCAAAGCTAGAAAGTATATAAGACCAACCCAAGGCCAGAGAAACAAGAAGAATCCAGGACTTACACCTAGCTCTCTGGGCTCTCATACCAGTTCCTTCTTTCTACTTCTCAGTTTGCTATATAATTTTTTTTTTAATTTCATTGTTTTATATACAGATTTTCTCTTCCTTCACTCAATTACAAGACTCGGAAATGCATGGACATTGTCTTACACACATACCTGTATATCGCACACAACCTAGTCCAATGCCGGCAATATTCAATAAATGTTTTGAATACATAAAGAAAGAAAGGCAGGCAACTTTTTATGATTCCAGGCCCCAAGCAAGCACCCAAGGGCCCAAGGTATAACTCCTTCACCCCTGTTCTTAACGGAGTTTTCTGTTTCGGATGCACAAAAATTAAACATTTTTAATTTGTTAGTCTCTAACTATGACCAGGTATTGATACTAAATGCTTTACACTTCTTGTTTTGCTTAAAATTCACAACACTTTGCAGTAGTTACCAATATTGTCAACCATAGCTTAAAATGAGAAAAATAAGACTGAGGAGGTTTAAGTACATTGTCTTAAGCCATTACAGCCACAGATTAGGGCTCAAACAAGATCTGTCTCAGCTTACAGCCCTACTGCTCTTTGTAACACCAAACAATTTCCAAAGCCACTTTTGTTGCCCCGGTTGAATTCATGTTGCTCCATGTCACACTTGCACCTGTTGTCATCATCTAGGATAAGAATACATTAAATCATATAAATCATCTTGTCCTACCAACCTTCTCCTTTCAGAATTTCCGGTTGCCTACAGAAGCCGCCTTGGTATTGACTTGGC
Source organism: Aotus nancymaae (assembly GCF_030222135.1). Classification (NCBI taxonomy): domain Eukaryota; kingdom Metazoa; phylum Chordata; class Mammalia; order Primates; family Aotidae; genus Aotus; species Aotus nancymaae. The sequence goes on from NW_026988425.1 coordinate 114,074,803, forward strand.
CATATTAGCTGTTTTGATCTGCCCACCACCACAAGCCCTCAATCAAGCTGCCGTGAGGTCACACAATACACAGCTTGTTCTATAGCATCTTCTGAACTTGCCTTTGGGGTTCTGTTGTCGCTTTTGCAGCTTCTTCAGCAAGCCTAGCGTAGATATTTCTTCTTTGCTGTGCATCTGATTCCAAAGTCCTCATTTTGTTCTCTCCCTTCATTTAACCATTGCACCTTATTGAGGATGACCACGTGACACAATCTTGTTCCAGAGGATGAGTTAGATAAAGGGAAGTAGGCGCAGAAACCAAGTGGTGCAATGAATCATTAAATGAGGTATGAGAGAACTTTCTGCGGGACACAAGGCTGTGAATACGAATGGGCAGTGGTCCCTTTAATGGCTTACTGGAGAGAGGGTCAAGTGACCATTGGAGAAAGGGTCACTTGATGTGGGTGACGAAACATTGGCAGGTCTTTCCCATCTTGACATAGAAACAATTATATAGACTGTCTCCCTCAGAGACGTTTTTAGGCAAGGTGGTCCCCATAGTGCCACTACCATAGTACTACAATATCCCTCTAATAACATATTATTTGAATCCTGTGAAATTTTAGCCTTTTAGTTCAGAATTACTGCACAATGAGTAGAGAAATTAGGTCACTCACTGGAATAGAACAAAAACACCTAGAATGTAAGTTGTATGTTCAGTCTCTTTGTTTACTTTATATGTGTCTAATTATTATGCTTTTAGTATAAAAAATCTTTAATAACATTTAAACGTATAATCCAATGTAAAGTTCATGATCTTTCATTTATACAAATTTAGAAACCACGTCTTTAAATGAAAACTTAGAGATAAGGAGGTCAAACACAGGTGTGAAAAATGAGTCCTAAGTCAGCATGAGGGTCAGGGTAGTGACTCAGGAACTCAGACCCCACAGTGTTACTAATCAGAAAATCAGGTAGCAAAATTAGATTTAATAATAATTATACTTTGGATTTTTATAGTACAGTATGTTTATAAAGTACACACTTTCTCATACATATTTGCACCTTTGATCATTATGATAACATTACATGTTGGTAAGTTAAGATCAGTATCTTCTACTACTCCCACTGTACAAGTGCAAAATGTGAAACTTAGATGGGTTGAGTGATTTGTTCAAGATCACATCACTAATAAGCAGCAAAGACAGAGCTAGAGCAATGACTGGCAGACTATCATTTCTACTTTTCTTCCATGATTGCAAACAGTTACCCATGTTTATGCATCAGACTCAAGGAAATATATACAGGATTCAGTTCAGCAAACCCTTATGGAATCTTGTATGGAAAATACTGGCTAGACCTCAGTGGATGAAGCAAAGCTAGGAAACAGACTTGCTTCCTACCCTCGTGAAGCTTACTAGCTTTTGGGAAGCTCTGCAAAGCAAAGAGTTCAGTTTCCATGGAAGAGGCTGTAAGGCTATGGTAATCCTTCAGTGGTCAGAAAAATAGTTTCCACATAAAATAAAAGAATATTACAAATCTAATCCAATTAGTCCAAACATGTAAAGTTGCAAGGCTACAATAGCCCTACAGTGCTAAGACCAATCATTTCTACATAGAACAAAGAAGTTATTACACATGTACATCAATTAGTCCAAAAACGTCAGACCATTAGCTGCAAAACCTGAAACAGTGGTACTCTCAAGAGAACAATTTGTTAGTGAGATACCACCCACCATGAAACAAGATAATTATCCCAAGTCCCTGAACTGGGGGAAAAAAGTGTACTGGGTGCCAAACTTATGAAACAACTCTCATCAATGGTAACCCAGCTTTTGCATGCCTATATTCTACCCCAGGGATAGCAGGGCGTGGAAGAAATTCTCACTCACCATGCTAACTAGCGAAACCAGGAACTGAAGACGTAACAGCACAGGGCTAGAGTCTTTCTTCCTTCTTCCTTTTGTCCTGTCAACTCCATCTCAGTGAAACAGGCCAGCTTTGAGGCCAGAGATGATCATAGAACTGAACTCCAAAAGATTTGTCTCTGCAATTATTTTGGACTCCAACTCACTAGCGAACGGAAATCTTACATTTCCAAAATTCGACAGTAACCAGGACTTTGTAAATTGTAAATGAGTAAAAAATGGTTATGAAAACTTACATTTTTATACATATTAGTACGTAAGTAATCGAGATTAAGTTAGAAAATTCAACTTTTATGGTGTTTATTAGCTGCAGGACAATACCTGTACAGGTAACTTAAATACTGTCTCAGTATCCCAAACTCTGAAGACAGGGAGAGCAGGAAAGTTGTCAGACTGAAAACTTACTGATTGGTTTTCATTTGTTTCTAATTGAATTTGCTTCATTTTTTCTCCCCTTTAAAGGGCAACTGCCTATTTAGGAGAGGACCTAGATCATCTGCTCAGGGTATAGCAAGCATCTCTTAAATAATTCATGGCAAAAATGCAAAAATTTACCCTACTTTTGTGATATGAAAATGCCTCATTGCTTTTCCGGGCTTGTAAGTAGATTCATCCAGTTGACTGTTTTGGTTTCTTGGAATTCAGAAGTAGGAAAGCCTTCTGCAATTTGAATCATACTGAAGATCTCTCCTGAGTAGTTAAGTGCACACCCACACACACAACTTTTCCCATAAACACCACATGCCTAAGCACACAGTAAAATTAGATTTCTTTCTTACGAAGGGAGCGGCGGTATAGAATATGATCACAAGAGTGAAGCACTCCTCTCTGCAAGATGTAGTAAGAACATGAGGCTTCTTCGATAGGCATACACAGCTTGGGCCACCTTAACTGCATGATTTGTCTTCGTTAATAGTTCTTCGGTCTTGATTTCTTGTGAAAACTAAATCCTCCATCTTACTTAGAAAATGTGGAATCTGGCCGGGCACAGTGGCTCACTCCTGTAATCCTAGCACTCTGGGAGGCTGAGGCCAGTAAATCACAAGCTCAGGAGTTTGAGACCAACCTGGCCAACACGGTGAAATCCCATCTCTACTAAAAATTAAAAACATTAGCTGGGCATAGTGGTAGGCACCTGTAATCCCAGCTACTCAGGAGGCTGAGGCAGGAGAAACGCTTGAACCTGGGAGGCAGAGGTTGCAGTGAGCTGAGATTGCACCACTTCACTCCAGCTCCAGTGACAAAATGAGACTCTGTCTCAAAGAAAGAAAAAGAAAAGAAAATATGGATTCCAAATTTTAATCTGATCTTTGAATAATCTATCTTACTGTATTTGTCGATCTTTCTGTTTGGCAATGGATGGCTTTATTTTGGCAACTTTGTTGATCTTCAGTGTCTGTGTGGTCTTCCATTAGACTGGTTATACGGCTGGAAGAATATGGGAATTGAGTTTACCTCATTCAAAAATCCTTCTTCTATACAAATCAAAACATTCAAAATTATCAAACATGCTACATCCATATTTACGCAAATAAACTTTTGCATGTGTTTTTGTAGTCTTATAATGAGTATAGATCCTCCTTTTAGCATTTTCTACATTTGCTTTTAAAGTGACTCAGCTTTTCAGGTCATAGGGCAATGATGGTGTGGGGTTCAATGAATGCTCTTCAACAGCTTTTCTGTTCTTTCCAACAAGACAATGTAGTTGCTTCTGCCAAGAAGGGAAGGTAGGCAAAAAGCTGATGATGAAACTGGGAGGGAGTATTTCAAGGGTTTTCCCCCAGATAAAGATTAGTGGAGGAAATTCATATAAGGTCACAGCATGGAAAGTATAACTTTCTGTGGAATCTTCGTTAGACCCTAAGGCAGATGTTTTTCATCAGCAAATCATTTCCCTACTAGATTTGTGGGGCCAGTTAAAAACAGCTTTGGGAGTTTCTCTATAGGGGTGGGAGCTGCCAGTGCTCAAGTTTAAGTCAGTTAAGCTGAGTTGGCCAAAGCCATTTTCTCCCCTCACTGCCAAATCTTGCCTCTGAATAAACAACCTTAACTTTGTTTGTGCAAAGCAGGGATAATGTGTAACTCTTTCAGCAAACAACAACAACAAACAAAAACAAACACAAAACCCATTGATTTTCATTTAAATAATAAAAAATATATAATTTATTCACTTCAATATCAGGCATGTGCCTTGAAATTAACTTCCCTTGGTGTTTGAGAAGAGTAGCTCAGTGGAGGATGAGCAATGTTATGAATATTTGTATTAGTAGCTTAATTGCTAACTTGCAAACAATTTTGGAAAATAATAGGCTCTAAAAATATTCCATTTGGATTCTAACACCAAAATTAGCTCAAAGTTTATTTTGCATTATAAACCTTAAATATGAAGTTGTAATCAATTTTGATAGAATCTATTGACTAAGAACATACTTATGTATTCAGCAACCATTGATTGGGCATCATTTAGGTGCCAGGCACCAGTCCCTGTGCTGAGAATGCCTGGCTTCAGCCTTTGCGGTCTTGCTGTCTAGCACAGGAGAGAGATAAGAAGATAACTAGCCCAGTGAAGTAGATTCAGAGTGTAAAGGACCTTGTGTCTTTGGTTAAGAAGAGCTTGGTCAATGGGAGCCATCAAATAACTTTCATTGGAGAGAATGTAATCAGAAAATCCTTGGACACATCATTCCTATTCCAGTGCAGGCAATGGATTTCCACATGCCCAGGCTGGAGCAAGGAGGCTCACAGAAGGTGATGGCAGTCAGTGATCCAGGGATGAGGTTCAATTTAAGGTGTGTATAATGAGATGGAGTAGGAGAGAACAGATATGAGATGAAGGCAAAGATCTTCTCTAAATATGGTCAAAGATCTCTCTAAATGTCAACAAAAGTGAGAAGGATGGGCCTGAAATGATTCCTAGGCTTCACACTCAGGCCATTAGAGGGAAGATGCCCTTTATCAAAACAAAACAGAAAAGGAGCTTTGAGGAGAAGATTACGAGCTCTACTTTGAATATGAATAGAGAATTCTGCAAAGATGTGGACAATATGTTGTTCCTTAGCAGAACATTCCTGGGCAATAACATGGGCTGGATGTCCTCAGCATATTTTAGGGATAACTGAAGCCATGGGTGTGGATGAGGTCACTCAGAGATTTTACATAGAAAATGTTGCAGAATACATAGCAAAAAACATAGGGTCAGTATCAGACAGCCATGGATTTATATGTCTACTTTGATGCCTACTTGCTGTACACCTGTAAGTGGTCATTTGGCCCTCCTGAGATGCAGTTTTCCTATCCCTATCCAACAGGAGGTATAACAATACTCTCCACTTATAAGGTTCGGGAGAGAAAGATAATGTATCAGTGCATAGCAGGTGGTTAATGGATGCTAGCCATTACTGTTATTGTTATTATTATCATATTGAAGATGATCAGAGAACAAGGAATGAATCCTTGTGTAACAATATTTAAAGCACATGCAATGAACACACATTGCTCAATATCAACTCAAATTTTACTACACGTGAAGTCGATAGAGTACACAGTCAATCCTCCCTTACAGAATCTACTCAGGTCCACTGTTACCCCACCCAAAGGCTTTTCCTCTTTTAGCCCTAGGCAGATCAGTTTTATGGTCAACATAGAAAGTTCTCTGGTTTGTTCATTTGGTGACGTGTAGACTACAATATTTGGTAAGTCTACATGTCTTACCAAATTTGGTGACATGTAGACTTACAAGATTTGGTAGTCTACAATATTTGGTAAGTCTACATGTCACCAAATGAACAGACCAGAGAATTCTGTTGTACACTTGCACCCAGTTTACTATCACTTGCAGCTTCTTTGGAAGAGAGTATCTCAGCTAAAGGGTTGCTTGTGTGGAGATAGAAGCTCGTTGCAGTTGCACACTTACACCCAGTTTACTCTCACTCACAATTTCTTGGGGATCCTAATGAGGAGCGTACACCAGTTTGAGGGAGTAGGAAGAAAGCTGACCTCTATAAACATGATTGGCCTCTGTATACCTCAGTTTCCTCATCTGTAAATTTCCCATAAGGTTTCCTACCAGGGCAATCATGAGCAGTAAATAAATAACACATATGGATCAGTATTAAATAAGACGACACATATAGCGAGTGGGCTCAAAACGAACACTCAAAAATATTAGGACCACTTTTTTCCACTAACTAAAATTCCATGTGGCCATCAAAACCAACATCGTGTGAAAGCATGTTGTAATCTAGATACATTTAAGCAAATGTTCTTGGGCTGCAGAAATTAGGTTCAAACAATTTTGGCCGATTTAAACTTCCTTGGTTTAAAATTTCCCAGAGGTATGGACGCCATTCAGCAAGTGGGAGTTCACTCAGCCATTTTCTTTCTGCCAATGGAGAGTTGTTCTTTCAAAAAGAAAGAAAACTCCTTTATTCTCTCCCTTCGGAAACAGCTGGAGTAGCTCCCCAAATAATGCGTGATTACAAATCTGGCACTGGGGAGGTACTGGCAAGACTTTGGTTAAATCTGCCACTGTTTGTGTCAATAAATGTTGCCAGGTAAGTAGCAAAGAAGGTTGGCACGCTTGTGCCAAGGGATAGCAGGGAAAACAGCTGGTATATTGAATATGTTGACCAAGAGGAAGCAGACATTTATCATGGGAAATGGATTGTTTCTAAAATAATAAAAGGTGCTTTGCTTACTAAAGCAATTATACAAAACCTATTCCTTAAGAAAAATTGTTAACTTCTTTTTAAAAATGCCAGAAAGTTGGGGTTAGTAAAATAAAGAGACAACAAAAGGACGGAACAAACAGATTGAAAAGCAGGCAGTCGTTCACTAAGAAATCAAAATCCCTGTTCAGTGTCCAGAAGTAGAGTGACTTAATGGGTCCGCACTGAATATACTACCAAGTACACTGTCGCACTGCTTGTGATCTCCATTTCGAGTGAGCTGGACCTGAAGAATTGGAGGTTCATAAAATGATTTTTCTTCAGAGAATATTCATTCAAAGGATGCCTATATGACAAATACATGAGTGGCAAGTGTTTGACAGACGTGATCACAGTCAGGTAACAGATAGTCTGGTGTCCTTGTCTTTCAGGATCACAATTTACCAAGAAATATGGATCATGCAAATGGTCCTTAATTAAACAAAATGAAACAAATACACATGCACTCAAATGGTTTATCTTGATGTTTTACTCCAGGCACGTAAAGACCAGACTCCCAACAAGAGTATATCTAATTTAATCTCTTGCAAATATTTCATTTTTTCCTGTGCAAAAAAAGTATTGTAGGAGGCTACAATAGTTGTTTTCCTAAATTCTAAGGGTTGGCAAAAAAAAAGGTCAGGTAGTACGTATTTTAGAATTTTCAGACGATGCGGTCTCTGCTGCAACTGTTCGATTTTCAGTGAACACAGCCATAGACAATGCATAAACGTATAGATGTGGCTGCATTTCAACAGCATTTTATTTACAAAAACAGGTGGAAGGCAGGAAAATTTAGTCTGCTAGACACAGTTTGCTGACCTTTGCTGTATATGTAGGGAGACTCTCCTGAGATGTTCTCTGCTAAGACGGAACTTTTGACAAAACTGCATCTACTAGCTTTCCATTCCAGCATTCATTACCCACACTCTCCTATTTCATGGGCTTTCGGTGAGGAGGGAGAATGAGCAGTATGTTGCTTTCATCTCATTCACTACCTCAATGCATAAAAAAAATTTAAATTTTCACAAGGGCTAATGAAAATGCATCATACACTCTACAACATACGTTGACCTGCTGGATGGCTAACAGAATACTCCATCTGAAACTTTGCTGCTGACCAGCTTGATCAGTGATAGAAAGAGAGAAGAGAGGAGCCAAGCAGGCAAACACGAAGAAGCCAAGGGGAAGAAAGACAAGCAAAGAAACATGTGGCTCATGCCTGTAATCCCAGCACTTTGGGAGGCCAAGGTGGGTGGATCACCAGAGGTTGTGGGTTCGAGACCAGCCTGACCAACATGGAGACACCCTGTCTCTACTAAATAATGTAAAATTAGCCAGGTGTGGTGGTGCATGCCTGTAATCTCAGCTACTCAAGAGGCAGGAGAATAGCTTGAACCTGGGAGGCAGAGGTTGTGGCAAGCCAAGATTGTGCCATTGCACTCCAACCTGGGCAACAAAAATGGAACTCTGTCAAAAAAAGGAAGGAAGGAAGGAAGGAAGAGCAGGCTTGGGTGAAAAATCCTTCTGACCTCTCGTAGGTCAAATGCTTACTGGAGAGATCTCATATTGACCCTTGATAAAATATAATAGTGAAGGGACCTTTCTTGGAATATAAGTTAGAGGAGCTCTGCAATGGCCTCACTGTTTAAAGCTTTCTGGAGATGGACAGGCCAACAAGAGTGCATCCCCCACCTCACGATGCATTTTTCATTGCTCTACATTCCAAGTCACTGCAAGCCTGAAGCTTGCCTGCTGCATATGGTGGAAATAAAGACATGACAAAAACTTCATGAATCATGCAGCTTCTTGCCAAGCAAAGCGATTTTTTTTTTCTAGGTTCACAAAGCTTAATGAAGAGGAGAATAACACAAGTTCTACAAGGAATACACTCAATAAATGAGGAACACCAACCACATAGTGAGGGAGTTCCAAAATTATTAAGGTCTAGTTGCTCAATTAGGAAGGCCACAGGCCTCTGTGGAAAGTGAATTCCAGACAGTGGTTCACACCTGTAATCCCACCACTTTGGGAGGCAGAGGCTGGTGGATCACCTGAGGTCAAGAGTTCGAGATCAGCCTGACCACTGATGAAACCCTGTCTCTACTAAAATACAAAAATTAGCCAGGCATGGTGGTGGGTGCCTGTAATCCCAGCTACTTGGGAGGCTGAGGCAGGAGAATCACTTGAACTCAGGAGGCAGAGGTTGCAGTAAGTGGAGATGACACCACTGCACTCCAGCCTGGTGACAGAGCAAGACTCCATCTCAAAGAAAAAAAAAAAAAAAAAAAAGGTGGAGGTGTACCTTTATAGGAGTGGTTCTCAGGAAAAGCTGGCTTGACCACCACAGCTGGGATCCCTGAAGTCTCCACACCAGAGAGCAGTGCCAATGCTGGTAGGCAACGCTTCAGGTCCCCTAGGTCTGCCGCAGCCTCAGTTCTGGGTGTCCAGAGAAGTGACTGGTCAACGGAGTGTAGCCCTGCCACGATGTAACGTCTCAAAGGGCCTGTCAAACTCTTAAATGTGTATGTGTATTTTGAAATCCACTAGTTGAGGTAACTCACACACGGGAGTGTCTGATAAGATGTGAGGTGACATTCCCAAGGGGAAGGGGAATTGGGATGTGATAAGACACCACACTCTCAAAGGAAGGGGCGAGTATACTTTAAAACATCAAAAAGTATTTTGTAAACAAATCAAAGCTACAGAACAATGCCGCAGTTGCAGGCCAGGGCTGACATAATTAAAGGCTTATCATGACAGGCAGGGTAGAAAGCCTGGTGACTTAACCCCAGAAGTCACAAAGGCAAAGTCTGTCCCAAACGGTCTGACAAAACAGAAGCTGGTGGGTATCGCAGGGTGATCCCCACAAAGAGGTAGGGACCAATAAAGAAAATGAAATCATCGTGACGTCCAGGGACGGTTCACTCAGTCGCAGTTTACACAGATGAGCAAGGCAACTCTCACATCACCACAGTTGAGTGTTTTGGCTAAAAGTAAGCACCAGCTTTTACCCATTTCATTAGAATAAAGACACGCACATTTCCTCTTCCTCCTCTCTTAGGCCCATGTTCTATTTACAGAAAGGAGAACACTGAATTCTACAAGTGGCCTCAGTTCAAAAGTATCAGAGAAAATGACAATATTTTCAAAGCAGAGAAACATAGGTGAGCCTGAAAACTGGAAACTATGCATACAGATTATTCAGACTCCTTTTGTATCAGGCTTGCAGTTTTCAAAGTGCTGGGAGAACAAAAGTGAGAGTCCAATAAACCAGGATGTTTATTAATAAGAACATACCTTGAATTAGTATATCCTGACAGATCAGCCCCACTCAAGTACCATTGGACTTGATGGCTCTTTGACAGGATCATATTTTATTAATATGTCTCCCTCACCTGGCCCGCCCCGTTTCCCTAATACTTAAGGAGCAGCCTTGCCTACAAGAAATATATTAGCTAAGAACATTTTGTTTATTACTCAGATGCCCGCCAGGTGTGGTTCTTCATCAAATTGGTTGTGTTGTTGTTAATTGTAGTCAAGGATGGCAGGAGAGGGCGGGGGCAGACTTCCCAATAAGCCAAGTTCATTTTAAAATCAATTTCCACAGCTGCAACTTTGAAACAATTCTCTAGTGAATAAACATTCGGTTTCATTGTGTTCAGGGCCAGCATTCTTTTCTTGTGGAATATCTTATTGTGAGTTTCTTTGGACTTCAAGGATAGAGCCTCTTAACTTTCAGAATTTGCACACACTTTAATTTTTCAACCTAATGAGAAAAGCAGAAGGCGACTCCATTTTGATGGGCGCACTATTGAAGGTTGCGTGTCACCCCATCCCATCCCCCACCCCGACTCCCAGCCCAGCAAACCAGTGTGCGAAGATCACTTTCTTGGATATCTCTGATATCTTTTTATTGTATCTTTATTTTGACAAAGAAGACAAGGAAAATTGCATTTTCATTTTCAAATAATACTAGAACGTTTCCGTGCATACCTCCAACGGGAGCCAATCACGGCCTGTTAACAACAAGAAAACCAGTGATCTGGGGATATTTAATGCCGCATTGGCCCTGGAAGAAGGAGGACTCTTTCATTTCGCATACTTTGTCTCCGCCATGGAGCTGGCTGACATAATGGACTTTTACAAGGAGCTCTGAAGCAATTGGCAATTAAGTGGTTTGAAGGGGTGCTTCTAGGCTGCTGTGAAAGGCTTCAGGTGTGAAACGCTTGTTTTCAAGAGCACTGAACAAAATGTATGGTTGCTTTCAGCTCCCCCCTTGTCCTTCCCGAGGAAGGGGGAGAGCCGGGGGAAGCAAGGACACTCAAGAGCAATTTGCTATTCAGCATCTGAATGCCGGGCGCTTTCTTCCCCCCCAATCCTTGTGTGGCTGGTGAGGGGGGCAGATTGAGATGGCACAAACAGCTCTCCGCACAATGGTAGATCAAGAGAGAGGCAGGGAAAATGAGGCCCGGGAGAATGGACTCCTGAATGCAGGGAAGACGGCTTGATTGTTAATTGTGGGTAAATGTGTTGCAAGAGTGAAAAGGGTTCATGGGCTACTTTAAAGCTATACCCAAGCAATAAGTATAGAGAGTGGGGAAATAAGGAGATGGTCCTGACCCTTTTAAGGGCTATAGTAGTACATCTGGCCCACTTGAAAAAGTAAATTGAGAACTGTTCAAAAAGGTAGCCAAATGCATATGTGTGTTTGAACCCCATTGCTTATAAGAGAAAAAAAAATCTGACAATTCCAATTCACATGCAATGTGCACTTTAAACTCTGTGCTATTCTTTTTGAGTATTAGTCAATAGGACAAGGATAATATGCAATAAGGATGCTGCCGAATAGATAAATATTTAAAATATGACTTTTCCTCAAGAATACAGCCTTCTATTCTAGGATAAAATATATTTGCACTGAAGCTAGCACAAGGGTAAAGGAAACTTCAAACAGTCTTCATGAAGGATATTGTTCCCTTAGTTCTGTTTCATGTCACTTTTCCTCGTCTGACCTTTACTTCCAACATATTGATTTTTTCCTAACCCAGCCTTGCTTTGCAGAAAAAAGGGGTATTGAGTCTTTGAGCTGCTTACATATCACTATTGTACACGCATCCTTAAAGGTGAAGGAGCCCCTTTCAGGAGATGACTATCTGACTGACAATGTGATTAGGATTGTCTGAGGACTTTTCATTTTAAATGTAGGAGGCCACATGTATTAATCTGCGAAAAGAGACAGAAGGGGACTCAAATCGAGTTGTCTTTTAAATGCTTCTCAAAGAGTTCCAGTTTTGCTCTAAGCAACAGCTTCTCAGATAAAGTGTATATTACATAAAACTTTTGTCAATCAAGATGGAAATTTTATAATTTTCTGATGATTTCTTTTCTGCGTATATAATTTTTATCCAAAACATAATTAATACCAGAGTTTTCTGAGATATAGGTTCTTTTTTCAGCATTCTGATTTCCAGCGAGGACATTTGTAAAATGTTTTTTCACCAAATGCCATGCTATTGAGACTGAATTTTCAGCACCAATATGATCAATAATGCTAAAGTACAGCCAGCAGTTAAAAACTGGATCTCCCCTAAAGTAGGTTATTAAAATAATTGGACATATTTCAGAATTCTGGAAATTACTTGATGCCTGTTACTCAATCCTTTTCTTGCCCAAATGAGAGCCGTGAGAGGAGGAAATGACTCATCTTTCAGTTGTCCCATTCCATTCCAGAATGGTGTTATGACCATGTCCAGTACTAGGGTCACCTTGTACAGTGGGCAGATGACAGACGATGCCCACAGGGTTATGCAGTAAACATTTTCATCTGTGCCCTTGTAGGAAACCCAAATCAAGGTTTCAACACAACATCCCTTCATCCCACATACCATCCCTAACTTGTTGGATGAATTGTGTGTTTTATCTAAATTATCAAACACACCCTGTGGTTCACTTCTGCTACTGTTGTACAGCCTGGCCCCTTCACGCCAATTCCAATCTTCAGCACACGATTGAAAATTCTGTTAGCTTCTACCTACACCTTGGGTCCAGTCTCTTTTGAGATTGTGAGGGTCTTATTTATCTCAAGCTCCACCCCTTCCACAAACTCATAGTTGAAACGGACACAAATAAATTTAACTTTAATGTTCCTTACACAAGTAGAGAAGGGACCATCTTCATTTTCTCTGAAATACTTAAGGCATCAATTTTCTAAAGGTTCCCAGTTTATTACCAAGATATTTCCTTCCACTTACTGCTTCACTGATTTAGTGATTCTCTATATACTACGCAAAATCTCTGGGATCAGTATGTTTCCAGCCCCATTCATCTCTGTGACCATTTTTCTCAACCATGAGTCAGTCTCATAACAACTGAGCTAGCATCAACTCTTGCTCATGGAGATAAAGTGAAGGCTATACCGAGGTTTGAGTGGCACCCCACTGTATTGAAAAATCTAAGAAGTGACTGAGTTAAAATCACAATCTCACTCCTCGGAACTCCCAAATTTACTCCAAAGCCAGAGCCAGAAGACCTAGTTCAAATCGTGGCTCTCTCACAAACATGTTTTGTGGCCTTGGGCAAATATTTCTACTCCTTAAGCCTCAGTTGCCTCCTCTGTGAAATGAAGACAATTGAACCTGCCCTATAAAAATGATACAGATAACATGAGATAATCTACATATAGAACAATGCCTCACACAGACTAACAGCTCAGTAATTATTACCTGTTGAAACAAGATATTTCCCTGACTCCTTCACGGGATGCACAACAGGGATGCCTGCAGCTCTCAACTCCTCATGGGAGGGAGTATGCAAGCGAATGAGGCCGGAACTGGAGTGCATGAGTGCTGGAACCAGCCAGCAGCTTTGGCGCTGGCAGAAGCGAACTCCACTCACTCAGACCTGCTGTGCTCCACCCCTAGCAGAGGGAGTGTGCAGGTGAGCAGGTGCAGGATCTAGGGCCAGTGCTTTTGGGTGCCGAAGGGAGCAAACTCTGTGCAGGCCCTGCGGCAGCATCTAGGGGGTGCCCACAACCCCTGAAGACCCAGAGGAAGTGTTACAGTGCTCTTTAACTCTGCCATCTGTGGACAGCACAGTGGGCCCTCTGCCTTTTCATGTAAGACGGTTGCCTCCTGCCAGTGAGGGCAAAGGGTCTTTTGTATCCACACTCATGGCTCCCAAGCTCTTGTCCAGCATCCAGGAAAAATGAGGTTGCATGAACAAATTGAAGGATGGTAAATGCAGGGGATTTTATTGCCAATGAAAATGGCTCTCAGCAGGAAGGGGAGCTGAAAAGGGGATGGGGCAGGAAGGTAATCCTCCCCTGAAGTCTGGTTGTCTCTGGCCAGATACCTCCCCAAAGCTATGCCGTCAAGCTGTCCTTCCAAATTCAAACCACTTCTCTCTGATGTCCAACCACAGTCACCGACATCCAGCTGCTTCTCCCCTCTGCCTGCTGAGTCTGGAGTCTTTGTAGCACAGGATAGGGGAGCAGGGTAGGCCATGGGTGGTTTAGAAAAAAGCAACATTCAAGTGGGAAAACAGGGATATAAGTTCTCACTTTGGGCCACCGTCTCAGGCTTTTCAGCTTTAGGGTGAGGCTTTGCCAGGGACCCACCCTTTTTCGCCTAGAGTTTCTCTGCCCCTGTTCATAACACTATCAATATTACCATGATTATATCAAGCTATTAATATCTGCTTGACAGCTTCTGCCTAATGTCTGCAGGAATACAGATCTGAAAGTCATCAACAGACTCCCCTACTTAGACAGCTGAAGTCTTTTGATGTTTTGACTGAATAAAAAGCCCAACATCAGGGAGCCCAGTGTCCTCCCACTGGGACATGGAGCTCCAGACCAAGTTCTAAAAGTAGTGCTGTTTTCAGTCTCCACCAAACTGATGGATCCGATCGCCACTAGCAATACACTAGAACTTCTCAATCAGTTTCATCAGTGCTGCTGATTCCGAATAAGTAGGACTTTGTGCCTCTTTTTGATCTTTTCAGCCACAAGAAGTTCTTAAGATTGAGCAATCTCTTCACATTTCAAGGTCATCAGCAGAGAAAATATCATTTCAAAACTAGTCTGTGATTTTGTAAGCGATATACCCTACATCTAAGTCCTAGTCCGCTTTTTGTTTTTACCCCTCGTAGAATGTAACTTTGTATTAGTTCATCTTACCTTCAATTACCTCTACTCTAGTTGGGAAGGGTTGTCAACTTTCTCATACATACCATATATGTTTGTCCAACTCGTTTTCCAGGCAATGCTATCTCAGTTCATTTCTTTTGATTTAGAAATTAATTCTTAACTTTTATTGTTCCCCAGGACATCTCATAATGTGTGTTTCTGAAAAGTGTGTTCAACAAGGCTAGCTTTAATCACTGATACAGCGGATACAAATTTATCTCATTGTCAAATAAATTTGGAAAATGGAAGTTAAACAGAATAGTTTTTCCTCTCTTATACAACTTCTCGGAGTCTTTAATATGCTTATCTGAAATGTGTTCTACCAGTATATATTTGCAATACTTCTCAAACTTATTTCACCACGAAACCTTTTCTCCCTCACTGTCTCTAGGGTCTGAGATTTCACTGAACACACTGTGGAAAATTCTGTTTTAATATCATCTAGTACATGGCATCGGTCTTGTTCAAGCTTTTTCTTTCTTCTTCTGGGAAACACCTATTCCTTCTCCATCCCAAACACACATCATTGTATTACTCCTTAAATCCTTAATGCCGTTGCTCTCTTTGTGGACTGTATGGTAACATGACTTCTTAATAAAAATGTGTGAACATGTTCAGTCCAATATCCCTCACGCCAATGCTATCTTTTAAAAAGACTAAAAAATTTACATCAGTGATTTTTATCATTGATCAAAACATTGTAGAGGTATATTCCTTAGCCTCCCAAAGTGCTAGGATTACAGGTGTGAGATTCAGTCTTTTTTGAGTCAAACATGGAAGAGGAAAAAAAAAAAAGAAGGCTTTCTTTTTTTGTATTTTTTATTTTTATGTACCACCTTCCACCTTAGACTCTAATCCTTTCCAGCTCACCCCAGGGGAAACAAAACTTGTAAATCCATTCTAGAAATTCAATTTGTTTAAGCAAAATTGTACAAAAACACTAGAGCGATAGTATTGCCCCGAGTAGAGGCAGAGTCTCTGCATAGAGAATTTGTCTAAGGATGTTAAGACACTTTCCAAATAGTTTCCTTATTTCAATGGCACACCTGCTTTTCTATCATAATATAGCTTCATGTGTCTTTTGCTTGTCTTTGTTTAGGTAATTACCAGAGTTTACAAATACTCTGTAAAATATAATTACTGTAGATTTTCCAAGGAAGTTCCACAAGCTTTATGCAACAGTTTTTGAATTGTGTTATATACACAGAACTATGTTGGTTTCAAATCATTATTACTTGTTCTCACTGGAGCTATGTAACAAAAGTGGAGAATTCTTGGAAATCATGTAATTTTTTTTTTAAATTTGCAATGCCTTTTATTCCACTTCCAACCCTCAACCAATCTTCTTTTTAATGCCTTCTTACAGAAGAGCAAAAGCAACCATGGCCCATATTCAATGCAGTAATACAAGTCAGACATTGCTGCCTAGCACATGGTCTCAGGGTCTGTATTAAGTTACCATTTACCTGTCCTGCCAGTGACATTTTACCTCTGTTTTGTTATTATCCTTGGAAGTTGTATATTTTTGCTGCTGCTGCTTTTTTTTTTTTGAGATGGAGTTTCACTCTTATTGCCCAGGCCAGAGTGCAATGGTGTGATTTCAGCTCGTTACAACCTTCACCTCCTGGGTTCAAGCCATTCTCCTGCCTCAGCCTCCCGAGTAGCTAGGATTACAGGCGTGCACTACCACACCTGGCTAATTTTGTATTTCTAGTAGAGACGGGGTTTCTCCATGTTGGTCAGCCTGGTCTCGAACTCCCAACCTCAGGTGATCTGCCCATCTCAGCCGCCCAAAGCACTGGGATTACAGGTGTGAGCCACCACGCCCAGCCATGTCTTTGCTTCTTATCAACATGTACTTATCAAATCACAGTCAATTGCTATCTACTACTGTGACTAGCAAACACAGTGTAACACCTAATTTATCTAAGCATCAATGTCCTGGTGCATTCAATGGGTATAAAAAGAGTATCTGCCACATCAGATGCTTTTGTGCGTTGCAGGAGGTAATTCATAGAAAGCGCTTAGTACTAAATAGATGCTAGGTGCCTGTTAGCTATTTATATTATCACAGTCTAGTCCTAGCAAGCAATTTCAACATTTCCTCAGCAGCATTCAGGATTCAGCAAAAGCATAGTCCCCATTTTAATATTCATGTAAATAGTATTTTCCAGTTATATTCTGAATATGAGACTATACAATGGAAAATCCATTCAGAAGAGTGCATTACCAGAACCAACATTTTTAAACACCAACTCAACTATCAAAGCACTTTCACACTTGAGTTTCAGTCAAAAGGAGGAAGATGCCACCACTCCCACAGGCCTTTGAGCTCCAGCATCATGACTTTGAAGACCAGTACAAAGGCTCCGCAGAGGGCAGCTGCATATACCTTCACACGTGCGGCCACACAGGAACAGAGACTTTACATATCACACTTTCTGCTGCATATTCCTATCCCTCAAGGCAGCTAAATGTATCAGGGAATTCTTTTTTTTAACCATCTTTTTATTTAAATGCATAATCAGAATAGTTACCAGGGAAGAGCTAGAGAGAAAGAGAAAAAAAAATAGTTCTAGAGAGTGGAGTCTTCTATTGATCTAAGAGCTGCTTTATAAGCTCTGAAAGTTTTATCCTCAGTGCAAAAGTGCCTGGAGTCTATTATTAGTGAATTAATAAGCTGTATGAAGAAATACAGTGCTGAAAAATGTAGTCATGCAGTTTCAAATCTGGTATCAAATTTCAAGAATTGAATTCAAGCAAGTTAAATGACATAAAAGAACTTCCAAACTTCCTTCACATTACATCCTTGACCCACAACCTTTCTTCTAGCCTGTGCTGTCACCCGTGGACACAACTCTAGTCTCTAACCTGATGCCACCCCTGACTGTCTATTCTTTCTATCTCAACCTCTCTCCCAATATTAGATCCGTATTTTCAACTGCCTTACCTGTGGAGGACCTTGAAAAGCATGAATCTCAAAGTGGCACAGCACCTGTCGGGATATTTCTCCTCTTACATGATCCTCATGATCAAAACATAGCCAATCTCCGATGCTAGAAACCTTACTTTTCTGGAGGTCTCCATTCTGCTTCTCTGTATCATACACTGACCCAACACTCACACTTCCTGGCAACCTTTCAAATAGGTGTAGTCACATAACACCATGTTCTTCATTATTCCTAGGAAAAATGCTTGCATTCTGCCTATAGGCACCTCCTTCTCTTGATTATCCAACAAAAAGAATTTTTTTCTGAATTAATTACGTTTCCTAGCACAGTTATCCTTCAGTTTCCCTCTTACCTTTCTAAAGTTTTTTGCAAAGACCACTTCCTCCACACTATTAACTTGCTGTCCTATTATCTTCTCTTGCTTTAATAAACCCTTTTGGACCACCCCATAGAAAAATTCCACAGGATATTAACAGAAAATATCTAGAAAATAAGTAACTTGTACATATGTATATTTTTAAATGTTTAATCTCATTAATAATCAGGAAATGCAACTTGAAACTGTGAGATCCCATTTCTTTTTGTCCACCAGATGGCCCAAAAATATTAAACGTCCATAATATTCACTGTTTCTAGAGAGGCAGGGAAATAGACACTTGCACACATGAAAAAGAATCGATCAGGAGCCTGTAATCAGGCACTGGCACTTTACAGCCAGTTGTTCCTATGCCAATAACACATGTTAGTCTTGGTCACTAAAAATACCACGTGGACTTCCTCTCTCTCTCACCCAACTTGTTTGCAATCACCAGAAAAGAACAGATAAAATAAGGACCCAATGGATGGGTAGGGATTGGAAGGAAGGAGAATGAGAGCTACAGCAAAGGTTATAGCAGGCATATGACATGCTGGCCATAGCTTTGGGGAAATGTCTTAGAGGGTACTGCTCTATCAAGCATGACTCCTTGGGTTTTAGATCATGGGGAGCTCCAGTGGTCTTGGCGATAACAGGGTGGCAGGGCAAGAGAAATCATTCCTGGGGCTCAGTGAGTAGGCATATTGTGCCAATAAACGAAATGTAATACAATATTATAAGAACCAGTGCAGCTGTACTGGTGGCTAACAAAGTAAGTCCCTGTTTACTCCCTTCTTTCGATTCCTTTATTTGCCTGTCCTTCTTTAGGATATATTGAGTGAATAAGTAAATAAAAGAATCAAGGCAGCTAGTCAAGGGACAATGAAGTCAAATAAGTAGAAAATAAGAAAAACAATAATATTGATGCCAAATGTTCATCATTGCCACAACCCTCCCTGTCTTGTTGGAGAGCATACCCTGCAAACTCGCCTGTTTCCCTGCAGAGCCCCTGTGCCCAACCGTCGCAGAGGAACCAATCCTTAGAACAAGTTGAGCCAATCCTATTTCTCAGTCAAGAATTAGAAGTAAGAGACACAGAGACACCTGAGTAGGTACTGTTATTATCCCCTTTCACAGGTCAGCAAACTGAGGCTTACAGAAGTGAAGTACCTTAGTCCTAGGTCATATTACCGTTATGTGAAAGAAACACGACTGGAATCTAGGCAAGCTGCCACCACAATCTGTGCTTTTAACCACTAAGCCAGACTGGACAGCAGCAGCACTTGTGTTGGGGAAAGCAGAAGCTCCATGCATGTGACTGCAATGAGGAACAGAGGAGCCAGTTTCTAAGGCAAGCGTGGGAATGGAGCAGACACTGGGAGATGCTGAACCCCACTAGGAGAGGAGCCAGGGCCCCAGTGTGCCACTGCAGTCTCAAAGAGGCTGAAATGGAATTAGATTCCATCCTCTGGATAGTCCAGAGATAATTTAGGAAAACGTTGCCATCAACTTCCCTCTGTGTGACTGGGTGTATTTTTGAAGATGGTGTTAGCGCTAGGAGTGACCAACTTTTGAAAATGGATTTGAACCCAGATCTGCAGAACGCTGCATCTAAAAGATCTCAACAGAAGCCCCACCATAGCTGTGTCTTTATAGGAAATCCCAAGACTTCAGATGCTTCCTGAATGCTGTCAGAGCGCCACCTTCTGCAGATGGCTTGAAACAACATGAAAGACAAGAAGGAAGAAGAGAAGTGGGGAGAGGGAAGGAGGGAGGGGAGAGAAATAGGGACGGAAGAAAAGAAAAAAAGAAGGAAGGTAGGCAAGCATTAGATGTGCCTTGTTTCTCCTGAATACATAATATGAAATAAAAACAAAAACCTATGCAACAGAAGCACATTTGAAGCTCTCAGAACCTTCTGCTGCAAGTTCCTAGGGAGGCCACAAGCTGGTGCTTGACAGTGGTGTCCGTCTCTTAATTAGCATTTTTGGATCCACCACAATTCAGCTGGATGGCCATTTCCTCACAATTGATAGTCGCCTGGAAATGGCTTTCACAGCTGGGCCACAGATCCCTCACCCAGGGAGCCTGTAATCGAGCTGCTCAGCAGCCTTGTTCAGACATAATTAATATTTCTGGAACTGCTGCTCAGAGGCTCCTGTTACTGTGCTGTACCAGCAGTGAGCCAGTTGGAAGAGGATTTACTGTTGGACAATGGGTGACCCAGCTGTGCAGACCCCAGGCCAAGGTGAAGAGAGAGCTCGGAGGCAGTCACCCTTCACCACCTGTAATGTGAGAGTGATGGAGAAGGGAACGGGCAGAAAGGAGAGTGGGATATGGTCGTGCCTTCAAATTCTGGCTCTGATGATCATCGTCTAAGGCTGCGGAAGGGACAAAGGTTCTTAAGATGACCACTGGCATTTTTGGCTGGGTTTCTCCTTTCCTCCCTGGCCATATGTACATGTCAACTACCAGCCTTTCCCCTTGCAAGCTGGAGCTTCCAAAGCTAGCAGGGAATAGTGTACGACTGGAAGAAGGAATTTGCAACAGATTTTGTTTAACACCCTCGACTTATAGTGAGACAGAAGGAGGCCCAGAGAAGTTAACTGGCTGGAGCTCAGGTCCGTGAGTGACTGCTTAGACAGACTGGAAGGAGGATGATGTCTCAAGTTTTAGTCTGTCCCCTCTTCTTCTGCCACTACAAGCTTGAAGTGGGGGAGGAGATGCATGTAACTGAGCTTTGCAGTGACATGGGCCTTCGCTGAAATTCCTTCTGTATCACTGGGGTTGCGAGAACTTTAGGCTGCGGGGAAGCTAACTCATGAATCATCAGTTTCCTCAAGGAGAAAGACACGCACACACACACACACACACACACACACACACACACACTGCAATATATCCATAATATATAAGTGGTAGCTGTCATAATCATTTCCCGATATTCTTATGTGGTCATTACTGTTAACTCCAGTTCTTGTGAGCTGTATGAGCTTGAATGAATCACAGAAACTCTTGGAACTCCAGTTCCACATCTACAAAATCAAGATAAGAGAGGCCCCATCTTCAAAAGCTATTGTGAAAAACTTGTAACAGATCTCCTGGTATGCAGTGCGATCTCACTAGATATCTGCTACTTTGTTATTTTCCTTAATATCATTTTCACGGCAAAGTTCCCTATAGCTCTGACCTTATTGTTTGCATACTTAAAGATATTTCAAAGCCCCCTGACCTTCAGACTTAAGTCTTAATTTCTTAACTGAACACTGTGGATCCTCAAGACCTGACTCTCACATCTCTGTGCAGCAAACAATTTGGCAACCCTTTGAGGAATCTCACTTCGTCACCTACCTCCTGCCCTCTGATCAGTCCCTGCTTCACCTTTCTTCTCTCTGCTTCACTTTTGTGCCTTGAATATTCCTTTCTTCTCCATCTTTCTTTTTCTTTCTTTCTTTCTTTTTTTTTTTTTTTTGAGAGAGAGAGATAGGATCTTGCTCTGTTGCCCAGGCTTGAATGTGGAATGCAGTGGTAAGATCATAGGTCCCTGCAGCCTGAAATTCCTGGTGTCAAGACATTCTCCTGCCTCAGTGTCCTAAGTAGCTGGGAGTATAGGTGCACACCACCTTGCCTGGCTAAAGTTTTATGGTTTTTGTTATTTTTTTTGTAGAGATGGGATCTCGCTATGTTACCCAGGGTGTTCTTGAACTCCAGGCCTCAAGTGATCCTCCTGCCTTCTTTCTTCAGTTAACAATTACTTGCTTAACAAGGCTTGATTAACTTGTCACAGACTTCAGACTTTCGTATGCTCCCACCCCCTTCCCAGGCTGTGCCCCTGGGATATGGCTGTCATAGCACTTACAAGTCAATGGAAATGGAAACCCTGGCTTACCTGACCATCACCTGCCCACAATAGGCCCTTTGAAGACATGAACTTGACGTTTATCTTTGTTTCCCCAGTTCCTAACATATTTTAGGGCCCAGCGAACCTATGCAGACTAAATAACTCAACTCTAATAATAAGAAGAATGTAGTGTATGCATTTAGCATAAAGCCTGTCACATTTTTAAAGACTTGACAAACATTTGCTAAATGAGTAAAGAAATGAGTGAATAATCAGAGGGTTGTTATAGTCTCTACATAACAATGCAACATCCTCATCTTCTACAGGATTTCGAATAAAAAGAAAACTGCTTCACTGTAAAATTAGAGAAGTGTTCAGCTTTTTTAAATGTTCAGCTCTTAGCTCAGCATTGTCAAAAGGAAAAGTTTGGTGAATCCCTAAGCTACCAAAAATAATGTTTGAGATAGTTTAGCTTAGGGAGGAAACCAAATTATTTGGTACCTTATAATAAGCATAAGGTGTACTATTTACTAAATAATCTGAAACTTTTACCTTCATAACTTCTTTGGGTGGCAGTTATACTCACTTTAAGATAAAGTAGAAACTGGATGGCAGAAAGGATGACTAGAAAGCTGGTTTCCTCTTTCTGAGCATACAACTTAAACTACTTTTCCCAGATTCCCTTGGGTTTAGGTTGGGGCCATGTGATGGAGTTCTAGCCAATTACCTAAGACTGTAAGTGATGTTCACTGCTTCTGGGCCTAATGTCAACCCACCTGGGATCCTCCATCATGAATTTCCTTTTCCACACAGGCCTTGACAGCCATTAGTTGACAATGGCAGAATTACAAGATGGAAGCAGCTTTCAGTCTCTGAATAACTACATGGAGAAAATATCCTCTTCACTACTGATCACATTAGACAGTAATGTGAGCAAGTAATCAGCATTTACTCTTTGAATTTACTGAATCTTCAGATTTGGAATACAGTGGTCCTGCTTATCAGTGGGGGATACATTTCAAGACCACCAGTGAATACCTGAAACCACAGATAGTAAAGAACCCTATATATGCTTTTTTTTCCTATAACACATACCTATGATAAAGTTTAATTTATAAATTAGGGACAGTAAGAGATGAACAAATAAAATTGTTCTAATAAAATAAAATAAAATAGTTCTAATGAAAATAAAATTGTTCTAATAAAATAAAACAATTATAACAATATACTGTAATAAAAGTTATATGAATGTAGTCTCTCTCTCTTTCAAAATAACTTGTTGTACTCACCCTTCTTCTTGTGATAACATGGATGATAAAAGCCTATGTGAAGAGATGAAGTGGGGTAAATGACACAGGGATTGTGGACAGTCTTAGGCTACTATTGACCTTCTGCCGATATATGAGAAAGAGGACCATCTGCTTCGAGTGATCTTGGATCATCAAGCCATGACAATGCTAATGGTGAGGTGTCAGAATCAGACAATATTGAAGACTAAGGGGCAGTAAGTATATATGGCCTGGATATGCTGGATGATTCGTGTCCTAGGTGGGATGCAGTGCGATGCTGTGAGAGTTCATCACGCTACTCAAAATGGCATGCAGTTTAAAAGAGTTATTTCCAGAACTTTCCATTTAATGTTTTTGGACCACAGTTGACTATGAGTAATTGGTATCTCAGAAAGCAAAACCATGGATGGGGGGATCTGCTGTAGCCCTCCTTAATGTGGAATATGGCAGTTTGAGCTTGAGAGCTGTCAAAACATTTCAATTTTATCACATTGGCTTAGGAGTAAGTTGGTAAAGAAAGAGATAATGATTGGCTGGAAATCCATGTCAGGTAGTGGCAAAATGTTCTGTTAAACCACTAGCTGCTATAACTTGGAAGGTAAATTACATGCTTACTGAGCTTGTTATACACTAGGGAAAGATGCTGGAAAGCAAAAGATTGATGCACTTTGTTGCTTGTTACTGGCTGCATTTGGCAAGGTAATTGATGAAAGAGATGCACTCATTGATGGCTTTATAAGCAGAAATGATTGGAATACAGTGCAAATATATAAAGATTTGCAGGAAAACCCAACTCTTTCTAGACCCTGAAGAGTAAACTGTGGAATTATGACAGTCTTACTGTGGCAAAAACCAGGTGATATTTCTCAGTTGAATAGTTGTCTCAGCCTTGAAAAACAGATTGGGTGAAGGGTGTGGTCTTCCTACTCAAGGAACCCATCAGTAAATTAAGAGATACTTTTAAGAACTAGGGCAAAAAAAAAATAAAACGTAAATGGCACAAAATCCAGAAAGAGCTTTGGGTGTGGCTACTGTTCCACATACCTAAATGAGAAACAAATACATCAGAGGCCCACTGAGTTTCTAAATAAATTTTGTTGCCAAAGAAACCAGAAATTTAGCCTAAAGAGATTGGAGTTGTTTGACAGAACCCTAGAACAATCCTCGGGTTGAAAGTAGGCTACAAAAACACGGCTGCACTCAAAGAAGCAAACTTCTTCCACACCCTGATGTGGCCTAGGAGGCGAATAAAAGTTCCCATAGGGTGGAGTGGGGGCCATGAGATGAATTCGTGATGCCAAGGAGCATCTCCCAGATAGCAGATCTGAGCCTAAACAAGGAAGTCCTTTACCCAAGCTTAAGGAATCCTCACATTGTCTTTCCAATGTGTGGGATTTCAGGGATGTTATGGACTAGTGATTGCTGTGCTCTGCTTTTCCTGTTCTGTGTTTTAGGATGAGCATACAGGGGAGAGGATCAGATTACTTTTCTTTTTAATTCATATATTACTAGACCATGGGAGCTATTTCCAGACCTGATGGAGAATAATGTGAATCTTGGACATATCAGATGTAGGATGCAGAACCGGGTAAGACTATATATGGGTTGCGTCTCTTGGTATGAGGCAGAGTGTGATCTATGTAGGGAAGAAAAATAAAATTTGTTGACCAGGGAATGGATTTTGGCAGAAGGGGCTAGAGGCTCCCCGCCAAAAAAATAGAAAAACAGTAAGCTGGAGAGAAAGATATTAAGTCTTCTAGGGTTAACATCCCATCCCTAAGGGTTTTGGGGATTTCTCAGCAATCCACAAGTTAGGATGGCCAGATTGAAGAAAACCAACATGATCTTTATGATCTATCACAGAAGCATTTGAGGAATCCATGACAACCCTTCAGGGACACCTGAGTAGGAAGAACTCTCATATATTACCTACTTTAATTCTTTCCTTTTATGCTTCTTCTTTCTTTTGTTTGACAAACATTTATTGAGCACCTTCTGCGCACAAGAGCCAGAGGTAGCTACTGGTATACCAGTATCAATCAGACTCAGTTACTGCTGTCCACACTAAGAACTGCTCTAAAACAGTAGGAGCTGTGGTAACCATCTCTATACACTGCAAGGCCATAAAAACCAAACTGCCTCTTCCCTTCTGAGGGTCCTGGAATGACTCTCGGAGATCCATTGCCTGACCAAAGTCCTAGAAGTAGCAGAGGTCAAATCTAAGGTATTAGAAGACAATAATAGATTCATGTGACATTTAGGTAATATAATAAATTATCATAGCATTGTCATTTTCTGTGCAGATTTCTTATTTCTATCTCTAAGAGTGTGGCCAGTATAAACTTGTAGACTAGCCTGCTAAAGATACATGTCTATATTTCGCTACATTCATATTTCTTTAAAACCTATTTTATTTTACTAGGTATACAAAAATGTAAATATCATAATCCCTAAACTCAGAATGGCCACAACTTAGTGCTACTCTCCTTCAGATCAGCTCTTTAAGCCTCGATTTCTTCTTTAGAAAACTAGGAGGCCAGGAGCGGTGACTCATGCCTGAATCCCAGCACTTTGGGAGGCAGAGGTGGGAGGATCATGAGGTCAAGAGATTGAGACCATCCTGACCAACATGGTGAAAACCCATCTCTACTAAAAATACAAAAATTAGCTAGGCATGGTGGTGCGCACCTGTAGTCCCAGCTACTTGGGAGGCCGAGACAGGAGAATCACTTCAACCCGGGACTCAGAAGTTGCAGCGAGCCGAGATTGCACCACTGCACTCCAGCCTGGTGACAGAGCAAGACTCTGTATCAAAAAAGAGAGAGAGAGAGAGAAGAAAGAAAGAAAGAAAGAACAAAAGAAAGAAAGAGAGAAAAAAAGAAAGAAAGGAAAAAAATAATGAAAACTAGGAGTAATCAATCAATCCAGGGAATTTAAATAAATCAACAATACTTAAACTCACGGGAGCATCCTGTCCCTCTATGCCTCCAATTACTTCAATCCATTACTGTTTGGCTTCTCCTCTTTCCCAGCTGAGCTTGGATCCCATGACAGCTATTTAACTCATTCTTTCACCAGCCCCTTTTATTTTCCTACAACCACAACTTTCAACTCAGGTGACCCAGCCAAATCCTGACCTGAAGCCACGCTATATTCTGTTCTCATTGTTCCTATAGCTGCACGCCTGAGCTCCGTGGACAACCACTCAGCCACTCTCAGCATTGCTCACCAACACTTTAATTTGTTTTTGATCAGTTTCTACTCCCTTGCTCCTATTGGCCAGTGCAAACTTTCCCTAGTATCATCCAGCCCCGTCACCTCACAATGGACAATGTTACTTCCTTTGTCAACAGTCTTCTGTACTGTCTACAAGCACACTATAACCACATCCACCCCAGCTCCCTAAACTCCGGCTCAGAGTCAGCCACAGGGACCTGGTCTGTTCGAAATGAAACCAACTGGGGCCTTGGACTTTGACCCTTTTTTTTTGTTTGTAAACCTCCAAGGGCCTAAGTCTATTAGAAGTAACCTCTTGGCTCTTACTCTTTGTCTTAAAGACTTTCTTAAGCCCCTGCCTTATTAAAAATAAATATATTTTTAAAAGTCTCCCTTGACTCTCTGTTTCTTTCCAGATGCTATCAATCTCTTCTCTGCCCTTCTCAACTGAACTTCTTTCAAGTTCTCCACTTGTACATTTCCTGTGACTCATCAATGCTCTGTGATCTGCATTCCAATACTTAATGATCTCCTCCGTGCCAAAGCCAGCAGACCCAACTTGGCTGTCATCTGGCCAGAGCTCTCAGCTGCTAGGGACACTATTAGTCAGCCTCTCCCAGGCTGTGGCTCTTGGCCTCTCCTCCCCTTGGGCAAGGCTCCCACCTATCCCGGAGCCTCGTGAGCCTTCAATGCATGACTGACTCTGGTATTGCCTTTGCCAGCTTAAGACTCGCCCTCAATATGCAGAGTGAAATAAACAGCCACTAACTGGCTCTGCCAATCTGGTTTGTAGAATTTGAGTGTCTACAAACATCTCAAATTCAAGGTAGCAAAACCTGAAATCGCCGTATTTTCCCCTAAACCTGCTTCCATTTACCTGATCACAAACTCAGTCTCTCAAACCAGACAGCCTGCTGTGGATCCCCACAGCCAATCCATGGCTGCTTTCTGCTGTCTTCACTTTCCGGCTATGTCTTGAATCTGGAGCCTCTTTCCAATTCCCTGTCGTTTCTCACATGAACTGCTACGGTCCTCCCTGTATCGCCATCAGAATGATAGATCTTTCTTTCTTTTTTTTCTTTTGAGACGGAGTCTCACACTGCTGCCTAGTCTGTAGTGCAGTGGCACAATCTCAGCTCACTGCAATCTCTGACTCCTGGGTTCAAGCAATTCTCCTGCCTCAGCCTCCCGAGTAGCTGGGACCCCAGGTGTGCGCCACTATGCCCAGCTAATTTTTTTGTATTTTTAGTAGAGATGGAGTTTCACCATGTTGGCCAGGATGGTCTCCATCTCCTGACCTTGTGATCCGCCTGCCTTGCCTTCCCAAAGTGGTGAGATTACAGGTGTGAGTCACCGCACCAGGCCAAATCTTAAATACAAATCTGATCACATGTCTCCATTTATAAGCTGGCAATGCTTTCTCCTAGGATACAGAATAAAGGACAAAATCCTTCACATGGCACTCAGAACTTCCCATAAGGAAGTCTCTCCTAATTTCCACCTCTGTTTTCTGTCATTCCTTTTACACTCCATTGCTGGTTCTCTACTTGTATGTCTCTGCCTAAGCTGTGCTCCTACCTGGAATAGCTCTCCTTCCCTGTCTGATTCCCTTGCACCTGCAAGCTCCCAATTCCCTCTCTAGGTCTACAGAGTAATGTGCAAGGTATTCTTCAAATTGATCTTTTGCCCCTTGGGTTAGGTATGCCTTCCACTAAAAAACTCTTGACCTCTTCCCATCTTCTTGTACTCCACCTCCAGAAAGTTTGGTTCCCTCTTCTTTGGTCCCATATGCCTGGTGCATTCCTTTATCATTTTAAATAGTAATTTTTTTTGGACTTCCCCTCAAGTGGACTGTAGTCACTTGAGAGAAGGGGCTGTTTGGCTTGTCTCTGAACCTCTGCCATGTAGTATAGTGCCTGCTCTACAAAAGTAAGAACATCATACTCTCCTAGTTTTTATGGCAAAAAAAGATGATGTAAAAGAGCTTACCTGATCTACGTGGTTTCCTTCATAAAGAGTGTCTGTAGGGTAGGATCACTCCTAGGGTTTTTTTGTTTTGTTTTGTTTTTGAGTTGTAATTTTGCTCTTTTGCCCAGGCTGGAGGGCAATGGAACGATCTCAGCTCATTGCAACCTCCACCTTCCAGTTTCAAGCGATTCTTCTGCGTCAGCCTTCTGAGTAGCTGGGATTACAGGTGCCTGCCACCACACCCAGCTAATTTTTATATTTTTAGTAGAGATGGGTTTTCGCCATGTTGGCCAGGCTGGTCTTGAACTCTTGACCTCATGATCTGCCTGCCTCGCCCTCCCAAAGTGCTGGAACTACAGACATGAACCACCCGGCCTAGCCCATTCCTAGGGTTTTAAATCAAATCGGCATCCTTTATCCTTGATATAGTTTGGATCTGTGTCCCCATCCAAATCTTATATTGAGCTGTAATCCCCAGTATTGGAGGTGGAGCCTGCTGGGAGGTGATTGGATCACGGGGATGGATTTCTCATGAGTGGTTTAGCGCTGTCCTCATGATGCTGTCCTCTTGATAGTGAGTGACTTTGCACGAGATCTGACTGTTTAAAAGTACATGTCCCCTCCCTTCCTCTCTCCTGCTTTCTCCACGTGATGTGCTGCTACCTCTTTGCCTTCTGCCATGATTGGAAGCTCCCTGAGGCCTCCCCAGAAACAGATGCTGCTATGCTCCCTGTACAGCCTGGGGAACCAGAAACCAATGAAACCTCTTTTTGATAAATTACCCAGTCTCAGGCATTTCTTTACAGCACTGCAAGAATGGCCTAATACAATCCTCTATGAGATCACAGTAATTTTGAATCAGCTTTTTTTTCAAGTCTTCAATAGCCACACATATCTAGTGACTACTATTTTGGAAAACACTGCTCCTAAACAGAAATTATGGTGCTTGGAGCTATTATCAAAACTATTTGGAACAATATACGGGAAATACTTAACGTAGGCAGTGGCATACAAAGATGCACCAAATGTTCAATTATTTCTCCCTGCCTATGATACTAATATTAAAAGGTAATGTCCCCCATAACATCATTTCCCTCTTGGGGAATATATGGAGAAAGAAGTTTTTGAATTTTTTTTAATGAGAGACAGATAAAATACACAGTTAAAATGTGTATCTGTGTGATATTTGTCATCTCTACGAACTCCACCAATGAGAATAGAATAAAAGGAAATGCAGATAATCAATATCCCCTCTAAATTCCTGGCATTGGTAAGAAGAATGGCGAGGGGAATGAGAGTAATGTTCAGGACACCATCAGGCTCACAGTGTTTATGGTCCAGCTTTCAGACTTGATATGTTAGGCTGCATGGATGTCTTCCAGGACTCACTTCCCCTTATGCTAACGGCATAGGAACGTAAAAGCCTCTGAGTAAAATTAAAGCCACATAACAAATGTTTTCTTCCCACAAATCTTGTTTTCCTTGTAGTGAGGAAACAAGGGCTTTAACTCTAACCACAAATTGTAACCCAAGGTGGGGAAAATGTCCATGAAGAAAAGTGGAAGATCACAAATAGGTTGGAACAAAGAGGGGCTTGGAGGGGTGGGTGGAGATTAATCTTATTAGGATCGTATATCATGAGGGTGTCAGGTGTGAAAGCAAACGAATGGCCTGTGTTTATCTGAGCTAAACCGTGTGGTTCACCCAAACATTCACTCCCCAGAGCATTTTTTTTACCGGTAATAAATTGGCCAAGTCGTCGTAGGGCGTTGATAATGAAGTACGCTTAGGTGCAGTTAGAGATTTCTGGCTGGGTTTTAGATGTAACCACTCTCTCCTACTCTCTTTTTTTCTCCTTCTCCCTCTCCCTCTCCTTTTTATCACAGCTGATTCGAAAAGCCCTTTGGAAAGATGAAGTAGGTAGAAATCAAAATAAATGGATTCTATTAAAACCGGCAATGCATCAACTGCTTGATAAAGTGATTAATAAACAGCTTAGGATGGTGATTGATTAAACTCTTTAATCAAAGTGCTAAACTGACTTAATATGGAGAGTTTCAACATGTTCAAAGTGTACATTTTGCCTGCCTAAGGTTCACAGTTGTTTATGTAACTTTTCTGAAGTGTATCCCTTAGGTCTAACCTTCAGAGAGCTGGGACTGTGGAATGTGTAAGGATTATAAAGTATCACAAACTGCATTAGGCGCTGAAATGTGCTTATGAATTATAGGACCTTTCTACACGGCAACAAGTCATTTTTCAGAATGCTGAACTCCTTCACCAAACAAGTTCTTTGCTTGCATCACTTCATAACTCTTTAAGCCTTAATGTATAAAGCAAGACAGTGCACATTTTTAAAAGTTCCTATCACTCACATTTCATTCTCTCCTTGAAGCACTGATTGTTTTATTGCATAAGGTCAAGATTTTGATGGCGAGGAAGAAGGCTTATTTTTACCCTGAAAGTAATTTCATGTTCATTACAATCGGGTATATTTCATTCAGTCTGTGTGATTCTCAATATCAGGCATCATTTTTGACACAATTAATAATCTGCATACCAATTTAGAAGCTATAGGAAGCAGGCAAATCTGTCCTGTGCCTATCTCAGGAGCCTCAGAGACATCATATGAAATCCCAACAAAAGACTAATATGCAGAATCTACAAGGAACTCAAACAATTATGAAGAAGAAAACAAACAATCCCATCAAAAAATGGGCTAAGAAGATGAATAGACAATTCTCAAAAGAAAATATACAAATGGCCAAAAAACATATGAAAAAATTCTCAGCATCACTAATGATCAGGGAAATGCAAATCAAAATCACAGTGTGATGCCACCTTTCTCCTGCAAGAATGGCCATAATGAAAAAAAAAAACAAAAAATAGTAGATGTTGGCAGGGAGGTGGTGGAAACGGAGCCCTTCTACACTGCTGGTGGGAATGTAAACTAGTACAACCACTATGAAAAACAGTGTGGTGATTTCTTACAGAACTAAAAGTAGAACTATAATTTGATCCAGCAATTCCACTTCTGGCTATCTACCCAGAGGAAAAGAAGTCATTAAATGAAAAAGATATTTGTACATGCATGTTTGTAGCAGCACAATTTGCAATTGCTATAACATGAAACCAGCTCAAATTCCTATCAATTAATGAGTGGATAAAGAAATTGTGGTATGGTCGGGTGCCGTGACTCCTGCCTGTAAACTCAGCATTTTGGGAGGCCGAGGCAGGCAGATCACAAGGTCAAGAGATTGAGACCATCCTGGCCAACATGACGAAACCCCATGTCTACTAAAAATACAAAAATTAGCCAGGTGTGGTTGCACAAGCCTGTGGTCCCAGCTATTCAGAAGGCTGAGGCAGGAGAATTGCTTGAACCTAGGAGGCAGAGGTTGCAGTGAACCAAGATCACACCACTGCATTCCAGCCTGATGACAGAGCAAGTCTCCGTCTCAAAAAAAAGGAAAGAAAGAAAAGAAAAGAAATTATGGTATATATGCACCATAGAATACTATTCAGTCATAAAAGGAATGAAACTGTGGCATTCACAGAAAACTGGGTGGAATTGGAGACCCTTATTCTAAGTGAAGTAACTTAGGAATAGGAAACCAAACATCATATGTTCTCACTAAGCCATGAGGATGCAAAGGCATAAGAATGATACAATGGACTTTGGGGACTTGGGGGAAAGAGTGAGAGGGGATGAGGAATAGAAAAGTACATATTGGGTGCAGTGTGCCTGCTTGGGTGATGAGAGCACCAAAATCTCAGAAATCACCACTAAAGAACTTACTCACATAACCAAACACCACCTGTTCCCCAAAAACCTATGAAAATATGAAATAAAAATAAAAAAGAACTTCTGTTTAGGTGGCACCAGGAACCTGCAAGACGGAGGCAGATGTGAGAGAAGCTAGAAAACACAGGCAAAGAAGAATAAGGACAAGTCAAAGAGACCCCCAAGCTGTTGTTCCGATGTTCCGTTTTATATTTTTGTCTAGGGTGCCATGAGAAGAAGCTGGCATATCAAACTTCACACCACACAGGACATCCAGCAGAAACAATCTGGCCTCAGTAGATATGCTGAACTTGCCACACAAATGTGGGGGCCACGGGCCTATTTAGAGCTAGTGTTTCATGGCCTGAGGGGAGGGGAACAGAGGGGTCTGAGGAGAAACTTCTGCAGAATGCCTGTATTGAGGATGTAGATGGAGAATTAGTGGTCAGATAGAAAAACCTTAGGAGAGGTAAGTTTTTGAGACTGAGTGACAAGGAGTATTGAATGCTAAAGGGGATTCTAAAATGGATAATAGATGGGCCCTCATTCATTCACTGTGCTTTCAATAGTAACCCAATTCTACGTCTAGCCAGGATTGGTCTAATTAGATGATGTGACTCTTCCAAGGGACCATCAAGTCCAAGCTCCAAGTCTACTCAGTGGTGCCAGATGTGGTGGGGAGTCCAAGAGCTTCTTTCCCTTGGTAAACTGAAATTGTGATCATATGAAAGGGAATATGAAATCGACTGCCACCATGTGCTGGCACCAGAAGTGCTATCAGATTCCAACAGTGCACTCACTGAGTGATGTATTCATTCAGTAAATATATAGTAAGGCTGTATCGAAGGCCTGCTGTGTAGAAGGCTCTGGAGCAGGCAACGAGAATACAATGCTAAAGATGGACATTCCCGGCACTTGAGCAGCTTAGAGTGCTACAGGGAAAACAGGCGTTAAACAAATTAGAAAGCAATTATTAAATTAATTACAATTCTGGTGAATTTTGAGAAGAAGCAGTCCAAGGTGCTATGAGCGTATTGGACAGGGATCTGAATCTTTCTGGAGAGTCCAGGACATTTTCCTGAGAAAGAGACATTTAAGCTGATATTTGAGAGATGCATTATAGCAAAATTGTAGGAAGAGGCAACAGGAAAAGGACTTAGAGACAAGGACTCTTTCTTCTTTGAAAAAATGTAACAAAAGTCAATAGGATGAAGCACAGAAAGAGGGAGAGGACAGAAGAAACTGAAGGGACAGTGAGGAGGTCAGTGTGATAGGCCCGAGCAAGGATGCCGGCTTCAGCCTAGTCAACTTCAGCAGTGGAGAGCCATTGAGAGGTTTTTAACACAATCACACTTTGCTGCAGAATAAACAGTGAATGAGAAGGTTATTATGATTGGGCCATTATAATATCTGAGGCAAAATACACAAATGTGAGAGATATTGAATGAGTCACGTAAACCAGAATTGTGAGTAAGTATAAGAGGATCAGAAAGTGAAGATGGCAATGAGGTGCGTCGGGTTTTTGGTGTAAAGTGAGGAGTTTCTCCCTTCCCCTCCACCTCAAATGCCTTCCATTGTACCCAGAATAAAATCTAAAATCCTTAACGTAGACCTTCAACTCCCTCTATTTGCTGGCCCCAGACTCCCTCTCCAGCCTGATTTCTTCCCTACCTTAATCCACATCTCTGTACATCCACTGCTGTGGACTACATGCTGTTCCTGAAGCACATGCAATACACAAGTCATCAGGGAGACTGCAGATTCAGTTCCAGGCCGCCACACTAAAGCAGATATTTTGGCAGTAAGTCACAGATATTTTTTGGCTTCTCAGTACACACAAAAGTTATGTATATACTATAAGTATATATATACTTAAGAACTTACATGTGCAATGACAGTGTGTCTAAAAAAAGTCTATTAAATTAAATTAATTTAAAAATGAATTAATGCCAGGCACGGTGGCTCACGCCTGTAATGCCATCATTCTGGGAGGCCAAGGCAGGCAGACCACTTGAGGTCAGGAGTTTGAGACCAACCTGGCCAATATGGTGAAACCCCTTCTCTACTAAAAATACAAAAATTAGCTGGAAGTGGTGGCACACGCCTGTAGTCAATCACCTGAACCTGGGAGGCTGAGGCTGCAGTGAACTGAGACTCTGTCTCCCCCCAAAAAAATTAAAAATAAATTAATTAAAAGCACATTTTTGCTTAAAAATGTGAATCATCATCTGAGGCTTCAGGAAGTAGTAATCTTTTTTCCAGTCATAATCTTTTTTTTTCAGAAATCATTGTCTCTTGCCTGGAATATTATAATAGCCCAACTGTAATAATTTTAGCTTGATGGACGTGGCTGTTGACAGATCAGTGTCTTTAAAAAGAAGATAACAATAAAGTTTGCCTCTTCATAAAGATGTTTCTCTGTAGCATATGATGCTGTTTTATAGCTTGTTACCCCATAGTAGCACTTATTTCAAAATTGGAGTCAATCCTCACAAACCCTGCTGCTGCTTAATCAACTGCATTTATGTAATATCCTAAATTCTTGGTTGTCATTTCAACAGTGCTCACAGCATCTGCACCAGGAGTAGATTCCATCTCAAGAAACCACATCTCAAGAAACTCCTGTTAATGTGAATATTTTCAGCTCTTCTCATGAATCATGAATGCTCCTAATGGCATCTAGAATGGTGAATTCTTTCATGAAGGTTTTCAGTTTACTTTGCCCAGATGCATCAGAGGAATCACTATTTATCATAGCAATAGCCTTACAAAATGTACTTATTTAAATAATAAGACTTGAAAGTCAGTATCACTAATCCAAGGGCTGCAGAATAGATGTGTTAGCAGGCATAGCAACAACATTACTCTTCTACATCTCCATCAGAGCTCTTGGGTGACCAGATGCATTTTCAATGAGCAGTAATATTTTGAGACTCTATTTGGAATTTCCAGCAGTGGAATGCAGCTACTCATATACCCATGACTGAAGACGGGCCCTCCTCTATTGGGGATGGTCATCCTCTTCAACCTAGTGCACAACTTCGGGAAGAACACACATAGAGTGGTAAAGGAGGAAGGCACCCCAGCCCCAGCCAGCCAGATCAGCAGAATCAATCCTGGCAATCAGTGGGGTGACAGATGTCACAGCCAGATTTCCCTCACATCTAATGGGCAGTAATATTTTGAAAGAAAACTTACTTTCTGAGCAGTAGGTCTCAACAGTGGGCTTAAAATATTCAGTAAATCATGCTATAAACTGATATACTGTCATCCTTTATCGTTCCATTTATAAAGCATAAACAAAGTAGATTTAGCATAACTTTTAAGGGCCCTAGTATTTTCTGAATGGTAAATGCACATTGACTTTAACTTAAAGTCACCAGCTTTATTAGCCCTTATCAAGAGAGTCAGCCTGTCCCTTAAAGTTTTAAAGCCAGGCACTGACTTAACCCTCTCTAGGTACAAAAGTCGCAAATGCCATCTTCTTCCAATAGAAGGCCGTTTTGTCTATATTGGAAATCTGTCGTTTAGTGAAGCCGCCTTCAACTATGATGTCAGCTAGATCTTCTGTATATCTGCTGCAGCTTCTACACAAGCACTTGATGCTTCATCTTGTACTTTTGTGGTATGGAGACAGCTTCTTTCCTTAAACTTCATTAACCAACCTCTCCAAGCTTCAGACTTTTCCTTTGTGGTTTTCTTATCTCTCTGAGTTTTCACAGAACTAATGAGAATTAGTGCCCTGCTCTGGATTAGGCTTTGTCTTAAGAGAAATTTGAGGCCAGTTTGATCTTCTATCCAGACCACAGTAACTTTCTTCACATTATGATCAAGGCTATCTTGCTTTCTTTACATTCATATGTTCACCAGTAGCACTTTAAATTTCCTTCAAAAACTTTTTATTTGCATTCACAACTTAGCTGTTCGGTGCAAGAGGTTCGCTTTCAGCCTATCATGCTTACAAGCTATCTCAGCTTTGAACATATCTTCTTCACTAAGTTTAATTATTCTAGCTTTTGACTTAAAGTGAGAGACATCAGACTCTTCCTTCCACCTGAACACTTAGGGGTCATTGTAGGTTATTAATTGGCCTAATTTCAATGTGTTGCATTGCAGGATATTAGGAGACCCAAGGAGAGAAAGAGAGACAGAGGAATGGCCACTCAGTGCAGCAATAATAACCTACACATTTATCAGTTAAGTGTGCCATCTTACATGGGCATGGCTTATGGTGCCCTAAAACAAATACAAAGTAACATCAAAGATCACTGATCACAGTGCTATAACAGTTATAATGACTAAAGTTTGAAATATTTGTGACATAGAGACATAAAGTGAGCACATGCTTTGGGAAAAATGGTGCTGATAGACTTGCTTTGAGCAGGGTTACTGCAAACCTTCAATTTGTAAAGAAATAAAATAAAAATAAAAATGCAATATCTGTGAAGCATAATAAAACAAGGTTTATGGTCAGGTGTGGTGGCTCATGCCTGTAATTTCAGCTGGGAGGCCGAGGTGGGTGGATCACCTGAGGTTGGGAGTTTGAGACCAGCCTGACCAAGATTGGAGAAACCCTATCTCCACTAAAAATACAAAATTAGTTGGGCATAGTGGCGCATGCCTGTAATCCCAGCTACTAGGGAGGCTGAAGCAGAAGAATTGCTTGAACTCAGGAAGAGGACGTTGTGGTGAGCTGAGATTGTGCAATTGCACTCCAGTCTGGGCAACAACAACAGTGAAACTCCTTATAAAAAAGAAAACAAAATATAAACAAATAAACACAAAACAAGGTTTACCTGTATTTCCACTTATGGGTCTTTGTTTCCTATCTAACTGGTTTCCAGCAACATTTTCTTCCCATTAGTTCTCCTCCCATCACATTCCAAAAAACAAATCTGATCATGTCATTTCCCTGCTTAAAATCTGTCATTGGTACCAAATTGACATGGAATAAAGTCCAGGTCCCTTAATACGGTTTCTCAGATTTCTCAGAAACACCCACTAATAAAAGCTAATAGTGAACAGGATAAATAAAAGCCTCCAGAGGCCTCGCGGACACAGGGAGTGATGCCTGGTAAATCTCTTTTTATTCTCAAGTTTTACATTAAAAACTCAAGCAAAGTTGGCACTGTATTATACAACATAGCCATATTAACTTAAACATGAAGATACTTTTTTAATTGTGGTAAAAAGCATATAACATAAAATTTACCATCATAAGCATTTCTAAGCATACCATTTAGTAATGTTGAGTGCATCTTCAATGCCATGCTATGATCATTACCATTCATATTCAAAACCTTTTTTCATCTTGCATAACTGAAACTCTGTTTCCATTAAACACTAATTTCCCATTTCTCCCTTCCCTAACCCCAGGAAACCACCATTCTACTTTCTGTCTCTATGAATCTGACTATTCTAGGTACTTCATGTAACTGTAATCATACAGTATTTGTCTTTTTGTATCTGGCTTACTTCACTCAGCATAATATCCTTAAGGTCTATTGATGTTGTAGCATGTGTCAGGATTTTCTTCTTTTTTAAGTCTGTATAATATTCTGTTATATGTATATATTGTATTTTGTTTATCCATTCACCTATCCATGGACACTGGAGTGACTTCCACATTTTGGCTATTGTGATTAATACTACTCTGAATATTGGTGTACAAATATCTCTCAAGTCACTGCTTTCATTTCTTTTGCATATATACTTAGAAGTGGAATTGCTAGATCATATGGTAAATCTATGGGCAATTTTTTAGAAACTAACATACTGTTTTCTAAAGTAACTTCATTATTTTACATTCCCAACACTAGTACATGAGGGTTCTAATTTCTTTATATCCTCACTGACACGTATTTTTTTTTTTTTTTTTGAGACCGTGTTTCGTTCTTGTTGCCCAGGCTGGAGTGCAATGGCATGATCTCGGCTCACCGCAACCTCCACCTCCCAGGTTCAAGAGACTCTCCTGCCTCAGCCTCCTGAGTAGCTGGAACTATAGGCACATGCTACCATGCCTGGCTAATTTTTTGTATTTTTAGTAGAGACAAGGTTTCGCCATGTTAGCCAGGATGGTCTCAATCTCCTGACCTGGTGATCCGCATGCCTCAGCCTCCCAAAGTGCTGGGATTACAGGCTAAGCCACAGTGCCTGGCTAGTTTTTTTTTTTTTTTTTTTAATAGTAGCCATCCTAATGGATGTGAGTTGATATCTCATTATGATTTTGATTTGCATTTCCTGAATGATCAGTGATGTGGAGCACCTTTTCGTGTGTATGGACACTTATACAGCCTCTGTTGAATTGACGCTCTTAGAATCCCCAGCTCCTGCCTATGTGCCCCACGTTGAGATCTGAGCAGATATTCAAAGACCTCCAGTTTGAGTGCTCACCTATCTTTTCACCTTGAGCTCTGCTCCTTCACAGGCACCATCTTGGAAAATCTCTCATACCAACACAACAACAGTTAACACAGAAGACTTCTGTGACCCCAAAATATCTGGAGATTTCTTCCCACCAGCAGGTGAGCAGCCAATTCTGCAGGGGACATGAGCTAGTCATCCTCCAATTCACTTCCAATGCTATCTACGTGGAGATAGTATCAGATCCCACAGGTTGAGGGCTCAGTCCCCAAGACTGCCCCTGACTTCAGACACCAGTCACAAGTCCAGATCTTAAGAACTTCTGACTTATCAGCTTCAAGTTATGGTTCCCATGACCCTAACTTAGTTTGCTGGAGCAGCTCACAGAACTAGGAAAACATTTACTTATGCTTCCTGGTTTAATACAAAGGAAATTACAAAGGATACAGATGAAGAGATACATAGGGTAGGGTACAGGGTAAAGGGCCCTGAGCTTCCATGTCCTCCTTGGGTATGCCACCTTTCAGAAACCTCCACATAGTCAGGTATCCAGAAGCTCTCTGAATCCTGTCCTCCTGGGTTTTTATATGGAGGTCCAATTACATAAGCATGATTGATTAAACCATTGGTTTAATGGCTATCAGTGATGAACTTGACCTTTAGCCCCTCTACCCTCCCAGGACATGGAGGGTAGGTTGGGCTGAAAGTTCCAACCCTCCAGCCATGCCACTGTCTCTCCTGACAAGCCCCTTCCTGAAGCTATCAGTCAACATTAGCATACAAAAAGACAGCACTTTGGAGAGTCCAAGGATTTTAGGAGTTGCATGGCAGTAAATGGGATGAAGACCAAATATATATTTCACAAAATAACAGGTACCATATGTTCTGACGATTTCCAGTACTGTACTTTTTATGTTACATGCCCTACCCTCTCTAATTGGAGTCCCTCCCTCCCTCCCTCCCTTCCTCCCTCCCTCCCTCCCTTCCTTTCTTCCTTCTTCCTTCCTACTTATTCATCTTCAGGACTAATTATAAATCCTCCCTACCATCATATTGGTCCTGGTTCAACATTTTTACAGAGATAAATTACGCTCACTTCCCATTCTCATAATACATTTTTCCATTTTTTTTCCCATCCAACCAGTATCGTGATTGTATCACTTTCCTTATAAGACTGGCTTTATCATCTTTGCAACCTCAGCTGGGAGCCCAGAGCCTGACCCATAGTTGAAGCTCCAAGAAATGTCTGCTTAGTGAATAGATGCAGAGGGCTTTGCAAATGGCAAAAGCATGAGCCAAGGTATGGAGTAAAGAGCAGGATTAAATTTCAGAAAAGTTAGTGCCTGCAGA
The DNA here is from genome assembly GCF_030222135.1 of Aotus nancymaae. Taxonomy (NCBI): domain Eukaryota; kingdom Metazoa; phylum Chordata; class Mammalia; order Primates; family Aotidae; genus Aotus; species Aotus nancymaae. The sequence goes on from NW_026988425.1 coordinate 114,114,721, forward strand.
ATTTACAGCTACACAAAAGTATGGGGATTTGCAAAGTTTAAGACATTGCAGATAGCTGGACATCTGAATTCTTCAGAGGCTAGAGATCTCACCGATGTGACCTGGCCTCACATAAGAAACATTCAATAGCTCAATCAAAGCCAAGGAGTGAAGAGCAGAGGGACCGACGGCTTACAGAAAGAGCTTACAACTTGCCTAGCAAGAGTCAATAAAACTTTAAAATCAATATGCTGATGAAGTGCCAGCTAGAAAACATCACGGAGTAGGCTGAGGTTGCCATAAGGGATCTGAGAATACTCTTGAACTGCACTATTTCAGTCCCATCCCTCATCGCCATCCCTAGGTATCTGAATAGTACAAAATCTTTATAAGCTCAGTGATTCCTTATAGAAAAGACAATAAAAGTTCTATCTTTACAGATTTTAATCAACAATAAAAGTGTTGAATAATTATGGAGGAAATTTAGAAAACACAAATAAAGCTTAAAAACATCAGAAACTGTCTAGAGGTGACCACAATTAACAATTACATGAGATCTCATTTTTTTTTTTTTTTTGTAGAGACAGTGTCTCGCTCTGTCACCACACCTAGCTAATTTCTTTTATGTTTCATTGTGTTACTCAGGCTGGTCTCGAACTCCTGAGCTTAGGCAATCTGTCCACTTCTACCTCCCAAAGTGCTAGGATTACAGGTGTGAGCTACTGTGCCCAGCTGAGGTCCCACTGTTTCTTAAGTACATGTTTTGGCATGACTGAGACAATTCTCGAAATGTATTTTGTGTATTTCTTTTTTAATGAAACAACAGCATTGACTTATGTTGTGGAAAACTCTTTGCAAGCAACATTTTTAATAGCTACATAAGTCCTCCATTAAAGCATAACATATTAAACATTCTTCTATTTTTGGACACAGATTATTTCCAATATTAAACTGAGTATTTACATTCATGAAACTTTTAGGAATATTTTGTGTTAGTTCCTTAAATAATGTGAAATAAAGATGCTCAATGCTCACCTACCAGTGCTATTTTGAGGATTATGAGACATTAACCTTCCTACTATACACTTTTATGCATCCTGAAATCTGAAGATAAGTAATATAGTTCTGATTTAACATTGATAAAATAAGAGAGAAATTAGTAATAACAGAGGTGAAATCAGGGGACCAAAATTCATTCTAGCCAGTAAAATACAACCAAATTGTCATAACACTTATCTCAGTGAAGTACATTCCTTACCACAAACATTTTTTTATGTGCTCATCTTTCTAGAAAATGGTAGAAATAATATCATTCTGATTATATGCATATATGTAGATGTGCACACATACACATAGTTGATTATAAAAACTATATTGCTAGTATTTCAATTTAAATAGTGTCAAACCATTCTACATACCACAAAATAATAAATACCCTATTACGAATCATCTAAAAGAACAAACCCAAATTTCAATCAGCCAAAGTGTATTTAAGCACAGAAGCAACTTAAATAATTTAAATACAGTCTTTAGTTAAATTAAAAATGCTTATCAAAAAGGTTTTGGTAACTCAATTTTAATAAATTTAATACATTATCTCTAAATCATTATTTTATACAAATAATTTGATTTTATAAAATAACCTTTATCAAACCTCTCTCTGAGTTGGATGTGTCTGAAAATAGGGTGTATTTCAAAGACATTTTAACTCTGTTTCTCATGGTTGAGAGAGTCAATAATTTTAATATCTTCAGCTCCTGAGTCTATCAGTCTATCAAGGTGTTCTATGGTGCATCACGGATAGAGCATGGATGCCATCTACTACAGCTATCGTGACATTGATAGAAAATTTCTAGTAGAAAGGAATAATACCTGTTTAATTAAAATTGAACAACAACTAAAAATGTGCCACATCCAAGTGGACCCTTAAAATCCACTGTGATCCCCAGGAACCAGAGGTGAGGTACAATTGTGAAGATAAAGAGCCATTCAGAAATTGTTCAGCGAAGAAGTGGCTTAAGAGGCTTCTGCTTTTAGGCCGAAGTTATCAGAATGGGAATTACCTTTACTGGAAATAAATCACATTGTTTTCTTCACAGGTGGCTCAATTTAGCTATTTATTCTGAGAGAAATGACAGACTTAAGAGCAGAGGAAAAAACTCTTGGTTCATCAGGTTTGAAGGAGTATGAAAAATACTTTATTTCTGTTTCAATATTTCTATCTGATAATCAGTTGTGTAGACTGTAATTTCAGAGTAATTTGAAGCATAGAAAATAGAAAGTCTTACAAATAGGTGTGTCTTGGAGTGTCATATAGATGGCAGTGGGCTAAGATATTTGTTTAGAAATAATATTTTGTTTTTACTGTTAGGTTTAATAACTTGCCCAAAATATATGTGTACATATTTTCTCAGGCAGTTTTCCAAAGGAAGAGGTCATCCAATTTTGATGACTGGTCGCATGATGTACTCTATTTGGTCAAGACAGGAAACTAGCTGAGGCAGGGAAAAGATAGTTTAGAAAACCATGCATGCTTTAAACTAAGAATACCTGAAAGTGATGCAAATCTAGCCACTGAGCATGGCAAGTTTGAGACCGACTTTCACTCTTGTCACCCAGGCTGGAGTACAGTGGTGGGATCTCAGCTCACTGCAACCTCCGCCTTCCAGTTTCAAGTGATTCTCCCGCCTCAGCCTCCTGAGTAGCCAGAATTACAGGTACCTGCAACCACACCTGGCTAATTTTTATATTTTTAGTAGAGATGGGGTTTCACAAGAATCATTTTTCATTATTCCCTGGCCAAATTTAGAAGTTAATATTCAACTTGAAGATGAAATGCTATGAGACTCAAGCTAACTTTATACATTGCAAGGATCCTGAAGTTTTCCGATAAGATTTTATTGTTCATCAGTATGCATTTTTATATACAGTGGTTTTCTTTCACAGATCTCTTTAGAGGCTTTTGTTTTATCACCACAGCTTTTTTGGTTCACATATGCATATAATTTCATTTGTACTAGCTCTGGAGTCTCTGGTTTGTCTTCTGAGTTATTTAAAAATCAGGCTGATCGCATTACAGACATATTGCAATCCACTGTTTAAAAGAGATCGACACAAAAGGAAATTTCCTTCCCAGTATTATGAAGTCACTCTACAGCCAGGAGTTCAAATAAATACTCTGTCTATCTTTAAAGAAGTTCCAGTAATTATTGCAATCCAACCAAACTGTGAATTCATCTCTAAAAATAGCCTTTTGGGTGGCTGTATTAGTTAAGATAAAGCAATCCTTGCACATGTATATGTTCAAGGCTAACGAGAAATGCCATCTGTAGAACTGGGATATTTTCACACTCCTCTCTATTATACAAAACAATAAACCCTCTCCAGCTGATTTCTCTCATTGTGAAATGCAAATTGCCTATAAAAGTCCTCAGGGCGTGAGAAGACACTTATCAAACAGACATTACACATGCATTCATAGAAACTATGCAGCCTCAGACTCTCTTTTAGATGCATTAAGAACCAGAAAACATAGGTGCGAACCTGTTCACAGTAGCTAAATAATTATGGCCTGAAGTAGCTATGCTGGTTAAGATATGTAGATTACTCTACTGCTCCCACTAACTTTTGATCTACTACACACCTGCCTCCTACCAAGAGAAGTAAAATCTTCAGAACCAAAGAAAATGAAACAAAACACATCATATGTGAGATTTAAAAGACTCCTTTAAATGATTAATCTGGCTTTTACCAGTAAGCTAAAGTTTAAATGTGACATATTCAATATTATTCATACTTGGCTTATTCCTTATTGGAGATTTGTGCATTTTCTTGTGTGATTAAATTTACTGTTGGTAACAGGAAATGCAAATTCCATGGGGTTATTGAACTTGAAAAATCCATGTAAACTTTCATCCAGAAATTGCCTGGTGCCCATGGTGTATAAACAGCCAAACAGAAAAAGAAAAGAAGCAGATGCAGAAGAAGAAGAAGAAAGAATAATGTTTCACAGAAAAATATTCTGTCCTGAGTTTGTAAAGAAAGAGAAGGAAGGTCTGCAAAGGAATTCGAATAGAATTTCCATTGAAAAATACAATTAAAATATTAAAGTTTTAAAAATAAAATTACTCGAGGTTGTTCTAAGAGAAGAAATCTTGGACATCAATAGCTTAACTTGTGACTCACTTTTATATTTCTTATGAGGCCCACGTCTTAGATATTATAGGTAAACACCAAAATACCAAATTATATTTTTATTTCCTATAATAAATGAATGAATGCCTTAAAGTAAATGAATGAATAGCTTTAAACAAAAATAGAGATACTTTATAAGCATAAACTGAAAAAAAATCTTGTTTAGATAAAACATCTGAATTCTGCTTTCTGAGGGAAATACTATGCATAATTATTTCCCTTTATGGAATTTCATTTGTTTTCAAAGGACCATTTCTAAAATTTGAATTTGCATACCAGCAAGCTAAATTTTTTACAAATCTCACCCTGAAATTCAAGTCCCTTGTTCTACCAGGGAAGTAATTAAGGTCCAATCATTTTTAATGCATCATAAATAATCTTCACACTTGCTGTTAAGTTAATTAATATAATCAGTACAACCAAATGCATCAAAATGAAGCTTATTTTGCAAACATGCAAAACGTTCTGTCTCATTGCCCAACTACCAAGATTAAATGACATTTTGCTAACAACTTTTTCTAAGTTGAGTCCAAATTTCATCTTTTAAGAGGGATCACTAAAAGTAATACAACAACGTCCGTGTATATTCCCAATGATTAGCCAGTGGAAATGGTGATGATGGTGTCTAGTCCACACCATAACTTCTGAGTGCACTGAGCTTCAGCCAAGTTAGAGGACTTGATTTTTAAAATACATTAAAAACAACAACACGATTAAGGCATTGTAATACGTCTTCATTTGTAACTCATTTTTTCCAATAAGGATTTGAAACTGTTTGTAAACACTCCTCTAGCAAGATAGGTACAGATGTTCTTTGACTTATGATGGGGTTACATTCTGGTAAACCCATTATAAGTTGAGAATATACTAAGAAACGAAAAGCGTTTAATATAACTAACCTACCAAACGTCATAGCTTGGCATAGCCTTCCTTAAACATGCTCAGAACACTTACATTAGCCTACAGGTGGGCAAAATAATTTAATACAAAGCCTATTTTATATTGAAGTGTTGAGTATATCAAGTAATTTATTGAAGACTGTACTGAAATTTAAAACCACAAGGGTTATATGGGTATTTGAAGTATGGTTTCTACTGAACACATATTGCTTTTAAACCATCTCAAAGTCAAAAATTTCTACGTCCAATCATCTTAAGTCAGGGACCACAAGTCAGAAAATAAGAACAAAAGGGGTATAATCCCCACCACAACCAGACTTATTAAACATCTGCAGAACAAACTAACATGCTAGAATTTTGAGTCTTAATGCTACATTTCCCAACCTGGCAGCATTCGTACCTACCTATCTGTCTTCCTAATCACTGTGACCTCCAGTCTAATTCACATTTTAGTATTTGCTGAGCTGGAAGTTCTTTCAGAGGGAGATGAACAACCTGAAACATTTAGACCTCAGAAGGCATCCCTATCTTATCCATAAAAGTGCCCTTTTCATTATTCTCAGATTTCCTTTCTGATGGCCCAGACTCACATATGGCCCCAACTCATATTAACCCCATCCTCATCCACTGCCAACCATTATAATTTCCTTGAAACTGAGTTTCCCTATGATATAGCGTATTCAGGTAACCTCACCAGAGAAGTCAATAAATTACTTTATTCTTCAGTTTTATCTGCCCATTTGTGTGGTATCTGCAAATTAGTAATCAAGAAACCATTTTATAGTAATCTCAAGTGGTTCTATTTCCTCCAACTCCCAGACATGTTGAAACATGCCCTCCAACAAGATAAATTTCCTTTCCATGGAGTAGAGGAAGAGAGAGTTTCTAAGAACAGATAGCAACACGCGGAAGAATGACAGCCTTTCTCTCTTCCTAATACCTACATAGTAATAATAATATAGCTACCAAAAGTAACTGCGTTAGGAAAGGAAAATGTACTCCTATCAAAAACTCAAAAGGTGAAGTGATGAGAAGAGGTAGAAGTTTCTAGTGCAATTTGAGAAAGATGGGTGTGGTGCCGATCAACCTGTCTCCCAGAAATGTTACCCAAATATAGTATTTTCTACGTCTGCAATTTTGTGCTTTAGCTAAAACAGAAGAGACTGCAGACTGTTGGTATGTCTTTCCCTATCGATTTCATTTACCTGAAAAGAGGAAGCAGTTCCTTAGAAGGGATGAAAGCAGGAAACAGTTTCCTGGAGTGAAATTAAGCAGGTGAACAACTGGGAGTAACTCTGACAAATTCAAAGGCTCAGGGCTGCACCCTTCCCTGAGGAAGTGATCTGAATTATATCCCAGGCCACCTTGCTAACTGCAATAACCCTGGTACCAGGAAGTCAAAAAAATTGAGAAAGGAATACAGAGCCTAATTCTGAAAGCAAAGTCCCAGCTTTCAGCTTTACTTAAGGGATATGGCTTTTCCTTCTCCCTGAACCTATCCTCGATTGGTCTATGGAAAACTTAGCCCAGAGAAAATAAACATGAATCAGAGAAGATGAAAAGTGAGTCAAGGGGTATTCACTCACACTATATCAGGGTAAGTAGAATTCCAGACAAAGACCCATTATACCAACATGATAAAAATAAATGACATGGAAATATGCAAGCATTCTATTGAAAAAGAGAGAGAGAAGAAAATAGAAAATTACACATAGGAGGCAAATGTAGAACCCAGTCTATAAAACAGTTGAAAAAATGCAGAGTAGACAATCTTCTATTACTGCTTAATGCAATAGAAAAACAACAATAATATAAATTCAACTGAACTAGAGCTCAACACTTAAATAGTAAAATAACAATGAGATATAAGGAGAGCTTACAAGTAAAATTAACTGAAGACTAGAATTACACTATTAATAAATTAATGAATAAATTTTCAAAATGAAAGAAGAACACAGGAATGGTAGACATGAAGAAAAGGTTGAGGATACTGCAATAAAGACAGAAGATACTAAGACTTTAGCAATAAGAAAGAAAATAATAATAATGGAAGACAAAAAAAATAGTCTAACAAAAGTGGATCATGGTCCCTAACATGGAAAAAACAATAAAAATAGAACAGAAAAATTATACAAGTTATAAGCCAGGAATCACTAACTGGGAAAAAAAAAATTTTTGGCCTGTGCATTCTCTCTTTAAAAAAAAATCACATCTAAGAGTTTTACTCTAAAGAATTTATGATCTGATTCACCATGGCACCATCACTCCCTCTTGAAGTACACCCTGCTTTACATATTTCTGTTATCCACACAGCCCTGTATATCTTTAAGGGTAGGACCAACTGACATAAAATCAGTCTTTGTTGAACTTGAGGAAATGGCAATTGCCTATTTTAAGGTACATTTTCTCTCAAATTCAAAATTATTAACTTAAAGGTAGAGCATAATTAAATAATAAACTTTAAGGACATTCAAACATTGAGGCAAAGAAAGCAAATTACTTATTAAAAAAAAAAAAAAAAAGAATTGCCAGTTTGGGTGTGGTGGCTCATGCCTGTAATCCCAGCACTTTGGGAGGCCAAGGTGGGTGGATCACGAGGTCAGGAGTTCGAGATGAGCCTCACCAACATGGTGGAACCTCATCTCTACTAAAAATACAAACATTAGTTGGGTGTGGTGGCGCTCGCCTGTAATCCCAGCTACTCAGGAGGCTGAGGCAGGAGAATCGCTTGAACTTGGGAGTCGGAGGTTTCAGTGAGCTGAGATCAGGCCACTGCCCTGCAGCCTGGGTGACAGGGAGACTGTCTCAAAAAAAAAAAAAAAAAAAAGGGAAAAGAAAAGAATCGCCTCATACATTTTGTACATATGCATACATAGACATATGTATAAAGATAGACATATTCACATAAACAATGAATATACATCTATGTATGTATATACGTATATGCATGTGTGTATATGCACATGTGTACATGTGCCTTGTAGGCGAGGCAAAGTTTTACCTCTATTCTTTTAGGGTTTGTTAGCTAGGACTGAGAGTTAAGTTGACATAAGATAGGTCAACAGATGAAGAACATTCAGATTTATTTAATACAAGTTTTATGTGATAAAGGAGGCTTCATAAGGAAATGAAGACCCAAAGACACAGTTCAAGACGAGCATGTGTATACTGAATTAGATGAGGCATAGTAAACTATAAAAATATAACAAGGCAAAGGGGCTTGGGCAAGAGTAAATTGGACAGAGAAGTGGTTAGCAGGTTAAGGATTCATCTAACAAGGTTTGTTTCCTCGGCCTTGGCTTCCTATCCTCGATGATAAGAATGTTTCTTTCCTTCTGTTACAAGAAGGGCATCTTTCACATGCGAATTTCCTCTCCAACTTTTTAACTAACAGAAGGAATGTCAGACTGATCTTTTTTGTACTTGGTGTTTTTCTTTTCTTGAGACACAGTCTCTCTCTGTTGCCCAGGCTGGAGTGCAGTGGCGTGATCTCAGCTCACTGCAACCTCCACCCCCTGGGTTCAAGTGACTCTCCTGCCTCAGCCTCCCAAGTAGCTGGGACTACAGACATGCACCACCACGCCCAGCTAAATTTTATATTTTTAGTAGAGACGGGGTTTCACCATGTTGGCCAGGATGGTCTCAATCTCTTGACCTCATGGTCCGCCCACCTCAGCCTCCCAAAGCGCTGGGATTACAGGCATGAGCCACCATGCCCAGCCTGCACTTGGTGTTTTTCAAGTGCCTTTAACTTAAAATAGTCAATATGCCAAAAGAGCATATTTTTAACTCCTTCAGCAGATATATAGATATAGATTCAATACCAGACGATAATGCCGTAACATATGCTAAGTCTCGAGAGAAACAGAAGGTTTGGCCCAAGAATTTTATACCCAAGAAAAAATTTGGCTGGATGTGTTCACTTACGCCTAAAATCCCAAGATGTGGGAGGCTAAGGCAGGAAGATCACTTGAGGCCAGGAGTTTGAGACCACCTTGGGCAATATAGAGAGACCACATCTCTACACAAAATTTAAAAACTAGGCAGGTGTGGTGGTGTGCACCCATAGTCCTAGCTACTCAGGAGGCTGAGATTGGGGGATTGCTTGAGCCCAGGGGTTCCAGCCTGCAGTGAGCCATGATTGTGCCACTGAACTCCAGCCTGCTGACAGAGTGCGACCTTGACTCTAAAGACAAAACTAAACTAAAAAGAAAAGAAACAGAGAATTTGCCTTTCAAATATAAAATATAAATATAACTGCCTTTCAAATAGCAAAGCCACAATCGATCAGGTTGAACTAGCTACAGAAGTATTACCCCATTAACTCTCCTTCAAAACATTACATGACACTGGAAACCAAAAGTAAGTTAAAAAGCACTGAATTTTGTGATAAAAGGACAGATGCAATTCTTAGGCCAGGAAATAGTAGAGCAAGGCCTAAAATCATCTTGATGGGAAAAAATATCTTCAAAAAGTGTATCCAGCTAAATTGCCCTTTAAATGTAGCAACATTTGCAATTATGTAAAACCTCAAGTTAGCAGCCCCCATGAGACTTCAACAACAGCAAAAATAATGCCTACCTAAAGATAAAGCCCAGTCAAGCATGATACGAATCTGTAATCAAAAGTAAGCCTTGAACCCATTTAGTTTTGTATAGAATTATATTTAAACAACTATGAATATTATATTTAGTATTATATAATGTTAACATAATGTAAATATTATGTTGCATATTAACTTTAAACAAATATGAATATAGAACAGAATCTAAATGTTAAAAGTCCTGACAACAGAAAAGTTATTTTTTAACTAATAAAATCCAGAGATGAGGAAAGAAAAAATTTTTTTAAAAAGTTATAGTACAATTTTTCCTTCTTTCAGAGTGAGCAATCAATTAAAATCATCCAAAATTGATACATGCTATGAAAAAATGTCTTCAACCTCTTTATGTTTATTTCCTTTTCTCTTTGTTTCCTTTCTCTCCTGAGAGATTTCATATAGGATGTATGAAGAATATATATAAAGTCCAGCAATTTCTTTAGTCTCTTTTCCTTATGTTAAAGTCAAGAAAAATGAAAAGTTTGACAATTTTTATTTTAATGCTGTATAAGTAGCATGCTACAAGATCATTTGCCTATATATTATTGTAGCTGAACACTGACATATAAATATAATGTATTTGAAATGGTATTTACCTAATATTGTGGCAATTTTTAAAAGATGATATTTACAGTAGTTTTTCTTTTTTGCTTTTTTGTGCTTTCAAATATGACAAAGTCATTAAAAGGAGCTTGAGGTGCTTTTTAAAAACACAATAAAATAACTTTTTAAAAAAAGTAAAAAGAATTCAGACAAAAGATTGGGCTTTTGCTTTATGCCTTCATGCTGTAGGGATTTAAAAATATTTTTTAAAATCTGAATTTCAGATAAGGTATACCTATATATTCAATACATGAGGTCCTTTTTATGCAGTCTCAAAGTAATAAAATTTGGTAGAGGCAAAATTTTCAGGCAGCAGCCACTGTTTTCCCAAACAGACATGGTAGAACGCACATACAAAAAGGCAGATTTTAGCTGTCAAAACAAGCTACTACAATTACTTTCTGACGGTTTGATTCTCCCTTGTATTATACCCCCTACACACACGTCCTTGGTTTCTGGCATCTTAATATCAATTGGCAACTTCCATCCTCTCAACCATTATTCTGTCAACTAATCCCCCGGTTGTTCTCCTGTGACTTCATATCTAGTGATTCCTAAGTTTATGCCCTCATTGGCTTAGTGTCTCACGACACAGTTCTGCTCACCAGCTAAGTCCTGCTTTTTGCTCCAGTAACTGGTTCTTCCTACACCTTCTTGTTGCAAACATGAAGCTACAAAGCCTACCAATGCTCCCTGCAAGGCAATCATATCCCTTGTGGCGCTGGGCAAGTTAACCCATTGGCAGCAAATGCCGAGCTCCCTGGAAAGAAGATACACATAAAACAAATATTGTCAACCCTCAGATCCATGGGTTCAACCATCACTGGATTAAACCAACAAGAGGCAGAAAATATTTGGGAAAAAAAATTCTACAAAGTTTCAAAAAGCAAAACTGAATTTAAGCAAATGATGTATATGCATTGTATTCAGTATGATAAGTAATCTAGAAATGATTTGAGGTATACAGCCACTTTATATTAGGGACTTGAGCATTCTCAAATTTTGGTGTGCTTGGATTTTGTCATCTGTGGAAATCCTGGGACAAAACCCCAGGGACATCGGGAGACAACTATACAAATTTCTCAGATGAATGCTTCTAACTTATTAGCCATTGAAAATATATGTATTCTAAACATAAACGGAATTGTTATATATGTGTGTGTGTGTGTGTGTGTGTGTGTGTGTATGTATTATGTATACAGAGAGCGAGAGAGAGCACACGCCATTGTAGTCTTACAGAGAAACATTTCCTACTTAGCACTTAAATCTTCAAGTGGTACTCATATGACAATCTGATGTCAAAATATCTAAAATAAGAAAAAATAATACACTGGAGAAGTATCTTACATAGTAAATTATCAGATTGATCTGGGTTTGATTTTGTGATTTGTCCATTACTAAAACCTAGAATCTTGGGAAAATCCTTTTAATGTTCCTGAGCTTCAGTTTGCCCTTGTGTAAAATGGAGACTATACCACCTATCTCTGAGAAACATTACTGGTGCTCCCAGGTACTTGATCTTTCTTTTGTATGTGAAATTCCTGCTGTCCTCTTACTTCCTCATAGTGAGATGGTCATGTGACTGCTCTAAGGGGTATATGTTGCTACTGCATTGAGACAGAGGAAAACTCCTTTGCAAACTTCCACCTCTCTGTGATGGAAAGAACTGGGGCCTTTATTAATAGAACAAAGCCACGAGATTGAAGAAGCTGGCATGCCAGATGGGCAGCATGGAGATTTGCCTAAACTACTGTACATTTTTAAAGGGCATGACACAAATTTCATACCTTAAACCTTCACTGAAGGCTTGAAATTGTCACCACAGCACAAACCTAATGACCTGAATGAAAGACAGTTAGGAAATTATGTCAAATGCTGGAAAGTGAAGGTGGTGAGGAAACTGATCTGAAATGACTATGTATACCGCACAGTAGCATAATGCATGGTGCACCTTTGAATAGCTGGAGAGCAGACTACTTGCATAAGAAACTTGTAACTTTAGGGGAAGAAATGAAAGACACGCATTAGTTGTTAGTGTCAGCGGTGAATAGCTACATTCAGCAGGGTATTAGAGAAATTGGTGAGCTTAGAAAAACCAGCAGAGTTGCAAGCAGTTATATGAATAGAGAGATCCCAGAAATGTAGGGTTTTTTAATGTTAAAATGTTATTTGCATTTAGACACCAAACAGTAAGAGATAAAATTTTAAAAGTTTCTGAGGGACAAAGGCAGATTAAAAATAACAAAATTATGTGGGTAGATGGATATGTTCACTTGCTTAACCATAGTAACTATTTCACTGTCTATATCTGTATCAAAACATCATTTTTGACACCTTAAATATGAACAATAAAAATTTTAAAACAATAACAAAAACGTCCTACAGATACTGTCAAAACTTCTCAGTTTACTAAAATAATGCTTGATTGATAGAGATAAGACTGAAGATTTAGTTTTCCCACATAAGCCTGACTGGCTTAATGTAATAACCCTACATAACATGAGCAGCAGAGGTTATAGGATCTAGCAAACCAGGAGGGGCTTTGTGATGGGAGCATTCTCATCCATGTCCAGGCAATAAGGAGGTACATTGTCAATAGAGAATTTTAAAACAGTAACAAAACCACCCAAAATTAGCCTGACTTTTTATCACCTCCATGTACAGCAATTTGATGCCATGTCAGTGATAAAAACCTCATTCCTCCTTCAGATAGACCAATCCTGCCCTTCTTGTTATACCACGGTATGAGGGTAAGGGCAAGAACACAAATTAATATTTCAACCTTCACAACCCTGCCTGTAATCAAAGAAACAAAAGCTATTAAGGTTTTGAGTCAGGTTGCTTGAGAATCTATGAACCTGCGCTGGCACCATTGTAGACTTACTCCTCAGTCCCCTACTATTCAACAGCCAGGAATTGGACTTAGAAAGCTCCTTAGCCAGCAAGAAGGGCAAACTTCCCAATATACACTTTAGATGTGGCCAGTGGAAGTAACAGAAAATGAAGAACCTCCCAGGGGACAAAACATCTGCTACATAAGGGAGATATGCCTGTTTTACCAACAGGAGAAATATGGTGTCGTATCATGTTCCATGTACACTTGAAAATGATAAGGCTTTAGCTTTAACGTTTTACATAGTTGTTGGATGCTATCTTAATCTGTTTGTGCTGCTGTAAGAGAATACCTGAGACGGGTCATTTGTATGAACAGAAATTTATTTTCTCTTAGATGTGGAGGCTGAGAAGTCCACGATCAAGGTACCGGCAGGTTAGGTTGTCTGGCGAGGGCTGCATCTCGATGAGGAGGATTGCAGTGTTCTCTCATATTGGAAGGTGGAAGGGCAGCTCGCCAAACACTGCATGAAGCATTTTTTACAAGGGTCTTAATCCCATTCATGATCGAGAAACCCAATTGGCCTAATGACATCTTAAAGATCCTACTGCTTCATACTATCACATCAGCAAACACCTTTGGAAAGGACACAGCCAAACCATAGCAAATGCAGTAATTATGTTTCTAATAATGTATAATAGATATTGTACATGTAAAAATACATGTTAAATATATCAGTTGGTCAAATTTGTTAATTGTCTGGATATTCTATGACCTTGCCAATGTTTTGTCTGCTAGTTCTATTAGATATAATGTGTTAAATTCTACTCCTCTCATGGATTTTTCTATTTCTAACAACTATGTCACTTTTGCTTTATATATTTTCAAGTTATGTTATTGTATGTATACATGCTTAAAGTTATTAGATATATCTAGTAAATTGACCACTTTTCATTATAAAAATTTTCCTGTTTGTTTCTAGTAATGCTTCCTGCTTAGAATCTAGTTTTTCTGATAGTAGTATTAGTACATTAACATTTTGGTTAGTCTACATATGTAATATCTTTTTCAATTCTTATATTTTCAACCTTTCTGCATGCTTATATTTAAGTTATTTCTCTTAGAAGTTGCTTCTAGGTGGGTCTTTGTTTTTATTTCTTTCAATTGTCTACATACTTTCTAGAGTATGTACCCAATTTACGTTTAATATAATTACTGTTCTATTTGGGTTTATAGCCATTATCCTATTATGCTAATACTATACTAATACTTCTTTTCTATTTAACCCACTTATTTTTCTTTTTCCTTTTATTTTTGCCTTCTTTGGGATTAATGTTTATTAATATTATTATCTCACTCTTGACCCTCTCTTATCTTGTTAATCATACATTATTTCACTCCTCTTTTAGTGCTTACCCAGAGATTATCATGTAAATTCTTGAATTATTTTAATCAAATCCAAATTATTACTTTTTCAACTCTGGGAAGTTGCAGTGTCCCCTTTCTGAGCTGCACAATTTAAGATTCAATTATCTCCCACCAGGTCCCTACTATGACATGTGGGAATTATGGGAGCTACAATTCAAGATGAGATTTGGGTGGAGACACAGACTTACCATATCAGGCAGCGATTACAAGGTACCACAGACTGAGTAGCTTAAGCAAGGGAATTCATTGTCTCACAGTTCTGAAAGCTAGAAGTCCAAGATCAAGGTGTCTACAAGGTCATTTCTTTCTGAGGCTTCTCTCCCTAGCCTGCAGATGCTCACCTTCCCGCTGGCTCCTCACATGGTCTTTTCTCTGTGCATATGTGGCCCTGGTGTCCCTACCTCTTCTTATAAGGACATAAGTTATATTGGATTAAAGCCCACCTATCTGATCTCATTTTAACCTAACCATGGCTGTAAACATCCTATGTCCAAATAAATTCACATTCTGAGGCGTTGGGGCCTTCAACATAAGAATATTAGGGGAACACAGTTCAGCCTCTAACAGGGCTTAGTGGTCCATTATTGAAATTTCTGAAGAAGGGTTTCTGTGGTCTTTCCTGATGACTTGATACATCCTCACTGTAAAGAGTGACAGACCCCCTGATTTTCCACACTCTGGACATAGGCATAGCCAGTTCCTTCCAAGGAAAATAAATCAGCCTAAGCTTTCCTGCAACGGACAGGATCTAAGGGATCTGCTGGACAGAGAGGTCTACTGGACCCTCAGCTCCAAGAGGAGCTTGTCATAGCTTGGCTCTACCTCTGGTACCTACTATTCTACCTAGCTTCTAGCATGCACTCAATGCCTCAATGCATGCATGTCAAGCGGATGAAAGCTCTCAATTCTACTCTGAGAGAAAACTGGGAAAGTCACTGCTCACAATTTCTGCTTCAGCAACCTGAACTCACCTGCCCAAATGTTAGCGCAGTGAAAAATGTAAAGATGATCAGAATAGCTTCAACAAATTGCATTATGATGAGAGAATTGTCAAATAACATGACTTTCCTATTTTATGATATTGTCCATATGTAGAATTGTTCATGGTTAACTCCTGAATTCACCACATTTGGGCTTCAGCATCCATGATGCCCTTTATTGCAACATTTGAATTAAACTCTTTGGTTCATGGGTATAAATTTGAAGGCATAGTTAAGGTTGGATCAGTGAGTGTGCTTTGACGTCCACTGCTACCTGACAAATCATTTATGTTCTGAGACTGACTTTCATCAGTTAAAAATGGGGTAATAATCACTTGCCAGGTTGAAGGGAGAAGGTGGAGTAGATAATGTTCTGGAGGATATTCTTTTTGAGTATCCATTCTCAGACCTATGGTTTGAATGGAAACTGGCGTGTCCTTTAAAAAAAAAAAATCGGACCCAAGTGGACCCTCTGACTGTACTTCTATTCCTCATGAGGAAAGCCATGATTATGGAGCAGAAAAAAACAAATTAATGCAAAGCAAAATAAAAAATAATATTTTGGAGAGGAATTTTTCATGAAGGCACTTTACAGAATCTAATTCAAACCGCAGGCAATGCATCTCTGAACTGAAACATCATTTCTGTTCCCCACCTGCCTTCTCATTACATCTTTATTACACTTTATCCTAAAGTTGCTCCCACAACATCAGAAATAGTTTAGCCCTAGCCAGATTCTAAATCAAGGATATCCATCAATGCACGCTGGTTTGGAGTGATGATCTTATTTTAAATACAGGGGACTGAAAATAAATGACTTGAACATGTTAAATGCAGTTGAAGTTCTTGTCACACCACAAGGAAAACGTATTCCAAACCAAATTAATGTAGGAAGTAAGACATTCAGAAGCATCCTCCAGTCAACTCCAGTTTGACGTTTTCTGATTGTCCTGATGAATAATGCAGTAGGATGTGAACTTCTCCAGCATATTCTCCAGTGAACATGAAAAAGATAATGTTCTAACACTACAGCTCTTCAGGCTTTTCCAAAGGGGACAGTGTTTGCAACAGGGTTCTGAAGGAGCAGCGAATCTCTGAGCCGGGGAGAGAGGATCTTGCTGGTAGTTGGATGTGCAATGTCGGATTGACTCCTCCTGTCCCCTGGCTGGAATTCTTCTGTACTTCAGTTTTCCTTTTGTTTCTATGGCACTTCTCCCAACAGTGCTTGACAATGAGTGATGCTCTAAAACCCTGCTCTTTCACACCCTGTGGGTGACCTATAACTTTTCATGGGTAACCTTTGACCCGAGAACTGACAGTTTGATTTATTGTCCGGTGTTATGATTTATGAGTATCTCCTCAGAATAATTAACAGACAACAGGTGGCGGCATAATAATTTTGATTACCCAGCGGTTCATGAAACCATGACAAAGGTGACTTCATTTTCTGAATAAGAGGAGGACAACAATTAGAAATTAAACAAAGAAATGCTTTTATGCCACAGTTTTTGGTCTTTTGTCTGTCACACAGAAGACTTATTTAGGAGGCCTGCATTCCTCTTAGATACCAGGAAAAAATAAGGAACTTCTACTCTGAATGTAAGAAGACACCCTTCATCAACGTATTGGTAGAATTATTTTTCTTTCTTTGGCGAAGTCTTGATTAATTGAGTTATGTCAAACCTGTCAACCAGATCGTCTTTTAACATCCCATTTCTGACAATGGCCATTGCCCGGGGAAGAACTGATGGTCACAGAAAGTTTGGGAAAGCATTTAACTTTAGTATGGCATTTGGACATAATTCCACAACTATATTTCTAAATATTTCCTCCTAAATATGAATGTAGAAAAATTTAAAAATAAGCACCTCCCCACACACCCTGCACAAAATTTATTTTTCTTTTAAAACTTACAGATCGGCGGCTATGTTTCTGAAAGTATTATATTATTACAGTTAGTAGTAGTTTTAATTTCCTCCTCCGTCTTTACTCTTGTGTGATATTTTTCTCCAACAGATACGACATTACTTTTAATTCAAGACAATGGTGGCAGCCTTCCTACAGATTTTATTATAAATACTCTCCTAGGGATTGACATTTATTTTCAAATGAATCTGCGATGTGTTAAGGTAGCACCAACCTTTAGGAATGCCTAATGCTGTTTTTGTAATACTAAATAAAAATCAAGTCGGGTAAGATGTATCCTCCATAGCTCTCCACTTAATCTTTGCCAAAAATGGACCTAAGTGTTACTAATGAAATTGAAGTACACAGGCCTCTGAATATGTAACAGACCTGCCTCACACCCAAATGCTAGGTGGTTGAGGCCCTCCTGTGCATATGAAATGAATTTTTGCACAGCACCACAATAGTGATATTACAGGCTTATCATTTTAATTGACTTTTTGACATATAAAAATATTCCTACGATCCTGCTTTACATTATAGTTTAATAACAGCTTAACACACATCTATGAAATATTCATTCCTATTACATTCAAATTTTTAAATATCTGATGGAGAGCCTGGTTAATAGATAAAGGAGAGTCCCTAGAATATTAAAGAGACCTTAGGTGCAGATAGGGTCCTCTACTGAAAAGTAAAGCACAATTACCACGAGGATCACAGATTTTTTAAAATAAATTCATAAAGATTCCCTTGAACCAAAACATGGTGAATATAAGAATAAATTTGTTGCAGGTAATCTTCCTTCACCTATGACAGCTGCAGGCAGAGCTGTTTCTGCACCGTGAGGCTCACTCAGCACAATTGTATTTCTGAAGAGAAGAAACAGCAATACCAGATTTATATTTTTATGTCTAGAGGATTATGGTGGTAAAAGCTAGCACACTCAGTGAGGATCTCTGCAAACTAAGTGCCACATATATTCCACAATCAATTAACATGGCTCTCGGGTCTCCACACACCCTCAGCTTTGAACAGCAACTTTGAGGGACAGTTTATCTTGAAAACACGGTATGTGTTCGAATCATGAGGTAATTTTGGTACTCTGTTCCCCATCAATTTTTAAATTAATTATCTGGAAGCAAGCAGCGGTTAATTTTGGCCATAGACTTTTTGATTAGATGCTTTGACCCCTTTTGCCTTTTGGCATTTCCTATACAATCCTGATGACACACGAGGTAACCCTTGACACCTGATTCAACACAAAGTCACAGCCCAGCCCGTCTTCCATATTCAGCAATCCTTTTGTTGCAATGGGACACTCACTCACTTCAACCCTTCTCTAAGAACCACTGCCATTTCCTTAAGGCAACCCCGAGTCTGCATAAAACTTGCTTCCCAGGGAAGAAAAAAGCCCTCCATTCCCCCCACCACCACTCTGTGCATTACTTCTGTTTTACAAACTTTACACTACAGCATCGTCCCATATGTTTGTGCAGCGCACAAGGAGGTTTCTTTAGAAAGCGCTGATGCTAATTATAAATTTAATTTGCATTTTAATTAGAATGGTAGCAAATTAAAAGCGTGGCAGCTGGAGAATTTTGAACGCTTTGCAGAGATTTGGTGTCAGTATCTTTCCGTTTTTGACTTTGCAGCCTTTTTATTTTTCTGCCTCACTATCTTTCATTCACACAAGCATCCTGGCCATTTTTCCTCCCTTCTCCCCTCATTCCTCAGTCTCTCTCTCTCTTTCCATTTTCTCTCCTTCCACTCTTTTATATATAATTTTATCCCTTCTTTCTTTCCCCCAAGGATCAAGTTATGAATTATTTCTTTCCCGTAATGATGACTGGAATGCACCAGCACACGGTGGGCACACCAGTGACAGAGTGGCCATTTCCAGAGCATTCCCTAGCCTTGTTTTGCCATCCATGTCTGTTATACGGTTACGGGTAGGGATCCATTATTTCCTCTCCTTGAAAAAGGGGTCTATTTGTACTTGTGTGGCCTGTATTTAGTCCAAATTTTGGTCTGAATAATAGTGCCTTTAAACCACTTGAAATCTTGGCCACAGGTCTTTTGCACATTAATAAAATATCCATCCCATTTGGCCTGACACCTCTGTCCTCCACGTCTGAGAAAAGGCATTGTTCAGGGTATACCTTTGGGCAAAAGCCCTGTGCTGTCAGCTTCTGAGCCTTTGGAGTGGCAGAGACTCCAGTCGCTGTGTTTCTCGGAGCTGTCTCTCACTTGGGATGTGAGCATGTCTGTTTTTAGCACTCACGTGAGCACAGTTAGTCAGTTCTGTCGTTTTCCCTATGTTGTGTCTCCATGGTCATTTTCCTTCCTTCTGTTCACTTCCCCCACAGTGTCCTTGCTCAATAATTTTCATTAATTGATTGACAGCTCTGATAGACCCAACTAACCTCCATCTCACTCTCATGTCTGTTTTTAAATAAGTACTTGTACGTCCAATGACCTTGTCGCCTCATCAGCTATCAGAAAATGAGCATGCAGATATGGAAAGAGCTGATTAGCAAAATAAGCAATAGATCTCATTTCTGGCTGAAGTCCACAGTGAGCAGTGACAATGAAACTTTGCCATTTTACATTTCTACGAGAATCTAAAAATGAAGAATCAGCAATAAACAGGCGATGCTGAATCTTACCAGCACCCATTCCAACGTCCTAGGAAACAAGCCCTGGCCCATCGCTTCTTCACCTTGAGAGGGAGATGAATAGGGAGGTGTGGGGTGCATCCCTCAGCAGCCCCAGAAACAGAGGTTCTTCCTCATCACCCACATCTTCAGCCTCATTAAGCCTGAAAGGAAAGAGTTAAGTTTGAGGGAATTTCTCATCTTAATGTAAAGACATGAGCAGCCTGCTTCTATTTAATCCTGTGCGTTTTTACCTTTTTTCCTGTGTATTCTTGATTTCGACGTATGTTAAATGTATACGCCCTTCTGAGACGTACTGTTCCCACATAACCAGCTCTACAACTCCCATCCAAAAACTAATAGGCAGTAAAATGCACTCCAGCCTCATCAGAATTCGAACACTTTCTTATCTATAACCAAACTAGGATAAAGGAAAGGAAAGAATACCCTATCTGATAGAAAACATGTATTGTTCTGTTTTAAGTCTGCTGATTTTTACCTAAGTTTATAATCATATCTATGAAAGAGAATGAATTGAGAAGTTACTAATTGTTGGTAATGAGAAATCACATTTTTCACACTACCAACGTAAAACCAATCCTACAAATGATAAAATTCGGAATTTAGTTGATAAAATGACTCATTTACCTTAATTTAACGCATACGTACTGCATACCTTCCATTTCAAGGCCCTTGAACATAATTTTTAAATGACATATCAGGAAAGCTGATAAATGTGGATGTTTCTGAAGAAGAGAATAATGTGGAAATATAATACCTTCTATACTTTACACCAAGTTTTGGATGATAGGAAGATTTAAATAACCAAATAGACTATTTTATTCATTGGTACACTTGATTCATCTCATTCGGAGCTAAGAGAGCCCTGCCACAAAAGTAGCTCCTTTAAAAATTTGGATCTCAAGAGAGATATGAAAGGCCACAATCACATCAGCCCTCTTTTTAAGTCAAAGGAAGAATTGCTGAGGTGTGCCAAAAGTATCATCTTAATGATGGCAAAGGTGTCTGGAATTTTCACAGTTTGGTTTTCCAATAATGTAAACTTTGTGTTAACAATGTATTATATCTCTAAGGTAAACAGCTTTGATTAAAAATAAATTTGCCCCTCCAACATGTAATACTCATTTGTCTGAAAATTAAATCCAAACTTTAAAAAGGAGGAATATCTGTGTGATACTGGCATTTGAAAAATGTTAATAAGCACCCTGTCTTCAAAGAGTAATTGTTTAAAATACTGCATAACGATATGCAAAATGTTGGCCGTGACTTACCCTAATTAAGTAACACGATTACAAGACAAAATAGTGAAAATAAAAGTTCTCATTTTCGTCTCATCATAACACTTGCTTCCTTCTAAGCCAAAATGAACGTGTTGTGGTCAGGATCACACATGTCAATTCCATGGCTTTAAAAGGAAACACACATTTTCAGTGGCATTTTGAAATGGACACATAGTTTTCTGAGATAAATCTTTTTCATTGCCACTTTGGAAAGGTTTAGTTTTTCTTCATGTAATTTTTTGCAGCTGTACAAAACACTTTCATTAACCCAAGAATGGATTATTTGGAGTGCTAATTAATTGATTCTTCAAAATGCCAATTGACACACTCCTAGGGAAAACCTGATCTAAGCAACTATGTTAATCAAGCTATTGTACTTATGGTTCTGTCTGAATATCAGACCATCTGAAATGAGGAGAACTTTGCCATTACTCGCCTGGCCCTCTCGTGGGCAGCTAATTAATATGAGCAGAATATGACAGTTGTACTTGTACGTTCACCGCGCTGCCTGACAATAACTCTATAAAATTACATTTCAGCTAAAGAATGGAAACAGTGTTAAATACCATTATTTGCCTTCCTTTGATGTCTCAGAGTCATTATGAAAGCAATTACAGCAGTTTCTCTGTCTGTATGTCTACGGGGTATTTATTATCTGTATCTGTCTGAATCCTTTGCCAGGTGGAGAATATATGGCATATTAAAGACAAGGGAATTCAGCCACAATTATCAGGATGGGAACAGAAGAAGAAACAAAATCAGAGTTTTGCAGATGATCCTGCTGGAAAACAGTAATTTAATATTAAAGCCTGGTGATCTGGGGAAAACTTGAAGGCTCCTTTAATTTATTTAAATTTAAAAAAAAATCTCCAAGTTTACAAAGATCATGAATCTAGGACAAAATTAATTAAAATCAATAGGGAAATGAAAAAACACAAAAACAAAGCAAAAATAAAAAATAAAAAACAACTCATGTCAGCAACAGAAAACATACTTCTTAATTTTAAGTGAATATTCTCTCTTTCAACAGGCCTTTTCCTAACCAAATGATGTAATCTACAAGATGGATATTTTGTTATCCCAGATAAAATCACCTCTGGTGCTTTTTCATACATGGAAGGATGGATACCAAGAAGGGTTCCGTTTTCAGGCCACCTCCAGGACTTTTTCCCGCCCGACTGGAATCTGGCACGACGCAGGCACATCCCTGTGTCCTGCCTCAGTTCGGGATCCTTGGTATCAAAGATGCCTCTGAACTTCAAAGGACACTCTTGATTGACAAGCAAGGTCTGGCTGCTGACTGCCCCAAAGAGGAGTTTTTCTCTGAGGGTGGTGTCTGAGGACTGGCCTCTATATGATTCAATTCCGGGAACATTGATTGTGGACTCCCCTATGTGCTCTGCATTCTGTGAATGCTGTGGAGAATGAGAGATGAAAAAGGCATAGGGATGAGGTCTCTGCTCGAGGGACTATGAGGAGGGAGAGAGACTGACCATTTTTGAGTCAGGCTCTGGGTGAAGTCTTTGACGTGCATTCCCATGTTTCATCTGTATAACAATCAAACAAGGTAGCTTCTGCCATCTCCATTTACAGATGAACAGACAACAGTGTAGGAGGGAGAGGCAGTTCGTCCAAAGTGATGCCACTGAGTGGCAGGGCTGTGCTTCAAGTTCAGCTTCAGGCTGGCTCCAAGTGTTTCTCTCTCTACTCGTTCACACTCTTCCAAATGCTTAAAAGCATATTAGGGGCCACTAAGGGGCAGGGAGGGTACTATGTGTTCCTGTAGGTAGGAGGAGAGAGTCTAATCTAGATGCAGAAGATGGAGAGAAGATTCTCAGAGGAGTTTTGACCTGAAGAGGGTCTTACAGATAAGAAAAACTTTAGGGAGGAAGGGACTTCCTCAACATTTCTACCCTCTGGGATTTTTAACAAAGACAAAAATAATCTTGTATGTAGTGAAGATGAAAGAAAGAGTTTGTGATTTGGAAGATACTACATAGAAATATGTGTTTATTTATGCTACTATTCTGAAAAGCAATAGTATGAGACAGGCTGAAATATGAATAACCGAGATGTAACGGAGGACGTGGAAGATTTGGCTGGTTAGAATTAAGGATTCGTACTCCTGATGTGCTGTGTCTCCACGGCTTTGAATAGTGCTGGCATATGTGTTCCAGACACAGCAGGACACTTCTGGGGAAAATGAACAGATACACAGATGATAGGTGGAGAAAACCTAAAACGCTCCACATACTACAACAAAGAGTGTGACAACCTCAACCGGAACGTATGAGTCTTCTTTCTTCCTCCACCTTTTCCTTCTCCTCCTTCATCTGCTGCTTCTTCATTTTTGACAAGCGCATTAGAGAAGCGAACTCACCGTCTGGAATGAGGAGGGTGCTCTGACAGTGACCCTGCTAGTAGCAGTTTCCAACTGGCACCTCTGTTTGCAAATAAAAATTGTTTCAACTCCTGCAGAAACAAAGTAGGCGGCTGAGACTTTTAGCAAAGGGCTTAACTGGATAAGGCTGCATGTAAACCTGAGATGGTAACTACTGCAGTAGAGAAAATATAAATATTTATTTAAAGAGAAGGCACCAAGACACATTTTATTTTTGTCCTACTGTCATTTGGTCTTGGCAGAGTTCATGGTGTCATTAGGTATAGACATTCTGGATCTGAAGTGAAGTAGGCTTTCTGTTGTCTCCAGAAGAGAAAAAGTTACATATTTTTTCAATTACGTGAGTAATAGAATATCTTCTCTATTTGGATTAATACATAGCAATCAAAGTACTAAGCACCTATGAGGGGAAAAACGGCAAGGGCAGTAGAGTGAGATCAAGCTGGGTTCAGAGTCCCTCCATATTTGCTCATCTTAGTTCTCCTTCCTGAAATAGAAATGTCATTTGCCTCCCATGGTTACTCTGTAACTGACGCTGTAAGTCAAATAAAACATATAAATTATCTAGCACAGTATCTGGCACATAACAGGCAGTCAATAAGTGCTATCTCTGTTTGCCTTCATTTTTAAATTTGGCATACCAAATTTTATTTTGGTTAGAAATAGAAATTGATGGAAAAGTCTCTGATAACAGTGAGAGTTAGGAACTGCTTTAAGTAATTTCAGCTTTTAAGAATGTGTTAAATGTTTCTTCAGACCTTCAATTCTTCCTTTATATTCAGTGATGACTTTTGTAGAGACAGCGCCTTGCTCTTTTGCCCAGGCTGGAGTGCAATGGTGTGATCTTGGCTCACTGCAACCTCTGCCTCTCAGGTTGAAGCAATATTCCTGCCTCAGCCTCCTGAGTAGTTGGGATTACAGGTGCCCACCACCATGGCTGGCTAATTTTGGTATCTTTAGTAGAGACAGGGCTTCACCATGTTGGCCGGGCTGGTCTCAATCTCCTGAGCTTGTGATCCACCTGTCTTGGCCTCCCAAAGTGCTGGGATTACAGGTGTGAGCCACCGTGCCTGGCCCATTTTTGTAGGTTTTATAGCTATTAAGTGTTCTTTCAGAAAAAAAATGAACCTTCCAAATATCTGAATCAGTCAAGATGGGCTAGGTAACAAGCGACCTCAAAAGTCTCAGTGTCTTTAGCAATAGCAGTTTGTTTCACACACCTGCACCAGGGCCTGCTGTGGCTCTCTGCAGCCTCTGCTCTGTTGTCTTCTCTTGGGGACCTGGAATGTCTTTTGTCCCCTCACTATGTCAGAGAGGGAGAACGCCAGAGGGTCAGCGCAGCTAAATGCGTCAGCCTAAAAGTGACCCTGGTCACCTTTTCTCGCAATTAATAGACCAGAGGTAGTCCTGTGCCCCACACAATGGCAAGATCTACCATTTTCTCAAAAGAAGAGCTGTGAAACATGGTCACCTGCACTCCTGGGTACCACAGTGGTCTTAGAGGACACGTGCTTCCAAGGCATTCTTATAAATGTCATTTGCTGACCTCAAAATTTCATAGCAGAGCAGGGTGACTGCAAAATCAAATGAATCCTTTATGACTGTAAACGTGTCGCCTAATGTTTTCCTTTCATTCATTAAGTATCAGGTTGCCCTGATTTTGCAGTCAAGATAAAAGATTTTTTCCTTTGGGATGAGTTTTGTCAGGAGCATCAAGACTCCTGAGACTATTTGAAGTGTGAGTAGACCCCTTCGACACTGGCTGCCAGCTCAGGTAAAAACTCCTCTCTCGGCCATCGCTAGCACTCCCGTGTGCTACCCTGATCAATAACTCTAGCTACAAAAAGCATCAAACACCTCAAAGACATCCCAAAGGCACAGGTCGCCAAAGGGAATAAAAAGGAAACGCCGCATATATTAATGTTCTTCTTAGGCCGCCCAGACATCCTTGTAGGCCTGAGGCCTACAAGGGGCCAGTGGTGATTGGGATGCTTAAAATTATAGAACTGGAACAACATTTCTTTATGAAATAGCTTTTTAAGCCTCTAGAGAAAGGAATTCCAGTTCAAAGAGTGCCACTTTCCTGTTTTACAACCTGCATTTTCTCTCTTGGTGAGAAAGGACAAAAAAAAAAAAAAAAAAAAAAGAAGAAGAAAAAAAAAAGAAAGACACAGGGATGCTGCAAATCATAATAACAATAACATTATTAAGATTGAATACAACACAACTATCTGATGTTGACAAGGGTGTGCAAGGAGCCTGCACTTTCTTCTCCTGCTGGTGAAAGTATAAATTGGGAAAACTCTTTCTTTAGGGCAATTTAGAAATATAGAGCAAAAGTTTAAAAATTTATGTTCTCTTTGACTCTGCAATTTTACTTTTAGGACTCTATCTTAAGGAAATAATCAGATATAATCCAAATGCATGGTACACAGATTATCATCATATCATTATTTATAACAGTCAAGTAATAGAAATAAACTAAATGTGAAAATAGGAATTTGATTAAGTAAATTGACATGTGGAATATGGATATACCATTATTATTAATAATTTGGGAGATTATTATGTGGAAAAGTGAGTTATAAAACAGTATTATAGTTTTTTGCTTATAATGCACATGTGGTCATATTTCTATTTAAACAGAGAAAACAGACTGGAACAAAACAAAGACCTCTAAAGATAAGAAATGTAAGATATAAGGTAAAATATGGCTAATTTGCTCTTCTTGTTTTTTCTTGCGCTTCTACATCATTTGAAAACAATACAAACTAAAAAAATTAAAATAAACCTTTAGCATGTGCCCTTAGAGTTAACAGGGTGTTTATACATATATTTCTCATCTGCTATGCCAAAAAATGTACGTAGAGTAGATCATTTATCTCTATCTTCCAGGAGAGAAAGCTGAAGTGCAGAGATATTATACAGTACCTTAAACTAGCTTTGTAGCCATAGCTGGTCTAGGTAAAACTGTAATTAGAATTGGTGTCTAATGATACAGAACTAGGTAAACAAGTAGTCTGTAAATTGATGGGAATGTGTATCTAAAAGCAAACTGAAGCAGTTCAATGCTGAAAACATTATTTTATATTAGCTTATAAGTAATTTAATTTTAAAACATCAAATTTTGGTTAGCAAAAGCTATGTTGAGATATAAAATGACTCCTTTTTTTTCTTTAAGGGTTAAGATGTTGTTAGAGTCAGAAGATAGGAAGGAATTGTTAATACATCACATTTTTTTAGAAGGAACACATTCTGACATTTGTTAATTAAACTTTTCTTAAGGTTTAATGCATTGTCAAGATAGGACATATTTTCAGGGAAGCCTTGTGATCTTACCAAGCTTTAAAATAATCCAAAAGCTAGTTCTGACATTCTACCTAATGTAAATGAAAAGGTATTTTAAGCTCATGCAAATCTAGAGAAACAGGAAAATTTGATTCATCTCATTAATTAGTAGGTAACAACATAATGAGAGAGAAACATTGTTTATTTTCTTCTAACAAGATGATTAATGTAGGTTTAAAAACATTTTTGCTTTTATAAAATTAATACTGTTTAATTATATGAAATTAAAATGTTACCACACAATATGGTTCACTTGGTACAGATGCGGCTAAAGGTCATAATGTATAGCCGAGATCACCTTGTACACTTTCCAATATTGAATACACATGACAATTTTAAATTATAAATGCTGACAATATTTAAGAGGTTTCTCATGTCTATTAATTTTAGTGTACTAATCTTCTCTCTGGAGACCACTAGTTTTCCTGGGGTCATAATTCTGTACGATAAAATGAACGGAGACAAAAGTGAGGCTAAACCCCACACACTGGACATTATCGGATTATAGCAAAGGTGTTATCTGAATCCACGCTTACTATAGCATGAGTAAATGTAATTAGTGTGGAGCAGCTTGTTGAGAAAGTGACAAAACACGATTTGCTCATCCTGACAGAGAATCTGGGAAACATACGCCTTTGGTCACTTTCTAGAAGGGAGTGTGGTAAGCAGCGTGAAAAGAGTGTGAAAGACCAGGCACAGTGGCTCACACTTGTAATCCTAGCACTTTGGGAGCCCAAGGCAGGTGGATCACAAGGTCAAGAGATCGAGACCAGCCTGACCAACATGGTGAAAACCCGTCTCTACTAAAAATACAAAAACTAGCTGGGCTTGGTGGCCCGTGCCTATAGTCCTGGTTACTCGGGAGGCTGACACAGGAGAATCCCTTGAACCTGGGAGGTGGAGGTTGCAGTGACCTGAGATAGCACCCCTGCACTCCAGCCTGGGTGACAGAGCAAGACTCTGTCTCATAAAAAAAAAGAAAGAAAGAAAGAAAGAAAGAAAGAAAGAAAGAAAGAAAGAAAACGAGAAAACAAAACAAACAAACAAAAAGTGTGAAAGAGTGGAAAGCGTGAGCTGTGGAAATCAGCAGAGCTTCTCAGCCTCAGGATCTTCTGCTAATGTCCCAGTCTCCCAGCCTCACTTTCCTCCTGAGAATTAATATAGACTGCGTCCGGTCTTTCCAATGCGCGAAGCTGATAATTTCCATAAAGAAGATGGCATAGTAAAAGTCTTTCATACATGCTAGTTTCCTTCCCTCTCTCTTCCCCTCTTAGCAAAATATTAGACTATTAGGATTCCAACATCAGGCATGGTGACTATATCCATCCAAACATGAGGTGCACGAAGAAAACCATCTAAACTGGAATGAAATACTGTTCTGAGTTGACAACTAAAAATAGATAGAAAAAATGTCATAAAACTTCTGGGTATTTTATGTAATGATGGGTATTTTTTAGAGATAAAAATGGAATGCGGGGAGACCTAATAATAAATTCTCTATATTTAAATCATTAAACAGAAATTTGACTTGGGTTTGGTTCTTTGAAAAAATTATACAAATAAGACATGGTTTATTTACTCTCTAGAGTCAATTCTGACTCCACAGTGAAAGCAAACTTTTAGAAAAAAAATTTAGTGAATTCAAATTCTAAATGAAATAAAATACTTAGTTGAAATCTCTGGTTTGTGATTATATTAATGTTGCAATGTCTACATTACTAAAGAAAGTGAGTTCCAATAATTGAGTTGTTATGGGAAATGGTCTCGCTATCATGTTCACGAATGCCTGAGTCTAATCAGTCACAACACTGATGTCAGTGTGGACTCCAGGCGCCATACTATGTACTGTAGATAAAAAGATGAATACAACTTGAACTTTGTCTTCAGCTAGCTAAATAAAATTTACTTGGCTTACTTCTCAACATCTAAAGCACTTTCATGTGTCTTTTGTTAACAATCATGTATGCCCGTTATTATTGTCATTAATTTCCATCTTAAGAAATATGAAACTAGGGCTCAAAGAACTAACTCCTAAATTTATACAAAAACTACTTACTGGTTGAGAGAAGCTCAAGATATAGGCCATACGTGGTTCTTGATTGAATTCCCCACCTATTAAAAAAAAAGTAAACGTGTAAGAAGAAACTGAGAACATAGAGAGTCTGGCTAATGATGGACTGTGAATTCTAGAGGGTGGAATGGAAAGGTTTAAGCAGTGGGGAAGAGTGAGAGAAGAGGCAGCAGAGGGGACAGGCAGGGGCTCATGATGGTCAGAGTGTGAGAGACAAGGAGTGGGTGAGCCATATCTGTCTTAAGACAGATATGGGTCTGAGGCTTGTGGTGTTGAAGGACATGAAATAAAGGGCAATGTGAGAGAGACCCAAGTGGACTTAAGACAGATATGGTGAAGAAGCTGCAAAGATAAAGTAACCATTATTGGGACACGGAGGACATGCGAATATGTACTTTATAAGCAGATTTGAGAGAGAGAGGGAGGGAGAATGCACATGCAAAGGAAGTACATTGTTAATAGTCCATAAATCTCAGTGAAGCCTGTATAAGTATTGATTGTTCCATTTGTATAACTTTTAGGTAACTTTGAAATTTTCGTTTTGAGACAGGGTCTCACTATGTTGCCCAGGCTGGAGTGCAGTGGCTGTTCACAGGTTCAATCATTGCACCATACAGCCTCGAACTCCTGGGCTCAAAAGATCCTCCTGCCTCAGCCTCCTAAGTATGCTGGGACTACAGGCGTGCACCACTTCACACGACACTGCACCTACTTTTGCACCTGGCTTGAAGTGTTTTAACATAAAAATTTAGGAGACGATGCGAGCTTTTACTGAGTCTGGACCTGGGCTAGACATAAAGCAGAACCTGCATTCAACCTCGGAAGTGACCAGCAATTAACCTTTCCAAACTTCTGTACTTCCCCAGGCTGCCTGTTTCCTCCACAGAACTCTGTGAAAGGAAGGCAGAGTCTTGCTTGCAGAATGAGCTGTGCTGACTTACCCAGACAAACCCCACAATTATGTAAGCCTACTATTCGAATAAAACCCCATCTATCATCTCTCTGTCTCTCTGTCTCTCTATCTATCATCTATCTATCTATCTACCTACCTACCTATTTAATTTCTCCGTCTATCTATCTACGTATCATTTATCTACCTTACTGGTTCTGTATTTTCTGGAAAGCTCTAATTGGCCTAATTCATATACAGTCATTTGCAAAATTGAAAAAGGCATCATCTGGATTCATCAAGCACTTGGTATATATAACTCCTAAATGACTTATCATTTTTTTGACTTTATTAGAGCCTATGCTCAGACATGAGGCAGAAAAGAGAGAGGGGGAGGGAGAGAAATTCCCTTACTCTCTGAGAAGTTCCCATGCTTGCCCAATAAGAAAGCCCTCTCAGTTGAGAACTGACATCAGGGGTTGGGTGTGTAGGCTGGATTGGGCACAGCCGGTGATGCGGGGGAGGGAGGGTAGGGTATCCAGGTTGGCATTATCTGGTTGTTATTGTTACCTTAAATATTGGGCCACCTGGTGGTCTGGTCAGAAGCAACAAGGCTGTAAATGCATTGTTCAGAATTCTTTCCCAAGGTGGGACATCCCATGACCTTGCTTATCTCCTAAGGCAAGTTCCTGGAATTCTTAGCAGGGAGGTAGACCTGTGGGTTTTGTGATCAGCGGGAGCGCATAGAAGACTGTTCTAGTGGTGATGAACTGAAACAAGCCCCATCCCTACTCTGTCTCAATTGGATGAAGTCCTCCCAGATTATCCAAGATAATCTTCATCAGAGTTCAACTTAGTGCAGACAAACACATCTGCAAAATCTGCATCTTGGCCACATGTAGATCCACGTTCGATTGAATAACAAGGTAATACAGCCTATCCCAAGTGACACATAAAGCTAATCATTCCTATAAGAAAGGGAAGACTTGAGCTGGACCTGAAGGATAATTAGGAGACAAGATAGGGACTGGCACAGCGGCGAGCAGGAGCGGTGGAAAGTCCCATGTGGCTTGCAGCTTGTGAGGAACTTGGTCATAGGCCTAAGTTCTGGAAAGACCGATCTGAGGAAAGTGTGGAGAGTGATGGGAGAGTAGGTTTAGAAGAGCTGATAGTCCCAGTCCAAACACTGTCATGGGGAAGATCTAGAGATATGGAAGGTGCCGACGCCACAGGCCTCGGTGGCCGCCCATGTCAGTCACTGCTCATCGATCTCTGCTCTTTTTGTCTCTCCCTGGTCTTGATGTTGATGTCTTTTTCAGCATCATACTCTGATCAGCCATCACCAGTGTGAAGAATCTCCAGTAGGTGAGGCGACAGAGGTGGCAACGTGGTGGCCAGGGTTGTGCAGAGTGCATTGAATCCAGCACACTGGCACATACAAGCTTAAGTCACACACAACTCTGTGTGCCTGTCCCTGAACCAGCATGCGTGTGCACATACACACACACACACGAGAATTTTTGACTGCAGAAGCTAATTCACTCACATTCATCTCACCTGGAAACTTGCGCAGTTGGAGATTCAGAAATCGCTTTTAAGATTTTAGCATGTGAATCAGTAACTAGAAACCTAGCCCTCTCTGAACAAAATGGAAATGGAATAGTGTGGCATAAAGGTGTGTAGAGACAGTAGGCTGATAAATATTTCAAATCTCAGTTCTATTCTCACAACAATTTCTAGAGCCTTACCTAGGCAGAGAGTGAAATTCCTCTTTGATCAGCGTGATGAGATTTGTCTTTTTCCAGTGTTTTCGCAACAACTGCCACTCGTGATAGGTCGCTTCAAGATCTATAATAGTCCTGAATCTGAAATTCATGAAGCACCCTCAAGATCAGCCTTGTGTGTGCTGAGTCTTAACTCTGCCCTAGTAGGCACACTGGTTCCTAAATCCCCTTCTGAACACATGCATGCCTGTCTCACAGCCCTCATCCCTTTTATTTTTCTCCCTGAGCACACCAGGATTGCCCCCCAGCTTGCTTTCAGCTCCTTTCAGCTCTAATTTCAGGGAAAAAAAATCAATATCTGGTATGTGGCATTTGAAATTATTTTATTCAGAAAAGCTCATGCTGAGCATCTACGCCAAGCTCTGAGCTAAGCTCCAGGGATCCAGAAATATATGAGAAACAGTGTCTTGCCCTCCAGGAGCTCTAGAGAAAGAGAAATGGAGACAATGGAAAGAGCCTAGCATTGGTCTTGAATAAAGGGAAAAAAGTCAATAATTGGAGTTTGGCCTTGAGTAGACATCCAGAATACAGCATTCCAGGACTAGCATCACATATTAGGCTGCTGAGGATGGGTCTCTCTTGGGAGTAGCGCAGAAGTGGGGGAGGGGGCTGTGGCACTGGTAGGAAATAAACTTCAAACACCAGGTTGTGGGGTCTGATACAGAGCCATCTGATCGCCCTTTCCAGTTGAGTGCCTGGTGATAAGGGGAAAAGGGAAAGAGACCAGTTCCCTGGGCTGTTAGCTAACTCCATCATGGCCAATGGGAGAGCTTTGGGTTAGGAACACTACTGAAAATCAGGGTCAGGAATATGGGTGAAATGGGACACTTCTCCTTATCTTCTGAGTCAGTGAAGAAGCAGATGGCACCCTTCACCTTTGAACACCTTAGATCTTTCCTTGAGAACTGTTTTTCACCGTGAACAAATGAAAAAAAGGATGATTAGAGGCAGAATGGCACACAGAGAAAGACATCTCAGATGACGGAGAGGAAAACGGAGAGAATGGGTGAGAAGAACAGTGATCCCGAAACGTTCTCTCTCCATTTACACAAAGGAAAGATTATCTGGAGAATGCATGTGGGCACATGAGTGATTGTCCAAGGCCCATCCAGCCACTCTGGGGAGAGCATGCATCATTATTGTCACACACCTGTAACACATGCTGACTGAGGAGCTGCAGGATGATGCTGCCAAGCCAAAGGGTCAACAGGAGAGAAGTTGCAATCAAAGGCAAAAATAGAGACAAAGGACTGGAGGCTACCTAGGATAGAAAGTCCAGAGTGAACTTGCAGAGGCTGCAGGAAGGGAGGAGGCTCAGTAGCAGGCAGCTGACTATGCTTTGAGCTCTCACTGAAGAGGCTCCTCCCATTTACAGTTCTTAAAGGAGACTAGGTACCTTCTCAGGAAAAGGGAGCAATAAGTAAATATGCGTGAGCTGCACTTGGAAGTGAGGAAGGGGGTAACCAAGGCACTGGAGAGACTGCACTCTGGATCTCCTAACAAATGAATGAGGTCCTGTCTCATCCCTCCCACCATCCCTGTCAGCAGCCATCCAGGTTCAGGAAATGGAGAAGGGAGGAGGTCAAGAGACTGGAGTGTTAGCTTTTGAGGCACGGACTCAGCCCTGCCACCGATTTACCTTCCTTTACAGGCCACACTGGGCCTGTGAGGCCTCCTATGCTACCCTTGAAAGGCCTCCAGCTGCAGGGACATGTCATGGCTCTGGGAACGATTGGGACAAGATTCTGCAGGAGAGAACACAGGGGTATCAGGATATCCCCTTAGCATCAGGACCCCACCTGGAAGGAGAGTCTTGTGGTCCAGCCTCATGGACTTGGATTTTGGAAAAAGCTCATCTCTGGCTTGAGTGGGCAGTGCCTCAGGGCTGGGATCTCTCCAAGCACATTTGAGAAATCTGGGGTGTTTTCAGCTCCTTTCCCCAACCCTCCCAGTCAGCCCAAGTGCACAGGGCCTGCTCCTCTGCCCTTCCCACCTGCCTCTCACGCCCGGCCCCAGCCACTGGTCTGAAGGGGCTCTGATAACTCAGCTTAAGAGACTTTGAAATGCCACGCTTTCATAACTGTCTTCTCACAACGAAATGATAGCTTAAGAGGAGCCAGACCTACATCTGGGGTTGGAAACTGCAAGGGTGGAGTATCAGATGTCGAGGACAAGGCAGCCTCTGGAAAGAGGGAGCAGTTTCTTCTCAGAGGTGTAAGGTTTGTTCTTACCGCGTTTAAAATGAAGAAACTGAGGCCAGCACAAGAAGACTCAATGCGAAAGGTTTATTCAGGTTCCCGGGTGAGGTTCTGCAGTCTGACAGGAGGGGCCGGAGAAGTCGCACGGACGCCTCTCAGACATGGGTTTTTATAGGGAGTGGAGACGTTCAATTGGTTGTGGGAGAGCAGGACTGCTATTGGGTAAAGTTACAAGCCTTCATCTAGGACTTGGCTTGTTGTTGGTTGGAATTATTCGGCTGCTATTGGTTGCTAAGACTGGGCTGCTATTGGTTGTTAAGACTCGGCTGCTATTGGTTGTTAAGGCTTGACTGCTATTGGTTGGCAAGAGGCTAGGGTTACAAGACCTAGTTTGCATACTGGGTTCTTTAAGGGAAGGCCAGGCTGTGCAAGCATGGGAGAAGGGAACATGCCTGAGCATGTCTGAGCTTGCCCGAGCTGTCCGGGCTTGTCCGAGCTTTTGGTAAAAAGGGGCGGGGGGCGTGCGTCCGAGCTCCCGGGCAGGCAACTGGCCTTACAAGAGGCAGGAGCTTTCCAGGGCCCCTGACATCCCAGCCAAGGCCACTCCTCACGCCTTTCCTTCCCTGAAGCCCAGGCTGCCACAAAGGATGAGGAACCCAGAAAGATACACAAGTGGATTCCTGGGCTTCATGGAGATGGAAAAGCCTGGTCTGAAGAGGATGATGCCTGGGCTGACCATTTAGAAGCCCCTTCTTCAGGAGAGTCCTGCACTTAGGAACTACATGGGAGAAGTGAACTGGGTGCTCTATAGAGCAACTGCCAGCACATGCTCAGAACCCTGTGGGCTGCCCTGGAAGCTCCAACAGACACAACGGACATAACTGCCACTGGGTGGGTGGGGGAGAGGTGGCAGCCTGGGCAGCCAACGGTCCCTGCCTCCTACAAACTGTCTTGCACACCTGGTGGGGGCAGCAGCTCTGGAGTCTGCAGGGGGGCACCCCATGGTTCACAACTCTCCTAGAAGCAAAAAGGGCTTCAAAGAGACCCACTGAATAACTTGTCAGGCTGCAAACCTGTGGGGCTTCCTCCTTTAGTAGATTCTTGAACTTGTTTATCTATATACAAATAGAAACAAGTATACATATACAATATACAGGGTGGCTGCGGTGTGCCACAGCAAGGCAGTGGGTAAGGGTGATGGGTGTGCAATGGCAGACTCTGGGACTTCCCAAGGGGCTCCCCTACTGAATACAGAGCTGGAGGCTTTGGGCGGGTGACTGGGGCAAAAGGGAAGAGGGGCAAGGCAGAGGCCAGGGTGGCAAGGACACAGGGCCTTGTCTACTAAGTCCTGCTCTCTCATGTAGGCCATCACCCCCGACCTGCCTGAGCCTCAGTTTCTATGAAAGGAAAATGGGTCATCAAGAGACAGATACACAGGAGGAAAGGAGAAACTGTGAGGGCAAAGTGTCCTGGGTGAATGGAGGGAATGGAAAAAGTTGCAGAGATTAAGTAGAAGTCCAGACAGGAGAGAGCCCTTGGTGAGACAGGGACAGGAATGCTAAATGAGAGGGCAAGTGATGGGAAACCAAGAAGAGCAGGGACGAGGAAGAGGAAGGAGAGGGTGGAGCGGTGGGGACTCAGAAGAGTAGAATCAGGAACCAGGGCCGAAATGCAGAAGAAACAGCCTACTGGACCAGCCGTGGTTGGCAGGGTGGCCCTGGGACCTGCAGGCGTTTTCTTTTTCTTCCAGTCGGAGGCAGGAGGCAGCGAGTGAAGGGGGCCAGCCAAGGCAGGACAGGGAGCCCAAAGTGCTCTTCTCCTGTTCTCTCATCGCCTCTTCCTCCAACCCTCCCAGAAGCCTTGTCCAAGAAACAAGGGAACTGAACCCAGGAAAGTGGAGTAGAGGGATGGGGACTGGGCATCCTTTCCAGAGAGAAATGATAGCTTAACAGTGATCAGCTGAATGGCCAGGAAACACCCTCATAATCGTGGAGGGTTGGGCATCCAGTACCTCAGTCCAGGGGAAGGGGGCAGGTTTTAGGACTTCCTGGACTCTTCAGACTCTAGCCTAGGTCTCCCCTTCAGGGGAGCAAATGGGGAGCCCAGGTGTGAGGGAGGCTCAGAAATGGCTCCCAGGTGGAGGAGATTGAACTTCCTCCTCTGGGGAGGCTTCCTGAAGCCTTGTGGGCACAGCATGGAGTAGGCAGGAGAGGGGGTGCCAAGGCATGCCCCCCTCTCCAAAAGCCCCTGTGAGGCTGCTCCCAAAACCCTAGCAGGAGCACCTCCACTTTTCCTTCCTCCAACCCCAGGTGGTGGGGGTAGGGGGATCTCCCCTCAGGCCCAGAGAACCTCTCACACAGTCCTTCTGCTGGCCAGCTCTGCTATCTCAGGTGCCCTGTGTGGAGACAAGGCCATAACTGGAGTTGAAAACCAGAATCAGACATCTGGAGAAGAAGTGTAATCTCAAGGAAGGAAATGAATGGCTTCCCACATTGCTCAGTGCTCCCCTACCCAGCAGGAGGGGATGGATGTAGGATTTCTCTTCAGGGAGGGCTCTGGAGTATCTACTGTAGTATTGCTGATGTATCATGCTCACACATGTACAGAGCCAGCAGTAAAGGGTTTTGTGGGGAAGGTCCATGAAAAGTCTTTCTATGTAAATCAAGACCCAACCGGCAGGCATCCTGGCAGGTGTGGCGTCCTGGCCAGGATGCCGCTCACTTCCATTTGAACTTCCCTGTTGCCAGTCTCCTCTGATATTTGTTCAGGAATTCACCCATCCATATGCTCATTGCTTTATCAAATATTTGTTGAGGTTTGCTGGGCAGCGAGGATACAAAAATGAATGAGACAAAGTTCCTGCATTCAAGTATCTTCCTGGGTAATGGGAAAGGGCAGATTGACATGCTGAGAACGAAGAGAGAAATACGGGGTACAGGTGGATGGCTAAGGTAGGCACACCCCTTAGTTCCTGCTCTCATGGGTAAAGGCAGCTAACGAGAGGAAGCCAACGTCCGAAAGTCCTCCAGGAGAGTCAATCAGGAAATAGTGAGTGTGCCCTGTGACCAGTCACATAGGAAGTTGGAAACCAGAAGTTTCTTTGCCCACTCGGGAATTTATAGTCTAAAACCAAAACGCTCATGCCTATCATCAGGGTCTTCGTCTTGGGCAGCACCGATGTTGGGGAAAAGAAAACTACATGGTGACTTAGGATACAGTGGGAAAATGCCGCCAGATGCTGGAGACCTCAGGTCTGAAGGTGTTCTGATGGCCATATGAACTTATCAGGGATGTGGTTCAGAGGCTTCCTAAGACCGACCAGCTGAGGACTCGGGGAGGGGGAGAAGGGAACCCCTAGTTTACAGGCGTTAGGAACGTCAGGGCTACAGGGGACAGGCTTGTGCCTGGAAGCTGCCTCCTTGGTGTCCCCAGTTGAAAGGCAGAGGCCGAGGGGCTGGTCCCAAGAAGATGGGGACAGCTCAGATGATGATCGAGTCTTTGGGGAGCTCCTGGAGGGGGCCACGAAGAGAGAGAGTGAGGCTGGAGTATCACCAATATGGTGCTTCCTCGGCAACAGAAAGCTGGGCCTGGGGAGGAGGAAAGAGGAAGATGTCTCAGCTTGAGCGAGGGGCAGCTGCCTGCTCCCTGCTGCCCCTGTTTTGGGCCATGGCTGCCAGGGAGTGCATCAAAACAAAGGACTATTTGATCAGTCTTAACTGCTCACAGGTCTCCCAACTCAGGAGAGACAGATGGGCAGAAACAGAGAAGTAAACGCGGAGGTTATATCTGAAGAAAGAGAGAGCACAGCAGGAGCAGAGCAAATAGCATGAAAAAACGTCACGGTCTCAAAAGAGGAGAAAGGATGGAGAAGAGAGTGCCCTTTAGGGGAAGAGAGTCAGGGTGAGGTCAGGACAAGGAGAGCAGGCAGGATGAGGTGACTGGCTGGACCTCACCCAAAGAGGGTGGAGTCTGAAGGCTTCAGGGATGCGGGCTGCGCTTCCTCCCACTGCCCCTAACTAGGGATGCAGCTCTCTTGGGGACAGAATCCAGATGAAGAGAAACAGAGATGGTCAAGGCAAGAAGCCGGGGGCTGAGGGGCGCCCAGCTGCCCACCTCCCTTGGGGAAAACCTCATCCCTAGTTTACGAGTAGTGCCTCAGAACTGGCCCGTGTCCCAAGCCCGTGCGGGCAACAGGGCACGTGTTTTTGAGTCTCTCTTTCCACCATCCAGCCCTATCCAGGTGTCTCTGGGGAGGATTCTTGGAGCTTCCTCCCACTGTCAAAGAGGCCCTCCTGCAGCTGCTCTGCCTGACCGGGTGGGCACCGCTGACTGAGGAGAAGAGTGTTCACGACCTTATACCTTTTTTCTTTTTTCTCTCAACAAGATCTGCATCTTAACTGCAGTCTGTTTCCCACTGAGAGGAACATGACTGCATAGGTGATGTCAAGGACAGAAAGGACTGTTGGGGGCTGAGGGGTGGGACCACGGGTCCTGGATCCCCCTCACACTCCCCTGAAGCTCTGGCAGCCCTGGGGGGCTCAGTTCTGAGGAGGAGGCAAGGGGCCCTGGCTCAGCCCCGGGCAGGCGGGCTGGGAAAGGAGTGGCCCTTCCTCCGGGGTGGGACTGGGCTGCCCTGTGCACAGAAACTACACGGAAAAGCAGTTGCGTGATATGCACCCAAAGTTGGTCCCCAGGAAGCCCGGCCATTGAGAGTCAGTGCCACCACAGGGCTCTCTCTGCACCCCTAGAACACACGGATAAGGGAGGAGGGCTGGCCCTGGATACAGAAGGTCCCTCAAGTGGAGTGAGGCTCCCCAGCTTCTCTTGTCAGAGAGCTCTGCCTACGACAGGGCCCTCCAGAGAGACCAGAGCTGAGAGACAGTTCCAAGTTCCCCTGTGGCAGTTGAGGCTGAAAAAAAGGGGGTCCTAGGACAAGATTGGGGTGCCTGAAAAATGGTGAAATCACAGTTCAGTTCAGGAAGTGAGCAGCAGCCCGCTCCCAAGGTGGTTTGCTCTGGATCAGCCGCTTTTAGTATTTGAGCCTTGAGTGACATGCCACTTTCAGGACATCTTGGACCCCAAGCCAGGGTCTCACCGAAGTTGCCACTCATGACTTGTCTGTATACATGGCACCGAAACAAGCAATTCTGGGGCCTGTTTTCTTTCCCTGTCTCAACCCACCACACCCCACACTCATGTCTCCGTTCACTCAGGTATTGTTCACCGAACAGCTATTCACTTGGCCTTGATATGAGACATAAAATAGTGAGTGGCACATACATAGTCCCTAATACATAGGGACTCAAGGGGCAACTCAAGAAGTCTTTCAGAAGAAAGTCAAGTCTGTGGTGCATTCCAGAGGATCTCATTCCAAAGGAGTAAAAGGAATGATGGCAAGACGTCAATTTTAGCAGAGCCATAAATATGTGGCTAGGTCAACACAGAGAGAAAAGCATCCTTCAGATAACCCTGGGCATTTCCTTAACACATCCTGCTGTGAGACCAAAGGGCAAGGCAAGTGATAAAGGAAACTTCGCTAACCACTTACAAGCCCCTAATGCCCCACTCTCCAAGAAGAACTGAGGATGTAAAACTTTCCCTGTGATGGAGTTTCTTGCTTTCCCTCCTTTGGGTGAAATCTTGGGCCAGTTCCAGAATTATCCCAGAAACTTTCAGCCCTCGAGTCAGTTTTAGTCATCAGACAGATCCATTTCAGTAACTAAAATACCAAGTCCTATGCAAGAGTCAAAACTGTGAACTTCATTTAGAGCTTTTTCCCTCTCTTGAGCAGTGGCTAGGATGGGTACTCACAGTGGGAGATGAGGGTGTAGTTTGCAGTTTTGGGCCTTGTTTCTTTCTCCTCACCCCTGCTGGCCTTACTGTGGACCCCAGTATTGAGGAATGGGGAAGTGGATTAGTTTGCCCCCTTTCTGGCTGAGGTGCATGCTCAGGGCTGACCCTCACCGGGGCACTGTTGAGCATAACTCAGATTGGTACCCTAAGCATGTCTAACTGCACCCTTCCAGCCGTGGGCAAAGCACGTCCCAAGGTCGGCAATTGCCTCTTCTTTTTTAGCCAAACACTCCTCCCTACCCCCACCACTTCTTCCCTACAAACTCTCCTGGATGGATTTAAAAACGGCTCCCGGTCCTTTCTTCCCCTTGAGAGGCAGGTCTGGTTGGCACCGCGCAGCAGACCACACAGGCTCCACTCCCTTTCCGTAGAGGCACGGCCACCCCCAGTGGAAACCGAGTCCCTCTCTGCCTATCAGCCTCAGCCTGAGCCTCCACTTCTTCCCCTGGGGTCAGATATCAAGGCACTGTGCCTGGCAAAATTCAAGGGACGGATCCACCTGGGATTCTCTTGTCCCTTTTTGTGTGAGGTCATGAAGGACACACTGCTCTCTTCCAGCAAGAAGTAGCAAAAGTGCCCCACCACTCCAGGAAATTTCTTCAGAAAAGTCTTTCTCCTTTTCCAGACCTCCAACATTATTAGACCGTTCATACCAGGGTTGAGCTAAGGTTCACAACATTGATATTAATGGCTGCCTTCTTTGTAAGTCAGGTAGGTTCCCTACGTTAAAAGATAGGAGAAACTTCCCACCTATTTTTTTTTCTTGGCTTGTTAAACTACAAAGAAAACACAAGAATCCTTTTTAAATATCTTGTCACGCAATGACATGTATACAAAGAGCTTGAGCTTCATCTTGGTAAGGGAGGGATTCTTAAATTTGCTTAATAGTCTTGAGTGTGTTAACACGGGCATGAACCTTGATCCAACAGGCATATCCTTGATACTGTCTGTTAACTTCCCCCACCCTAAGCCCTACCAGCGACCACCCCTAAAATGAAAGGATGAGTTTTTGGTTGTCAGCTCCCAGAATGCTGCCCCCAAATTAGGGGCAGTGTTAATGGAATCGAATTAGACTGAGACAAGGAAGGGAGGTGGAGGCTCGGACACAGCATGCCACAGTCTGAGCCCCCAGCATGCCA
This sequence comes from Aotus nancymaae, assembly GCF_030222135.1. NCBI lineage: Eukaryota > Metazoa > Chordata > Mammalia > Primates > Aotidae > Aotus > Aotus nancymaae. Next base: position 114,155,783 of record NW_026988425.1, read on the forward strand.
CCTTTCTTTCTTCTCTTTATTACCTTGGCTCAGGAGGATGAAGCCAAGGACTCGTGTAGAGCTTGGGTGAGGGTACAGAAATAGGTTGGGGTTTAGGTGAAGTGAGGAAGTGGTGGGCATTCTTTGGATTTGCAGATCTTTCACGCTCTTGTCACAGCATCCTCATCTGCCCCATCTGTGTTCTCTGGATGTACCTTCTCTGTCAGATCACATTTCATGTCCCATTCTAGGAACCAAGAAATAAAGCTGCCCCAGGCATGGCCCTTCAGGGGAGGAGAGTGGTCTGGCATGGCTGACAGCACCACGACCTTCCCATCTGTGCTTCCTCCTCCATCTGTCCAGAGCCTCCCTTTTTGGGCCTCTGCCATCAAATCACATTTCCCTTCATTACTTTTTTTTTCCTGCTCCACTTCTAGTTTTCTTCTTCAATGTTGCTATCATCTGTTTTTGGCCATCATATCTTTACATTGTCTTTCTAGATATCTGAAAAGAATTGTCTTCCTCTTTCTTTCTGCCTTCCTAGTTTGTCTGTTTTCCTCTTAGTTTGTTCATCTAACGTAATTTTTAGATAGAAAAGAATGATTGGAGCCTGAATTGGCCAAAGGTCAACACAAGGGCTGAGGATAAAGCTCTGATTTTTTATCTTGCCCAAATTCCTATCCTAAGGGGTCTGGGAAGTCATGCCCTATAAACCGTAAATTCTCATTAGATAGGTTTTATTTGACCCTGTATACCGTGACTTACTTTCCAATTTGACTCTGGCATAGCAAGGAAAAAAATTAAAATATTTTACCCTGAAATATATTTCCTTGTTATACCTTGAAATTGCCCTGCGAAGTCGCTTGTGGGAAAAATCCACATCATATAGAGAATCCCTTTTCCCCTTTGTTTTCCTCCCTTTCTTTCCAGATCCAGGAGATAATCAACTAAGAGCCAGACACCCTTTTAGGTCTCATAAGAAACATTTTACAACCTGCTCTCTCTCTGAAGTCTGCTATCTGAGAGATTCCTCTGCAAAATAAAACGTCGTCTCCACAATCCTTTACCTTAACCTGAGCATTCCTTTCCATTGATCCCAGGTCTTCTGATAAACTCAACCAACTGTCGACCAGAAAATGTTTAAATTTACGTATAGCCTGAAAGTCCCTGCTTTGAGTTGTCCCAACTTTCTGAACCAAACCAATGTATTTCTTAAATGTATTTGATTGATGTCTCATTCCTCCCTAAAATGTATAAAACCAAGCTGTACCCTGACCATCTTGGGCACATGTTCACAGGAACTCCTGAGGGCTGTGTCATGGGCCATGGTCACTCATATTTGGTTCAGAATAAATCTCTTCAACTATTTTACAGAGTTTGACCATTTTTATCAACAGGGCAATGTGAGAACAGAAGGAAATGGACAGGGCACCATTTTGCCCCCCTAGAGGCAACTGGTTCAACCAGGATCATGCTGCCCTCGAAAACCACCTGGAAATCTCATCTTCCCACATGCTCAGATGCCCCAGCCTCCAGCCTCTGCCTCCACCACTCCCGTCACTGGCCATGAAAAGAATGACCTCTAAAGCGGGGGTTTCCCTGTTTATCATCCTTACCATCTCCAACTGGGAATAGAAAGAAGTTACCCACTGTCACCTTCTTGAACCCCACTATGATTTGCAAATTCCCATAGGAGGACTCCTTAAAGGACACTCTGCTCCCTGGCTGACTCCAGCCTCCCTTCCCACAGTCCACCCTTCCCTTCTCAACAGTGACACTTCTCTGGGGGGAAAACAAAGTCTCAATTGAATTTGAGTTCTCAACACTACCAGGAGTTCAATATAAGATAAAGCTCAATAAATATTTGCTAAGTAAAGTGATTTTCATCAGTGAATTTAGATAAAGAATTCTGGAGTGTTTTCATGTATCTATTAAGTCAGTGGAAAGCTGACTAAAGCATGAAGGAAGGATAAGAAAAACTGAAGGCAACGGAGAGAAACAAGTAGATGAGTACTGGGGCTGGGTTTGTTTTTTTTTTAACATGAACCCTAAAGCTGGAGCAGTTTTCTACAACTCTGTGCCTGCACCGTTCTGAGTCCCACAAAGGAACGTGTTTCCTGCAATAAACTGATCAAGACCAATTCCAGGTCCCAGTGAAGGAAGATCTGGGCCTGGCTTTTACACTTGGTCCCGGGGCTTTGCCCTGAACATGATGGGACCATTTTTCTAGCAATTAGATATTTTTTGTAGTTCCCCTCCCTCCCACCAATATCTTGTCATGAGGAAGTCTGGTTCAGGCTACAGTTGAAGGGCCTCAGAAGTTGAATTTATCATCAAACAATAGTTTAGCAAAATTCCTGAGAAAGTAGACATCATCATGTCATTTACTCAGTAGATGTTTATTGAAATGGGAAGAATGGGCCGAGCGCGGTGGCTCACACCTGTCATCCCAGCACTTTGGGAGGCCGAGGCGGGTGGATCATGAGGTCAAGAGATCGAGACCATCCTGGTCAACATGGTGAAACCCCGTCTCTACTAAAAATACAAAAAATTAGCTGGGCATGGTGGCGCGTGCCTGTAATCCCAGCTACTCGGGAGGCTGAGGCGGGAGAATTGCCTGAACCCAGGAGGCAGAGGTTGCGGTGAGCCGAGATCGCGCCATTGCACTCCAGCCTGGGTAACAAGAGCGAAACTCTGTCTCCAAAAAAATAGAAATGGGAAGAATGTTATATTCCAGGCCTTATGGTGGGTGACGGCAAAGCCAACATAACAAGCTTCTTTCTACTGCGAAGAGCTCTTCTTTGTGGTCATTGTATCAAGGCTAAAAAGTCAAGGTGAAACAGCCCCCCGCCCTTCAGTGCTCTGGTTTTGAAGACTTGGTCAATACAGCAAAGCATCTTCTAACTTCGACTGTCTTCCCTCCCTCCTGCTGCCCCTGGAAGAGGTTCTGTTGGGACGAGCACAAAGGCCTGACTTTCCGCTCCAGAGCCCAGAACTGGGACCTCACACCAGGCCAAAGGCCAGCAATTGCAAATGAAGCAAGCACCTCACTCCCTCACTGTACCAAGGTGAGACAAGTTCCTGAGTTCAAGAGCACTTGCTGGATGGTGTCTAGTGGATACTAAGTAGTATCCATACCCTTCCGAAGAAGCATCAGCTCTGAATTAGTCACTTACTTCAAAAGCTGAAGAGAGAAGTTATCTGGGGAAATTTCAGTGGCCCCAAGCAATCCGACTTCATCCCGACCACACTTTTTACTCTTTTGCTTCCATGTGTACCAGGAGCCTGCCTTGGGGGTGGGGGTTTGTGATGATCGTGAGGCACATTTCCAGCCTTTTAGGTATCTTTCTGGCCTCCACACCAAAGGCCAGAAGCCCTTCTCTCTCCCCTCTGTCTTCTCACGCTTCCCTCATCTGCCTTTTCTTTGCATTCCCTCTTCCTGCTCCTTTCTGGGTGCTTTCCTCTATGCTTTTGTCTTTGTACAGGAGCTATGAATGTGGAGAAACATAAGCAAGCTAGGGGCAGATGGTGGCCTCAGTGGGACAAGATATCATGGCTAGAGTCTCGCTTCTGCCCCTTGCCCTCTCTGAACCCCTCTAGGTCTGTGGCGTGGATGCCTCTGTTTCTGACTTCTGCTGGCATTCTTGATCTGTTGCTTGGTTCCCCCCACCCCGCCCCCACCATCACTGCTCTGCACTCTGGATTTTCTCCCAGGGGATGCATCCAGTTCTTTTGTTATTTTTCTGCTGCTGTCATTCTTTGTTATTTTATTTCTATGTCTGGTTCTTTTTTTTTTGTATCTCTATGCATCTTTCTATATAGCTATCTCTCTCCCTACCTAACAGCGTCTCTTTCTCTAGTGGGGAGATTGTGGCTCATCCATTTGACTATTTCTTTCATAGGAAGAACAGGACATGGGGATGGCTATGGCAGGCTTAGAAGGCAGGGGTGGAGTTGGACACCAGCAAACAGCTTCTAGGCGGGGGTGGGGGGGGGCCTCGTGCCCTGGAGGTGATGTTTCATCCCTCGGGTGCCTTCTGGCCTTGCCTTTTCCTTTATCACTCTTCTTTCACTTTTCCAGAAACCAAACCTTCTGACACCCTCCCCACTGGCTCTCTGTCTTCGTCTAGCTGGGGATTCTAATAACAGGGTTTCCCTCTGCAACTGTGGATCCAATTACTAGAACCACATGCAGAAAGGCTGATTCAGTCGGGGGAGCATCTAGTCTTTCAGCAGGCTTCTTCCCAGGAACTTCTTAAACCCAGCCCCAGCCACTCACAGACTAGAGGCTTCAAGGATTTCTTCCATTTGCCTCAAAGAGATTGACTCCCTATGTTAGCTTGCAAACTCAACTTCACCTGTAATGTCTTGGAAGCTACTGGACGCGATTTTACAAGGCTGCTTTTAGAGGAAAAGACACAGTTTCTCATTCATTTCTGAATCCCCAAGACCTATCAGAGTATCTGTCTCACACTAGAGCTTCCATGGATATGTTTTGAATAACATTATACTATTAATGCCCAGTTCCAAAGGTGCTTTGTGGATATGAGTGACAAGGCAATACCCAAGATCCTGGGGGCAAAAATGGTAAAGAATACAGGATGTAAATGTCTGTATGGACAAGAGTGGGGAGAGCAGAAATATAAATCCATGAGTTCCAGAAGGAACTGGGCATTAGCTTGTCAGGTAAGGAATAGCTTCAGTGTGTCAGGACATCTGCAACTGAGGAATCTTAATAGATCCCAGGCAAGTGGAAATCAGCGAGTTAGTGATGGCAGAAATTCCCAGACTGTGCCTTCCCAAGCAGGTGTAGCCAAAACTACAGATCAAGACAAGTTCTTTGAGCCCTTAATGAAAAAAATGGTACATATTAAATTTATGGATTTAAGAAACATGCTTGTGAAAAAGAAAAGAGTCCACAAATGCTCCCTTCAAAATAGGCATTCTCATTTGCAGCACAAAGTCCCATTAGTAAAGAGATGTGGGTTTCCCAGGTAACCCAGGGCTCAGTATAAGTTAAGTCCTGACACAAGAATCAGTCCAAAGAAGTCGGCTGGAAATGAATTGGGAGTGATCAAAGCCAAGGACCAGGAAGGCGGGGAGTAACCTCAAGGAAAGAGAAGAATGAGATAAAGGGGTGATGACTGGTGGTTTGGGCCACCAGAACAAGGCCCTCTTTTTTCCTTTTTTTTTTTTTTTTTGGAGACAGGGCCTCACTCTGTCACCCAGGCTGGAGTGCAGTGGCAAAATCTTGGCTCACTGCAACCTCCACCTCCCAGGTTCTAGCAATTCTCCTGCCTCAGCCTCCCAAGTAGCTGGGACTACAGGCACATGTCACTATGCCCGGCTATAAGTTTTTTTTTTTTTTTTGGATTTTAGTAGAGATGGGGTTTCACCATGTTGCCCAGGCTGATCTCAAACTCCTGGGTTCAGGCAATTCGCCTGCCTCAGCCTCCCAAGGCACTAGTCAAGGCACATTTAACAGCCTAACTTTGCCTTGTCTTTTTTAAAGAAGCTCTACTAGTCAGTCATTTGATAACTTCCTACAGCATAGAAATGGGGTTATGGACAAGCTACTGTTGGAAAGCCATTCTTCCTCCTACCTTGGGGCAAGCAGTGCATCCTCTTTCCTCAGTTCACATACATCCCTTCTAGGAGTGGAAAAAAAAACTCAATGGTTGGCCCTAATTATTGTTCTTCATGGGCGCAATAGGGTCCCAGGCCCAAATCCTTTACTTTTGGGAATGGCTATTTTGAATGGAGAGTTTGTGGGCTTAGGTCAATCTAATAATTCTCTTCAGTCCAAAATCTGTATGGCTTGGTTTAGAACCAGATAGGGATGAAGACCTCAAGGGAACAACTGGAGGATGGAAGCCTAGCCACTGGCCTCACAAGGACTTGAATTCCTTTAACCACTAGCCCCTCCCCTAACCACAGCCCTCTCTCTCTCTGCCCCACATCCTGGCCTCCAACCTACACACACATTCCAAAGTATGAGTTGTTGGGCGGCTAACTGGGAGCAAGCCACAGTCCCTCCCTCTGGCAAAACGCCATCTTTTCCTTTCCTCTTCCCGTAGGCAGCCTTACTGGGGCTCATTCCAAATGGAGTTCCTCTCCTTCAGAAACTTATGCTGAGGATTGGAAGGGGGAACAGGCAAGTCAGACAGTGATTTGTTCCCAAGTGCCTCTGACCATCATGGTCTTTAATTTCCATCATAGTTCTCTTTCCAAAGCAGGATTGGACCAAGATGCATTCTTGGACAACAGCTCCTGGATCCCCATGCCCTTGACCCAGCTCTGACTCCTCAGACCCCAAATCCTCCCTCTCCTCTCTTTCCTTCCCCTCCCTTCGCCTACCTTCTTCTTCCTTCCCCTCCACTTCCCCTCCACTTCCCCTCCTCTTCCCCTCCCCTTCCCCTCGCCTTCCCTGCACTCCACGTCTGTTCTCTTCAGGACTCTGCTGCTCTTTTCTGCTCTTGCTTTCCATACTTTCCCTTGCTCCACCACATCCTGCACATCCTAGGAAGAGCAGGATGCAGGATGCGGCTGTGTTGGTCTACATTAAAATTTTTAATTGTCTACAGCATGACAAAATAGGTACCATGAAGCAAGAAAGGCTCATGGAAGTTCCAGGGAGGGCAAAACAACCTCCTTCACTGGGCCTTTTGCTTGAGGTTGAGCTCCTTAGCCAGATTGCTCTCACTGCTGCTGGAAAGGGATGGTCCACAAAAGACAAACTCCTGACCTATCACTTCCCTTCTCTTGGTTTTCTAGTCTCCACCTGGAAATAGCAAAGAGTTACTGTATTTCAACAAGCACTGTATTTCTCTCTCAGAAAAAGCCCTGCCCTCTGTGGAGTGAGAGCCTCTTTCATTGCCATGTGCTACTCTTAGGATAGGCTACCTCCAAAGCCATTTCCATTAAAGAGGTTGCCGGGCCTTGCAGTCTTTTACTATGGCTGCCTTGGTGACTCTCCTAGGTATCAGGGCATAAGGGACACTATATTGCACTTAACATGGGGCCACAGGATTACACACTTGACTGTCTGTATGCCCCCTTCAGACTGGGAGCTTACTGCAGGCAGGAGGTTCTCACGAGGTGAGGACTCAGATCCTTCTCTAACTTTGCAAACTCATCAATGAAATGTGTGGACTATCCTAGAGGAAGTTAGCTGGAGTCAGAGGCCACCGATGAAGGAAAAGCCTGTCAGAACCAGACCAGTCCTGGGCCCTAGACTACAGGATAGGATATCTTGCTTTTTAAATTATTGTGATTTTGACATTCCTGAGCAGTCCTCTGCTTCTCTGAACCCCCATTTTAGACTGTTCTCCTTCTAAGAGAGTTCTACCTGGGATCCGCTTAGGTTTCTCAAGGCTGCCTGGTCTTTGGAAGAGAATAAAGTGAGAAACATTCGGGATGGGCTTTTGCAGAAGTCAGGAAATCGCCTGACCATGAACAACCAACCACTTCGTGAAAAGAAGCCAGTTCTTGACCCTGTATCTTTTTCATTTCATTAAGAAATGGCCACTACTAAAGAAAAGCTTTCTCTGGAAAAGAAACTCATCCACATACCTTCAACTTTCTGCTTTTGAGAAAGTTTAGGTCTCTTTGGAAAGGACAGACCAGATAGGAGGAGGAAGGACTAAAGGGTAAAAGGAGGGAGACCTCCCATACAAGCATGGAACCGTCTGCCAGGCCCATCCAGGCTGGAGGTGAGCTGTGACCAAAGCCGTCCAGAGCCTGCAGGGCTGGGCTGTGGGTCTCTGGCTGCTGAAGGGCAGCGGACGAGGGCAGCAGCAGGAGTTGAGTCTGGAAAGGTCAAGCACCTGTCCTAGGTACCCTGTGTGCCGTCACCATCCTCCATCTGGATATTTCCTCCACAAGTATCCCTACATACAGGGCCCAGGTTCAGCTAACCTGGCGGTTTTGCAAATTGCTTGACTCAGAGAATAGTAGCACTGTCATACCCAGCCAGGCCTCTGGTCTCGGGCTTCTTTCTCTCTTCTCTTCAGTCTTCTTAGTTAATTTGGGTCCTACACCTGGCCAGAAGGTAGCAAGACAATTGGTGGCCAACAAGATGAGCCACTCTAGATAAAGCAAGTACCTTACGTCTCTGAATCACAGGGAATACTGCTGGTTCTACGTCAGGACAGATCTGCCCATCACTTTTCCATCCTCCACTGAAAATCTCTCATGACTCAATTTCTGTCTCTTTAAACCATGAAATTCAGAGGAATTTGACTCTTCCCCTGGAAAGCAGCCAGCCTAAGGCTCACTATGACCAGTGACTTCATGTTTTGGTCTCTGTCTTTCTCTCCCCCCATGGTTGTGGCTCTCTGCCCCTCTGGGTGCCTTGTTTCCACCTTTTCTGTCTCTATTATTGTCTCTGATCGTATCTTCCCCACCGTCTTTGTCCTGTCTCTCTCTCAGGGTAGCTTTATGTCCCTCTGTCTCGGTCCACAAATGTAACCACAAGAACCTCTGTCTGTGTCTCTCCAGGGTCCCCAGGTCTCTAGGCATTAGATGAAAATACCCTCCTCTGGCATTCCCCATTTGTAAAGAATGCGTTGAGACCCCACAAAGAGTGACAGCAGGGAGGGTTCTGGACCCACGTGTCTCCTATCCATCCTCAATGCTGAAGGGAGGACACCCTCTCCCCTCCCCGTGCCATATCTAAAAGACTGCAATGAAACACATGTGTTACAAAATTTACCATTTACTCATTCCCCAGTTCTGGACTTTCTAATCATAAGGAAGCACCATCTAAGTGATACTCCAGCCTCACCCCAGCTTCTCTCGGCCCCCATCAGGAGCCCCCGAGACTCCCATTGGCCATCATCTGGGCTGTCCCATCCCCCCTCCCCTGGCCCCCCTGCTTATCTCTGTAACTGGAAAGTCATCACTTCCTTGTCTTTGGTTTCTCCCAAAACACTGTGAATTCCTTGAGAGCAGGGACTCTACTATTCACTCATCTTTTCCCAGGGGTTAGAAAACTTGGCATAGTGTAGATCCTCAGTTAATGTTTGTTGAATGAATACATGAACACACACACACACACACACACACACACACACACACACTCCTTTGACTTGCTGAATATATTCATAACTACTTCTGTTTTCTTTTTGGGCAATGGCAAGAATTTCAATTTCAACATATGAGACTCGAAAGACTCATTTCGAGGGATAGCTAAAAGAAGAAAGAACGAGGTATAGGCCAATAAAAAATGGAGCAAAGCCATGCTGAGAAGAAAGGTTTTTTCTGAAGCCTTAGTAAAAGTAAAGCAGAGAGGAGCTAGAAGCCATGAACTTGGGCACAGGGCTTTGAGGGGAGATTGCTGAGTCTTAGGTCTGGGGACAGCTGCCACGCTCTGCATGAAGTTGTTTTGAACAAGGCTGTTTACCAACGTGTAACTAGGAAAAAAGGAATGAAAGAAATTGGTTTAACATATTTTCAACTCCAGAATATAAATAGACACTGGACACTGAAGGGTACACTGAAGGGAGATAAAGTAACTTACCTGTAACGAAAAAGGGGTGAAAGGAAGAGTCAACAGCAGAAGAAAGCTGGGGCAGTAGTCCTCAGACTTGGGGAGAATCACTATAGGACCTCAGGGTCCTGGCCTATCGCCCTAATAGCGCCCCAGGAGAGTGTTCGGGCCCCAGGGGAAAATAACTTTAGGGTGGCTGGGCCCCAGGAGATGGTTCACGCTGGGGTTCTAGGCTCCTGGCTTCCAGTGCCCATTACCAGTGAACTGTGCCTGTTACAGACATTAGAACAGCGGTGCTCACTGTGATCAAAGACCAGAGTTTGTTTGGTCTCTGGGACATTTGTGTAAGAGGAACAGAAAACAAAGGAACCCCCAAATAAGTGATGATAAATTTTGCTTGTGCCAAAAAGGATGAGATCTCAGAGGCAGATTGTATTTTTTTTACAAAAGGAAAGCAAAAAGAAGTGAATACTGTTGCATCACTTGAACCTGTGTATTTTCGTGGAGTAAGAATTTTAACTGTTAAACCTGCCATACTTGCAATGTCTTTAGTGAGTAGGTGTAACGAGGGTTTTCCCGAAAATGCCTTACTGGCTCTGCTGAAGAGATTAAATACAAATTAAAGCTCTGTTGGACTCAGGGGTCTCAGAAATCCTCTGTGACTAGTTAACCAGTCAGGACCATGGAGGAGGATCCAGTAAGCAGGAAATCACATCAGAGACAAGCTTTGAAGATTTGGGGGAAGACCTGACATATAATTAAAAGATGCCTTTTGTAGGTATGTTAAAAAAAATAATAACCCATTTGTAAACATCTCATTGAAGCAATAATGTAGTTAGCTCAGGAAAAGTTTCCAGTAAGCCAAACATGGTTAATGGGCAACATTTTGGAGGAAATAATGATGATTATGGTCATTATTAGACATCCAGACAGCAAGATAAGGGCTAAACTTAGTATAAACCAAAGTCCGTGAGGGCAGTAGTAACTACAAAATGCCTCCAATGAGTGTTTCAATAGACTTTGCAAAATACCAAGTGTCCTCACTGTATGTGAAGCCCTTCATAAATATGCTTCAGTGGTAGTGATGTATTTAAGGGGAAATGGGCCAGAAATGTTTAGCAGCATTAAGAAGAGTATTTGTCTATTTTGAGATGATGTCTCAAAGCTGCAAACTAGCCAGTTGTGAGGTTGCATTTGAGTGCATGTAATCATATTCTTTTGGTGAAAAACTGTAGCCCTGTTTTGTTTAATTGCAGTCTCCAGGGGTTCGGTTCCTACTATGAACGCAGAGAACAGGCCGGAAGCCTGTCGCACAAGGCTTCTATTTTCACTGTTCAGTGACTGGTGTCCACGTTCCCAGATTTTCACAGTAAACTTCACTCAGTCTTGTTCTAATTGTTATCTGTAAAAATTTGTATTCAGAATGTTCTTAAATGATGAACTCAGGGAAAGCTATGCATTAAATAGACACTCAACAGATGTTCAAGAGAGTAGTCTACTGAAATACGGTAAAACTGCACTAATGAGTTATATCCACTCCACTGGTTAAATACAAGACAAAACTAAAATCCAGTATTTGTATATTTCAAATTATCATTACTGTCCATAAAACTATTTGAAATAATTTCTTTTTAGTTTTAAAAATGAAAAAAATATTATTTTATATAAATCCTCCAAATCCCAAATCTTCAAAATCCAACAGGAAATATATTGAAAAGAGTTATAGTTTCTTTAAATTATTAAGAAATTGAGATATCTCATGAATAACATAAGAATCTACTGGCTAGTAAGTAATGACAAAGTGAATATTTAACCAATCTTCTGAAAAAATTAAATAATACAAGCACTTAGGAGTCTCAGATTCTAGGACAAGGAATCGTTTTGAATTGCATGAATGTGCCATAATTTTTCAAGAAGCTTGTTCAAACTTTATTTCCCATACTCTTAGAAAAACACAGACAGGCCGGGCGCGGTGGCTCACGCCCGTAATCCCAGCACTTTGGGAGGCCGAGGCGGGTGGATTACGAGGTCAAGAGATCGAGACCACCCTGGTCAACAAGGTGAAACCCTGTCTCTACTAAAAATACAAAAAAATTAGCTGGGCATGGTGGCACGTGCCTGTAATCCCAGCTACTCAGGAGGCTGAGGCAGGAGTATTGCCTGAACCCAGGAGGCGGAGGTTGCGGTGAGCCGAGATCGCGCCACTGCATTCCAGCCTGGGTAAAAACAGCGAAACTCCGTCTCAAAAAAAAAAAAAAGAAGAAAGAAAAGAAAAACACAGACAATAAAGCTGTGTACAGTGGCACACACTTGAAGTCTCAGCTTCTTGGGAGGCTGAGGCAGGAGGTTCGCTTGAGTGTGTGAGTTCAAGGCTGCAGTGAGGTGTGACGATGCCACTGTACTCCAGCCTGAGCAACAGAGGAAGATGGGAATCAAAAAAAAAAAATGGATGATTAAACTTCATGGGATGTTACAAAATCATCATCCCATCGTCAGTTAATGGTGAATACTGTCTTAAATAGTGCAGGATAAATGAACGTTATGGGAGTCAGTGTTTCCTGGTTTGAAATAGTCTACTGATTATTTTTCTGTTCTAAATGAACATGTTAGAGGGGGCCTCCAGAGTTGCTCAAACCCTTGCTCTACGCATTGGAAGAAAACTCGCGTGTAGATTCTGTGTCTGATGAGTATCTCTCTTGAACACCCAACCAATGGCCCAGGACCTAGGAAATATCCATACCTGAGGACTTCTCCTGCCAAGTCCAGGGAGTCTGAATGTGAACCCAATGCTGGCAGCTTTGCATGACTTCAACTATTACACACATGCTGTGAGAGAGAAAATGAGGTTTTGTGTCTCTTATGCCTCTCATTTTTAGAAACAGGTCCGGGTAGTGTCAAAGAGTAAAACAGCCTTTGCTCATCTTAAACACAGGTATTTGTCCTGGCCTTAATTAACACTGCTGAATCATGCAAGTGAGAGTTTGCAGTCACTGGGCTAGACTCCCAGAGACCACACTCAGGCTGTCCTCAGGCAGTGTGAAAGCCTGGAGATACCTTGGTCAGCAGTTTTGCTGGGACTCCAAACTTGAGAAGAGGAATAGAGCAAGGCAAATGCCTTCACCCTACTTAAGAATTAAGTAGGGTGGAAACCCCCTCACCCTACTTAAGAATTCTGAACTGTTGTGCTTCTAGACTGACACTATAATGATTAGGATACAATGGTGACTACAAATTTTGACTCCTTTCCTAACAGAGGGGTAGATATGTGATGTTTAGGTTATATCAGGATGAAAACAACCAGATAATTAAATTAAAATCTGATTTTTAAGTACATTCTTGTTTCCAAGATTTTAAGACGATTTTTGAAAAATCATAACTTTCTATTCCCTATCTAGCTTTCTTGCTAGACAGTATCTTGAGAGAAAGCACCATGTCTTATTTTTCTTTGCCATTTTTACAGCACTTCATAAGATTTTAGTATAGCCACATAGGAACTTAAGTAAATTTGTATCGATTTAACATATAGTCAAATCTGAGCTTCCCATAATGTCAGATATTGGCTGGTTATTTGCATATTCAGTAATCTTTGCAGGCATTCCCATTGACAGCAGTATGTCAGTTGCACAGGTAGATCAATTAGGACCTAGGTCGACAATAGATGTCTATAGAAATGTCTGAAATAGCAAAAGTTGCAGCTTATAAAGTTTGGGTTCATTTTGTGGTATAAAGTCCATTAGCCAGAAGAGTTTTTCAGAAAACTTCTAAATATTAAATTGGATGGATTATTTAAGGAGTGCTAAATGTTTTTTAAAATAATAGACTACAAGAACATGTAGATGAAAATATAAACACAGCTTGGGGGAGTCTTTTCCATGCATGAAACAACTGAAGAATTCCTAAAGAAACATCTTGGTTAATTTTTATTCCACTAAACTGTTAAAAGCTATAAAAGCTTAATTTATGGTGAGAAAAATACTAAAAATATTAAATTCATATTTTCTGTTCTATTGAAGTAATTAGAACAAATACAATTTTTAAAAATTTTAACCAATTTATAAGAGCATAAACTCTTGAATTAAGAATGAATCTTAGAAGAAATTTCCATTCATGATACAGTTATAAAGTGGGAATGTAAAATGAGATATTGAAGTCATGTTTTCTAATAATGAACCTCATTGAGGTTTAAGAGAGTGAAATAATATCCTTTGGATTAATGTTTAATCGAAACTAATATTTACTGCTCTAGTGCATTCAAGAGAGCCTATTACTAGGGTTTTGAATGTATGATTTGTTTCATAACCAATTTAAAGTAACTAGATGAGTGACTTTTTTAGAGAGAATGACAATGAGGTCTTATAGAGATAGATATTGCTCTGGAGGTCTTACTTTAGAATATTTGAAAAAGTAATTTGTATTCTGCCACAGCTGTGTGATCCTCTCCGCATATAAGTTGGTATCTCCTCACTTATAAACACTGAACTCTTACACAGTGAAGGTAATACACAGTTAAAGTGAACACTGAATGTGCTTAAAATACTCCCTTGAGATGCTGGTTGCTTTCCAGAGGGCAGTTCTCTGCCTCACTGAATGGTGGATTCACTGGTTGGAGTGCGTGCTTTCTTTTCTGATAGACACAAACCACATACTTTGAAAATCTTCTGTGTAAATGTTCTGTTCAAATAAGAGACTTATCCCAGAAACAAGAGAGTCCTGGCCAGAGCCATTCACTACATAAAGAGGAAAAGAAAGTCGACATTTTAGATACCTTTATCCTTGCTTCCTAATTGGCTGCCTAGGCTTGCCAGGTACAGCAGAAAGATAATCAGACTTTCTTTTTACACAGCATTAAAGATGAGAAGGCCTTGGAGATGATCAAATCCAATCCCTTTATTTTCTAAAGAAACTGAGGCTCAGAATAATTGACCTGACAGAAACTGATGGAAAGTTTTAGTTCTGTTACTTACTTGCTGTGAGGCCATTTTGAAAATAGACATCATATCCTATTTTAATTACCCTAGACTTCAGAAACAACCATTCCAGGATAAACCTGTCTGTATCTGCAGGAATAAAAAACCCTATTCAAAATAATGCAAGTGCTGGCATTAAGCTAGTCAAAGATAAAGATTGTTAATACTAACAAATATTTATTGCATGCCTTCTGTCTGATGCTGAATTAGGCAGCATGGGCTAGAAAAATACGTTGAAGCCAGAGAAATGGTAATTTCTATAACCTGCTAACTCTAAAATGTAACCTAGGATTACATCTAAAATGTAATCTAAATATAATCTAAAATGAACCTCTCTGGACCTCAGTTTCCTCATCCGTAAAATATGTTTGAAGAATACTTTTTAGAATTATTGTAAGGATAGAAAGAGACAAACTATGGAAAACAAACTACCATAAAGAACACTCAGTAGATGCTAGTTCTCTTCTGTGGCTAAGGGTTAACAAACAAACATGTGTCTCTTCCTCTACAGGAACATTTGGCACTGTCTTTGGGTTAACTTTGTCTGTTCTGCTGGGATATCTGATAGAGTTGGGATGTCACTGTTACTAGGTAACATTGTTTATGGTGAAAGTGACCCCTAACTGGAAAATTGTATCCAACTAAAGGAGGTACAAAGGAACTAGGTGCATCCCAAACTGGTGATGCTTATTATTATTATACTTTAAGTTCTGGAGCACATGTGCAGATTGTGCAAATTTGCTACTTAGGTATATGCGTGCCATGGTAGTTTGCTGCACCCATCAACCCATCATCTACATTAGGCATGTCTCCTAATTCTATCCCTCCCTTAGTCCCCACCCCTCAAGAGGCCCCAGTGTGTGACGTTCCCCTCCCTGTGGCCATGTGTTCTCATTGTTCAACTTGCATTTATGAGTGAGAGCATGTGATATTTGGTTTTCTGTTCTTGTGTTAGTTTGCTGAGAATGATGGTTTCCAGCTGCATCCATGTCCCTGCAAAGGACATAAGCTCATTCGTTTTTATGGCTGCATAGTATTCCATGGTGTATATGTAACACATTTTCTTTATCCAGTCTATCATTGATGGGCATTTGGGTTGATTCCAAGTCTTTGTTATTGTGAACAGTGCCGCAATAAACATAACGTCTGCATGTGTCTTTATAGTAGAATGATTTACAATCCTTTGTATATATACCCACTAATGGGATGCTGGGTCAAATGGCATTTCTAGTTCTAGATCCTTGAGGAATCACTGCACTGTCTTCCACAATGGTTGAACTAATTTACACTCCCACCAACAGTGTAAAAGCGTTCCTATTTCTCCACATCCTCTTCAGCATCTGTTGTTTCCTGATTTTTTAATTATCACCATTCTAAATGGCATTAGTATCTCTAATTGAGATAGTATGTCAATGAGGTTTTGATTTGCATTTATCTAATAACAGATGATGATGAGCCTTTTTTCATATGTTTGTTAGCTGCATAATGTAAGTATTTTTCCATCCCTTTATTTTGAGCCTATGTGTATCCTTGCACGTGAGATGGGTCTCCTAAATACAGCACACTGATGGGTCTTGAGTCTTTATCAAATGTGTCAGATTGTGTCATTTAATTGGGGCATTTAGCCCATTTACATTTAAGGTTAATATTGTTAAGTGTGAATTTGATCCTGTCACCATGATGCTAGCTAGTTATTTTGCCCGTTAGTTGATGCCGTTTCTTCATACCATCGAGGACCTTTATAATTTGGTATGTTTTTGTCATGGCTGGTACCTGATTTTCCTTTCCATGTTTAGTGCTTCCTTTAGGAGCTCTTGTAAGGCAGGCATGGTGGTGACAAAATATCTGAGCATTTGCTTGTCTGTAAAGGATTTTATTTCTCTTTCACTTAGAATGCTTAGTTTGGTTGGATATTAAATTCTGCATTGAAAATGTTTAAAGAATGTTGAATATTGGCCCCCTCTCTTCTGGCTTGTAGAGTTTCTGCAGAGAGATCTGCTGTTAGTCATGTTAGTCTGATGGGCTTCTCTTTGTGGGTGACCTGACCTTTCTCTCTGGCTGCCCTTAACATCATTTCTTTCATTTCAACTTTGGCGAATCTGATGATTGTCTGTCTTGGGGTTGCTCTCCTCAAGGACTATCTTTGTAGTATTCTCTGAATTTCCTGAATTTGAATGTTGGCCTGCCTTGCTAAGGTTGGGGACGTTCTCCTCTTTAATATCCTGAAGAGTGTTTTCCAACTTGGTTCCATTCTCCCTGTCACTTTCAGGTACACCAATCAAATGTAGATTTGGTCTTTTCACATAGTTCCAAATTTTTGGAGGCTTTGTTCATTCCTTTCCATTCTTTTTTCTCTAATCTTGCCTTCTGGCTTTATTTCATTGAGTTGATCTTCAATCTCTGATATCCTTTCTTCTGCTTAATCGATTGGGCTACTGATACTTATGTGTGCTTCACAAAGTTCTCATGCTGTGTTTTTCAGCTCCATTGGGTCATTTATGTTCTTCTCTAAACTGGTTATTCTATTTAGCAATTCATCTAACCTTTTTTCAAGGTTCTTAGCTTCCTTGCTTGGGTTAGAACATGCTTCTTTAGCTTGGAGGAGTTTCTTATTGCCCACTTTCTGAAGCCTACTTCAGTCAATTTGTCAAACTCATTCCCATCCAGCTTTGTTTCCTTGCTGATGAGGACTTGTGATCCTTTGGAGGAGAAGAGGCATTCTTTTTTGGAATTTTCAGCCTTTTTGTGCTGGTTTCTCCCCATCTTCATGTGGTCTCTTGAGTGGATGTCTGTTTTGTTGACATTGATATTATTCATTTCTGTTTGCTAGTTTTCTTTATAACAGGCCCCTCTGCTGCAGGTCTGCTGGAGTTTGCCTGGAGGTCCACTCCAGATCCTGTTTAGTTGGATATCACCAGCAGAGGCTGCAGAACAGCAAAGATTGCTGTCTGTTTCTTCCTCTGGAAGCTTCATCTCAGAAGGGCACCTGCCAGTGCCAGTCAGAGCTCTCCAGTATGAGGTCTGTTGGCCCCTACTGGGAGGTGTCTTCCAGTCACAATACATGGGGGTCAGGGATTCACTTGAGACAGTCTGTCCCTTAAGCTGTGCTGAAAATCCACTGCTCCCTTCAGAGCTGCCAGGCAGGGACATTTAAGTCTGCTGTAGCTGCGCCCTTAGCCACCTCTTCCCTCAGGTGCTCTGTCCTGAGGAGATGGGGGTTTTATCTATAAGTCCCTGACCAGGGCTGCTGCCTTTTTTTCAGAGATGCCCTGCCTAGAGAGGAGGAATCTAGACAGGCAGTCTGACTGCAGAGGTCTTCCTGAGCTGCGGTGGGCTCCACCCAGTTGGAACTTCCTGGTAACTTTGTCTACACGATAAGGGGAATACCACCTATGCAGGCCTCAGCAATGGCAGATGCCCCTCCGCCACCAAGCTCCAGTGTCCCAGGTCCACCCGAGACTGCTGTGCTCTTAGAGAGAATTTCAAGCCAGTGGATGCTAGCTTGTTGTGCTCTGTGGGGGTGGGACCCACTGAGCCAAACCACTTGGCTCCCTGACTTCAGTCTTCCTTCCAGGGGGGCGAAGGGTTCTGTCTCACTGGTATTCCAGGTGCCACAGGGGTACAAAAAAAAAAAAAAAACAAAAAAACAAAAAACTCCTGCCACTAGCTTGGTGTCTGCCCAAATGGCTGCCTAATTTTGTGCTTGAAACCCAGGGCCCTGGTGGGGTAGGCACCAGAGGAATCTCCTGGTCTGCCAGTTGCAAAGACCATGGGAGAAGTGCAGTATCTGGGCCTGAATGGACCATTCTTCCTGGTACAGTCTCTCATGGCTTCCCTTGGCTAGGGGAGAGAAATCCCTCAACCCCTTGTGCTTCTCGATTAAGGTGACGCCCCACCCTGCTTCAGCTCACCCTCCATGGGCTGCACCCACTGCCCAACCAGTCGCAACGAGACGAACCGGGTACCTCAGCTGGAAATGCAGAAATTACTTCCTTCTGCATTGATCTCACTGGGAGCTGCAGACCGGAGCTCTTCCTAGTATAATGGGAGACACACGGCCTGCCTTTTCAGGGACACTGGAGGCTAAACTAGGAACTTTTCCAGAAAATATTAGTTCCTATTTGGAATATGTAGCTCCTGTACTTGTCTGGGCTAGTTTACTTTCCTCACACCTAAGGAGAGCTCCAAAAGCATAGCCCTGAAACAGAGATGTGGACTTCTGTAAGAACTATTCTTATTAAAACGAAATGGCTGATGCTGCTCTGTTGGCATGCTGTGTGTTTTGTGGGTTGTATCCCTTCGAGAGCATGTGTAGCCCATAGCAGTCATGCACATCTGTTTTTTGAGCCCCAAAAGATGCCAGGCTGGGCATTGCATTTTCCTAAAGACGCTAAAGGGGATGCAAAGAGGAATAAGACTTGGAATCCAGCTAATGGTTTATAATCTAGTGGTGAAATGGTGGCATGCACATGATCTAACTGTATGACAAGCCAGAAAGTGGTATTTGAGAAATAAACCACAAAAGGTCATAGGAACAGAAAAAGGAAAGAAATGGCTTTTGGCTTAAGGAAAGAGATAATTTTCTTTCAAGGGTGGCATTCAAGCCAGAAAGGAATGGCACAGTTATGAGGCAGAGTGTTTTAAGTAGAACTTGTGCTGGGCAGAGTCAAGGACAGAAGCTGGGGGAGATTAGAGTTGGGGAGGGGGCATGACAGATGGGTAGCAGAGCATGGAGGGCCAAGATGACCATTTCATTATGTAAATAACAAGAAACTGTTAGTCTCTGAACAGTGGCATATGTACATACCCAGGGAGAAAGGAGATACCAATAAATCATGAAAGGAGAAAAGTAGTGGAAGCTTCCCCCTCCGTCAAGAGGGAGTTTCACTCTTACACCAGGTATGGAGTGAAGTGGCGTGATCTCAGCTCACAGCAACCTCCACCTTCCAGGTTCAAGCAATCCTCCTGCCTCGGCCTCCCGAGTAGCTGGGGTAACAGGCACCCACCACCACACCTGGCTAATTTTTGTATTTTTAGTAGAGATGAGGTTTCACCATGTTAGCCAGCCTAGTCTCCAACTCCTGACCTCAGGCGATCCACCTACCTCGGCCTCTCAAAGTGCTGGGATTACAGGCGTGCGCCACCATGCCTGGCCAGAAGCTTCTTAATAAGGTAGGAGAAAGACCTCTTGCTGGTGTAGGAGGGTCAAATATGACTTGAAGAAAATAGAGCTCTAATACTGAGATCAGCAAGAATAGGTATTGAGTTATCCAACTGGCTATCAATAAAGGTCAAGTGGAAGTGTGACATTATAAAGTTGAAGTGGAACCCATGGTCTCTGTCACAGAGTTTTCTAAAAGGAGTTTCTTTTAAATGCATTTTTTAACATCTAAATGCATAAATACATTGTATATCACCACTCATTCTTATGTTTCCCAGATGAATAACAAAAATTTTTGTACATAACAAATATCTCCCCAAAGAGCTTTCAGCCCCACTACATGTAATGTAGCCTACATTCTATTGGCATTTTGTGAGTGCATCTTCCAACCCAGTAAATTAATTTTAAAACCTAGGTCTTAAACGCAATCTGAAAATCAGTGTTCTGCAGCAGTGCAGTGGTTACCAGCTGCAAGTGGAGAAAACGGAAGTCAGATTCAGTCAGAACCAAGGAATGGCATGGTAGTCACTGGAAAGTCAAAGAAGGAAGCAACTCTGGGGTGTCAGCAACAACACAATTGAAGCATCTGATGGTGGGCAGGGAGGCAAATCAATTGAGTAGACGTAAGAATTAAGTGGCACTAAAACATGGATGAGAAATTTATGTTTGAAGTTATCAAAATCTTGGTTCAAATCCCAACCCTCTCCAGCTCTGAGCTGGACAAGTTGTTGTGAAGATGCAATGAGACTGTTTAAAGAGCTTAGACCAGTCCCTGGCAAATAGGAAACATTTATTCACATAATGCTAGCCTCTTGACACTGGTGATGAGAACAGGCTCAGCTGACAGAAGACGATAATAGGAAAAGTAACACATAAAGATGTCACCAGAAGACAAATCTCCGGATTTAAGATTTGGAAGTTGCAACAAGTCTTGGAAACTTAGCCAAATTGTATATAACCAGGCCCATATGAAATGGAGTGCTATTGCAAGTTATTGCGCTGAGGAAGTTGAGGCCCTAAGACCAAAATGTTGGAAAATGGCTTGGATTTAGAATAATGAAGAAGGGAGGTCAGGAGCTAATCCTAAAGTAATGACAGGAAGTTGGAGGGTGTCCCTGAGAGAGGTCACTTCTGGTAAGGAGCATTGGGAGAGCATGGAGGCAGAGGAGTCCTGTAAATTAAAATCCAGTGATTTGGGAATAAAACAAGCCTCCCAGTTTGCTTGAATAAAGTACTTGAATCTGAACCAACATTTTTTTTTGCTCCCAATGCGTATATCAGGATAAAATATTTTGACACATCATAAAATGCACATAATTCATAGATACAATACTTTACACAAGAATGTAACATAACATACTGTTCAGATAGTCATATGCCTAATGCTTAGTGCTAGGCATTCAAAAATATTTGTTGAATAAATAAGAACTCCCAGCTCTGCCATTTACTTAACCACCCACAAAAAAATTGTGTCTTCAGCAAGATGGATATGGTGATACCCACCTCATGGAGTGAGATAACATACATGAAGTACCTGGAATATACTAAGCACTCAATAAATAGTAGGTGATGTTGTTGTTTGAACTATGTGTCAAACGCTACTGCAAATGCCTTATAAGCATTTAAAAATTATACCACAGAAAACATTTTCTATTTCATGTGGGAAATACGTATGTTTTATATTTTAAAGAGAAAAATGCATTTAAACAACCAGTCAAGTGTATGACACACATCATCTTGACTGTATATTGGATTAATTCATCTATAATTAATGTGTTATTCATTTCCAGGACCAATGGAAATATCTACTATTTCCCAGCACACCTGGCCTGCACAGATATGCGGGTCTGATATAAAGTCAGGAATTCAGGAAGCTATAGGGGATTCCAACCCTCTATTTTTCCAAGAGTAAAAGAACTTCTGAATCGAGAGCTGAGTAAGAAATATAGTGCTCTTTTTGATAATCTGTCAAAAAAATTACAACCACGTCAGGCATGTTTTATGATTACAGATTGCTCAAAGCTATTATGAAAAGTACTTGCAACAAGTGAGATGTCTGGCATTCTCGGCAGTTCAGGGATCAAACCTCAGTGCCTTGTTCTAACATCCCATTAGGACAGAAGTGCCCTTCCTGAGAATGTGGTGGCAGCATAATGACATCCTGGCACCTGGACCTGTTACACTGCTCTCTCTGAAGTAGTGAATTCTTTCATCAGCAGGAGAGAGAAGGGTGAACTGTATAAAGTGGAGCCTGAGAGTGTGTATTTTGTTCTTTAAAAAGAACATAAAAATCTTTTTTTCAGAATGGGGCAATGGAGGTTTGAAAACTCAGAACAAAATCAAACCTCAACTCTTTATCCTTTCATGGCTGATGTTGACAATGTTTGTTGACTTTAGGGACTTGCATTTCATCATCTATCGAATAGGGAGATAGCTATCTCTCTGGCCAAAATTAAAGTAATATGAATACATTTGAAAATATTAGGGATGATCAACTATTAATTTCCCCTCTTCTCTTCCATTCTACTCTGTTTTTTCAGAAAAGCAGAGGTTAAAATAGTGTTACTAGCTAAGTCCACAGCAGGATAAACTGCTGATGTAAATTTTGTGGGCTCAGAAAACTTGTTAACAATTTGGCAAGAATGCTGAATTTTATCTTTTTGCAGCAAATCTTAAGATGAGTAGTAAAAATAGAGGATCATGGATAGTCTAATCACATAAAACTCAGATGTTGACATTTTCAAATTGTTTTCTGGAAACTCAAGAGAACCATAAAAACAATAACCAATGATGACTTCACTTGAGATGTTCAGGTGGAAACAAAACACTGTTGAGAGCACAACAGGTGAACCAAAGACCACTAGAAGGTCATGACCTGAGATTCCTGTGGATTGAGGCACACTATGTAATACGGTTGTATTTATCATAGAACTGGATGACTGCTAAGTTGTAAGGTCAGGTTGTGCCTTCATTAATCAGAAACACTATATTGCCATCCCCATTTCCATGCTTTGTGCCTTTCTAAATACAAGGGTCAGATTTACATACGTTAGTACCAAACAAGGTGAAAACATAATTAGCAGCAAAATAGAAAATTCTAATAAACCCCACAAAACGTAAGGGAGCCAATCATTCTTAAC
This sequence comes from Aotus nancymaae, assembly GCF_030222135.1. Taxonomy (NCBI): domain Eukaryota; kingdom Metazoa; phylum Chordata; class Mammalia; order Primates; family Aotidae; genus Aotus; species Aotus nancymaae. The sequence continues at coordinate 114,178,520 of NW_026988425.1, forward strand.
AAATAAGAAACGATTTGCTGGAAATTTCTTGTTATTCCTTAAGTACAGGAATATGCAAGCTAATAATGAAATTTCTTCTTAGGATGAAAACTATAAAGGTTTCCATTTCATGTTGGAGGTCACTGAATTGATATGTTTAACTCTTCTTTATATGTAGATAATAGATCTAAAGTTTTTGAAATCCTGTATAAACAATAAGCTTCCTTTTACCAGGCAGGAGCTACAGTTTTCTTCCCCTGATTGCAATATTGATATTTGCAGTTTTTCTATTTTTCTTTTTTAAAAAAGTATCCATAAAGACAGGAAACATTTTAGTAAGTAATTGTGGCAGCGTCTCCCACTCAAGACTCTCAGTTTGAATTAATGATTTTTTTCCTCCTAAAGAAAACAAAACCTGACAAGTACACAATCATGTCATCTGTTAAGAATATTCAATGACTATGTTTTCTTGAGATAAATAAAACTGCTTTTCGCAGTGTGGCAACTCCTCAAAGAGCTAAAAACAGAACTACCATTCGACCCAGCAATTCCGTTACTGGATATATAACCAAAATACTACAAATCGTTCTACATTAAAGACACGTGGCAGGTGTCATTGCAGCACTATCCACAATAGCAAAGACATGGAATCAACCTAAATGCCCATCAATGGTAGACTAGATAAAGAAAATGTGATACATATACATCATGGAATACTATGCAAGCATACAAAAGAATGGAATCATGTCCTTTGAAGGAACATGGATGCAGCTAGAGGCCATTACCCTTAGGAAAGTAATGTAAAAATAAAAACTTGTTCTCACAAGTGGGAGCTAAATGAATGAGAACACATGGACACAAAGAGAAGAACAATAGACACTGTGGCCTACCTAAAGTGAAAGCTAGGAAAAGGGAGAGGGTCAAAAAAATAAATAACTGTTGGGTACTAAGCTTAACATCTGGGTGACAAAATACTCTGTACAGGAAACCTCAGTGACACAAGTTTACCTGCACATGCACTCCTAAACCTAAAATTTTAAAATCCTGCACAGGTACCTGTGAATCTAAAATAATAGTTTTAAAACTTCTTTTCCTGCACCCTTATTTTGCTAATACAATGAGTCAAAGACACTGAGTTGTCAAATGGAAAAGGGTTAAGTCCGGAGGGGAAGCAGGAATAATAACAAAGTCCATACCCTCGGTGTCTGAAGAATCAGTAACAGACTCCCAAGCACTCTACATCACCTTCAAATATCCCCTGTGAGCACACTCTCTCATGTATTTAATATACCTCTTTCCACATCCCATTTCTTACACTGTATTAGTGAAGAAACGGTATTTTTGTGCTTGTGAAGTTATATAAATGGGATTTTGATATATATTTAGTTGTGTTTTCTCTTTCATGCAATTATGTTTTTAAGATTCCCCCGTTGTTCGCGTCAGTTTCATTGTGCCTGCAATATAGTATTGCTTCATAAGCATACCCCATCTTACAGGAAAGACGTTTACCATCTTATTGATGAACACCTAGGTTGTTCCTAACTCTTTCCCTTAAAAAAAAAATGCTAGACAACATCCCCATATGTATTTTCCTATGTTATATATGAGAATTTCTCAGGAGTATAAGACCAAGGATGAGACAAGCGAATTATAAAATATATCTACATTCAGTTTCAATAAATAGTGCCAATTTCCATCTAAAATGGCTGCATCAGTTTATAACCCCACAAGCAACACTGTTTAGCTTCACTCCAACAATCCTCGAGAATACCCAGCTTTCACAATCTTAACAAATGGTATCCCTCAGTTGCTTTGATTCCATTTCGCTGGTTACTAGTGAAGTAGGTCCTTCACACACTCCTGAGATGTTTGGCTTTACCTTTCTGCAAATTGTCCATTCCTATCCTCAGCTCATTCTTCCCTATGAGTTACTAACATATATACATACATATATAATAGATGTTTATCATTCGATAGACACAGACATAAAAAAATACCACTCCTGGTCATTTATCTGTCTGCTACCTTTACCTGCGATAGCCTTCATTGAATAAAATCTTTAATTGTGATTTAGTCAAATGCATTAATTTTTCCTTGGTGCTTTATACTCTGAGTCTTGTTTAAAAGATGGGATAATTAAATATTTTCCTACATTTCTTTTTATCAATTGTATAATATTAAGTTTCACTTTAAGGCCTTTAATCTACTTAGAGTTCATTGCTATAGATGCTGTAGTTATCTATAATAAGTTGATTTTTCCCAGCAGTATTTACGAAGTGCTCCATTTCTCCATTAATTTTACTGTTTTTTTTTAAAACTATGTACCGAAGTCCCCTGCACATGGGTTTGTTTCTGGACTCTAAACTGTTCCAGGATTCAGTTCTGAAGGCAGCATTCTTTCTGCACTTTCTTTTGTGAAAGAAAGCCACTTTCATGCCTTTGTGCTATGCTGTGCTATACAGCACATCTAATTCTACCTGACCTGCTAGCCCTACAGCCTTGTTCTTCTTTTTCAAAAATTTAAAAATATTTTCAGTTTCTATTATTTCTTGTAAACCTTAAGTAAATTTTCAAGGTTTTCTAAAAATTCTTTCTCCATCTGTATTGAATTTGCAGGTTAAACACCTTTCCAACATTGCCATGTCTTCCTAAGAATGACACATTATAGCTCCCTTTATATGGTGCTGTGTCCTCTAAAGCAGTTTTAAATTTCTCTATACAAGTCTTATGTATTACTTGTATAATAATTAATTCCTAGGTCACTTGTGACTTTTTTCTATTTTAAATAGCATTTTATTTACTATTACTTTTTCTCATCTTTTATTTCGGGGATAAGGAATAAATGTTGACTATAGTCTATAGATCTGCAATCAAGCTATCTAGCTAGACTCTCTCTCTTATTAGTTCCAATGTTTACAAATGATTATTTGGAATTTATAGGTAAATGTTACAAAAATAACATGCCTTATACAGCTCCTTTTTTATTTCTGTTCTTATTTTTATATCTAGCGCCTCTAATACAAAAAAGAAAAACAGCAGAGAATCTTCATCTTGTTTCAGACTTTTAAAAAAAATTTCTGAAGTTTTTTAGATGCAATATTTTCTATAGTTTTGTGTTCAAAAGATCTTATCAGCATATACTTTTTTCTGCTTTTTTTAGTTAAACATGTTTTTTTATTGAGGCCATTAATGATGAATTACACTGGAAGATTATCTTATGTTCACATGTCCTATCCTCAAGTTTCTAGGATGAATTTCAATTGTTCATGGTAGATTCAAATATTGCTTTATTGGGCCTATAATTTCCTTTTCTTATATTCATCTTATCCAGTCTTAGTTATACAGCCTTCAAAATAATGAGCTGGACAGATATTTTGCCTTTTTTTTTAAATCACATAACAATATGTATAAGATAAGGCTATTTTCCTAGATGTCTAGGTCTTGTTTTAAGCTGTATTTTATTCATCTTTTTTTTTTTTTTAAGACAGGATCTTGCTCTGTTGCCTACACTGGAGTACAATGGCACTATCATAGCTCTCACAGCAGCTGTGAACTCCTGGGCTCAAGCAATCCTCCAATCTCAGCCTCCTGAGCATCTGGCATTACAGGTGCATACCAACATGCCTTTTTTTTTTTTTTTTTTTTTTTTTTTTTTTGACTAATTTTAACTTAACACCTCCCTGTGTCCATGGGTTCTCATTGTTCAACTCCCACTTAGGAGTGAGAACATGTGGCGTTTGGTTTCTGTTCCTGTGTTAGTATACTGAGGATGATGGCTTCCAGCTTCATCCATGTCCCTGCAAAGGACACGATCCTCATTTTTTTTTTTTTTTTTTGAGACGGAGTTTCGCTCTTGATACCCAGGCTGGAGTGCAATGGCGCGATCTCGGCTCACCGCAACCTCCGCCTCCTGGGTTCAGGCAATTCTCCTGCCTCAGCCTCCTGAGTAGCTGGGATTACAGGCACGTGCCACCATGCCCAGCTAATTTTTTGTATTTTTAGTAGAGACGGGGTTTCACCATGTTGACCAGGATGGTCTCGATCTCTTGACCTCGTGATCCACCCGCCTCGGCCTCCCAAAGTGCTGGGATTACAGGCTTGAGCCACCGCGCCCGGCCACGATCCTCATTTTTTATGGCTGCATAATATTCCGTGGTGTATACATAACACATTTTTTTTTTTCATCCAGCCTATCATTTCTGGACATTGGGTTTGGTTCCATGTCTTTGCTATTGTAAATAGTACTGCAATACACCTACATGTGCATGTGTCTTTATAGTAGAATGATTTCCTTTCTTTTGGGTATATACCCAGTAATGGGATTGAGTCAAATGGTATTTCTGGTTCTAGATCCTTCAGGAATTGACACACTGTCTTCCACAATGAATGAACTAATTTACATTCCCACCAGCAGTGTAAAAGCTATTTCTCTGCAGCCTTGCCAGTTGTGTTTCTGGACTTTTTAATAATCATGATTCTGACTGGCGTGAGATGGTATCTCATTGTGGTTTTAATTTGCATTTCTCTAATGATCAGTGATGATGAGCTTTTTTTTTTTTCATGTTTGTTGGCTACATAAATGTCTTCTTTTGAGAAGTGTCTGTTCATATCTTTGCCCATTTTTTGATGGGGTTGATTGTTTCTTTTCTTGTAAATTTCTTTAAGTTCTTTGTAGATTCTGGATATTAGATCTTTGTCAGATGGGTAGATTGCAAAAATTTTCTCCCATTCTGGAGGTTGCCTGTTCACTCTGAAGCTAGTTTCTTTTGCTGTGCAGAAGCTCTTTAGTTTAATTAGATGTTGTTTGTCAATTATGGCTTTTGTTACATTTGCTTTTGGTGTTTTAGTCATGAAGTCTTTGCCCATGCCTATGTCCTGAATGGTATTGCCTAGGGATTTTTTTTTTATGTTTTATAATTGATTCAGAGAATTTTTAACTTGGTAGTTTTTTAATTATATGAGTAATATGTTTCTGTTTAATAAACATAACATATAATTCAAAAGATACTATCATGCCTATATTCTCATATATTCTGAAAAACCAATTTATACTGTTATACATAGCATAGGAATATTAAAAGAAATAACAGTGGGAAAAAGAATTACACATTGTGAAATGATTCCTACAATCAAGCTAATTAGCATATCAGCTTGTACAGCAATGTATAGTCTAATATAGACTAAAAAAAAGTATGTGTATATATATATTTGTGTGTTGGGGTGAGGGGATGCATGTATTTGTTGACACACTACAACATTCATAAGCTTAACCTCTGATCTCACGCATACAAATAGGCTGCTTAGACCCATGCCTATTCCTTCACTAATTCATTTACCAGTGTATTTCATATCTATTCTTTTACTTAATAAATATTGCCTCAAGTGGGTCATTTGTTCTATATCCAGAGAATACAGCAATGAACCCAACAAACACTTTGTACCAATAAACACTGACTTTGCTCTTGTGTAGTTATGTTGAGAAAGACTCCATTCTACTCTTTTGTTCTGTGGTATATAAATGGCAGACATACAAAATGCTGGCACCACTTGCAATTTCTACTAGGTTGTCACTTAAAATATTAAGAACAAACCTCACTAGAAGTGGGGTGGTATTATAAGAACATCCAATTCTTTTCTCTCTCTAGTTTCTCAGATGGACTAAGGATATTAGACCTGCACAGGCTAAGGAATGTCTAAATTGGATATTGAAGAGTAATTGGGATTGTAGTAGATAGACATTGAAGTTAAAGGTCTCACAGACACAGGCAACAACATTAAAGGCATAAGATTTGGACTTTGGTGGTGCTTCCATGCAAGATAGGATTGTGCAGTGAGAGCCTGTGGCCAACAGGAGGTGGGGCAGAGAAGATGGAGACTTCTGTCAGCACTGAAGAGCCAAAATGCAGAGTCAGAGCATGCAGTGTGGACTTGGCAAGGATTGTGAACAACTTTCTGAAACAACAATAACAAGTCCTCCTGCAAATGATCCTTTTTGTACTTTTCTAGACCTATATAAGAAAAGCAATATATTTTTTTTGAATCTAGAATAGCCTTGATTTAAATAATGGAAAAAATGGCACAGAAAAGTAAATTAAGGACCAGTCTCACAAATAATGATTAAAAACAATACAGACTAAAAATGTAATAAAATTCAGAAAAATTTAAAAAGGAATAACCCTGAGCAATCAAGTCTAGAGTACAGACCTGAGGAGTACATTAAAAGATCAAAGGATAAAAGCTATCTGAATACCTAAATAAATGTAAAAAGAAACAGTTTAAAGCTGAGATTTCTTTCTGATTTAAAACAAAGGAATAAAACTTGATAGAAAAGGAAAAAGCAGATATTCCACAGCAATATTATAAATGAGTGTGTGTGTGTGTATGTGTGTAAATGTATGTATTTAATAATATATACCAGCCAAAGTCAAGGCTGAAGGTTCATGTCGCCAGCAGAAAATGGACTAAAGGCTTATAGAATAATTATGAAAATTTATTTTAGATTATTTTGTAATTAAAGACTACTGAAGTCACATTTTAAGTATGACTTTACAGTGTAGGGCTAGTAATTTCCAGGTCTCTCCACAGCCACATCACACTTGTGGCCACGACACTGCATACTTGCATTACCATGCAGGGTATTGCATCTGAGGTCATTAGAGATATTTGGGGCAGTATCTTGATTTCTCTAATTTTTTTCCCTCCTTTATGTTCTTACGTCTGGAATTTACATGATTCATTATGGATGCTATTGTACATAATTTTGACATTGATTTTAATTTTTGTTTCCTGTAAAATTTTGAATGGGTAAAGTTGACATTCTGCTCTTGATTTATCCTAATAAGAAGTGACAAATTCTCTATACTTTTATCTGGAGGATGCCTGTTCCAAATGGATTTAAATAGCTAAAGATAAATACAGTTCCTAAAGGTTACTTTGGTTGATATAAATGTTAGCACAAAATAATTTTATGAAGTTTGGAATTATGATATCTTTTCATTGTTTCTGTTGCATTTCAAAATAATTTACAGCTGTTGGCCTAAAAACGGTCTAATTAAATAATCCACTCTCTTCATATTTATAATAACTATTAATCTATTTTATTAATCACAGGCAAGTTTTTAATAATTACTTTTGCTCATAAAGATAACAACTCTTATAATCATTAATTATTACATCATTTAAAAACTATTAATAACTTTATTATATACTTGAAATATGCTGAGATAGTTGATCTCAAGTGTTTCATGTTTCATCACACACACACAAAATTGTAACTATGTGAGGTGATATGTTAATTAGCTTGATTGTGGTAATCATTTCACAATGTATATGTATATCAAAATATCAGGTTGTATACCTTAAATGTATACAATTTTAACTTTTTAATTATACCTCAGTAAAGCTGGAAAAATATCTTGCTATTTTATATGTAACCAGTGGCGTATCAACATAAAAAATAATGCATTTGTTCAAAATAATGCAGAATGCTTCTCCTTACAAAAAGTGAATACTAAAAGATATTGCAGTATGTTCCAAAGATATATCCTGTTTGTATCATTAACACTGTCGTGGTTGTTAGATATCATAGAAGTCTACACGATCATTTGACCACTTATTATGCACTAAGTCCAGAAAGTAGCCACTCATATTCATTCAGCTTTCCAAAGGCCCCAGGTCAAGGCAAAACCAAATGTTGCTATGGGCAGAATATGGGAACCATGGCTGAACATGTGAGCAGCCCTAATGTAAATGCACGTGTGTTTCTGTGTGTGTGTACATGTGGCCACAGATAGATGATAGGTGGGTTAAAAGACAAACTGCATCATCTGTGAAAGCTAGTAATGATTCAATGTTGTTGTTTTCTTCTTTGAACATCTTGCTTAAATGTTTAATTAGAGTTATTATGTCTAAACAAAAGCCAAAGTCATGTTCAGTAATAAAACGCTGGGATCTCAAATAAACTCAGGACCCATTTAAAGATGTCCACTCACCATTGTTGTTTAATCAGTCACATTATTTCACCAGACAGGAAAGTAATATCTGGTCACGGCCAAGGTAGTCAAGGGTCTGCCTGGGTAAGTCTATATTGTGTGGTCTCTGTTTAGAAGCTGAGAGTGTTTGGTCCATTATGGCTATCAGGGCAGCCTGTGCTCACTAAGCTAATGAAACCAAAGTCTCATCAAATAAAATGTAATTCTTCAACATTTTTTTCTGTATTTTTGCTTATTGTTTTACAGTTTTTGTCTTTCTAGTACATAAGAAATAGAGTTTTAGAATCACATTAAGTATGAAATACATAGAGCAAAGTTCTTGCTACACCCATTTTATAAGAAAAGGATCAGTATTTGTAGCAAATGCTTCTCTCATTTATTCCTCACAAAAAAAAAATTAGATGCAACATGAATTGGCAAGTTACATTTCACAGATAAGGAAATCACAGTTTGCCCAACATCTCACGATAGTTAGGCACAGGCCATCATACTTCAAATCTGGGATCTTCCCTGCTCTTCCCTGATGCCCGTTGGTCATGTTAGCATCTGCTTTCCTTGGCAAGAGGTCTGCATAGCTTAATAGAGCAGTGAGGTCCCTGAAAGTCAGAGGATTTGCTGGAGTTTATGCCAGAGCAAAGTTCCATGCATTTCTCAAGACAGTTGCTCAGTGCAGCACCTGACTTTCTCCTAGAGCAGCAGCTATCGCTCCTGGCAGCACAGCGACCACGCTAAGCTCAGCCTCTGCACAGCCCTGGATTTCTTCCACCCTCTCTCCATTTCTGTAATTACCTCTAAATTTAACACACGGTCATTAATGATGGTGCCTATGAGAATGTGATAATATTTTCCTTCCTTTATTGGGTAAGTCCATCTGCCTGTCTTTCCCTACATTTTTAACAAGTGCAGCCTTATATTAGCAAACCACGGGGTTTTTTCCTGACCCCGGCTTCCATGCAAAGCTTCTGGTTTTCTCTATTCTAAAGTTCACTGAAGTATTTTTCTGCTTTCCTGCAGTTTTTAAGTAGATAATAAGTTCCAAAATTCACCAGCCTTTCGCTGAAAGAAGCTTGTCACGGTGGTTGGTAGCTAATGAAGGCCCCTTTAGTTTATCTTCATCAATTGTCAAATATTTGAGTCCGTGAAGTGGTGTGATGAGGTACAAAGACAGATATTTGAAGGGATTTTAACTCATTTGAGCAATTACATGCTTAACTGCCCTGCGATAATCTGTCAGTCTGAGTCTTTTCTACACAGCACAAGTGGGGAGCGTTAGAATAGCTGGATTTAGAACATAAAGGCTTAGTCTGAATGGAAGAAAGGCACCAGAGAGATTAATTGCCAGTAACAAACAGCAGGGCTGCTTGCAAGTTATATATCACATAGTTACCTACCAGCAGTGATGGGGGCCAGCCCACAGAGAGCAGCCCGGGTTGGGACAAAACAACCCCTGCACAGAATCCTGAGCACTGCCACCAATTTACACGGAGGTAGAGAATTCCATTTCTTCACAGCATATACTTGCATGTAACATACACATACATTAATACATGCAATGAAAGCATATTACTGAAAAGTAGCAGCTTTTGTGGACAAACTCATCAATTTAGAGGCTCCTTCTGGGGCGGTTCATCTAATAGTCAACTGAGATTACTAACCCATCATTCCCACATGATAACAGTGTGATTTATTCAAGTATTACAAATTGAAATAAATTGTAATGACCAGAGAGCCAAAATGGACTTGAAAAAGAACAAATCACTAGCTGATTTCGTATCTTACCATAAGCCACAGTTATCGAGACAGTGTAGGGTTGGTATAAGTGTAGACACACAGACCGATGGAACAGAATAAAATCTCTGCATAAAGTAAGTAAAATAATTTCATGAACGAATTTCCAGTCTAAAAGAACAAATACCAAGGAAATGGGTTTTTGTTATTGTTGTTGCGGTTGTTACTGAATGTTCATTTTTTTTCTACCCTTCCTTGACTCCTGTTTGATGTGTTGTTTTTCCAGCAGGAGACATCTAAAATGACACCACGTTCATTATGTTTATAGACTGCAATGTAGGATGAGATACGCTTCCACTTACTCATGTGTCCATGCACTAATTCACTTGTTTATTCATTGATCTAATATTTCTTAAGTATCCTTTGAAGTTCATTTAGAGGAGATGAAGAGTGTGCCTGGGCATGGGGTTCTGGGGACCATGTTTAAAGAAGGTGACATCTCAGGGGTCTCTGAAGACTGGAAGAATCCTTAGAGAAGTGGGGAGGGGCAGGCATTTCATGTGGAGCAAAAAGCATGAGCAAAACATGGTGAAAAGAACACTATGTGTGGTTTAGATATAAGGAGTATCTACCTTGGGAGGCCAAGCTGTGGAAACGTGATTAGAAAGGCAGGTTAGAGGCAGACCGTGGAGGACCTTTACTGCCATACCAAAGAGACTGTACTTAACCTGTGGCTGAGGATCCAGTATGGGAAGGTTTGGGGGTAACAGGTATGCCTCAAGAAGGTTTGCCTGAGAGAAATTATGTGAGGAGAAAAGAACTAAACCAGTAAAATAGCTTTATTGGTATCCCAAGCAAACACAAAGTGATAGAGTGGTACAACGTTAGGAAAGGAGGAATGGAGAGAAGGAAGGATAGTTGGAATTCACAGGGCTTGTCCTTTGATTGGATGTGGCAAATTATAAAGAGGAAGGCATAGATGACTCCAGGTTTTGAGCCTGGGTGTTAGAAAGGGGAGTTGGTGCCATTAAAAATGAGGACTTGGCCCCACACAGTGGCTCACACCTGCAATCCCAGCACTTTGGGAGGCTGAGGCGGGCAGATCACCTGGGGTCAGGAGTTTGAGACCAGCCTGGCCAACATGGTGAAACCCCATCTTTACTGAAAAAATACAAAAATTAGCCAGGCATGGTGGTGTGAGCCTGTAATCCCAGCTACTTGGGAGACTGAGGCAGGAGAATTGCTTGAACCCAGGAGGCAGAGGTTGCAGTGAGCCGAGATTGCACCATTGCACTCCAGCTTGGGAAACAGAGCAAGGAGGACTCAGGGGAAAGGGATGAAGGGCAGATACAAACAGGAAGATGACTGTGTTCCTTCAGACAAGTAGTGTCCATGGTAGCTGTTCTGGTCCACAGTAGATCAAAAGGCAGAGTTAGGGCTTTAAAGAGTGCCATGGCCCAGGGCACAGGTCTCACATTGTCTGCACCAGCATTGTGGTTGGCAAGCACAGAGCGAGGAGTTCCATGGGGACCCCCTGCCTGAGGGAAGAGAAGTGCACACCGATCTTCAGCAACTTTCTTCTGAGCAACCTTGAACTGAAGGCTTGCAGATGCATTCCATTAACTCACTGCCACCCTGCAAGACTTACCTTCATTCCTACGTGGTCACTATGTGTCATAACCAGGTCTGACCTGACTTTGAGGGATGAACAGGCAGGTAAGAAGGAAAAAGTGAGGGAGAAAATAAGAGGAAAGCTCATCTGTGGAAAAACTGGTAGCATTTCATACATGAAGCTATTTTCCTTCTGTGCGCTTTAGATTCCTCATCTCAAAACAGGTGAAAACCTCACAGATGAGAATGGGTGAATGAAAGGATCATGTTCACCAGTAAGGAGCTACTCAGTCCTTCTCTAGAGAGTAATGCAGAATAGACGTACAAAATGAGAAGACTGTCCGAGTTATGCACTTTTTACTGCCACTCTTGAGTCATCTAAATTTTCAAGATTCTATTTGTGTAACTATTGGTTAGCATATAGTAGTTGCTCAGTACATCTTTATGAAATGTATGAGTTGATACACAAAAGGCTTCACAACCATATCTTTATGCCTTGGGCTTAAAGTTTGGATTTAGACTGGGAAGAAATTAAGATCAGTAATAAAATTGCGCCATAGACGGTTTCTTGGTAGTCTCCATAGAAGGTGGCAGGATGAGTGGTAAGTGGATGGCCGGGGATTTGCTGTTTCTAAGGAAGAAGTGAAAGGTCTCTATTAGAAGGGAAAGACCCTAGAGAGGAATTTAATCATGTGAGAAGGTAGAAAAGCATCATTTTGTTTCAGCCAGAAGTGTATATAATGAATCAAACCATTCCCAAGGTATTCATTAAATGGTATTTGATCCCTGTTACTTGAGAGACAATGGGATTTCCAATAGCATGCTTCTGGATTTGCTTACCCATTGGAGATATGTGTGTATATATATATATATATTGCTTTTCCACCCATGATTTGCACCCAGCCCCACTTGGGGACAATGTGTTTGGAGTCAGCTTGCCAGCATTAAGAAGAAATTTCTAACCCTGGAACACACTGGACAACTGGCCCATCAAGACATTGCCTTGATGACAGGTTTTTCTTGCCATGTGTTCCGTGTATCATGTAGTGATGACTTCACAAAAAGCACCTCGTGTGATCATTCTCTTCTCTCCTTCCTCCATCCCTCCCACAAGCAAGTACTAAGCAACCAATTCCTGCTCCTAGAGCTGGGAAGAACTCTCAACATCAGATGGCATGAAAGGGGACCTCCCTTTCCCCAGCTAGGTTTAAGGATTTTTAGTCCAAAGCAGCTCAACCCAAGCTAAATTTTTTCAGAAATGCCTGCTTCACCCTAGCATGCCATTAAATATCACATGATGCTCTTTAATATATTCATCCATTTTAATAGAGAAACGCTTGGTTTCCAAAATAGTTTCATAAAATGGTGCTCTCATTTTCCTATACAACTTGGCAGCACACGTTCCTAGACTCCCTGCACCCCAATTGGAGAAGCACGTTCTTGGGAAAGAGATGGAAAGTAAGATGACCACCCTCAAACCCCACAGTCTAGTAGGGATAGTGAATGAGGAAGCAGCAGTGCAGCATGATGAGAGTTATGAGAGTTACGAAAGCAGCACACACAGGATCTTTGGGATGATGACAAGTGCTGCTCTCTTCCCGTATAGTTGTTGTCACACAATCAGGATAAACGGCCTAACTGAGCACCTCCCAGAGAAGTTGAAACTGACAAGCTAAGGAAGGCCTTTGATCTATGATGAATACATACCACATCATTTCAGAAGGTTGAACGTATGACGCTTAGTTCTAAACATCACAGTGCTGCTCAGGGCCATTTCCAGGTGCAGTCTGCCATCTGCCTCCAGCCAGTGTGTGATTGCCCACACCCCAAGAATGGCACAGAGTCGGACAATATGTGCAGTTCATTCATCTTTGCATCACCCAGGCAAGTCTGTCTCCACAGCACAACTAACCAGCAGCTTGGCTGTCCCTCTCCACATGGAAATGGCTATTCCACCACCTCCAACTCATCCCAGCCACGGGATGGCCCCACAAACCAGCTGCCACATCTCAGGATCCCTGTGCTTCTAGACAGGGCTCACCTGTCCTGCTGCCATCACTGCTGATGTGATCTTTCGTTTGAAACAGACAGCTCAAACTGAATTTCAAAGTGCTCTAGTAACAGTAACGATATGCCCAGGCAGTCTTTGGAGCCCAGCTGACTCTGTTGGCAGCAGCACAAGAACTCCACATAATCTGTTTATTCCTATTGTCCAAGAGGCAGCACATGGTGATGGCAGAGAGCGCACCTATGTACCAATGTGACTTGCCATCGTTGGCAGTCATATGCTACACCCTGATAGCTGCATACGGGTGCGTCGTGGCACACCGAATGCCATAGCAGTCACAAAACCACACACGCACCTGCTATATGTAACCAAACCCTCCTAAGTCCCAAGACACGCACTGTGCTGATGCCTGACTGCTAACGCAGAGATGAGATTTCCTTCATGTTGTTAGCACAGCCTGCCTTTGAGGACCCTACATTTCAACAATTGTGGAAAGGCTTCTCTCTAAAGGCAAACTGACAGATTACTTCTCTGCTTGATGTCTTCAAGGACCCCCTGTTTTGTAAATATGAAAGACTGAACTCCATCATATGACCTGATGCATGAGTCGTGTCCCTGCCCTCCCTCTATAGGGAGCTACTTATCAATCCCCAAGCAGGTTGTCCTCTTGTATCCCACTATACTTCTGCTCACAGTGTTTCTTCTCCCTGGAATGCCATTCCTTCTCCTTCTACATAGGAAACTTCTGTTTGGCCCTCCAGGCTGAGCTGGGATGCTGCCTTGCCTTTCAGCACAGCGAATCACCCCTCCTTTGCTCCCCAGAGCATGCGTGCATGCTTCTTTTGCAGCACAGCTTTGGCTACTCCATCCTGATTTATCTGTATATGTGACTCAAGCTGGTCTGATTCTCCCCAGAAAGGGTCACATCTTTGTAACCTTTGGCCTGGTCCTTGGAGTATGTGAAAGGTAGTAGATATTCTATCCCCCTTTTGCGAACTTTGGATTTATTTAGATCTATGAAACAGAGACAGAGCTAAGACTTCCTTCAGAATCAAAGTCAAACACAAACTAAAGTATATCCAGGGGCCAAGTGAGTAGCAGAAATGAAATGAATAATGTTCACCCAGTGGAGACTTTGATAAGCTGAAGCACTCATGACCAGCTCCCAGGGAAGTGGCGGCACTCAGCTCCAGCCAGTCACGGCCAGGCAGGGCTGTGAGGTCAGTACCCCCAGGTCGTTTTATTCCCATCTACTCCCACCATCACTCCACTGAGATACTCCAGAAATCCGCATTTTTGTTTCAATTTTTTCTGACTTTTAAGTGAGAGAAATAATCTTAAAACTTCTAAGATAATGTTTGCAGAAGCACAACAAATCTGTGAGTCAGATATAACCAAGAAATTGCCAGATTCAAACCCCGACTTTACCTAACCTCTTCTCGTCATAGTCCAGGAAAGGCTAAGTCTTCCTCACCCCCAACCAGATACCTCTAAAAGTGCAGAGGATAGTGTAGCTAATTAATTATGAGTGTTAATAGCCTGATGCTTTTAAACCATCAGTGTTGAGAGGAAGTTATGTCATCAAGGGGGTAGTTTAATATACTAGTATAAATATTACCTTTACCTAATGCACCCTCAAATTGTCACCTCCAAATACTGAAACATAAATGTGCTTGGAATTTATAATGCTGAATACAGTGGAGCAAGGTCAAGCCATAAGTCTAACATTTCATATGTCTGACTTTTATATCTGACATCCCCATTCCCTTGGGGCACAACTTTTTAATTATTATTTGCAGATCACCTTTTTCTTAACCACCTGAGAAGTGCAATTATCACCCTGAAATGCAGTGTCTGGGGTCTCTTTTTTTTCTGAAATGGAAATCATATATTGAATTAGAGACTTAGGCATACAATTTATTGCTATAGATTCCCTGACAGCCAGTCAGAAATATGTGTGTTCACAATGTGAAAACTAGTTCATAATTAGAGTGAAACTTGGATCATTTTAAAAAGGAAACAAAACAGATACAATCTCTATTGCTTTTCCGTAAGATTATTATTTTCTTCCCATCACCATAATTATTCATATCATGGACGCCAGTTTTTGTCCCTTTACTATCTTGATCCTGATCATGAAGTACAGGAATAGGAGATTTTTAAATGAAATTCAAGGAATGCACATTTGGTCTCCATTCCACGTTTGCTGACTGAATTCTCTCCAGCATACTGGCACGCTACCAAAACAGACAGCCACGGCATGAATGAAACTCCAGCTAACATCTGAAGGGAGCAGGGCTCCCAATGGGTTTTAAATTCAAGAGCTCAGAACCACCAATTGAGACACTTAAGATCCATCCTCTTTTCCCTGAGATAAAAGCAGATGTTCAAGTGAGTCGTATGTGTCTGCAGTTACAACATTGGAAGTGTAAAGGGATGATGTTAGGGGAGGGAATGGAGTAGAATAGTGTGGGAAGAGGAATAGCAGCCCTGGCCAGAACTCTGATGGCCAAAACCTGGCCGAAGGACACGACTCTCTATGAAGCTTTGCAATCTCTTAGTTCCAGCTAACTAGTCAGTGAAGTGTAGGCAAATTTGTGCCATTTACAACAAATTTGTTTCTTGAGTAATTGACTTGAATTAAGTAATTAAGTTGCCCTAGATATGAGTCCTACTAGACATTGCTCTTGGAATAATAGAACTAAAATTACCAATGTGCCCAGTTACAAACTTAGTATCATCTGTTTTCATTCGTGGGTTGAGATAGACCTTGCAGTTCCGCCAGTGATCCCAGCCACCTAGCTAATGCCTGAATCCCCTTTGTGACAGATCAACAAAGGGTCATCCATTTTGCATTTCTGTACCTCCTATAATAGGGAAACTTAAAAATATTTTTTCCAATACTGAATCTATCCCTCTTAAGTTTACATCCATTAGTCTAAATCTAAATTATGAGGACATCCAAACCAAAATTAATTTCTTGTCTGTATGACATCTCTGTAGTCTTTCTTCAAACAGAAATAGGCAGCAATTAGGACCTTCAGTGCCTTTTCTGTTCCTGGTTAAATACCCATTATTTTCACTTCCTCTACATGTAATGTGGCTTCTTGACCTTTACTTGACAGAATAACTCCCCCTGGAAAGTAGTTCATAATCTCAAATCTACTACTAACTAGCTGTGAGCCTTGTGCAAGCCACTGCTTACTCAGTAAATTGGGGAGTTATCTTAGACTGGAGGTTTTTCTGACTTCACTTCTACTCTTTAAAAATAATTTGTGTCTTGCACCCTCCCAAGACTAAACCAGGAAGAAGTTGAAACCCTGAATATACCAATAACAAGGGCTGAAGTTGAGGCAGCAATTAATAGCCTACCAACCAAAAAAAGTCCAGGACCAGACAGGTTCACAGCTGAATTCTACCAGACATACAAAGAAGAGCTGGTACCACTCCTGAAACTATTCCAAACAATACAAAAAGAGGGAATCCTTCTCAGATCATTTTATGAGACCAACATCCTCCTGATATCAAAACCCAGCAGAGACTCAACAAAAAAAAGAAAACTTCGGGCCAATATCCATGATGAACATAGATGCAAAAATCTTCAATAAAATACTGACAAATCGATTGCAACAGTACATCAAAAAGCTTATCCATCACAAACAAGTAGGCTTCATCCCAGGGATGCAAGGCTGGTTCAACATACACAAGTCTATCAATGTAATCCAACATATAAACAGAACCAAAGACAAAAACCACGATTATCTCAATAGCTGCAGAGAAGGCCTTCGACAAAATTCAACAGCCCTTTATGCTAAAAACGCTCAATAAACTAGGTATCAACGGAACGTATCTCAAAATAATAAAAGCTATTTATGACAAACCCACAGCCAATATCATACTGAATGGGCAAAAACTGGAAGCATTCCCTTTGAAATTTGGCACCAGGTAAGGATGCCCTCTCTCACCACTCCTATTCAATATAGTATTGAAAGTTCTAACCAGAACAATAAGGCAAGAAAAAGAAATAAAGCGTATTCAATTAGGAAAGGAGAAAGTCAAATTGTCTTTATTTGCAGATGACATGATTGTATATTTAGAAGACCCCATCGTCTCAGCCCAAAATCTCCTTAAACAGATAAACAACTTCAGCAAGTCTCAGGATACAAAACCAATGTGCAGAAATCACAAGCATTCCTATACATCAGTAACAAACTAACAGAGAGCCAAATCAAGGGTGAACTCGCATTCACAATTGCTACAAAGAGAATAAAATACCTAGGAATACAACTAACAAAGGATGTAAAGGACCTCTTCAAGGAGAACTACAAACCACTGCTCAAGGAAATAAAAGAGGACACAAACAGATGGAAAAACATTCCATGCTCATGGTTAGGAAGAATCAATATCGTGAAAATGGCCATACAGCCCAAAGTAATTTATAGATTCAATGCTATCCCTATCAAGCTACCAATGACCTTCTTCACAGATCTGGACAAAACCATCTTAAACTTCATAAGGAACCAGAAGAGAGCCTTCATAGCCAAGACAATCCTAAGCAAAAAGAACAAAGCTGGAGACATCACTCTACCTGGCTTCAAACTATACTACAAGGCTACAGTAATCAAGACAGCATGGTATTGGTACCAAAACAGAGATATAGACCAATGGAACAGAACAGAGGCCTTGCAGGCAATGCCACACACCTATAATCATCTGATCTTTGACAAACCTGACAAAGCAAGCAATGGGGAAAGGATTCCCTGTTTAATAAATGATGTTGGGAAAACTGGCTAACAGTGCACAGAAAGCAGAAACTGGACCCCTTCCTGACACCTTACACTAAAATTAATTCCAGATGGTTTAAAGAGTTAAACGTAAGACCTAACACCATTAAAAACCCTAGAAGAAAACCTAGGCAAAACCATTCAGGACATAGGCATAGGAAAGGACTTCATGACCAAAACACCAAAGCATTGGCAACAAAAGCCAAAAAGTCAAATAGATCTGGATCTAATTAAACTCCAGAGCTTCTGTACAGCAAAAAAAACAATCATCAGAATGAACCAGCAACCAACAGAATGGGAAAAAATTTTTGCAATCTACCCTTCTGACAAAGGGCTAATATACAGAATCTACAAAGAACTAAAACAGATTTACAAGAAAAAAACAAACAACAAACCCATTCAAAAGTGGGCAAAGGATATGAACAGACACTTTACAAAAGAGGACATATATGAGGCCAATGAACATATGAAAAAATGCTCATCATCACTGGTCATTAGAGAAACGCAAATCAAAACTACATTGAGATACCATCTCACATCAGTTAAAATGGTGATCATCAAAAAATCTGGAGACAACAGATGCTGGAGAGGATGTGGAGAAATAGGAACACTTTTACACTGTTGGTGGGAGTGTAAATTAGTTCAACCATTGTGGAAGACAGTGTGGCGATTCCTCAAGGATCTAGAAAGAGAAATTACCATTTGACCCAGCAATCCCACTACTGGGTATATACCCAAAGGATTATAAATCATTCTATTATAAAGACACATGCACATGTATGTTCACTGTGGCACTGTTTACAATAGCAAAGACCTGGAACCAACCCAAATGCCCATCAATGATAGACTGGACAAGGAAAATGTGGCACATATACACCATGGAATACTATGCAGCCATAATAAACTATGAGTTCGTGTCCTTTGCAGGGACTTGGATGAATCTGGAAACCATCATTCTCAGCAAACTGACACAAACAGAAAATCAAACACCCAATATTCTCACTCATAGGTGAGTGTTGAGCAATAAGAACACGTGGACACAGGGAGGGGTCTGCTGCGGGGGAAGTAGGAGAGGGACAGTGGTGGGTGGGGAGTTTGGGAGGGATAACATGGGGAGAAATGCCAGATACAGGCGACGGGGGAATGGAGGCAGCAAACCACCTTGCCATGTAAGTACCTATGCAACAACCCTGCATAGGATCTGCACATGTACCCCAGAACCTAAAGTACAATCAAAATCAAAATAAAGAAGATAATTTGTGTTTATAGCTTTCCTTTTTTTGCTGCTGAGCCAAATGAGTTATACAAATCAAAATATTCAACAGAGTTTTGTTTATTCATTCACTTACCCCTATTTATTTAACATTTACTCTGCTTGGTCTGTTGAGATAAATTAAAATGAAAACCAGGCATGAAGAATCCCCGCAAAGACAAAGCCAGTTAGGCTTCATAAGTGACCTTAACTTTGCTTGATTTGCAAACACAAGCAAACTCAATTTGGACTATTTCTTATTAATGCCTATGTTAAAGAAAGAGGGAACTTAAGACTCATAAATCAGAAGCTACCAACTAACGTCAAGTTTTATAAGTAGAGAGTTTTCAGGAGGACAGACCAAATAAGGCAATGGTATGACTATAACCAATCAAATATTTCTTTGCTTCACTTCCATGTTCACCCCATAAAAGCCTTTTTTTTTTTTTGCATTGTCTTGGTACAGAATTTGAAACACTTCTGATTTGTAGCTGCGTAGTTCATAAATCTCTGTTTGCTCAAATAAACTCTAAAATTTAACCATGACTCAGTTTACCTTTTAACATGGTAATCTGTGTTTGATTGGCACTGGGATTCCCTGCCCTTATGGAACTGTCATTTCTAGTTAGGTCATCAACCCAAACAAATTCCCTGGCAGCGTGGTCTCCCTGTCCTGGGAGTAATGAAAGACTGGAGAGAGAAGCTGCTCCTTCCAAAAAGCTGTTACCCACTCCTGGCCTAGTTTTTCCATGAGGGTATTGCTATCGTAGTGAGGGGCCCTGAACCTGTGAGCATGGAAGAAATTGGAGGCTACTTTGTCAATTCCCTGCACACATGAAACATTTTACCTCCTTCACCACTGGTACCACTGTCAAGATCTACCTCCGCTCCTCAACTGTCAGTTTTCCTGGCATGTGACTCTTCCAACTGCATGCATCCCTTCATCAGCCTGGTATGAATATGTTTTATGGAGAGTCATCCTTGCCACAGAGCTTCCCAGAAGCCAAGATGAACTATCCTTAGGAATTACCCCAAAAGATGGAGCATGTTTCTCCAAATCAGTTAAGGACCTTGTGTTGGTTTCCTTATGGTTCATGTTACACATCATATGTGTAAGGGCTTTAGGACATCTGTTACTTCTTCCCTTTAAGTATTCTGAACAAAGGGGACTGCAAAGTGAGGTAAGTTTCACTTCGTGAATACAGATAGGTCACCTATCCCTCTTCAAATGAAGGGCTTCTCATTGGAGAATGGCACTGAGGTCCTGGATTCTTCAGCAGGATTTCTTGCCCCTAAGGAAAACCTGAATCTGACCCCAGACTAGCCTTCTACGGATCCACCTCAGGCCAAAGAGGGAAGAATGGAACACTTGTACAAGGTGCTTGGCCGCCTTACCACCATGAAGACAGAAAGTAGATGATCAACTGTCTCCCTTTTCTAGAGTCAGTGAGTGAGGCAGGAAGGAGGAAACTTGATAAAAGAATATACTGCTCACAGGTAGAGATTTTCGTCAAGAAAGCGAGACCACCTGGGGAATGAAACTTCTTCCTCTGCACTTCACTGCACCTTGCATGTATTTCTACATGGTGCTCCTCCTTTTGTAATTGTTCATTTTCCTATTATTCCCCTGTTACACACTAAGGCTCTTGAGGGAAGTGCTGTGCTGCATTCACCCATGTCTCACCTAGAGCATGGCCCCCAGTAGACATTCATGGAATGTTTGCTGAACATGTGCCTTGGCTCTCATTTCTCTCTAAATAGCCAAGGTCCTTCATTTCTGCATGCTGTCACTTCCTGCGGCCATTGTAGTAATTCAGGATAAATAATTTGCTTGTGGAAAAGGAAGTTCCAGAAACAAAAGTTTGCTTTATTTCCTCTTCATGATACCATTTTGATGGCTACAATTACATTGTGGTTTCTTGAAAATAATATTGTGTTAACAAATAGAATAGCTCATAATATGTGATAAGTTTCAAGCCATCATTGACATAGCCACTTTTATTTTTTATTTATTTACAAAACAATAAAATGCAAAGATGGAAGTAATATATTGAAAGATGTTATATAGTTTTTAAGTACTTGATGAAGTCAGTTAATGGATTATATTCTTATTTACATTTTAAATGAACCTTAAAAAATCAATCATGCAAGGTGGTCTTCTAATAGCTGCACTTATGAATATACAATGTATTTAATATGGCACATTAAATAAGAAAGGATAAAGATGCTTGCTGCATCTACTGACAAAATCCTATTGATACAGTTGGTTCAATAAAGTTGTCAGAATTCACCAAATGACCTCTACATTTATCACTGCTAAAGGTTCTTGCTAATTAGCATCCACAGATATCATGTTATAGATGCTTCTTTAAAAGCTATCAGCTCTCCAACTCTGCATAGTGACATGGTATCTATCAAAGTCTCATGGTGCCTTCAATTCTGACAAAAGGCACTCCAAAGAACTGGCACGTACCACCATATTTGCATTTTTGCATCTCATTAGGAACATAATTGCATACCAACACAGCAATTCTTGACTATCTCAAAAAACATTAACAGCAATGTCTGAAATAAATGCTTAAATGTCAACTATTGACAAGCAAGAAAAGCTGACCTTTGAAGGTCTTCATTCTTCTGAGATGTGCCCTGCTATGACTCACTTTTTAACTTTCTGTCTGTGTTTGATAACAGAAGAGGAACACAGTGGCTCTGAGAATTGTGATTTTGTATGGCAAATAAGAAGGGAATCAAGAAATTGTAAAACTGCAACCCATTTATCTACTCCTAGGAGTCATTTCAGATTGGCTGAATATTTGCCATGACAATTCTTAAAGCCTCTGAAACTTCAGAGAGAGTGGACATCAACATGTTTACAGTGGAATTTCTGCAAAATTATATAGTGATTCTACATTAACAACTGAAATGAGTTTAGCCGTGATTAATGTTATGACAAAGAACCAAACAACCTTTCCACTACGAGCATGCAACCCATTTTACACATTGTCACAAGTAGAGTCTGAGTGTTGGACAAGTACCAGCAGCTAATCTGAAACTGCACAGAACCATTTACACCCTCTCTCCAAGAGCTGATCTCACTAGAGTGGCTTCAGCACATAGCTCTCATATCCTATCGTATGCCGTTAGCCTGTCATCATCCTATGCTTGGAGCTACCTCAATTAGCACAGCAACTTAGTACACAATTTTTTTAAAAGCACTAATCAACTTTAACTCGTGTTGAAATGCCGCAGATATATCTGCCAATGTCCAAAAAATGCTAATCAATTTTGAAAATCTACATCATGGCTTGCATCCCAGATTTTCCACCCAATCCACATCAAATAGAAATGATAGAAAATTATGTTAACATGTTCAGCCGCTTGTTTGCTTGTTTTAGCTGAGGCATTGGTCATGCTTCAATGGCAAACTAACCGCCTGTTTGGAAGCTCATCCAGTTTGCACTACTATGGATGTCTATGTGGCAACAATGCGAAGTGGCTGTCACACTTCATTTTCAAAGACTGGGATTTCCATATGAATCCTTTCCCTTATTTTGCTTTTGAAGAACGTCAGGGATTTTTTTTTTTCTTAGATGGGGGAATATGCATTGTTAATGCTTCTAATTCTCCAAAGAACATCCCCTGGTGGAAAAGCTGCTGCTTTGATAGGCATGGCACATAAATCTATATTTCAGGCCCACTGAGTAAATCTGGACACTATAGAAAAGAGAGAAAAGTTTAGTACACAAAGCCTATATAAATAAGCCTCTCCCCGAAACAAGAAAAAAAAATCCTTCTCAGAATTTAGATCAGGAAGGGATTTCAGAAACCAGTTAGTGTAAGCTCCCAGTTGCAAGGATGGCCTCCAAAGACCTCCCAGAAAGACAGGCTTTCCAATGCGCAGAATTCAACTAGTTCCCACCAAGGGAAATTTTACTAAGAGGCAAAAACATTGATTCAAAAATTAATTCTAAATCTGGGCTCAAAACTTTCTCTTTGAACTCTCTCCTGACTGGTGTTGGGCTGTACTTAATGTAGACAAAGCACAAACCCTCGACCCTTTTCCTGACAGCCACCACTTGTTACTTAGTCTTCTTGGCCCAGAGGAAACAGAGTCCCATTCAGTCCTTCACTTCCCATTAGATGTAGCTCCTCAATGCCTCCTTGATTTCCTGTCAACTTTCTCTGATCACTCCCTAATTGGTAAGTAGCCATTTTAAAACACCTAGAACTGTCCCCAAACCACACTGGACAGTCTCAGTGGCACTGACGCTTCTAGGACTCTGAATGTTATGTTCTACGGAAACAATCTCCGAGCACTTTGGCAAATGTAGCAGCAGGAGCATCCTTGTTGGGACTTAAGAAATTCACAATCAGCCTTACTCCTCACCTAAAATCAGGTGATTCACTATTTTTATTATTATTTTTTTTAATGATGCTTAAGACTCTAAATTCCTAGAGGTCCTTCGAGGTAAAGAGAGGGAATCTTCTTTGTCCTTGGTATGAAGTGCTGACCTGTCTTCATCATCATCATAGCAGCAACAGTCAAATGTAACCACTATTGAGCAGTCAGATTTGCTACTCAGCAGCTAAGATCTATGGTTGTCGAAGGCTGTTTACATGGTCTGTCTCACTGAGTCTTTACCAAGAGCCTATGGAGTAGGGACCAATTATCATCCCCCCTTCCATAGATGAGGAGAAGTGAGATTCAGAGAGCTTAAGTAACTTGACTAAAATCACAGAGCTAATCAAAGGAGAGTCTGACTAAACCACTCTCACGAACCGGTGTTGGGAAAAGCAGCAAAAGAGAAAAGACTTACAGAGTGCCTACATAAATTGGTTACGAGTAACATATAAACAAGGAACAACAAACTGCGGAAGGC
The DNA here is from genome assembly GCF_030222135.1 of Aotus nancymaae. NCBI lineage: Eukaryota > Metazoa > Chordata > Mammalia > Primates > Aotidae > Aotus > Aotus nancymaae. The sequence goes on from NW_026988425.1 coordinate 114,202,753, forward strand.
CACAGGAGGCCTCTGAGGAGGAGGACCTCTGCATGCCTCATGTTCCAGTGCAGGACGACCTCGGCTCTGTTACCATAAACATTGCGCTCAAGGATGTAAAACCCCTTCATAGCACTATGATGTAGCCAGCCTTGTAGGCTCCTTGTAAGGCCCCCTTCCACCAGCTGCACATAGGTAATAGGCTAAAGATAACCACACGTTCTTATTTTGCGGAACTCCCAAACTGCCACTGTTATCAATCCTTAGGATGATACACCAGTTCCTCTCACTGATTCACTTCCGGCTCCCTGATCCATTCCACCATCACTCCACCCCTGCCCTATAGGTCAAAGTGACTGTAATCAATAAATAGCGTGGATGATCAGAGCTCGGGGCCTTCATTGCCTCCAGTAACAAGTGATGGCCCCTTGGTCCCACTCTCTCTCTCTTAATCTGTCTTTTTTCACAATCCTCAGCCTCCAAAAGTGCTGGGATCACAGGCATGAGCCACTGCACCTGGCCTCATTTTGTAATATATATTTAAATTTTATTTAATATCACTGTGCTCAGCTTTGTACAAGTAGTACTACATATATTAATCAAATCACCATCCTATTTAAAATCCTTAACAATCAAAAGAATACATATTTTTGGCATGATGCCCAAATCCAATTCAGGTGGTTCATTGTTGCACTTTCCCTCCCTAAAAAAACATAAAATAGTGCCAGCTGTTATTATCATATTGCATTGTGTCTCCACACTGACATCCACATTTTCAAAACAGAGTCTTTTGCATAGATGGTTATAATTTCCTTTCACTCTGACAATATAGATACTGTGAAGTCAATGTCAGCTGTTGGGACCAATTCAAACACAAACTCTGTGAGAGGCCGCTAGGCAGCAGACTCAAATGGTCATTCGCAAAATCTCATCTGGGTAAACAGAGACATCATTGCTTCCTGCATTCCCACCTTCTCTCCTCTGTAGAAATACGGGAAAACATTTTATAATCATATTTTACCTCTTATTCACGTCTCCTAAATGTAATATTAGAAAATGTTTTTCAGAGAACCACGATTTGGGATGAAGCTCAAGTTTCAAGAATAGCTTATATATATCAGGAAAAGAAGGCAAGAATATACAGCAGGCCGATAGGTATTAAACACAATTGGCTGCACATTCTTTCTCTAGTCAGTTGCAAAGGTAAAGACCTCAGAATTAGGGATGATTACTTATGGGAAAAGTGAGAGATTTTCTTGAAACAGGATTGTTCTTTTGGGAAAAGAAACTAAAGTCACAAAGGACATAATTTGTTGGTTTTTCTCTCCTTGGATTGAAGTGAATCAAGTTAATAATAATAATAACAACAAGAAGCAATAATGCTTTATTCACCTGAATTTTGACTGGTGCTTTTTCACCGGCAGAGAAAATGCTGGTTGGGAGAGTCAACTTACTGGGCAATTTCCTATGCACTGGTTAGGACAGGAAGCCTCTAGCTGCAAAAGGAGCAAGCGCAGAAGCAGCCAGAAAGAGCAGTCCTGGCTGGGCGAGCCCCACGCTGTGCCAGCCACCTGGGTTGAGAGTCTCGGCGTGTTTACGTGCCTTGATCTCGGCTTACGTGTGAGATACCATGTTAACGGTCCTGTTGCCCACTCTGCCCTGGCTTGAGATTTAAATAAAAACAAATTACAGGTCTTAACAGTGATAGATGGACTGCTTTTACATTTGTGTAGAGTATTTTTGCTCTAAGATTAAAGGCTTACGCATTTATCTGCATAAACTAGCCCCTGGAGTAGGGTACTGCTGACATTTTCCAAGAAAAATGAATATCCTAACTTATTCCAAAGAGAAGACTTGGTATTTGTATGGCCAGAGTGACCTTTGCAAGTGCCCTTTCAGATTAGGTGCACTACATGGAAAATTGTGCTCTTACAGTACTCCATAAATCATACCTACCAATTTTCTTTAAAGGGGTATGTAAATATCAGTGTACCAGGTGGGTAAACAACACTAACCTCGTACAAATGGCTTGAAAATTGAAGAAAAGCACCTTATTTTGCTGCTGAAATTGCTTTTGAAACCCAACATCGGGGCTTGGGTTGTAGAATGCATGAAATGATTTGTGCATGGGAATAGAAAATGGGTTGATGATAACCATCCTCGACACAGTTCCTGTATTTCTCAGTTGTTTCCATGATCAAACGTATCATTGCCATACGCATGCTGCTTTTCTTTGCATATCCCAAATGCGTGTGTATATTTTAAGTGACATCTTCATTATCTGCATATTTCTAACACGGTCAGATAGCTATTTCAGCTGGTTATTATCTCTAGACAAAGTTCATGGGAACGTTCTTGTTTTGGTCACATAACACTTTGCTTAAGAAGGGGGAAAAAAAAGATAAAACTTTGTAGAAAAAACAAAGAAGCTGAAGCTGTCAAAACTTCCAAGGTCTTAGCATGAATAAGTATTATTTTTGTAAATTAGTGGAATACACTAATTGAATCTTCTCATACTAAAATAGGAATAAACAAATACTAAGAAATGGTCCTACTTAGACATTTTAATAGAATGTCTGTGGCATAACATACAGCTTTTACTGCACCCAATTGACATGAATTTTTTTGAAATCTAGTTTTTTATACTTTTCATAAAATAGAAACCTTTGACTTGGACACATTCAGGAGTTTGTGGTAAGAATTATAGTTTACAATCAATGCAACAAGAAGAGCTAACGATTCGAAATATATACGCACCTAATACAGGAGCACCCAGATACATAAGACAAGTTCTTAATGACTTACAAAGAGACTTAGACTCCCACACAATAATAGTGGGAGACTTCAACACACCATTGTCAATATTAGACAGATCAACGAGACAGAAAATTAATAAGGATATCCAGGACTTGAACTCAGACCTGGACCAAGCAAACCTAATAGACATTTACAGAACTCTCCACCCCAATTCCACAGAATATACATTCTTCTCAGCACCACATCACACCTACTCTAAAATTGACCACATAATTGGAAGTAAATCACTCCTCAGCAAATGCAAAAGAACGGAAACCATAACAAACAGTCTCTCAGACCACAGTGCAATCAAGTTAGAACTCAGAATTCAGAAACCAACCCAGAACCGCATAGCTTCATGGAAACTGAACAACTTTCTCTTGAATGTTGACTGGATAAACAATGAAATGAAGGCAGAAATAAAGATGTTCTTCAAAACCAACGAGAACAAAGACACCACATACCAGAATCTCTGGGACACATTTAAAGCAGTCTCTAGAGGAAAATATATAGCAATAAGTGCCCACATGAGAAGAAAGGAGAGATCTAAAATTGACACCCTATCGTCAAAATTGAAAGAGCTAGAGGAGCAAGATCAAAAAAACTCAAAACCTAGCAGAAGACAAGAAATAACTAAGATCAAAGCAGAATTGAAGGAGATAGAAACACGAAAAACCCTTCAAAAAATCAATAAATCCAGGAGCTGGTTTTTTGAAAAGATCAACAAAATAGACAGACTACTAGCCAGATTAATAAAAAAGAAAAGAGAATAACCAAATAGATGCAATAAAAAATGATAAAGGGGATATCACCAAAGATTCCACAGAAATTCAAACCATTATCAGAGATTATCACAAACAACTCTATGCACATAAACTAGAAAACCTGGAAGAAATGGATAAATTCCTGGACAGTTGCCTCCTCCCAAGCCTAAACCAGGAAGAAGTTGAAACCCTGAATAGACCAATAACAAGGTCTGAAGTTGAGGCAGCAATTAAGAGCCTACCACCCAAAAAAAGCCCAGGTCCAGATGGGTCCACAGCCGAATTCTACCAGACATACAAAGAGGAACTGGTACCATTCCTTCTGAAACTATTCCAAATAATCCAAAAAGAGGGAATCCTTCCCAAATCATTTTATGAGACCAACATCATCCTGATACCAAAACCCAGCAGAGACTCAACAAGAAAAGAAAACTACAGGCCAATATCCATGATGAACATAGATGCAAAAATCTTCAATAAAATACTGGCAAGCTATTACAACAGCACATCAAAAAGCTTATCCACCATGATCAAGTAGGATTCATCCCGGGGATGCAAGGCTGGTTCAATATACGCAAGTCTATAAATGTAATTCACCACATAAACAGAACGAAAGACAAAAACCACATGATTATCTGAATTGATGCAGAGAAGGCCTTTGACAAAATTCCACAGTCCTTTATGCTAAAAACCCTCAATAAACTAGGTATCGACAGAACGTATCTCAAAATAATAAAAGCTATTTATAACAAACTGACAGCCAATATCATACTGAATGGGCAAAAACTGGAAGCATTCCCTTTGAAATCTGGCACTAGACAAGGATGCCCTCTCTCACCACTCCTATTCAATATAGTACTGGAAGTTCTAGCCAGAGCAATCAGGCAAGAAAAAGAAATAAAGGGTATTCAACTAGGAAAGGAGGAAGTCAAATTGTCTCTATTTGCAGATGACATGATTGTATATCTAGAAGACCCCATCATCTCAGCCCAAAATCTCCAGAAACTGATAAGCAACTTCAGCAAAGTCTCAGGATACAAAATCAATGTGCAAAAATCACAAGCATTCCTATACACCAATAACAGACTTAAAGAGAGCCAAATCAAGAATGAACTGCCATTCACAATTGCTACAAAGAGAATAAAATACCTAGGAATACAACTAACAAGGAACATAAAGGACCTCTTCAAGGAGAACTACAAACCACTGCTCAACCAAATAAGAGAGGACACAAACAGATGGAGAAACATTCCATGTTTATGGTTAGGAAGAATCAATATCGTGAAAATGGCCATACTGCCCAAAGTAATTTACAGATTCAACGCTATCCCTATCAAGCTACCAATGACCTTCTTCACAGAACTGGAAAAAACCATCTTAAACTCCATATGGAACCAAAAGAGAGCCCACATAGCCAAGTCAATTCTAAGCAAAAAGAACAAAGCGGGAGGCATCACACTACCAGACACCAAACTATACTACAAGGCTACAGTAATCAAAACAGCATGGTACTGGTACCAAAACAGAGATATAGACCAATGGAACAGAACAGAGGTCTCGGAGGCTACACAACACATCTACAACCATCCGATCTTTGACAAACCTGATAAAAACAAGCAACAGGGAAAGGATTCCCTGTTTAATAAGTGGTGTTGGGAAAACTGGCTAGCCATATGCAGAAAGCAGAAACTGGACCCCTTCCTGACACCTTACACTAAAATTAACTCCAGATGGATTAAAGACTTAAACATAAGAACTAACACCATAAAAACCCTAGAAGAAAATCTAGGCAAAACCATTCAGGACATAGGCGTAGGCAAGGACTTCATGACCAAAACACCAAAAGCATTGGCAACAAAAGCCAAAATAGACAAATGGGATCTAATCAAACTCCACAGCTTCTGCACGGCAAAAGAAACAGTCAATAGAGTGAATTGGCAACCAACAGAATGGGAAAAAATTTTTGCAGCTTACCCATCTGACAAAGGGCTGATATCTAGAATTTACAACGAACTAAAACAGATTTACAAGAAAAAAACAAACAAGCCCATTCAAAAATGGGCGAATGATATGAACAGATACTTTACAAAAGAAGACATACATGAGGCCAACAAGCATATGAAAAAATGCTCATCATCACTGGTCATCAGAGAAATGCAAATCAAAACTACATTGAGATACCATCTCACGCCAGTTAGAATGGCGATCATTAAAAAATCTGGAGACAGATGCTGGAGAGGATGTGGGGAAATAGGAACACTTTTACACTGTTGGCTGGAGTGTAAATTAGTTCAACCATTGTGGAAGACAGTGTGGCGATTCCTCAAGGACCTAGGAATAGAAATTCCATTTGACCCAGCAATCCCATTACTGGATATATATCCAAAGGATTATAAATCGTTCTACTATAAGGACACATGCACACGAATGTTCATTGCAGCACAGTTTACAATAGCAAAGACCTGGAACCGACCCAAATGCCCATCAATGATAGACTGGACAGGAAAAATGTGGCACATATACACCATGGAATATTATGCAGCCATTAAAAACGATGAGTTCACGTCCTTTGTAGGGACATGGATGAACCTGGAAACCATCATTCTCAGCAAACTGACACAAGAACACAAAATCAAACATCGCATGTTCTCACTCATAGACAGGTGTTGAACAATGGGAACACATGGACACAGGGAGGGGAGCACTATACACTGGGGTCTGTTGGGGGGAAGTGGGGAGGACAGCGGGGGGTGGGGAGTTGGGGAGAGATAGCATGGGGAGAAATGCCACATATAGGTGAAAGGGAGGAAGGCAGCAAATCACACTGCCACGTACGCACCTATGCAACAATCTTGCATGTTTTTCACATGTACCCCAAAACCTAAAATGCAATAAAAAAAAAAAAAAGAATTACAGTTTACTTCTGAGAACACTGCATATAGTAAAAGATGACTTTCCACAAGGCTAAGACTTTTATATAATACAGGAAAAGTAAATAACTTTTGACCTTCTTATGTATTATAAATAACTAAGAAAATTCCAAAACCTTTTTAACTCATTAAATTTAATTCTATCTTACTATTCCATTTGCTGGTTATTTTTAAATGTATAGTTTATCATAAAAATGAAAATGGTCTATGTAAAATATTTTTCTTTATAATAACTATTATGCAATATTTTGCTTTCATTGAGGAATATTTCACTCTTTATGAGAGGACAGGCTTTCTTTCACTGAAGAAAACCAATTAAGCTTCTCTCTTTGCTTTGGCCACTAGGAAACTCACAGGAAAGTTTTGTGTCCTACCACAGTAACTTTCCTCAGCAGTGAAACATACTCTCTTCTTTTCCTTTTAACTTGACATATTTTCCTTAATTTGGTGTTTTTGGTTTATCAGCTTTCTATTACGTTTCCTGTAGTCATCTCTAAATTTTTTGGGAAGTCATGAAAAAGTAAATATAGACAGAAGAGAAGTACATGAGAAACATACATTTTGGAAGAAAGAAAAGTGTTTTCCTTTGCTGATGAAACTGAAGCCACTTTGTAAACCAAGTCAACCAAACATATGCTTTAGACTAGTATGTTTGGACATGTTGCAAGTTTGAAAACATTTCCCTACGATTGTTCTGACAGACAAAACAGTCTGTCAGTCCAGACGCCTTATGGAAGATGTATCGCATTATAGGTTTGCAAGTGATCGAACTCTGGCCACTCCTGACAGCTGCTGGGTAATCAATCACATCTGACCTCCATGGGGCAGCCTGACCAGCATGGGTGGGCTTCTGTTGAGAAGATGGTGTTACAAACATCAGTGGAGAATCCCACCAGTAGACAGGGGACGGAGGCTTGCTCTTCCCTGGGATCATAAAACTAATGCTGATGCCATTCCCCTGACAGCCAATGAGTTGGGAGCAGAGAAGAAGAGCAGGGCAGGGGAACCTCACAACATCGGGAACCATGGCTAAGCTATCGGAACAATGGCCCCAACACAAGAGTACCCTTCTTTTTCTTCTCTCTCTGTCTCTCTCTGTGGGCTCCAATTTCACACATTCTTGACAATCTTACTTGTACATTTCGTGACTATGAAATAGATACAGGCAAAATCTATGTGAAATAGACATAGGAAAAAGTATTCAAGTGCACTGGTGAAGAACATTTTTTTTTTTAACCTCATTCATGATAACTGCACAGATCACCTATATCTAAGTTAGACATGGAGACATCAAAGCAGTTTTCCTGGCTGACAAGCTACTAACGCCCATCCCCCTGGCCCCTGGAAAAGGTTATTGGGCAATTGTTAGAACTATCAGAGGTTTTTATTATTTATATTTTATTTTTATTTCTTTATTAGAAATAGGATTTTGCTCTGTTGCCCAGGCTGGAGTGCAATGGCCCAATCACAGCTCAATTGCAGCCTCAAACTCCTGGGCTTAAGTCCTCCCACCTCAGCCTCCTGAGTAGCAGGGACTACATGCATATGCCACCATGCCCTGCTAAGTTTCTAAAAAATTTTTGTAGAGACAGGATCTCCCTATGTTGCCCAGACTGGTCTTGAACTGCTGGCTTCAAGCAATCCTCCAGCCTTGGCCTCCCAAAGTGCTGGGATTACAGGTATGAGTGACTATGCCTGGCCTATTTATTTTTAATTAGTATATAATATTCATATGTATTTGTAAGATACAGAGTGATGTTTTGATACATAGAATGCATAGTGATCAGATCAGGGTAATTAGTATATCCATCACCCCAAACATTGATCATTTTTGGATATTGAATGCTCCTGACAGAAAAACAATGGAGCTACCCCCTTCTAAGTTATCTCAAGGCCTCGGAGGCAGCACAGCAGGCTGGGAAGAGACACAGTGGGTTGGCAGATGAACCGTATCTAGCACAGCCTCTGTCTATAACATGGTCGTTGATTCTATCACTATGCAGTCAAAAATCATTTAAAAACCTTTAACAAACCCCTCCCACGAAAACCCACTCAGCAGTGGAGGAGTATTTCTCAAGTAAGTGAACTACTCTCATTTTCTCTTCCTCTCTATCCCTGCCTCTCACAAATCCTAGTGGCATAGCTGAGCTACTTTGTACTCGATTCTTTGAGATAATAAAATATTGTAATCTAATACTTTTTATTGGACAAGTATGATCTCACTAGGGGGAAATCCTGGATAAATACACCAAAGTGTTATTAAAAACTGCAGAAAGGTATATATATTTACCAATATCAATATACAAATGTGCTTAAATATTTAATAGTTGGACAAAACAACACACTTTTTACAAAGAGGTGACTAATGTCCTTAGCTTCCAACATCTTTTTTCTCTGGGTAAATGCAGAGGACTTAGAACTTACACTTTTGTAATGACTCGTGTCCCTTTTCAAAACCCTTTTGTTTACACACGAGGCTCCTCCATGCAGACATTTTGTGGTCTTTAAGACTCTCTTGCTTGGCTAAAGATGCGGCAGTGACCATAAAAAAGGATGAGTTCATGTCCTTTGCAGGGACATAGATGAAGCTGGAAACCATCATTCTCAGCAAACCAACACAGAAACAGAAACACCGCATGTTCTCACTCATAAGTGGGAGTTGAACAATGAGAACACATGGACACAGGTAGGGGAACGTCACACACTGGGGCCTATTGGGGGGTAGGGGGTTAGGGGAGGGATTGCATTAGAAGAAATACCTAATGTAGATGACGAGGTGATGGATGCAGCAAACCACCGTGGCATGTGTATACCTATGTAACAAAGTAACAAACCTGGTGTTCTGCACATGTACCCCAGAACTTAAAGTACAACAATAACAAAATAAAACATTAAGAAAAAGATGGGGCTGTGAAGCTCTTTCAAAAGGGCAGCAAACCCCAGGGCCAATAAGTCAATAAGAGGTCCTTTTAGACACCCCCAGTGCCACTGAGATCTGGCCATGATACCCAGGATCTGCTTTAACCTTACGATGACAGTTATGGGTCCATGTCGCAAATGGTGTCATCACTCCCAGCAGCTGAGCAGAGGAAATGGTAAGGTTTTGCATCATGCCCAGCGTCACTGAAATGTGTAGCAGACACTATATTACCTCAAGTTTGTTATTTGTTGTTTTCATATGATACAGACAAGTGGAACACAGTTAAGCAAATAGCCTGGATGGCATTATTATGAAAAAATATACAATTCCCATGATGCTTTGAAAATATGAATTATACAACTTGAAAAGCAGCTTTATTACTACTTTTGAAATCTCTAATGGTCAGAGGAGCCCAGTCTAAAAAACACAGACCGAGGCAGAGCTCTTCAATACGACATACTTTGCAGCGACATAAATATAGTTGACCAGAGTTTTTCGAAGGGAAAGGAGAAGCATAAGAGGAAGCGTGCCAAGCCCGGTCAGGTGCCACACTGACAGTACAGTTCTAATGTGGTATTGTGTTGTCAGGCCTGGCTTATCCTCAGATCAAAAGAGCCATCAATCTTCCCCAGATCTATACAGATCCGTCCTGGGTCACAAGAATAATCAATAACCCTTAGTTTTCACTTCACGAAAACAAAAGAGCTGTTGGTTTGTTTACCTTTCAGATTGTGTCTTGATTAGGGATCATTAGTGACCATTGTGGGAATGAAACTGTGTGTATTGCTAACTCAGTCAGGTTTACTTTTAGGACACTGCGTGTCACCCAGAAGCAAACCTACACGGCATGTTCAGAAATTTCCCAAGAGCAAGGGGCATACACACCAGGGCTGGAACTGCAGGACATAATGGAAAAACTATGGAGGATTAGAGATGAAGGGACATTAGAGATAATTTAGCCCAAACCCCACATTTTACAGACAGTGAAATTGGGTCTTAGCAAGGGCAGCAAACTGCTCAAGATCACTTGGCTGGATAAAGACAGTATGAGCTAGAGATTATCTGTTATATATGAACCCAACTAACCTCACGGCAGGCCATATATATGCACACACACGTATATATACATACACACACATATATATATGTTTTTATATATATATATATATATAAAACTATGCCAACCACTATGGAGTGACTTAGGGTTCATTACTATGTGCTGGGATTTTGCATGTTCCTGGACAGTTGTTTCATTTTCTTAGTAAACAGTGGGCTGTAGTGGAATGCCAATAAACTTTGGAATCAGACAAGCGGCTTGAGTTCAAAGCCCGATTCTGCCATGATCAAACTGTACAACCTTTAGTGAATTACTTACCTCCAAAAGCCTGACCCTTTATTGCTATACTGAGGATCGTAGTATCTGCATCTTAAAATTGTTATAAGAATTAAATACAAATACTATATATACAGAATTGTCTGCCATGATTCATGGCACACAGTAGGTGTTTGACCAATATTTGTATCCTACCCTTTTTTCCCTTTCCCCAACGATAGAACAAACAGGTTTTAGCATTTGTAGAGAACTTGTCTCTCATCTTCCACAGCTGGTCCTGAAATGTGGATAACGAAATTTCTGTTTGTCTAAAATTCTGTACAAATGATGATGATAGAAAAGTAGATAGATGGGCAGAGATGGAAAATTTAATAGCCACGCATGTAGATAAATGTGTGCATATGTGTTATCCTGGATGTATTTATATATGCAAATTGTGTTTGGTCACCAACAAACTGATAAAGTTAAGTACTAAGATGTAATCTTTATCAATACCTCAATATAAACTAACAGGAACAATACAAATTATCTCAGGCAACGAAACAAATACCCCACAAACACCATTAGGAACACAATGACAACAATAATAATAACTGCTCTAATATAACAGAATCACACTGACCCCAAATCCATACAAAATACAGTGTCCTTCAGGGTTTCATCTTGCGGTTATTTTTTGAACCAAAGAATGGTATTATGGTTACTTTTCTTGCATATTGAAATAGAAATCTACGGGGTACTCCAAATATTCCAACTAAAGAAGTGGCCAAAAAACCGAAACAGGTGAAATGGGTCGGACGGAGGTCAAGAACCAACTCAAGGTCATGTGTCTTTTTCACTAGTTTTCTCTGGTTTTATTTTTCCGCATCCTGTTCCCCTTGGGAAGGCAGAGGGAGGGGGGTGGGTCAGTCAATCAACAGAGAATGAGAGGAAGCCCAAACATACCTGTGATGAGTCTCATCACAGGGCATCCTGGTCAGTGACTCTAGCAGCCTTCACCCTTCTTCCTGCTAGGGCTCCCTATAAACGGCATCTACAACAGCTCTCCTAAGCTCAAAAAGTGTTCTTTAGCCTCTGGGTTCTTCTCCTGGCCTCACATCTGCCCACTGGACCCTGCTTTTCCAGGTTCCTCTCCTGCTGGGTCACTCATACCCAGATTTCTAGGTCTTTGGCTGCCAATTTAACCGGGTAGGCTACCTAGCTTTGATTTCCTTTTCTCTGGAAAACACTGCCTTTGGATGGCCTCAATCAGCATCCCTGGGATGCTCCCCACTGTTATTTGGGTCAGGCCTAGGATGCATTGTGTAGAATCCCTCTACAAGGGAACATCCTTCTACTAGTTTCTCCTGTTCTTTCTGTTTCACCATGTGCTGCATTTGAAGGTCAACATCTCTTTTCTAGCTAAGAGCTAATTTCCACTATATGTGTCCTGCTTATGCTGAGACACACACACAAAAATAAGCTGTGTTATTGTTCAGAAGTGATGGAGAAGGGAATCCAGCCCTGGATACTGACAAACATATGACTCTGAGAAACAGCTCTCATGAGTTGATCTCCTCTGCTTTTCTTTGGTATTTCACCTTCCATCCTCCTTGGCAAGACAGCAAGGACAGGAACATTATTCCTACTTTCTACAGATGATGAAACTGAAGCTCTGAAAGTCAACCCCTGTGCCTAAATCATGCAGACAAAGTGCTAGAGACCAGACTTGAACACAGCTCTAACCAGCTGAAAAGGTCTGGCCATCACCACTCCATAGTCCAAGTTCTTCTGCTATAGGCATCTCAGTTTGTAGAACAATCTGGGACACTGAAGAACAAGGTTGGACTGGGCAGTTCTGAATGGTTGGGGATTTGAATCCAGGTGATATGAGAAATTGAAGAGCCTGGGAAATTGGCCTAAAGAAGAGAGTGTTGGAAGGGGCAGATTGGGTAACCACCAGTGCGTGCTTTAAGGGGAGTGGGGCAGGAGCAGCCTTAGCTTGGTTCTCTGTGATATACTTGTCAGAATGAGGTAAAAGAGAGAAATAGACATGAGGCATGTAAGAATACTGCAAGAAGGATTCCAACAGGAAACACTGTGCAAAGGTTGGCCGGAGGAGCTAGGGAGGGCCTGCTTACATGTGCGTAAGCAGAGGCTTTTGAAATCACTCAGTGATTTGTTGGAAGGCAGTCACATGGTAACACGATAGCTAGAGTGTCTAAGTGGCTGCTATTTGCCAGGTGTCCTTCTGAACACTTTCCGTGCATCTTCTCAATGAGTCTTCCCAGTGTCCCTTTTGAGAAAACAGACAGCTAAAAGGATTAAGTGATTTCCTCAAGATCATACAGAATTGAAAAGAGCTCAGATTCGAACCCAGATAGCAGGACTTCAGAAACCAAACATTTATCCAAGAGACTTCCGACAACCCTTGCTAACTTTTGAGATTATATGAAAGCCTCCATTCCTTTCATGATCATATTTCCTAAGATTAGAGTTAATAACTTCTCCACCTTTCCACTCTCACAAATATTGTCCATTTTTCATCAAATAGTGATACTAGGGTTTTATTTCTTTACCATGTCAACATGCAACACATTAAAATGAACAATAACTGAGAATGATGATGAGTATCTATTAAAAGAGAACAAATTAAAGCCAGACGACACAGCTTTACAAACACCTCAGCCACGCACATGACAGTTCTCTGATACTTAAGGACATATTCAAAGAAAATGGCACTTTGAACTATAAATTTATTTGCACTGAAGTAGCGAAGCATCACATGCCCTTGTGTCTATTTCATGGGAGATTCAGTGTCTGGTTTTGACAGCTAGTTCTAATAATAAAAAGATTTTAAATGTAAGGTATAACAGCGTTCCAATCAGCGCCTAATCAGGGTTATGCTTTTCAAATTATATTGTGTCTGCTTTCACCTCCTGCCTATTATCTGCAATAAAAACAGAAGTGCTTAAGAAAATCCTTGATCTGTGCACATATATTTTTAATATTAATATGTCAGGCCAGTAGCAATAAGGATATTAGGGAAATGATGGAATTCTCCCCCAGCTGGACATGTTAATTGAGAAGCCAAGTTTTGAAGGCAAAGTTCACATTTGTGCAGATGGTGGGACAATGCCGGGTGGCGGTGCAGGTCAGCGTCAGCCCCAGTCCCGGCTCTAATGACTTGAGTCTCTGCTTTCTACGCGTCAGCTGGTCCCTCTGGGCTGTGTAGGTTGGGGAAGTCTGTCTCTCCATTTTTTTCTGCCCTTGACTCTGGGGTAGTAATTTCTCTGGAAATGTCAATGCGCCTTCTTTAGAAAAAGGCAGGGGCGGGAAGTGGGGGGACAAAAAGCAGGGGGGAGAAAAAAAAGTTTGTTTTTCTCATTGGATGAAATAGAAATTACAGTTCACCCTGCCCTCTCTTCCTTCCCCCTATCAAGAATAAAAACAGTAGTCACCTTATTTGGGGAATGGAGAATGTTATAATCATCTCAAAGTAAGGAGTTCAGTTCTCATGGACCCAAGATAATAACTGGCCCAATGCATATTTCCTTTTTTATCTGGTTAGCTTTAGAATTTATCCACATTTATAGCCAATTTTCTACCTACCACTTACTGTCTTTAATGTGATTTGTATATCGCTACCCACCCTTCAATACAGTAGTTGGTACTAGCATCGTTTAATAGTTTCAGTTTCCTAAGTGATATAATTATTTATTATCTCTAATTAAAATTCAGAGTTTGGCTTTCAGCATGAGTCTGGATGTGAAGCCCATTTTAATGAAAAGAGCAACTGTGAGCTCTAAATTTCTTTATGAAAGAGATAACTTATATCACTGGTAACCTTTTTCAAGAATATTATCTCACTATTTATAAAACAATGCCTCCTTTACTTTAGAAATTGTCATTTGCATATGAAAAAGACATATTTATTGATGCTTTTGACTGATACACATATTTCATTCAGGAATGCTCTTTTCAAACCACTTATATACCTTTGAATTTCTCTTTGAAAACTGTATGCTACAATTCTTTAAGATTTTCATATGTATGTCTACATAGGCATATACACAAGTAGCCATCAAGAAAGGTTTCTATTATTGGTTTCTTTTAATAATTTCTAATTTGAAAATTCAGAAGCCTTTATGCTTCCGAAGCCACTTGTGATAAACAATGACTCTCTATAATTCTTTCTGTCATCCAAACCCTATACCTAAAGTCCTTTTCTTCCAGAGAAGAAATCATATTTCTGTCTAGCCATGATGAGACTGAACTAAAGAATTGTTCAGCCTCCTGCTATGGTAATAGCGGCAGACAATTTCATTTACTTCACTTTTTTAAGTAGCTTATCACTTCACTAATAAACACATTTTGAGAAAACAGGAATCACTACACAATACTGGTGTAGAAATTTGCATTATGAAATTTTTCTCATGGAGGCAAACATGGCGGAGTTTAGGAACAGTGCCTCAGCATGTAACCCAAAGGTCCCTCTTCAGGGTCTTGATTTTGCCAGCCTTGGGTTTACAATGAGTCGCTGTGATAAAACGGACACCATGGTTGAACTACCACCTGCAACAAAGGGAAATGCATGGATATGACTTTTTTTTTTGGTCTCCTCATTTTTCTCCTCAAGTCTTCAATAATTCCCACATCAATTATTTTTTATTGTGAAACTCAGGCCCTATAGGTTGAGCTTATGAAATAAAGTAAGAAAGTTAAAACTGTTTTCCCAGAGTTTTCTTAAAATTTATTAGAAAACCATTCTTAACCGTGCCATGTAATCACACCCATGTGCATTCTTTTTTTAATTAAGCAAGTTAACTTATTTGGCATTTATGTTTTATGCATGAGAACTCCTAGCTTTCAGATTACTTCATTTTCAGGCCATGTAATTCAGAAGCAGAAAGATCCATAGAAACATCTTTATCCAGTTTGTGTTAGACAATATCTTTGCCAGAAGAGAAATCATACACATGCCCAAAGGATCTACCCAAATTAATCAAGACAGAGATTCTGCATTTCTATGAGTTTCGATCAAGGAAAACCTGATGTTTCATTAAGGGAGAGACTTTTTATTAACTAAAGTCCTTCTATATACCCAGACACCAAAAGAATGTGGACAGATATTTAACCATACATGATTAACATTGGGAAAGAAATATCTATTTTTATAGTTTATATACACTTTTATCGTAGTTTTATTTATTCATATATATTTTAGATGCCTGCTCAGTGCCAGGTGCTGTGATAAATGGTTGGAGAAAGTGAAGGCAAGTGAGGCTCAGTTTTTGGTCTCAGGAAATTACAGAGGAAACTGACATTAGCCCAGAGGAATCTATGGCAATGTCAAGTAAGGCAGCATGGGAGAGACATAAACAGAGGTGCATGGTCTTCTAAACGGATTTATTACTCAGGTTGCCGGGTAGTTGGAATAGTGGTTACAAGAAAAGCTCTAGGATCTGATTATCTGAATTTAAATCTCAGCTCCACCAGTTACTAGCTGGGTAACTGAAATTTCCTAGTCTGTGAATGGGACTTGCAAATCGTTTTCACCCTTCTCCAATCACTTACCACGGTGCCTGGCACTGAGGAGGCATCTACCTATATATGAATAAATAAAACTACAATAAAAGTGTATATAAATTATAAAAATAGATATTTCTTACTCAACGTTAATTATGTGTGGTTAAGTATCTGTTCACTTCATTTCGGTGTCTGGGTTTATAGAAGAAATTTAGTTAATAAAAAGTCTCTACCTTAATGAAATGGTGGGGTTTCCTTGACCAAAACTCATGAGAATACAAAAATGAAGCTTCAATTATCTTCACATTCTCCAACCACTTATCATAGTGCCCAGCACTGAGCAGGCACCTAAAATATATATGAATAAAGAAAACTACAATAAAAGCATGTAAAAGAGTAGAGTAGGGGTAAGATTGGAGGGTTGTGAAAATGGCTCTACTTTATGACATCTACTTAAGATCAGAAAAAAGTAAGTACTTCCCCGCAAATGAAAGGGGAAATAAGACAAAATGGAGTTCTATATGCCAATAAAAAAACTATCGATTTTAGTGTAGAGAAAACAATCTGAATTTGATGTCATAGTATTCTGCAGTGCTATTAATTATTTCATTCAAAGTTGTGAACATGTGAACATGATAGTATCATGGAAAAGGCTGCACATATGCGATGAAGTCTGAAGTTTCTTCTGTGTATCACATAATTTCATTTTGGTGTTGAGCATTCGTGAAGTTGATCTCAGAAAGAGGGAATGTACTAGTCACTTTCTAAAACAGAATTGTAAATTCATTAAAGGTTTCTAAGTAGAGAATAAAGGTTATGCAACAGAAATATCTAATTTATTTATAAAATATTTAGATAAAGCAGTAGTTAAATCTTAACTCTGATGTAATTGATTTATTAAATATATCTATTTTTATTTTAATTTATAGAGGTGAGTGCTAGAATTTACACTAGACTAATAAAAAAAGCAACGTAGGTCTTTTTTGAATAACACTTTACTCTTCATAGTGAAAGCCTCCCTTACTCTTTTGTAGAAACTTTTCTTTGTATGATTTTATATTTTTGGAGGTTTCGCCATATCAAGTGAGCCTGTTTTTACAAAATATCAGTGAAACAATTCAGAGCAACAAAAAAGAGTCTGCTTACTTTTTTATTTAAGTATTCAGAATACACTGTCAATGTATCATTTTTCTCTCTTTCCCACAAAGCACAAAATTTATCTCGGTTGATTTCACCAAATATTCTTTTCATCTCATCATTTAAATGATCCTTGGTACCTCTGTAAAGTGTTAATGCATTTTGCATTACTGTCAATGGCAAATCTAAGGTATTCTAAACTTAATTTTCAGCTTGGTCTCTTTTAGTAATAGGGAATAAATATTACTGCACTATTGTCAGTGTTAATGCAAATAATAGAAGCCTTAGTATATCCACTGACAATCCATTAATACTCTGGTCAACTTGATTAACATTGATTCACTGTATACATGGGTTGTTAGAAAATCTATGTTGTATGTGGTCAGTAACAATATAATTACTTACTGTAAGCATGTCCTGAGATCTGCTCTATATTTCATTATTATTACCACAGCTTATTCACATGAAATTATGGTAGATCTTTAAGTCTACAGTCTTTGACCACAGACCCAAGCAGGTGTTTGTTTAATACTTTGGTCAAAGATCAGTGAGTTAAAGGTTAGGCCAGGGAGAGTGAGAATAGAAGGGTCATCGCACTTGCAGGAGGGGGTGAGACTTGATCTTCTCAGGTCTGGAACGGTCGAACCCCAAGGTCACCCATTAGTGATCCTGCCTTTAAGGACTGTGAGATGTCAACAATAAATTCACCATGTCAGAACCTTTAACCCTCTTAATGCTGTGAACACCAGGAGCCAAGGCCAAAACCCAGAAGCAATGGACCCAGGGAGAATTATTCACACAATTGTCTGAGGGATGTGGCATTTATGTCCTTTAGGCTTGCCTCTGTTAGAGTGGACAGCTACGAAAAAATGTTAATATTGTTTGATGTTCAAACTTTTCATTCAAACAATACATCCATGCATGGGGTGTAGACGTTATACAAATATGGTGCAAATAGCATTGTTGAATTGTCACAATGTCATTCTGTAAGAAGTGTATCCAAGTAACAGAGATTCTTAATGTAAGATTTGTTCCTTCTGCACATTTAGAAGCAATCAGTTCATTAAAGATAATGAAATTAACATAGGATGTTAGAATATTTCTTTCTTAGCAACAGCAGGATTAACATAGGGAAAACAACACATTGTAAGAAAGCCTAGTGCTAAGATCTCAAATATAATTTTGCTTAACATACCAATCATTCCATCAGTCAACTCCAAATTTATTGACAAGACTTGTGTAACATTGGCAAAGACAGCTTACTATGCTCCCGTGAACATTATCCAAGTGAGCGTGGAAGCTTCCACCAAGTAAGTGATAGCTGTGTCATAAACTGAAACCTTCTGGGACCAATGAGCATTATTAAATATCTTCTATGTGTGTTATAATTATTTCTAAAATTCATTCATTTATCAAATATGTTACCTTATGCTTTTCTAAGTCAGCCTCCTCCCTTTGGCTATCTAGACTGAATATGCTCAGATTTAAATTAGCTATGAACATCCTGTTGACACTAACCCAGTTGTTTTAAACACTTAAAATGGCTATTTCATCCTCAAACACAGATTTAAGTTTAACCCACTGTTGGGAAGCAGGTTTGCTTTAATATGCCATTAGCAGGACTGTGGGACTGAGAAAAATAAGGAAAATCAGTCAATACCTACAAAGCAAGAGTCATGGCATGGTCTCGAAAGCAGTATCCTAAAAAGAGGCAGCATCAGAACTAAGACATGACTGACTAATTTATGCTATGGCAAATCCCTCACTTTTTGAAACGAGTTACAATACTGAGCAGCAACACTAATTTGTTCTTACTCTTATTCCCATCTCTGAGTTATAGACCACCTGGTTTGCCTGTGGTCTCAGCATTTATTAAGTCCAGTATCTTTCTTAGACAGGTGTTCCAGTTTAGATAATAAATGACGTGGGCACTCTACCTAAAGATACGTTTGAGTAAATCATGGTGTAAAAGCAGTGGCATACACGCTAAGAGCTGGGCGGCTCTATACGAAGAGGGCAGAGATTCTGCCACTAACCTAAGGAATTTACAGTATAGTACATGGCAGAGATAGGTCCTACCCCAAGTCAAAATGTTCTGGATGTAAAGTGCTTTAGAGAGGAAAGAGACATTAATCCTGATGAGGGTAATTCACCAAGGAGCTGAAGCAGTAAAAAGAAAGTGGGACTTAGAAGGAAGCACATTGATTGGACGGCAATACGAGGTACATGAAGGAGAGGGAGATGGGCCAGGGCACCAAGACTGGGCTATGTCTTGGGAACTCCACACGTTGATTAAGGCGTTTAGACCTGTTCTATGAGAAACTAGGAGTCTAAGAGTCAGGTATCTGCTTCAGGGATATATTGCTTCCCAATACATACATTTGAGAAGGAACTATTATAGAGTATTTAGGAGGCTACTGTCCGGGCCCGGGAAGGAAGCAAAGAGCATTTATTTAGCAGTTTCACAGTACTAGGTTTGCTAAATATGCTCTCATTTAATCTTCAGAACAAGTTTATGAGGCAGGTATCATTGTCATCATCGTCATCATCATCATCGTCATTATTGCTGTAATTCTTTTACAAATAGACAAACAGTATTAACAAGGTTAAGTTACTTGCCTGTGTTCATAGTCAACCTGTTACTTGAGTTTGAACCCAATTCTGCTATGATTCCAAAACCCTTGCACATTCTAGTACAGCACTGCACTGTCTCTGTGGAACAGAGGTGGAGCTTAGCGCCAACACACGTTTTGAGGTATCTAAATAGAATTCCTGTTTCATTATTTCAGGCAAACACTATATAACACATCAGTTTTGTGCTCTATCAAATTCGATAGAAGAAATGCATGATTTCTTTTTGAGGAAATAAAGTTTACCTAGCTCCTATAAGGAGACTTCAGAAAAATAGTAGAGCGCAATCAGCAGATTTTATGGAATATGTGAATTAAATGTGCATCTGAACAAAACTTCACAAATCACAGGTATATGCAACATCTCTGGTGAGCCCAAGGAAGAAAATTAGCTAAAAGTTCTGGGATGAGGTATGAAAACATACAAAGGTCAAAGTCTTTTCAAAATGGCAACTTTCAGACTCAATAGTTAATTCCTTCTTTCTTGCTTTCATTTCCAACACATGAATCAAACAAAAAAACGTATAATATTTTGAAGCAACAATAACAAAAATCTGATATGGCAACCTCAACAGAAAAGAAAAATCAAAGAAAAGAAAATCTTTTCATCTAAACAGATTTAGAGCCATGAACTTAACAACCAATGGCTTCTTTAAGAAAACTGGGAGGCATTCATTTCTACGTATTTCTGTCTAGGGACATAGAGCAAAAGGGAAAAAGAGTAGGATACTTTGACCTCTTGTGAAAATTTGATAGACATTTCAAAAATGACCCATGATGGTAATCAATGAGAGCCCAGCTCCTGGTGAGGCGGAGAATATTTAGCTCGTCTTACAAATGGGCTGCCCGTTCTCAGGCATACGGTGAGTGACGCTGGATGCACCTGTTTATTTTGCTCTCATTACACAAGAGTGTATTTTGGGTTGGAATCATTAGCTCCAACAAATGAAATCCCTATTTTTATTCAAGTAAACATAGAAATATTTAGATGATTCTGCAAAATGAGGACATGCACCAAAGACAAAAAATTATGACAACAAATTATGTAAACTTTTTAAAAAATCTTGTTATATCATTCCCTGAAACTAGAACATCTACAATATGTTTCCATTTTGGTAATGTGTGCATTGTTGTTGCTTTTTTTCCCCCAACTTCCAACATCCTTTGCAAATAACACATTTTTTCTAAAAATAAGAAATGGCTCTAAAACGTAGAGGAAAAATATGCTTGTCTAACCATAATTTTTTTAGAGAGAGAAAAAAAAACCCAAGCTGCTTTAAAAACTGAAAGACAAAGAAAGTATATTTCACTATAAATTATTCATTGCACTCATTTTGGATCAATATTTATAGATATTCACATGCTTTTTATAAAGCTTGGGAGATTCTTTTAAATGTCATAATTTCCTTCTCAAAGCCAATGTCAGAAGCACAGCTTAGGGCTGACAATAAATGAACACTTGAGGTGCATGCCCTATTTTTTCCAACCTTTAGCATTAGGGCAGCTTGAAACACTGTGGGTTTCTGCCACTGTTCTACCAAAACACTCCATTACTCATCTACTACATTCTGCCAAGTGGTTGCATTTTATAGGAACAAATAAACTCAGAAACTGGTCATTCTTTCCCATTGAATGAGAATGTCATAGTGACCAGAGATGTGGTCACTATGACGATTCTCCAATGAGGAATTTGGAGCAATGATTTTTGCATTCAATCCCATCAATCCACATCAAGTGAGCAATAAAGATTCCTAGAAATTATGGGTTGGGGGAGACCTGGCAACATCTCACAGTTTTCTGGAGAATCTCCCTTCCTGCCTGTGGTCTGCTGGAGACAAGCCTGAAGATGAGGCTTAGAAGATAGAGGGAAGTGAATCAGAGAATGTCCTGCCAATCAGATATTCCCTGCTTCACTCCTTTCATACCCCTAAGAACTCAGATTTCTCTACCATGAAAAAAATATTAGCACCCAGAGGGCTCTTCTCAGGTCCTCTGCCAGAAGTATTGTTACAGCGAGAGAAAAAGAGGCTAAAAAGCTGCCACAGTGAATTCACCTGTCCTGTTTAAAAAGAAAAAATAAAGTCTCTTTGCATCATCAGAAAAAATGTTTTATTCATACCTTCCTAATTAGGACAGTAGAAATTTGAAACTATTAAAAAACAATATGAAGACAGAATTTTTAAAAATTGTTTGCCCTTCTTAATCTAAAGTAATGGAATAAGTGAGAGAATTTTGCAAATTCTAAGTATAATAAAAAAATAAAAGAGGTCATCACAGTTAATTTTATTGACTGCACAAACAATTTTGCTTTTTATTACACTGAAGAAGTAGAGTCAGTGAAAATTGTGCATTTGTTCATGGTTTTATAGGGATAAAAAATAAATTCTAAATATGAAAATCGAGATCTCAGCACAACCAGGTACCCTCATCTGGGCCTTGCAATTCTTGGTCTTTCTGTGTCACAAAAATCGGTGCTCTCAAAATAATAGGGGGGCTTTCTTCAAAGGGCAGGATGATTCAGCAACACAGCCAGTGTTGGTTTACATTGAGTGCCACCATGAAAAGCTCTTGTGCCCTTCATTCTTGATCTTAAAACGATCACTTCATTAAAATGGTTCTTTTCAATAAATGCATTGCCTTCCCAAGTAGTAACAGCCATTCAGTCACTGACTACATTAGAGTGTGTAATCTAGAATATTTTAAAAATGATTTTAGCTGCAGAATGCTTCAAGAGTCTTCAGGTTGAAAGGCATTACATCACTGAGAGCAATCATTAATATCAAATATTACCTTTAGACAAAAAGTACTATCTGCAAACTTGGATGCTTATCAACAGCGTTACAGCAGCACTTATGGAAATGACTGACAGTAATCTGAAGATGACTTTTCCTAAGTGGAACACAGGCTATACTTTAGTGAAGAATAAAACATTTTGGTTATATTTATTTTTTCTAATCCACAGACATGTCCCCTATTGCAGCTGATTTTTTTTCTCTTTCTTGATCAAAAAATGCACCAACATGGGGCCAATGCCAATAAACACTCTTTCTATTTATATTTGAACTGGCCTGCATCTCTGGAGAGCTTTGATGCAGTCCAAGATCTTACTTGAAGCCTGAAGCCATTTCCTCAGAGTCTTCCTTACAAGACTCCAATGGCTCAGTGACTTTCTGCATCAGCAGTTCCATCTTTGGGGCACGAAGATTGATTTTCTTTCTCCCTGCGAGTGAAAGTCCAGAATGTGTGCCCCCTGCGTACTATCCTGAGAGACCGACAATACAACCACCAGATCAACTTGAAAAACTCATCGGGGGGGCCTTCCAACCACCTCTGTGCTTCTCACTAGGTTAAGTGTTCCATATATCAATGAAGGCAAGACCCACTCAGCCCCGTTCCCACCGCAGCGGCATGCTGGAGTTATCTTTAGCTGAAGTTTTGTAACGCTCCACATCTCCTACATAGAAAATCTACACACAGCATCTCAGTGCATGCATGAACATTCAGGATGCAATCTTGAAACAGAGGCCTGAAAATCACATACATCTTGGTCCAGAGCTGCAGTGAAAATAACAAGGTGCTTTGCTTGATTGATTAGGAAATCATTAATGTGGTCATATATATATGTGTGTGTACTTTACACATATTTAGGGTCATTTTAAGAACTCAAACTGAGTTAACATATAAATGAGTTGCTTAAAAATAAAAATATTTTTTGTTTATTTTCTATTTTAGAACGAGAAAATTCCCATTTTAAGGCAGGCTTGATAATTTCAGGAAAATATTTGAATTTTTAATTAAAACAGAGATAGGGAAAAGGCAATATTGATGAACATCAACAATGTATCTGTCTGCAATAGATTATTTTCTGTACTTTAAGAAAGTACTTTCTGTTTTATGCAAGAAAGATTGAGTACTAGGACAGAGTAGAGGAGGTAGATAGAAAAATTCAGACATAATCTCAACACACATGAAGTAGATTAGCCAGACTCCACAATATGGACCTGCAAACTTATTAAAGAGTGATGACATTACCTTCCCACATGAAAAATAATGTTTTTTTTATCAAGAATATGAGAGTCATAATATGGCATTCTTTCTGAGTTCTACATCTATACAAGCAAGATAAATAATAATAATTGGAACCCAAATTGGTAGAACACTTAAGCTATTTTAATGGCAATTAGATCATAATCTTAGTTAGAAAGGGAGTTTGTCATTTCCTCATTATTTTTGATTACTGAAATTTCCTAGAAGAAAATTGCAAAAAATTTCACCTCATTCTTTGAAAAATATTAAGCAAATAAATATTGCCTCGGATCAAGGTATAAAAATTGATGATTTAGCTTTTTGACATAATCTACATAACTGAAATTTGATTATACTGGTATATTGCAAATTTGAAATTTAAAAATTTAAATTATTGCAGTGTGGTTTGTCTTTAAAATCATCATCTATAACACACAGCTTTAAAAAAGTGAATATATTTTCTGTTAATATATTAATATTACTAGTGCTTCATTTTATTTGCAAATGATTTATTTTATTTGATATTCTGTTCTCTATATTATAATCACTTTAATACTTTCCGATACAAATTGACTTATAAGTTGCCACATAAACATTCCTTATCAGATCATATGTATAACATTTGTTTAGGTCTTGTTTATCAAGAGATCTTTTACAAAATCCTATACATTTTCAAAAGAACCTATCAAGATAAAATTCGAAGAAAGGATTCTTAAACAAAAGAGAGAACCTCTCCAATGTCTGAATATTTAAACATCAAATTCCTCTCAAAATGTATCATGGTTATGTGAAAGTACATAACCTTATAAAGACTAAGTACACTTATCTTTTATTTCAGATAATAAAAATAAATAAAAGACCAGAAGGGATTCACTTTCTCTCTACCACCCTCATTAGCAAAACTCTGGCAAGCAAACTATCACAAGTAGTGTCGATTTAACAACTTTTTTTTTTTTTGGTGGTAGGGGGTGGTGGTGAAAGGGCAGATTGAAATGATATATGTCAAATATTAGTAGCCTTTTAAGAAGCCATCGCCCATGGCCCTTAACCCCTTGCAGATGGCAAATAAGGTGCAGAGCAAATGAAATTAAGATGATAGTGTGTTGACAGGAGCAGGCAGATTCCAGTTTTCATCCCTACAGACAACAGGAATGACATCACATCTTTTCAAACTGACACATTAATGAATTTAGCAACACCTGAACTTTTCTGGCAGGAGACACCTTTGACACCAGCAGGTTCTTTCGTGTCAGTAATAATAGGATTCTGTATCATTCCCTGACTCCATATTTGATGGCAGAATTACCTTTTGGGCCCTAACAAGTTGACAGGGTTTCATTTGCTTCCTCTTTTAATGACATCTTCTTTGCAGGTGAACTGGGATGTAATGACTTCCTTTTTTGTCTTAGAGGATTCCTAAATGTCATGGAGAGACCCAAGACGTCTCAATCTCGCTTAATGCAAACAGAAAACCAAGGGTTTTTAAAGGTGAAATGGATCTTGCTAATGAAGAAGTATCACTCTTCGTGGGGCATGCAGCTTGTTAGTTCAACTTAGGTGAGTGTCACAGGTTAGGGTTCAAGCATGACGTGGGGTGTGACTAAAGATGTCATCTTTTATTTATTGGGCTTTTACAAAACGTAATTGAATGGTTGGGCAATAAAAACAGGGAATCCTTTCTGCATATGGGATCCAAAGAGAAAGGTAATGTGCTCTTGCCTTAAAAATTTGTGATGATGGGGTCCCAATGATGACAAAGTTCAAATATGTGAACTTTAAATATGTGAACAGTAAAATCACAATGTAAATACAGCTGTTTATTCATGGCAACCAGAAACTGAAGTTTTCTGCTTAGCTCAACTCCTTCCCATGAGTGTGACTCAGTAGTTACATAGTTATCCCTCTGTTTCATTTCCCTTGTTTTCCACAATGAAAAGGCAAGGAAGACAATACTTGTAGCTATCACTAATTTGCAAAACGGTCATGAAGCCCAAAGAAGGATGGGGAAAGTCCTCTCTGACTGAAAAACTTAGCAGCATTAGAACTTCCTACACATTGGAACCATATAGAAATTCTGTTTGCTGTCTTTTTTTCTGATATGACTCATCTGGCTGGTCACCATTTGGGAGAAATAGAAGAAGGGAAAATCCGATTCACACCGTGACATAAAATCCATTGTGGGTAAATAAAGCCATAGCTCCCAAGCAAAACCAGACTTAAATGGGAAGTGCTTGACCAGCACAGAGAGGGTTAAAGAGACACTGTTTCAGCTGTCAGCTCACGGTCACCCTCAAATGACCAAGATATGCAGAAAATAATGTCCCATATTATTAAATGATAATATTTCCAACCAGGCTAAACTAATTAGCAGACTGTACTTGGCTTGTGACAGCATTTTCCCTTTCCTTTTTTTCCTTTCTTTGCAAATCTGTAATTGCAACGGCCAAAACTTTTCAGACCCAGCAGGTTTGTTTGAAAAATGCAAGACCTAACCATTTTAAGAGA
This sequence comes from Aotus nancymaae, assembly GCF_030222135.1. NCBI lineage: Eukaryota > Metazoa > Chordata > Mammalia > Primates > Aotidae > Aotus > Aotus nancymaae. The sequence continues at coordinate 114,229,281 of NW_026988425.1, forward strand.
GGACCATCTTAGCAAAGTGGCTCTTCTCTTTCCTTTTTTCTAACTTTTCAAATCCATATAATTAGAAACAGTTAGGTATACCCATCATCTTTATGAAACGAAAATTATTCACTAAAATATGAGGATGGTTTCTCAATGGAAACACTTATATGAACCATGGCCCTCATGCCATTTTAGGAGAAACACGAAATTACACTTGGTTATAACAGGTAAAATAACGACTTTTTCACCTGTCAATTGCTAGCTTAAAATTCCCACACATGTAGGCCATTTCTGTTTCATCTGTTCTTTGAATTTCAGCTGCTTTGCTTTTCAATGCCTCCGTTTCACTGGTGTCTCCTTTGTGTCTGAGACTCTCACACTGGGTTCTCCCTCTTTGGTGCTGGGCTTTCTTTTCACAGTGACATTTCAACATAAACAGTCAATATTCATTACCTCAAAGGAGACTTCCCTCCTATTGCTGACCAATTAAATACCAGCTGAGATAGGCAGACAAAGGTAAAAGGAGCTGTAACACAAGACAGGCTTAGAGCATAGTTTCTGCTCCCTTAAAGGAAGAAAAATTGTAATCAAAACAAAGAGAGCTGGGGATTTAGGGACTATCTCTATCCAAGAGACACAATTCCGCGGGATATTATGGTTCCCTATCTTTTCATCTGGCACACTGCAGAGTGTGGAGATTTTGAATGATTTTTGTTGTTGTTGTTTTTAATAATTCACCACCATGCATTTTTGAGGTTTCACCAAGAAGGACAATCAGCCCTTAATTAGTTCCTGACTGTAGATGGCCATATTGGCATAGGCTGTTTACTCAGATGCTGGCGGACCTGACCTTTATGTTCTTACTCTCTGCCTAATTTGATTTAGCTTGATTTCTGTATTTCTCCACCACACAAGAGCAACTCAGGAGGCGCCACTTAGAACATCTGTTGAGACTGAGCCCTTTCTGCTGAACTCTCCACTGTATCAGGAATTGCTGGGAATGGCTGTGAGACTCAACTGAGTCCTCTGAACTGCATTCACTTCAGGGAAAAATATAAAAAGGGGTTCTCGTATATTTCCTTGAATCCTTAAAGAGCTCAACTCCCCTTCTACCCCATCTGCCCTTCCCCCATACCCACACACTCTCCAGGATACATAGACAAATGTAGGGCACTCATGGAATGTTTTCTTAGGAAATCTGCATAAGGCTTTTATTGTTGTTGTTTTAAATTCTGCAAATTTCAAACTATTTCTTTGTTCTTGTTGTTTCCAAAATTCTGGGCAGTAGGCGTGTGCCAAGCTGCAAGACGTTCTTTCCTCCTAAATGAATTGTGCAGTAAGTTGGGTATTTGGATCTTTCCCTCGTGGAGCTATCCCACAATTAAGCCACTTATTCCACCTTTACAGAACATTCTCCACTTTAGGGAGTCACACAGGGTGCTGATTTTCATGTTTGAAATGCACCTGGATTTACAGGGCTGTCACCCAAACTGCTATCAGGACTTGTATCCACAAATTCCACATTTCCTTGAGGACTGATTTAGATAAAATTCTCATGCAAAGAGTGACCCTAAAGCAGAAGGTGACATAGAAATGACGCGCACACACACCCCATTCATTTTCATAAACTTACATATGCATTCTAGCTTTGTCAGCAATTCTAAAAGCAATTACATTATTCCTAAAACAAACAAACAAAAGTCACTCTAGACTGCAATCTTTACTCAACTTCTGTTAGAAATAGAATTAAAATACTGATCAATACTCGAAGCAATGCAGAGTCCAAAATATGTGTGTCATATTAATTAGCTGTTTGAGAGAAGTGATATCCCAGTTTAATTTTCTGAGAGTCCCTCATGAATTATTTCTCTGGTTTGTCTTTTGAAAATGAGTATGCAGTTAATACAAGAAGGCAAACTTTTATTTATCTGGGTGTCTTTTTATAAAGAAAGAAAGAAAAAAAAACTTTAGCTCACAGGAATTGTTGGCCCCACCCCTCCATCCCGGCCCTAAGCCAGATTAGGTGAATTTAATCATCAGAGAATTTTATTTTTCATTTGTGCTTCTAGCAGCTAGAGGGCACAAAAGAATGCTTTTACCTTGCTTTGTCTTCTTCTTTTTTAAAATATTACTCAGTGGAACTATATAGACTCAGAAATAAACAAAAACACACGGAGGCTGGTGGATTTCATCACACCTTCCTTTCTCAGATACCAACTTTTCCTACTTGCAACAGGGATACAAATTCCAGATGACAGTAATACATGAAAGTGTCTAAGAACGTCATCTTCCTAAAATAAAGAATAAACCCCCAAAGAATGAGAGATTCAAAGTGGGGCAAAATTACTCTAAGTTTCGTCCATTGCTGCGTTTCTGAACTATTTTGTAAAGCTCTTTGTTCAAAAGCAATCTAAACACACATTTAACCTTTATCATTCTAGAGTCTTAAATATTAATGTTGGTTGTGATTCTGCATTAACAACATCTATTATTTTTGCACTAATAAGAGGCTTACAAGAATAAACATGAAAGGCTTGAAACAACCTTCCTGTCAATTAAGAAACAGTCAGTAGTACTTCAACTGAACACTTTCAGCAGATCTCAGCAACTGCAGTCAGTGTAGGAAATGCATGCTTCCAGCCACAAAAGAGGCTGCGACCAGGACTACAGGTTTTGCAAACCATCTCTCGCACACACTTATACCCACCCCCGCCCCATCTTGTAAAGCTAGCTACTAATACTCAATAGTAAAAGGCATCCTTTTTGGACCATTTACTTGAAAGCATAATAGTTTGGCATTTTTCTGCAAGAAACACTAATAAACCTCAGGAGGAGTCACATCTGTTGCTGTAGGACAAAATGGGTTGGGCCTCAATAGCATAATATATATAAACACTTTTTCCCCCTAATGAACTGTACCACCCCCTTAGGCATAAATGAGTTGGATCTGGATTGAGTGCCATTTGCCAAATTGTAAATTGCCTACATTTATTTTGGGAGTGCACTAAACAGAGTGCTAATTGCCTTGTTTAGCACTTTCCTTTCTTTCATTTGCACTGGTGTAAAATCTTAGTAAATTAACTCAAGGCTTTTATTATGTAGGTAGCATTTGAACAACCAAGAATTAGTGAGGAGGCAGCATGAAAGGACTGATAAAAGAGGAGTTGGCTCTACCCATAATGCCATTTATATGTCCCTTGAATTAAAAGGATGGAATTAACTTTTAATCCTTGGGCTTTTTAAATAGCTGATGTTAACACAGAATGTATTACGCAGCCATTTTATTCAAATTTGCTCACTTAAAATGGGTAGAATGTTAACAACCATGATCGTATGGGGAAAGTGCAGCTAGCTGTATTCATATACACAAGTGTATATATTAAGATTCATTCCAAATAGCAATTTATGTAGTTGCAGTCAATTGCATAGTCAAGATTCCGGCTTATTGTCAAAGACAAAACACTCCAAAGTCATTAACATCCACTGCTGTGCAGTAGCCTATGTAAAATGAGTTGGGAATCTCATTGCCATTCTTAATGGACAGGTGTGTATTTCAGAAAAGCCATTACCAGATTTAGCATAGCACAGAATGCATGCTGGTGGTTTGACCGCAGAGGATAGAGGCAAAATAGCCCCCAGGGCTGAAGGGCTTGTACTCCTACAGGTGGCCTTCTGTGAGGGGAGTGTCCAGGGAGCTGTGGAATCTCACAGATGCAGTGCTCCCGGGATCGACAAAGACTTTTCTTTTGTCAATGTGCTTGGTCCCACTCTTTTCATTAAGTTTTCCAGATGCTTTCGAAACTAGGGACACACTCTCCATTCTTCCAGTTCAAAAGAAAAGAAAATCTGCTGCAAATGATGATGGAAATGGAAAGCAACAAATACATCCACCATCTTTGTTTTCCTTATACCTTTCCGTTTAAAAATCATAAAAGTCGTGTTTAGATAGAAGTCTGCCTACGTGATAAATGAAATGATAAAAAAGCATGCTTCAGTTCCTTAACATTTGTATTAACCTCTCATCCACAGAGATCTTCAGGTAGTTAGGAAGAAACTAGAGAAGCGACATGATGACAAACTCCTTGGCTTTTAGGAGGCTCTACTAGGCCTTTATGTTGGAGCATGTTAACTTTGGAAACGTTATTCTGGAAAGGCGGAGTTCACGTTGCAGGGGATAGCAGGAACACATGTTTCCTAGTTCAAGATAATGGCACTGGAAGAAAGTTTTGGGTTCGTGTCACTATACAGAAGGGCAATCCGTATTTGCTATATTGGATGTCATTGTAAATCCAAGTGGAAAGATAATTCCAGCCTTAACAATTTTATCAGTAGAAAAGAAAGAGTAAGTATTTGGCTTAAATACTCCCTAAAATCCAAATGGCATCAAAGTAATTTCTTGATAGGTAATACATTCATGGTAAGAAGGACTTTGAAGTCAGGCAGACATATGTGGATCCAGCCTGACCACTGAACTCTGATCTCTGGCTAATGACTTCAGCCTTCCACTTATCTGTTCCTCCATCTCTAAAATGGGATAATACAAATGCATACGTGCTCTTGTGTGGGTTATATGATGTGCATTTAAAGTGTCTAAAATGTAATATGCACTCAACAAATGTGAATGCACCCTCTGATCCTCTTTTTATCTTTGTTCACCTCTAATCTCACCTCCTCATTTAGTTAGTGAAGAAAAATCCCTGCTTGGATATTAAAAGATACAATAATATAATTACTTTTGTTGTTTTTAATGCAGGACTTGACCAAAAAAAGTACTCCCCTATATAATATCTGAGGGAAGAATAAATTAACAAGAAAAAATGTTAATCAATGTTTTAACATTTCACCTGGAATAATACTAATAAAGGAATGATTCAGTGGGAATATGAGTTACCAGTATTATGTAATATTAATCCCCCTCCTTCCCACTGAGACTCAAAAGGAGCTGGCAGTTTTACCTAAGTGCATAAATATGGAAGATGTTTATTTTATATACATATGTATTTATAATATATATTTTATTAGTGGCTTTGTGATGAAACATGTTTGTGAAATTTCCAGACCAGAATGACTTGGATCCCTACATACTTCCCTGGATGGTACGAGGTCTAGCTAGCACTCAACACCAAACTGCAGTTTTATATGAGTTTTTCAGGGAAACAAAATGATGGCACAATGACTAAACTTTATCTGATTTCCCATTTAAATAGAAAGCAAATTGACACATGAAGGCCAGAGACAAACAAAATAGGAAAGGCTGAGAGAGGATATTTTAATTTATGTGATTTATTTTAGGTTCTTCAGAATATAAAATGTTTTCTAATTCAGGGTGATTGTCATTTTTAATAGGAAGACTTAATGGTAGTTCTACAAAATAATAGTCCCAATGAAATAACGTAGGCTTCTCTTAAATCATATGAGAATGCATTTATTGACTAATTCTTGATCAGTGCTAACCTGTGTTGAAGACTGGTCTTTAGCTTCCCTCCAAATAACTGATTCCATAGTTATCAATGTGAACAGTTAATGCTAACAGGAGCCTTGGCCAACCAATTCAGAAAGGGGACCTCTGATTTTCCATGAGACCCTCACTCAGGGCCAAAGCAAAACGCTAGTCATCTATTCTTTAACTAAAGAAACAGAGAGTCTGACTAATAAAAGATGTTTCTACCATTTCCTTCCAATGTGTTTTTCTTTCTTAAACCCTTAGGCACATTGTCTAGAACTTAATCTTTCATGCTTCAAATTATTCCTTGAACAAAACCATAATTTGTATGGGTTTGCATGTTAGTCTGTAAAAATGATAAGGGTACTTCTGATTCTCCATTTCCTAGTTTTTCTCCCGACCCATTTCTAGTCTGTGACATTTTAATCTATTATCAGGTACTGGTAAAGAGGAGTTTTAATGCACACTATTCAAATAGATGATCCTGGGTTCTTCATTCAAAGAAAAATGTGCTCTTTGTGGGTACTTTCCCATTATGTTGAATGTCATAATCCCTGGGATCCCTTCTTTTTGTTTTGTGATATCCGTAACTCTCATGGCCTTCAGTCTACTTCCATCTTGAATAAACTTGCCAAATGTTCAATGAGTGTGTAATTAGCTACCCAGCCTGGGCACATGGGATTTTTTAAGATATAAAGTGACCTCAGACATTCAAAATTTTGGAAAACTCAAATGAAACTATTTGGTTTTAAGAGGGAACTCATAAAAATTGGCAATAATGAAACAGTACAAAAGTGTTGTGCATAACTTTTCACAAATACGTCACCTTTCTTGTGAAAGATGTAATCAGTTTATCAATAAAATCTTAGTGTGAGGTTGCAGTTACCTAGTAGTTATCCAATTTGTAATGGCCTAGGCTGTTTGTGTAATACAGTACTAGTTTTCATTCATTGGAAACATTCTGGCCATGAAATCTTAGCAGGGCAGTTATTTGCTAATCCAGAATAAAGCCTGAAGGAGAGAAACAGAAAGCCTTGTCCATTACATTCTCAGCTACCATCATGAGATCAAAACTAAATATACTGTAGATAAATGATTCATTGGTTACAGTCATGAAATATAAAGCCTCTCACAATCCCAGAAGTTTTCTGACACATATCAAACCATGTGCATAGTATGAGAGAGGCCTATACTGCAAGCTTGATTAAATATTGAGTCAGTTATGCCAAGAAATTAACATCTAGAGACTGGAGGAGACTAGCAGTTTTGGTAGCATTGTTTCTAATAATAAGACAAAGAGGTCTAGCAAATGCTCATTTCTATCTGCATATAATAAACTGCCCATTCTAACTACTACGCATAAAAGATCTGTTTATGTGTGTCTTCAAAGTCTTACAATTTTTTCCGTTCTATTCTAGAAACTGTAGCTAAAAATACTCAAGTGATTTTTTAAATAGAGTTTATAGAAGCTCTTTAACTGAACCTGTGGCTTTTTCAAAGTTTGCTTTGTTCTTCTGCCAGGAATTTACTTAAGAAAACAATCTTAAATGAGAGAAAGCTTTAAACAAAATGATTTAATTTCATCTTTTTTAGTATTATTATTTCATATTAAAAAACATTTGCTATAACCCAAATGTTCAACTCAGAAGGCAAAGTGTCATGCAATCCAAATAAAAAGTATGTTTATAAAGATTCTAGTCACATGCAATGACACTGCCTGAGGAAAAACATTATAACTTAATACAATTTATGTACTGTGACATTATCTTGATGCTATAAGGAAGAAAAATGGAAAGATAATTGGAAGGAAAGGGACTGGGCCACACAGAATCACTTTATTTGAGCTGGAAGCTAAGATTGTGTGAATTCTTTTTCTTCTTTAATATGCTTTTCTCCATCATGTTTTCATAATTTTAAGAAAACAGTAAATAAATAAGAGAAAAAATGTTTTTCACAATGGTTGCTCACAACCATTTCTTTGTGGAGATAGGACCACAGTTAATGATCTAAGAATGAAACACCATATATGTCCATCCACCTGTCCTCAGTCCCTCACCTCTTTGTAAGTCCAGGATAACACAAGAATCAATGAACCAAAGAAACAATAGCCTTGGGACCTAACATTGGGCTCCTTTCCTGAATGAGAAACAAGCTGGGGATATCTTCATTTGCTGGCTTCCTTTTCTAGGGGACAGTATGAATGATCATATTTTAGACTTGCAGAGTTCCCTGTTCTCATATTTCATTTGGAAAGAAATTCTAGTTCCACTTCCTACATGCTTGCAAGCTCTCAGTTCACAGAGAACTTGGCTGCTGATACCCCCATGATCTCTCCCATCTTCTAGAGTACACACCCTCCCACACCCACTCACACAGAATCACCTGGGTATTTGGGTGCACAATCAGCAATTTAGCTTTTCCTTTAGCACGCAGATGGCTCTTGGTGTTTATAAAGAAACTTCTCAAACAATATAGGTATTGCAAGAGGGACTTCATTCCCAACTCACTTACTTCATCCTAATCCATTCTCCAAGCAGGTAAGCTAAGATTCAGTGCAATTAAGCCACTATCTGAAGATCCCAAATCAGCCATGGAGTCTGGGCCAGAATAAACTCCAGTGATTTTTCCATTAAGATAGACTAGTCATTTTTAATCTACACGGGCAGAGAGACTCCCCCACTAAGTCATAAGTCTTAGCAATGCATAATAAATGAATATTAGATAGTATGCTCATTGGCTGAACTTTGAGGTGTTAGAGTTCTCTACCCACCATTCTAGAGAACATTAAGCTTGTTTGAAGAATACGTGGTCTCTATTAGCCAAAAGCTAAACACAGCTTAAGCAGGTAATGACACTGTCATTTGTCCCCCCAGTTCATTCTAAGGACTGCTTTTCTGTTGTTGTGTTTCTTCTCCTCCGATTGAGAGATTAACCTGGTCCCAGTTGAAATGGCAGTCCATATCACACCTTTCCTTGATCTCTCAGCATGGCTAATAACAGCTGGGGCTGAGAGCAAGCATCTTTATTTTTGCTTTATTGTTCCAGACTACAAACCCGTGAACCTTCAGCATGTTATATACTTAACCATGGTCAGGTTGATGTCATTATTTTCTGATTGTCCGGAAGCTCCTGGGGTACTGGCCCATATTGACAGAGAAGGGCTGGCATGCTCTTTGTAGGGTAAGCTTTGAAAAACAAGCCCCTCGACCACCTGCATGTTTAGCCTAGAGCTGTGACATTGCACTAGGCCAATTGGTACACTTCAAAACACGTATTAGCACCACTGGCGCTACTGCGTCTCGCTTGTTAATTTTCACTTGGGCCTGTTAGACAAACCTTATCTGGGCCACAGGTAAAATGCCTGACAGAGCAGATTTTTAAAGATCTTTGCAAGAAGATCTGGTATGTCTGTGTCACTGTGCGCTCTGTCTAAATCTAAGCATAGCTGTTTGTTAGTCTTCACCACCCTCTTCTAGTATTTTTTTTTCCTGTTGCCTGTCCACATGTCTAAGTAACTAGCCAGGCTAGCCTATAGCAGAGAAAACCAGGGACATGAGCACAGAATGGCAAGAACAGTGCAGCAAAGTGCTTCTCTGCGTGAACCATCTCCACGCTTAGCTTTTACAATCCTATAAAAATTGGTCTACTTGTTATCAGTTCAGACTGGGAAGCAAGCAACAGCCCTCCGTTGCCTCGGGCTTTGATGTAAGCACCCCTGACTATTTCTGTTTAAACTCTAGCGGATGGAAGACACCTATAAAGATATTAATTAGCTCCAGTTGTCACCAGATGTGGTTCACATTCTCTGAGCCAGCTCCGAAATACTGGAATTTTTATTAGGCAAGGTAATGTTTATGGCTCTCATTAAAGTCTGAGTCATAAAAGGCTGAAGATGAGATTGGTGGAGAGTGGGAGAGAGGATAGTTTTCTCTTTGTTTATTAACTTTCAAAAATCCAAAAGTCCTGTGTTTCAGACTTGAGTGGCATGTTAACTTTGAGGGATTTGGCAAGGTTCTTCTAAGTGTTTACATTTTGAGGAAACCTTTTGAGTCATGCTACATAAAATGACTGGTTTGTGTCAGAATGATGTTACATTTATATGCTTAATTAAAATAACGTCAGCCATGTAGCACTGCACCATGCAAAAAAAAAATCAGTACTAATTGTTATTGGACTGGATACTAACTTATGGGAGATATTATGACAACAGAAGGAATTTATTGTTTATTCAAAATGGGCGAACAGCACTTCGTAACTGTCAGGGTGGGGGGCAGTGAAAGAGAAATAAAAATCCAAAAATACCTTCTGAACACTTTCCTCCAATGCCTTCCTCCCCGTCAAGTTACTGCCATGCCTTTGTGACTCTTAAGAAATACTTTTGCTAATTTTTCTCTTGGATAAAAGAAATAGTAATAGCTAAAACTTGCTCAGGTCTACTGACCTATTTAGAAAAGAAAAATCTTAATTTGAGAAAGATTTGAAGGCCAACATAGCTGCTCAGTTTCCTTCAAAAGCTTCCCTGACCTCCTTCTGAAGCTACTCCCCCATCAAACCTACCGGCATAATAAGGCCAGCAGAACACTTCTGATGACCCACATCATAATCTATGGTCCAGGGTCCCCAAATGGAATATATCTTCAGCTTGAAGTCCTCTGATGACTACATCGATGCATTCAATTTACAGTTTCATAAGATCTTTGGAGATTTTAAATGATATTCAGAAATATGCTTATGCATTTTTAAAAGATTCCTTTTTCCCATCTGAACTCTTTTAACAAAGGTATTACACTAAGTACAAAAGCTGTCCAATTTTTTCCAACCTTTTGGTTCCTTCTAAAACACAGTCATTTTGTTAGACATTGAAAATGTCTTGATTTAGTTGTCTTGCTATTTTGGGCCTGTCCTGCCCCCTGCAGTGGTAATAAGGATGGGAGTTCCTGCTGGGCCCTGAAGAATACCATTTCACGGCCGCCACAGAGCTGGCGGCTTTTATTTATGGAGCCAAGAAAATGAATGGGTATTAGTGTCCAAACATTTCAACATGCTCCCGCGGCCATGCACAAAAGAGACTGATTTGCAGCAAATTTCCACTTATTTTCCAAAAGTATTTACCTTGCCGAAGCTTGGCTGATCACTATAATGGCATAGCTGAGGGGGAAAAAATGACCATTTCAGAACCCAATTCATATATGTGTGTGTGTGTGTGTGTATATATATATATATATTTCTGAACCTTAATCTTGTTCTACTTATTCTGAATAAAGATAATACCTCTAGTTGCCAGGCTTTTATGGATATGTGGATAACTCTAAGGTGCTGGGGTTTGTAGTTCTCATTGTTGTTTTAAACAAGAAAAGAACTGTCACAAACAAAGACAGTTCACATCAGTGGATTTAGGCTACACGTAAGACAGCATGTTGCCAGTGCCCAGGTCACCTTTGGACATTTCCAAGGAGTAAAGCCAGCATTTTAGCGTCTAAAATTTGGGCCAGGGATTGAGGGCCAATGTGTTCTATAGCTGTGCTTACTATTTTAGACCTCAGGCAAATGGATTGGTGGGCAATACTGAAATGCCAAGCAATGACGTTACCTTCTTTTCATTGTGCAATTCACTCAGTCAACAAATGTTAATTGAGTACCTACTATGTGCCAGGCATTTGACACCTGCCTCAGAAAGATGTTAAAAATTGCTTTAATTGTGGCTTCCTGGGGTCTTAGCTCAGGAAGCCAATGTCCTTTGTCCAGACAGACATCTCAGAGATCTCCCCACTTCTCCATCCATTCTCCAGCTCTGTCTCCCAAAAGGGCCGCTCCTCATTCTTTAAATACTGAATTCCTTGTTGACCTCCAAACCTTGGTTCACTCTTCTTACAACATAAGAAAATCTTTTGCTCTCAACCTACAAATCAAAGTTCCTGTTCCTCAAATTCTGGCCAAAACAATTTATGATCAGTCTTCAAAGTCTGTAAGATATGAAGTCCCATTTCTTAGAACTCCTTTATCACGTTCTGCTGCTTCTGTGCCTACATGTGTGCATGGACTAGTGGATAATAAACCATCTGAGGAATGAATTGATGCCAATTCATATTCCTCAAGACTTGTGTGCACTTTGCACATAGTAAGTGCTTTCTGAAAGGTGGAGGGATGAACCATGCTGAAAAAATGAGTTTCCATCATCTCATATATCCCATTTTCTTTTTTCCTTTTTCTTTTCTTTTTTTTTTTTTTTTTTTTTTTGAGACGGAGTTTCGCTCATTACCCAGGCTGGAGTGCAATGGCGCAATCTCGGCTCACCGCAACCTCTGCCTCCTGGATTCAGGCAATTCTCCTGCCTCAGCCTCCTGAGTAGCTGGGATTACAGGCACGCGCCACCATGCCCAGCTAATTTTTTGTATTTTTAGTAGAGACAGGGTTTCACCATGTCGACCAGGATGGTCTCGATCTCTTGACCTCGTGATCCACCTGCCTCGGCCTCCCAAAGTGCTAGGATTACAGGCTTGAGCCACCGCGCCAGGCCTCTTTTTTCCTTTTTCAAAAAAATATTTTGAAAGTCCAAATCCTGTACAACACTGTCCCACTCCATAAGGAGCAAGATTTACAAGTACAAAAAGATGTGTAGATTTTCTCTTCCTGTTCATTCAAAACCTACGTTTGCTTTTCTAACATTTACGTTAATTACAACATGACTGTAAATCTCCTAGCATCTCTTCACCAATGTCACCATTTTATTGCTCAAATTTCTATTCAGAACAGTATGACAATCTCAAATTACTTACACAAATCTAGCCATAAACTGCTAAAACTTTGTTCACTATATAAGATGTTATTATAGTGTAGGAAACACAAAATAAATGATAGAAACAAAACCAGTAATTATTTCATCCTGGACCCATTAACTACCAGCTGTAGGGCTTTGAGGTGGTTACATAGTTCCCTATGCTTCAGTTTTTACATCTGTAAAACTGTATTAAGAATCGGAGCTAACTCATAAAGTTACTGTGTAGATACAGCAAGTTAAAAAATAAAGCTCTTAGAACATGGAACCTATTCAACAAATGTTGATGTTTAGTTCATACTCTGGAACATATGGCTTTAATTTACAATAGACATTTCCAGTTTCACTTGCAGTCCTTGAGTAAGAGATAATAAAAGTCTCTCAGGCATATCTTCTCCAATCAAAGCCATTTCAACACAGGCTACTGCCCTGCCTTTCCACACAAGTTTATTTCTGAAAGAACTTCTTCTAGCAAATTTTATCATGTGAGTTTCTAGTGCCCTGGGCTCAAGGGGTTTCCAGTTCTGGGTCACTGCTTGGGCTTCTCCCACTGAATCCAATTCTGCATCACAAGCTATTCAACTGCCAAAAGGTCCCTCACCTTTAGATTGCCAAATGGGTGCTCTGTAGACCAGCCAATCGATGGCTCTTCAGCCAAGCCTTTTCCTAAGCCATGTTGTTCTCTTAGGCATCTGTGTTGGCTTTTGCTCTCTTTCATAAACAGGAGTATCCATCTATGGATTTATTTCATGGCCAAGATTCCAAATTTTTTTTGGTTTTGTTTTTTTCTAGATTAGTTATTCTAATTCAACTCTGCCATTGACTGGTGACATTATACCACTTACTCCCTCTTTCTGGGCCTCAGCTAACGCATATGTAAAATAAAATTATTGACTGAGAGGATTATATCCAGGGAGATGTCTACGTTTACGTTTCCTGAGCTTCAGAATTCATCTTTGGGAAGAAAAATAAAAACCTCTACCTCGAAGAGACTTCCCTCTAGATTTTCATAAATGAAGCTGGACATGTTTGTGATGGAGAGCTCTCATGCTCACTGTCAGCATCTTGGTGTTGGGCAGACTGCCTAGCTGTCTTTCACAGTGTTGACTTGGTGGGGGCACAATTGATCGATCAAGCACCAAGGTCCGGAATGTCCTTTTTTGTTTTTTGAAATGTAGTCTCACTCTGTCTCCCAGGCCAGGCTGGAGTGCAGTGGCACGATCTTAGCTCACTGCAACCTCCACCTGCAGGGTTCAAGCAATTCTTCTGCCTCAGCATCCTGAGTAGCTGGGACTACAGGGGTGCACCGTCACGCCCAGCTAATTTTTTTTTTAATTTTTAGTAAAGACGGGGTTTTATCATATTGACCAGGCTGGTCTCAAACTCCTGACCTCGTGATCTGCCCGCTTCAGTCTCCCAAAGTGCTGGGATTACAGGTGTGAGCCAATGCACCCGGCCTAGAATGTCAATTATTGTGAAGTCTTCTCCTTTCTCAGATGAAACAGCATCTCAGAAGCATCCCTGAACATGGCCAAACAAGAAACCTACATACAACTTCCATGTCACAGTGAATGAAGCTAGTAACATAACAATGAATCAGGCACAGTTTAACCCTCAAGAAGTCCATAGTCCAATACAAGAACTCCGTGTAGAAATAAACAATTTCACTATAGATTGACAAGTATGAAGCTATATGTGGGCATTTGAACATGGTTACCTAGTGTAAGTTGGAAGGGGGATGCGAGAGTAGGAGAGAGGGAGAAAGAAGAAGAAAGAATAAATGTGAGCTTGGTCTCTTTGGGAAATGCTGGAAGAAGCAAAATTAAGCATGTTTTCTTTCTTTCTTTCTTTTTTTGAGATGGAGTCTCACTGTGTTGCCCAGGCTGGAAATGCAGAGGCATGATCTCAGCTCACTACAATCTCTGCCTCCTGGATTCAAGTGATTCTCCTGCTTCAGCCTCTCAAGTAGCTGCAATTATAGGCACACACACCATTGCATCTGGCTGATTTTTGTATTTTTAGTAGAGATGGAGTTTCACCATGTTGGCCAGGCTGGTCTTGAACTCCTGACCCCAGGTGATCCACCCATGTTGGCCTCCCTAAGTGCTGGGATTACAGGTGTGAGCCACTACACCTGGCCAGCATGTTTTCATATTTTAGAACTTCTCAGGGCCTTGAAATGGTGACTATATATTGTGAATTTTTAAGAGGTTATTTGCAAATATAAAATAAAATCAAGCTATCTACTTGCTTTTTTTTTCAGGTTTCTTTGTTGACATCTTGAGAAATAGTATTCTACTGGATATAGTTGGAGACACCCTGCTTTGGAGAGATAACGATGAGAAATGTAGTAAATAAGTCATAGATGAACAGTCTGATGTCATGCCCTGACTCTTTCAATAGTAGTACCTCTCTCTAGAGTTATTGTGAAGATTAAATGAGCTAAGTAATGTAAAGTACTTGGACCAGTGTTTGGCATATACAAATATTTAATAAAACTTTATCATTGCATCATCATTATTATTACAACAGAGTGGAGATGCTTCAGTACTACCGGCAACTAAAGTTTGTTCAGGAAATAGCTGAGTTGGTTCTTTAACTGCTGAGTTTGATTCTCCAATCAGAAGGGTGGAGATGTCAGGGGAGAGCATGCCAGGCAGAGGAAATAGCACGAGCAGACATCCAGGGACTTGAACCAGCACTAAAGCAGGGGTCCATACATTTAGATAGAGTATGAGCAGATCAGTGCTCAAAAACTCTCCTAAAACTAAAAGACTAGAGTTTCAATCATACACCACACATCTCCTTGTAGCCCCTTTACAAAGTCCCTGGGGAGCAAGTTGCTCCAGTTCATGGCATCATTACCCAAGGCTCATTTTTTTTTTTTTAAGATGGAGTCTTATTTAAACTTAGACCTGGAATAAGTAAACTTAGTGAATATTTATAGAATTCTCCACCCCAGGTCCACAGAACATACATTTTTCTCAATATCACATTATACCTATTTTGAAAGTGACCACGTAATTGGAAAATTGGAAGTAAATCACTTTTCAGCATTTGCATAGCATTTCACAGACTTAAATGAAATATTGGTTGGCTGTTTGTTTGTTATTTTCTTCCATTATTCCTTCCTGTCTCCGTTGTTAAGCACAATTATCAGCATAAAAGAGGTTTTTAATACCTATTTTTAGATTGCATTCCAGCCTGGGCAATAGAGCAAGAATCTTGTTCTCTCTCCTCCTTTTTCTTTCTCTTTCTTTCTCAAAAAAAAAAAAAAAAGATGGAGTCTTGCCCTGTCGCCCAGGATGGAGTGCAGTGGCGCAATATTGGCTCACTGCAACCTCTGCCTCTTGGGTTCAAGTGATTCTCCTGCCTCAGCCTCCCAAGTAGCTGGGATTACAGGTGTCCGCCATCACGCCTGGCTAATTTTTTGTATCTTTAGTAGAAACAGGGTTTCACCATGTTGGCCAGGCTGGTCTGGAACTCCTGACCTGTTGATCCGCCCGTCTTGGCCTTCCAAAGTGCTAGGATTACAGGCATGAACCACTGCGCCCGGCAAGGCTCATTATTAAATACTATGGTAGCAGTGACGCTTCAGATTAAATCTAGCTATTATTCACTACCACATCTCTTCCCAAATTTATTATTTCCAGGAAAACCCTTAAGCAAAAAGATCAGTGAATTGGTAGGACCATCATGTTTGTCTACACTTTCTAGAAGCTCTACCTTCTCAAATTTTCTTACCAATGTGACATTTTTATTATAAAATACCATCACGTAAAGGAAATTCCTACTGTTTGTGGTATGTTACAAATTTGCTAGTAATTTGTATATTAGACCAAAACCACTGTGACGATTACACAAAAATACACACTAGGTTGGTTCTTTTTGATACAGTGTTGTTTTTGAAGAAGTATTGGAAACCTGGGTCCTGTTTTTCTGTATGTATTTGTGAGACCAGGCTGCCTTCAGATTGTTCAGCTTGTTTTACTTTATAGGTGTTCATGTATTTTGCTGAATTCAAAATTTACAGAAATTTCAGAATTACATTTTGCTTTTTCCCTCTCCCTCCCTATCTACTCTCCCCAGTCTCCTCATTGCTGCTGCACCCATCCGCCTCCACTCTGAATTGACAGAAGTAGACCAGGGAGACATAGATATGCATGTTTACATTTCTGTGCATTCGATACTGAATTTGAGTTAGATCTCATGAGGGAGAAAGTGAGAGAGAAAGAGAACAAATTTAATCATCAGCAACTCAATAAACAAAAGTAATAATAATTAAATACATTGCACCCACTTACTGAGCTGTTAATACACGCCAGGCACTGGGTCACACCCTGCACATAGATTAGCCTCTGCGATCCTACTTGTGAGGTGATCTCACTTTACAGATAATGAAACTGAGGCTCCTCAATGCTGATTTAAGTTTAAGACATACATATTTTCTGTCTACGCACTTCTAGCTCTGGGTTGATAGCAGTAGTTCTCAAATTTTAGCCTATATTTTAATCACTTGAAGAATTTGTGAAGACCTGGGGTTAGGCCGTAGGATTTACATTGCCAGTAAGTTCCCAGGTAATGCTAATGCTGCTGGAGAGTCAACGCTTGGAATCATTGCCCTGGAGAACCAGTGTCAAATGTGCCAAGGGAAAGTGCATAACATTCATTGTGCTGATCATAACAGCAAGCGATTGAAAGCAACCTAAATACCCAACATTACAGAGACTGAGAGAGAAACTGAAGAACACTAAGTAGCAGTAAATTAATAAACCCAATTGAAAGAAATGTTGATTAAAAAGAGAAAAATATATACAATATGATACAATTTTAATAAAGTTTAAATGCAGGTAAAATCATCCTGCATATATTTTATGGATGTATGCATATGTTTAAAGTACAAGTAAAATAGGCCGGACATGGTGGCTCATGCCTGTAATCCCATCACTTTGGGAGGCTAAGGTGAGTGGATCACCTGAGGTCAGGAGTTCAAGACCAGCCTGGCCAGCCTAGTGAAACCCCAACTCTATTTTTTAAAAATTATATATATATACACATATATATATAATTATATATATAATCATTTATATTATACACACACACACACACACACATATTATCTTCTGCCTCAGCCTCCTGAGTAGCTGAGACTACAGGTGCATGCCACCACACCTGGCTAATTATATATATATAAAATATCTCCTCTCTTTTCCTTTCCTGTAATATATATTATAATTATATATAATATATATTTATAGATATAATATGCATTTATATACTATATATTTATGATATATTATATATATACTTATACATATAATTAGCCAGGTGTGGTTAACATATACATAAATATATAATAATATATACATTATAATATACATTCATATACTGTTATATATAATATGTATTATATATATTTATAATTAGCCAGGTGTGGTGGTGTGCACCTGTAGTCTCAGCTAGTCAGGAGGCTGAGAAGGAAGAATTGCTCGAAGCCAGGAGGCGGAGGTTGCAATGAACCTAGACCACACCACTGCACTCCAGCCTGGGTGACAGAGCAAGATTCCATTTCAAAAAAAAAAAAAGTACAAGTAAAACATAGAAAAGTAAAGTAGGAAAAATATAAAAACTTGCATGGGATTAAGAGACGCCAACTTCAGAATGGCAGCTGCCTCTGAGCAGGCAAGAGGCAGCAATGGAATCCAGGAGAAGCATTCAAGGGACATCAGCTATACTCGTGATTCATCTATTTTTGTTTAAGAAAAGATCTGACACAAAATGGAAAAGTGATAAGATTGGGTGATTACATGAATGTATGATACGTTGTATTGTTTTTTTGGTTGCATTTTTTGGGTTTGTTTGAAATATTTCATAACAATACATATTTAAACAGAGAGAGAGAGAGAAACAAATTGAACTCAGATGCCTGGTAAGTCTATCACATGGAGAATACCAGGTTGGATGGTGTTTTCATCTAACTTAATGCTGAATTTTTTAAATCATAAAATATCAGGCCAAAAAGCCAGAAAAATAACAAAACCAGGCATTTCAGAGAGTAATTGTACATCTAATCATTCAGAGTATATAATAACAAATATTGTTCTCCAAAGAACTTGTCCTTATCAAAACTTTGTACCAACTTTCAGTTTTGCCCATCTGCTGATTGCAAAATCATTATCTTCTTGGGACTTAAATTTACATTTCCTTGATCAGTAGGTATCTTTTAAACATTTTTAAGCATTATTTTTTGTATGTGTTTATTAGCCATTCATGTTTTCTTATACATCTTTAATCAATTTTTCTATCATGTTGTTGATCTTTTATTGATTTGCAGGTTTTTTTTTTTTAATTTTAGATATTTAATCCTTTGTTTGGTGATATAAACTGCAAAACTCTTCTCCCAGCATGTAACATGTCCTTTCACTTTTTTATGCTGCCTTTCATCTCATAGAAGTCTTTTTTAAAATTTTAATGTTGTCAAGTTTATCAATATTTTCCTTGATCTTTTAATCTTGTCATTAAGGGAAGACTTTCCTATCTAAATTTCTTTAAGATAGTTATATTTTCTTCCAAATACATGAAAGTTTTGCACTTCAGATTTAGGTCCTTAACCTACCTAGAATTGATTTTTGTGTGTATAAGGAGAGAATTCTCTCTAACACTTTTCATGAGGATAACCAATTGATCCAATACTGCTTATTGAATTGCTGTTTTTTCCTCTACTCACCTACAATGTGACCTTTGTTATATGTTTATATATTTTCATACATGTGTAAGCTTCTTACTTAAGTATCCCATGCTGTTGGTTTCATTATTATTGTTATTTATCTCTGTACTGATAATAGACTGTCTTTTTCATTACAGATTCACTTTTTTGTCCCCTCAATCAAAATACCTAAAGTTTATTTTTTATTCTATCTTTCTAGTTAGGAAACCAGGTTAACACATTAATTAAACCCAGTTAGCAAACTAATTTTATCAGTTTCTGATTCTATCCTTCTTTTTATTTTCTTATTTTATTGCTGTTTTTCTGACTTTTTAGGCTAAATGCTTAGCTGAATATTTTTCTGTATTTGTCTTTTTATGATTTAATATTTAGGGCAATACATTTTCCTCTAAGGTACTGCCTTACCCATAACCCATTTAATTTGCTCTTTAATATTTTAATTAGTGTTCACTTCTAAATATGTATTTTCATTATCTTTATGTTTTTTATTGCCCTATCAGTCATTGAAAGAGTGCTTTACATATTCAAAGGTGCAGGGCTCTCTGACTATCCTTTTTTGTACTTATCTCTAATTTTATAGCATTGTGGTCAGAGAACATGTTCTTTGTAATATTACACACTATTTGCTGATACTTTCTGTCTAGCCCAGAATATGGAGATAATTTTCATAAATATGCTTTGTATTCTTTGAAAAGAATGTATATTTTCCAATTATCAAGTAAAAAATTCTATATGCTTTTTTTCTCTATTTTTTTCCCCCCCAAATGTAGACTTTATAATAGACCACGGCTCCTTCCTTTCATACGTAAAACCAAAAATAAAAATGTTTTAGGAGTCAAAGAGACCACTGATAATAAGGTGAGACATTATTTTATCTACCACTACAAAAGAAAATATACTGGTAATTAATTTTAAAATTTTAAGATACATCCAGATCTCAAAGATATTTATATGTTAAAAAGAAAAATAACTCTTTGGGGTTTAACTTCAGAAATTCCTTGAAAGGTGGTTCTTTCTGTTCTTTTTTTTTATTTTTATAAATAATTTTTTTTTTATTTTTTTCATATTTTTAATACCCAGTAGCATAAGAGAGTCAGCATTGAAAAGCCTATCTACTCTTTCTTTCCGTGTGTTAATCATGGCAGTTTGATGTATTTATTTGTAGATATTAACTCAGAGTCCCCTTTTTCTATGGTCTTCCTAAGGGGACCCAGCAATCCCACAGCATCAACACTCACCATTCTGTAGGTAACTCATAAATCCCTACATCTAGTTTTGTTTTTTCCTGCATTCCAGCCCAACCTTTCCAGTTCTCTACATTTACTCTTTTCTCAGCTGCATCTGAGTCCCCAGCGATGATGGCCTGTCTGAATTGTCACCCCACACTTTGGATGACATGCTCTGATGGCCTTAATAGACATCTTCTAAACTTCTAGTCTATAGCCATTCCTGTGACAGCTTCCAGCACCTCTCCCACGGTTAAGAGTATTTTTGTCTCTTGGTCCCAATGGTCCTGAATCAGTCCTCACCAAAACTCTCTCATCCTAAATTAAATTAATTACCTTTTTATCTCCCTCCCTTTTCCTTTCTTCTTTCTCACACTTCTTTCTATCTTTAGTCCACGTAGGATTCTCTTTATTTTCAGCTATCTCAGTTGTGTCTACAATTAATTCCACCATTCTCCCAGACAAGAATTTATGAGATGATCATCTCTCTGTCTTCATTCTTCAAAAATTTATCAATAACTATTATTGTTTAAGCACCAGCTATATAAGTGTCTCAGTCACTGGGCTAGCTGCTTTCATGTGCATTTCAGCTAATTCTCTTAATGAGCCTATGCTGTAGGTATTATTTATTATTATTATTATTTTACAGGTGAGGAAACTGAGTCCTGGAAAGGATAAATGAGGACACGAAGCTAGTAAATAGTAGAACTGATAGTTAACCTAGGTCTCTTAAATCCTAGAATAAATCATCCCCCACTCATCCTTATGTTCAATATGGCACAAAGTCTTCTTGATCCTTTCCACCCCATTTTGGACTTGCATTTACACTTTTTGTCACTTCGGTCCTCAACTGTGTCTCTCTTTCTGGTGTATTTGAACCTCCCAGTCATATGTGGCCTTGTATTTCCACTGAATCAGTATGTCCCTATTGAAAAAAACATCTTCAAGTACTAATCTCTTTAACGGAGAAATAACACAACAAACCTACACGTGAATCCTTCTTGTCTTCAGCATGACATCCAGACTCCTCTTTCACCTTTCAAAGTCCTTTACCATTTGGCTCTGTCTCATTTGTCTACATTACTGCTGAAAGCTCCCAAACAGTATGCCCCATGTCTTTTTGTTTCATTCCAACAGCTCTACTCAGAATCTCTGAAATTGCTCTTAAATGTAAGATTAGAATGGTTCCATTCGTCTATCTTCTTGGCATATTATATTATAAGTGAAAATGATCAGCAAAATGAAGAATCAGGTATAAAATATGGTATCTATGTATTTTGACACTCTGTAATTTCCATATTCTCTTTCCCATAATTTATTCTACCTACTCCCTGGTGTCCACTCCTTTTGTCTTCCCTTTGCTCAGTATACAGAAATTTGTTTTGTGTGTTCACATCACACACATCTGTACTCATATATACTGGCTTTTTCCTTCTGTTTTACCCCTTTAGGTTCAAAGAACTCTTTCAATCATTGAAACAGAACTTTTTGAAGTAATAGTTTGAACACCTAGAATGGTTCTGTAGGATACAAAGTATGATATCTGAGAATCTGAGCTCTCATCCCCTTAACTCTAACTCACGTTCAGCTTAGTCACTCAAATCTTTATTGGAGTAGGTGGGTCTCTCTTTTCAAATAAAGGGTATTTTCCCTGGGTTCAGTTCTGAAACATCTGACTTCAAATGTGGCTCAAGACAAGCCCAGAAGAGCCAAATCATATATTGCAATGCATGATTGCAAATAATTTATTGCAACAAAAATAGAGCCTTAAGAGAAACTCTAATTAATGTTTAATTGCTGTTAATCAGTAGAATATATTATACTCACTTTCTATGAGAACCAAAAGAGATTTCTGGATGAAATTGGCTTTATGGTAAAGAGGAATTATACAAGACTGGCTTGAAAAAGGAAAAGAGAAACCTTAAACTCTAGATATGGGGAGTAGAAAATACACTAAAACTGAAGTCAAGAGAACTGGGCTCTATACGTCTATTCTTAAGCAGTCTTACTATTTCATTTGCATATTATCTCTAAGGCAGATTCTAGTTCTGTCATCCTATGATTTTGATTTGCTAGCTCTTTCTTATTATTTTAAAACCAAGTGTGGTCATTCAAATTTTTTTTCTCTATTTGAAAATGTTTCTTAATGACTTCTTATAATTATTAAGTACAATCTTTTGGTATCAAAATTTGCTTGTCCACCGGAGTTTGTTTCTAGGTCAAAGGCCGTCTTGATATTTTAGAGTTATCTTCATCAGTGTAAAGGGGATAGAATAAACTAGGATTGGGTGGAAGCTGTAGCCTGCCTTGCCAATGCCTACCTGTTAGAACTTACATTTGAAGAAAATCACTCGATTCTCTCCTATCAGGAGGCAAACGCTGCCATTCCCATAGATTTGAGAACATGGTCGTGTTCAAGTCTAAACATCTTTAGAAAGTTAACATGAATCTAGTCTTGTGTTTTAGTTAGAAACTGGAAAACTCTTACACTGCTTCCCAGAAGGTCATGTAATATTGCTGAGAAGGAATCATGTTTGTGGAGCCACAGGAGACAGTTACAGGAATGGGTGAGAATGTATTTCTGGAGTGAGATGAAGAGTTAAACCTTAGTTCTGATTCTGCTACTAACTGATTTGGTGACCTTGGGCAAGACACCAAATTTCTCTCAGCCTTACTATTTTTATCTGTAAAACACGGCCAATTGATTTTATGAATGATTTTCAAATGCTCTTTTAGCCAATAAACCTTTTACTTAAAAAAATTGTAAATTAGTCTCTATGTTATTACCTGCCGAATATTTACTATTAATAGTTTCTCTGGAGACTTTAATCACGATCTTGCCTCTTTGAAGTATATCAGATGCCCACAAAGGTACCTCTTCCTCATACAACAGCATAAATAAATACAATATTCTCTGTTATATATGTATTTTTTTAACAAAAATTAATGTCTATCAATTTTATCTATGTCACTCAAAAAGACAGGCTCCTCTGGATCTTCATCCTGAGCTGTTCTTAGAGCTGAGGTTTGTCAGAACAAGGTCAAGGACTCAACCATTTTAAGTTAGGTTTCCTATTCCTAATGTGGCACAGGCTGCCTTCTATGAGTAAAATGAAAAGAAGAGCATGTTGTTGCTTTCATTACGTATGTATTTATGAAGAGATTTAATTTCAGAGGTCTAGAAATCAGAAGTCCGTCATCTTTTACTACTATTGGTTGATATATTATCTGCAGTTAAGTAACAAATTAACCCAAAATTTAGCAGCTTAAACCAACAAATATTTATTATCTCAGTTTCTGTGGGTCAGAAATCTAGGTGTTATTCAGCTGGCCCCTCTGAATGTCCTGCAGAGCAATGATCGAATTGACCAGAACTGCAGTTATTTCAAGGCCAGGAGAGGATCCACTTCCAGCTCACTCATGTGGCAGCTGGCAGATTTCAAGTCCTCCCTGGATATCGGCCAGAGCCACCAGTTCCTAGCCATGCAGGTCTTTCCAGAGGGCAACTCACAACATGGCAGCTGACTTTTCTTAGAGCAAGCAACAAAGAGAACTGGAGAACTAGCAAGCAAAAGATGAAGCCAATCGTTTTGAAATCTAACATCAGAAGTGCCATTCTATTATTTTTGCCGTATTCTATTTGTTAAAAGCTAGTCCCTAGGTCCCACTCACAATCAAGGAAAGGGGATTTGACAAGGATGTGAATACCAGGGGGCAGCCTTCACTGGGGGCATCTTAGATGTTGTCATACACAAGGGACTTGTTTCCATTTCTCACAAACAACATTTTTAACAAACAATATTATTATGCAGACCCTTGATATCTACACATTTGTGCATATGCATGAGTATTTCTTTAGGATAAATGGCTAGGAATTCCTATTCATAAAGCATATGTATTTGAAGTGTTAATAGACATTATTAAAGTACCCTCTTAAAGAACAGTGCCAATTCAACTTCCCACCAATTCTAAATAAGAGTGTCTGCGTCCTTAGTCCATAACACAAGATATCATCCATCTTTAATTTTTTTGTTTTCTTATGAGTATATAACAGCATTTTGATATTTTTTTTTAATTTGGATTTTCCTGCTTACTAATGAGATTTTACATTGTTACCAGCCATTTGTATTTTCACTTTCCAAAAAGTTTACTATGTAAATATGGTCATTTCCTTTTCAATTTTGAGTTGTATTGAAATATGCATATAGAAAAGTGTATCAATGAATATTCATAAACTGAAAATACTCAGGTAACCACCACCCATATTTTTTTTAAAAAAACAGATGCATTGGCAGCGCAATAAGCCCATCTTTACCCCTTATAGTCACTACCCCCCGCCAAGAACACTCTTGACTTTTTTTTTTAATTGCGTTTTAGGTTTTGGGGTACATGTGAAGAACATGCAAGATTGTTGCATAGGTACACATGTGGCAGTGTGATTTGCTGCCTTCCTCCCCATCACCTATATGTGGCATTTCTCCCCATGCTATCCCTCCCCAACCTCCCACCCCCCGCTGTCCCTCCCCTATTTCCCCCCAACAGACCCCAGTGTGTAGTGCTTCCCTCCCTGTGTCCATGTGTTCCCACTGTTCAATACCCGCCTATGAGTGAGAACATGCGGTGTTTGATTTTGTGTTCTTGTGTCAGTTTGCTGAGAATGATGGCTTCCAGGTTCATCCATGTCCCTACAAAGGACACGAACTCATCGTTCTTGATGGCTGCATAGTATTCCATGGTGTGTATGTGCCACATTTTCCCTGTCCAGTCTATCATTGATGGGCATTTGGGTTGGTTCCAGGTCTTTGCTATTGTAAACTGTGCTGCTATGAACATTCGTGTGCATGTGTCCTTATAGTAGAACGATTTATAATCCTTTGGATATATACCCAGTAATGGGATTAACACTCTTGATTTTTAACAGGCAGATTAGTTTTGACTAATTTTGTGCTTTATGTAAATGGACTTATGTAGTATTTGTATGTGGCTTCTTCCACTCAACATCATTATATTTGTATCACACTGAAGTCTCTCTCTATATACAGAGATTGTTCTATTTGTATCACACTGGAATCTATATATATGGATTCCATATAGAGAGATCCTGTATATGGAATATATAGAATATATAGAGAGAGAATCTCTATATACAGAATCCATAGATTCCAGTGTGATACAAATAGAATAATCATATATACAAAATATATATTATAGATTTTATATATATATAATTTATATGTGTGTATATATGTTTGTGTATCAGTATTTCATAATTGTAGAGTCAGATTTACAGTTAAGAGTTACCTTAAGGTAACTAAATTGTAGCTGCCTTGATACTGTATGTGGTTCTTGTGCCTGGTTCCTGGGTTGTATGAAGAAATTGACATGTGCCTCTAAAATTAACTCTACCCAGCAAAATTATCCACAGATTTTGTAGGAATTTCTACCTCAGAGTAGAAATGCATCCTTGTGTCTAAACTTCATCCTGGAATTTGCTTTAGTTTCTGGAGAAGAAAGTCATTGGCAGCATCTTAGTTGTGCTCTTTCACGTATCTAATATTTAATTTAATACTTAATATACTCTCAAAGTAGAGAAATCAAGAAGGCCAAAATCATAGCTTTGGAAGGAAGAGGTATGAGTGTAAAGATAGTGGAATTTGTCACTTTAATATGAAGAATGGAAGCAGGGAATGTTTCTGGAAACAATAGAAACATAGCAAAAGAAATGGTTTGAATTGAGAGTTGGAGCCCAGCAGTGACTAATAAAAGCTGGACACTCATGGAGTAGAAACAGAGGTTGAGGTGAGGTTCTACCTATGGCACTGGAGGCCAATCGTGAACCATGTGCTCCTGCATCACATGCCAACATGGCCTAGGGTCCGGTAAGTTTTGGGTTGTGGTTGGGTTTTGTGCTATATCTCATCTGAGAGGCCATTCAAATTGTTAAGCAAGTAGAGATGAGTGTTTGGGAGTTCCGGTTCTATGAGTAACACCGGACTTTAAATCCTGGATCTCCCATCTTTTGAGTGTGAGATATAAAAGAAGTTAAGGACTATGAATTTGGAGAAATGTGTGACAGTGCAGGTGATAGATGGTATATATTAATTAATAACATCTGGGAGCCAAGACACCCCAATGTTAGACCTCTTCTAACTGAGCCAACTCAAAGAAGAGGAGCATTCCTTTTGCTCATTCCTAAAGTGACTGTCATCTTCTGACCACTCCAGCAATATTATTAAATTTAAAGAATTGAGTAGTCTCAGAGTAATTGAGGCCATAGGCAGCTTCGCAGCCTCAGGAGGCTGAAGCCAACAGCATGAAACAGCTTTGACAAATTCATGACAGCTTGAAAGACACGACTTGAAGAATTTATAAACAGTTGCCAGGGAAACAAAGTGTTAGCAAACAGAAGTCCTATTAAATGCTTATTTGACTTTGTTTTTAATCAAAGTTGAAGTATATCTAAATTGTTTGCATGATCAAGTTTAGTCTTTGTAATAACTCTATAAAGTATATAATATAGTCTCGACTGCATAGAAAATTAAGGGTAAAAATAGTGAAAGAAACATATGAATAATCACAAAACATGTGAAGCATGAGTAAGGTTTTAGACTGAAATTTCTTTCTCTCTATCTCCCATTCTGTCTCTCACCTAGTGACAGTTGATAGAGCTATCAGATGCACGTGAAGCTAATAAAACTGCATTTAGTTGAAAAAAAAAGAGTATAGACATGCAGTAAGACTTAGTGAGGAAAAGATTCATTAAAAATGGTGCTTTTGGCCAGATGCAGTGGCTCACGTCTATAATCTCAGCACTTTGGGAGGTTGAGACGGGTGGATCACCTGAGGTCAAGAGATTGAGACCAGCCTGCCCAACACGGTGAAATCCCATCTCTACAAAAATACAAAAAATTAGCCAGGTGTGGTGGCGGGCAACTCTAACCCCAGCTACTCAGGAGGCTGAGGCAGGAGAATTGCTTGAACCTATAAAGAACTTAAATTTACAAGAAAAAAACAAACAACCCTATCAAAAAGTGGGCAAAGGATATAAACAGACACTTGTCAAAAGAAGACATTTATGCAGCCAACAAACATATTAAAAATGCTCATCATCACTGGTCGTTACAGAAATGCAAATCAAAACCACATTGAGATACCATCCCACACCAGTTAGAATAGTGATCATTAAAAGATCTGGAGACAACAGATGCTGGAGAGAATGTGGAGAAATAGAAACACTTTTACACTGTTGGTGGGAGTGTAAATTAATTCAACCATTATGAAGGACAGTGTGGCAAATTCTCAAGGATCTAGAGCTAGAAATACCATTTGACCCAGCAATCCCATTACTGGGTGTACACCCAAAGGATTATAAATCATTCTATTATAAAGACACATGCACACATATGTTCACTGTGGCACTGTTCACACAAAGCAAAGACTTGGAACCAGCCCAAATGCCCATCAGTGATAGACTGGATAAAGAAAATATAGTACATATACACCACAGAATACTATGCAGCCATAAAAAGGATGAGTTCATGTCCTTTGCAGGGACATGGATAAAGCTGGAAACCATCATTCTCAGCAAACTGACACAAGAACAGAAAACCAAACACTGCGTGTTCTCACTCATAAGTGGGTGTTGAACACTGAGAACACATGGGCAAAGGGAGGGGAACATCACACACTGGGGCCTGTTGGGGGATAGGAGAGCTAGGGGAGGGATAGCAGAGGGTGGGGGGATTGGGAAGGGATAACATTAAGAGAAATACCTAATGTAGATGACGGGGGCATGGATGCAGCAAACCACCACGGCACATGTATACCTATGTAACAATCCTGTATGATCTGCACATGTACCCCAGAACTTAAAGTATAATAATAATAAAGCATTTTTACTAGTATAAAGCTTAACAAATAGCAGGATTAAAACAAATATTAGTTCCTCTTTCTTTTTTTTTATTTTTTGTCTTCACTTTATATTAAATTCTTTTTTTCTAGTCTCTGGTTAAAATACTATAGTAAGATAGATTTTGAAATTCACAACTCCATTCCCATCCTCTCCACTCTCTCAGATTTGCATATCCAACTTCTGGCCTGACATTTCCATTTGAATGTCTAAAAGTTATCTCAAACCCTTACACCAAAGGCACTCTGTCCTTAAACTTCCACATCTCAGCAGGTATTCGTTTCAATTTCAAGACAAAAATGTAAAAATCACTCAGATGTCTCTCTTCTTCTCATACTCCAACTCTAGTTCCTCTCAATTCCTTTTATCCCAACTTTCAAAGCGTTTCTTAAGTCCAGCCACTTCTCTCCGCTGCTACTGCTAACAGCCTGGGGCAAACCTGGACCGTGGTCACAGACCCCTGAAATGTCCCCTTGCTTCTTCTCTTGCCCATTACAGTCTATTCTCCCACAGCAGATGATCTTTGGAAAACACAAATTGGCCCGTGTCACTCTACTGTTCAAACATTTTCACTGCTTTTCCAATACATGCAAAATAAGCATTTTATCATGAGCTGGCAAACTCCACAGGCTCTGACCTTGATTACTACTGCAACTTCGTCTCCTACCATTCTCTGCTTCACTCTCTTGTACAGCTTCATGGCTCTTCTTGTGGTTCCTCAAACAGTTCAAACCTGTGTTACTAGAATTCTCTTGCCCTTTGTCCTGTGACTTCACTCAGGCCACCATGAGCATCACACTCCCAGGGAGGAACACTGTCTACCACCACACTCTTCCCTTTATTCTACCTAGGACCCATCACTACCTGGCATTATCATATAAATGTGTTCCTTCATTTTCTACTTCCCATATTAGGATGGAAGAGCAAGGAATGTTATCTTCAGCCCATTTTGATATTCTAACAAATGTGCCTGACACAGAATGGGCACAAGTGGGCTAGGTTTGCTACCTGTATATTGAGATATTCATCTCCACAACTCTCAGGCTTTGAAAGTCAGGGACTAGCAGCGTCCGGACTGTTTGCCTCTCATAAAAGCTGCCTCATCCTTTTCATATCAATACCCAAGTTAGAAACTCCAAAGACTTTTCATTGCCCAAATTATAATCTACTCTGCCTAGAATGACACTCAGTGCTCTCTATCATCTGAGCAAACACTGCTTTTTCTCCTAGTTTTAGGAGGTTTCACCCAAACCACTTCCTCCTGGGCCATAAGCGTGTCCTTCTGCTGCCGTACTTGGATTCATTCTTTGCCCGAACATCATCCATACCAGGTTCTAAGTGTTTAAATTTTTACCATCCTTCTACACTCAAATTCTGCCTCTTCTGTGAAACTTACTCTGATCCCTATAATAATATATAATCTCTTCATTTTCTAAACAGTCTTAAAACTTCATATGCTTTTTCTCATGACTTTCTCTCTGCTTTATTGTTTTCCACTTACTCATGTAAACAGATTTAACGTTTCCTTTCCTACCATACCTCAGCTTATTGAGGAGAGGATCCATGAATAACTTACTCCCCAGAATACATAGCAGAAAATGATATGCGTGCAGAGATCCTGTATCCTCCAGCTTGTTTAGTTTATTAAATTGTTCTCTTTTGGGTTTTTAAGGCTCAAAACTACTCAATCTCAAACTCGATTCAAAGATCTCCTTTCCCATCTCCACTCACAACTCAAGCACATCTTCAGAGATTGGAATGGAAATTGGTGATACGTGACCCAGTCCTGACATCCCTCCTTCCCTCCGTTTCTTCAGTTTGTGAGTCAAGAGAAGAGAGAGAGGAATATAGAGCTGGGTTTACTAGTCAAGATCGCAATCCGCCCTTTGATGCGTGTCACTGCCCCTCCCCACTAGACCGGCTGCATGGTAGGAACGCAAATGCTCACTTCCTCATGGACAGCGAAGCTCAAGTGGAAGGCACCATGGCAGCTTGCTTTGAACAGATCTCAGAAGTAAGAGACACAACTTTCCTGTCAGTCTCTCCCGAATTCCTCCCCAGCTTCTGTCAAATCTGGGTCATTTCTCTGCTTCTCACTGCTGGGCAGCTCTCTGAAGTGGGCTGTCAGCAGGATAGAAAAGTCAGCTACTTTCCATATGCTTCATCAGTTTAATCAAACTCAACCTTTCTTGTCATGTTGAAGGTGTGTGTGCAAGCAGCTTCGCCTCCACCCTTCTCTCAACATGGCCATCTCTTCAAGTCCTCTATTCTTTGTCCTGGAAGCCAAGGACAAATCAGTAATCTTCCTGGCTAAGGGGCTCAACTGAGAAGTAAAATACCAGCCTCTCCCAGCCACCCTCATTCTTTCAGGCATCCCGATCTTCACCTGGATCTGTCGACAGCCTCTCAGTATGCCTGGGGCAGGTAGTGGTGGGGGCGCTTAGGATTGAGAACAACTCTCCTTCCCTCAAATTTTGCCCTTACCCACCAATTTGAGATAACATTATAAAGCATACTCAGCATCCTATTCAACATTACAGAGTATCTAAGTACCCACCCTGTATCCCTACTGAAAGTGCACAAGAAAGCTATGCACTCATAGCAATAAACACTAACTTTTGAAACTGAATCTTAGCACAACTGCACATCATTTGTTCTTATCACATTAATTAAGGATATTTGGCAACCAGCTACAGAATTTTTGGAAATTCAAATACGTATGTATTGAAAGAATAAAGGTAGACTTAGAGAATTGAGCAGAAGGCAAAAGAGTCAGGTTTCCCCATCATCCTTAGCAAACTAACACAGGAACGGAAAACCAAACACCCCATGTTCTCATTCATAAGTGGGAGCTGAACAATGAGAACACATGGACACAGGGAGGGGAACATCACACACCGGGGCCTGTTAGGGGGTGGGGGAAGAGCGGAAGGAGAGCATTAGGACAAATACTTAATGCATGTCAAGATTAAAACCTAGATGATGGGTTGATGGGTGCAGCAAACCACCATGGCAGAGGTATACCTGTGTAACAAACCTGCATGCTGCATCCTAGAACATAAAGTAAAATTTAAAAATAAAATAAAATATTACTGTTTTTGAATTAAAAAAAAAAAAAAAGAGTTAGGTTTCCTAAAGCAGTGTTTCTCAAATACACATCTCACACGATCCAAAGAATAATTCAGCTTCCATCAAAGTCCACTTCACTGACCCTACCTCAAGCTTTAGACTAAAGTACAGTTTACCTGCTTGGATATAATTCAGAATCTAACAGTGCATTATAGCAGGTACTACTTACCGCCCCATCGCCCCAAAATCTATTGAGCCCCCTCTCAATGGCCAATATTTCAGGAGAGGTTAGTCCCAGTCTCAAGAGTCTCAACTCTAGATGCAAGGGGTGAATTCGAATTGGTTTAAGTCAGTCTCTGGGGTTCCGTTTCCCTTCCCCATGTGGTTTTCCCATTTCCCTTTCACCCACTTGCAGATGGTAAAAGTGTACTGAATGAGAAGTGAGGGGTATCTTCCGGAGGACTTCTGAGAAGAATTTTCCTCACTCTTCAAGAGTTCACAGGCATCCACCCAGGTGGAGGCCTTCAGAGTCATTTGTTATTGATTTTAAATTAATATTTATTGATAACCTTTAGAACCTGGACTTCCAATCCTTCTATCATTACATCCATTGACTTGATGTCTTCCTGACCAATGAGAAAGAAATAAGAAAGAAAAGGGACATTTCAAAATGTTAATGCAGGCCAGTCGCGGTGGCTCAAGCCTGTAATCCCAAAACTTTGGGAGGCCTAGACAGGCGGATCATCTGAAGTCAGGAGTTCAAGACCAACCTGGCCAACAAAAATCCAAAAAAAAAAAAAAAAAAAAAAAAAAAACTAGCCGGGCCTGAAGGCGGGTGCCTGTAATCCCAGCTACTTGGAAGACTGAGGCAGGAGAATTGCTTGAACGTGGGAGGCAGAGGTTGCAGTGACCCAAGATCGAGCCATTGCCCTCCAGCCTCGACCACAGAGTGAGACTCCATCTCAAAAAATAAATAAAGAAAATAAAATGTTAATGCAATAATTAAAGAAACATGTCCTCCTAAAGCTTAAGCCAATTGCAGATGAAGATGCTACACGCAAAGCTGTGTTTAAATCTGTAGGTATGTCATCCCATTGTTAATCAATAGACCTACTCCTGGGCCTTTGATCTGAGATCACTTTTTTTTTTTACTGGCATTACTAGATTAACATTATTAACAATTCAGTTTAATAACCTTCAGTCTAATTATTGAATACAATTTTCTATGTAAGATAATGCTCAACTTTTAAAGCATTACTATCTTTGTTAAATGGCAGGAATTTCTTTTCTATGAATTTCTTGGGATATGATTCACACATATTCAAAACGTGCTGTTCAAGTGCTTTTGTGCACCTTTTTTTTTTTTTTAACAAAGGTCCAAGGTGTTACTTTTATAAGTTTGGGTCTATACAACTAGGAGACAAGAATATGCTGGTGGAAAGCCCAAAGTTTTCTGAATGTAGATGAGCACAGATTAAGAAAGCAGTAATTAATTTCCTTTGACCTCAAGCTGAAATTCCTTTCTAAAGCTGTCATAAAGAGAAAGAGGCCAGAGAGGAGAAGTGAGACTGTGTAACAATGCAATTAAACCCTTGTAATGAGGTCGGGCCTTGGACTTGTTGCAACTGATATCATTATAGCAATGAGAAGGCCCTATATGGATGGTGGAGGTTTTTTTTTTTACTTCATGCCTTTGTGTGTGAGTGTGTTTAACTCTTTAACACCAGCTATGTGCTTCGTTATAAGGGAAATACATAGGCATTATAGACATATATAAAAAACACAAATTACAATTTTCTTATTCAGAAGAGACATTCCATTGGCTCAGGCAGGTGATCTTTTGTATGCAAAGCAGGAAAGTGTAAGGTGAGTGGAAAGAACTCCAGAGTAAGAGTCAAGACGGTTAACTTGTCTCCTGCACCATGGCTCTTAATTTACAGGTGTCTCAGTGAGCTGAGCCCAAGTGCTGGGTTATAGGGCTCTGGTCTTGAGTCTTCTACTAAATAGCTGTGTGACCTCAGGCAGACCCCTGAACATCTCTGAGCCTCAGCTCTCTCATTTCATCATGTGAAAAGGATTCCGTTTACTGTTTTTTTTCTTTGTGGTCTTATAATTGATCGATTTGCTCTAAGTTTGCATACTATTATGAATGTGTCAGTCTTATTCTCTCTGCAAATATTTATCTCTGTTGAAGACAACTATATCTGTCTAAGACTTCTAATAGTTCTAATAGGCATAATATTGTGTTGTTAAGACCATGAACTCTAAAGTCAGACTGACTTGGTTTAAAACCTGCCTTGTTATTAAGCAATGTGAGCTAGGTAGGTTACTGAGTCTTCCTCTGCTTCAGTTTTCTTATCTATAAAATGGGCACACTAATAGCATTTACTGCATAGGACTGTCATGAAGATTCAATGGATTAATGGACAAACAGTGCTTTAAAGTAAGTTTGGGCACATTGTATGGTCTCATTAAGGGTTAGCTTATATTGTTTACCTAAACAGTTCCATTCTTAGAAAATCTGAGAGTGACAGATTTCACCGAACTTCCTGGAGAAAATCCTCCTGTTCCTGAAGTCAGGACACATGGAAAATACTCCTTTAGATTAGAAATAAAAAGCTTTGATCTCTACCTTGCATAATCAAGTTACAAACCTTTCTTTTGGCTATAAAAACAGAATAGCCAACATTTTAGATTACATGTGGTCTTAACTAGAAGGAAAATATATGAATGGAATAATGTTATTGACATTCTCTAAATCAATAAATGCTGTAAAGCACACAGAGTCAGAAAGCATAAATGAGTGAATAATACCAGACAGGACTGCCTGCCTTCCACGAATGCTCTCCTCCCCTCCTTACTTACCGCTAACCAGGGGGTTTTCCAGGTTTCTGGACGTCTTCATTTATGAAGGATTTATGCAGAATGTGAAGTTTATAAACCCAAACAAACTGAAAAATTTTAGAACACAACAAAATTATTTAAAGAAGACAGACAAACCTCAAGCACGTAAGGTGATTTAGTTACTTTGGTAGAATACAAAAATAACCTCATAACTTCCTGGAAGCCATGAAGTAGGAAAAAAAAAGAAAGCAGAAATTTTAGATTGCATAGTTCTTGTGTCTGATGAAAGGAAATGTAAAAATCTTTCCATTTCATCAACTGCTTTTTAAAAAGTGTTTATTGCAGACCCACCAGATACTGTGCACTATGCTTGGTGCCAAGGTTATGAAGAATAAAATCTAGGTTTGGCCTGCAAGCAGCTTGCAGTCTGCAAGCAAACTCTTTTCTGGCTCTGAAATCTAGGATGAAATAATTACAGGGATCTACATTAGAAGAATAAAATTATGGATAGATTCATCAAACAAGATTTTGCTAGCGCATGAAATTTTATTCAAATGTTAATTAATTTTAGATTGCCTCTCTAAAACAGCTGTTATTATAACATTAAGTCTTAACTCCATAAAAACCATTTGACAATGAGCTAAGATAACGTGGGAATCAATCAGGGTCCAATCAGGAAAACAGAAACACTATGATTATTTTGAAATAATACAGGAGATTGGCTTACAGGCTATGGGAAAGCCTAGAAGTCCAACCGGAAACGGGGAAGCAGCTCTGGCTAGCAGAAACAAGAAGGCATTGTTGCCCCAGGGCTGGAGAGATAAAGGGAGAAAGTGGTCACTCCAGAGAAGCTGAAACCTTGGAAGAATGACAGCTACCATAAGAGCTGTCCCTCAAAGCAGAAAAAGGGAGATAATCTCCTTGGTCCTTCATTCCTCCTCCAAACTTCTTCTGCTGCCTCCCATTGGCTGAACTCAGCTAGAAGCCATCTGCCATGAGAATCAGTAAAATGCAGCCCGAGATACAGAACAGAGTGAGGAGAAGGGAAAGAAATAACTTCAGGCCACTTGGTCCTAGGAATGGCACATCCCTACTTTCTGATCATCTTCCACAGAAAGATCTTCAGTAACTGAGAGGTTCTCAACAGTGAATGAATCCATGTAGCTTTGGGAATATAGTCAGTTTATGCTAGAGATTTTATTATTTGAAGACTGTTTTCATTATTAATTAAAGAGGGATCCCATACTTTTGGTATCATATCTGGCAGTGTAGGGATAACCTGTTTTGAAAATGTAGAATGCTGGCCAGTATTGTCACCCAGCCACAAACCAGCTCTACTCCACATAAATTTGGCCATTTTGTTTTGTTTGTATGTATGTTTGTATTTATTTGAGACAGGGTATTGCTCTGTCACCTAGGCTAGAGGGCAGTTCACTGCAGTCTCAACCTCTGGGCTCAAGCAATCCTCCCACCTCAGCCTCCCGAGTAGCTGGGACTATAGTTATATGCCACCATGCCTGACTAATTTGTTTTTAATTGTTTGTACAGACGAGGCTCTCCCTGTGTTGCCCAGGCTAGTCTTGAACTCCTGGCCTCAAGTGATCCTCCCACCTCAACCTCTCAAAGTGCTGGCTTATAAGTGTGAGCCACTGTGCCCAACCTGTTTCTCCTTTAAAAGGCGTATTTATTCTAATCAAGTACTTGAACAAATAGTAAGTTGGGATTCCAAGGTTTTGCATTATATATGGAGGAGAAAACAGTGGCCCAAGAAAATTTAATAGTAATTATTTCTGATGTACTTCATTAGCTACTTATTCATTTCAAGAAATTTACTGTGCTTTTGTATCATGTCAGATCTTGACAACACAGCAGAGGACATAATAGGCATGACCCTTAGTCCTATGAAGATTTTGGTCTAGAAACAGAGGTTGACTTTCAACAAATAATCACACATTTAACATTCAAATATAGAATTACAAAATGCAGTTAGAACCCTGGAGAAGTGTGCCATGAGAATTAAAACATAAAACAGTTAGAGAGAGATCCAAGATGGCCGCTTAGGAGGAACTCGGGAATGCAGCTCCGAGAGAAAGCACAGAGGGTGAGTGGACGCCGTATTTCCAGACTGATTTTTACTGCCCACAGACCAGGAGATTCACACGCAGAGAAGCCACACGGGTCGCCAGCGCCGCTGGTGCCGCTGGCTTGAACGGCGCAGCCGCTGGGCCGGCACCCTGAGGCAACGGCTCACTGTACAAAGTGAGAGAGTCTGAGTCCCCTATAAGCCAGCAAGGGGAGCTGAAACGGGGAGCCAGGCCAGCGCCACGAATCTCAGAGCCGCGGCTTTAGCCAACGCAGCGGCTCCGGAGGCAGATCAGATGAGACGGTGTCCCCTCTTACCCAGCAAGAAGACCTGAAACACAACTGAAACCAGGACGGTCCAGCTCTGTGGAGGAGGGGCGTTCTCCATAGGCACCCTGCTGTTCCCAGGGCAATCTACCAAGGCAATCCGCCACTACAGAGACTCCGTCACTACAGGGGTGGGCCAACATAGCGGAAGCAGTTCTAACTACACCCAGAAGTTCACACGGAAGCTGGGTGGAGCCCACAGCAGCTTAGCAAAGCCTCTGCAACCTGAGTGTGACTAGGCTGCCACCTTGTGGGCAGGGAAAACAGCAACCGCACAGGGGAACATCATAAAACCGTAACTCCCTGGGACAGAACACCTGGGGGGAAGAGCAGGGGGTTTATGAGTTCTGCCACAGCAGACTTAAAATTACCAAAATCAGAAAGACAACAACTACAAAGTCAACAGGGGGATAAATCCACAAAGATGGGAAGAAACCAGCGCAAAAAGGATGAAAACACCCAAAACCAGAACACTTCTCCTCCTACAAGGGATCACAACTCCTCACCAGCAAGGGAACAAGACTGGATGGAGAATGAGTGTGATGAAATGACAGAATCAGCTTTCAGAAAGTGGATAATAAGAAACTTCCGTGAGCTAAAAGAACATGTTCTAACCCAATGCAAAGAAACTAAGAACCTTGAAAAAAGACTTGACGAAATGCTAACAAGAATGGACAACTTAGAGAGAAATATGAGCGAATTGATGGAGCTGAAAAACACAACACGAGAACTTCGTGAAGCATGCACAAGTTTCAACAGCCGAATTGACCAAGCAGAAGAAAGGATATCAGAGGTCGAAGATCAACTCAATGAAATAAAACGAGAAGGCAAGATTAGAGAAAACAGGGTAAAAAGGAATGAACAAAGTCAACAAGAAATATGGGACTATGTGAAAAGACCTAATCTACGTTTGATAGGTGTACCTGAATGTGACGAAGAGAATGCATCCAAGCTGGAAAATACTCTTCAGGATATTATCCAGGAAAACTTCCCCAACCTAACAAGGCAGGCCAAGATTCAAGTCCAGGAAATACAGAGAACACCACAAAGATACTCCTCTAGAAGAGCAACCCCAAGACACATAATCATCAGATTCACCAGGGTTGAAATGAAGGAGAAAATACTAAGGGCAGCCAGAGAGAAAGGTCGGGTTACCCACAAAGGGAAGCCCATCAGACTCACTGCAGATCTCTCAGCAGAAACCCTACAGGCCAGAAGAGAGTGGGGGCCGATATTCAACATCCTTAAGGAAAAGAACTTTCAACCCAGAATTTCGTATCCAGCCAAACTAAGCTTCATAAGTGAAGGAAAAATAAAATCCTTTGTGAACAAGCAAGAACTCAGAGAGTTCATCACCACCAGACCAGCTCTACAAGAGCTCCTGAAGGAGGCACTACACATAGAAAAGAACAACCAGTACCAGCCACTCCAAAAACACACGAAAAGGTAAAGAGCATCAACACAATGAAGAATCTGCATCAACCAATGGGCAAAACAGCCACCTAGCACCAAAATGACAGGATCGAATTCACACATAACAATATTAACCCTAAATGTAAACGGACTAAATGCCCCAATCAAAAGACACAGACTGGCAAATTGGATAAAAAGCCAAAACCCATCAGTGTGCTGTATCCAGGAAACCCATCTCGCATGCAAGGATACACAAAGGCTCAAAATAAAGGGATGGAGGAAGATTTACCAAGCAAATGGAGAGCAAAAAAAAGCAGGAGTTGCAATTCTCATCTCTGATAAAATAGACTTTAAAGCAACAAAGATCAAAAGAGACAAAGAAGGACATTACATAATGGTAAAAGGATCAATGCAGCAAGAAGAGCTAACGATCCTAAATATATATGCACCTAATACAGGAGCACCCAGATACATAAGGCAAGTTCTTAAAGACTTACAAAGAGACTTAGACTCCCACACAATAATAGTGGGAGACTTCAACACACCATTGTCAATATTAGACAGATCAACGAGACAGAAAATTAATAAGGATATCCAGGACTTGAACTCAGACCTGGAACAAGCAAACCTAATAGACATTTACAGAACTCTCCACCCCAAATCCACAGAATATACATTCTTCTCAGCACCACATCACACCTACTCTAAAATTGACCACATAATTGGAAGTAAATCACTCCTCAGCAAATGCAAAAGAACGGAAACCATAACAAACAGTCTCTCAGACCACAGTGCAATCAAGTTAGAACTCAGAATTCAGAAACCAACCCAGAACCGCACAGCCTCATGGAAAATGAACAACTTTCTCCTGAATGTTGACTGGATAAACAATGAAATGAAGGCAGAAATAAAGATGTTCTTCAAAACCAACGAGAATGAAGACACCACATACCAGAATCTCTGGGACACATTTAAAGCAGTCTCTAGAGGAAAATATATAGCAATAAGTGCCTACATGAGAAGAAAGGAGAGATCTAAAATTGACACCCTATCGTCAAAATTGAAAGAGCTAGAGGAGCAAGATCAAAAAAACTCAAAACCTAGCAGAAGACAAGAAATAACTAAGATCAAAGCAGAATTGAAGGAGATAGAGACACGAAAAACCCTTCAAAAAATCAATAAATCCAGGAGCTGGTTTTTTGAAAAGATCAACAAAATAGACAGACCACTAGCCAGACTAATAAAAAAGAAAAGAGAGAATAATCAAATAGATGCAATAAAAAATGACAAAGGGGATATCACCACAGATTCCACAGAAATTCAAACCATCATCAGAGATTATTACAAACAACTCTATGCACATAAATTAGAAAACCTGGAGGAAATGGATAAATTCCTGGACAGCTGCCTCCTCCCAAGCCTAAACCAGGAAGAAGTCGAAACCCTGAATAGACCAATAACAAGGTCTGAAGTCGAGGCAGCAATTAAGAGCCTACCACCCAAAAAAAGCCCAGGTCCAGATGGGTTCACAGCCGAATTCTACCAGACATACAAAGAGGAACTGATACCATTCATACTGAAACTATTCCAAATAATCCAAAAAGAGGGAATCCTTCCCAAATCATTTTATGAGACCAACATCATCCTAATACCAAAACCCAGCAGAGACTCAACAAGAAAAGAAAACTACAGGCCAATATCCATGATGAACATAGATGCAAAAATCTTCAATAAAATAATGGCAAACCGATTACAACAGCACATCAAAAAGCTTATCCACCATGATCAAGTAGGATTCATCCCGGGGATGCAAGGCTGGTTCAATATACGCAAGTCTATAAATGTAATTCACCACATAAACAGAACCAAAGACAAAAACCACATGATTATCTCAATCGATGCAGAGAAGGCCTTCGACAAAATTCAACAGCCCTTTATGCTAAAAACCCTCAATAAACTAGGTATCGACGGAACATATCTCAAAATAATAAAAGCTATTTATGACAAACCGACAGCCAATATCATACTGAACGGGCAAAAACTGGAAGCATTCCCTTTGAAATCTGGCACTAGACAAGGATGCCCTCTCTCACCACTCCTATTCAATATAGTACTGGAAGTTCTAGCCAGAGCAATCAGGCAAGAAAAAGAAATAAAGGGTATTCAACTAGGAAAGGAGGAAGTCAAATTGTCTCTATTTGCAGACAACATGATTGTATATCTAGAAGACCCCCTCATCTCAGCCCAAAAGATCCTGAAACTGATAAGCAACTTCAGCAAAGTCTCAGGATACGAAATCAATGTGCAAAAATCACAAGCATTCCTATACACCAATAACAGACTTAAAGAGAGCCAAATCAAGAACGAACTGCCATTCACAATTGCTACAAAGAGAATAAAATACCTAGGAATACAACTAACAAGGAATGTAAAGGACCTCTTCAAGGAGAACTACAAATCACTGCTCAACGAAGTAAGAGAGGACACAAACAGATGGAGAAACATTCCATGTTCATGGTTAGGAAGAATTAATATCGTGAAAATGGCCATACTGCCCAAAGTAATATACAGATTCAATGCTATCCCCATCAAGCTACCAATGACCTTCTTCACAGAACTGGAAAAAACCACCTTAAACTTCATATGGAACCAAAAGAGAGCCCGCATAGCCAAGTCAATTCTAAGCAAAAAGAACAAAGCGGGAGGCATCACACTACCAGACATCAAACTCTACTACAAGGCTACAGTAATCAAAACAGCATGGTACTGGTACCAAAACAGAGATATAGACCAATGGAACAGAACAGAGGCGTCGGAGGCAACACAACATATCTACAACCACCTGATCTTTGACAAACCTGATAAAAACAAGCAATGGGGAAAGGATTCCCTGTTCAATAAGTGGTGTTGGGAAAACTGGCTAGCCATATGCAGAAAGCAGAAACTGGACCCCTTCCTGACACCTTACACTAAAATTGACTCCAGATGGATTAAAGACTTAAACATAAGACCTAACACCATAAAATCACTAGAAGGAAACCTAGGCAAAACCATTCAGGACATAGGCGTAGGCAAGGACTTCATGACCAAAACACCAAAAGCATTGGCAACAAAAGCCAAAATAGACAAATGGGACCTAATCAAACTCCACAGCTTCTGCACAGCAAAAGAAACAGTCAATAGAGTGAATCGGCAACCAACAGAATGGGAAAAAATTTTTGCAGCCTACCCATCTGACAAAGGGCTGATATCCAGAATTTACAACGAGCTAAAAAAGATTTACAAGAAAAAAACAAACAAGCCCATTCAAAAGTGGGTGAAGGATATGAACAGATACTTTACAAAAGAAGACATACATGAGGCCAACAAGCATATGAAAAAATGCTCATCATCACTGGCCATTAGAGAAATGCAAATCAAAACTACATTGAGATACCATCTCACACCAGTTAGAATGGCAATCATTAAAAAATCTGGAGACAACAGATGCTGGAGAGGATGTGGAGAAATAGGAACACTTTTACACTGTTGGTGGGAGTGTAAATTAGTTCAACCATTGTGGAAAACAGTGTGGCGATTCCTCAAGGACCTAGAAATAGAAATTCCATTTGACCCAGCAATCCCATTACTGGGCATATATCCAAAGGACTATAAATCGTTCTACTATAAGGACACATGCACACGAATGTTCATAGCAGCACAGTTTACAATAGCAAAGACCTGGAACCAACCGAAATGCCCATCGATGATAGACTGGACAGGAAAAATGTGGCACATATACACCATGGAATATTATGCAGCCATTAAAAACGAGGAGTTCGCGTCCTTTGTAGGGACATGGATGAACCTG
This sequence comes from Aotus nancymaae, assembly GCF_030222135.1. Lineage (NCBI taxonomy): Eukaryota > Metazoa > Chordata > Mammalia > Primates > Aotidae > Aotus > Aotus nancymaae. The sequence continues at coordinate 114,270,928 of NW_026988425.1, forward strand.
GAAACCATCATTCTCAGCAAACTGACACAAGAACACAAAATCAAACACCACATGTTCTCACTCATAGGCGGGTGTTGAACAAGGAGAACACATGGACACAGGGAGGGGAGCACTATACATGGGGGTCTGTTGTGGGGGAGTGGGGGGGACAGCGGGGGGGTGGGGAATTGGGGAGGGATAGCATGGGGAGAAATGCCAGATATGGGTGAAGGGGAGGAAGGCAGCAAATCACACTGCCACATATGCACCTATGCAACAACCTTGCATGTTTTTCACATGTACCCCAAAACCTAAAATGCAATTAAAAAAAAAAAAAAAACATAAAACAGTTAAACCATGAATCAAAAGAACATTTCTGTTCACCTGGGTGGATACTAATCTCCATTTTTTAAATTTTAAACAGTATAAAAATATTAAGGAAACATTGTGAAAACCAGAAAAATCACCTACAAAGGTGATTGTCTGATCAGCTACTTTTATTTTTAATGGTTTTCTGACTTGAATTCTTTTAAAGAAGATATTGTTCTAAATTTATACTCTCACCTATTTCAAAAATTATTTAAGGTTGATATAGTTGCAATCATATTGAACTTACAATGTTATAATTCCAGTTTTAAGCAAATATCATAATATATATCTTCATGCTTTATAAAAATCATAACTTTTAAGGAATTTATTTAGCACACATTCCCTGAGACTCTAGCAAGTTCCAGGCCGTGAGCTCAATTCTGGCTCTAAGGCAAATGAAAAGTTGGGTGTGGTTTTATGGAGCTCACACTCCAATAGGTGCACAAAACTTCAAAGAATTTTTGGGTCACCACTAGTTTTCTCCCTATTAAGTTGTTTTCAGTTATGCATCGATCCACAGCACTTTTCCCTTCTATCTTTCCTCTCCATTCAGGAGAATTCCAAGAGAGAGTCTATCGCATCCAAAGAGATGAACAATTTTATAATCCTTAATTATAAGTAGCGTTTATAAGAGAATCACTAATATATAGGAGCCTACAATCAATACTTCTAGAGTTGGGTTTCTTTCAGTGGGCACTGTACTTCAGATACACAGTCTCACCATTGCTTTAAGTTAAATTAATACATCTTATTAGGAATGTGCCTTTGTCTACTTTGAGCTACTATAATAGAATACCTGAGACTGTGTAATTTATAATAAACAGAAATTTATTTGGCTCACGGTTCTGGAGGTTGGGAGGTCCAAGAGTATGGCACCAACATCTGGCAAGGGCCTTTATGCTGTGTCATCCCATGGTTGAAGTTAGATGGGCCAGACAGGGTAACAGAGAGAGAGCAAGTGGAGGCCAAATTTGCTTATTTTTTATCTGTGCAAATTTATAGAGTGCATGAGAAAATTTGTTACATGTATATAATGCAAAGTAATAAATTCAGGGTATTCAGAGTGTTCATCACGCAAGCACATTGTTTGTTAAGTAGAGTCATCCTGCTCTGCTTGCACACATTGAATTTATTTCTTTTATCTTACCCTATGTACCCTTTAACCCACTAACCCATCTCTCTTCTTCCTCCTTCCTTGTCACTGCTCATCTTTCAAACTTGCTTTTATAATAAAGCCACTCTCTTGATAAATAACGAACCTACTCCTGCAATAATGACATTAATCCAGTCATGAGATTAGAGCCCTCAGGACCTAAGCACTTCTTATTAGGCCCCACCTCCCAACACTGTTGAACTGGGGATTACGTTTCCAACACATGAACTTTGGGGAACACGTTCAAATCATAGCAGAGTTTGTTCTTCTATTTATTATTTGTTTCTCCTTTTAGAGTCTACATGTTTCTTGTATATTGTTTTCTCCTTAGCAGCTCACTGCTAAGCCTGGACCACAGTAGGTGCACAATACGTTTTTCAGTGAATGAATGAGTATAACCCCCTGGAGTAGAAGTTTGCAACCTCAACCCCACACTAGAATCACCTGATGAGGTTTTCAAAATTCTAACACTCAGGCCACATACCATATCAGTTTGATTAGAATCTATGGGGGTGACATCCATTTTTAAAGTTTTCCATGTGATTCCAGTGTGCAGTCAAGGCTGAGAATCGCTGCCTCAGAGCCTCCCTGTTCAACATGTGGTTCAGAGACCTGCAGCATTAGCATCCTCAAAGAAGCTGATTAGAGATACAGACTCTCAGGCCCTACCCAGGCCTAATCCTCCCAGATCTGCATTTTAACAAACTCTTCAGGTGAAACTTCAATGTTTAAGAGGCACTGCACTAAACGCCTTTTCTCACAATTTTAAACCAACACATCTGTCTGCTTCTTAAGACCATGCCCATTACTCGATACTAAAACCTTACCCTTGCATGAAAGAGAGCTGTCTTCTTTATACGTGAGCAAGAAAACTACAAGTTGGCAATTTTCTGAGAAGGTTTTCTTTGCCAGACTATTACATGTGTCTAAATCTCTGCCTGTTCTGAAAGGAAGGAAAAGGGCAAAGCAATGATCTCCACACTGGGAGAGATAGAGTAGGAAGTTCCTGCATAAAGCAAATGAACCCCAGAGAAAAATCAGAGCTGGAAATCCCAATGCATAGTCAAGGTCTAAAAGTGAAGGGGTCCACAGGTAGGCAGCTGAGCTGGTAAGAAGCCAGAGATATCGCTGCAGAGCAAGAGTACAGTACATGACCCGGGACCAAATAAGTTGGTGAGAAGTCAGTCATGAGCAGCCTGGGCAGACATAGGTTGGTCAGTTTCTTATATAAATGAGAAGTAGGAGAAAATGCACTGGAGACTGGCAGACTTGGATTTGAATAACAATGCAGCTCTTATAGAGACTGAGACAGTTATTCAACTTTTGTTATTATCACCTGTAATCTGGGGATAATATTTCTTACCTCCTAGGTATTGTGAAGATTAAAAGTGGCAATACATGTAAACAGCTTAGTATCATGTGTGGCCCACAGGAACATCTCAATCAATGAATGGTGTTATTCATTGGTATCTTAAATCTTTTTCACAAACGTATAACACTGAATAAAAAACCTCACAAGATAAAGGTTGTTATATTAGTCCCTTCTCACACATCTATGAAGAAATACCCAAGACTGGATAATTATAAAGAAAAGAGGTTTAGGCCGGGCGCGGTGGCTCAAGCCTGTAATCCCAGCACTTTGGGAGGCCGAGGCGGGTGGATCACGAGGTCAAGAGATCGAGACCATCCTGGTCAACATGGTGAAACCCCGTCTCTACTAATACAAAAAAATTAGCTGGGCATGGTGGCGCGTACCTGTAATCCCAGCTACTCAGGAGGCTGAGGCAGGAGAATTGCCTGAACCCAGGAGGCGGAGGTTGCGGTGAGCCGAGATCGCGCCATTGCACTCCAGCCTGGGTATCAAGAGCGAAACTCCGTCTCAAAAAAAAAAAAAAAAAAAAAAGAAAAGAGGTTTAATTGGCTTATAGCTCCACATGGCTAGGGAGGCCTCATGTATTATTCCGTTCTGACACTGCTAATAAAGACATACCGGAGACTAGGTAATTTATAAAGGAAAGAGGTTTAATTGAATCACAGTTCAGTAGAGCTGGGGAGGCCTCAGGAAACTTACAATCATCGCGGAAGGGGAAGCAAACACGTCCTTCTTCACATAGTGGCAGGAAGGAGAAGTGCAAAGCAAAGAACAAAAAGTCCCTTATAAAACCATCGGCTCTCATAGGAATTCACTCACTATCACGAGCAAAGCATGAGGGTAACCATCCCCCAGTGATTCAATTACCTCCCACAGGGCCCCTCCCACAATATGTGGGGATTATGGGAACTACATAATCCCCACATTCTCAGAATTCAAATGCAATTCTCAGAATTGCACAGCCAAACCATATCACCTCAAGAAACTTACAATCATGGTGGAAGATGCCTCTTCACAGGGCAGCAGGAGAGAGAATGAGTACAAGCAGAGGAAATGCCAGATACTTATAAAACCATCAGATCTTATGAGACTCACTCATTATCACAAGGACAGTGTGGGACGAAACTGTTCCCATGATCCAATTACCTCCACCTGGTCTCACCCTTGACACACGGGGATTATTACAATCCAAGGTAAGATTCGGGTGGGTACACGGAGGCAAATCATAGCTGTTGCATTTATCATGTTTTATGCCTTCTCTTCCTGTTCCTGTCCAAAGCAACCTAAAGAGAATTTAGTATTCCTTCGGGTGTTTGGTTAACTCCATCCAATGCCAGAGCTGACTGTATTTTCCAAGATGGCCATGACAAGATCTCCCATGTCACATACTCTTCTACTGTGACATTGACACTCCTTCCATCAGAAAGAAAGGCTGGTGACTATGGCACAAGAGATGCTCTGTGACTTCCAAGGCTAGGCCATTCAAGATGATGCAGCGCTTGGGATGTTTGCACTCAGAATGCAGCACCAGGTTGCAAAGTGGAGGCAATCACAAAATAAGCCACAGGTAGTTGTTTAGACTGATTCCCAGCTAAGGCCCAAGCCAATAATCAGCATCATCCTCTAGCCTGTGAGTGGGCAGGCCTTCACATGACTACAATTTGCAGTCTTCAAAACACTTCCACTCATTGCGTCTTCCAAGATGAGGCCAGATAGCACGCCCCTGCCTCCTCATACTCTTTCTGAACACCTCACCCACAGAAACCGTGAGCATAATAAACAACTGTTTTCTTATGCTATGAAGTTTGGGTGGTTTGTTACATTTGAGTAAGTAACTGGTATACTGACTTTATATTTTCTCACAGGATTCAGGATTCCTACTGTTCCAGCTCTGACAGCCCACTCTGATACTGTGCCTTAGCACCCAGCAGTAACTTATTAGAGAGCATTCTCAGAATTACATTTGGCCGCATATAACACAAACCTAACAAAAATTATTTTCTTTTTTATTAACAAGTTCCAATGTAGGCAATTCCAGGGCTGTTGTAGTATCTCTATAATGCCAGCAGACTCAGGCACCTTCTATCTTTCCACTGAGCAATTCCAAATGTGTCTCTTTCACCCTTGTGTTTGTAAAATAGCTGTTATACTGTATGAGTTAAGGCACAACTTCAGTTAAGGCAAAAAAAAAAAAAAAAGGGCAAGATCAAAGGAAAAGCCCATTGCTCTGTTCCTTTATATCTGGAAATAATAACTTTCTTGGGCACACCATCAATAGGACTTCTTAGCCAAAATGGACATAGCCTCTCTCAGCTGCAAAAGAGCCTGAGAAAATTAATTAATTTTCTCAAATGAGTACATTGTGTCCCCAATCAAAATTGGGGAATCCTGCAAAGGATGGATAAGTTGACAACCAGTAACATATGCAATAATTTTAAAATGGGAAAATTAATAGGAGGGCCCTTTGAGGTATGGAAGATGGGAGGAGGGCCATGACGCTTGCTGGGCCATGCTGGGCAGAAGATGAGAGGGACAAGGATATGGGGTTTAGGACCAAGGGGTCATAGGTTCAAGTCTCCACCAGGTCTTGCAGGACACTTCTCTGGATGGCTTGGACAGACCCAGTTTCCCCACCTTTCTGGCTTGTAGTTCTCAAAAATAACTTAGGATGTACTTGAAATGCAATGTCCTGGGATAGGGAGGAATGGCCAGAGCAGCCCAGGCTCTGTTCCAGTGCCCCTTAGAAACAAGAGAGAGAGAAAAAGAATTAATGTAAGACAAAATGCCCAGTAATAAAGGTCCCATAAAGAAATAAAAAGGGCTGGGTATGGTGGCTCATACCTATAATCCCAGGATTTTGGGAGGCTGAGATGGGCAGATCATCTGAGGTCAGGAGTTCGAGACCAGCCTGACCAACATGGAGAAACCCTGTCTCTACTAAAAATACAAAATTAGCCGGGCTTGATGGTGCATGCCTGTAATCTCAGCTGCTTGGAAAGTTGAGACAAAAGAATAGCTTGAACCTGGGAGGCGTAGGTTGCGATGAGCCAAGATCATGCCACTGCACTCCAGCCTGGGTAACAAGAGCGAAACTCCATCTCAAAAAAAAAAAAAAATTAAAGATGCCCTTTAATGCTTTCACCCATAATTTCAAGTGACTCTCAGGCTATAAAACCCAGGACAGGCTGCTTTCCAGCATGCCTTGGTGGTGGGGCAAGTGGGGCACACACACGCAAGACTCCATTAGCCCTGGGCAGCTTTCCTGAGTCTGGGGGACAGGGTCATAATGAATTCTAAGCTTCTCTTGTCCCTGGCTGCCTGTCTGTAAGTAATAAATGTGCTTTACATAACTTGTGTCTGAGTCTGCCTCACCAGATTCAGGCAAGGAGATAGCCAGTGCGCGAACCTGTTTCAAAGACCTGTTTCCACCACTGTGAAGTAGACATTACAAGAGGATTTCTATAAGAAGGTTGTTGAAAGGATGAAATGAGAAGAGCCATATAAAAAGCACCATAAATATATACATGTAATATATATTACATCTTTAAATACATGCAAAATATATATTACATATTTAAATATATATAAATATATATTACATATTTAAATACATATATATTTAAATATATATTTCTATGTTATACATGTATTATATATGATATATTTGCTTAAAATATTAATAAATTTTATTTATTTGTTTATTTTTGAGACAAAGTTTTGCTCTTCTTGCCCAGGTTGGAATGCAATGGCGTGATGTAGGCTCACCACAACCTCCTCCTCCCGGGTTCCAGCAATTCTTCTGCCTCAGCCTCCCAAGTTGCTGGAATCATAGGTATGCATCAAGATGCCTAGCTAACTTTGTATTTTTAGTAAAGACGGGGTTTCCCCAAGGTGGTCAGGCTGGTCTCAAACTCTGGACCTCAGGTGATCCACCCGCCTCAGCCTTCCAAAGTGCTGGGATTACAGGTGTGAGCCACCACACCTGGCCTAAATATTAATAAATTTTTAAATTGAGTTCTTCTTTTTCCAGTATTTGATTGTGATATAAGTTGGGCACATTCCAAGTATTTGCCCTCCTGTTTTCCTTTTTTATATAATTCCTGTACCTGTAGAGTTCTGATTCTGATAACTAGAATCTGGAGTCAAGAAAGCCCACCTTAGTTTTCACAGCCCAAGTGTCTAAGAGATGGGAAGACTCTTGACAAAGGAAGAACCGGCGATGCAGCAGACTTGTGTAGGTGAGTGGAGGGCAGAGCAAACACTCAGTAACATATATTAGTTATTACATGTTCTATATGACAAAGGCCTTTCTAATGTATAGTCAGTCTCACTGATTTGCAGCAATTTATATATATATTTTAAATATATTATCGATCATTACTTTTAATACAGCTAGTTTACAAGTCACTAAGTCATTCACAGAAAATAAAGGTTTTATTAAAAGTCAAGAAAAAAAAAGGAACAACACATAAACACTTTTTAAGCAAGCTAGTTCCATCTTTCCACAATATGCCTCAAGTCATGGCCCAGAGGGCAAAGTTTAAGTCAAAAGCATCTTCACTTTGCAACTGTCAGTGTTTTGTGGTGCGGAATTTCAGCTAAAGCCCAAAAATAAAATCTCATAGATCTCAGAAAGCTTAACTGCAGATGGAATGAGAGACTTCCTTATATCTTGAATCTCACACCAGATTATCTCATACCAGATTATTGCAGTGATTGCACTGTCTTCTTCTTTCTTCAAGTTTTTAAAAGTAAAGGAAGGCTTGTTTACTATTGGGTCAAGCCAACCTTTATGAACTGGCTACCAACTGGGTAATGTTCCCATTCAAGACAAGAAATTCCAAAAATATGAGCCATCAAAAATAAATGGGAGATTTTCAGTTGAATAGCTCTGGACACCAGCTTGATTGAACTAGAAAAGGAAATGAAGTCTCCCAAGTAGCCTACTTCTTGGTGAAGACAGAAACTGTAATAGCAAGAGAAAAAGAAACAACTTTGCTTCAGCACTCTAACTTTTGCTAGTGTGAGAATGAAAAGATATGGGATGGTAAGAAATCCTGTGAAACTTCCAAATTCTGAAAAATTGGGTCCTTTCTAATCACAGCACAATTGCAGAATGACCCCCACCTTGAAGAGAAACTCTGGAAGACTTGCTGTTAATTTAGCAACTCCAGGAGTAGACAGCCACTTTCTGACCTCTTCTCCATCTTTGACTGACATGAAAGTTACCATCAAGCCATCAAGCATTTATGACTTAACACTCTTCTGTGAAAAGTTTCTTTTACATTTCAGATGCTCAGAGTCTTCCTTAGGTCCTCTTCAGTTGACCTTTGCCTTAAAACACGTTGAGGCTTAATACCATGGTTAGTATTCCAGGAAGTAATGAATGACTCTGAGATGTAAATGGACAAGAAATGCGCCTTCTATTTTGTAAAATAATTATCCAGCCGGATCATTATCTCCAGGACTGTTTTTGATTGATTGAGAAAGGGCAAATAGAAGCTGAGAATTGTCTTTCAGATCTAAATTCAAGTTGCAGAGACCAAAAACAAGGTCTCTCTTTAAGTGGAAATGGCAAAACGCCATTCTATTTTGATGTGGTTGAGGCTAGTTTGCATGCATTTGTTTTCGCTTTCTGCTTTTGTTCACTGGCAACTAATTACAGCTCAGTGAGGGCCAAGGTAGAGTTCCTCTAGTTCCAAGTCATAATTTGAAGGGTCAATATATATTGTAAATCCGAAAGAAGACCCTTCTTCCTTCCCAGCACTGCCCTAGTATTACAGTATGAAGAACTTTCAGAGTGGAAAGAGGCTTGTTTTCGTTTTTGTTTTTTTTCAGTTTAGTCTAAGTTTTTCATACCTTAATATTTTGGCTACTGGAAAAATGCAAAACAGCAGTGTTAAAATGTCGTTTAATGGACCTAGATTAAGCTGGTTCAGACTGCTTTTCCTTTATGATTCTTACCCGGTTATACTTGGTTTCTTTCATTTTTTATTTACACAAAAAACTAGAACTAGAGTTTTCAGGAAATAAAAAATTAATATAACCATGGAAGTAATACAGTATCTTTTGATAAGGTCTTAACTATGTCCAGAGTAGTTTTTCCAAACCTTTGGTAATAGGTAAGATTAATAAGGACATTATCATTTCTCTCCTTACTCATTATTTAGTGATTTCCCCTTTTTTACCTGTTGCACAAGAGGTAAACCCAAATAATTCCCAGAATAGCAAAATGTGTGCTATTTATATGTATGTATTATAAAGTTACTTTCTGTTTTCTGACAGAATACTGGAGGATCTTGTGCCAGGGACATGAAGAAACAGAGAGTATAAAATGCAAAAATTATACAAGTAACTCACTTGATATATTCATGGAACTGTCAAACTCTAAGAATTTTTTTTAATTATTTTGAATCTGGAAACCATCATTCTCAGCAAACTAACACAGGAACAGAAAACCAAACACTGCATTTTCTCACTCATAAGTAGGAGCTGAACAATGAGAACACATGGACACAGGAAGGGGAACGTCACACACTGGGGCCTGTCAATGGGTGGGGGACTAAGGGAGGGATAGCATTAGGAGAAATATCTAATGTTGATGACTGGTTGATGGGTACAGCAAACCACCATGACACGTGTATACCTATGTAACAAACCTGCACGTTCTGCACATGTATCCCAGAATTTATAGTGAAAAATAAATAAATATAAATAAATAAATGAAAGGCAGAGAAGAAAAGTAGAAATACTGCAAGTGTTGCACGGGAATTATCAAGGAGAAGCACAGAAAAAAATAGGTTTCCATCCCCTAAGAGGTTTGCAGCAATGTCATTGTTCGGGTAGCCTGGATTCAGAGAACACAAAGATGAGGAGAGAATGACTCAAGTGGAGGTTGAGGAGAAAGTCATGGACCCGTGACATTTTATGTGGTTCCAGAAAACACCATAGTAGTGACTGAAGCCAGAGTAGTTAAACTCAATGCTTGCTCTTAAAGAGCTGCTTGTTGAAAACTTCTGGCCCCATTTCAGACACCACCTTCTCACCTTCTACAAAAGCCTGTTCCATAATCTCCAGTTGGGATAATTCAAGCCCTCCTTTACAACTCCATACTTTCATTACACTTTCCAAACTTGCATTATGATTTTAATGATGCTCTGTCGTTGTATCTTGTGGTGCAGGCATTATATCATATCATAGCCCACATCTACTGAGCATCAGTTATATGCTAGATCAGCTTGTCCAATCCACAGCCCGTGGACCACTTGTGGTCCAGGACAGCTTTGAATGTGGCCCAATACAAATTCATAAACTTTCTTAAAACAAGATGCGATTTTTTTGCAATTTATTATCAGCTATCATTAGTGTTCGTGTATTTTATGTGTGGCCCACAAAAGTTCTTCTTCCGAAGTGGCCCAGGATAGCCAAAAGATTGGGCACTCCTGTGCTAGATAATGCAACAGAAACCAAGGACAGAATGGTGAACAAGACTGAGATGATCTGTGCTCTTATAGTCTGTTGGGGAAAGCAGACAGAAGCAAACAGATAATTATCAACTAGTTCCAGCTGATGTAACATGCAGTGTTCTAACAGATATCAATACTACTCCTCCCTGAATTAATTTATATGGATTAAGATATGTATATAAGACATGAATATTTTATATTCATAAAATATAAGTAAATATAATTTACCCACTTATATGTTTCTTTGTATACACAATTAGCAAACCAATTTTTAGACACAATATTTAATAAGGCCAGTGGCATACTCTCAAGGTCTAGCTGGTGACTTTCTCCCAGCCCTGCTGAAGCAGACACCATTTCTCAGTTGTGCTATTCTTCCTCGTGGGTTTCTTGTTTCTCAGCCTGCATTCAGCTGTGAGCAGCTCTCATAATGGAAGAAGGGGCTTCAGTGTGGGCTGACTGAAACCTCTCCATCAGAATAGCAGTCGGTGTATTATTTGATGGGTTTAACTCTTGCCCCCAATATCTTGCAGTGCTCCTGGCTGTAATTCCTATTTCCTGTGTCTTGCTTGTTCACGTTGATTTCACCCTGTTCATTATTCGAATCCAGTACTTTCACTTCATTATTCCAACAGTATTTCCCTCCCCTTCTCATTTCCAATTGTTTTTCTTTTTTTTTTTCTCAATATTCTCCATCCATTTTCATCTAGGAATTTCATTTCCATCTCAGAGTCTATTTGAACTCTAACGTTTCATTAACATTTCATCTCTGGTTTTTCTGAGTTCTCTTACATGATTCAGGCATTTTAAAAACTTCTAAAACTCTAAGTTAGTAAGTGCTTGCAATGCATACAATTCTTCAATTAAGAAAATTAACTCTCATAAATGCATATGATATAGTAATGCATTGCATTAGGTACAAAATAAATACTTCTTCAATGTTACCTGAAGTTTAATTTCAAAATACTAAGTAGATAAGTGTTCTTAAATTCCTATCATTTATATATAGTCACTACCTTCTTGCTCATCTCTGAGTTAATGTCAACACTTAGAAATTACCATAACTGGTGTCTCTTGTTCATCAGATGCCACACGTTCATTGGCTGAGCAGTGATTCTCAACTCTGATAGTGCATTACAATCATCTAATTTAAAAAACACCATCACCTGTTCTCCACTCCAGAGAAATCAAAGAATAATATCTTTGTGTGGTTCTATGGCAATGGTATTTTGTAAAAGTTCCCAGGGGGTCTTAATATGCAGCCAGGAATAAAAACCACCACCACCGAAAAGAAAAGACCCAGCTAAATCTTGGAGAAGCACATGGGAATATTTTGAATACACAGCCCTGGATGGCTGCAGTGGTGCATGCCTGTACTAGCTACTTTGGAAGGCTGAGGCAGGAAGACTGCTCGAGCCCAGGAATTTGAGACCAGACTGGACAAGATAGTAAGATGCCTTCTCCATTTAAAAAAAAAAATACAGCATAAGATAAATTCCAGGAAGAAATAACAACAACAACAATCAGACTGGCTGTTACCGATGTGTGAATTTTCTGTCTTTTCTGATGTTTTGATGCCTGGGACCTTGCTGATCTTGAAGAGACTGTGCCTTCCAGGGCTCGCTAAAGTTTACAGAATAAAGGATTCACCTGCAAGTGTGCCTGTCACGTGCGAAGCAACCAGTCCAAAGCTCATTCCCCTCTACTACCTCCTTCATCCGGCTCTTCCACTCCAGGCCACTATTCGTTAGCCAGGTATCCTACAACTAGGGACAGTGTCCATGCTCCAGAGCCCCAAAATTATCCAAGCTAGGCAAACCTAAGCATGCTCACCCTGCCTGGCCTTGCCTTTCCCATGAAAACCACAGTAAAGCTTCTTGCCCACACATTCTCTTGGCTCCCTCTGCCTCCTGACCCACATTGGTACTTCCCCTTGTGGCCACACAAGGCATGCCATGCCTCCTGTTTATAGGAATCTGTAAATATAAAAAACTTCTTCCTTCATAATAGCCATTTCTGTATCTGCATGTCTTACTATATCTGATGAAAAAAACAAATCCTAGGTACTTTTTAAAATAATAGCGGTTTCTCAGAAAAGGTGATATTTACACTGACACTGGGAGATTATAAGGGAAATAGGAAGAGCTTTGAAAGAGAAGGAACAAGAAGATGCAGAAAGAGAGAGACCCACAAGCCAATATCTTGAAAATTGGCAAGGACTTGGCTGAATTGAAGCAACTGGGAAAGAGGCTAGCAATGAATGTGGTCATGAAGGAATAAGCTACATCACTGGGATAATGTGTGGCCTTATTCAAGGCCTGGCATGGGAAGGCATATGACATTTCTGATGAACCTGTTCACAGTAGCTTACATTTCTCTTATTTAAGAAAACATTTGCTGATTCCCTTTTCCATACAAAGCTCAGAGCTAGATCCCACAAGAAAACAGAAAAAAAAATGACACAGTCTCTCTTTTTAAGTTGTTCAATGTACTAGAAGAGACAGATAACTCCAATTTAAGGGAGAGGTGAAGAGAGGTAAATTTGTTGATTAGAACTCTCAGGCTCAGCACAGTGGCTCATGCCTGTAATTCCAACACTTTGGGAGGCCAAGGAGGGCAGATTGCTAGTGCTCAGGAGGTCAAGACCAGCCTGGCCAACATGGTAAAATCCGATCTCTACAAAACATACAAAAATGATCCAGGTGTGGTGGTATGCACCTATAGTCGTCCCAACTACTTGGGAGGTTGAGGTGGGATAATGGCTTGAGCCCAGGAGGTAGAGGTTGCAGTGAGTCAAGATCATCCCATTGCACTCCAGCCTGAGCAACAGAGCCAGACCCTGTCTCAAAAAAATAAAAAATAAAAATAGAACTCTGGAGCTACAAATTTTTATTTGGGAACGTTAACATTTTAGTAAGCAAAGGCTGCATCTATACAGTCTTATCCTTATTGTTTTGATCTAAAACTGTATCAATTTTTGCCTGCTTGATAAGTTAGAGTTCTCTAGTACAATTCTTTTTCTTCCTATATTTCACACAGGTTTCATTTCTTTTTTTTCTTGGTTAATAAAATCTTATTCCTCTATGAAGGTTTATAGTATTTTATCTTCATGGTGGTTTTTCATAGTATAGTGGCCTTCTTTCTTCTGTCTCCTCAACCCCTCCCAAGAGTTGCACTTTGATGTTAAAATTATGAGCCTTATGGTTCTTGGCTCGATATTTGTCAGATGTCCTTTTGATCACCTCCCCCCCCCCCAATTTTTTTCTGTTATCACGTTATGGCATGTTTCCTGTAAACAGCTCAGAGTTGAATTTCATTTTAATCTAATCTCAGGCCTGTTTGGTATAAGAAATCATAATCTATTGACAAGTGGAGTATCATAACTGATATGTTTGGTCTTATTTCTATCAATAGGTGTGGCTCGCCTATCATCTGAAATACTCTTTGCCTTCACACACCACTGCAGGATCTTGGGGTAAACTTGCAAGTCACTCTTCCATTTTGGGTTTCATTTCCAGAAGAGAGGAACACAATAGATGGGGTGGAATTAGAATCAGGTGAAGTTGATATCTGGAACCAGCCCTTCCTTTTCTGAGCTCTTTTCCCACTTCTCACTTCCCAGAGGGGTTTCCACTCTGTCTCTTCCCTCTGATTGTCACGGCTACTGGTGCCTTCCCTGTCCCCAAGACAGTACACGCCTTCCTTCTTTCTTCTGCACTAAAATTCTTACTCTGAACTTATCTCAAAAAGAAAGTAAATTCTCACTATAGGCCAACTACTTCAGTGCCCACTTAACCTTCCTAGGTATCAGGTTGTTGACTAAATGGAGTCTTTCAGGTGGTATAGGACAGATATTTTCAGACAAATCTCCTTTCTGCTGGAAAGAGAGAAACCTATGACCTGCAATAGTGCAGACTCAAAGATTCCTTCCCAAACCGTAGAAAATCTCATTGTACATCTCAGTCCTCTATTCCTCTCCTTGAAGGAGAACCCACAAATGCTCTGTCTTAGGCATCTGGCCTGTTCTGTTCTTAAATGAGGTTGAAAGAACCCCAGTATTTGCCACCTTCAGGCTTGGATAGGCACTGAGGCCACAGGCCACATTGTAGGGGTCCAGCTCAAGTGTTTGCCTGTTGGCAACTGAGTTTTCTCAGTGATGGAGACCTCAGCCTCTTCATCTTGTTCCCCATGGTGCTCATCACATGGCTATTGCTGTGGACTACAGGCTTTGGGTTTACTCGGCGTTGGGTTCAAATCCATGCCTTGCCATTTATGAGCACTAAAACCTTGGGCAATTACTTAAGAACTTTAGGTCTCAGTTCTCCTAGCTGTGTGGTTAAAATGAAGTATGTGTTCTGTGTTGTTAGCAGGTAAAAACAGAAGAATCTTGGCAAAGGGCCAAGCCTCCTATCTGGCTCAATATTGGCTATGACTGTAGTTATGATCAGTATAACTCAATGGTCCTCAATTTTCTATAGTGACCTGCTGACTATGCCATCTAAACAAACTTCACACGAAGGATATCTAAGTGAACGTTGATTTTAATTTCTTAAAAGAAGCTTATTTAATTAAAAACATTTAAAAACCCTAGGCATCCTATCACATTGCAGAGTACCACAGATCCAAGAGAATCAACTAAAAAATTGCAAAATATGGTTGAGCAGCAGAGATTAATTTCATTATAAAGGCCATTGTTTAAAAATTTGCCTTTAAAATCAGGAAGGGGAGATATTTCAGCAAGTTTTAAGCAGTTTGAGAAAATGAAAACTAAATCCAGTATTGGTGAGATTTCAAGAGATTCCATTAGGACAAGGCAAAGAACATTTGCAATAAAAGGACATTTCCAGGAACTTCAACTCAGAGTAGGATATATGCACAAAGAATTGCTGAAGCTCCAGGAGAGGCAGGCCTGACCTGACAGAACAGTCCTACAAAGTTGCCAATAAAAGGAGAAGCGTGATTCCCACAGGGCATGTCCAGTTCTGAAGTGCAATTAGAAACACCAGCATGACAGATTTTTCCCCCCATAAATGGGTGAGGGAGTAGATCTATTTCTCATTCTGTAGCTCCATTAAAGCCGTTCCTCCAAATCTAAACTTTTCATCAAAACAAACCTACGTGTTGGATGTCTTAGTCTAATCTTATGTTTAAATCAATAAGCAAACATAAAAGATTTCATGGAGGAAGCTACGTTATTCACTCTCCTGTCATTTGCCGCTTAACTGGGGAGGAGGGATGATGGCAGGGAGAAGCGGTTTATGTTTTTGATGCCTGCATTGTTTTGAGCTGATCTTTTTACAATCCCAGTTTTCAAAGTTGTGTCACTCTGAAAACAGCATTCTATCCAATTGGCTCAAACCAAGAGCCTTAGAACAATAAAGTGACAGTTGTCACTCAAATGCTTTGCAAGTTATAATCAGTACAGAAGTTAAATAATATATCAAAGCACTCTTTGTCTTTTTATGACTATAAAAGTAGGAGACAGTGACTATCTCAGTGTTCCTAATACTGCATGTATGATAAATCTAGATGGGTCAACAAACTGTGTCCAGCCACGCATCCCCCCAACTTTGTTTTTCTAATTTCTAATTCTAGAGTGGTGTCTGGATGCTTTGTAACTGGTGCCGGGATTTTTTTTTTCTTCCTCAACATTTTCTTGCCAAGTATATCATTACAAGATTCTGCAGTAACAAGCATTCTTCTGTTCAAATTTATATCAATTAGTTGAGGACAGTAATTCAATTGGACGACCCACTGGATTTTGAAAGACTCACGACCATGTCAAAGTGACGACCTTTTTCTTTCTCTCTCAGCCAAAAGCATTTTTTTAACAAGGAGCCCTGGAAAGAAATGCTGGTTTAATAATTAGTTATTGATCATGGCCAATGCCATGGTGAATACCATTGGATTAGTCAGAGACCAGTAAATCGGAGCACGGGTGTTTCCCTTGTCAAGATTGTGAGAGGGTCGGGGGGAAAAAGCAAAGAACTGACAGAATACGATATCAAAAACAGCTTAATTAAGTATGTTTTCATCTTTGATAGGGATTCTTTTCATTTTCAAAAAATTGAAAAGATTCTTTTCAATTTCAAAATCTACTCCAGTAAAATCTTTAACTGGAGTAGATTCAAACAAATTATTTGAAACACTTGTATTAAGATAAAGCAACTTAACAGTATACCTCCACTTAAAAACACTGTAAAAGACCAGCTATGAGTTAAGTAGACTTGGAAAACACTAAAATTGCTTTAAAATAACACCATGCAAAGTTATTTTGATAAATTAACCCTGCTTTGGCCAGCATTTTTGCCTCCCTAAGATACCATTAACCCCCATGCCCTGAGATGCCCATTAAAAACAATTTGGATACATGCAGAAAAAGACTATAACAATTATAGACGGTAGCTTTAAAAGTATAATTGACTTTTCTGAGCACTAATTTAGGCATCACTTTAGGGCTGCATAAAAATCTGCACATATGAGCCACTTAATGGCAGGAGAAACTTACAAGATGATTTTATCGTACTTTGAGGGGGAAAATGTTTCCATTAGTTGTACAATTTCTTCCTAGAATAGAAAAAAAAAGACACTGAAAATGCAACATGACAGCTAAGTCACAACTTCTAGCTAGTTTGAAGGTGGGCATATCCAATCCTTACTCTGACGAACAAAAATGGAAGTCCCTCTATGCTCCATATTTAAGGAGCGGGTTTTCTGTTGAAATCAATCACATTCATGATAAAGTAGTTACAGTATAGAAGGACTCTTAAACATACTTTTAGAAATGAATATGTGGATACTGAGCAGATGAATCAGATTACTCAACTCTAGCTCTATGATTTTATATTTTCAGGGGTCACATTTTCCCCAGAAAAAAAAAATGTGTTAATTTTACATCTAACTTCAAGTGCTTCTGATGGTTCCAGAGAATAGGGGCATACCCAAATGTTGTGATCATTTTTAGTCCATTCAAGAAAACGACCTTTAGCTTTCAGCTTGCTGTCAAGAAATGAAAAGTGATGTCCCAAGACTCCATTCTTTCCCTATAATAAAATACACTCAAATAAAATCTGGACAATAATTTGATTGGGATATCAAAGAGAAGACCAAATCTTTAAGACTCTTCACAACTCCGATTCAAGAACACAATGCTTATAGTGGTTTTCAGAGATGTACGTAAGAACTGTACATCTCTAGAAGCATGACAATATCCTGGGATTCTCTATAGGATGTAGCAACTGCAATGATCAAATTTATCCCTTAATTTTTTTTGAGACAGAGTTTTGCTCTTGTCACTCAGGCTGGAGTGCAGTGGTGGGATCTCGGCTCACTGCAACCTCTGCCTCCTGGGTTCAAGCGATTATCCTGCCTCAGCCTTTGAGTAGGTGGGATTACAGGCACCCACCACCACACCCAGCTATTTTTTGCATTTTTAGTAGTGACGAGATTTCACCATGTTGGCCAGCTTGTCTCAAACTCCTGACATCAGGTGATCCACTCGCCTCAGCCTCTCAAAGTTCTAGGATTACAGGTGTGAGCCACCATGCCCAGCCTCACCTTAATTTTTTATGTCAACCTGACCTTAGAGGTCAAAAAGAAATTTTTGGTCATTGGGTGGCTAATTTCAAGTGGTTCTAATTTCAAGTGGTTCACATCTAATTTCAAGCGGTTCTGATAGTTCCAGAGAATAGGGCATACCCAAATGCTGTGATCATTGAGCAGCTGAAGTATATTGCTATTCACATTAATTGTATACTTTGCAAGAAGACCAACTCTCACTTTGTATGCATGTTAAAAGATAAAAATAAGAAACCAACAGCCACAAGTGAAGACTCCTGGACTTCCAATGAAGTGGGAGTTCTAGTTTGGTTTGACCTTTAATGAACCAGGTTAGCTTGGACATCACACTTCAATTCCCCCATCAATAAAATGAGTAAGATGTCTATATCCTCACTATTCATTGTGGACTCCAAGAGCCAGCAGCTCAGCATCACCTGGGAGCTTGTTAAAAATGCAGGACCTTGGCCAGGCATGGTGG
Organism: Aotus nancymaae; assembly: GCF_030222135.1. Classification (NCBI taxonomy): domain Eukaryota; kingdom Metazoa; phylum Chordata; class Mammalia; order Primates; family Aotidae; genus Aotus; species Aotus nancymaae. The sequence continues at coordinate 114,289,305 of NW_026988425.1, forward strand.
CTCATGTCTGTAATCCTAGCACTTTGGGAGGCTGAGTAGGGCAGATCACCTGAGGTCAGTGGTTCCAGACCAGCTTGGCCAACATGGCGAAACCTCATCTCTACTAAAAATACAAAAATTAGCCAGGCATGATGGCGTGCCCCTGTAATTCCAGCTACTTGGGAGGCTGAGGCAGGAGAATCACTTGAACCCAGGAGGCGGAGGTTGCAATGAGTGGAGATCTTCGCGCCACTGCACTCCAGCCAGGGCAACAGAGCGAGACTCCATCGTAGAAGAAAAAAAAAAAGCAGGATCTTGAGCTCCTCCCTATTCCTATTAAATCAGAATCTGCATTTTAACAAGACGTCCAGGAGATCTGAAGCTCTGAACACTGGTTTAAAAGACCTTTAAGATCATTTCCAATCTTGCTGTGCGGGGAAAGGGAGAGAGGAACTCCTTAAGTTCAGAAGACAGCCCAATATCTCTGCATCTCTGTGTGTGTTTCTATGTGTGTGCATGTGTGTGTGTGTGTGTGTGTGCAGGTGCCTGTGTTTATTCGCTTTCACATTTCACCTCTTTACCACATGGATGCCTGTGCAGTTCCCTGAGCCTGTAGGACGACACATTTGTCAAGTTCTCTGTGGCTTCATGTTTAGTTAAACAAATGTGCTGTCAGATGCCCTGAGATCGAGCAAAATGGGATGTGGACCCCAGTTCTGCTGTGTAGTTGGTCTGACTTAGATGTTTGCCACTGAGGTCATGGCACAAGGAATTAAAACCTCTTTACCTCAAGAGCTCATCTAAACTCACATCCAAATTAGGAAGGTACAAGAAATAAATAATCTCATCTGTCTTTTTTGCCAGCATCACCTGATCTGTCAAGTCTGTCTTTAGTATCCCTACGCCAAGCTGACAGCTCCCCCTCGTCCGCCCCCGCAATATCTGGATCGGTAGGGACAGACGCCCCACCCCTGAGAAGATTCACTTACAGTAACTGCTGAGGTGCAAGTAGAGAATGAACAATAGAAGGCTGTCAAGCCCGACAGCCAGCCCGGGATGTATGAGCGCCGAGCTGACAGCAAGGGCCTCAGAGGGTAAACTGCTTTGCTGGAACTAATTAAACAGATGAAATTATTACATGAATATGCAGATGTTGTTTACATTTTACCATATGGTATTATTTCAGGTAATAACTCGCAGGAGAATCCCTTCCTCTCATCAAGAGGAAATGGGTTGAAAAGAAGGCCCCACGTGTCACCTTTTGGTTGCCAGGCAGACACTGATAACGCTGGTTTCCTCTCTGAGTCATGGGGAGTGTTCAGTTGGATTCTTGTGGCACGAGCAAGCTGAAGCTGGGGCCCCTCTCTGAAAGTAATGGGTTGGGAGGCAGGGCTGCCTTCGCTGAGCTGAAACAGTGGCTCCAGTTGCTGTAAAATTCACCCAAAGGTTGAAGTGCATCCGGCTATAGACATGGTGCCAGTCTGCAAGTCACAGGAAGAGCCAACCAACTCACCTCATGCCTCTGTAGCTGCCATTTCCTTTAAGACTTGGGACTTTAAGTCTCCAAGGCTTAGGTGACTAGAGAGCAAGGCAACTGATTTCTAAACTGCCAAGTCAGAACCATCCACCCAGATGAGTTTCACCCTCTCCAAAGGTGTCACCTTCAGAGGGAGGCAATGCACTGAAGCCAAGAGCCTTGGCAATGAATGAGAACGTGTGTGAGAAAGCAGGGTCAGCACACTCAGGCAGGACTCATCATTCTCCCAGGGATGTCAATCTCCCTTCCTGATCTTTCCTCCCAGGTCTCTATTACTGCATGCACATCCAGTCATTCAGCCAGTCCTACTTGAGATTTTCTCATCCCTCATCCCATGTTGAACTAAGCATGAAGGCTTTCCCTCTAAAATGGTGCTTGCATGTTTTCTGCCTCCCCGTCCCCAGTATGTCCTGCCATGGCCCTAAGCATTTTTAATGAAACTCCTGTAGCAGCCTGTCTACCATTGTCCTTTTCTTACTCTCTGCCATCTTCAAGCTAATTAGAATTATTTCTAAAATTCACATCTCATCAGGCATCTGCCTCCCTTAAGAACAGTTAATGGCATATCACTACTTTCAGTCCCAAGCCAACTCCCAGACCTGCTTTACAAGGTGTGATCCTGCAACCCATTCCCAACTTGTTCCTGTTTCTACATTGAGGTTTTTTCCTGTGCAGCTCTCTGCACTTGGACCATTTCCTCTCTTCCTCCACCTCCTTCTCTTACTAGCTTACAGCTAATCAGCCTTTTATGTTTGTGTTGAAATTTGTGTAATGATTGCTACTATTACAAAGAAAATGTTAACCATCAAATCTGGCCCTGTCAAAACTCTGTATTATTTACTCCTATGGGGTAATCAGACCAAAGAGCCTTCTCTGAATTTATCCTCCTTTATCCATCCCCACATTAAACACATGCAAACATAGATACACACATATAAAATCTTTTTTCCAAAACTGAGATCCTGTTATTCATGCTCCTCTGAAACTAGCTCTTGTCACTTTACAATGTCATGGGCATTATCTAGATCAAAAGATAAAAATAGATCACATTCTTTTTAATGCTTCAAAATACTCCATGCTATACATATGCATCGCTATTCACTAAACTATCTCGCCATTACAAAATATTCAATATTCAAGGTTTTTTTTCTTTTTCTTTCCTGTTTTTTTTTTTTAAACTTTCTTTGTAGGTGAAAATAATGTTTCTACAAATTTTCTTGTAAGTGCTTACTTATTGATGGCTTTTGTTCTGAAAGGATTGATTTCCCAAAATGGCACTTCTAGGTCTAAAGGCACATGAGCTTTTACATTTAATAGATATTTCCAGATGGTTTTCCAAAAAGATTGTAGCAATCTATACTCCCACCATCAACTCCCATGTGGGAGTTTTTATTTGCCTACATCCTTGATAATGCTATATTTTACAGCTTTTTGTATTATTTTTGTTCCTGTTTTTATTAAGACTTTGTACGTTATTTTCGTGTCTAGCTCCTTCACTCTGAGGGAACTTGAGTGTCATTTACTAAGTTTATTCTTTGTTTTCAAGCTCATTTCCTATTTTTCTATTGTGTTGTCTCCCTTATAAATTTGTAGGATTGTTTAAGCTAATTCTCTGTCTTGCGTGTGACAAATATATCTGCTCAACACATGCCTGTTTTCCCTTATAAGCTTTTGGGTTTCCCAAGTCTCCTGAAGAAGCCTCTTCCTTCCCTACTGTTATTCAAATATTCATCACATATTTAATTAGTGTATTGTTCATACTCCTTTTTCCTTTGGAAAATTTTCATAGCTAGTTCCAGTATATATTCTTCCAGGTGAACTTCAAAATCTTTCTGTTTTATTCCTTATCCATCCTCCAAAAACACCATATAGAATTTGAATTAGAATTGTATAAAATTTATTAACTTAAGAAAGTTTGATATTATATAGTAAAAATATTACTATTCCTTCTCATTTGTATCTTGTTTTTTATCTTCAATAAGATTTTGAAGTTTTCTTCACTTAAATTCTGTATTTTCTTATTCAATTTTTGTCTCGAAATTTTCCTTTTATTGTATATAGTGAGTGCATTTTTACTTTTCATCTTTCACTTAGTTATTACTGTAACTGAGAAGCTATGAATATTCTTGTCTTATTAATTCCGATTATTCATATTATCTTGTTAATGCTACTAGATTTTAGTGGCTTTTTTTAGGTTTACCAAGTAAGCAGTCACATCTTCTGCCAATAAAGATAACTTTATCTCTTCTTTTTCAATAATTAATTCAATTATTTTGTTTTCTTGCTTTATTGCAACCTCCAAATAATGTTAAATAATAGAAGTTATTTATGCAATGCATTTGAATTTAAAATGATTTCAGTATTTCAACATATGATGCTTATTATTTGTTTTGGGATATATATTTGTATTATATTTAATGAATTATGCAAGAAATATTTTATTAGTAATAGTTGCCAAATTTTGGAAATTATCTTTTTGGCATCTATTGATTAAATGAATTGTATTTATTGACATAATTAATTATAGAAATTCAATCTTTCTTGAATTTCTATTAGACATGCTATGTTATTCTTATACTGCCAAATTCAATTTGTTAATACTTTTTTTTACTTTTACAAGCAAAATTGCACTGTTTTCTCATGTTTTGAAATTGAAGTTCTGCTAGCTTCTTAAGCTGAATTGAGAAACTTTGGTTTGGATGGGTACAAAGCCTTGCTCCTCAAAATGCAATTTTCAGGTCCGCAGCACTTACTAAACCTGCACTTTAGTATGTTTTCCCAGTCCTACTAAATTAAAATCTAGAGTTAAATAAGAACCTCCTGTGATTTGTAAACACATTAAAAATTTTAAAGCACTGGTACAAATAACAAAGTGATTATTCACTTTTTTCAGATTATGTCACCCTAAGCCGAAAATCTGTTTGGTTGTGGCATCTATTGAAAACCGGCACTTGGCTGGGCATGGTGACTCATGCTTGTAATCCCAGCACTTTGGGAGGCTAAGGTTGGTAGATCACAAAGTCAGGAGTTCGAGACCAGCCTGGCCAATATGGTGAAACTCTGTGTCTACTAAAAATACGAAAATTAGCTGAGTGTGGTGGCACATGCCTGTAGTCCCAGCTTCTTGGGAGGCAGAGGCAGGAAAATTGGTTGAACCCGGGAGGTGGAAGTTGCAGTGAGCCGAGATTGTGCCACTGCATTTCAGCCTGGGTGACAGACTGAGACACTGTCTCAAAAAAAAAAAACAAAGAAAAAAGAAAAGAAAGCTGGTACCTAGGTGATAGGTTGAGAGGTGCAGCAAACCACCATGGTACACATTTACCTGTGTAACAAATCTGCACATCCTGCACGCGTATCCCAGAACTTAAAAGAAAATTAAATTAAATTAAAAAAGAAAACTTGTGGATTACTGATTGCCTTCCCAACTTTTCTTATATATCTGTTCAATCACTTTTCTACCTCTTCTTTTTTCAATTTTGAATGTTGTATTTTTCTGAGTAATCTCATGTTTCCTCCAACTTTTCCCTACAAATACTTCAGATCTCAGTGTAGACAGACTCATCTCCATGGACAGGATCCCCTCCCAACGTCTGCAGCCCTGCCACTGGTCCCCTGTTCCCTGCTCTGTTCACACTCTCTTCTTTGTCTGCCATCATACTTGGCATGTTTTATTATAATGTCTTGTTTAACTGCCTTTCTCCTCTGGTTGACTATCAAATCCAAAAGGGACAAGAATATGTCATTTTTGTTCATTTTTGTAGGGCTGGCACCAAGCAAAATCTCTGACACATAATAGGCATCCCAGAAATATGCTGTGTGGCAATTGGATGGATAGGTAGACGGGTAAGTAATATTCTTAAATATAGTAACTGATATGCAATTATCTTTATATCCCTTGCACATTCCACAGAGCCTAACATCCTACACCCTTCCTAACACATAGAGGACATTCACATTGCCTGGTAAAATATAAAGTGTTTTGTAAACTGTAAAATGATGAAATGATGGTACTGGGGATATGATGAGAAACAAAAAAGACACTGTCTCCAGTTAAACCTGCTCACTTACACGCTAGTAACTTAACTTGGTTTTCATTTTCATTTGCTTAGTCATACAGTTTGGAGAATTTTGGAACTCTTCTCATGTTTTCAACTTTCATACTTTTGAAAATCAACTGGGGCAGGAAATAATCACATAAAAGTATTGGTTTTATTTTCAGAATCAGACAAAAACAATTTTGTTCTAGAGAGAAAAAGTAGATGTTCAAGCTCGACAAAACAATTTCAGGTAAAAAAAAATCAAATGTAAATATGAAATAACAAAGCCAACTTACTTCTGGCACACACACAAAAATCAAAGTTAGTGCTGAAAGAATAATTCTCTGAAATGTGTTGAACACGGAGTAAGTGCACCACCCCTGAAAAAGCACGTATCGAAGGTCACCCTGAGGCACAGGGGAGTTCTAGTTTCTTTATTTGAACGTTATCTCATTTTTCTCTTGGCATTTCCCAGTTGGTGTATAGATTGTTTCCAAATGGTAGTTGAAAATCATTGTTTAAAATTCACATTATTGCTCCAATAAGGGATGTGTTGGGATCTCAAGACAAACCATAGGGAGTTATTGGGTGAATAGTAATGAAATCATGAAGCTCAGAGGGCTGGTCACGTAGGAATCTGTCTTTTGGTTAATGGGTCCCCTGGACGAATATTGAAGTAGACACCTGGGTCAGTCAGGGTTCTCCAGAGAAACGGAGCCAATAGGATATACATATGTGTGTGTATATTTATTAATTTATATAAGGAATTGGCTCATGTGATTCTGGAGGCTGGCAAATGTAATATCCATAAGGCAAGTGAGTAAAACATCTCGAGCTAGTTGATGTTGCAGTTCTGAATCTGAAATGTATAGGACAGATCAGCAAGCTGGAGACTCTGATAGGATTTCTATGTTGCAGCTTAAAGTCAGAACTCCTTCTTCTCTGGGAAACCTCAGACCTTGCTCTTAGACCTTGAACCAGTTAGATGATAGTCACCCATATTATCAAGGGCAGTCTCCTGTACTTAAAGTCAACAGATTGTAGATGTTAATCACATCTAAAAAATACCTTCACATCAATATCTAGACGAGTATTTGACCAGACAATCGGACCACAGCATAGTCAAGTTAGCATAAAAAATTAACCCATCACCATAACCCTCTGTGATCGTTGTCCCCATCCCGCACATCCCACCAGGCTTCAGTCTGCTCTAAGATTTCCTTATGCTCTCCCTATTCAAGCCTTTCTCAAGTTTCTCTTGGTCCTTAACCTCCCCCTTCCAAAATAATCATTCTTTAAAAACTCAAATCCTATTTGTTTTAAAAAAGCAATTTGGTCAGACTAATTTGCACTAATATGCAAGAGGTAGCTAGAATTTCAGAAATCGACACAAAAACTGGGTAGATTTTTGGAGTAGAGGAGAAGCAATTTGTAGGGGTCATTTGCACTAAACTAGGGAATCACAAAACATATTACATGAAGATCTGGCAGGTAACAGAAGTGATTAAAGTGGGCTTAGTCTAGAACCATTGGTCCAGTATTGAGAATGACAGCAAATTGGACAAGGCCAGACTCAGCTAATCTCTCTCCAATCTTTGCCATGTGGGAGGAGTTCAATGTGGCTCCATTTTTTACTTTTCCAAGAAAAGTTAGAAATCCACATTTGTGGGAGGCATTTCCCAATCATGAAGACACTCCACAGGCTGCTAGTTCAAGACTCTATTCCTTACTTTTTTCTTTGCCATCTCTTTCTTTCCTGTGATTCTGAGTTCTCTCATAATCTGAAAGTTTGGTTTCCAAGTGTAACTCATCTGGAGAGAAGAAAGAGAGGAGGAAGACAGAAGGACTATACCTATGGCTCATTTCTCCAAAGCCAGGTGCTTCCAAGTTAGAGAACTGTTTGGTAGAGTCCTTCCCTGTACACCAAGGCCTGGTTGACTTTGTCCATGCTATGAGGTTTGTAAATCAGACATTTCTTTTCATAAGTTGTCACTCATTTTGAAAAGCCTACCTTCTCCTAGAGACATGCAGTGCATTGGATAAGAAAATTAAGGATCAGTAATAACAGAACTTCTTCTGGACCTTGACACAAGCCATATTACACCCGAGATACTCAGAGAATAATCACATGATCCTAATCGGACTAGCTTCAGAAAGGAAGACAGAATGAGAAGCGATGGCCATCTTATTATTTGTCCATTTCTACAGGCAGGGATGTTTCTATGCCTCTTTATTTATGTTTATTAAGGAAAATGCAAAGATTACTCAAGATGGAAAGCGTCCTTGCAACTCTCATGGGAGTGGATTTCTCCTGACTCACTTCTCTGGTCCCTTTGGTTTGACATCTCTGTGTGCTCTCTGAGATACTTAAAGTGATGCTTCTCTCTCTGCAGTCTGCATAAGATTCACCTGGGGCTGTATAAGGATGCAGCTTCCCAGACCATACTCCAGAGACCCTGAGCCAATACACTTAAGGAATCTGCAGTTTCAAAGTGCAGCACCAGACAAGGTGAACCAAGGATCCAACCTAAAGAACACTGCCCTAGGGGAAGGAAAATGGGATCTGATGAGAAAAGACTAAGGGGGAATCCCTTCTTAACTGGACGCTTACTTCAGTAGTAATAAGTGATGCTTGGCAGTTTATCTAAGAGTTACAAGGAAACCATGTGTGTAAAACTCAATGCTTTTCCTTAAACGAACCTAGTTGTCCTCTGTTAATTGACAGGCAAAGGACAGACTTCCATGACAATTGGATTCCATGCCTTCAATGGAACTCCAAACATTTTCACAAAAGATGGTAACGGGGAAATTTGCCCTGCCATAGCCAATTATCCAGAGTGTGTCTGCTCGGTGGTCAAGTGGAGAAGTTCACATACTGTTACTTATCTCTTCCCACACACCTAAATTTGTTTTCCAAAGGATCGAAAAAGACTCACCAGGTCTTCAAATAAAAATAGTGATGCAGTATTTAAGTGGGATTTGAATTTAATTCCACGTCTTCATAGATAAATGATTAAAAACATACTGTTCTCTCTTTGCTACCTGAGATAAACAACTGCAGACATACCTACCCAGAAGCTGCTATGGAGCATCCAGGAAAACACACTGTCTGTTTCCGAAGGATTTGTGTGTACCTGACAGTCAGATACTCTGCTCTCTGTGATGCCTCTAGGTAAACTGTTTATAATCTTAGAAACCCTTTGGGATGCTCACTGCAGATGATCATGTCTCAGTGGCATATCTGAAAGGCTAAGGAACTAGAGGCCCTAGAGTCCTGTGACAATGAAAGACTTGGCTTAGGTATGAAAAGAAAAGCATTTGAGGCAGCTAAGATTAGCAACTTGCTGTGTCTGGAATGCATTGTTTTTATCATGCTCTTCTGAAAGTCATATATACATGGTATGCTTAATGCAATAATTTATTAAATCGCAGGCCATCTTCCACTCCTCATCTGCAGTGACTGATAAAATTTGCCACTTTAAATCATGAAATTGGAGAATAAGAGGAATAAGCCCTGCTTAAGCTTTCTGATTTTTAAAAAGTCTTCATGCAGACAGCCTCAGCCTAACGCACACTGAAATAATCTGGAATGCTTTTTTAAAATTTTGATAGTTTCAGCCCCACCCTAGACTATGAAATCAGAAACCCCAGGGATGACTAGGTCATTTTAAACTCCCTTATTTGAGGTGATTCTAAGGCAGCCCCGGTGAGCCACTGGCAATTGTATACATTCAAACTCATGCTGATGGGATGCCTTGAAAGTAAGATCACCTTTGAGATGGTCCCCTTTGGAAGACACCTTAATAGCTAAATATCTGAAATACTTGATGTCAAATTCTGTGCCATATTGAAGAGCCGAAGTGAGAGTTCACTAACAAAGAGTAGTTAGTAAAATGAGTAATAGGTAGTTCTGAGCTAAAGCCAACAATCACACTTTTATTTAACTGATGCCCATTCTAGGGGTTATTTTGAAATGTAAGAATTCACAGGTTGAGTTTGTATCTTTAGGTGGGGGATGGGGGGGAACCTAAGTAGAGTCTCACTTAAGTTTAACAAATGCCATATTCTTCTTCTATGTAAACATCGACTCCTCTACCAGCCCCACCCACCTGCCATTATCGTAGAATGGAAGAAGCAATGGCGGGAGTTATTTGTAACCCATGGGCAAGTCATTTAGAAAGTACTCTTCATACAGTTCTATATTAGAGTTTGCAGCTAATTGTATTAATTGCTAAGCAACAGGCTGGAAGTGTGGTTTTACCAAGGGTTAGAGAGACACAGCAAAAATTGGAACAAAACCAGCCACACATATTTGCACTACCTCGGTACCCAGGCAAGGTGCTCAAAAACTAGTTGACAACTCCCCTTTTCCCAGAGAGGCTTAGTTAAGATTTAGAAGGGATGAAGAAAACAAACAAAAAAACACACACACACAAACACACACACACACACACACACAAAAAAAAGAAAACGCTAATAAACTGCCCAAATATACTCGCCTACATCCTGGAGAATTCCGGCTACAAAGAAAATACCTTTTGAGTTCAAGTGAAAGCCCACATTTGCTCCGAGGAACCCCAATTATCACAAGGGGTCCTCTTTTCATGTTCTCCATTAAGGAAAAATTACCACAAATTTTGTTTGGAAGTTCTCAAAATCTTTTGTTTAGTGTTATATTCTAAACAGAGTAAGTTACAAACGATCGGAAAAATCTCCAGATGTTTGCCAAACTAAAAGTAAAAGAAATTGCAGAATCTTTTGTGCTTCTCCAAAACCCAAACTCGACCTTCCAGCAGGTGGGGTCTGGTCTTCCCGGAAGTCTACGGGAGTCTGGTCTTCCCGGAAGTCTATGGGAGTGATGCACTTGAGCTGCTTGTGCCAACACGTGCTCTGGTCAAGTGTGGGACCCTGGAGGGAGGCAGAGTCCCATTGCATCAAGGGTGAGCGTCCTCCATGAGCAGCTGCTCTGGGCAGCCCCAGGAGTTGACCCACATTCATGGAATATAGCATTTTTCTCATGGTTTTTCCCTGCCCAGAGTTCAGGTCTCAGCTCAGACATCATCTCCCAGATCACGCTCTCCCTGTGTTCGCAGCACATCGCCCTGCCATTCCCTTCATGGCCCTCCCCTCTATCTGTCCATGCCTGGTCTGCTTTTTCACTCAGTTATCATGATTGTCCCCTCCCAACCATAAGAAGAGTAACTAAAAGAGAGACCTTGTTTGTTCTGCTCACTGCCATATTCTCAGTTCCTAGCACAGTGCCAGCTTCAGTGGGTACTCAGCAAATGCCAAATGAAGAAAGGAAGGAGCAGACAAAGGCAGGGAAGAGGAAGTGAATCTTGGAAAACACAAGGGTCGGGGGAAGCAATGGACCAGGCAGACAGCGGGTGATGAGTTCCCAGGCCATCTGAAGGTCATCGGTTCAGGGAGAGACTGCGGAGAGTCTGCACAGGAGCCCAGAGGAAAGGAAGAAGGAGACAAGAGAGGAGACACCCTGGACCCCCGCACCCCCACCGCCCAGCCATTCCACAAACACATAAGCACGTACGACTCCCGGTATCTGAGACGCTAGTCCATGCCCTAGGAACAGTAAAAATAAATATTATGGTGCCTTCCAGCAGGGAGACCAGCACATAGATGGACATTGTTTGGGAGATGTTAATAACCGTAACGTTTTCTTCATCATCATCATGATCATCATCATCATCACAGCTCGCATTTATCAAGCACTAACTATAGAGCAGGCGCCATGCCAGTTCCTTTACACGGATCAATTTATGTAATCCTTACAAAGCCATACCACGTTATTACCTCTTTTTGTGCTGATCCAGAAACTGAGGTTAAGCCAAATTGTCCAAGGTCACAAAACTAATAAATGGTCATAGGCAGGTAAAAGGTTAAGTGGTTGTAAAGAGAAACAGAGAAAGAGAACGATACTGGAGTCTAATAAAACTTAAAACTCTAGCTTAAAGAATGAGGCTGATTTGTCTTTTGGCTCCAGCAGGATTTAGGTGGACAGCGACAAAAATTCTCTTCTTGACCAACCTCTAGCCGGGCTCCTTGAGCCCTTTTCTCAACGAGGCCTCAACCTTGGCCTATGAAGACTTGAATAAACTAACATGGTTTCTAATAGCTCAAGGCCACATATCTAGGATGACCCTAGTCCCCCTTCTTAAAGTGCCTGCCAAAATAATTTACTGTTTGTTCCATCCAACACCTGTTGATAGGGCCCCTCTGTGGAAGGATAAGAGCCTAATTTCCATAAGTGCCACTGAGCAAACTCAGATAGGTTTCACATTGACCAACTGCTCCTTCCTGATTTTTGTAGTTTTTTATTTCCCTGACTCTACTCATTCTCCTCCATACTCCCTCATTCTCCCTTTAAAATGTCCAGTTACCTCCGTACAAAGCAGAGTTCAGCTCGCATTGAGCTTTTTCCCATTGCAATTGTTACTGATTAAAATCTGTTCTTACCACTTTAACTAGTGCCCAGCTTGGTTTATCTTTGACAACAGCTAGCAATCACCACCACAGTGGTAGAGCTAAGACCCATACCTGACACCCAAGCAGCATGACTGGTATGGGCAAATTAATCTATCACTTCGTCAGGAGGAGAGAGAAGGGGTGAGGGCCAGGTCAGAGAACGTACAATGATTAATACTCAAAATAGGCCAAGCAGGGTGAAAACATATTTCCCAAGCAGATTTAGGGGGATGAGGGTTTATATACTCACAACTGATAACAACACGAACAACAGGAAAAAATGTCAATCTACAGTTTGTGTATTGAAAGTCAGTGGTCTAGTGGGGACATGGATGGAAGGGGTCGGGATGGTGCATGCTGGCCACAAGGTGAGGCAAAACTGTGAATGGCCTTATAGTCTAGACCATGGAATTCGTGGACAGTTGGTAGTCATAAAATATTTTAAGTGCAGGCTAAGGAGGGGGTATCATGGTATCTCTTGTAGGATTATCTGAATTTTGGATTATCTCCTTGTTATGGTTAGGCTGTGTCCCACCCAAATCTCATCTTGAATTGTAGCTCCCATAATTCTCACATGTTGTGGGGGGGACCTGGTGGACAATAAATGAATCATAGGGGTGGTTATTCCCATACTGTTCTCATGGTAGTGAATAAGTCTCATGAGATCTGATGGTTTTATAAGGGGTTTCCCCTTTCACTTAGCTCTCATTCTCTCTTGCCATATAAGAAGTGTGTTGCTTCCCCTTTCCTTTCTGCCATGATTGTGAGATCTCCCCAACCATGTGGAATTATGAGGCAATTATGCCTCTTTCCTCTATAGATTACCCAGTCCAGGTATGTCTTTATTAGCAGCATGAGAACAAACTAATACACTCTTTGAAAAAGAAGCTGTAACCTTATACTGGCCAGCCACCTGCAGAGAGAATCCTACACCACACAGGAAACCCTAAGTCAAAGGCAGCCAGGGGCCTGCTCCAACTGGTTCCCTTCCATTCAGGGATATATAGTTTTTATTTTCTGCAGGAAGAGTTGGAAAGTGTCTCACCTTAGATGGGAATTTTCTGCAACCAGAAAAGAGGAGGAACATCAAAATGCATGCCAGCAAAAATCGTACACAAATTTTGCTAAAGGTTGGAAAGTTACGCATAAATTTTGGTGGCAGTGTTCCCAAAAGTTCCCGTGTAGATTAATACTGACATTTGTTGGCATTCCCTAAGCACCCATTTATTGGCGGGGGTGGGAGGATGAACCAGGAGCATAACACAGCAACAGAAAAATATCAGCCTGAAAGGAGCATCGGTAGAAATTCTACTGCTAATTAACAAGGAGCTAGGTGGAAAAGTGACCTCGAATACATCAACAAGATTAGCACATCGTCGTATAAGACACACTTTGTTGTGTAATGGTCCCGTTTATCTCAAAATCATCAGAATCCTGAGGTCTGGATTCAAATTCGTACTGTAACATTTTTCATTCTGGACGGTATACTAAGTGACTGTTTGTAAATAAGCCTCTTAAAACAGGGAGTCTTCATAGTCTTTGGGTCATGGATGTCTTTCAAAATAGAATAAAACATGAGGTGAACACACACGATTTTGTTGGGCTCCTTGGAAACAAGGTCTGTGGTTACTAATAAAGAACAAGATTCCTGAAGATCAAAACCACATCTTACCTCTAAGACTGGGCTTCTCTCAGAGGGTGGAAGAGCCGCCAAACAGTGTCCACATAGACTCCAGCCTCCAGAGATGTCACAGCTGAAAGAGAAGTCGTGTGAGAGGGCTCAGAGGTCAGCTGTTCTGGGGAGCAAAGAATCACGGTAAACTGAGGTCCCCGCCCAGGGAACAAGCACAAGGTCATATATCTCGGAAAATATATCTAGCAAAAAGAGAGCAACTCTTCAGCATCTCAAATCCCTAAAATAACTCTGACCAAATTGATAGCTATTTCTTTCCTAAATTAAAGAAAACTATTATAAAAGAGGTATGTTGGTATTAATTTTATGTTACTGATGAATATGTAGTTTTCAAGTCATCAATATTTTTGGAGTTCTAACGCTCCTCCCCTGTTTTTCTTATGCAAATTGGCATTCCTGTTTGCAGATAGGTGATAATCAGATGACTGTCTAAAGATCTCCATGGTTTAAACAAGTTCATTGCCATTCTTGTCTCTCTTTAGATCAGATGTATAATTTTTGTGATTGCTATGCAATCTAGAATTTAAGAAATGTTCCCAGCATCATGGGAGGATCTATCTGAGTTTTTTCTTTTCCTTTTTCAAAATGTGTACGGATTTAAGAAGTACAAGCAATTTTGTACTCTTTGGGATATATTGTGTAGTGACGAAGTTGGAGCTTTTAGTGTAGTCATCACCCAAAATAATGTCCATTGTACAAAGTAAGTATGAAATTTCACATCATCCACTCCCCTACCACTTCCCACTGTGTCTCTCATGCCACACTCAATCTCCATGTGTACACGTTATTTTGCCCCCACTTATAAGTGAGGATATGTTGCATTTGTCTGTTTCTAAGTTATTCCAGTTAAGATAAATGGATGGCCTCCAGTTCCATCCCAGTTTCTGCAAAAGACATGATTTCATTTTTTTTTTTTTTTTTTATTGCATTTTAGGTTTTGGGGTACATGTGATAAACATGCAAGGTTGTTGCTTAGGTGCATACGTGGCAGTGTGATTTGCTGCCTTTCTCCCCTTCACCCATATCTGGCATTTCTCCCCATGCTATCCCTCCCCAATTCCCCACCCCCCCGCTGTCCCCCCCACTCCCCCACAACAGACCCCCATGTATAGTGCTCCCCTCCCTGTGTCCATGTGTTCTCTTTGTTCAACACCCGCCTATGAGTGAGAACATGTGGTGTTTGATTTTGTGTTCTTGTGTCAGTTTGCTGAGAATGATGGTTTCCAGGTTCATCCATGTCCCTACAAAGGACGCGAACTCCTCGTTTTTAATGGCTGCATAATATTCCATGGTGTATATGTGCCACATTTTTCCTGTCCAGTCTATCATCGATGGGCATTTGGGTTGGTTCCAGGTCTTTGCTATTGTAAACTGTGCTGCTGTGAACATTCGTGTGCATGTGTCCTTATAGTAGAACGATTTATAATCCTTTGGATATATGCCCAGTAATGGGATTGCTGGGTCAAATGGAATTTCTATTTCTAGGTCCTTGAGGAATCGCCACACTGTTTTCCACAATGGTTGAACTAATTTACACTCCCACCAACAGTGTAAAAGTGTTCCTATTTCTCCACATCCTCTCCAGCATCTGTTGTCTCCAGATTTTTTAATGATTGCCATTCTAACTGGTGTGAGATGGTATCTCAATGTAGTTTTGATTTGCATTTCTCTAATGGCCAGTGATGATGAGCATTTTTTCATATGCTTGTTGGCCTCATGTATGTCTTCTTTTGTAAAGTATCTGTTCATGTCCTTCGCCCACTTTTGAATGGGCTTGTTTGTTTTTTTCTTGTAAATCTTTTTTAGCTCGTTGTAAATTCTGGATATCAGCCCTTTGTCAGATGGGTAGGCTGCAAAAATTTTTTCCCATTCTGTTGGTTGCCGATTCACTCTATTGACTGTTTCTTTTGCTGTGCAGAAGCTGTGGAGTTTGATTAGGTCCCATTTGTCTATTTTGGCTTTTGTTGCCAATGCTTTTGGTGTTTTGGTCATGAAGTCCTTGCCTACGCCTATGTCCTGAATGGTTTTGCCTAGGTTTCCTTCTAGTGTTTTTATGGTGTTAGGTCTTATGTTTAAGTCTTTAATCCATCTGGAGTCAATTTTAGTGTAAGGTGTCAGGAAGGGGTCCAGTTTCTGCTTTCTGCATATGGCTAGCCAGTTTTCCCAACACCACTTATTGAACAGGGAATCCTTTCCCCATTGCTTGTTTTTATCAGGTTTGTCAAAGATCAGGTGGTTGTAGATATGTTGTGTTGCCTCCGACGCCTCTGTTCTGTTCCATTGGTCTATATCTCTGTTTTGGTACCAGTACCATGCTGTTTTGATTACTGTAGCCTTGTAGTAGAGTTTGATGTCTGGTAGTGTGATGCCTCCTGCTTTGTTCTTTTTGCTTAGAATTGACTTGGCTATGTGGGCTCTCTTTTGGTTCCATATGAAGTTTAAGGTGGTTTTTTCCAGTTCTGTGAAGAAGGTCATTGGTAGCTTGATGGGGATAGCATTGAATCTGTATATTACTTTGGGCAGTATGGACATTTTCACGATATTAATTCTTCCTAACCATGAACATGGTATGTTTCTCCATCTGTTTGTGTCCTCTCTTATTTCGTTGAGCAGTGATTTGTAGTTCTCCTTGAAGAGGTCCTTTACATTCCTTGTTAGTTGTATTCCTAGGTATTTTATTCTCTTTGTAGCAATTGTGAATGGCAGTTCGTTCTTGATTTGGCTCTCTTTAAGTCTGTTATTGGTGTATAGGAACGCTTGTGATTTTTGCACATTGATTTTGTATCCTGAGACTTTGCTGAAGTTGCTTATCAGTTTCAGAAGCTTTTGGGCTGAGATGAGGGGGTCTTGTAGATATACAATCATGTCGTCTGCAAATAGAGACAATTTGACTTCCTCCTTTCCTAATTGAATACCCTTTATTTCTTTTTCTTGCCTGATTACTCTGGCTAGAACTTCCAGTACTATATTGAATAGGAGTGGTGAGAGAGGGCATCCTTGTCTAGTGCCAGATTTCAAAGGGAATGCTTCCAGTTTTTGCCCGTTCAGTATGATATTGGCTGTCGGTTTGTCGTAAATAGCTTTTATTATTTTGAGATACGTTCCATCGATACCTAGTTTATTGAGGGTTTTTAGCATAAAGGGCTGTTGAATTTTGTCGAAGGCCTTCTCTGCATCAATTGAGATAATCATGTGGTTTTTGTCTTTGGTTCTGTTTATGTGGTGAATTACATTTATAGACTTGCGTATATTGAACCAGCCTTGCATCCCCGGGATGAATCCTACTTGATCATGGTGGATAAGCTTTTTGATGTGCTGTTGTAATCGGCTTGCCAGTATTTTATTGAAGATTTTTGCATCTATGTTCATCATGGATATTGGCCTGTAGTTTTCTTTTCTTGTTGAGTCTCTGCCAGGTTTTGGTATTAGGATGATGTTGGTCTCATAAAATGATTTGGGAAGGATTCCCTCTTTTTGGATTATTTGGAATAGTTTCAGTATGAATGGTATCAGTTCCTCTTTGTATGTCTGGTAGAATTCGGCTGTGAACCCATCTGGACCTGGGCTTTTTTTGGGTGGTAGGCTCTTAATTGCTGCCTCGACTTCAGACTTTGTTATTGGTCTATTCAGGGTTTCGACTTCTTCCTGGTTTAGGCTTGGCAGGAGGCAGCTGTCCAGGAATTTATCCATTTCCTCCAGGTTTTCTAATTTATGTGCATAGAGTTGTTTGTGATAATCTCTGATGATGGTTTGAATTTCTGTGGAATCTGTGGTGATATCCCCTTTGTCATTTTTTATTGCATCTATTTGATTATTCTCTCTTTTCTTTTTTATTAGTCTGGCTAGTGGTCTGTCTATTTTGTTGATCTTTTCAAAAAACCAGCTCCTGGATTTATTGATTTTTTGAAGGGTTTTTCGTGTCTCTATCTCCTTCAATTCTGCTTTGATCTTAGTTATTTCTTGTCTTCTGCTAGGTTTTGAGTTTTTTTGATCTTGCTCCTCTAGCTCTTTCAATTTTGACGATAGGGTGTCAATTTTAGATCTCTCCTTTCTTCTCATGTGGGCACTTATTGCTATATATTTTCCTCTAGAGACTGCTTTAAATGTGTCCCAGAGATTCTGGTATGTGGTGTCTTCATTCTCGTTGGTTTCGAAGAACGTCTTTATTTCTGCCTTCATTTCATTGTTTATCCAGTCAACATTCAGGAGAAAGTTGTTCATTTTCCATGAGGCTGTGCGGTTCTGGGTTGGTTTCTGAATTCTGAGTTCTAACTTGATTGCACTGTGGTCTGAGAGACTGTTTGTTATGGTTTCCGTTCTTTTGCATTTGCTGAGGAGTGATTTACTTCCAATTATGTGGTCAATTTTAGAGTAGGTGTGATGTGGTGCTGAGAAGAATGTATATTCTGTGGATTTGGGGTGGAGAGTTCTGTAAATGTCTATTAGGTTTGCTTGTTCCAGGTCTGAGTTCAAGTCCTGGATATCCTTGTTAATTTTCTGTCTCGTTGATCTGTCTAATATTGACAATGGTGTGTTGAAGTCTCCCACTATTATTGTGTGGGAGTCTAAGTCTCTTTGTAAGTCTTTAAGAACTTGCCTTATGTATCTGGGTGCTCCTGTATTAGGTGCATATATATTTAGGATCGTTAGCTCTTCTTGCTGCATTGATCCTTTTACCATTATGTAATGTCCTTCTTTGTCTCTTTTGATCTTTGTTGCTTTAAAGTCTATTTTATCAGAGATGAGAATTGCAACTCCTGCTTTTTTTTGCTCTCCATTTGCTTGGTAAATCTTCCTCCATCCCTTTATTTTGAGCCTTTGTGTATCCTTGCATGCGAGATGGGTTTCCTGGATACAGCACACTGATGGGTTTTGGCTTTTTATCCAATTTGCGAGTCTGTGTCTTTTGATTGGGGCATTTAGTCCGTTTACATTTAGGGTTAATATTGTTATGTGTGAATTCAATCCTGTCATTTTGGTGCTAGGTGGCTGTTTTGCCCTTTGGTTGATGCAGATTCTTCATTGTGTTGATGCTCTTTACCTTTTCGTGTGTTTTTGGAGTGGCTGGTACTGGTTGTTCTTTTCTATGTGTAGTGCCTCCTTCAGGAGCTCTTGTAGAGCTGGTCTGGTGGTGATGAACTCTCTGAGTTCTTGCTTGTTCACAAAGGATTTTATTTTTCCTTCACTTATGAAGCTTAGTTTGGCTGGATACGAAATTCTGGGTTGAAAGTTCTTTTCCTTAAGGATGTTGAATATCGGCCCCCACTCTCTTCTGGCCTGTAGGGTTTCTGCTGAGAGATCTGCAGTGAGTCTGATGGGCTTCCCTTTGTGGGTAACCCGACCTTTCTCTCTGGCTGCCCTTAGTATTTTCTCCTTCATTTCAACCCTGGTGAATCTGATGATTATGTGTCTTGGGGTTGCTCTTCTAGAGGAGTATCTTTGTGGTGTTCTCTGTATTTCCTGGACTTGAATCTCGGCCTGCCTTGTTAGGTTGGGGAAGTTTTCCTGGATAATATCCTGAAGAGTATTTTCCAGCTTGGATGCATTCTCTTCGTCACATTCAGGTACACCTATCAAACGTAGATTAGGTCTTTTCACATAGTCCCATATTTCTTGTTGACTTTGTTCATTCCTTTTTACCCTGTTTTCTCTAATCTTGCCTTCTCGTTTTATTTCATTGAGTTGATCTTCGACCTCTGATATCCTTTCTTCTGCTTGGTCAATTCGGCTGTTGAAACTTGTGCATGCTTCACGAAGTTCTCGTGTTGTGTTTTTCAGCTCCATCAATTCGCTCATATTCCTCTCTAAGTTGTCCATTCTTGTTAGCATTTCGTCAAGTCTTTTTTCAAGGTTCTTAGTTTCTTTGCATTGGGTTAGAACATGTTCTTTTAGCTCACGGAAGTTTCTTATTATCCACTTTCTGAAAGCTGATTCTGTCATTTCATCGCACTCATTCTCCATCCAGTCTTGTTCCCTTGCTGGTGAGGAGTTGTGATCCCTTGTAGGAGGAGAAGTGTTCTGGTTTTGGGTGTTTTCATTCTTTTTGCGCTGGTTTCTTCCCATCTTTGTGGATTTATCCACCTGTTGACTTTGTAGTTGTTGTCTTTCTGATTTTGGTAATTTTAAGTCTGCTGTGGCAGAACTCATAAACCCCCTGCTCTTCCCCCCAGGTGTTCTGTCCCAGGGAGTTACGGTTTTATGATGTTCCCCTGTGCGGTTGCTGTTTTCCCTGCCCACAAGGTGGCAGCCTAGTCACACTCAGGTTGCAGAGGCTTCGCTAAGCTGCTGTGGGCTCCACCCAGCTTCCGTGTGAACTTCTGGGTGTAGTTAGAACTGCTTCCGATATGTTGGCCCGCCCCTGTAGTGACGGAGTCTCTGTAGTGGCGGATTGCCTTGGTAGAGAACAGCAGGGTGCCTATGGAGAACGCCCCTCCTCCACAGAGCTGGACCGTCCCGGTTTCAGTTGTGTTTCAGGTCTTCTTGCTGGGTAAGAGGGGACACCGTCTCATCTGATCTGCCTCCGGAGCCGCTGCGTTGGCTAAAGCCGCGGCTCTGAGATTCGTGGCGCTGGCCTGGCTCCCCGTTTCAGCTCCCCTTGCTGGCTTATAGGGGACTCAGACTCTCTCACTTTATACAGTGAGCCGTTGCCTCAGGGTGCCGGCCCAGCGGCTGCGCCGTTCAAGCCAGTAGCGCCAGCGGCGCTGGCGACCCGTGTGGCTTCTCTGCGTGTGAATCTCCTGGTCTGTGGGCAGTAAAAATCAGTCTGGAAATACGGCGTCCACTCACCCTCTGTGCTTTCTCTCGGAGCTGCATTCCCGAGTTCCTCCTAAGCGGCCATCTTGGATCTCCCATGATTTCATTTTTTATGACCGAACAGTATTTCATTATGTGTGTATAATATTCCATTGCATGTGTATGTATATAGGTGAGTATATATACACACATATATCTATTATATATACACCTATATATAATATAGGTGTATATATAATACATACACCTATATATAATATATATTATATATATACACCTATATATAATATTCCATTGCATGTGTATGTATATAGGTGAGTATATATACACACATATATCTATTATATGTACACCTATATATAATATAGGTGTATATATAATACATACACCTATATATAATATATATTATATATATACACCTATATATAATATTCCATTGCATGTGTATGTATATAGGTGAGTATATATACACCTATATATATTATATATATATATATATTCATTTTCTTTATCCAATCCTCCATTGATGGGCAAGTCATCTGGGTTTTTTTTTCTTTTTTCTTTTTTTTTTTTTTTTTGAGATGGAGTCTCACTCTGTTGCCCAGGGTGGAGTGCAATGGCATGCAATCTTGGCTCACTGCAACCTTCACCTCCTGGGTTCAAGCAATTCTCCTGCCTCAGCCTCTCAGGTAGTTGGGATTACAGGCACACACCACCACACCCAGCTACTATATATATATATATCTTTAGTAGAGATGGGACTTCACCATGTTGGTCAGGCTGGTCTGGAACTCCTGACCTTGTGATCCACCCTCCTTGGCCTCCCAAAGTGCTGGGATTACAGGCATGAGCCACCATGCCCGGCCAATTCATCTCTTTTAAAGACAGTGGAATGTTTGCCAAATTTTCTGTAACTAGATTCTGTTTTGATGGTTTTATCCTTTTCATTTTTATAGCCCATTGTTTTCTAGCTAGAGTCCCAAATTTGATTCTGAAAGTCACTTAACTTTACCTTCAAAGAAAAGATTTCAAAACTGATCGTTTCTGATACATCCATCCAAGTTCCATCCAATGCGACAAAGCCAGACACATATAACCTAATCTGCTCCAGATTACATGATGAGCTCCATGACAGTGGCAATGAGGAACTCATGCCAAATCTGGTGGTTGCCACACAGAATCCCATGGTGGAAGCTTCACTTAAGAAGGGAATCCTGTCAGGTTCCCTGGCTTTCGAGCTATCTGTCTCTCTGTTCATGTCCTGACTGGTTTAACAAGCATGTAAAGCAGATGCTATATTTGCCTTCATGTTCTTTCTATGGGGAAAAAAAATCCAGTTGACTTTTTCTTCAGTTCTAAATTTTTTTTTTAACAATGCAGGTGCAGAGCTCCTCTTAAAAGCAAACAGTATTTTCAACTAACTAAATATTCAGTCAGTTTACTTCTCTAGTGAAAAAGGAGGTGGCTGTATTCTATATAAACTCATTCCTGTGTAGATCTCGAATATATGTCTACTGTAGCTGGGTCATTTTGCTGTACTGGAGGATACATCTTTCCAGCCTCTGCAGCAGGATAAAATGCTTTTCATCTCAGAATAGTTTCTATCACCAGAACAAAAAAATGTTTAATATTAAGCACCTGGCCAGGTGCAGTGGCTCACACTTGTAATCCCAGCAATTTGGAAGGCTGAGGTGGGTGGTTCACAAGGTCAGGAGTTCAAGACCAGCCTGACCAAGATGGTGAAACCTTGTCTCTACTAAAAAAAAATACAAAAATTAGCCAGGCATGGTGGCGGGCACCTGTAATCCCAGCTACTTGGGAGGCTGAGGCAGAGAATTGCTTGAACTCGGGAGGCAGAGGTTGCAGTGAGCCAAGATCATGCCACTGCCACTGCACTCCAGCCTGGGTGACAGAGCCAGACTCCGTCTCAAAAAAAAAAAAAAAAAAAATTAAGCACCTAAGCATCAAGCATTGATAGAAAGTGGTTTATGCTCAGAGGTAGCTTAATGGGAAATGACAGCCTACCCCAAAAGACAAACAAATCATAAAAATAAAGTGGTGGAATGAGTGTCACACTTGAAAAGTCAGCTCTCACAATATGAGACTTCTCCCCATTGTGCAGAACTGCTGTGTTCTCTCTCCAACTGAGAAAGATTCTAAGGCAATTTATCTAATTGATTGGATTTTGCATGTCTAGAATCAGACCTAAGCAATCTGGATATAGGATAAAATACAATATGAAATTGTCTGCGCTCAGACCATGACTCTTCCACTTTCCAACTGCGTGACTTTGGCCAAGCAATTTCACTTCTCTGTGACTCATTTTTCACACCTGTAAAATGGGACTCACAATAGCACCTACCTCACAAGGGTGGTTGTAAAGATCAGTATCTCTAAAGGGTTTAGACAAGTGCCTAGTACATGACAAGTGCTGTTAAGCATTAGATATTATTTTTCTACAAAATGAATGTTTGTTCGGTGAATGAATGAATAAACTGATTTGGTCTTTCCTTGTGATCCAAGTAGGATTAACTGTAGTGAATCACATTTTATAAACAGATAAAGTGAGTCAAGGTGTCCTTTGGGGTGTTTATTGGTCCCTCTACAAAGAGACTTTGCTCCTCCTGGGTAGAAATACCCTGGAGTGATTTCGTAGAGATAAATTAGAGGCACAGTCAGTACTGGAAATCTCTGCAGTGCCAGGGCTTAGACAATGGCACTGTGCCTTCCCCAAGTCCAAGCATTCTGTTTTACTACCACAACTTCACCTTCTCTACTTGTAAATAACCCGACCAAACTGCTGATCAAGTGATCATTTCTCTCTATGATTCCACCAGGAAAATCTGAATTTGATTCATTTCTGAATTCGTGAATTTCATTAATTTCTGGAAACATACAGTCAGGAATAGATTGCAATCTCATTGACTCTCATGCTTGCTTTTCAAGTTTGGCTTTTCCAAATCAGATTATGTTATAGCTTTAAATTAAATGCTTCCTGATTGATTAAGAATAGATTGTTTTCTGCCTGTACTGGGGCTTCAAGGAAATCATGATGGATATGATCCTTAATGGAATACATGATAATTAGAATTTTTTTTAAGTGAGAAACTCCTGACATATGAAAAGATATAAGTACGTGTATAGTTATTGGGGTTATTTCTTTACATATCATATTATTTAGAAGCCAAATAGAAACTTGTAATCTAAGCATGGTGGTTTATTGTTTGGCTGTAGTTTCTTATCCACTTAGGAATGGAGGTGTACAACAGTTTGTTTTGGAAAGGTATGTTAAGACAATGTGCCATTCACTTCGATTCTCAGCCAAAAAGTATACTCTGATCACATCCATATTTCCAGGCTGCCCAGAGCAGGGAATGAATTTCAAGAAGTTGTGAAAGTTAAGAATCACCCATGGGTGATTTTCCTTTCAAGTCTGCACATCTAGACTAAAATCCTGGAAAATAGTAGGAATTCTAGAAATGTATATTAATGAGCATGTGAATGAAATGACAACTTCAAGATCAAAGAATTAACCCAGAATTTGACACGGACAATCTTAGCACATGTGATTTGATCTTACCTCCAAACATGTTTTAAAATTTTGCTATCACCTAATTAGTGGATTACCCTCAGAAAGAAGAAAGGAAACCTATACCTATAAGCTTTCTCTACAGTTATTTCTCTAATGCTACAAGTATTAACACAGTATATGAAGTAAATTAATTAGTTTTTCAAGCATAAAATAAATTCATGAAAGATAGTTTAAAAGTTGATACTATTTTGGCATCTCAAATTTGGGAGCACTCTGGTTATTCCTCTATTTAGGTGAATGAATGAAGAAATCTGCTCACACATGGGGCCAGAGTTTTGAAAGAGAGTGTCTCTAACGGCATGTGAGATTTTGCACCTGTAATTATTTTGGGGTACAAAATTGGCTACACCAATAATTGCTCCTATAAACAGCTAATTGTAGCTGCTGTTAGCCACTTGTGGGTGTAATTAGCTACTTGCCCTTAATCTTCATGGAATGCCCAATTCTCCCTGTAATTAGTCAATTGTAGACGCTGTTTCTTTCACAAGAGTGGAAAGACAGCGGGTTATCTCCTTTAAAATATTGTAGAGTAAATCTTTAAATTTGAATATCAGTTTATGGCAAATGTAAACAGAAATCATTCCACTTATAAAATGAATTGGAAGTAGTTTTACTTTCCCTACCTGTGTTTTAGGGACTACATGCTGAACACTGTTCCAGGGACATATTTACAATAAAATGAATTATTACTGCCTATGTATTATTAACCAGTGTTATCATTGTTATTTTTTTTAATTTTCCTCCTACCGGAAATGTCTATAAAATGCTCAAGGTATCTCAGGGTAATTACATAACAGGATCCTGCTACAAAGAGCTTCAACATTTAGAAAGTTTGTTTATACAATGGACTTCTAAAGCTTACTAAAATTAAAGGCAGAACTTATGAAAGTGTGTATAAAAACTATGTTAGTTGCATGGCTTTGGGCATGCTGTTTAACTTCTCTAATCTCAGCACTCTCTTCTGTAAAGTGGAAACAATGATACTTCCACTTCTCCAGGAGGCTGTGAAAATTGAAGGAACAACTGTTGATCCTAATGTAGCAAGCAAAATTTAGTGCCTCATAGTCATTGTAAAGTATAGCATCTTTCTCACTCTAATGTTACAATGTGGCTTTGATATTTGCTCCTCGAATAGGAGGCTACCATAAGAAGTAACATTTTTTTTCCTATCCATTTTCTGCTTTCTTGCCTATGAATCTTTGGATCTGTGATCTTTTTTTCAAAATAAAAAAGCATAAATATTTGAAAGAGGCAAACTTCAGTAGTGGATAATTAATTTTAAGATGCTATGTTGGTATGGTTGCATATATGTTATATATTGTAGCATAATGTATATATAAATATAAATTAGTACTATGTCAGTAGCATCACTCTCTAAAAAGTTGCAAGTGACCAGGCAGGGTGGCTCACGCCTGCAATCCCAACACTTTGGGAGGCCAAGGAGGGTGGATAACCTGAGGTCAGGAGTTCGAGACCAGCTTGGCCAACATGGCAAAACCCAGTTTGTACTAAAAATGCAAAAATTAACCGGGTGTGGTGGCACATGCCTGTAGTCCCAGCTGCTCAGGAGGCTGAGGCAGGAGAATCGTTTGAACCCGGGAGGCAGAGGTTGCAGTGAGCCAAGATCACGCCACTGCATTCCAGCCTGGGTGATAAAGTGAGACTCAAAAAAAAAATTGCAAATAATTCTTATAATCCTTAGAGCATCTTATGAGTTCCAATTAAAGGGTAAGATAGCATATGGCGAACTCACCAGGACATCGATTGTGGGGCTGCCAACAGAAACCCAGTCCTTAGCCCAAATCTAGCCTGTTGGTGTCATAGCAGCAGCGTTTTCTCATTATTTAACTACAGAAGAAAAACTCTAAAGTATTTTACTACTCCTGGGGTGATTTCAAACATAGCTTTAAATGATAATAATTTTGGCATCAATCATTTTCTGCACAAAAGATGGTATATATTCTGATTATCGTGTGAGCTCTCGTGCGTCTGTTCATGTGTGAGTGCGTGTATGTGTGTCTGTGTGGATATATGAGTGAATAATGTTGTCATAAAATAGACTGGAAGCTTTGGGAGCTTGAAGCAATATCTTTCTTCACTAAACTGCTTTATTACTGCTATTCCCTCCCTCCTGGGCATGCAGTCAGCTGAGACTAGGCCAAATTGGCAGTCATTTTCAGAGAGCCTGGCAGCCCCGTGATCTCTGGGAGCTCCCAGGCTGCATTTCCCTCTCAACCAACCCTTCCAAGGGTCAGTAGCCACCCTGACTCCCAGGCTCCAGCTCGCCTGCGCTGGGACATGAGTCAGGACCAATATAAATTTATATCTTAAAGTCATACTGTGAAGGCATGCTCTACCCCCTGAGGTATTTTCATAGTGACAGTTCTCTTTCTGACTGCTTTCCTAATCCTCTAACTTCACAGCATATCATGCCAGAAATGCTTATGAGTGGCCAGAAGGAAGAGGGCTCTTTGGTGACCAAGGGGTTAACTTGATAATATAGTTTTTCTTTAAAAAAAAATAATAATTTGGGGAGATGTGTTGACTGTTGATAAGCAGACTTGAAATAATAATGGCAGAGGCTGCTTATCATGAGCAGGCAATAGTTCTATGACAATGTTCCAGCTGATGAAAAAAATGGGAACAAAAATTAATAGTGACAGTACTGGGAGAAACAAGCCATAAATTCGATACTAAGTCATAAAATACGGACTAACCCAATAAACACATGCTACTGTTATTATATTAATATTGTTAAAAATATCATAACATTTTAAAATGGAATAGAGGTGGAAGAACACTTTTTTTAGAGGTAATTTTCACTCAATGTGGCCTAGAGGCAGAGGAATGTCTTTTTTTTTTTTTCTTTTACTAAAAATACTAAAACTGTAACTTGGGTAGCATAGTCAAGAACCTGACTTGGAAAAAGAACAAACACAAGATGATCACATTTCTTCTCCAAGGGAGCTGGAACTAACATTTACTGAGGGTTTTTTAATGAGGCAAGCACTTTGCATTTGCAATGTCAACTCATCATACAAATAACATTTGAGGCAGGATTTATTTTTCACATTTTAGAACTAAGAACAGTTAAGTACATTGTCCGAAGCAACACAACTGCCAGGTGGCAGAGCTGAAAGACAAATCAAAGGCCGTCTGATTCCGAATTTGTAAATCAGATGTTACAAGGACCAGAGCCTTAGCTATACAGGAGGCAAAGTAGGTGGTAGGCTGTGGCGCCCCAGATAATGTTGGGCTCATATAATCAGCAGTGCTGGTGCGCAGTGCCAGCTGACTGTTATCACTTCTAGAATGGCCGATTTTTCCAAATAAGCCAAAAATCTAGATTCTAATGTGAAACCTCACTTTTTAAGTGTGAGCATAAATGAATCAGTCTGGGTCCCATGAATTGCGCAATGGCTGATTTTTGAGAGATTGTGCTCTCAAGTCTTTATTCTTACCTCCACTCCACACTTTTCCCACAAAAACCAAAACAAACAAACAAACAAAAAAAAAGGCAAGGTGATTTTGGAGGTCTTTTTGAGAATTTGTGATTAATGCCTATTTCACTTTAGAGATCTACCCTTCAAGAAGTACTTTCATTCTAGATGCTCTTAGCATAATATTATGTCTTTCCCTTATAGAAATCCCTAATCATGTCACAAATATTAATTGCAGGCCAGTGAAAAGTGCATTGTCAGGTAGAAAAGGAGAACACCAGTTACTGAGAAAGTTTCAAATCTCGTCCTCATCACTGGAGTTTCATTGACTTAATGAGAAGCTTGCGCCAATTGCTTGACTTGTAAAGTTTGAAAGATGAATAATGAAAAGATGTCCTTCTTAAAAAGCATAAAGGACTTTAGCATTCTTATTTCCAATTGGTGACATAGACACAATGAGGTCATTTGACTAGACCAACAGTGTGCAACTTACTAGACATATACACAAAACTTAGTGTGCTGCACTCTTGCTCAGATTTCTGGAAGCAAATTTGATGATGGTGGCCCTCAGATGAATGTGCCAACTCTGGCTAAATAAAAGGCCTTCAGTATCCAGAGCCCCTTATTTGCTCAGCTTGAATATGACCAACATGACATATCAAATTAGATGTCTGTATAAGTTTCAGAAAATCACCCAGGATTTATGAAGAATAATTTGCTGATGTTTTTAATCTCCTGATGGCCAGCCTTGTAAATAACAGAAATGAGATCATTGCTGGCTACACATTTTATTTCCATTTCTGGTTTTTTTCTTCCCCCTTTATTTCAGCCCTCTGTGTGTGATAGGCTTTCATTCTCTACAAGACCTCAGAACTTGACTTAATAGGCAGCAGGGGTAAAATCGCCAGCTCTTTACATGTAGGGATTCCTGAGGTACATACAAGCCTCACTCTAAGATGTGATAACGTAATCTAAAGCCAGGCCCAGCCTGTCAGTTCAGGTCTAAAGGGATTTGATTCAGTGTCAGAACCTTTGGCTCATGAGGTCACTTTCTGTTCTTGCTTTTCTTATAACAAAAGCAGGAAGAGGGGGCGGTGATTCTGGGGGGGGTGTGTGTGTGTGCGCGCGCGCGCTTGTGCGTGTGTGCATGCACACGTGTTTTTTCAAGCCTGGTGAATTCCTCAGCTGCTGTTTGTTGAGCACACGGCCTTTATTTCGGCCTCCTGAAACATTTTCATTAGACAGAAGCCTCTGAAGTATGCTCCAGACGTGGATAGTGCAACTAAAAATCGTAGGCCTCTCTAGAAGCAGCCTGATTGAAATCAGCACTGTGTCAGGGCCTGTCATATCTCAGAAAAGACATAAAACACACGGAAACATCAATAAGCAACAAGCTTCTGACAGCTCTGAGACATTCCAGCTGACAAGAAGAGAAAGGGGGTGAGGTTAGGGCTCAGGGGGGATATTTAAAATGCCTAACAGCCCGCCGAAGTGTTGGCAGGCTTCAGGGAGGCCGACAGAAGACAAGATAAAGTCTATCAGGTTATCACCTGGTTCGAGGTGGACTCCTTCCAAGGCTACTGGGATGAGACGATGATACAACCGCTCGCACCCCATTCCACCCCCTTTATTTTTAAATGTTTCTGAGAATCAAGCTGCATTTATAGTGTTGCCCAGACAACGTTTGTGCAAGAAAAGATGTTTTTAATGTTAAAAAGAAAAAAAGGAGAAATCTGTGAATTAAAGAATTCTGCTTCTAGCTACAATGTACAGAAATCAAAAAGGATTAACAAGGTTTTTTTTTTTTTCATTTAATTTCCTGTACACCAGAAGCTTTTGTTAAGAGATCAGAGATATTGCTATTTATTGAATTTTTAATATGATCTTTATTAAAAGGCAGCACACATGTTTGGTTTTCCTACTCTCTCTCTCTCTCTCTCTCTCTTTTTAACATGCATGGATATAAAAATCAAAGGCCAGGAATGAACCATGATTGTTTGATTTCAGTGCTTTTGTCATATGGGTGAAGATTTGGATATAGTACATATTTAAAATTGTTAAAGGAAAACAGATAAATGGCCCTCTACTTTTTAAAATGGTTTTTGGTCTTCAGAAAAAGGATTGGTTACTAGGTGTTAACCCTTCAAGTATTTCAGCCAGCTAGGAGAATTTTCAAAATGTCTTCTAGCCCAGTATGATCCATTACAGGAAGGTAAATGAAAGAAAGAGAAAATAATTTAGGTTCTGGTTTTTATTCTCTTTCATAGGCTATGTAGGGCACTATTCTTGCCACGTGCAGACCCTGGCTGATAGTCAAAGAAATCTCTCTTCATTAAAAAGATTGAGATGCATCCTTGGGGGATGCAAATTGGTAAATTTGGATTCTAGACTCACAGATTATAGATTCAAAAGGAGGGCCTGTTAATACCTTATGAACTTTAAGGCTGAGTTCATTCTTTAGGTGTTAGAGGTTATTTCTGGAGACCCCAATTGTGTGTGCACATTCTGCTTTTTCCATACTCAGATCTTATCCATTTTATGTCAATTAGCCCATGCTCATTTGTGCTTTCATATAGAAGCAACCAACTTTATATAAATAGAAAAGATAGACATTCGGTAAAAGGTAGTGTGGTAGAAAACCAAGTCGTCCAGCACCATTGCCTGAATTACCCAGGGCAATTTTCTCCTTATCACTCTTGCAGTTTCTCATCTATGGAATGAGAGTAATGATACCAGGGGTTGTTGATAGGGTGAAATGAGATACCGTATGTGAAACTGCCTTGTAACTTACACAGTGCTACTCGTTTTTGTCATCTTTTTAATAAAAGCAAGAGGAAGAGAAAAAGAGTTCAATAATGAAGGAGAGGAAATTAATAGCATAAAAACTTAGGCTACAGTTAGCAACTGCTATTGAACAACAATGTACCTCCTGGCCTACCACCCAGTTTGCTAGGCTAGAGGTGCACTGAGATTCCCTTCCAGCCATCAGAATGCAGTGCAGGCAACAGTTGAAGGGGGAAGCAGGTCCACGTCATAATATAATTATAATAATCCAAGGAATGTGATCTGATTGCCGGTGCCTTATGGTTCCCTTGTATTACATCCCTGTCTCTTACAACAGTCTTATGAGAAAAGAAGTGTATTTAGTCCCATGTTCACACACACACACACACACACACACCCCCTACAGAAAGTGTAAGTTGTTCCCCCAACATCCTATTAGAGAGTTTTTTGTTTCATTAGAAGCACATCTTCTTCTTTGCAATTTTTCTTGTTCTTTTCATCAAAGGAACCCTCGTGGTATTAGAAGCCCGGGAAGAAGACATGCTTAGGCCTGATGACAGAGGAAGGAAAGAAAACAAAGCAGAACAAAGAGCCAAGAATTTCCATGTCTAGTAGTGAGTGGAGTCTTCAGTACTGACATGGCCCTGGCCCTGGCAGGGGCTAAGAGCCCTTGCTTTCCTGGTTCTTCTAACCTGGAAAGTTCCTCATTATTTCATGACTGCGCTACAGCAAAACTTCAGCCTGTATCCCTGAAAGAAAAGGGGATTGCAAGGAATGGCGGTCTCTCATGTTTTGTGATGTTCCCATGTCCCCTTCGCATGTCCTCTTGGTTGGTTAGGTAGAAAACCCAAATTAAAAGCCACTTTGAACCTGCAGGTGTTGGCATTCTGGACAGTTTGGAAGCTAAGCCAATCCTTTGTGAACTGGCTTAGTGAAACTTCCCAGGTTAATAACTGCTCAAGCTTGGATTTTAAAAAGTAGCTAGAAAGCATTTTTAGCCGCACAAATCTACAGTATGAATTCCTGCTATCTTATTTAACTAGCTACAGGGAAAAGCCCAACATTAAAAGCTCCTTTTAATGTCCTACCAAACGGTTTGACTGGAAGTTTCTTGAGTCCAGCTCTGTGAATATTTATCCACAAACTTCTATTCCTTAGAACAACATCCAGAAGAAAATTAAAGAACATTTTCTGTTTTTGCAGCTCTCTGACTCTTTTGACACGTAAATTGTAACAAAATAAGAAATTTTTAAAGTAATATGTGTGACTTACTATAAATGTGATGATGTGTGCTTCAGCACTTTTTTGGTGTTTATTATTCATTCTTTCATTAAAAAACTACTTAGTATGGAAAGCCAAATATCCTATGTTCTCACTTGTAAGTGGGAGCTAAGCTATAAGGATGCAAAGATAAAAGAATGATATAATGGACTTTGGGAACTTGGAAGTTAAGGTTGGGAGGGGGCTGAGGGATAAAAGACAACACATTGGGTGCAGCGTACACTGCTCAGGTGACAGACGCTCTAAAATCTCAGAAATCACCACTAAAGAACTTATCCATGTAACCAAAACACCTGTACTCCAAAAACTATTGAAAGAAAAATTAAAATTAAAAAAATTAAAATCCTATTTATCAACCCAGTGCTATTTTGCATTAGATATTATTATATACCGAACAAAATGAATTTTGATAAAATCTGTTTTCTCATCTTTATCATTTACAGTTGTGTTATTTTATGAATGATACTATTTTAATAAAGTTATTTGCATTCTATCAACAAAAACTACTTAGTGAACAACTTCTATATGTTAAGTGCATGCTGGATGTCAGGATTTATTGTTCAACGCTCTTTGGGTCCATGGTATTTTCTGGCATAGAATTTATATTAAGTTAAACTATGAGGCAAGTAAGTCACTGATTTGATGCAGGTGGTTTTTCCATAATGATATCTATCCTGATAATCCCCAACGTTCAGATTTTAGGCTTGTGGGCAAATACTCAGTTTTCTGGGCTCCATCAAGAGATTTATTTTTAGGTTGGAGGAAGTGAGGAATTTTTGTAGGCATAGAAGTTGTGGAGAGCTTTGTTTTTATTTGTGGAAAAAATATGCTGAAAAAAATATACAGTGGCCAATACTTATCAAAAGAAAGAGAACTGATGAGAAAAATAATCTAGAAAGAAGCTGAATTTTCATATTATCAAGCAATAATTTAAGAGAGAGAACATATTAAGTGCTTCTCATGATATTTCATTTTCCTATAAAGTTTAGTGATATTTTTTCTCATCTTAAATGTTGTTTATAACATTTGACACCTTTTTCTTTGAATTTTGACAGATATACCATTGTACATCATCATGCTGAAACAGTATTTTAATGTTCAGCTATGCATACTTCATTTAATGGCTAAGGAAATAAAATCTAGAAAATTTACAGATAAACAAGCATTACAAGTCCAATAATTCACTCACAACGGATACTCAAGACAGAGTGATGCAAAATGAACATTATACACTATCTTATCTTTATTTACATTTGTCAATTTTGCTGTGCACATGACCTGGACACTTTTTGCTCCTAAGAAGCATTTGTTACCTTCTCACTTGGAAGATCAGTGACTTTTGCACCTTCTGACCATCACCCTTTCCCCACAAAAGGAAATTGAACTTGGAAACTTACCTTTCTAATTAATTTTGCATGGTCTTTTTTTTTTTTTTTTTTTT
Source organism: Aotus nancymaae (assembly GCF_030222135.1). Lineage (NCBI taxonomy): Eukaryota > Metazoa > Chordata > Mammalia > Primates > Aotidae > Aotus > Aotus nancymaae. The sequence goes on from NW_026988425.1 coordinate 114,322,325, forward strand.
TTTTTTTTTTTTTGAGATGGAGTTTCGCTCTTGTTACCCAGGCTGGAGTGCAATGGCGCGATCTCGGCTCACAGCAACCTCCGCCTCCTGGGTTCGGGCAATTCTCCTGCCTCAGCCTCCTGAGCAGCTGGGATTACAGGCACATACCACCATGCCCAGCTAATTTTTTGTATTTTTAGTAGAGACAGGGTTTCACCATGTTGACCAGGATGGTCTCGATCTCTTGACCTCATGATCCACCCGCCTCGGCCTCCCAAAGTGCTGGAATTACAGGCGTGAGCCACCGCGCCCAGCCCTCTTTTTCCTTTTCTTATACTTTAAGTTCTGGGGTACATGTGCAGATCATGGAGGATTGTTACATAGGTATACACATGCCATAGTGGTTTGCTGGTCTTAATAATAGTCTTCACATCTCTCTATTTGTCTGGAAGCCTCCAGAGGACAGAACATAATAGTTATGGTCTCTACTTCCCCTGTTTTCATTGAACTGGGTGGTGCTTAGTAGAAGCTCCATGACCACTTTCAAGAATTCAGTATATTTTATCAAACATTTTATATTAAATTGAGCTGAACTTTAAAAGCATGGGAGTCGCTATGATGTAGGAACCAGAGGCTTGGGCTTACAGAACAGACCTGCTTTCAAATCCACGAAATATCTAATCCTAGCTGTGAGACCCAGAATTAGGAGACATGACATCAATCTCACTAAGCTTCAGTTTCCTCATCTGCAAGCAGGGAATAATACGAGTTGCTGTGAGGATCAAATTAACTCTGGTAAAGCGCTTAGCATAAAAGTTACTTACTTACTTAACTCTTACTGTTATCATTATTAAATAACATTTTCAATTCTGTTTTAGATAATTACATTTTAATGAATGTTCTTGGCTTTGAATATCATTGGAAAACATTTTCAAATCCAGATTCTGGAAATAATATGGCACCCTTTTCTTCCCCCTTCCAGATTATATTTAGTAGTAGCATAAGAAAAGAACTGATCAGCTATTTGAGTCTATATAGCAATTCATATAATCCAAGAATCTCTTATTCTAGGAATTAAATATAATATTTATTTTCTGAACTCTTTGCTTTTTAAACCATTCTTATATTTTAGATGTTAATTGCATTAAACATTAAAAATTTTGAATCATTACAGTGATGGCTAAAACTACACAAGTAAGATTTGTTCTTCTAGTCAGAATATTTATTTGTAGAAATCTGATGATTAACTTCCTGGAAGATATTTACACAGAAAAAAATTATGTGTTTTATTTGAAAAGAAAACAGAACATCAAATGAAAAGTCTTTAATGGGATGGAATTTACGTGCTCTTTTTTCTGTTTTTTCAAAACAAACGTCCCTATTATATGAATTAGCCCATCAACATTACATTAGGCAGTTAAATAAAATGTATCCGAATACCCAATGGAATGATGACAAGCAAAGATGGGTTGGGGGGTCCTTTGGACTGCTCTTCTATTATGAAACCTCTCAAAAGGCCCATTCATCTAAACTGCCTCATACACAATATTCTCAATGACAGGACAGAACAATACCATCCTAGGGCTCACTGAAGCTAATAGTTTGACAGTACTCACATTTTATTGATTTCCTGGATCCTTCTATTTGGGGAATGAAACGCTACTGACCTAGGTAGGTATTTTCCATCCAGGCATATGACAGACAACTGTTATAGAAAAAGTCTCAAAAGAGGACTCAGAAAATACACCCACCTGAAAAGTATAGATCACCAAGTGTATTTCAGCTGTAGGTTCTTTAACAAATGTACATTTTAAAATTTCTTCCCCTCCAAAAACCACATTTTAGCTTTTCTATCTTTTGTATCAGATGTAAATCCTTGAAGGGTTTTTGTGAGACTTAAATAAAATAATCCTTGGAAAGTGCTTATTCCAGTGGCTGGACTGTTGTAAGAATTCTGTAAATATTTTCTATTTTTAAATGCTACTATTTTATAATAAATCTAAGTATCCATTTTCAGAATAGTAATACATTTGTTTGAATTAGTGAATTATAGACAATAACATTGATAGAGATTTTTCTTACTTTTTAAAAGATTATAAAATTTTTAAATAGAATTAAAGCTCCTATCTGACTAGAATTATATGGTACACAGTTAATATTTTTAAAAACCATCTTGGTTTTCCCTAGAAAAAAAATCACTTTAATTTTTATATAAATATATGAAATTGTGTGAATAAATAATATGTGAAAATCAAAGAGACTAAGGAAATGATTGACATCCGGATTACTAACCCATTTTCATGATAACTTTGGAATGATTATCAGAGGTATAAAACAGGAGAGCAGTTCATAACTTTCTAGAGAAATTAGGACAGTGAAAATGATCTCAAATTATTACAATAGATTTGCATATATTTGTGCTGACCCTTTATCAAAAGCATCATCTGAAAACAAAGCAAACCACTAGAAATTGAATCTTCAATTTCTCTCTTTCTTTTTCACTAAACGATACTATGAGCAAGAATTTGTATTCATTTGCACAATATTGAAAGCAAGAGATGGGGAAGAAGTGTTGGAATAAACTCTCTTTTTAATATATGGGTTCAAATGGGGAATGTTTATGATTTTACTGAAAGGAGTTCCAAGTAAATGATGCGACAGTGCTGGGAAAACTTTAACTCAGATTTCTGACCATTTCATTAGCTATTGTGGTTACTATTTGAATTTATAATTCATTCTCTAAACAAGATTTAGCTAAAAATAAGGAAAACAGAACATCCAAGTAAAAGAATGGTGTTATGATGGTTAAAAAAGAGCAGAGTTAGAATCAAGGCAACACATCTTTAGGCACGCTAGTCGGTTCTCTTGAACAAGTAAGTCATGGTCATCGGAAAGGAGATATGTTCAATTGAAAGAGACTTGCAGGCATAGCAGACAATTTCAAGCTGTGGTTGTGTGATGCAGCTTGTAAAAGATATTTAGGTTTAATAATGGAAGCCAAGCACAGCCTGAGTATCAGTATGTGAACATTTATTGAAATGGATACACGTAGATCATTGGCTTGAAAAAGCTGATTGCAAGAACTGTGTGTATAGTATAATCTCATTTTACTAAACATATATGCACAGAGGAAGATCCAGCAGATGTATACACTGATAACTGTAGTATTGTCTGAAATTTTTTAAAAAGAACTCTATTGATTTTCTATTTACCCTTCTAAAAGAGCACTGGGAATTGTTTTGGGTGTGTGTATATATATATATATGAAAGAAGTTTAATTGGCTCACAATTCAGCATGGCAGGGGAAACCTCAGGAAACTTACAATCATGGCAGAAGTTGAAAGGGAAATGAGGCACCTTCTTCACAAGGCAGCAGGAAGGAGAAGATTGAATGGGCAAAAGGGGAAGAGCCCCTTATAAAACCATCGGATATCATGAGAATTCACTCACTATCACAAGAAAGGCATGGCGGAGCTGCCCCCAAGATTCAGCTACCTCCACCTGGTCTCTCCCTTGACACGTGGGCATAATGAGGATTATCGGGATTACAATTAAAGATGAGACTCTGGGTGAGGACACAGTCAAACCATATCACCAGCCAAACGTGATGCCAGAGTGTGCTTGGTGAGGCACAGCCTGCTATGACAGTAAAATGCGCAAAGGACAAGAGTGACCCTCTCATTGTCTAGTCTGTGGCCACTTTCAGCTCCTGCCTTTCTTGATGTTGCTGAAGATATGACACTCTTTTGTTGTTTGTTTGTTTGTTTATTTTTGAGACAAGGTATTACTCTGTTGCCTAGGCTGGAGTGCAGCTCACTGTAGCCTCAAACTCCTGGGCTCAAGGGATTCTCCTGCCTCAGCCTCCTGAGTAGTTAGAACTACAGGTGTGTGCCATGAAATTCAGCTAATTTTCTAATTTTTTGTAGAGATGGAGTCTCGTTTTCTTGCCCAGGCTGGTCTTGAACTCCTGGCCTCAAGTGATCTTCCCACCTAGGCCTCCCAAAGTACTAGGATTATAGGTGTGAGCCATCGCATCTGGCTAAGAAATGAAACTCTTGACCCTGTTCTCTTCTTGATTCTCGCCCCTCTCTTCACCCCTATGAAGACACTCTGTTCTCCTGCTCCCCCTCTGTATTCCAACCGTGGCCTCTGCCTCTCCTCCCTGGCACTCTCCATGTATTTTATAACTAAACACACCCAAATATCAATGGGAAAAATGTTCCATTGAAGCAGATGCAACCAGGCTACCATGTAATCATTTTTACACATTGTGTTTAAGAGCCTTTTGTATTTTTCAAAGTCAAGTTCACTGATCACTTCCTTTGACGTTTACCTGACAATCAGTGCTATTTTTATGAGTTAAAAGAAAGCGAACTGATTTTTCCTTTGCCTATAGTTATTAGAAGATGCACTTAAAAACCCTGATTTGAAACTGTGTCATAAGATACTGAGTGAGTCCTGAGTGAACTAATGAAAGCCTCTTTGGAGACACTTGATTCTTAGAATTTCAAGTAATACTGTGCTGGAATGTTACACTGCGGCCCATAACTTTAGCATGCAGTCAATAAATTCTCAGCCTCAGTGAGCAAGGCTCCCTCTGTGTGACTTCACTCATAAAGACAATTACTGTGCTGAAAACGCGTCTGCATTTACAAACAACACTCAAATGCTCCTGTGCCCCCTTCTGCTTCTGATTAAGAACTATTATTTATAAAAGGTTATCAAATTCTAAGTAAAGTTCATTCTCTTGTTGTTTTTATTAGATCACATGTACCATTTTAATTAAAGCACCCTGCATTGTAATGAGTTTACAATTTATTTGCATTCAATTAATGAGCTTTGGAAAAGAACCATATCCGCATACCCTCCTCTACACTTTCCCTTTTAAAATGTTACAAAGATAATTATTTGGGAAATGGAAACTCTGAAATCGGGAGTTTCAAAACCATTCGAACCACATTAAAACCATTACCTAAGTCTAAGAAGTTATTTTTCTGACAGGGACATACCTGAACCCAAGCCAAGGTTTCTGATAAGCTGATGCGATAATTACTCTTCAGCAACCCATAAAGGCACAACCCAGATTTGTGGACATTTAACAGGTTTCTCATGAAGAGAGGCACAACCTATGGAAAACGAGGATACCACTGTCATTTGGGGATGGTGTAGGTTGGAAAGCTGAGGTCATTTAGAAAAATTCAAATGTTTCTAAGCACCTTTCTCTGATAATTGGCATTAATCCTACCTCATTATATTTTTCCTTCTTTTTTTAGTGGAAGAAATGCTCATTCCATATTTCTTGGTTTTTTTTTTGTTTTTTTTTTTTGTACTGAATAAAGTTAACTGAAGTTTCTTTCATTTTAAAGAAGGTACCTGGGATTTTAAATACAACCTGCCTTTAGCTTTCTCTTGTATAATTTGAAATACTTCACATTATCTGAGTTACTTTTTTTAATCCCTCTTGAGAAGTGAAATCATCTCAATGTTTCCTTGCTCATTTCAATTCTTTGATGTAGAATTATCTTTTTCTCCCCATCATGAACATCCTCTATGGCAATAATCCCTTTCCTCTGCAACAAAAGAATCTGGAGTTTTTCATTAAAGTCCAGTTCAGCAAAATACAGCCATCTGTTTGACTCTGTGCCTTAAATGTCACATTGCTTTGATGAGAGAACAGATGTCCAGCCGACAACTGTACAGATATAATTGGTTGGGTACCAAATATCTAACTTCAGGGCCACTTTATAGGTACATATTTGGACCTCAACCAGTTCTCTCCTTAATAGATGAAAACAAGGGGAGTGTTTGAGTCATGTTAATATCTTTATTAAGTTGTACCAGTTTTCTCTTTTTGAAGATTAATTCTAGTCTTTGTCTGTCTTCTTTTGTAGCTACGATTCAATCCTGGTGGAAAGACGTCTACTCCTCCCTCTCCACCCTGTCCCTTATGAAGACCCTAGCCCTCAAGGCTCCCTCTGTTCTCCCCAAACTAAACGTCTTGATGTTTGATTTTCCCACTCCTGATTTTACACTTTCTCCACCCTAGCTCTGAGACCTGGACTAATGCCTCCCTTTCAAGTCTGCCCGTCCCCCGTCCCCTTGCTTCGAATACCACGTCTTCACAAAGCTCTCTTTATGTGTTTTGTGGCACTGGGGAGTGGTTTTGGGAAGTGGGTAATGAATGTATTCGCATATGTAGTGGAGGGTGAGAAAATAGAATGGATAATTGGATTTTCAACAAACAGGCTCATTATCCAAACTCAAGACACCAAAACATGAAATTAAATGGTTTATGTATCACTTAATTTTGTAATATATTTCAAATTCTACAATGGCAGGGGTCAGATATTTTGTTTCTTTTGTGTTCAATCTCTTTCACCAAGGACTTAACAAGTAACTCAGAATGCGATCCATGACTTTTCAGCAGGAGAATGATGCAAAAAGACAGTTTTTTAGTTAGATGAAACCTTTGAGAGCATTGGAAAAGCCTCTGGTTGGTTCATAGGTGGTAACTGAAAAAGGCCTGGGAACTTTTCCATACTCACTTAAGGTCAAAGGCTCATTCGTACCAGAACTGGGATCGGCATTCCTTCCCCTCAGCCCCTGATTCAGTCAGGACCATCGTACTTTACAGAAATAATTGTAAACTTAGATTTGTATAATAACTCATTTTGGCATCCATGCCGGCAATCCTAGGGTTAACCACTAAATATCTGGTCAATATTTAAGCTTTTATTAAGTTATGTAGGAGCCTAAACCATGTGCCTGGCGGGGAGAAGGGAACTGTATGCAATATTTTAAATACTCTAGCATGGTATAACTGATTAGAGAGTCAATAGACAACATTCAGGCATTTTATAGTATTTGTCTCCACCACATTTCCATGTGGTGAGGAAAGGGCCATGAAATTAGGGGTAAAAAGAATATCTGTGCCATCAACTTAACATATTTGCCTTCAAAATATATTTCACTAGACACAATATGGACAGCTGCTAGATGCAAGGACATTTTGGGGGGGCTACTTAGGAAAATCAGAGTCTGGAAGACAATTTAAGCTACAAAACAACAAGCATTTATCTAAAAGGGAAAGAAGCCAGAGAAGGTCTCCAGAAGGAGATGGCCTCTGCTATAAACCTAAGTAATTGAAAGAAAGAGTTTGGAAAGGGAGAAAGGGACAGAAAGAAATTATAGATCACTAAAGTAAAGAGATACCAGACTACAAAAGTAACAAAGGAACCAGATTCTCAAACCACATTTAGGAGCCCAGATCTGTTTTGTGGGCATTGTGAAGAAAGTCAGGGCATACTGAAGGGCAATGCTCTGATGAGATCTGCATTTTGGGAAGGACTTGATTTAGAGGGGGGCCAGTCGTAGGGAGATCACAGGCCGGGAGGCAAGTGAGGATTCTATGGCAGCCTCTGATTGAGACTCTGCAGAGTCCTTTGAAGGCAGCATCCAGATTACTTCTCATGTTTGACTGGCTCTTACTAAATCCCATTCTCTTTTTCTTCTCCCTTTTCCTTGCCTCCTCTGTCTGGAAGTCTCCAAAGGTCCCAGCATCACTTACCTGACCAAACCCATTCCTTGTAACCTCATCCCAGTCACAAAGCTGAAGGACAAATGGGGAGTTCAGTGTGTCCCTGGACCATGTGCCCTACATTAGATCTCAAAGCATGTCTTCATGGAACTTAATAATACTAGCTGATGTTTATTGAATTTTTATTATATGTCTGGCATGAATGAGTACAACAACTCGATGAAGGAGGTACTATTATCATCCCACTTTACATGCAAAAAATGAGTACAGAGAGAAAGAGGAGAACGTAATGTGCTGAAAGTCACACAGCTCAGAAGAGGCGGGATTGGGACACAGACCCAGATCATTGAACTTTTGTGCCCAGCCCTGACTATTTAGCTCCTTTCCTGCCTCTTCTATGTGTCTGTAATAGGTGGGATTAACCAACATCTATTATTATATCCTGTCAATAGAAAATCAAATTCCAGGTTCCAAGGAACCGGCAATCAAGTGTATATTTGAAACAGGTCACACTGAGGAAATCTGCAAAACCTACGTGAAGAAATTCACGAAAGTTAATACAAGGCCATAAAAGAAGACTCAAACAAATAAGGAAATATTTCATGCTCCTTGACGGCAACACTGAAGACTCTGAGAACAGCAATACCCTACCAAATGATTCTGATCGAATACAATCCCAAGCAAAATGGCAACAGGAATCTTTGGAACTTGAAAAACAAATTGTATGATGTATCTCTAAGAAAAATAATGTACAAAAATAGCCAAGAAATTTTAAAAATAAAAACAAAGGACAACAAACAATAGTGGGAACTGCGATTGCCATGCAAGCAGCAAAATATATTACAAAGCTGTAATAATTAAGAGCATGTATTAGTGCTGCCTTAGAATAGTAAATCACTAAGAGAATAGAAACACAGAACATATATGTATATACATATAGATGGAACATACATATAAACACACACACATATCAATAGATCTATATACATATAGTTAGATGGAAAGATGATATAGATATATATAGGTATAGACATACTGTACATATTGGAATTTAACATAGAACAATGGAGTGATTTTGAAATAGTGGAGAAATGGAAGGATATCCAGTAAATGTTTTAAAAAAATTGTTCAATTGAGAAAAAAGCAAAAAAGCTATAGCACTAGCAGAATATTCAGAATGAACTATAGACACATTTAAAAACCAAAGAAAGAAATTTAAATTATCAAAAGAAATTCTTGAAGAACTTTGTTTCATTTCCAAAAAACTTTTTAGTTATATACAAAATACCGACATCAAAACAAGAGAACTCAGTACATTCAGTTTTATCAAATGTGTAATTTGGTGTGAAAAATATAAATGGAACTAAAAGCCAAATGATAGTCTCGAGGAGGAAATATTTGTTACTGCAAACAAAGAAGTATTATTTATAATATATAAGAACTCCTCTAGGTCAATAAGTTGAAGACAATCTACCCAATAGAAAAATTGATGCCTAGATTAACCAAAGCAATCTTAAAAAAAAAAAAATGTGGCCAGCTTCTACTTCCCAACTTCAAAACATACTACAAAGCTACAACAATCAAGACAGTGTGGTACTGGCATAAAGATAGACAAATGGATAGAATTGAGACTTTAGGAGAGAAAAACTTTCCATTTATGGTCAACTGATTTTTGACAAGGGTGCTAAGGCGACTCAATGGAGAAAAAATACCCTTTCAACAAACTGTTCTGGAACAACAGGATATTCACATGCAAAAGAGTGAAAGGACATTCAACTCACATCATATGGAGAAATTAACTCAAAATTGACCAAAAACCTAAACATAAGAGTTTAAAACAGGTTGGGTGTGGTGACTCATGTCTATAATCCCAGCAATTTGGGAGACCAAGGCGGGCAGATAGCTTGAGTTCAGGAGTTTGAGACCAGCCTGAGAAATATGGCAAAACCCCATCTTTACAAAAATACAAACAATTAGTCGGGTATGATAGCATGCATCTGTAGTCTCAGATATTTGGGGAGGCTAAGGCAGGATGATCACTTCAGCCCAGGAAGTCAAGGCTATAGTGAGCCAAAATTGTGCCACTGCAATCCAGTCTGGCTGAGAAAGTGAGACTCTCTCTGAACAACAACAACAAAACAACAACAAGAGTTAAAAAACATAAACACTTAAAAGAAACAAAGGAGAAAATCTTTGTGATCTTGGATTAGGCAATGATCACATATGACAATAAATCAAAAGTGTCCCCAAAATTAGGTAAATCTGACCTCATCAAAATTGAAAACTCTCATGCTTTGAAGGACACCATCCAGAAAGTAAAAAAGATAACCCACAGAATGAGATAAAATACTTGCAAATAATGTATTTGATAAGGCACCTGTATCCAGAATGCAAAATTCTTCCAACTCAATAATAAAAAGGCAAATAACCCAATTTAAACATGGGCAAAAAATGTGAATAGACATTTTTCCAATGAAGACACACAAATGACTAATAAACACCTGAAAAGATACTCAACATCACTGTTCATTAGGAAAACACAAAGCAAAAGCAAAATGTGACTATTTCACACTCCCTGGAAGGCTGTAACAAAATGCCCAGATAATAACAAGTGTTAGCAATGATGTGGGAGAATCTGGAATCTTTGGCGATGGTTGGTGGGAATGTAAAATGATTTTTTGAAAAACAATCTAACAATTCTTCAAAGGGTTAAACTTAGTTGTTACATAACCCAGCAATTTAACTCCTAGGTGTACACCAAAGACAATTAAAAACATATGTTCCAAAGTTTGCTCATGAATGTTCATAGTGACATTAAAATAGCCAAAAAGGGCAAACACCCTCGAAGTCCATCAGCTGATAAATGGATAGACAAAATACAGTAAATCCATACTATGAAATGTTATTCAGCCACAGAAAAGAATGAACTACTGGTAAATACTACAACACGGGAGAAACGTGGAAAACATCATGCTAAGCCAAAGAAGTCAGGCACAAAAGGCCATATATTGTATGATTGCACTTATATGAAACGTCCAGAAGAGGACAATCCACAGGGACAGAAAGTAGATTAGTGATTGCCAGGGAAGGACTCGGGGGAGAAAATGCTAATGGACATGAGGTTTCTCTTGGGGATGATCAATGCACAACGTTGCAAATACACAAAACCCACTGAATTGTACACTTTACCTGGATAAACTTCAAAGTGTGGGAGCTATATTTCAAATAAGTTGCTATTGTTTTCAAGGACAGAGATTGAACAGAAAATTCACCAAAAGTCAACACACAATGAAGATAGGTGACAATTAGTAAAATGCAATTAAAATCATGAGGAGGTATTATTTCTCATCCATCAGATTTGCAAAATCAACACATCTGACAATCTCAAGACCTGCAGAAGATGTGATGTAATGTAATCAGAAATATCATAGAGACTGGTGAAACTTGAATTGGTACAGCTCCCTTGGAAAGCAACATGCCAACACCAAATAAAACTACAAGTGTATTCATTACCTTAGTGATTTTATTTCTGGTTTAAACTCTAGAGAAATATTTGCATGTGCACAAGGTGAGAAAGATATTCATTACAGCATTATCGTTGACAGCAAATCATTGGAAACAATTTAATTTATTCTTTTATCAAGGAAAGAATATTCAAAGAAACTGACATATTTGTATTATGGAATATTATGCAGCATATTAAAGGAATTAGGCAAATCTTTAAGTACTGATATATAACATTGTTTTCAAGTCATATCAAGGTTTTGAAATTGCAAACAATACATACACTTTGACCTCATTAGTGATTTAAAACACGCAAGTTATTTGTGTATATGTACATGCATATATTTGTATTTTGCAACACAAAGATGCAAAACACACTGTTTACAATGGTTACCTCTGAGAAACCAGTGAGTGTCAAGGAGGGCTTTAATTTTACACATGTTGTTTGTATGTTTATTGTTAATGACTATTGTTTGGCTCATGTAATTAAGAAGGAAGTTTGAAAGGATCACAGGAAGGGAATTAGGAAAGATAGCTAAGGAGGAAGGGAGAAAAGACAGAAGACAGGGAAACCACGGCTTATAAGGCGAGGGGAGGCTGCTGGTTGTTTGGCTTCCTGCAGAGAACCCCAGAGAGCCAACAGTTTTGTGACTATTAAACTCACAGTTATGGCTTTTATTGACTGAATTCTCATTTATAAAGTCTCTACAGCAAAAATTTTCATGTAGTATTCACAGAAATAACTATTAAAATACACTCTGTTCTTGAAAATTATCAATAACACTACCCCATCATCAACTGAGCAAACCTGTTGGATTAAAGCTATCAAAGATTGTTCACCAAGCAGTGGGGCTGCCTAATACATATGCTCTGCTCATGGTTCTCGGTTCCCTCTGCTACTTTGATTTAAGAGCATTAGGAAACTGTGTAATTTTTTTGGTCCCCTTTTTATTTCCATGGTAATTTATGTCTGTGGGTAAGCATTTTATTTTATCAGAGACATAGGGCTAGAGTTATTTTCCAAGGCGCTTGAGTTTTCCTTTGATGCCACTGAAATTAAAGGCAGAGCTGCAGAGAGTACCCATGCTGTTTGTCAAAGAGTCAGAGGTTAGAATTACATTTGCTGCCATTTATTGTGACTATTCCGTGCCAGTAGTTAGGGTAGCACTTCTCATAGGCAATGCAGTATTATTAATATTGCAGACATCAAAACATTTGTGAATGGGATATAATAATTGACTTGTCAGTCACATTAACAATATCCCCCGTGGAATACCCTTCCAACAATGGACGAGCAGAATATTCTTAGGTTATTTACATCAGAATCTTTAAGTCTTAAACCTTTGAAAAAAATACTAAAGATTTATTTTAGCTTTAACACAGTATAAAGATATAATTTTGTATACATGACGTATACGAAAGTTGATAGCAGAGTTTACAGTCAAGATTACTAAGAAATAGTTTTGAAAAAACAAAGGATTGTGTTAATGAATAACAAATATGGTCCAAATTTAGTTGTTTTTTTTTTTTAATTAGGGTCTTCTCATGTTATAAGATTATGACAAAATTCCACAAATGTTTAATTAAGCTTTGAGTAGACAAAATAAATACTTAGAACTTTAAGCTAAGGCTTAAACGTTTCTATAAAGTGGAAATGCATAAAAATCCCATGTCATATATAGAGAAGGGGGAAATAAAGAAATCATTAGCTAAAACATAAAATTTAAATGTGATTTAAAATTCTGTCTTTCTATCAATAGGTTAAAATTAATTTTATCTTGTAATGGATCCAGGGGCAGAAGCAATTCTCTAGCTAAAAATGAAAGTTAAGGCCTCCTCTGATTGCAATGTAAAATTAATAGGGGTTAGTAATGTATACCGTAAATACTTAAATATCCAGAACACAGAAATATTCAGAGGCATTATTAAAAAGTCCGTTTCTACATGATATATAACATTTGTCTCACAAGCAAATTGCTCATTTTAAATCGGAATTACATTGATGTTTTAGGAAAACAGAAAAACATTCAATAGAGTTCATGTGGTCTTCCAATTAATTTACCTGTGAATTTTTTTTTACCATGAGACAGACATGCTGTTCTGTCATTTGAATTTTCACAGGAATATCCAGTAAGGAATTAATAACAAGCCATTTTATTTACATGAGAGCTTTCTGCTTTTTATTTCACCCATATTATTGACCCAGCTCAGAAAGGATTCTCAAATTTCATGGACTGAGTCCTTTTATGCACATGAATAAATACACTGAGTGAATTGTTGGATGGAAACATTCCACTGACTATAGCAAACATACCCTACTACAAGACATTTGGGAGTTTACTGAAGACTCCTTCCTCTTTCATTCAAGTCGATGTCATAAGTAAAATAAATTTTTAAAAATCTAAAACATTCCACAATATTGAAGTATTGTCAGTACTTTAAAATTAACAAATTTACCCCTAAAGAGGACTTTCATTTTGAGCAACCCATTGGATTGAATGTCTAGATAGGAGAAAACGCTTGAACTGTTTGACAGATCCTTTCATTCACATAATGAGCATTTATTGAGCACCTACTATATGGCAGTTGCCAAGGATACAGATGTGAGCAATACTAGTTGGGGAGAGAGAGACTTTTATTGCATTATCATGTAGATGTATAATTACACATCTTATGAAAACATGAGAAAGCAGCTATGAGGCTGGGCACGGTGGCTCATGCCTTTAATCCCAGCTACTGGGGAGGCAGAGGCAGGAGCATCACTTCAACCCTGGAGGTGCAGGTTGCAGTGAGCCAAGATTGCGCCGTTGTACTCCAGCCTGGTGACAGAGGGAGTCTCTGTCTCAAGGAAAAAAAAAGAGAGAAAGAAGAAAAGGAAAGAGAAAGAAAGAAAGAAAGAGAAAGAAAGAGAAAGAGAAAGAAAGAGACAGAGAGAGAGAGACAGAGAGAGAGGGAGGGAGAGAGGGAAGGAGAGAGGGAGGGAAGGGAAGGAAGACTGGAGGGTAAAGGAAGGGGGAGGGGAGAGAAGGGAAGGGGTGGGGAGGGGAGGGGAGGGGAGGGGAGGAGGCAACTCTGAGACTATAACAGAAGGACTTTACTAGTCTGGGCTTCAGTGAAGTGAAGTTTGAAACCAGAAAATGAGATTTCCAGACCTTAACAAACTCTGCCAATATACTTGTCATTTTATGAGCCCCTAACTTGCATTATTGCTTATAACTACTCTTATATAGCCTTTGTACATTGAGTCAATTTAAAAAAAAAAAAAACAGAATGTTCAAGAGGTATTTAGCTAAGCTTTGAACCCTGTGGTTTGCAAGATCGGCTTCGTATAACATGTATCTCTTGGAAGTGCCAGTCTCCACATTTGGGATGACTAGACCAAGCTGTGAGATAACAATGCTTTTTTAATTTTTTTTTTTTTAACTTTTATCTTATTTTTTGTAGAGATGGAGTCTTGCTTTATTGCCCAGGCTGGTCTCAAACTTGCATACTCAAGTAATCCTCCTACCTTGACCTCCCAAAATACAGGTTTTATAGGTGTGGGCCACCACACTCGGCCAGATGACAATTCTTAAATTTTCTAGTTGTGCAATGTAATAATCTAACAGCCAAGGTCCACACTTGAGATCAAGAAACATTGCCATATAATTTCTCTGTTTATTTTTCCCTCGATAGAAAAATCTAAAAATCTTGATTTTATTTTCATAACTGTAATATATTATGTCTAATAGGGTTGCCAAAAACACAAATGATAATAGCACCCGGCTTACCTTCCCAGGAATTCACTTAAAAATTGTGACAAAACAACCTTTCCTTTCTCATCTAGATTATTTCAATTTTGAACAATGTAAATAATTGGGAAAATGTCAGTAGAAAGGAAAATAATAACCAATAATTTTTTTTGCTGAAATTTGCTAATAGTGAGACTAGATTCTCTCTCAATTAAATATATACACTATATAGTATATATACATATATATGCTGTATATTATCAGTGTAATTAACATTTGTATTATTTATGACTTACTGTAAAACCAGTGTTACATAAAACCTTTAAAATAACCTGTGGTTATCTATTGATCATTTTTCACTAGATCCAGACTGATTTTTTTTTCTGCTTGGCAACTCTTTAAAATTTTGAATTAACTTTCTGAAACTTCTAGTATGCTAACCTGCCTGTCTAATGACCCTTCATATAACCATCTCTGAAAAAATAATTCCTAGTAAAAATAAATGTGCGAAAATTGTTCAAAGTTGGAAAAAGTTAATTTTGCAAAGAAATCATGCTTCCAAGTTTGAGCCTGTGATATTTTTAAGTAGGTTGAGATTGATAACTCCAATAATACCTACATCCTAAAGCTAGATCTTTTCATGTTCTTTAATAAAGGAAATGCCTAAAAATTATAATGCACGTTTTGGGCAGACTTGGCCAACAACCTGTGTCGAAATGAATAATACCATAGCATCAAGCTAATACGATTTCCTTTAGCCAGACTTGCCACCACCAAATAGTCACCTTTTGTAGGGTTATTATAATGACTTAATTTAATCTTACCATATGCACAACACGGATATGGTTACTGACAGATAACAAAACCAGTTGCATTCATTAAATACTGCTATAAATCTCTCTTCTGAAATAGCTATAATACAGCCTTCCAGCAACAACAATAATGTAATTCTTAATCTTTTTTCTGTGATATTATATAACTGTAGCCTGCAGCTAACTCTCACTGTAGGTGTTGGGGGTGGTGTGAGGTCTTTGCAGTCCTCTGAGAAGGTGGTGCGGTTAGAGGGCTGGAGGTATTTGAGTAGAATGATGGAGACTGGAAAAACTCAGAAGTGAGCAAATTCCTCCTTCACCATGGATGGAGGAGAGAAACACATCTTATTTCTGAAGTCCTTCTGTGAAGCCGTTCCTTTATATTTTCATCAGTGTATTCTTTTCTGAGAGCAATTCCGGGCATTTTCACTTCATGGGGGATAAGTTGTTGACTATTGAAATGTGCAAGTATGTGGTTCTTAGAACACTGGTTTTATAACGTTTAAATGTGAAGGAGAAAGTCCATTGTTGTGGTATTTGCAAATCCATTTAAAGCTTCATTCTGCTGAAACCTGTATGATTTTTATAATATACACATCAGAATAGATTTTAACGAAACTAGCATTCTTTTAGGAAATTTTTCAGTGTTCTAATCTTTGGAAGCACAGAAAAGTTTCAGATAATCAAGTTACATTTTTTTATTTAGGAGGGCCTGCCCTGCTTATTTTAAAGCGCTCTTTTGCACAAACCATCTGTATATTGAGAATTAAAAGAAAAAGGAAGGAAATAACCTGTTCCAAAGATCTCAAGCGTGCACAGAGGGTGCTTTATTCTTCTGCACTGGCAGTTTTAAGATTAAGTGCCTCTGTAGGCGTCTCAGAATTATCAACCTTGTCCAGTGGCTGAATATTCTCTGCAGAATTTGTTCTACAGAAATTTTCTCAGTATAGATCTGTCTTCACTCTGATTTTTATGGCCGTGAGCGTTTTTGAAGCCTCCCAGAATTACCGGCCTTCTGATTATTTTCTTCTTTTGGATGAAGACCATGAAAGCATCCAGCTTAGGTACGCATATATGTGCATGAGATTTCTAAGCCAATCACAGGGAAGTGGTTTCACTGAACTGAACCCAGGATGCCAGTGTGACTGAGTCTGCAGAGTTTAGAAACTAACAACAGTGTGTGTTATTTCATTTCATTTCATTTGTGAGAGATAGAGCGGCAACAAGAAGCAGCGAGTTTCCTCTGTCCCTTCAACTAAAAGCAGATTCTACCACTAAAGTCAAATTGCATCTTCATGAAAAGAAAACGAGTTTATGATGCTTAAGACTGACCTAAAGGGCTTAGATTCACTAGAGCCAACCAGAAATCAATCAATGCTGGCTCACACAGTGAACCCTCATGTCAGGCAAAAGGGCTATGTTTAAGTGGAATATCATCAACAAAGACTGTGAAGACCTCTCAAGTGGCTTCACCTTCCCTGAACTTCTCAGGAGGAAGTGAAAGTATCCTCATCGTTGCTTGTTAATATCCTTCAGAGGGGACTTGGTTTTAGAAAATCCGATATGCAAACATACCAAATTATAAAATTATAGGGAGGATGCAGATTTGCATAGCTTTGTACCACACCACTGCGGGGCATGACTGTCTTCCTGGGCTGGATGGAGTCCATCCTACTGATGACCTAAGCCTGGAAGCGTTGTGACAGCGCCTTCCCACAAATGCACTACATATGTAATTTATCATCGTCAACAACAGAAAAACCTCTTTGTTAATCTTAAATGGTGCAAATGCTATATGTTTGCTGGACTATGTTCCTGGATTCCAGTTACAAATTTCTGGATAGCACTATCAAGTCTAAACTTCGCTATTGCTTGTTGAGTATTGTGTATACATGGGGGAAGGTAGAGGTGGTGATTAGATCTTAACCTGATCTTCCTCACAGGTTTCCCAGGACAGGTGCAGGCATATGTGGAGCTGCAGAATCTGAATTTGATTATGCTCTGGCCTCAGCCTTAGACTGAGCCTCCACCTGCACTGAGAGCACACAAGTTGGCAGCCATGAGTCACTCCCTGGAACTTTCCCAACCTGTCCAGAGCCCAGCCACCCAACTCCTTCCAGAGAGTCTCTTTGTCCATCAATGAACCAAGACGTCCTCAGAAATGCAATTATCCAGGCCCAATAGATTCATTCAAGTCCTGAACGTCCCTCCCACCTGTTTCCTTCCACCTGCCAGCGGAAGACTGCTTGGAATAATTCTCATGGAAATCTTGAAGCCATAGTTATTCATTCATGGTGCCTCAAAGCCTTGCCATCCTTGTCCACACTGCTCAAGATGGGAAGCTCCCTGCTCAGTGCCTTCATTACCACCCGATTCTGTGCTGCCTGACCCCTTCCCCAAACTCCCACTCTGCCTCCCAGCCAAATGTTTCACTGTGCCTTCTGGGACCCTGTTCTAGAATCTGCAAGCCACCCTCAACCTCAGTGGAGGCCTCCTTCATTATATGGTCTCCACTAACAGTTGACTTCCTCCCAAGGACACTGTTCCTTTACCATCTTCTCAGGTGGAGATTGCCTTATACTCCAGACCTTCATGAACCTTAGAATTATGATGCCCTGGCTGATCCTTCTCACTAAGTCCAGACACCTTCTCCTCCAATCCACTGAGGCTCGGGTGACTGAGCCAGACCATGCCCTGCCCTTCTTATCCATCATCCATCTTATTTACCCATCACTCATCCAACACCTGAGTGTCTGGTTCACAGTCCCTTCCCTCCCAAGTGATGCCATCGTCCTAGGTGCTTTCAGCATCTTCACGAACACTCAGCCGGTTCCCTGGCCACTCAGCTCTTCAAACTATTTCCATTGATTGCTTATACATCTCTGTCACCCACTCTGATCACCACACTCCTGACTATGTCATCACTAGTAACTGCTCCATTCCTAAAGTCATGAAAATCCCAACACAGTAGAAGAGTTGAATGGTGGTCACATAAAACTACTGTTTTAGCTTCACTGAGACCTCCGTTTTCCTGACTCTACCCTTCATCCTCCAGCTCCTCCTGGCTTCACTTCCTTCTCTGTCAAGCTGAGATTCAGTGACAGTTATGACAGGCAAGGTTTGTTGTTTCCTCAGCCCCATGTTCTTGAGCTCTCCCATCCCATCTGCCTAGAAAAATTCAGCGCTGGATCCACTCCACTGTTTACTTGCTCAGTGTCTTCTTCCGGGGTGCTGAGCAATGCTGGACAAATCACACAACTCTAGACACTGGGGCCACGAGAAATTGAAGATGTCCTATTGCATCCAAGTTCTCAGTTCTGCCAGCCAGTCTTTATTTTTTATTCAGCCTATTCTCCTCCCAATAGCGATTCCCAACATTCGCTTAAAGTTTTAACTCAGGTAACTCTTGCTCACTTTGCAGATATAAATTCAAACACCATTGTGAGAGTCCTTACACAACATCCTGCCACCTCCCTAATGTACATATGCCTACAATCCTTCCTTCCTCTGCTTTTCCACTAGGAGAATTGTCCTTCCTTCTGCTCAAGACTTCACCCACAGCATGCTTTCTGCAGTAACAAGAAGCAGCTAGTTTCCTCTTCGGGAACTCACTTCAACCCATCAGCATTTAGATATGTATTAACATCTTCTTAAAAAAAAAAAAAACAAACCCTCAACTTTATGTCTCTTCTCTTTGCAAGTGCAACTTCTTGAAAAATTGCTAAATCCCTCTCTTTTCTTCTTCCCTCCCCTTTGCCCTACACTCACCTTCAATCAGTCTTCTTTCCCAACAATCCCACAGAATTAATTTCACATCACGCACATTCTTTTTTAAATTTATGGACACTTTTTCAGCATGCATCTAATTTCAGTGTCACAGTACATAAATCCTTGTATCTACCACCAAGAACTAACTAAGGCTTATCATTATTTCTCCAACAAAATAAAAATATTATAAACACAACGAAACTACCTCTATATCTCACTCCATCTCTTTTCCAAGCACATTCTCTTCTTTCTCCTTCACTCTCCAGATTCAGCCACTAATAAATGCTTAACAAATACTGTGTCTATTAAATACTGGTTGAGTCTAGTATGAGTTGACAAGATAAATATTTGGCCTGTGTCTTCTCAGTCCATGCCTCCACGGTTCTATTACACATGTATAATATATATATATATTTTACATATATATTATATATATATATATAATCAATACAATACATACTACATACTCAATATACCATCTTCTGTTACATCTTTTAGAATGTTAACCAAACGGTGCCTTGCTGGCATAATACTATTGTTTGGTCTTTTCTCAACTCAACATTATTTGAGTACTATCCATGTTGGAACACAAGTATTTGAATCATTAATTTTAGTTGCTGTGTGATATTCCATCATATGAATATGCCTTATGTGATTATCCATTCCAGCACCAAGAGATGTGGACGTCTGCAATTTTACAATACAATTACACATACAAGTCACCTGTACTCTACAAATACTAGAATGAGCATATGTTTATGCATTTTCTCTTGCATAAGAGTAAGATTTTTTTCCAGAATACACACCTAGAAGTGGATTTTCTGAATGGAACACATACATATTTTCAACTGCACCAGATTATGTCAAATTGGTCTCCAAAGTGATACCAGTTTCTACTCCCACCAGCTATGAATGCCTGCTGCTGTTTACTCACACCTTCACTGATACGTGGCATTGTCAGATTTTTATTGTTTGCCCAGATGGTGCAAATGTTACCTCATTTTGGTGCTAGCATACAGTTCTACCATCGAAAGTGAGGCTGAGGTTGCATTCATATGTTTTTTGGTCTCTCATATGAGTTCCTTAATTCCTCTCTCTTTCGTATTTTTCTTCTGGGTTATCTTTCTGTTACTGGTGTGCAGGAGTTTGTCATTATCTTCGGTCTTTATGTTAACCCTTCTTGCCCCTACATACCAATTTATCACCAAGTCCTGAATATCTATCAAAAATCTCTCTACTTTCACCATCTCCAAAACCAGGACGACCCCAGTGGAACCCTGCCATGTCATATCTGAATTGCTGCAGACAGCTTCCTAACCATCTACCCTGCCTCTTGTCTGGTAGCCTCTAACATGCACAGCAATCAGCGAATATTCCCATTACACCATTCTCCTACTCAAAGTGCCTTAAAGGTCTCTAATTGTCCTCCTGAACATGACATGGAGGACAGGTATAACATGGCCTCTGCCGTTTTCTTCAACCTCATCTCAGTTTCTGCCCTCTAGTTCACACACCTAGTGCTCTAGCTGTGTTTACTGACTTTGGGTTCTGGTATTGGGCCATGCTCTCTGCTGACATCTTGGCCCTTGCATGTGCTGCTTGCTGAGCTTTGAGTCCTGGTGTTGAGCCCGCCTCACCACCACCACCTCCATCACCTGAATAATTGGTTCTCAGTCTCCAGATCTCAGCAGAGAAAGCACTACTTTTTACATTTCACAGTTCCATGTGAGTTATCTCTTTTAGAGGCTCCCATGACACCTCCTGTTTATTTCCAGTGTTGCGTGTGCCATATTATATCATAATAGCTGCCTCTTTGTCTGTATTCACCAGTAAAGAGAGAGAGAGAAACGATGAGAATGGGAGCTATAGCCACCTTCTTTTCAGATATAACTCCAGTACCTCAGGAGATGCTTGGCTTAGAGAAGCTGTGATTCATAAAATAGAAAGAGATTTGATCCTCATTGTTCCAAAACTAAAGTGGTAAATATCACAGTGCACTCACTGAGTTGCTGCAAGCTCAATCCACTTAGGCAAAAAAAAAAAAATGAAAAAAAAGTCAGCATACAAAAAAGTTTTTGAAAGGACACTTCTTATGCACATACAAGATCTTAACAACAACAACAAAAATATTTGACTGATGCGAGTCCTGAGTGTACAGGACTCTCTGAAGTGTGTGTTTATCAAATTTTATAGAAGCTTAAGATGCATGAATCTGGCCTTGTTCATAAAGGAATATGAAGGATGCAGATAAGAATATGCATAAGAGGCATTTCCCCCCTTAAATATCTGTTTTTTCCAGAATTTAACTGAAACTTACAGCTTGTCCACTCTGCTTGTCTATACAACTATACATTTATGATAATATGAATACATATTAAGAGAAGTCTTAAGAACTTGTAAAAATGAGATAAGAATTACTTCCAGCTCTCCATTATATAGAGCTCCACATATTTGATGAATATATTTAGAATAGTTTGATGCTAGCACAATCCCTGACACCAGTTCAATGACATCACTTTTTAATAGAAAGAAAATGTGATGGAGTTAGACAGATGTTGGTCAGAACCCTGGTTACCTACCCTCCCAGAGTTTTAGCCTAAATATCTATAAAATGGGCATTTTAAGAATAGTACCTTTGTCTCAGCGTTATTGGGAGGATTAAATAAGATGTTAAATCAATGTGAAATACCCTTAAAGAATCCACATAGTAGGCTCAGAATACTACTGTCCTCTCCTTCTTAAGCAAGAATCCTCCTGAGAAGTGTGCCTAGTGTTGACCCTCTGCTTAGATCCTTGTTTGGAGCTCATAACAACATTTCTGAAAAGATAGTGGCAACCATTCATTGAGAGCTTGCTAGAGACCAGACACTGCAAGTGCTTTGAAATCTGACCTGCTTTAATATACAAAACAAAAACAAAAACCCACTTGAGGTCATGTGTATTAGAATGTCCATTTTCAGAGGTAGAAACAAGGTACAAGGAGGTGAGAATTGATGCAATGAAATGAATGATAGACCAAATTTTCAGGTGAATGTTTTGTAATCACTTAAAAGCACCGAAATCTCACCACTTGGGAGGGCTTTTGAAGCACTTCATCTTTTTGACAGGGCTACTATTTTGGAAGACAGGAGGAAAACATCTAGATATTAGCAAAGCATTTTACAAAATGAAGGGCATAAACAAGAAAGAGAATATTAAAAAGGTAGCGATTACAAAGCATTGATCCTGATGTGTAGTAGGTGCTTAATAAATATGATACAGTCCAGAGCTGCTTTTCAATCTATGCCAAATGCCATAGCCATGCCAGTTATTTACAGCTAGCATCTCTCCTTAATAATCAGTGCCCAAATTCCCAACTGTTAAAAACTTTGAACATCTCACCAGTTGACTAAGAGTTGTACATAAATGTTTTTCCATGCATAAAATTTGATGGGAACTTGAACATTTAAACATTTTTATTTCTAGCTTTAGGAAGTAAAACTGATTCAAATCCATGTACTTTAATCTGAATGAAGACAGAAATTTGAATTTACAACTATAGCTACGTGACCAATTAAAATGCATGATTTGGAATTTTCCTCAGTTGTTTCTTATTAATCATCCATAAAATGGAAACAAAACCACTTATTTCTGTCTAATTAGTGCCACTTCTGAAACTCTATCAGATCATTTGGTTAAAAGGATTTGGCGTGTATCAAGGCTGGATAATACAAATTATCAATCTTTAGCCAATACTTTTCCAGGGTGAAACTTGTTTCAAATAAAAATCTTAGTTACAAAAAGTATTTTTTAGAAAGTTGAGTACAAGGATGAAGGAAAAAGTTCATGGAGGAAATGTCCTGTACCTAGATCGAGTCTATCTTTGGTTTCATCTCCTTTCCTTTGGGGTTGCTTACCCTGGGTATGTTTCTTTCCCACAGCACCTTCAATGGAAAGCTAACAACAGGGCAGAGAAAACGAGGGCAGCTTGAGTCAGTCTTCACAGCTGTGCAATAGGAGCTCTGGTTAGAGGCTCAGGGGAGAAATGAGACCTGGGCATGACTTTGGTTTGGAAGTAATATGTGGTCTCCTGGTGCCTCCATGAAATGTGGTTTTTATAAAGGAAATGAAAAGTAGTATTTCTAGGCTTTATCTTCATAAGGCTTTCTTTCCCCTAAGATTTCTGTGCAACAGAAAAACTTCTTGAACCTTGACCATGTCTTCCAGTACAGATAATGGCAACTACTTAAACTGCATTTAAAAAGTGCTGAGTAGTTGATCACAGTACCTAATGATGTTACTTATCTCCTCAGAGTCTGATTGACACTAAAAATAATAAATTAGAACATAAAATGATTTTACCAGATCTATGGGCTGACAGGCAGGCTAAGCATAATACCCTCCATTATGCTTGTCATTGAATTCTATATGTATGGTTCAGATCCAAACAAGGAAGACAGGATTGTATTGTGATTTCATGATTTTTATCTTCAATCACCTCTCACTCAAACATATAAAATTAATTTGCCCACTTAAAAAATTCAGGCAGTATAAAGTCAGGACGAACACTTTCTGTGGCTATACAAACATTATATTCGACAGCCTATTGCACAAGCAGGAGTGAAATAATACGTTAAAAACTGTCACTCCTGTGTTATCCAGGGTATAGCCTCTGAGACATCTATTTTCTTCATCTCATCTAGTATATTTATAAATTCAGAATCAATAGCTATACTTGCTGAATCACTGGGATCCATTTGGAAAATAATTTTTAAAGTGGTCAGACTTGAAACTATCACATATTACACAATGAAGCAATAGATTTAAGCAGTTAGTAAATCAAAATTAGTTTTTACAATTATTTAAAAGACAGTTGGGTGGTTTAATTTATACCACAGTGGTTGTGGTTGTTTTGAATTTCAGTAAATCATGGCAGATTTGTTCTTTGCATTTGGAAGGAGAGAAAAAAAATAAAGTTCAGGAAAAAAAGTTTAAAATATTCCTACTTTTTATTTTAGGTAAGATCAGCAAATCATTGAGGATGATTTTTAATTTTAATTCATTCAATGAGCTCTCCTAACGCAATCAGTTTCTCCATGGAAGTCCTTAACCACAGTGGCCATTTGCAGCTGATGGTTTTTTTTATATAAATAATTTATAAAGCCACTATACACTTATACTTTTACACTGAAAGAGAAAGAGAGAGAGAGAACAGAATTGCATCTTAAACTCTATTTACAAATTTACCTTGGCAGGCCCTCTTACTGCCAATAGGAAACGATGTTGCATATTTAATTTGCTCTTTTGTTACAACGGGGCTTAGGTTAGTTAATTTCAATTTTCGATTTCAAAAGCTATCAAATATGGCTCAGATGAGAAATCAATTTTTCTCAGCTGCCTCTGTTTTTGTGATGGGAGGCATCTCATTGGCTGAAGGTGAGCCATGTGACATGGCAAGAGATTAGTTCACCAGACCCTGTGTTGCTGCCACCTCAATTACTGCCTGCCTCTTGTAATTTAGCCTTATAACACCTAATTTCAAGACAGAACTCATATTTAATTCATGAAAGCTTCCACAAGAGTAATTGTGAAATAAATTGCCATAGAAGATATCCATTTGTGACTCATTTTAATTTTGTATGCTAGTAGCATGCTATTTATTCTACTTGTTTAACACTTTAGCACAAACATTTTTTTTTAATACTGAACTTTATGCACTGATAGCTGCATACTTTGCACCATTTTCCCACATTACATCATCTCCTTTACTGGGATTTCCTTACACAAAACTTTCACCCAGTGGTATTTCCAAAGGTTGTTAAAATCAAGAACTTATAATCTCCTAATTATTGAATACTGTTGTTATGATCTGCATAGAACTTTAAAAGCAGCAACTAAAAATCACAAATGACAGCAGATAAATGGTAGTTAGATGACAAGGATCATTCAAAGGGTTGAGAAATAAATAGAGTTTAATTTAAATAATATTTTAAACAAAGGCATTCATTACACATATTGACATTTTCATTTCAACATTGGTATATATTTTAAAATTCTTGAACCAAAACATGTATATTTCCTGTGTATACACACCATTTTGTCCTTTTCCTCCCTGTTGCTATGCCAACAAGGTGGGTGAGGCCTTCTCAACTGCCAAACTCAGCTGTCATCCCTTCACCCTAAAAGCCTTATAATTGCTTTTATTTGCATACGACAATTAGGCAGGATGGCTCACAGCGAGAAAAACCAACCTTTCTCTCCCCAAGTGCACACAACGCCAGCCTGTAATTTATAAAAGATACGCGCCATGTGGTGGAGCACTAAAATAGAGTGATGAGCCCTTTCATCTGATTGTAAGCCATTAACAAAAGAAAACATCCCCTTTCAGGCTATAAAAAATGCCTATCTGGTGTGAACCTGCAAAATCACAAAGTGCCCCCCTCCCCAACTCCCCCCACATAGACCCTTCACATTCATTATCACATTGAACTCAAAAGGAGCTCTAGTAAAAGAGTTACATTTGGGTGTTTATGAGTAATGGGGTGCAAATAAAATCCACACTGGGCTAAAATTGCATCCAGTGTAGTTGGTGTTTGGGGGGTAGATTTTGTTTTCTTCTTTAAAAAAAAATAAATACCTTGTTTTGCATCACATTGCATGTTGAAATGTCATATTCATACAGTCATTATTACTTTTTATCTTCAGGGAAACCATGGCAAGATTTTCCAATCAGCATTCACATCTGTGAAAGCTCAAGTCAGGAGGAATGTGGATGGTTTAAATCATCCTCTGTTTCGGTTTTCAAAAGGTCTTCAAAAATTAGTGTCTAGTGTAAAAGGTCAAAACATGCTTGGAAATCATTTCAGTGATTTATTGTCATTTTTTCTCATGACATTAATTCTGATTATTAAGATATTATAATTTTATTCTTACGTGCTGCATCAGAACTAAGATCAAATTTTAAACAGATTTCTTTTTTCTTTTTTAAGCAATATTTTAAGTGACCAGTTAGGCTATAAGGTTTTTTCAGACTTCTCTTAGAGTTTGTGCCATTGGAGATCTTTACTACACAGAATGAGTATCAAATGTGAACTTCATTTCTCCTAAATTATCCCATTTTTAAAACTATTATTCAGAACCTGAAAATTGTGACCTATTTCTTTATCTACAAATCTTTTAAAAAGCAGTCAGCACTCCATTTTTATTCACTAGATACTGAATAAATATTGATCATATAGGTAATTTGGGCCCAGGATCTGTCAATGGACATAACTAAGCACAATACACACAGATATGTGTCTATGATTTTAGAGAGGACTGTAATTACAACATCTTGAAATATTTTATCTAGATTAAGAACTATAACTTTTTGTTACAGCATACACAATTAGAGTAAAAAAGAATTTGTTAAAACAACAAAATATAAAAGTAAATAAAAACACAGCAGTCACTTCAAAAAACAACAATAAAATTAAACCAAAACATTGGCTATCTAATTTTTAAAAGTCAAATTCCTTTGGAAAATTATGAAAATGAGAATACAAATAAAGTTGACACACACCACAAGTGTGCAGGAAGGGAATAAAAGACATGAACTCCCCAAAACAATAAAATACCAATAAGCATATGAAAAATGCTGAACCTCACCAATAAGGGGAAAAAATTCAAGTTTTAGAAAACACACAGTCCACCCACTGTTACTGTTACTACTTTTCTAGAGGACAACTTGAAAATGTGCAATGCATAAGCATGCTGCTTGACCCAGAAATTCTACTTTCAAAGTTTATCTAAGGTAAAGATTAGAGAAGAATGAATAGACCTATGCAAGGGTGCCTTTGCATACGTGCTATTTTATTAACACCAAAATTTTACAACAGGCTAAACATGTGTTAAATAAGTTGTACTATACTCCTATGCGGGAATATGCAACCATTAAAAAGTTGATACAGACCTCTTTGTTTCACATGAATACCTACCTAGCTGTATCTATATTTATGTATATACGCACATACATATATATATTTAAAGAAAAAATAATATACTATTTCACCCAGGTAAATATATATTTATATACATACACGTGTAGGTACACATGTATGTATATAGACTATACACATACACAGACACACACACACATACACACAAAGAATCTGAAAAAGTATACCACACCTATTAGGAACAGTTTTGCAGTGAGTTGGGTAGACCTCAGAAGGAGCCCATAAATTTCTCCGTGTTGCTTTAATTCATATCACGCACAACTTTTAGAGAAAAGGTACACTCTGAAGGAGAACTTCAACAAGTAGGTTTTTTTTTCAAGGCAACATGTATTAAAACTTTCCCAACATTACTATCTCATTTTTCTTTTTGTCTCTTCTAGAGCATTATTTAGTTTCTTGACCTTTTCCCAAACCTTATCTGTAGTTTTCTGTTTCAGTACCAAAATTTTTGTTTGGATAAAATTTATTGGTAGGTGAAGGATTCATCCAGAAAGGGTAAGGCGGTACCATAAGAGTATAGAAACTTGGCACTTTCTGTCTAGGATTATTAATATTAATTATGGAATGAGGAAATGTAACATATATCTATTTCTATAAGGGTCTAGAAACTTGATACTTTCTGTCCAGGGTTATTAATATTAATTATGGGATAAGAAAAGGTAACATATATCTATTTCCTGGGTGGTATGTCCATTTCTTCTTCCTACATAAGGAAGAAACAGGCCAGTCCAAAGGACAGCAACCTTGCTTGAAAGTTTGGCTCTACCTCTGTCTTATTGAGTAACACAGCCTGTTTCCTCCAGGGTTTCCAGCATGGTTGTAGCAAGTGCTGAATAAATAGCTCTGAATCAATGGGATGAAACTGAAAGCATTACAGTCAAGCAGGAAACTTCACAGTATACATTACTTTATGCTAGACTGTAGTAGAGGTAAGTATGAGTAACCTTTAACAATTATACTACTGATTTCCTCTCACTGGCAAAGTGAAGAGGAAAACTCAACTATTTTTCTGGCTAAGTCGGCATACAACTCAACCTTTTACACAGGAATATCTGGATGTGGAAAACAAATATATTTTCCAGATGATTTTGTTGTGTTTTGCTGCACTTAATTAAATAATTTCTTCATTCTCTATTTCAGTTTCCTAGCTAATACTTGCTCTGGGGTCACAAAATTTTAGGACCCTCAAATAAAAGATTCTAGAGAAAATTATAGCCAAGAATTCACTCTTATTGGAAACATGGAATAAAAATTTCAATAATATTTAGCCTTGAAAAATATATTCAGCATTTCATTAACATAATATTATATAGAGATGAAATTCCTTAAAGTTAAAGGAACCCTAATATCCTAATTGATTAAAAATGTATGTGATTTTAAGATCTCTTTTCAAACAGAAAGGTGAATTTCTCTATCCTCTTCATTAGTTAGGATAGAGAATATGATAAATTGTTGGAAATATAAGACCAGATAAAAAGTTGTTTTGAAGACAGGTCTAATGTGTAACATAAGTACATTTATTGAAGGAAAATATAAAACATAAGAAACTGGATAAAAACAAAATATGTAGGATGAAGTTTTTCAAGATTATCCTTAACTTATACTTTGCCAATGCAATAGATTTATGCCACTTTGGGATCTATTGCAGTATTTAAAAAAATAACACATATATCTTAAGGACAGTGTTATGTCGCTGCACTTTTATCATGCAACTCAGAGACAATGCAAATACTCTTCTTGAAATATAAGAAGAAATATAATAAATAAATTTTGAATGTATAATATTTGGAGAAAAGGAGAGCTCTTTATCTGCAGTCCATATAAATTTTCTTTTTTAAAAAAGTTTTCAAAATTATGGCTATTATTTTAAGAAATCATGTGAATTTTGTGATTTTCTCTTATCTACAGAGTATCCTTCTTGAGATGAAAATACACATGGGATAGTATTATGAGAAAAATGTTTTATGGGGAAGCTGAATTTTGTCCATTGTCCGTTTCTTCTAAACTGCCTTTCATCAGTGGCTGGAGCACTGGAAGGTGGGAGTAGTGACTCAGTGAATACTGACTGCCTTGGAAATTTAAAAATCTTCTCACTTTTCGTCCACAGAGTTGTAGATACCCATTTCATCTTATTATGTGTGCTATTTCTAGAAAAGATGTATCAAATTTATTCCACGACAGCAAGTGCACAATTATGAGGAACCATTATGCATTACTGTTGTTCATTATTACTGTGGTTCAGATCAGATCATCTCAATGGAGAAAGAGCTTACACTTTTCTTTTTCAAGGATAGACTTCAGTTCATTGTCTGATGAGATGTGTGCGGCAGTATTGGTTGGGAGAATGCCCTACTCAAATCAGGATTCCTTTGGAAAAACTGTCCAGGCAGAGTGTTGTACCTTTTGGCTGTAGTCTCTTTACAGAACGTTCTTTCTTATCTCTTTATTTTCTCCCCAGAGTTGTAATTAAAAGGTATCCATGGCTAAGAACTCTAAGTCTCATATGAAACCTCGTGTGGAGTGAATATTCGTGAGACGTTAATAATAAATGAGGAGATGGGCAGGCAGAGTCTGGTTTCTGCTCTTTTTTGCCCCGGTCCGTGAGCTGCAGAGTTGACTCTGACAGTTTTAGGGAACAAAGTGTCTCCAGCACTACCTCTCCCCCTTCAATTCAAACCTCATCTGAGAACTCCTGAAATGAAGCTGTCACTCAGGGCTGCTTGGGGACCTGTCAGCACAACATTGAGCCTTTTCATTTTGATGGGTCAGCCTGCAATCCCCTTGAAAGAGAAGTCCCTACCACCGTGTTTTCTCTTTCCACAGGAATTCTGAATTCTAATGAAACTCCAAATCGCTCAATAAAGGCAGGGGCACGAGGAAGTAATCCAACGCAGATCTGAGTGAAATTTGTATTTTATCTTTTTTTCCCAGCCCATTATTCTAATCGCTTAGGTGGTTCACAAAGGGTTGGTTCGCAGGGCAGGCGCAAGAGGAATGAGGTGTCCTTTGTCCTGATGCTACACTGAGATTAGGTAGCAGCTCTCTGAAAATGAAAGGCCGTGGCTCAAATTTCCTTGGGTAAATATCCATCCACCTATTGGAGTTTGCACCGACAGTGCTACACATACATTTCTAATGTGTGCTGAGCTGATAGAGAAGACAGAAACTTACATTAATATACATATATTTTATTTTTTGTGTGCCCATGACACTGTCTTTTAAAAACCTCATGTGAACCTTTTGCCACAAAATGAAGAAAATAGCATTGTTACTCTCTATTTCATAATCGGAAAGCGGGCATGCCTCAGACATATCATCGGGACAGCATCCTACAAATTATTTTCATTACGTTCTTTCAACAATGTTCATGTTTGTGAGATGCTCGTGTTGAGTGCATACACTGTTCAACTCCTGTCTTTTCTCTTTTTCTTTGGAAAATGATTGCTAAAACTTTAACAAGGAAGGCATTAATGCAATTGCCTATTAAACTCTATTT
Organism: Aotus nancymaae; assembly: GCF_030222135.1. Taxonomy (NCBI): domain Eukaryota; kingdom Metazoa; phylum Chordata; class Mammalia; order Primates; family Aotidae; genus Aotus; species Aotus nancymaae. The sequence goes on from NW_026988425.1 coordinate 114,353,128, forward strand.
CTTAATATATTTATATACTATGTGCTAGAATTCTACATGTTAATTCACATAAAAAGATAATTTCCCCAAAATGTCACCAAGGAATTTTTTTATCCCATTCCAAGTATATTTAGACAGAGGATTATTGTATTCGTAGCCCATTTAGAAAGACACTAAAAGGTATATAGATAAATAGATATACGTATCTAGGTACATATTAACTACCTATAGATACAGATGTAATGAAGTTGACTTTATTGTTTTGCAGCAAGCTGAACCCCCATTAACCTTTATTTTTACTATTTAACCTGCATGAGGAGCTAACAAGCAATGTTTAAAATGCTACCATGTCCTTCCAACCTTTACAACTCTACAATCATATTTGTATTACTTAAAACCTAAGATCCACCAATCCATATTGTCTTCTTCCACTGTGACACATCACCCTAAATATGTCAACTGCCTGTTCTTTAACTGTCCAAAGAACATCTGTTATAACTCCAGGTGCTTCGCTGTCCAGACGTTCGCGGTAATTTTCTCCCAGTTGATACAGAGAACGCAACAGACCATTGCATATAAAACAATTCCTCCTCTCCCAATCTGCTTGTGTTTGGTATGTATCAAGAGGAATATCTTTTTTTAAAAAAACACACAAATATTACATTGTGATTTCTTTAGATTTTTTCACACTGCATTTTATTCCATATTCTATATGCACGTAGTACTAGAAAACAGTGATATATCCCATATAAAATTAAAATCTACTCTAAAGGAGAGAGAGAGAAAACAAGAGTAGAAAGAAAGAGAAAGAAAATTGTAAGTTACAGTTTATCTTTCTTACCCATTCTTAGTCTTATTTTTGGAAATACCAGGATGAACTACAAACCCAGGGCAGTTGGAATGATAAATCTCCATTTTTTGGATCAGATTGATCTGCACCATCGAATCAGACTTTACCATGTCCTTTTTATGGTTAATTACATCTTCTATTTGATTTTCATTTGAGTGTGAAACGTTTATATATATATACTCTGCCACATATACAAAATGTCTCTTTTTTTGTCTTGATTTAGATTAAATCGAGTATCAACTGTTTACACCGACAACCCTCTAACCCTACACACTGAGGCTTGGGGAGAACTTTTAAATTAAACACTGTGGAGCTTTCAAAACTATCTGGAACAATAGATATTGTTTTTTTCTAAAACTGCAGAAGCCACTAAATTGCCTGGGGCTTTATTTTATTATTTTGTGGTATTTTCTAAATATGAAGTATAAGGACCCAGTGGGAAAGTTTGCATTGGATTTTAGTTATTTTGTTTGTGTGGTTCAAAGACAGACTTAGAATGTCCATGCTCCTCAATCCCTTCTAACACTCTACGTTTTCTCTTAGAGATATTATAAACTATTTTCCTTTATTTAGGGCATAAATGTCCAAGTTCGAAAGCTAAATAGTCACACATAACTAGCAATGGCTGCTTAGCTGTTACTAACTCACAAACTAATTCCACTAATGAGTTATTATCCCTCTTTGGATATGAGGTAAACTGGAGTGTCCATTTTAATTTTTTATTTCTTGAGGTAGAGACAGACGAAATATGGAAAAAATATACTCTGACATAAGTTTCAGGAAAAAAAAAACACAATTTACTTGAAACATTGACCAATTACCTTTGTGTTTATGTATCCAGGAGAGTGTGTCAGCAGCTTAACTTTCACTGCTCGTTGAGAAAAGTCATTGTCTACCACCTGGGAATTCACTTCTGAAGCTTTTCAAACATTTCAAATTCAGAGAAACATTGCTAGTTACCGGTGCAGAAATATAGCAACTCATAAGACAATACCCACGTATATTAACCATGTAAAACATGCAATCATATTTGCACTCAGCTGGGGTAATTCCTCAAATCAATATTTTAATGGATTCTCACATTATCCAAATACAAACTAGCCTAAAAACAGACTTTCATCAAAAAAGCTTAAAATGTGACAAACCCACTTACCCCTGAATGTTTATATATAACCACAGGACTGAAATTATGTACCTCCCTCTTTCCTATTAATATTAGTAGCTCCTGTTATATGGATGGAGTCAGGCTCCCAGGTCAACTTTTCAGCCAGAAAACCTGGATTCATGCTTGAATTTCACTTATTCTATTAGCATAAGTCACTTATTCCACAGAAGTAAGTTGTGGGTTTTGGGAAATGCCCATTGCAACAAATTCATTGAGGCAGAACTATGCCTGCACACACGTGGCTAATGGAGAAGCCCATGTTACTTGTGAACGTGCCTGTCACCATCAGAGGCATTTTTCTCTAGGAAAAGATGTGCCCCAGGTTCTGAACATGTTACACTACCTGTCGTCAAGAGGTTCATTTCTTTAGTTACTGCCTGGCACTATTCATTCTCCCACTTTGCCTCCCCACTCCACCTCTTTCTGGTCAATCAGTGAAAACTCCTGTGCCTTTTGACTGAGTGTTTCAATTGAAGGTCAGAATTCCAGATGAGCACGGGACTCCGGTCCGGCAATGCACCCTGCCCTGAGCAGAAACTCTGAGGATGTTCTGCCCAACACACACTTAGGAACCAGGCAGGCAGGGCTCCATGCCTCCTTTTCTTTACTCATAAAATAGGATAAACACACCCGTCTCCCACCCGACTTACCCCCTAGCAAGAAGAAATGAGAAAGTGCTGGGGGAGTGTTTTGAATCTGGAGGCAGAAGATGCCATGTAAGTAAACAGTAATTTTATTAATTGCCTCGAAATAGAAAATGTTGAGTTTAAATCAATGCTACTTTCTTCAGAGTAAACACTAAATATAACATCCAAAGCGATATGGTTAAATTTAACTTGCAGTTGCTTTTCAAGCTGGTGAGATACAATGAAAAATGGGGGATATTGCCAAATCTCATTTACTGCTTTCTTTCTTGTGAATAATATCTGTGCATTCAGGTCTTCATTATACTTCTCAATGGCTTAGGAATACCATTGTATCTGCTTATTCTTGATTTTTATCAATGGGAAAAATTATTAAATTCCCAAGCGACATTAACTACCATGATAATACACACTAGGGCTGCTGCACCCACCCACAGCTCTGCCACAATCCTCCTACCCTTCCTCCCTTCCTTCCTTCCTTCCTCCCTCCCTCCATCCCTCCAATCCTAACCATGTGTGTGCATGTGCACATGTGTGTGCTTGTGTATGTGTATGTCTTTCTCTAGGACTACAGCGTGCAATATGGCTGTCACTGACTGCTCGCAGTATGCCAAACAGCACTGAATGGGTTAATTGGCATTTTAAAAAGGTAATTGTGAAGTGTAACCGGCAGGGTTATCACCAGAATTGGGAGGTGGAATGTAGGTCTCCCACCCACTGGAGACTCTTACATCTTGAAGAGCAGGCTGAAGACAAAAGCGATGCTACCGCTGTTTCTTGATTTTCCCTTTCAGCCGCAACTGCTAACCCCCAATGCTCCCTTTTGAATTTACTGTATCAAGCCAGTAGTTACAGCAGAGTAGTATGTGCTCTGTCCTGACTACAGAATTACCTTGGGATTTGATTGTAGCATAAATATGCAGCAAATCATTGTATGTGTGGGGTTTTTAAATCATGCATAATGTATATACACAGAATTTGTTTGGAAAAGAACTAGGAAATGACTGGAGTCAACGAAACCAACATATTTTAAGACGTAGCCATGACTTTTAGTGGAATCTAACATTTTTAAATGCGCTTTTAAACAGGTAATTGCAAAGCACACATAAATGCCGTTTACTGCAGCTCATGATTATCACAAAATACAGATTCAGCTGCCACGCATGTCTGCCACTCGCACCCAAGGTAACTTCTTGGTTTAACTCTGAAAAGAAAGTGTTTTATTTGGTAGCTAGAACATCTTTCATTACATTTGAGTAAATGAAAGATAAGGAAAGGGAACTGTTAAAAAGGGATTTCTAAATGGTATGGCAAGCTAAAGGGGCAAATCATATTTTACCTTATACCAGGATTAAATGCTCACTTGTGCAGGCTCACACACAAATATGCACAGACACAGTACACTCTCTGAAGTCAAGAGACTATATCTTCTTTACCTTTCCATCCCTTGCCGTTCTCAGCACACTGCCATCGACATAATAGGTGTGCAAGATACATTGTCAAAATCAATGGCTTTGTGCAATGAAACAGAATTAGAAGAGAATCATTTACTTAAAATATTAAGGATTGTGAACTTTGACCACACTGAAATAGGCCAGTGGATGACTACCTAACTACTAAAACTCTGCAGTAATTCCAACTCAAGAGAAATAAAATTAAGTATAGAATAAGAATATATTTTCTTATGAGAATAGTTTTCTGGCAGTGGCCTTAATGTTCCCTTGATGTGGAAGAAAGCATTATTGTAAAGATATAAAAATCTCCCAAACACATGATGGATCTTTTCAATAAAAAAAAGAGATGATATCAATCTGCTCCCCACCCCTCACTCCTTTCACACACACCCTGTTCAATTATCCTATCTGTCCTTTGCTCGGCAGCCCAACTCTAAGATTCTTGGCTTGAGAACAACCCAGCACCTTCACCTTTGCTTGAATAGCAGAGTCAGTCTTGGCAGAAGGTGAGTGTAGCCCAGTGGTCAGTCAGAACCTGAAGTTTGGGCAATGCCACATACTCCCAAACACACACATGCATGCGCGCCCACGTGCCATCCCACCAGGAAACTCTGAATTGGCTTTCCCCTTCTGCAGCAGCCTGCAACAGTGCAGGAATCCATACCAGCCCCAGTCTTCTCTCCTGCAGGCAGCTTCTCTCTCAGGAGAAACAAAGTAGGGGGGATTGCAAAGGATCAATACCTCTTCTGGTGCAAACAGAAGGGTGAACAGAACTGTATTCATTTTGGACGATGAAAATTGCTCCTTTTTACCTCACCTCCTTGCTATTTATGAAAGAAATCTCAATTAATACTCAATTAGTATAATTAGCACCAATTTACTGTGACTTTAATAACTTGGGATAATTTCATTTAATCTAGTTCATATCCATAGCCAATATTACAACAATAAACAGTTGCATTCTTTTTTTTTTTTTTTTGGACTAATGTAGACTTATTTGCCCACTTTCCTTAATGGGAATTCATTTACAAGTACTGCCAATGTCCTCCTAACAGGTATGCATTTAAATGGTTTCCAGTAGGATTCTACTGTCAGCATCCGAAAACACGTGGACTGTGGGTTCCCCTTTTGCCTTCTGCATCTTTACTTACTTGTGCCCAAGCCTAATGCAGTATAATTGAAACAATTTTATTGTCTGGAGCTATTCATTGTAATGTTTCAATGACAGAAAATACTGGTCAATTTGACAAGTTAATATGACTTCCGTGGTCATTTGAACTCCTTTCAGCCATTGGGTGCTAAAATTGCTTGTCACCTCTTTTCACCTGCAAACGAAATTCAACCAGTATGTGAGGTTGACGGCGGGGGGGGGGGAGGGGAGGGAAGTGGAGAAAGTTTTCCACTGAAAAGCAGTTCTGTCAGGAGTAATTGCAAGTTCTGATAATTGATAGGACACTGCCCCTTTTTCAATGGCAAGATCTCTCGAAGCCACACTTGACTCTCCTGTGTGCCACCTTTATTAAAAGCTCCTAAACTTTGTGTCTTCCCTCATATGCTAAAGACTTGACCAGTCTCCTCTGTCCCCTTCCAAATATATAAAACGCTGTCCTTAAAAAAATACTGTCTTAGTCACTAAAGAAGAAAGTCATATGAATCATTTTCAAGATGACTTGCAAAGGCCATTTCCTAAAACGTGAGCAGGCCCATGTGTCCCAGCAGTAACCAAAGATGCTGGTCCTAAACTTCCTACTATTAATACAATCTCACACGACAAGGTTTCTACAGTAACTGCTTTGCAAGTAGGCTACTAAAAAAAATGGAATTATCTTTTTTATGCATATTTCTGGACCATTCCTCAGTGATCTTAAAATAGATTGCTTTAAATATAATGTTTTAAATAAGTTTACATCTAATAAAAAATCTACTTTTTCAACTAAATAGTTTATGGAGTTATTTCACCTAAATTGAGTTCAGATTGCATGGTGGGACCTAATGTCATTCTTTCTATATTTTTTCCAAGGAAACCCTAGATTCTAATGACACCCAGGAGGCCCTCAGTGTACGCCGCCTATTCCTACAATGACAAGAGCTTTCTCTACAGTTGTGGGTCTAATTTCTTCTTGAAAGATAACTTTTAAAATATTCTATTCTCTTTTTTTGTGTGGGCAGGGGAGAATTTAACTTTGCTTCTTTGGTTGCTGGCTCCCCTTGGTTCTGTAAATTCACCCTGGCTCTGCTTCTAGGATAGCATGACTACAGACATACACAACCTGTTCCACTTCCCATATTCCACTGTGCAGAGTCCTGGGTTGACTGTGGCTCCATACTTTGCCTTTAATCTTACCATTTTGTTTTTTAAGACTTCTCACTCTTTTGCACTGGAAATGTACCCTACCTCACAGAATCCACATACATCCTTCTGCTCACTCAGAACAAAAGCATGTAAATAAGTCATGAAAAGCCTGATATGTCAACTAGAAAAGTCAAAACAATTTGTAGATTTTTTAGAATGCTTTTACTGCACCTCTGAGGTTGTTCTGAAAAGGCAAAATCCAATTTAAATTTGTACCAAGAAATAAGTAGAATAGATTTATAACTTCCTCCACCTCCGCCCCAAACAGCCGCAATCTGGTCTGTGGATGAATGTTTTAGACTATAGATTCAAGATTTTCAATTAAAAGCAATTACATGGGACTCTTCTTATGAAGACCATGATGTTATCTTTGCTTGGATAGAGGCTAATGTTTTGCTGTTTCACATTTTTTGCTTTTTCTTGGTGCTTCTCAGACCTTCAACATGGGAATATGTATGCCAAACAAGGTTCCCCAGAACAGAAAGTGGCCTAATTATTAAAAGGAAGGGCCTTCCTACATGTGATGATCTATTTGTGCATAAGATTCTACAACTGTGAAAGGCCTCATGTACTACAGAAGGAAAAAACAGATGTAAAAAAGGAGGGAAATCAAAGTCCTCAGACAAGATACATCAGAGAGATTGCATAAGAAGGGAAGCATAGCTTTAGAGCCTCCAGAATTCTTGACCAAAGAAGTATTAGTCCAAGGTCTACATCAAAAGAAAGTGGTGTCTGTGTCATCACTAGCCTTCACTGTGATATTTTGCCCTTAGTCTCAGAGTAATCAAAAGTCATGCTCAAAAAAAAAAAAAAAAAAGGCTATCTCTTTAAAATTAGATCATCACTCTGTATTAACATGCAGAATGAGTTGTCAGTTGACCAAGCAACAAATGTACTTCCTCATATCCTCATTTTCACTTCTATCTATGAATATTTTAAAACCCTAATGTGCGCTTGGCCATTTGGGTTTTAAGCGAAGACTTATCACAGTGTAAAACCCTTCATTTTTATCCCTTAGCTGAGGGCTTCTTTTTCCCTTTTCCAGGGTGTCATTAAAAATCTGATGCCAAGAGCTGGGACTTGGCAAGGTTTGCAATATAATTTGCAATCTGCAGTGTTTGCTGGCTAGCCCCCACCACCCCCCCCCCTTTATTTTATTTTTTTCCCCTTACCAGCCTGCCTGCTAGAGTCAATAGGGGGCATCGCTCATCTGTCTAAAAGAAAAATAGCAGCATACTAATTAGAATTCTATTTGCCAGAAGCCTCGGAGTTGCTGTGCTTATAGATTTCAAGCTTCTTTTGTTTGAATTAAATTGCCAACTTTTTTTTCTTCCTTCTTTGCAGTAGCATGAGAGAGCGGGTGCCTTATTTGATTGAAGGGGAGTAGGGGGAAGGTTGCATGCGGGAAGAGTCTTAGCTATGGAAATGCTGAGGAAATGTCAGAGTTGTGTTTTAAAATGCCTGGTATGCTTTTCAGGGGCTGACTCCTGTCTTTTGCAGAATTGTTTTGGGGGAACTGGTGGGAAGGTGGAGAAGTTCAAAGGGCGGAGGCTAGCTCTGGAGCAGAGGCCCCCAGCCTGATGCTAAAATTCTGGGGGCGAGCTGACACACTCGCCCCGCAAAGCGAGATTGTTCATGCTCAGATGAAAACCTTGAGCTGGGATCACAAAGTTGGTTCATAATGGAACACACAGTCTCTCTTGCTCTGTTGAATATTCCTCTCATGGGTGGGGAGAGGAAACTGGCAAGACCAAGATGCAAAGAATCCACCATCTTTAATAGTAGCCTGTTTTTACGACTCTTTAATATAAACTTCTCGTGGTATCTTTTTAAAATGTCAAGGTTTCCCATGAAGAATCTGAAGGCAATGTTCATGTTCTATTTCAAAAATTACACACAGCAGAAAATGTGGGGTCCCAGAAAAGTACCAAAAATGTCTTGATGAGGAGCATAAAATGATTCAGCATAATCCCATTGTCAGGAATTGCCATGTAAGTCCCAGTGTATCCCTCAATCCGATAAAGTCCTGGAACTAACCAAATGGAAGGCTAGACCTATGATTCCAACCCCACAGACACTTAGCAATTTGGCTCTGAACTAAGCTAATATAAAGGCTCACAGCAGCTCATTATTGAGTTAATTATCCTTTGAAACTCAAGAAACAAGAAACACAGACCCTATTGGATATTTAAGAACTTGGCAATGAAATTTACAGTCCAAATGCAATTGTCTATAAAATAATGAGATATATTATATGTGAATGTGTGAAGATAATGTAGTATTATATATCATAAAACTGTATTGAGTGACACAACATAGGGACTGGGGTTCCTACTTTTAAGTAATTTTCTTATGAGGGAGATATTTCATTATAAAGCACTCCAGTGCCAGGCCCAATGTCTATGGTGAAAAAATTGTTCATTTTTGCACCACAGACATTGAGCATTGTCTATGGAGTACTGCATCTACCCCCATCTTCCAAAGAAACATGTCTCTTCCTGAATGTTTAAAGAGTATGATCACCTGGCAAAGTGTGAAAAACCCATGAATTTTTAAAAAATGAACCATAACCTCTATTGTTAGTGCCAACTTCTTAGCTACTTAGAGTATTTCTGTTTTTCTTTATTAGACCATCCAATTCAAGAGAAAAAGGATGATCTCTTATATTGGTGGACCTGTGAATTACATGGGAGACAGTTCAAAGTAATTATCTCAAAGAAATTTGCTGACCAGAATATCTGCCTGAACTCAAAATGCTTACAGATGTTAGAAACACATTCCTTAGAAGTGACACATTTTAATTGAAGTAGTTCTGGGATGCATCTCGCCTAAGCAAGAACTTACTTTGCACATCTCTCAAGAAGCAAACATTTTAAGATGTTTAGAAATGATTATATCCCGTACTTGAAATAGACATTTTTTGTTACACATCTATTTTTTTTTCTCCTTCTATACACTCCATTCAATTTTGTAATAGCACTTAAAGCTGGAAAGCAAAATATTGATGCTTACAATATCGGGCAAAGCTGCGAGCCAACTTCACTCACATCTTCTTGAATTACTTTTCCAATTCTAAGGCTCTCAGCATCCAGTTCTCCTTTATCTGTTCTTGTTATAAAATGTGGCAGGAGGCAGAGTGGCAGAATGACCCACAAGATGGCACCTGTCACCAGGGGATTTTTCCTGCATTCTGTAGGCCAAATTTTGTTTGAACTCACTGTGGCCTCTGTCATATCCTCAATTTCCCTCCACTCTTAGCCCTACCTCTTAATCCCCTTGGTGCAGGCTGAGGCTGTTTACCCAGCTCCTGAAACCTTTTCCTTCAAGAAGCCAAAGTCAAACTTGAATTTGAAATCTGGTCTCAGAATGAAGCAGCAGCAACCGCGACCAGGTACTGGATGTTGGGGTGCCATAGCAGCCTTCTTGTGCTCAGAGCCAGTGATGGAAATGATTGCTTTTTAACACTGATTTTCCCTGTGGCATGACCCCCAAGCCACACAGACCCTAAGCCTCAAGATAAAGGAAGCTGATTGCAACACTAATGAAACTAAAGGATTTTGGTTTCTTTTAAGGCAGATGCATGACAAATGGATGAAATACAAGTGTCTTGAGATGGGCCTGCTGCTTTTAACCATGGCTAGAATTAAGCACACATCTATGTATGTTACATCCAAATTCTTCCTTTGAAAAGGAGTCAAAAATCTAATAAAGGAAAAGGATAATGCTTTTGAAGAACCAAGAAGTTTTTTTAAAAAATAACTTTTCTCACACAAAACAAGTATAAAAATAATTTTATGATGTGTTGGGCAACTTAGAAACAGTTTCTCCAGCCACTAAAACTGTGTGATTTGGAGGAATCTGAGTATCTAGGAATTCGTTAAGCAAGTGATTATATGTCAGTGTATTAAGTCAGTCAGTATGTGCAGAAAGACCCCGTAACTGTGCTGGCCAAAGGTTAGTTTTATGTTCAGAACCATGAAACGTCTTTAAATGTTAAAGCCGTTAACTTAGTAACATGAGGAAGAGGAGGCATATTACTTTATCAATATTCTTTGAAATAAACTCAATTCGAATAACAAGAATTTTTGTTTCATATTAATTAACTAGACTATTAGAAATAATTACAAGCCAGGCTGGAAAAGGAGGGACAGTGCAGGCAGGAGCTGGTGAGGAGGCCACTCATTCACGCTGGAGCAGAGGCTTCATCTTATTCTGGTGGTGTCCAGGGAAACTGACAACTTCTCTGGACCAGCAGCCTGACACCTCTGCCTCTTTCTTTACCCCTGCCTCGCCAAGGCAGAGAAGGCGATAGAGGAAGCCTACCAGTGGCAGAGCACAGTGACCCATTGTGTGACAAGCCCCCGCCTCTTCCCTCAGCCCCTCAGGCAGGCGGGGACTGTGGCTGTCCACAGTTCCACTGAGTTCCCTCAGCATCTCAGCAATGGCGCTGAAAAGGGTCTTGAAGCATTGTAATTAAACTCATCTACAGCTGCTGTAATGAAACAAATCAGAGAAATGCAATGCATGTCAAGGACAGCTAACGTTTGTGCCTTTTCATAATCTTTTGTTTAATCATTGTTATTTCTGTGTTTCCTGTGTGAACACCATTACTTCGGCTTCTTTTAACTACCTTCTGCTCACTTGGGAGTCATTTTTAAGGTCAGCCAGTATACATTAATCCTGCCTCAAGTAAAACTGTACTCCTCATGATAGAAACGACAGGCCTATACAATAACACATGAAAAAGTCATTTATTATTTATTTTTAAAAAGCAAAAGGAATAGGCTGTCATTTTGCACATTACACAAGTGCTATATGAACACTGCAGAGGTAGGGGTGTGTGGGTGTGTATGGGGTGTGTGTGTGTGTGTGTTTATTACAGAAATACTATCCCCTATAATATCTCCTTGCTTTTCTGGTTATTTTAGACTTTCTGCAATAGAGGAACAAACAATCACATTTTCACAGCATTCAAATGGAATACCAATGATATCTTTCCTTTAAATTTGTCACCCATTTGCTTCTAGTGTTTGATGCTCTGCCTCTCCCGACAGATAAGTCATGTCTTTTCTTCCCTGAGAGATTGAACCTCGCAAAGAGGCAGGAAGAGGAGCAAGAAGGAGAAGCTGAGATCTTTACTGTGTGTGCGTTTATCTGTCTCTAAGTAGGACTTGAATATAATTCAGCAAGACACTCCTCTCCCTTTTGAGCCGGGCACAAAAACAAGCTCATGAAATCAAACAAGAGGGCAAGAGCTTATCTTCCCCCCAACAAATTTATCAAGAGAGAGTTTGTGGTGGGCTTATGAAACTGTCATGGAGGGACAAGGTAGAGATCAAATGTACTGTGAGTAAGGAAACGAAGCACAAACTTTGCCCAGAGCTTGGGGACAATGATGCTCAAAGATTAACCCACCCTCTCAATTAACACCTCACATGAAAATCCCCGCAAGGTCATGGGATCTGTGCTTCCGTGCGGTCAATCAGCGCCGCCCGTCTCCATACAAACTGAGATCGAATGCAGAATTAACACCGGTCCCCAAGCCCTCGCTCACAGACTCACGTCAGATTAAGCCCTTGCACAGAGAAGATATGAAAAGCATTTCTAATTAGGGTCTGAGGTTACTGGTTAAAATGCAGTCGAGCAGTCTACCAACCATTCTTCTCTTTTTTTATAATTTTAATTAAACTCAGATACTATTTAATTCCTACCTGCATAGATTTAGTGCTACTTGAATGCAAACCTGATAAAGAATACTCCTGATCCCCACTTAGCTGCCACAAGGACTTATTAAAGAGGGGGTGACTGTCTCCAAGATCTTCCAGGAGTCCCTTTGCAATAATTACTTTTCTATCAAATGAAAAGCATAATATTTTTCCGTAAATAGGTTTTTTCCCTGTGAATCTTTGACTTTCCTACTCTCTTGACAAAATTGTAATTATAACTTCACTGTAGGGGTTACTTTTCATCAGGCTAGCCCTTAGAATGCTTTTTCTTGCACACCAAAGCTCTGTTTCCTCGTGGCTTACCGTAACTCGAGATAGACACTAGAGAATTTCTCCTACAAATGCATCACTAATTAGATGTGGATGTGTTGCTTCTGTATTTAAAAAATGCCGTTGACCAGATCCTATTTGAATTATTAGGAATTCTGCAGTGTGTCTGAGTCCTTCTGCCATAGTCTGATTAGTAGTCTAGAGCCTTGGTACCAATTTTTAATATCTGCAGTGACCCCAGAAGCCTTAAACAACATCTTCGGCATACTAAAGCCTCGTTACTCCAAAGCACAGGTCTGAATAATTCAGGATCTGTGACGGCAGTTCTGCCCTCATGAAACCATTTGGGAGACTTTGGGATTCTAGAATCTGTAATGCTGATTTCTTTTCCATGGCCTTTCTATTTCTCTCCCAGTGGTAGCTTCAAATAGCCACTGCTTCAAAAATATTTTTCTAAAGTCTTGCTGGAATAATAACAATATCTGAATGTATCCAAATAAGTTTCTATTTTAAGTAATTGTAGCAGAACTCCTGCTTAATTATGTAGGCCTAAAACCTCCCTTCGACTGGGTGGCAGTTAAAATATACTCTCGTTTGATTTCTTAAAAGTGTTATTTGCCATTTTTAAGATTAAATAACGTGAAAACAGGATGTGCTATCATTAGACAATCTATTTTACATATAAGGAAAGACACTTTGAATAAATGATATGTGAAGAAATGTGCTTTAGATTTCTACTGATTGGATACCAATCTAAACACAAGATTTGGAAAAGTTTGGACCCTTAGAATAACCAGAGCTTTAGGGACCAGAAAGTACAAAATTTTAAAGGACTAGACTCAAACGTTTTTCCTCTCCCCTTTTTTTTTCTCCATAAGCCACTAGCTGTAACTCAGAAGTACCCAAAAAGAGTCAGACTCTCAAGCAGTCAACCGGTAAACTGGGACCAGGGCATTAGTGAGGGGGTGTGCTCAGTGCTGTTTACAGACGTGCTCTCTGGAAGTTGCTTGAGACTCTGCTACAAAGGACCAAGTCTTAGACCAAGCATTTTGCCTGAGTCTCAGAACGTGAAGCTGGTGATTTGGCACACGCATTTCATCAACAACAGGCTCTACCCTCCTCCATACAGCAAGTGCAAGAACATGTTATGGGGCAAGAAGAACTCGCCGAGGTTAGGGTAACACTCTGTCTCCTCAAAGTTTCTTTCCTAGGCCCCTTTTTCTGTCCTCACTACCACGAGTCCATATCCTTCTTTACCAGTCTGTCACCTGGATTATTGCAAGAGATTAATAATTGCCCTCTCTCCTCCTAATGTGTTTCTCTTCTACTATAATCCATATTCATCCAATGATGCATACTTCTCCTGGTTCCCATTTTTTACAGAATACCTTCACATCTATCACCTACCTAGTTGGCAAACCATGTGGATTATACATCTCCATGAAGCTACCATCCAACTCTACAATATATGCGCAGAAACTTGAACACATTTTCTTTTTTTTTTTTTTCCTGAACTATAAAAGATCAGGGGAAAGCGCGAATGCAGTCCCCCAGTACCACAATTATGCAGTCAAGTTTCCCACATTTGGGGAAATCACAGGGGTCAGCACATCCGGAGTGCAATGGATAAGCCTCGCCCTGGGAAAACCACCTTCGTGATCATGGTATCTCCCCTGCCAGGGAAGTATAATTTGAACACATTTTGAATTTTCCTATCTCAAGGTTTGGAAGGACAGCACAGCAACATGATAAAGAACAGACTGAGGCTGCATGTGGTGGCTCATGCCTGTAATCCCAGCACTTTGGGAGCCAAGGCAGGCAGATCTCCCTGAGGTCAGGAGTTCAAGATCAACTTGGTCAACATGGTGAAACCCTGTCTCTACTAAAAATATAAAAATCAGCTGGGTGTGGTGGTGTGTGCCTGTAATCCCAGCTACTTGGGAGGCTGAGGCAGGAGAATAGCTTGAACCTGGAAATAGGAGGTTGCAGTGAGCCAAGATCACGCCACTGCACTCCAGCCTGGGTGACAGAGTGAGATTCAGTCTCAAAAAGAAAAAAAAAACCAGACTTGCATCCTCATTCCCCAATTCACTTAGCTGGGTGACTGTGAGAAAGTTACTTAACCTCTTGGTACCTCACTTTCCTCATCTGTAAACTGGAGCTAAGTATTCCTACCTATTCACAGAATGGATGTGCAAAAAAGAGGGTTAGAGCTTGTAAAGGGCTTAGAACAATGCCTGGCACAAAGTAAGCACTTCAGTATTGCTCTTTTTAAAAATATCATTTAAGCCCCTCCTCCCTTGCCTAGAAAGCCTTTTTCTCTGTTGAATACCCAGTGTTCTTTTAAGACCTCCTGGTGCTGTCAGTGAAAATGGGGGAACTCTTTCTCTTCCATGGGCTCCTTCCAGCATCTAAGACACCCTGGCATTTATTACAGTTGTCTAAGCAGGTTGGCAGTTCTCCGGCTATATGCCATGAAACAAGACCAGTTGGCCTCAAGTTTTGACCAGAGGGTAAAATGTTCTCAAGCTGCAACTGAGGATGCATGCTGTCCTGGGAATGTCAGACAGGCCAGAGCATGAGCTCCTGGAGGGCAGCCTGGGTCTGCTTCATCTTTGCATCTCCCATCGCTCCAAGCACAGTGCTGTGAGCAGAGCAGATGCTCAGTAAATGTTTGTTAAATTAAATCTCAGGCAATTTGCTTCGATTTACTTAGAACTCCCTGGGTAAGTAATCAGTTTCTATACCATTCAATGAGTTTTTAATAGCATTTACATTAGACTCACTGTATAGGTTAATCAAAACCAGCTCTCCTAGTCCCTGGTTTAGACTGAGAGATTTCAACACAAAGACTCAGGTCAGTGCCTTTGCCCATCTTAACAGAGACTGAAACGAAGTGGGAGAAGCCCTAACTCTCTGTAAATTTCTCTCCCATTTGCTAAACAGGCAATATAGAAAAGGACCCATCTGACAGGCCAATGGAATCAAAGATTTGTTTTCCATGGGACCATGTTCCAATGAATGACCAGTTGTCTAAATTGTTGAAATGAATTGATTGCTTTTAGAAGGCTTCACATTTTCAGAAATTATGGAACATCATTTCAGGGTTTGTTGAAAATGTTCAAGTACTTGAAACTCAGAAAAAGACAAAAAGAGGGCCCAAAATTTAAACCCAAAGATTATTACACATATTTCTAATTACATCTGCTCCATGATGTAGTTCTCTTGACTAAATTCCACGGTACTCAAATATAAAAAAGAAGAAAATTGGAGGTATAGGCTTATAGGTAAACAGAAAGATGAATGAAA
Organism: Aotus nancymaae; assembly: GCF_030222135.1. Classification (NCBI taxonomy): domain Eukaryota; kingdom Metazoa; phylum Chordata; class Mammalia; order Primates; family Aotidae; genus Aotus; species Aotus nancymaae. Next base: position 114,368,878 of record NW_026988425.1, read on the forward strand.
ACTTAGATGACTAAACATAGAGAAGGTATTTTTTGAGGATCAAATGCTGTCAACAAGATTGTGAAAGTCATTAGATGCATTAATCTTTTGCCAGTTTTCTTGTTTGAAAAGAGATTTCTAGGCTTCCTTGATTGAAATAAATATTGATTTGATTAGCACATATTGATTACATATAATGTAGAAAACATCAACATTATATTAACAAAATAAATTCCTCCAATGGTAACACCTGGAAATTAAAAGCAATGTTTGAGAAACACCTCGTGCCAAGGTCTTGGTTATGTTATCTCCTTTCATTCTCACATGGCTTTCAAAATTTCCCAATTACCCAACTGTGTAATGTACCTTCAGATAATTAAATGGGTTGACATTCTAAATGAGATCGTAACCACAAATACTGAAACTTTAAAAGAGCTCTTCCAATTCTGTATGACAGTTAAGATTTCCATTGTACAGATGAAAAAACTGAGGTTCAAAGAGCAGTAACGTGTACTGTTGCACAAGCAGAAAACGAGAGATGTTTAAACCTCAGCATCTCTAATCTGAAGTCCAAGTGCTTTCCCCTACACTAGTGTGATTCTTTCCTCAAGAACTGTCCCATTTATTCATCTACGCATTCATTGAGGAAATATCTATTGGAAGCCATCGATATGATTATCATTTTTTACAGGCTTTAGGAACACAGCAAATAACAAAACAAAATTCCACCTTTCCTTCCCCACCAGGACACAGGAGATATTGGTGGTGGAGACAGACTGGACTTTCTTCCCCACCACCACTGTCATTCCGCTTCCTTCCAGTATCTTTTGTGTCTAATGTTTACATCATAATAACAAGCCTGCTTTGCCTTTTACTAGACTAGAAGTGGGGAACTAGACATCAGGATATTATCTTTTTTGAAAAAAGATACTTTCCATAATATTGTCCACCATGATTTTCCCTTTGGTTATAACAGTTTCAAAGACAGAAGAATTTGTGATGGCAGAAATAAGTGAGTATGAGAGAGACATGTGAAACCTATGTCTACGGTACTTTCTACCTTTAGGCAAATGTTTACCAATGATTAGCTTAGCCAAGTCATATGCCTAAAAAGGATGTTCCACATATTTTCCTTCCAGGCATCCATTTGACCCAAAGACACATACTCCATGCACAACATTTCAGATTAATGAGTGAAGGTCCACAGCAAGGCCAGGTTAATATATTTCCTTGTTGCTGAATCTGATAATTTCCATCGGCTATATCATGCATTAATGTCCCAGAGCTTTTAAGTTGCTTAAAACAGTAAATATGAAAATCACAAAAGATTTTATTTCTCCTAAAGGCCCTATAAAGCAAAAGTTGCAAAAGCAATGTTCAATAACAGAACGTCAACAATGACAATATAATAAGGATAGGCAATGCTCTACCAAATACATAATTAATATTTTAATTATTTTTCTCTGTAATATCTGCATCCTACTGTGCAAAGTAACTGGGTCTCGTAATTTTCAAAGATGACAAGATTATCATTATTAATGTTCTAGGACACATGTATTTATTTTTAATATTATTAATGTTACTAATGATGGAGAATACAAAACTCATTATGAGATAAGGAGGTGGTTCTTTCTGTTGAGTCCAATTGGGTCTCAGAATTTAACATTCCATACTGATTAATAATTTATCTGTGGCTTAAACCAACTTTTTCTGTATCCCAGTTGTATATCCACATGTATATTTGTCTACTAATTTCAAAGAGCTCTAAAAATAATTGGCCAATTATCTCACACAGATCGTTTTGATTGAGATGATGAGAATTCTAGAAATTATAAACATCAGAGTGCTTGTTTTATGCTTTTCTTTTTTCTCCAAAATTTTTTTTTCTGGCAGAGGAAAATCTTTGCCTTCTCAGCCTTAGATCTCAGCAATATACGACTGGTTAAATCTGTGGAACATTTAAAATAGTTTGTTTCCAAAAATTCAAGGCTGTCCATAAATAGTACTACGCTTCTTGTGCCCTGGAGATTCGAGGTTCAATACGTAGCTACTCCCTTCACATGGTTACTGAGCACTTCAAATGTGGCTATTGAGTTTACTTTTGCCATAAGTGAAAATTGATCTCTGGTTTTTGAAGACTTAGTATTAAAAAAAAAAACAAATCTAATTAATAATGTCTTCATATTTATTATACATTTATGTAAGAATATTTTGGACATATTGCTCTATATAAAATATTATTATTTTTTACTTTTAAAATGTGACTACAAGAAATTACATATGTAGGTCAAATATTTCTACTGGGCAGTGCTCCTCTACAGGTCAATCTTTGGAACTGGTTATTAGCCCATTTTACAGATCAGAAAATTCAGGTCACAGACCATGAGCGATGGACTGGGGATATGAATTCAGACCATTTGGCTCTAGAAACCATGCTCTAGACCCTGTACAATATTTCCTCAGAAGCAGGCTAAGACCCCAGAGACTCGATTCCTTCCCCATGGATAGCCTGAACTCAGTAGCTTATGAGAGAAGTCCAGAACCATCAGTGCTCCAGCACCTGAAAAAAATGTCCCAAAGAAGACAAACAACTCCAAGATAGGATGGCAACAACCGTGGTTATGTAAAAATATTCTCAGACAAGACGTGGACATTGTCTATAAATGAAAACAAGGACCAATTTTTGTTGAGTTAATTCTGCAGGAAAGGCAGGGACTATCAGCATGCTTCTCGGCCCCGTATTTGCATCGGTGACTGGCACTCTATTAGGATTGGTATCAAGGGGGTGGGATCCTGGTTTCCCTGGATTTGGGCCTTTCATGCCTTCTGATTGATAGCTTCTACTTGTAAAGCGGTCACCCGCGCAGCTGTCTCGTGCTCCTGTCCGCCTTTCCACTGCAGTTGATGCAATTCTGGTTTCATTCATCAGCCCTCTTGAATAGCAACATCCTCCAGTTGGAGGAAAACCTGCTGTCACCATGCATGGCCCACATTTGCATGCACGCACTGTCCTGCCAAGCACTCGGTGGCACTGTGTCTGCCAACTGACAGGCAGCTCGTGGATCCCATCCCTGATAAGTTTTCTAGTTTCTCAAATTATCTGTGTTTTACTTCGCTTTCATGCTCAAAGCATAACAAATGTCTTTGATATGTTTCTGTGTGCCGTGGAATGCCAATGGCGTCAATTGAACTGTATCACACCGTGGAAAAAGCTGTTTTGCAGAGCCTCAATTGGCCATAAGCTATAAATATCTGCTGTTTCATGATGGCTTTGATTGCTACATAAACTCTGATCATTAAACATTGATCAAAGATGGCTTGTGATCAAATGGCATTATGCTATGATGATATGGATGCAATAGGCAAGGGTCAGGATCAGGTGTTCTGTATACACCCATGCCCTCATTGTGGGCAGGCTACCCCTAGGCTCAGATGTGTCTGTTTTTTGGTCTTTCGGGGCAATTTTAATGCATTATCCTAGAATTGTTATGGCTTATGTTTCTTTGGAAACATAAAACGTTTCTACCTTTTAGGAACACTTACAAACATAGGAAGATGATGAGTTGTGAAGAAATAAACAAATTGCAAAACAGACAAGGCACACAAATATAGATGGAGGGTTAGATAGACAGGCAGATGAGTAGCCTTCTACACATTTAAATAACTTTTTATTTCTCATATTGGCAAGTAATAGCTGTTGATTGTAGAAAATTTGAAAAATACAGAAAAAAATTATGCCAGGCCTAGGAAACAGAAATAATTTACTCTATTAACATTTTCATTTGCATCCTTTCATTTTTTGCTATTCACAAATACAGGTTTTCCAGGCATTGGAATATACTTTGTCTCTGACCATGTCACACATAAGAGTGCCCTTAGAACTTTTTTTTTTCACTTGCATACTTATCTTGAACATTTCTCTGTGGCATTATTCTTTAAGAATACATGTAGTATCTCCATTGTAAATCATGTGGATGTTCCATAATTAATTTAACTCCCCTACAGTTGGATATAAATGTCTTTTTTTCTTTATCTCTATAGGCTACCTAGCACATTGAGATCACTAAATAGAATACAGGTTGAAATGGACTGATATAAATTAAATAAGTAGTCTAAAGAGCAACTTTCCTACAAAAAAAATTTGTATTCACATCCAACATTGCAAATGAAACCAAAATTTCTAAGTGAATTAAAGTCACTGGGGATTTTTTAAAATATGCATTTTTTTCCTTGCTCAGTCGTATCTCAATGGAGAATTATCTCTCCCACTTACAGTTGATATATGCTGTTTTCCATTTCCTCAGAAAACTCCCATAGACATCGAATTTACCCTGATTGTTTGCCTCTAAAATCAGAGTTTTGTTTGTAGTAATTACAATTTAGATGTAAGATAATTAGCAAAATTCCAAAGTAGTGATCAGATTGTGAATGTGCTACCTGATTAGGGCATTACAATCATTTACTGTTCAATTTCTATGATGTCAGAACAACTAAATAAATGTAAAATGGCTGCCTAGTATTGTCAGGAAAAGAGAGTAAATGGCGTTTGGCCTAATGGAAATAGTGCTGAGTAACAAATTAGTTCTCTCATCTTAAAGAATGAAGGTTAACTAGAAGATCTCTAACTTCTTTTCCCCTGAAATGTTATGAACTGTTCATACTTCAATTCTCCATTCTCAGACAAAATCAAGTCTCAAATATTGAGCAAATTGAACAGGCTTCCCTTAAAAAAATAAAGACCACATTTAAGTGTATGAAGTGTATGGAGATACAGATATAGAGAAATCAATAGATATAGACAGAGGTACAGATGTCGAAATAGATACCGATACCGATAGATATTTGTATATATTTGCTTCAGTGCCCTGCCCCAGTAGACCTCATCACCCAATATTCATGCCTTCCTTTAAAACTGGGCTGAGCCCTGTAAGCTACTTTAACCAATAAAATGTGGCATAAGTAATGCTGTCTGAAGTGCTGTCTCATACTCAATGCTTGATACATTCTGGATACATCTGCTTTTGCACTCTTCGAAGCCAGCTGCCACGTAAGCTGTCTAAGTGCCCTTAGACTACCATGTTATGAGGAAGCCCAAGCAGCCTATTTCTATGCCTAGAGAACGATGGTCTCAGTCAGCTTCCCCCAGTGGAGCTCCTATTTAGCACTTACTGCCAGTCAGGTGAATTAGACCATTTTGGACCTTTCAACCACCTCACCACCCAAGTGACACCATGCAAACAAGAAATGCCTGGTCAACTTAAATAATCATGAAAAATAAGTGTTGTTTTAAGCCCCTAAGTTTTGTAATAACTTATTATGCAGCAATAGAAAATGACATACAGTATTCACAAACTACACATCGAACAAAGGACTAATATCCAGAATCTATAAGGGACTTAAACAAGTCAACAAGGAAGAACCCAACAACCCCATTAATTATTAGGCAAAGGACATGAGCAGACACTTCTCAAAAGAAGACACACAAGGGGCCAAGAAGCATATGAAAAAATGCTCATCGTCACTAATCATCAGAGAAATACATGTAAAACCATAATGAGAAACCATCACATACCAGGCAGAATGGCTATTATTAAAAAAACATATAATAATAAACCAACTAGATGTTGGTAAGGCTGACACCTCGAAGAAAAGGAAACACTTATGCATTGTTGGTGGATAAATGTAATGTAAATTAGTTCAACCACCCGCAGTTAGAGATTTCTCAAAGAACTAACAATAGAACTACCATTCAACCTAGCATCCTCATTACTGGGTATAAACCAAAAAGAAAATAAGTTGTTCTACCAAAAAAATACATGCACTTGCACCTTCATTTTGAAACTTTTCACAAAAGTAAAGACATGAAATCAACCTAGATGTCCATGAATAATGGAATGGGGCCAGGCATGGTGGCCCATGCCTGTAATCCTAGCACTTTGGGAGGCAGAGGCGAATGGATCACTTGAGGTCAGGAGTTCAAGACGAGCCTGGCCAACATGGCGAAAACCCACCTCTACTAAATATACAAAAATTAGCGGGGCATGGTGGTGTGTGCCTGTAATCCTAGCTACTTAGGAGGCTTAAGAAGGAGAATCATTTGAACCCGGAAGGCGGAGGTTGCAGTGAGCTGAGATTGCACCACTGCACTCTAGCCTGGGCAACAAAGCAAGACTTCTTTACAACAAACAAGCAAACAAACAAAACCCAATGGAATGGGAAAATGTGGTACATATACCTTGGAATACTATGCAGCCATAAAAAAAAAGAATAAAATTGTGTCCTTTGCAGCAACATGGATGCAGCCAGAGGCCATTATCCTAAGTGAATTATCACAGGGATAGGAAACCAAATACCACATGTTCTCACTTACAAGTGGAGCTAAACATTGGCTACATATGGGCATAAAGATGAAACAATAAGTGCCGGAGACTACTGGAGAGGGGAAGGAGAGAGGGGTTGTAAAGCTACCTGTGGGGTACTATGCTCACTACCTGGTACCTCAATCATACTCCAAACCTCAGCCTCTCACTCTACCCATGGAACAAACATGCACAGGTACCCCCTGAATCTAAAGGAAAAGTTGAAAAAACAAAAAAGGGAAAATGATATATTTTAATGGCTTTGGAGAATACAGAATAGAATAAGATGTAATTTTTTCATATTTGAAAAATATGAAAAATGACTAGCATATATATGCATAAGTGTGTATGTGTGTGTATTTTTGTGCATATTACTATAATAGTAAAAATAATATGACTCAGTTTAAAAACAAAATTACATCTTTTTACTTGAGACAGATTTCTTGCATTCTTTATCGTTGGGGTGGTTATGCGAGTCATTAGATTCTTGAATTATCATGAGGAATATTTTGTTTATGCTTTTCCTATGATAGATTCAAATGAACAGATTCATGAATACACTTTCACTCTAGGTGAGAATAAATTGCATTCCAAAGTCACACGTTAAATTGAGTGGTGTTTGTGCTCACCAAGTTCTGAGTGCATAATACATGTGATAAATGTAACTGACTTGGCACTGATGTGACAGGGCCCAGTGGGCCAGTGGGTGGAAACAAAAGTGCCAGATTCTGCCATCGAGAAGGATGATAGGTGGTTATATCCTTCTAACTGGCCTTCAGAAAAAAAATTAAGAGTAGAAACTTCTCCCTGCAACATAAGATCTCAGAAGAGCAGACAGGCCAGCCAGGGCCAGAGTCTTTCAGATCTCCACAGTGAATTGGGTCTGAGGGTGTTCCTTGAGACATCTCAACTAGATAGATTGAATTTATAACCAAGCAGCAACAACAACAAAAAATTCGATTCAGAAGGCAGAGCCTAGAGCCTCCTTCAAGGGCACCCCCCCCCCCCCGATGAGCTTGCTCATCCCCCTACTCACAGACTTCAAGAAAAGGGCATAGAAGTATATCCTTCTGTGACTTGAAACAAAAGACCAATCCTTCTCAGATTAAATGAGAAGAATTACTTACATCAAATCAGAATAAATAGAAGGTCTAGTCAAAACTTCTCAAGTTAGATTTGTCCAAAATTTTTCATTAGTAAAACTTCAAACATATTACATTAAAAAGAAAGAAGGAAAGGAAGAAAGGAAGGAAAGAAAGGAAGAAGGAAAGCAAGCAACTAGCTGAACTCATAAAGCTACAAGTAGACTGGAAGTGACCAGAGGCAGAGGGGGATGGGGAGGGTGTGTTCGTCCATTTGCATTGTTATAAAGAAATACCTGAGGCTGGGTAACTTATACAGAAGAGAGGTTTATTTTGGCTCATGGTTCTGCAGGCTATACACAAAGCATAGTGCCAGCATCTGCTTCTGATAAGGGCCTCAGGAAGCTTCCAATCATGGCAGAAGGTGAAGGGGAACCAGTGTGTCATGTGATGAGAGAGGAAGCAAGAGAGAAGTGCCAGGCTCTTTTAAACCAGATCTCACATGAACTCATAAAGTGAGAAAGTACTCAATCCCATGAGGACAACACCAAGCCATTCGTGAAGGATCCGCCCCCAGGACCCTAACACTGCCCGCTAGGCCAACCTCCAACATTGGAGGTTACACTGCAACTTGAGATTTGGAGGAGACAAACATCCAAACTATATCATGGGTTTAGGGAGATATTGGTCCAAGGGCACAAAATTTTGGTCAGAAAAAGAAATAATAAGTTCAAGTGTTCTGTTGCACAATATGGTGATTGTAGTTAATAATGATGCATTTTATGCTAGAAAATTGCCAAGAAAGTAGATTTTAAGTGTTCTCACCATAAAAAAAAAATTGCAAGTATGTGAGGTAATGCATATGTTAATTACCTTGATGTAGCCATTCTGCCATGTATACGTATATCAAAACATCATGTTCAACACCGTATGTATCTACAATTTTCAATTTAAAAATAAATAAAATAAAAAAGTGGGGGAAAGGAAGGAACTCTGCATACTATATTTGTTAACTATTGCTACGGTGCACACCAACATAGAACTCAGTGGCTTTAAACAGCATTTATTATTTTTCACACATCTGCAGTCTAGGGGTCAGCTGATATAGGATGGACTCAACTAGGATGTCTCTCTCTACTTTCCACATTTCTCAGCCTTCTCCTGAAATCTGTGGGCTAGCCCAGAGATGTTTTTCTCATGATTATGGCAGAGGTGATAGAAGGCAAATGGAAACATGCACACTCTCCTAAGGCAGGCCTTAAACTGGCGCCCCATCATCTCTGCATTCTTCTATTTACCAAAGTGTAGCCCTGGCCAAACCCACAGTCAAGGGGGCAGGGAAAAAGAGAAAAACTGCCCCTTTAGAGAGAAAAACTAGAAAGTCACACAGCAAAGAGCCTGAAGTCTAGAAGAAAGAATTAGGCTAATAGTGCAAACCACCACATGTGCAAAGATAAAAGTCCCAGTGTGGGAGACAGCTTTATGCGAAGAACAAACAGGAAAATTCCCTGCGTGTTCTATACTATAGGAAAACTAGAAGATCATTGATTCAGTAAAAATAAATGATCAACAATACAATGATGAAACCGCAGGATCAAATGAAAAGGCAAAGTGTGGTCCTTGAAAAAATAAATAAATTGAAGACATGAATGTCACTGTTATATAGCTAATAAATACATTTGATGTTGCTGAAAAGCAAATTACTGAGATGGAAGAAAAGTTTGGGATTGTCACCCTGGATGCAGAGGGAGAAGGCTGCTAAGGACTTCAATTATGTCAGTGGGTAATCCAAAGAAAAGGACTTCCCTACTGGCTCTATTTTTAAAATATCAGGCTGGGTGCAGTGGTTCACACCTGTAATCCTAGCGCTTTGGGAGGCTGAGGCAGGAGAATTTTGTGTGTGTGTGTGTGTGTGTGTGTGTGTGTGTGTGTGTGTGTTAGGCAGGACACTGATTGACCTAACTTTCATACCTAGACCATTAACTCTGTCAGGCTTGGTACCCAGAGACTCACGGAAAGGTAACTGGCAGCTGCCATGTGAACTGCACAACTGATGACAGCAAGGAGCATTTCTTCTTCCAAAAAGGTAAGGAAAGTGTTACTGAACAATGAAAACTCAGATGTTGGCCGGGAGCTGTGGCTCACTGCTGTAATCCCAGCACTTTGAGAGGCCGAGGTGGGTGCATCACCTGAGGTCAGGAGTTTAAGGTCAGCTTGACCAACAAGGAGAAACCCCATCTCTACTAAAAATACAAAATTAGCCTCATGTGGTGGTGCATGCCTGTAATCCCAGCTACTCAAGAGACTAAGGCAGAAGAATCGTTTGAACCCGGGAGGCGCAGATTGCGGTGAACCAAGATCGCGCCACTGCACTCCAGCCTAGGCAACAAGAGCGAAACTATCATCTCAAACAGGTAAAAAAAAAAAAAAAAGAAGAAGAAAACTCAGATGTCCTCTGCACATGTGGTTGCATTAAACCTAGAAATCTGGGAGGAAAAGGAGCAAAAAGGAATAAAATGGGCATGTCAGTGTCAATTTTGCCTAGCCACAGTTTAGCCGGAGGATGCTATCCTCAGAAAAACAGCACAGTAGAACAGGCTCTCCTCAATTCCTGTCACCCAGTTTTCAGAGTGTTACTGTCAGTACCAGGCCCAGGAACATCATCTCCAACCAAAATACTGTTTTCCTGGGAGGGTTTATCCAACATCAACTGACTAGCTTACTAACTTTGGAACATAATACATATTAAAATTAGGACTGCCCATGACTGATATGATTTGTTATGCAAATTACTATGCATAAAATATATAAATAAATATAACTGGAAAAAAACAAAAATGTGAACAGTGGATAATTTCTACAGTATTAGATAAGGTTAGTGTTTCTTTTTTTTCTGATTTGTACTTTTCTGTGCTTTTAAAGTTTGCTAAAATATATATGTAATGCTTAGGTCATCAAAACACATTAAGGTTTGATTTTTAATAATTATATATACAGATGTTAGGTGGATTAATTTATTGTAATGACAGTCTGACCTGCCTAATTATTTCAAGTTAAGCTTCACAAGCTTCAAAGTTTAGGCTCCAGTTCAAATATTTTATTGTATTTTAAATATAAGAATTTGATTTTCAAAAATTGGTCAGGCATGGTGGCGGGTGCCTGTAGTCTCAGCTCCTCTAGAGGCTGAGGGAGGAGAATCGCTTGAACCCGGGAGGCAGAGGTTTCATTGAGATGAGATCACGCCACTGCACTCCAGCCTGGGTGACAGAGCGAGACTCTGTCTCAAAAAGAAAAACCAAAAAAAAAAAAAAACAGATTTTATCAATGAATTCATTAGTAGGAGCCTGAAGGAGTAATTAACTTTCACCAAACACTTAAGACACTCACTTTTAAACTGCAGCCTGATATGCTAACTGACCTGTAGTCAAAGAGAGTTCTGTCCCTGAGACCAGGAGACACACTTCTGGGTGTGAGGTCCAGACAGGAATATACTTGGAGTTAGTGAGGATTAAGTTTGGTCGCATGCTACAGAAATCCCAGACTAAGAGTGTCTTGAACCCCAAGGCTTTATTCTCTGGCACACAAACTCAGCAGTGTGCATCCCAATAGAGCCAGATCACAAAATCATCAGGGACTCCCTGAAGCTCGCTGCTTCCCAGTGTCTGAAGTGAGGCTTCCATCAACATGGAGTTCCAGCCACAGCTTTACATCACAACCGGAGGAAGGAGGGAAAGGAGGGAGAAAGTACAGTCCTCCCTTTAAGGACACTTCCAAAAGCTGCATATGTCACTGCGCTTAAGGCCCATTGGCCAAAATTCAACCACATGGCCTTACCCAGCCCAAGAGGGGCTGGGACGTGAAGTCTTTATTCTAGATGGTATGTGCCCTTCACAGAGGGCTGTGGGGAAAACAGATGGTGGACAAGTAGCAGTCTCTGCCACAGGTGATGAAAAAAATAAACAGGCAACATAAAACCCATGCGATGGGAGGGTATTCACATCAAACTGCTTCATCTTGTCAATCTTTTTGCTTCATCTTGTCAATTTTTTTTTTTTTTTAGACAGAGTCTTGCTCTGTCACCAGGCTGGAGTACAGTGGCGCAATCTCGGCTCACTGCAACCTCTGCCTCCAGGATTCAAGTGATCTCCTGCCTTAGCCTCCCAAGTAGCTGGGACTACAGGCGTGCGCCACCCCGACTAATTTCGGTATTTTTAGTAGAGACAGGGTTTCACCATGTTGCCCAGGATAGTCTGGATCTCCTGACTTTATGATCCTCCCCACTTGGCCTGCCAAAGTACTGCGATTATAGGTGTGAGCCACCACGCCCAGCCCATCTTCTCTATTTTTAAAAGCAATTCCATCTTAGAAACAAACACCAATTGTGTGGAACTAAAAACACCCCTTCTCCTAGTCAGTGCAGAGATAAATCTCACAGATTATACCTACAGACGCTCTTCTTTCTCTACATTGTTTGCCACTTACTAGAAACTTCCATCAGTTAAACCTCACCTGTTGACTTGCCGTAATTCCCAAGATAATAACTTACCTTTTGTTACTTTTAGTTTTGGCAGCTTTTTACAGATGCATCTTTATCCTAACTAGTAGTCAGTTTTGAAATCACATTGTAGGTTGAATTAAAGTTTATCCCATGAGTAGAAGATTTTAACATCAGATATGAAGTTGACTATATGTGTAAAATTGGGGGCAGGAGAGAGTGGGGCTCATGAGCTGTTCAAGCCCTGTTGTTCCTGCCTGACTGCTGCGTCTGTGAGCTCTATATAGAAAGTTCTGCTCTGCTGCCTTTCCCTTGCCCTGCCATTTTTCTGAAATGGTTGAGCTTCAGTACATCGTTCCTTCATTTCCTTGGATAAATGAACTTTATCTCACAGACACCAGAGCAGGGTTGGGTTGCTTGCTGTCTTCAGGCATCTCCCAACTGAACCCAGAGTCCCAACACATCTGGCCAGCTCAGATTGACCCTTCCAGTCGATTCACAATCTGTAAGATTCCTCATTCTCCAAGCCTGATAAATAGCCAAACGTTCCCTCATGGTACCAAACCAAGACGCTTATCCATGAAGAGCACAGAACTGAAATCCAGTATCCCACAATCGGTCATCTAATGGTTTGTCCTAACCTCTGTTTCCTATTTGGGATTACTACCTCAGTGGGAAGCAGGAACATTGAGGAGAGAGTGGAGCTGAGGAGAAAGAATAGGAATTGGCAAATGAACAAGACAGACAATGTGGGGATGTTCAGTGATCAGGATGGGAATGTGAACACACCAAGCCATCTTGAAACTTTATTTTCCGTATATCCATGATCTGTGCTACTGGTCAATATCTTTTTGTCGTTATTCTTATTGCTTGAGCCCTGTGATTGGTTTATAAGAAAATAAAATCCTATGGATCTAGGACTGAGGTAAGCCTAGTTCACTGCTGACGGCCCATTGTCTAAAATAGTATCTAGCATTTAGTAATACCCAGTGAGATATTGGTTGATTGAAGAACTAATGGTTTATGTATTTTAAGCTTATATTCTTCAAATTAGATTTAAGATTAATGTACACAGACTTCTCATAAGGAAGTGAGTTCTCATCCCACTGGGTGAGTGACAGTGCACCAGTGGCTGCAGAGCTCCTCTTCTGATTTGTGGCTGTTTACACCAGCTCGGTAGGAAAATCTTTTATTTCCCTGCAGAATTTTGTGTGAACAAACCGCAAGTCTACAAAATTATGTGTGGGTGGGTGTGTGCCTGTAAGGTGTTAAGAAGTTATTTATAGAAGAAAGATTCTTCACCCTCAGTTCTAGGGGATCAAAAAGTCAAGAAACAGCACAGTCTGTCGCTGTGTATGTTCCCAGGAGTTGTCAATAAGTTTTTATAACCCAAAGAGATTGAAATATATTAACTCCTTAGTGGGGGGAAAAGATATCTCACAATGAATGCTGTTAGAATGGTAGTGGATACCCCACTTCCTAAAACTGAATTTTTTAAATATCAGGAATTCTTAAATGGGATTATTCTACTTTCATGACTAAGTATAAGAACATTTACTTTTATTGTAAATAGGCACTATTTATAAATCGCACCATATAAGACCATTTTAAAATCATGGAACAGCTGTATTCAAAGTTAGGCATCATATAACTTAAGGGTATGTACATATTTTAAGCACTGCATTGTATTTCTAAATTTTGCTAGGCCTGAGGAGATTGAGGAAAACATCCACTTACATTGTCATTAACTATAATAATATTTTTTTAATTTTTTTTTAATAAGTAGCTTTAAAAAAAAAGAAGACAAAATTTTGCTTGTAATTAGTCAACAAAGATGAAGACTAAGCAAAAAATCTTAAGAGTTTCTATGTATCTTAAAACCTATGTATCCCTTTTGAAACCCCAGAGGGGAAGGGATTGAGACAATGTCAATCATGTAGGAACAGGAAACAGCAGCTCTGGACACTATATCTGGAGAGAACCATTAGGATCGAGTGGAATCCAAGCCTTTCTCCATCTGGTCTGCCGTATTTTCCTAAAAACTCTCACTGTAAAGACGCCAATGTTAGGATCCACCAGTTTTCCCAGGAGGAGCAGCCACACATTAGTAAAGGGTTGTCAGAAAAGTTGGCTTGCAAGATTAGGGCTAACCCTTAGAGAATGGCTCATGGAACACGTAGGTGTCCAGTCTTGGAGGCCATGACTATTCCCAGAGCAGAATACGGTGTCTGAAACATAATTTAAACTAAACCATTTTTAAATGAATGACTTAGCAAAAGTATAGACCTAGGGAAGGGTGCTACAGTGGAATGAGAGGGAACTAAAGGGCTCTAGGCACGAGGGGAGGCTAACGGCTAAGCTGTGAAGACAAGGAGATGCTAAACCATAGTAACTAAACAACGCAGAAGTTTTTTTCTCCATATGGCTCTGGAGATGGGAAGTTTCGATGGTGGAACAGTGTTTCCCTTCAAAAGTCATCAGTGGCTCATGCCTGTAATCCCAGCACTTTGGGAGGCCGAGGTGGGCGGATCACGAGGTCAAGAGATTGAGATCATTTTTGTCAACATGTTGAAACCCCGTCTCTACTAAAAATACAAAAATTAGCTGGGTACGGTGGTGCACATCTGTAGTCCCAGCCACTCAGGAGACTGGGATAGGAGATTCACTGGAACCAGGGAGGTAGATGTTGCAGTGAGCTGAGATCGCACCACTGCACTCCAGCCTGGCAACAGGGTGAGACTCTGTCTCATACACACAAAAAATAGTCATCTGTGGCCTCAGATTCCTTCCATCTTGTTGAACTGCTCTCTCTCAGGATGCCATCTTCATCTGGTTGGCAGATGCCAGGTCGCTGCTATGAACACAGTCCACATCTTGCCCTGACAGCAGGGAAGAGAGATAAAGGAGGAGCACATCTCCCTGCTTTCAGGTCAAGACCTGGAAGTGGCACACAAAACTCTTACTTCTGTTCATTGACTATGTCTAGTCGTCAAAGAGTGTGAGAAATCTCATCTCAAGTGGGAGGTCATGAGCCAGGAAAATGTCCATTTCTGTAGAAGAGTAGAGGGACTGGATGAGGGCAAAGAGCGGGGTGGATATCCAGCAGTTAACCGAGACTGAACAGGCTATGGGAGGCTAGGCAGTCTTGGCTCTGGAGTCAAGTTTTACCCTCTTCTCTCTCAGGCCCATCTCCAGTATGACGACCAGGTGCTCGTGCGGCCATCACCTTGGTCATGAGCTGTGGGGTCCAAAGACTGACAATTCTACCTGGTCCTGAGAAAATCTCCTGTAGGACAGCATCCATTTAATTGCAGCTGATGACTCCTGAGAAGTAAATGCATTGTTTAAAACTTCAGCACTGTTTCTGCTTTTTTTCTTTCTTTCTTTTTTTTTTTTTTTTTTGGCCTTTTGAGGAAACAGTCTTGACATTAGAATTCTGAAAACGAAGCAAACACTCTAGTCAGTTCTTTCCCATTCACTTACATTTGAGAGAGTTGGCTGCCAAACTAAAAGGCACTAATGTATTCTCCTCACTCCAAGTACATCAAAGAAAGAATGAAAAGATACTGCAAGTTTTCAAAGCTTTTTCCTTTTTTTTTCAAGGTGGCTATTTAATGGAAATGACTACTCTGTAGCCTATAGATTATCCTTATTAAAAAAATAAGGGAAATCCATTTGATGCTTTGTGAAGAGTAACTTTTCAACTTCCAAGTACTTTTAATCCAGGTGCTTCATAGAGGTGATACTCCGGGTTACTGCTTTTAAGACAGGAAGTCCTTACTTGAACGTGGGGGCTGCCTTAATGCCAGGTAAATGCAATTCGGCCCAGGCTTTGCCGAGAAAATGTCTTAACCTTCTTAGCAGCTAGCATTGGTCACTATTACTATTCACACTTTCATCTTCTTAATGTATTCTTTCTTTAAACTTGTATATTTGAATTTTGGGGAAAAAAATGCCTCATCACATTGGGACTGCCATCTATACACACAGATTTTTATCCATGAAGAAGATTTTCTTCTGTCGTTTCCAAGGCCTGGCCTTCACCCCCATCCCAGCAATGCATTTGCACATTGTCCACAGGTTAACAGACATCTGCTCTCTTCCTTATGAACTGCTGAGAGCTTGACATGTCCAGGCGGATGGCGATGAGTCAGTGCAGCTCTAGCTAGCTTATGAGCCACCTCAGGCTTGCTGTGTTTGCTTCATCTTACAGACTCTACCCAGAGTCCCCGAGAATAATTTCAACTTGGCTCCCACTGGGTCAGAAAGGTTGCACAGAACCATCTCCTATTCCTCAAAGTCTTAGGGGCTTTTTAAGCTCTGTCAGGAAAAAAAAAAATTGTGTGTTTTTGTTCGTTTGTTTGTTTTCTGAGATGGAGTTTTGCTCTGTCACCCAGGCTGGAGTGCAGTGGTGCCATCTCGGCTCATGGCAGCCTCTACCTCCCAGTTCAAGTGATTCTCCTGCCTCTGCCTTCGAAGCAGCTGAAACTACAGGCATGTGCCACCATACCCGGCTGATTTTTGTATTTTTACAAACGGTTTACCATGTCAGCCAGGCTGGTCTCGAACTCCTGACCTCAAGTGATCTCCCGTCTTGGTCTCCCAGAATGCTGGGATTACAGGCATGAGCCACCATGTCTGAAACTCGCATTCATTTCTCTATTGCTGCCATAACAAATTTCTATGATTTTAGCACCTTTGAAAGAAACATTTATTATCTCATAGTTCTGCAGGCCAGAGGTCCACATGGACTCAGCTGGTTTCTCAACTATAGGTCTTTCAGGCCAAAATCAAGACGGCTACTGGCTAAATACTTATCCAGAGGCTCTGGAAATCAGCTTCTAAGCTGACTCATGTTGTTGGCAGAATCCAGCTCCCTGCAGTCCTCAGCCAGGTCCTCGCTTCCTTGCTGGTTGTCAGCTGAGGGCTGAAACCTCTCTCCCATCACTTCAGTCTCTGAATCAGCAATGGTCTTCTGCTTGCCATCTTTCTGACCTCTCATTCTGCAGTATCTCTCTGTCTCCAGCTAGAGAAAGTTCTCTACTCTGAAGGACTCATGTAGTAAAATTGGGCTCATCCAAATAATCCAGGATAATCTTCCTATTTTAAGGTTCATAACCTTAATTACATCTACCAAGTCCCTTTGGCCATGTAGTGAAGCATAGTTTCAGGCTCTAGGGATTAGAGTATGAATCTTTGGGGCAGATCTGCCTGTCACAGGAGCTGGACTATAAGTAATAGAATGCAGATTACATTCTCCTCCAAACTGAGAGGGTACACCCAGTCATGGCAAGAATTGGGGGTATTGGCAGAGTGATGACAGTCAGACCATCTACCTGAATACTAGCGCAAAAGGAGACCCAGAATGAACAGGAATGGCTATTGACCCCTGCTCAGTATTATTGCTGGAAAATGAACAAGATCATAAATAAATGTGGTCAAATCTTGGCCAGAACTTAAATTTTTACATGTGTTTTGTTTTTTCATTTACTTATTTACTATATGATTAGTTAGTTATTCTGTTAGTTAGGTTCCAGTTGGTTATTAGCACACTCATTTATTCATCATCCTACGTTATTACAAAGAATTGAGTGGCCTGCAATAAATAGATATAGTAAAATAAACATTATAGAAACAATAATACATTAAGAGAAACCTTCCCTAGGGATATACAAATATCAATGGAGCATTGCATATCAAGTAGCTCATAAATGATCTTTAGCATTTGGAGACAGAGTTGAATACGACATGATGATGGTCCTCTGTGGCATTTTGCTGATATACAATGATACATGAATATGATTTGGTTGGAAAAAACAAAGCAGTTTTTCAAGAAGTGCCTCAAATATATACCCTGAAACAATCATTCATAACTGTGGTCTCATCCTTTCTCAGACTCCAGGACAACATCTATTTCAAGGCCTTCAGAAGATACATCGTGACAGTCACAAGTCCAGTAGTGAGACACAGAAGGACTAACGTCAATGCAGAAAATTCCCTCTTCTGTCTGGAACTCCCTTCTGGGGCTCTCTTTGTATTCGAGGACAATCCCCTTTGGGAGTGACTCCTTGGCAGGAAGCATATCCAGCCACCCTCTGGGGTTAGAGGGGCCAGATGTATCTTCTCCCTGTCAGCTGGCAATAGGAGAATGCATTTCCAAAGCTTGGCCAAGCAATGCTCTTACCTGGGATTCTAGAGTGTAGGGCATTATTCATGCAAGAGCAGCAGGAATGTGGCTATAGCTGACCTTGCTGCCAGCGGTGTGGAAGGTCCAGTCAGGAGGGCCCAAATACATGTTTTTCCTGCTGAGCTGATTGCTCCTACCTCCGTTCCTGCCTATTTCCCAAGCCTGGCTCTCCCGCCTTCACACTGGTTTGTGAGCTACCTGAGAGCACTGCAATGCATTCCCTTCCTGCTTAAGTTAGCCAGCATTTGTTTGTTATGCTTGCAACCAAGGACCCCACCTGATACACCATTCGTTGCCTTTCAGTGCTTGCTCCACCTGGCTCTTACTGTCAGAGATGTATGAGAAAGTGAAGAACGTTAAAGAATTTTTGATGCTAAATACTAAAGAATGCCAACTAGAGGACTTTAGGAGGAACTAACCACAGCCACTTCGCAACATCTCATCATCTTTAGCAGGGAGAATAACAGTAACAGAGCCATGTCCCAAGCAAAACAACCAAACGATGATCCAATATCCTGTAGAAATCACCAGCCAGAGAGGGGACTCCACAAAGAAAGAGACACAAAGTCACAAGTCAGGGACTTAAGAAGTAAGTGGTCTCTTGGGCTTCACAAGTTCATCAGGTAAAGGCAAATGGCAACCTTACAAATATAGGCTAGTCCTAGATCCCTTGAATCATGTAGTTTGAGTTTTCCTACTGGCACAGCCCTTTGTGCTCCATAAAGTAGAGTGACATGAACTACCAAGCGCAAACCTTCTTTAGATGGCAACCATTCAATTCTGATGCTGTGTATTATTGCCGCATGATTCTAGATAGACAGATTTTGGGTATGGCTGTAAGTAATCAGATATGTTTAGCCTTAAGGAAATGAAAGAGTAGTACAAAAGGGAGTGTTGGTATTCCAGCCTGAGCAGCACCATTTTGTCTCTTTCCTTTCCCCACAATTAAGGACACTAGATGTCTCCTTTAAAGAATAAACAAACAAATTCAGTTTCTCTATTTTCAGACTACTTCAGGATGCAAAAAGGCTCCCATGTCGCTCATTTTAGAGGCTGCATGTCTAGTAATGCAGGCTAAATTGATATCTGCCTTTTTGGTAAGACAATCCCAAAGCTGCAGGATGTTGAGATTTTTATAAAACGTGAGGCTCAACCATCATGTTCTTGTGCATTTGACTCTCCTATCAGTAGGACCCATCCTTCTCAAATTTTAACACCTTTGCTATAGACTAAGGCTGCCTTTAGTACCTGAGTATACCATCTACTTTTCCTCTGGGTTTATGATTTTCAATAGTTGCTAAATGCAAATGATTTTATCCTAGTCACTGTCAGATTTACTGTTAAATGGGCCTGAGACATTAGTCCAGGTTCCAGCTCCTTTGGGTAGAGAAGTATTGGAATAGCAGTATTCTCAATTACAAATCCAGCCCATTGTCCTGGCATCTTATTCAAACAAGGGGTCCTTGCAGCAACAGAATCAGGAGTGCTGTTCCCCATTAGAGCAGGTAAGGGACATGCCCAGCTAACGCCTGATCAAACAGAATTAACTCCTAAGAAAACAGAGTTGCTGGTTAGTCCTACTACAGAGACCTTACCGACTGCCCCAGACAAGCTGGGTAAGATCAGAACTGGGAAATGACATCTGACCTTACCTAGTATTAGTTTTCACAATATCCAACGGCCAACCCATCAAGGAAGGAAACCCCCAAAGTAGGCTGGCAATCCCAAAAAACACCCCTTATTAACTGAACATCTGTCCTTTCACCAATTACCCATCTGGACCGCTGTCATTCTCCTCTGAGCCAGTCCTCCTCTATGTTGACCCAGTATTTGCTCTTTCCCTTTCTCTTCCATCCCTATCTCTATTTTAGGGATGTATCTCCCTTGACCTTCAGTTCAGACTAGCCTCTTCGAGTGATTCCATTTGAACCCCCAAGGCAAAGCACCTTTCAGTTTTCAATACCTCCTCCTAAGGCTCTGGCCCATGCAGCTGGTCCCCTGTCTACTGGACCAGCTCCCAGCTCTGTAATAAAAGTCAAGAGAGGCAGTAGAGCATGTTGGTAAAATTTTGACCTGGAGTTACACTATCCTGGATTTGCAACATGGGTCTGATTAATATTACCTGTGACCTTGAGCAGACTATTCATATCTCTACCTCTCAGTTTGTTATCTGTGAAATGAGAATGACAATAATCCCACTACATGGGATTGTCACATGGCTTCAATTAAGTTATGTACTTAAAATAAGTGCTCAATAAATATCAGCAACCTTTAATAGCTATTACTTACACTCACAAACAGTGACCTCTGAAATGCCTTCCCACAGTACCATAACCTCTCAGAGGAGGTCTCCCTTATTTCCCTACCCTAAGGAAGAGGACATTTCAAAGACTAAGAAATGTGTTTCTCTAGTTGCCCCCTAGCCAGAAAAAAAAAAAAAAAGTCTCTACAGTGAGCTTGTAGTCCATGGGCCTAATCCTTTGAGAGTGATGGTGGTGGTCCAAGGGGCATTTGGTCAGGCTTGTGCCATGATATATTGTTTTAAAACTGCATTATTCTGCCTACCTCTGAAGCCAGATATTGCAGAGAGTATAGAGAGTCAGAGAGAGAATAGCTGGGGATAGCTCATGCAGGATCTTATCAATTACTTATCTCTATCCCAAGAATAAGAAGACACCAGTGAAAGCTTTTAAGCTGGAGAGTGACATGATGAAATTTGTACTTTCATCACTAGTACTACAAAATGAAAAACAGATTGCAGGAGGCAAGAATGGATGCCAGGCCCCTTGGACTAGGGTAGTGGCAATAAAGATAAAGACACGTGAGTGGATTCCAGAGATATTTAGAGATTGAAACCAACAGAATTTGGCTATAGTTTGCATATGAGAAAGCAAGAGAGGAGTTATCGAGGATGACGATCTGGATTAACAAACTGGAAGGGTCATGGTGTGTCATCTTCTGTAGGAGGATGAGATTTTTTTAGCTTTGTTTTGTGTGCAAGATGGATTATAAGCTATGTCTTGAATGTGTTGAATTTTAGACATCTTGAGGCACACCCAGGTGAAGATGGAATCCAGGAGTTAGTCATAACTAGTTTGGAACAATAGACGTTGGTGGAGGTAGTGTAATATTTCTCATGGTGACACGTGAGACTGCTGGTTGTCCCATAAATGTTCATTTTATTCTTATTCTATTGTGTAGCAAATTTCAATAGATGTCCATGAATTCTTCCCTTCCCATCCAGAGGTGGAGTGTATTTCTCCACCTTCTGAATCAGAGTTAGCTGTTTCGGCCAATGGAACATCAACGAATGTGACTCAAGCAAAGGTTTGAAAATATTGACACATTGGAGCTTGCCCCTTTAGACTGTATAGCAGGTTCTTGGATAACATCATTTTGTTCAACCTTATCTCATTACAATGTTGATGAGAAAATAAAATCAATTCCTGGCTGGGGCCACTGTCTATGTTGAGTTTACACATTCTCCCCATGTCTGCATGAGTTTTCTCCAGATACTCTGGTTTCCTCCACATCCCCAAGGACGTGCACGGTAGGTTCACTGGCATTTCTACACAGTCCCAGTGTGAGTGAGCATGGGTGTGTGCGGATGTGCCCCGTGACGGAATGGCATCCTGTGTGGGGTGGAATCTCACTTTGCTCCCTGAACTGCCAGCACCCTGAACTTGAATAATTAGGTAAATAATTAACTACTCATACTTAGTAATCTTTCCTAAATGCTTGTATAGTTCACATTAATTCTAATGTTTAATATTAGAACTGTTTTGGTCTTTAGCAGTTTGGTGATGTTTCTGTGACCAGAAATATGCTATAGGAACTTAACTCTTGTTTATATCAATTAGCCTATGGTAATAGCCTAAGATCAATTACCATCGGCTAATGGTAACTGGCATAAACAAGAGTTAAATTCCTATAGTATATTGCTACACTATGGTAAATCAGGTTTCCTTATACATTGCTTCACTTGAAGTTACTGTTCTCCAGAACCTATTAAGGGCAATGTTAAAATGTTAAGTGAGGACTTGCTGTACCTGCAGCCCTGAAAGCACCATGTAGTGAATCCCAGGCAGCCCACTGGAGGACGAGAACCCACATGGAGGTGAGCCAAGCCAACAAACAGCCTTCCAACCACCATACTTGTATGTGAAGCTGCCCTGCCAGCTGACTGTGACCCATGAGCAGGGCCAACTGAAGTCAGACACACTGGGCCAAAGCAAATAATTGCCTCCCTGACCCAGAGAGCTATGTGCTAAATAAGATGATTGTTATTTACACCATTGAATTTTGGGGTGATTTGTTTAATAGAAAAAGCTAACTTATGTACAGAGTAATAAAATCTCTGGTTTCAAGCTGGCCACTCTTTCCAGGCTCCCTTGCAGCTAGACTTGGCCTAGGAGATATAAGGAACTTGGATGCAAGGAACTTGGCAGCTGCTGGGAAATTTTCTGAAAAGTTGGCTGGTACAACCTCTGCTATATGATCTCTCTCCTTTCACCCCCTTTATCTGTCACCTGAGCTGCAGCTGTGATAACTGAAACTCTAGTCATCATTCTAAACCAAATGAACAAGGGCACATTCTACGCATGCGGTCTTGTGAGCCAGAAGCCTGTATCACTGAAGACGTCATGGAAAAGTATCCCGTGTTAGCGCTAGGCTGCCTGCCTCCATACGTTAACCTGAGGAAGAAATCGTTAACTCCTATCTTCTTTAAGTCACTGTTATTTGGGGCCCATTTCACTCACAAATGCGCCCTAAGCCTAAGGGTTATACCTATTATCAAACCACTAGACACACAAAGTTAGAATGCATAAAGGCCCTTGGTTTTCTCATGAGTCTGAGTTTTCTAAACTCATTTTTATGCCTGTGGGTTACAAGTCTCTGTAATAAACCATTAGCTTTTCTGGCCTGGTTTTTCCTGCCTTGTCCAAATTGTAGCAGTTGTCTGATTATCTAGGAAGGTTTGTAGTTGGTCAAATTAGCTCTTGTTTGCCTGTTTTTGAACTGCAGTTCCCTAAGCATGCCAACAGTGCTTTGCTCAATCCATACATCCTTCCCTTGGCTACTCCCCAAGGCATCAGCAATTTTTAGTTTCAACGCAGTCATGCTTGTGTCTTCTTATATTCTCTTTGCAAAAATAATACGGCCTTGACCCTCTATGAACACTGATACACATTGTTACATGAACATTTGAATAGTGCTTTGCTATTTTATGGTGCTCTTTTACCATGTTTCTTGGAAAGAAGTGTTTTCTAAACTGCTGGTTAAAACCTGTTTGTGAGTTGTAAAATAAAATCACTGGATAACAATTTTACATTTAATGAAATAAAAGAGGATAGAACAGAAGAGAATGGGAGGGAATAACAAATATCAGAGTCAATCGGATATAGTAGGCTTGGTTTTCTTTCTTGAATTGTTTCATTCACATGTATGTGTGTACCAGGTTCTCCTGTAAAATGTGTGAGTGTGTGTGTTTTTTTTAATTTAGGTGATAATCAAAAGATATGAAAAACAGTGCTCTAGAGAGCATCTGCTATTTTCCTCTACTTCCTACCTATCCCTTTTGTATTAGTCCATTTTTATGCTGCTGATAAAGACATACCCAAGACTGGGTAATTTATAAACAAAAAGAGTTTTAATGGATTCACAGTTCCACGTGGCTAGGGAGGCCTCACAGTCATGGTGAAAGGCAAAAGGCACGTCTTACATGGCAGCAGACTAGAGAGAATATGAGAGCCAAGCAAAAAAGGAAACCCTTCACAAAAACATCAGATCTTGTGAGCTGTATTCACCACCACAAGAATGAGATGGGGGATCCATACCCACTATTCAATTATCTCCCATTGGGTCTGGGTCTCTCCCACAACACATGGAAATTATGGGAGCTACAATTCAAGATGAGATTTGGGTGAGGACACAGCCAAACCATATCACCTCCTTTTCAGCAATGTCACCCAAAATTTCTATGGGGGAACCACCCTCCCTCATTCGTACTTCATTGAGAGAGGTGAGCACATGGCTTTGACCTGGGCAGTAGCTCGTCACATTCCTTTGGCCAAAAAATTGGCTTAAGAAGAAAGAGTCCCTGTAATTTCCACTAGGTTCAAACATTGCTAGATAAAGGAATATATTTCTTTCCAGGGGTTCTGAGGCATGGAAAATGGAGTATCTTCCTGCCTCCCTTTACCCCACTCCCCAGGGGCAGCTGTTAAGAATTAAAATGTGAACCTACAGTGGTTGCTGGCACCAATGTACTACCACCAAGGCAGAGCCTGCCTGTGGGTGGGGCCAACCCAGAGGAAAGTGTGGCTGAGGGACGGACACAGTGAGTATGAGCCCTGGCACTGCAACTTGAGCTCCTGCATCCAGCCATGCCTCAGGACTACCTGTCTCTAGAATTTTAGTTCCGTCAGCCAAAAACTCCCTTTTGTACTCCATCCAATTTGATTTGGATTTCTGTCACTTGCAATCAAGAGTCCTCACTACTATACTGTCTCATTTGACAGCAGGAGGATATAAATCATGTATTATTTTAAAGGGGGAAACTGAAGCTTACAATAATTAAATAACCCTAGCAATCTTACCCAGATAATAGAAACAGAACTTGAATTCATGTCTTCCCACTCCAGAGCTCGTGTACTCTGCTACGTATGACCCTGATATAGACACAGTATTAATAGGCATCTTTGACAGATGAAACAATTGAGCCTTCATGACTAAAACACGGAATGGCATTTCTGGAGGCAAAGCATTAGTGTCATCTGGCCTTGTGAAGCAACATAGGCACCTAATAAACCCATGTCAAGCCTTATTTCTTTCCTCGGACTTTGAAGTATCTTAAGGAGATAAGCTTTACAGACTTCATAGGAGGAGGAAACAAAACTCTCATCATTTTATTCTTTCAGACTCCCGCAAATCTTTGACACAGTCTTCTTACACACTTCCCTGCTGCAAAGCTGCATTTTCAAATGGCCAAACAATTACAACTGTCACCACTAACTTTTAAAAATTTAGATGTAATTTACATGCCATGCACCTCACTTTTCAAAATGTACAAGTTAACAGTCTTAATATAATCACAAGATTATGCAACTAAGTCCAGAACATTTTTATCAGCCCCCAAAATAAATTCATACCCATTAGCAGTCACTCCCCTCCTTCCTCTGTTCCTTAGTAGGATGGCCATCAGCTTCAGGCCAAGACAGGGATTTAAGACCTAACCCTTCATCAGGTCCTGTGCCTAGCAAATGTTCTTCCATCTCATGGACTCCAACACTCTCAGAACCCAGAAACCTCTGTTTGCTTCAGGAAACCCACATGCCATCAAAGACTCCTCATCTTCCATTTGCCTCTCAAAGCACCAAGCATCCGTGCCTTCCCCTCTTTGCTACCCACTCAGTCCGTATAGATCAGAAAATACAAGTTGGTAACCTGTAAGTGAAACCTACGGGAATGTGCTTTTAGTTTGCACAATATTATGGGTTTTTTCTTTCATGGACTTAACATTTTAAAATTAGAAATTTTCATGTAAAAGTCTAGAGTCCCATTTGTATTAAAAACTGGAAGGATCTGGAGTCCAGCCTATACCCCTTTAGAACGGGAGACTCCAACCTGGTCCTCCACAGTCCTCCTCACTCCCTTCTGCAGTGCACTGGCCCCGCATCTCTCATGGAAATATTTGTGCTTTTGACTGTAGTGTATGTTTGCAACGACAGATGCTGCTATGTGTTCACTACACCAATTCCCTTTCCTTTTTGGGCATGAAGCTAGGCTACAGGTTTCCAGACTCCCTTGCAGTTAGATGAGAGCCATGGGACTGAATTCTAGATAACAGAATGAGGACAAGTGTGAGGTTCACCCCATGCAGCCTTGGTCCATAAAGACCTGTGAAATCTTCCATGCCCTCTTTCATCTGCTGGCTGGATATAAAGGACCCTGGGCATGCAGAAAATGATGGGGATTCAAGACAAAATAAACCCAAGCCTTGTGCAGCACTGTGTATCTGTGGCTGCACTGCTTGGAAGGCTGAGGTAGGAGAATCCAGGAGTTTAAGTTCAGTCTGGACCACATAATTAGGCCCTGTCTCTTAATAGAAACCAGGAAGGAGAAGAGGAAGAAGAAGAAAAGGAAGAGGAAGGAAAAGAGAAGGAGGAGGAGGAGGAAAAGAAGAAGAAGAAGAAAGAGGAGGAGGATGACGATGATGAGGGGGAGGAGGAGGAAGAAGAAGAAGAAAGAGGAGGAGAAGGAGGAAGAGGAGGGGAAGAAGAGGAAGAAGAAAGAGGAGGGGAGGAGGAGGAACAAGAAGAGAAAGAAGAAGGAGGAGGAGAAGGAGGAAGGAAGGGAGGGAGGGAGGGAAGGAGGTGGAGGAGGAGGAAGAGAGGAAGAAGGAAGGAAAAGGAAGAGGAGGAAGGAAGAGGAAGAGGAAGAAGGGAAAGGAGTAATGAAGAAAGAAGAAGGCGGAGGGAGGAAGAGGAAGGAAGAAGGAAAGAGTAGGAGAAGGAGAAGGAGGAAGAAGGGAAGAAGGAAGGAAGGAGTGGAAGTGGAAGCAGCAGCCTAAGCCTAGCAGAGCAGAGCTCCCCTGCTGACTGCACCTGAATTGTGAGGTGAGGAGAATAACCTGGCTTTATGATAAGCCACCACAGCCTTTGAGGTGCTTGCTAGAGCCTTTAACCTATTTAACAAACACACCTTCCAAACCACAATTCTACATGGGGAGTCATCTTTTCAGTGGGATGATTCTCCAGTTTTCCTCTGCAACACCCAAAATCTATTTTCGAAGTCCACTCAAACTCTGAAAACAGAAGCTATGCCCTCAGGAGAGAGATAGAAAAAAAATTAACTTCATTCTTTTTTCGTGAGTTGATTGCAATATAAGGTGGAGGGTGAGCAGATCAATCATGCATCGTCCTGCTACCCTTTATCAACACGTGTTCATCCCAGCTGCCACATAATGAGCACTCACGATGAGCCGGGCCGTCTGTGTTACCCTGTTTGTTTCTGACAAGAGTCCTTTTAGGAAGGGACCACCCCCAATTTCAAAGGTAAGAATAATGAAGCTCAGAAAGGTTTTACAACTTGTCCAAAATCATACATCTAGCTGGTCATTTGCAGATCCTGGTCTACCTGTGCTCCCCTGCCTGTCCTCAGCATCCTTCCAGAGACCAGCACCCTAATTTACAATGTGGTTATGAAACAGCTGCTGCTATACAACGTGCTGCTGCCACTTCAGACCAAATAACGGGATTTTTAAAACGGGATCTATTTTTCCACTTCATTAGAAAAATAACTAATAATCGTTATTGCATGACTAGAGCAGGACAGCATTGCAGAGAGCCATATTGCGGCAGAGAAGTCTGTTGGGACTCTTCTCTGTGTCCTGCTTAGGCCCTCTGGGGGCACCCCTTGCCCATGACACCAATGCACCTCACCAGGGATTAGTGTCAGCATTCAGATCCTATCACAGGCTCACTCCAGGGAATTTCTAAACATAGCTCTCTAAGTGTTCTAATTTCAAACACCATGTGATCTGGCTTCAAAATTACTTCCTTATCTCTAAAATGAAGACACACGACTGCAGTGAGGAACAAATTGAAAGTAACAGTGTATTAGTTATTGATTGAGGCATAACAAGTCCCTCCGAAACTTAGTGGCCTAAAATATTTATTTCTTCTTTTAGTGTTTCAATGAGTCAGGACTCCAGGTGTGGTTTAGCTGCGTCCTCTGGCTCTGGGGGTTTCATAAGGCTGCAATCAAGACATGGGCTGAAGCTACCATTCTTTCTTGGGAAGGCTCTATTTCCTAGCTCATTCCCACAGTTGTGGGAAGAATTCAGACCCTCCCAATCTGTGCGACAGAGGCCTTAGTTGCTCATGAGCTAATGCCTGGAGCACTTGCTCAGGTCCTTGCCACATCACCCCATGTACAGAGCATGATACACCATCCCAATTAGATTCATCAGAGCAAAAAAGCCAAAAAGAGCCAGAGAGAAGACAGAAGTTACAGCTTTTTTTGTAACCCAGTCTCATAAGCGATGTTCTATCACATTGTGCATATTCTAGTTGTTAGAGGTAAGTCACTAGGTCTAGCCCACATTCAACGGTAGATTACACAAGGGTATAGACACCAGTGGGAGGGGATCCCGCAAGGTACCTAGCCCAATTCATGATTCTCAAGCACTCAATAAATGGTAACAGCAATTACTATTACTGTTGTAATTATTATTATTGATGATGATGATGATGATAAAAGGATTATAAAACAACAGATATTTTTAAACCCAGTCAGATTACCAGGGTTAAAATCTCTCCTTAGCCTCTCACTTGCTATGTGACTTAGCACAAGTTACAGAACCTCTCTCTCCCTCAGTTCTTTATTGGCAAAATGGAGGTAATAATAGCCTTTATCTCATAGGGTTCTTTTGAAGGTTAAATAACAAGATACAAGTAAAGCGCCGTAGCTTAAAACTATATCATGGTAAACATTTAATATTTATTAGTGAACACTGAGATTACTAATTTCATTATTTCTCTGCTTCTTGCTTAGGGCAACTCAATTGGTCAACTATTGCCACAATAATGCTGGAGAACAAACACCCTCAAAATCTCAGGACATAACACAGTGACCATTTATTTCTTGCTTATGAGTTTGTGGGGCATCCTGGGTCCTGTGTCCCTCATCCTCCTATTGGAACCTGCAGTCAGCCCTTTTCTCATGTCAATGGTAGAAGCCCATGAGGCAAACCCCACTGGAAAGGTTCACTTCAAGCCCTTGTTGGGGTCACATCTGCTAACAACCCAAACTAAGTCACATGGCCAAACCCCAAACCAAGTGTGAAATAGATGCTTTCTGTTGGAGAAACTAGGAAGTTATATGGGTTTTAGGGAGTGGAATATGGATAGGAAGGATGCAAAAAAATTGGGGACAGTTGTTCAATCTTCTGTATATCCCCATCTTACAGTTTTGGAGGAGAATGGTAGAAGTAATAACGTCTGAAACATGGCAGTGGAGAACAGAGTGATAGACAAAGGGAAATAAACATAGAGCAACTATTTATTAAGCTGAACACCATCTGGGTTTATTTCAGCATCACAGCTCCTTACCTATATATACAGTCAATCCCTGATCGATTTTTTTAAATGCAACATACAAACTTTATTGAACAAAAGTAACAGGTAAAGTCAAAAAGGCACTTATATGAAGAGAAAAACTGACTGGAAGAAATTTTATCTTAAACATCTTACAGTAACTTGCAGTTGTATTTGACTGAGTTCTGCTGCTGTGAAGAATACAGCTCGTGCACAGGTATGGGTGAAAGATTTGCACGTTTCTCAAGCATTCATTGAATATTACCTTATATACACATATACATTGAATTTGAAAAAGAATTGACGGTTCTCAGATAACCTTCATTTTTGTTGATCTTTTGGAAGAGGTCGTCTAAAGAGAAGAATACGTGGTTGTGGCTCATGGATCATGTCATGAACTCAGCCTAGACTCTGTTGGACACCAAGCCTCCTCCACTCCTCTTCAGACATCAGATGAGTCAGTTTAGTCATCGGATGAGTCAACCCTTGATCGACTGTATACACAGATAAGGAGTTGTGATGCTGAATTGATCCCATCCACAGGGAAAGGGATCTAAGACCTCCAAGGATACCAATCCACGGATGCTCAAGACTCTTACATAAAAAATTGTAGTATTTGCATACAACCTACACACACCAGCCCTATACTTTATCATCTCTGGATTACTTATAATACCTAATACAGCATAAACACTGTGTGAACCATTGTTATACCGTACTGATTTTTATTTGTATCATTTTTTTTTTGTTTCTTTTTTGAATATTTTCGATCTGTGATCGAATCTGGGGACATAGAACCCACAGATATGGAAGGTCGACTGTACTATATTCATTGTTTAATTCGAGAAACTAAGGCATAGAACCTTGCCTGTGGCTTGCCTGAATCTAGTGTTCTTCTCACCACCCCACCCACTGCTGTGAGATGCTTGACCATGTATGGATATGGTCACTGGGGAGGGAACTTGGGACTGGGACTGGCCTTCACAAGGCAACTGGTCTTGATCTCCACTACACGAGAAGATCTTTATTTCTAGATGGCCACAGTTCTAACAGTCAAAGGGAAGATCAGAGATTACTGTCCACCCCTCTCATTAGCTAAAGAAACTGAATTTTAGAGAACAGAAGGCACCGGATGAATGGATGGTAAAACCAGGATTGGAAACTCATTTGATCCTCAAGAATCATCTCTGGAGTTCGAGGGCTTTTTCCAGTTTCTCCAACTACTCCTCAGTGTAGGGCTCTGATCCCTGTCTAAATGCAAATTTCCCTGGGAGGAAGGCTTCATCGGACCTTGTACTGAATGTGATTAACAGTGGAAAGCAGAGTCTGCAAGTATTTAAGTATCTGAGAAATAAAGATTGGCCCCAGGTAAGATACGACTCTGCCCACCTCCTGCTGAATCTGTTTGCTACCCAGACCTTCATCAGTGCTCAGATACAGATGTGACCACGGTTTCGTCTAAGTTAACTATAAAAGGGGAGCTCTGGAGATACCATAGTCATCCTCTCCTTGGGAACAGAGGTTTAAAAGGCTTGTCTGGAGACATACCACTAATCAGAGACAAAGGAAAGACTAACCCTCATTTCTGTGATCTTCACAACAATGTCATGTCTCTACACCCATTCAGGCAGTATTTGAACCACTCTTGTGGCTCAAAATGCACAAGACAGTTGTTGTCCTGCTTGTTGAACCTGTAGACCACGTTTATCTCCAAATGAGCCTTTAAAAGCAGCCACGTGTTCTTAACAAGCGAGTGGGTGAAAGGACCTATGTAAGACGCAGAACCCTATCAGTCACTGATTTTTTTTTCTCCCAATTTAATTACATTGCAGGCAATATTGGCTAAGACATGACTACTTATGACGTCTACATTAATAAAAGGATTGAGTACGTTTCAGTTCACTCTTCCTCTTGGTTCCATTTTTACTTCTAGAATAATATTACTTTTCAGCCAGGAGCAGTGGCTCATGCCTGTAATCCCAGCACTCTGGGAGGCTGAGGTGGGTGGATCACTTGAAGCTGGGAGCTCAAGACCAGCCTAGCCAACATGGCAAAACCTCATCTCTACTGAAAATACAAAAATTGGCCAGACATGGTGGCACACACCTGTAATCCCAGCTACTCGGGAGGATGAGGTACGAGAATCATTTGAACCCAGGGAGGCAGAGACGGAAGTGAGCCGAGATCATGCCACTGCACTCCAGCCTAGGCAACAGAGTGAAAAAAGAATAATATCAATTTTCCTGTCTCATTTGTAATGTGATAGCAAAATCAGTGACAAGGTTTAACTGTCTCTGGAAGAAAAGCTTTTAAAAATGTATTCTGTAATACGCAACATATTTAGAGCTTACGATAAGCAATTTCTCTCAGGAGGAAGTTTTTCAAGGAAAAAAAAGTGACTCTAAAAGTAATTTCAGCAGCAAAGTAGATTAAATATCCACCATATTAGTCACAGAGCATTAGATGGAATTGAATTGACAGAGCAGAGGTCAAAGAGCGGCTGAAGTTTTTAGCCCACCAGAGGAGCAATAAAATCCAGCCATACTTAAAATCATTAACTTTAAACCCTTCGATATGAGATCCAAAACCCACTGCTCATACTAGGAACTTCCAAACGCCATGCCTGGTAAAAGAATAAGTCCCTTCAAAAGATCTACATTTCATGAAATACTTTAAGGGGAATAGAAAGCAACAAAAAGAAACTGGATTCTTTTCTCCAAAGAAAACACATTTCTGCAAGGCTTATTAAACAAACAAACTTCTGCTCCACCCTCCAAAACATTCTCAGGCCAATGTGCTCCAACTGAATGTAAGCTGTCAAGACTTCAAGTTGATTTCTGGAAAGAAAGGCAAACTTCATGGGTGTGACTTTTCTCCTTTCCCTTCCCATCTCTCAGCCCCAGCAAAGGTCTGAACCCTCATGGCCATCTCCTGGCAGGTCCTGAGAGGCAGTGGCTTCAGGGTTGTTTGGTTTTGTTGTATTGTTTTATTTGTAACAACGTCAAACTGCCTACAAGTCACCTGAAAAGAAATACTATGGGAGAAATCTAAGACGTGCAGCACCCTTGCACAGTCAGAAGGAAAGTGGCTTGAAGCAAGTTTCTGAACTTAGAAGTTGGTCAGCAGAGACAACTCAAAATTGAAGCAATGGCTGGCAAGTAATTAAACATACTGGAGAAAGGGTCTCATATTGTCAAGCTAATTCCTAAAAAACAGACGATGAAGAACGAATGATAAATGCACCTTTCCTAACTGTTCAATATCTCTATTCTTTCCTGCATTTGGAACCAGTTTGCTCATCGCTGCTAAGTGCACTGAGTTCTGCATCCATCAGTTAACAAAATCAATTTCTGAATATCTATTAAGGGTGCAAGCAGTGTGTCAGTAAATAATGTGATGTGCTCTTTACAGGCGGTTGGTTATAGGAAAGAATGAAATACTAATATTAAGGGGAAATTTTACTTTTAGTTACCATTGCATTTATAACTAAACTAAAATTGTTTGTTTCTGAGAAAGCAGATGGTTGATAGAATATTCTGGGTGCTCAGACTAATATACATTTGGAATAACGTTTTAGAAAAAAATGTATCCGGTCATGCACAGTCACTGATGGCTATAATCCCAGCCCTTTGGGGGCTGAGGCAGGTGAATCACTTGAGGCCAAGAGCTTGAGACCTGCCTGGCCCTCATGGCAAAACCCCATCTCTGCTGAAACTACAAAAAAAAAAAAAAAAATTAGCCAAGCATGGAAGCATGCACCTGTAGTCCCAGCTCCGCTGGAGGCTGAGGCAGGAGAATTGCTTAAACCCGGGAGGCAGAGGTTGCAGTGAGCCAAGCTTGTGCCACTACACTTCATCCTGAGCAACAGAACAAGACTCTGTCTCAGAGAAAGAAAAAGAAAAAGAAAAAAGAAAAAATGTGTCCTATAAAGACAAATGTATGTGAACTTGAGTAATGAGAACTATAGCATTTTAAAAGATTGTGGCTATTACATTGCTGAGCGGGCAGTAAAAGTTCAACTTTTGGCAACATGAGGGGAAACAGGGTCTGCAAACACTAAGAGTCATATCAGGAACAGACACATCCCCATGTGGGTTCAGCTGCTCTTGCATGGGCCAAAGAACCACCACTAAGCCTTGAGGTTGGGCAGAACCAGTACAATTAGGAAGCTACTCTGGAATGTGAGAAATCCACTATTATCATAATTTAATTGAGCAGCATTTATATTGAGAAAGGATGGTCCTATGAAAAATCAAGAGATCTAAATAAGCATGTATGTATAAACAAGCGTGTGTGTGTGTGTGTGTGTGTGTGTGTGTGTATTTATGACATGTATGGCATCTGTGAGGGTGTTTCTAAAACTTTAGTAGGAGGCCAAGCTCAGTGGCTCACACCTGTAATTCCAGTACTTTGGGAGGCCAAGGCAGGTGGATCACCTGAAATCAGGAGTTCAAGACCACCCTGGCCAACACCGTGAAACCCCGTCTCTACTATAAATACAAAAATTGGCCAGGTGTGGTGGCTGTAGTCCCAGCTACTCGGGAGGCTGAGGCAGGAGAATTGCTTGAACCTGGGAGGTAGGGGCTGCAGTGAGCTGAGATCATGCCACTGCACTCCAGCTTGGGCAACACAGTGAGACTCTGTCTCAAAAAAGTAAATAAAATAAAACTTTAGTAGGAGAGCTTTAGGAAGGGGATTGCAGGCCAGGCGCGGTGGCTCACGCCTGTAATCCCAGCACTTTGGGAGGCCGAGGTGGGTGGATCACGAGGTCAAGAGATCAAGACCATCCTGGTCAACATGGTGAAACCCCGTCTCTACTAAAGATACAAAAAATTAGCTGGGCACGGTGGTGCGTGCCTGTAGTCCCAGCTACTCAGGAGGCTGAGGCAGGAGAATTGCCTGAACCCAGGAGGCAGAGGTTGCGGTGAGCCGAGATTGCACCATTGCACTCCAGTCTGGGTAACAAGAGCGAAACTCCATCTCAAAAAAAAAAAAAAAAAAAGGAAGTGGATTGCATAGATTACTTCACCACTCATTGTCTGTGTGAGTTTGGACAACCGGCTTAACTTTCTCCTGCTTCATTTTAAGAATCTGCTAGATGCATGTCATAATAACAGTTCTAATTTTATATGGTTATTGCAAAGATTCACTCAATTAATACATGCAGGCATTAGAGTAATACTTGGTACATACTAAGCACTTAAATATTTTCTTTTATTATTGCTTTTCAAAAAATAAGTAGTGAATGCACATGGTACAAAATTTAAAAGGTGTAAATCGATACACAGTGAAAAATAAGGTAGCCTTCTATCACTACCGCCTCGACTCTCAATTCTCTTCCCTCAGGCAGTCATGCTTACCAGATTTTCATGTAAACCGTTAGAGATACTATATGTGTGTAATATATGCATGTCTATACTTTTAAGAAAATCAGTGGTGGAATACTTTGCACATCATTCTGCACTTTGCTTATTTCACTTAATATCCATTTTGAAGACATTTTCATATCAGTTCTTATAGGAAAGGCCTGCTCATTTCCATAGCAATACATGATATTTGATTAAACATAAGTGCCCTGATTTATTAAGCAGTTCCCCTTGGATGTACACATAGACTGTTCCAATCTTTTGCTGTCATAAACAATGTTTCAATGTGCACATGTAAACAGACATCTTTGCGCATATGTACGTTTATATCTGTAGGAAGAATGCCTACAGGTGAAATTACTGGGTCAAATAACATGTACATGCCTGATCTTGACAAAATTGCTCACTGTCTGAAAGGAGATCTTCAGATGTGCATGGTACTTTGTCCAGTTAAATTACATTGCAAACAAAAGATATTTCATGTCATAACTATTTTTAGAGTTGGGATCTTTTTCTGTTGCCTAGGCTGGAGTACAGTAGCACAAACATAGCTCACTGCATCCTCGACCTCCTTGGCTTAAGCCGTCCTCCCCCTTCAGCCTCCTAAGTAGCTGGGACTGCAGTCATGCACCACCATGCATAGCTAATTTTAAATTTTTGGTAGAGATAGGAGTCTCACTTTGTTGCCTAGACTGGTCTCAAACTCACGGCCTCAAGCAATCCTCCTGCCTTAACCTTTGGATTACAGGTGTGGGATTACACCTGTGAGCCACTGCGCCTCACCTCATGCTACAACTTTTAAAGGAATAAATCTATCTGCCATCCAGTATCACTTGGTGCAAAATGCCTTATAATTTTTAAAAGATTGATTGTGATTATTTTTACTAAGTCATCTTCTCCTTCAGAAGTTATAGAGCTAATGAAAAAAGTTTGCTCAGTCTAGATACCTATGGTAGATTGTGTGTCTGTACAATTTGACTTGATCACATTATAAAAATAGAATTTGGAGCTGGAAGTTAACAGAGAAATTATTTCTCCAAACCTCTCCTCTGACGAAGGAGAAGTCAAGGGACACCTGGTTTAAGCTGTGTACCCATGGTGAGATGTGGCACCAGGAAGAGGCCAGAAAGGGCAGGAAAAGATCAGGAAGTTGGAGGCCCTCACTCAGAGTCAGGCCTCCCTGTTCACACTTGATTGTCTCTTCCCTATTTTAGAATTTGGGTACCCTGTGAAGCCTAAATCAGAAGACAAGAAGCAACGTTCAAACTTATGTAACAGTAAGTTTTTATAATTAGGCAGGGATCGGGGTGGCAATGGTGGGTAAAGACTGCAGTTTACATATCTGTCTGTCTAACTGGGATATCGAGGAAACAAGTAAGGTCCTCTGTAAATTACATCTAATGACAAATATTCAGGACATCAAAAGTTGTATCAACAATATCAACCCTTCTATGGTTCTTCTCTGATGAGGCATGCAAAAATGTCTCTTTATGTCTTTTATATCTTTAGACATATGAAATATTTCTTTCCCAGAGAGGTTGTACATGTAGTTTTCTGAAGAATAAAAGATTTTTCTTGGGCAAAATTCAGTGAAATGAATGTAATTGCACATAACACATAAGCTAAAACTTATTTCATAAATAGCAAAAAGCCAAATTCTCTCTCCAAATTTAGAAGTTCTCCCTTAAAATATAACTCCCTTTGGGGTGCATTTTCTCAGAAGGCAGTCAACAGTAGTCAAATGTTTATACAGCACCCATTTTAAAGTCCTACATAGAAGATGACAGACTGGGAGTATTAACTGTAAATCAAGAAACTGTTTCTAACATTAACATCAAAAATACGAATAGCATCTCTTTGTTATAAATAATGGTATTTAAAATTAGACTCATTTACATAACATAAATTCATATCTGATGAAAGGAAAAACATAAATAATCAAAACACTCCACAGCATCCCTTAAGAGAGGCTGAAGAACAGTGTTTAAGAAATACCACGTGCGACTTCCAGAATGAGACAGCAGCATCATTCAGTTTCCTACGATACAGGATTCTCCACAGAACATCTTTTATTTACCCCATACATAAAACACCAAAGCTAAAAGTTGACGTGGCCTCACATAAAATTAGCTCTGCTGCAAATCCCAAACCATGTACATAGAGTGACTAATTATTTCCCTGCTTATTTGGCTGGTATCATTAGAGTACATCTCATCTTACTGTTTTGTATGTGCTTTTACATGTTTCTCCAATTTGATATTATCTGTTACAAACAGTCAGCTACTTAGGGGCTGCTTCCAAAGTATTTTACAACAAGCCCAGGCAGGTGCTTAATGAGCCTATTACAAGAGCTGCAGGGAGAAGAGGCTTTTGTGAGCCCCTTTCTGCCTGTCCCCTTTAGAGTTTATAAGGTGGGAGAAAGCTGTCCAGAGGAGTTTAAATGAGCCTTTGCTGGCTGATCTACCTGTGAATAGGACTGGTGTGTTTCATTTAGAAAGCAAGTGGCTTCAGGGAGCATCTTTTTGGGATTAACTGGGCAGCTGCATAAGCCTCCTGACTAGGTTCTTCCAGAGCCTGGGCAGATAAATTCTCTTCTTCACACCAAGCACAAACTTAAGCAAAAAACTCTTTTCCAGACCCTGATGTCAGTCTGCATCTTAAAGAACAGGATTTAGCCCCATAAATTCTTTTGGATATAAATGATTATATTAGAGTCTGAGCCATAATAAACACTCCTAAGAGCTATCCTACCTCTGCCCCTTACCAGCTCTGAGACCTTGAGCAAGTTACTTACAAAACCTAATTGTGTTTCAGTTTCCTCATCTGCAAAATAGGCGTGATAATCACGCCTCCCTCAATTGCTTTGAGGATTAAGTGTTGCATGTAAATTATTTACTTTGCACAGGTTTCTTATTGTCTGTGGCTTTTCCCAGTACATAGTGAGAGCTTTCTGTGGGAAGTATAGATTCATATCCTCCTCACTGCCAATCAGAGAGCCAGGCAAAAAGAGGAGACACCCAAATGCTCATTTGAATAAAATTTCAAAATGTGTTAACACACTAAAGTTGGTTCCAAAAAAAAAAAAACACAAAAAATTGTAATTTTTTCTTTTAAAAAAATTTTGACAAACTCATGTCAAATATTATTTTTTATTGTCTAATAATTTATTGGAATTTTATTTTGTTATCTCTTATTGAATTTCTCCAACACTATCACCCCAGTCAGAGCAGGTAGCCCAGTCCTTTGTATTTTTGTATTTCTCTACCTCAAGGAGTTGTGTAGAATTAAAAAGAAATGTTCAAGGATTCTTCCTGTATTTTGTAAAAGATTAAACAAGGCTAGGCATGGTGGCTCATGCCTGTAATCCCAGCACTTTGGGAGGCCGAGGCAGGTGGATCACTTGTGCCTAGGAGTTCAAGATCAGCCTCGAACATAGCGAAACCCTGGGCAACATAGTGAAACTCTGACTCCACAAAAAATACAAAAATTCACCAGACATGATTGCATGCACCTGTAGTCCCAGCTACCTGGGAGGCTGGGGTGAGAAGATCGCTTAAGTCTGGGAGGTAGATGTTGCAGTGAGCTGAGATTGCACCACTGCACTCCAACCTGAGTGACAGAGTGAGACTTTGTTTAAAAAAAAAATCGAAACTAGGATACTCACATGGGTGTGTGTGTGTATATAGCATGTGTGTTTCTATGTGTGTCTTTGACATTGAATTTGGAAAGCTTTAGACATTCACTCTCCAGCTATTAAAGTTCCCAGCCCTCTCTTCTGTTTTATACCCAACCACTTTAGTGCATTTATTCTTACCTCCTTGCTCCTAAAGTACTTTGACCCAGCAGTCCTGGAAGCTCATGAAGACATTGTGCTGTGATCCTGGAAAGAAAGGGAAGAGAGAGAAGGTCAGGTAAGGTGGCTCACACCTGTTATCTCAGCATTTTGGGAGGCTAAAGTAGGAGGATTGTTTCAAGTCAGGCATTCAAGAAAGGGAAGAGAGGAGCACTGTAGGGGAAGGCGGAGGCAGAGCTTTCTCCGAGCTAAACGAGGCCAGATGTTGGCAGCAGTGCCTCTAAGGCGAAAACTCAGCCGTGCACTATGTTGGTGACAGAAGCTCAGAGGTGAAACCCCAGAAAGGAACTCCCAAAGGAGGCTTTCCTAATACCATAGTGCTGTGTCCCTCCCCAGGACCTGGGACAACCATGGGAATCAAGAGGAAATTGGGAAAAGAACCCATAATGCCTGAGATCGCCTGACCACTAACCCAAAGGATGGCTGCTGGGATCTCATTAAGTTAGCAAAAAAAGAAAATAAAAGTCACAGCTCACTTCATCACTCTTTTACTGTGATCTAATTTTTGCTGAATTAAAGAAAATAAACGCTATATTGCATTGAGAGAATGTTACAATTATGCTACTATTAAGTAAGCATGTGTGTTAGAGGCCATTTCGATGTTGGAAATTTTGAAATTCAGACATGCTAAGCATTCTCCCTCCTTACAAGTACTGTCCTCTGACCCATTAGGGTAGTGGCCTTATTTTGTAAACACCAAAAACAAGAATATACATATAACTCAGGCAGAACATGCATTCTGTGGTTGGCCATGGGCCCAACTGGAGGCCCCATATGCTGTGATACCTGACAGCCATAAAGCATTTGAGTTTTATTTATTTGTTTATTTAATTTGTAAAAAATTGTTGTGGGTACATACTAGCTGTATGTATTTATGGGGTACATGAGATGTTTTGATACAGGCATGCAATATGAAATAAGCACATTAGCATTTTGAGTTTTACATTCAGAATATAGGGACCCCAGTGGCAATGCTTTCAGATACCCTGACTCCCAATACCGAATTCCACCTTCACTCCATCTCACTGACTTGGTTTCAACACGAATCTAAAATAGGCTCTTTTTCTTCTCTAACTAAATAAAACTGGTAAGGTTTATTTGAAACAGAAAGAGTCGGACGGGCATGGTGGCTCAGCACTCTGGGAGGCTGAAGCAGGAGGATCACTTGAGCCCAGGAGTTCGAGACTAGTCTGGGCAACATAAGGAGACCCTGTTTTCACAAAAAATAGAAAAATTAGCCAGGTATAGTGGCACCTGTCTATTGTCCCAGCTACTTGGGAGGCTGAGATGGGAAGATGGCTTGAGCCCAGGAGGTGGAGGCTCAGTGAGCCATGATCATGCAACTGCTCTCCAGCCTGGGGGACAGAGCAAGATCCTGTCTCAAAAAGAGAGAGAGAGAAGAGAGGGAGAGAGGGGAGAGAAAGAAAGGGTCTTCACAAGTAGCTCAAAAACAGCATTTGTCTTCCAATTGATCCCTCCAGTATATTTTGGTGACTAAATATTTGACTCTACTTTTGTCTCCAAATGTGTTTTCCATCCTTCCTTCCTTCCTTCCTTCCTTTTCCTATCTTCCCTTTTTTTCTTCCCTGAGGAAAAGAATGCTTTATTCATTTCTTTGGTCCAACTAATGAAAGTCTCAAAAAATAAACTCTTGCTAATTACCCAAGTGACTAAGTGACTGACCACCAGGATCCAGACTGGATTCAAGTGTGATCTGCATTGTTGGCTCATGTCTGAATGCTTCGCCATTAGGCTCGATATTATGGTTTGCTACAAGCCACAAACTTTTCCTATTATGCTGAGAGAACATAATTTCATGTTTTCTATGTTTAAGTTGCGTCGCCGCCATTTTTAGGAGAAACTGTGATCCTGTCACCCCTTTCTAGTAGAAGAGATGCGGCCCACTCATAACACAGATTCACCTCCAGTAGTGACCTCCCGAGCAAAAAGAGAAATCCATTTCCATGTTCATTTGGGCCTTTGGCCTGCCAACTGAG
Source organism: Aotus nancymaae (assembly GCF_030222135.1). Lineage (NCBI taxonomy): Eukaryota > Metazoa > Chordata > Mammalia > Primates > Aotidae > Aotus > Aotus nancymaae. The sequence goes on from NW_026988425.1 coordinate 114,409,295, forward strand.
AAGGCCTGCAAGGCTGAAAACCATGCTAATTACATAAGTGATTTAATTTCGATAATGTAAGAGCTGACCATTAGATATCAAACCAGATTCGAGCAGGATTTGCTCTACTTCATGATGTTGGAATTGTTCAGCATTAGGCTGTTTCATACAGACTTTCTTTTTCTACTAGTTGAAAGTATTTATAAATAATTTCAAAGATTTTTTTAAAATCAAGAAATTTTAAAAGTGGAAAGAATACCGTGGTTCTTTTGCTTAGATAACACGCAAACTTAAAATACAATGGCTTTGTACCAGACCTTAAAATTTGATTAAAATTTGATTGATTTAGAGGCTCAGATATGGTTGATTTGATTTTTTTGCTTCTGACACAAACTAATCGTAGAAAACATCTTTTTTTCCAACCACTTTAGAGTTTAGTTTGGGATACCTGGTAGAAAATTGATCCCAGCTACTGTGGATATAGTTAAGAAGAGATACTATTTCAAATGTTTGATGTGATCCATTAGGAAAATTACCAAATATTGCCATAGGTTAATCTTGCCTTGTGTAGCAATGTTTTTTTTTCTGCAATGATTCGTATCTTTAAGATTTGTTAAGTCCTGCATCAAATGTATCTTGTTTTCTATTGCAATTTATTGAACACAGAGTAATCTTTCAGGACAAAGACATAAAGATCTGCTACCTCAGTTCCAAACACACTAACGTCATATCTTTCCATCAGAATTTCTTCTCACAGTTTTTACAGAAATGTGGAAATATTCAAAAATAACCAATATGCCCTTCATCAGTTTGACATCATGAATAGAAGAAGTCAATAGAAGCAAGACATCCTTTTCTCTAATAGGACACAGAATTCTATGTGGTTTGATTTTTGATGACATCAATTGCCAAAGCATAACTCTGAAATTGACTCATATCCATTCTCAATTTGGCATCCTATCCCTACTCCTATAATTCACTTCTGGGGCAGAATCATGGTCATTTCTAATAGCACCCACAGTTACTTAATTACTAGAGTAATTGGTCACTTGTGTACTCACAATCAGAGGCAAATGCCTGATTTCCACTGTGAACAGCTGGTGTTATTTTATTTTTTTTTTAGCAGAATTTCTACCTGATATTAGAAATTGCCACCCAAATTGCAGGTGCAAAAAACAATTTGCCTAAAATTTGGGTGGAATCAATTTCTCATTTTGATAACGGAAACTAGTAATTGAGAGAAAATAAATGAGTGCTGTTTCTGTGACCTTAAGAAATCTCTGCAGGAAATAATGAAAGGCAATCGTACTCGTGTGGTCAAGGGAGAGAAAGGAAGAAAGGAAGATAAAGAGGAAGGAAAGGAAAGACACAGCCAAGAGAGAGAGAAGGAGAATCAACAATCCTAGAGAAAAATAATACCACCTTATCAAAATGTGCATGCTACCTTACCAAAGCATGCCTGACTTGTATCATTTAAATCAGAACTGCAAGAATGAGGCTCAAGCTGATCAATGTCTTTCCCCAGATGACAGAGAAGGAGAATGCTTAACACCCCACTATATTTTTCTGTTGTTCTTAAAAACTACCACCTCCATGCCTGAAGGCTTTTCTCCCCCTAAAGATGTCGAGGGGCCTGGGGAACCACTTAAAGTTCCTTGCCATGCTTGCCCAAGAAACACAAAGTGTTGGTGAAGTATAAACAGAGAGCGCTTTTTCTTTGACCCACTCTGCAGTGTGATGGGGTAGTGTTGTTAGTTTATGTGAGAGAAAATAGCATAGGCTTTCTGAAAAAAAGTGGAATTGGATTAAGGCCTTTGTGCGCGCCTCAATGCTGAGGGGAATTAGCAAGAGTTGTAGACACTTAAAGGGGCCCTCATGCTGAAGCTTATCCCAGATTTTGCACAATAAACATTTGAATATCAACAGTGTTTTGCAACTTGCAGCACTAATGTATAAACTTCTCTCTTTTGAAACTCCCAAATCCTTCCAAATGTCTGTAACACCCTCTACATAAACATATAGGAGCTAGGGTAGAAAACACCTAGTCAATGATGTAAGTCTGCTTTTAAAAAGATCTTTCTCCTTTTCCATCTTCAGGATCTAGAATGTTTTATAATGGCTCATTGGTTTAAGGACTTTAGATGCTCTATTTAATTTTAATCATTCCACTTTCTTTCAGTCTTTGCATTCTGATATGGGGGAGGGGGAGTGTCCAGGCGTGGATAAGGATGTGTGGTTGAGTTTAGAACTGTTTCACCAAGATTTTTGTTGTTGTTGTTTTAAATAACAGACTCTTTAAAGAGTCTTTTGTTTTAGAAAGAATCCTTCTGAGGGTTTCAAAAGTAAATTCACCTCTGCAAGGAAAGAATTATTTTGTCTGTTAAAGTCAGCTGACTACCTCATTGGGAATCCACATATGCAAGCCAGTTCCCACCCTGAAAACTAATCTGTTACTCAGTCATCCTAACTGAAGACACTAGGCTGATTTTGTAGTAAGAGCGTCCAACATCAAACAGTTATTTGATGTTCCTGACATTAAGCAAGCTCTATTTTTCTCTCTAAAAATTTCAAACTCACAAAAGTGAATTCAAAGTATTGTAGAGCCTTGAGGGGGGAAAACAGCATTAATTTCTCTCTTCCAATATCAATCAGCAGACAGACATAATATTTTGTTTTCTGAGAACAGGATATTTGCTTTTGGTTGCTGGTATAGCAGAATTCTTCCCTTCACTTCTTTGTGTCATCCATTATAGCAATGGTGTCGCTTTATAAGATTTGACGCTCTTAATTTTGCACTAAAGCAAACACTTGGGATGCAAGCACATTTTTCATCAAAATCTACATCAGCAGTTTATGGAACTTAATGAATAAACGGATCCCCTTCTTGCTTTCCAGCATGTATTATCTAGAGGTGATTCTAAGCAACTCAGCCTGGCGGTAATGTATTCCATCCAATTGAGGAGTTTGCAGGAAAATATATCTACAGTGACCCAACAGAGTAGTAAAACACTTGTTTGAAATTATTTTTTGTAACTGTGCTCATTTCATGCCTGAAAAGATGGTGGTAAAAATCTCATTGCACAGGGGGCTGGTTGGGGGGCTGAGGGGAATGAAGACATAACTGTTCTGCCCAGCTCTGAAGCATGTTGAAGCAGTTTGCCTATTGAATTTGATACAATGATGTGTAGATGAATAAAGTTATCTCCGGTTCTGAATAGGATGGTGTCAGTGGGAGGGTAAGAAGGGGGGAACTTGGAATCTGAAAAGAATTCTTTTTTTTTTCTTTTTCTTAAAAAAAAAAAAAAAAAAGAACTTGAAGGTCAGGGTCCAGCTGCCGGGCAAGAGTAGAACACAACAAAATGCTGGACAGGCCTAAATAAAGACAACTATAGACACCCAGACACACATATTGCAAAAGTTGCTTGCTTCAAGTAACTAATGTATTAACATATATTTCTATATGCAGAGAGCTATTTTTTCCCTTTAGGCTGTCTTAGACTCTGATGAAAACGTAAGAACATCAAGAGCATCTGTAAAAATTACAGCTTTAATGAAACAGATGAAACAGGCCATCAAAGGTAGGAGAAAAGAAGAAATTCTAATGATTATGGCTTAATTCTAATAGATTATAATTATTATGATTGGTATGAACCAGTTTCTGACTGACATTCCATTTTCCCCCATTTAAGCTTTCATTTAAAAGGGGGGTAGAGGGGTGGGCCGGGGAAAAAAACTAACAGCCACTAATTATTCTGCAGGATTTGCTGCTTAACTCAATACAAGGCCTTTAATCAAATAGAGTAAAGAGATAAAACCTTTAAATGTGAATCATCACACAGATACACACTTTTCCTTATCCTGTTCTTTTTCTATTGGTTTGAAAAGTTAACATTTTGATTTCTAACCATTCCAGTTCTGTGATATAAGCAGATGATCTGAAGAATTTTCGGGTGGTCAGATGGATTATAACTAAAAGGTTGGGAAGTTTATGATAGATCAACTCGATCATCTAATAAATATCTGTTGTCTGTTCTTACTGCTGTTGATTGCTTTTTTATTTTTATTTAAATATGCTGGCATTTTCCAAGAGGTACACTAACGATTGTTAAACATTTATCTTGGTTCAGATGATGCTCATCTTTAATCTGATAAGTTTTTTTTTTAGAAGACAGAATGAGAAAAAGAGAGATGGAAGTAGGATAGGGAGGTACAGCCTAATGGATCTGAATAAATATTAGTCCTCACGGTCATGTTACAGCTGTTTTTGTTCTAAGGAGATAGGTCCAAAAAAAATATCAAAAATCAAATTTTAGATTTTATATATATATATATATATATATATTCATGTTTGCTTTCATCCTAAGGTATTTTCGGAAAATCTTCTCTCCTACCAGATTGACATTAAGGTTGACAACATGCTACATGAGAGTTTTGTTTTTCTGTATCTTGCACACTAGTGTGGTGAATTAGTCAACTATAATGATGCCAAGTCATGGAAAATCAAAATGAACGAAAATCTTATTCTTCTGTATTTTGGCCTCAGAATTGTGTAAGTCCAGAGCAGAAACCTGAAACTACAATTGTAAATATTAACATAAATTCTTGAAAGGATAATTTCATAGAAATTAAATTTAATTCAATACTCACAATACAAGGAAAAGTAGCTTACAGGTTGAAAAGTATTTCACATCAATGAAAAATCATAAAAACACTAATAACATATAATAACCTACATTATCTTACTAGCTTGCATTACAATCTTGCATATTTCCAAATTTTATTAAAGTCATCTATACTAGAGCCTCTTCTTCCATTCTGTAATTTAAAAAACCAGGAATAATCTGTAGATTTAACTGGGTGAAGCTATAAGGCGGCACCATTTTTTAATCATGACAGTTGTTCTGTACCAAAAAAAAAATTGGATGAGTTTCTGCATCCTGCGTGTTACCATTAGGCTATTGACACCCTATTGTGTGGTGGAGAGAGGTAAAGTAACCCAGGAGATTATTCAGAATGTGAGATTGTAAATGTTTCTTAAAGATGTCTTTATAGAAATTATAGCTTCTCTCGTGTGGTCTTCCAGGCGGCAGTGTACAGCCCTGGAGTTGCAGTTGTTAAAGGCAGGATTGGTAGCATGCTGTGTTTAATGCAACTCTTACCAACAACTCGCAGAGATTAGGAGACTGGCAGAATGATGTCAATGGAGGTTTAAGGGCTCTGCTTTCTGAAGTTGTTCGGAGTTAATAATTAATGAAAATCTTTCTTTGATGGCTCTTTTATATTTGGATGCAGCTGCCTGAAAATCAACCACAAAGGAAACTTGATTTTGTTTGTCATTAATTTTGACTTTCCTTAACAAATGTTTGTGTGCTCATCATAGCCTTCCTAATTTGGCCTCAGTTTAATGTGGAGATGAAATCCTTGATTAACAAAACTGTTTTAATTTTCAGGGGTTGGTGACAGTGTTTTTTCACAGAGTTAGTATGTTCTCAGTAGTTTTGAAATCTTTCAGATGGGCTCAATCCAAGTAGCAGTTCAGTGGTGATGCTAATTTTCATGCAATATGTTCACAGAAGAGTTCCTACGCTCATACAGTGTAAGAATTTATTCTGAGTTCCCTTAGCATATGAGTATTTCATTCAATATTTTCTCTTATGCTATATTTTTAAAGGCAAGATGGAGAATTACATAATTGCCTATAATAAGCAAATGCTAAATGTCTTCTCTATACACTACTGCTGTCAAATAATATGCAAGAATTTGACCAAATGGATATGGAAGATATTGAGAAAAAAATCGAACTTCAAAATATATGCAGGTTTGAAGACAGTCAAATAAACTTGCCATAGGAGACACGCAATTTACCAGGATTTGTATTTGCACCAAATCTAGTCGGTCTCAAATAACTCAGTATGGTCTTCAAAATAAAACAGCGAATGTACTGTTTGTATTATGTGTATTGGATATACTTTGGTAGAACCATACTTAAAGTCATTTCAAATGTCTTTTTTATGCCAAAACAAATCCTATTGACTCATTTCCAATTTCTAATTATATGAATAATTATTTCTGAATCCCACAGTTCTTCTAAATAGCATCTATTTTAATAATTGCAATTGATACTTCCATCAGTTAATATACTGTCTTGCTTCAACAAATAACTAAACATCTGCTGGTCGCATTTACTGTCACTGAGTAAATGATTTTATTTAAAAGAAATCATGTAAATTAGAGAGAAGGACAGACTACGCAATTTTCCCTTTTTCACTAGCAGGGTACTTTCCTTTCCCTTAAGAACTGTTTTTATACCTGAAGAAAATTGTCATTTGCCATATTTGCTTTCTGTAACAAGGTTAGGGAATGAAATTCTATTCTAGAAAAATAACATAAAAATAAATCCTATTTGTATGAGGATATTCTTCAATGTCTCAACTGTTGATATTTAATGAGGTAACTGGGGTAGTCGAGATCTTTCATACTTGTTGGTACTGGTGCTTAATTTTGCTATGGTATGTTATGTTACGTTCTATTATCTAACTATAGCCATAAAGTTAATGAAAGCTTTCCGTCCCTAAATATAACTGTTAAGGAAAGGAGACTAGATGCTTTTAACAAAGATTTTCTTAGAAATTTTTCCTCCAAGCATTTACAAGTCTTTTTCTCAGCCCTTTCTAATAGCTACAGATGGCTTGCTTTACAAAAAAAAAAAAAAAAAAAAAAAATGGTAGCCTTCTACATCATTTCAGCTTCTCAGTGCTATCGGTGATCTCCTGTAATTGATAAGAGCATCTCCTGCTTGTTTCTATCTGACAGATGTCAGGCGCAAAAGCTACAGACCTAGTGGGGTCATCATACACTTGTTCATGTCCTTACCTGTTTTCACTGAACAGGTTAGAAAAAGAAACTGCTACTGTCTTTCTGGATGTGTGATTACTACTTGGGTTGGACTTGACAACACCTCGGAAAGATGTGTCAAAAAGATAGGGGACCACTTATATTAAAACTTCCAAACCAAAATGCCAAAAGGTAGCAAGGTAACGAATACAGAAAGGGCAGGGAAAATAGGGGTAAGAATTATTTTAATCAGTGTAGTCAATATTTTTAAAAAAAGAACTTTTTAAAAAAGAAAGCAAAAATTATAGATTTTTAAAATGAAAGGTATTTTTTTTTGCAATTTGGCAATTAAGTCAATCATACAGTTAATATAGAACTGCTTTTTATAGAACAATGACACTTGTTGCAAACGTTTTCTTTGGACAGCAACTTATAATCACACATGAAAAGATACATTTTTGGTTTTGTAGAGGTAATTATAAGATCAATATTATCAATATCGCACACATGATCATAACTGTTTTATGATTGGTCTTGTGCTTCCAATATTAAAGACTTTTAGTATTTTATGTAGAAAAGGAAAAAAAAGAATACTGGCAAAAAAATAGTGACTGTTATCATCCCTGATTTAATTCTCTTGAATTTCCTCTTTAGCTAAAAATTGAAATGGTCTTCTTACTGTTTTTGTCAAGATACATAATTGATTTCATTGTCAGTTTCCAAATTGTCATACATTTTCAAGGGCTAAGGAAAAATGTATTTAAAAGAAACATTTGCCATTCAGGATTGATTATTCAGGAAAGGAGTCGTAAGTTTAACAATGTGTATGTCCTCTAAAAGAGATACGCAGATATTTAAGAAAGAGAAAGCTCAAGCACTACCTGATTTTTATATTTTTTATCTTGAGAAAGCATACCATGACACTGAAAATTATTCTTGCTGTTGATTATAACTTTACCAAAAATGTACAGGCATCTTTAAATATATTATCTCTATGTTGGCTTGATCAAAATTCAAATCTGCACCTCATTAGCTTTAATCAGAAATACGCTTTCAATGGCATAACACCAAAACTGAGAATATATACCTCCTGAAAAATGAAAGGCTAAACCACATTCACTCCATTAGCTTTAAACTATGACAAGATTAAATATTGTTTTCCTTAAATTGATTTTATGTGTTCCTGCTGTTTTTACTGAGTCTTTCGCTTTGTACTTTGATTACGTTACCCTTTGCTCAAAAGAAGTCCACTGCTGGAATATTAGAAAATGGAAAAAAACTGCACCATTGTTCCAATGTAATAGATATTGTTTTAGAATGTTTGTCCTTGAGTTTAAAATAAAAGATATGCTAATAAGTGCCCTATTCAAGATTTTACTCTCCTACACTAAGAAGCTTGTTTTCATTTGATGAAAACTATTAATGCTAAAACAAAAATAGTTTTGAATTCATTTATAAGGGATTCGCACCTACCTCTTTAGTTAAAATCAGTGATCCATTAAGGCTTTCTAGCTTTTTTCCAAGCTGTGAGCATACTGAGTATTTAAGTATGAATAAGAGTGAAGGTGGGGGGTAGGTTTAGCTAAATAAAAGATTGCTTGATATCTTGGGGTTCTTTGAAGAGTTTTATAGGCTTAGAGTTCACAGTTTGAATGAATGACATTTTTTTAACTTTTATATATGGAAGTTTGTTAACCTGCATTTCAATTATTGAATAATTAATTATACTAATTACCTTTGTGAAAAAATTTACACCGTGAGCAACCTAGGCTTCAGTCATAAATTAAAGCTTATAGAACTGATGCTGAAGTAACTTAAACTGTCCTAGGATGTCAGTGATTTTTATTTTTCAGCAAAGAATGTTCACTTGGCACTAAAAAATATGGAGATACTCTGGAACATTAGCTTAGTATTTATCAAACAAGATATATGTAAGTGTTAAACTATCAAAATACTTTATACAAAAAGGCCAGATATTTACCTGTTATATTACTTTTGCTTTGGGGATTTGTAAATATTGGCAATCAAAGAAAACAAAAGTGCATATACATTAAATACAGTCTTATAAGGAAAATTGATTTCTATATTTCAAGAAATTAGTTAAGAAACAAGAAAGAGTCAATTGCAAAAACAAATGTCAATTTATCATTGGAAATATTGCCTTTTTAAAAAGCATTTTAATACAATTAACATGTACCAGAAATTCTACAAATTAAAGAAAATTTGTCATTCTTTATTAAATGTTTACTACTTATTTTTTTTAATCTTTATTCTTTATTTACCTGAGAATACTTAAATAAGTCTTCAAAAGCACTAGCAAAATGAACTAAATCTTTCAGCCTTCCATGAAATACTTTCAGTAACAAAAATAAATGGAGGCAAACAAAGTACATATGGGCCAATATTGACACAAACCAATGAGAAACAGGAAACTCACTTTTATTCTGCTTACATTTTTCCCTCCTAGCAAAACTCTCTGCTACAGTATTTCTGTTTAAGAATAAACAAGATTAAGATGCCAAACTCTTCCCTGGTTTAATTATTAACCATGATATTAACTCAGAATTTTAATATACCTTTCAAAAATGTATTTAAATCTTTATTAAATACAACTGGTGTTTGGTCTGTATAAAGGATCTGAAGTGTAGAAATAAGTTTGATAGGTAAAAATTAGTAAATTAAAGTTGTCACTCAAAGTGTTGGCTTATTTTTAATCCAATGAATCCAAATATACTCAAATCACTTTATTAGATTATATTTCTATTGTGGACTATAGAAACTGAAATAGTAATATTAGAATTTTCTAAAACAGAACATATGTATTTAAAATAAATTATTTAAAATAACAAATTATAAAACCAAAATCAAGCCCATTGATCATTACTTTCTCTGCACTTTCTGATACTGCCTTTAGAAATGGCTATTACAATATATTAAATATATAAAGGCAAGTAATTTCAAAATATTACTTTACTTTTTTACAATATTATATTACCTCCCCATTCTTATTACCTTTGAAATGTGTGTGTGTGTGTGTGTGTGTGTGTGTGTATGAGAGAGAGAGACAGAGATATGAGTTAAATTTGATTACATGGAATTATTATTATGAAAGTCACATTTTATAAGTTAGAAAGTAAAAATTATACTGTCATTTAAAAATATCTCTAATTTTGACAACCCATGTAGAAATTGTGAATCTACATAAAATTGTTTTATTTTTATTGTGTTATAGTCCACAATCAAATAGAAATGTATTCAGATGTGTTTAAAATTAACCTTCTATAAATATAAAAATATTGATGAGGGAAATTAAAGCTCTACTGTGTTAAAATAAATAAGCAATGTCATTGTTAAATTCTACTTACCATAATTTATTCTAATACTTTTTAAATAGATCTTCAATATCAATGACTTTGATTCAATTAATTTCAGTAAAATCATTTAAATAAGTCACAAAAACTTCGACATAAAAATATTAACTACATTATTCTGAATTCTATTTCATTTAGGTATAAAACTTAAAGAAAAAACACTTCTTAAAAATGAATTTAAACAAATATTAGTGGAATATTTAACATAGTATTTGACTTAATGAAAAATTACTTGCAGAATAGTAATAATAAAGGACAAAAAAAAGAATTTCTATTTCTTCTTGAAATTTAACTTACTAAGAGTCATTGTTTATATTGAAACATTATAATGTATATCTTAATTTTAAATTTAAAAACTTTTTAAAAATATAATAATGTTTTTCATACGTTTGGCATTAAGCTATGAAAAATAATAACTGTTTTGTGTTTAATCACAAACTTAGATGAATTCCTTCATATTTTTTAAAACCTAAGATATAGACATAATATAATTTAATATAATCAAATATATATATTTAGTGTTGTTAGTTTTGAATTATTTGGATGCAAATTATATGTCTTTACCTGAAAAGCTCAATCTTTAAGGAAACTTAATTCAATATTTAAATAAAAATATTTTGTATTAAAACCTGGAACTATTTTGCCTTATTTTGGTGGCCTGTGCTACATTGTATTTGTAAACCTTTTGAAATCTTTACAAACCATAACCAGCACCTGTTATACATGAAAGTATTGACCGGTACTTTGTAGTAACTGAAGGAGGGGTAAAAAAAATCTTATCTATTTTTACTGTAATTCATATTGGTTTTAATGATTTTCTAATATGTGCACATATCTCCCTGCAGATTGAAATCATTAAACGGTCCTTCATACCGAACCCTACATTCAAAGAAGAGGTATCAGAGATTTGAATTATGATTTATAAAATTTTTTAGATTTGTCAAAAGACAACATGTAAATGTGAATCATAAATTACTGCCTCATTTATTTGTTCAGATTTCAGTAACATACAATTTTTTTTTAATAACATCAATTTTCTTAACTTTAACTTTTTCTCATGTTAGAAAGCCTTCAATATAAACTGATCTGAGTTTTTTGGTCAGGAATAGATTATATAGTAATGAACAAGACAATCCTAGAATGAAAAATAGAATAAGGCCTTCCAGATATACAAAAGACAATTAAATCAAGAGGGAGTTTTCTGAGATCATAAAGGATAAAAGCTCCTTGTGTTATAATACAGTTGTTTTCTTAAAAACCTTATTAATAGCTCAGTGATTTTACGTGTGTGCAGACATGTATGCATGCATGTGTGTATGTGTATATTTGCAACAGAAACAGTTAAAATCTCTAGCTTTTAAAGATTAAAAATATTTTACATGTCAACAAAAGTAAGCAAGACTGGATGAAATAACAAATCTTTTCAGACATTTTCTTGAGCTGAAGTTAAATGACTTCATTGTCGTGCACCTTCCTTTGGAGCACATGATGAATAGATAGATTTACAAAGTAAAAATCTGAATTGAAAACACATCATTACTTGAGCTAAAGACTTTTCTGATTAATTTAGTTTACTGATTTGGAGCCTATTAAACAAAGAGAAAAGTTGGCTGTTTTCAAAGTACTGAATTGAGGATTATCATTATTTTGATGAGGCCACCCAACTATGATAGGGCAATGTAATCAGAATGTTGAATTAAGTCAAGCTCTAGTCTAAAAAGAATAAACTGTACTCATCGGCAAATGTTCTTAATGGGAATCTTGAAAATATTTCATTATTTCTAATTTAATTAAGAACAGTTAACTATGGCCCACACTCATACTCAAGAATATACTGTAAGAAAAGCCATAAGAAATGGAGCAGAGGGTCATTTTTCATGCCTGATTTCATACCTGGCTTTTTTTTTTTCAAATGAAAATTAGGCTTATTAACTTTACAAACACTCATTTTGTATACAATTCTGAAACTTTGCAGTGTCATGGGCTACATATTACAGATACAAACCTGTTTAATCCAACATGTTAATTAAACATTAATTTATAAATATTTATACTAGGTTTATGCTAATATAAAGTTCAATTATATTGGCCTTATAGATATAAATAATGGATGCATAGACCTCTCAATACATGTACCTCAGGATTGGCGTGTAACATTCATGAGAATGTCTATGGACAAACATCATTTCTCATTGTTCTCACCTATGTGCAATATCATTGTACTGGGGGATAAAAGACACCACATGCCAGGTGTTTTCAGCATTAGAGATAATACAGTCAAACACCCAGCACAATGCCAGGCACATCAGCAGCAGTGCAAAGATGGAAGGGGTCATCAGCATTGTTACCAGAAGTTCCCTCTCCCTAATAGCACTATGTCATTATCGCCCAGAAGAAGTTCACTCCAGGCACACATCTTCAAAGTAATTCCTCATACCCACCACACATTTTATCAGTGTAACATGCATTACCACTAGAGCTATAGATAGCATTAGGAAGAAATTGGTGCAGGGTGAATAAATTTCAGATGAAATATATGAAAAAGGCACAGGAGACAATTCTGTAGTAGAAAGTACATATAGCCACAAACCAGAGCTGGTGCCCTCACACAGTCCACAGCCACACTGGATTGTTACGTGCGTGTTATACACCTTATACACCTTGTTGCCAATGTGTGCAAGTCCTCTATTTGCACAAATTGCACAAAGTCACACTTTAAACTTCCCTCTACTTGGTATCTCGGTTTGCTTAATTGAAACTTGATGTACCACTTCTTTCTCTCTAATAAAATTGTGACAGAGTCTTCTAGTAGACATGCAGGCAAAGGGTATTAAGCCACGCAATCCATTTGGTGCCCTTTCTGATACATTTGCTCTGAGTGGCAGAGCAGGGTGAAGCGATGGAGCCGTGTGTGTGATCTGATGAGCTTGGCGCAACTGGGGGTGGCTCCTCTAGGCAGCTAAATTAAAAACCTCCCTGCAATTTGGATCTTAATCACCCCCTCCGAGGCTGTAATTGGTGATGGTCACTTAACCCTTTTTCTCCTTCTAGATTCAAATGTGTGGTGTTCCTTTACATCCATGCATTTATTCGATCTCTCCAAGAGGATTCTAATAGCATTGACTGCATTGCCTCCCCCAATGGTGTCTTAAGACAAAGGGCTTTTGGCTATGTCAGGTCGCACCAGTCTAATGCGGGTAGTTCTTTTCCCTTCTCATTTTGAATAAAAGAGCCGTGAAACCTTGAAAGTAAAAATGCCAGAGGTTTTGACTTTCTCAGATGTTTATAATAAAAACCCACATTTACAAAATAACAGAGGATGATATTATTTAATACGTACATTGGACCTATACTGGGTTAAATTAAAATGACATTCTTTAAAAACTGAAAAGCATTATTTTCAAAATACAGAAATAAAGATCAGGCTACAGACAACCTAATGTTCAAAGAAAAGAAATAAACTCTACATGTAAGAACACCTGATGGTACTTCGAAGATGCTCAATAAAACCAAAGCAAGTCTATTTGACAACTCGGAGTGCTTACTGCATTGTTTTCTTGCTTGTATTCTCTTTTCTCACTGAGATACACATTTTTAAGAATTACAGGCAATCTAGGATGACTATAGAAGGTGTCCAAACTCCAGTGCAGTCTGGAAGATGATTGTAGGGGTGGCATGGAGGATTAACTCAGTTTAATAAATACGTACTGGGCCGTGGCAGGCACAGGAGACACACACGTGAATGAGGCTCACTCACTCCCTACCTAGAGGAGCCTAGGAGTTCACTGTCCCATAAGAGAGTGAACAGTCAAAGGGGTATATCACTCAAATTGTGATTGAAGCATGCACTAACAGAACCACACACAAGATACAGATGAGAGATGCACAGAGAGCCCAGAGGAAGGCCAAGAGTCATAGAGAAGTCCATATTTCACCCAGTAAGAGACCTTAGAAAGAAAAGGCAGCCTTCTCTCACATAGCCACACTTTAATTGATACAACCGAGACTTATAAAGTTGCCTCTGTGAGCAAAATGATGGCCTAAGCAGGACTGGGGCTTTCCACAATGACATGACAGTGGAAGGGTGTGGGCATGTGGGTGGAAGCCCAAGTGGCTTTTTCATTCTTGAACTCTGATACCAGGGTAAGAAAGCATTTGGGTTGGAAGGAGCAAGAGATGGAAGTGCTGTTGGAAGACAGTCAGTTTCTCTGCCCAGGGAGAACAATTCGCTGTCTCGGATCAGCCCACGTATTATTCAACAAGCATATCATGAACATAGAACCTCAGCAGACTGCATTTTCTGGGAGAGAAGGAGGAGAAAGTAATTTTCCAATTCATTTTGAAGACGGTCCTCAGTCACACGCAAGAGACAAGCCAATCCAACTGGAGGGGAAGTTACAAGGCTGCATCTAGCCCTGTGCTGGGAATTGGCAGGGAAGGTGGTCCGATGGCTGGGAGCTAACGACCATCATTATCTTTAACAACTACTGACTTCGTACAAGTAAAGTGTGACATGATGCCTGCCTATTGGGTCTACTGTGTGAGTTTAAATCACTGACACTCTTTTTTTTTTCTCTGGTTTTACAGACTAAGAACTGTGTGAGCCTGATATATTTACAAATTCACATCAGGACCTGCAGTTTAATCTGCTGAATGTTTGAGCTGAACAAAACCAGAGGGGTCACTTTTTCTCATTTCCTCAGAAGAGGAAACTGAGGCCAAAGAAGAAATGACTTGCCCAAATTAGCAGCTTTTGACTGGCAAAGGTGGGACCAGAACCCATGTGGCTGTGATCCTAGTTCAGTACTTTTTGCACAACACAAAAAGCTCTTGTTGCCACAATGATTACTGCTAATAACACATTCATTTAGCCCATGCAGAGCCAGACACTCTCAAGAGATATGAGAGTAAACTTGTTGTAATTTCAGCCTCTAATAACTTGTAATCCACTAGGGTGGCAGAGAAATAACTGGAAATTTCAGTGGAGTATCTAGCTGTATATGGTCCTGGCTGGGACTGAATAGATAAAGGACTATCTCACTTACCACTTCTCATATTCTAGTTTCTGCTCCTTCCCTGACCAGATATTGTGGTGGAGCGGATATCTGCTCCTTTAACTGTTCAACACAGGATACTAGAACTCCCCTACTGATGCAGACAGTACATGAATATGCATTTATAGCATCTTCTCAGAGACACAAAGGTAGGCACAGGAACAGCCCATCCTTGGATATAAGAGGTTGAAGCCTCAAAGCCACAGGTAGTGCTGATGCACTTCAACAAAATAAACACTGACTATGGCCCCACGTGTGCTGTTCAATCACGGAGCAAGCTGTGAAGACATCCAAGAGCAAATGGCTCTTGACGCTGGGTATATTCAGCGTACCAGCTTCCCACCTTCTTCCCACCACTGTGGGTTTCTTGTTCTACATAGCTGCAGAAAATGCAGGACAACAGCTGCACAGCTGCACAAAACACACCACATGAGAAGAGAGCCCTGAGCAAAACAGCTCTCTGCTCTCTGTCCTACCGTGTAGCACACACTTGAGATTATTGATGCCAAGTACTTTCCTTCAGGAATTTTAAATGTCTTCCCACTGAGCAGCAAATCATTTAATATCCAGAGTCCTGATGCGAGCAGCATGAGTTTCTTGGGGATTTGCAGGAGACATATGGAAGTGATGTTACCTCGTTCACAAGTCGCCAGCCCAAATCCATGGACCATTTCTTCCTTAGAGAGTATGTACTTTTCTTTTCTGAAAGGTTTGCTTTAAGACAATTATTTTGCAGGGTATATAGGCCAGCCAATAAGTTGTCTACAGGGCTCCCTGATGAGGAAGCTGATGGTGGGCATTAGCCTGGAGAATTGTCCAGATGGGATACTTTCCTTGCGGATTGGTAACAGGCTATGTGTATCCATTTCCCCTCCCTAGGCCATGTTAGAAGCTGATGCCCAAAGTCAGCATCTAATAAATGAAATTGGAGAGCCATGAAAACAATATGGCTTCCAATGGGCGAGCAGGAAGTTTCACCTAAAGGGAACACTGGAGACTGGGGCCACTGTTCACAGTTGTATACCAGGGTTCTCTGTGACTTGGTTTGACAAATACTATTGTTGTAAGATGTTTCTAGAAGCATGAAAAAGAAGTTTTTACAGTAGTCTCCACATGATTAAAGAAACGTTGGATGTAGGCTCTAGGAAGGCACAGTTTGCTGCTGCATTGCTCACTGCTGCATTCCCAGAAAATAGAACAACCTGGAACTCAACAAGTGTCAATAAACTGGCTCATCCCTTCCCCTCCCCCATCCAGTACACATTTGATCCAAGATCAGAGCATCGTTATAGACCCCACACGAGTTCGATCATGTATTATTAGTCTCTCTGTGTCTAGTTTATTTTAGTTTAAATATCATTGACATATACCCAAATTGCTGCAAATGATGGAATTTCATTCTTTTTTGTGGCTGAATAGTATTTTATTGTGTATATGTTTCAAATTTTCTTCATCCAATCACCTGCAGATGGGCACTTAGGTTGACTCTATATTTTTGCTATTGGGGATAGTGCTGCAATAAATATGCAAGGGCAGACATCTCTTTGACACAGAGTTCATTTTCTTCGGATAAATATCCAGCAGTGGTATTTCTGGATCATATAGATGTTCTACTTTTAATTTTTGAAGAATCTCCACATTATTTTTCATTATTATGGCTGTACTAATTTACATTCCCACCAACAATATATAGGGGTTCTTATTTTTCCACATCCTTGCCAGCATTTGTTAGGTTTTCATCTTGTTTATAATAACCTATTTGGGGTGAAGTGACATCTCATCACAGTTTTTATGCATTCCCCTGATTAGTCATTTGAAAATTTTTTTCAGATACCTGTTGGCCATTTGTTTTTGTTTTTTTTTTTTGTATGTCTTCTTTTAAGAAATAGCTGTTTAGATCTTTTGCCCATTTTTAAATCAAATTATTTGGATTTTTGCTGTTGAGTAGTTTGAGTTCCTTTTATGTTTTGGATATAAACCTCTTGCCAGGTGCATAGTTTCCAAATATTTTCTTACATTCTGAAAGTTGTCCCTTCACTCTGTTGTTTTCTTTGATGTGCAGAAACCTTTTAGTGTGATGTGACCCCATTTGTCTGTTTTGCTTTTATTGCCTGTACTTTTGAGTTCTTGTCCAAAAGTCTTTTCCCAAAAAAAATGATATTAAGCATTTCCCGTGTTATTTTTTGCATTGATGATTATTTCTTTCTATTTTTTTATTTATTCTGTTTTTTTAACTCCTTGAGGTGCAATGTTAGCTTGCTTATTTGAGACCTTTCTAATTTTTTGACGTAGGCATTTACTACCTGTCAATTTCCCTCTCAGAACCGATTTTGCTGTCTCACAAAAGTTTGGAGATGTTATGTTTCATATTCATTTGTCTCAACAAATTTTCTTTTTTTCATTAACTCATTTGTTGTTCAGGAGTATGTTGTCTAACTTCCATGTATTTGCATAGTTTCCAAAGTTTTTATTTAAGCATTTCTTGTAAAGCCAGTCTAGTGCTGGTAAATTCCATCTGTGTTTGCTTGTCTGGAAAATACTTTATTTCTATTTCATTTTTGAAGGATTTTCTGGGTATAGTATTTTTGGATGGCAGGGTTTTTTTTCCTTTTATTACTTTGAGTTTAACATCCCATTCTCTCCTGGCCTACAAGATTTCTGCTGAGAAATATACTAATAGTCTAAGGAGGATTCTCTTCTATACAACTTGATGTTTGTTTTTTGCTGCTGTTAGAATCCTTGACTTTTGACAATTTGATTGTAATGTGCCTCAAAAAGGACTTCTTTGGGTTGACATAATTGAGGTCTTTTGAGTTTCATGGATCTAGATATCTATATCTCTCCCATGACTTGGGAGGTTTTCAGCTATTATTTTGTCAAATACATTTTATGTGCCATTCTCCATCTCCTCTCCCTCTGAAATTTCTTAATGTGAATATTTATTTGCTTAATGGTATCTCTCATAGGTCTCATAGGCTTTCTTTGCCCTTTACCATTCTTTTTTCTTTTTATTCCTCTGACTAGGTTGTTTCAACAGACCTGTCCTTAAGCTCAGAAATTCCTTTTTTCACTTAAACTCACCTGCCTTTGAAGCTCTAAATTTTGTTTAATTTTTTATTGAAGTCTTCAGCTCCAAGAATTCTGTTTCTTTGTTTAATGATATCATTATTTTTGTTGAACTTCTCATTTGGATCATAAATTGCTTTCCTGATTTTATTGAATTGCTTGTCTGTATTCTCTTGTATCTCAATAAGTCTCCTCAAGATTATTATTCTGAATCCTTTTGCAGGCAATTCATAAATGTGCCTTTCTTTGGGGACAGTTACTGGGGGGTTATTGTGTTTCCTTAATGGTATTACGTTTCCTTACTTTTTCATATTCCTTATGTCCCTGGATTGATATCTGTGCATCTAGTGAAACGGTCACCTCACCTCTTCCAATTTAATGAGTAGCTGTCATATAAAAAGTTTTCTGTCTGCAGATGTCTCCTAGGGTGTCAATTGGGTAGGGTGCATTGGCTTTGGTTACAAGTGGGTGCAGTAGTGTAATCTCCATGAAGTTTCTTCAGCTGTAGTCAACATCAATGACACCTGTAAATGCCTTAGTGGCCTAGCATACACAGGTTTATGTGGCTGCTTCACTGAGTTGGGTGTAGCCCCACCAGGGGCAAAAACATTTAGGTTGATATCCCTCATGAAGCATTGCAGTTGGCAGCAACACCATAGTACCACCAAGATGCACACACTAGTCATTGTTTTTGTTTCTACTTGACCTCTGGGTGGTCAAGTCATGCCCTTTCCCCTAGTGTTTCCATGAAGTCAGTCTGTAATGGACTTCCTGGGAAGTGTCTCAGAATGCTATGGAAGCTGGATGACTGCCTCAAGTTCTCTTTTCCCCTGGAAAAACGGTGAGCTGAAGGACATTTTCTTCATCTGGCATTGTGCCAACTTGGGGGAAGGGGACAGCACAGTTGGAGTAGGACTGTTCTTTTTACCATTCAAATTCAGATTTCATTTAGTTCTACATACCAGGTGGATGTGTCAGGCTGTTTCTAGGTGTTACAGTTTTCAAAAGAATGTTCTAGTTGGTGGGTAGTTGCTATAATCGTTGAACTTTCTGTGGTGAGAGTGGAAACTGAGATTTTCTACATCTCCTTCTTGCTGGTATCATTCCTCCCAGTGGTCTTTTCTATACACAGGAAAACCCAAATCCTCTAGAGAAACCTTCCACTGATAAATTGGTGACAATCATGTTTTGCCTAAATTGAAGAACAATAGGTAATGGCTCACTCAAACTCTTTACAACACACCTTTAATTCCTTAAATGATGAGATACTAAAGATTGGGGTTGAATGCTCTTTCTCGCTCTCATATCTTCTAACTTCTGACCTTACTATGCAAGGAAAATGAGAAAACTGCAATGGACTTCAGGGTAAAGATGCTAGACTTAATACATGCATCTGTTCCCATTGATAGACAATAAATAAAATTCGTTAAAAAAATCCTTGTAGATTTTTTTAAATCCACAAGAACAGGAAGAAGTGAAGATGATACACTAGAAGCAAATTTTTCAAAGCTGAAAGGCAAATTGAAAAATGAAAATGGCTTAGCTGCCAGAAGAAAACAGAATATAGCATGGGGAAAGCAAAAAACTGGTAGCCCAAAAGGCTCAGCAATTAGTGCTATTATATAATTCTGGAAATGTTTGGGAATGAGAGGTGCTAAACAAGTAGAATTAAATAAAAGTGTGTTTAAAAGAAGTCAAAAAACCAAATGCCTCTCTCTTTCTGCATACCAGGGCAAATTGCTCCTCATCCACCAGGCAAAAGAAAGTCAGAGTTTCAGTCTTAGAAAAGAGTAAAAAAAGTCTTTTGGCTGAGGGAACACCAGATATATTTGAGCATGGAAAACCAGTCATATTTGAGTAGCGTCATATGGAAACCAGTGGATTCTAATATTGGCTTGGCTGCTGTGGAACCCATAGCTCCCACTTTTCAGCCCCCAATTTTTCCTGATGCCTCCCAACCTCTCTCTCCCCAAATCTCTCCCTTGTGGATCTAGAACTCTGGCAACTTCACCTCCAGGAAACAGATTAAAAGACATTTTTTCACAGGCTACCACCTTCCCCCAAAATGAAAGACTAGACAATCTTAATGTGGTACCTTCCCCAACTAAGTGGCCCAATCATATCACTCAAAAGTTTAGTTTCCAATAGGCAAGCTCCAATAAGCTTTTAGAATCTCACTCTTTCAAATACTAAAAAGCAAAGGAAAATTACAACACTGGGAAAGTCTCTAGCATGAAAGACAGAGATGGCAAACAGAAAAGATGAGATGGCAAACAGAAAGACGGAGATGGCAAACAGAGAAGACAACAGAGATGGCAAACACAAACAGAAAAGGTAACTTGGAAGGACAGAAATAGTCAAACTATCATTCATATTCCCATAAAAATAAGACAAAGTAATATAACAATGAGCAAAAAGAGGATATTATGTTTTAAAGAAGATTTTAGGAAACAAACTGAAAGTATAAGTCTTTTAGACATTGAAAGCATGATATCAGGTAGGAAAATATTCAATAGAAGGGTTAGAAATTAAAGAAACTTAAACAGCAAGACAGAGACAAAGAAACAGAAATAGAAAAGATATGTGAATGTACAAGACCAATATAGGACCTTCAATATCTGTAAAACATGAGTTTCAGAATGAGCAAACAGAAATTAGAAGGGACGAGATCATCAATGAAATAATTCTGAAAATTTTCTTAGAATAAAAGGTCATTGGTTCCAGATATAAAGGACCCATTGATTGCCAAGCATAAAAGATAAAAATAGGCCCAAATTCCAGCAGATCAACATGAAATTTCAGAATGGTGGGGACAAAGGTGAGAACCTACCATCTGAGGTTGGCAGATTATGGGTACAGAGAATCAGAAATAGAAGGCTTTGGACTAGAAACTAGAAACCAATGGAATAATGTATTCAACACTGGAGAGAAAAAAAAATTCATCCTAAAATTCTATGTCTCATCAAATTTAAAAAATAAATACAGATCCAAGATGGCTGATCACTAGCTGCTCGGGCTCGTAGTTCCCAGTGAAAGTGCAGAGAACGAGAGGATGCCACACTTTCAGACGAATATTTGTTGCTCACGGACTAGGAGATTCCCAGCAGAGGAGCCCCACGTGTCACCAGGGCGACTCTTGTGGCCGGCACACCGGTTTTGCTGGCGCCTTAGCACGCCAGTTTTTGGTGCAGAGTCCGGAGATTCCCGGGTAGAAAAGCACCATCCATCTTATCACCGCTGTTTTGGCCGGCGCAGTGGATTGCTCAGAATTCGGCGCTGGGAATCAACAAGTTGGATGTCTGCTCAGAGAAGTAGTTAGAAAGTCAGTAATTACAAAGACAACAGATGGATAAATATATAATGAAGGGAAGAAATCAGCGTAAAAAGGCAGAGAATACTCAAAATCAGAATGCCTCTCCCTCTACAGGGGATCGCAATTCCTCATCAGTAATGGAACAAGGCTTAATAGATTACGAGTGTGTTCCAATAACAGAAGCAGGTTTCAAAACGTGGGTGATAAGAAACTTCTGTGAATTAAAAGAACTTGTTCTAACCCAATGCAAAGAAACTAAGAACCTTGAAAAAAGGTTTGACGAAATGTTAACAAGAATGGACAATTTAGAGAGGAATATAAGTGAATTGATGGAGCCGAAAAACACAACACGAGAACTTCGCGAAGCATGCACAAGTTTAAACAGTCGAATTGATCAAGCAGAAGAAAGGATATCAGAAGTCGAGAACCAGCTCAGTGAAATGAAACGAGAAGATAAGATTGGAGAAAAAAGGATGAAAAGGAATGAGCAAAGTCTCCAGGAAATATGGGACTATGTGAAAAGACCTAATTTACGTTTGATAGGTGTACCTGAATGTAATGAAGAGAATGAATCCAAGTTGGAAAATACTCTTCAGGATATCATTCAGGAAAACTTTCCCAACCTGGCAAGGCAGGGTAATATTCAACTCCAGGTAATACAGAGAACACCACAAAGATATTCTTCAAGAAGACCAACCCCAAGGCACATAATTGCCAGATTTATTAGGGTTGAAATGAAGGAGAAAATACTAAGGGCAGCCAGAGAGAAAGGTCAGGTTACCTATAAAGGGAAACCTATCAGACTTACAGCAGATCTCTCAGCAGAAACCCTACAAGCCAGAAAAGAATGGGGACCAATATTTAACATCCTTAAAGAAAAGAACTTTCAACCCAGAATTTCCTATCCAGCCAAACTAAGCTTTATAATCGAAGGAAAAATTAAATCCTTTGTGAACAAACAAGTACTTAGAGAGTTCACCACCACCAGGCCTGCTTTACAAGAGCTTCTGAAAGAAGCACTATACATATAAAGGAACAACCAATATCAGCCTTTCCAAAAATATATCAAAAAGAAAAGAACATTAACACAATGAAAAATTTACACTAACTAATGGGCAAAACAGCCAGCTAGCATCAAATGCCAGTATTAAACTTATATATATTCTAATCGGATAAAAAGCCAAAACCCATTGGTATGCTGCATCCAGACCCATCTCACATGTAACGATACACAAAGACTCAAAACAAAGAGAAGGAGGAAGATTTATCAACCAATCAGAGAGTAAAAATAAACAAATAAATAAAAAGCAGGAGATGCAATTCTCGCCTCTGATAAAGTAGACTTTAAAGCAACAAAGAGCAAATGAGGCAAAGATGGACATTACATAATGGCAAAAGGATCAATGTAACAAGAAGAGCTGACGATTTTATAGATCAACGAGACAGAAAATTAACAAGGACATCCAGGACTTGAACTCAGACCTGGAACAAGTAAACTTAATAAACATTTATAGAACTCTCCACTTCAAATACATAAAACATACATTACCACCTCACACCTATTCCATAAGTGACTACATAATTGGAAGTAAATCACTCCTCAGTAATCGCATAGCATTTCATAGGTTTAAATGAAATATTGGTTGGTTGCTCGTTTGTTATTTTCTTCTCTTATTCCTTCCTGTTTACAAGTACAAGTATAATTATTGGTATAAAAGAGGTTTTCAATACCCATTACTAAACTGCATTCTAGCCTGGGCAAGAAAGCAATACTCCCATTCTCTCTCTCTCTTTCTCTTCCTTTTTCCTCCTCTTCTTTATTCTTTTTCTATCTTTCTTTCTTTCAAAAATAAATAAATAAATAAATACAAAAATGAACATAGCATTGTCAGACACAATAGGGCTCAAAGTCTCTTCCCTCCTATACCTTGCTGAGGAACTCAGGAAGCTACCAGAGGATGTGCACCACGAAATGAGATTTTAAACCAAGAAAGGGAAGATGTAGGGCAAAGAGTGATATAGTTACGCTTTAAGTCCCCACCCAAATCTCATCTTGAATTGTAAGCCCCATAATCCCCAGGTGTCAAGGGAGAGACCAGGTGGAGGCAATTGAATCATGTGGGCGTTTCCCCATGCTGTTCTTGTGATAGTGAAGGAGTTCTCACAAGATCTAATGGCTTTATAAAGGGCTCTTCCCCGCTTAACTTGGCACTTCTCCTTCCAGCCGCCTTGTGAAGAAGGTGGCTTGCTTTCCCTTTGCCTTCCACCATGATTGTAAACTTTCCAAGGCCTCCTCAGCCATGTAAAACTGTGAGTCAATTTCCTTTGTATATTACCTTTCCTTTATATACTACCCAGTCTTGGGCAGTTTTTTATAGCAGTCTGAAAATGGAGTAATACAGGGAGAAAACAAGATCTGACATAGAGAAGCAAAGATAATTTCCCAGTCAATACAATGCAAAGAGATCCCAGGATGACAGCTGAGCCTCAGGTGGAGTTGGCAACAAGACCAGATGGAGGCAGGTCCAGGAGCAAAGACAAATGGATGGAATAGGTGGTGTATTCTGGACATCCTGAAAACAGTGTTTGTACGGTCTCAGTGATGTAAACATAGAATATTGATATAACCAAAATTATAAAATTCATAACTATATGTGAAGATATACAAAAGATGTGGGTGAGCTTAAAATGGAATAATCAGGCTGGGTTCAGTGGCTCACACCTATAATCTCAGCACCTTGAGAGGCCCAGGCAGACAGATTGCATGAGCTCAGGAGTTCAAGATCAGCCTGGGTAACATGGCAAAACCCTGTCTCTACTAAAAACACAAAAATTAGCCAGGCATGGTGGCATACACCTATAATTCCAGCTACTTGGGAGGCTGAAGTAGGAGAATCACTTTGACCCAGAAGGCAGAGGTTTCAGTGAGCTGAGATCACACCACTGCACCCCAGCCTAGGCGACAGAGCAAGACTCTGTCAAAAGAAAGAAAGTTGGTGGCTTTTTCCCAAGCCACCGACATATTTAACATTTTTCCCAATAAAATTATTTATTGGGAAAAATGTTAAATATGTCGGTGGCTTGGGAAAAAGAGCTCTTCTTTGCACACTGTACCCTAGCTCCATGTGTAAACAAGGTGTAATTTAACCTGGGAGTATACATCTATGTAACCGAGAAACTGAGTCTCAGCAAATCATAGCAGCCCAACCATCAGCCAATCCCAGGCTGAAAGCTGCAAAAGTATGCCCCAATAAGGCAAACAGGGAACTGCACCACTCAGGTAATCTCTGTGCATCATTTCCTGTTTTTCTGGTTATAAATATAGCTCACTGATACGGTTTGCCTCTGTGACCCCACCCAGAACTCATCTCGAATACTCAAGTGTCAAGGGAGGGACATGGTGGGAGGTGACTAGAACATAGGGGTGGTTTCCCCTATGCTGCTCTCATCATAGTGAGTTTTCATGAGATCTGACGGTTTAAGTGTTTAGAAGTTCCCCCTTAGCTCCCTCTCTCTCTCTCTCTTGCTTTGCCATAATAAGACATGCTTTTCTTCCCCTTTGCCCTCCACCACGATTTTAAGTTTCCTGAGGCCTCCCCTGCCACACAGAACTATGAGTCAACTAAACCTCTTTTCTTCATAAATGAGTCAGTCTCAGGTAGTATCCTTATAGTAGTGTGAAAATCAACTAACATACTCACTAAGGTGGAAGTGGGAGCATTCTGAAATCCCAGCATTCAAAACAAGAACATTCCTTGAACATTCCTCTCTCAGTGGCCCCTTTTCCTGTTCTGCACTTTCAGATTGTTGTATTTCATGGCTAATCTTTTAACTGTTTTCCCTCTTGATCTGTAATAAAGCATTCTCTTTCCTGATATGGGACCATGTCGGATTTCTATCCTAATAGCTCATCTCTCATGATGTAACACTTAAATGTGCCATACCTTTGAGCTACCATGAGGCTGGCACTGGCTTGACTTGCCCTCTATTATCCGTGTGTCTATCATGGGGAGGTAGCATAGCAGAGCAGTGAAGAATACAGACTACTGAGTAGCACTTCCTGAGTTAAAATTCTAGCTGCACCATTGACTAGCTTTGTACCCTTGGGCAAGATTCTGAACCTCTCTGTGCCTTAGAAACACTTGTCTTCCAATTTATCACTATCACCTCTGAGCATTTTAGAGGCACCAGATCATTTTAGGTTTGTAGGGTAATGGCAGTGCTGGCACTGAAAGGAATTTGTAGAGTGTTAGCTCCTCCTGAAACTCTCCATTTACCTTCATCCTATAATTTCAGTTATTTTCCCAATCTCAATTTTATATGAGAAAATTGCTTATATAAAATCCATATACTTACTAAGCAAATGCATCTCTAAGACAAGTCTTCATGTTCTCCTTGGCAAGCATATTCTTTCCCTTACTCTTTCTTATATAGAAATTGGGAAGCCTCCATCACTGGTCAGTGAGAAGGGCTTTGAAAGCAGACAGACCTGGGTTCAAATCATGTCTCTGCATTCAGGTCAGATCTGCACATTTTGGAGCCAAACTGTTTCTTACAAATGATGCAGAGAATGATTTGGGGTTCATGCGCAATTTTAAGTGAAATAATTTTATTTTCCGAAACAAGAAAAGGACTGGAACACTTTAATCGGCCCTGTAAAAATCATGAGATATTTCCGCATTAATGGACAGGGCGGATTAATGCTAGTTATTCAACTAAGGCCTATTATGGGGTTCCAATACTTAAGAAAATAGAGACAATGATTTAGGCTTTTAAACCAGAACCAGGAAAAAAAAAAGTGTTCTTTTGGAAAGGTTGAGCCTTTGAGGGGTCCAATAGTAGTGCATATAAAATAAAAGAAGTTATTATTCTTACAATGTCAAAAAGCTGTTTGTCATTTCCCCTAAAAGCAGCGGGAAATTGGCTTAAATGCAAGGATCTGAGTTAAACATAAGGAAAAAATTCCTGACAGTAGGGGTTGTTAAACAGTGGAACAAGTTAGCAACAACAATTGTGGAATGGATTTCCCAGGGCTCTTTGGACATTGTACCCCATTTGTCTGGAAAGTTCTGATATAACCTTGCCTGTTGGAGACCTCCTAGGATCCTTTCCAGTTCTCTGGTTCTTAATTAGTTCAGCATGCTTTTGCATTAATAGCATTATAATCCTGGTCACAACTGATTAAAAGACAAAAATCAATTTCCCACTCAAATCCCCCAAACGAGAAGGTGTTTTGCTCCCCTGTGCACAAGAAACAGGATGGTCTGCACATTTTCATTCATATGTTTTTAATTTCTTCAGGGAAGTTTCTAAACTGAGATTACCATAAACCAAAGTTTAGCCCAGAAATGCAGTGAATTATAAACTAGTAGAAACGCTGAATAGCGATATATAATGGAAACATTAACAGAGCTTTAGCGATGATGGCAATAGTATGTCACTACAATGCAAGGAAATCATGTTAAAGTAACTGCTATTGTAGATAAGGGGGTGCCGCTCTTAATAATGGATTTTTCATGCATTACTTCTATGCTTTTAACATTTTTTCCATCGTGAATAGTGACCTTGGAATAATGCTAAGAACTGTATTTTGTATTTAACCTAAATACCAAATTTAAAGACTTACATAGATAATACAAAGGGCTTGATTCCATGCTGCTGAAGATTGTACAAGGTCATACACTGCTTCCACAAACTCATATGTAATGGAAGTAAATCATTTTTTATTGAAAACATGCAACTCAAAACTACTTTCTTCTAACAAAGCCAGGAATGTTTTATGAGAAATAAAAAAATTGGAATAGTATTGACAGGTAGATACCATGTAGGCCCCAAAGAAGGGTGGCAGGGGCTAGCCTCCCCTGATCATTTCCACAGCCCCACAAAGCCACCCTAAAAATGTTGAAAGCAAGAATAGTGTCTCTGTGTCACAGTTTCCAGTAAATTCCCTTAATCCTTCTTCCAGACTATTGTTTTAAGACTTTCCTCAATTTGTATTCTGGAACTCCAGTGTGTATCAGGTAAAAAATTATATATATATATATATAATTTATTATATATATTATTTATTATATATATAATTTTTTATATATAATTTTTTATATATAATTTAATATTTTATATAATATATAATATATAATATAATTTATACTTATATTTAATAATATAATTATTAATATAATGTAAATATAATATATATTTAATGTAATATATAATTTATATATAATTATATTATTTAATATAATATATTTATAATATATATTTATATTTAATATTATTAATATAATATAAATATAATATAATATATATTTAATATAATATATAATATATATAATTTATATATATATTTATCCAAGTCCTAGGAAAAACTAAAAAGCACCAATTTAAAATCTGTTGATCTGTGCCACTTCCTTAAAATATTCATCCATTCTTCCCACCTGACACCCATCCATCTCCTTCGGCCAGTGTACCCACGTCCCTCTCCATTTCCTTGGTCTGTCCCTGTTTTGATGTGCTCACACCACCACATGCCTAAGCCTCTTCCTCTCAACATGAGGATGCCAACAAACTGGCCCTATAAATTTGCCAGTGCTCTGGTTTAATAGAAAAGAGCCAAGCATGTGAAGATGGCATGCTCTGAACAAGACTGCCTGGTGTTAAATGCCACCAGCCTCACCTCCTATCTGTGAGTGCTTAGAAAACGCATTTACCTGCCTGTGCTTCCTTTTCCTCACCTAGAAAAC
Organism: Aotus nancymaae; assembly: GCF_030222135.1. Taxonomy (NCBI): domain Eukaryota; kingdom Metazoa; phylum Chordata; class Mammalia; order Primates; family Aotidae; genus Aotus; species Aotus nancymaae. The sequence goes on from NW_026988425.1 coordinate 114,437,655, forward strand.
AGAAATGATGACAATACCCATCTCTTGGGTTACTACAGGATTAAATGAGTTAACGTACATAAAACTTAACACTGTGACTGGCCCATAGTAAACACATGATAGATGTCAGCTTGTTATCTGGCATTCAGATGTAAGACCTTGGTTTCTCCAAAATTTAGGACCACACTGGTCAGCATTTCAGCCCATGGCAAGCAAACAACTGTAATATTTGAGACAATGGGTCCCAGAGCATAAGTAACTAGCTTCTCTGCCCATAAGAAGTACCAGGAAGCATGTGTATAATGCATACTTGTGCATCTATGTGCCACTCAGGGCAGAAAAAAGGGAAATTTTAAGCAATAAAATATACCAGGCAAACCATTCCTTAAGAATAAGTTTAGTTACAGCCTTCACTATCATCTAACTATGTAGCTTTGTGCAAATCAACTGAACCCAAGGAGCTTCACTTTTCTTATTTGTAGAAGACAGACAATACTAATTTCACAAGGTTTTAGCAGATTCAAAGGAGATTAGTAAGCGGCAGGGTTTATGTCAAAGGAAATCATAAAGGATGATATCATTTCGGCTGGGTGCAGTGACTCACACCTGTAATCCCAGCACTTTGGAAGGCTGAGGAGGGCGGGTCACTTGAGGTCAGGAGTTCAAGACCAGCCTGGACAGCAGAGTGAAACCCCATCTCTACTAAAAATACAAAAATTAGCCAGGTGTGGTGGCAGTCGCCTATAATCACAGCTGCTTGGAAGGCTGAGGCAGGAGAATCGCTGGAGTACAGGAGGTAGAGGTTGCAGTGAGCCAAGATCATACCATTGCACACCAGCCTGAGCAACTCTGTCTCAAAAAAAGCGCAGAAGAAGGAGGAAAAAAAAGGGAAAAAATGATATAATTTAGATGTACAGTATAAATTTTTTTGCTGAATTTTCTCCTGCGGCTCCCAGTTTCTCTAATTTGTGTTTCAGGGCAAATTATCTTTTAGAAACACTTCGCATTCTTTTCCTGGTTTGCTTATCTCTAAATTTGCCTCTAGAAAAATCTATTTCCTGTCTCAGAAACCATACTTGGAAAACTCCCTTTCATCTCTCCTGGGATCCATGCTTTACCAACCTGCCACCAGCCCATCTTATTCACTGTCTCCAGGTGAGAAGGAAAGACTCTCTCCCACCTGGGTACAACTCTCCATATTTTATTGTTATTTTTATGTTTTTCAGAGACAGGGTCTCACACCATTGCCCAGGCTGAAAAACAGTGACTGTTCACTGGCGCAATCACAGCTCACTGCAATCTCAAACTCCTGAGCTCAGGCGATCCTCCCACTTCAGCCTCCTCAGCAGCTAGGACTACAGGTGCACACCACTATACCCAGTTCATATTTCATTATTGATTTGGTTCATTTTTTAAAAAAAACTTTATCTAAAGAAATGACCAAGAATGCTTTTCACTTTTCTTTTTATCTTATTTTACTTTAGGTTCTGGGGTACCTGTGCAGGTCATGCAGGGTCGTTGCATAGGTGCATACATAACCAGGTGGTCTGCTGCCTCTATTGCCCCTTTGACTATATCTGGCATTTCTCCACATGTTATCCCTCCCCACCCCCGACTGTCCCCCTCCAACCCCCTCCAACTGACTCCAGTGTGTGATGCTTCTCTCCCTGAGTCCACATGTTCTTATTGTTCAACACCCACCTATGAGTGAGAACATGTGGTATTTGGTTTTCTGTTCTTGTGTCAGTTTACTGAGAATGATGGTTTCAAGATTCATCCAAGTCCCTACAAAGGACACAAATTCATCATTTTTTTATGGCTGCATAGTATTCCATGGTGTATATGTGCCACATTTTCTTTGTCCAGTCTATCATTGATGGGCATTTGGGTTGGTTCCAGGTCTTTGCTATTGTACACAGGACTGCAGTGAACACTTTTCTAATAAGAAGATACTGCTTGCTCCTCAGTTACCAGACACTGTCATTAAAAAGAAAAATTAAAGGAAATTAAACAGAAATGCCAGAAACTAAAAATATGTTTTATTTTTAAAGTTTGCTCTGGCCTCCTTCTCTCCTCCAGTTAGGTTATAATATTAACCAAGTATCATGAGCAGGAGAGCAGAGAATCTGGCAAAAGAGACACACAGTCATCATGAGAACATGCAATTTCCAGTGAGACTCTCTGGCTCACTGTTCCTTCCAGGTTCCTCTGCACTACAGACCACCCAGGACTGGGCAGGATATTCCAGTTCATCCTGTGGACTGGGGCGAAAAGGCATCACAAGGGCAGTGGTCAGATTCTCAGGTGATACAGGGATAGAAGGGTGGGAGGCTGCAGGAAAAGAACTTAGGATGGAAAGTAACAGAGTGAGAATGAAGACAGAAAAGAGAAAAGTAAAAATGTACAGAGGACAGAGGAGCATTTAGTGAGCACTTGCTGTGGACTAGGCATCTTCTCATTTAATCCTTACAGCAAGCCTGTAAGCTAAGGATTGATACTGTCATTTCTGGGTGAGAGACTGAGGCCCACAGAGATAGTCAGCTGCTGACCCAGAGTCTGAATCCAGATCTGTCTTATTTCAAAGTTGGTATTCTTAACTCCAGCTTCTATGGCCTCCTACACAGCTTAGATACACATTCAGCATTAATATTTCTTAAATGTAGTCAGACTAAGTTTGCACACTATCACAATTTGACATGTCAGCTATTCAAGGTAAAAAAGCAATCAACAAAAGTGAAAGCTGTTAATATATTTGGCTTAAGAGCTTGCTGCTTTGATTCTTCTCTTTTTGCTCTTGAATGAGTTCTCAACAATGCTTCTTTCAGAATCCAATCCACTCTTTTTCTGACCCACCTAAGAAACCCTAAGGTTTCTTATTTATGCTTTTTTTTTCAAACCTACTTTAAAAAGCATCAAGCTGCCTGTAATCCTAGCACTTTGACAGGCCAAAGAGGGGAAATAGTTTGAGGCCAGGAGATCAAGACCAGCCTGGGCAACATAGCAAGAATCTGTCTCTACAAAACAATAACAAAAATTAGCCAGGCATAGTGGTGCGCCCATACTCCCAGGTACTCCGTTCACCTCTACAGACAATGCCTCGATACAGTCTCACATATGGTTCATCATGTTCATTGTTCATGAATTTTTAACAGTTTAATACTCTAAAAACAACCTCAGTTCTCTTTATCTTAAGTTTCTGGCAGAATATGTGGAAAAGAAAGCATCTCACTTGACCCTTCAGACTCACAACATACACATTCAATTAAATATCTACTAATTTGGTTTATAATGTTGAGATTTAAAGTACCTATTTTCATTCTCCATACATGCCCAGCACTTTCCCAACTCAGAGTTTTCTCACCTAGAAGTCCCTCTCTCCACATTCAAACTTAATCAGTGCTTCTAGGCTCCAACACCTGCTCCTTCATGAAACTCTTCTCTAAACTCCTGACATCTTGGCCCCACGTCTGGCTAAGTTGTAAACTAGCACACTGGCATCAATGCAGTCCTAGGATGACAGTGTGCCAATTTACAACCAAAGAACCGGTTATGTGATTCCAAATCTCCCCTGCTATGCCATCCATTCCCTCCAGACTCCCATTCCTAATTTTCTCTTCCCTACTTGAATCACTCTTTTTACCCAAGACTTTGGTCTGTATGTCTACATCTTACTTTTCTTTGTACTTCTAACACCCTGGGATACAGGAGATACTAAACTATAAAAACCTGGGGGATGATGAGTTTGCCAGCCCCATTCTCTCTCTCCTTACTACCTCCAACTGTTTCTCCACTTCTCCATTTTTCTTCCTTCAGACAATATTGACATTTTGCTTATAGCAAACAAACAGGGTATCCTAGCACCCCGTGCCAACATAGATCCACACAAAAACCAAACACAAAGTAAATAGAAAATAGAAAAGAGAAGGGCTTTTATTTCTCTTACATCTGATATCTGATCCTATTTCAATTCTAGACACATGTTTTCCATTGTTACTTTTCTGGCTCAATTAGGATACTGGAGTTACAAGTTGCGGATTGTGAACATAAAATCCAGTGCCCAAGAGTTCATGTGAGATTAGGATGCTAAACAATGGGCCCCAGGAATTTCTCTTACACACAGGACTGAAATGACTAACACAGGGTACCATTAGATATAGACGTAGATATGGATTCCAGAAATTTATTTTCTCACTTGTTGCCTAATATAACATGGAGTTCAGAAACCACCTTGCTTCAGCCAACAAAGCCCATCAAACCCAGGTATTACTTTTTACCTAATTGTCTCCATTTTTCTCAGAGGCCTGTAGCCTCCAGCACTGGAGTGTGTTTTGACTACAATGAAGGGGTCAAGGTGTGAAGAGACTGCAGTGTTAATGTAGGTGTCACATAAATGCATTAGCTTGGTGGACCAAATAAGGGAAAATATTTTGATGAGAAAATGGTGTTTAGAAGCGTTAGTGCATTTAAAACATTTTCCCAGTGTGGTTACATTAGCAGACCTAAACAATCAAGGGCCAGGAGGCATTGCTGCAGGGATTGTGAGCTTACAAAGTGATCCTTGTACTGACACCTACTAATAACCACCTTTGAGAATTATAAAGCACAGTGAAAAGAGAATTGTTCGACTCTGCTCCTGCAAATATTTTATAACTGTGATTCACACAGACAAATATGTTATATGATGATGATGATAAATGTTTAATTCCCCGCTGAACAAGAAGCTTTTGGCATTAAGAAATCTATTGTTAACTCTAGGTGCCCATGGCACTTGGAATCTTTTCCTAACATTTCCTATTTAAGGAGCAGATTGCTTGCAAATGTACAATACTCATTAGCAAAAGAATTCAAAAGGTACTTTTTCTAGCTTTGAAAGAAACTTGCTCCCTGGGCTGAAGAAAGCCTCAACATATGGGAAAAAGAGAAGTTTTCTTATCTTAAGCCTTTGATTCAACTGCCTTCTGCACCACGTGCCGGAACTGCCTCCACTGGCTGTCTACTGACTGCTTAGAGTTTTCACTGGAGAACGAGGAAGACCATTGCAGGGGAGGGAACCTCAGGGTGTGTTGATTTGAGGGTTGTACAATCAAACGTCAAACACTGGCTTGTTTAACAGGACTGTACTGCGTGATGAGAAGCTTTCATCAGCCCTGTTTTCCACTGGTTATCACCAATTTGGGCACCTTGAAATCTCCTGCTGCTGTTGTTCAAATTAAATATCACTGTGAAAATCTTTGTCTCAGAGGCAAAGAATTCTAGAGGTTGATGACCACTAAAGAGAGTTAAGGATCCTTGTCCCTTGCTTCTGTCAGTTCCTAAAAAGCCAAACTGAAGTGCTTCCATCTGAAGTGTCTGCCCTTAATGTACAGGGTTTCTTGGACAGAGCTCAGATTATAACTTCTCTCTGGAAAACTGCTGTAAAGAATAGACCAAATGAGTGATTCCCTCTGGCCAAACCAGTAGGGGCTGAGACAAACTCGTTGGTGTTTCAAGTTTTTTGAAATGACTAAGAAGGCATTATTGGGAAAGAAAAAAACATGAGCGAAACTTCGTCTCTGAAGCCAATGTCCACTCTCAGACACAGGCTCAGTCTGGCAAGCCCAAGCCAGTTGCAGAGAATGCTGATGTCTGAGTGAATGTTTGGTATAGGATATACATCCTGTGTGGGGAGTTGTCTCTGCAGGACTTAGGCAACAATAAAGTTAGCCTTGGTTTGCAGGACTTAACAAGAGTTATTTCCTTATTACAGATAAGCAAACTGAGGGTACCGACTGATAAAATCATAGAAGTTCAGGATTAAAATGATCTTGGAAGTTGTGTTGTCCAATTCCTGCCTCTTTAGATGTTCAGATCTCCAGACCACATCATCATCAACCTCTGCAGCAGGCATCCTCGGCAGCATGGACATTATCAGAACATTAATTGGACAGTCACTGTGCCCCACCCTCCTCAAGCGTTGGTCCACTGCATCTCTCCATCAACTCTGCAATTTGGGATTTACTAGCCCACTTTACAAAGGAGGAAACTGAGAAAGTCAATGACTTGGCAAATCAAGAGGAGCTGGGATTTAAATGCTGAATGTTGGCAAAATTAGGGGAAATAAAGCTCCAAGGTCTTTTTGCATGGGCTTTGCATAATCTGTGTTGTGCTACAGCAGCTTCTGGACCTAGGTACAGGACTTCATCCCTGGTAAAGCTCATGCTAAGCGCATGGTCTAGCTGCTAAGATGTTTTGGAATCCTGGAGTCTATCACAAAAAAGAGTCATTATCCTTTCTGACTGTTTTATTATTGAATTTGGGAGGCCAGATATCTATGATCTTAGCCTTACCTTGGAGAAAAGACTTTCGTGCCTGGTTTTCCTTTTAAGCACTCTTTTCCCACTAAGTGAAAAATATCCTTTTCACTGGCCACCAGCAGATAATCCTCATCCCTACATCTAGAATAAATCCTGATCCTTGAAAAAATGACTTTGAAAGAGCTTCATACTCAAGACCTAGGCGTCAGGTCACCCTCTTTCATCCGGTTCTGATCAGCTGACCTCATTAATTCCTCAGTCTTCAAGTCACTGGATTGGACTAACCTAGTGCATTAGTCACATGAGGTTTATTTTCGTTCAATTAAGCAAGGCTCTGCTGCAGCAACACACAAGCCCATAAAGCTCAGCCTGTAAGTTTACACTCACGCAAAGTTGGAGAGTTCGCTTCCAGGCCGACTACCCCACACAGTGCTGCCGATTCAAGCCCTCACAATCACCAAGGCAGGGCAACTGAAAGCAGAGCAAACTCACCCTTGCTCTCTGATGCTTCCTTCCAGAAACCACACACACATTTCCCATAGACTAGTGGTCAGAACTTGGAAAAAGGCCCCCACCTAACAGCAATGCAGGTTTTTATGTCCCTTGCATAAGAAAAATGACAAAGGACTTGATGTGCACTGACCATTGTCTCTGCTAAAATGGTTGCCTTCTATTTCCTTTTTCTCTCTGGGACTAAATTCCTCCCCAAACAGAGCATGGTAATTAGGATGCTACTTTTCTGAAGCCTCCTGTCTGCCATAGATCCTATTGTCATCTCTTCTTAGATTTCTCACTGTCAAGCTCAGATCAATTAGGACTCCTGTGAAAATAACAGAAAAATCTCCACAGAGAGATTTCAGTAGAAAAAGAAATTTACTATCTCATGGAACAATGAAGCTCAGCTGTAGATTAGGTTCTGCATTCACAGCTTAGACAATGTCATCAGGACTTGTTCCCATCTCCTAGCTACAACTATCCTAATGTTGGCTTCGTTCAGCACTCCCACGGTAGGTGCTGAGGGCACTAGATTCACATCATCACAGCATCAAGGCATGTTCTGGGGCAGAGAGACAAGGGAGACTCATTCCTACACAGCTCAGCCAAAACTGCTGAATACACGTCTCATTGTTTCCGATTAACCCGTGCAATCAGGTGCACACCCCTGAACTAACTGTCTCTTATGAGATCTGGTGCCTTGACTGGCCAGACTTGGATCACGTATTTCCTGAAGCCAGATTTGGGGCTCTGCAGGAACCACATGCATGTAAAATAGAGATACAGTAGCTCCTCATATGAAAATGTGAGCTGTTCCAGAAAGTAGAGTGAATGAGTGCTGGGAGGCCACAGATGGTGACTGTCCTCTAGTCATGACTTACCTTTGTGTTAACCAGCCCCCAACTGCAGAGTTTGATCCCTGCTTGACCTGAGCTTCAATTGCTATAACCTTTGCACAGCTCACCCACTCCTTCCAGCCCCTAGGGGTGGGTCTGCTGACCAGGTCCTGCCCTCATCTCAATAAGTTTAGCCCCGGATCCAACAGCCACCCAGTCTAGCCATTCTCACCAACAGAAACTAAGCTAGGCCTGATCTATATCCTCACTATGACAATGACTTAAAAAGAGTTTTGTGGCCCTCCTACTAGAGACCACCTTTATACAACACCCTCTACTAAGCAATCAATCCTTCAGCCCCGGATTTTACTAAAATGTAATTTACATTTCTCCACCTTATTTTACAACATTCTCATGAGGGACCACATCAACTATCTTTCAGAAGTTCATACACACTTCATCTCCCTGACTCGTAACCTTATCCAAACAGAAAATGAAGTTATTAATCTGGCAAGATTTATACTCAGTGAATCCATTCTGGCTTCTAAGACCACCAATTCCCTTTGTCAGGGGCTCCCAAACCATCCTCTTAATAATCCATTCTAGAGTTTCACTCAGGATTGACATTAAGCTCGCAGGTCTATAGTATGCAAAATCCCCTTTCCCCTTTTTCAAAGGCTGGGGCTGTGCGTGTCAGCCTCCTGTCTCTCAGCACCTCCTCCCCTTCATGAAAGGCAGCTAATGGAGGATTTGCCTAATGTCTCTTAATGAGACAGTGCAGTCAGGATTAGTAGTCAGCAGACCGTGAGGGTCCAGCTTTTTGCTTCTCCTTTTCAGCCATGACGATTTCCCCTCCCTCTTCTTCCCTGAGATGAGAACTCTCTACCACAATTGCCAAGTTGTAAGATTTCTTTATTTAAAAAAAAAAAAAAAAAAATAGGCCACCTTCTCTCTCCCCTCGATGTGCTTCTCCTAGGGCACTGGAACAGGGGACGGAGGGGGGAACTGGGGCCCGAGGCCTCCGTGAGCACACAGCACAGTCCAGAGCTCCGAGGAGGAGCAGTCTGTGGTGGTGTTTTGGCTGCAGCTGATTAAGTGCCCCAGTTCATTTTCAAATTCAATGTTGTGAAATGATCTTCCCTGGAAGTCCTCTAAACCTGAATCTGAAACAACTAGGGGGTGGGGGTCACTTCTGTACAAGTGGCAGGTTGGAAATTCCCTGCAATTCCCATAGTCCAAACATCCACATTTATCTGAAAACCTGTATCCTCTGGGTTGGTCTAATTTGACAGAGCTGCCTTACTGTTGACTTCTCTCCATTTTCTTATGTGTTACCTTCACCTTTAAGTGTCAGTCCAATTCCCATTTCACATTTTAAAATCCCAACTAACTTAGCATAAGCTAATTAGAAAATCCACATTATACCACCTTTTAGAGCTCAATTACACAAAAATCAGAGTGGCGCTGGGCATATGTCTGGGCAAAATAGATTTCCAAATTGGTGTAAAGTGTACTTAATATTGATAGCTCTGTAATTTCCAGAAGAGTTCAGAATCAGAGTGATGTAATTAGGTTTTATTTGAAGTTTTTCTTTAGATTTAAAAGGAAAAAGGGAGAAAATCAATATATTACCTCACTAGGAAGTAAAAGTAAGTGAATCACCCATCTGTCTTAATTTATTTCATGAACTAAAGAGAGTGATATTCACCTCTCTGGACGATGTTTTTACATCATAATACAGTGCTAATTTTTTTTTTTTTTTTTTTTTTTTTTTTTTTTTTTGAGACGGAGTCTCGCTCTTGTTACCCAGGCTGGAGTGCAATGGCGCGATCTCGGCTCACCGCAACCTCCGCCTCCTGGGTTCAGGCAATTCTCCTGCCTCAGCCTCCTGAGTAGCTGGGATTACAGGCACGCGCCACCGTGCCCAGCTAATTTTTTTGTATTAATAGAGACGGGGTTTCACAATGTTGACCAGGATGGTCTCGATCTCTCGACCTCGTGATCCACCCGCCTCGGCCTCCCAAAGTGCTGGGATTACAGGCTTGAGCCACCGCGCCCGGCCCAGTGCTAATTTTTAAAGGCTAAATTTAATATTTCCACAAAACAGAAAAAAGCATGTTTTTCAGTCCTGGCTCACAATATAATTTAGTGCAGAAACGACACTTAAAATGTGTAGGCAATCTTTCATCTCAATCTGTATCCTTAACATTTCCTTTATTTGTGCCACAGTGTGGATCTCATGAGAGAACAAGTACCATTTTATAAACAACGACAGCAACGAAGAAAAATAACGGACCAAAGAATAAAATGTGTGTTCCTCTTGTGAGGGAGGAGAGAAAGAACAGTTTGTTGAGGAAAGAGAACAAAAGATCTGAAGGGGAAAAATTGATCTGAGCCACCTTCCTTTGGTTTAAGCTAAGGAAGATCATTAGCAGCTCTAAGACTCTGTTTTTACCATGAATACTGCGGTAGTCACAACACACATTTAATGTACTAGTCAGCTATTGCTGCAACTGTGTTCTGTAACAAACAACCCCAAATCTCAATGGCTCACAGAACCATAATTTATTTCACACTCATGCAGATGGTGTAGACTGGCTGAGGTTCAGCCGATCTCTGCTGACCTTGACTGAGCTCAGGGACTGCAGACCTTGGGTCAAGTGGAGATTTGCTCTCCAGGGTTTCATTCTGCGACCCAGGCTACAGGAGCAATGGCTACCTGGGGCACATCCTTTTCATGGAAGAAGTCAGAAGCTCAAGTGGGGTAAAGAGGAGAAGCCTCTTCCAGCAGTAGTTGGAAATAACAAATTTAGAAAACCTATTCTAACTCTTTTAAAGATTTATTAGAAAACTACAATAATAAAAACAGCATGATATTGAGATGAAGTTATACAAAGAGTTCAATGGAACAGAACTGAGTATCCAGAAACACACCCAGAAACAGATAAAGAATTTTTAAGAGAGGTGCCAAGGCAACACAATGGTGAAAGGACAAGGAGGCATGCACTATTAAAGAAAAAAACAAGTAAATTAGATTTCATCAAACTCTTTTCAATGTTCTTCAAAAGACTTAAAAAACAAAAAGAAAACCCACAAAGTAGGGTACAATATGTAGGACAAAGAACTTTTCTCAAAAATATAAGCCAGGTGTGGTGGCTCAGTCCTGTAATCCCAGCAATTTGGAAGGCTGAGGAGGGAGGATCACTTGAGCCCAGGAGCTTGAGATCAGCCTGGGCAACATAGTTAGACCTCATCTCTACTAAAAATAAAAAAAAATTAGCCAGGCATGATGGTGTGCACTTATAGTTCCTACTTGGGAGGCTGAGGTGGGAGGATTATTTGAGCCCAGGAGTGCAAGGTTGCAGTAAGCTATGATCATGCTGCTGCACTCCAGCCTAGGTGACAGAATGGGACCCTGTCTCTCTCTATATATATACACATAATGTATATATGTGCATAAAATGTATACATATAAAATATGTATGTATATGCATATATAAGAACTTTTACAACTCAGTAATAAGAAAACAACACAATTTTTGAAATATAGAAAAAACTTAACTGAAGAAGATGCTTGGATGACCAGTAAGCACATGAATGATGTTCACCGTTACTAGGCATTAAGGAAATGCAAACCACAGCCACAATAAGATACCACTACACACTCATTGGAATAGCTAAGACTAAGAATACCAACCATTGCTAAGAATATGAAACAACTGGAAGTATTATATATTGTTGGTGAAATATAAAATAGTATAGAAGCTTCGGAAGAGACCTTGGAAGTTTCTTGTGAAGTCACACATATACGCACATTATGCCCCAGCAATACCACTCTTAGATATTTATTCAAGAGAAATGAAAACATACTTCTACAGCACAAAAACTAGCATTCAAATCTTCACAGCAATTTCATGAATTATAGCCACTGAGAACAAGCCAGGAATTCATCAATTGGTGAATGGAAATCAACTGTGAGACATCCATACAATGAAATATTACTTAGCAACAAAAAGGAAACTACTGACACACACAGCCTCATCAATTCATCTCAGAAGCATTATGCTAAGTGAAAACCGTGAAACACAAAAACTGTACAATGTATGAATCCACTTATATGGAATTCTGGAAAGGCAAAACTATAGTGACAGAAAGCTCACTCATCATCAGGACAACACAAATCAAACCCACATGATGTATCACTTTTTATTTGTTAGAATGGCTATTACCTGCATCAAAAAGACAAGAGAAAACTCGTGTTGGTGAAGGTGTGAAGAAGAGGGAATGCTTGTACCCTATCAGTGGGAACGCAGATCGCTGCAGCCATTATGGAAACGGCACAGCGGCTCCTCAAAAAAAATGAGCCAACCATATGACCCAGCAATCCAGCAATCCCTTTTCTAGATATACACCCAAAGGAAATTAAATCAGCAACTCATAGAGATATCTGCACTCTCATGCTCATTGCAGCATTATTTACAAGAGCCAAGATATTGAAACAGCCTTAGTGTCCCTCTATAGATGATTGGGTAAAGAAATTTTACACACACACACACATGTGCAGAATAATATACTGTATATTATATGGAATAATGCTCATATATATTCTGTATATATAATCACATATCACACATATACACAGAATATTATCATATACATATACACACAGAATATTATTCAGCCTCAAAAAGAAATCCTTCTTTTTGCAACCACATGGATGAATCTGGAGGACATCATACTAAGTGAAATAAGCCATATACAGAAAAGAAAGTACTGCATGATCGCTCTTACATATGGCATCTAGAAAAAAAAAAGTAAAATATATAGAAATATAAAGAAATAGAGAGTGGAATGGTGGTTACTAGACATGGGGGAAGTGGGAAATAGAGAGGCATAAGTCAAAGAGTGCAAAGTTGCAGTTATGTAGGGTGTCTAATATACAGCATGATGACTACAGTTAAAAATACTGTATTATATACTGGAAATTTGTTTAAGAGAGCAGATTTTAGGCTCTCTTACCAAAAACAGAAAAAAAGGAAGAAAGGTAACTATGTGAGATGATGGATTGGTTAATTGGCTTGACAGTAGTAAGCATTTAACTATGTATATATACATCAGAACATCATGTTGTACACCTTAAATATGTACAATAAAAAAAAATTAGGTCAGGTACGGTGGCTCATGCCTGTAATCCCAGCACTTTGGGAGGCAAAGATGGGCAGATCACAAGGTCAGGAGTTCAAGACCAGCCTGGCCAACATGGTGAAACCCCATCTCTACTAAAAGCAGGAAAAAAAATTAGCCAGGTGTGGTGGTGCACACCTGTAATTGCAGCTACTTGGGAGGCTGAGGCAGGAGAATCGCTTAACCCTGGGACGGAGGTTGCAGAAAGCCGAGATCATGCCATTGCACTCCAGCCTGGGTGACAGAGTGAGACTCCATCTCAAAAAAAAATTAAATCAAATTTTAAAAATATATCAGTGGTTGACACAAGCTAGAAGGGGAGGACGTTAATGATGTGGAAGTATGAGGGAATGCTTTGGTGTGGTGGAAGTGTTCTAAATCGTAATTATGGTGATGGCCACATAACTATATGCATTTGTCACAACTCATCACATTGTCTCTTTAAGTTGGTGAATTTTATTATATGTAAATTACATTTCAATGAAATTGAAAAGTCTAGAAAAAAATATACAGCAATATATACATACGTGTACATATACAGCACACATATATATAGACCTTTTTTGTTGTTGTTTTTGTTTTGTTTTTTGAGACAGAGTCTTGCTCTGTTGCCCATGCTGGAGCGCAGTGGCACAATCTCGGCTCACTGTAACTTCCACCATCTGGGTTCAAATGATCCTCCTGCCTTAGCTTCCTGAGTATCTGGGATTACAAGCACATACCACTATGCCTGGCTAATTTTTGCATTTCTCGTAGAGACAGGGTTTCACCATATTGGTCAGGCTGGTCTCGAACTTCTGACCTCAGGTAATCTGCCCACCCTGGCCTCCCAAAGTGCAGGGATTACAGGCGTGAGCCACTGCACCCGGTTTGAATTAAACTTTTCCTTCCAAGCAGAATAAGGTGTCAATTAGCCAAAATAAGATAACACCCATAAAAGTGATGTCTTGATTTAAACGTCTATTCACTTATCTGCTTCCTGCCCTTGTAAAGTGTAATACCCAATAACTTTGCACACAGACAAATATGATACCTACATATTTTCTGTATCCCAATGGTGTATGAAATGAGTTTCTCAGACAATCTACCCCAGAATACTTACTGACTCTAGCTTTTGATATAAACGATAGTGAAATTATTTTTCATTTCTTAGAGGACAAAATGAGACCATGTTTCATGAAATACTCTCAATCTACAGCCCGATATATTTTATTAGACTATTTCCCCTAACAATGTTTAAGAAGAGGTTTATCTGTCTCCTACAGAAAAACTCATAGCCATGATGATTCCATCATCACATTCTGACATCCATTTACTATTTTTCTTACAACTACAGGGCAGGATTCAAGGTTAAGGGTAGAATACCAAAGATGTGCTCTACAAGTAATTTTAATGGCAAAAGAACCTTGACTTTTGCTTATTGCATAACTTCCACTAAAACTGACCTTCAACATGTGAAGATTTCATTTTCACAAATAAATGGTTGGACTGATGTCTTTTATTAGACTCACAAACAGTAATCAGCATAGATGCTTTCAAGGCCGAAATCTCTCTTTTAATTCAAACTACAGATAAGAGAACGGAAGTCACAGGAGTCACTAAAAGCTAAAGTAATCTTTGTTTCTTAAGAATGCAAAACTATTTACTTAGGGATCACATGCTGTCACTTTCCACCATTATCAACAGCTATCATATTTATCCTGTTAACAGGATGGATTTATTGTTTGTGTATAATAATTCGGGCCAAAGCTGCATTGATGTGTTTTATGGCATGTAGTCAACGCCGATCTATTGCTGGTCTATAACCGCTCCATAAACTGCAGATGCCAGCATTGAAATGAATGAGCCCAAGTATCTACTGAGCTGTTTTTAATTATATGTTTATCTTTCCTCATTCCTTTGACTCACATTTTATTTATACCACATGTGGTTACATGTGGTATAGAAGCAATTTTAGGGGGTTTGGGAAAACCCTAAGCAGTCATCTTATTTTACTCAGCAAAGCCACATTACTTACGCTGACAGCAATTATCTCTCTATATATCACAACATTCACACAATTTCTGGTTTCTTCCAACCACACTATTTCTATTTGAAATTCTCCTAAAGGTAGACATTTCTCCTTAAAATGAAGCTTGTTCGTTGGTCTTGAAATTTTTAGTTATTCTTTTAATTGTGTTTGTAGTTTCAACCATAACATACAACCTAAATCTAATAATTTAATTATGATATGTCATACTACACAAAAAAAATTAACAAATATTTACTGAAAATTTTAAATCATCACAGAAAAGTTGCTGGTAGACCCAATTTAATCAGCTATTTTGATTAACAGAGTTTATCTGTGCATGTATTATTTTTACTCTGAGTTGAAAGAGCTTTGACAGCTAGTACAGACTAAAATCATCCCCTGTCCAGAGACAAAGATTCCCATGAGCCAGACATGATCACTTTCTATGGGCATTGCCTCCAGCTCACACTCTCCAACCTCACCTGACGCTGGCTGCAGTGATAGGTGACTGACTGCTGGTCTTAGTTTCCTGGACTTGACTTGCACTTCCACAGCCCTCAGAATGAGAACCTTGCCCCCAGCATCCTCCCAGTAAAGGGGCTCTGACTTAGAGCCTGGCTTGTCCTCACCTCTGCTCTGAAGACCAGGGCTCCACCTTTAGAGTGTCACACATCCTCCTCACCAGCCATGGAAACAATGCCTGTTTTTTAACTCTGCTCTCCCAGCAGCCTCCTCGGTATTCAAACCTCCCTAACACACCTGAAGGGAGTCTGCTCTCCCCCCAGCCTCCTCTAGATTGAAATTTCCCTAACACACCTGAAGGGAGTGTTAACACACCTGAAGGTAGTGTTAGGGAGGTTTCAATCCAGAGGAGGCTGGGGGGAGAGCAGAATTTAAAAACAGGCATTGTTTTTTAATTATGTTAAAAATTTTAACTATGTTTAAAAACAATGTTAAAAAACTATGTTAATTTAATTTTAACATAGTTGCAAAGCCCTTCACACATTTTGCAACTATGCCTATATCCCTCTACTGTCTGGTCCAAGCTTCCAACTTCTCCTAGAGTGCCCTGCTCTCAAGCCCACTCAAATTAAGACAGTTGCTTTGAAATATCAAAGCACCCTGTGTTTTCATTTTTTGATGAGCAGCTAATTTCTGCATATGAATAATTACTGTTTTATCTAAGTTTTTTGTGCTTGTTCTGCTGCTCCGTGTTATAAATAAAATATCACTCAGATGACTTCATTAAAGGCAAGAGGAATGTTCTTTACCTCTGTAACTCAGCCTTATCTAACTAGTCAGAACATCTGATTAAGAGAAGTTTGGGACTGCAAGTTTTATCATCAGGATTGGGCTCTTGGAAAAATCTAACAAGTTGTCTAGAGATAGCAGAGATTAGAAAGGAGTACTGAAATGTTCAGAATAATTACCATTACAAACCCACTTAGACATTTGCCACTTTGGACAGGTGACAGGTCAAGGAGTTATCAAACAAGTGCATCCAGACAGCTGGATATAGCCAGGCTCACATGCATAATTTAGTCTCCATCAGGATGATTGTCACTTATATTCACAACATTGGCTCAAGAGCTGTCTACTTCAGATAACTTGCTATAAACCAGATACACACACCCAGCAGAGCACCCAGGGAGGTCGGCTCCTCCTTGGATACATTTGATCACAAAATAGAAGCCATACATACCTTCAGATAAACATTTCTTGACTCTTTGGAGAAGAACTCTCAAAAGGCCGATGGTTTGCCTGAAAGCAATCAGCTGAATGTATTAATTTTATTTTGTTTTGTATTTTTTCCTGAGACTTGCTCCATCGCCCAGGCTGGAGTGCAGTGGCTCAATCTCAGCTCACTGCAACCTCCGCCTCACAGGTTCAAATGATTTTCCTGCCTCAGCCTCCCAAGTAGCTGGTATTAAAGGCACTTACCACCATGCCTGGCTAATTTTTGTATTTTTAGTAGAGGCAGGGTTTCACCATGTTGCCCAGGCTGGTCTCAAACTCCTAACCTCAAGTGATCCGTCCACCTCGGCCTCCCAACATACTGGGATTACAGGCAAGAGCCACCATGCTGGCCTTGTTTTGTATTTTTTAATGATTCAGTTTGTGTCTAAATCTGAATTTATCATCATTCTAGTGAGTGGGTCTTATCATTTAGAAGTATGTGTAGCACCTTTTATCATCAAAAGAATTTCCTGGAGCTAATTTTGATCTTAGAGAAGGTTGAAGCATTTCTATTTTGTAGTTCATTCACAAAATCATTTATTAAACAGCTACTTATTGCTATGTACTGTGTGCCAAGCACCATTCTAGGTGCTAGGGATACTGCAGCGGGAGAAAACAGATAAAATGCTGTCTTCATGGAGTTTACTTACATTCCGGTTGGGAAGAAGGGCAATAAATAATGGCCAGGTGCAGTGGCTCATGCCTATAATCCCAGCACTTTAGGAGGCTGGGGAGGGAGAATCGCTTGAATCCAGGAGTTTGAAACCAGTCTGGGCAACATAGTGAGACCCTGTCTTTACAAAAAGAGAGAGAGAGGAGGGGGGGAATTAATATATGACAAAATGCCCAGCAATAAAAGTCTTAAAAGAAATAAAAACGAGGGAAAGGCTAGAGAGCGGAGGAGGTAGGGCAGTGTTACAGCGAGGACTCCGGGAAGCTGACATTGAACAGAGATTTGCAAAAGTGACCCATGTAAATACTGAGGAGAGGAGACTTCAAGCAATGAGACTAGAAGGTCCAAAGGCCCTGGGGTGGGAAAGGTCTTGGTCTGTTCAAGGGACAGCAAGAGGTTAAAGTGCCTGGAGCTGGGGAAGCAAGGGAGACAGGTTAATCGTCTCCAGCACAGCAATTTCGTATCACATTAAGTATTTTTTTTTTCCATAGCATGCCGAGTAAACGCTGCTTTAAATCAAGACTTTTTTTTTTCATTCTGACCCCCAACCTGACTCAGAAGTCACCTTTGTTTGAATTAATTATTTAATCACTTTCATCACACATGACTTCAAGAACTGCCTCCTCGTGTTTAATTCAAGACAGTTGGCTTTCTCTTTGAAGACAGATTAAAAACGGAGTGTCAGAAGAGAGAGTTGGTGTCTTGAGTTTAGAGCCACTTCAGAGAAGAACAGGAAGGGGCTGTTCATGGTGCTTTTCTTTGATTCACAAGAGCTGCCTAGATTCTGGCAGTGACGAGCTCTAAATTTACCAAAGTGACAATGTTCACTTCACAGAACAGTGAGCATGAGCTAATCATATAATAAATCAATAAGTCCGAGTGGACAAGCCACACCTGCACGACTCCTGTCACAAGGTGAATTGGGGGTTCTGGAGACAGGAGACTGGGCGGGGGTCAAGCTGGGTTAGAAAGAGAGCAAAACTCCATTGCACCCAGCACCCTTCGCAGGCGGGTGTATGATCTCCTGCCTGCAACAGTCGGCTTTATCTGATTTTCTTCTTTTTATTAGACAGCTGTGATGTTCTCCCTTCAAACCCTTGTCACTGCCGTTCACAGGAATGTAAGTGATATGATTAGGGAACATGGCATCTTGTGTAATCGGTTATAATCACCATCTGAGGGTTTCAGGAACATGACACACACGCTGCTTCTCAGCCCGCCTGAGAGCAGGCACCTGGATGACAGGAGCCCCACACACGTCTCCACCCCGTGTTTATGCATCTCCTCCTGGCCTGTATGCCAAACCTCTCACCCCCTCAATCAAAAAGGTCCAGGCTTCGGGAGAGGGTCGAGCACTCCTAAAAACACTGCTGCCTTAAGAAATCCATACACTTGGGAATCTTTCTCTTTTTTATTTGTCAGATGAAAACTTTGCACTTCCTTTGTCAAAGTTCTAAGTAAGCGAACTTGCCAGATTAACTAAAGCATTTACCTGTGGGAGTTGAGCAATGAGAACACATGGACACAGGGAGGGGAACATCACACGCCTGTCAAAGTGAGTAGGCGGGTGGGGAGGAATAGCATTAAAAGAAATACCTAATGTAGTTGACCGGTTGATGGGTGCAGCAAACCACCATGGCACATGCATACCTATGTAACAAACCTGCACATTCTGCACATGTATCCCAGAACTTAAAGTATAATAAAAAAAAAAATTAAAATTAACAAAAAAGAATTTACCTTTCAGTATTAAAATAATTTATCTTTAATACAATTTTTGATCACTTAAAACAGGCTTGCTTGTTATTTAAAAATTGTATCAGAGACTGCCTGTTTTCTTTAAAATAAGTATACTATTACTTAACAGGACCTTGAGATCAAAGGAGGCTCTCATTGCATGAGATGTTCCTCATTATATGAAATGATGTAATGATACCCTGGGGATTTCTAAAGTTATCGGGCTGCTCCCTCCTAACATAATGGCCCACGCAGGAAAAACCTGTTACAGAACCCTGGCTCTGCCACTCCCTAGCTCTGTGATCTTGGGCGAGCCTAAGCTCTCTGAACCTCTGTTTCCTCCTCCATGAGAACATATATAGTTAAATGCGCATCTGAGAGCGGTCATGAGCATTTGGGAATACTCACAACAGGAGAACTTCGCAAAGCATACGCAAGTTTCAACAGCCGAATTGACCAAGCAGAAGAAAGGATATCAGAGGTCGAAGATCAACTCAATGAAATAAAATGAGAAGGCAAGATTAGAGAAAAAAAGGTAAAAAGAAATGAACAAAGTATCCAAGAAATATGGGACTATGTGAAAAGACCTAATCCACATTTGATAGGTGTACCTGAATGTGACAGAGAGAATGAATCCAAGCTGGAAAATATTCTTCAGGATATTATCCAGGAAAACTTCCCTGACCTAGCAAGGCAGGCCAATATTCAAGTCCAGGAAATACAGAGAACACCACAAAGATATTCCCCAAGAAGAGCAACCCCAAGGCACATAATCGTCAGATTCACCAGGATGGAAATGACGGAGAAAATGCTAAGGGCAGCCAGAGAGAAAGGTTACCCACAAAGGGAAGCCCATCAGACTCACAGTGGATCTCTCAGCAGAAACCCTACAAGCCAGAAGAGAGTGGGGGCCAATATTCAACGTCCTTGAAGAAAAGAGCTTTCAACCCAGAATTTCATATCCAGCCAAACTGAGCTTCTCAAGTGAAGGAGAAAATGAGCAGGAACCAAGAGGCTAGGCAGCAGGCAACACAGGAGAAGTCAGTTACTTGTCCAGGGAGAAGCCTTCACTGGGTGCGCTGCCATCAGATCTTCAGTGCCACACTGAGACACCAACACAATCTCTAGTTGTCCTTCTGCCATCACAGTACACCTGACCAATTCAAAGGCCACCTGGTTGGCAAAGAATGGGGAAAGGAAAAGGGCTCCTTTTAGAGTTCTTGTGGAAGCAGGGTCAAACATCTTTAAAACCTACACCACAGAAATATCCCAAAAGAAGAACATGTTCACAGGCTGTGCAGATCATACATCTACTACAGAAGTAAATGAAGGCGAATGTGTTAAGCATCTCTAACAGTACCGGTCACATAATAAATGCTCAATAAGGCTGGAATGGTGGCTCACACCAGTAATCCCAGCCCTTTAGGAGGCAGAGGCGGGCAAATCACAAGGTCAGGAGTTCAAGATCAGCCTAGACAACATGGCGAAAGCCCATCTCTACTAAAAATACAAAAAATTTCAACTGGGTATGGTGGTGCATGCCTGTAACCCCAGCTACTTGGGAGACTGAGGCAGGAGAATTGCTTGAACCCGGGAGACGGAGGTTGCAGTGAACAGAAACCATGCCATTGCACTCCAGCCTGGGTGACAAAGCGAGATGCCGTCTCCAATAAATAAATAAATAAATAAGCAAATGATCAATATGTGTTATATTTCTAAGTCTTCTTCTTGGCTCACTTATCCCAGAGGCCTGGTAAAAGACAGGTAGGTGTTCAATAAATGTGTTAAATTGGTTAGAATTTCTACAATAGTAACAAACAGTCCCTGATCATCAATAATATATGCTTTAAGTCCCTGTATTTATTTTTTGAATTATATTTACACCTGGGCATTTCTCAGCATATTCAATGAAGATGTATGACTATGGTTATGACTTTGACTTCTCAGCTGTGTTGGGTGACCAGAAGCTAGGATAGCTGACGAGTCTGTTATCGTCAGTGCTCTTCTTAAAATTGCTTTGAAATATTAATGCTATTTTATTTTCAAATATAAGTAGAGTCCGTATTTTGTGTCAGTTCCAAGATGGGTGACTTAAAATGCACTTTTCTGAATTGGGTTGTTTCAGGTCAAAGCTTAAAAGAAAAATGCGTGTATGGATAAGTAGCCAGAGATTAAATCTGTAAACAACCTTCCATTTGCTGATGCTCTTTTGTCCTTCTTGGTTTTGTATTTTGCAACAAAATAACTTGAAGAATGTGTTCACATCTAAGTATATAAATGCAACTTATCAAATTGATTGAAGGAAAAATGTGTTTTAAAGTAACAATTAGGGTAAGAGTTAACAGATAATATAGAATACATACAGAAACAGACACAAACCTAGCAGCAAAATTCTGCTGATCCAGGATCTACATTTTTCTCTATGAGAAGCTCCACGTGCTTCATCTTTCTATTTAGACAACAGTTTGTGTTTCTTCCCAGTGTGTGTCTCTAGCTCTTCACAAAGAAGTATTAACTACCTGCCTCAAGCTTGTACTAGGAAATTAATATAGGATATTTTCATTTGACCGTGATCACACGAAGCCCTCTCTAATCTCATTTGGCACATTACCCATAAGATTTATGGAAATTCTCAGTGAACTCTGACCTCGAAGTGTAACCATTGCATAAACTGTATGTGAGATGCAGCTGCGGTGTTCACAAGGTATACCCTTGACCTTGGCCACTGGCTGACTCTTTGCCCGGGTCTGCTAGTCACCCAGAATCCAAAAGAGAACATACAATCAAGCCAGGCTTCCAAACTCATGACACTGGGGCTGATTAGCAGAGAGAGGGGTAAAAAGGAATGAATAATGAGGAGAAAAAAGATAGCCAGAAACTGCAAACAGCCGGGAGTCTATTTCCATTGAACTTGAAAATAAAGTAACAATAGAAAGGGTAGTCAATTATTAAATAATTTTTTTTCCTCTTCAATCATGTCCATGTTATTTAACTTCTTGACTTCTTCAGTCATTTGGAACATCATTTCAGCATAACTATTAAAAGGAAAGTTGTGAAACTT
Source organism: Aotus nancymaae (assembly GCF_030222135.1). Taxonomy (NCBI): domain Eukaryota; kingdom Metazoa; phylum Chordata; class Mammalia; order Primates; family Aotidae; genus Aotus; species Aotus nancymaae. The sequence goes on from NW_026988425.1 coordinate 114,459,661, forward strand.
TTAACAAACCCATGATGGGACCCTGGTAAATAACATCTTACAGATGGAAAGAAAAGTTAAAAAGGCATTTGGCAGCAAGATATACCATAACAAGGCTGGTGTTTGAAGTCATCTTGATAAGCTTCAAACTAAGGCCTGCTTTTGAACCTTGTCATCTGCCACAGCTACCAGGTATAGGAGAGGAAGTAAGGAGAGGAGAAATTACAGGAAAAATAATTATGAAGTTCTTTCAGAATAAACAGTACTGCTGGGCATGGTGGCTCACGCCTGTAATCCGAGCACTTTGGAAGGCTGAGGCGGGCAGATCACAAGGTCAAGAGATCGAGACCATCCTGGCCAACATGGTGAAACCCCATCTTTACCAAAAAATACAAAAATTAGCTGGGCATGGTGGCACGCACCTGTAATCCCAGCTGCTTGAGAGGCTGAGGTAGAATCGCTTGAACCCGGGAGGTGGAGGTTGCAGTGAGCCGAGATTGTGCCATCGCACTCCAGCCTGACAGCAGAGTGAGACTCTATCTCAAAATAAATAAATAAATAAAAGCAGTATTATCTGAAGGGGCACTGGATAGTATCTGTAGTGATCTATCCAGATTCAATAATGTAGACTGAATCCAGTCTGAATTATCAAATGTATGTATATTTTGAGGCTGAAAATAATGTGATTCAAAGCACAAAGTGAGCCCTCCTGGTTCACATGTGTCCTTAGAAACATAGATTTCACCTTGCTATACCTTGGTTTCCTCATTTTGTAGACCTATCTAACCTCTTAGGGTTTACATGAAGATTAAAATTAAATAATTTATGCTAATTACTTAGCATTGGACCTGACTTATAATTAGTGCTCAATATATTTTTCGCTATCTCCTCCTCCTTCTTTTCTTCTAGATATCTTCTCTTCAAAACAGGCACATCATCTCCTGATTCCCTCCCAATATGTGTCTAGATAAATGCAGCCAATACTCTGCATTTTTCCATTATTTAAAAAGTATTTTGTCTTAGACTTCTAGAACCATTGCTGATTGGTCTCAAAGGACCAACCTCCTCCCAACAGATGAGGAAACCCACCGGGGCCCAAAAAAGGCAAATGGTTTAACCTAAGCAGTAATGCAACCAGTAAATGATTTTTAAGAAATAAAACAAAAACGTTATATGTTTCTCACCTAAACGTTATACTAAGCCTGCCTTAGCTGGCCACTATAAACTACTACTCTGCTGTTCTGAAGAGCTCTTGAAGTAGATTTGCTCAGCTATCTAAAGTTTTTTGCTAAGCAAACATAACTACTGTACCTGAATTGTGTTTGAGCTTTTGATGGTGAGAGACAAGCTCCGAAATAGTTTAAACCCAACTACACATCAGAATCATCTTCTGCAGAACTTTCTCAAAAAAATACCCATTCCTTTTTTTATCCCATTTCTGAGTCAGGATTTTTATGAATGTGGTGCCTGTGACCAAATCTTTAGAACATTGTTTCGGGTGATTCCAGATCTTAGACATCTTTGGGAAATACTGATACCGTAAAATATCATCTTTTAGGATAGTGTCAAGCAGGTGAAAAGTGGCAGCTTTTACAGAATCTGTAATAATTCTTTGTCAATATTAACTCCCCTATCAATAAATAATATAAACATGGATTTTCTTTCTTCATGGCATACAAATACGTGCACATATAATATGTCTAAATAGCATGTTTTCACTTGCAGTATTTTAGTGCCATATTTACACTTTCACAGCAATAGCAGCATTGAAACCTGTAATTACCTATCGCGATCCTAGTCCTATTGCCATGTCAGTCATCTCTCTATATTGGGATTACTTGCTACCCAATTTTTATGAAGCCGCCACAGTTTATCAGTAAATCTTAGATTGCTTTGAAAGAACTCCCACTTCTAAAATGTATTATAAGTTCATGTGGATCTATACACATTACTCACATAGTTTATTAAAGTTAACTTGAATTTTAGAATTTCGCAGCACTCTTGTGATGAATTAAGAAGATAATTGAGGATATCATGAAGCCGGGGTCTCTGAACTGGAAATTATTGATGTTTAAGGTAACAAACATGGCAATTTCCAAAAATACACTTCTATAAAGATGCTGAGAAGATAGAAGAATATGTGAACACACTTCTTACATTCTGCAGCCTTTAAACCATCATGCCTCCGTTTTTCTCTTTACTCTTTACTACAATCTCATTTCTGCTGAGTCTCCATATAACTTAAGGAAACCCTCTTCTGTACCAGCACAGTAAGAGGATTCAGAGATTCTTGGCAGCCAAAATAGAAAGCCAGTCCTACAGTGAGTAAATTGACCTGTGTGTGTGAGTTACTCACCCTGCTGGGTGAAATCGGCTCCTGGGGACACTAAGACCCTTCCAGAATTCATTTCTTGCACTTCACAATGGAATCCCAGAGTGAACCAAAAGCATCTTACTCAGGTACGGGACTGAAGGATCAATGTGGTTTCAGAGGCAAGAGAAACCACTTCCCTACTTTGCTGTTGGAAAAGTACTTGCACATATCAATCCTAAACAGCACCCAAATAAAAGCACGGGAGTGTCTCCTGGATTGCCCAAGGAAAATATGGAATCAAGACTCATACTTTGGGTTAGCCATTTGCCATTACTCTAGCACAATGAAACAAAGAAACATGGCTGGGGCACTGTAACAAAGTGTGAGTGTGTATCCTGGGAATGCGAGGTTTCTTTTCTGCTATAATTGCATTTACTGATGCTATTCCATTCAGCATAAATGTGGCTACTAGTATTCATCTAAAAGATGCCCTAAGGCTTAAACCTTCCCCAAGTGGTGAGTAAGAATGGTAGGAATGTGGTTGGGGAATTTAAAACCCGCTCAAACATCATTAATTAGAAATTCCCTGATGAAATTAAACCTTTGTATTTCGGTGGGATCATTTCTCGACATTGTGAGTGATTCTTCTTTTTTTTTTTTAATTGCTGAGTCGTACTCAGAACTAAATGTACCCAGTTTCTAAGAAAACTTGCCAAGTTAGCATTTTCTTTCCAAATATCTGAAATTAATGAATAAGTAAGTTAAACGATTTTCAGGAATTTCATATTCAAGTGACTTTAGTGTATTTAGCTCCAAGGCCTGAGGCAAGACTTCCAACCACTGAATCCGATGCCATCACTGAATACACTTATCAGGCAAATGACTGGAAGTGTGCACCACGAGCGCTCAAGGACGTCACAGATATGCATGATCTGAAAGCAGAGCAAGGGCAGCTATGCCCAGAAAAGAATACGAATTATTTTAGCTAATTTTAATTATATTTTAGCTTCTGTAAATTTCAAACACTAGAGGGAGATCATAGAGACTGGAAGATTCAATTTTCCATACCAAAGAGGGCAGCAGCAACCCATTCATCTCATAAATTCCACCGTAATTGTACAAGAAATTGATCCCTATAATCGGTTTTCAGCCCAAAGCATATTTCCACCAATATCTCCATAGTTAGTTGCAGTTTGAATTGTCTCATATATCTTAATGTGTAATTATATTAATACTGTGTAGAGGCATCCATTGCTATTTATTAGCAGCTACTGTTCATTGAATGAATAATATATGGAAGGAACTGTGCTAAGCATTTTACCCACCGTGTCTCACTTAATCTTCACCACAACTCTCTGCCATGGATCTTATTACTCTCCCACCTAGCAGATGAGGACTGAGACTTAGGGAAGCTGAATAACTCTCTTAGGTCACACACCTAGTAAGTGAAAAAGCTGGGAAGTCCAACTCCGGTCCATATGACTTACAAGTGCAAAATTATGTCCCCAATAAATAATAAATGGAAGGCCAAGACCATAGCAAAGACTCACTCAGCAGCAACTCCTGACACAATGTGCTCAGAACTAGGCTTATCACATTACAGTTTCCCACTGATTCCTCTTCTACTGAATTTTTTAATTTGAGTCTATGAATCTAGATTAATGCATTATAGGATATAGTATAAACTATTCATTTGAATGTTATTGAATTGGAGAATCCCAAGGAAGTAAATGGAGCTAAGATTATAGAAAGATATTCATCTGATTGCCCAGCTAATAAACTACAGCTATAGATGACAAAAAATAGTCCAATATGTTCAGTATTGACACACACACACACACACACACACAACGTTTAGAAAGCACTTACCAAAATGAGTATTTTCTAACAGCATTGAACTTTCCAGCCAGTTTAAATCTTCCTAATGGTTTCATAAGGATACTTAGCTTGGAGATCACAGCCTACATTAGAAACCCTGGTGATGGATCTAGAAATTTTCAAGACTTAGTTATCAACCATTATTAATGCAAATATCACAATGGTGGAATCAATGATGCAACTGTCTAGGAGCCAGGAGAAATGGGTCCCAGTCTTAGGTGGGTGAACTTAAGCAACCCATTTAGCTTCTTGAGGCTTTAGAAGATTGTGTGGTTCTATTTTTCATGTAGATATTTATTTAAGAAACAATTTAGCTCGTTTTAAAGTAATTGATCATTCGGTAAAATAAAAACTAAAATTCAGTAATCAGAAAAAAAGATTTTTCTGTATTTATCTCCAACACTATGGTCTAAGAATAAGGATGGCTATCTTTATTAAATAACTAATTTTAAAAGCAAGTTAATTTCAAGGGTTAGATGTTTGCACATGTGTGTTCAAGTTTGCATAATATATAGAAATCTTAGATGTAACTTTTACCACAAAAACTACTCATTTTATTTCACAAAAGTAAACAGATTTGTTGTACCTATGTAACAGCCTAGACCCATGTAAGTGATTATATCAAATGAATTTCTATCTCTTAAAAAAAAAAAAAAAAAAAAGGCCAGGCCCAGTGGCTCATGCCTATAATTCCAAGACATTAGGAGGCCAAGATGGGAGAATAATGAGATCAGGAGTTCAAGACCAGCCTGACCAACATGGTGAAACCTCATGTCTACTAAAAATACAAAAATTAGCTGGGTGTGATGGCACATGCCTGTAATCCCCAGCTACTCAGTAGGCTGAGGCAGGAGAATCACTTGAACCAGGGAGGCAGAGGTTGCAGTGAGTTGAGATGGTGCCACTGCACTCCAGTCTGGGTGACAGAGCAAGACTCCATCTCGGAAAAAAAAATTACGTTTCCTTTAATAGAAAGAGAATATTTGTACAAATGAAAAACTAAGGTCAGAAAAAACAAGTGAGGAGCTTGAGCTGTGTATCTTCAGGCCACACAACTGAGCCAGAAGTTTCCCATTTGCTTTGACAGTGGTTTATTCTCTGACCCAAAGACCCTGATTCAAAGGTAGGATTCAAAGGTTGTGGGTTCATCTGCAAGTCCTACTGGTGAACTTCAGTATCTGTGGTTGCCCAGCTGCTAAGGCAAAGCTAAAATGGGAACAAACTCTTGAGATATCCACTCTTTTGTCTACTTAATGGAGCTAAAATGAAAGAAATGAAACAAAAGCAGTCACACTTTAATTTTACAGGTCTTTTTGTCTTCCAGATTAAATGTTTGTACTTTCTACAATTTTGCAACCGGCATATTTTAATTTTTCATTAATTCTGGCTTGAATGTCCCCTCCCCTTCAAAACTCATATTGAAATTAAATTGCCATCATGAGTATTAAGAGGTGGGATCTGTAAGAGATGATTAGGTCTTGAGGGCTCTGCCCTCATGAATGGATTAACGCTGTTAACAGTTGAGTGGGTTACTTACAGAGGGAGTGGGCTTTTGATAAAAAGATAAGGACAGACACCTTTTTCTATTTTTCTCACTCATCTTCCTCACCATGTGCTGCCTTGTACTACATTTTGATGCAGCAAGAAAGTCCTCACCAGACACAGCCTCTCAATCTTGGACTTCACAGCCTTCAGAACAATGAGCAAAATAAATCATTTTTCTTTGAAATTACCCAATTTGTGGTATTTTGTTATAGCAGCAGAAAATGGGCTAAGACAACTAAAAAGAGAACAGTAAAGATATGAAGGTGTATTACAAATGATGTTTTATTTGACTCATTTATTTCAATAAATATGTGTTGGCCAAATCCTAGAAATACAAAAGTGAAAATGGCCCAGTTATTGCCCTTAGCATTACATTGTTTTAACTTTTTTAAAATATAATATATCTTATAATTTTCTAAAAATGTTGTGCCTTACAAAAAGCCATAATCTAACAATGGCTCAACTAATTGGAAAAATGTGCCAAGTGAATCATTAGACAGAAAATAATTCTTTTCCCTACCACAAAACAGAGTTACTTTCAGGATAACATGTTTAATTTTCCTGCCAAGGAATTTGAGTAATGATTTACTGCAGTGTTAAACCTTATATTGTACAACTACTTCATTAGTTTTTGTTTAAACTGGAAAAGGCAAACAATTCATCCTTGGTAGATATTTCTGTTACTTAGCCCCTTTTAATATAATCTTTGAATAAGACTCAAGGATTTTTCTGTATAAATGATGCTCAAATATTCATATACACTGTATGTTCCCCTCTAGAGCTCAAATAACATACATATATGTCTTATGTATATATATATATTATATTTAATATATTACTTATATAATTAATATATACAACACAAAATATGTACATGGTATATATCAAAATGTAAATAATAATTATTCCATTGAGTAGAATTCCAGATGACTTTTATGTTCATTTTTAAAGAAATCTCAGTATTCTCTGATTATACATAACCTTTATAATTGAAAACATAGATTTGTATTTATTTTCAAAATGTTATGCAATAATTATGTATAATAGTTCTAATCAGAAAATACGTATGTTGTTTGTATTGTTATATATGTATATGAGAACATTACAATTATGCTTCAAATACATAGCAAAAATAAGAGATGGAAATGCACATGCATATAATAGTAACTGTATGTATACTATGTAACTAGTGGAAGCGATCCTTCTATTTTCTGGAGTTTTTTTTCTCATTTTGTAAAATGAGCAGGTACTGATTTCATAATAATGCAAGAACTTTATTTTTAAAAAATAAATACCAAATTGAATTAATTGAAATACACTATTTCTTGGATTTCTTTTGTTTCTGAAAATCTATGATTTTTTATTTACAATCAAAATATACTTCAATGTTTATGGACAAATTTTAAGAGTAAAAACAAATAAGTAAAAATACATTTTGCAATATATTTAAAACAAGAATGTGCTCGACTATGCACTAATAAAGAAAATCTAGTACAAAGCAATGGAAATTAACTCAGCACCACAGCCAAAACTTAAGGCTAACATTTGAACACCGTAAGGGAGGCTGGAAATCCAAGTGTAATATTCTGTCTTTCTAACTTGACGTGGAATCCATCAACCTAAAAGCCTAGCCATATAGAAATGTAAAAGCCAGGTGGAAAGACGCTTGGATAACTAAGTCCAACAAGTAGTCTGAACTGCTCTACTGGGCTGAAGTGTGGGACACTGATCTCTCAGTCTATAGAGCAAGCTTGGTGTCATCTGACCAGATAGAAAGGAGAATGCAAGCTCACAGCAGTAAGAGGGTTTGGAATGGCAGGGAGGGGCAGAAGGCAGAGCTTGCATGATCCCCAGAGCTGCAGAGGGCAGCTTCAGGGGGACTTCCCGGAGCATCCAGGCCCTCAACCACTGAGGCTTAGATGGACTTAAAGGAAGCCCTTTAAGATAGGAGGTAGGTACATAGTAAGTTCCCCATATCATGGAAACTTCAGGAGGGCCTCAACCTCTGTGTGTATTAATTTGCACATCTCTAACTTGGTAATAATTCTGTTATTTGTTTATGTATTTATTTAGCACATATTAGGTGTCAGGCATTATTCTAGGTACTAGAGTAATCAGATTAAACAAAAAAGTGAGAGTGATAAGTGTCATTTTAGAAACAAGGCACAATATGGGGCTGGACTAAGGAGAAAATGGTCTCGGGAGTCATCTCCAGAAAGTGAGCAGAGATCTGAATGGTAGGAAACAGGGAGCCATGGGAAGAACTGCAGGCGCAGCCTGAGCAGAGGCGGGTGGGGGAAGCGAGGTGCAGAGTGCCGTGAGGCAAAGAGGCAACAGGGCAGTGCCCACCGGACACGTGGGAGCAGAAGGAACTGCAGGGATTAGCATGTGGTGGCTGAGGGGCTTATCATCAAGGGGTGCTCTGCTGGTGATGGGAAGCCAGGGGAGAAAGAGTTGGATCTTTGCAAGTTCACTCTACTATTGGAGGAGAGATTGTAAGTGGATCGCAGTTGAAGCTGGAAGATGAGGTCAAAGAGCCACTGCGGCTGTACAGTTCCGGTCCAGGAGGAGAGTGGTTGGGATGGCAAGAAGTAGTCCAGTTATATTGAAGGTGGGACGGATAGAACTACATGAGGGATTGAATACAAGGGAGCGAGAGAGAAGGAAGAACCAAGGGCGAATCATAACTTTTGCCTAACACATTGAGTGTATGTCGGAGCCATTTATTAAGACAGGAAAGACTGGAGGAGAACAGGGACGGCGGGGGTCATTGAGGAAGAGGGTAGAAACTCAAGACATGTTTTATACACATTCAGTTTGAGATCCCTATTACCCAGACAGGAAAAGATGTAAACTAAGCAGCTAAATAATAATACATCTGGAGCTTAGAAGGGAGATCAAGCCTGGAAGAGAAAACTGGAAGTAGTAATGGTTTAGATGGTACCTAGAGAGTGGGAACAAATGAGACCACCTAGGGAGAGGGTATACACAAAGCAGAATGGCTAAGGACTGGCCCTGGAGCACAGTTTAAAATATGATTATGGCTAGTTGTAGGTTATCTCAATCATTTGCTTCTGCTCAAAATATCAATTAATTCTTTCTCTGGATGCATGTGGAAGGCAGAAGGTATCATTTCAAAGTTTTATAACAAGCATAGACTCTTGCCTCAAAGGTAGGTCTGAGTTATCCTGGGCATTTCACTTACACTCTGAAACTTCACTGTGTGTGTGTTTGTGTGTGTGTGTGTACGCTCTCGAATCGGTGAGGCTTCCATTACCTCCCTCACAGGACTGTTGACAGATTAAGGAGACAGTCTATGTAAAATTCAAGGCTCACGGCAGGCACACGATGAACGGACTGTATTTCTATGATGCTCATCTATGTGAATGGAGATGTGTTTGTGCTGCGATTAATCTGATGAAGGTGTTTACATTCTATAAAATATAGCCAGAGTTTAGAAACAGTTTGTGAAACTTTATTAACACATGAAACCTTCTGTTAGATCGAAAAGGTAATATTAACTTTAAATTAATTAAAAATCTTTCTGTGTATTAAAACACCTTACAGTTTGATTAATGGAAATAGATTAGAAGGCAACGTTTTGTCATACTAAAGGTGCATTCGATCGTACATTCAGAGAGAGAGCAAATGACTTGGGACACCATCTAAACAAAAATCAGCAGCTACTAATGAGGCTTGTTAGTGATGCTAATCTATGTAAATATTATTAATTGAGAACATCTATCTTTTATCTCCAACATTTGGTAATCAGGCAATTAAAAAACAATGACATTCCCGGTGGTTGTTCTTCCCGGTTTCTTTCTTTCCTTTTTTTTTTTTTTTTTTTTAAGTGATCAAAGAGTTCAGAGTAAGAAAAAAAGAAAGTCACTTATCAAGAGGTAGGGCTTGCCTTGGGCTACTAGGCCTCATTAAAGACAGAAAAGCTCCGTTGATCACCAATTAACCTGATTTGTAGGAACTCTGATAAAGACCTGGAACAAGAGGAGTTTTCTTACTATGGCAAATGACACAGTTTGTTGACAAAAATAAAAGCAATTCATTGAAAAATAATAAAAGAAGACTATAAAGAATTCATTGGTAATGGAAAGTCATTCTGCTCAGGGGCCTATGCTTGGAAAAGAGAGGAAGTTTTGCTCCTCTGGTGGCCTAATCCCCACCCCAAGGAAGCCAATCACACCTTAAGTCAGGTAGAACCAGAACCCAAAGATGTCTTTCTGACCACCTGGTCAAATCTCTGCTTGCTCCTCCAGGAGTAGCAAGCAACTGATTTCATCAACTTTGTGAAGGGTGATTGGGCCCCGTAGGGTGTACCACATTCCTAGACCAATGAAACTCAAATCTAGGATTGCCTTGGGAGCCAATTGTTAAAGTTTTCAAGTACTCCATTTTAAAATTTAACATAGCTTTAAATTATACTAAACAATGTCTATTATATGTTTTTATATATTGAAGATATAGTTAATAGGAATAGCCTTAAAGACAGAAATAAGGCGACTAGACGCCATGCACATTGCTGGGCATTTTACCATGGAATACCTCTACTGATCCTCACAAGACTCCTATAATTCCAGAGAGAGAGACAGATGCTGTATTTGATACCTCACCTGAAAACTTAATAATTCATCAAATATCCTTTAAACTGTTTATTTAAGTGGCTCATATTTGGTTCTGGCTTTCTCTTCCTTCAGGATCTTAAAAGGCTTCAAGAAACCCTTAACTATAGAAAGTAAAATTCCACTGGTGAACTGTGAACTTCCCATTTGGGTGGTGAACACACAATGTAAATTTCCCCCAAATGTGTCAGTCCTCCAAGGACTCTGGAAAAAGTAGCCAAAGTGTAGAGCAGCTGTTTCAAACGCAAACTATCGACATCTCTAAGGGGTGTAAAATTTTAGTAAAATCATTGTAAGTGTGTGTGAATGGGGTCTATCTGGCCCCTTTTACTCCCCGCCCCTGTATTTCCCGGTGGCATCCTTCTCCTCCATCCTATAGCGTGGTCCCCAGTGGCCCAACACAGGCCTGAAAGAAAGCAGCATAAGCACTGCCCCCATCATCCTTAAGACAGAATGTTTGCTTTATCATGATCCACTCAAGGAACAGCCTAAAAAGGAACATTTGTTAGAACAATCAGAATCTATTTGTATTCATCGCACATTAATTATTATTGCATTACAATTGCTGGTGGTGGTCCACTTGGAATCAGTATAGGTTTGAATATATTGCCACTTCCAAACATTGTTTTCTAAATATGAAGTTTCCATGAATTTAAAGAGTTTAAAATACTTTCTGTAGCATGCTGTTTTATTTCCTTCATTTTATGGTCAAAGAGAGATGCTCAGGACTGAGCGAGAACTAATGATAAGCATAGCTCATTCGCCGGCTGGACTATTGTGAAATTGACTATGATATCATTTCTCTAATGTGATAAATGATGTAAACAAAGGATTTACATAAGAGACTGACTTCCCAGAGCTTTAGAAATTGCACTTTGTAAGATATAGATGTAGGTGAAGGATGGAGGAAAAAGCCTCTTCTCTCTTAATGGGGTGCTTGTTTCACTGAGCTGATAGATTTTGAAAGCTAGCTAAAATTTATAACAGAGTATTTCTTGATATTATCATAAGGCAGTGGCTTTCAAATTTTAGTGTCTATAAAAATCCCCTAGTGCTTGCTAAAATTTAGTCAATCTAGTTTGAGGGCCCTAAGCTACTTTAACAGGGAACTCTACACACACACATGCGTGCGCGCACACACACACACACCCTAACTGGTGATTCTGTTACAAATAGTCCAAGAAGTAAGAAAAAAAAGGTTTTTTGTTTTTTGTTTGTTTTTGAAACAGGGTATCACTCCCATGCCTGAGGCTGGAGTGCAGTGGCACAATCTCAGCTCACTGAAGCCTCAACTTCCTGGGCTTAGGTGATCCTCCAAACTCAGCCTCCTGAGCAGCTAGGATTACAGGCAGGTGTCACTACAGCCGGCTGAGTTTTTGTATTTTTAGTAGAGACAAGGTTTCACCAAGTTGCTCAGGCTGGTCTTGAAATCCTGACCTCAAGTGATCTGCCCACCTTGGCCTCCCAAAGTGCTGGGATTACAGGTGTGAGCCACTGCACCTAGTTGTCAAAAAGTTTTGAGGCTAGTTTTACTTCATCCAAAAAATATGTATTGAATGCTTAGTATGCATAAAGGGAAGATACCCAGAGGCTATAAGATATGTATGATGCCTTTCCTTCTTCCTCTTTTATCTGAGAGATGATTGGAAAATTAACTTAAAGTGAAAGACTTGGTGACCCATTGTAAATTGCAATTATAAGCTAGAAAATCTATCTCAGGAGATCTGAATTAATGTTAAAATAGCAATATGGTTCTTCCATTACTTCTTGACATATTTTACAACAAGCAATTAAACACATTTGCTCCAAATCTAGGGTACTGGATTTTATTTCCATGTTAAGGGTTTACTGAGTAGTGCTAGGAAACAGAGGCAAGAAGAGAGAAAAGACAATGTATTGATTAGTGATTTGGGGGAACCACCAAGTGATGTGGATAGTACGCAAAGAATATAAATGACTCCATTTGTGTTTTTCAAACAGAGGAAAGTATTTTCCTCTGTTTGGTTATTTCTCCATGATTTTTGTGAGAAGCATCCTCTGGACAACTGCCTAGCAATTCTGACTTTCTTCAGGTCAACAAAACCTAGTTACAGGGCTTTAAATCACCGGTAGGTAGCTGAGGTTTGCAGGAAGGGTTAAACACTAGAATGATGGGAAGAATGGTTCAAGCCAGGTGGGTGTAATCTAGAAAGTTTTTCCTGATAGGCTAAAGCAAGCAGAGCTCAGAAGAAGAGAGAGAGAGACAGAGAGGAACAAGGGTTGCTTGGGGAAGATGATTCTGACAGCCACAAAGGAAGCAGGAAGGGAAGAGATTAAAAGTGACATAAAAAGGGATTGCCTGACTTAAGGTCTTGAAACCAATAGGTAATAATTTGAATATGACCAGAAGCTAATGGGAAGTCATTTGAGGGTCTTGAGAAAGGGAAAATGGAAACAGCAGGCATAAAAGATTATCTGAGCGGCAGAAGATTGGACCAATTGGAGGGATGAGAGACCACGGACCGGGGAGGGATGGCAGAGAACCCCAGATCACAGTGATGTCCTACAGCAGACGGGAACTGGGTGATTACAATGAGGAAGCAAAGCCACACGGGTTAAGTGGCTTGTCCTCGACCCAACTGCTAGTTACTTTGCTTGCTTATTTGTATTCTGTATAAATGTATGTGTATCCTGTCTTATTCTTAACAGAAGGTTTAATGTAGTGCGTTTATTGTGTATATGTACTACACCAATTTCCAAAATGGTCTACCAAATAAGCTATAAGCCAAAGTTCAATTAAATCTCAATTTCTAAGGGTGGATCTCCAGCTTCAGTATATATTTTTAAACTGCTCCAATAATGCTAACATGCTGCGAGGGTTGAAAACCACTTTTCCCCGGGCGCAGTGCCTCACACCTGAAATCCCAGCACTTTGGGAGGCAGAGGCAGGTGGATCACCTGAGATTGGGAGTTTGAGACCAGCCTCACCAACATGGAGAATCTCTATCTCTACTAAAAAAAATTAGCCAGGTGTGGTGGTGCACGCCTGTAATCTCAGCTACTGGGGAGGCTGAGGCAGGAGAATCGCTTGAACCTGGGAGGCGACGGGTACAGTGAGCCGAGATTGGGCCATTGCACTCCAGCCTGGGCAACATGAGTGAAACTCCATCTCAAAAAAAAAAAGAAAAGAAAAGAAAAGAAAAAGAAACCCACTTTTCCAAATGTAGCAAAGGAAACAGATGCTCTCATGTCCGTGAGATGCTCAACACTGGTGACAAAATTAGGAACAGATTCCTGTTGGTTGAGGCCAAACAGGACATGCATTGGGCAAACAGTTTTCTTTTTTCCTTTTTTGCTAAAAGTTTTGTGCCTGTTTCCAGTGACAAAACTTTTAGGAAGAAAACTCAAGTCGGAAAGTAGTGTATGACTTTTCTATAAGGTTTTTGTGAAAAAGTCACTAATGTCAGCTAGAATTTTTGTTGTTGTTGTTGTTGTTGTTGTTGAGACAGAGTTTCGCTCTTGTTACCCAGGCTGGAGTGCAATGGTGCAATCTCGGCTCACCGCAACCTCCGCCTCCTGTGTTCAGGCAATTCTCCTGCCTCAGCCTCCTGAGTAGCTGGGATTACAGGCACGCACCACCATGCCCAGCTAATTTTTTGTATTTTTAGTAGAGACGGGGTTTCACCATGTTGACCAGGATGGTCTCGATCTCTTGACCTCGTGATCCACCCGCCTCGGCCTCCCAAAGTGCTGGGATTACAGGCGTGAGCCACTGCGCCCGGCACGCTAGAATTTTTTTTATTATACTTTAGTACATGTGAAGATCGTGCCTGTTTGTTACATAGGGATACACGTGCCATGGTGGTTTGCTGCATCCATCCCCCCGTCATCTACATTAAGGATTTCTCCTAATGTTATCCCTTCCCAATCCCCTCACCCCGTGCTATCCCTTCCCCAGCCTGCCCCCCCACCCCGACAGGCCCCAGTGTGTGATGTTCCCCTCTCTGTGTCCGTGTGTTCTTATTGTTCAACACGCATTTTGAGCTAGAATGTTTTCAAGCAGTACAAATACTTTGTACAAATGCACAGTTCCGCTCTGGACATTCGTGAGTGCCAGAGACTGGGTTCCCAACACTGATGTACAAGGAAGACATTAATTACTCCAGGAAATGAGCAAAATGGCCCAGCTAATTAAAAAAAAATCTAAAATCCTCCATTAATATGAGATGTTTGAACAAACCTCTAGCAGCTGCTGAATTGCCAACAGCTCATGAAATAATTCTCAAACAAGAACCTATACTGAAGATAGTTTATGATCTTATTTAAGCTGAGAACCGTATGCTTTAATCACTAGACATGAAGAAGGAAAAGGTTATTCATCTGTTGCTTGTGTTTTAAAAGTGAGATTTTTTTTCGAGTTCAGCAGGAGGGCAACCCTCTTCAAACCATAACCAAAGGCTTTTTCTTTAGAGAAATGTGATGTTTTCATCTGAAATTAGGTCTGTGCTTTCCAAGAATGCAGATACCTGGTTGAAAAGCAAAGCTTTTCTAAGTATGTCTCAGAAAGTAGAAAGACGGCTGATCAGAAATCCAGCTAGAACTCCCACCTACTTAGATCTTATCCCAAGCTCGAGCTCCCCCACCTGCCATCCATTCCATGTTTTCCTATTAGATGTTAAGAATTGAACTTGCGGGCTGGGCGCGGTGGCTCACGCCTGTAATCCCAGCACTTTGGGAGGCCAAGGCAGGTGGATCACGAGGTCAAGAGATCGAGACCATCCTGGTCAACATGGTGAAACCCCGTCTCTACTAAAGATACAAAAAATTAGCTGGGCATGGTGGTGCCTGCCTGTAATCCCAGCTGCTCAGGAGGCTGAGGCAGGAGAATTGCTTGAACCCAGGAGGCGGAGGTTGCGGTGCGCCGAGATCGCACCATTGCACTCCAGCCTGGGTAACAAGAGCGAAACTCCATCTCAAAAAAAAAAAAAAAAAGAAGAAGAAGAATTTAACTTGCAACACAAATACAGGGAAAGAGAAAGTGGAGAAAAACAGAGATAGCAACATTAGCCAAAAGCATGGGAGAAAAAGGAAGGCAGTAGAATGGAGGGGGGTGGTTGGAAACTGCATGTGCTTGCCTAATGCCAAAAACTCCCAGACAGCAAGATTTGGAAAATAATTTTAAGAAAAATTCAGTGATCTAGATGCTTTGCCTACCTGACACTAAATATCTGGTCACCTGGGGCACCTGGGAGATTTTCTGGATTCTTCATTTTCCATCTGAATGTTTGGCCATGCTTGGATGCCACCAGACGGCATTTGTGGAGAGAGTGGCTGAGAAGATGTCTGCAAAGGAGAAAGAGAATCTTACTTTTTTTGTCAGAATCCAGTTAATCTTATTAATAAGGTAGAAAAGCTTAAACCCAAATAGGGGTGTGTCTGATTAAATCTGGATTAACAGAAAATACACCAGGAAGAACCATAAATAAGGACAGCAGTAATTATGCCCACGTGGAAGAGGGGCGTGAGTTAAACCAGCAGACCAGAGAACATGCCTTCCAATATGGCAAGATTGCTGCGGCTGTATTAATACGTCTTAATTATATGATTGATGTGGGCTTCAAAAGAAAACTCAGAAGCCACAGTGGCTCTGAGGGCATGAGCATTATCGAAAGGATAAAGACAGCTTCCCCAGAAGAAAACCATTCGAAGAGGAAGCCTGGGAGGTTTGCATGGCAGAACTAATCAATAATGTCTTGGTTTTATCTATATTAAGTTTAATAAAATTTGATGACATCCGTGATTGAAGATCACACACACAATTATGGCAATATCAAGGGTATGCTGCAGCATATGCTCAGCCTGGGAAGTATAGCAAATCAGAGGCTGGATGTATATGACACTGTACACCATGAGAACATGGAGAACCCAAAAAAGGGAGCATTCCCTGAGTGCCTTCTCCTCCTGTGTTTACAAAATAAACAGGGTAAGCTTTCTCACCAGCCTTCACCAAGCACCTTCTCCTCTCATTCTCTCAGCTTTCTGATATCGGAATTTTAAAACAATAGGTAAAAAAGCATGTTTCTAAAGGTGCTTCCAAAATCTGCCCTGTAAACAAAAGCCTGCCCTGGAGCTATTTTCCCTTTATCTTATCCTATGAAGCCAAAGGAAACGAGAGAATTTCAAAAATGACTCAGCAGAAAGGAAAGGGGGAAAACTGGAGAAATTTCTACCAGGTCCCTTGCAAAAAAAGGGGACGAGGACTTTGTTGGCAAATTTCACGTGCAGCTTTGCCAAACAAAAGAAGAAAATGAGACCGGCAATTACCTCAGCTTTAAGAGCTCAGTGAAAATCGCTTTAATCCCCCGGACTTTGTACCACTGTCATATTTTGCTCTCTCTTCAACAGGTGTAGAAATTGTCTGGACTGGAGCTGGAAAACAGCATTCAGACCCTACAGGCGGAACACAAGCGAAGGATTTGCTTAGTTGCAGCTGGTCATCTTGTATCTTCTTCAGGATTTGTTTCATGGTAACTTATTTTTTATTTTATTAATTAACTAATTTATTTATTTATTTATTTTTAGACAGAGTCTCACTCTGTCACCCAGGCTGGAGTGCAATGGCACGATCTTGGCTCACTGCAACCTCCCCCTCCCAGGTTCAAGCTATTCTCCTGCCTCAGCCTCCCGAGTAGCTGAGATTACAGGCACCTGTGATCATGCCCAGCTGATTTTTGTATTTTTAGTAGAGACAGGGTTTCACCATGTTGGCCAGGCGGTCTTGAACTCCTGACCTCGTGATCCACCCGCTTTGGCCTCCCAAAGTGCTGGGATTACAGGCGTGAGCCACTGCGTCCGGCGGTAACTTACTTTAATCAGTTTGGTAGCAGAAAACATTATGACTTTCCTCACAAAAGTGATTCAGGTAGGTAAGCTTTCCTGGGTTGAATATGGAAGAGGTAAAAGCAACCATTGTTTGTTTGAATTCAAATCTAACAATTCAGGGAGGAAAACAATGACTATCAGTCCTCCTTTTTATGCCTGTGTTCAATGCCATTTTATACTTGAGGATCTCTGATAAGCCAAATGCCTAAGCAACATCACACATTATGAAATTTGAGGGTTTTTTTCTTTGTTTTTGCTTTGCTTTAAAAAAGTCATGTCACAGACGACCCCCCGCCAAAAAAAGTAGTAAAGTTACGTTATTAACAAACAAACATAACCACGCTTGTGACGGGAATCCTTTTCCTAAAACTGATTTGGGTCCTTTTTATTCTTTCTCTGCAAGTTTGTAACTATATTTGATGTATTTGATGATCACCTATGAGGCCTCAACCACATTAAGTGTAGATTTTTGAAAGTGGTAACAGGTACGTAGGTAATCAAAGTATAGAGCTTATTTGGTGAATCTTCATCCTCATTATGTTTTCTGGACAACCGTACACGGATTCGGTATGGGACATTCCCTATTCCTTAGGCCCGGAGAGCTTTGTTGGGCCTGATTATCAATGCGAACATCTGGAGTTCCCATCTCCTTCATGGCACATTTCCGAACCTCTCTGATGCCCGAGGGGCACGTTTCTTGAAGCCCAGTCCATGGATGTGCTTGTGAATGTTGACTGTGTATTCTCGGGTCACCACCTCATTGATGGCAGAACGGCCCTTTTGCTTCTCACCATCCTTCTTTGTGGAAGCCATTCTGCCGACTCTAAGTTAGAAAGGAAGACCATTTTTATCTCATAAAGCAGACAAAAATTTTCTAAACAAAAGTGAAGTGATATATTTTTTCCACGTCTTCATTTCCCTGCCTGGGTAAGTGGAAGATCTAAGACTCTAAAGTAGGGCTTTTGACTCAAAAGCCACATTGCTTCTGTTACACTGCTCTACCTTTAATTAAAGAAATCAATACAGGCCAGGCATGGTGGCTCATGCCTGTAATCCCACCACTGTGGGAAACCAAGGCAGGTGGATTGCTTGAGCCCAAGAGTTCAAGGCCAGCCTAAGCAACATGGCAAAATCCTGTCTCTACCAAAAAAAAAAGAAAAAAAAATTAGTCTCATAACCGTATCTCAAGATGGATAGATAGATAGATAGATAAAAAATAAAATAAAGAGTCTGGGTGCCGTGACTCATGCCTGTAATCCCAGCACTTTGGGAGGGGTTAGGAGTTTAAGACCAGCCTGGCCAACATGGTAAAACAAAAAATACAGAAATTAGCCGGGTGTGATGGTGCATGCCTGTAATCCCAGCTACTCAGAAGGCTGAGGCAGGAGGATCACTTGAACCCAGTAGGCGGAGGTTGCAGTGAGCGGAGATGGTGCCACTGCACTCCAGCCTGGGCGACAGAGTGAGACTCTGTCTCAGAAAAATAAATAAATAAATGAAGAAATAATTAAAATGAAGAACACAATATTTTAATGGTCTGCTTCTTTCTAGGTTCTCATGGTATTCTCTACAACTATTTAATAGAAATTCCATGACCATTTAGACGCCAAGAATGAGAAGACCCCCTCCTAGCACCACCAGGATAAAAAGCTTTGCATCAGTCAGTTCAGGTCCTCTGAGAAACAGAAGCCAAGATAAAATCAGCCATGCAAGAGACTTGAATGTTCAAGTTTCTGAATCTTCTACTTTGGTAGAAGCAGGTCAGCTCTAGGGAAGATGACTACCAATTTGAGTGTTGCTTCACCGAGAAGACTTCACATCTCTCTGTCCTTGAAAGGAGACGTCTGCATTTTGCATTTCCTTGTCTTGTTTGGAGACATTCTATTTTGAACTGGCTGAAGCCTCCATCCCCAGTGAAGAGCGATATTATTAACTCTGATTGACCAGGACTGACGGTAAGAGAGTGAGAGTTAGTGCTACATGAATTACACAGAGTGTGTATCAAGATGAAAATAAAAGCTGCAATGTGCAGACAGGAAGGGTGAAGGGTCCATTGAAAATCAGAGAGATTAGCAACTCATCACATTATTTGTGGGTTATCAGGAGACAGAGGTAATGAAAGTGAGACCTATATCCTTGATCAATAAGAGTTTGACTGCATTTTGAGTTCATTTTCCCCTGCCGAGAGAGAGACAGCAGGCTTACTATTGATCACCGTGTTAATCCATAACCAGACTGGGCCTTAGCCTGGTGGAGCAAGCAGGAAAAATAAGATAATAAGCAGGAACTCTTGATCTTTTATTACGGTGTGCTAGATAAAGAGAGTGGGGGGTTCAAGGTGGAATACTTTATAGTTAACCCTTACGGTCCCTCTTAATTTGAAATGCATGAGAAGAAGAATTGCAGCCCACCTTACTCTGACTTTTATTTGACCTTATTTTGTCTGCTTCCTATCTAAAGTGTGCCATGGCCCCTTTCACAGACTGGAGGTGAACGTAAGTGGGCCAAGGGACAGCTGAAATGACGTTAGGCCCAGAGTAAGGGAGGAAGACCCTCCAAACCCCGCTCACAAAAATCAAGCAAAATTAAGCATTAATTGCATCTGTTTTTCTTTTTCTTTTTCTTTTGAGACAGAGTCTTGCTCTGTCACCCAGGCTGGAGTGCAGTGGTGCAATCTCGGCTCACTGCAACCTCCGCCTCCCAGGTTCAAGCGATTCTCCTGCCTCAGCCTCCTGAGCAGCTGGGATTACAGGCACACACCACCATGCCCAACTAACTTTTGTATTTTTAGTAGACATGGGGTTTCACCATATTGATCAGGCTGATCTCAAACTCCTGACCTCATGATCCGCCTGCCTTGGCCTCCCAGAGTGCTGGGATTACAGACGTGGGCCACCATGCCCAGCCTGGTTTTTATATTTTCTTACGATATTTCAGAGTCACTTGATCCCAGAATATTTATGTACATAAGTTGCCAATAATATATATCAATCTGCTGTTTCAATAGCAAGAATCATTTAGTTTTTCATTAAGCAAATGAAACGGCTAGAATAAACAAATAGAGTTTGGTTGCAATTATTCCATGGTCTCAGAAAAGTCTTTTGGGTTATTAAGCAGGCCTTGCATTGATGTAGACCCATCTTAGAAAGATGGTCCATCTTTTCTTTCAGATCCATCAGAGTTGCCACCTTTGTGTAACCTTGACCCCAGCTATAATGTAGGCATTTCCTGAGCTGTCTATTACAAATCACCAGGCACAGTGGCTCATGCATGTAATCCTAGAAACTAGGGGTGCTGAAGCAGGAGGATCACTTGACCCCAGTTGTGGGAGGCTGAAGTGAGGTATGATAGCCTGGGCAAAAGAGCGAGACCCGGTCTCTAAAAATAAAAGATAAAATATTGCTGGGTGCGGTGGCTCACGCCTGTAATTCCAGCCCTTTGGGAGGCTCAGGCAGGTGGATCACTTAAGGTTAGGCGTTCCTGGCCAACATGGTGAAACCCCGTCTCTACTAAAAATACAAAAATTAGCCCAGTGTGGTGGCGCACACCCGTAATCCCAGCTATTGGTGAGGCTCAAGCAGGAGAATCGCTTGAACCCGAGAGGAAGAGGTTGCATGAACTGAGATCGCACCACTGCACTCCAGCCTGGGTCACAGAATGAGACTCCATCTCAAAAAAAAGACACATAAAAATAAAAATAAATAAGATATAATCTTTCTCAGTGACTTAATATTTACTCAGTCAGTTTTGCTGAAAGGGAGGCTAATTCCACCGTGACTCCCATTAATCCACATGACACCTTTGTACAAATTTGAAAAATGTGACTCCCCCAGGCAAACACAGCCTAAAAACAACCAGATAGGATTTCCACCTTCCCTCACTCCTTCCCCCAGGCACCATTGTGCCTAATCCTAAACAGTGCCCTGCAGTCAGTGCACCAGCAAAGAAAGCAGGAGGATCCACGTGGATGTCGCCTGTCCACCTGCACCTTCCCTGGGCGTGGTTTAGTCTTCACTGTGTGCTCGTCCCAACTCAGCTGTCTCTCATTTAGAGGCTTCCTATGCTTTTCCAACTGAGTTTCCATCTGGTTCTTCAAATTGCTCATCCTTTCACACAAGGGGCACCTATTAGTAAATGGCAACTTATGTCACCCTGGAGTTAAGTATTCTAAAACAAAGGGAGAGTGAGGAGGTGAAGGTGTGAGCACATTAGTATGAGACAGAGCAAGAGAGAGAGAAAGAGAGAAAGAGAGAGAGAGAGGAGAGAGAAAGCAGGGGAGCAAAGAAAACAGGGTTTAAAGTGCTCTGCTTTGGAAACATAATACTTAAGCTGCTCTAATAAGAAAAATTGGGAGATCCATACAAAAAATAACGAATTTAAGCATAAAGCAATTTAAAAGGAAATGTTTTGTGATGATTTAGCACTTTATCGTTGGATAATCAGGGAAGTTAAACAACCTGAACAAGTTTATACAGTGATTATGTGGAAAAATGGACCCCAAACCAGGACTTCGGAAGCTGGAACCAGTTATTTTTGTAAGAGTTAGTCCAAAAAAGCCTGAGGCAGCACAGGTTACTATGGAATTGATTTTCAGAAACAGGCAATGCTGCTTTGAACTATCATACTTAATGCTGATGATAAGTAAACGCTTCTGAAGTGGGTGCAACAGTGAAAGATCTCCTCAAAGCTGAAGAATCCAGCTTGAGAGGGCTTGTTGGTATTAATTTACATTGTGAATAAAGAAAAGATTGTTGAGGAAAGAGGATTTTTCTCCATTTTAAAATGACAAAGGGCAGCCATTATTTATCTGAAGCAACGAGACAATCAAGTCGTGTAGCATTATTTGGAGGTAGAAGATAGATAGAATAAATGATTGTGGCATCAGTTTAGAATAATGAATGCTGGAATATCTCATCTGGATCAGCCAAAAACTAGTTGTGAGGCCTTGGGAAATTTTTTGGGGCTTTCCTCTCTTCGAGAATAATCCACATGGCTTTAATGTTCTATTGTCTTCCACAGTCAAATCAAAACCAAATATCATATATTCTCACTTACAGATGGAAGCTAGGTTATGAGGATGCAAAGACATAAGAATGATATAACAAACTTTGGAGACTTGGGGGCCCAAGAAAAGATTGGAAAGGGGGTGAAGGATACAAGACTGCACATTGGGTACAGTGTACACTGATCGGGTAATGAGTGCACTGAACTCTCAGAAATTACCACTAAAGAATTTATCCATGTAGCAACAAACTACCTGCACCCCAAAAACAATTGAAAGAAAAAAATTAGGCCATGTGCGATGGCTCACGCCTATAATCCCAGCACTTTGGGAGGCCAAGGTGAGCGGATCACTTGCAGTCAGGAGTTCCAGACCAGCCTGGCCAACATGGTGAAACCCCTGTCTCTGCTAAAAATACAAAAATTAGCTGGGTGTGGTGTTGCACGCCTGTAATCCTAGCTACTGGGGAGCCTGTGGCAGGAAAATCACTTGAACCAGGGAGGCAGAGGTTGCAGTGAGCCAAGATCCAACCTGGGAAACAGAGCAAGACCCCATCTCAAAATAATAATAATAATAAATTTTTTAAAATCAAAGAAATTAATTGTTTTTTTTTTTTTTTTTTTTTTTTTGAGACGGAGTTTCGCTCTTGTTACCCAGGCTGGAGTGCAATGGTGCGATCTCGGCTCACCGCAACCTCCGCCTCCTGGGTTCAGGCAATTCTCCTGCCTCAGCCTCCTGAGTAGCTGGGATTACAGGCACGCGCCACCATGCCCAGCTAATTTTTTGTATTAGTAGAGACGGGGTTTCACCATGTTGACCAGGATGGTCTCGATCTCTTGACCTCGTGATCCACCTGCCTCGGCCTCCCAAAGTGCTGGGATTACAGGCTTGAGCCACCGCGCCCGGCCCAAAGAAATTAATTTAACATAAAATAAAATAAATTTCTTAGGTTGTTTTACTTAAGAAATAATAAAAGTCAGATCTCTAGATCTCGTCATCAGCTCACATAGCTAAGTAATGTCTCAACCCTAGAAAAACAAGGTCCAAAGAACCACAGCCACATTCATTTTCTGGCTTATAGGAAAAGAAAATAAAACAGAGAAGTGTAGAAACAGTGTTTTAAGGGCCATGCATGGAAATGGCATGCATCACTTCTCTTCCCACTCCGTGACTCACATGAGCATATCTAGTTACAAAAGAACACAGAGAAATTTAGTCTCTGGCTGCTCAGCCATATGCCTAACTTCCTTACCATCGAAGAAGGGGAGAAGGAATTTTGATCACATTTTGAGAGCAGGACCAAATGTCTGAGAATATAAATTCCAACATCTAACTCAAGAATATTATTCCCAAAAGGCCAGACGAAACCAGCTGCCTTTTGTTGTTGTTGTTGTTGTTGTTGTTTTGAGACACAGTTTCACTCTGTTGCCCAGCCTGGAGTATAGAGCCACCATCTCAGCTCACTGCAAACTGTGCCTCCTGGTTCAAGAGTTTCTCCTGCCCAAGTCTCCCAAGTAGCTGGGATTACAGGCACCTGCCACCACGCCTGGCTAAATTTTGTATTATTAGTAGAGACAGGGTTTCACCATGTTGGCCAGCCCGGTCTCAAACTCCTGACCTCAAGTGATCTGCCTACCTTGGCCTCCCAAAGTGGTGGGCTTACAGGCGTGAGCCAGTGCGCTAGGCCCCAGTTACACTTTGTATGTGCAATTCCTCAGTGGAGACTAGTATAGTGGGTGTCATGTAAAGCGAGGTCGCCCTCATCCCCAGCCACCACAGGATCATCCTGGATGCCACTTTGGAAAGGAGCAGAAGGAAAGGAAGGAAGCCCAAAACACTGTGCATTCGCCCAAAAGAGGCTGAGTTTTCCCCAGTTTAAAACAGACAAGGCTAACTGTATAAAACAGCATGTTGAAAGTTCAATCATCCACCACTAACCTTACCATCACCCTGCTCTCCAATAAGTTAAGCCTTCATAAAAACATTCTACGAGGTACCAAGAAATAGAAGAGCTGTATTTTATTTGCATATCTATGGTAAATATGTATTATAACCAATCCCCATTAATGAACATTTAGGATGCCTCCAATTCATTGCTGTTTTCCACAACTCTATGATGAGTATCTTGTGTGTATAGCTGTGTGTGTATTTCAATACATTTGCCAGTTTTATTTTCTTTTCATAACATCCCAGAAATGAAATACTGGATTAAGAGGAATACATTTTTTTAAGGTCGTTGATACCCTTTACTAAATTTCCACCGGTAAGATCATGCCAACTTAGAATTCCACAGCAGTGTGCTGAATAACTAACCTCTTTTCAGGCTGAATATTGGAAATGTCTCAAATATTTCACAGTAAATTCTCTGCTAAAAACTAGATAATTTTGTTTTCATTGAACTGACTAGTAGGGAAGAGATTAGATCAATAATAAATAATAATTCATTTATAATTATGTAATAAGAAGTTCTATGAGAGGCACAGTAGAAGGGCTACTCAATGGAGATGCAGAAATACTACCCTCAGTAGCTACTTCTGGTAGTAGATTCCTGTGTTATATTGATAAATCCAAACAAAAATAGGGGTGGAATTAAGTGTATTAATTTCTTGTCCCACAATGTATCAGAAACCTTAATGGTAATATATTTTTTAATTTTCACTTGAACCAAAAACATTACCCTGAAGACTTAGCCATGCATGATTGAAACAGACAACTCAAAGCAGAAAAAAATCTCATTTTCTACTGTCACCAAATAATCCCACTAGAAACCACATTATTAATGATTCCCCTATGCAAGATAGCAACTGCTGGCTTAAATTCAGATGGATGGCTGTAGCTAATGTAAAATTTTCAGCATCATTTCACTTAAATTCAAAATTCAAATTCAACAAACATTTATTGTGCCAGAAGCCATTCCATGGGAAGAATATGAAACCGTGGCCTTGTCCTAAAGAAGCCGACAACATAGTTAAGTCATTTTCTCACAGTAGCCTTTTCAACTCAGAATAGTTTCTACTTAAAATAATAAAGCAGAATACTGAGACCAAGAAATACTAAAATTACAAAATTTCCAAGCCATCTCAAAACTGAGGCTCACTTTTTAAAGTTACTTGCGTGTTTTTCTTCATATTTAATGTATTTGTATATATTACAAATAAATATTTTAATAGATTTGAATTGTGTGTGTCGTATGTGTATATGTGTGTATATAGATGCCTACATAAAATGTATAAATCTTGTTAGCAACCTGTACTAATTTTAGCATTAAAACTCACTATACATTTAATAATGCTTGAGTCCAAATTAACAGAGAAACATGATTGACATCAGAACAGCAACATGTTATAAAATATAATTACTTAATTTTAAAAATTAACTTCATATAATTAACTAATACACCAATAATTAAGAAATATGTAATTAAGTTATAGTCCCTACCACTTAATCATTTGATCATAAAAGCAAAACATTTTTATAAACAAATGAAATAAATATGAAATCTATTAATTAAATGTGTGGTTGGAGATAAGAATAAACATTAAGAGTAAAAATTATCTATTTTCACAATCTCTGTAATTAGAAAACAAGTTTTATGATGAAGTGCATAATTATTATATTAGTATAAACTAGTTGGTGTGGTTCAGTTCCTTAGTTTGAATGCTGGCTCTGCCACTTGGCAGCTATAATATGCAACTTAACCTCTCTAAGTTTATTTCTTCATCAGTAAAATGAAGATAATCATAGTGCCACTTTAGGGAGCTGTTGTCAGAATTAAATAAGATAATTCATGGATAGTGCTTACTATAACCCTGACATCTGGAAAATCCTAGGCTCCATTATTGTCTAGCCAGTTTGGAAAATGGTCTGATTCATACATAATTTGGTATTAAATCAGAAATCTGTGATACCATTTATACAACCAACCAAGTTCATCTCTTTGCTTGGTAGGGAAAATAGAAGAATGGAAACAGGAATCCACTATTATTTTCCTAAAAGTCCTAAAAAGTCTTCTTCTCTGATTAATTACTTCTTTCTGTTTAAAGAAAACCAAGACATTAATACTGAAAAGTTTGTCAGTTCCATTTGCAAACTGCTTCAACAAACTAATTCTGGTAACTATGGGATCATGCTTTCAAAAGACAATGCACATAGATGGGTTTTTTGAGGAGAAGCAACAACAACGAATATTCTGGCTAATGTAAAGTGAGTAAAACCTCTTGGCGGGATATTAGAAACCCAGGTTACTTTCAGAAGGGCTGGAGAACCAGGTTTGAAACCAGGCAGGAACAGATACAGCTCCACAGAGTGGATGTGGACCCACAAGGACCATCCCCATTGCAGAAATCACCTGGTCCGAGCTGGCCTCCAGGGAGAATGAGGTCTTACCCCTTTCTCCATCTGTTTGCAAGTCTCATCTTGTATATCGGTCTGTACCGGGACACAGAAAAGAAAGATTGGTCCCATAAAATCTCTCTGGTGGGAGGGAAATAACTGAATACCAGTTCCAGAACCCTGCGCAGATGGGCTCTTTGAGAAGTGTAAATGGATTCTGAACAGGCTAAGACTATGGAATTGTTACAGTCAAATACGTGAAGAATCTACGAAACTTTGTGAAGCTTAAATATAATTCCACTAATGTTACTGGAAAGAACACAGGTATAAGCTCCCATTTGGGGAGCTTTAGAAATCACAATACTTTGAAGGATTCTCATTTGAGGAAGGTACCTAAACCCAGAAGACGATTATAAACTAGCAGAGTTGTAACATTCTTAGGATTAGACAAAACCATGTCTATGAAATGCCTTCATAAAATACAGCACACCCTGTGAATGTAAAGTGATATCGGTATCAGTAGATGTCGGTTAGAAAAGTAGACGCCACATTTACATACAATCAGTTGGAGATAAGACATTTTTTTCCTCAGAACCATTGTTTCCCTATATAACAGCTCTCTTCCCTTTTGACAGTATCTTGTTATAATCAGAGCAAAGGAAGAATTTTAAGATAGTCATTCAAGTATATGTATCCTCAGGGTATGCTAAAAACACACACACACACACACACACACACACACACACACACACACACACACACACACACACACCTTCATATGTTAAAGCTATTCATAAAGTAGTTCCCTTCCAGGCTGAATTAGCAATGTTCAGATACTGCAAAGAAAGAAACTAAGAATGGGAAATGCTTTCTAATAAGGCTGTCTCTGAAGCAGCAATTAAACAGGAATTCAGGGAATGTTCTGACATTAGTTTTAAGAGGACTAGTTTGTGTGCATCTGTTAAATTTATGGTGCTTAACTTTTCAATGCTGAGATTGTCATATTTCCAGGAAATGTTTTATTCACTCAGTCTCCTTTGTCTGAGAAATGAAGCTATCACTGAAATATTTCCAAGGAAATCCCAATAGAGATCTTTATAGACAGAGAGGTAAAGGCATAGATTGAATGAATTGGCTCTGAGTCTTTGTACATGTTAGAAAGACAAATAATATTCCAATGATACTGAAGTTAACAGATCTGGGTTTCAGAGGCAAAAGCCACAGAGTAATGAATATGCTTAATAGTGGAAAAGAAAGTCAAGGAAATATTATGCAAGAAAGCAAGTTAAGGCCAGGTGAGTTGGCTTACGCCTCTAATCCCGGCACTTTGGGAGGTCGAGGCGGGTGTTCTTAAATTTTTACAGAGAAAGGATTTCTTTGTGTTTCCCAGGCTGGTCTGGAACTCCTGCACTCAAGCTATCCTCCTGCCTGGGTGTCCCAAAGTGCTGAGATTACTGGCCTGAACAACCATGCCTAGCGTGGAAGCTTAATTTAAAAAGCAAGTGCCGGGGGCGGGGTGTGGTGATTCAGACCTGAAATCTCAGCAATTTAGGAGGCGTAGGCAGGGGGATTGCTTAAGCCCAGGAGTTTGAGACCAGCCTGAGCAACATAGGGAGAACCCATCTCTACAAAAAATAAACCAATTTAGCTGGGCATCGTGATATGCGCATGTAGTCTCAGTTACTAGCGATGCTGAAGTGAGAGAATCATTTGAGCCCAGGAGTTCAAAGCTGTAGTGATTGCACCACTGCACTCCAGGCTGGGCAACAGAGTGAAACCCTGTCTCAAAAAAAAGCAAGTGCTGATGGAATGGCTTCTGCCAAATGTTTTCTGAAAACCAAGACAAAGTTATGAAACATAGATGCGGCAGATCTACAAATCCCAAGGCAAAACCCAGGCCAGTCTCCCTATTAATGCCTGGTGACTCCACGTAAGCACTGCAATTGGAATGTGATTTTGAGATATGACTCAAGTGATCCAGTTGGCAGAAGATCTAAATTCCTTGGAAATGCCTTTCAGCTTTGGTTCACCTCGGCCCTGAGCTGGCTGGCTGATCTTCACAGTGTACAGCTATAGGATCAGAAAGTCGGCTGTATCCTGCAAATTACAGGGCTGCTTCAGAAGCTGCTCGGCTACATCTCAGATGGACACTTGACTCTGGTGTTCTGAGCATGACTCCCTGTTCTTTGGCCTTTGCCCATCTATGATTCCACCAAATCACAGTCCAACTAATAATCTTCCAGAGTGTTAAAGCTGAAACAGGACCTTAGAGATCAGTTGAATACAGCCCCCTTGTTTTCAGATGAGAAAACTTCTATACTAGACTCTCTGGGAATATTTTTAAGTGCAAGATACTTTTCTTGCCCTTAAGCAAGAAATGTTCTTGTTTTATGTTTCTCTTGTTTTCTCCCATGGCTGTTTTTGTCTCTTCTTCTGAAATTATCTATCCTAAAATCCTCCATATATTTCTTTTGATGTTGTTGAGACAGAGTCTTGCTCTGTTACCCAGGCTGGAGTGCAGTGGCGTGATCTTGTCTCACTGCAACTTCCACCTCCAGAGTTCAAGTGATTCTCCTGCCTCAGCCTCCCAAGTCACTGGGACTACAGACGTAAGCCACCACGCCTGGCTAATTTTTGTATTTTTTAGTAGAGACAGGGTTTCAATGTTGGCCAGGGCGGTCTTGAACTCCTGGCCTCAAGTGAGCCACCTGCCTCAGCCTCCCGAAGTGCTGGGATTACAGCTGAATGTATTGAATCTTAAAACAAATGAAATTGGAAGATCAATGAAGGACTTCAAGTGTTAAATTATGTGAAGGACATGATCTTATATTTGATTTAAAGTAACTAATCTGAAGCATTTTCATCAATCTGATGGTACTATTTTAACTGAGAACCTGTCAGTCTACAGTGCTAAGGCACATAGCAAACAAATGGAATTAAATAGGCAAGAAGCCTGACTTCAGATTGACAATACCACCCAGGTTGCTTTAGGTCAATAGAAATGAGTGTTCTTAGTAAGCATCATCTGTATTTTCTCCACTGCCCTCAGATGCAGGTAGACCCACGAGCACCAAGGTACCCATCTCAGGTAGTCACTAGCCCAAGGGGGCATCCTAAAGACCCGGTCAGGATGCATTTGGGAAACAAGACAGCTTCATCCTCTTTTACTTCCTCTCTGCCTTCACATGGCCCATATTAACAAAGATGTAGCATGGTGCCTTAGAGACTGCTCTTCCTTTATAAGCTCAGAGTCAAGTTCATGACTACTCACAAGAGATTATGACTTTATGGAATGCCATTTTGTACTCTATTTTCTTGATTTATTTTATTTGCTTCTAATTTTTTAATTTAGCAAGATGATTTGCATTTTTATTCATCACTTTGATTTCTTTATGCAGGAAAGTATGATTTATATTATATGTTATATCAATTAATATAAGTAATGTCTGTGCATACAATTTGGGAGCATGGCAAAAGAGAATAGGCTTTGGAATCATACTGCCCTGCTTTAGATATCTCTTCTGCCACTCAGTACCTGTGTGACGTAGGACAAGCTATTCACCTCTCTGAGGTTGAGTTTCTTCACTTGTGAAGTAGGGATGAGAAGGCATCCACCTTGGTAGTATAGGTGAAATACTTTGTACATTGCCTACCACCAAGTAGATACCCATGTATCATTAGCTGTGCTTATCTATGAAGCAGGTCATCTGCAATGTATTTAGAGATGATTTTATCTTCTAAACAGGATTGAGCATTTCCTGCCAAGTCAACCAGACTGAATCTAGCAGTATCAACACTCCACTATTTCCCTGTCTCAGTGCAAAAGTGCAAGCTGTGACCATTCCTGTGATGTCATACTGACACTGGAAGAGAGGGAAATGGGAAGAGCATAGAGAAGACAAGTCAGGAAGACCCCTGAATTAATCCTCAAGTGAGTACCCAACAAATGCCAACTCAATGGAGGTGCCTCACTTGCATGCTCACTGGCCAGGGTCCGTCTCAGCATCAATTGGAAACTTGTAAGAAGTGTGAATCAGAACCTCCTACTCTGGACCCCAGGAACCTATAATTTAACAAGCTCTCTGGATGATTCTTGAGAAGGACTGCTGGAAAATGGTAATGTTAGAGGGTACTTTTAGCTGTCAGCCAGCCCAGACAGAAGGAGCCAGTAACACCCAGGCTGGATCCAGGTCCCAGGACTATTCATTTGGAATTGCAAAATGATTTTTTAAATGGTTACTTTCACATTTTAGAAAATTGAATTTCCAGGTTATCTTGCAAAGTACAAAAGGATGGCAACACTGCATCTGCATTTCCACGGGGTTGCATTTAACAAGAGTTAAATCACAGTGCACCTCTTTAGAACAGAGCTTTCCATTTGCCATAGTCCCCACCAGGCCCTCTTATTTTCTACCTGCTCCACAACGTCCATCTCTAGTCTCAGTAAGACCTGCTGTGATCATTTGGGTTGGCCACTTCTGATGTAGTTCAACCTCTCCATCCCCCATTTAGGAAAGTACACTTAGGGTCAGGGAGTTTAAGCAAATTCAGTTAGCAAGTTAAGAGCCAAAGAACCTATTCCAGAAATCGTAGCTATTATTACAAGATCATTTGTTAAAAAGAAAAATAATTTGAACTGGAATGCTAAGTTTGTGATGCCTTCTATACTATGGTTCTGCATCTTGATCCTTTGTCACTAACCTTCATGTTCATTTTCATTCCTCCACAACAGAATGTTATTTGGAAAAAGGAGACACGGTGAGATTTGCTGAGTTTCACGGGGGCCAATTAAGAAAACAAGCAAACAATTTTGCTCTCACAGTGACTGGATATCATCTTGGCAATACATAGTCAAGGTGTCTCATTTCTAACAAACACCAGAAATTACACTTGAAAATGGCATGTTTGTGTCTGCAAAAGAAGACATTTCTCAGGTATCGGTAATGTAGGTATTTTAAAAGTTTCCCAGGTGATTCCATTTTATGCCACCAGGTTTGGAAAACAATGATTTGGGCAACTGTGACATAATCCAATTATCCTCCCTGCCACCCTGACAGATGGCATGATCATTTTAAAAAAATGTTTTTGAGCTGGTTGAATTGTAAGTACTTCCTTCTATTGAGCTAAAATCTACTGCCTGCAATACCTGTCTTCTAACTACTTCCCTCCAAAATCCATTGCATTCTGCCTGTCCCAACCCAATTGTCTCTCAGCTGTTCTATAAGTGATTTGCTTTCCGCACTGAGATCCAATGTGGTCACCAATCTCAAGAGATAATAATGAAATTCATCCCCTAAGGAAACCTTATTCTCTGACAGGCATAACGTTAGGGATTTTGGATCCCTTCTCCTATATTCTCAACAAGCTAGAGAAGTGGATTTATTACCCATTATTTAACTGCCAAGGCCAGACCTGGGACTGAGGCAATTATGCTAGTAAAACTATGCTGGACTTGCCGTTTGGTGGCTGGATCTGGGCACTTTTTTTAATTTTTAATTTTTGTGGGTACATCATAAGTGTATATATTTGTGGGGTACATGAGATATTTTGATACAGGCCTGCTATGCAAAATAATCACTTCATGGAAAATGGGGTATCCATCCCCTCAAGCATTTATCCTTTGTGTTGAAAACAATCCAATTACATTGTTTTAGTTATTTTAAAATGTGCAATGAAATTATTATTGATTGTAGTCACCCAATTGTTCAATCAAACAGTACATCTTATTCATGCTTTCTGTTTTTTTGGTATACATTAACCATTCCCACCTCCTCCCAGCCTCCTACTACCCTTTCCACCCTCTGGTAACCATCCTTCTACTCTCTATGTCCATGAGTTCAATTGCTGTGATTTTTAGATCCCACAAATATGTGAGAATATTTGATGCTGGTCTTTCTGTGTCTGGCTTATTTCACTTAACATGATGATCTCTAGTTCCATGCATGTTGTTGCAAATGACAGAATCTCACTCTTTTTTATGGCTGAATAGTATTCCATTGTGTATATGTACCACATTTTCTTTATCCATTCGTCTGTTGATGGACTCTTAGGTTGCTTCCAAATCTCAGCTATTGTAAACAGTGCTGCAACAATAGGCACAACATTTTTTTTTTAAGTGGAAGCTTCTTGGTCTAGAATACTATCTTTCCAGGTTAAAGTTAATAAACAAGTCTTTGCACAGATTGTTTTAGACATAACCTCATATCAACCAGGTGGAAGGGGAACCTTGCAAGGTATCTGCAATGGCTAACTGAGGACCAACGCACCATCACATGCACCCACCTATAAGGGTGGGCATCGGGGGATGAGTCTCTTGGCTCTTAAACATGAGCAAGAGCCCTGACAGAATCAGGGAAGAATAACTAAGTATTCATTCGTGACGAGCCTTCATGAGGGGCTGGGTGGCAGACACTAAACATGAGTTTTAACTGGTAAAGGACGCACGGTATATGGAATGCGAAGAAGAAAGGAGGGGATCAGAGGGAAAGGAGCCTGAGATTTGTCTGTTTGCTTTGGTTTCGGTTTGGCTTGGCTTTGGCCAGGCCCTGTTCTCCTGTTTTTCTCCTCCCCCATTTTAAAATAATAAGTAAATATATAAATAATTGTAAAAGGAGCAGTAACTTATAATTCCAATGAATGCTCCCTCAAATAAATTATAACAACTACAGTGTGGTCTGAAGTGTTCAACTAATGTTCACCTTCTTCTTCCTTTTTTTTTCTTTTTTTTAGACGGAGTTATGCTCTGTCGCCAGGCTGGAGTGCAGTGGCACCATCTCGGCTCACTGCAACTTCCATCTCCCGGGTTCAAGCCATTCCCCTGCCTCAGCCTCCTGAGTAGCTGGGATTACAGGCACATGCCACCATGCCCAGCTAATTTTTTGTATTTTAGTAGATACGGTGTTTCACCATCACCAGGATGGTCGTGATCTCCTGACCTCATGATCCGCCCGACTCAGCCTTCCAAAGTGCTGGGATTATAGGCATGAGCCACCGTGTGCCTGGTCTCATCTTTTTAATGTAATTGTCTACAGGGACAGGAGACGTCATAAAACCTTATGCACTCCCCTGCTTGGGATTTTGTGCCTCTTTGTCAATATAGTGATTAATTTCAGAAACTTCACACAGATTTTTGGTAGGATTTTATGTTATGGTACTGCACCTTTTAAGACAATGATTTTTACTGAAAATGCGTTTTATAAGGTGAATTTTACACTGTTTAGAGGATTGAGTCAAGTGTGTTGAACATGTTCTATCCCAGATACTATCATAAATTCTATCAGGCCGGGCGCGGTGGCTCAAGCCTGTAATCCCAGCACTTTGGGAGGCCGAGGCGGGTGGATCACGAGGTCAAGAGATCGAGACCGTCCTGGTCAACATGGTGAAACCCCGTCTCTACTAATACAAAAAATTAGCTGGGCATGGTGGCGCGTGCCTGTAATCCCAGCTACTCAGGAGGCTGAGGCAGGAGAATTGCCTGAACCCAGGAGGCGGAGGTTGCGGTGAGCCGAGATCGCGCCATTGCACTCCAGCCTGGGTAACGAGCGAAACTCTGCCTCAAAAAAAAAAAAAAAAAAAAAAAAATTCTATCAAACAGCTAGTCATTTTATATAATGCTCAAAAGAAAATTGAACAGGAAGTTCAATTTACGTTTTTATTTTTAAATAGCTGATATGAATTGATTTCTTTTTAATTGAAAGTTATGTGATTTGATGATTCAACCTCAATAACAAAAACAAAGCTAGTTTGCAATCATCTGATTTATTTCATGTTTTGTTACCCTGCCATTATTAAATTAATTCACCTTTTAATAAAAATAATTTCTAATGTTGAGAAAATACAGATAAGAAGAGAGAAGCTTTATTAAGATCATCAGTATTAAAACTAAACCCTTTTTTCTCATTAAAGGAGATAGAGTCAATTTAATTAATGCACATTAATCCCTAGTTGACATTAAATTCATCTAAAAATCTACACTCATATAGATTATTAACACCAAGGCATAAAAAATGTTTAAAATGATTAATATATAGATGAAACATATTTCTAGAGGTTTGAGTGATTATATTTTAAAATGTTCTATAGATGAACTAATCATTTGAGACAATTTATTCAGTTTATCAAATATTTCTTAAGTGGGAAAAAAAGACCAGAAAAGTATCTTTCCTAAGGGAAAAAAAAAAAACAGAAAATTCTACTAGGATATTGATTTAGAGTTGATATTTCTCTCTAAATTAACTTAAAGTCATCACAGTGTGAAAGTCAAGCCCAAAATTATCTTTACACTTACATCATTTAAATTCTTATTTTTGAAAGAAGGCCGTATTTTGTGTAACTTTCAGATGTTTTTTTCCTTTACTTTTTCTAGAAAAGGAGAATTATTATAAAGCAATAAAGAATTCACCTCCAGCATTTAAAAAGCTGCTTTGTTTTAAAGTATCTTTCTGTATGAACTTATTTTAACTGGACTTTTAAAACATTCTGACCTCTAATTTTAAGTATATTCCAGGTGGCATATTTTGTATTCTGGTTTTATCAATCTGTTTTCAGGCTATAGGTCACTTTACAAAGAATGGCATCATGTATTTTGACAATAATTTCAAATGACGATCTCATCCCAAGTCCAGGCCAATCGGGCTTATAAAAGTTTAACTTTGATGCATGAGCTGTTTTATATAGGGCTCAAACCTTCCAGCAGGGCAAGACAAGCCAAACAAAATAACTGTCTTTCCAATGTACATTGACTTAAAGAACTTACCTTCCACATTAAATGACAACAAGAAATAGACTTGTGTTTTATCCAGCTTTTCAATTTCATGATAAGCTCTAGAGCTAATTAATTTAATAGACTACAAGATGCCAATTTTCTTTATTTACCTTTTTTGTCTTGATAAACATTAGTGTGCTTGAATGGACACCTCTATTTTCCTGGGAGTTTTAAAGCTTCCTTTCATGTATGTGAAAAATGACTAAATACGTCAGGGTTTATCAAACAGAGCCTTGCTTTTTTGGCTGGTTCTTTCACCTTATCTAGCAAACACATTACCCTCTCCATCAAAATGTGGCAGAGCAAACACTGCAGTGGGCCTGCACACATAACTAGAGCTACCTTTAAACAGTCTCTAGACTCTTTAAACCCAGCTAGAAAGCTGATTAGGTCCCAGATCTTTGGGTATTATCTTATTTTTGATAGCTATGCTATGAAAAGGCAATGAAGAAAAGCTGTCTAATAGGGAAGCACGTTAAAGTGTCTGCTTACTTAAGTGGTGCGCTTAAAAGGAAGAAAAAAAGAAACCTGTGTAAACTAGTTTAACTATCTGCTAAATCTCAAAAGGAACAATGTTTTAAAATATTTCATACGTGAACTTAAAGGAGAACCATATTTTCTCAAATCTCAGCCTTCACATTCAGAAAGCAACAGATCACCATGGTTTATTTTCCTTTCCAAAAATATTCTAATATTTTTGTTTAGGGTCTTTGGCGCAAGTTTGAAGAGATTATTAGTCCAAATATGAGAGAGTCAAAGATTTATTTCACGCCCATGGAGTAACCATGAAAAGACACGATAGGAAGTTATGTGTATTTCACTGAAGTTAACTTTACCTTTATTTGAAAGGATGAATTAATTAAGTAAAAAGTAAGGAAATAGCTACCACTGAAGCCGAGTTTAAGCAGCTAAAATCCACTTTGTATATGAAGTAGAGCAAAGACAGACGACATTCGGGAGACATCTAAACCTGACACAAACTCCATCTTTTTAGAACTTCACAAATGTTTGGCGTGCGTACCGAGTGGAAACAGACAGTCTTACAACACTGAACATGTTGAAAAGGAAACATGTGAGTAGGATGTGGAACACTGATTTAAAGAGAGGAGGGGTGTGGTTCCAAGTGGCAAGGTTAACATGAACACATGTCAGAAAACACGGACTCCTGTCTGGGCTTGTTTGCGTAAGTTAGTTGGGGGAGTGAAATAAAATGAAAACTATTCATACCTGAGGTTCTGTGATCTGATGTAACAAAATTGAGTCATACTTTATATCCATGAAGGGTGACCTGGAGAGAAAGGGAGAGTGCTCTTAGCCGCCTTTCAAACACCCTGGTTTCACTTCAGCTGTGGTCTCAAGTTACTATCTAAAGTGCAGAGAAGCTCAAAACCAGAGAGAAAGACACCCGATAGTTGAGGTAATGCTGATACCATTCCCAAACGAAACTGGTTTTGTCTTCATTACAAAAGCCAGCATGAGGGATGGGGATCAAACCCTGAAAGATTTCATTATTTTCATTCCATTCATTTTTACATCAAGATCCTAGTTTAAATCAATATTCTAACATATTAGCAGGACATACATCTTTCCATTCAAAATAAATTTAAACTTAGACAACCTAATAAAAGACAGTGCCTGGCACATATAAAACACACATCCTAAAACCCAAAGGATGTTGAAAATATGCCACAAAGGACTTAGGTACTTAGCATAAGGCAAAAATGAGGAAGGAGAATGCTGACACCCTTACCAAATAAAGTGGCTGGATGGCAAGTCACACTGTGGTTTCTCTTTAGGGGCTCTTAGTAGCTTTTTCTTGTGATTTGGTGTACAGACTTTTCCATGGGATTCCCACCACTCCTTGGAGTCACATTTTAGCTTGGCGTTTACGTAGAAGGCTATGCGGTTTATCCGAGGCTCGGGGAGACAGGAAGAAAGACAGTGATCACTTTGCTTCTTCAGGACAGTTTTGTAATTCTGAAGCTTCAGCTCAGTGCTGAGCAAATCGGCAGATACTTAAACAAGGTCTTCATAGAACCACTTCAAATTTCGAGTTTACATTTTGAAGTCTGGTCACAACATTCTACATGATCAGAACAAAAACACTGTTGTCAATAATATTTGCAAGACATTAATGCCTACTGTGGGCCATCAATAACAGCTGACGTATATCTAGAAATTGCTACACATCAGGCCCACTTTAAGAGCTTCACCTGAGTTAACTCACTTAATCCTTACAGCAACCCCTGAGGTAGGTAATATTATTATTTTACAAGTTGAGAAAACTGAAGAACAGAAAAATTAAGTAACTTACCCAGAGACACACAACCAGGAAGTTGCTAAACTTCAAAGAAGTTCATTGCATGTGTTTCTATGTGTGAGCATGCAT
The DNA here is from genome assembly GCF_030222135.1 of Aotus nancymaae. Lineage (NCBI taxonomy): Eukaryota > Metazoa > Chordata > Mammalia > Primates > Aotidae > Aotus > Aotus nancymaae. The sequence continues at coordinate 114,497,359 of NW_026988425.1, forward strand.
TAAATACGGTCAAAGTGTTTCCTTGAAAATAAGTAGAGCCCCGCTAAATCAATTTGACCCTCCAGGAGACAACCTGTTAAATTGTTTTCTGCTATTCTATTAAATAAATCTTCTAGGTGATGGCTTTAAAAGATTACATTTCAATGCAAACCAATGATTTCTAATTTTTTTTTTGGAAAATGATTACAAATAGATTAATGTGATACCTCAAAACTTCTGCGATTAAAATGTGTAGAATTTGTACACCACAAATTGGCCTTTCTTTCACCTTGCTAGGTCTGCCTTAGTACCCCTGGCTGTCACTGAGTTATGGGTAAACATTAACCTTACCAGTCTACCATTTCTCTTTCTCTCTGGATATTGTATCTGTACTTGCTTTTGATTAATGGCTGGTTTCTCAAAAGAGAAGCACATCTTTCAGAGTTCTGCAAATATTTTGGGCTTTGTCATTGAACATCATCTAAGGATAAATAGCAACATCTAGGGATAAAAAGAGTTGCTGTACATGATATATTCAGCAAAGAAGGCATACTATCCGAATTTCCCAAACCTTCCCCAGATACGAGACAATAAGAGAAAGGCTTCAGTGCCAGCACAAATAAAGGACATCTGATGAAAGAAAATATTAACTGGAATGGGAAGTATGCATCATTTTCAGGTACACAATCAAGCCAAAAGATACACTTTGGTGAATAACAATGTTCAAGAATGAAGAAGAAATTTTTAATGATCTATGTTGCCATTGTCTCCCAATATTAACCTAAAAGCTGAAGACAGAAGAAAAAGAACTGTTTTAGATGTGTTGGCTTATTTGTGGAGCAATTATGTACTTAACATCTTTTTTTAAATGCTGTGAATCTCCACCCTCCAGTACAACATTATACACACATGCAATTAACCACCTTGGTAATGTCCTTCCCATCTGACCTAGAATGACAAAATACAACTCTAATGGGCAAAGGGACACATACCGGTGGGTGCTAAGATTGTCTTTTTAGACTTCAAGAGTCTCCAAAAGACGAATGTAAAAACACCAAGCACAGTAAGGAGCATCTTTGTCACCAGAAATCAGCACAAGCTTGAAACTTCACTTTTGCACACATAGAAAAATAATATTGCTAGCCAGAATAATAGTAATCCAAGATGATGCCAAGAAAAATGTCTCCTAATTTTATCTCAGCAAATAAATTTTTAAAACACACATTAGTTGTTACAGAAGCATGTGCTCTGTTGGAGCTAACAAAAAAAAGAAAAAGAAAGAAAAAAGAAAGAAAGAAAGAAAAAGAAAACTGTCAAGGAGATGGCTCCCACCTTTTAGAAACATCACAGGAAGTAATTATTCATTGTTTTGGCATTAAGTCATGCTAATTTCAGGTCACAACTTTCAGAACTGCTAGGATGTGCCCAGGCCACTGGGATTATTTATTTGAAAAGACACAAATATTATGAAAAGTTTATTTTGCACACTTAACATTTGTCACCTGGAAAAAAAAAAATTTCCTCACCCATGGGATTCGGAGTGAGTAGGGGTAGTATAAATCCAGTTTGCTGCCAAATGACTTTATGAACTAAATCCCAAAGCAATCTCAGGAGAATGTCTATAAAAAAAGAATCATTTTGTCAACCTTTCTGCTGCTTCCACACCCCAAGCCTGCTATTGAAAGAGAGTGAAAGAGAAGAAAAGAGAAGCCCACATTATTTGATATTGTCACCACCACCACTCCACTCCCATGCCACCCCCCACCTCCCAGTCAAGGAAATGTTGATCCAGCCATAAATTTAAAATGAATAATCTGATCACACTTCAGAGAACTAGGGTAAATAAAGGTTGTGTGCCCTGTAATTATTAATTATACAAACTCAACCATCTCCAGAGGCATTTAAAATATTTGGGGGTTGCAGGTGGAGAAAGGTTTCTTGGCAGTAGTTGTTCATTGAAATCTCTTACAGGATTTTTTTTTTTTTTTAACCTAGTCTGTGATGCAGAACCTGCTGTGCTAAATTATGAACCAAAGGCTTTGGGGTGGGAACAATCAATCAAAATACCTGGGGTAGTGTGTAATGTGCATGCTCTTGTCAGCGTGAGCAGGCTGCCCCTGAACACAGTCCCCCAGCAGGTTAAATAAATATGATACCATAGACAAACCGACAGGATCACACGGCTGCATCAATCAGCTGTTGATAAAATACAATCTTCCTTTAATACATGCTGAGAAAGTTATTTAACACTTACAAAACCTATATCCATTTCTTGTCCTTTTTTTTTTTTTTTTTTTTTTAAGTCTTCTTAGAAAGTGTAACTCTTTTAAAGGGCAAGGAGAAGTTGCAGAACTGGCGGGGGCGCGTGGTGCTGATTGAATGGCGCCAAGGAAGCGGAGAGGCTCAACTATTTAAGTAGGGAGTGAACAGATAACGGCGGTTGGGGTGAGGAAACTGGCCAGAGGGTCGGTGAGAATGCAAACCACACCTGAAGCATTTCAACGGATCTTGAAAACCGTGGATACCTTGTTGGAACAATTCCTGCAGTGAGACCCCTGGTGCCTTTCAATTCCGCTCTTAGTTCAGTTCATTTCAGCTCTGCAGTGTGCGTGCATCTGGAGCAGATGAGAAAACTATTCTGGATTAATTGGGGGAAAAATAACTGGGCAGGAAATAATTTAAAAGGGAGGAACCTCCCAGGGAGCTTAAGAGAAAAGCGATCCCGTAGAGCTTGTGGTAAAAGGGAGATTGTCGATGGCTTCACGCCGGTGAAACTTGGGGGTCAGTAACAAGGAAACAGGAAGACAATTGCCCTGAGTTAGCAGCGAGGATGTTTGCGCCCGTGTGCTTTGTGGCTTAAGAAAAGCTCCTCGCTATGATTAAGGACTCCACTTTCCCCCCACTTGCAAACGGGCAAAAATGAAAGGGGTTGGTGCCAGGACGGTCTTGAGCGCCGGTCCAGGTTGAGCTCTGACTCCAGTGGATTTTGACTTTAACCTTCCGCTCGCGCCCGGCGTCTGCAGCTCGCTCGCGGTGCCCCAGTGTAACCCCGGCCTCCGCTCCTCGGCCGCGCCGCGCCGCTCCGCTCCGCGCGCCTTTGTGAGGACCGGACTGGGGGTGGCCGCGCGCTGGGGGAGGGCGTTGCACGTCGAGAGTGGGAGAGCCTGGTTAAACGCTGACAGGCTATCTCTTAGCAAGTGAAGATTAATGCCCCATCTAAAACTAAGCTCTCCTAAGTGCCGTCGGTACAACATAAATACTGGGAGTGGGGAAAGGCGTCGCCTGCCACTCGAATAGTACGGATCTTTCCCAGCCTGTTGAAACAACTCGCCGGGCAGCTCGAGGTGTTGACGGCCACGTTTGTCAGCGCGTCGTGCCTCCCCGGGCCCTCCTCGGGGGCGACGGGAGCTCGAGACTGATACGATCTGGGCGTCCCCTGCCCCTGTCTGCGCGGCTCCTCCCGGGTTTCCACCGGCCTCCCCTCGGGTTTCCCGAAGATCCACGCCGGGGCAGCGCTGGGCCCCGGGGCCTAGGGTTTGAGAGTCCGCGGATCCCTGCAAACAGGTGCCCCTCGCTTCGCAGGCTCCCCCGGGCGAACGGTGCCAATTGGGCTCACGTGGAGGCAGCTCGCGACCCCCGGACACGGGCAGGTGGGAGTACCTGGCCCCAAATCCCGGCCAGATCCGCCCCCTCTGGCCCCTCCCAGGCGCCCTACCCAGCGCTCCTCCCAAATCCGAGGCCCTTCGGGCCGGCAAGGGGCGGGGAGGCAAGGAGGTGAGAGTGGAAGGTAGGAATCTGGCCCCAGAAATTCGCTTGGGGTTCGTTAACACACGCGCTTGTGGTTGTCCCCTCCCCCCACCGGGTACGAACCCTTCCTGCTGCAGCGGCGGCCCAGGCTTCGGTGGCTTGGGGAGGCGCTGGAACCCTTGTAACCTTTTGGGAGACTTTGCACTTTCGAGAGCTCTTTACCTGAAACTGACACCCGCAAGCACTCTCCGGGGGCCTGTTGGGCAGATGGAGTGGCAGGGCCAGGTGGGGCCTGTTGGCGAGACACGGGGACATTTGTCATGGGTGACCCGTCGCCTCGGCTTCTGAGCCCACGCCGGCGCGGGGAAGCCCGCGCTAATGTAATAAAGCGAGAGCGACAAGAGGAAAGGCCTCTCTTGCCCCGGGGCCGCCACATGCTCACTCCGTTTTACTGTCAGGGCTGGTCGAGGCTGTGGCTTCATTTCATATTCCATTAATATTTACAGCAGCTATTGAATTTCCCATTACAAAGTTCACCATACACACTGCTAATATGAAATTTTAATAGTATTGTGCACATTATGAAAAGTCCCACCATTAAGAAGGGCGGGGGAAGGTCCTAGGGAGAAGTTGCCCAGGGAAGTTACCCACCACTGAACACTGAAAACGCCCCCCAAGCCGCTGACTGTATTCATTTGCAACTATTACCATAAAGATGTAAAACAGTAGGTATTTTATCGATATTGAAATCAAAAGCGAGTGAGGAAATCAAGTGCGTAAAAAGCAGGCTGGCTAAATTGAGTTTGCAAAGTTCTGTATGTGTGTGAGAAGCTTTGTCCGCATGTGTAGATGTTTCTGTTCTTCCACTTTGCTAGTGAACAAGCAGAAGGGTACAGTTTGCCTTGGGATCTGGTCGCAGTGGAGGCTGGAGGGCTGCCGGGACGGGCAGATGTATGGCAGTGGTAAAGTCCCTGCCCTCGTCCCCTCCTTCCAGCCCTCCACCGACCTCCAGCCTTGGGCCCCAGAAGTTCCCAAAGCTCCAGTCCTGAAGGTGACCCCAAGGGATAAATTCTGCCAAGAACTGTGAATCCCCCATTTCTCCCTCTGTGATGTTCAACTTTTCAGGACTGGCACCCTAAGGTCAGGTGGTGTTTCCAGGGGTAGGGTTTTCCATGTGATGTACAATCCTGTAGAGGGACTAGCGCTAACTTGGACTGAAAAGGGGAGAAAGAACAGAGAAAAAGAGAGCACGAATGTGGCCTGGACACAGAAGCGTTCCTCCACAAAGCCCAAGCCCAAAGCCTTGCTGCCTAAAGCGGCCAAGAAGTTGGCAAACTGAGCACGGCTCCAGGCTGGGCCACACTGAGTGGTGGAGTTAAATTTCTCTCTCTGGCCTTTCAAGGGCTGCACAGTGAAGCCACAAGCTCACACGTGTGGCAACATCCAGCTCCAAGGGCACTTTGTGGCACAGCCGATGAGCATCCTCCCCTGCAAGAGCTGGCAGGCGCATCCATGGTCATGCCCACCTCCTAGTCCAGTTGGACACCAGCCTGAAGCCATTCCACAGCAGGTGCCTGATTGCCACTGGCTCTCTGAGATGTGCTGGGCCTTCCCACTTTACCTGTAAGGACATTCAACTTCCTGGGAGAGCCAATGAGTTCCCATGCCTCTGGCTTTTTGCAGGTAACCTTGCCCTAGAGTGGACGGTAGATAAAATAGAAGGAAAGCACACGTGTTTTGTTTGGGTGGTAGAATATGCTGTAATTTCTCTAGTCTGCATCAAACTTTCCCATCGCCTGCCCACCCACCCTCACACCATCCCCTCCTCACACTCCTCAGAGTATAAATTAATGACAGTACTTTGAGCACCACTGTGGTGTCTTAATAAGCTTCTATTTCCGCATCGAGAGGGCAATTTCTGAATCCTTAGGTTACTTTCCTGCTAAAGGAAAATGACAGTGCCAGAAGGTAAAGATGGGTGACATTTCCATAGGAAGATCTGGTGTTGATTTTTTTTCTGGGTTTTAAAAAATATTACTATTATTATCACCCCCTCCCATTTTCTTGGCTTTTTTTTTGTTGTTGTTAAAGCCCCTAAATGTGTCATGCTTTGTCACATCCTCTGTGTGTGTTTTTAGAGAGCATTTGAATAAAAGGCTCGATGCCAGGTATTGGTGACACAGGGGGTGGAATTTTCAGCCGTTCCACAAAGAGTTGGCCGCCTCTATTTGCATAAGGTCAGAGTAGTGCTTCTGATAGAACTTTACCAGCATCTCTGTCTCTTAGCAACACTCTTGCACTCTTGGTCCCCGCATTAAATTGACTGGTCCCTTCCTTTTCTTCCTTTCATTGGGAGGCTTACAATAAAATGTCACCCTTCCAACCTGTGCCTGTCACCCAGTAGGTCATCTGTATCTCCCCCTTCCCCCTCCCTTTTCCTCCCCTCCTCCTCCCTTTTCTTTCCAGCACCAATTAGACGATGAGATTATTCATTTGGTGGATTCCCAAAACTGTTTCATTTTATTGTGTTAATTAATATTAATACCATTTCTCTCTTTGTTATTAATAAAAAGCTATCATAAACACAGGCGAGATAAGGAGCAAATTGCCAGCACCTACCAAACAATGGGCCTGAAGAGGGGTAATAAAGAGCCTGGAGATAGAGAGGGCAGGGTTTAGGTCAGCCTTCCCACCCATTCAGTTGATTCGGGGTTGAGCGCAGCATGGAAGCCCCTGGAAGCAGGCTTGGAATATGCCAGGCAGCCCTCTTGGCTCTAGGATGGGACACGGTGACAGGATCCAGATGCTGATAGGTGGTGTTAATGGAGGGTCACGTCTGGACAATAGTATCCATCACTTGCCTCCTGGCTCTTCTGTCAGATGGAGTCATTTCTGACTACTCCATCACTCAGATTTTGGATAGATTCAATTACTACCTTCACCTTGGCAACAGGATATACAAATCTATGCCCAAATAACTAAGTAATAGTATTTTTTTGTTTTACTGCATTTCTCCTCTTATCTATTTTAAAGAAGAAATCTCTAAGGGTTCAATACCTTTCTTCCTATTTTATTCTGAAGACATCTGCCCACTCAACCCCACAGGATAATGGCTGCCTAATTAGCACAAACAAATGTTTGTCTGAATGCCTGAATGATTATTGCTGATTTTTATAATCCTATCAATGGCTCAAATTAAGTAGTCTCTGTGTGTTTTCTAAAGTTTTGAAAGAGTCTAACTTAGAAAGGGTCTGTGTGCTATCTTTAAGAATCCATAGAAAATGGGCTTTTTTTTTTCTTCTTTTGAGAAGTGTTTGAAACTGAGTGAAAATAAGAATTGTATTCAAAAGGAAGGCGAGGAAGAGGAAAATAGCCGATTATATTACTCTTGTTCACAAAGTTAAGAACTAATTTAAATCAAGTTAAAAATTTAAAAAATTAAAACACTGAGAAGGAAGTGGCAATCAGAGAGATGCAGGGGTGGTGTTAAATGTTCTTTGGATTCCGTCTCTGCTTTCTTCTTGGACAGAGAAACTAACCTCCTTCTTTAGAGGAGTGGTTTGTTTTCTGTAGCATATTACTCATCTCCTTGAGTAGTGCAAATAGTAAGGTAGAGCATCCTGCCTTTCCCTGATATTTTCACAAAGCCCTCGCTCTGCTTTCTCCTCTCTTCTTCCTATTCTGTATGCCCTGTAATTCTTGCAGTGTATTGCCAGATAAATTTGCAGGTAATGGGGTCTCAGAAAAGCAACCAGGGTTAAAAGTCAACTAGCTCCTCTTTAATAATTCACGTGTCATATTTCTTCCACTATGTCGAGTTTGCTAAAGAAGATGGATAGGGGCTGACGGGCGGCCACTTGAGTTTATTATTCCAAGCCTCAGAGGGGAGGAAAACCGTAAAAAGAGATTCCCCCACTCTCGTTACAAAGGGGTAAAAGCAGCCCAAACCTTCCTCAGAGTTCCTGGCCCCCTGTGCCTCACCTTGCTGTCCCGCACTTCTCCAAGGTGCCAGGAAGATTTGTAAAGATGGGAGTGCCAAAAAATATTCCTGGGAACTTTTCCTATTTTCAGTCACCCCACCTTACAGATTTGTCCTCTTTCCTCCTCACTGGTACCTTCATTCTTATACATGACCACGTGACAATTCTCTTCATACTTTTTGCCACAATATAGAAGTTGCTAGGGCAAATTCACCTGCAGACAATGGCTCTTATTTTAACTTTCTTATGGATGACCTTTCTTCTTTTTACAACTGCTTTTCTTGGGGGCAGCATTGCTGGTGACAGTTTCACATGCCTGTGACTTAAATCTTTCTGTTCTCTTTCTTTTTGCAAGGCTGTGGGGGAAAGTTTGAGATATATGTAGTTTTTGTTTGTTTGTTTTTTTTGGTTTGGGGTTTTGTTTTGTTTGTTTTTGTTTTACTTTCAACAATTTGCTGTTTCCAGGAAGGAGGAGGGACACGGTACACATAGATAAGACAAGAACAGGTGAAACCAAGGAAGCTTTAAGCATATTTGAGCTCGATTTTGGAGTATGAATTCACATATAGTCATATTCCAGAAAGGAGGACAGAAGACAAGGAGAAATAAAGACTGAGCCTTACCTGTTCAGATTTTACCCAAATGTAGAAATGAGCATTTTGCTTTGTCCAGTTTGCATTTCCCTATTGCTCAGGTTGTCCCATCAGAATTTTAAGGATCCCGATTTACACAGATCAAGCCAGGGGAGTGATTTCGTTTACAATTTCTCTCTCCCCATCTTCTCAAGAGCAAAATATTAGATGAAGGTGTTCTATCATGAAAGTTAACACTTTTCCATGTGTTACTTATTTAATGAAAAGAATCCTATAGTTTTGCAAATCTGTTTCCTGATTAGTGGCAAATGGATAGCCATTTGAAGAACAACTATTTTCATTTTTCCCCCCTTTTTTCTTTAGTTCTGAAGAACGTTAAAACAAAATAACACAAATCAGTCATTTGGGAAATAGAGTTTTATCTTCAAGTATAGTTATCACTAGTGGCACATCATGACAGAAAAAATAAATAGTATCTCTCATTCCATTTGTCTATGACTACAATGCTATAAAATCTCCTTTATCTTTTTTTTCTGGGGGCCTTTTCCACTCACTTAGCTTCATGGCTTTCAAACTTAACCTAAGTTTTTGCAGCAGTTGCTCTGCTCAGGATGATAAGGGCTTGCTTTTTGGGCTCAGCTGTTTTAATATAAACCTTCAACTTTGTCACAAATTTGAGATGGAGGTCTGTTTATATGTCTAAGTTGTTAGGGGGAGGTGTAACGGAGCATTCCAGAGGGATGGCAAATAATTAAGGTTTATAAAAATCAGGCACACTTTGACAGGAAGAGAATAAATAGTTCTGAAAGAAATTTATAGTAAAAGATGGGTCAGGGTTGGGAAAACAAATTTGGAGTGGTGCTGGTCTGTAGCACAGTGGGTGGGGTGGGGGGAGGGTAAATTGTGTCCAAGATCGTCACTCCAAGAAACAGCCTACTTGAAACAGCTATTTCAAACTTTTCCTGATTGTTCCCTTCTAACCGATTAAACCAGCAGGCAAGTGCTTGAGCAATTTTTCAAACTAGGGCAGCACCCAGCCCTCCTTCAGCGAATTCCTGATGAGCACTAGCTATATATTTGCAATATAGCTACTCTCTCTCCCTCCTCCATGGTGGAGTTAGACAAGGTTGTTCACATTTTATTTGCATAGTTTTTTTTTTAAGGTGGAGAGAAAAAAGGAGATTATGTAGTTTGTTTTCAAGCACTTTGTCATAATGTGCGATGTAACCTACAGAAACTTTCTCATTTCCGGCTTTGATTGGGCTCAAACACTTCAAGAAAACGAACTTTGTAAGGAGCTTTACTTGTGAAACTACTAACCACGTCTTCTCTAGATTAGAGCGATGGAGTGGAATTGGGATACACATATCACCCCTTTCGGAATACAAGGTTGCTTCCACACCCCTCCCTCTCCTAAGTTGGCATCCTCAGGCCAACCTGGACCCTGCAAGCCTCACTGCCAGTTGGGGTGCTGCTCTGCGTTCTTCTAGGGGTTCTCCACCCCACTCTGGGTTCAGGGCAGGACAAGGCTCTGCAGGTCTGGGCACTCCCGCAGACATAACTATTTTCCACTGCCGTTGGGTGATGAAAAGCATTTGAAAAGCTGCCGGGGAGGAGGATAAGCTCCCTGCCCTGTGAGATCAGCTCGGTCAGAGGGACCCTGGGCGGAACACTGTTCAGACTCCTGCGCTGACTTAGCAGAAATCCCAAGAGAAGCATCTCCCACCTGGCAGGAAATATGTCTTGGGCGGGATTTCATTTTTAGATGAGAGGAGGGACACTCAGAGAAAAACCAAAACTAGTCCAAAAAAAAAAAAAAAGTCAAGTGGAAGAGCCAGATGGCAAGACCTAGAATACAAACAACTCCATTATCATGTGGATCCGGAAAGACCCGGAGCTTGGGAGGGAGCGCAGTGTAGACTTCCTGCCTGGAACTAAAACACAAAGTAGCAAATTTGAGCAGAGGGAGTTGGCGCTGATTTTCTGGGACGATCTGCTGTGGTCGTGACTTCGGACTTTGGGAAGAGGAGGCGGGGTTGGCTCCGGGCCGCCCGAGGGGCAGGTGGGCGGCGCGGAGGGGGCACCCCCGGCCTCCCCAGGTCCCGCTCACCCCCTCCCCGACCCGGCGCCGCACGGAGCGGCTCCCACCCGGCGGAGCCCGCAGAGGCCATCTCGAGTCCTGCTAACACCTATCATTTGAAGCCATCTTCGCTCTGTCTTCCAAACATCTCGAGCGTTTTTGATTCCGCTCGCCTCTCCTCCTTATTGAGTTCTCCGTGTCTCTCGGCAACTTGTCATAACCTGTAATAAAACGCCCTTTTCTCCGGGAGTTAAAGTCCAGAGGGCAGCGGTTCTATTTTCCACTGACAGCCGAGAAAAGGAGCCGCGGCGGCCTCCCTTTTGTCTGCCTGGGGGTTTAACTCCTGCGGGACCGGCGGTGGAGATCGCCCCCCGCGCCCGGCCACCGGCTCCTGGGTCCGGGGTCGGCGGGGAGTCGCCACCCTAAAGACCACCGCGTCCCGAGCTCCCCGGCCCTGCCCCGCGGGGATTCCTGCGGCCCAGGGAGAACGTTCTGGGCCTCTGGGGCTGCAGACACACGTGCTGCCCTGTCGCGTTCCTCAAAAAATAGAGGCGCCTCTTTGCACTTTTCCTTTTTCTTCTTCTTCTTTTTTTTTTTTTTTTTTTTTTTGAGACGGAGTTTCGCTCTCGTTACCCAGGCTGGAGTGCAATGGCGTGATCTCGGCTTACCGCAACCTCCGCCTCCTGGGTTCAGGCAATTCTCCTGCCTCAGCCTCCTGAGTAGCTGGGATTACAGGCACGCGCCACCATGCCCAGCTAATTTTTTGTATCTTTAGTAGAGACGGGGTTTCACCATGTTGACCAGGATGGTCTCGATCTCTTGACCTCGTGATCCACCCGCCTCGGCCTCCCAAAGTGCTGGGATTACAGGCGTGAGCCACCGCGCCCGGCCCTCTTCTTCTTTTTTAATTGAAGGGGGGCTTGACTGAGAGCAACACAAGGGATAAGTGAAATACAAGACTGATACCAAGGTCACATCAGCCCGCATCCCGGCAGCGTTTCACCAGGCTGGTGACATAACTGGTTTAAACCATTTTCCTCATTAACCAAACCCATCCTATGATTATGTTCATAAACCTGGAATCGAAACAGGAAGGTTTGTTGGAGTTTTTCTGTCCCACGTGTGCACGTGAAGGGCTAACTCACATGACTCTGTCATCAGATGGCCCCGTGGGGGAGCGCGGAAATGCGGGGTTCAGTATCTCTCCCCCGCCCCTGCAAAGGGACCTCGAGCTCAGGGTGTCCCAGGAACCGCGAGGCCCAGGTGCGTGATCCTCAGATTGGCTGAGCATCCCTGAGCTGGACGTCTGGCTTTGCCTCCTCCTGACCAAGAGGTTCCTCGGTACCCAGGACATCCCCTCTCTCGCCACTGTCACCTGTTTAGAAGATCCCCATCCCCACTTTCTTCTTACCTGACCACCCACAGAGAAGTCTCCTTAGAATACCCTAAGGTCGCTGATGGGAGCCTGGGAGTCTCCCAGACTTTTTCCATTTGTCTTCCACATGGCTTGGATACCGCCCAAGATTTGGGGATTGGGGGCATAGGACATGGGTAGGAATAAGAAGCCAGGGGACTGGGAGAGGGGAGCCAAAGCTGAACCTCAGGAGCTGCCTTCCTGGCGCCCTATTTTGTTTATTTAAAGAAGGAGGTGCGGGCAGGCACAGTGGCTCAAGCCTGTAATCCCAGCACTTTGGGAAGCCGGGACAGGTGGATCATCTGAGGTCAGGAGTTCGAGACCAGCCTGACCAATATGGTGAAACCCCATCTCTACTAAAAATACAAAAAATTAGCTGGGCGTGGTGGTGGGCGCCTATAATCCAAGCTTCTCCGGAGGCTGAGACAGGAGAGTCGCTTGAACCCCGGAGGTGAAGGTTGCAGTGAGCTGAGATCGCACAATTGCACTCCAGCTTGGGCGACAGAGCAAGACTCTGTCTCAAAAAAATAAATAAATAAAATAAAATAATAAAAATAAGGAAGTGGGGCAGCCTCTGATGGAGAGAGTGTCAGGGTGTCTCCTCCCCGTTAAGGCCTCACATCCAACCCGGGAACTCCTCTTGGAGGTCTCTGAAACCAGGAGGGAGACTAGGAGATTGTTCTCATTCAGCCAGCCATTGAAATGGAAACAGCCTACCCTGGCCTGGCTTCATGGCCGGCCACCCTCACTTCTTAGGATATCTTTCCCCAAGAGAGACGCTCACGCTCTCCACCTGGTGTGCCAAAATCAGACTGCCTGCCCCTCACACCTCCTCGCCCACACCTCTCACCCAATTCACACACTTTCTGCTAATTTCCTTCTGCCTGGGAAGCTAGCAAAACCTTAAAAACAATACTTTCAAAACCCAAAACACACTCTGTTCTCTAAAGAAAACCTGGAGGAATTGGCCAGATGAACTCCGCAGATGACTTCCATTGGTACCGAAGAGTGGGAATTGGGGGTAGGGGAAAATTTGTGTCATAAACTGTGATAAGAGAGGGATTGTAGAGAGATTCAATTTGAGAGTAGTGGTTATTTGATATTCCTCCACAAAGAAGTCCATTCTGTTCAGTTAAAAAGAAAAAAAAAAAAAAATTCTACTGCATCTGTAGGCAATGGTGAGATATAGTAAGGAGAAGTTTAATATCTGAAAAACAGTCAGTAGAGGTGTTTGAATCCCCCAAAGAAGAAAAAATATAGAAAAATGCACTTGTGTTGGACCAATCGGTCAAGGAATACTATACTTCATTTTTTATTGTGATCTCTCATTTCTCTTCTTATTTTATTTCTCAAGGTTGATCTCTGGGTCTCTGCTGGGCTCTTGAAGTGGATCTTAAAGTGGTATTTCACCATCAGTTGTACAGGTGCTGCTGACTTTATGATTATTTCTGTCCCCTTTAATCTCTGGAAAAAGCCAGAATCCCTTTCCCCTGTGAGACCTACCTTTGTAGAAACTATGAAGCTGCAGTTACTGAAAATGGTATTCATTTAAAATGCTGGTCAGAATTACTCAGGATGTATTTGAGGATCCATTCTCTCCAGTTGGCTTATAGGTTCTATTCAAAGAGAAGCTATTTAGGGACATATAAAAACCAGTAAATTTCCTGATGCACAAAAGAAAATGGTGCTTTTTTGCCCACTGCCTATTTCCACTCGAAAGTGAATAATGCCCCAGTTACCACCAGGCCTGACTTGATTTATCTTGGTTAATAGGATTAACGTGTCAGCCTCTCTCAAGAATTTCTAAATGCAGATCCAGAGTGTCACTGACTCGCTGGTGTCTTTTTTCCTCTCTGATGGGCATAATGACGCACCTACAAGCAGAGGGGCCTTTGTCCGGTGGGAGCAGGCAGATTATCTGTCTCCAGTGAAATAAGGCGTGATGCAGCCACCTTTGCCAAGACTCAAAGCCAGAACCCAGTCACTATAAAATAATTGTGTCACTACCTCACCACTGGACTGTGTTTCATTTATCTTTTGACTGTAATTGAATGGTTGAAAAGCAAACATGTAGACAAATTCCAGCTGTATTGAGATCTGTTTCTTCCTTTACTACCTCGGCCCATCATTAGATACTTTCCCTCTCTGCGCAGGAGGTCAGAGTGTATAAATATAAATTGCATTTTGCATTACTTCTAGATGAGTGAAGCTGTCAAAGCAATAATATGAGCTTTCAGTCCCACATTCTACCATTTCTTTCCCATTTTTTGGCCAGGAGGTCATGTGCAAATTGAACGTGACAACCCAGAAGACATGTCCAACAGACTTGTATTGTTACTCAGTTCAGCCGCCTGGCTCATAACAACATTAAACCCACATTAGTTCCCAGTCTTCCCCAGACGGGAGCTCCTAAACACAGGACTCAGGCTTCTCAGAAAGTTTACTTCAATGGCAACAATTCACTTCACCTGAAAGTAGTAGGCGGCACTGACCTAAAATATTTTTCACCCAAGATCTGTGAGGATGTCATACTTAGACGGACCAGGGCAGTGTCTTATTAGACAAGGAAAAAAGTGAAGGGCCAAAGAGCCCTGCAACACACACACACACACACACACACACACACATACACACACACTCTGGGGAAGAGAGAGGAAAGTATACTTGCTTCTATTTGAAAGTATGCAAATTTTTCAGAATCCAATAGTGATATGGTTGGAAATCATTTTTGTTGTTATTACAACAATGAAAATATCATTTGGGAAGCCACCTTAAAATATGGATTAGTCGTATACTCTCATTAGCAAGATCTTTTTTTTTCCTTTTTTTTTTTTTTTGAGACGGAGTCTTGCTCTGTTGCCAAGGCTGGAATGCAATGGCACAATCTTGGCTCACTGCAGCCTCCACTTCCCAGGTTCAAGCAATTCTTCTGCCTCAGCCTCCCAAGTAGCTTTGACTACAGGTGTGCACCACCACACCCAGCTAATTTTTGTATTTTTTGTAGAGAAGGGATTTCACCATGTTGGCCAGGCTGATCTCAAACTCCTGACCTCAAGATCCGCCCACCTTGGCCTCCCAAAGTGCTGGGGTTACAGCTGTGAGCCGCCACGCCTGGCCAGCAAGTTCCTGATAGCATTGTGTTAAGAACTCACTTGCATAACAAAAAATAAAGTTTTAGCAGCTTATTATCACTGTCATTAAAAGATACCTCTCCTAAGACTGCATTGTAGGAAGTGATCAGAAACTTTCATCAATTTGAAGAAAGCTGAATGGCTTGGAGGATCAGTAATTGTCTACGGATGTGACCCACTCATGTCTTGCCCAGATTGCAGTTAACAGAGAGCTGTTGTTCGCTGACAGGGTGTTTGATGGTTTCTAGAAAATGAGTGGCTGTTTTCATTCCTGTTCCAAATGGACAGGTGTCTACATCAGAATTGGCAACCTGGTTGGCAGACTCAGAGTGGCCAAGGAGCAAATTGTTTATGGAGAATAAACTTCCCTCCCTCCTGTGATGATTGTGCACACATGGGTGAGTGCTGGCGGTGGGGAGGAGGGAGAAGTGGAAACGTCAGAAGTGGAAAGATTGATACAGGTCCATAAAACATAAAGGGCTACAGCCCCTTGTTCTGAGTGGCACCATAGGCAATTGCACCTCTCCCAGAGCCCAACTTTTGCTTATCCACATTGTGCTCTAAGTGCACGAATAAAAGTTTGTGAAAGGCACTCAGTCTCCCTTAGGATGCTCATATCAATCTCAACAAATAAAATTGAATACGGTTTTTTGCACTTGGTTATATAAGCAATATTTCCATTCATCTTTCTTAAAGAAAATATCTTTATTTTCATTCCTGCAGATGAACTAGAAGTGTTTAAATACTGAATGTGAGGAAGAGGTAACTGTAAGAATCACACCTAGGAATGCCTAATCCAAAGTAGGAAATGGCCCTCTTGCCCTTAGAGGATATCTCTTCTTTCACATTTACACATAATCCTTACAATCTCAGGTTATTAACCATGCTAATGATTTTGGCTTCCTGAGTGTTGTTACAAAGCAATATATGAAAATACACTTTTTAAAAAACTCATTGTAAGACCCCAAGATCTGATGTCTTTTATTGTCTAAGCTCCACTTTCACATGTAGTAAAGTTGTGTTACATTTTGGAAAATGTTAACAATAATAACAAAAATCTCTATGACCATATAACTAATGCTGTCACTATTGTTGACACTGAAAAAATTTGCCCTTAATTTTGGGCAACTTTTTATGGATATCTGCAGTTATTGGGAATGTTTAATTTTTCAATATTTATAATTTATAAGCTTCTAGTCATAAGATTTTATAGTTCTTCTCCTTTGTCCTAACATTTTTCTTCTCTTTTTTTTTTGAGATGGAGTTTTTGCTTGTCACCCAGGCATGAGTGCAGTGGTACGATCTTGGCTCCCTGAAACCTCCCCCTCCCGGGTTCAAGCAGTTCTCCTGCCTCCGCCTCCCAAGTAGCTGGGATTACAGGTGCACACTACCATGCCTGCCTAATTTTTGTATTTTCAGTAGAAATGGGGTTTCACCATGTTGGCAGGCTGGTCTTGAACTCTTAACTTCAAGTGATCTGCCCGCCTAAGCCTCCCAAAGTGCTGGGATTACTTGAGCCACCACACCAGGCCTCCTTTCTTAAAATAATTTGTGTAAACCTGACATGAATGTTCAGTTTATTTTTACTCTACTACACGACCAGAAATTACAGCAATGAAGATCAAAGACTTTGGAGTGAAGCTGACTCCTCCACCTCTATACGATGCATTTTGTGATCTTGGGCACATCATTTAACTCTCCAGGCCTCAATTTCTTCATCTGTAAAATCAGAATGTTAATAGTCCTTATTTTACAAGCTTGTTTGAAAATTTGTGACGTGCTTATCCAGTTGTTTGAAGATTTGTAACATCCCTTCCATGTTTCGGAGCAGGGTAAGTTCTCAGTCAGAAGTAAGTACCATTGTTGCTGTTGATGATGGTGATGGTTTTGTAACGTCAAAGTGTCAATATCTTCACCTTCATCCATGAAACAGAAATAACAACACCCAAAGGGTTATAGACAATATTGAAGTTAGTTAAAGTGTGTAACGCATTTAACGTAGTGGCTGAAGCAGAGCCTTCAGCAAATGGGTGGGGGTTTTGTTGCTGCTTTATTCAGGGAACCAGTGAAAATCTCTGAAGTATTCATTTTGGGAAGAAAGTCCATTCTTCAAGAGTTCCACTTGATAGTTCTTCAAATTTGACTCTAGAGGCTTAGTTGATAGAAAATGGTAGGAATGAAGTCAGATGTAAGAATCATGCCTGGTTAGCCTACTCTGTCCTATGGCCACAATTCATACCAGATGTCACATGAATTCACATATCTCGGTAGTAGTGAGACACCTTAGCAAGAGTGGGTGGGGGTGGACACCCAAGTCCACATCTGTTCCTGAAAAATAAATTGCATGAAATAAAACTCAGGGTGCACGTTTCGCTGATCCAAAAACATGTGTTAGAATCGTAAGGAGGATGTAGAGAGTTTAGTGTAATGCGTACTCTCTGATATTATTAATTTGCTTGTAGAAATAGGATCACACCTTTCTTATATTTGCATTTGCATAGCAACTTTGGTGCCATCTAAAGATTCTTCTTTTTCTTCTTTTTTTTTTTTTTTGAGACGGAGTTTCACTCTTGTTACCCAGGCTGGAGTGCAACGGCGTGATCTCCGCTCACCGCAACCTCCACCTCCTGGGTTCAAGCAATTCTCCTGCCTCAGCCTCCTGAGTAGCTGGGATTACAGGCACGCACCACTGTGCCCAGCTAATTTTTTGTATTTTTAGTAGAGACGGGGTTTCACCATGTTGACCAGGATGGTTTCGATCTCTTGACCTCGTGATCCACCAGCCTCAGCCTCCCAAAGTGCTGGGATTACAGGCGTGAGCCACCGCGCCCGGCCTAAAGATTCTTCTTAAAGGAACCCAAAGGCACCCTGAAGCCAGCAGCTTTCAGCCCCTGCGGGAAGAATCAGGCACTCCTCTGAAAGTTTTCTCTGCCTGGGAAAGAGCCATCAGTTTTGGCTCTTTGGAAACTTTACATTGAGTCAATAATTAAATTTTATTGAAGCTTTTGTGGGAGTCCATATATCCTAAATAAAATTTCATGTTGAAAATAATATTCCATAGCTTCAGAAATCCCCTCCTATATCAGAGTACATGAATGTAATCCCCCTCTGGGGAGAAAAGAAAAGCTGAAAGTTTCCATTCTAAAGCCGTTTATGTGTAACACAACTAAGTAAGAGTATTGTCCTGACTGATTCTGTATTTAAAACCAAGGATTCCTCAACTGATTAAATAGAAAAATGGATTGTTCAGAAAGCCCCAATTGCATCAGATTTGGAATGTGTGTGTGTGTGTGTGTGTGTGTGTGTGTATGTTTCAATTGTATCAACACTGCTCAATGATGTTTAAAATCTCTAATGTCTTCAGTTCAGCAAGAAAGCCAAATGGAATTGGGTTTGATCCATTTTCTCTAAACATAGTTGCCTCATTCTCTAAGAGTAAATTGGATCTGGTGAACATTAAAAGGTAGGCAGGCAAAGAGAAGTAACTTCTCTACCAGTCCTCACTGACGACCCACACAGCCAAGTGTTTGGCATGTGGCTGTTGTCTGCTTTTCTGACCGTAGGGAGCAGCCCAAATGACAGGCACACAGATGGACGCGTTGTGTGATTAATGGCGTCTCCCAGGCCTAGTGGAGGGGATGCAGGAAATGGTGGCATATACAAGCGAGTCCTCTTTTTGGTTTAATGCTCCTTCCACGGTTTGAAGTAGAGAAGAATTAGGAAAAATTCCAACCTCATTGTTTGCTAGAAAATTATGAAGGTACCTTTCTTTATTTTTTGAGGATCACTTGCCAAACCCAGGACTCTAATGGGAGACCACACCAACCTCCTGGTTTGCCCATCAACATTAGATTCTCCCTCTCTCCCTCCCTCCTCCTCTTCCTTTCATCCTTTGTTTCTTTTTCCCTCTTTCTTTGTTCTTTTCTTTTTCTTTGCCTTTTTATTTTCCTCTCATACACTATCTCACCTCATCAGCCTCAAAGTGCAAACACTGGACCACTAGAGTAAGCTCTCTGCAAAGTCTCTCAGGAGTGAAAACAAAGTGTGTGGAGCTGGCTGGGCGTGGTGGCTCATGCCTGTAATCCCAGAACTTTGGGAGACAGAGGTGGGCGGATCAAGAGGTCTAGAGTTCAAGACCAGCCTGGCCAACATGGTGAAATCCCCTCTCTACTAAAAATGCAAAAGTTAGATAGACGTGGTGGTGCGTGCCTGTAGTCCCAGCTACTCAGGAGGCTGAGGCGGAAGAATCGCTTGAACCCGGGATACGGAGGTTGCAGTGAGCTCAGATCACGCCACTGCACTCCAGCCTGGGCAACAGAGCAAAGCTCTGTCTTAAAAAAAAAAAAAAAGCTGCTCTAAACATTCATAGGCAGGTTTTTCTGTGGACATAAATTTTCAACTCATTTGAGTAAATACCAAGAAGTGTGATTGCTAGATCGTATTGTAAGAGTATGTTTAAGCCGGGCACGGTGGCTCAAGCCTGTAATCCCAGCACTTTGGGAGGCCGAGGCGGGTGGATCACGAGGTCAAGAGATCGAGACCATCCTGGTCAACATGGTGAAACCCCGTCTCTACTAATACAAAAAAATTAGCTGGGCATGGTGGCGCGTGCCTGTAATCCCAGCTACTCAGGAAGCTGAGGCAGGAGAATTGCCTGAACCCAGGAGGCGGAGGTTGCGGTGAGCCGAGATCGCGCCATTGCACTCCAGCCTGGGTAACGAGAGCGAAACTCCGTCTCAAAAAAAAAAAAAAGAGTATGTTTAGTTTCCTTTGCAGCCCAATGCCCCTTTCGATGGTTTGCAAGTACACCTTAGCACAATAGCTACCTAGCAGAGGTGGAGATGCAGAGCCTGCTAATAGCTCCAGACAGACACCAAGGCAAGCGCTGCCTCCATCTAGAGGAACATGGGGGTCACTGTGAAGAGCATGAACTCCGTCAGGCTACAGGGGAGCATTGTGATGTACTTGGTCTGCGACCTCAGGCAAATTGCCTACCTTTTTCATGCTTTTGTTTTCTCAACAGTAATTAGGCTTGGTAATAGCACCCAGACAGTAGGTTCTGAGAATTACCTGAAATATTCCATGCACATCTTAGTGCAACATTTGGTACAAATAAGTGCTCAGAAAATGTTAGCCATTTTTATATCATATGACATAAACCAGCATCTTTCTCCCAGAATAGCCAGTATGTTCATAGAGATAAATTCGTGTGACAGGGCATCCAGGACCACCCATGACAGACAACTAGATATGCTGAGGAATCCAGTGAGTCACAAATGTGTAGCAGTTAAAATGAAGGAAAATTAAAACTAGGAAGAAAATGTCCTTAAGCGAAATTGCTTCCTCCTCGGAGGTCTTGGTCCACGGAATAAATTTCGCACTCCACCCTCGACCTGGTTCCCATTAGTGACTTGCTAGCTCAGGATCCTTTAGGATCAGTCCTGGACTGTAAGCTGCCCTGTCTCTGGTGACCTGCCAAAGCCTGACCACAGATGCCCAGGCTAGCCTGGCACCCCCACACGGTGGGCAGCCTCCTCACCCGATGACCTGGCTGACACTCATGTTTTTTCTTTTTTCAGGCAATTCCGCAGGCGGGTGGGAGAAGGGACGTAGAGCCATCCATGTGATTTTAGAACAATTTACTTGAGCAGTTCTTACACAATGACATAATGATAGGTGCTGACCATGAAAAATAAATGCACCGTGGTGGTATCTTCTTTGCATTGGGTTCATTTTGGAAATTAACAAGTAAACGAAAGAAACAATTTTTCTCCTGAGCATCCCTGATTAATAATCTATGGTTCCCTACAATGCGGACACCCCAGTGGAAATGGAAACGTTTGAGTGTGTCTACCAGCTGAATTGCCTTCATGATATCAAATAACTAGTTTTCCTGTTTTAACCGCACAGGCAGGGCTTAGGTGTCAGGAGGTCAGAGCATATGGAATTTTTTTAAAACTAAGATAAACAATGAAACCCAATAACATATGCAGGGCAAATGGCTCCAAAACAGACATCACTAATATGAGTTATATCTGCATTAATAAAGCATGGCACCAAGGGCATATTGGGATCAAAATATTTTGAATAAGTGTAAAACTAAAAGATGACATCAGAGCTCAGAACTCTACCTAGGAATTACAAAGTAGGCTTGAAAAGTTGAACTGTAGGAGACAGGGGTCTGCAGGCATCCTCCAAAGCCATGACTACAGCCAGGTTTTAGGATTGTTCAGCTCATTCGTTCTGTGGGAAGGAGAACGGAAAGAGGGCAGGGGATCCGAATGAGCAGTCTTTCTCGATCGGTCTCCTTAGCACACTCAGGTGTCCGTCACAATTTTCTGGTACAATTCAAGAAAGATTTGTGAGACAAAGAAAAGGAAGAACAAAGGAAACAGGAAAATAATCCCACAGACAGGCCTCTCGTCCTAAATTTGCTTTGAGCATAGTAGAGTCCAGAAAAATTTCTCTTTGAGGCCAGGCGCGGTGGCTCATGCCTGTAATCCCAGCACTTTGGCAGGCCAAGGCAGGTGGATCAAGAGGTCAGGAGTTTGAGACCAGCCTGGCCAACATGGTGAAACCCCATTTCTACTAAAAATACAATAATTAGCTGGGTGTGCTGGTGCCCACCTGTAATCCCAGCTACTGGGGAGGCTGAGGGAGGAGAATGACTTGAACCCAGGAGGTGAAGGCTGCAGCGAGCTGAGATCCTGCCACTGTACTCCAGCCTGGGTGACAGAGCAAGACTCCATCCCCCAACCCCCTACTCCAAAATTTCTCTTCCTTTCTAGAACCTTCTTTGTCTTAAGGTCCAGGCTTATGAGTCTGGGTAATGACGCACTCCCCAGAATCAGACTAACTCAACATGGGGTCCGGGATTCACCTTTCACTAACCCTGTGACTGAGCAGTTTTTCCCTAAGGCTCAGCTTCCCTGGTTGTGAAATAGAAATAAGAAATGTGAAATAGGAACATACCGCCTCCAGATTCTGTAAGGAGTACATAAAATGATAATGCTTAGCATAGTCTGACACATAGTGAGCGCTCAGTCTAGGTCATTAGTACATTATTGTTGTCGTCATTGCTATTCTGAATTGACTACCCCCATTATGGAATATTTTTCTATCTGAAACAGGAAATAGAAAAGGGATTAGAGGCCAGGTTCAGACATGGACACTGGGGCTGGGGATGCTGGCATCCTTAGATGCTTTCAGCTGTGCTACATCAGCCACTTAATTCAGGTTTGAGGACTTTCTCTGCAGAAGACTCCAAAGGGGGTTCTGGGGAACATGTAGGGATACAGAGGAATATGGTGTTGTCAGGCCTGATAAGCACATTACCTGCCCAGGATGATTCCACAAGCACTGCTGTCCAGTTCAAGTGGCCCTTGTATAAAGTTCACTTCAAAATAAAAGATGGGCCTCTGACTCTGAAGTAACACCAATCATCCTGACCCCTCACCAAAATATACATAATAGTTTAATAAAAAACTTCAGCTTAAAACTTTTTGTAATACTATTTTCAAACCGCTTTAAAATATGTCTAAGCAAAAGAGTTGTGTTCTTTCCACCCTCTGAAAAAAGTGTTGTTCCAAATTTAAGCCACATATCTGCCTAAGCTAAGAACATTGACTGAATGTCATTTGTCCCTTTGCATCCAAAACATTTGCCTGCCATTGTATAAACATGACCGAGTCATGGCTATTTGAAAATTTGACACATAGGTTCTGCTTCATCTTTAATTTTTTCTGTTAATAAAAAGGTGCTGGCTGGGCACGGTGGCTCATGCCTGTAATTCCAGCACTTTGGGAGGCCTGGGTGGGTGGATAACCTACCTGAAGTCAGGAGTTCGAGGCCAGCCTGACAAACATGGTGAAACCCCATCTTCTCTACTAAATACAAAAAATTAGCCAGGTGTGGTGGTGCATGCCTGTAATCCCAGCCGGTTGGGAGGCTAAGGCAGGAGAATCACTTGCACCCGGGAAGTGGAGGTTACAGTGAGCAGAGATTACACCATTGCATTCCAGCCTGGGCAAGGAGAGTGAAATCCTACCTCAAAAAAAAAAAAAAAAAAAAGGTGCTGAAGCCACAAACTGGATAATGGCCAAGGACCCTACACTGACTCCCTCAATGAAGCCCCAGAATATATCCCTACATTTGCAAAAGAGAATCTGCATGTTTGATATTCCTTCTCACCATTCCCCTTTGTTAGCCCAAACTAAAAGAGACTTGAAGGCTCAAGTAAGAGAGATAAGGAGATAGTCTATTAGACTTGAAGTTGAACTGATTCAACAAGATTTAAAATTATCTGGGAAAAGGGCATAGGCCCAGACTGTACTCTTTTTAGAAGCAAGTCAGGCCTCCATGAGACAGAGCTCTGCCAGGGGGCATTTCCTGGCAAATTTTCTTCCCCACTTGCAGCCAAACGTCCCTCAGTCTGCTGTCAGTCCTGGAGACATGGTGAAGGAAAGTGGGGCCGGGGGGGTGAGCTGGGCTTTTATCTCTCCATGCGATCAGAGCCATGCAATTATCTTTCTGCACTAATAGAAGGATGGGCAAAGAGAACATGATCCCAACCTTTAATTTCCTCTCATTGTCAACACAGTGACCCTTTCCCTGGGTGGGAAATCTCAAATTGCTTAATTTTTGTGACTTTTATGACTTTGGCTACCAAGTGAGAAAGCGAGAGAGAGATCGAGAGAAAGTTTAAAAGTATTAACGCTGGACACGGTGGCTCGCACCTGTAATCCCAACCCTTTGGGAGACCAAAGCGGGAGGACAGCTTGAGAACAGGAGTTTGAGACCAGCCTGGGGAAGCCTTACTTGCACAAAAAAATTAAAATTATCCAGGTGTGGTGGCGCATGCCTGTAGTCCAGGTTACTTGGGAGGCTAATGCAGGAAGATCACTTGAGCCCAAGAGTTCAAGGCTGGAGTGAGCTATGATTATGCCACTGCAGTCCAGCCTGGGTGACAGAGTAAGACTGTCTCTAAAAACAGTCATTTTAATTAAAATTAAAAGTATCAAGTACTTGAAAAAGTGTTTTTTATGGTATCACTAAGTCATATGCCCCTAATGCTGAGAGGAGAACCTTTAAACACAAATCTCTCTGCACCTGGTCAGTCTCTTTGCCAATTTGCAACCTCAGTAGCCTCCACTGCAGTCAGCTCATCCCACTGGAATGCCCATGTCACATGTTCATGTCCTCATTTAGGGAGAGGAGACAGGGATGTAGACATTTAGTATATTCTTGAATTTCTTTTTTTTTTTTTTGAGACGGAGTTTCCCTGTTGTCACCCAGGCTGGAGTGCAATGGCGCGATCTCGGCTCACCACAACCTCCACCTCCTGGGTTCAAGCAATTCTCCTGCCTCAGCCTCCCGAGTAGCTGGGACTACAGGCATACATCACCATGCCCAGCTAATTTTTGTATTTTTAGTAGAGACGGGCGGGGTTTCACCTTGTTGACCAGGATGGTCTTGATCTCTTGACCTCATGATCCACCCGCCTAGGCCTCCCAAAGTGCTGGGATTATAGGCATGAGCCACCGCTCCCGGCCCAATTTCTAATGTTCCTCTCTTTGGAGTTCTGTAGCTATGTCAGATAATTTTATTCTAATGATACCAACTTTACCTAATCTTCATTAGATTTAGGAAAAAGAACACTCTATCTCTCCCAAATAGGTTTCTGAGTTCTGGCATTAGTTTTGTTTTCAAAGCAATGACCAGCGCCCCAATCCTGGATAGCCTTGCTGGAGCACGCTCCACCTGGAGCCCCGCCCATCAGCCCTGCTGGACTTCTTCAGCTCCTCTGTGATGAACTCCTTCTGCTTTGGGGATGATTTTGTTTTCTTCCCGTAATTCCTCCCCGTGGCCATTTCCACCCACCTTTCACGCATTGGCTTAGCATCATTTCCCACAGGAAACTCTCACAGCCGTATGTCCTCCTTGTCCATGCGTCTATGGCTCCTCCTGGATGACTCCTAATACACATGCTTTTGGCTGCCTCGTTCTCCTCTGCAAGCTCAGGAACCACGTGTATCTTATCACTGTACCCTGGTGCCTAGCAAAAGATTTACACCTGAGAGGGACTCAATAATCTCTGGTCAAAGTTAATTTAAAAAAAGGAAGAGAGGGAGGGAAGGAGGAAGGCAGGAAAAGAGGAAAGAAGGGAAGGAAGAAGGTAGAGAGGAAGGGCAGAAAAAGAGATCAGGGCTGGGCGCGGTGGTTCTTGCCTATAATCCCAGCACTTTGGGAGGCCAAGGCAAGTGGATCACCTGAGATCAGGAGTTTGAGACCAGCTCGGCCATAATGGCCAAACCCCATCTTTACTAAAAATACAAAAACAGAAAAAGAAATTAGCCAGGCATGGTGGCATGCACTTGTAGTCCCAGCTACTTGGGAGGCTGAGGCAAGAGAATAGCTTGAGCCCGGGAGGTGGAGGTTGCAGTGAGCCAGGATCATGCCACTGCCATCCAGCTTGGGTGACAGAGTGAGATTATGTCTCAAAACAACAACAAAAAAAAAAAAAAAAAAAGAAAGAAAGAGATCACTGCAGAGCCATTCCCAATTTGTCATACCCTAAATATGTATCTCTCACTCTTTCGCTTTTTTCTCTCTCCTCATTCTTCTTTTCACAGAAACTCCAAAATTAAAATAAAATTAAAACCAACCTGTGGGTGTGTAACCCAATTGGGTCTGTACTGTGGGTTTTTTTTTTTTTTCATTCTACACCCTGCCTCCACAAATTCAAATATATTTCAAAGCCCATGTACTGGACGAGTGTGAATCAGTAGGTCCTTCTCACACACATCCCAATAAATAAATCACAAGATCTGTTTTACTGAAAGATGATTTTTTAATTTAGGATTTGAAAATTTTACAAAAGTTGTCTTCAGCCATCCAGTAATTCTACCTTGACAGTGACATTGCAAAACCAATAAAATGGAAACATTAGAAATATTATTTGGAGGTGCAAGGAGATGAGGCACTTTTTGGGGGCAAATGTGGAGAACATGTAGGATTTGGATAGTTCCATGTTTCATTTATATTTTTGTTTCATTAGCAACTCATGCTCGAGGTGTCTATTCAATAAAATAGATGTGTATTTTATTTAATAAAAAGAAAGCTTCTCCCCCTCCCCAAGCAATGTCGAAATTGGAACAAATATATGCCAAAGCACTGATACGGCATTTCTCATGAGACTAAAAACAAATCCCAAACTGTATCATGCTGTAAGAGACACACATTGCACTGTATGTAAGTCTGACTAGATAAAAATCTTTCAAGGAAACTTACCGTGGCTTTGGATGAATTTCCCTCTTTTGTGCAGAGAAATCAGGAGAATAAAAAAAATAGAGGGAAAGAGAATATAATACAATAGCGTTATGGAAGAGAACAATACATGTTCAATCAGATTGGTGTCTTCCTCTTTCACTTCTTCACCTTCAGAAATGCAGTGCAGGAATGGCTGAATTCCAGGGCAGGGCAAGAAATAGAGTGCAGTGTAGATTCATTCATGACAGGAGATTTCAAAAGTCAGAATTACTAAGCCTGGGCTGAAAAATAAGAGAGATTTACTTAGGCATTAAAGATATGTACTAGGCAGTAAAACTGATAGATCCTTATTACATTGTCCCATAAGAGACTGGGCCACTCAGAGAAGTTAATGCTAAGGAAATTTAAAGCAAGTTATAGGAAATCCTTCTTCACTTAGTAGAATTCATGCTGAGGAATTTGCTGCCACTGGCAGCCATAAAATCAATCAGTGGGTTGGATTTTTCAAAGGGCCAGGATAATGTGTGACTTACTCTTCTGGCTAGTTGGGGAGGACAGGAGCAATCAATTCACCTGCTTCTAGGCAATCACAGTTGATTACAAGTGGGGTCAGCAAAAGGATGCTCCCCACACTTGATCAGGATAATTAAAAAGTGTTTGCCCATGCTCACAGGTCCTAGAAGAAGACTGGAAATGGGATAGGATCAAATGGCCTGATCCAACTTGACAGCTTTTTGACCAGAACAGAAAATTAAGCAACACACACACACAAATCAATTCCAGCAACAAATTAAAGATATTCCTCAAATATTTTTTTCATAGAAGCAATTTTGTTCCTGGTAATAGAAATACTACACAATGTTTTTGTTTTTAATCTTACTCTCCAACAAGTATTTTCAAAGCACATCTGCCAAACCTGGAAACAGCTAATGTGCATAACTTTCTTTCCCCCAAAAGAGAGTAGAGTGTAGCTGAGAAGTTGTGAGTAAACTACAAATATTAGCAAGGCGATGTTAATTTTGAGGTTATTGTGTTGAACGTCAGTAGTAACGTCCTTTGATAAAGCCACTGCAGTTTGAATTCAGCTTTCTTGTTGTTGTTTCTTAGCTCTTATCTTCCTCATCTCTTCAACTTTTTTTCTTTTATGAAAATAGGATAAGGTCTCCAGGACTTCACTTTGTGCTACTGCAAATGCATCGAAGCCAGTATCGTGTCTTTGGCATTCTAATCTGTGAACTTCTGAAAGAGAAACCAAAAAGCCATGTCAGGTATGGTTGGAACCTGCATTTTCATTTGTGGGCAGAGTATCTCACATAGTCTTCTAGTAGAGACCAGGTTTCACCATCTTGGCTAGGCTGGTCTTGAACTCCTGACCTTGTGACCCACCCACCTTGGCTTCCCAAAGTGCTGGAATACAAGCATGAGCCATCGCACCAGGCCTTGTTTTGTTATTTTTAAAGCTTCGGCTGGGTGTGGTGGCTTACACCTGTAATCCCAGCACTTTGGGAAGCCAAGGCAGGTGGCTCACAAGGTCAGGAGTTCAAGACCAGCCTGGCCAAGATGGCAAAATCTTGTCTTTACTAAAAATACAAAAAATTAGCCAGGCATGGTAACATGTGCCTGTAGTCCCAGCTACCTGGGAGGCTGAAGCAGGAGAATTACTTGAACGGAAGAGGCAGAGGTTGCAGTGAGCCGAGATCATGCCACTGCACTCCAGCCTGGGCAATAGAGTAAGACTCAGTCTCAAAAAAAAAAAAAAAAGACAAAACGAAATAAAATCCTGACTAAGTCACGGTAAAAAGAAGTCTCTGAGTTTGAATAAAGTGGAGCTGTGCTGCAAAGGCAAAGAAAATGTTTCACTTTCACTTCTTGAGAACCAGGAAGCATTACAGATTTTAATGGACAATGACCCGTCTGATGTCATTACCTATGTTAAAGAGAAAGCAAAAAAGATAAGGGGAGTCTGAACTCTCTTCCATGGCAAACCACCATCATTTGCAATAGCTGTTACAATTTGTGGCTTAAAGACATGCTTATTTTGATAAGCATGTTTTAGTGAAACGTTGTCCTGACCACGCCACCACTGCCCTCCACCACCCTCCCCACACCGCAAAAAAGAGATGAAAGAGTTACTCTCTCCATGCAAATGTCAAGGGAGTGCTCTACAGTTACCATGGCTCTGTACTGGAAGCTCTGCAGGGCATTCCTGAATCAGCTCACAGGACACCTAACTGCTACAGCCTTCTTTGTGGAGGTGGACTCTCCAGAGACCGACCACCTGGGATCCAGTTCTGGCTCTGCCTCTCATCAACTGGGTTTCCCTGTGGAAGTCATTTAACTCCCCTTGTTTCAATATCCTCACCTGCAAAGTGGGCAGAACAATATTGCCTACATCATAGGATTGTTAGAAGTTTAAATCGATATAAAATCACTAGAAATATGCCTGGCACGTAGTGAAGTACTCAGTCATTGTCACTTTCATTTAGTATCCAGAATGCACAGTGCTAAGGGAATTTATCTTTCTACCGGGAGAGAGAGGAGCAGTGGGGGTCACTTCCGCTTTCGTGGACTTGTGGGTAGGCATGGGAGAAGTTTTCACCATTACAATCTCTCCCTATTTTGGCCCTAACTCCTATGCCCCTCTCCTGCCAGGTTTCTCCTAGAATTCTGCACTCCATAAACCAGCCAAGTTCACTCCATCCTCACAGCCCTTGCATCTTCTCGTCAGGCCTGGAATAGTTGCCTCTTCCCTCCTCCCAGCAAGCTCTGTCTGACTTGCTAATTCACAGTCATTGGTCAGCCCTCTCCTTGGATGTCACCATCTCTGAGAAGAGTTCCCACAATCTGAGTTTGGTGCTCTTCATACATGTGCTCAAATTCTCCCTATACTTCCAGCACCATCCTTCATTCCCTGTTTACTTTTCTGTATCCACCATGAGAGTACAAGTTCACGTGGCAGGGATTTGGTCTTGCTCTTCCACTGAGTTTCATTTGTCACAGGCTGTTCAATGGTCTGGAATGGAAGAAGGAATCAGCTAAGGTCAATAGGAAAAGCTGCACCTTCGCAGAACATGCTATTATCATTTGCCTTTGCTCAAAACCACCAGGGTCTACCCAAAGGACATTGATGTTCTGACCATTACTATATTCAAAGCCAACGTTACAGAAGAACCAGTGTTGGAGGTATATGGAAATAATTGGTTCATCTCTAATAAAACTAACACTGGGAGAAATCCATAATGCACTACAACCGAGGAAAGTTCAAAATAAAGTAAAATAGGAGAAATGCTTTCATGGAGCTTATTTAGTCTAAGAAGAAAAACTCAGATGGGCATTTTAGTTTCACTGTTTTTAACGTGGCTATACTTAATGATGTAATCAAATTGCAGAGTTTACATTTATCTCTTAGAATATACTAAATAGTTGTACTCTTAGAATCTTTGGAGCATATATAACATATACTTGGCTGGAAGCTGTGGCTCACGCCTGTGATCCCAGCAATTTGGGAAGCTAAGGTGGGCAGATCACGAAGTCAAGAAATCGAGACCATCCTGGCCAACATAGTGAAACCCCGTCTCTACTAAAAATACAAAAATTAGGTCAGTGTGGTGGTGCACGCCTGTAGTCCCAGCTACTCGGGAGGCTGAGGCAGGAGAATCTCTTGAACCTGGGAGTTGGAGGTTGCAGTGAGCCGAGATCCTGCCACTGCACTCCAGCCTGGTGACAGAGTGAGACTCAGTCTCAAAAAACAAGCAAACAAACATATACTTGGCTTTGTAGTGGACAATCAGAATGGGGAGAAAAGCTATCAGGAGGCAAGCATAGTGAGGCAAACAACTGATTGGGTAAGTCACCCTTGCCTCCTACCCATGCTTGAAAGATATATTTAATAGAGGCAGAAGCTTGGTACAGTACAGAAGAATAATTCAGCTCCTCATTTCTCTTTGTGAATGCAGGTTGAATCTGGATTTAGACATAGACAACAACAATAACATAACTGGTCTATTCAAGCATGAGAGATATATGCGAGGCCCTGCTAAGTCCCATTCATGTGTTATTTCATTCAATCATCACAAGAATCCTATAAGGTAGAGAATGATTTAACAACATAGATGAGTAATTTGAGGCTATGTGATTAAGAAATTTGCCTGAGGTCACACAACCAGCAATCAATAGAACCAGGCTTCAAACCCTTGGTCTTTGGATTCCAGCGTTTTTCCCATTCACTTCCAGCCAACACTGCCACCCTCACCCAAACTCAGCACCCTGAGAAAAACCTGAGATCTGGAATCTGAAGACTCACATTAATTATTGCTCATATCAGCTTGAGTAGTTCACCTCATCTCTCTGGATCTCTATTTCATCATCTATGATATGAAAATAATAATATTATCTGTCCTACCTGCCTTTCAAAGCTTCCATGATAATCAGGTGAGATGGTTTACATGCAAGAAGTTAAGAAACAGGAACGTGTTATACAAATATCAGTTAATAAAGTGTATTTAAAAGCACAGTCTGGGCCGGGCAGGGTGGCTCACACCTATAATCCCAGCACTTGGGGAGGCTGAAGAGGACAGAATGCTTGAGCCCATGAGTTTGAGACCAGACTGGACAACATGGCAAAACCCCATCTCTACTAAAAGTACCAAAAATTCACTGGGTATAATGGCACATGCCTGTAGTTCCAGCTACTTAGGAAGCTAAGGTGGGAGGAGCCCTGGCAGTGGAAATTGCAGTGAGCCATGATCACGTCACCGCACTCCAATCTGGGTGACAGAAGTAAGACCTTGTCTCAAAAAAAAAAAAAAAAAAGCACAGTCTGTTGGGTTTGTATGAATTTCGCTGGTCTGTGGGAGTATTTTACTTGTGACAGTTGAAAATCTGTTCCACCTAAGTCAAATACGATCAATAGGTGACAGTGATGGACTTTGCCCACACAGATTAATGGATGTGATTTGAAGGAGGAAGTGGCTGTCCCATAACCATACACTCCAGGCTTGTGGAGACAGTAATTGCTACCTGTAGAAAAATAGGACACAAAGACAAGGTTCCCATTCTAAACATACTTGTGCTTGGTTGGAATCAACACTGCTTGCAGATTAAGCAAAGGTGAATCACAGGGATTTCCCGAGTTACAAAATAATCTTATCTAAAGAACAGACCAGCATCTTTACATCCATATATTAATAAATATCCAAATATTTATTTATTTGAAAAACACTGATTACTTACAAGGTTTTAAAATGTTGTTTTATAGCCTATATAACTTCTTTCCACCAATATATTTTTCTGTAAAAAGATGCCAATGAAAAAGATGTTATCTAATCCTACTATAAGTGCAAACCTCTGGGGAAATACAGTGTTAAAGAGAAGGTAATTTGAAAATGTTTCATCTATCAGATTTTTCCACCTGTCCTTAGCATCATAACCCTCTTTGCTTTCAGTTAAGCAAAGTCAAGTCACCCTTGACTATAATAATTTATGTTCCCTCCTGCATTTGTTGAGTACTGAAGCATGTAGTTGAGTGCTAGAATAGGTATCTGTAATTTTTCTCTGCCCACCGTGCATTTCCTGTTTATGTAATAGAACTTTGATTTTCTTTTAGGATACCATTCCCTTTTTCCTTTTTTGGTCCTTATGGTTTAAGTTATGCCAACTCCACCCATTGGTTCTAGCAGTTGGCAGGTGACCTAAGCCCAGCCAATCAAAATGATGGTGAATTTTTTCAAGGCTGGACATGTTACCCAATCAAGACCTATGGATATCAACTCTGAAATGTCCAATGCAACTATTGAGAAAGAGGCTAAACTAGTAAGATGTAACTTTTGAAATGCTAGTAGCCATCTGCACTGACATTTAAAGAGAATCTACTAGAGAATGAAGCCAACACAAAGAAAAGCAGAGCCAAAAGATAAAAAATAGTTTCCTACTGCATTTTCATACTTAGCTCTTTCCCTGATCTTTTCCATTACATAAACTAATACATTCTTTTTTAAATTAGGCCAGTCTCTAGTGAGGTTCTGTTACTTGCAATCTCACTAATCTAAAATAATTTATCAGTTATGCAAAATTTATATTTTTTTACATATATAGTCGGTCAGGACCCCAATAGCTTCTAAGGAATAGGAAGTCGAGATAGAAAGAAAATACATAGAGCTGGATTTACTCTTTTTGTTTCATTTCCTTATCTGTTCCTGATCATTCCATTATGTTGAGTATTTTGTACACAGAACACATGCAACATGACAACTTCTGTTTATTATGGCAAGGAGTCCAAGCTGGAGCTCTCCGTTTACCCAACTCCACTGCACCCCAGGTTTCCACAGCTGTAGCTGAGCCCTACAACTTCATCCTCACCACACACACCATCCTAGAGCACTCTGATTGTGCTTCATGGTAGACAACGAGGCCATTTATGACATCTGCCATAGAAATCTCAATACTGAGCACCCAACCTGCGCTAACCTTAACTGCTTCATCAGCCAGATTGTGCCCTCCATCACTGCTTCCTTCAGACTTGATGGAGCCCTTAATATTGATCTGGCAGAACCTCAGACCAACCTGGTATCCTATCCCCACATTCACTTCCCTCTGCCCACATAGGCCCCTAATATCTCTGCTGAGAAAGCCTACTATGAACAGCTTACCACAGCAAAGATCACCAATGCTTGCTTTGAGCCAGCCAATCAGATGGTAAAATGTGAGAGTCTTGCCATGGTAAACACATGGCTTGCTGCCTGTTGTACTATGGTGACATAGCTCCCAACTATGTCAATGCTGGCATTGTCACCATCAAGACCAAACACAGCATCCAGTTTGTACAGATTGGTGTCACACTGGCTTCAAGGATAGCATCAATTATCAGCCTCCCACTGCGGTACTCGGTGGAGACCTGACCAAGGTACAGAGAGCTGTGTGTATGCTGAGCAACACCATTGCCATTGCTGAGGCCTGGGCTCACCTGGACCACAAGTTTGATCTCATGTATGCCAGACACGTATTCGTTTTCATCAGTACATGGGTGAGGGGATGGATGAAAGAGTATAAGTAAAGGCTTTAAGATTTTTTTTTTTTTTCTGAGATGGAGTCTCGCTCTGTCACCCAGGCTAGAGTGCAGTGGCACAATCTTGGCTCACTGCAACCTCCACCTCTCAGGTTCAAGTGATTCTCCTGCCTCAGCCTCCCAAGTAGCTGGGATTACAGGCACATGCCACTATGCCTGGCATTTTTGTATTTTTAGTAGAGACAGGATTTCACCATGTTGGCTAGGCTGGTCTCGAACTCCTGACATCAAGTGATCCGCCCACCTCAGCCTCCCAAAGTGCTGGGATTACAGGTGTGAGTCACCACGCCTGGCAGCTTTAAGATTTTTAATAAGGAGAAGAATCTAGAAAAAGCATTCAAGATTAAGAGTCAAATTATGCTCCTTACCCTGCTACCAAATAACTTTTGGTGCCTGAAAAAAGTCATCCAACTATTTTTGTTCACACCAAGAAATCTACAATCAGGAAAAGGGAAGGAAATGACTGGCTGACGGGCTTGTCCTCCAGCATTGGTCTTGAAGATAAAAGCTTTGGATTTTTTTAAAATAATATCAACTTTTATTTTAGATTCAGGGTGCACATGTGCAGGTTTGTTACATGGCATATCGCATGATGCTGAGGTTTGGGGCACGAATGATCCTATTACCTAGATACTGAGCATAGTACCCAACAGTTTTTCACCCCTTGTCCCCTTCTTCCCCGCCTCCTTCTAGTAGTCCCCAGTATCTATTGTCTCCATCTTTATGTCCATGAGCACCCAATGTTTAGCTCCCACTTATAAGTGAGAATATTCAGTATTTTGTTTTCTGTTCTGGCATTAATTCACTTGGGATAATGGCCTCCAGCTGCATCCATGTTGCTGCAAAGGACATGATTTCATTCTTTTTCATGGCTGTGCAAAGCTTTGGATTCTAATCCTAATGTCACCATTAACTGATTTTGTGAGTTTGAGCACATCGTGTCATTGCCCTGGGTATTGATAAAATTAAGTCAGTGACATTGAACCTGCGTATCTCAGATAAATGATGGTGAAGCAAGTGAGAAAAGAAATGTGAAAATGCTTTGAGAAGTTTAAGTTTCTGAGTACATGCACGATATTGTTACTAGTAGTAGTAAATGTCAAAGTTTCACATTTGCCTGAATAAGAGAGAGAATATTTCCTTCATCATGGCCTGGATGGATATGGCCTGGAAATCACGGTAAGGTCATTACTCTTCTTCTTCTCCTTCTTCTTCTTCTTCTTTCTTTCTTCCCCCTCCTCCTCCTCCCCCTCCTCCTCCTCTTCTCCTCCTCCTCCTCCTCTTCTCCTCCTTCTCCTCTTCTTCTTCTTCTTCTTCTTTTTTTTGACAGGGTCTTTGTCACCCAGGCGGGAGTGCAGTAGCACAGTCACAGCTCTCTGCAGCCTCAACCTCCCAGGCTCAAGTGATCCTCCAGTCTCCTCCTCCAGTTCTTAAAAATGGAGAAAAACTAACCCTATTCATTTACTTAACAATGTTTTTTGATGCCGAGGACTTTCTATTTTTAATAAGGTATAATTTATAATTTTTGTATTTGATTTTTGTCTTTTTAAAACTGTCTTTATCTCCTGCCTGAAAGAGCTTTACCTACCCTGTGTTCTTAGAGATACAGTCTCTTTTTTACTTCTAGAAATGTGTAATTTTTGCTTTTACTCTAGATCTGCAGCCAGTTTGGAATTATTATTTTTTATGTGAAATATTGGTGCCATAAATTTTACTCAGATAGCCAATTGCTCCAGACCAACTATGGCACACACAAAATTCACAGAATCACCTTATGTATGTGTTGAAAATTGACTGACCATATATGCGTGGATCTATTTCAGGACTCTATTTGTTGCATTGGTCTACAAATAGACCAATAATCTGGTTTATCCTAATACTGGTAATTTCTGTATTTTCTCAGACCTGGGTGACAGAGTGAAGCCTCATGTAAAGAAAAAGAAAGAAGGGAAGAAAGAAAGAAAAATGATTGGGGTGGGTGAAAGTAGGGAAAGAAATTGGCAAAGTGAGAAGGTTTAGTAAGAAAAACAGAAAGAAGGGAAATGCAGAAAGGCTCACAGTTTCAACCATGGTCAAGTTAAGGTGAAGCAGTCAACTAATGAACAAGAAAACATTTATTGACTCTTTTACTAAATGGCCCTGAAATGTTTTAGTTAAGCTATTTCTGCAATGGCTGTCATACCTCACCCCTCAGGAGCATAGATTAGAGACATTCAGGAACCACCATTAAGGTCACTTTGGTGCAAGAGGAGCCTCCAAACCAACGGGCAGGACCACAGTGGGATGGAAGGCCATGTGGAGTGTGAGGACGCAGCATCTCAAGAGCCCAGCCCTAGAGACTGCCACTGTGTCCGTGTTGCCTTTATCCCATCTCACCAAGCTCCTCCTAGAGCATCGGAGAAGGCCAACAATACTCCAGTCATTCCTCCTGACTCTAGATTTTCAGACAATTCCACCATACTGGTGTTTAGGTAAAAGGAGGGAGGTGCACATAAGCAGGAAAGTAGTCTAACAATGTAGGGGACTTGAAAACCTCCAAGACCAGCCTGGCCAACATGGTAAAACCCTGTCTTTACTAAAAACACAAAATTAGCTAGGCATGGTGGCGCATGCCTGTAATTCCAGCTACTTGGGAGGCTGAGGCAGGAGAATCACTTGAACCCAGGAGGCGGAGGTTGCAGTGAGCCGAGATTGCACCATTGCACTCCAGCCTAGGCACCAGAGCGAGACTCCATTTCAAAAAAAAAAGAAGAAAAAGAGGAAGAAAAAGTAGCTAACTTTTTTCCCCCCCTAAAATAGGGTCTCACACTCTGTCACCCAGACTGGAGTGCAATGGCAGGATCACAGCTCACTGCAGTCTTGACCTTCCAGGCTCAGGTAATTCTCCCACCTCAGCTTCCCAAGTAGCTGGGACTACAGGCATGTGCAACCATGCCTGGCTACTTTTTTGTAGAGACAAGGTTTTGCCATGTGTCCCAGGCCGTTCTCAAACTCCTGAACTCAAGGAATCCTCCCACCTCAGCTTCCCAAAGTGCTGAGATTACAGTTGTGAGCCACTGCGCCCAGTCTTTTTTTCTTTCCTTTGAGCTAACAGTTTTTCAAGTACCTATTATATGCCAGGCAATAAGCGAAACCTTTTGCATTCTTTGTGTAATTCAAAATCTCTACAACTAGCCAGGCATGGTGTGGTGTGCCTGTAGTCCTAGTTACCCAGGATACTAAGGTGGGGGAATCACTTGAGCCCAGGAAGTCTCAAGGCTGCAGTGAGTCATGATCACACCACTGCACTCCAGCCTGGGTGACTGAGCAAGGCTCTGTCTCAAAACAAACCCCAAAAAACTGGTTAGGCGCAGTGGCTCACGCTTGTAATCCCAGCACTTTGGGAGGCCAAGGTGGGCAGATCACAAGGTCAGGAGATCGAGAACATCTTGGCCAACATGGTGAAACCCCGCCTCTACAAAAATACAAAAAAAAAAAAAAAAAAAAAAAAACAATTAGCCGGCCATGGTGATGCGTCCCTGTAGTCCCAGCTACCCTGGGGGCTGAGGCAGGAGAATCGCTTGAACCCAGGAGGCGGAGGTTGCAGTGAGCCGAGTGCCACTGCACTCCAGCCTGGGCAACAAGAGGAAAACTCTGTTTCAAAAAAAAAAAACACACACCTCTAAATCATAGTGTTTACTTGCTCAATATATAGATGAAGAAAATAAGGTCAAAAGGATTCAGTGAGTTCTAGAAATTCTCAGTTTGTAATGGCAGCGATAGGATTCTAATTCAGATCATCTGACCCCCAAACCAGCTTTGGCCACACTTCACACTGCAGAGACTGAGTGAGCTACATTTCCCCGAAATTGTTCCCAGTAACTGTTGAATGCCTTGTATCATTGCCATCCATCCTTACGACTCCTTATTAGTTCACTGATGGGTCTCATTCTCACCAATGATTACTTTAAGTATGTCAGCATTAAAATAACTTCTCTCCTTTCAGTAACCTTTCACCTTTCTTGGTCATCTATATCTAACTAGCCCAACAACTGGGTTTTAACCTCTATAGCAGAGAGCCTTTCAGAGAGAGATTCAATAGATACCTTTTTATGAAAGCTTGGCAGATATTTAATTGGGCGCACAAGTATTTCATACTTGAAGAAAGTGGTTCATTGACAAATAATAGCAGCAATAAATATTTGTTGAATGATTGAACTTTTAATAATTAAACAGATCCTCTCTCAGAAACACTCTTATGTTAAGCTACTTTCCAAGAGGCTATAAAAATGAGAAAGGTGTAGAAAGACATAAATTAAACTTTTTATTTATTCATTTTCATTTATGCCTTCCACAAATATTTATTAAGTGCCTTTTCCAGTCAGTACCAGACACTGTACTAATTTTACTCATAGGGGTCTGCTGGTTGTCTATTGCTATGTAAAAATTAACCAAAAGTTTGGCAAGTTAAAACAACAAACATTTATTTTCTCACGGTTCCTGAGGGTCAGACATCTGAGAATGACGTAGCTGGGTGACTTCCGTTCAGGGTCTCTCCGGAGGTTGCAGTCGAGCTGCTGGGTGGAGCCGAGGTGATCTCAAGAGTTGACTGCGGTAGAAGAACCTGGTTCCAAGCTCACTCTCACAGTTGGCAGGCCTCTGTTCCTTGCTGGTAATTGGCAGAGACTTCAGTTTCTCACCATGTGGGTCTTTCTGTAAGGCTTCCCGGAGCCAGCCATCCAAGACAGGAAGAAAGAGAAAGAGCATGCACCCTCGCCAGAGCCAGAATGGACGTTTTTATTACCTACGCAACCTCCAAAGTTGTACGGCGTCGCTTCCGGTTCTTAGGCTCCACCTCTTGAAATAGGGAGAATCAGAGAATTAGTGGATACAATTTTTTAACTACCAAGAGGAAGACAGACCCGGTGGCTCATGCCTGTAATCCCAGCACTTTGGGAGGCCTAGGCAGGAGGATTGCTTGACGCCAACAGTTTGAGACCAACTTGGGCAACGTAGTAAAACCTCATCTCTATTAAAAATTTAAAAATTAGTCGGGCACAGTGGTATATGCCTGTAGTCCTAGCTACTCGGGAGGATCTTCTGAGCCCAAGAGTTCAAGATTGCAATGAGCTATGATTGCACTACTGCACTCCAGCCTGGCAGACAGAGCAAGACTCTGTCTCAAAAAATGAATTATATATTTAAAAAAAAAAAAAAAAACTATGGAGGGAAGGTTGATTAGAAGGGGAAACTCTTAAATATTATTCACATACTTTGTAATATTTTAACCAAGTATAATTAACATATGTAATTTTGTAACCTAATTTTCCATTAATAGACAGTATATAGCTGTATACTTAGGATGAGAAAGGAGATAATTAGACATGGGTCAGGGATGGGTTGATCTTCCTCTCCTTTCTCACCCTCTCCATAGGAGGCCAAGAAAGCTTCAATCTCTCATGGTGATCTTTGTAATCTTTTGATAAGGGTTGCTGTTTTCCATTCCAATGTCAAGGTATCGCAAAGACACAAAATTCCAGCAAGATTGCCTACCTCAGTAGTGCAGAGAGAGTGGAGGAAAAAAGATGATACAGAAAAGGCCATCAAAATGATTCTCAGGGAACCTAGAAACTGCCATATAAATGTATTTCCCAATGAATTTTAACATCCAAATTCATTTAACTTTTAAAGGTCTGACTGTATTTTGACCTGCTGAACTGTTTCGCAGATTCAAATTTCCATCATTGTCCTTTACATTAAATAATGAATTCTGAAGCAGAATTTCCATCTGTCAGTTTAGAGAATGCAGCATCTCATCTCTGTATTGAAATCAAGTCCCTCTCACCTTTCAACAGCCAAGAACCACTTCATCGTCAGCAATGTGCAAAGCCACAAATCAATTAAACTTACCTCGAGTTTATGAGTACCCATGAATTGCACTTACAATGGTTGTACAAAAGGATTATGGTAGTGCCGGGTTCTCAACAAAGGCTCGCAAGTCAGGTAAGGGCACATCTGGGGTCAGTGATACTTTCCTATTTATCCTGTCTGTGACTCAAGCGGAGTTCTTCAGTTTTTTTTTCAGGCCCACTGCCACATCAACATTGCAATATTCCTTGTTGCTTTATTTAAATCTAGGAAGAAACCCGCATGCAGGTTTTTGAAGAGCCACATGTGGCTAAGAAAGCCTGAGGTTGGAAAGCGGCCCTGTAATCCCCTCACAGGGGTGGAGAGGAAACAGCTCCAGAGAGTGTTCCAAATACACACCAATGCCCCTTCGAGCTACACTTTGCATTTCGTTTTCTGCTTTAAAATCTCTATTGGCTTCACATCTGAGAAGGCTTAAGAACGTAATTTATTCCATATAAGGTTCCCCGTAATTTATGCTCACTAAATTGGCAACATAGGAAGAATTTTTTCATTGACTACCATGGAAGATTACTGAAGGCCATCTTGTGCAAGTAAAGACAGTTCAAGCAGCCACACGTCACACAAAAGGAAGTTTCCTGCCATCCTGTGTGTAAAATGAAACTAATTTGTATCTTTTGAATTTGTAAATGTATAACTTTAGTTTTTACACAATTGCCCATTCACACAAAATTCTTCTCTAGACAGTCAAACTCCGGGATACACTTCACCTTTTATAGGCCCTCTTTCTCAAAGCTGGGTAAATCCAAGAAAACCTGAGGTCTATAATTCACTCTACTTCTGTATTTGTTTTTTCAGTTTAATATTTACCAAGGTAGTAGCTCACTGCTTAAAATGCTGACTTTCTTGACAGGTAAATATTAACTCTTTGTTCTCAGCTTTATCTTTCTTAGCAAGTGATGGAATAGTACCAGTTCTTCCATCGTTTTGTCCCTCGATGGAAAACAGATTGAATCTGTGTGCACAGGGCCAAGTTCTATGGTTGCAAAGTAGGAACTGTGTTCCATTATTCAGGTACAAACTCACAAACATCTAGATATTTATAGCTTTTATGATTAATGGATGTTTCATTTTCCTCTCTTTTTGTTTTTGTATCCAATAAATACAGCTATGGGTTGAAGGATGGTATTTGTAATTATTCCACAATGAAATAACAGAACTTCCATCCTTATTATTCCTTAGGAACGTTTGCATTGAGATTATTAAGTTGATGTATTAAGTTGTAATAATTATTTAGATTCCTAGGTATAGACATCTGTGCATGAACATAATTCTCCAAGGTGGCAGAGGGTACTATATTGGCTTCATATTAGAATCATGAAAGTGAAGTTGTCAGCCAGGCACAGTGGCTCATGCCTGTAATCCCAACATTTTGGGAGGCTGAAGCAGGAGGATTGTTTGAGCACAGAAGTTCTAGACCAACCTGGACAACATAATAAGACCCCATCTCAACAAAAAATTAAAAATTAACTGGGTATGGTAACAAGCACCTATAGTAACAGCTACTCAGGAGGCTGAGCTGGGAGGATCACTTGAGCCCAGGAGGTCAGGGGTACAGTGAGCTATAATCTGGCCACTGCATTCCAGTATGGGCAATGGAGCAAGACCCTGTCTCAAAAAGCGAAAGAAAGAGAAAGATTAGTCATTTTTCAAAAAGAAATTTTAGAGATGGGGTCTCACTATGTTGCCCAGCCTGGACTTGAAGTGCTGAGTTCAAATGATCCTCCCACCCCAACCTTCTGAGTAACTAGGACTACAGGCAAATGCCATGGTTCCCAGGTAATCCATTTATTTATCTATCTATTTATGTATTTATTTAGAGATGGAGTTTCACTCTTGTTGCCCAGGCTGGAGAGCAATGGCGCAATCTCGGCTCACCACTGCCCTCACCTCCCAGGTTCAAGCGATTCTCCTGCCTCAGCCTCCCAAGTAGCTGGGATTACAGGCATGTGGCACCACGCCCGGCTAATTTTGTATTCTTAGTAGAAATGGGGTTTCTCCATGTTGGTCAGGCTGGTCTCAAACTCCCGACCTCAGGTGATCCACCCACCTCGGCCTCCTAAAGTGGTGGGATTACAGGTGTGAGCCACCTCATGTGGCAGTAATCCATTTTTATATACTTGTCACCCAGTACAGGAGGATTGCCAATTGACCGAAAGCTAGATTTCCCATCTTTTGCATTTTTGTCATTTAATCTGATCTGAGTCGCTTATAACAGGCTCTCAGGAGTCATATTTTAGTATTGATAATAAGAGAGTTTGATTCTGTCCTTGTTACTGGAGTCCCATAACCCTCAAAATTTGGCCTGTCTTTGAGTCAGTCATCTGCTGGTGACTGGATGATATTTGTATAGTACCCAGTTGTCTGGATACGAAGACACAAGCCAGCATCTCTGAAATGATTATCAAGGCTAACATGGTCTTTTCAACTCAAAGCAAACAAAAGCTATAAATTTCTTTACTGAAAATGTTTACTGCTCCCTAGAGCTATGAACAGCAGTAAACATAGTACTCAAAAATGTATCCCATTTCACTTGTGAAGTCCTTTGCAATCTGAATTCTTAAAGGAGAAATCACAAGAGAGAGAAAGTGGTGAGGAGAATTTTTTTAAAGAAGAATATATTTAGAAAAGAAGAATAAGAAGATGTCTTGCCACTGAGCCAGTGGGAATTTGAAATTACTCCAAGCCAGGGAGCCAATAGAGTGTCTAAAACATAAGGTAGAATTCAGAGGGAGCTGATCGTGTTTTGATCTCATGTAATGCTTTTCTTCAAGCTTGCTTCCGAGATCTAATTGGTGTCTACCTCGGAAAATGTTAACTAATGCAGAGCTATGGTGAAAACAAGAGCATCAGAACTTCTTGGATGAATTCCTCTACCTACGTAGATCTTGACCTTTCCCTGGGACAGTAACCATAAGATCCTAACTATTAAGAAACCAGGTTACTGCCATTCCCTAAGTTATCCAAACGTTACATGGAAGCTATGGGGCAAAGAAAGAGTGCAGCGGTGCAATCATGGCTCAGTGCAGCCTGCAACTCCCCAGCCTCAGGTGATTCTCTCACCTCAGCCTCCCGAGTAGCGGGGACTGCACGTGCATGCCACCATGCCCTGTTAATCTTTGTATTTTTTTGTAGAGGTGGGGTTTCATCATGTTGCCCAGGCTGACCTTGAACTCCTGGGCTCAAACAATCCTTCCACCTTGGTCTCCCAAAGTGTTGGGATTACAGGCATGAGCCACCTAGCAAGGTCAGATACTGTCTTCTTAACCCACTCTTTAGTTCAACTAAGAAAGTAACTTGACTCATGCTCAGACTATACATAAAATGACAAATAACAATTACAAGAAGAAAACATACGCACAAAGGTTACGTTACAGCCCTGTGAGATTCTATCATGGCTCTGAACTGTAGAACAACCAATACAAAGAGAATGATTGAGACTTTACTATCACTCCGAGAAGTGACTCACGCAACAAATGTGACAACATTGATTTACAGCCTCTTGGACAGTGATTTTCACATTGGGTACTCTTGAGTTTCTTGGAGGTGACTGTCCAAGGTCCAGGGAGAGTATAAAGTTTAACATCTGTATCCAGGCCGTTCGGTTCTGCCAGGTTGGTCCCACCATAAATAAGAGCCAGCTGGACAATGGCTACTTTATGTAA
Source organism: Aotus nancymaae (assembly GCF_030222135.1). Classification (NCBI taxonomy): domain Eukaryota; kingdom Metazoa; phylum Chordata; class Mammalia; order Primates; family Aotidae; genus Aotus; species Aotus nancymaae. The sequence goes on from NW_026988425.1 coordinate 114,540,186, forward strand.
TCCCAATTAAAAACCCCGAATGCAAACATAAAAAGATATTCAGATTCTTCAGCTATCACTAACACAAATTAAAAATCAATATTCTAAACTTGCATCATGCATTCATTCATAACGTACTGAGCTCTTGTGTGCCTGGCACTATTCCAGGGGCTGGGAACATAAGTGAATCAGCCGTACTCCCAACCTCTAGGGAGCTTCCAGCCCGGAGGGACAGAGAGACACATAGGGAACTAAGCAAAACGGCATGTTGTATCTGTTCTGATCGGCACAAGTGCCGAGGAGGAGGCCAGAGGTACCAACACTTCTGGCATTTGTGCAAAGTTAGGAATACATTCTGGCAGGATTTTTTTTTTTTTTTTTGCCATAGCTCTCCATATACTAATCTTCTCTGATCAACCTTGTCTACCTTTATTGTCCTTCTCTCTGCCTAAAGCCTTCAGGTAAATCCCCAGGACACAAAGAGCTGAATCTACTCCCTCTAAATGGAAATCTAAATTTGACAAAAAGAAACTCTATCTTCTTAGAAACTGTTTCAAATCCACTTCTCTCTACATTCCCCATGAAACATGACAGGGATAAGACACACCCTAATGAAGAACAATGTGACAGAACTGATAGGATGGCTCACACCTGTAATCCCAACACTTTGGGAGGCCTAGGTGGGAGGATCACTTGAGGCCAGTTGTTCAAGACCAGCCTCGGCAACATAGTAAGATCTTGTCTCTACAAAAAATAAAAATAAAATAAATTAGCCAGGCATGATGGTGTGTGCCTGTAGTCCCACCTACTGGGGAAACCAAGGCAGTCCAGGGATCTCTTGAGCCCAGGGGTTTGAGACTACAGTGAGCTATGATCATGCCACTGCACTCCATTCTGAGCAACAAAGTGAGACTCTGTGGAGGGGGAAAAAAATCTATAAAGAACAATGTGAGAAACCTATAGCTTATTTATACAAATTCCAGTATATTTGATTATCCCCCTGAAGAGAAATAAGAACATGGTCTGGGCTGGGCCCAGTGGCTCACTCCTGTAATCCTAGCACTTTGGGAGGCCAAGGCGGGCAGATCACTTGAGGTCAGGAGTTCGAGACCAGCCTGTTCAACATGGTGAAACCCCGTCTTTACTAAAAATACAAAAATTAGCTAAGCATAGTGACGGGAGCCTGTAATCCCAGCTAACTTGGGAAGCTGAGACAGGAGAATCACTTGAACCCAGGAGGCGGAGGTTGCAATAAGCTAAGATCACACCACTGCACTCCAGCCTGAGCAACAAAGAGCAAAAGAGCAAAACTCCATCTCAAAAAAAAAAAAAAACGGTCTGACCTCCTCCACCTTTGCTTTGTGCTTCCCTCCAGTGGAATTGCCATCTGTCTCTTGTCTCACCCTTGCTCTGCTCCTACCTTGCCTGTCCTCTGAGGCCTAAGTCAAAATCGTCTGCACTGTGAAGTCTTTCCCGGGCAGTTATTGATGGCAGGAGTGATCACGCTATCAAACTTCCAAAGCTCTATGTACCAATTACCAGGGTGTATTATATTAAATCATATCAGTTTTCTTGCCTCTCCCTCACTGACCGAAAAACTGCTGGAGGACAGGGACTGTGACTTATCAACCTTTGTATCCACAAGTGCCTGGTGCCATGCTGGCCACATCTTGCCTGCTTAATAAGTGGATGTTAAATAAATGCACAAATAAGCAAGTTTCCATTTGTATAGGAGAAGAATCTTTCTTCACCTACTAGATTCCTGCACTCTGCATGCTACATGCTTGGACTCTTGGCTCCACCCACATTTCCACCTCCTCCAAATTTCCCATGATTCACTTCCCAGGCCAGGAAGCTGTAAATCTGGAATAGGCCTGGGGTATAACCAGGTAGACACCGCTGATCTTGACTTTGAATATTCCTCTAGGACAGGCTGACCATCTCCAGATGGTCACACACTTGAATGGCCATATGAGTAACACACCCTTAAATGGTTTACTTTTACAAGCTGAAGATTTGAATACTATCTCTCTGTTGCTTTGAATCAACAAAATAATAACTAGGTACAATGTTTTCTGCTTCACAGTGGCCTTAGGATATTAGATGCTTAGCCTCATGGAGAAGTAACTTTTGCTTGCATCCAGCCACCAAATTTGAATCTGAGTCACCAGTTTACTTTGTTTTCGATTTTCCCTTCAGTTTGGCTGAATGTGTACTTTCAGGTGGCTTCCAGTACCCTGCTGACCAAAACCAAGAAAGCTGCAGTCGTCTCGACTTTGTGAACCAAGCTCCAAAAGTCTGGTTTGTATCAATAGGCACTGTTAGAACCAGCCTGAGACAGCTACCCAGAGAACAAGGCGCTGACTCCTTAGCATCCTGGCATCCATGTAGGTCTGTCTGAGCAGTAGCATGCCTGTGAGGAGCATGCAAAACTCCTTCTCACAGAAGAGAAAAGGATTCCAAACAGGCAGCAAAACAGGAAAGAAAACAGGCAGCCTTCTGAACATTTGTGAAAAACGATGCACGTGGCATTACACCTGAGACAGAAAAAGCATTTGAATCTTTCAAGGCAATGAAAATTTTGAAGACAGACTTATGGAATGAAGAGTTGAGGCGATTTGAGGTGGGAGAGGGAATACAACTATCTTCTCATTTCTTGCCTTTCAATCCACCTAATCCCCAACAAAAGAATGTATTTTTGAAACAAGAAATGTCTTTGCATATAGCCTTCCCACAAACTTGATTGAAATGTAAAACTTTGTGACATGGATTTTTTTTTTTTTTTTTTTTTTTTTAGACAGAGGCTCTCTCTGTTACCCAGGCTGGAATGCAGTGACAAGATCTCAGTTCACTGAAACTTCTGCCTCCCAGGTTCAAGTGATTCTTATGCCTCAGCCTCCTGAGTAGCTGGGACTACAGGTGCACAACCACTACGCTTGGCTAATTTTTGTATTTTTAGTAGATACAGGTTTTTACCACGTTGGCCAGGTTGGTCTCAAACTCCTGACCTCAGGTGATCTGCCCACCTCAGCCTCCCAAAGTGCTGGGATCACAGGTGTGAACCACTGCACCCGGCCTGTGATATAGATTTTATGATCAGAAACTCTGTGGTTAGATGGCCTTGATTCAAACCTTGTCTCTGCTACTGACTAGCTGTGTATGACTATGGGCATGAGTTGACTTTTCTGTGCCTCAGTGTTGTTCACATCTATAAAATGGGGATAATATAACTAATTCTGTCATATGCAGTTGCAAGAGTTAAATTATATGACAAATAAATAAAGTAGGAGCATGCCTGGATCACACAGCTAAGAGGTTTTTCAGATTAGAGGTAATACTTGATGCTATAGGTTTTAATATGAGAAGTGATAGGGTACAGATAGAATCGGCCTGATATGGTTCACGTGCTTCCAACTGCTTTGCCTGGCTCTACATGGCTCATATCAGGATAGCCATGGGTTTTGTTTGTTATTCGAATGAATATATATATATATGCTAAGACACACTTGTAGGGTATTTTTAAAATATATATGTGTGTGTGTAATATATGGAAAATATAAAGATATAGATATATAGAGTTCAGTCCGGGACCAGAGCTGGTGGCTAGAAGGCCCAGCCCTGTCCCATCCAGGCCTGGCCTGTTCCTAGCTGACGGGGCTTGGTCTCTTAACCTCACTGAGCCTCAGTTACCCCAGCAGCAAAAAGTTGACTATAGTAGTATTTCTGTCTTATAAGTGTTGTGAAGCTGTAAAAGAGATAAAGCAGGTAAGTGGCTTAGCATTTTACACACTTGTAGGGTACTATGTGTATGTGTCTGTGTGTGTGCATGTATGTGGTGGCTTCACATTTTACACACTTGTAGGGTATTATGTGTGTGTGTCTGTGTGTGTGCATGTATGTGGTGGCTTAGCATTTTACACACTTGTAGGTTATTATATGTATGTGTGTGTATATATAATATAGAGATAGAGATAGAGAGACAGTATTTTCTTAAATTCACTAAACATGGACCTCCTTAGCCTAAGAAGCCATCTTCATGAGAAAGATGAAAAAGGCAAAACTAAAAAACAGCAAAATCTTAGGGTGAACACCATCCACGCCAATTTTGTAGGATAATTAGTGGCTTTCTCTCCTTGCTACTACACAAATCTGTTGTTCCCCAAAAGGCTTAATCTGCTTTCCTAGCTGAAAAAAAAAAAAGTTGAAAAGTCTTTAATTCCTCCTAAAACTCCTGTGAAAAGAGCTTGAAAGTAGATTAAAAGGCAAAAGCAGAAAGATGTCCTCTTTGCCATTTGTCCCTCCATTGCCACCTGCAGACAGGTAGTTATAAATGGACAGTGCTGTGCCTCACCCTGAAAACATGTTTCCTTGGGTCCGCTAAGGAAAATGGGATGTCTTAAGACCAGGAAAATTCTCCCGTGTGTGTTTCCATCAGTGTCTCTCCCCATCATAACAGGGAGCCTGTTGGAGTGTTTGAAATGTGCTTGTTTCCATGGGGCAGATTGCACCATTAACCATCCACCAACCTGTGTTCATCTCCCAGGAGTAACATGTTGTCCCATATTATAGGTGCTTTCCTGTATCTTTCCCTCTCCCCCTCTTCCAAATGCAAGTGATCTTTTAATGGATTTTCACAAAGGTAAAATTTAATGGGGACACACTTGTTTAACGGGGACAAAGCACAGCAAGTACCCCTCGTTCATCTCTAAGATGCAAAAAGAACAAGGTCACACTGACTCAGTGCCCTAGAGGCAGCAGGTTGTGCCATGGAAAGGGATCACTTGCCCTCCTGCCTCCTACCTCTCAGCTGAGCGGTCGTGGCACTGGAGACTGCTAGGAAGCCTCAGCCTGGCTCCCTGGAGGCTGGGATAGCTCTCCTGGGATGAGCTCTGCTCTGACCCAGAGAGAAGCTCCATTTAGCCATCCAAACTGATGTCTCTCCTGAGTCCGGTCTGGGACCACAGCTGGCAACCAGAAGGGCCAGCCCTGTTCCGTCCAGGCCTGGCCTGTTCCTAGCTGGCTAAGTTTGGTTGGTCAGGGCTCTTAAATTCACTAAACATCCGTTTCCTCAGCAGCAAAAAGTTGACTTATAGTAGTATTTCTGTCTTGTAGGTGTTGTGAGGCTGTAAAACAGATAGGGCTGGGCGCGGTGGCTCACACCTGTAATCCCAGCACTTTGGGAGGCTGAGGCAGGCAGATCACAAGGTGAAGAGATAGAGACCATCCTGGCCAATCTGGTGAAACCACATCTTTACTAAAAACGCAAAAATTAGCTGCGCATGGTGGCACGTGTCTATAGTCTCATCTACTTGGGAGGCTGAGGTAGCAGAATCTCTTGAACCTGGGAGGTGGAGGTTGCAGTGAGCCGAGATGGCACCACTGCACTCCAGCCTGGTGATGGAGTGAGACTCCATCTCAAAAAAAAAAAAAAGAGAGAGAGAGAGAGAGATAAGGCGGGTAAGTAGCTTAGCTTTGAGCAGGGTTCCTGACTTACTCAGCTCTCCTTCTTTCTATTATTCTTTCTGTTCCAAACTAATTGTTGTAGCTGTTGACAACTTTGGTGGCAAACGTTAGGACTAGGGAAAACTCTGCAGAGGGAAGTCTAGAGATGGGAAGGTCAAAAATGGAAGGGCATGGATTCTCAGGACCTGGGGAGCAGAGATGAGCATCCGGGATAGATGGAGTAGTGCAGAGAGGTGGGAGCCCTGGCTGTGGCGCACAAGCCCAGCCTTGACTGAGATTCTGGGTGATGGGGTTCTCAGGTCAACCAGACCACCCCGGCCTTGCTATTGACCCAATGCGAGCTTGAGGCTTGGTCTTTGAGTCGTTAACGCACTAGGAAGCACTTTCTCCCTGGGGCATCTGCTAGTGCTCACTACATTTCAAAGAAGCAGCTGCCAGCCTGTCTCACCTCTCAGACACCTAGGTGCAAATGGAAGACTCTGTGGCTCCCCACAGAGAAAACAGAGTCCAGATGCATTTGGGTGGGACCCACTTTTCCTCTGCTCTCAACTGAGCCTTAAAGCACTCTACCTCCAACACGGCCTCAAGGCCTCCCCATCAAAGCCAGAGCTTTGCTTTCCTGAGTTCTTGCAGTGATTACCACCCTCTCCAACTCCACCTCCAACCTGTTCCACTCTGCAGGAAGCCAGGGAAGGACTCGCGAAGGGGAATCTTCCCACACCCCATCTTCCAGTCACACAGGAAAGGAACAGAACTTTGTTTTGCAGAAAAGTAGCTGTAGGTGTCTGGGAGTGGGCGCCTGGGGTTACAGCATGCCCTCCAGCTCTCAGGACCCAAGAGAAATGCTTCAGTTGCAGATGCCTCCAAGACCAAAGGGTTTTTTGGTTGCAAAAATAACCTTATGTCTAGCAAACCCTAAAGGAAGCTGAAGAATCCCCTGGGAAAAGAGACCAACTGGAGTCATATTGGAGTGTAATGGATGGCAACCCCTCCCCTCCACAACCATCTTCCACCCATCTCACTGGCCCTGGCATGCTGGGGCACACACACATGATAGGTGAATCCCAAACAACAGCCACAGGGCTTCCCCACCGGCTGCTGAGGGCTAGGCTCCAGGGCATTTCCTCCTCCCGAGAACTGTTTGTTCCTTCTCCCTGCCCTGCCATGGGATTGCAATCTCAACTCCCCTGGAGAGTACTTTTGAGACTCACTTATTTCTACCACGCACCTAGCAGGGGGTCCAGCTGGGTGTGAAAAACTGCCTTCTCCACCAGACCTGCGTGGGCAAGACTGAGCGCCCCCAAGTCCATGGAGTGCCCTCTGGGGCCAATGCACTCTTCTCAGCAGCACTCTGGACACCCTCCCAGCGCTGGTGAGGTGCATTTAACCTCTAACTCTTTCATTTCCTTTGCAGCTTTTTTTTTTTTTTTTGAGACGGAGTTTCACTCTTGTGGCCCAGGCTGGAGTGCAATGGTGCATTCTCGGCTCACTGCAATCTCTGCCTCTCAGGTTCAAGGGATTCTCCTGCCTCAGCCTCCCGAGAAGCTGGAATTACAGGTGCCTACCACCATGCCCAGCTAATTTTTTTTTTTTTACTAGAGATGGGGGTTTCACTAAATTGGCCAGGCTGGTCTCGAACTCCTGACCTCAGGTGATCCGCCCACCTCTTCCTAAAGTGCTGGGATTACAAGCGAGAGCCACGTTGCCTGGCCCTGCCTCACCTCCTTTACAGCCTCCTTTGCAGTCTTTTAAAGCTAGCCTTGAAGACCGTCCTTCGCCTCCCAGCCACTTCTTTCAGCCTGTTGAGCTCCTGGAGACTACCCCCAAGGCGGTGCTGAAATTTGGGAGCCCGTGGCTGTCCTGGGGCGCGTCAGGGTCTATGATTTGCTTTCTGTGCTTGTGGAGCTCCGTGGAGACCGAGAGGGGCCAGCCAGGGGCAAGGAGTATTAGAGAAAAGGACTGGGCCCTCTTGTCCAAACGAGAACACTGCTAGGGGTTAAAGGAGATGAGACAAAGGTGGGAGAGGTGAGCACAGGTTTGACTGGCCAAAGAAAGAGGTCAGAGGCTGTGTCTGAAAAACTGAGTTGGCGGATCCTGCAGCTCCCAGGTTCTTCCCTGGCTGGCAGAGCAGAAACCTGGGCTGGGGAGATGGATCCTAGCAGGGTGGGACGCCTGAGGCGGGGTCGGGGAGCACTGGACCGAATGTCTCATTCAGCAGGGAGCCCCAACCTCGGGCTTCTAGCTCCGGGCCAGGAAGCTCTCCTAGTTCCTTAAGGCGAGTTTGTTTCTGGAGAGGCCCCACCAAGGCAGGGCAAAGCGGGTGGGGAAGCTGGCTCTGTCCATCTACCCCCGCGGCCGGCAGCTTCCCTGCGTCCAAATCGACTGAGAGAGGGAGGGCAGGGCCCTTGGTCGCCACGCGCAGTTTACTCCTGACCACATATTGATTTTTTATGTATCTGCAATTTCAGGTCCTACCCCTATCCCTTATTCAGGCTTAGCTTTGGGTTCTGGCCCACTTAGGGTCCCTGGTACCCCCAGGCAAGCCCAGGGACACTGAATGCCAGGAACGAATTCCCCTGAAACCAAGCTCCTCGGGCCCCAGCCGAGGATCCACCGAGCCCTATGTCCCCATCCCCATGAGGCAGCTCTATCTAGCAGGCAACCAATGACTCCAGGAGGAGCAGAGGCAACTGCTGCTGGCCGCGCACGCAACTTTTTTTGAAACGCATTGCTGTCCCATTGCAAGGTGTTATAACAGCAATTCAATTACACTAAATGGCGCGCATCGTCCTCGCAGCTGGAAAGTCGGTAACTAACTGTGACAGAGCGGTGGAAAAGAATACGGCCAGACACACATGACTTTTATTTTCCCCCTTCCTTCTGAATTTTCCCCTTTCTGTCTTCGCTCCGTATTAACTGTGACTCTACCACAGGTTAATTAACTCCGAAGAGCTTAGTCTATCTGGGCAGAAACACACTGAGAAATTGGCAAGAGATCCTAAAAATGGAACGTGGCGTCTAAAAGATTGCCCGAAGTTCCTCGCGTTCCCTTCCGTGGCTAAAGCCCTTGCCTTCAAGGAACACAGCTTCAGTCCTCTGTGGCAAAGATTCCTGGGGGTGTGGTCATTCAGGCTTAGATCTGGGCTTAGATCATGAAGCTTCCTATGGGGAGATGGTGCCCACTTGGCGTGGTCTGCAGGCATCCAAGGAAAGGTCAAGCCTGCTCCTGATGTGTTTCCACTCCTAGTTCGTTGGCAGTAACTGGCCACTTGTGTTATAGTATGTGCATTTCATGGTAAACTTTAAGTAGTATTCCATTAAATTAATATCAACCAAAGGGGGGGAAAAGGGCAAAATGGAGATGGGGAGGTAGCGGCTGGCTTTCCAGAGTGGCACTAAATCATGACTGTACTCCACATTTTAAAATCCGGAGGGAAGGCTGGAGGAAGGGGAGAATCCCTCACAAGTCGGCCTCTGCCATCATTTAAATAAAGGTAAAATTAGCATTCGCTCCTTTGAAGTTAGAGTGAAGATGGCTTAAAAGAAGATTTTATTTAGTGGGTGTCATATCAAAACGAGAAGAAAGGCAATGCCTCGCCTAAAGTTTTTAGTTTCGTAATTTTTTTAAAAAAAATATTATTTTAGGAAAGGCCAAAATGGCAACTCAGGTGTCCCACTGCGTTCTCGCGGCCTCCCAGGGCGGCAGACCTCTCCCGACAGCCACGGAATGCTCAGTTTTCTCGCGCTAGGGGTAACACAGCCAGAAGATGCCTCCGGAGGTTCCTCTCTCCCGATTCTGCATTTGGCTAGGACTCCGAGTGTGTTTGTGTCTGACTCCCGGAGGGGGCAGGACCCAGGGCACCGCACTTGGGACCTGGCCTGGGCCACAGCTGCCCAGCCTCTAGCCCCGCTTGGCGGTCCACCTGCGCCTGGAGCGTTTCTTGCTACCAGTGGCGCCCCCCACAACCAGCGTGTAGGGTCAGGAGGGCAGAGCACAGGAGAAGAAGGTTGCACTCGGGGTGTCCCGACTCGGGGCCAGCCAGACAGAAGCGAGCTGGGGCTCAGCCCTGGATTTAGTTCCTGACCCGGAGCAGAGAGTGCGGCTACCGCCCCGCCCCCGGCGCACCAGAGACGCTCTGGCCCAGGCGCACCCAGAATAGTTAGGGTTGCTTTCGGCTTTGTTTGCTTTTAAATCTACAGGCGCCGTTTCATCTCAAGCTCTGCTCAGCCTCTGACCTCATGTTTGCAATTCTCCGCTGGACCCTGACTTTTTTTTTTTTTTTTTTTAATGGGGGCAGGCTAGCGCGCGAATGGGATGGAGAGAGAAATGTTACTCTCGAGTCTTCGGCTCCCTGGGCTGGCGATGGCACGAAAAGGGAACCCATCACTATAACCGGAGGTCGCCGGCAGCCTGTGATCTGGGGTTGCCGCCTTCGTCCCCGCCCCTGAAGTTCCTACGTAAGAAGTTTCAGAAAACACAACCCGCGCAGGTCCCTACCCGGGTCCAAGTTGCCTGGGTCTCGCCGCCCTTCGTGGCTGGAGGAAAACCCTGTTTTGTTGGGAAAGTAGGCGGCCCTCAGGACCGCTCGTTGTGTGTCTTTTTACCGAGGCTCCTGCCAGCTCTGCATTCTCACAAAGAGTTATCACAAGGCCTCCCACATCCACCAGAGGAGACCTGAATCCTTCTCCGGCCTAGTTCAGGGGACATCCCGGGCACTCAGCACGCCCGCAGTGGCGTGCATCCCAGGGAACCCGGGCCGGGCTGCGCGGCCTTCCTGCTGGGGCCAGTTCGCGGCTCGGGCTCCGAGGCGGCACAGTCCCCATTCGGCCGAGGGACCCTCCTACCTCTCCCTGCTCCCGTGCGGTCATCCTGCCGCCCGTTTTTCTCTTCTAGTGCTTCTCCTCGACACCAGGACGGGACCCATCGTATTCACTGCACAAAACCCCGCTTTTAAAGCCCGGTTAGGGGCGTCAATCTTTCGTAGGAGACTTAGAAAAAGCGAAATTGAGCGCCCGATGGGTAGCCCTTCCTCGAAGAGAAGGCTATCCTTCGTTTGTACCTCTGCTCAAGTGCATTAAAGTTACACTTAGGACCTGCTGTCTATTCCTTTACTGTGGACGGTATGGGGGGATGGAGAAGCCGATCTGAGGATCGTGGCTGCCCCGTTGACATTGGCTGCTTTCCTCCAAAGCTCCAGAGTGGGAATTTCTCCACCAGAATTGCAACTGTGGGTGTCTGGGATGTTTCTAAATGTGAGACTTGAGGTGCACCCACACTCCTCTCCACCTCCCCAGCCCTCTTCCTGGAGTCACCAAACTCAGGGTGCCAGGGCCAAGTTCTCCTCCCTGGCTTGGCATACCAGAGCTATTTGGGCCCCGTCCAGCCTGCCAAGCAGTTTTTGGGGTTCTGCCTCTGCCTCCAATTCCTAGGTGTTTGTAGTGACTGCCCCAGCCTGAAGAAGCTGGAAGAGTAAAAGCTTTGAACTTATAAATCCACTTAGAGCAACTATTACACTTTTCCCTTTCTGACCATGTGTGGAAACAACATATATTATCAACGATTTGAGTCTGTAATCCGGGAAACAGGAGACATTTTTTAATATAAGTGTCCTCTTTCTTCACTGTGGGGTCTCTCCTCAACAGAGATCCCCTAAGGTATGCACTTAAGGAGAGGTTTCAGGAATCCAGAATCTGTGCATGTTGGTTTGAAAGTGAATGAAACTCGATCATAATTCAAATTATTTCAAAAAAATACCTTGTTCATTTGTCTAAAACAGTCAGGTAAAAATTACAATCTACAAACTGATGCTAAATTGGTCCTTTTTCTGCTCACCCTAAAGTTGGCCAAGCCAATAGCAAATAGGTGTTCTCCAGTTGGTCTGCTGGCTGTCTTGCCAGCTCCTCTGCATCTACTCAGTCTGGTTCCATTCCAGAGTTCCTTAGTTTGATTTGGTCTTATAGAATCCCAGTGCCCAGGTTCTCTTATTTCTGACTCACCCTCCAGATCAATCACAGAGACAATTGATTTTTCTGTGTCCTGTTCAAACTGGAAAGTGCTGACATCTTGAGGGGTGGGCAATAATGCTCATAGAAGATCAGACAAACAGGCCAATGTCCAGGTTTGGGGATTAAAGTTGTGAGTGCACATATATGTTGAAGTGTATATGCATGTAATCACGTTCATACACCTGACTGTGTATACAAATGATAGTGTTGAAAAATTGAGACAAATTTTGTAATGCCAGAGTGTAAAGTGAGTGAGAAATTATCTTAATCTGGATAAATGAAGAGGTGAATCACACCTAAATGTCGAGGAGTAGATCATTAATTATGAAATCCGAGACTCTTTTGAGCATCCTATGCTTGCTAGAAATGAATCATCTTTTTTTTTTCTTTTTTATTGGAAATAAGACCCTAAATTCTTTTTGACTGAAAGGAAGTTACCAGACAAGATGCAATTTTCTCTTTCTTTTCTGACAACTCTGTCATCCAAAGGATCACAGCCATGTCAGGGTGTCTGTCTTGGAAAGAAAAAAAAAAGAGAGCGCGAGCTAGTGAGAGAAGCCCTGCAGCCCGTGGCCATCTTTGCATCAAAATTTTTCAGACCTCTATTTTTGATTGTGATTCCACTGATCTGAGTTTGAAATGCGAACGCAGTGAAGCCCCTAAGCCTTCAATCGTGTGAAATTTTCAAAAGATCTCTAGAAGCAATCTCAGGCTGCCTGACCCCTGACAGGCACCGATCTCTTTATTCCTCTCTCTGCCAGCACTTCATTTGTCGGAATATCTTTCAGATTTGCACCTCCAGATGACAAACCTGAGTGTTTATTATGTGTACATGAATCAGAAATCTTCAAGCCCGCACAAAAGCATCATTTTAAACATAATATTTAATTTCCCAGCCTAAGTGTCTGCTTCTTTATTTGCTTTTCATTAGCTTAAATATTTCTTCCAGGTCTCCGCATGTGTCACTTTGATATTTAGATGATTCTCTCTTTTAATCATCATTTCCCCCTTGAAAAATCCCCTGTTGCCCGCAACTACGGGGCTCACACGGCAACGTCACGGTGCGGCTGAGGGCGAGGACTCCTAGCTCGAAGCACAGCAGTTCTGGGAGTGCGGGGTGGGGGGCGCGTCTCCAGGCAAGGTAAGGGCCAGTAGAGTGCCAAAGAAAGACTTGCTTTTTAAGCCGGAGGCCAGGGCTGGGTCCAAGCCAATGACGACCCTCCCATCTCACTCCACCTTTCTCCTTCAGGCCTTTTTAATTCTATTACTTTTTATTTTTTTAAAACAAAACAAACCCTCAGGTGGCTTGAAAAAGTGCTGGGGGCAGACTTTAGCTGTTTGGAATGTGTCCCGCTGCAGGCCCTGTGAGCCTGGGCGCCAGGTTTAGACATTTCATCCGAACCAGTGAGACTCATTCCTGTCTCAGGACTTTTTCCGCTAGCTTTCTGTGGGTACCTAAATCCTGGGAGGGAGCTTGAGGGCACTTGAGGGAAATAGGATTGGGGGGGTGGTGCGCTTCTTGAAAGAAGGCTGCTTTGTTAAAATGCCCCATGCCAAATAATTCCAGAGACAAGACTTTGGGGTCGAGATGTCGCCCACCCCTCCCCCAACCTCAGCCCCAGATCGGGGCTTTAGATCCCAGCCCGGGCACACAGGTGGACCGAGTGGAGACAGAGGCGACTCCACCCCTGCAGAACCCAGAGGTGACTCGCCACTCTCAAGCACAGTCCCAGGTCGAGAGGTGGTGGGCTGAAGCCTGAACCCCTCCTCCCCTGTGTGTTTGGATGGGCCATGTTGCTATGATTAACTTATTAAACCCCCTGATAATTATTTTAATTTGACTCGAAAAAATACTTTGGGCGGCGTTGTGATGTGTTTGTATTTATCCATCCCCCTATAAAACCTGTGTTAAAACAAATGTTACTTTTCTCTCTCTGTACATAGACCCTCCCTTTTTGAAATAGACCGCAGGGACTGCCATTAGATCGAATGGCAAGTCTTTATGGAAAGTGTTTTGCATAATTACATACCAAAGCCAGAACAGTCACCTCCACATTTTATGGGTCACAAACCATCAACAATTGCCACATTATTGTCCACGAAACCTTAGTCCCTTCATTGATGGAGCGGACTCCACTGCCTAATCTAGAACGGGAGAGGATGGAAATTTCTTCTAATAAGAACCTGAGAAGATTATGTCCCCACTGACAACGTGTTTACATATAGTTATAAAGTTCAGAGGACCGGCCGGGAGAGGAAAGGAAATCGGACTAGGCCTGATTAAGAGCGGCGCATCGGTCTAATATAGATAGCGCATCAAAAGAAGCGGCTGAATGCCTCTCCCCTTTTCAGCTCCGACCCCTTTTCTACCTTTGTGATGCAGTAATTAAGATATTCTTATTTAGACAGACAGCTTCTCTGGTAACTGAATAATATTAGCTCCTTTGATGTCAAACTTTTGACAGTTATCACACCAGCACTGGGCAATTTAGCACAAATGCCCTCCTTAAAAAAAGAAAAAAAAATAGAAAATCCCCATCGGCTTTGAAGAAATCTAATAAGTGTGATCCTTATCACCAAATGATCTAAATCGCCGCGGACAGGCCGCCTAGCTATAAATTACATTCGCTTGTCCATAATGAAACCGAATTTGGGTTTTAGCTCATTGAGGCAGCATTGGTGGGAAGTGGGGCCGGAGCCCCACACTTTCAGCTCTCCCATTCCAGACCCCCAGAAGTGCTGCCCAGTGCGAGAGAAAAAACCCGCAGTCTACCCGGTCAGGGCAAGGATGGGGCAGAGGTGGGGGCAGGTACGGGCAGAGCCCACCACCCTTGCCCCAGCTCCGGAGAGTCCGGCAGGATCAGCCACCTACTCCCGGGATGAGCTATCGCTGTTGCTTTCAGAGCTTGGTCGCCAAATTTGGGATTTGCCAGATGGCAGGATTATCTTCGCGTCTGTTATATTATGTGTGTGGAGGGGGTGGAGAGCGAAGACAGGGAAGTCCAGAGACCGCGTTGGTTCCTTTAAAATACCCGCATGTTCCCTCTTTGCCCACTCCCGGGATGCCACCGCCGGGACCCTTACGGGCGTTCCTGGCACCTCGAAGCGGCCCCACAGCAGGCAGCAGGCGGAGCCTCCGCCACCCCTGCCCCTCGGTGCCGGCCCCCTGCCCGCATCTCTAGGCCTGGGGCTCTGTGCCCAGATGCGAGGAGCTGGGGTTTGAGAGTGGGAATGTGAGAACTTCCCCCAGAGGAGAAAGGGGGGAGGTATGAGAGTGGACCGGGAAGGGGCAAAGAAGGCGGGTTAAGAAGGACAGGACTGTGACGGTGGCACCTGGAAGGCATTGTCCTAGCGAGCGACACCTGTCAATCTCCGCTCCGGGGTCCCGGGGCCGGGGGCGGGGAGGCCGCGGGTCTCTGTGGTGATGTCATCTCAGAGTCCTTTCCTGGCTGAGGGCGGGAAGGCTGGGAGGGGCGCGGAGCTAGGAGAAGGATGGGGGAGGAAAAGAGAAAATAAACAGAAGTCTCTCTGACTCGCCACGTCTCTCTGTTCGCAATTTACATGGAAATCAATAATCCAACTTTAATGTTATTTCTAATCTTGATTGACCGTCTTGCCTTTCACTGGGGGAGGAGGAATAGGGTTGCTGCCTCGCATCCCACAACCCACAACCCACACAATCCTTGGGGAAGTTTTGTTGCCCCAAAGCCCAGAGGTGACCGACTCTTCTCCCGGCCCCAGCTCCCCTCTTTGCCTGGCGGTGGTTCCAAGTTTTAGGCTTAAAGAGGAAACACTTGGAGATGAGTTTTGAAAGTCTTTCGATCTTGCAGGGGGCAAGGAGGGGAGTCAATTAACGCTGGGCTTGCTCAGTGAGTGGGAGAAGGGGCCTCGGCGTGGGTGGGCGGGCCAGATCGAAGGCGGGGGTGCGCACAGTGCGGAAGGCTTGTGAGCCCGAGGCCCCTGTTTGGAGGCCCAGGCTCGGGGGAGGTGGTCTGCGGTGGCCTGGGCCGGGGTTGCGGGGCAGGGGTGTTGCTGAGGTACCCCAGGGAGTCCCCAGTGGTCCTGGAGAAATTCTGATCTCCCACCTACTGAGTCCCCACCCCCACCCCACAGTGCGCTACCGAACTCTCCCTCTTTCTATTCTTTTCGGCCCGAGCTAATTAGCAGCCTGCCAGCGGCCTGATTTATGGAAACGCTCGGGCGGGCGGAGACCCGCCGCTAGCCTAGCTGGGCTGCCTCGGGGTGGAGTGGAGGAGTCGTCTCGACCGGCCCCCTCCGTTGAGTTTCCGTGCTCGGGGTCGGAAAATGGATGTGACCAGTCCCCTACCGCCGTCACCCGGGCCGGTCCAGGAGACCCCCACGCCCTCGCTGCCGCAGCCTGGGGTGCGGGGAACCCGGGCGCCAGCGGGACGGGCGGAGGGAGCTGGCCAAGCAGCCTGCTGAGGACACCCGAGGCCGGCAGGTTTCAGCTCCAGCTAACCCCGAGGGCGGGCTGGATGCCAAGGGAGCCTGAGCCTCCTATGCCGGAGTTGGGCGCCTAGCTTCCTGCGTCCATGTCCCCAGAGAGGGGAAATCAGACCTGCAAGGGGAGGGGCGCTGCCTAAGATCGGCTTCACCTCTCCGCACCCCGCCAAAGCCGCAGAAAGTCACTAGGCGGGGTGGGGCCGAATGGAGCCACCGGCCCCGCTGGCCAGGGAATCGCTGGCCAGCGCGTGGGGGAGGGCGTGGTTCTCTTCACTTTCTCTGCGGTGCACTTTCTCCAGGGGCGCATCTTCAGAGGACTCCTCCGAGTCGGAGTCTTCCGCCAAGAGTTGGAGTTTCTCCGAGGCGAGTGCAGGTCACAGGCCATTTCTGGAACCACCCGACGGGGCATTTACCAGAAGACCAGGCACAGTCTCCTCGCCATCTTCGGGCTGCTTTGGACAGTCAAGGGGGAGAGGGGTCGAGGAGTATTTCCTCTTTCCCATTTGACCCCAGAAATGAGGATGGAGAGCGAGCGGAGTGGAGGAGCCAGGAAAGAAAGCGCGGCAGGACCTGTTGCTGGCGCTCAAGCAGCCTCGCTTCGGAGAATGTTGGACACCTTGATTTCTCCAAAGATCACTAGTGCTCTCCCCACCTCGCTGAGTCTTGGGGGAAACAGACTAACAGACAAAAAGGGCCAGAGGCCCGGGGAACTCTCCGCACCTTAGGCTTGGAGTGCAGACAGGGACGAGGTGGGGTGAAGTCACTGCGAAAAGGATAGGGTCCCTAGGACCGGCTATGATTGAAATTGTAGTTGCAGGGAACTGAGATCTCCAAAAGAATGTATAAAGTTTACTTCAAAACACCCAATCTGTTCATGTTTCTCAGAAGGCATTCTGGATGCCCTGACGGGGAGCACGTCGGGAATGCGACCCTTCTCTCCTCCCCGCCCCCACCAAGAACTTTAGACACCTGCTTTATTGTGACTTCAGCCCCCAGGAACCCAGGAACCCTCCTTCCTGGATTTCACTCACAGGAGAGAGTCATTTAATGTTACAGATAACTCAACCAGGGTCCAACCCACCCATCCCCGGGAAAATTGAGTCTGCTCATCTTCCTCACCCTGCTGCCACCATTTCTAAAGGGTTAGTAAGAGTTAGGGAGCCCTATAGGCCCTGGCCTTTCGCCAACCGACTAGGAGAAGGAAGTAGACACCCTCAGCCAGCCGGGGAGCTGGGCTGGGCGCCGATCTATATTTCCAGGTCCAGTCCCATGGGTGACAGTTTCTCTGAATTCCCAACTGTGTTAAGGGCTGGAGTCACCTGCTCAGACACGTCGCATGGGCCAAACCCATGAGCAAAGTCTGAGCGGAAATGGAGCCCTCCTCCCCCACACACCAAAATGTCGCCTTTGGGGCACTGCAGGCCCCAAGTCTGCATGTCACCTGAGGGCCACACTTCAGAGACAAGGCCTTGCTGGGTCCTGCCTCCTGGGAGGTGCTTGCCGACCAACTCCAGGTCCACATCCAGCACAGCAAATGCTGGCGGTTGGGTGCTCCAATAACATTCTTCATTCCTCTTTTTCAAAGTTGATTTATAGCAATCGACAGGTTAAAGCCTCATCTGACTTCATTACTTTTAAAAGCTGTCTATTTCACAACTGTCACTTTTCATCACTTAGCTCAAATAAATACTTGAAGAAATGAATTGGAAGAGACTTTCAGATCATGTTTATAATTCTTGGTGGCCGCGTTAACATTCCTAATGACCTGACACTTGAGTTTCTGCAGACTTCTAAATTGGGCCAAAAATTCCTCCATTTATACTAGAAAATTTCAAGGAAAGTGAGGTGGTCGGAAATTCGGCTCAAGGGAGAAGTGTAGTGGCTGCCTTCCGGCGGCTGCGAGGGCCCAGGCCCGAGACCCAGTGTCACAGAGAGGGGGAGAGCAAAAGGGGTCAGGGGATTCCCGTGGAACCAGCTGCTGACCGGAGGGCCCCAGCCTAGCAGCCGCGCCACCCGTCCGCGTTCCTCGGGTCCCGCTGACCAGGCTGCAAAACCACGAGAAAATTCATGCCAGAAGGAAACGCTGTTCATTGGGACTATTACTATTATTACTTCTATCCCTGTTTCAAAAATGATTTTAAAGGGCCCCCACAACCGAAGATTAGGAGTGGTGGAGTGAGAGCCATTTTTTCCCAGTCATCTTTGACTCAGAGCTTGTGAAACACCCAGGAAGAGCAGAAGCGTGGAAACGAAATCATACGCACTAAAGTCCGTTCAATAAATTGAAATAGTTTCTTCAATTTTGCTACCATTTGTCCAAGTCTTCTAGTATTACCAGCCGGTGGTAATACTTTCACTTTTTTTCTCTCTCTCTCACATACACACACATACAAACACACACACACACACACACCAGCTCTAAGAAATAGGGGGAAAGTACAGAAAAAATAAACGAAGGTAGAGGGAAGAATTAAAAAAACCTACAGAAAATAAAAGGAAAGGGAAGGGAAGAAAAAGGAAGTGAGGGAAAAGAAGAAAGCAAAGGAAAAACCAAAAACTGTGTTGTTTTTTTTTTCTTTTTTAGTTTGGGGACAACGATAGAACGCATTTTTTTTCTTTTCTTTTTTCTTTGAAAAAGAAAACAACAACAAAACCCTAAGCTGCGTCTGAGCTTGTGGTGGATTGGGCGCTTGGCTTGGTGCGCTCGGGGAAAGGCTGACTCCAGCGCGCCGCTCCCCGAGCCTGGGACCCGCAGCCCCAGCGTCGGCCCCGCCCGGGAACTTCGAAGATACCCGCGAGCGGCGGCGCGGAGAGTGTCCCGGCCTCGCCACCACCGCGCTCCCCGCCGCCGCCAGCGTTTCCCAGTCGTGGCCTCGGGCCTTCGCCCACACTGCTGACCGCTCGGCCTAGGAGGGTCTGAGCGCTCCCGACTTTCCACCCCGAGGGTTTAAGAACCCCGTGTTAACGTTGCTCGGTGGCCGCTGCCTCGCTGCGGGGACGCGGCGGCGGATGCGCTCGGTGGCGAAAACCCGGGCGCGCTGCCGTACCTTGGAGCGCCACCTCGCTGCGGAAACTGGAATGACGCCGCCAAGCCTCCCAGCCTGCTGCCGCCTAACTTGAACGTCACCCGGACTTTTTCCCTCATCGAAATCCTCAGAGAAGCCGTAACGCACAGGCCTTCTGACGGGTTCAAAACCATTATCTGTGACCAACAGATCCCACAGTGGCTGCATTGGGATGAAGGGAAAGTAACAGGAGAAGGAGAAAAATATAGAGGCATAATTTCACCACGTCTAAAGGAGTCACTCAAGCTGGGGAGCTGCTTTCCTAGAAACGATAAAATAAATGAGACATGGGCTTTAGGAAGCCACTAGTTCCGGCCGCCGTGTATTTCGGGTCATTCAGCTGAGGCCAATGCAGATACCTCCCACGAGGCGGTGCCTGTAAAGTTATCCCTTCTCAATTATGATTTCCACCAGAATTCATTCATTCTCGTCAGTCCAGCACTAGAAGGGCTCTGCAGTGCCAGTCGCCAGCCTGCTGAGACATCATGCTCACAGTTTTCGGTGTTGCTGACTAAATAACCACAAAATGTAGCCCCCAATATGTACACCTATCCGCAGGTGAAAGTAGCAACTGGCAAGAATTGCAAATTACACAGCCTTTCTTTCCAAGGTGCAACTGGGCACTTGACACTATTCAATCCAGTTGACAACTTAACAGGTTTGCCCCAATCTTACATCCACACGACAGTAAAATATACAGAAAATTTAACCCACTTATTTGGTGAGTCTTTGCTTCCATTTGTTTTCAAAGTGCACAGTCCTGGAGATGGGTGTTGTAAGTTAAAACAAATGTTTCATGCCAAACATGGTTTTAAAAGGAGAGCACCTCTCTCATGGACAAATGACGATTTCTATGGTTTCTTTGTTTTGATGGGAGGTACGAGATTTTTACCTAATGTAGTTTTGATTACAAATTTCATATCCTTTTTTGAAAGGAGTTCTGTGGATCCTACAAACGGTGAGAGCTGAACTGGAGACCGTAGGGTGGAGGTAGAGTTTATTTGGTGTTGTATAAGCCCCTGTATTTCCCTGCCTGAGTAATCCCAACATAGAGACTGTTTCTTGAAACTCGACAGCCTCTGAGTTAGCAGGGTGAGCCTCCAAAGGGCAGACAGGGGACAGAGTGAGTGCCCCTTGTCCCTGTAACCAGGGCTCCTCCTTGCTGATTAGGAGCTCTCAGATCTTGCTCAGAAATTACATGGCTGCACCAGGAAAATAGCCAGGTTGGATTTCTGGCTGGCTTGTCTCCTCTCCATCAGACTAGGAAAGATTCCTTTGAGACCACACAGGAGAGAGGCCCTAATTTCCTAGCAAGACTTGAATGAGCATCCCTAATAACTGCCAGCTAAGGAGGGGTGGCCCCAGCCCTGGGGGTCTTGGGGCCTGGGCATGGGGGTGGGGGTGGGGGTTGGTGCTAACCTGGAGAGAAGGCAGCTGATGGGAGATAATGGGAGCTCAGAGGGAATTTCCAAGAGCATCCTGGGGCCCCCTGAGGGCCAGCAGTGAGGAACTGGGAGAAAAACGGAGGAGAGGAAAGCATAGAAAATAACATGAATGTGCATGCCTACAGTTTGAAAAAGGTGTTCTAAACTGGAAAAGGTTTTGCTTCTTTCTCTCTCCCACCCCCTTCTTCCCTCCCTTCATTTATCTCTCCTCCACCTCTTCCTCTTCTCACATTCAGGTTTTCTGGGTTTTTTTTCCCACCCAATAATGCCTGGAGATGAAAAATGATTTTTATTGCTATTACACTTCTTACCGCAAGATGCACTGCAAGGCGGCAGAGTTTGTATTACAACTATGTCACAATGTTTCACTCATGCAAAACATGTAGCCAGAGGGTGTTGCTAATGACTCCTGGATTAGAGTGAGATTGAGACTGGGAGAAAAAGAAAAAAGAGAACAGGAGACAGAGGAAGGGAGGAAAGAGAAGAATTTCATTAGAGAACGGGGAAAATCACTGTATAATCAGCTCTAATAATCTAATCAGGATATTTTCAAATGTCTAGGTTCTCTCCACGCTTAAGAGTGTGAGCTAGAGAGAGACCATTATCCTTTTAAACACCACAAAGGTTTTTTGCATGTTAATAACTATTAATTATGTTTACAGCCAGTTAAGTGAAGAACTCTCCTTTGGAAAGAAACTTCGGAAAACGCTTAATATCAGATTAAAGGCTTTTCCTGGAGCCAAGGTCGCTGGGAGGGAGGTGGGGGCCGGGTAATCACCCATGGGTGTGTGGAGCCCGAGGAGGCCAGCAGAGGCTCAACGCCCCCGCCCGTGATCATGCACACAAATGTGCAAACGCCTGTGACGGCCTGGTGGGGCCCAGGGTGCCCCATAGGACCCGTGGCGGAACCCCCAGGCGCAGCCAGCCGCCAAGGCTCGGCTTCCGATCGGTCTTAGCGAAAATGTCCCTTTGGGCTCCGAACTCCCCGGCGCCCTCCCCCACGAGACCAGCTCTATTTAGGGAAGCGGGAGGTTTCGCGGTTCCTACCGTGGCCCAGGCCGGTCCCACCGCCCAGCAGTCCGCTTCTGCCCCCAGGAGCACAGCAAGAAGGGCGTTCCCTCGGGGCTGCGGCCCTTTGAACCCGGGGAGCCCTTGGCTCCCGCCTGGAGGCCCGGAGCTTGCTCGGGGCCTGGCTGCGGAGCCGAGTGTGGGTGGCGGGTGGGGTTGAAGGGGAGTGGGGGAAGCTGGTGGGGATGGAGGGGCGGGGGCGGGAGCCGGGCGTTAAGCCTGAAAGCTTGGCTGTTTACCCAAACGATTTTCCTTTCAGACCCGAGACGCCAATGAGACAAGATCAAACTCCCCTTCTCGTAGTGCGTGGTGTGTGTGTGTGTGTGTGTGTGTGTGTCGCCTTTTCCAAGAGGGGCTTTGTGAATGGGGGCTCCAGGACGTCGGCTGGGAGGGACCAGAGGCCGACCCGGGCACCAGCGCCTCCTCCCGGACACTGGGAGAAGCCGGTCGGAGGGCGCGGGGTCTGAGCGCACGGAAGGGCGCCCTAGACACAGTGGTCCGCAGGGAGAGAAGCGAACAACAGGAGCACAGGCCGTGGAGAACGAGGGGCCGTGTCCCCAAAGGCCCAGCCGGGAGACACAGGGTTGTGGGCAGGAGGGGAGGAGGAGAATGATATGAATCACATCCTCCTTCCAGTCCCTTAATTTCCGATCCCTCCAAAGCCACTGGTTTCTTCCCGACTGCCTCGCTCGAGATCTATTAGCTGCAAATTAGGCCAAGGTTTTGGCGATTACGGTGCAATTCAGGCCGAGTGACACGCGCCGCCTGGCCTGCGCCTGGGTCTCTCTTCGCACTGCAAAATGGTTAGAAACGAAGAGAGGATGGAAAGTCTGTATTGACAAGGCATTGGTCATTTTAAAAAGGGCCCCGACCGAAGGATATCCATCAGCCTGGGGGATCTGGGGAAGAGGGAAGAGGAGAGGAGCAGACTGAAGTCTAAGCTGCAGCGCAGGAGGTGACAGTAGTCCTGGGCTCCTGCAGCTGCTCACGGGACGGGCCGGTACTGGAATCGCGTTTAAACAACAACAACAAAACAGTACTAATATCGTTGATAATAAAAAGAATCAGCAGACAGCATATTTATTTATTAAGCTCATAAATGATTAAAATCTGGTCACATGGACATTGTATGTATATTTAGTGGCACTACCTCCCACAACTCACTGCTCACCGAAGGCCGATTAAAGGCTTAACTAAAGAATTCTTTCTGGAAGAAAAAGGTGTCATTGCGATGCTCTGACTCAGCCTCTGTTGCTGCTTCTGCATCAGCCTGCCCCTGGGTGCCCTCCACTCTTCCCACACATCCATCTCTTACTAAAGGATTCTCTCTCTCTCTCTCTTTAACTGACCAGCCATCAGCTCCTTGTCCAGAATGTTCTTGTTTAACCGGAATTCCCCTTCTCTGGTGCTGACCCGGGTGAGGCATATCAGAAACCTGCTTACCCTTCTTCAGGCCTCTGTGTCTTCTGCTCAGGTGGCCCATGCCTGAAAAACACCCCGAGGGGGGAACTCTAGGGGCCTCTGGCTTTCTCCCGCATGTCAGGGGTGGAGGGCTGCAGCTCCAGGACGCAGAGGGAGCAGAGGGAGCAGAGGCAGCTGGTGGGCCTCTGGGTATGAGTGGTGGTACTTAAGGACCTGGCTAGGTAGGCAGTTGTCGGCCTGGAATAAATACGTGAGAGGGGAGATGTTCCTGGAGGAATTCGGATGTGCCTAATAATGATTGACATCGCCACCTAACATTTATTAAGCCCTTACTATATGCCAGTCTCTGGGGCCTCCAAGCCTGAGAGCAAACCACTGTGGCCAAGGGTAGGCCTCCGAGCTGGGTGGCTGGGTCAGAGCAGGCAGACAGCCAGGTACGTGTCCTTGTGTGGCTGGAGTCAAGGTTTCTGCTTCCCTTTCCCGGGGTGGTAGGGGCTCCCGGCATCCAAGAGCCAGACCTAGGCCTCCTCCCCACCTGCCCGCGGTCGTTCCCTGACCACCAGTCCGTCCCCCGTGGCTACGAACTCTGTGGGATTCCAGGCCAGAAGGGAGGTCACCTGGTTCTAGCCCTGTTCGCTCTTCGCGCTGAAGTCCTTAAAGGAACGTAGACTTAGCCGAGAGGGCCGCGGAGACCAGGCTCAGGCAGGTGGGGAGCGATCAGCGCGCCGAAGCCAAGCGCACAGCCAAGCCCGGGGCCAGGCGCCCTTTGCCTCCTCCCGCCCAGGTCGCAGCGACGCTGCGCCAGACGAGGTGCGCCTCCCTCGCGGTGCCAGAGGGCGCTTGGCTCCTGGGCTTCAGCAGCCCAGAAGGCGGCCCCCGGCGTTCGCGGCCTGATGCGCACCCAGGGCAGGGGCCAGGCGCGGCACTCAGGCCGCTCTCCATGCCCCACCCCGCTGGGGTGTTCCAGCTTCCAGCTCCAGGCCGCCAGAGCGGGAGTTTTGCTCCATTCTCCTCTTCCTCCCATCCCCCTAACGCAGGAGGCTGAGACTCGCCAGTGACCCAGCGCCGTGCCCCGTGAGAGTGGAAAAAAGCAGGCGCTGCGCTCTGTCTGGAGACAAAAGGCCTCTGCGTTCAGGCTCCTCTGGGCCTGGCCACTACGTCTTTCGCACCCGCCTCCACCTTTGCAGAGGAAGCAGGAGCAGGTGAAAGCGGCGATGCAGCAGGGCTCAGCCAGCGAGTCTTAATTGATCCCAGAAACTGGACACCTCCGAATCCACAGCTGTAGGTACGACCGGGCGTCTGCTGCAGAAATACACAGTGTAGCCCCAGAACCCCTCAGCAGCCCCCATCCAGTCATCTTCCTATGAAGGGGCCCCTGGTTGCCGGATTTTTCCTTCTAGCCTGATTGCAAATCACCTGGCAGCTAGAAATGCTCAGCCCCTGATATTGACCTGCAGAGGTTACTCCTTTCCCTAAAAACGACTCTGGCTTGCTTTCTTCTACTAGATCCAAAGGAGAAATCCACTGGTTTTTACATTAAAAAACAAAAGCAAAAAACAAAAAAAGCAAAAAAAAAAAACTTTAAACTCTCTCTGGGTGTGAGATGTGGTTGGAACTCTGGAGTCTCCTGGTTCACCACACGAACTCTCTGCAGTGCCTGAAAAGCTAGTCCTCTAAAGAAGAAATAGTCTTTTCCTGCAGTCTATCATTTCGGTATTACAAATAACAACCGTGGAGCGAGAAATATCCCCGGCTTGAGAATATTGATAAATGATAGTAGCGATATTCACAATCGATCCCTTAATAGGCAGACGTCATAAATCATGTTCAATGCCCTGACAGCACAGTACTTCACTTAATAATATAATTAAGATTAAAACTCGAGAGGTATTGGAGGCAGCGGGTATTGATAGCTTCAAAAATTGCATTCTGGATATGATGATGGAACAGAAAAGGACCTTGGGAAACTCTAGCCACCTTTTCCAAAAGTGGAGTCTTCTGGCTGCTCCTGTCTTCTGCTGAGCCCCTCCCACCCTCTCGCCCCGGCGCACACTCTTTTTCCCCAGCAGTAACCCGAATCTCCCATAGGTCCATAGGTCTGAGCAGAGAGTAGGCCCACTCTTTATCAGAAATGCCATCCCGTAGGATAAGAATTAATAGGGTTTGGATAAGTTTCTTGGATTTAGGAATTGTTTTAAAATTCCTTCAACCTTGAGTAGTCGGTTTTAAAAAATAAAATGTTCGGGAGACCTAGGAAATGATACCGTTTTGTTCTTTCACTACAATTAGTATTCTGAACAAAGTTTTCAAAATTACATATAAATAATTGAACATACGCAGATATGCCAGTCCACTCCATCCCTGAAATGTAACTGCCCATACACCTTCCCTGAACCACGGCCTCAGGACAAAACCCCAAACTTCACATTAAGAGTAGAAGCAGAGTGGTCAGATCCCATACAGCAGCGATAGTCTGCTCTTTGCTTCATGAGTGTAGATGATTATAAGTGCGGCTGAAATTATTTCAGAGTGGAATATTAATCAAATCAATCAGACCTGACAAATGAGAAATATTTGAAAGTCAGTGGTATGGTAATTTACAACTTTGTTATTGGTTAAAAATCTCTTGCCTTGTAAGAGTAATTAATAATGCTTAGAAAAGAACAATTTGGAAATCCCCTTCCCATTCTTTTTATTTTTCTCTGGCTCTTAAAGAAGGAGAGGGAGCAAGGAAGCAAATGAGTGATCAGTAGAAACAGGAAAAACACTGAGTCGTTTGTGGGGAGAACAAAACTGGAAAATATAAAAGAAAGGGAAAAAAGATTAACCCCATGGGAGGCCATCAGGAAATAAAGAAAATACAGGAGGAGGGGTAGTAAATCAGAAAATGAATTCTGTAACCATACTCCATGAGCAGGCTGGCTAAAGGTTGAATTTCAAATGGCCCAGAAACCCCATCAAAATGAACAGTGCTGCTAAAATATCTTGAAAGTAGCTCAGCTCTGAATCCAGGCAGAGCTCAGGGCATTGTCTGTTTTGTTGTTGTTAACAATGTATTTCTTTATGGCCCAGGAGCAGCCCTGCGCAGGCTCTTTCCCAAATTCAATCCCTGGAGACCAGACTGGCTTTCATGTTTCTGGTGTTAACTCTTCTTTTGGTCATAGCCAATCCCCCACCCACCCATCTTACATTGATTATTAGATTGTCTCAGCCCCACCTAAAAAACACACCCAAATAATGACTTGTTGAAGAACTATAAATCATTTCGGCCTCTGAGTTTGGAAAACCATTTCAGTCAAAAGGCTTGCTGTGAAATGCTAAAGAAATTCCCAACCTTCTGCTCACTGAGGAAGAGCTGCTACTTTTATTTGTTGAGCTTTATTTTGTTAGATGGGGGAATTTTTGAGGTTGGTGAAAAAAGGATGGAGGGGGGAAAAAAACAACTTTGGCAAAGTTTATCTGGTCTTTATTATAAGCCCCAGTTTTGTCTCATTGAACTCAAGCTGGGTCTACAAAAAGTAGCTAGAGATTGAGATTTATTGGTCTCTAAATGAAAAGATTCATTTGATATAAGAGGTTAACTCAAAGTTCCTACACCGTGACTAGCTTCGGCAAATGCCTTTGTTGGGTCAGCACAAAAGCAGTTCAAAGAAATCTTAAAAACACACGGAGATATAGACACACAAACACATTCTCCCACTTAAGCCACAAATGTAATTCTCTTTTCTTTGTTACATTTTTTCCGTCATTACAAACCTCCAGTTTCTTTGTAGATGGCTGGGATGGTCTCCCCCAACCCATCGAACTTTGCCATTTTGTATCTTTTGCTTTTGCTAGAACTCAATGAAAGAATGAGGGGGTACAGGAAAGAAAAAGGGGGGAAGTGAACTAAGTTGGATAAAGCAGAACACTTTGTAAATGGGGTGCATGGAAGACAGAGTTACAGATGGAGGAGAGGGGCTCTAGGATTAAAAATAGGCATACTGGTTGGAAATTGATGAAATGGGTTTTCAGCAATCAGTCTATGGATTCAATAGGAACCTAGCAGAATATAAGGTTGTGATGAGGAGACCATGAGTGAGAGTAAATTCATCAGAGTGAGAAGGGAGAAAATAGCAGCAAGGACCTGAGATCCCTTGCAAGAAGCAGACTATGGAGATGCTAATGAGGGAAAATTAACCTACGGGTTGGGTCTGTGACATGGGCCTTCCACTGAATGTCTGAGCCAGGGGCTGCCAGCAGCTTCCCTCTGCACCAGCGAAATGAGATAATGGCTCTGAAACCTACCAACCTTGGTTCAAGCAAGCTCTTAGACTGTAGTGGAGAGCAGAATGTAACTAACAGCGCGTTCCAAAGAGACAAACAAATAGCAACTAGGACCCCAACCAGGCACCAGAGCAAGCCTGTAGTTGTGGGTACATTTGCTCAACTCCAGAGCCCCTCCAGGCTGGCACATTGAAGGAAGGGAGGAGCGGGTATGGAAAATGAAAAAATATCTTCCTATCTGTTGGCTCCAGTGTGTCACCAAAGGCCCTCGATAACTGGGCCTTGGTGAGGCAACACAGGGATAAATGGATTTCATCTCCAGGAGCCTGGCCATTGGGCCAGGGGATTATTGCTTAGCCAGAGAAAATGTAGTGGGGAGGGGAATCAAGAAAAGAGAGAAGCTGAGGAGGACAGACGCAAAAACAAACAAACAAAACAGAAATTCAAAGGAAAATTCTTAAAGTGGTTTCCTGTCACATGCACGGAGACATTAAAACACATACACATACACAGGGATTTTATTAAACAAACAAGCCAACAAGCAAACGCACATCAAAACCACATTTGCTCCTGCTGTCATAGGAAAAGAGGGTTTGGAATGATTGTAGGGTTCTGGTAGGAACCCTTCTGGCCTTTACTACTATCAGTACCTCCCCACCTCCACCCCCACCTCCACCCCAGCATTTTCATAAACGCTCTGAAGTCCCCGCTGGAGAAGGGGCCGCACTACAGACTGCAAGTCAGGGGAGGACTCCCTGTTGGAGGCGAAGGGGTCGTGTTTCCAAGTAGAGACATCAGCAAACCACAATCTTAGTGACAGTGACAGCACAAAATTATGTTTAATGTTGCAAGGGGGAAAGGGGAAATATAAAATTAGCGCAAAGAAAATGTTTCCCAGACCTTCCTCACAATTAGGGCAGCAGCATACGGATGGGCATTATGGCGGGGTCGACAGCGGGGAGGGTGGGGCCCAGCAGGGCGACTGCGCTGGGTGGAGGCAGAGGCCGGAATGCTCACTCCCCAGGAGGACAAGGAAAGCTTCTGGAGGCAGATTAATGACACTCCGCCCCATCACTTCACTGGGTTGGGAACCTTTTTTGCAGAAGAGGGGATGTTCTAGACTTCCTATCCTGGCGGAGATGACAGTTCAACGACTGGCCTACTCAGTCCCAAAGCCACAGGGCGTTTTAATTAGTGATGAGGCTGGTGAGGGGGCTGGCGGAGCCTGGAAGGCGGAGAAGGAAATGGGGGGGGGGGGAATGAGCAGCCCCAGACCCCTCCCCCTCCTCGCGGGAGCCTCAGGAAGAAGATGCTGAAGCGAAGTAAGAATTACTTAATAAATTAGCTGCCCCTTTTTAGAACTTGCTATCAGCCCCGCCTCGGCAGCCGCTTGTAGGCGGGCGGGACCTCATCGCCTTCTCACTACGCCCCTGGGTCTACATAGGCGCACCCCCACCCCCAATCAGGGCCAGGGACGGGCAGACAGCCGACAGCCCAGGGGATTGGCCCAGAGAGGGCCAGGGAGGTGGGAACGGTGGCATTTTCAAGGAGGAAGCAGTTTCTGTTCAATGCGGGAGATTATTTCCTAAGCTGCTTATTTAAAGAGACAGAGATGACAGAGAGAGAGAGAGAGAGAGAGAGAGAGAGAGAGAGAGAGAGAGAGAGAGAGAGAACAGAGAGAGGTTGATTCCCTTCTTGTTGTGGTTATAAAAAATATAATTTTGCCTTTGTCTAGAAGCCACTGTATTATTGTGATTAGTAAACAACATAGGTTCCCTTCTTACAGCCAGGCAAAGAGAGGGGGAAGAAAGAGGATAATGAAAGATTTATTTTAAAATAATACATATTACAAATAAAAATATTTTAAAAACTGTATTAAAATGTATTTTCAAACCAGGCAGATAAAAGCAGGAGATGAGAAACTGCAATGAGAGAAAAGGGGAGGGGGGAGAAAATAGTTTGATTATTTAAAAACTAATCTTTGCAGAAGAATCAGAAAAAAGAAACTTGGGGAAATAGAGCAGCTGCCATTTCCTACGTGATAGCTACACAACTTGAAAAAAATGGGGAAAGAAGCTATACTTAGGTATAGCCAGGGTTGTAGTTTCATACTTTGATTTTAGCAACAAGTATCAAAAGATCTAAACTAATTGATTGCTAAGTTCCTTGGCCCTTTTCCAAAGAGCAATATAGATTTAATTGTATGTTGCTTAAAACTCCATTTCTCAAACAGTGTGAAGCATGTAATAAAAGTCATAAACCGTATCGGAGATTCCCCCACCCCCAACCCACAAGCATAAATACCCAACTGACACTCGGAAATCTTAGCTAATACTCCTAATGGGTTAAAACAAAACCAAAAAAAAAAAAAAAAAGCATCTGCGAGGGGTAGCCACACAATAAAATCCAAACTGTTAATCCATTTTAACTCATTGAAAAGAACCTGCGGTTGCGGATGGGTGTTTTGCAGAGGCGGGGTTGGGGTGAAGAGACCCCACATGAGACACCTGACTTGTTCAAATTCGGTCCATCCAAACCACACTCCCCTAAAGGAAAGAAGTCTGGCCTACAAAAAGACACCACAAATATCTCCACCAGAGAAAAAGGATTTGAAAGTTGCAACCGAACTGCCTGGCCAGAGTTCTCTCTGGCCAAGAGACAGGGAAGTCACTCCGCAGCTTTCGCTCTCCGCCGCCCATAGCCTAGCATCCCCCAGGGGAAGAGACTGGCCTGGAGACGCCGCGGGAGCGCTCCAAAGCGGCGCGGCGAAATCCATCCCTCTCCCCCTCCTAGGCAGCTCTCCCGCTTCCCATTGTCCTCGGCTATCCCTGACCCCCCAGTGGCTATCGGGGTTTAAAACCAGCCGCGGCTACCCCCCAGCCAGCGGCATCGCAGAGAAGCGAAGAGTGCCAGCCACGCCTGCGATTTGGTCGGGGATCCGCCGCTGCAGCCAAGTTCGCGGCCGCCATCAAGCTGCCGGCTGCGCGCGTCGCGGGCCGTGCCCTGGCGTGGCCACGCGGGCCGGCTGCAGGCGGAGATCTGTAAAAATCCACGTGAGCCGCCCCCTCCTCCTGCTGCCCGCGGCCCCTGACACTGCAGCATTGAAGCCTGCCCGGAGGTCCCCGAGGTCTCCGAGTGTGACAGTACTCAGCATAGCGGGTAGATGGCACAATTTTCTAACATTTAGAGAGAGGAACCCACGCTGGGAGCAATAAGTCCATTTAAAAGCCCTTTATTTAAAAGGAACAAAGATAACTGACAAGCGAAGTACAGAGACATCTCAATGAAATTTCCAAAGAAGAAAGAGAAATCAGAGGCTAAAGCAAATGCGAACTGGGCTTGATGGAACAGGCCAGCACTTTCCTCCCCCTCGAAAGGAGAGCAGATAAAAGACAAAAAGAAAGAGGTGGTGGTCATTGGGTCTGTGCTCGTTAAGGATCACAGCCCAAACCAAATTCTAAAAATCCACAGCCACTAAACTTTAAAATGGCCGGGTGGCCTCAATGGGAGCAGGTGGGGAGAAACCAGATCAGTTTTAGGGGAAGAGATAATGGAAGTTTTGCCCGTACCTTGGAGCCTCTTCCCCAACCTTTGATAACAGCCACCAGTGCTTTGGCTTGGAGTCTGGGAAGCCCCAGAGGATGGGCATACAAGGCACTTGCTCTGGGAACATCTGAGCCCCTCAAAGGGGCTGGAGACCAGAGGCCTCTGTCCTCCAGCCGCCTTTCCTACAGTGGGGCCCAGGGCTGGGCTGGGTCAGCCAATATCCCAGACCCTAAGATTTGGTCAAAAGCAGGGCACTTAAACTCATACTCGGAGACTTGCGTACAGTTGCGCCCCTTCAATATTAAGAAGGGCACCCACTGATATCTCCTGGCAACACCAAGACAGCCCACACTTCATCTTGTGCTCTGGAACCACCACCACCTTCACTCTCCCCTCCAAACCTACATGCCAGATCCCCCTTGCCCGAGGAGAGTCTCGGGCCGACAGGAGGAGACACAGGAGGGGGCGAGAGGCCAAGGGATCCGTGAGGCCACTTCTCTGGTTCTCTGGCTGCGTGCTGGCCTGAGCGAGCGACCCTGGCCGACCAGGACCAGCGGTGGGAAGGGGCGCAGCAGCTATCACCCGCAGGGGGTCAAATGATTGCATTTGGATGGGTGCTCGCCGACATATTTGCTGAGTAAACCTCCCTCGCTGGGCTGAAGGCGAATCCCCGTTGATAAATCCATCATTACTGTTCGGATTCAGGGAGGCAGCCGCGCCACTAAATTCATCTTACATTTGTAGCGCTTTAATAGACATTTATTAAATGCTTTTAGAGAGAGGCATGGGGCGCGTGATTACATCCTAGTTATAGACAGAACATAAAGACCCACGTTAACACCCATTTGCAGGAAGGAAGGAAAAGGTGGGGAGGGGGTGGTAAGGCAGAGAGATGAAGTGAGGAGAGGCGAGGAGAGATGGGGCGGGCGGGGGCACGGTGTCTAGGCGTTATTAACGAGGGCTGCCTGAAGGGGAGCGAGGCGAGAGCCTCGACAAGTGGCGGGCTGCAGAGAGAAATACTCGCTCCCCTCGCAGTTCCCGGGGCTTCCCTTCCCTTGCCCCCCACCCACAATCCCCGCGTGGTGGGCTTGTATTCTCTCTGCCAGGGAACAAGGGACGCTCGCGCTGCTTCTGTCCCCCCAACCCCCACTGCTTCTTCACTTTATCCCAGGCCTCTCCAACTGCGACACTTTGGAGTGGCCAAACCAGAAAGAGAGGGAAGGGAGTCCCCCGCACGCCCGAGACTCCAAGAACCCCTTTAAACCATACTCTTCACCCCACCTCGCCTCCAATCCAGACAGCGAGAGAGCTGGGCCGGGCCGCCTGCAGCACAAAGGAGACACCCAGGCCACAGAGTGGGTAGATCTGCTCGCTCAAAGGGCTCCTTGGCCTGGCAGGCTTTGCTGCTGAAGGACCCCTTGCTCTGCGCCAGGTGGGAGCCAAGCCACCTTTGCGCCTTCGATCATCTCGTGCCTGGGAACTTGCCCCGGACTTGCCCCGCGTCCCCCGACCTCATCCTCAGGGAGCCGGTCCTATAGGGATGTCTGGGCCTCCAAAGGGCCTAACGCCTTCCTGAGGGCCCCATTAGCTTCGCCTAAAAGCCAAGTCTCCGAGCTCCGCCAGCTCTGCAGTGCGCTCTCGCCGCGCCCTCGCTCCCCGGGGACGCAGCCACCGACCCGGGCCGGGACAGCAGCCGGCAGGACTCCGGGCCCTCCCTGGCTCTTGGTAAAGAACACTTCCGCTATCTCAAAGTTGCCATAAGAAAATAAATACAAGTGACATTGTACTGGGCCAAAGCTCATTAGTTCGTTGTCCAGGCCTAATAAAGGAACAGAAGCGCAAATTATAGAGTTCAGCTTCAACACACGCTCTGTCACCCGAGATCAGCGCACCGCGAGCCTGATTCCAATTGCTCCGAACTTGCTGCGCAGTTCTCCCCCACCCCCTCCTCTCAAGCAGGAGGTTGGGTGGAAAAATATAGTTCCAAAGGGGGTAATGATCAAGCTTTTCCTCTCGGAAGCCTGCGCCACCTCATTTCCCATCAGTAATCCCAATAAAATTAACGTCGTGGCTGCAATTGAAAAGAGGAGGGCCTACAACACTCCTGAAATAACACACTCTCCCCCAGCAAAAGGTAAAAAGCAAAACGGCCCTTTGTTCAGCTAATTAACGAAGGTCCAACTCCGAAAGCAGATGTGTTTGCTTAGCTAATCACAAGCATGTTTCTTTCAAGGAACGTCATTTCGAGCGGGCCGCTCCGGGGGGATTGGGAGACGGGGACACCACCCCCCAAGGCCCATTCTGCCTCAGGTCTCTCACCCCAGTCTAAGATCCAGAGGCTGAATCCAGGCAGCCCGTCTTTCACACCTTTCTTCCCTCAGCCCTACCCCAGAGGCCCCATAGGCAGAGACTTCAGCGCTAGCCCCAAGGCCAAACCTGCAAGACACGAGGGGGAAAAAAAATAAAAGTTTTAATGACACAGATGCCATATTAAATGAGGCAGTTTTACAATTCACTTTGAATAGGACGCTAACTTATTATAAGTGTGTTATCAGAAGGACGATAAGATTTATAACTCCAAGAGTCAGCTTTGCGCCTTAATGACAATGGATGTTAAGAGGAGGAAATCTGTTCTCTATTAGAGGAGATGAGAGTCCCTTACCGGGGTTTGGGGGCATTTACAGAGGCATCCAGGACAGATACCAAGCCCTTTGTGTCTCCATATGAAAGATTCTCCCTTTCCTCTTTGACTATGAAACAGGGTCTCCTTGTTGACTTAGCAACTTGCTCAGCTTTTTACTGTGTGCTTTGGGATACAAAAAAGAGAAGGAAAACGAGATAGAATTGGGGATGGAGATAGAGGTGAGGTGGGGAGCGGTTCTCAGCCCCCTGGTTCCTACAGCAGAACTATTTCCCGGTCTTTCTTTACCATACAAAAGATAGCTTTCCCCTAAACCAACACAGTAAGCAAACTTTAAAAAACCGGGGTCCTATTACAAACCAACGCCCAGCACTAACTGCTTTAAAATTACTGCATAATTAGATTTAGTTGAATTTCACCATTAATTAGGCAGCCGCACTGCAGGGAGCCTTTGAAATCTGAGAAAATGGGAAAAAATCATCTGAAGCACGTTTTTTAAACCCAACTTCAATAAATCTTGACGAGGCCTGGAATTCAGAAGAGTGCCTCACTTCCCTCCCAGGCGGCTGAGGGATAGGGTTGTCCAGGCCAGGGCTGGGGGTAGAACTGGACTTAGGGGGGCGATTTCCCCGTCGGCCCGAGAACCGGGCCTGGGCCCGGATCCACAGTCTCTGCAGATGCCCTCGGAAGACCCTCTCTGGGAGGCCACGGTCGCCCTTGCCCGCTCTCAAACCTATTAGAGAAAGAGGATCTTCCGCTGCAGTGGCCCTCCCGCCAGGGGCACAGTGCATGCGGGCTCACACATTTCTAGGGTCTGCGACCACCCGCCTGGAACCGGCCCTCAGCCCCAGTTCGACCCTCCCACCCCCCAATCGACCCTCCGCCCGGAAAGCCACCTTTCCCACAACTTTGACATGCCGGTAGCAAGTTCTGCCCAAGTCCAGCGGGGTTCGCTTCCCGCCGCCCCCCCCGCCCCGCCCCAGCTCCGCTCCGGCCCGCGCAAACCCCGGCGCAGCCCCTGCATTAATGAGCGCGAGAACTGACCGAGGTCTGTAAAGACCGTCTTCTCCCCCTCCCCCTATACCATTCAAACATTTAAGATCATTTGCAGATACAGACTTTTTATTTTTCTAATTTGGTTCTTGGAGGGAGAGGAGACAGGAAATCAACTCTCCTGAATATGGGAGGGGGAGGGGAGAGGGTACCGCGTTACCAATATTTTCCTCATGAATTCTGTTGCTTTAATTAAAGAATCGAGGACCGCACTCACTTGCCAGCAAGAGTTTAAAAGAGGGTTTTCTGCCTGCAGACGGAATGGACTTTACCGCCCCCCCCCGCCCCCCTTTTTTTCTTTTTGGTAACCAATGTGTTTTCTATTACCCGGCCCTGCCGTGCCGGCGCTCGCGGTGCAATGGGAGACGCCATGTTGGCTCAGCTCATAGGACCAAGTCAAAAGCGAGCTTCGAGGCAGAGTTTCACACGCTCGAGCTCCCCCTGACCGCCCCCCGCCCCCGCCCCCACCCCCCCCACCCCTACCCCCACCCCCGCCTGCCGCCACTTCGTGCACATCCCCAGAGTGCAGCTCCGCGCGCCCGGCACCCCGGACTTTCCCGGGGCGCTGGCGGAATTCTGCCGCACGTAAGCGGGGGCGGGGGCTGGGGGGCAGGCACTTTCCCCGCAGCTGCTGCCAACTCCAGGCCCCCGTCCCTGCAGCCGGCTGGATGCTAACCCAGCAGTCTCCGCGGAACCAGCCTCGGACGTCGCCCGCTAACTTTGAGTCCCAGCTCCTCGCGGCCCGGGGAGAGCTAATAGTGAAAGGCCGAGGCAGGGCGACCGCGAGCAGAGCGAGCAGGCTGGAAACCCCCCCGGGCTCAATCTTCCCCCAGGTTTGTTTGAAAGTGGCGAGAAGCAGCGAGCGCCCCTCTCTCTCCTTGCACTATTGTTGCATTTCGCGTCTAACTGGGTTCTCTCACACCCCCGAGCGCCACGAGGAGGAGGGGGAGCGGGGTTGGGAAAAGAAATAAAGCGAGCTCAGATCAGATGGAAAAAAAAAAAAAAAAAAACAGCAAGGAAAAAGAGACACTTAAAGGGAAAGAGTCGCCATGTTTAGCAGCTTTTTTAAAGATCTCGTCAATTTCACACAGAACGCGCTCGCTGGGTCCCAGCCCTCGTCTTTTGTCCAATTCAGTCGCAGCAAAGATCTTTTGTTCTAACTCAGCGTGAAAAGAAAAACTTTCTTTAAATGCAATAAACTTAAACCGAACTCAAGACTCTAAACAGATCCTCCTCCGGCCACTCTAAACATATACAAGGGGGTTTGTTTTAACCGGCTGAAAAATTTTGGGTCCTGTTTTTCTGCCTCGCAGACCCCAAGCTCATTGCTGAAACTTAGAGAGAGTGTGAGATTTCCAACGTCCAGAACACATGCTTAAAGCATAATAAAACAGGGATTGTCTTTTGCTTTGAAAATCATAAATTATAATTTAATGCCAATAATAATTTACAACAAATGGCTGTTTACAATAAACTAACACAAAACAAACAAGGAAAAGGGCCTGTGTTTTACTTATTAGAGAAACTTCACACACTCACATGGATACCACTTGCAAGAGGAAGAAAATAAACAACAACCGACAAAACCTTTAACTAAAGGTCAGCAATACTGTGCCGTAAGAACATACTTGTATTTATATATGTATATATCTACAGAAAGAAGTGAGAGTCAGATGGAGAACTCTGCACAAATCAGATTTCACTGGTCTGCATGTATTGACTGGAACTGAATATTAAAGTTTAATACACTTTACAAAATTATCCCTTTTCTTTCACCTCCCTCACTAGTCCCCCCACTTAAAATTAAACCAAAACATGATGAAGTACTGGGGGTGCGCGGGGGGAGTTTGGAAACCTTGAATAAGAACAAAATTGCAAGCTCCCAGCACTGAGCGTCCTCCAAACCAGGAAAAGAGAAAGAGGAAAAATGAAAAAAGGCTCCAAAAGAAATAGTTACTACTTCCAAATCAGCACACCCTGTAAAGTTTCCTTCCTTCCTTCTTTCTTTTTCTCTGTCCTGCCTTCTCTTCTTTTTCTTAATTTGGCTTCTAAGGACAAAGGATCCCAAGAGCAGTACAGATTGTAGCTATACAATCTGAAATGTCAAAATGTCGATGTGTTTTTATGTACATAACTCCAATGGAAAAGATTCCCTTGACCCTGTGGTCAGGCTCTCACAGACTGAAGGTAAAGGGGGGGAGGGGAGAGGGAACCCAACTGGAAGTTATCATATATACATAAAAAATAGACCCTTCAGTCTTATAACCTATATCACTGAATTTGAAATCCTCTCAACAACCACGCTGGAGCAGAACCACAGAATATTTTTTAAAATCTCACCTACTTAAGGAAAAACTCATTGCAAACAACTGCCCTCTAGTTACAATGCTGTGATTAGCTTGCTTGAACGATCTTCTGAGTAACTGTCAGAAATGTACAAAAGAGTATTTTTTTCTGATCATAAAATAGATACTGATCTCAAGATTTCTAATACTTTTTCACAATACCTTCCCTAAGCAGGCACTTAAGTGTGACAAATATAAGGGCCTTTTTTTCCTGGAAAATCCATTTTTAATTAAAAGGAGGATTAGGTGAATGGGGGTGGTTTACTATATCAGTATGGCACTTCCTAAACCATAGATAAACCATTAACTTCAGCTCCCCCCACACACACCCAAATTAAACAGGCAAATACACTAGTCCACCTTTGAACAAACTGACTAAGGGGAGTAAACAAATGGGGCCCTCCCCCCCCCAGCCGACTAAGCGAGAGCTCACAGGGGCTCTTCTGGATGTAGACAGTGAGTGGGGACAGCCAGGTTTCAGATATCAAATAATATTTTAATTTCTGAATACTTTCAATTTTCCTTGGAATATAACACACAAAGACTCGACCAAACAGTTCAGTTATTATAACTTTTACAGTATACAGAAATGTTGCACTTAAAAAAAAAAACCTTCAGTTTTTTTAAAACACAAACTGTAAACTCTAAGATACTGAATCAATCACGTTACCTATAAGTGCCAACAGTGTTATTTTTGTCATGCTGATTTCAATGGTATTTTTTTAAAAAGGGAAAATATCAACAATTATAATACAAAGGGTTTGCAAATATACAAACAGATATAGGATTTTCATAACAATTCAAGAACTAAGCGGGACCCAATTCAAATTACAAAAGTTCACTTTTTATTCAAAACCTCAGCATGTGTCTTGGACACATTCCTTGGCTGCCAATAAATTCCACAGTTCATTCTCTTTCTTAAAATATTTTTTAAAAGCTAGGTTTGTCATGGTGTCTTTTGGGGAGGGGCAGGGTAGGGGAAGTTAAGTGATATATGTGGTTCCTCCAGTTCTCTAATTAGAGTGCTCAACTTCACCTAAAATTTTTGGTCACCACTTGTAAGTGCGTTTCCATCATCTTTGAGTTGCCTTTTAAAGTTTTATGTCTTCCTATGATATTTTCATGGACTCAGTTTTAATTCTTGCAGAACATATATTTTAATGATACACAGTTTTTAAGAAGCCAAGATTATATCAAAACTTATTATAGAACCACAGAATAAACTGGTTTGGAACCAGAAAAGTACAAAAAAGAACAGCTAGAAGTACATAGACACAGGACAATTAATAATTTGGAAAAAAAAAAAAGACTTACTTTCTCCATTCTGCTAATTGTCTCCCAATCTCCTTAAATGCACTTTTAGCAATATTTTTCAAAAATTTACCAAAAAAAGAAAAAGACTAATTTCCTTTTTTATACAAAAATGATAAGTAGCAAGTTGTTCTGACCGACACAGGAGTTTTTTTTTTTAATGCATTCTGTAAAAGTTCATTTGACAGTCTTTTTTTTTTTTGAAATTCACAGTCCATTAAATTCTTCCCCTCTCTTCTTTTAGCAAACTTGAAACATCTTTTTATATCCTTTCTTAACAGAAGGAAATTAAGCAAACAAACCAGTCTTTTGCCTTTTCTTTCTCTGTTTCACTCCCCCTTCTTATTTTATTTATTTATTGAATTGCCATATACGGCCAGTTAAAACTGCTGCCGGACAGTAACATATCCCGGATGAGGGTTTCGATGGGGGTTTTACCTACCAAACGGACGAAAAACAATTGCTCTATGACTGAGGAGGAGACGGTGCGGAGGGAAGGGAGGCGAAGCAAAAGCTTTCCAAATCGCGTCGGCTGGTTGGGGTACTGGCTCCTAACGTATTCTTCCAAAGCACACTGAGACTTTTCCTGCAAGCTTTCCACATGGGCTACATCAGAGAGACCACAGGCATCTGGAAGAAAGTTTTAAAAAAGGAGAAGAAGAAGAAGAATTCAGTCATCAGATTAAGAGGCTTGAAATGGGTCACATGAGGTGTGTGCACAGAGCTCTGTCAAACTGCCCCAACCGGAGTTGGAGCAAATGCCTATGTACTGAAAACTTAATGGGGGGGAGGGATAAAGAGCAAGAGATGGTCCTGAAGTGTTTGCTTTAAAATAAAACATGCTCAGTGTGCTACAGGCTTTCACTGCCCAAGTGCTTAGCCTGGGTCATTGAGAGACCCAAGCAAAAGTGCATTGGGTCTATCTGGCCCAAGTCGGTAAACAGAAGAAACCCAAACTGCCAGCACTCTTTCCCCTCCTCCTCTGTAAATAATAGTTTGGCTTATAATTATATAGGGGTTGGTAGGGGTTGGGGGTGGACAACCTGGCCCAGTCCTGAGTAAAGGCGTCCACGACCCAGCCTCAGATTCTCCCCAAAGAGGGCGACTCATTTTTCTCCAGTCTTTGAAACTGATTTAAGTGGCCCTTTAAAACTGATCTTGTCAGTTTAGCCTATTGAAGGGCAGCCATGCAAACTGTGATCTCTCTGTTCATTTGAGCTGTTTCTTTTCCCCCCTTTTATTCTCTCTCCCTTTTTCTCCCAACCCCCCCCCCTTTATTTTTTAAAACCCAGGTCCCTCCAAGAAGCATCCCCCCTCCCTGTTATCTTCAGGAAAACACTTTTCTTTTTCTGATACGTGAAAACACAATAAGTGCCTTTGAAATGAGAGGCTTTTTGGTAAAGGCGGTTCAGGTTGTGACCTGACCTTTCAGGGCTCCCCAGACAAGACTGGGGTTAACACATGCATATTGTGAATCATTAAAACAGATATTCGAAAAGAGCCACCACCACCTCCACCCCAAGAACCAGAACACATAGACAACCTCCTCATTATGTATATCTAGGACTCTGCAAGTCTACAGAATGTAGAGGTGTCTGTGGTCAGGAACTAAAAGATCTGTTTGCATAGGACTCCTTCCCTCGGCGGCATCATCGGAACTGTGTGTCTCCCTCTGAATCAGATAACAGGAACCTTTATCTCTTTGTGAGGCGGTTTGCGTTCTCCACACAGGCCTTCACATTTTGCAAATAGTCATAAATTAAACTGTTAACGACAGTATCAGGCACTTTTTTCCTTGAAAGACCCAGAGTAAGGCTAAGAGCTAACAATGATACCAAGAAATTAACAATCACCTCCATCGTCCAAGAAGGTGGGCAGAATACTTGTGTTGTGGGATGGGGTGAAGGTGGCTATGAGGTAGGGAAATATCCTGCCTGTATATTTGCAGCAGGCAAATGTCCTAGAGATGAGGGGCTCTCGAGAAAAATAATCCCAATCCAAACCTCTGCAAACAGCTTCCCTGTCCAGACACTGACCTTTCATTGATTACCTAAGGACTTCCAAAGGCAGAATTCGGGGTGGCTGTGCGGGAGATTTTATGTGGCAAGCAGCAATATACAAGACAGCAGTTTGAGAACTCAGAACCTGCAAGCCATTCAGCTAATGACGTGGTTCCCCAGACTTCTTTCAAACAATAAGGAAGAGATTGTGGACCTCCTTTATGTTTGCCACATAAACTACACATCTCTCCTCGTTTCCTGTTACAAGCTGAAAAAATTGTAGTGGGTGACTAGGTTCCAAGCCTTGCTAATGTCCAAATGTTTGTTATACTTAATCGGGAACCCCTTTCCCCTCTCAGCCATGACAAAGGGATCAGCTGACAACTTAGTTCAAGAATGTGAAAGGGGGGTGGTGACTTCCATCCACCTAGGCTATGCTGTACTCAGCCTGGAGGCAGCCAAAAGGCTCAGGTGTGGCCCCAAATGGAAAGCCAGATACTTTCAAAAATCATTTGGCCTCAAGAGTTAATTAATATCAGATCTATTACTCACACAGGTTAAACTACACGCAAACTAATTAGGTTGCATAATGCAGTCAATGATGGTTTTATATCTCTAGCAACATCCATATCCAGCCCAAGTTGGCATATACTTTGGGTTGTTTGAAAATTGCCTTAAGTGTTTGCTTGGGCAGGTGAAGCAAGAGGCCAGAGTCTTCAACCTCCCGCAGACATTCTGAAGAGTTATGATGGTCCCTTTCCTCCTCTTGCCCCTTCCTGACAGCTCTTTTCCCCTCTCCTGGCAGTCGGCATTATTTCAATAAGAATATGATTTTGAAAATTGCTGCCCTCAGGTTGGATTTGCCTGGAGCTCCAGCTCCTACTGAGTTAGCAGGCAAACTTTCCCCTGCAGAGACCATGTCAGAGCTGCTGCAGTGCCCAGGGGCATTTCCTGAAGGCCCAGCCAGGGTGCTAGAGAAAACGGAGGACTTGAGGAGATTCCCAGAGGCCCAGCAGGCTCAGAGGGCCTGAGTTCAGGAAAGGGAGCAAGAGAGTGCATCCCAATCTGGATTCTGCAGGTGGGGGAAATAGGCAGCGGAGGCTGCCCTATGGCCCATATAGGGGAATCTATCTGAAGCATCCTTCCTGCTGCCCAGCCTTCCTCCCCTCTCCCCAGGACAGCCTGGTGGTGCCCAGCAGCTATACAAAGTTCCCATTTCAAGTTGCACTCAACAGTTTGGCCTTTCAAGGAGGAGTTTGGGCTTCCCCTGGGGACTCCCAAGTTCTCTGAGCCCCAACTCTGGGCTAGGAGCCCGTGGGCACAAGAGGACAGGGCTCCTTCCTACCTGAGGTGAACAGGACTATGGCCTTGAGGCAGCTGTACTCGGCTGAGTCAACGTGCAGCGCCTTGAGCTTCTCCACTTGCTCTTGGAAGATCCGTATGTGGTCCATAAAGGCGACCACCCGGTCGGCGGACATGGGTGAGGCATGCAGGCCGGCGGCGGCCAGGAGCGGGGCGACGTGGAGGGGCATGGAGCACTGCGCCGCATTCAACACAAACAGCTCGCTCCAGGTGAGGCGAAGCAGGGCCACCTGGTCCGTGATCTGCAGGTCGGGGAAGAAGGGGATGTTCCGGGCCCACTCGACGGCGCTGAAGAGCATCCTTGCGGCCAGTTCGCAAATGTTCTCGATACCCATGATGTTGTTGGGCTGCATGCATTGGCTGCCGAAGCGCGACGTGGGATAGGGCTCAGCGCGCAGCAGCAGGGAAATATATCCGGACAGGTACGAGTGGCAGTTGAGGGGGTCCCCGTTGGTCAGCGCGAACTGCCCGTGGGTTGGCTGGGTGGGCGGCATCCTGCCCCTCTGCACCGCTGCGGGGAGGAAAGGAGACACTTCACAGTTAATGACCAGCCTCGGATCCCAGGCTCCCCGGCGGGGTCTGCCCCAGCCCGACCCCCACCTGACCCAGGCCCTGAGCAGCTCAAGAACCAGGCAGGCCTGCCACAGACCTGGAGTCACCAGGCTCCCGGCACTACGCCTTTCACACCACCACCCAGGCGAGCTCTGAGGGCCAGAGGAGCACACTTGCCTCCAAGGCCCGCTCGGGGCTCGTCTGCCGAGGACCCAGAATTGGCCACTTTGCCTCGGGGTCCCTGGCGCTGTGGGCGGGATGTAGCATTCTGAGGGCATCTTTCTTCTTTACTGCTAAACAGCTGATATTTCTTATTGATTGGAGGAGAGGGAACGGGAGGGGCGAGTCTGGGGGGAGGGTGAGACGCTTTTGCAAAAGGCACAGGGGTTCACCCCAGACGGCCTGTGACCACTCCGGAATGACTCTCCCCCAAACCCCGAAGCCTCAGCCCTGGCCCGGCGGGGAACCCCCAGTGAGAGACAAGCAGAGAGTGGAGGTCTGGCGTCTGTCTAATCAGTGTGCTCGGAGAAGGAGACGGAGGGAGAGGGCGGAGAGAGAGAGGCCGGCTAAGGAGAGAGGAAGTCGGGAGAGGCAGGGAGCAGGCGGCCGGCACTAGCGGAGCCTGGGCAGGGCCTGTAAGGACCGGGGCAAGCCGGCGAGGCTCGGGCTCAGGCTGTTATCTGACTCCGAACCGGGAGAGTAGCTCTCGCAGAAGCACAAAGAAACCCCGGCGTCGGCTCGCCCCAACCCGGAGCCCGCGCCCCGCGCCGAGCGCGCCATTGGCAGAGCACGGCTCGCGGCGCTCGGCGAATTTTATATCACAAAGACCCAACTCGCACAGAGCGAAAGCAGCCGCCCAGGGCCCCTCGCCCACCCTTTCCTACTTCCTATCGCGCTCTCTTCGTTTCAAAAGTGAAAGGAAAAAGGAAAGCAGAGGTTTTTTTTTTTTTTTTTTTTTCTTAGCAGAATGTTAATCCACGGAGGGTCACATGAGCGCTGCCCGGGCGGCAGCGTTAATACGGCGAAGTGCATAAAATTGCCATTTGTAATTTGAACCTCCTGTACAAAAGTACAATCTCAGGTTGGGGATTTTTTTTTTTGAGAGGGTGGGGGCTGGAGAAAGGGGTGAGGAGGAGGGACATGTTGAACATGCAGGACAAACAAGAGGAGAGAGAGAGAAGTATACCAGGCTTTAAAACAACAACAACAACAAACACCCCATCCCTTGCAGAAAGGCAGACTCCAGCGAACTCACAATCAATGCAAAGGAAATGAAAACAGCCCAAAGAGAGAGTAGAGAAGGAAATCAGTCGGCCAAAGCATGCGGATTTGGGGGTCTGGGTTCCAATGCAGAACTCGCTTCTAGTATAAAACCCCTTTCCGCTGCAATACGAAGAGAAGAGCTCGGGGCTTCTTGTCCTTACCCAGAGCAGGCTAGCCACACGTACC
Organism: Aotus nancymaae; assembly: GCF_030222135.1. Taxonomy (NCBI): domain Eukaryota; kingdom Metazoa; phylum Chordata; class Mammalia; order Primates; family Aotidae; genus Aotus; species Aotus nancymaae. The sequence goes on from NW_026988425.1 coordinate 114,583,623, forward strand.
CAGGACCCAGGGACCCAGGGCGAGGGAAGGAGAAATGAGAGGCCGATACCTTCCCGTCTCATGCCCACTTTGAGGCACTTTTTGAGGCGGCAGTACTGGCACTGGTTGCGGTGGTGCTGGTCGATGGGACAGTTCCGGTTGGCGCGGCACGTGTAGCTCAGGTTCCTCCGCACGCTGCGCTTGAAGAAGCTCTTGCAGCCCTCGCACGTGAACTGGCCGTAGTGCTTGCCGCTCGACTTGTCCCCGCACACCACGCACTCGATGTGCTGCTGCTGCTGCTGCTTGTCGCTGCCCGGGCCGCCGGGGCCGCCCTGGCCACCGGCCGCTGTCTGGGCCGGCGTGCTGGCTGGGCCCCCTTGGCCGGGCGTCTGTGGCGTGTGCGGGGCGCCGGGCGGCGGGCCGGGCACGGGCGGCGCCTGCGAGGCCTGGCTGCCCTGTGAGCCGGGCACCTCGTCCTGGGGGTCGCGCCACGTGCTGACTACCATTGCCATATCTATGGGGGCCGCGTCCGGACTTCCTGCTCCCCTGGCTGCGGGCGGCGGCGGGGCGGCGGCGGCTCCCCGGGTCTCGGGCTCCGGCGCGCCGCCTTTTGTGTGTGCGAGGGTGCGAGAGGGCGCGGGAGGGCGCCCCGGGTGGCTCGGGGGCTGGTTGGTTGAGGTTGGTTAGTTTTTCCTTTTTTGTTTTTGCTTTTGCAAAGTTTTGTCGATTGCTTGTCTGGCCCGGTGTGTTTGTTTTGTTTGTTCCCCTCGGCTCAGCTTTGTTGGTTTCGGGGGTCTTTCCGCCGGGAGGGGAGGGGAAGGGGACAGGAGAGCGAGTGGGAGCAGAACGTGGAGAGAGAGGGAGGGGAGGGAGAGCTGAAGTCGATTGTCTGGCTTCAAGACAGAAGTAGGAGGCAAAAAAAAAAAAATCTCTCCAAAGATCTCGCTTGCCCTCACTCTCTCCCTCCCTCTCTCGTTCACTCTCTCGCTCTTAGAGCTGGTGTGCAGCCGAGGAGTTGGCGGAGGAGGAGGAGGAAGAGGAGGAGGAGGAGGAAGAGGAGGAGGAGGTGGTGGAGGAGGAGGAGGAGGAGAGGCGACTGTCCGGGGGCCAAGTCCAGGGCAGCCCACAGTCAGCCATTCAGGAAAGCCATCGAAATCAGGAGGACTAGGAGATCGGAGGCGCCGGGTGCGGGCGCGCCCAGGGAGCCAGGCAGGCCGGGGCGGAGGCCGGCGGCCCGCGGAGTGGCCGGAGCGCTGCCCGGGTCCGGGGGAATCAGCATGAAAGTGGTACGCGTCGGGCGCTGCGCGGCGTCGTCCTGGCGCTGGGCCGCCGCCGCCGCCGCCTGCCCCGGGCGTCCGGCGCGCGCCTCGCTCTCTCCGGCCGCCGCAGCCCGCAGTCGCCGGGTGGAGGCCGCTCGCCGTTCCCTGAGGGCCGCCCGGGCCGCCGCTGCCGCCGGAGCCGCCGCCGAAGCCGCCGGGTCGGGCCCGGAGCCGCCGCGTCTAGAGCCGCCGCCGCCGCTGAAGTCGCTGCTGCCGCTGCTGCCGCCGCCGGAGCCGCTGCTGCTGCTGCCGCCGCCGCCGCCTCACACACATAGGGAAAGAGTCAACTCGCCGGCGGCGGGGGAGAAATGATAAAAGAGAGAGAGGAGGGCAGATCACCACCTAGAAGCACATCCTTCGTGCGCGGAGGGGGGAGAGAAAGACGGAGAGAAAGAATGAAAGACGGGAAAAAGGCAGCTCGGCACCCGGAGAAAGGAGGCAACTCGGGGAGAGGAGGAGGAGGAGGAGAAAACACACACGCGCGCACGCACACACACCGCGGAGAGAAAAGAACAGAGAATCAAAGTGATCAAATATGCTAAAAAGGGGGGCGCGGGAGGGAATGCGATTTATAGGCGCCGGGGCTGGCAGAAGTGGCTTCTCCGCGATCAGCTCACTGAGCTCTCTATATAGTGAACTTTGACACGACTGCTGCAACTTAGCGCACGTTGCCATGGCGACGGCGCGCCTTATAAGGCAGCAGCCGGGGTTGGCCTGGCCAGGCGCGCGCGCGCCGCCCCCTCGCCGTCATTGGCCGGACCGCCGCGGCCCCGCCATGGCGGCTGCAGGAGCAGCCCGGTCCTAGCGCGAGCGGCGTCTCAGGCGCGGCGCGGGGCGCGCGGGGGACGGGGGTTGCAAAGGGAGGGGGGCAGGGACGGGGTGGCCGCGCCGCCGCCGAATGGGGGATGGGCCCGGGCTGGCCCCGCGAGCGCTGCCACCGCGGTCCCCACAGTCCGCACCCGAGGTTTCCGCCCCGGCGGGGAGTCTAGCGCCGCGCGCACACACAACGTCTCTTAAAGGCTCCGCGAGAGGCTTTGGATGGAATCCGGGACTTCGCCTCTCGCAACTTGGCGATGTCACTAAATCCGCCGCTCGCGCACCACCCGGGACTCCTGGCGCATCTCAGTGCCCGCAATGCCAAAGAAAAGTTCCCTGGTTTCTTTGCAGAGGGGTAGGGAGTGAGGAGGGGTAGGTGCCACGAACTGAGCTTGCAGGCATTTCTCAAACGAAAGATTTGGCCAAATCCAGGTGATAGCAAACCCTTCTCTTAATCAACTCTGATCACTTGTTCGGTTTGGTGGCATATATATATATATATATATATATATATATATATATATATATATTCTTTTCAGAGGATAAAGGCCTTTCTGTTTCTGTATTTTCCGTGTAGGGTTAACATTTCACAGGTATGTGGCCTGACATTTTAATTGCCCAAATAAAGCATCTCGGATGCTGAGAAGCAGAAGTAGACTTCACCTCATTGTCATGACGCAATTAAAATCAATTTTTCTCAATTTTACCCTCTCTCGTTGGTGTTAGCTAACTCTCCAGCCAACATCCTGCTACATACCCAGTCATGGTGAGAGGGGAAAGACTTCTGCCCGCTGATGGGCAGGAGGAGGCAGCTGCCCAGCCTCCCCTGTGCACACCCTCTGTACACACATGTAAACGCACATGTATTAGATACACATTTGTCAATGTACACAGACAAAGACTTCACCGACTATGCTTCTAGGTCATAGAACAGTTAAGTACGGACTTCATTGTTCCTCAAGTTCCTTTTAAGCATTCATATAGTCATTAAAAGGCACCCAGAGATTCTGCCCTAAATGGGAAATAATACCAGTACAGGTCACAAGAACCACACACAAGCCATGTACTACCTCCAGAAGTCACTGCAAAAAGAACAACTTCATAGACGATTGCCATTCTGCTCCATGTGCTAAAATAATTGAGACAGTTGTGTCTTTGAATTCCAGGGTGTCTGGTTTTAAACATCAAACATGTAGAATTGCTCTCAGAACACACTATATTCCAATGCAGTAACCTTGTTGTTTGATTGTGACCAGTTAGTGAATTATCATTATTCCACATTTATCTAAGAAAATTGTGTCTCCTTTGTACACACTTTGCACCAAGAGAAAAACCTTATGCCGATAAGCCAACCAGGTTTTTGAACAATTAAAGTATTTTACACAAAAGACGCTGAGCTCCAGGAAAAAAAAAAAAATGAACACATATGAAGAGTAAATTGACGACTGCAGAAAAGCATCCTTGGTAGCTGAAAAAAACTGACAGGCTAAAGATATTTTTAAAACAAACCATACATATAATTGACATGTATAGATTACATTTTGCATTCAATTCTCTTTACACACATAGGCAGAATATAAGGTAGGGACTACAGATCTGGGCAGCTGGGGGCTGGTTTTTAGGAAAGAAAAATCTTCTTTAAGCTTCATTCCTGAAACCTCGTCAGCCCTCACTCTTTCTCTGATGAAATCACGTCTTTCACTAAAGCTGCAGGTTCTCGGTTTATTTGAAAGTTTTTTTTTTTTTTTTTTTAAAGTCCAACAAACCTATAGTGGACACTGAACTATCATAAACTTGGTGCGTAATAAGATTGCCACAGAGTGAAGCCAAGCTGAGAATTTCAGGTTGATTAGAGATACAATATAACTTTCTCCTAAAGAGGATAAGAAGAATGGAAAAGAAATCATTACAGAGGAGAAGGGTTTTGGTTGTTGTTGTTGTTTTTCCTTTCAACCTCTATGATTTAGGAATTGCTAATGTTACAAATGTCAGTAGATTAGGGACACGCTCAGCTGAGATGTGATGAGGCTGGGGTTGAGATAGGAAATCTAATGGGCATTCCCATCTCAATTTAATAGAGGATGAAAATAATTGATTATAGGGAAATCTTAATCTCGCCTCCTGAATGGGGAGACTTCCATAGCAGATTACCTTTTATCAACATGGGAAGGGACAATATCGAGGAGGAAGAGCTTCCCCAGTTCACTTAGAGATTTTTGGAATTGGAAGTATGTTCTGATGGCCTTAGATTGAAAAAGAAGTATTTCCCAACCATATCTTAAAAAATTGGAGCTTGTTAGGCAAATGATCACAGGGCTGCCATGAAGTCAGGCGTGTTTTGCTCTGTATATTTGGACTCATTCAGTTATGAAAATGCAAGTTACAAGGGGGAAAAAAATCACAGTATAAATTATACTTAATTTTAATGCATAGAAGAAGAGACAAGACTACAGACTGAAAAGAAGAACGAGGCAAAAATATTGTACAATGTCTTCTCCAGAGACGCTCACTTGCTGTGGCGCTAAGGTTAAAAAGCTCTAAGATAAAATCAATATATTATTATTGTTTCATAAAAATCGGACTCAGTCTTTTTTTGGAAATGTAAATTTATTTTAATGAGAGGAATGGCAAGCTTTAATTTGCCTAGAGAAAGTTGCGAAAACATTTGCCCTAATCTAAAATAGAAAAGAAAGAAACTCAACACCCAGGAATATAATTTTCTGGCAGAAAGCGGCCTGATGGGCTGTATTTCTTTACAGATTAAATCACAATATGAATACAGACCCCAGCAAATGCCGAGTTTAACTCTGAACTCAGTAGAAACCAGTTCCGTCCTCCAGGATTCATTGAATTCCTCCTTTCCCTCAATCTAGTCCGTGTGTGTTTTTCTCTTCCACCACACTGGAGCTCCATGAATAGGGAAAGGGGCTTCCATTGTGTCCCTCTGAACTTCCAAGTCAATGCAATTTTTAACCACTGGCTTGTGGTACTTTGAAAATCACCAGGGGCTGTCAGAGTTGGGTCCTCTGAAAAATTTACAGTGCTAAATCAGAGCATATGCTGGGAGGGAAAAAATTGCTTAAGATTGGAGCAAGTACAGTATCTGTCTGCCCCCTAGTGTAAGAGTCCTCGCTGCCTAAAATTCAACTTTAAAAGAAAAGGAGCTCTTAAAGGGAAACGACTTTGGGCTCACGTAGGCATAGGAGAATGAAAGTTCTGTACATTTTAATCTGAATAATTCTTCAGGATTTAAAATTAATTGGCTCTGGCTTGGTTGGACGGTACTCGGATCTCGCCACCTCTGCGTTTCCCGAGTCACTGGCGAAGAGCTGATTTTTTTTTTTTTTTTTTTTTGAACTAGGTTTATGTGCGTCCCCCTCACCCCCTCCTCTCTTTTTCTTTCTCTCTGTCTCTGTCGTCTCTCTCGCTGGCTTTTTTAAAATGAGGAACCGTTCCTCGAACGTTCTGGACAGAGCACAGAATTGCTTCTTAAGTCAGCCCGGCGCGGTTGCAATAGACAGCAAAAAGGTAAACGTTTGCCTGAAATCCGCACGCCAGCTCCACCACCCCGCCCGATGGTGAGTACCCTTCTCGTCGCGATTCTCCTCCTAGCTTAACCGAGCGCTCGCCTACCCGAACCGTGGCCGAGGGCGCCGGGCGAGGCTTTTCTCTCTCCCTGCCTGCCTGGCTGTCAGTTGCACAAGGTTGCAAAACGAAGCGCAGAGGCAAAGCAAACAGTAAATTCTGATACTTAGTGCGAGCCTAGCAGCTCCTTTGCTAGAAAACCGAGTCATCTGCTGCTTGGAAAACCGCGCTTATAGGACTGGTTTTTAGTTTGTTCTATGGAAGGAAATGAGTTTGAGGAGACAGGACGAGGAGATAGGAGGCTCCGCAGACTTAACGCTTCGGTTTAATCATATTTTGGCAGCTTTGCAATTGTTTTTCCCCCCTCGCCCCCTTCACTATCTCCCCTACCACACACATGTAATAAAATATGGCAATGCATTGAATTGACTCTGTTCCCCCCTTCCCCGAACCCCTTAAACCACAGTCCTCGGCATTTCATACACGCTAGCAAACAGATTTTTTGAAAAGCCCCAAGTCATCCCCAACCCCACACAGCATAAGGAGAAAAGTAAGAAAGGAAAGAGAGAGAAAAAATACTGTAAGTAAACATACCAAAACCATATTTGCCTTGTTCAAGGTCCCAAACAGCTTGCATCTTCCTTCTAAACTGGAATAACTCTCCTTTAGTTTGGCGGGTGAAATAAATGCTTTGTTGGCCCCCTGAAAAGATGTGTCTTTGATAATTAAAGAGAATCTCCTCCTCGGTGTTTATCTAAGCGATTGTGCAAACTGATAAAAAGTAGGCACTAGCCTGCAGGGAAAAAGAGGAAAGGTGAAGGGAGAGATCTTCCACCTCAAGGAAGTGCTTCCCCATGTATTAGGCTCTCTCAGCCTTGGAAAACCCTGCACACTAACTTTAGAGAGACAAGGTTTCAGGGAGCTTTGTACATAGCTGCTGAGGAATGCAAGCCTCGCCTTTAAGAAAAAAAACCCCAAACCGTAGGTAGGAGATGTCTGGAGTGATCCTTGTCTCTCATCTCATTCCTTAGAAGGAAGAGTGCGTTGTTACACCTTGTTTGGGGCTGGAAAGACGAGACTTTAAAAACACCCGTCCAATTGAAAAAAATCTCCCCAACTTAATGAGTTTAGTCGGAGGCTGGAGCAAACGGCTCAGCCTCAGCAGAAAACCGCCAACACTATAGGCGATATTGCAAAGCAAGACGACCCAAGGCACAGCCAAATTCCACTGTTTGGGGTCGAGAGGGATGCAGGCTAATCCTAAAGCAAGTTGGGAAAAAACAGAGGTGGAAGAGGAGGGGGAAAATGCATCAGCCTCGCAGACTGGCAGACAGGCTCCCCTCGCCCTGGATCAAAGATAGAACTTGAAACAGGAGGGCAACATTTTTCCTAGGAATCCGTTGGAATCCTCATTTTCTACTTTTAACTCCAGTCTCCCCAAGTGATTTTTTCCCCCTCTCCCCTGTGGATTTCTGCCTCCCCCCTTTCCGGTCCTCATTCTAGAACTTTCCTGAAGAGGAAATCTATTTCTTTTGGGGGAGGGGTTCCCCATTTCATGCCTTCAGATAATGAATGCTTAATTCACCCCCCTCCCTTTCTCTACTCCCCAAAATGAATACAGGAAGCAGGAATACGGTAACTAGTGAAAATTGAGAATAAACTATGCTGGCTCTCACAGTTTAATACAATTTTAACTAATGGATTTTTGTTTTGTTTTGTTTTAAGAGAAGAATAATGGGGAAACACGGATCTTTTATTTTAGGAAACTGTTATGGTAAGATGTGTGTCAGACTTGACAAATGGAACTAACGCTCTTCGGCTGCTTCTTGTCCTTGTCTTAAACAGGAATTAAGTTAAACACAGTGCTGAATGTTAATTACATGTTTACTGGCTAATGAAAATTACAAATGGTTTTGCCACCTCAAACAATGATAAAAACTCTGAAGACACTGTAATTATATACTTTGAGCAAAATAACTCAGAATATTGATCATAAGAAGTGTAAATCTTTTTTAACTATTCATTAATACCATAAATATGGGCTAGAGAAGTTTTTCCTTGCGGTTTGTCTCATCAGTTACACTGACTGGATGGATGGTGAGGCTCCTCTGGGGAGGTGGTGAACTCATTCTCTTAGTAGAAGGAGGCCACTTGTGTAACTCGGGGGTGCCCCCTCCCTTTCGCCCCCGCCCCCTTCATCCCCAGCAGAAGGTCGAAGAAGAGTTGAACAGGAAGGCCGGGCTCAGGGCAGGTGAAGGTGATCACAGCCTGGCCTTTCCCTCCCCTCCCTGTCCACCTCACTTCTCTCCCTCCTCCCTTTCCTGCCATTCTGATCGATGACCGTCTTCCCCATCTTGGGCACCAGTGGGATAACCTGGCATCCGGTGTGGGGTGGGGGTTTCCTAATGGAAGACTATTTAGACCAGGAAACTCACCCCACCCACAACCCAACCATGCCCTGACAACTTAAATTCCCTTCTTCAGAGATGGCTCAGGCAGTTCATTGCAAAAGAAGGGGGAAAAAATGTTAGGGATGGAGGTTGCTATTGGGTAAGGTGGCTCAGGCGGCTGAACCAGAACTGGTTTCCCTGGGTAGGAGCAGAGAACATTTTTCGTTGTGGCTTTCTTTTAACTTTCACCAGAGTTGTAGTGCTGGCAGCCACTCCGATCTCAGAGGTCAAAGGTGAAGGCTGCACTGACCCTAAAAGGCTGGCCTGGCCTGGCCACAAGGCCGATGGGGCAGGGGAGTGGGGTTTTGTCAGCCTTACAGCTTGGCACTTTGGAAGGGGCACCTATGAAACCCATACTTGGGGGGCACAGCGTCAAGTGTAAGTTTTAAGTGAAATATTGAGGATTTTTAAAAAGTGCCCTAGGCTTGTGGGACTAGAGTCCTCTTTTTCCCTGAGAATTCCCAAGGCGCTGGTCTTTGTCTTAGAAGGAATGGAGTTTCTGAATGGTGTGAAAGGGACAGAGAGGGTCGCTTCAAATCGATTTTACTTGTCCTTTCTGTCTTTTCGGATCAACGCCCTTCAATGGGCACAGAGGTGCTCTTTCAACCAAAAACTTGTGCTACATTTTCTGCCTGTATTGGTGCTAAATACAATAAGCACTGGGCAGGTTTTTTTTTTTCTTTGCTCTCCAAAGCAAGAAAGCACCCTAATTAAATTGTTTTATATGGACAGTCAAGACGGACCAATTAAGTATGCATTAGTATAAAGATATAGTCTGCAGATAAGGTTGTTTAGAAAATCATGTGTAGGACAAAGGAGAGGGCGCTAGCATTTTGGAGAGGTGCCTAGACCCAGCAAGGTCATGCACCGTCCTCCTTGGGCCCCAGGGGAATTGCAAAGGCCCAGGCCCCAGGTGAGAGGGGAACCAGCTGGCTAACAGGTGGGCGAGATTGTCAGAGACTTTCGGGCCGGAAGCCCTGGCCCAAGAGTGGTGGAGTCCGAGGGGTCGGGATTCCTCACATCTTACTCTGGGAACGTAGCAGACCGAGGTGGTGGGTCCAGTAGGACCTGGCGGGACCCTGCAGTGCCCTACTCCGTATCGAGCCTACTGCCCGAAGTCTCAGGTCCTGGATGCGGCCCTGCACTAGTGAAATCGTCTGCGCCCCGGGGGGGCCAGGAGGGCCAGGGGACACCGACGGTGTCACAGCCGCAGCACTCTCACAGCCAATATCAGGGCAGGAGGCCTCCACCTAACATCTCCAAGCTAAGCGCTTTTTCTTGTCTTAGGAAAGGGGAGCTTTTCTGCGAGGAAAGTAACTTTCCCACCCGACGCCATCCGACCAGCTGGACGTCGAGGATCGGTCTTTAGAGTAGGGTAAAGGCCGAGGGGTCGAAGAAAGGGTAGCATGGAGCGCGGCTCGTCGTTCAGCTGATGCAGCTCTGGGCTTCTCCACCCCCTCTCCTCCCTCAGAGGTGTGGGAGGGCGGAGAGCTTCTCTCCTGGAAGGAGGCGACCCCCAGAGCAGGGGCCGGGGCCTCCCCGCGTCGCAGCTCAGGGCTGTGATAGGTGGTCCCCGGGCCGAGGGGGCGCGAGCGCTGCGCGCTGGCTCTGGAAGGGCTCTCGGGGCGCACAGGGCAACCCTTAGTAGCGGGGGAGGGAGAAGTGGGGGCGAGAATTAGAGCCTGGGGAAGTGGCTGAATGTCAAAAGTAAAAGGTTGAAAAGCCAATTTTCCAGGCGCGCTTTCGCCCCCCTTTGCTGGTTGCAGGGGCTGTAAATCAGCGGCCGCGGCTAGGGCGGGAGGAGCCCCCTCGGCGAGCTCTGTGCGGCCCCGCCCGGACCGTGCGCACCTCCCGGTGGGCCCCGCATCGATCCGAAGCCTAGCTGAGGATGTCACCGCACTAAATATTTACTGATCACACACAAATAGCCGGGGCTCGAACGATTTTCCTCTGTGAGGAGAGCGCGGAGAGAAGGGTAAATCATTTTATTAGTGTGGATAAAGCCCAGAGCACACTCCGGGCTGGAGTGTTTTAAGATGTGTCTTCAACAGGATGAAAAGAGTTAGGGAAATCGATACCGAGTGATTAGAAGCCCCCGGGGTGACGAAGGGGGACTGGGCTTTCAGGGATTTGGCGAGGCTGATGGGGGGAGCAGGCCTCGAGGGGGGCGGCCCGACCACCGCCAGGGAGCTCCCCGGCCCAGGCCTCCATCCCTCCCTCCTCGACGGGAGACGCAAGGGCGCAGCAAGCTGCGGAGAGTCCGCCGCGGCCAGGCTTCGTGGTGCGGCCGCCGGGTGACGGCTGCGCGGGCCGCCGCAGGGCCGATGGCTCGGGAGCCACTGGTTTCACGCCGCGAGTGGCCGTGGCCAGGTGGCCGCGGGAGTGGATTGCAGGCGCGGCGTGGGGATGCGTGCAGGTCCTCCACACGCGGTCTCTCCAAACAGCCTCGGGGAGTAAAGGTGTGGCCTAAGCGGGTTGCGTTTCTCCTCCTGGCATTTCGGGTACTCCTCCCCGCCGCGACCTGAAGCACCCTCGAACTTTCTCCCGGAAAAATCTCTATCCATCCTGTCTTTTCATATTTTTTCAAGAGGTCTCAGTGGCCCATCCCCGCCAGTTACCTCTTCTTCCCACCCACTCGGTGTCGAGGGCGGCCGCCGGGTGGCGGAACCCGCTGGGGACTGCCGGGCGAGTGGATTCTAGGTTCGCTGCTCATGGGCAGGTGGGACGACCTCTGAGGCCGAGCAGAAAGGCAGGGGGCAGGGTGACAGACACTGAGGAAGCCCCAGAACGTCTCCGTCCTCTCCGAGGCAGGAAGTCCGCTTTGGGGATATCAGGCCACCCCCGACCTCCCCCAGCGATGGAAACCTGTCCAGGGGCCCCTAGGCTGGGTGCTGGGAACCCAAGTGGCCAGAAGTAAAGGCTGGCAGGGCTCGCTGAAGTTAGCAAGGCTTTGAGGGGAATTTGCCGGGAGGGAGATCAAAACACCCCCAAACTCAAGCAGCGAAGTCCTGGCGCGAAAATGGCTTTTCACTTCTCCAAGCGCAAGTCTCGCTCGCTACGGTGAACAAACCTTGAGGTTCGAAACAGCTGCAAATAATCAAGTAGGCGCAAATTTCGGGAGGGGAAAGGAGGGGCGAAAGGTAAGAAAAGGGGAGAATCTTTCTCGTTTCTTCTTCCTTTTCCCGCTCCTGGCCTTTTCCTAAAAATCTGCCCTCCCTAAAGCAATTGATAGCTACCTACGTGTGTTTATTTATTTGGAAAGGTTCACCCCCCACACCACCCTCCAGTTGCTCAATTTTCTTGGCAGCTTGAGGGATCCAATCCAGGATGCCCTGCTTGGCTCTTGGGTGCAACAGGAAATATAGCCACAGATCCAAGAGAATTATTAAAAAAAAGAAAAACTGTATGAATCCCAGTGGATTGAAGCGACCGTGTTCAGGTGTGAGGCGATCGGGTGCCTCGCATTCTTTCCTCTGTAATCCTCTAATTCCTGCGTTGGAAGTTCGCACGCCACGCTGACCTGGAGGGTGTCAGGAGCGGGGTGTCCATTAACCCTTCTTGGTCTTGGCCGGAACGAAGGTTAACTACAGTAATCTAACAAAAGTAGTTGTAGTAAGAAGGAAGTGAGGGAAGCAGGGAGAAGAGGAAGAAAGGAGGAAAGGGTATATTCACTCTAGTTGCCAGAATTTTAGAGCTCTGCCCTTCACTGGTCCTCTCCCACCTCCACCCTTCCTATGAAAGCAGGTTTCTATTCAGAGAGACAGCAGTTCCATCCATCACCCGCAGCACACTCCATGGAAATGGACTTTAGGGAATAAGAAAATATCATGTAGTGAAATATTTTCTTGTATTTAACTGACCATCTAGTCCATTTAAAAAAATATTTCTAACATGTATACAACAGTAGATTGTTGTGGCAGGGAGTTTTAAAAAATAAAAAAGAAAGTGCATGGTTTATTTCATTTAAATAAAAGCTAATTTTAGAATCTTGCCAGTAGCCAAATTATAGCCATACAATCTGGATGAGATTAGAAAAATATATTCTGCTGGTTTCAAACCTGGAGGCATTCTAATGGGTAGTTGTATGATACTTACAGGCATGAAGGTGTTTGCACGTGGGTGTGTATATTCTTATGGTGTTAGAAGTTCCTTGATGGATTAAAGGTTCATATACTCAAGCACTAGATAGAGGCTGTCACTCATGTGTACTAGCAAAAAGGCAGAAGGCAGTGCAAAAAAGAGTTTTGAATGAGCTCCTTAGAATCACCATTGTTGAAATACAAGCTGAAGCAACTTAGCTATGGTAGAGCTATTGTGGCTTGCAAAATCATAGAAAGACACTTCAAAGCAAAACCATCAATTTTGCAGTGTGGTAGCTTTGGCAGGACATTTAAGTAAAAGGTGGGCATCTTTTGCCTAAATATATTTATTTAAAAACTCAGGGATATGCTACTCGGTCTATTTCACTTTTCAATGGATTGAAGAATTAAAAGAGAATAGGCTATAGCTAGAGATGATGGCATAAGGGGGCTCTCTGCCCATTTAACCAAGTCTGATGTGGGCTATACATGCTTTTAATACTAATATTATATTGTGAGGCAAATCCTGCTGAGAAAGTTCCAAAGACGTCCAAAGCCATATGGACATCAGTTCATACTTAGTAGTGGACAGAGTGAGGAATTACTGTCTGGTTCTATATTTTTCTCTTTCTCAAGAGCCTGGTAATGAAATCTTTTAAATGACAGTTAATTTTTGGTATGTCAAAAAAAGCATTAATCAAATGCTATCAAGTGCCAGTCATTTAAATGTGAAGGTGTTAGTAAGGCAAATACCCAGATAAATTAATATGGTTAATTAGCTGCATCAGTCGTATTTAAAGAAAATACAAGCAGAACAACAAAAGGGATGTAATTTAATTTTCTTAAAATACAAACTCAACATGAATTGCAGTTGGAGAGAAATAATTTAAGGAATGATTTCCATCCTATTGGTTTTTAGAAGGTTTTGTCGGGGGGGGGCAATTTCAATATAAAGGAGTAAGTAGGTGGACAGAGATAGACAGACTGCCTTAATAGGGAAACATGCACAAATTAATTACAACCTCATTTCTCCTCTTAAAAGCCTGATTTCTTGAAAAGTTGAAGGTGCGTGTTAAAAATAAAGAACTTCTGTATAAAATTAAGAGAAGGCTGTTTAACATCATATTCAGCTTCTTGACCATAGGAAGTACTAGCCTGAGACTTTACAAAGTGTATTGTTTAAATAAAATTTACACTTTTCTTTTTAGTTTGAATACAAGGCAGAGAAAGGTACTTTTCCTATCCATCTATTGCAATTCATAATAAATTAATCAACCTTATCTAGGAGATTTCTGTGTACTTGACTGAGGTAAATTGATTGAGAGGAAGTCACTTTAAATAGTTTAAAGGAAAAGTGAGAACATTAAAGGAAGGGAATATTGACTTCAGTGAAAAATGTCACATTGGTCATTTCTTGGCCGGACCGCATCACATCACATGTCAGGGAGAAGAAGTTAGCAAATTGGGGAAGCCTATTTCTTTGTAGAATGTACGTTAAAACTTATTTATTTACTTCTAAAGATATGTTGCAATTTCTTTGCATATACTTTGTTGCCACATTACCAAGCAATTAAAAAGAAGGCAGCATTGTGATATTTAAGTAGTGGGGATTTAAAAGATATTTTTCTCCTTAGCCTCCTTCTGAGTGATAAAGACCTATGCTTATTTACTCATTGATTTTCCTACACGTGATTTTGGTTAATTTAATGGTTTTTAAAATTAGATACTATTTTGCTAAAGTCTACATTGTATATAAATTGAAAACAAAATCAAAAGTATCAAATCTTTTTCAGGAAGTGCAATTTGAATGTTCAGTTATTGAAGAGCTACTATTTCAACCTCCCAGGTTCTATTAAAAACAAACAACTAAACCTGTTTTCTTTCCTAACAACTCTTAAAACTGTAACTGGCATGGCTGTGGATGAATGAATATTTAATATGAGTCTTTAACCCTCCTTTCCTATTTACCCTGGAAATGCCTTTAATTTGTCTTTAAGCTTACGTATTTTAAAAAGCATTAGTCAGTATGCCAGAATTATTCACTCCCTTTTAAAATGCAGTGAATAAAAATTCTAATTATTGAAAAAAGGTGTGATGTGTATTCTGAAGTTTCAGTAGCATGCTAAGTTTTCTTAATAAACTAGAAGGAACACTATCCTGATAAATTAAAATAGGGCAGCTGTTGGGTATGGTTTGTATTCATATCGTTCTACCTTTTTGCCTTGGGTATAAAGATATTTGGTTTTTTGTCTTCATATACTGTCTATCGTTAACAGAGTGAATTTTTGAAGTTAAAAATATTTTCAAATTGTCTCGCCTTTATAGTTGAATGCATTATTACATTGAAAAAATCATATTCACTTTTGTGTTCAAATTTGTATGTCCAGGCAATAATGAGAAAGGTATTTCTGTAAGATGTCTCCTCCTCTAAAAATAAATAAATAAATAAATAAATACACATTACACAAATTAAGCTCAAGAGAAAAGACAATTCTTATGACTCAGTGTGTTGGAACAATGGAACTCTTACTAAGTTTTTTAAATGTTTTTATCTTTTTCCATCTTAACTATCTACCAAAGGGACAGTTCAGTTTTACGGTTTATATACTTTTTAAATTTAAAAGCAAATTTTAACATGTCAGGGTTTTTGAAATGCAGAGAGATTTGAAAAATAAGCCTCCAAAATAAAAGTGATAGGGCATGATGTTTTGCCTCAGTTTTTAAGGATGCTACAAAAGTTTTCTCTTAAAAATTACAACAACATGCTTTTTCATCAAGTGCAAAATAAAAATGAAGAAAAGTCTCCTTCTCACTCTCTCCCACCAAAAAAACCCCCAAACAACAACAAACAAAACAAAATAAAAAGAAACCCAAATGCTAAACCCCATAAAAGAAGCCCCTTACCACGTTGGGAAAGTTTCTGCACAAACTGAACTGTTTCTGTGGGTACTGTCAAGCTCCTGGTTGGTCAACTTTTTTAATGCGGCAGGCAATGGTTAGACTGAGGTGAGCAGCCTGGCAGCTTAGAGAGGGAGGCAGACTTTTAGAGCTCAGCTCCAGAGACCCACCACTTAGAGGGAAAGTTGGGAAATCAACTGTTGAGAGTTAACCTCTCCTTTCCAAAGGAGGTTTGCAGAGGCAGGACAGTGAGAGCTGATATCACCAATTTTATTCTTTTCTCAGGCATTCCTAACTTTTTATGATTTCCCCCCTCCTTCCTCTACTATCTGTCTTTGTGCCTCCAGGGCCAGCAAAAGAGCAGGGCAGATTCTAGATTGCTTTCAGAGTTTGCCTTCTCTGATGATGGATTACCATGTCAATTTAAACAGCATAGGATTAATTTGTTTCAATGATTTCTCTTTAGGCTGAATGCCAGCCGTTTTTCTATCTTTCTCTTTGCTCTTCAGAACAACAACAACAAAAAAAAAAAAAAAAAAAAAAAAAAGAGAAAGCCTTCTTTCCATATTCTAAGTTAAGAGACAATAATAGAAATAGACAAGTTAGGTGTAATGTTGCAACACAGTTACAGGTCTGGACGTTTTTATCTCTGCCTAAGACGCTGAAACATACAGTCAGTCACATTAAAATGAAATTGGACTTAACATTTATTCAATAAATACTTGTCTTGTGGATAATCCAGTACCGAGTGCTTTTGACACATAAGAACTTAATTTGTCTCGGATAACAAGTTATTAATATGGCACATTTAAACTTGCTACCTACAATAAGGTTACTGAGCTCTACCACAAACTCAAATGATCATTGTGAAAAATAGTTTGTGTGAAAGGAGGAAGACATTTTTTGAAAATGCTTATATTTATCATATGTAAGTATATTCACATACAAACTAGTAACACATACGGGTACACATGCATGTGTACACACTCTCCCAACATATATATGTGTATGTGTGTGTATATATATGTACATATATATATATATTCAGATTGCACGTGACAAAAAAAGTTCAGTGAAGTTAAAAAAGTCTATCCATTATGCAGACATATCTAACCTTTCCTAAATAAGGTGTCAGAGAATTTTCTCTTTTAAAAGATTTCTAAAGTGTACAAGAAAAATGCTATTCAAATCCAATTTTTTTTGCAAGACCAAACCCATTATGAGGTTGAAAATGGCACAAAAAAAGCACTTAGGTGCAATCCAAAATCAAACAACTTCTCCACATTTTTCACCTAGTCTGAACTTGCAGCTGGTCAGAGCATGTTGCTGGTAGAATAAAGGCAAATTAAGTGAAATAATCTATTACTAAAGCGATTATTTTATTTCCCTCTCTAATGGGAAGTCCTCCAACAGATGGAAAAGGACAGAAGAGAGATTTCATCCTGTAGACCGAATATATTGGGCAAACATATTTTGAACCGTGGGCTTCTTTTTCAACACCCTCTTTTAATTGTCTCTCCTTTTCCCAGCATTCCCTCACACTGAAATTTACATCATAGTTCAGAATAATAAACTGCATTTTGAATATGAACACAAATGGATTCTATAGCCTTCCCCTTTTCCTCAGCCCCTCTCAATGCACAGGAGGGATTTATTTGAACAGGTTCTACTTTCTAAGACATGCATGATCAGAGGCCAACGTCTGCCAGAACTGGAATCTGTGCAATTTTAATTTGTAAAAAAGTTGTTGGTTGCTAACCTTGGGGGAGATTGTGCATCTCTAAGAAACCAAATCTTTGAGCGCTCTCCCTGGGAAATGACGTTACACATGAGCAGAAAAATCCAGGCAAGAAAGGCTAATTGAATGAAGAGAGAGAATTAGGTTAAAAAATAGAGTACAATCTAGTATCACATTTTCACTAGTGTAACTTGAAATGAAGGTGTCTTCAAGTCGCCAGTGTTGCCAGAGTGTTTAGATGTTGGCCACAGATGGGAACACCTATTGAAATGTGTCTGAAGAAGATTAATAGGGCTTGTCACTGTTGGGAAAGCACTGCTTTGCTGTAAATTTCTACCAGCACAAGATGAATTACCGATGAATGCTCACTTATCAACCCCATCACTATCGTTCGACACTAAATCAAATTGAGAAGTTATCTGCAATCAGAAAATTTCTTTTTAAAATAGACATACACCTTTAGGCCCCAACTCTTTAATAATCCCATGTACAAAACAATTCTCTATTTCCTGATGCTTCTTTAGGTTAAACAAAATCATATCTCAATAATATTTTTAAGTTTATACACAATAGGCAGCTGGTCAATAGCAAAGGTTGACAGTATTTTAGAGAGGGTATGAAGGCTTCTTAGAGGTCATCATTTAACATTTGATAAAATGTTTGTGTGTGTGTGTGTGTGTGTGTGTGTGTGTGTGTGTTTAAACTTTTAGATATTTCTCTCCCTTACTTGGAAGGCAAAGAAGAGAGTGAGTTTACGATTCTAAACCCTGTGACCTAATAGTCCTCTAATGCTTTGGTAAGATCAAATTCTGAAAGAACTACAAGTTTAAGTAGAGAACAGTAGAATTGAATTCAATCATGGCAACTTGGGGACGTGCATTTATTCTTTTATGATTCAATGGTATTTTAGATATCTTTTTTTTAAGTTGATTTATCTGAGAAACAAAACAGGGGCATGATATCATTTTATTATTTATTAACCAACCCTGAACATCCAGAGGCTTTCCAACCTAGGGATAATTATGTTTTGATAAAACCATCCACACTTGTATTGTCACAGGGCTTTACCTGTTTAAAAAATATGATCATGTGCATGATTCATTTAATTTTTACTGAAGTCCTGTTCAAGAAGAGAGTTTCAATTCCCATTCTGCTGATTAGTAAACTGAGGCTCAGATAATTATCTGAGGTAATGGAGCTAATACGAGACGGTCAGAATTTGAACCTATTTCTCCTGGGTTTCTTTCAGGATTTTTTCACTCGTCATTACGTAAATAAAGAAGAAGATGATGATACTAATAACAGCTAACATTTACTGTATACCAGAACTGTGGTAAGCATTCATTTATGTTACTTTAATCTCTATGCAACTCTGCGGTAGATACTGCTATTATTTCCATTATCCAAGAGAAAAAAAAAATGAAAAGCAAACAAAATGAGACTTACAGAGTTTAAGAACCTGCCTGAAGTTCACGTTACTAGTAAGGTGAAGGCATATTATTCAAATCCAGGAAGTCAGAATTCAAAGCTACTGCCCTATCCTATGTTCCTGTTTCCAATTACAAGAAGTCTTAAATTGTGTTGAATGGTCACAAGAAACCCCACTTCTTTTCAGAATATAACATTCCTTAGACTCTGAGCAGTGTGTCATGGCAGAATAGACCCTGGTTTGGAAATCAGGAGACCTCGGTTTAAATTCTAGCTTTACCACTTACTAAGTAGGTGACCTCAACCTAGAGATGAGGACTTCCTCCTCATCTCTAAAATGAGGTGGTTGGGTCAAATGGATCTAGACATTGCACTTGGGTGCTTCTGTCACTTATGGTGCCCAAGAGGAAAAAAGAGGAACAGAGAAGCAACAACCATCTCTGCAGAGGTGAGTAGGGGCATGTGACACAATGCACTGCGATAGGGTGTGGCTCCCACTTCTGGGAGACTGTCTTGAGGACACTCAGCATGAAAGGAGGTCTCCTATTCCTTTTTCTTGCCTCCAGAGAGCACTGAATACTTAAAACAGGAATGGTTCTTTAGAAAGCAATAGAATTTAAAACTTGCAATAAAATCCTTACTTCCATTATTTTCCAAGTAAAAGAAAGAAGGAAAACCTGAGGTCTGTAAAGGATAGGGGGCTGACTTAGGGTCATTGAGCTGTTGGTAATGCAGTTGAAACTGGACCCCTTTCTCTTGGCTCCCAAACCAGGAATCCTCACCCCCTGAAAACATCTTCCTTACACTATGCTCCTTGCTCAACAAAAAACCCTCTTTAGATGATCTGATCATGTCCCTATTACAACCATTTCTCTATTTTATGATGTGATACTTTTAGTGGGTTATTATTGGCTGTAATATGAAATTTTTCTAGGTCTCTCTCACAATAGTTTTTCATAAAACCTATTAAACTCACCAGTTAGGTAGTGGAGGCTGCAATGAAGAATCACACAACAATAAGAATATTCTGTCATCTCCATTAAGTCACAGTAATACTCCAATCTGTATTTATGACAACACTCCTCTGATGCTTCCATCACCCAAATTGCTAGATTTATATTCTCTAATGCTTCCTCAATTGGGAAAAACCTGCGTTTTTTATTTTTCTTTTCCTGTCCCAGATCACCCTTCCATATCCATTGCCTGTTTTGGAACCCCCGTCTGGGTTTAATCAGAAGTTGCAAGACAAAATGTGCATTATTAAGAAATATAAATATTTTCAGAAGCAATCAAAGGGATGAAAGATTGATTCAGCATGCAGATTGGACCTAATTCGAAGCAGCTTTGTTCTAATGAGAGCTACTGGGATACAAAGTCAGGAGCCGTGGTGCCACCAGGTAGCTGGAAATTCCAATGCATTAGAATAACCCATCAAGATTTCTCTTGCTAGATAGGCTGCAAACACTTTTTGCAAGCTATGTTCCCCAGTCTCTGGGCTAAAGCACCTTCCTTGCCACCCTTAGGGCCTTGTAATAGGTAACAGTCATCTTTGAGAAATTATGACTAATTCGTTTTTCTCTTTAGCGTTCAGATCAGCGAGTACCTCCCTTTTCCCAACTCAGAAGCTGGCTTAGCATTAACTTTCATAAGAACATTTTGGCCTCGAGGCATCTGTATTACAATTTCTTTCTTGGCATAATAAAAGGTATCACATTATCTACCTGGTCAATCTCTATTGGCTTTCAAAATAGAGACATGGAAAAACCTAATAAGCCTCATTAGGATATCTGCTTTAAAAACAAGGCTGCCTCATTTAGCACATTGCTGTGAAATGTCCCAGCAGAGCTGGGTGGTCATTGCCTGAATACAGGTATTGCTAATTTGGGATCTTTGTTAGTTTGGTAGCTCTGAAAAAAATGAGCCTAATGTGTAGGTGGAATTTTAATACACAAGGGATCAAACCCAGATTGTTGTATTTTGTTTTTGTTTTCTTTCTTTCTTTCCTTTAATCCCACTTCTTGTCCACATGGCCATGTGTGAGAGATGGCTTGATTTTATTGATATGGTTCATCCATCCACAGCTGGAATTCCAAAGACAACTGAAAATGTCTTTAAAATCAACACAACTCAGGGAGCCTGAGAGAACAAGTTTTCCTTTGTTGTAGGGTATAGTATTATTTGCTGTAGGTTTTTTGATATACATTCTAAATTAGGCCTGCAAAGGCATGCTTCATCTTTAATTCATCACTCTCAGCTGAAAGAGATTAGCAATGTCTAGCACGCACCCCTCGTATGGTGCTGACCTCATCAAGTATGGCCTGAAATTAATTAGCCTCATTCATTCAAAATGGAAAAGGATAATGGAGCAGCATTTTAGAGATGACCATCACAAATTGTATGCAGCATATTTAAAAGGCCCCTATTTTCAAACCATGTAGATTAAAATTCTTTCCAGGGCTTACAATATGCCAGAGTTATCAAGGATCCAGAGCAGAGCCTGGTCAGGTTTCGTGTATATATGTTTGTGTGCGTGTGTGTGTATGTGTGTGTGTGCAGAGTTCTATATTCCATGAGTGTTAGTCCCTGTGTATGGGTGCATCCATAGCTGGCTTGTTCTCTAGGATGACACCCAGAATATCTGACCAACAAAAATCTGATGTTTCATACAGTTTTATATGATCCAGTAGTAGAATACGTTAAGTGAACTTTTTTTGTTGCTATTAAGTGGAATATGCCAGCACAAACTTTGCTGCTATTTTTCGGCAAGATGCTATTTATGCTTTAATTTAGAAACAGAATTAAGGCCTCTTAAAGAAATGTTTAACTTTTCTATTTTGAATTATTTTAAAGTTTCTGTCTTTTCCCAGTCTCTACTGTTTGATCATATTTTAAAACATGATTTAGGACTACGTTAGATTACAGAATCACTTAAATTTACCATCTTGCTAAGATTAGCTGATTTTTCCCTTTTGGGGATTGACTAAGAGCAGCCAAATTTTTGAATATCAAAACTGCTTTCTTTTCTAGCCAAAAAAATCTTGACCGGGGTTCTTTTGGATTCTCAAAGATGTTGTAAAGTTTATTTTTATGAGCAGTAGATTTGGGACTACAAATTCAAAGAAAAAAATGACTTTTATGTTTCCAGGTTTTAATTTTTAAAATAGTATAAAGTGTAGTTAACTTATGAAAAGATAGTAGTGGTGTTTGAGGGGAATTCTATATAGTATACATTTCTAAAGGAAAAACCTTTATCCCAGTATAACTTTGTTTAGTTAAATTTAAAAGTAGGCATTTAGTGTAATGTAGCTACAAAGCTTCTACTTAACTGTTGGAGTAAAACAGGCAGTTTCAGACAAAATAATCTTTTCAGAGCTCATTGATATACTAATCTTCATATGTAAGTTATTTAAGATTATTTCGTATTATAATAAAACAGAAACTGGAAGCATGTTGCCCATATCTCTGCAAACGCAGGATTTAGAAATTTCTCTAAGCTCACTTTTGCCTAAGCTCCTCATCCCAGAAGACCCCCATGTCTAATGGGCATATATCATTTATATGTACAAGATCATCAATCACAAACTGTGAACCTATCATTTTAACATAAAATATCTATCCTTAAATCTTCCCAAACCTCAAGCATATAATTTTAGGAAATTAGCTAGCTTAAAGTCTGGGCTTTTGACTTCTGGGGGATGAAATACAAAAATGAAGAAAGCTTAAATTATACAAATTTGATTTTAAAGTCACAGTTTAACTGAGCCAGGGATAAAACTAATCTGCAAAATGCAGATTTTTAAATGCTGATGGAAACAGACAATTTTGCTAATTATTATCTGTTCAATTTGGAATTTCATGGCAAATAAATATCCTAGTAGATAAAGGAGAATATTCTGCAAAAATGGTTTGACTCATTAAAGCACATTTTACCAATAATATATTTTCCCCATAATTATGTATCACTGAGACAAAGGAATGTATGCATTCTGTAATATTGCAATTTGCTCACATAACTGAACAGCATGTCTCAATTCTTATTTAATTTTTGAATCAACTGAGGTGAAAATGGCAGAAAAATTGTAAATATGAGGATTAAGCTGTATGAAATTTGATTCATTCAAATGACAAACTCAAAGTAAAACACAGATGAACTTACCAAATTTCATTTGGTATCCACCTGAAACTATAAATCTTCTCTTAGCATTTGAGAGTAGAAAGGAGGCTCACCTAAAATTCAAACCAGGTTTTCTTAAACCTATCCCAGACTTACTAACTTTGGGGTAAACTACGGTTGCATTTTGGGTTCATAATAAAGCTTTCATTTCACTTTAGCTGATGATAAAGTGATGCTGGGTTGCGCAGAGTAAACTAGAAGATGCTTTTGGAATTGCTGTTTTATCTATTTTTGTAATGCTCTGAATCAGGGAAGAACAGTATATGAAGCACATTTTCAATGATGTACAGGGAAAGACGACCATATATGAGTGTCCAAAAGGGAAACTTAGCAGTATTTGGATGTTAAGTATACATAGGGTTTTCTAAAAAGCAGAACAAGGATGAAATGTTATGAACTCACATTTCTTGAGTTCTTATGATAATCAGGCAGTGTTTTGAGCATTTTCCACATATTAACTCAGTTTGGTTTACCATAAAAACCCTAGGCAAGTACTATCACTTCCATTTTGCAAAAATGAGAAAGACTATTAGGCCTAGGGAAGTTACGTGACTGGTCCAAGGTTATACTTCTTGTAAAAGTGATTTGAGCCCCAGATGTCTGGTTCTGGAATCTCTGTACTTAAGTACAATGCCATACCTCCTCTCTAGAGAAAATACAGTCTCAATGTTGTTTGAAAACAAACTGTTGCAGGCTGTGAATGGGAGGCATGCTTTCCCATTTTTTAATGACTGAGGACAGTAGTAAATTTAATGGAAAAAGTCAAAGTAGACAAGCTCATTCTTGTCTAATCTTCTTATCCCAGAAGTAGGAAGGGAGTTGGTTTCCCAAATCTCCTGTAAGTCCTTGCTGAGCTTCCACTTGGAAAACTACATTATATAGAATGCCTTGGTGCTGAAGACATAGAGATAAACTGAGTGGAATTCGAAGAAAAAAATACAAAAATGACAGGGTGAGAGGGAAAGATAAAAAGAACTAGACAAGTGGAACGTTGGCTAAGTAATAGTTAATGGAGAACTCAATAGTGTTCTAGAAGTATTTAGAAGAAAAACAATGGCCTAAAAATGTCACTAGGGAGGTTGGAAAGAGGCAGAGGAAGGTCTCAGAGAAAAACAAACTAAGAGAACACTGTTAGATTTTGTCATTGTCTTGTAAGACTCACAATGAAAGTTATATTTGCTTGGAATACTGAAGTCCAAGCCAGAGATTTCACAGGAAAAGAAAATTTTGTTCCTTTGTGTAGGTTGAAGCAGAAAGCTAGGCTTAAAAAATACAGTTAAAAATGCTTTACATAATGATAATATGTAGAATGTCCCCCTAAAAGTAATGATTTTTTTTTTTTTTTGATACAGAGTCTTGCTCTGTTGCCCAGCCTGGAGTGCAATAGTGCCATCTCAGCTCACTGCAACCTCTGCCTCCAGAGTTCAAGCAATTCTCCTGCATCAGCCTTCTGAGTAGCTGGGATTGCAGGTGCATGATACCATGCCTGGCTAATTTTTGTACTTTTAGTAGAGACTGGGTTTCACCATGTTGGTCAGGCTGGAGTAATAACCTTTATATTTACTATCTCATTTAATCCTCATGATAAATTTACAAGGTCTGTGCTATTATCTCTGCTTTACAGATAGAGAAACAGAGATTTTGGGGGCCCAGGGTCAGACAGTCAGTATCCCTAGGAATCCTTCCCAAGCCTGGTCTCTTCCCAGAACACCACACTGTCTTCTTTCATGTGACGTCCCTGGGATTTTACTCAGGAGATGACATCACAAAACAACTAGTTTTAGGCCTGATTGATGACAGCACATCATCCTCAAGGAATGTTCTGATAACAGCACATTATGTTGGAATCAGACATAGCCCTGTTTCTGAAATCTGGCCAACATCTTCAAGAGGTGGCCGAGTCTCCTCAGCTCTTTCAGAAGCTGTGCATGTTCAGTAAACGCAAAGCGGTTGACTTGAATATGGGAGTAAAGGAGAGCTGGATGGACATGGGAAAATGGAGTGGAACTCTTGAAGTAGGCTCCAAATCTCCCGTGTCTGCAGGCCCCAAATGAAATCACTTAGCTGTTTATGGGAGTCTTAGTGCTGATGAAAAGACTGAATTACACTTTTCCCTGCCAATGAAGA
Source organism: Aotus nancymaae (assembly GCF_030222135.1). Lineage (NCBI taxonomy): Eukaryota > Metazoa > Chordata > Mammalia > Primates > Aotidae > Aotus > Aotus nancymaae. The sequence continues at coordinate 114,608,216 of NW_026988425.1, forward strand.
AAAGTTCCAGATTCTTTAAAAAGTATGAAAACCATCGATCTGAAAAGTGGCAACAGCATTTGGGACCAATTATCCAGATTAAGAGGCAACAATGATCTGTTTACACTTTGTAGCCGAGAGCGCTTTGGCTCTGGTCCACAAACTGGAGATTGTAATGTATAGGAATTTCAGCCTATCATTGACTTCTCTTCTGACCTGTGTGTCTGAGTATAGAGGAAGGCATGTAGCAAAAGCCCTGTGTTACTTTCCCTAAAATGTCAATGGATGGGGAACTGAATATCATCTTCTAGGTAACACAGTCAGCACATAGCTCCCCTGCCATGAAGGCATGGGTTTTGTCACTCAGGAAGAGTCTAATTGACTATGTCAGGATAAGGCTTTTCAACCTGCCACTCCTCAAAAACGATATTTTTAAAAGAAGTTAGAAAGTAAAGGCTCCCTGCCATCTTGTGCTTAAGTACCATAGCATTCCAATTTAACTCCAATTTCAATACATTGTGGATTAATCAGTCACAAATGGTAGAAAGTGAAGTTATTACCAGGAGAACTGTGCTGCTCAGAATGATCAGCAATAAGATTGTGGCAAATACAGATATTATGGGCAAAAAGGAGACATCTGGAACGTTTGGCCAAAATGCCAAAGTTGAAGTTGATAGAGATTTGAACCATTTGGGATGGAGATACAGGTTTCTCCCTCTGGAAGACCAGCCTCCACTTTGCGTAACCCTGATAATTCCGGAAGTTTTCGAAAATATTTGTCTTTCTTTTAACATAATCCTAGTGTTAAGGGCTTGACCTAGCCAGGAGGAAAAAACCAAGCCACAAGGAAAAAAATAAGAGGTATCTATTCCTAAAGAGCAGGACTGCTCAACACAGCAGTATTAAAAAGAGAAGTCATGATTTTACCTGTAGCTGTAGCTATGCATATATGTTCAGAGTTAAAAAAAAAAAAAAAAAAAAAGGAACCAGAGCTGGGAGGGGTGATTCATGCCTCTAATCGTAACACTTTGGGAGAAGGAGGCGAGAGGATCACTTGAGCCCAGGAGTTGTAAACCAGCCTGGGCAACATACCGAGACCCTATCTCTACATAAAATTAAAAAAAAAAAAAAAAGACCGAGCACAGTGGCTCATGCCTGTAATTCTAGCATTTTGGGAAGCCTAGGTGGGTGGATCACCTGAGGTCAGGAGTTCAAGACCAGCCTGGCCAACATGGTGAAACCCTGTCTCTACAAAAATACACAAATTAGCTGGCGGGTGTCTGTAATCTCAGCTATTTGGGAGGCTGAGGTGGGAGAATTACTTGAACCCAGGAGGCAGAGGTTGCAGTGGGCCCATATTGCACCATTGTACTGCAGTGTATGGGACAGAGCAAGATGCTATCTTTAAAAAAAAAAATAGCCAGATGTGGTGGCTCACACCTATAGTCCCAGCTACTTGGGAGGCTGAGGTGGGAGGATGGCTTAAGCTGGGGAGGTCAAGACTGTAATGAGCTGTGATCACACCACTGCACTCCAGCCTGGGCGACAGAGTGAGACCTTGTCTCAAAAAAAAAAAAAGTAACCACACAGAATACCATCTTAGACCATCAGATTGGAAGTAAACACAGGCCAAGACTGAATTGTTCTTTTTCAAGTTCTGTTGGTTGGATAGCCATTTAGATAAAAACACGACAGAGGCTGGGATTGTGGAGTAAAGTGCAAATCTCGGAGTTGGAAAGCACTTTTTTTTTTTGAGACGGAGTTTCACTCTTGTTACCCAGGCTGGAGTGCAATGGCGCGATCTCAGCTCACCGCAACCTCCACCTCCTGGGTTCAGGCAATTCTCCTGCCTCAGCCTCCTGAGTAGCTGGGATTACAGGCATGCGCCACCATGCCCAGCTAATTTTTTGTATTTTTAGTAGAGACGGGGTTTCACCATGTTGACCAGGATGGTCTCGATCTCTTGACCTCGTGATCCACCTGCCTTGGCCTGCCAAAGTGCTGGGATTACAGGCGTGAGCCACCGCACCCGGCCCTGGAAAGCACTTTTTAATCCCATCATCCTTCATGCACTTAATGCCGGGCTATCTTCTGAGACAACTCAAATTGATGCCATTCCAGACCCTTCACAAGTCAGCATATATTTCTGATAAAAACTGGTCAAAAAACAAACTTTATTCAATTTAGGATTTTTCAGATCCTAGTTTATCTCAACAATTTACCATTTTCTGCAATGTCAGAGCTTCCTGACATTTACAATTAACTCACAAATTAACTTAGAAATGATAGTAAGCTCTCAGCTAAATGATCCAGTGGTCACTGGGGAGCAGACCAATTTTTTAGAATAAGGTTATGTATGGCTAAGTTGCTCTGTAACAATGTTAAGGTTGGTTGTGTAGAAGTAGTTATTCAAGTGTGAGCAGGAATCTAGGTGTGAGAGGGAGTCATTGTCTGCCTCTAATTCTGGCCGGTTACTCAGCACTCTGACATTTCTCCAGTGATAAAACAGAGATAATCTGTTTTTAAAATTTTTTTGGAATTCAAGGCTCCATAATGGAATCAAGAAGTCATGGAATCCTATGCTTGGAAGTTTGGAGGGCATTGGTCCAACTTCCCACTGAACCCAGAGTTCTGAAGATGGGCAGATGATCAGATGCAGATGGAACAATTTTCAGGACTTGCAGATTCAAGAAAGGTAACATAAACGTGCAAAGGTCTGGATGAAGGCTGCAAGTTTGGCCAGGGCCAGCCGGAGAGATGGAGGAAAAGGGGTCATGTTATCCAAGGCTGCTACCATTTTGGAACTTTGTCTTTAGAAAGCTTTGTTCCTGGTATGAAAGCAAAAATCAATGTATTTGCAATATCTTTCTCTTTTGTCTGATGCTATCCTTAGAAGGAATATGATGAAATCTCATCCCTTTACCATATGATAGACTTTCAAATCTTTGAAAACTTTCATGCCCCTCAATCTACTGCTAAAGTTTTTTAGTGGCTAAAGTTCCCAGTTCCCCAACACAGACTCAGGAGGTTTGCTTCCCTGAGTTGGCCTTGCTTTGACAGTCTCTCTCTCTCTCTTTTATTTTTATTTTTTTTTGAGATGGAGTTTCGCTCTTGTTGCCCAGGCTGGAGTGCAATGGCATGATCTCTGCTCACTCTAACTTCTGCCTCCTGGGATTCTCCTGCTTCAGTTTCCCAAGTAGCTGGGATTACAGGAGTAATCCCTCCTGGGATCAAGTGATTCTCCTGTCTCAGCCTCCCAAGTAGCTGGGATTACAGGCATGCACCACCACGCCCGGCTAATGTTGTATTTTTAGTACAGTTGGGTTTTTGCATATTGGTCAGGCTTGTCTCAAACTCCCAACCTCAGGTGATCTGCCCACCTTGGCCTCCCAAAGTACTGGGATTACAGGCATGGGCCACCTCACCCAGCCACCAGTCTCTTAGGAAGTGTCCCCAAACAAGTAAAATACTCAGAGGTTATGTGACCAGCAGGGACAGTGTCTGTCCACGGTACCATATGATTAACTTTAAATGGAGCCTTTCATCAAGAAAGAGCCCCCACAACCTGGAGTCAAATCTTAATCACCTGGGGCTTCAACGAGGGATTTATTGCATTTAAGAACATCTCACATTTATCCCATTAAATTTCATTTTGTTTTGGCTTTTTTGGTAGCTTTTGGAATCTCTTTTATATTTTGTTCCTTTACAAATTGACTAGCATTTTTAAAATCTTTTTTACAGTTTTGCCCAGTCTTTGAACTAAATATAGCAGATGCCAGGGCTTCTGGAATTTCTGGGGTCTTCAGTGTCACTAGTGATTATGTTGAAATAGTTGCATGTTTATTTCTTCAGTTCAAGTAGTGGTTAATAGCAGGGTCTCTGGAATTAGACTTGTCAGAGTTTAAGTACTGGGTCTGCCAATATACCAGGTATGTGGTCTTGGGTGTATTAACTTATCTATGCCTCAGTTTCCTCATCTCTAAAATGGGTATAATCATGTAACTATCACATATGGCTGTTTTGATGATTAAATGAGTTAAAATACATAAAGCACTTAGACTAGTGCCTGGCACATAGCCTGCACTATTCAATAATGAAGATAAAATAAATTGAAACAAGATCGCTACAGTTAGGGTAGTGTCTTGTTTATATCTGTAGCTCCAGACTAATGCTGTGCCTGGAATACATTTGGTGCTAATCTATTGAGAATACGACGAATGGGCTTCCATAGTGTTGTAAACACTGCATGTAAGCAGATACTACAATCAATGCTATGGTTCCTAATGTTAACAGATTTTCAACATTATTATAAAAAAGAGGTCCTGACCATGGAAACAGAAGCTGTGTACATTCTACCTCCGACCATCTCCATGGTGGTCACTTGGCCACTAATCTTTCTGTGAACGACAATAGCATCAGTGTCTTTATTGATGTAACCTATCGTGCCTCTCTTTATCATGGAAGACTAGAAAAGACACGTACTTAAGTCTAAACTCAACTCAGAAAAGAAAATTAATTCTGCCTAATTTGTGCTTGCACCAGTCTGAGAGGGGATGCTATCTACTTTTAACAAGAAAAGGAGCTTAACCAAAAAATGCTAGTGTTTCCTAATCATTTTGTTTCAATTTTGCAGATTCCTAGGCCTGAGGCAGACTCATTCAAAAAATATATGATTAAAAAAATAAATGTTTTAGACATCATTCACTAGGTCAAAGTTTCTACATCCTCCTACCTTTTTGTTTACATCACTAATGAAGCCTTGCAATCAGGGTAGACCTGGAGTTTTAGGTGCATAGCCACATAACCCTCCCCCTGGTTCAGCTTCAGTATATTAAAGCCAGTTCTCATCAGGTTGAAAATTTAAATCTTCCAGAGATATATTTTACACATAATTCCCTTTGAACTTCTGTCCATGCTAATTTAAACACAGCCGGTATTTTCCTTCTTCTATATTAAAAGTCAAGCTCAAAGAATAAAATTCACCAGTGTGTGCTCCTTTGTATGTGTTCAATAGGTACCCCTGAAGCAATTACCTACTGCGAGAGGTGGGAGGAGCCACACCATAGGAGCAGGGGCCATGGGTAATATGATATGTGGTTGTTGTGTGTGTAACGTGCTAATACTTTTGACAGCAACCATCCTAAAGGGGTGTAGCAAGTCATTTGGAATTTGTACACAGACTGCCCTATCCATTACGCATTGCCCATATCATACCCGTAATCTCCCAAGGCAGATATGCTATTACACTCAGCGGGCCAAGGTCTGCTGGTGCTTATATACACATAACTCCCACTGACTCTGTGCCACCAAGACACTTCAATGGGGGTTGTCAGTGGCATAAATTTAGCCTGGTACAGTCACAACCACAGCGGGTGCAGCTGAACAGAGAGACCTGGCTGTGTGTTAAAAAGACTGAGGAAGAACAAAAAAGCTGTCAGTTTTCATAAGAAATCTTATCCCTTGAGCACTGAGAACTGTAGCCCAATACTCACCACACTCTTGATCCTTGTCGCACAACCTGCGGATCCCAGGCTGGGACTTGGAAGCAGCTAAAACAGAGTGGGCATTAAAAACAAAAAAAAGTCTGCTACAGGGCATAAAACTGTGCTTTGCATCCAACCTTATTATGTGAAGGGAAGAATTCCCCGTAGATGATCTTCAGAACATTTATTTATCAAAATTTTAAAGGAACATCTTGGAACCAATCACCTTTAAATATAGAACATTTAAAATACATAAAACAAAGGCATAGTGATGCTCACCTTTTGAAAGTCACTGGTACATCAAGTTGAATCACATTTGTTATGGGTGTTATAATGTATCCCATGTATATTGTCATGCTAATGTGATCATTGCTATATTAAATCTTTCACAATGTTTTCCAGCATGTTATCTCATGTGATTCTTTGCAAGGTCTTTTTTGGCCCCTTGGACATCCCCAAATCACATCTTCTAAGTGATCAGCTTAGAAGCTCTGGTTGCAACAAACACCAGGATTTAATCCTTCCTCCTTGGAGTCACTGCCCTCACAGCTGTAAACAATGAAGTCTGTTCCCAATCATTGGAAGTGCTGTTGTTTGGCAAGCAAAGCCTGGGTTTGAATCCCTGCTTTGTGCCACACTAAGTGTGTATCTTGAGCATGTTGCTGTTAAGTCCCATTTTTCTCATCTACATCCTAAGGTTAAGACAGTAACTTCATAGTGATGCTGTGAGGACATCAGAAAGCACTTAGTGTTACATACATGCACCAATGAGTGAATGCCTGCAAGTGTTGCAGTGTGTGCTACTTAGTAGCTACTCAATAAAAGCTTCCTTCATCTTTTTCTTTCTTTTTCCTTTTCTTTTCTTTTTTGAGACAAAGTCTCCCTCTGTTGCCCAGGCTGGAGTGCAATGATGCAATCTCGGCTCACTGCAACCTCTGCCTCCCAGGTTCAAGTGAGTCTCCTGCCTCCCCCTCCAGAGTAGCTGGGATTACAGGTACCTGCCACCAAGCCCAGCTAATTTTTTGCATTTTTGGTAGAGACGGGGTTTCACCATGTTAGCCAGGATGGTCTGGATCTCATGACCTTGTGATCCACCCACCTTGGCCTCCCAAAGTGTTGGGATTATAGGCATGAGCCACCACACCCGGCCTCCTTCCTCTTTTTCATCTTTTCTCCCCCACAGTATCCTAATAATGCTTATTATGCAAGCCTCTGGATATTAAGAAAAATACTACCTCTTAAAAAACTTAAATATTATTTCATGAATAACAAATGACTATGCATTTAACAGAACATACTTAAAGCTATATTCACCCTTTGATTATTGGTATGGAATAGGTAAGAATGACCTAATTGAAAAAAAATGGAAAAATAAAGAGTAAACAAAGAACCAAATTCTATATTCAGTCCAGTCTGATTAATGGCTATTTCCAGGGGAGATTTTAGCTGAGTTTAGGATCCTGCCTCTCTGGCTGTTAAGGTACAGTGGTTAAGAGTGACCATTGAGAAGCTGAATGCCTGATTAATTCAGAGTTCCCATAGATTTTCTTTCTCAGTTGGGGAAAGAGCAAAAATTAGGTGCAATTCTGTTAACGCTATAAAACTAGTATGTTTCACGACAATGAGCTTAGATAAAGAAAACTATCTTTTTCCTTAATAAATTTAGCTTTCTTGTCATTTCTCATTTAAAAAAAAGTAGTTTACAATATGAGGACCCTAGTTTGAAGTCAAATTAATTATGTGTTAAGACATGACATCACTCCACTCATTCTGAAAATAGTAGTCTATGTCACATTTAAAAACTAATGCGTTTTTGAATATGAAAAAAATGCAATAGGTTAATTTGAAAAGTATAAATAATAAATGCATACAAAAGTATGCATTTCTCTTTACATATTTTCCTATATAAAAATATTGCCTCCTCATGGTTAAGTAAACTCCCATTGGCACCTGTAACTCCCTTAGAGCTCATATAAGAGATGCAATGTTGTGCTTTTTAGAAGGAAGTAACAAATGAAGTTGAGCAAATTGAGAAAAGCACATGCACATGCAGTTTTCTTTTGTATGTGTGTATTGGTGGGGAGTTGACTTTTTTCAGTTTACAAATCTCCAGTTTAAAGTTGCAGTTAGAAAATGGTAGAAGTTAAAAAAAATTGAACAGGATTTGGACAATATTTGGGGACTTTGAAGAGTGTGTGTGAGAGAGAATTTGGTAGTGATAATAGCAATGTAGCTACTTCCATTTGTGTAATAAAATCAGTATAAATAAAACAAGGCTTATCTAAATATAAGTTGAGGTGGTCAATTAAACTCTAAATGGAACATAAAATTGATATGCATATATCCAAATATACATGATAAACTCATTAAATTATTTTTGTCTTATTAAAGATAATTTAAAATTACCAAAATTCAAATATGCCTTCTGCCTTCTAACTTCACTTCTTTTTATGCAGGGCTGATGATATTGGCCTCTCAAATTCTGGGCTAGTTTCGTGGTCAGTAAATTTTGTCAAACAAATTTCTTTTAAAAACAAGGTGTTTCCCTCTTCATCCACATTTTGCCTTGATTTTACTTACCCTTCTACCCTCCCATGCCTGTCAGATCATAGCATCCTATCAGCCTGCATCAAATTGATTTAGGACAGTAAGCATTTCCTCCAAAATTAAATTCCCCATGAAAACGTAGCAGCAGCACCACCACCATAGAAAAAGTATAATGGGAGAAGTGCCAGAAGCTGAGCTAAAATGAAGGCCGAATCCTTTATATCAGGGAGAAGGGGAAAAGGGTCAGACAGAAAGAGAAGCAAAAGGAAAAGCAGGGCAGGAGGAGAGGCATGAAGGAGAGGAGGGACCTAAATTAGAACAAGAGGCGATGTTTATTAATAACCTTACTGACCCACAGGCCCCTGACACAAAATACATTAAGTATTCTTGGGACACTCCTGTCTGTCACTCACAGGAGGAGCAAATAAAATGGTGTTGGAAGCTGCCAACTTTGTGAGAATGGATTAAAAAGGAAAGAAAAGAAAAAAGCCAGAATAAGGTGAAGGCATAGACTCACAAGCTCAAGAGGCCTCGTGGTCCAGGTTCCCTTTCTCTTGCAGCATCTTCTCCAGGCAGTCCACCTGACGCCTGCACATTTCTGTCAAAGTAGGCCGAAACAAACACAAGAAAATATTGGGTTTTGGTTGCAAAAATGTACGGTGGTTAAGAGTGACCATTCATGGCCATTGTAAGACATTTGGAAATTAGGGGAAAGCATGAAGAAGTAAATAAAAATTGCCTCTGATCTCACCACTTAAATATAATCATGGTGAATACTTTGATAGACATTTTCTAATCTTTTTCCTCTACTTTTTTTACACACATATATTTGTGTATTTAGAAACTACAGTGAAGGCCCTGCTGTGGTGTACTATTTTGCAGACTGCTTTTCCCATTCGATAAGTCATAGCAGATATTTGTTCATGTTGTTAAAACTATTTCAAAACATAATTTCTTTTTTTTCTTTTTTCTTTTTGTTGTGACAAGGTCTCACTCTGTCACCCAGGTTGGATTGCATGGTGCGATCTGGGCTCACTACAGCCTTGACCTCCCAGGCTCAAGCAATCCTCCCACTTCAGCTCCCTCAAGTAGCTGGGACTTTAGGCCTGCACCACCACATCCAGCTAATTTGTTTGTTTATTTGTTTCGTAGAGATGGAGTTTTGCCATGTTGCTTGGGCTGGTCTTGAACTCCTGAGCTCAAGCGATCTGCCAACCTCAAGCTTCCCAAAGTGCTAGGATTACAGGTGTGAGCCACTGTGCCTGGCCTCCAAAACATGATTTCTATGCCAGCATTGCATTTCCTTATTTGCAGGGGCTGTAACTCATTTATTCCTCTAACTTCTAGTTAGATATTGATACCATTTGTAACTTTTTGCCGTTATAAAATCTTCCTGTGTATCTTCACTTCCTCTGGATAAATTATTATATGTGAAAATCAGGGGTCAAAGCCTTCTTTTCCTTCTTTTGTTTTTTTGTTTTACTTTTGGCCACATTGAGTTGCCCTCCAAAGTTGCCGATCTATATTCTCAGTCACAGTGCATGGGAACACAAATTTCCAGAACCATCATTAACTCTTCCCCAAAAAAGATAAGAAACATAGCATCCCATTGTGTTTTGTATTATGTTGATTATTTGTGATACTAACTTTCTTTACGTTTCTTGACTGTTTGTCTTGTTTTGCGTATAGGTGATTTTACGTGCTTTTTAAAATTTTTGTTTATGTAACATTTGTCCTGTGGTTCCAAGGAAGTTTTCATTAATTTTCTATTAAACTATAAAAGTTCTTTACATATTAAGTTTATTAACTCTCTCACTATCATATATTGGAAACATTTTCTCCATTTTTGTCATTTGGTTTTTAATTGTGAATGGATATGTTTATGAATTTAAGTACATAAATATTTTCCTTTATTCTTTCTTCTACTTTTGTGTTTTAAAAGGCTTTGCCCACCCCAGAGTGAAATCAGTATTAACCTATATTTTCTACTAGTGCTTCTGTCCTCCTTTAATTTATAAAAACATTTAAATCTCTTATTGATCTGGAATTTTTTTTGGCCCATGTGATAAGAATCTATTTAATAAAATTTCTTTCTTTATTGATATAAATCTATGTTATTGGGCCTGTTTCTGTGTTTTCATGTTTATTTCATTGTCTTTTTGTCTCCATCATTTTTGCCAAAATTCTCCCTTTTTATTTTTATAATTCAAGATATGTTTTTATGACGAGTAAACTAAGCTCTTCCTCTTTAAGACTGGTATTCTGGATGATGCTTTCTTATTTGTTATTCTATAAGAATACTTCAAGTTCAGATGTTAGAAAATACAATTTAAGCCAGGTCTGGTGGCTTATACCTGTAATCCCAGCTCTTTGGAAGACTGAGGTGGGAGGATCACTTGAGACCTGGAGTTTAAGCCTGCAGTGAGCCATGATATAGCCACTGCACTTCAGCCTGAACAACAGAGAGAGATTCTGATTCAAAAAAAGGGAGAGAGAGAGAGTACAATTTATGCATTAATGTGTGTGTGTTTGAGGTCTTTTTTGTTTGTTTGTTTTTTGAGATGGAGTTCCACTCTTGTTGCCCAGGGTGGAGTACAATAGCACGATCTTGGCTCACTGCAACCTCCGCCTCTGGGCTTCAGGCAATTCTCCTGTCTCAGCCTCCCAAGTAGCTGGGATTACAGGCATACGATACCATGCCAGGCTCATTTTTTTGTTTTTGTTTTTTATAGTAGAGACAGGATTTCACCATGTTGGTCAGGCTGGTCTCGAACTCCTGACCTCAGGTGATCCACCTGCCTCGGCTTCCCAAAGTGCTGAGATTACAGGTGTGAGCCACCAAGTCCAGCCGAGGTCTTTTTAAAACTGGGTTTTCTCATGTAGAAATAAACCATGCCTTCTCATTGATCTTTTCATATGAACTTCCATAAAGTTGTAGTTCCATCAGGTAGTTTCTCAACACAATCTCACATTTATTCAGTGCTATTGTGCATGCAGTTTCCCTATTCAATTTCATGATTTTGCTGAGCAACATTATTTATTTAAGGATTTTTATTTTATATTTGCCACTTTACTGGTTTCTTATTCAAATAATTTGTCAATTTGATTCTCTTGAATCATCTAGGTAGATAACATTGTTATCTGCAATTAATGATCATTCTGTTCCTTTCCCCAAATTATGTAATTTCTTTATTTTTCCTGTCTTATTGTAAAGGATTAGAACTTCCAAATTATTTAAAAATGTTCTTCCTTAGGAAGGCTTTCAGTATTTCACTGCTAAGAATACACTGTGTTTTTGATAAGCTCTGGCTCTTAGATATGTTTTTGGCTTCAACTCTTAACCTCCATTCTTGAACCTTCTGTACCATAGTCCCAATGTATGGCTCCCAGTACTGTCTGCTCAGTGCTGAATAAATCTTACCCTTTTTGCATACAAGAATGTTCTGTCTCTATGCACACAGCCTCATTATTTAGTTACTATTGCTTCTTTTTGAGTCAGAACACTCATGGTTCACTGTAGGAGAACTCTCCTTCAACTCTTGGACCAAAACAATAAAAATTAGAATTACCCTTGATTTATTTAGTAGATCACAAAAAACTACTTGCTATTTTCTGCCACCTTAAAAGTTAGTGTCTTGCATAAGAGTTTTTATTTTTCCATTTTAAGAAAATGCTAAACTTTTTTTCTCACATAGAAATGGTCATTTCAGTTGAATTATGCTGGCTTCCTGCCATGGAAAAGTAAAAATAACCTGGGATTTTGCATATGCCATGCAAAAAGAATTGGTTCCATGGGTTAGACTGGTTAGAACAATATGTGAAAATAGACTGGAGGGAAAAACAGCAATGGTTAGCAAGAGTGTATGGTTACACATGGAGAGGCGGAATGGTGAACCTCTCCAAGGAGAGGTGGCCTTTGGGGTGAGCTAAGGCTTAAAAACTGTGAGATCTCAAACACATCTCTGCATCACCCTGAGCTTCCATTTTTTCAACTCTAAATTGAGTATCTTTCTCCTGCAAGGATAATGTAAGAATCAGAGACAACTTCTGGAAGGCATCTAGTTGGACACTTGGCTCCTGAGAAGGCACTTAAAAGAGCAGCTGTTAGGTTCTGGCCAGGTTTGAAGGCAGGAACATGGGCCACATTTTAGATAACAAATGGGAAGACTTTACTATGAATTTCTGCATAGAACTAACCCCAAACATGCTCAAGAAGTTTAGGATTTAGCCAACAGGCATTACTATACTTGGGGTGCCATTAAAGGGCTCCCCAGCATCTGCCCAAGGTAGTGGAAACTCTGTCTTCTCTTCTCTCCTCTGTCAGGGTTGGTCTTTGCCTTAACTGCTGAGTTTATGGGACCCTACTTCCTTTCCCACCCTGATGGAGCATGAATGTGAATGTTTAGATTCTGTCTTCCTCTGAGGGAGACTGGAAGGGCTCCTAATTTTGGCAAAACGGTAAATTTAGTCATTATAGCCATGTGCCTGGCATTTAAGAACCTCCTTTTCAGCACCCCTTAATTTCTCCAATTTGTTAGCCTGGAAAGTACCCCTATTAGTATCAAACTTAAGTTTAAATGAGGTGAAATAAGAATTTACCCCTATCATTCCCAAAATGAAGATAGAGATCTGTATTTTTTTAAACATAATGGGAGGTATCTGTTTTTTTTGTTTTTTTTTTTTTTTTTTTTTTTTTTTTTTTGAGGCGGAGTTTCGCTCTTGATACCCAGGCTGGAGTGCAATGGCGCGATCTCGGCTCACCGCAACCTCCGCCTCCTGGGTTCAGGCAATTCTCCTGCCTCAGCCTCCTGAGTAGCTGGGATTACAGGCACGCGCCACCGTGCCCAGCTAATTTTTTGTATTAGTAGAGACGGGGTTTCACCATGTTGACCAGGATGGTCTCGATCTCTTGACCTCGTGATCCACCCGTCTCGGCCTCCCAAAGTGCTGGGATTACAGGCTTGAGCCACCGCGCCCGGCCAGGTATCTGTATTATTATTGTTTAAAATCAATTATCCTTTACTCCATGCTTTTTTTTCTCTATTGTTTATTTTATCTGTCCTGCTTTCCCAGAGGGGCAGAATTAAGGCCCCCATTTGGTTTTTATTATCGTAATCAGTTAATAGCTGTTCTATAATGTTTTACTTATAGTGTTAATTTTCTGTAGTTATGTCCAGAGGCAGCTTACTGGAAGACCATATTAAAAAAAAAAAAAAATAGAAGATCTAACTTCTTCTTTAATGGGTCCAGTTTCCATCTATTGTTTCAGCTGAGATTATTGAACACTATTGAATTACAAGATCATTGAAAAAATATATAAACTGTAGCTAGTATTTTAAATATATCTGTGGTGAATCCAAACAATCCATTAGTATGAGGACAGTCCAAACACTTATCATAGTACCTCTGTTGACCACAGCTTATGATACCACTTCCTCAGATCTGCCCTGAATCTGTCAGAGGTATGACTGTGTGCTATTATTGCCAGGGACACTGCTAGTCACTGTAGTTCCATCACGTAGGTGCCTAAACTCTGGGTCCCAGGGACCATCGTCCTATTGCTGTTGGAGATTTTAATGTGAATGTATCTTACGTCAATGTTGGCATTTAAATAACTAGTTCTCCAGTTAAAATGGAGCTTTCAGCTGGGTGCAGTGGTTCACGCGTGTAATCCCAGAACTTTGAGAGGCTAAGGCAGGTGAATCACGAGGTCAGGAGTTCAACACTAGGCTGGCCAAGATGGCGACACCCTATGTCTACTAAAAATATAAAAATTAGCTGAGTGTGGTGGCAGGCACGTGTAATCCCAGCTACTCGGGAGGGTGAGGCAGGAGAATCCCTTGAACCCAGGAGGCAGAGGTTGCAGTGAGCCAAGACTGCACACCATTGCACTCCAGCCTGAGCAACAGTGAGACTCTGTCTCAAAAAAAATTAAATGGAGCTTTCAAGCAGACCAAAGGGAGAAACTAACTTACCTGAAAGATGACAAAGGACATTTGTATAATAAATGCAATAGAGTGGGCCCCATGATAGATACATTCTGAATTAGATGAATGTACTCAAGTGAAAAGAGTTTCACTGAGTGGTCAGCACTGTGGGTTCTAGACCTACCTCTAACATGAACTTACTCTTAAGACCTCTGGGGGCCTCAGTGTTCCCTTTATAAAATGAGGAGGAGTTAAGATGAAAGTTCTAAGTTTCCTCTTCGCATTCACACTCTGTGCAACGTTCAGCCAGGAGTTACCCTGTTAAGCAACTCAGCGAGAGTCATTAGCTAGTCAGGATTGGCTCAGAATTAGAATGCTTCTAGTTCATTGTTGAGTCTCTGAAGATGGGCATGACACTCGGTATAAAACAAGGGCCCATTCATACTTTTATAATAAGTAAGTGTTGATTGTGAATGTAAGGCCGGTCGCCTGGCCGGGAGCTCGGACACGCCCACCCCTCTCCACGCCTAGAAACTACGTCACCACTCCACGCCCAGCACCAAGCCCCACACTCAGCACCTAGCTCCGCCACGTAACTTTCCCCCGCCCACTTCCGCACTCGGCACTCAAATCTGCACTCAACACTAGGCTCTGCACTCAGCACCTAGCCGTTGGAAAACCCCGCCAAAATTTAAAAGAAGCCCCGCCAAAACCTGCCCAATAGCATTTTGCCCCGTCTAGGTCCCCCTCCCCCTGGGCGGCCCGCTCTCAGGAAATCCCGCCTACCTGCGAATAGCAACTCGTCACGTCCACGTCCTGCTTCCCCACAACCAGTCAGAACACCTCCACTCCCTATAAGATCCCGTGACCTTGAGGAGTCAAGCGTGACTTCTCCGGTCCCTCCTGTCGGACCGCAGAACCTCTCCCAGGAGCGGATTAAATTTTTTTATTCCAATAACTAGCTTCAGTTGCCTCATTCGCACCTCGGTTGCTTCATTTAAACCTTACAGTGAAGGCTACGTAAAACTCCAGTTTGAGAACCGTTATCCCTATGATGGCTGAGAGATGAGGTGGAGAGAACGCTAGACCACGAAGTCACAGGATCTGGCTGCATGACTCTGGGCAAGTCACTTCATTTCTCCCAGTCTTTTCTCCTTTACTTGTCACATAAAGGGTTTGGAGAAGAATTGTCAAAGTAGCTTCTAATTAAGAAAGTCAATGACCTATGAGAGTGGTCATCCCTGTAAAGCGAATAAAAACGTTCCGATGTTCTATAATATCCAGTGTGGAGAACAGGTACAACACGTTACCTATGATTTAATGCTCACTGGGAAGAACTTCACGGGGATGGGCTGAGAAGAAGAGGAAGGAAAAGGGAACTGTATGCTCAAGTTTGGCTGGGAATTTCATGCCACAAAGGAAATGAGGTCTCCTGTAATTGCCTCTTATTAGGGTAGAGAATGTATCAAATGCTGTGTTTAAATCAATTCAGGCCGAGTTCTTAGCACAGTGCTCCGCCTGTTTTGGCTGTTTCCATATCCTGCCCCAGTGGTGATGTGTGAGAGTTTTCCCTTCGGGCCATGCCATCGGAGAAGGAAATGGACGGCAACAACATATTGAAAGGAAAAGAACAAGGTCATATACATTTCAATGGAGGTACTTTTAAGGCATTTCAAACAGGAGTCTGAGAAATAATTACAAACTTTAAACAGAGAGAATCTTAACTTTGATTTGATTTTCTTCTGTAAAGCAATTTAGCACATGATTTTTCAAGTGCTAAACCACAAATTCTAATAGCTGGACCCCAATGCCTTCATTTGCATCTTGGGACTTCTATTCCACATCCTCCCCCCCGCCCCACAAAAGTTTAAAAAATTATTAAGGTGATTTTCCAGAGAGATTAAAGCATAAAGCATTTCCTGGTCAGCTCTCATAAAAACTATAGCAGCATAGAATAGCTGAGATTAAAAGCTAGATTTAAATCATGTGAGGGCTGAGTTAATATCAGCGCCTAATTAAGAAATCTGTAAAGTTGATTTGATGGAGAAAAATTCTGTCAAGGTGTGATTGGAATTTTACCTTCCAACTGCTGTTGGGGATTTTAAGAGAAATAGATCCTACACGGACTTTGGTATTCACAGGACTAGCTCTCAAATTAAAATGATGGTTTAAAGCACAGCATAGGGACAAACTAATTTACCTAAATGGTAACAAAGGAGGTTCTTAACTAAAAATAAATGTGATGGATTGGTCCTCAAAGTTAGACTACATTTCTCCTCTTTTTTTTTTTTTTTTTTTTTTGAGACAGAGTCTCCCTCTGTTGCCCAGGCTGGAGTGCAGTGGTGCGATCTCGGCTCACTGCAATCTCTGTCTCCTGGGTTCAAGCAATTCCCTGCCTCAGCCTCTCGAGTAGCTGGGATTACAGGTGCCTGGCACCATGCCCAGCTAATTTTTGTATTTGTAGTAGAGACAGGGTTTCACCATCTTGGCCAGGCTGGTCTTAAACTCCTGACCTCATGATCCATGCGCCTTAGCCTCCCAAAGTGCTGGGATTACAGGTGTGAGCTACCACACAAAGCCTCCTTAGTTTTTTAAACCCCAAATCTTTCATAGTTTATATATATATGATGGACTATTATCCCCTTGAGGGCAGATAAGGGATATTATTCTTTTTTTGTGTTCTCAGTCTTCCACTCATGGTTCTTAGCACATAATAGATTTCCAGTAAATGTTTGCACAGTAGAAGAATTGAAATACTTTGATAATTTTTAAAAAGCCTCTTGCGGAGAATGGGGCTGTTTTGTGGCCAGTCTTTTGTCCAATAACTTGATGGACTGCCTAGTTGTGCACCAACTAGGGTGCATTGCACAGGCAGCCTGCAGGCTGAATTTGGCCAGTGTTTATCCACCCTTTGAAATTAAGAAGCTTTGGCTGGGTGTGGTAGCTCACACCTATAATCCCAGCACTTTGGGAAGCCAAGGTAGGCAGATCACAAGGTCAGGAGGACAGGGTTTCACCATGTCTCTACATGCAGTAGTTTGATCTCATCTCAGCTCACTGCAACCTCCCCCTCCCAAGTTCAAGCGATTCTCATGCCTCAACTTCCCGAGTAGCTGTGATTACAGGTGCCCACCACCACATCTGGCTAATTTTTGAATTTTTAGTAGAGACAGGGTTTCACCATGTTGGCCAGGCTGATCTCCAAATCCTGACCTCAAGTGACGCACCTGCCTTGGCCTCCCAAAATGCTGGGATTACAGGGGTGAGCCATCACGCCCAGCCTAGTATGCCTTTCTGTGGCTGTTGGCTTTGAACAAGTTAAAGATCTAAGTGTGAGCTTAATTGCTTTCTCCAGCTTCACAAAAGAGAAGAGAAGACTCTAAGTGGTAGGCTTGGAGTGAATCTGTAGTGTGCACATTTCAGCAACCTCAGTGCAGCTCCAGTGGGAATTGAGCAGAATCCAAGCACTAAATAACCTTAATGATACCAAGTAGGAGCTCATCAGGGAGCTGTTGAAGAGTTTGTCAGAGCATATTAAAATACAGTACATTCACATAATCAAAAAAGGTACATCAGTCCATCTGTCTATACATTCCTTTCTGATATTAAATTTGTCCAGGGACTTTTCAAAATTACATCACCTATCCATACCCCTTCCGTTGTGAATAAAAATGTGGCAAGAATGGAGAGCAAATCAGAATAATGCACACTGGTGAAAGTCCTGTAATTGAAATCATTATTGCTTAAGACACTATTGCTTTAATCAGCCCTATCATAAATCAATGCTTTTCACAAGTGAAGGTTTAAAATAAAATGGTGTTAAACAAATTGGGCCTCTTAAAAGGCATGATGCAATTGGGAAGCTACTGAAAATGGATAAAAAAGTGCTTTCTGAATGGATTCACTGGTTCCAGCATTTTGTCTTCCACTTAATTTAAAAAAAATATTACCTGGTCCTTTCTTAGAAATTACATATTGGAGGTCTATAATGGCCAAGCCTTTAACCCATTAAAAAAATTTACTCCCAGGAACAGTTAATATTTGACGTTTAATTGCTTTTTCTTGTTGGAGAGGAAAATGGTTTTTTCCTTTCTTTCTTGATTGACTTTTCAAAAATCACTTTGTGAGCTATAAAGATGGAGATAATTTTCAAGAACTGAAGTACACATCTGTATGTATGCACACATATATGTGTTCGTGTATAAATAAAATCTCCAGGTACCAGGAGCTGGTGCTTCCCTCACAATAACTCTGCAAGGCAGGTGTGACTATCTCCATGTACTGGATTAGGCAGCAGAAGTCTAGAGAGATTAAATGATTGCCCAGGGTCACTCAGGTAGTAAGCAGAGCAGTGGGTGGCTTGACCACAGAGCCAAGGAAAAAGGTCATACCAGTGGTCCCCATCTTGGAGTGCAAATCCTCTCAACCTCTTTAGCCAGCACCAGATTCAGGAATATAGCAGATGATCCACACCCCCAGCAAATGTCAAAAGAGCCCAACTCTAATCTTTCCTAAGCATTTTAATGTGAGTACTTCATGGTAACTAAAGTAGGAGAAACGGTTGAATCGACCCTATTAATCACATCCACCTAGAAGAGAGTTCTTACCAGAGGATTTGTGTGAATAAGCAGGGAGGTCTCAGTTTTCTGTTTTTTTTTTTTTTGAGACGGAGTTTCACTCTTGTTACCCAGGCTGGAGTGCAATGGCGCGATCTTGGCTCACCGCAACCTCCGCCTCCTGGGTTCAGGCAATTCTCCTGCCTCAGCCTCCTGAGTAACTGGGATTACAGGCGCGCGCCACCATGCCCAGCTAATTTTTTGTATTTTTAGTAGAGATGGAGTTTCACCATGTTGACCAGGATGGTCTTGATCTCTTGACCTCGTGATCCACCCGCCTCGGCCTCCCAAAGTGCTGGGATTACAGGCGGGAGCCACCGCGCCCAGCCCCCAGTTTTCTTATTAGAACAGTGCCCATGCAGACGTCAAATGAACTTTTGGGCCTCCTCAGAAACTGTTTTAAGAGAAAGAGAGGGCCAGCCAGATGTTGGTGTGGAGAGGGTGAGGAAAAGGCTCCATTTGGTTGCCTAGGATTAGAATATTTCCAGGTCAACATTGTCGGTCTCCTCACTCTGACATGCAGTAAATCCAGTACCAAACACTAAAGTATTTTCTTTCTTTCTTTTCTTTTCTTCTTTCTCTTTCCACAAAACCAGGTATTATTTAAGTCTCTTGAAAGGCTGCACAAACCAACTGTTCCTCCCAGATTATCCCTTTCAGAGCTCGAGTAATACGCCTCCTTGGGTTACACCTTCCATGACTTGTGGTCAGATGTGGGCTGTGCCATTCTGCATTATCCTACCTTACAAGAAAATATTTGTATATTGGCCTCACCAGGTCCCCAGTTCCTCTGGGAATCATCCTGTACACAACATCTTCACAAGGGTGGCAGGCAGTTGGATCTCTGGCCTTCGTGGGACCACTGGACATCTGGCAGAGAACCAGAAAACCACTTCCCTTCTGTGAGTCTACTCAGCCGGAAAACTACAAGATGTGTGGCTGTGGGATGAGGCTTTTTGAAAGGTGAAGTACAACACTTTGAGAAAGTGTTTGGAAAGAAACTGGCTGATGTTGAATGGAAATTTGACCATTCACAGATTTCTTTTCCTAGATATAGAAACACAAAAGCTTACATGTACACAGGCAAAAAAAAATTTAAATTCTCTTTTCTTTCTTGACTTCCTTTCTTCTCCAGCTTTTTTTTCCTTTTTCTTTTATACCTGGTCAATAGTAATTCCCATTTTTAACCAAGGAGTGGTAAAACTGACACTGTGATACTGCTGTGATAGGATATTTAGCAAAGCCCTTTTGGAAATTGATTCGCAATATGTATCAAGGGCCATAAAAATGTATAAGAATGATCTGATAATAAGGAAACAGGATATGTACTCTTTATGCTTATAAATACATAGGCAAAATATGCATAATCATAGTAATAGGTAATATTTATTATCCACTTAATATATGAGAAGCAAAATACCACTTTTTTTTTTCTTTTTTGAGACAGAGTCTAGCTCTGTCACCAGGCCAGAGTGCAGTGGCAAGATCTCAGCTCACTGCAACCTCCGCCTCCAGGGTTCAAGCGATTCTCCTGCCTCAGCCTCCTGAGTAGCTGGGACTACAGGCACACACCGCCATGCCCACCTAATTTTTGTACTTTTAGTAGAAATGGGGTTTAACCATGTTGGCCAGGATAGTCTCCATCTCTTGACCTCATGATCCACCCACGTCAGCCTCCTAAAGTGCTGCTATTACAGGCATGAGTTACTGCGCCCAGCCAATGCCACATGTTTTATAGGCATTGTCTCATTTATTTTGTACACAGACTTTGTGTGGTAGATATTATTATGTCTCCATTTTACAGATTAAAAAAGAGAGGCCTGGGAAGGCTAATTGGTTTATTTGGAGTCTTGTGTGAGATTTCAACCCATCCTAATTGACTACAGAGCTTACACTATTAATTTATAATACCTTACAATTCCACATAATATGTGGTTATAAGTAAAAAACAAACATCAACAACGAAAAAAATTCAAAAATCCCACACCAACATACAAAACTCAGACAAGCCTTTCGCTTATAATAATCACATGAAAAAATAGCTAGGAAAGCTTGGACCATGAGAAAATGGCCAAACTTAAAAAAGCTTGTTTGCAACTAGTTAATAAAATAGCAAGTAGCCTCTAACACTTAAATGTTTGAAGAGTTTTTCTTCTCTGGGTGGGAACTAGGCACTAAATAAATGAATTTTGACCAAGAGAATCTAATTGATATTATTCTGCTAATTTAAGGAAAGTTCAAGGGAATAAGTCTTACGTATAGTTGCAAAGGACTTTGTCCAGAAAGGACTTTGTCCAGACTTAAGTGAGAATTTTCTTTTGGACTGGGGACGTAGATTAGTGTTCTTAACTTTCTTGACTTATATTGTGTGAGAATGCATCTGAAGATATTAATGGACTCTATGGTTTCTCTTTCGCTCTCTCTCTCCAGAAGAACACATATATTAACATTTATACAACATTCTGCTGTATATATTTTAATTTTATCTTTTTTTTTTTTCAGGAAACTTTGAAAACTTTTAGTTTTATTGCTAGTTTGAAGATTTAAACTAAAATTTTCCTTTCTGTTTTGGCTTGCAGAATGTTCTTTATATCTCAGTTTAGGGGAAAGAAGTCCTTTCTCTAGTAATTTTTTTTTTTTGGGGGGTGGGGGACAGAATCTCGCTCTGTTGCCTAGGCTGGAGTGCAGTGGTGGAAGTTGGCTTACTGCAAACTCTGCCTCCCAGGTTCAAGCGATTCTCTTGCCTCAGCCTCCTGAGTATCTGGGATACAGGTGCATGCCACCATGCCCGGCTAATTTTTGTATTTTTAGTAGAGATGGGGATTTCACTATGTTAGCCAGGCTGGTCATCTTGAATTCCTAACCTCAAGTGGTCCACCTGCCTCGGCCTCCCAAAGTTCTGGGATTCCAGGCATGAGCCACTGCACCTGGCCTGTATCTCTAATAATTGAAATACTGACACAGTTTCTTCAGAGTGTTGTCTACATCTGGAAAACTGAGGTCGGTAAAGTAGTTTCTATGTTTTCATTAATATGATACCATACCACTGTGAACACTTGTATTTGGTTGCATAGCTAACAACTACCTTTTGGATTTTTCACATTAGAATGAAAAAAATGCATGGCATACATCATCGAGAATCAAAGGTTGTGCCTGGCAGTGTAACTGACTCTGTAATAAAGAGAGAAGCTTTGTTAGGTGAGTGGACAGCATTATAAGAGGTTTTTTTCACATCTGCAGAAATGCATTTTCATTAAACGCATGTGTTAAGCACATGTGCATAAGGCACAGTAATAGATGGATGTAAAACATGGGTAGATGATGTCCTTGTAGGAGATTTGACAAGGACTCTTGCTTTGAGGTTTGGAAGAGCTCAGGCAGCCTCCCGGCACTATTGGCTGTGCTGCTAATAAGATTACAGGCAGGGCATGATTTCATTCCATGTAATATTTTCATCATTAGGAAGAGGGAAGTTATTTTTACCATTTCTGTTTTCTGAAATTGAAAAGTTCTCAGGTACGAATCCCAAAAGACGTTACGTGCATGCTCCATCTCCTATTCAGGACGGTTCAAGGAGAAGACAGAAAGACCATGTTTAGAGGCCATTGGTCCATCTACTCTAGAAACTTCCCCTTGGCAATGGTCTCTGCCTATGTTACAGAAGATGGCAAAAATACAGGCCATCGTGCATCTGGCCAATTCTGCAATGCTCCATCCCAGGAGGAAATTCATTCCTCACTCCAGCTGGTGAACAGCTATGCCCTGGAGCCCAGGACGGACATGCCTTGTAACTTTTTAACCTAGTTAGTGTAACTGCCAATATTATTCCTATTCATATAAATGTCTAATCCTTTCTTGAATCTTGCTAGACTATTTGCCTCAGTAATATCCTGCGGCACTGAATTCCACAGGTAGATTATACGCTGCTTTAAAAAGTATTCCTTTTCTTAGTTTTAAATTTGTTGCCTTTGAATGTCACAAAATAGCCCTTGTTCTTGTATTAAGTGATGTAGGATAGTTCAAATTGACCCTTA
Organism: Aotus nancymaae; assembly: GCF_030222135.1. Taxonomy (NCBI): domain Eukaryota; kingdom Metazoa; phylum Chordata; class Mammalia; order Primates; family Aotidae; genus Aotus; species Aotus nancymaae. Next base: position 114,630,802 of record NW_026988425.1, read on the forward strand.
TTTCTTCCAAGCACTTTCTTCACTAATATTAAAACCCTATTTTCTTCATATAGTTCCTATTTTGGCATATATAATCTTGATTAAATGAAACGATTTATGGAAGTAGTCTCACACTCTCTTGTGAGCATAGTAGGCACTGGTAAAAAGCTCTCCTTGGTATTCAATGCCATTTATTGAACAAATATTTATGAGTGCCTATTATGTGCAGGAAGTGTTCTAATTTTGGAAAGACCGCTTCAAATAAGACTGGGTCATTGTTCTGAAGGACTTACTTTTCTGAAGGAGATAAACAGTAACATGGTGAATAAATCTGCGAACCACATGGTTTTAGATGGTATTAAGTATGACAGTAAGATTGAAAGAGTGGCTGGAAACGCTTTGCATGGCACAGTCAGGGAATGGCTCTCTGAAATGGGGACAGTTGCCATCAGCTGTCAAGGAGTTCCCCTAGGTAAAATCTCCATGAAGGCGAACTCAAGCTCTGGAACAATGCCCAGTAGTTGTTGATGCTCAATCATTATTTGTTGAGTGCATACCTGAATTAAAGTTGAGGAGGAAAGTCTTAGCTACCAAAATGAGCCTAGATCACACCACTGCACTCCAGCCTGGGCGACAGAATGAGACTCCATCTCAAAAAAAAAAAAAAAAAAAAAGAATCATTCGGCCTCAACCTCGCTCCCTTAGGATACTCATGTTTGGAGTCCTGAGTGTCCACATAAGAAGTGCAAGGATGAGATGCTGTGAGGAAGCTCGGGCTACATGGAGTGACCCTGTGCAGGGATTTCAGCTGACAGTGTCCTTCTGTTCTATTCCCTGTGTAATCCCTGCCCCTGCCTAGCTTACCAGCGGCATCCACAGTACTTAGCTTTCTGTCCCAGAGGGGGCTTAAGCAGGGTGAACTTACCTTTCTGAAATTTTTATCTACATCTTAGGAACTTTTAAAACAGAGCCATTGTGTATTGATGCGGTGGACTGGATGTAGCTTTCTAAGAGCAATTGTTTTCTTTTATTCTGTTTATTGCTTAATCTTCTGGGATCAGGTTATCCAAACTTCTACGTATAAAGACCGCCCTTGCCTGAATTTCTGAAGGAATCTTCCCCCGGAAACTCAGACTTTGGTTGCAGCGGCCTGAGTGTGGCTGCCTTCAGCTTCCCTCTGTTCCAGCATGACTAGCTTTTGCATACACAGTTTCCTCGTGTTGCCTCTTGTTATTAATTGCCCCTTAATGTACATTTTTTCCGTTTAGACAATTTGAAGTAGAGTCATGTGTATCTCTGCATGATAATGGATCATCCGAAACATTTTAAGGAATAAATTATTAGAATTGTTTACATGCATGGTTCAAATTTACTGGCAAATTGCTTAGGCCTCAGTTTTATGATGTAGCTGCCAGCTAGGCTCCTTCGGGGTAAAACTCTGAAATAGGAGAAGCTGCCTGGTGCGGTCCCTCCCCAGAACTTCCTCTGTCTTGTTCCTGCCCTTTCAACACTTCCCTCCTTTCCCTCCCCCAAATAACTCTGTGGAGCTGCCAGGCCTTTTGCACCTTAATGTGAAGACGTTTCCTGGGTCCCCCCCAGACTCGCCCCGCAGCAAAGGTGAGGTGCGCATAGGAATAAATCTCCAATGGTATAATTTTAGACACTGTGGCAACTGGGAAGGGCAGCTATTTTTGGCCATGGGGCTTTCTCCTTGACCTGAGATGATATTGCCTGGCCTGCTGCTAGTGTGTTCAGCCAACCTTGCACGTGGTCCTTTTTGCACCGTGTTTCTCATTCCTGGGAGTTGGCTTCTTCATCTTTCTGGCAAATAGCTCTGTGTTCCTGCATAATACCGTGTGTTTGAACAAGGGTGTGAACCGGTCGATGGGTGCCCACCTAGGCTTGCCCCAGACTGACACTCCCAGGTGGTGGCCAGGCCACCTCTGAGGGGCAGCGCAGATGGAGCAGACATCCTTCCACATTGGGCGTGGGGGAAGACTTCCGGTTCAGTTTCTGGGTCTCCCTCAGCCTCCACACTTTATCAGCTGCTCAGCCACCATTCTATGAGTCACTCCCTCTCTGGGCAAGGCGAGCCAGGCTGTCTGTAGGCCACAGGGTCCCTGCATTCCCGCCTACACTGCCTCATTTGAAGCCGCATCCTCACAGAGATTCTTCTGACCACCTGGCTTGCTGTCTTCCCACTCAGGCTCCCAATGCAGCTGCTGTCTGCAGACCCCCTAGACTGCCCAGGGAAGTGAGTCGGAACTCCTGCAGCAGAGGGGTGGAACAGCTACAAGAAGATCTGAAGGTGGCCAAAAATAACAGCACTTTCCAGATGAGGGTAATGTCATAGCCAAGATCATCACTGGGGTAGGGTGTCTTGTTCTTTGTTTTACAACCTAAAAAGTACACAGAAGACTCAAAGATCACTCAGGAAGGAGGAATAAAGTCAATACAGAACAGAGAAATGGGAGCAGTTAGAAAAAAAAGAATTGAGTTTCTTTATGTCAAAAGAGAGAAAACAGAGGCCTTTTATAGATATAGAGAGAGCCCTGGCTGTCTGGATGGAAGTTCTGGTTTCTCCAACTTCCCTGGACACACACACAACAAATGGGAGAATTCTGAATTTGCAGAGAGAGAGAGAGAGAAATGGAGACAGAGATGAGAGAAAGACAGAGAGGAAGTAAGAAGAGGCTGACCAAGGAACAAAATTGCAGGGAGTTAGACAAAAAGGGAGAAAAAAATCAAGAGACAATGTTGCCTTCCCTTATCTGCTATTGGATTAAATTTAATAGAAACTTATTGAGAAACAACTATTTCTAATCCAGTTATCTACTTCTGCAGGACAGATTACCCTGAAGTTTATTAACTTAAAACCACAACAATCAGGTTATGATGATCTGTCATTGTTTTGAATGTTGACTGGGATCGCTGGGTGGTTCCCACACAGGCTTTCATGAGGATAGGAATGAGGTCTGGCAGTGGCCAAGGCTGAAGTGATCGCTGAGGCTGCTTCACTCTCATGTCTGCTCCTTGACGCTGGCCATGGCTGCAACCTCAACTGGAACCCATTCACAGGGTCACTCCATGTAGTTCCGAGCTTTCTCACAGCATCTCATTCTTGGACTTCTTAGATGGCCACTCAGGACTCCAAAGATGAGTGTCCGAAGAGAACATTAGGTTGAGAGTGATCCCTTTTTTTTTCCTTTGAGACGGGGTCTTACTCTGTCACCCAGGCTGGTGTGCAGTGGTGCGATCTTGGCTGACTGCAATCTGCACCTCCCAAGTTCAAGCGATTCTCCTGCCTCAGCCTCCCAAGTAGCTGGGATTACAGGTGTGTGCCACCAGGCCTGGTTAATTTTTGTATTTTTAGTAGAGATGAGGTTTAACCATGTTGCCCAGGCTGGTCTCGAACCCCTGACCTCAAATGATCTGCCTGCCTTGGCCTCCCAAAGTGCTGGCATTACAGGCTCTGTGATGGTCCAAAAACCTTCTGTTTTTTGTTCTTCTGCCATGACTTTATCCTTTCTGTGCATGAGAAAGATTCACCTCCCCTTCCCCTTCCCTACTTACTTGCTAATCTACTGCAATTTTTGAGACCAGTGAACTTTTCTCTGCCCTTGTCTCATTCCTCAGCTGCTTGAAATACACATTTTCATTTTGTTTTCCTTCTTTACGGCCATTGTCTTGCCTCCTCAAATCCTATCTTATATTCCACATGACTCACGCCCTTCTCTGCTCTGACTTGTCTTCTCCCAGGAGCCAGTTGTCCAGCACAGTGTCAAGGGACAGTGGGCCCTGGTGTCACATGTCCGGCATCTCCACCAGATACAGCTTTGAGATCTTCATGATGAAGCTTGCTCCAATCCAAAGGCTTTCAGGCAGGGTTTGCTGTTCAGCTGCTAACCTTTCTTTGGTAAGCATTTACTATATTCCATCATTACTGAAATTACTTTTTTCTTGATCTGGACCTTTAGTCTCCAAATACCACCCACTTGGGACATTCTTTGTTTTTGTTTTGTTTTGTTTTTGAGATGGAGTCTTGCTCTGTTGTTCCAACTGGAGTGCAATGGTACAATCTTGGCTCATTGCAACCTCTGCCTCTCAGGTTCAACTGATTTTTGTGCCTCAGTCTCCCAAGTAGCTGGGATTGCAGTCCTGTGCCACCACACCCAGCTAATTTTAGCCATGTTGGCCAAGCTGCTCTCGAACTCTTGGCCTCAAGCAATCAGCCTGCCTTGGCCTCCCAAAGTGCTGGGATTACAGGCATGAGCCACTGTGCCTGGCCAAGGGACATTCATTTTTGATCCCCATGTAGGTTGAGTCTCTTTTATCCTCTTAGTATAAAGTGATATATGTCCACTTTAGAAAATTTAGAACACACAGACAAGCAAAAATAAGAAAAAAAACACTAGACAGAAACATTGTTAATACCTTCATGTGGGCCCTTCGCATCGTTTTTCTTTCTAATTATGGTTTTTACTTTTTGTATTATTAGTTTTTTGAGACAGAGTCTCTCTGTGTCGCCTAGGCTGGAGTACAGTGGTGTGATCTCAGCTCACTACAACCTCTGCCTCCCAGGTCCAAGCAATTCTCCTGCCTCAGCCTTCTGAGTAGCTGGGACTACAGGCACATCTGTAAAAAAATCACCATGCCTGGCTGATCTTTTGTATTTGTAGTAGAGATGGGGTTTCACCATGTTAGCCAAGATGGTCTCGATCTCCTGACCTCGTGATCCACCCGCCTCAGCCTCCCAAAGTGTTGGGATTACAGGCGTTAGCCACTGTACCCAGCCTAATTATGTTTTTTTTGTAGCCAGAAAAGTAGTCTTACCACTTAGATGGTCTGTGCTTTCATCCAAGCCACTTCCTATTTTATTGAACCAGTTCTGCAGAACTCCATTCCCTGGCCCCAGCTGATTGGAACAGGCTGGTCATCTGGCCCAGCTGGGTTAGTCTCTGCTCTTGCCCTGGGATTAAACCAGATTATATGGGGGACTGGTGCTATAATATCACATTGGCATATGTATTAGTCTATTCTCACACTGCTAAAAAAAAAAAAGACATACCGAAGACTTTGTAATTTGTAAAGGAAAGAGGTTTAATGGACTTACAGTTCCACATGGCTGGGGAGGCCTCACAATCATGGTGGAAGGAAAAGGAGAAGCAAAGTTATGTCTCATGTGGCAGCAGGCAAGAGAGCTTGTGCAGGGGAACTCCCATTTATACAACCACTAGATCTCGTGAGACTTATTCACCATCAGGAGAACAGTATAGGGGAAACCGCACCCATGATTCCATTATTTCCACCTGGTCCCGCCCTTGACACATGGGGATTATTACAATTCAACATGAGATCTAGGTGGGGGCACAGCCAAACCATATCAACATGGGATTAGAATTTGTACCTCAAGTCTGGGTGCGGTGGCTCACACCTGTAATCCCAGCACCTTAGAAGGCTGAGGCTGGCGGATCACCTGAGGTCAGGAGTTCAAGACCAGCCTGAACAACATGGAGAAACCCCGTCCCTACTAAAAATACAAAATTAGCCAGGCTTAGTGGCACATGCCTGTGATCTCAGGAGGCTGAGGCCTGAGAATCGCTTGAACCTGGGAGGTGGAGTGTGGTGGGCCGAGATAGCGCCACTGCACTCCAGCCTGGGCAACAAGAGCAAAACTTCCATCTCAAGGAAAAAAAAAGGATTTGTACCTTGAAAGTTAAAGTTTTAGTGGAGAAGGTGGTTTGCAAGAGATGAGCAGAGGAAATAGTGAGAAGCAGAGGAAGAGATGGCGGAGTTCTAGGGACAGAGACTTCTTATATCCTAGCACTGATCCCTGCAGGGATTTTTGTGGAATAGCTTTGCATCCTTACCTAACATTGTCTTTGATGAAGCAGTGTCTATGGTATTCTGATATTTTCATCTAGTAATGCCTAGGCAGGATGACAGGCACAGGCTTTGTTCACTGAAGAATACATCATCTTTTTTTTGGAGTGACTATTGTGGATGTTTCAATATTTATGGCAGAAGTGCAATTTGTAGGAGAAGCTTGAGCTCTGGTGTTAAACAGTACTGAGTTCAACTGCCTGCCCTGACACTTGTTGACTATGTGATTTGGGCAAATTATTTAAACACCCTGTGCCTCAGTTCCCTCCTCTGTAAGATAGGCACAACAAGAAGTTTAAATGATTTAACGATTCTTAAAGCTTGCAGAACATTTTCTCTCATATAAGTGAGGGTTCAGTCGATTTCACCTGTCATTATTTATAATCATGAATCCAGTACTCTGCTATTGCTCCTGTAACAGCCCTTCTATTTTCTTCTTCTTTTTTTTTTAGATGGAGTTTTGCTCTTGTTGCCCAGGCTGGAGTTTAATGGTGTGATCTCAGCTCACTGCAACCTGTGCCTCCTGGGTTCAGGCGATTCTCCTGCCTCAGCCACCCAAGTGGCTAGGATCACAAGCATGTGCCACCACGCCTGGCAAATTTTGTATTTTCAGTAGGGATAGGGGTTTCACCACATTGGTCACGCTGGTCTTAAACCCCTGACACTGGGTGATCTGCCCCCATCGCTGTGCCAAGTGCTGGGATTACAAGTATGAGCCACCATGCCCTGCCTCTATTTTCAACATTATAAACAGAACGGCAGTGAACATCCTTACAGTCAAATATTTGTGCATGATTATTCTTTGAGAAAAATGCTGAGAAGTTGCATTATTGGATCAAAGATTATGGACATAAAAAAATTTTTAAACACCCACTAGGGACCGGAAGTGGTGGCTCACGCCTGTAATCCTGGCACTTTGCGAGACCGAGGCAGGCAGATGATGAGGTCAGGAGCTCAAGACCAGCCTGGCCAATATGGTGATATCAGGCATGGTGGCATGCAGCTGTAGTCCAAGCTACTCAGGAGGCTGAGGCAGGAGAAATGCTTGAACCCAGGAGGTGGAGATTACAGTGAGCCGAGATTGCACTACTGCACTCCAACCTGGGTGACAGAGCAAGAGTCCATCTCAAAAAACAAACAAACAAGTAAAAACAAACAAATAAAAAACATGCACTAGGATAGCTCTCTCTGAATCTTCAGTGTTATCTACCAACTCCATCTTAACCATTTTTTTCTTTGCCTCGGATTTGGAGAAAACATGTTTTTTTCTGAGTCCAGGATGTGGTCTATGTTCACTTTCCAACAAAATTAAAACGTCACATCTGACATTTGAGTTGGAACTCTTTGGGGTAAATTTAATTAATTCATTTAGCTATTCACTCACACGTCAGGTATAGATTAAGTTTATATATAGCCTAGATTTATGGATTAGGTTTATATTTGGAGAGCTGGCTGGAGTGTTGCTAATGATGGAGTGGGCTTTGCAGCCATCATAGGAAGAGTTCCAGATGGTCCTAAGGAAGTCAAATGTAGAGTAAGGCTTACAATATCTGTAAAATCTTTCTTTTCTAGAAACAGGGACACTTGGAATAAGAACATCTTTATCTGTTGATGCCCCTGGAATGACCTCCCTTCAGCAGACCCTTCCCTGGCTTCAAGGCTCTGGAAAATACCAATATGAAATTGAGTGAGATGCTTCATTGAGCCACCCCCTGTGCTGTTACCTTAGGAAGACAAAGGTAACCCCACATGATCCTTATTCTCAAGAGCATAGTTTGCTGGGGAAGTAGATGTGCAAACAATTAAAGGGCAAAGTTAAATTCACCAGATTGGTGGTGGTTACCTGTAAGGAAATCCCAGAATAAGGCATTCCAAGAGCCAAGGTCAACATGCAGTTAGCCACTTGGTCCCCAGGGGGTTTCAGTTGTTCTAAAGTTATAGTATTTGATTATTCCTTTTAGTTACCAACAAAACGCTGGAGATTTTAGGTAAAAATACATATTTCTGTCTTACCTTGAGAAAATGAGAGAATTGGCAATAACGAGCCCCTATTCCACCATGGCAACAGTGAGGCAAGGTTGATCTTTTAGCCAGGAAATGAAATGAGTTCTCCTGCTGGGAGCAGTGGCTCATGCCTATAATCCCAGCACTTTGGGAGGCTGAGGTGGGCGGATCACTTAGGTCAGGAGTTTGAAATCAGCCTGGCCTAGTGAAATCCTGTCTCTACTTAAAATACAAAAATTATCCAGGGGTGATGGCAGTCAGCTACTCAGGAGGCTGAGGCTGGAGAATCCCTTGAACCTGAGAAGCACAGGAGGCAGAGGTTGCAGTAAGCGGAGATTGCTCCACTGCACCTCAACCTGGGTGACAGAGTGTGACTCCATCTCAAAAAACAAAGATATGAATTCTCCTTTTTAACTACAGCCCCACCACTCCCTATTGTCTTATCCTGTACTACTTTATTTATTTATGCTATTCGTGTGGGCCCTGTGAGTTTAAGACCCATAGCCTATGGGAAGAAGGCCTTTGTTCTTTCACAGGATAACAGGGAAGAGTCAGAAAGATCTGCCAGAGGGAGACCTGCAGTTTAAGCAGGAATTTCAATGCAGAGTGGTGGAAGGAAAGTGGCGCACCTAAGGCAGGGACAACAGCATGTGCAGAGGCATGGGGTTGGAGCACAGAAGGCCTGCTTGGACAAAGACAAGCTGACAAGGGTGGCAAGAAAGTTGAGTATTTAATGAAAGAGATCAAGAAAAACAATTGAAGTGTGTGAATGCCAGCTCATGAACAGCCTGGCATACCAAAATAGAGGCTCTGGATTTTGCTCTGTAAAAACTAGACTGGGCCTGGTGTGGTGGCTCGTGCCTGTAATCCCAGAACTTTGGGAGGCTGAGGCTGGTGGTCACTTGAGGTCAGGAGTTTGAGACCAACCTGGCGAAACCTTATCTCTACTAAAAATACAACGAAAAATTAGCCAGGTGTCATGGTGCACACCTGTAATTCTAGCTACATGGGAGGCTGAGGCAAGCTGCTTTGGTAAATGAATGAATTCCAAAATGCTTGAATCTGGGAGGCGGAGGTTGCAGTGCGCCACTGCACTCCAGCCTGGGCAACAGAGTGAGACTCTGTCTCAAACAAACAAACAAACGAGATTCGATGATTGATCGGGTCACAGCTAAAAGAGTTTCCAACAGTGCCCTGACTCCATGCTGGTGCTGTGCAAAGCACATGGTGTGCAGCACCTCATGAAATCTTGACTCCAAGCCTGTAAGACACTTGCTATTACAGAGGAGAAAAAGCAGACAGAGGGAGATTGGCTAAGTGACTTCTCCAAGGTCACAACCAAAAAACCTCAAAGCAGGAAGTGAACCCCAAGCTTTATTGCAGAGCTTGCAATTTAATCATCAGGGCACCCCACTTCCCAGTTGGATTAGTGCTTTTAAACAACCATCCTGGCAGCAAAGTCGGGGTTGCATGGGGTGTGAGTGTGGGGATGCTGAGAGAGCAAAGCTGCCGAGCTACTGGAGACCCCTGCATTGGCCAGAGAGCAGGAGGGCCTTCACCAAGGTGGCCTAGTGCCGTGCAGAGGAGGGGGTGGACGGGGGAGACATTGAGCAGGATGGATCAGCAGGACCCTCTTTCACGGAGTCTGCTGGCCATTGCCTTTTCTTTTCCTCCTTGGAATTCTTGGAACACTTTGTGCGTCTTTCCCAGGGCTTGCTTGTGCCATGTCCCCATCCAGCTGTGTGCATCTTATCACATCTAGTATGTTTTGAGTTCCTTAAGGGCAAGAGGAATTATGCTTTATTTACCTTAATACATTTTTTTACATTGCTGAGCACAGTGCTTTGGTAAATGAATGAATTCCAAAATTATCTTATTCCGATCATTTCTCCTTATATCTGCATTTTATAAGTTAGTGGTAAGTTGAATACTTTTTCTTTTAAAATATGAAAATAATTTCCTTACATAATGTACTTTAAACTACATTAAAATATGAGGGAAAGTAAGAATGGGAAGTTGTTTAACAACAGCAAACCCTTTAAGAGTCAATGTCACATTTATTGCTATAAAATATTTTTCTCTCTCTGTTAGACATCTGGTTCCCATTACCCACAGTATCGGGTACTTGAGTTCACCAGCCATTTTGCATACCAAGCAGTGTGCAGGCAAAATCCCTACCGACATTCACCAGTATGCATTTGTACCATGTAATTCATTACATTACAGACAACCCTTCTATCACCAACTTAATTCTTACTAATACATTTTTGAAGTTACTTTGTTCATAGGTATCTTAGGACCAAATTGCCTACATCTGAGAAGTGAAGAACTTCAAAACCCTAGAGCTTGTGCTTTATGTCATTGTACAGTCCAACTGTCTATAATGTAGTGCTGAAGTCAATGAAACATCTAAATCTTAAGTCTATATTTCCTAGTAACATTGACCCAGAAATGAGAAACACAATATGGAATGTTTGCTAATGAGTCATGAATTTCATTATAATTGCTTCCACATTCAGGATAGCTCCCTTAAAACCATCTAATCTTGACATACCCTGCAACATCCCATGTCTTGTAAATGATTTTGTTTTATTTCTTAGGTTACTGCTAAGGGCTTATTTTCTGGTTCATTTCATTTTCTTAAAGAAAACCACACACATGTGTGCATGTGCACACACACATTCAGACATGTACACCTCACCTCGATTTCTTTTTTGAAATAAAACAATTATGAAATCAAAGGGAGCCCTCATCATTTGGCTTGAAAATAAACATAAACACATTTAGGGAGAAAGTTGAAATACAGTCCATTTTACAGCTCTAATTCAGGCCTCTGAGAATTAAAGCCAGAATCAAGCAATGCCTAGGTAAGCAGTAGTCTGTACCCTATGGAGACTTAAGAACCTATATCAGAATGGACAGACGCAACCGGCATTCAGTACTGTAATGATGGAAAATTAAATACGACTTTAAAAAACTGCTCACATTATAAAGTGATCTATTAGTATTATACAACTTCAGCACTTAAAGTGACTGATTCTAATTGCAAGATTTGGCCAGTAGCAAGCATTAAAGAGCTGCCGGATCTTGTATTTTATCTCTTTTGGGATATTTTAACTGGATTTTCTTTGGAACGAAGCTTTATTCTTGCCACACAAAAGATCATGTGGAAGAAATTTCTCTGTTCGATGGAATGAGAGGTAATTATAGTTTCTTCTTCTTTGATTCATGATTCAATATGCTAGATCCTAAGAACATTCTTGCATTTATTCTCCCTTTCCTTTACTAAGTTAAACTCTATTTTCACAGCTCATGGATGTTATCCTGAAGAAGTAAAGTTGGATGCCCTTCTCTAATGAGCTTTTCTAGCAAGCAGAGAGGCACTGTGTTCCTGCACCTGGTTATTACACTATCTCCTTCAGAATCTCTCTGGGACAAACCAGTGGGTCTGTAAGATGAAGCTACCATGCCATACCTTGAGCTGAACTTAGTTTATGTACGTTATCATAAAACTACAGGGACTTCTGGGCAAATATACTGCTTAGATGTACCTACTGACGAGTTTGCAGTTTCCTGAAAAACAAGGAAGTGTATGGGAGAATGGCATTCATCTTTGAATATGACTTTAGGTTTATGACATCTACAGGCTATTTCAGAATTTTTATTTGATTGACTACAGAAAGCTAATTAATTGAATAGTATTGGAAACTGCAGTTCTTTATGCTGAAAGACTTTTTTTTTTTTTTTTTGCTGAACTTACATGTTTAAGAGATATTGAAATTTTACCTTAATCTGCCATATGGAATTTTTGTGGGTGGCTTTCAGATCTCTCAGAGAGTAGAAGAATTGCCTACCATGCTTCAGAATTTAGATATGATGACCTACATTGTTATCCATGTAACCAACAGTGGGATCTTGAACATGTAATTTAAAACTCCAGTAATACTGTAAACACTAGCCTTATTTATTTAAAGCATTACTCTCTAAAACTGACATTATTTCTTAAAAGGACAACACTGGGTAGAAAAAAGTTTAAAGGCACTCTGACTTCTTGTGAATTTTTCACTAACAGTTCCCAGTTGCTCATAATTGCATCCTCCATTCCAAAACCTAGAATCTGCAGAAGAGAGCAGAAATACTTGTTATTGACCTGAATTAGGATACAAAGAAGAGAGAAGATAAGATTATAGCTGTTGGCACTTTGTTTATGAAAACATAATTTCGAAAATATGCTTGAATCAGGCAAAAGTAATGCATCTCCTTCTTCTCCTAGTATATTTTAAATGCCAACCTAGCCAGACAAAAAGAATAGTGCCCCAAATCCTCACATTAGGGAATTTTCTTTCCTGTATGCTAGTGTAATATATGATAATATCATTTAATTATTGTTTATGACATTTCAACTACATTTTAGATGTTATAGAAATATATATAAATATAAGTAAAAGTATAAACATAAAAATCAGAAAGTGTTTAAAAATTACCACATTTTATTTTGAAATAGTATAGGACTCACTGAAGTTGTAAAAATAATTCAGAGAGATCCCCTGTACCCTTCACCCAGCTTTCCCCAAAGACAGCATATCACATAACCACAGCACATTCTAAACATTAGGAAATGGATTCAATATTGTTAACTCAGTTAGAGGCTTTATTCAGGCTTCAGCAGTTTTACATGCACTCTTTTCTGGGGTGTATAATCACATGTAGAAATGCATAAAACAGCAGCATAAAACACGTCTCTCACCAATGAATATTGATGACATGTAAGATTCTCAGACAATGTGGTTTTATGCATCTGTGATTGACTAAAAGAGAGGTAGAGTTGGTTGCATTTAGGAAGGTCCTTTATATCTAATTGCTTTATCCATATGTTAATTAACTGATCAATTAATCAATCCTAATCAAGTGCCAACAATGAGCTAGCCTCTTTGATAAACTGGAGATGCAAAGATGGAGGCATGGATTCTACTCGCAAAGAACTCACAGGAGCAGATAGAAAAACAAATCACCCATGACAACACATAGTGCTGCATACCATAACACAAATGAAACACACCAACATGACTAAGCGTCTAAAACTGCCCTGCACTGTACCGGGCATTAGGGAGAAAGGGGCGAGTAAGATGCATGCTCTTCCTGTTCTGTGTAGCTCACTGCCGAGTGCAGGAGATAAGACCATTAACAAGCAATGACAGCAACGTGCTGTAACAGGGAGCTGTGGTTCGGCGTGGGTGGGTCCTAACCAGATCAGTGGGTGTAGGAAAGTGACTCAGGAGCATGTCATGAGGTCAAGGCCAGCATTTCAAGATGCTGAGAATGACTACTTTATGGGATCTTGGAACCAGTCTCTGACTGTATTTCATGCAGACCCCATAAGGCATCTTCTAGTTGTGCTATCACATTTTAGCAGATGGCTTCCTATCACAAGAGCAGTCAGCATTTCTCAGAACTGACTCAAAAGCTCTTCGAAGACCGGGCATGGTGGCTCACCCCTGTAATCTCAGCATTCTGGGAGGCTGAGACGAGAGGATGGCTTGAGCTCAGGAGTTCAAGACCAGCCTGGGTGACATGATGCAAACCCCCTCTACGAAAAACATAAAAATTAGCTGGGCATGGTGACATGCACCTGTGGTCCCAGCTACTCAGGAAGCTGAGTTGGGAGGATCAGTTGAGCCTGAGAGGTAAAGGCTGCAGTGAGCTGAGACTGCACCACTGCACTCCAGCCTGGGCAACAGAGTGAGACTCAGTCTCAAAAAAAAAAAAGCTCTTTGATATTATACCTGGTATCAGATCATCCCCATTCAATGCTTGACAGGCCTGGCACTGGGCTTCCCTCTTCTGCGGTGAAGAGGGGTTTGTTTTCTCCCAGGGAAGGTAAAGTGTTTTCCTAGACATAATTGGTTAGTTGGTGTTGGAAAAATATAACTTGTATGTTTCTTTCCTAACAAATTGAGGTTTCTTATTCAAAATGGGACAACACTATCACCCTCTAAGCTGCTGTGGGTCTGATCATTGGCCTTTCCAGCTTAGAACCCCTCAGTTGCTTTGCACTGGACTTAAAAGTGGCTTCCAAAATTCCTACCTAAGCCTGTGGTCTACAAGGCCCTATGTGATGTGGCTCTGCTCACCTATGGCTCATCACATTCTACTCTATCTCCAGGTACTAGTGGTCCAAGCTCAATGGCCTGTTTATAATTTCTTTAACTTCCAAGCTGTTTCCTACTCCTGGACCTTTCCACATGTTTTTGGAAATCCTTTTATTTTTTCTAATACCTTTATCTATAACTTCATTCTTCAGGTTTCTATTGCAAGACCTTCTGTACTGAAGCACTTGTTTATATTAAGGCTTCACTGTAAGTTCCACTTTATTCTTACTTTTACTTTGTGTATATATTATTGTATGCAATTTTCTATTCATTAGTGTGATTATATAATATTTATCTCTCCCATTAAACTGTAAGTTCCATGATTATGAGAGCTGGAATTATGTCATTTTTATGATTATCTCCTCAAGGCTCAATAAACATTTGTTGAATGAATTCTTGAATGAATGAAAACATGAATAAATGAAAGAGATAATGACATATACCCTTACTTCTCCTATGTTTAGGTAATATTGCACCTGAGATTTGGAAGTGTATATACAGTGTTTTGGGATTTTTTCTGGAATCATTTCTTTCTCAAGTTCGGGCAGCAATAATTTCTCATAAAAATCATGGCTGACGTGATTTTGCCTACTTCAATGGTTTCTGCTCTAGATGTTTTATTTGGTGAAGTTATCATCTCAAGGCTACTCCAACAACGGGCAGACCATGAGTTAGGTGCCCACTGCTGACTGAAATGGTGGCCGTTACTTTGCAAAGAACAGCCTACAGCTGCTTTGCTAATCCCAGGGCTCTGAGCATGGCTCTTAGGTACACAGGGGGTCTGGAGCATGGGAACCACCTTGGCAGACAGGTCCAGCACACCTTTTAAAATGTTTATATCTGCTGAATTCTAGATCCAAATCCTGTCTTCACTGGCTTCAAAACTGGGATGAAGGAGGCTCCTTAGTGGAGAGCAAACCAAAGAGGTATTTGGAACAGGGATAAAGGGATGGATAGAAGTCAGGGAATGTCTCCAGGGAGAAGTGCTCTTTGAGCTGAATCTAGATTGGTGGTCAGGGTTGAGTTACTCAGATGGAAATACATGAGATGGTGTAGGGGTGGGCTGAGGGAATAGCAGCGCAAAGGTCTGAAGAGATATTTGGTGAAAAGGCTCAACCAAATCTCTAAACATGCAAACCCAATTAATGGACTGTAAGAAGAGTGGTAATCCCCCTGTCCCTCACATTGAATTATGTAGATAATTGCTTCAATTCTGTGCCTGGTATGTACCCAGTCTGAGCATATGCTTATAATCTAACATAGATTATCTTAAATTTAGCTTGGTAGATAACAATGCAGTGTGAATTTCATTACTTTTTTTCCTATTTATCAAGAAGGGTGTGTGTGTGTTTGTGTGTGCATGCACATAAGTGTCTTTAAACTGATTTGTTAATCTTGAGCATGTATAAATAAAGATCACAGATCTTGTTTATGTTAAGAGCTGTGAGATTTCAGCGAGCTGCTGCTTCTGGAATGTACACCTAGTGAAGAGGCAGCATTGCATACCAGAAAGAGCTCCCATTTTGGAATTAAAGACCTGGGGACAAGCCTCAACTTTGCATTTACTAACCTATGACTCTGGGCAAGTCACATACCTCTCTGAGTCATAATTTTTCCCCCTCTAACTTTGGGGTAATAATAAGGTTATTTGGCTCATTTATCTCATAGAATTATTTATGTAAGGCAATCTATTTGAAAAAACTTCAAGCATTATAAAGCATCTTGTAAATAGGAGGCATTCTTATTCTAGAAAAAGTGTACTTAAGAATGTGACAGGTTGGCCGGGTGCAGTGGCTCATGCCTGTAATCCCAGCACTTCAGGAGGCCGAGGCAGGCAGATCATGAGGTCAGGAGATCAAGATCAGGAGATCCTGGCTAACACGGTGAAAACCTGTCTCTACTAAAAATACAAAAAATTAGCCAGGCATGGTGGTGTGTGCCTGTAGTCCCAGCTGCTTGGGAAGCTGAGGCAGGAGAATTGCTTGAACCCAGGGGTGGAGGTTGCAGTGAGCCAAGATCATGCTACTGTACTCCAGCCTGGGTGACAGAGCAAGACTCCATCTCAAAAAAAGAAAAAAGTGACAGGTTATGTAAGTGAATGAGAAGACCTACCCAGCTCAATATTATTTGAAAATTGAAAATAGCATATTTTAAATATGGCAACATGGCTAGACGTTCAAAAGTTTCTGAGATCAATGAAAATTTAGACTTACTGTGTTGCAGGTTTATAATTTAGAAGGCAGTTCAATGTTGTACAAATTAAAGAGAAAGTCAGCCCCCCAAATAAGGCTTGATAAAAACTTTTGATTTTTAGAAAAGAAAGCATAAAGTGAATTTTCGTGAAATATTTTTTGGCAGCTCACTTTGTAGGATTTTGGAAATGATGTAACAGTAGAATTACTTTCCAGAATATAGTAACAAATTTTCCCCCAAATGTTTTATTTAACCAAGAAGGAGCTGAAGTAACTGGAGGAAAGACTAGCACATTTTATATGTGACAAACGACTATCTCACGAATTACTTTCAAAATATAAGACATCTAAAAGTGCCCATCAGACTCAGCGTTAAAAATTATGAGACCCTTTGCCATAAATATGATTTCCTTACATTTTTGAGAAACTCAAATTGGATTCATGTTAAAGAAGACAAGGATGGATTTGTTTAGACAATACAAACCCAGAAAGGATTTGTGGGGGGTGAAACAAACTGGGTTATTGATGAACAGCAGGGAATTAGAATGTAGAATTGAAACAGTAATTACCATCTTGTTAAGTTACCCACCATAAAATGCTTTAGACCAAGATAGATTTTTGTTTTTCTTTTTTTCTTCTATTTATATTTCTTCTTTTCTATTTTTTCCTTTTATCTATCTTGCCGTGCACAACACGCTTTTTTTTCCTCTAATTTTGAGATCCTCATGAATGAAAACAGAACAAATATTAAGACATTGTAGAGGAAGAACACAAATGGCTTTGGTAACGCACCAACTGCAAGTGATTCATTGGCTCTGTGGTCAAAACCTCTGTCATCTGGTGCATGCAGGAAGCTGAAGAATATTTTCTTGCCAATGTGTTGGATCTTGAAACTACAAGACTTTTTTTGGGGGGTGGTGGATGAGTGAGGCTGCAATCCACTGGGAAAAAAACACAACAACTGTATAACTGTGGTGTAGGAAGAGTTTCAGCCACCTTAGAGCAGAAAGTGAGTTGGTGTTCCACAAGTAACTGGGGGAGATGAAGGGTACATTATAGTCAGGTGGAGTCTCTTTGAGCAAAAAGTCACTATCGAACACTTTTCCAAAGTTTCCTGCTGTCTTCACTGATCCTGAGTGCTGGCACTTGTACTTTGTCACCACATCCATCCCAGAGCAGCCCCAGTGGCTGGAGTCCTCTTGAATATCAGCATCATGCCGACCTGGGGGATTCATTTTCCTCCCTTGCAGTAGGCATTTGTGTGAAGGTTAATCCACAGTTAGGAGTTGCTTAACTCAAGCCTCAGAAAGCATACACTGCATCTTTAAGAAATAGTTTACTTGTGAATCAGTAAATGTACTAGACAAAGCAGCCATTACTTATGCATTCCTGCATACCCAGCAAGGTGAAAATAATAGAATAAACATCATATACTTCATTATGATATCGGTTTACACTTCCAGGGTACACAAAAAGAGGCCATTTCATCAAGCTAATTGCCTGAAAGTAAAAGAGAGAGAACTTTAGCTATTAGTCTATTATGGGGCTTTTTTCTTAATCACAAATAGGGGCCGTGTGTCCCTGGGGGGATGTGTATTCTAATTTACAATTGAACTACAGATCAGAGCAATCAATCTTGGGCAGCACTTTTACAGTGTAATTGCTGCAACATAACAAATAAAAAAAAAGAGAGAGAGAGAGAGAAGAAGAAGAAGGCCTAAGCTGAGCTTCAGCTTGAGGTAGAGATATTTCCAGGCACTAGTTGACGGTGGGAGGGAGGGAAGAAACACCACAAACATGAATATGCAATGAGGGCTCATTAGCGGCCTCGTGTTGCCATGACGAATGGCATTATCCCCGGCCTGGTGCTGCCTAAACATGAATTTTATAACGACCCATTTATCATGACTTGTCATGGGCTTCTGTACTGTACTTCCTTCCAGCTCACATACCTTTCCCTATTATGACAGTAGAAATCTTTCCTTTTATTATTATTGTTTCCTTTTGTATTGATTTCTGGCTCTTCAAAGTAAGTTGCATCAAATAGAGCAACATGCTAATGAGTGATTTGTGCCTTCAAAGTTGAAGAACTAAAACTTGATTATTCATCCCGTCTTCTCTATAGTCATATAACTGAGCAAAGAGTTGGACTAAACTTTGAAAGAAATTTCGTGATGTGTGAGTTTTTGCTTTTGTTTCTGTTTTTTTTTTTTTTTTTGACCATAGCATCTTGACACTGCAGATTTTAAAAAAAATTTAAAATTAACTAAATTATCTTCCTTTCATTTATTTTATCCCCTTTTTTGTACTTCCTGAATCTTTTACTATCTTAAATGCACAACCCGAAAGTTTCCATGTTTCTTCCCAAAATCTCGGAACCATTACAAAAAAAGGATAAGACTAAAGTGTTTCAGAGATTTTTAGTGCTTAGCATTTCACAAATGCATGAGTTGATTTCTCACTCAGAAACCCTCTTATATTGTGGGGAGGAATGTTGACTAAGAGCTTGTTCTTTGATGATAACATCCTAGGGTGTACATATTACTTACGGAAAAAAAAAGTGGAAGCAATCTCCCATGATAGAAACCATGAGATCTGTTTCTATCATGAAACAGGTAGAAATCTGTTACAAATAGAAACATGAGATCTGTTTGAATATTCAGCAGCAACAATTTGCTCTATGTGAAGGCTTGAGTCTTTGCCATTGGCCAGGAGGGAGGAGGGTGCATGTGTCCATCAAAGTTAAGTCTACCAGTCAGCCAAGGGTAGGGTCCTAGATTGCCAGAAGTGTCCTATTGTAATCAGAGATACAGTGTGCTTTATGATTCGTCGTCTTTAGTGCCATGAAAAGGGTAGCACTAAAATTGTTTCTCAGATTTGGCTTGGTAAAGCACAGCAGTACAAGGAAGTAGAATCTGGTATTGTTTTGCACATCCAGGGATTATAGTCATTCCTGTATTTAATTTGTAGCACATCCAGGGATTATAGTCATTCCTGTATTTAATTTGTAAACGGTAAATAATTGACCAGGTCTTTTTAGCATGACCATCTCTACTGTGCCCTCTTGGATTTCATTTTTACAGTAATGACACTTTTACATAGTAAAACCATTTATGTAATAATGATGTGTAAAACTCATGATAAAATGTTCTATGCATTAATGATAATTTTATATTCATAAAGGATTTTGCCCTCCCCAAATCCTTCTTCTTAGATCCTTGGGTTCACTAGAATCAGATCTATTATTTATTTATTTATTTTTTTTAAGGAAGAGAAAATTAAGGCTCAGAAGTTAAGTGACTGGCTCAATGTCACACAGAAAATGAGATTTTGGGGTTCATCATCAAGTTCTGAAGTCCCTGGGTCAGTGCTTTAATGTACCCAAAGTTGTAGAGCAGAAACTATTCTTATTCATCTATTTTAGGATTTAATGATAAGTGAATAAATTGGGAAAGGAGCCCATTGAAAAGATGACCGTCATTTACACTTAGAGCCTGTTATTCTTCAAAGCTACTTACTAGGACTGAAATTCACATGTGCATGTCAATTAAAATTAAGTTGCCATTCCAACCATTTAAGTTGAATTTACTTTCATCATTTTAAAATGCAGATATGAAGTGTTTTCCAACATAAAGAAAATGTTGGATGGGCACCATCCTGGATGGGCCCCATACTGGATGGTAATCTTGTCTTATGAGCCCACTGGGCATTATATATTTGTTTCTGAAGAAAATATCCCTGTTTTCCTCATGAATGAATTTTTAGAGATCATTTTGTGAAGAAGGGAGTCAAATATTGGCAAACGATATTAAAGAATGCTGTGATTATGACTGAACAGATTAAGACTGTGTCTATATGACACCAAACATCTGGATGAAAATGGAAAAAAAAAAAAAGTAAAAATCCTTGATGTTCTGTTTACTTGATACCATACATCTGGATCTTTAATAACATCTGGATTTTTGACTCTTTTTCTCCCCCCCCAGGTTTCATCTGGGTGTTTGGCATCATGTTCAGAAATGCAAAAAAATAGAATTCAGCACTGTTATTACTGAATTAAATAAAATTACTGTGTTTAATTAATCTATAAATATTAACTATTCTATCTATTTACCATAACATGTAATTAATATAATTATTCACCAGGCAAATAAGTAAAGAAAGATGTAATTGGGCGACTTAAGCATAAAACTTGGCTTAAAGCTTATTTAAAATCTTGGTCATAGTTTACTGGAAATAATTTCCTGGGGCAAAAATCTTTTTAGGTCCTCAGACAATCATTTTCTCTTCTGAGGAATAGATTTCCCTGGGTCTTATAAGGATCTGTTCATTTACAATGTATTTTGACAGTAGTAAAATTTAGTAAACATTCAGTAACATATGAGATACATCTAGTAATAGATGTTTTCTTTGCCAAGTGAATTATCTGGAGCTGATAAAAATCAATGTAAAACCCACTCTCAGAGCAGCCTTCTGACATGCCTGAGGCTGAACCCCGAAGAGGAATCTACTGAAACTGGACTTCAAAGCCTTTGTCGCAATGAAAACACCTTCTGTGACTGACTTTTTTTGTGATCTCCTCTAAAGAAGTTATCATAATTATTGAACATTTCCTCTGTAGCTTATTCTCAATCCAATCAGTTATAATGAAAATAGTCTGCTTGCTTTTTATATTCTTAAGTTTTCAAAATGATTAGTGCTTCCGTGAGATATCCCATTAATTGGACACACAACCCAGATGAGAAGGCTGAAACCCAAGAGTATATAAAAAAACATAAGGTTGCTGCAATTTAAGTGCCTTCAAAAGATCTAATTTGATTTCTAAAAGCAATTTTGCAGATGTGAAAATTAAAGGCACACAGAAACAAGATATAGTTTAAATGAATGTGTAGGTTAAGAAACATTTAGAGGTTTCAGTAGCTTTACTCTTTTTTGTTTGTTTGTTTAGCTGTTATGTTTGTGGAAAGATTGGATTCACAGCACAATAAAAAATCACTGAATTTTATGGGTCGATATTTCCTTGATCAGATTTTCCCATTCTTCCCAACGTGTTTCTGAAACAACTTGGTATTTCTGTCTGCAGATTTTCAGGCCCAGGACCCGTCAATCAGATTTCAGATTCTAATAAAGTTCAAGAGTCTCTCCACTTAGGTTTGTCTTAGCTGTTTCATCAAGGAGCCCCTCCCGCCTTCCCAGCAAATTGCACACTTATTCCCACTTAAAAAAAAAAAAAGAGAGAGAGAAAGAAAAAAAAAAACCCTTCCCACTGGTTCTAATGACATCTTCAGTCATTAATGAGTTAATAAAAATCTCAAAGTCATCTGGGCTAGATAAGAAGGAAGAAAGGAAAGTATTGTACTGTAATGACAGGCTCTGGAGCTGGCCTCCGAGATGTCATGGGTCAGTCATGTTAAGAATGTGTGCGTCCAATCATCTGCTGATTTTTATCAGCCAGCCCTCCAGCAGGAGCTGACAAGGGCCAGTTTGGGAGTCACAATGAATAAACAATGACTTTTTGGATTGTTGGGGGCTGTGTAATAGAGTGAGGGGTTTATATATACTAAAACATGATGACATTAGCAATCAATATACCAATTACTGGACAAGTTATTGGAGAAGGCATTCACATGTCTTCGGCCTGCTTGCACTTTGAAGGGGCCTCCAGCAGGGAGAGTCCCTGTGCTCAGGAGGCAGGCAAAGGTTCAAGACCCCAGGCCCAGATCTAAAAGGCAAGCCCCTCTTCTCAGGCTGAAGTAGTCCTGAGTTGGAGGATTTGAATCCCCTGACGAGTTTATTAAAAATACAGATTCTTGGCTGGGCGCGGTGGCTCACGCCTGTAATTCCAGCACTTTGGAAGGCCAAGGTGGGCGGATCACGAGGTCAGGAGATAGAGACCATCCTGGCCAGCATGGTGAAACCCCATCTCTACTAAAATACAAAAAATTAGCTGAGCGTGGTGGCGCGTGCCTGCAGTCCTAGCTACTTGGGAGGCTGACTCAGGAGAATCGCTTGAACCCAGGAGGTGGAGGTGGCAGTGAGCCGAGATCATGCGACTGCACTCCAGCCTGGCAATAGAGTAAGACTCCGTCAAAAAATAAATAAATAAAAACAGATTCCTGACTTTTCTTCCTAGAGATTCCATCTCAGGAGTCTGGGGCTAAGGGTGGGAGTTAGTGTTTCTAACAAAGTTTCCAGGTAATCCTGACCGGGGGCATTAGGGAACTGCTGTGCAATTGTAATTCCCAAAGTGCTCTACCCCAGCCAGAGCAGCTGCATCCCTATCACCTGGGGGCTTGTCGGAAATGCGCATTCTTGGGCCCCTCCCTAAACCCACTGAAACTGAAACTCACTAGGGGTGGGGCCCAGAGATCTGTGTTTTAACACAGCCCCCAGGTGAATCTGATGCACTCTTCAGTTAGAGAACCAAGGCTGTAGTACAAAGATCCTTGCCAAGGGGTTGCAACACAGCACTGTCATCTGTAGCCTCTGAGGCTTCTCATGGGCAATTCATTATTTAGACTAGCTAGAGTGCTGGAGTTTGCAAATGACTTACTTAAAAAAATTAGAGTGGATTCAAGATTATCTTCACAATCGTGCCACTCTTACTCACTTGCATACTGCTAGGCTTTCTTGAATAATCTTGATGTATGAGTGACTTTGATTACAGAATAGGAAGAATAAACATAGCTTTTGACTATTATTTGAAGTAGAAAGAAAGAGAGGATTTGTACATAATCTTAAAAGGAAAGGGGTCCATAAGAAAAATCAATGTACGTGAAGCATTTATTTGAGGTATGACTAATATTTATCTAGGCAACCAGTGCCATTTGTGAAACCCATGAGCAAATTAGTGAGGTCTACTAATTTGTCTTTAATAGTTTTTGTCTTTAGTAGCCATAGAACATGCAACATGTCTTAATTAGAAGAAGAGAGGCCGGGTGCAGTGGCTCAAACCTGTAATCCCAGCACTTTGGGAGGCCAAGACGGGTGGATCACAAGGTCAGGAGATCGAGACTATCCTGGCTAACATGGTGAAAACCCATCTCTGCTAAAAATGCAAAAAAAAAAAATAGCTGGGCGTGGTGGCAGGTGCCCTTAGTCCCAGCTACTTGGGAGGCTGAGGCAGGAGAAGCACTTGAACCCAGGAGGTGGAGGCTGCAGTGAGCCGAGATCATGCCACTGCACTGCAGCCTGGGCAACAGAGAAAGACTGTCTCAAAAAAATAAAAAATAAAAAAAGAGAAGAGAATGTGCACATGTGCATGGCCCAAGATTAGCATATCATCAGAAGAGGAATGGCAAAGACCTCTTGCAGTTGGGTTGTGATTTACCTTATTTGGCCAAGAGTCCTCCTGAGGAGGCTTGCTAAACTTTCAAAAGAGGTGGACTCATTTGTCAGCCATGCAGTAGATTTAAATCAGTGTTCTCCAGAATACATTTGAAAGAAGAATTCCATGTCTCAAAATACTGATTTAAAAAAATGTCTGGGGTCAAGTGAGAAACAGTAGATTAACCTGAGTTAAATAGGATTATTTGCAGGACTCCCAAAGCTTTCAGCACATCGCTATGCACTGTGAATCCCCAGGACATTTGGTCTCCACTAGATTTGATTACCCAAACTGTTTCATAAAAGATAAGCTTGTAGCATTGGTGCTCAAGGAATAGACTTTCAGGAGATACAGATTCCTATCCTCTAAGATGGCAAATACCCGTTGGTAGAAGCCAGTTCTTTTATGTGTTGTATAGTAAGGAACCTCTTCCTTTATTCTAATTTATCAAAATTGTATCTGTATCTGGCATCAGGATTCATTATGTAGTGGCTTGATGCCAGCCAAAAGGTTCATGTCACCCTCACCAAAGAGTTAAAGAAGTTGTCCAGTTGTTGATGGTTTGGTTAAATCATCCCTGAAATTTTGGCATATCTCCCAGAACAGGTACTGAAAGAAAAAAAGAAAGAAAGAAAGAAAGAAACCTGGATTTTACTAGTGAGATTACATTGTGTTTTCATATATGAGGAATAATTCCAGTGTAACCCTTTGCCTGTACCCAGAAACTGGATGCATAAGCAGATGGGCTTTGAGCTGGGCCTGATGTTAGAAAGTATGTCTGCCCCCTCCATTGACATACTGCCCTGGTCTTTTCCAGCACACCGGGCTCCAGATGGCCATAGCTGTGGCAGCCATCTTTGTCCTACACTGGCTATATCTGAAGGTGAGAGGAGGTTGGGGATGTGTGTTACAGAGGTCAGGCCAAGAGGGATTTAAGCATATCACTGGCTGTAAAATTCCTTTTCTTGAAGTTATGGCCAGAACTGTGCGTTAATGCCAAATGTTAATTCTTGCTGGGGACATGATGTCTTATAAATGTTATGAAAGACTATCATTTTTCCTGTAGCAGTTCAGGTACTTCTAAGGCCATGTTAAGAAAAGGTTAGTTTCCCCAGGAACATCTGCAGGTCACCTGCTTGCCTATAAATCGCCTCTGTGCTAACATCCCTTCCAACTGTTACACAATAGTTTAGAAGAGATTGTCACATGGTAGAAAGAATAGAACTTAGCCAACATTTGAAAGATGTGTAAAGATTAAAAACAAACAAACAAAAATCCCTCCAAAATAAAACAACCATACCGCCCTTGCTAATATTTTTCATCTTTTCTACATAGTTTTACAAGTCTATGCAAGACTCAGAACTCATTAGGATGTGTTTCTCAACTAAAAATAATAGAGCAGATTCAACTTTGGGAGGTCCTAAAGCCTTTTTTTTCATCTCCTTTGTAAATACATCCCCATGGATACCACATGTGCTTCCAAGCTTTCCAGACACAGGCATTTGTATGATGGGATTCATGCTACACCCTCGTAGAAAAGAGAGAAGTTCAACACAGTTAACGGAGGTCTACCCACCACTGGTCTGGTTTGTTATGTAGTTGAATATTTCTCCCCTTTATATTCTTTGAAATGTTTTGAATTAAAATAGCTTACTCAAGGTCACTGAAGGCATATGGTCCTGCTCAAAACTTTAAACAAAACATTAGTTTTTACAACCTTTTGTAATTTGGTATTGTATACAACATGGTTATATGCAGAGTTTCTGTAATCTTTTCAGTGGGTGACAGAAATATGAGAAGCAAATTTATAAGCCATTTAGTGAAGCATTTAATCAATTTCATGCATAGGAAATAACTCCGATTGCTTTGCTTTATCAATCTTTCTCTCCAGCAAAATTCTAAGTCAACAGGATCTCCAAACACTGCTTGGGTGGGGGAGGGGCTGGGGGCGGGGTGGAGGGCAGGCAGGCACCTTTCCCTGTGCAAAAATGTCAGGGACTTCTAAAGTCTGCATAACGGGCTTGCCAACCATCTATGAGACTTCTGGAGGCTGTTAATGTATTTCAGAAAGAAAGCACGGGTCTAATGTTTAGAGGAAGTTTTCAAGGCCTTTTACTGTAAAGTTATTCATTAAACACCCTTTTCCCAGAGTGACTCTCACATGCTCAGCAATGCAGACTGTGTTCAACATTAGGCTCAAAGAAGTATTTTTGTAAAAACTGTTTCAGTGGTTAGGACTTTTAAATACATGAAAACTAAAACGACTCACATTAAAACTTAACTTCTGAATTAAGGAGTTGAAGTGATGTGATCAAATACCTGAGCTCCACCAAAGGGTCCTATTACAAGCAGAGCTGTTTTCGCAGTTTTCAGAATACTTGAACAGTCTTTTAGAGTTCATGTTCCAATTCTCTTTTTGAATTGCTTGAAAGATTAATCCATCTCTCGGCTACATAGTGAGTTAATATTTTCTTTTCTGTCATGTGCTAGAATGTCTCTTATGACATTTTACCCCAAACACCATCAAGTTTTTAAGTGAAAAAGTCCTAAGGGAGCAAAAGACGATCTTCCCAATAATCATTATCTGCTAAACGGTATTAAAATTGCATTAGCTCTATTTTTTTGTCCTCTAAATTGGGAGCCGATATAAAGGCATTGCAGACATAGTTTCTAATTTAGAAAATAATTTGCTTCCACTGATTTTTGAACCTAGAAAAATATTCCAGTGAGGCCAGGCGCGATGGCTCATGCCTGTAATCCCAGCACTTTGGGAGGCCGAAGTGGGTGGATCACCTGAGGTCAAGAGTTCAAGACCAGCTTGGCCAATATGGTGAAACCCCATCTTTACTTAAAAAAAAAAAAATACATATAGCCGGGCGTGGTGGCTCACGCCTGTAATCCAAGCACTTCGGAGGCTAAGGTGGGTGGATCAGCTGAGGTCAGGAGTTCAAAACCAGCCTAACCAACATGGTGAAACCCCATCTTAAAAAAAATAAAATACATACACACACACACACACACACACACACACACACACACAAATTAGCCCGGTGTGGTAGCGCTTGCCTGTAATCTCAGCTACTTGGGAGGCTGAGGCAGAAAAATTGCTTGAACCAGGACCTGGGAGGCGGAGGTTGCAGGGAGGTAGAGGTTGCAGTGAGCTGAGATAGTGCCAGTGCACTCCAGCTGGGGTTACAGAGCGAGATTTCGTCTCAAAAAAAAAAGAAAGAAAGAAAGAAAAATATTCCAATGAATAAATTCCAGTCTAGATTCTTTAGTTCTTTTAAATATGACATATGCAAGGATTGGCCTGTATTGGCAGTTCCGTGGCATGCCACTGATATTTATCCTGCTACACCATTTAACTTGTGGGGGACCCATCATTATATTGAACAGAGTTGCCTTGATAATACTGCATAAAATTGGCAGTTCTCAGGGAAACTGACTGTGCAGGTAGTTTGGCTGATCTGTTTATCTCTCTGTCTCTCTATCTCTCTATATATCGACCATTCTATCATTCTGTCTTTCTATTGTTAGTCAACTATTAAGTCCTGCATTACACCAGTGCCTCCTTGACTTTTTTAAACAATGATTTTGAAAGAAAGGTGTCTTTGGTGTAACGTCTGATATTTAATGAGCAGAGGGACTCCTTAGGACTAAGAAATATAAAATTTTCAAATAAATTTTGAAACACTAAACAATTACCATATACTTATTCTACGTGTAAATATTAAGGTATTAGAGGATAAGGCTAAAGTGCACTTTGCTACTACTTCTCTGCCTCCCTTGATGTGACCTATGTTACCAAGGATGTGCATCTTGCCAGTCCCTTTTCTGTCCAAATGAGTCACAAAAATATCGTATGTATCATTGTGCACTTGTTATTTTCACTTATCAGTGTCTTGCAGATCGTACCTGGTTAGGAGAAACAGGTATACCCCATTCTTTCTAACCGCTTCGGGAATGTCCCATGATGTGGCTAGACCATGCTCTCTGAGTTTTTCCCTATGATGTGCCTGTAGGTTCCTTCTACCTTTTCGCTATTACAAACAGCACTTTAGTAAGTATCCTGGTACTTACTTCCTTACCTGTTCTAATATTTCTCATATGCTCATATGCATAATATAGTACTTTCATGCCATGAGTACTTCTCTAGCATGGGTACTTAAAGGGAAACTGCTGGGTCATAAGAATGCATATTTTATGTTTTACTAGTTACTGCCATATTTCCAACAATTTTAATTTTAAATGAAAGTCCTACCATAATCTCTGGTGTAGCTTTTCTCAACTCTAATGAAACCTACACATTGCTCCAGCCAGTCTTATTCTCTGTTAATAACTTTGCTTCTGCTTCTCCAGGAAGATGGAAACCATCCAGAATGCCTTTTCCATTGGGCTTTCCATTTTCTAGGGCAAGCTGGGGCCAGGTGGCCTAATCACAGGAACATAGCCAGCTGTTTAGAAACGGGGCTGCTCGGGGCCATTGAGGTGACCAGACACTCAGAAACTGGCGAGCGTCAGGTCAGTAAACGAAGCCTATTCATCTTTTAAAAATGCATCAGTAAAGTCAGTGACATATTTTTGTTTTGATCATAACATTGATGCCCACATTCAAATAATTGTCTCAGCCAGTTTTATAGCTAAGGCCTCCACATTTTTACTATTTTCAAAGACAGCCTTGGGAGCAAGGTAGAAAGACTTCTAATAAGATTTGTGGTGTTTATTTGGGATTTAGGACCCAGGAAGGGGATGCTCCTGGGAACAACGTTCTTTCTTTCTTTCTTTCTTTCCTTTCTTTCTCTTTCTTTCTTTTCTTTCTTTCTCTTTCTTTCTTTCCTTTTTCTTTTGTTTTCCTTCCTTCCTTCCTTTCTCTTTCTTTCCTTTCTTTCTCTTTCTTTCCTTTTTCTTTTGCCTTCCTTCCTTCCTTCCTTCCTTCCTTCCTTCCTTTCTGTCTTCTTTTCTTTCTCTCTCTCTCTTTCTTTCTTTCTTTCTGGCTCTGTTGCCCAGGCTGGAGTGCAGTGATGCCATCTTGGCCCACTGCAACCTCTGTCTCCTGGGTTCAAGCGATTCACCCTGCCTCAGTTCACCCTGCCTCAGTCTCCCAAGTAGCTGGGATTACAGGCGCACACTACCCCCTGGCTAATTTTTGTATTTTTAGTAGAGACGGGGTTTCACCATGTTGGCCAGGCTGGCCTCGAACTCCTGACCTGGTGATCCACCTGCCTCAGCCCCCTAAAGAGTTGGGATTACAGGCATGAGCCACCGCGCCTGGCTTAGGAACAACTTTCTTTGTCCCCTTCACCCAGTGTTTTTCTGATCCTCTGCACAGTATCTTACACCCATGTCCTCCTTCCCAGTCTGATTGCCTCTTCATTCAGACTCACCCTTATATCATTCTGGTGGCTTCATGTTAATTTGTCTCTCTTCTTTCTTCCATCCATTTTACCCTGCTAAATCTTCATGAAGTACAAATCTGGTTTTTAGTTTTTCTGTTTGTTTGTTTGTTTTTGAGAGGCAGGTTTCCCTCTGTCACCCAGGCTGGATGCAGTGGCACAATCATATCTCACTGCAGCCTTGAACTCCTGGGCTCAAGTGATCTCCCACCTCAGCCTCCCGAGTAGCTAGTAGCATGCGCATGCGCCACCACACCCAGCTAACTATTTTTTATTTTTTGTGGATATAGAGTCTCACCATGTTGCCCAGGCTGGTCTCCAACTCCTGGGATCAATTCATCCTCCCACCTTGGCCTCCCAAAGTGCTGGGATTGTAAGCATGAATCTCCTTCCTGGCCCCAATCTGGTTTTGGTTGGCTGTTGTTTAACTTAGCTTCTTATTGTCCATACTCTTTAACCTGCCATTCAAAGTCCTCCATGATTTTTTCCCAAATTCGTTTTTTAAAACTTCCTTTCTCCTTCTCCCTTATAAATATTTTACTTAGCAAAACGAAATGGTTACCCTTCCTTCAACTTTCCTGCCTCTTTGCTCTTCCTTGGCCAGAATGCCCTTTTCTCAACTGCAGAGAAATTCATGCCTTCAAAGTCAGGCCGCTCGGTGAGGGCTTTTCCTGTCTTCCTCATTTTCCACCAAATGGAACAATGACAGGGATTAAAATGAAAGAGAGAAACCAGAAGTCAGAGGCTAGGCTAACCTCTAAGTCCTAAGTGAAATGGCTCAACCCAGTATAACCTAAGCAAGGGTTCCACATATTCTAAGCGATGGATGTGTTTTCCGTTCCATAGTCTAAAGCGGTATGTGAGAATGTAATCGAATTGTAGCTGTGTGAAAATGTTATGCTGCAGTTAAGCCTCTGTTCAGCTCTACTCTACTGCAGGCATCTAATCAGGAAATGGCCTCCCATATAACCCATGGAATGTTTGTAACTCAGGACCCTTAAGTTCAATGAAGCTAACCCCACATATATTAATAACATATTTAGACTATGTTATGTATACCAGTTCAGAGATGAAAATGATACTTTGAGTCTATTAGTAGAGCATGTACTTTCAGCTGATTTTTAAGATAAAAAGGATTTGCTTTATACAGTTTTTTCTACCCTTTTCTGCCTGTGACCCTGTAACTAACGGTATACATTTATGAGAAGCATAGTGAGAGCCATGGAATCCTGGTCTTGTACCAGCTTTTTCTTTTCTTTAAGGATAACTGTCTAATACTGTATTGAATCCCTAAAATTAGCTTTTAGAATTTATGTATAATAATGAAAAATTGGAAGCCAACTATATGTCCAAGAACAGTAGATTGATTCCGTACATATATCAATATT
This sequence comes from Aotus nancymaae, assembly GCF_030222135.1. Lineage (NCBI taxonomy): Eukaryota > Metazoa > Chordata > Mammalia > Primates > Aotidae > Aotus > Aotus nancymaae. The sequence goes on from NW_026988425.1 coordinate 114,661,117, forward strand.
GAAATATTATATGGGCTTTAAAATGTTATGAAGTCTATATTAATATGGAAAAAGGTTTTAGGGTAATCTTAAGGACAGTGAAAAGGCAAACCCATGTTTAAACTTAGCTTTATATGGTCTGTGAACTTGTCAGGGTGGTAGATTGAAAAGTTATTTTATTTCTTTAAAAAATTTTATATGTGGGCAAGGCGCATTGACTCACGCCTGTAACCTTAGCATTTTGGGAGGCTGAGGCAGGCAGATCACTTGATGTCAGGGATTTAAGACCAGCCTGGCTAACATGGCAAAACCTCGTCTCTACTAAAAATACAAACATTAGCTGGGTATGGTGGCAAGTTCCTGTAGTCCCAGCTACTTCGGAGGCTGAGGCAGGAGAATCACTTTAACCCAGGAGGCAGAGGTTGCAGTGAGCCAAGATTGTGCCCCTGCACTCCAGTTTGGGTGACAGAGCGAGACTCCATCTCAAAAAAAAAAAAATTAATGTTATATTGAATGGACATTGAAATCTAAGCATTACAGTAGCCGTATTGCTCCTAGTTGAGTGGTGAGAGCTGGATCAGAGAAAGAGAATTCTGTCTTTTCGTAGCCCCAGAAAGGCAGCTGGAGGGGTTCCTCCAAAACTAGAGGAGAACATACATTGCTATTGCAAACAAGGAACTTGAGATGATCCAACTTCAAAACCACCCTGATGGGCCAGGTGCAGTGGCTCATTCCTGTAATCCCAGCACTTTGAGAGGCTGAGGTGGGCAGATCATGAGGTCAGGAGATGGAGATCATCCTGGCTAACACAGTGAAACATCATCTTTAACTAAAACTACAAAAAAACTAACCAGGCGTGGTGGCATGTGCCTGTAATCCCAACTACTGGGGAGGATGAGGCAGGAAAATCGCTTGAACCCAGGAGGTGGAGGTTACGGTGAGCTAAGATTGTGCCACTGCACTCCAACCTGGGTGACAGAGTGAGACTCCATCTCAAAAAAACAAAAACAAAAACCCACCCTGATTTCAGTTGAGGAGATTAGTTTAAACAAACTCTTATAAGAGACACCTGAAGCCTCAGTATAAGGGTAGAATTCATCATAGCTACTCCTGCTACTAAAAACACACCCAGGTATCCTGATTTTTATAGACTGATTATCTTACCAGGGCATGAAGAAAACTAGCCAATGGGATTGCCAATGTACCTTACTAGTCTTTGAGGAACTATAAAAGAAATGGAAGAATTAGTGGAAATTTAGAGATATGCAAATGGTGTTTTACTTTAAAAAACATTCTGAGGGTGAATTTTGGAAATGAAACAATTGATGGCCCATGAATTAGATGTTGAGCTTCAACAGAATTTAGGATACATTTTTAATTGGATATTTGGTAAACCTTTATCAGAGGATGATGGAAATCTAGAACATTAGACTGAGAAGGAAGTTGGAAATAGAAATAGTTTGCTTAGATCCCTCATGGATTCACTAAAAACAGCTCAAGTCATGCTGACTTATTTTGTTTCTGATAAGGTGAATGTATGGTAGAAAAGGGACTCTGTCAACCAGCAAACTATAGTCTCTTCCAACCGTAAGGTCTAGAGGAAATCGCCAGGGGATCTTGTTATTTAACAAAATGCAGATTCTGAGTCAGTAGATCTGGGGTTAGGTCTCAGTTTCTGAATTCTTAAGAGGCCCCCAGATGACACTGATGCTACAGGCTCATGGGGCATACTTTGAATGACAAGGTTAATTTAGACCGTGGGCCCCTAATACAACTTGTTAAAAACCGGATTCCTGCCGTCTATGTCCAAACTATCTGTCCATAGCTACAAGATTCTACTTTTTTTCAAGTGTCCAAGGTAATTGTATTGCACAATCTCATAAGGAACCATAGCATCAGACAGTAGATAACCAGTCACAATACACAATATCATTATAGTTCCTTTTAATTTTATTATTATTTTTAAGACAGAATCTCACTCTGTCACCCAGACTGGAGTGCAGTGATGTGATGTCAGCTCACTGTAACCTCCAACTCTCAGGTTCAAGTGATTATCCTGCCTCAGCCTTCTGAGTAGCTGGGACTACAGGTAGCCATGCCAGCCTAATTTTTGCATTTTTTAGTAGAGTCAGAGTTTCAACATGTCAGCCAGACTGATCTCAAACTCCTGACCTCAAGTGATCCGCCTGCCTCAGCCTTTGAAAGTGCTGGAATTACAGATGTGAGCCACCATGCCTTGCTAATATCATTATAGTTTTTACAGTCAGTTGTATTTATAACCAGTTGGACCTTTTTTTTTTTTTTTTTTTTTAGAATTCAGGTAGTGTTTTGGTTTATTATCTTAGTGTTGTCACAGTGATAGAAACCCCAGAGTGGGAAGAGGAACTCCTGCAAGGACCTACTTTTTGCCATCCCCGTCTGCCCTGGGGCTCAGAGCCTTGAGGCCTTTGCTTGGCCCTTCACATGTTAGGATATGGCCAAGAATCAGAAACTGATACCTTTTTCCAACACTACCTGTGTGCTGTGCTGGTGGAAGGTGGGAAGCTATACACGGTTATCCAAGTTGGTTATAAGATTACCAGTTCCCACAGGGCTGGATTTCTCAACTGTCTGGTAAACCAGTGGCACTTCACTGCCCCCAGTTGGACCTTTTTAAAAAAATCCCAGATAAAATTAATTATGTCTACTAGGGTACAACTTCTTTACCTTGTATATTATTGCACATTTTATGTTCTATTCTTATACACCTTGGCTCCCAATAGCCATGCCCTCTTACCAACATACCCTTAACAGAATTTGTATACACAGTTAGATTTTTTGGAATGGAATTGAGCACTGACTTATTCTACATCCCTAAGCCTCAGGCCCTCATATGGTCAGTGAACATGAGCATACCTACTTTAGTGGGGATCAAATAAGAATAACATGAAAGAATGTCCAGGGACTGACCTTGTAAATCAGTAACTCTAGGTTCTAGGCTGTTCCCTGCCGAATTTGACTTGACTCAGACAAGTTGTCAGACGTCTCTGATCCTCTCTCTTTCACCAATAGCAAAAGAGTTTTTAAATGTATAAAGTGCTAAACAAACTTGAGAGAGTTTTATTACAAGCAGTGGGAAAATGCATTACTTTTTAATTTAATGAAATGAATATCCAAAATTAATTGAACAGCATTAAATTAATTAATATGTCATTAATTTTTACATGAATTCTCTCCATTAGCAGTATGTCTTATAAATGTTTGCTAGAGGTGTCTTATATGTAAGCATTACTCACTGGTAGAGGAGTCTCACCTAATATAAATTTCCATCTTCTTGCTCGATTCTGGTTGAGGATCATATTATTCCAGCCTTTGTTGTCCCTGAGGTATGCAGGAATTTCTTTTGTGTGTGCAAACCCATTGTGAAAGCACAGTGCCATCAGCACTCTGTGTGTGTGTTGCTGGAAGTATAATTTTCTATACCTCTTTGGCTTTGGCCAGAGAAAGAAACCAATAATTGCATGTTGACTTTACTTGCTACTTCTAGGGGCACTTTATCCCACTGGGCTGTGAAATCGGCATTTCTGCGATGCCTATCTTATTTGTGCCATTCTTTGCCTGAACATCCTTTCCTATGGTGAATTTCAGAGAGAAGAAATAAAGATAACTATTTTTTTAAAGTTAGCTGACCAACATGAAGACCTAGACTGAAGGAAGTCCAGCTGCCTACATTTAAATATAAATTCACAATGACCCAGATTAATAGACCTTTGAGCCAGAAAAAGGTTGAAAATGGTGAAGGCAACTGAGATATGGTAGGTGAAGAATAGGGGCTCTGGAGCCAGATGGCTCAGGCTCTTACTTGGACTTCACTGCCTTCTGTGTGGGTCAACTTCGGTAAGTTAGCTCACTTTGCTAAGCCTCACCTTCCTTCTCTGTGCAAAGAGGATTAAAGGAGTTAATCAATTCTGCTGGAATCCATACCTGGAAGAAACAGAGTTTTGTTTTTCCTTCCAAAGCACTACAAATGCCTGGAAAAGTCCCAAGCACACAATAGGTGTTCAGTGGATGTCTGCAGAATGAATAGCTTTCTTCCAGAATGACAGAAAATACGTGTCTTCCTTAAGGTCCTGCAAACTGTTTCTCCACATGCCTTCTCTCTGAGCACTTCTTCACGGGAATGTTTTTATTGTTCCTTAACAGTGAATGGCCCCAGCATTTTGTTTATTATGCCAGAGATAAACCAGGGCACCCGTTAAAAGTCTAACCCTTCTGTGGAGTTTCACATCATCTAAAGTGTTTATTGATTTGAACTAAAGTAGATACAACAATTTGAAGCTTCAACCAAGTTTAGTCTTTTTTTTTTTCTTTTTTTTTTTTTACTGTTTACAAAACAAGATATTTTATGGAAGTAATTTATACATTGAATAGAAGAAGGCTATTCCCAATATTAACTTTATCTTGTAGACATAAATAACAAACAACTCCAGTAATCAAAATTTACTACAATTGTAATAGATTTTGGCAGAGTTTATGTATTGTATGCAATGCTAACATAATGCTGAGTTTCAAGGATAGAGGCCAGGATTTCTAGTTTGGCTTTGTTAAATGGGGGAAAAAAAATTCACTACTGTATTCGTAGTGTTTACTACATTCAAGAGATTAATTCTCATAAATAAAATTGTTTATACCAGCTTCTAATCGGAAAGTTGAAATTATCTGTGGCAATGTAGCCCACTAAAAACTTGTACACTATGAAAATATTTCAATAATTAATGCACGCTCCATCTAGAGTAATCGACAGTGAGGTCATAAACGTAATGGGCCATCTGTGTTTGATTTGTACATGAAAATGCTTAAAGGGATAGGCAGGTAATTCAAGCTTCCCTGGCAAGGAAGATTAGCTCCAACTTCTCCAAGTAGCAGAGTCATTTATTAGATTTTTTTCTTTTTTCTTAAAGTTTTTTCCAGATTTTTACTTGATCTATGTACTTCTTACTGTTTTTTTTGTTCTAATGCAATAATCCTTTTAGAGTTTTTGGTACTCTAAGATCAAATTAAAATTGGCTCATAGTCATTCTTAACAATTATACTTGGTTCCCCTAATTTATTTTTTTTGAGACCAGAGTCTCTGTCATCCAGAACAGAGTGCAGTGGCATAATCACTGCTAATTACAGTCTCAACCTCCCAGGCTCAAGTGATTCTCCCACCTCAACCTCTCAAGTATCTGGAACTACAGGCGTGAGCCACCATGCACAGCCAATTTTTTAGTTTTTTGTAGAGACAGAGTCTTGCCATGTTGTCAAGGCTGGTCTCAAACTCTTGTGCTCAAGCAGTCCTCCCACTTCGGTCTCCCAAGGTGCTGGAATTACAGGCATGCACCACTGTGCCTCGCCTCTTCATCATTTCAGTGACAACTTGAAAGCCACATGTCTTATTACACTATTAGAGGCTCACTCCGGTGACTAATTCTTCTGTCCGACCACTTCAAAATTTATTATTGAAGTTTTTGCTTTTCTTTTAGTTAACAATGAACTAACCCTGCTTATATGTGTTAACAAAGAGTCAGAGAACCATTAGAAGTCTTAGTCATAGTTTGGTAACTCACTCCTGAGAGCATGGAGCAGAATTCTGGATGTAAGATGATCTTGGTTGACATCAAAGGAGGTCCTAGGATTTTCTGCGCAAGAAAAGCAGAGCATTGACTAATTGCTGAGACCTGGACCCAAAAATGTGTCCAGGAACACACATTTAACTAGATTTACCAGAATTTATCATCTGCCGGGTACTGTGCTAGGTACTGAAGACATAGTGAATGAAACCAGCAAGGTCCCCATTCTCATGGTTCTTACAGGCTAGTAAATGCAACTTCCTCCTTAGAGGTACTGTTAAGTTCTACAACTAGGAAACTAAATGGATTCTCTCCCTTGGTAACCCCCAAAATCCATATCTCCTCCTGTATTGCCTGTTTGGGGAAAAATGAGGCACCATCCTCCCAGTCATTCAATGGAAGAACCTAGGTTATTCTGGACGATTCTTTTCCTCTTTCCCCCTCATCAAGGTGATTCACAAGTTCTGCCAGTGCTGTTTATCATTGCCTGACTGCTTCCCTCTCTCCATCCCTACCTGTACAGCTACAGTCTTAATTCAGTTCCTAAAATTTTTTTTTGCCTAGAATCTTGTAAGAGCGTCTAGTATTAATTCCTTATTACTCTATTCTCCCTACTGCTGCTATTATTTTAAACATTATAGTGTTAATAAGATTATGTTATTTCTCTGTGGAAAGTCCTTACTGTAAGAGTTCTACAATTGTCTTGGAGACAAAACCCATAATTTTTTTTTTTTTTTTTGAGATGGAGTCTGGCTCTGTCACCAGTCTGAATTGCAGTGGTGTGATCTCAGCTCAGCACAACCTCCACCTCCTGGGTTCAAGCAATTCTCCTGCCTCAGCCTCCCAAGTGGCTGAGACTATAGTCACATGCCACCATGTCCAGCTAATTTTTGTATTTGTAGTAGAGACGGGGTTTTACCATGTTGGCCAGGATGGTCTCGATCTGTTGACCTTGTGATCCGCCCGCCTTGGCCTCCCAAAGTGCTAGGATTACAGGTGTGAGCCACCGTGCCCGGCCAAAACCTAGACTTTTAACATGGTGTACAAGAAAAACTTTTGCTAATGTGGCCTGATCCTGCTTCCACTATGCTATCTCTTGCCACAAATCTAGCTCTCTAGTCCTGCAGAAGTCTATCTGCCGGGCACATTATACCTTCGAGGCTTTGACCATGGAATTCCCTTTGCCTGGAATCCCTGGCATTCTTTCTTTTATTCACTTGCACGATCTCTCTTCATCTGTAAAACGCTACTCCTATAGATGTTGCTTTTTCTGTTCAGCTTCTCTTCCTTGATGCTTGCCTAGGTTATTAGTGGACTCTTCTCAGAACACTTTGGGTTCAGCTCTATCGCAGCATGGTACAGCTCTATTTACCTGCTCCAGGTGGTCACACAGTGGCTGCATACATATGGGAGGTATGCTGAATAGGAGGTGTTGAAAGACATTCACCACATGTCTAGCACTGTGTTATGTCTGATCAAAGACACAACAGAATCTAAAGGCAATTCTCAAGAGTCCTTGTCTTTAAGTGGAGTGGCAACAAGATGCCTGCCCTCTACCAATCTGTTATTTATTTGGAACTAATTGTTAAGTTACCTTTATTCTCTACTTTTCCAGGCTAATGTTTCTTAAAAGTTTTTAGCTTTTAAAGTAATTCCTAATATTCAGTTATGTCAGTTCTTGCAATTCTTACTTACATACATATTCCTTTTAACAGCTTTAACCTGATGCCCTTAATATTTTTCAAAGGCACCTGAGAAAAGTGTAAGAAAAAATTTAAATTCATTTTATTCTAATTTTTGAAGTAGAAGGGAGCTTTTCAGTTCCACTGTGGCATTCTACATAATGCCAACCAACCTAACAAAAAGCAAAGCACACACCAACCCAATTGTCCATGTATTGTTATTAAAAATAAATAATAGCTGGGGCCAGGCTCGGTGGCTCAGGCCCATAATCCCAACACTTTGGGAGGCCAAGGCCTGTGGATCACTTGAGGACAGGAGTTTGAGACCAGCCTGGCCAACATGGTGAAACTCTGTCTCTACTAAAAATACAAAAATTAGCTGAGCATGGTGGCATGTGCCTGTAATCCCAGCTACTCAGGAGGCTGAGGCAGGAGAATCACTTGAACATGGGATGTGGAGGTTGCAGTGAGCCGAGATCACACCGCTGCACTCAAGCCTGGGTGACAGAGCGACACTCTCTCAAAAAACAAAACAAAACAAAAAGCAAAAAGATACAATATATGGATATTTAATTGAAATTTTAACTTTTCAGATACATGCTTAGTTTTGAGCAGACATAACCACCCTCTTTGTTTCCTGTAGAAATAAACAAAATACCAGCCATACTTCTAATCAGAAAAATGTAAATAGAAAAAATATATAAAATATAAATTCAACAAAAATATAAATTTAGCTCTTCACTGTTTTCTGAACATGTGCTCATTAGCTTTCACTACATGAGGTGTGCTTTTAGAGTAATAAGAAAAATGGGTACTTTCAAAATTAATGAATGTGATTAAAATATGTATTGAGGCTAAGAGTAGTTTATGAAACTGCATAGTTATACAAGGAAGAAAATGGGGTGGGAGCATAAGTACCCTCCATCTGAGGTTGCCTGTAGCATGGCCAATGGCGTTCAGCGTGCCCTGCATCCTAGGATGCTGCTGATGGGGCAGAGTGGGAGGACTTGGGTCAGCTTTTGTTTTTCTTTATGCACCAAGCTAGGGAAGTCAATTTTGCCTTCAACACATAGGATTGATTTTTCTTGATTTCATCATGATGATCAGAAAATATTTTATATACCTTTCTATATATTCAAAACATGAAAAAAAGAATCTTAAATAGCTATAGACGTTGCCACCCAGATGTTTTGAGTTCAAAGTAATTAACAACATGATAGGACACAGGCAACAGAGCCATCTTTCGCATAAATGCACAGCCTTATGAGACAGCAGATTAAAGGCTTAATGGGGCCAGATGTGGTGATGCATGCCTGTAATCCAAGCCCCTTGGGAGGCCAAGGTGCAAGGATTGCTTGAGGCCAGGAGTTCTAGACCAGCCTGGACAACATAGCAAGACTCCATCTTTACTCACCCCCACCCCCACCTCCAAAAAAAAGCCTGGTATGGTTGTACACACCTGTAGTCCCAGCTACTCGAGTGGCTGAAGTAAAGGATTGCTTGAGCCCAGGAGGTTGAGGCTGCAGTGATCTTGCCACTGCACTCCAGCCTGGGCAACCAAGTAAGACTTTATCTTAAAAAAAAAAAAAAACAACAAATATAAAAGCCTTCATTGAGGATGGTTTCAGCTGGCTAAGTGCCAACCATGTTTCCCACCAAAATATGGTTTCTTGTACTTCTTTGTGATATTATAAAACCAGTGCATGCTCAGAACAGAGAAAAATTAGAATATACAAAAAGCAAAACTAAGAAAAATACCCTGAAAAAGAATTTTTGCTTTTCTACAAGTTAGCCATTGTGATTGCATTGGCATAAATCTTTGCAATCGTGTAAAATAGCATGCTTCTCTACATATGTTTTGTAGCCAGCTTTTCCTCTTAGCATATCAAATATATCCATATCACTAGATCTATTTAGGGTTACGTACTTGAATAAGAACCTACTGCCTGTCAAGAAGGCGTATTACATGATACATAGCAGCTCACATATTGTCTTTTAAAAAAATTTAAAAGATACAGACAACTGAGAATCATACATAAATAAATTAAGTGAGCATGAATCTTTATTTTAAACATTTAGATAATATGCCTTGTAAACAAACCAGTTCAGTGTTTAAGAGTGATGAATAAAAATGTTGGGAAAGTGAGGGGAATATTTTAAAATAATTTGGTAAAATGGGTGGGGACTGGGTTTTGGAGATGAATGAATGTTTGCACCCAGCTTCCCAATCCCTAGACTATGTGTAGGTGAGAATATCTAGCACTGTGCTTGGCGTACTGTGGGCCTGGGGAGAGTTGGAACCCATCGAAATTAGCTGGAAGAAGCAGGGATTCAGAACACAAGGATGGTAAAGGTAAGCAGTGTCAAGGGGAGGCAAGAGTGTGATGGAAATACTAAAATGACTGTGTCTCAAAAACAGGGAGAGTATTCCCTAAATGGTGCTGGGATCACTGGCTAGGCATATGCAGAAGAATGAAACTGGACCCCTACCTTTCACCACATACAAAAATTAAGATGGATTAAAGACGTAAATGTAAGACCTCAAACTGTAAAAATTCTAGAAGAAAACCTAGGAAATACTTTCTAGGCATCATCCTTGACAAGAATTCTCTGCTAAGTCCACAAAAGCAACTGCAACAAAAGCAAAAATTCATAAGCAGGATCTAATTAAACTAAAGTTAGCTTCTGCACAACAAAAGAAACTATCAACAGAGTAAACAGCCTGAAGAAAGAGAGGAAATATTCACAAACTATGCATCCAACAAAGGTCTAACATCCAGAATCTATAAGGAACTTAAACAATTCAACAAGCAAAAAACAAACAACTCCATTAAAAAATGGGCAAAGGACAGGAACAGACTCTTCTCAAAAGAAGACATACAAGCAAACCAACAAACATGAAAAAATGCTCAACATCACTAAGCATCAGAAAAATGTAACTCAAAAACCACAATGAGATACCATCTCACACCTGTATGAATGACTATTATTAAAAAGTCAAAAAATAACATGCTGGCGAGGCTGTGGAGAAGAGGAAATGCTTCTACACTGCTGTTGGGAATGTACAATTACAGCCACTGTGGAAAGCAGTTTGGAGATTTCTCAAAGAACTTAAAAACAAATGGCATTCCACACAGCAATCCCATTACTGAGTATATACCCAAAGGAAAATAAATTGCTGTATCTAAGAGATACATATACTTCTATATTCATTGCAGAGCTATTCACAATAGCAAAGACATGGAATCAGCCTAGGTGCCCATCAACTGTGGATTGGACAATGTGGTACATATACACCATGGAATACTTTGCAGTCATAAAAAGAACATCATGTTCTTTGCAGCAACCTGGATGCAGCTGGAGGCCATTATCCTAAACAAACTAACACAGAAACAGAAAACCAAATACCGCACATTCTCACATGTAAGTGGGAGCTAAACCTGGAGTACACATGGACATAAACAATAGACACTGTAGACTGCTAGAGCAGAGAGGGAGGGAAGGGAGGCATGGGCTAAAAAAATACCTATTGAGTCCTATGCTCAGTACCTTGGTGATGGGATCATCTGTACCCCAAACATCAGCATCACACAGTATACCTACTTAACTAACCTGCACATGTAGCCCCTAAATCTAAAAGTTGAAATTGCTAAAAAATAAATATTATAAATAAATAAATATATAAACTTAGATATGCCCCGCTGCAAAATGAGGAGAGTTTGGTGGTGGAATGAGGAGAGAGAAAAAAAAATGTCCTCAAATGCTATACTGCAACAGAACCCTTGGAAGATGAAAGAGAAGAAGATAATGATGGCAGCTAATGGATAGCATTTACAATAATAATGACACCAACAGATCGTGCTTACATTTACCATATACCAAACAGAGGCCTCTAAGCACATTGCATATATTGACCATTTAATCTTTACCACATTCTGCCTGTAATGGTTCTCTTGTCCCAATTTGAAAACTCAAACTCTGCTCTCATAAGATCAGCTGAGGCCTCTGTTAAGGCTGCACACTGCTACTCAGTCATTGTTCTCAATAGCACTCCTCTGTAAAATTCCTCCTGCCCACAAATCCCCATCTCAGAATGTTTCCCAGGGAACCTGACCTATGACACTTTATACTAAACAAAGCAAAATAAAATAAAACAAAAAAAAATTCCCAAAACAGCAACAAAACAAAGTACTCCCTTTAAAAACCCTCTAAACTCATGACATTTTCTAATAGAGCATTCAGATTAGTTGAAAATAAAAGAGGAGCTGGGTGAGGCAGCTCATGCCTGTAATCCCAGCACTTAGGAAGAAGTGAGAGGATAGCTTGAGCCCAGGAGTTCGAGACCTACCTGGGCAACATAGTCCCCATTCTCCACAAAAGGAAAAAAAATACAAAAAAAAAAAAAAAGATTAAAGTAGAATTGGACTAGTGTTATGCTTGTCTGTAATACTGAAAGCTAAAAGATGATAAAAGTAAGTGTATAGAGAAAAGCCAGCTGAAAGCTAGAGATGGTGAAATAAAATCTATTGTGAGAAAAGGTCTAAAGTCAAAAAAGCGTATCATTAAGAAAATATTATTTATTTGGTTCCAAAGAAAATTATTTTGGAAACAGGTAAGGACTCAGTGTTTTTTACTCTTATATCCTCTCTGGTGAAAACATTGCAGAAAATTATCTACCCAAATGACAACTGAATATAACGGAGATCTCAAAACCAAAAGCATTGAAAACAATGGATGATGATAATGATGTAATTGAGATGCTGTAAAATATTGGTGAGTATGGATTATTGGAACAGAAAAAAATGAGATGTGGGGAAAAAATCTGAAGTTAAGAGGTGTGGCTGTGTGTGATGGTAAGGGGTAGGAAATTCATATCACAGTGGGAGGGAATAATTATTTAATAATGATATGCTAATGGGGCGTGAACATGAACTTCAGTAGTTATGGAAGGAAGGCAATGTATAGCACATTTCACAAACAAAAATACCTCCCAAATTACCAGGAGGAATAAAAAAATGAAGAGAAACTTAACGAGGTCAGCAAAAAATAGAAAAACAGGCAAAAAAAAAAAAAAAAAAAGCAAAATGTGAAAAAAAAAGAAAGTAAATATAAGATGAAGGAATTAAGTAGATCAGTTATTACAAGAAATATAATTGGATATAATTCCCTTTCAAATGTCAGACTAGGTTAAAAAACAAAACCCAGCTTAATGCCCCATACAACAGTTACACCCGTGACAAAGTAAAATACTGTAAATTAATGGTTGGGCAAAGACATCCTAGATAAATGGAAAGAATAACAAAACAACAAACCCCAAGGTGTTAGATTGAACGGAATGCAAGTTTGAATTCATAAAACACTTCAAAGAAAGCTACTATGTAATGATAAAAGGCATAGCCTATTAAGGAAATACGATGAATACAAAATATCAAATAACATAGGAGACAAACACAAAATAAAACTTCTAGAATTGTGATAAAAGAATACAATTGTAGTCAGAATATTTAATAAACCATTTTCAGTATCTGGTAGATTAAGAAAACAACAGGCTGGGCATGTGACTCACACTGGTAATCCCAGCACTTTGGTCAGTTGAGGCAGGTGGATCACAAGGTCAGGAGTTCAAGACCAGCCTGGCCAATATGGTGAAATTCCGTCTCTACTAAAAATACAAAAATTAGCCAGCTGTGGTGGCAGGTGTCTGTAGTCCCAGCCACTTGGGAGGTTCAGGCAGGAGAATCGTTTGAACCTTGGAGGCAGAGGTTGCAGTGAGCTGAGATTGCACCACTGCACGCCAGCCTGGGTGACTGAGAGAGACTCTGTCTCAAAACAAAAAAGGAAAAAAAAAAAGAAAAGGAAAAGAAAAGAAAAGAACAGTGAGCAAAGATATAGCGGATTTCAATAAGATAGTTAATAACATGGAACACACACAGAGATATATGCAAATGTGTGTGTGTGTGTGTGTATCAATGTACTCTAGAAGACTTTTTATCCTTATCTATGTCCATAAAGCATTTGTAAAAGTTAATAGGTACTTGACCACACAGAAAATCTAAATAAAATTTAAAAAGTAGAGGTTTTAAGGGCTACATTTCTGATCATAATGTAATAAAACTAGACATGAGCATAAAAAGTCAACAAAATGTTCTTAAAATTAAAGAGCACTTTTAAGTAATCCTTGAATCAAAGAATATAAGCAAATTAAAGTTATGAATTAGAGTAATAAAAATAAGAATATTTCCTACTATGTAAGACATTCATACAACTTTGTACTGAGGCAAAAATTATATTTTTAAATTGTCTTTTTTTTTGGTTAAAAAAAGACTGAAAATAAATTTTAAAATACTGAACTTAAATTCAAAAGTAACAGTAAAACAGGAATGAGGAAGGAGGAAATTAATAAAGATAAAAGCTTAAACTAACAAAATAGAAAACAAACATAAAAAGATGTAAGTGAAAACAATTAGCCTCTTTGAAAATATTGATGAACTAGGTACAATTCTGTCTAGCATGACTAAAGAGAGAGGGAGAGATCAAGAGAGAGAAAGTGAAATAAAAATACTTATAAAGGAACTACAACCACAGATACGAGGAAGATAAAATTTATTGGTGGATATTATGTGCAACTCCACAGAAACAAATTTGGAAACCTAGAGTGAATGGATTTTTTTTTTTTTTTTTTTTTGAAGTAAAAATACAGACTCTGGAAATCAGTTCTAGCATGAAGAGGTAGGAAATATAAATAAATCAATTATTAGTTGATTAAATAAATATAAATAAGTCAATTATTAGAGGCTGGAAAGTGAAAGAACTTCCATTTAAAAAGGCACCAGACCCAGATGGTCTTACAGATGACATTATAGTCTTCTTAAAAAAATCAGTTTCAGTGTTATATAAACTTTATTTGACCACAACAAGGATAACTTGAAAGACAGTACAGAATTTGAAGATCAATTTCAATAAAGAATTATAAACAGAGTTTTGCAAGTTAAATTCATCAGTGTATTGAAAACTTATGACACCACTAGTAGATAGTGTCTATTGCCAGAATTCAAGAATGTATCTTAGTTATTATAATTCATTAGTAAATTATAGAAAGGCTTCCAATTAGTTGTAATGGATATGATGGTGATCAATGAATCCTTAAATCCTGATTTCTGAATAACTTGGTGATTACAGGAGTGAGGTAAAGGGTAGAGAGTGGACATTGGTAGAAAAGAGTGATTTGGCTTTAGGCAAATGCATTAGTTATTTCTGCTTATTGATTTAATTTTTAGGATGCAATTTAAAGAGAGAGGAGTAGTGACTAAGTAGTGGGCCTGTGATGAGTACCTATCACGCTCCAAACCCTTGACCAGGGAGGTCTGCATACAGTGTCCTTTCATTTAATGATTTAATCAAGTCTGGGTGAATATGCTGAGCACACACTCATATTAATAGAATGCCTTCCAGAAACATTCACTGATTGAGGACCAAAAATCAACATATCATTTTAAAAGACATTAGGTATAAAAAGGACTTATGCATAGAATGTGATTATTGAAATTGGCTGCAGATAAACATGTTAAATACTTTGCAGATTTCATTCATGAGACAAAAAGTACAGCAATTTGAACTGATGTACCAGTTCATAGATCTTGACATTGCTTTACAAGTTCATTAGAATAGTTTTTCTTGCTATAACCATAGAGGCATACATACTTCTGCTGCAAAGACATCAGTGCTCACCTGACTTTCCTAGGCTGTCTTAATAAAGTGTCTGCTGGTTGTACCATCTTTGAATGGGGAATCTCTTAATCTCACGATGCAAAGGCAGAGGCTTGGTTTTCTATCCAGCAAAGCTCTATCTGAAGACCTTGGAGCTCTTGGGGAGGAAAGCAGTTTCCAACAGAAGGGAGAACCCTTTGGACATTTTTTTGTCATAAAACAGCCTCCTATCCTTCCTTGAGTATGCTTCCTGCTTCATCTGTCTCTGGCATAGCCTGGGTTCCTCCTGTTTGCCTTGAGAAGGGAGATTCTTTGGTGCATTTACAGGGCCTTGAAAGCCTGATGTCTTCCTAGGAGGAGAGGAATAGTCTTTCTTGTACTACAGAAAAGCAACAGAGCACAGTTCTGGCTAAAGTATGTTGCTAAAGAAATTTAAACAAAGCGAACTGTGGATACCTCAGATGCAAGATTTCGTTACTTAACAAGTTGGAGCAATAGCTACCAAGTCAGTGAATGTAAGTCTACCCTATAAATAAGGATTATGATATTAAACAGGGCTTTGCCTCATGACAATTTTGTCGGCAGCCAATTGTGATAGCTATCCTGTCTTTCTGCTTCATCACTTAAAGCGACAGTCTCCAGCTTTCCACTCCGCATCTATCATAAAGACACATTGATTTCCTTTCTAGAGAAACACATATTTCTTTTCTCCTACTAAAAAGATAAATCTGACAGATTTTAATCAAATGTAGTTGTTCACAACTATAGAAATCCATACGGTGCCACATATGAAAACAAAAAAGGAGAAGGAGTTCTGTGGCCAAGTTTCTTTGTAGAAGTCTTGCATTAATATACACACATGCACATGAACACACACACACACAGAAATAAAGTCTGAGGGCTGGGTATTTTAATAATTTTTAACATAGTGTATTGGTCTCAATTAAAATTTTCACTAAAACTATATTCTCTGTTTTTTTGTTGAATCCTAAGATTCTGTAATGTTGGGCTTTGGTCTTTAAAATGAAGTCTTTCCCAAGTAAAACTTCGCTTTTAGAGGAAACACCATGTGAGATATCATGTGGAAAAATGAAGAATTACCATGACTTGTACCCAACGGACTCCCCTAACCGTATTTTGTTCAGTATGTGGCTATGATGTGACCCAGTGTTTCATAAAGCACTTGCATTATTTCTCTTAGTGATTCTGAGTAGCTTTTATTTGTATTCTCTTCAGTGTGTCTAAGGAGATTCAAGATGTTATATCTACATGTGATTTTTTTTTTTTCTGAATTTAGGTAGAAATTTAAATGGATTTTTTCTTAATATGGTATTAAAAGTCTGTGGGAGAGGGACTTAAAATGATCAACGTTTGATACTTTCTACCTCTCATTGATTAGATGCGTCTCACTATGGGTTATGCATGAGCTGAGTTTTAATGGCAATTTAAATATCCAAGTCTTTTGCATGTTTTGTCTTTTCTTCTAAGTATGGATATGGCTGATTGCATTTTCATTAGAATGGAGAGCTTGGATGTCTCTTGTTCATACCTAGTGGCAATTTCCTGTCCAGATATCTTGGCATAATATATCTTATGTCAGCTAATTTTCAGAGGTCAAAATAAAAAACAACCTACGTCATGAATGATAGTGTAGAGATACAGTTTTAAGTGACCATTAATCTAATCCTGCCTTAAGGAGTCCATCATTTCAGTAAAGTTTCAAAATGTTATTCTCTTAATTTTGAATATTATATTAAGCTTTATGATTCAAGAAGAATCATGTATTGGGGAGAAAACTATTGAAAGTTATTTTAATAATCCTAAACAGTGATTCATAGTGTGTAGATGTATATAATTCCTTTCAATGGGCAAAAATAGAGACCTATTTCTCTTTTAAAATGTGAGCTTTAATAAATTCCTCTTTAGTGTCCTTCTTTTGTCTAAGTCCCTAAAAATTGCAGACATAATTTTCTATATGGTAATGTACCCTAAAGTGCCCTGCAGTGCATTATAGGGTTAATTTTGATGTCTGCTTTGGTTTGAGAATGAGCTCACAACTCTAATATCTGTCCTTGATGTGCCATTTACAGATATTTTACCCTGAAAAGCACAGGGTGATAGGAGAAAGAGAAAAGATAAAAAGTGGCCAAATCAGAAGTTACCTTGTAAGAATAATATTAGAAGAGGTTGGCATTTAAATTGTAAGATGAATATATTACCTTCTTAATGTAAAAATTAAGAAAAGGAAGCCAACAAAAGTGGGTGAACTTATTCACTTGAATATCATGGTGTCCTCATTAAGTCTCAGCCAAGAAATCAGTGGTTAAAAATCTGTCCCAATTTCCATCTGGTACTGGTGTCATTTGAAAATTTAACCCAAAATGAAAGGCCATCCTGAAGAAGGAAATATGTGGTGTTTTCTTGAAAGAATATTTGTGATGCCCCAAACTACAGCCGCTAGAAGATATGAAGGCAAGCACAAAATATAACCTGGATCATGATTTATACATACTGAACAGACAATAAACTCACTGCACTCCTTTGCCCCCACAGAAAGTGCTCACAGCTAGCTATAACTCCAGTATGGTATTTCCAAGCAATATTTTCCAAAGTTACCAAGATTTTTCTTATTTACAAAAGAAGCAATTCATTTTGTAGGACATTTCAGACTGGCAAATGTCCAACAACAATTTTGACCAAAGCTGGGTGCAAAAGGTATTGCAAAACACAAAGCGAAAGAAAATTTAGGAAAGACGGAAACAAAAAGGAAGATTATTCATCCTTCCATATGGCTTTTTAAAGCCATTTACAATTATGCACCACTTATGGTAGTTTCTATAAAATTTTCTCCATTGAGAAGGCAGAAGACTGAATATGTTTGTGAATGCATTACAAAAGAAAGAGAAGGGATTCAGAATGACAATGGAATTTAGCTGTTTGTTTGAGAATCTGCAGCGTGATAATGACACTGTTAACCAGGAGAATGGAGAATGTGATCTCATTTGCTTTTCCAGAAAGAGATTTCAAGAACTTAACCAAAAATTAAAGTTGCTAGTGATAGTGTGAAAAGTAAACAATAACAGGCCTGCCACAGTTATGCATCTGATTGAAAAAGGTACCGTATATCAGAGATCTTAGAACCAGCATTTTGTTCATCTGTCTGCCATGCATGGAAATGTACTTTGGAAGAATGGAGAAAGTGTGAGCTCTCTCAAGATGTATTTAGATAACTTTATCCAATATGTACATTAGACCATGAGCCATGTCACCAATTCATGTCTTGGGCCTCTCATGGCTAAACTGTAAGGAGATTTATAGCTATATAGGGCTAAGATTCTGGGATATTTCATAGTCCATTCCATATTGCTGGGTAAAGCCTTTCTTACACAATTCCAGCTAAATAAAAGGACACTTTGTCAAATTATTATTATTATTTGGATAAGGTGTCACTGTGTCACTCAGGCTGGTGTGCAATGATGTGATAGCAGCTCACCGCAGCCTCAAACTACTAGGCGCAAACTATCCTCCCACCTCAACCTCCTGAGTAGCTGCCACCACACTTGGCTATTTTAAAAAATTATCTTTTGTAGAGACAGAATGTCACTATGTTGCCCAGGCTTGTCTTGAACTCCTGGACTCAAGCAATCCTCCTGCCTTGGCCTCTCAAAGTGCTGGGATTGAGCCACTGTACCAGTCCCAAATTATTTACAGATATTTACTTAAAATCCCAATCCTTCAACACCACCATCACTTGACAAGTCTCCATCATCTGTTTTAAAGAAGATGGGCCAGAGTTCAAGACCAGGCTGGCCAAGATCATCTCTCTTAAAAATACAAAAAAATAGCTGGGCGTGGTGGCGGGTGCTTGTAATCCCAGCTGAGGCAAATATTGCTTGAACCTGAGAGGCAGACGTTTCAGACAGCCGATATCACATCACTGCACTCCAGCCTAGGTGACAGAGCAAGACGTTGTCTCAAAAAAAAAAAAGATGAAATTTTCTTAACCTCCCTTTTCCAGCTGATGTGTGATGTCAGACAAGTCAGTAACACTTATTTATTTATTTATTTTTAAGAGAGTCTCATTCTGTCTCTCAGCCTGGAGTGCTGGGATTACAGGTGTTAGCCCCTGTGCCTGGTCACTATGAACACTTTTAAGCCTTAGCTTTCCCATATAGAGAATGGAAATGACAATGCCTACCTCACAGAGATGACGTGCTGGTGGATTGAAAGCACTAGCATAGAAAAGCTTCGTAAAGAGGCTGGGCACAGTGGTTCATGCCTGTAATCCCAGCACTTTGGGAGGCTGAAGTGGGAGGATCATTTGTGGTTGGGAGCTCAAGACCAGTCTGGCCAACATGGTGAAACACCGTCTCTACTAAAAATACAAAAATTAGCCAGGCACAGTGGCAACATGCCTGTAATCCCAGCCACTTGGGAGACTGAAACAGGAGAACTGCTTGAACATGGGAGGTGGAGGTTGCAGTGAGCCAAGATCACGCCACTACTGCACTCCAGCCTGGGTGACAGAGCAAGACTCTGTCTCAGGAAAAACAACAACAACAACAAAAATAAAAAGTAGTCAGGCGTGGTGGTAGGCATCTGTAGTCCCAGCTACTCAGGAGGCTGATGCAGGAGAATTGCTTGAACCTGGGAGGCGGAGGTTGCAGTGAGCCAAGATCGTGCCACTACACTCCAGTTTGGACGACAGAGCAATACTCCATCTTAAAAAAAGAAAGAAAGAAAAGTTTGCTAAACAATAGAGAGCTAAAGACAGAAGTCGAAAGAAATCAGAAGAAAATGACTTGACTTGGTTTGTAACTTTTAGACTTTCCTCTGCATCATTTCTCTCCTTCCAATTCTGTTAATTTCAACAATGCTATTGACAGAAATATGTGCCAGATTCCTGTGATTCTTCCTCATTATTTCCTAACATTCCCTCTAGTCATCTTGTTTCAGACCAGTCTGCGTTTGGTATCTCTGAACTTCAAGAAATTAAATCTTCTCTGAAAACAAAGTGACTTTCTACTGCAGAGGAAGCCACTGCTCCTGGGTGTCCCCCATAGTAAAATACCACTCTGATACAGCAAATGATGCCCCCAAGGCTGGAGTAGGGAATCCTCTGTCCAAAGCACTCGGCCTTCCCCAAGATTAGTCACTTGGCCATCTCACTCTGCAGCTAGTAATTCAGAGATAATCATGTTACTAAGATGCCATTTAATCTGTATTTGGCATATCTCAAGTTTTCATCTTCATTAATAGAGCCATCAAAGTTTCATTGGGCCTGACTGGTATTGGACACATCAGTGATTCACCCAGGGGGTGAGGTTTGCAGTTTGCATGGAGAAGCTATGCTTGCCAGATGGCAGCTGTTAATCTGCTTGCATCAGGGGTGTGAGGAGGCCTAAGTTCACCTGGCCCCTAGCCAATGGGGCTCTCCCTCACCTCTGATTATCCAGTGGCCTTCCAGCAGGGCCTGGTCTCCACTTCCAGCAGGCCTGAAGGCACTGGCGGGGAATGGATGCCAGATGAAGGGAAGAAACACTTATTCTGGCCTTCTTACAGGAAAGATTCCTAACCAAGTCTTTACTACCTATAGCCTAGAGTATTGAACTGTAAGATCTCCACGGGAGTGTTGTACAACTTCCTCCTTAGTTCAGCTAAAAATGGGATCTTGTTACACAATCATGAAATATTAGGCTTGCAGACACTTTGAAGGGATAGAAAAATGGAATTTATTGGACAAAAGGGAAACAGATTCTCAGCATAGTGAGAGTCCGCTTCCCACTTCGCAGGTTGAATCCTAGGTACCACCCAGGAAGAGGAGGAGCCAGGCTCTTTCCTCCTGCAAATGAGGAGAACTTGCCGAGGCTGCACCCAGTGCATACTCCTCCCAGTGCGCCGGTCAGTCAGAGGTTCTCCAGGATCCCTTTATACTAGGCTGTCTCAGAAGGTGTGGTTATCCTGGAAGGATGTGAGCCTGGGAGTCGGAGAAATGTGGCTTTGAATCCGGACTCCAGCATTTAACTAGCTATGTGAAGTTAGGCCTGTCACTTAACTAACCTCTTAGAGCCCCAGATTCCTCCACTGACATGCTATGAACCTGATATTGTCATCATGGTGGGTGCTTCATAGTCAAGGCAGGGAATTCAGATGGAAACCAATCCATGAGTCCCATGACCCTGCTGTCCTGCTCCTGGGAGTGGAACCCATCCCAGCATTGGGTATAGTGGTGAGGATGGTAGTGACTTAGGTGTTTGTCACTGGGAAGATGGGTAATGAGATGTTGGGGAGGCTCACCATACAATGCTATACAGTGATTTGAAGCAGTGCTGATTAAAATTTAGAAACTAGGGGCCGGGCACAGTGGCTCACACTTGTAATCCCAGCACTTTGGGAGGCCGAGGCAGGCAGATCACCTGAGGTTGAGAGTTTGAGACCAACGTGATCAACATGGAGAAACCCCGTCTCTACTAAACATACAAAATTAGCCGCACGTGGTGGCGGGCACCGGTAATCCCAGCTACTTGGGAGGCTGAGGCAGGAGAATTGCTTGAACCTGGGAGGCAGAGGTTGCTGTGAGCCAAGATCATGCCATTGCCCTCTAGCCTGGGCAACAAGAGCAAAACTCAGTCTCAAAAAAATAAATAAATAAATAAAAATAAACAACGGAAACAAAAACTTAAAAACTGAGAGGGAGGAATACCAGAAAAAAGTCTGTGGGCACCATGTGTGTAAATAAAAACATATATATGTGTATAAGGTACACATACAGACAGAACAAGGAAATTTTAGGTGTCTTACGAATTCTCATACAAAAGGCTGCCATCGAACACAATAATGCTATTGCTTATGGGCCATGGGAGGAAAATGGAAGGGGAAAGGGAATAAAAGTTATTGAACAAATGAGTGAAGGGCTTGGTACAAACTGATAACGATAGCATGCCATGAGTTGAGCAGCAGGACTGTTCTGCCCTGGGTCTAAAAGAAAAAGAAAAGTTCAACAAAAAAGTCAAGGGAAGGGGGAGAATATAATTCACAGTAATGCTATGGGGGTTTCAGGGTCTGGGCAGAATAACTCTCCCTTGCCCCCTCCCTTCTCTCTCTCTCTCTCTCTCTCTCTCTTTCTCTCTCTCTCTCCCCTCCCCACCCCTCTGTTGACAGTGGGAAGAAGTTTCAGTGGGAGAAGTTTAAGTCATGGCGGAAGATACTCATTTGCTCTTATCTGAACTCTCAATCTCTCAGATTCTAGTTGCCTAAAGGCCACTTCCCTAACTTTTCCCAATTCTCAGTGCAGACCTGGTGACTTGGTCACTGCAGAGCTTTCAGAAGGTGTGGTGCTCATTCTTGTTAAACCAGTTGAGAACTTCCCCAGTCCTTTGGCCCTGCACACAGAGTCACTCTTCCAATCAGTGGAACCTTTGTATGCAGCAGGGCAGAAGGATATTATTATGTGACAAATGACTACAGGGAAACTCCCATGATTTTCCTTGTGTCTGAGAAATTACAAATGCATAATCAGGCACACTTTGTAGTAATCTTTCTTAATTTATGATTTTAAATATGAATGTGAATTTGTTGGAATGATACAATTAAGAGTCACCATGGCACTGATCATAATTATCACCAAGTACAATGAAGCAAAGAAAGAAACCATCTCCCTCCTAAATGGCATAAACCGTATAAGCCTTGCCTTGTTCAAAGCTGCTCTGTATCATTTTCTTTTAAATAAAATAAATAAGGCACAAATAAAGAACACAACCTAAAGAGGAGGTTGGAATGATCTGTTTATTCTTTTTGCTTTTTGGAAGCTAAACTTTTCAGATAACATTAAAGATAAAAATCAGTGAGACACCTCTGGGCTATGAGAGGCTACTCTTCTGTCCCTTGTCCATTTATCACCATCATCTTCTATACGTTATTTTCCTATTTCCCCTTTCTCCTTCACCTACCTCTTGATTAGCCAGTCAGATGGCTTATTCTTCCAAAGGAAGTGATTTGTTCAGAGATAGGTACACGATACCAGGCTATGCCAATCCAAGGCTTGCCTGAGACATTGGTTGGAGATGTAAAGAAAAGTGTGCTCACTCCTAGAATAGCCACATATAAACCATTAACTGCAAGTGAAGAGAGCCTGATTAAGGATGCCAATGAAGAAAGAAGCAGAGCAGCACAAAGCAGGAACAATAGTGGGATAGGCATGATGACATTACTTGAGTACCTGGATGCAGCCACACCTGAAACCTGAACTCTCTAGACTCCTCACTTATTGGAACTAATATGTTCCTCCTTTTTGGTTTTAGTTGGTTTTAGTTAACTTTTCACTCATAGCAAACCACAGATTTCTGAGTAACACACCAAGTAAAAAGGCAAGCAGTGCTGCACTGGGAAGCATGCACTCATTTATTAAACATTTAGCACATCTTACTCTAGAGCAGGAAGAGCATTTGCACAGATCATATGACTCATTTGAATCAATTTCAAACAAAGAGAACAAGTCTGTGCTTTAGTTCAAAGATGCCTGCCTTATCTTTGGGTATCTAAATAAGTTTGCATGTATGCTTTTACTTTAATAACCAAAAAGGAACGTGGCCATAGCTTGGGTTACCTGGATCAAATACTCTAACTAGACAGTAATTCATAAATTCTGCGCCAGCACTTTCATTTGTGGCTACATTTGCATGAAGGCAGGAATAACTGCTTTATTAGTCATAAGCTGATGAGCTGTATGACCTAAGGAAACTTACTTAACTTCTTTGTACTTTCAGTTTTTATCTATAAAGTGGAGATAATATTAGTATCTACTTCAACCAAACTTCGACTAATTCTTGTGAGTGATAAATAAGCAAATATATGTAAGTGCTTAGGATGGTGGCTGGCACACTCACTCAGTAAATAATAGCTATCGTTATTAATTATCACCACCACCATCACCTTCATGTAGGAACCCTCACAAGTAGTTGGAATAATTTGCAAACATGCAGAACTTTATTTACCATTTACAAAGTACTTTGCCTGCATCATCCAATTTGAAACAGTAAATCTACACTGCCACACAATATACGTTTTACAGTTCGGCTTCTTGCAATTGGTAAGAGCAGTTTTTTCAAATGTTTACATAATATTTTGCAGGATTCACTCAATCTAGTATCACATATAAATGACAGAAGAATACTTTTTTTATTTTTCTGCAGAGGAGTTAAACAAAAACATTTGAAATACAAACGTGACCTGGTTCTGAATATCTTTAATAAAGATTGGAAGTTTAACTAGTTAATAAAACCTTGGTTAAAGCTGTTATATTTGTAAACAGACCTAATCATTGGAGATAAAATGTTATTTTGTTAAGAGTTACATTTTCTTTTCCTTAACATATCACTGATATCAAAAAGAAAAGCTTGAAGCAAATTCATTCTTTTATGTCATTGGTCATTTAAAATATTTTTAACATTGGACCTCCTGAAAGACTTAGTGCGTTTCATGTTACCAACATAAGCAGATTGCTGAATTTGACACATCTAAAAGTTTTCTTTGTTTATGGAATTTTCTCACAAAGGCTTGCTTTCAAAATGCTAAAATATTCATTCACAGAAAGATTTGTTTTTCCCCACAGGAAAATGCCTTTGAATTAACTGGGTAAAATTTTTCAGTAGACTTGTTTAAGGAGATGCTACAATTTTATTATTTTATATCAATTTCTAGAATTTATCAAACTTTGCTAGTAATTCTATCATTTATTTATTTTTATTGAGATGGAGTCTTTCTCTGTCACCCAGGCAGGAGTGCAGTGGCGTGATCTCAGCTCACTGTAGCCTCCTCCTCCTGGGTTCAAGCAATTCTCCTGCCACAGCCTCCCAAGTAGCTGGGACTACAGAGGAACACTGCCACGGCCAGCTAATTTTTGTATTTTTAGTAAAGACAGGGTTTCACCATGTTGGCCAGGATGGTCTTTATCTCCTGACCTCTTGATCCACCCGCCTCGCCTCCCAAAGTGCTGGGATTACAGGCTTGAGCCACCACACCCGGCCTTATCTTTTAATCTTGGACCTTGATAATATTTTATCCAATTCAGGGAAAACACATCTGCTTTATTAACTGCTAAGAGGACAAGGACTGTGTGGGAGGAAAGATTTATATAATTTTACAAGTGTAAATTTTAATAATCTCTTGTATGGCAAAAGGAAAACCAAAAAGTATATACAATGAAACTTTCTTTGGTATTTAGATGGTTTCTTTTTTGTCAGAGCTTTGGCCAGAAGCTGGAAGAAACAATTTAACTTCAAATTCTGTTTAGGCTACTGTGTTACTAATTAGCTTCTGATATTGTAACATTTTATCTTAAGTTAGTAAGTGTTCCTCATTTGTATCTTTGATGGACTAATCTATTCCCCACTTGGTTACTTTGTTATGTTCTCAAGGGTACTTAGTTCTATTTTCTTCATTGTGTATCACAAGGTAGATGCCAAATTCTAGACATATATTGACACTCACAATTATGAACACCAGTCATTATGTGAAGGTGAGCCATACTTCTTAGGTTTTGTGAATATTGAATGCATTTTAAAAGACAGTCAGATTCTCCCAGTGCTTATACAATTACACTAAATGAGTATTAATAAATTAGGTCTCTTAGAAGCTGTATGAAGGTACGTTAACAGAATTGTTTGCTAATACACAGAAGAGGTATGTCAGTGTCGGTGGTTTGTCTGTCTTAGAGAAAGGAACCCAAGGGGAACAGGCTTTCTTATTCAGCTTCATATTATCAATGAGCATTTTAGGGACCTTAGTGCCAAGTATTCTTGAAGGGATGCTCAAATTTTAAATTTAAACTTAGCAAATTTTATGTACATATTTCAGGTGGGTAATGCATGTTCAATCCAACATTCCATATGCAAAGGGCACCTGAATATTCCTAGGTCTCACTTATGATAATACATGAAGCCAAATAAACATTAGTAGCATTGAGAGCCTCCAATGCCCCCAACAAGACCATCCATCATGGCTGGTCCCTTCTGTTGCTTCATCTGGGCTCCACTGGGCTCAGCAGTTCTCTACTGCTGTTCTTGGGGGAAGTCAGAGTAGCTGTGAGGTCTGTGGTGGAGTGTGTGGGGTAGGTCCCTCTGTCTGTGTGTCTCACTTCATCACTTCAGCCTGTAGGCAGTACAATTGGACCTGAGTCTTATAATGGCTTTTATGAAAGTATCCCCTCGAGAGTCATCCTTCAGTGTCTCTCTGTAGACTGAAATTCTGGCACTCTCTGAGAAGCACACAGCATTCTTTTCCATCTTGGCTTCCCAAGTCTTCCCAGAACCCTGTCTTCCAAAGTTCTATTTAGTCCAAACCCCTAGCAATGTTGGACATAAATTCACACAGATACATGTTTTGGGGATAGCACGGTAGGAAGTTTGTAGCCCCATGAGTCTTGGCACATGTTGCACTACTATTAATATATTTCATTTTAATAGATGACTCGGGCACAGAGTGACAATTTGATCTGAAAATGTAAATAGACCCAGAGGTTTTATAAAAAGCTCCTTTTGTGATTTTGCGGTAATGACTGTATTAGACTTTTAAGAAATTTACTACCTGTAGACGATGGCTGTAGATACAGACACCAACACAGACAGTGAATAAGAATGAAAGGAAATCTGTGAAAGATCAAAATAACAAGATTGTCATGATGTTTTTTCAGGGTGGTTCAGATATTCGAGAGGCGTGGGAGTGCTCAGTAGTCAGTGACTTCTGCATGATATTTGCATAGAGAGAACTTTAAAAAGGTTACATTTCTTTTCTACTTTCATATTTACTTTGTGTTAAGGTTATAGGATCTCCTTGGCAATGTTGCTGATGCTATTTTTGTAAACCCCAAATCAGTGTTCAGATGTAGTGGGATGGAAATTTTGAGCTAGAGCAACAATAAATATATTTTATGTCCCCAGAAGATTCAAGCTGTAGTTTGTCTGAGAGTCAGTGAAAGTTGTTCTCTGCCTTGAACTCTGAAGCAAGAAAGAAACTTTTGTTTATAAATTTTAGAGATTTTGTTTTTGCACTTACTGGAAAGTTAAGTGTAGATATAATCTACTTTAAGCGGTTTTGGCAAAATATCAAGTGTGCTTGTCTGTTTGATAAGGGAGGAAAAACCCCAACTTTTCATGAATGCAAGTCCTTTACCTGTATTGAAGATACATGACTTCTGTCCATCAAGTCTTTGATCTTGTAGACTTGTCAGAAAATAAAAGTCCTATACAGGAAATAAGAGGCAGATATGTACTCCAGAATATCTTTCTCATCCATTTTAATAATGTCTGATTTTGAATTTATAAGATTTCACATAAAGGACCCTATTTATAAGTTTTTATTCTCCTCTAAAAAAAGATGTAAAACTTTATATACTGATTTGACTGAAATTGAAAGTAGTTTATCAATCAAAGATTCTTTAATATGTACATCAGTGTATTCTATATTGGATTTCTTTACAAGGATATTTGATAAGAGAACAGGTGTGTGTGTGGGTGTGTGTGTGTGTGTCTATATCTATCTTTCTATGTTTTTCAATTTACCATGCTTTTACACTATAATCTCCTTGAAGGGAAGGGCCGTGTGGCATTATTCATTTTGTTAGCCTTGTAACACCTAGTGGGAGGCTCTCAAGAAATGGAAACTGGTTTATAATTGTATCAACTTTACATTCTGGAAGATGTCTGTCAGTGACCTTCTATGGTCCTTCCACCCATCTGGTGGGGTGGATTGGGCAAGCCTTACAGTCCTTATTTTACAGATGATGAATGTGAATTTGATAGAGAGTGATTTGCGATTCCCCGCACGTCTTTCACCCCATCCATTTCTTGTGGCCCATTGCTGGACACTTCATGTGGAGGGAAAGGAGCATTACCCTGCAAGTCTGGCAGGGAAAGGGGCTGCTGACAAATGGTGTGTTTGAATTTATGGGTTGGGCTAGTGACAGTTGATAGAAGCCTTCCTACAGAGAGACACAGGGCTTCTCCATCACCACTGGCACCTTGCCTCTAGGACCAGAGTGAGGATCAAACCACATTCAAGACAACTGTGAACAAATTTCAGTGGGATTGGCAATGAGATTTCCCAATGGATTGATCTTCTGCCTGAAGGTGGTCACCAGCATGCCTATAGTGTATAGAGTTCTTTACTAAATCCCTAGCTTCAGCTTTCCCTAACTCTTTTTTTTTTTTTTTTAAACCTGGTCTTGTTCATTGAGGACAGAGTTCTCTCTCTGATAGCCAGGAAGTTGTGTTGAGAAGGGACCAGCCACAACAAGCTTGACTCACTGGGCACATGTTACCTTGTGTTTCTGTTCAGCACCTTCTTATATAACAAAACTGTCTTATCTCTCAAAGTCATAACAGGTTAACTTTTAACTAAGTCCTGCCTGTCATTCTGGGATGGACATTGAGACAGTTTGACATTGTGTATGGGCCGATACATTTCCATCCAATTTACAAACATTTCATTGAATGCGTATTATATGCTAGGTGACTGAATATAATTATATGCTAGGTGACTGTGCCACTGCTGGGGAGATGGTGGGAAATGAGGCATGCACCATCCCTGCCCTCACAGAACCTAGTGGGGACAGATGAGAGGAAAGGAATGCCAGTGGAATTAGTGTGATGAAAGAACAATCCCATGAGATAGGAATAGCTTTTTTAGAGTGCTAGGCATTCTGAAACTTTCTGGTTATCTCAGATCTCAGATTGCTTAAACTTCTTCATGCCCTTACAGGTAGGCTCTGGTCTTAGTAGCTCTGAAATATTGTGCAAGTTTCATGACCTCTTGAGACCATAGTTTCATCATCTGTGAAACATAGACATTAAAGTGGAGGACTTTAAAAGCTTTTGCAATCCTAAAGTATCATTGTTGTATTACTGCAATAGCTAACATTGATCAAAGAATGCCTATATGTCAGGCACTGGATAGGGAGCTCTTATGAGAATTGTTTCATTTAATAAGTGATTTTTGTGGATCTTTTTGTGTAAACCTGGCTACAAGCAGCCTAAGGAGAGGCATGGCAGGTATTCTGGTGAAATCCAGATAACCATCAAGGGAGCAAAGGGCCTGGTCTAGGTATCTTTCACAATTTAGATGTTTTATATACTTTTCAGGGGAACTTACATCACATCTATACTAACCTATGTTATACTTGTGTAATATTTAGATGTGAACTCTTTGTTCTATTTAAAAATGATCAATTTGATGCCTCAAATAATTTTTTAAAAGCATAAAAACTCTAATGACAAAAAAGCAGTTTTTAAAGCAAAACGAAGTCCTCCCATCTGGTATAGTCATTTATTTTAAAAGACAGCTACCTTGCAAATGCCCCCCATATCCAGCTGTATTCATCTACACCTCCTTTTGAAGAATCATTTAAGTCTTTTTGGACTTGCCTTGTGCCATTTTCAAATGTTCTTAAATATAACGGCTGCACAGCATTCTTAGTCAGTCTTAGTCTTCAGCTGTCTGCCAGGAATGAGTTCACATTCCTTTCAATAATGAGGAAAATGGACAACACACTTGCAATAGGCTCAAAAACACCTGCCAGGGGAAAGAGATCAGCTGTTTGATGTCCCATGTCCCACTGACCTGGCAACTTTGTTAACTAGCAGTGGTGATGAAGAAGATGATGGCAGTGGTGGTAGTGATGACAGGTGTGAATGTGGATTGAGTGGCTCAGGAACTTGGAAAATTAGTTTGCATAGCTACTTCATTCAATCCTCACTAC
This sequence comes from Aotus nancymaae, assembly GCF_030222135.1. Lineage (NCBI taxonomy): Eukaryota > Metazoa > Chordata > Mammalia > Primates > Aotidae > Aotus > Aotus nancymaae. The sequence goes on from NW_026988425.1 coordinate 114,690,828, forward strand.
AACAAACTGAAGTAGATGTGAATATATCTATTTTACAGGGATGAAACTGAGTCTCAATATTTGTAATCACCTTGCTCTGGGTTACTCAGTCAGTCGCTGGGCAAGCTGTGATTTTAACCGAGGTCAATCGAATTCCAAATCTCAGGATTTTAGTTTTTACATGGTGCTAGTTTAGTCCCTTCTTTCCAAGAATTCTTTCTAAGAGATAAGGTAAATCTACTGTACTATCTTTAGTTCTATAATGATATGAATAGGCTGCACGTGGTGGCTCACACCTGTAATCCCAGCACTTTGGGAGGCCAAGGTGGGCAGATCACTTGAGGTCAGGAGTTGGAGACTAGCCCGGCCAACCTGGTGAAACCTCGTCTGTACAAAAATTACAAAAAAATTAGCTGGTCCCAGTGGCATGTGTCTGTAATCCCAGCTACTTGTGAGGCCGAGGCAGGAGAATCGCTTGAATCTGGGAGGTAGAGGTTGCAGTGAGCTGAGATTGCACCACTGCACTCCAGCCTGGGTGACAGAGCAAGACTCTGTCTAAATAAATAAATAAATAAATAAATAAAGGTATTATTATTTTAATATTATCAGTCAGTAACTTAGAAATTCTCCCAAAGGAGTCAAACGATTGGAAAAAGTACAATGTTGCACCAACATCACAAACTTTTAGCAGTTCATTATTTAGTCCATGGGTGGGAAGGCAGCATGGCACAGAGAGGAACGAGTCAGGACTTGGGCTGGTCTGGACTGGGTCAGAGACCTCGCCCCATACTACTGGCTACATGCACCTGGCTCATCCCTAACCCCTCTACATCCTAATTTCCTCACCTACAAGGTGTGGCTAAAATATCTTTGTTGAAAAAATGTTAGATTGATTGCAAATCGTAAATTAAATATTTCTGTGCAGTGCCTGGCAATGAAAGTGCTACGTGGCTCCTACAAGATAAGTGGTAGAAAAGCTCTTGGTAGTAACAGTCCTCTCACTTCCACAAAGCACCCATGCGTACCATGCTCCTGGGATAAAACTCTACCTTAAAGGCCTGCCTGATTTGATTCCTATCCATGTCGCCAGCCCCATCTTTAGCCATTTTCCTTTTCACTGAATTTTTTTTCTCATTTCTCATATGGGATAGTGTCATCCTTCCACCCCAGGGCCTTTGAATATGCCATTTCCTTAGCTGAAAAATAATCTTTCTCCCTTGTATTCACTCACTTTTCTCTCTTGTCCTTGAGATCTCAGCTTAAATGTCACTTCCCCAGGGGAGTCTTTCCTGAACCCCCAAAGTATCAGACCCCCTCTTATAAATTCCCAGGGTGCCTTCCGATTTGGGATACCCTCCCCAGTGGTAATTAAGTACTTAATTCATCATTAGTTGTTTAATGTCTGTGTCCATCACCAGCATTGACCTCCAGCAGGGCAGAGGCCGCATCTGCCATCTTTATTCTCTCCCCAGATCCTGGCATGGGGCATCACTCCTAGTTGGTGCTTGATGAATATTCATTGAATGAATGAATAAATGAGTTGATGAATAAAGGATTGCCTAATTTCAAGGATTCCCCTTTATGCTTCCTAATCCATTTTCACTGAAAGAAGGCCACTTGATGTAAGGCATGAAGACTTCTACCAAAAGTTTTTGCCCAAAGCTGTACCCTTTTCACCCCTGATGAGAGCAGAACTTCCTGGGGGACCATTTGTTACCTGTGGTGCAGCAGCCTTGTGTACCAAATGAGCTGCATCCACTCCGACCAGAGCAATACACTGGATGATAAAAAGATATCACCTCCCTGAAACAGATGCTTCATTTTATGATGGAAACAGAGAAGCCGAAGCCTGCAGGTGCTGGGCTGACACATGCTCTACAGAGAATCATTAGAGCCTCCTTAGAGAACTGGGTTTACTCTGTGTTTAATCAGCCCCAGGCAGAAGAAATGGCTTCATTTCAGCTCGATGAGAGCCAGATCACAAAAGGAAGATAGATGGCCAATACGGCTCATCACTATAAGCATATTGTCTTAATTTGAAGGAACAGCCTGGCACCCATGCTAATCAGGAAAGAAAGTGCAATATGGCTAGCTAGCATTGAAGACCAGTCAGTTTAACTCTCAGTGCACCCCTTAAGGAGAAGCTCTCATTTGTTTTCTTAATTAATATTTTAAGGGAAGTGAGAAGTGCAAAACCCATTACTCAATCACTTGAGAAGTTCCTTGGCTTAGAATTAACGATGCTCCAGGAAAGACTTTTCATACCTGAAAACTTTGAATCTCTTCCTAGAAAAAAGTCTTATAGTGAGTGAATGAAGTGGCTTAAGAAGCAAAGGGCTGTTAATTTGCTGGCTGCTTTTAATACTGGTCATGTTTGCCAGTTGATCTGGAAATAGCTACAAATAGAGACGATGTCAGATCCATTGTGCAGAAACTTGCTGGTCTCGTCGGCTCTTGTTTTTAATGGCTCTGTCCTGTGCTTATTCTTCGCTACTCTCAGGTTTTATTGAGGTGTAATTGACAAATAAGGATTGTGTATTTAGGCTGGACATGGTGGCTCATGCCCATAATCCCAGCACTTTGGGAGCTGAGGCAGGTGGATTGCTTGAGCCCAGGAGTTCAAGACTAGCCTGGGCAACATGGCAAAACCCTGTCTCTACAAAAGTACAAAAATTAGCAGGGCTTGGTGGCAGCTACTGGGGAGGTTGAGGTGAGGGATCACTTGAGCCCAGGAGGCTAAGGTTGCTGTGAGCCAAGATTAAGCCACTGCACTTCAGCCTAGGCTACAGAGGGGGTCTTGATAAGCATTGTGAAATCATGACCACAATCTAGCTAGTTAACATGTTCATCATGTCACATCATTACCTTTCTTTCCCTTGTGGTCAGAACATATAAGATCTGCTCTCTTAGCAGGTCAGGCACAGTGGCTTATGCCTGTCATCCCAGTACTTTGGGAGGCCAAGTCAAGTGGGTCACTTGAGGTCAGGAGTTAGAGAACAGCCTGGCCAACATGGTAAAACCCTGTCGCTCCTGAAAATACAAAAATTAGCCCAGTGTGGTGACATGCTCCTGTAGTACCAGCCACTCGAAAGGCTGAGGCAGGAGAATCACTTGAACCTGGGAGGCGGAGGTTGCAGTGGACACTGTGCCACTGCACTCCAGCCTGGGCGCTAGAGCAAGACTGCATCTCAAAAACAAAACAATAACAACAACAATGACAACAACAAAAACTACTCTCCTAGCAAACTTCAAGTATACAATACATTATTATTAGCTAAGTTACTTTCTGTACATTAGATCTCCAAAATTTATTCACTCTGCTTGACTGAAATATTGTACCCTTTCACCAACCCCTCTGCCCCACACGTAGCTCCTGGCCACCATCATTGTAGCCTCTTCATCTGGATGCTTTTGTTTCTCTGGATCTTGCCTTCATTAGGACTGAAAAATAAATATTCAATTCAGTTGCTCTTAGCTTCTCGATTGCGCCAAAATGCCAGAAAAGAGATTTTAAGCTTGTGAGGAGCAATAATACATGTCTGAACTGAGCATCCTTGCCAAACCCCTCTTATTTGAAGTAAAAGCAGATAATGAGTAGTTTGGGTACTTACAAACAAATGGATGTTTTAGAATCATTTGGTATGTGTCACATCTATGTTTTCATTATATCCCCTGAGCCTTAGCACAAAGAGCTTTAACAGCCCTTCCACCCCAGTGACTATTTTCCAGATGTTCTGAAACAACATCAAGTGACCCGATTTACCCCCAAGAGGTATATAAAGGTGCATTTATGGAGAGACTGGATGAGTGAGGCTGAGATATTCGCTCAGCAGCTCAGTCCTAGATAATCTCCCATGAACACAGTATTGAATCTTACTTTTTTACCTAAGGCACACTGAGTACAGTTTCTAGAAAATGATATGTGAAACACTGCTAAAGTGAAGAAGAAACTTAAGAAGCTTAGCAATGGATGTAGAAATATTATCATCAGCTATCAGGGCAATAGTATCCAGTCATTCCCCACCTACGGGCACAAGATTTAGGCTTAAGCAGATGAAGACAACACACTGAAAGTGTGCAGTCTTAGAGTGTTCAAATATCAGCACGTCAAGGGGAAGGACTTAAAACCTGGACACGTGTCATTTGCTTTTTGTGCTGGATAGGATGAAAACAAAATCACAATTGCAGAACTGAAAATACCCAAGAGGCATGCCAAGGTTCATTGGGAATCAATCCCGCTGAAACAAGAGGAATCATCATTTGTAGATAGGAAATTGTTTCATTCATTGCACATGGGCAGCAAATACCAGAGCAGTCCCTGGGATCAGAACCCAAGTCTTTGCCTTTGTAAGGGAGGTGAGTCATTTTCCAAGGAGCAATGATATGTTGCCTTATATTCAGTCATAAGGAAAGAGCCACTGATTCCCTCCAAAATGGGCATCAGGCAACATGTCAGAATCTGGCAAGAAGGTGACAGAATTCTTCCATAGCACATCTGTTTGTGTAGATGACATTGACTGAAAAAGGTGCCCCCTCCCCAACTCCCAAAGTAAGCAACATGCCAAAACCTTGATGTGAAAAGTACTTAATTTTCTACAGTATGTCAATCACCCAATGTCTGCTGTGCAAAATGAACAACCTTCCTGGTGTGACTTCCATTGCCACTGGCACAGAACTCACTGCAGTCATCGTATTGAGGTACTTTATGCATGAAAGGGAAAGTGGGCCCACATGAGGGGCTCTGACAGCTCTCAGAACACCTGCTAGTGGCCTGCTGTTTAGCAACCATTTACCCAGGACCAACTAATGGATGATAGTCCTTTTGCTGAGTTCAGAAATAAATGCCCTTTTGTATCTTGGGAGGCTGGGAAGTCTTGCTTGGCACTGACATGTTTGTCTAGCTTAAAGTTTGGTGAAGAAGTACAACTCTGACTGCATGGTGAGATGGATGCCCACTTGAGAGAAAATGAACTACTCTTTGCTTTGAAAATTTGTGGTCTGGAACATCCAAGATTGATCATTTCAAGTCAATCGCCATTGCTGATGCTTTTCTGATTCCTGCCACTGATTTGTTCATAGTTAGAAACATGCGTTAAATTACCCTTATCTTAACATCCTTAACCATCGGTGTTGTTGTTGGTTATAAAATTAGCTGCTTCCTCTCATTTCAAATCCACTGACAGTTTTAGGTGGTTTGAATTGAATGGGTTGGACAAGGGGAAATAGGTGATTTCCGCTGCCTCTTGTGGAGTTAATCTCTCATCCAGATACTGCTAAAGCATCTCTTTCAATAGTGGTCTTTATTCCTAGTTTAGCAGCACCACTGTAAAGAACAAGTTTCTTTAGAATGCTCCAACTCAAAGTCCAAATGATAGATGATTTCCCGGTCCTGAAGAAGACATGTAGGCACTTATATTTCTTTTTTTTTTTTTCTTTTCTTTTTTTTTTTTGGTGGGGGGGCAGGGTCTCACTCTGTTGCCCAGGCTGGAGTTTAGTGGTGCGATTTTGGCTCACTGCAACCTCTACATCCCAGGCTCAAGCGATTCTCCTGTCTCAGCCTCCTGAGTAGTTGGGATTATAGGCACCTACCATGAAGCTTAGCTAATTTTTTGTATTTTGAGTAGAGATGGAGTTTCACCATGTTGGCCAGGCTGGTCTTGAACTCCTGACCTCAAGTGATCCACCAGCCTCAGCCTCCCAAAGTCTCCTGGGATTACAGGCATCAGCCACCATGCCCAGCCTTTCTCATATTTCTTTCAGTAATTTATTCCAGTTTGAACAAGACAGTCGATTTCTCATTTAAACATGGAGCAAGCAGGTTATGTGTGTGCAAACAAAAATATCTGGCACCCATTCAAGGTTTGGGTGAGAAGAAGGATGTGGAAAACATGTTACAGCTAGAAATTATTACTTTATTGTAACCGCCATTTGATATTTGGGGGCTTCTCTCCTCTCTGCACAAATCTCTGTTCTTAAAAGTCCTTTTTGGGAAGCTCTAGACTTCCCACGCCATCCACTCCTCCACCAAATACCTGCTGGGCTGCTCACATGGTCAAGCTAGCCTTGAATCCAGAAAGTCTTTGCAGCTTCATCTATGCCAGAAAGTTTTCCTTTCCCCTAAGCAAAACATTTGTTTCACCTAACATGTTTTGTTCAGCGTGGTACATCTTAGCTGCTGAAATGTCACTTCTGTGGCAAATATTTCCTCAAGGAAACATTTGTAAACATCTTCAAAAAGAAGTCCTCATCCCTTACTCCAGCAAAAATATAGCCAAGTCAGCACATGTGTTTCTAAAATCCTCCTTCCTTTATGAAAGTCAAGCTTTTTTCTTGTAACTGATCAGTGATAAGAAATGTGTGTATATATATGTATATATATATATATATATGTATATATATATATACATATATATATATATATATATATATATACATATATATCCATGTCCTCCATGTACTTGACATGCAGAGGCTCAGAAGGGCTAAAACACCTTTGAACATAGTAGTGATCTTAGTAATCTTGTAACAGGGTGTATTAGTCTGTTTTCATGCTGCTGATAAAGATATACCTGAGACTGGGTAATTTATATAGAAAAAGAGGTTTAATGGACTCAGTTCTACGTAACTGGGGAGGCCTCACAATCATGGCAGAAGGTAAAAGTCACATCTTACATGGCAGCAGGCAAGATTAGGGAGTGAGAACGAAGTGATGGGGTTTCCCCTGATAAAACTATTAGATTTCTTGAGACTTACTCACTACCATAAGAACAGTATGGAGAAACTGTCCCAATGATCGATTATCTCCCACTGGGTCCCTCCCGCAACATGTGGGAATTATGGGAGCTATAATTCAAAATGAGATTTGGGTGAGGACACAGCCAACCATTACCATTCCACAGGGTTTCCAACTGGCAGATTTTTGGGAAACTGAGACCAGCCCCTTGTATGGGTGCCTCTCAAGGGATCAATGAGAACTGGAAGTGATCAGTGCTCTCTCTCATACTCACAGCATGTCTGGAACTCTGAGTGCCCAGAATTCTGCCCCATGCACAGTAGGACCTTGCTAGAAGGTTGAGCCTACCCTAAGTCTAGAGGAATCACCACTGTGCAGAAACTTCTATCAGCTCCCTTCTGTGCTTTGTGAACATAAGACTCATCTCAGCGTAATGTTAGGAGAAAATTCATGCTCTGTCACTAAGAAACAGCTGTGCATTGCCACAGTCATTAACTTTTGAAAGATGTTAAAGGAAGGTATTTGTCTAAAGCCAGTCACTTCTGCCAGAGCTTCCTCTTCAGGTTTCCTTCTGGCTCTCTAAGTGTTACCTTGCTTCTCTGATAGGAGTAGGGGAAACCAGCGCCAGAAATTTATGGCTTCTATTAAGAGGGTTGGCTGGACGTGTGGACAATATGTCAATAATTATTTCTAGTGGGGCCCTAACAGCAGAGGAACTGTCTTTGTAGAATGGCTTATTTTAACAGAAGACAGATCTGCCTGACCCGGGTTTTATGACAGACGTCAAATATATCGAAGTGTGTTGTGAAGCAGATTGCCTTATTGGCAAAGAAATGAAAGACCACCAGGAAGATGGATGGGAAACTTTCCTTGAGGGGTTTCATGTCTCTTGGTGCAGGTGCAGCAGTGATCCTGGAGAAAGGCCAGTAGGCAGATGAGAGTGAAGACTGTTGGAGCAGTTTGAACTTCTGTCTATCCATGAGACTTGGAAACAAAAGTCTCCAAGCCCCTGAAGGTAGATGGAAAATGGGATAGAAAGAGGGGAAAACAGGGCAGCTCCCACATGAGCAGTTAGGGGACCAGGTTAAAGCGGCTGAGGCCACCTGAGAGAGAGCACACCCTCACTTGTTTCCTCTGAGATGCCTGCTCTAGAAAGGGTTGTTCTCCAATCTTCCTTCTTGAGTTCAGTTTAACAAGTATCAGTGCCATGTGCCAAGAGAGCTGTGCTGGGCACTAGAGAAGAATGCTGAATACGCAGGCTCCCTGCTGCAGCCCACACCTGCCTTCCTCTGGAAAGAAACCACCTTAGTGTCCTGGGAGGACGTCATGTCTTGGGGTCACTTACTAGCTGCTGGGAGTCTGAGGCAAGTGTGTTCATGTCTCTGAGCCTCATTTCCCTGAACTGGACAAAGGAGCTGAGGATCTGCCTTATAGAGTGGAGAACTGAGAAAGATAGTGCCCTTGTACTTGACCCATAGTAGGTATGAGAAAGAAGGTTCAGGAGCCCATCTGTTTCGAGTGTGTCCAACGCACAGTGCTTCATTGGGCTCTTCCAGTTCTCGTTTACTTCTACAATATGGGAAGTACATATCATGATTTTGGTTTAAATTGAGGGGGCAGAAGGGATGGCAGAGAGAATCACTCCCTGTTTAGAAAGGGGCCACCAAAAAGTTGGTCAGATATAGAAACTATAAAGCAAGTAATGAGGACCACTGAACTGTTTGCCTTTAATCTCATAATACTGGTTTTCAGGTAATTTATGTGGCCCTTCACTGAAATTATCTTCCATTAGATTATAAGCTCCCTGTATTCTTATGCCCTGAACTTCCTTTATCATGTAGGGTTAGCAGGAAACTGTGCCCCTTGGGACAGATGGATTACAAAAAAGCCACCCTTTCTCTAGGCTGGTGTAGTCAGCACTGGAGTGTTGGCTTGGGTGAGAGAAGAACATGATGGTTTTCAGCTGCCCCTTCAACCAGGCCCCTATGTCTGGGCAAAATCTACACCACTGTTTGTGGTGGCCCTGGGAGCCCTCAGCACAGCTAAGCCCAAAGTGCATAGTCAGTAAATATTTTCCAACTCCATTTATTACAGTCACTGTTGTGCACAAAATGATGGCATTATGTTTTCAGAGAGATTACTTTAGTCATTGGAAAAACATAATAAAGAAATTATGGATAAAATGTAAAAAGTCACTGCAACAGTATTCTTTCGTACTCTTAAAATGTTTCTTCTTTGAGTCCATCATGAGAAAGAATACAGTATTTCATTCCTTCTGGCTTTGCTGGCTATAAACCATCAAGGGTGTTGTGTGTTTTTAAATTGATTGGGGTGCCCATGAACTACAGTTATGAGAAAAGCTTGAAGAAACTGAGGCAGCACACATAATTAAAGACAAATATTTAGACTGGGCTTGGTGGTTCACACCTGTAATCCCAGCGTGTTGGGAGCCTGAGGTGGGAGGATCACGAGGCTGAGAGATCAAGACCAGCTTGGGCAACATAGTGAGACCCTTATCGCTGCAAAAAATAAAAAAATAAAAAAATAAGAATATTCACATTTTTACATATATGGGATTCCCCAGGAAGGTGAGGTACCTGAAATAGAGAAACGAAGAAAACCTCACAGAAAATGTTAGTTGTGATACAGAATATTGGTTGGTTGAACTATTTTAACTTCTGCTTATCCTTTAAAGGTGGTCTAGATGGTGGAAACAAAATCTTTAATAAATGGGAGAGCTGTACGGTCTTCTGTGTTGGATTTTTGTTTTGTCCCATATTGGTAGTAGTATAATAGGGAAATCTTTAGAATGCAGATCTTGTTTACTTGTCATTTTCCCCCCTTGATCAACTGGGCTTTTGACCACTTCACCTAAAAAGAAGAAACTGTCAGCGGGAGGTGGGATGTAAGCTATTTTCATAGGCTTTATCCTCCAAACCAACTTCCAAAGTGGTTAAGTGCTTTTTCTAAGAAGTAGAGTAGAAATGTCCCTGAAGAAAAAACAGCAGGCTCTCCTTTTATGTTTAAAAAGGGGCTGGACGTGGTGACTCATGTCTATACTCCCAGCACTTTGGGAGGCCGAGGAGGGTGGATCTCTTGAGCTCAGGAGTTCAAGACCAGCTTGGGCAACATGTCTCTACCAAAAATACAAAAATTTACCAGGCATGGTGGTGTGCACCTGTGGTCCCAGCTACTTGAGAGGCTGAGATGGGAAGATCTCTTGAGCTTGGGAGGCAGAGGTTGCAGTGAGCTGAGATCACACCACTGCACACCAGCCTGGGCAACAGAGCGAGACCCATCTCAAAAAAAGGGGGCTGAGATGGGTAAAGTGCAAACTGAAAACAGGAATTTCCCTGGAAATGAAGCAATTGACTTGAGTCAGATGCTAGGGATTAGATTTGTCCCTCCTAAGGAGGAGTTGCTGAAGTCCTTCATCTCTTAGCCTGACTTGAAGTATGAAAGGAGAAATGATTGTCAATTTGAATCTAGAAAGTGCAGAATCTGTCACTGGGCAGAACAAGGAGCACACGGCTTTTCAACCACAGGACTATTTCACAAATTCATATTCATTTCTCTTCATTCTGACTCATTTTTGGTTTTCCCTGCTCATTTTATTTCCCCTTCAATTTGTATTAAATTTGTTACACGCTCTTAAGGGAGAGAGGTTCTCAAGAGTGGGGAAGATGCTACCAATAAAAAAGGTTAGTTGGGGGAAGAAGTCAGCCTTGGTGCATTGAACTCAACTATAGTTTATCTCAAATTATTTCTCCCTTTTTGGAGAACAATATATCTTTCTCCTCCAGGAAGCTTGAAGTCTCAAAGGCCTTTATTAACTTGATCTTTGGGAATAGTGTTTTAATTTTTCCATAATCATCATGCAAATTGATCATGATAATCTCTGGAAAGGAAAATAAGTGAACCAATGGCCTCATTAACTCCAGTGCTAGGGGGACCCACGTTCCTGAGAGCTGGTGCCTTTACCCATGGTGACCCAGGACTTCATTGTGTGACTTGGCCCATACCCATTGGGAGCTGTGGATCGTTCCCTGCCTGGCCTGTTTAAATTGCCTCATGCATTTTCCTCCCTTACAAAATAATAGGGGAGTAGTCTGAAAGGTTCCAACCTTACAAAAGAAATGTTTGCATTCTACTCATTTCTAAGCAGCATCTCCAACTCTCCAATAACAGAACCATACCATTGATGCACATGTCTTATCCAGACTTTCCCTGAATGACATTGAGGTCTCAAATTGCTAGACCCTGGGTGACAAATTGAGTCAGTCAGCATTAAAATGTATGGCTCAGATGCATAATTCTGAATGCTGTTCTGCTGTTTCGGAGGGCTTTTTAAAGAGTGTGTTTTAATTTTAATTTAACACTGACAATGACAAAGACAAATCGATCTGTCCAAAATATACTTAGTAACAGATTTTTGAGTTGGTTATTAATTTCATATAAGCGGTTCTTTTTTTTTAATTTTATACACTATAAAATTCAGTAAAAATCAGAATCAAATGCTATACACTTTTATTGATTGCCTGCTATGTGTCAAGGAAGGTGTTAAATGTTTTCAAATGCTGTCTCATTTATCTATCCTCATCTTACAGATGAAGAAGAGGTGGTATAAAGAGGTGAAATCACCTGCTAGCTGGAAAGGGGCAGAGTCATTTACAGATCTGCCTTATCATTAACAAATTTTGGATGCAACCCTTTGAAAATTAATTTCTTTAGGGCTACATACAGCTAATAACTGTTTCTCGGTAGACCTTGTCCTGTCAGTGAGTAGACAGTAAATGCCTATAAGCCTTGGGGACCACAGGGCACCATAAACCTTTGGGCATGGACTGTCACTCAGTGGGTGTCCAGGACCATACCTTGAACACATCAGTGCCTTTTTCACTGAGTAATCATATCTGTGGCTGAAAATTATCTCTTCCTCTTTTGGAGACAATTGTTTTCTTCTAGGAAAGTACAGATGCAGGATGGTACACACGAAGCTGGTATTGGAAAGTTAGAACCTAACAACCAGATGGGTTATCCAAAGGAATCTGCCTCCTGAGACAGGACAGGGCCAGATGCATATCTACCTTTGGAAAACCCCATTTATCTCAGCAGCGGTGAGAAAATGGGTTATATGTTCTTTTAAGTCACTTTTACCTCTCTGGAGGAATTTTCTATGAATATGCATCAACACCAACTACTTGTAAGTGATTACCTTAGAATACAATGAAGTATACCTTCTATCAGTTTTGTTGTGTGTCTACTAAATGCTGGGAATTGTGCTAGGTGTTACAGTTCCAAAGACAAAAGGGCCTAATGATCTTGTAGGGAAGGTGAACTTATGAACAAAGCCCTGCAAAATTAAAAAGATGACTGGCAGCAAGCACAAAGAATGACCTAAGGAAGGCATCAGACAGGTAATCACATTGGGGCTGAGTCTTGAAGTTATTAGTAAGAGTTCCTTAGATGAAAAAGTTGGGGGAAATGTATTATCCTATTTTAAAGGAACTTCCTACTCAATTTGACAAAAGAAGAGTAAGTTTTTGCCTTGAAAGTAGCAATAAACATGGTGTAATCGGTTGAGGAAGGCTATGCTCTGTGGAGAAGAGCAGGCACTACATTCAGTTTATCTTGTAGCATGGTGTTTTCTCAAACTAGCCTTAGAAAAATACTGGTTCCTCTAGGTGTTGATTGTTGTTGTCTGGAAATACGGGGAGCCTCTGAGGCCAAGTAATGTGGCAAACACTGGGTAGGCCAGTTACTTGGGGTTAACTTTCCTGCAGGACTTCTCAGAGTCTTTAATATGCTAATCTGCATCATAAATTTCCAAGAGCTTGCCCTGTGGCTATTTGTCTTTCCCTTTTCGTACTGCACATAGGGTTTCATGGATCTCAGCATGGAAAATGCTGCTTTAGGGTAGAGGCAGCTGCCAGCAGTCTTTAGAAAGTGAGTGATTTATGTTTCAGAAAGGTAACACTGGGCACCTGGGAAGAAAAACACCAATGGTGAGAAATTAGACCCAAGGCCCCCTATAACGAAGCTGTTAAAATTTTCTAGGCAAAAGAAAATGAGGGTCAGAATTAAGGCAGTGAAAATGAAAGGGAAGAGATAGAATTGAGAGAGACTTAGAAGGTGGAATGGATACTCTATAACCACAAGGATGGTGGACAAGAGAATAAAAATACTTGAAGGTGAATCCCAAGTTTCTAGTTGGGAAGCTTGGACAGAGAAGTGTTGGGTAGAAGATGAAAAACAATTTAATTTGGAACATGCAGACAAAGATGGTCAACTCATAGCCAGCAACAGGTGATACTAATGAAGCAAGATATTTCCCTCATCCCTTCATGGATGGGAATTGGAGTGCATGGGTGCTAGAACTAGCCGGGCCACTTTGATGCCGGCAGGGGTAGACTCCAATCTCTCGGTCCTGCTGTGTTTTACCCCTTGTGGGAGGCGGCGTATAGGTGAGTGGGTGCAGGAGCTGGGGTGAGTGCTTTTGGGCACTGGCAGGAACAAAACTTTGTGTGGGCCCCGTGACAGCATTTAGGGGAGAGCCCACTACCTCTGAAGCTTCAGTAAGTGTGTTACAGTGTCCTTTTAGCTTTCCCATCTGTGGATGGCTTAAGTGTTAACAGCTCAATGGAGGGTCAGGGTGACAGCGTTTTGCACCCGCACTCGTGGCATCTGAATCCTTGTCTGGCATCCAGGAGGAATGAGGTTGCATGAAGGAATTGGAGATGGTAAATGTGGGGGATTTTGTTGATGATGAAAGCGGCTCTCGGCGGGAAGGGGAGCTGAAAAGGGGAAAGAGTGGGAGGGTGAACTTCCCCTGGAATCCAGTCATCCCCAGCTGGACTCCTTCCAAGGCTATGCTGTCAATCTGTCCGTCTGAAGTCAAGCTGCTTCTCTCCAGTGTCCAACCATAGACTCCAGCATCCAGCTGCTTCTCCTCTCTCTGCTGGCTGAGCCAGATGGTGCCCATAAAAGCCATGGATAGTTTTGGAAAAGGCAACATTCAAGTGGGACAACAGGGATATGTACTCCCACTTTGGGCTGCAATATTAGGCTTTGTGGCTTGAGGGTGGGACCCTCAATGGGGATCTGCCCTCTTCTCCCCAGAGTTTCCCTGCCTTTGGTCCTTATCACTAATCTGCAGTTCAGGGCACAAATAACCGTATTTTTATCTTTCTGTGATGCTTCAAGTGACTTTATTGTCTTGCAATATCTTAGGGTCATCATAATTAACCCATAATATTATCTTGCAATATCTCAGGGTCATCATCATAGCATTGTTTGACCATAAATGTATACCAATGCAGGTTACAGAGAGCTGTGCTTAACAGAAAGCTGAATATGAATTATTCATTGAGATACTAACATGTGCCTAGTATAGCAATAATATGTAAAGAAAAAACAAGTAAACAAACAAAAAAAGGGAAAAATAAAAAGACATATTCCTTGCTTAATTTGTTTGTTATCTTAAGCCTAGAGAAGACATTACAAGTGGTCAGAATACTAATGTTAGGATTCTGACCTTTCACTTGTTATGTTACCTAGGGCAAGATACATAACTTTTTAGTGCTTGGGTTTTTTCATTTGTAAACTATTATTTGTAGACTATTAGTATCTTTCTCATTAAGGAGTTATGAGGTTTAGATAGGGTTAAACAAAAAAAAAAACCTACTTCATACTGAATGTATAAAATAAATTTCTTTAGGAAATAATGTATGCATTGTGATCTACTTAATAAGTTGTACTGTTACTTTATTTGGTTTCCAGGTAATACAAAATAATAATGTGTCTATTTGAATTGCAAAAATCAAGCTGGTTTGAATTAAAGAAGTGTGAAAAACTCTTAGGTTGGCAAAATATGTAACACTTCTATCAATTAAAAATAGGTAAAATGTGTTAAAAAATAATGAAAAGTTCATGCTTTAATTGAACTGGCTTTTTTCAAAAGCCTATATTTTTACAAAGCTTAATGAAACAAAAATTGAAATGGTGCCCATTATGAAATCTGTTAATTGTTATTATTCCCATAAAGTTCACATGACTTAAAAAAGTTTTGCAGTGATGCCAACTAGAAATGCATACTACCTGCCTTTCCTTTTCTCTGTATTTATTTTTTGATAATAGAGACCAACATTCACCATAGAGCATTTACTAAATTAAAAACTTCCTTTAAACATACTAGAAACTTTTGACACAAAGATTGCTAGAATTGCAGGGTATTTTTTTCTATCTGACAAAACTTCCTTCATTCTTCCTGGTTTCGTCAAGAGCGAGACTGTTTCTCTGCTTATCTCCAATACCGTCATCATCTTAAATATCGTTGTGCTAGAAGGCACTGCAATATTAATTAAAAATACAGTCTAATTATTTACCCTAGTTGGTTCATACAAACCTCTTTGGTATAATCAGTGGACTCCCTTAAGGGGTTTCACGGTATTTTGGAGTGAAATAGAAAGGTTTGTTTCTGACTTGCACTTGGCTCATGAGTATAATTAAGTATAACCTACAATTCACCTTTAGGTCACTAGATCAAATACAACTTATCTGGGCAATGTCCAAAGGTATGTGCTGATGTTGACTGAGTGCTGACGGGCGGCATACATAAATGAGTGGAACTTTTAATTTACCTCCAGGCGTCTCAGAGAACATTCCGGGTGTTTCAGAGAGTCAGAGGGAAAGCAGAGGGCAGCCAAACAGGTCCTTCATTTTAGGCAGTCCCCAGGACAAAGCACCACAAACCAAGCTGAAGAGCTGCTCAGATGGCTGGAGGTGTTTGGCGACAACCTCCTCCCACTTCTGGCCTTAGGGCTAACCTAAAGTTACAGGGCAACCTCTTCTAGCTGTTGGGGGTGTGCTATGAAGCCTCCTGGATGTGCCTGGGGCTCAGCCATCAAGGAGATTGCCTTCTCAAGGAAAGCAGTGAAGTGTTTCCAGGCCCAGCACCATGCTCAGATCCAGGCTTCAAAACTATGTCCTTGGGCTCATCTGGCATAACAAGGGATCAACTGATTTCTCAAGGAGACTCAAAGGGTCCATTTGTCTTTCTCACAAACATGTTTTAGAAAGAGTGAGAGTAAGGCCAGGTGCAGTGGCTCAGGCCTGTAATTCCAGAGCTTTGTAAGGCTGAGGTGGGCAGATTGCTTAAGCCCCAGAGGTTTAGTCCAGCCAGGACAACATAGTGAAACCCCATCTCAAATATATATATATATATATTTGTGTGTGTATGTGTGTGTGTGTGTGTGTGTGTGTGTGTGTAATTTGTATATATAATTATATATATATAATAAATATAATGGCAGCATGTGCCTGTAGTCCTAGCTACTCAAGAGCCTGAGGTGGGAGGATCACTTGAGACTGGAAGGTGGAGATCGCAGTAAGCCGAGATCAAGCCACTGCACTCCAGCCTGGGCAACTGAGCAAGACCCTCTCTCTCTCTCAAAAAAAAAAGGAAGGAATAAAATGCCCCCAACTCCCATCTTAAGAAAAAATCAGTGTCCGAGAGCCCTGCTCAGTTTGAAACATTGAATTGCCTGGCCTAAGGAAGAAGCGAAGTTCATAAGCAGCCCCATAAGTTGGTAAGAGAGTTTGGAAAATGGAAAACAGTGGCAAAAATAAAATAATCTTTAGTTGTAAATATTGAAATTCATTAGAAATAATAGTGGCTGAGGCTAGGCCTGTAATCTCAGCACTTTGGGTGGCTGAGGTGGGTAAATCACTTGAGGCCAGGAATTCGAGACCAGCCTGGACAACATGGCAAAACCATGTCGCTACTAAAATACAAAATGAAAATACAAAAATTAGCTAGGCATGGTGATGTACGCCTGTAACCCCAGCTGCTTGGGAGGCTGAGCCATGAGAATTAAACCCAGGAGGTAGAGGTTGCGGTGAGCAGAGATCATGGCACTGTACTCAAGCCTGGGCGACAGAGCAAGGCTCTGTTTTTTGTTGTCGTTGTCGTTGTTTTGTTTTTTGTTTTAGTTTTGCTCTTGTTGCCCAGGCTGGAGTGCAGTGGCACCATCTTGGCCCATAGCAACCTCCATCTCCAGAGTTCAAGTGATTCTCCTGCCTCAGCCTCCCAAGTAACTGGGATTACAGGCATGCACTGCCACACTCGGCTAATTTTGTATTTTTACTAGAGACAGGGTTTCTCCATGTTGGTCAGGCTGGTCTCAAACTCCCGACCTCAGGTGATCCACTTGCCTTGGCCTCCCAAAGTGTTGGGATTACAGGCGTGAGCCACCGCGCTCGGCCAAGGCTCCGTTTTAAGAAAAACAAAAAGAAATCACAGTGGCTGAACTGTAGATTTATTGATGGATTTTGTGGGACATAAGAAGAAAATGGTGGTTTAGGTGAGATATGGAAGGCTTTGAATATCTCGAGTGTTTTTTTGAAATATCCAAAGCCAGTTTTACCTGCATAAGCAACTCAACAAGAAGGTCTCAATTCACCTAGAATTAAGTGGGAATAGGTATTTTATATGACTTCGATTGAATTCAATCTAATATTTGGCTAAGCTAAGAATTCCAGGTAGAAATGGACTAATTATGTTTCATAATTTAACAGGTGTTTGCAGTCAGGAAGGTAAATCAAGATGCTGAAGGTTTCCATGAGGAAGACGGTAGATGCTGTCTCCCTTGGGGTGATCTGCGAAGAGGATAAAGAATAAAGCAACCAGAGACTGTGGCCTTTGGGTTTCTGCCTGCTGAGAAATGACAAATAGAATCCCAGCCAGCTGGAAGCTCTGATTCACAGAAACAGGGGAGGTCATGTGAAATATAAAGTCAAACAGAAAGAGCTACATGGAGAGTTGCTAAGTTTTATTTTAAAACTTGTTAATCTTGATATTGGGGAGTGGACCAGACTTCGGTGAAATCTGCTAGAAAGCATTCTAAAATCACATCTGCTCCTGCAGGTAAGCTGTCTATCCATCCATTCACTTTAAAATATTTATTGAGTTCCTACTATGTGCTAGTTCTGAGATAAACAAAAGCAGGCAGGCCCTTGACCTCAAGTAGCTTACAGTCAATGAAGCGCCCAGGGACTTGCTGTACCATGAAAATGTGAACACAGTGTGAGATGCAGAGAAGAGGTGGACAATGGCCAGGTCCTACAGAGAGTTGGGAAGGTCAGGGAAGTCCTTTCTGTTAACGATGACATTTGAGCTCAGGTATGAAGGAGAACTGGAAAGTACTTGGGCTAAGGAAACTCTGAAAAGGAAAAGGACCATGTTGCCTGATAGGCAAAAAAAGGAAGCCAAGATAAAGAAAAAGAGTGGTTTGAAGCTAGCTAAAAAACATGCCAGATTTTCTGGCCCAGCCAACAAGTATTTTATCTGCAAAGGAACTGAGAAGGCTTTGGTGGGTTTGAAGGAGAGGCACTACATTTGTGTTTTTGGAAGATCACTCTGGCAGTGCCAGGTGGAAAATGGGTTGAGGAGAATGAAGTAGATACAGAGGAAGAGGGAGGAGCCCAGATGACTCGTGGTGCTATCGTTTCCAGGCTGGCCACGCTGGAGGAGGAGCAGGCTTGCTGAGAAAGATGCTCACTTAGCTCAGTTCTAGAAGGGCGACACTGGGGCAGCCCAAGAGAGAGCCTTTCCAATGCAGAAGGAAGCAGTCAGTTGAAGTAAAATTTTCCTGGAGAGGTTTTAAAGCTGGTGGCTCATGAATGATGACTGGGGCCATAAAGGAGTGCATGGCATTATCAGGGAGCTCCTTAGAATCAGAGAGAAGAGGACGAAAAATAGACATATAGGAAGGCTGAAGATCTAAGACCTGAAGGAGGAGCCATAAAGGAGGCCAGAAGACACCCCCGAGCCTGTGGAAACCTGGAGGCTGCCCAACAGATAGCACGATGATGAAGACTTCAGGTTCTGGTATCCAACCCATCTGGCTCTGAATCCCAGTTTCCCAAAACTGATATGACCTTGGGTATGAAGCCTTGCAGGGTGACTGGGAGGGATTACATGTACCGTGTTTAACATCTTTAGCACGTTGTCTGGCTTGTAGAAGGTGCTCAGTAAAGTGGTAAATGTGGAGATATGGAGAGGCATACGGATGGAAATCGAGATGGAGACGGAGACGGAGGTATTCCCTAAAAATGTTCAACTCAAAGTCCTTGGCAGCATTCACAGAAGGAGTGGCAGCATCTCAGTTAGCATGCCAGAAAAGGATCTGCTGTAACTCTACACAGCCCAGAGCCTGTCATGCCCTCGGGTAACGTAATGAAAGGTGTTTTCCTCTCTTCAGAACAGGTGCTCAACTGATACAATTTAGAGTCTCGAATTCCAGAGCTTAATTGTTTGTTCTATATACAAGTTAGCCCAGCTCAGAACACCTGTGGACTATGTTCTTTTGATGCACCAAAGCCTGTCTTTTATTAAGCCCTTTGTGAGCAGTCAAAATAAGACCAAATGTCCATGTGTCGCTGCATATCCACGTGGGCATGAAACAAGCCAGCCAGCTCGAGGACGGCACAGTAAGTGCTTAAAATAGCAAGTGAATCCTTAGGCTCTGGAAAATATGGTTACGTGATTAATGTAACCAGAGTCAGAGATGAAATAACATTAAATATTTTATATATATAGAAACTTGCCTACACACACATAAAATTCCCTGTTAGTTGTACTTGAGGTTTAGCCATGTTGAATCGATAAAAAATTGATTTACAGCGGATGGTTTTCAACAGCTCGTTGTGCTTTCAGTCTTCCATAAAGAAGATAAAATTAATTTTAATATGTTGATGGTGCTTATTGATGATAATATTCATAATAAATATCCATCGGAAAAATTCTCCGGCACATCTTTGTGACAGAGAGGTCAAGAATGTTAATGACAATCAGGACTACAAAATGCAATCCAGTCAATTACTTTAATTAAATCTAAAACTACTTTATGTCTTTTCATTTATGTAGTAAACTGGTGGTAGAGAAAAGGGCACTATCTTTATCTGGCTCATTGTAGAGTCCAAAGATGTGGTCTCAGATGGTGTTTTAACATTTGTAGCTCTTATATCCTGGTGGAATATTTAAAGTAATTATGGGTCTTACAAGTAATGCTCCTGCTTCTATAAGAAGAAGAAAAGGTGATTTCCCTTTGAATGCCGTTTTGTAGAAGGGGAGCTTTTTCTTCACAGACACTAATCTTGTATTTACAGACTGGGTTATATTTGGTAGAGCCAACATTCCAGGGTAGATGGGAGAAACATCTACATTTCAGTGAATCCTTTTTAATTATATTGTTTGGGATCAGAAGAAAAAGAACACAGCTGTCTAAGTTCTCCCTACCACAGAGGTTCAAGTGCTTATAACCCAGTCATCGTGGCTGTGCAAAATGCCTTTTTATTAATTGTATTGTCATACAAAAGTTGGCATCACCTATGTGTTTAGGCTATTAAACCTGGAGAATAGAAAGGTGAGTATTTACCTGGACTTTTTCCCCAGCTGCCCTCGCTAGTAGGTATACCCATTTGACTGAATTCTGGCGTATAGGGTAAGAATGAAATCTCTTGTGAACTACTCTGTTGTACCCTAAAGTTGCTAGCTCTTTATTTCCTTCCCATTTTAGGCAGGATAAATTGTGCACATGAGGGGTTGAGCCATTGTTTTTTTTGTTGTTGTTGTTGTTTTTGTTTTTTTGAGACAGGGCCTCACTGTCTCCCTAGGCTGGCATGCAGTGGCAGCCAGCTACTGCTGAAAACTTCAGAATCACACGGGTTGTTCTATAATCAGGATTAGCCACCAACTTTAATTCCCTGTGTACTGTTTGTCTTTTTTCCTAAAACAAATTATTGTTTTAAAAAATTGAATAATTTTAAATTATTTTAATGTTAAAAATATTGTGTGTGCAGTGGTGTGCAATCCCCTCCCAAGCTCAAGCAATCCTGCCACCTCACCTTCCCAAAATGATAGGATTACAGGAATGAGCCAGTGTGCCTGGCTGCCACCTTTGAACTGGCTGTTAAGAGCAACATCGTCAAGAGCTGGGATGCTGGGCCACTTGATGAGCAGAATCTCAGCAGAGCCAGAGAGAAATACATTCTCTACCAGATATTGGCTACTGTTATTTTGGCCACTTTGAAAGCAGTCAAGCCAATCTTCTCACTTATTGAATAACATCTTTGGGGTCATGACCATTTTTTTTTTTAAGATTTATTTTTTCTTCTCATGAATCTATGCTTAGATGGTTTCAAATGAACAACACTGAGGGTATCAGGACACAAATGACCAGTCCTGATCCTCTGGGAGTTTAGAGTAGAGTAGAAGGAGTCATCTGCATAAATAGCTAATAGAAAATATGATAAACACAAGAGCAGAGATTCAAACGGACTTTTGTGGAAGCGTAGTTCAAGTTGAGGGGAGCAAAGGAGAGCTGGAGGAAGACATAGGGGAGGAAGGTGGGACCTGAGCCACCCCCGGATGATTGGGTGGAGAGCCTCAGCAGGTGGAAGAGGATGACTGGGGGGAAAAGAAGAGAGGTGAGTACAGCAGACATTAGTCAAGGTCAGAATATAGCAGAGTGACTGAGGGGGAAAATCATTGGAGATTATGCTGAGCTCTTCAAGTTGACTGGAGCTGCAGATATTTAGATTGAGGCTCAGGACAGATGTCCAAGTGAGAAATTTAAGTTTGAGAATCATCTGCAGAGAGATGGTGGTTGAAGAACTGAGAAGGGCTAAAACTTCAAAACCACATGGGTTGTTCTATAATCAGGATTAGCCTTCTACTTTAATTCCCTGTGTGTTCTTTGTCTTTGTTTCTAAAACAGATTTTTCATTTAAAAAATTAAATAGCTGGGTGCAGTGGCTCATGCCTATAATCCCAGCACTTTGAAAGGCAGAGGCGGGTGGACAAACAAGGTCAGGAGTTCAAGACCAGCCTGGCCAACGTGGTGAAACCCCATCTCTACTAAAAAAAAAAAAAAAATTAGCGGGATGTGGTGGTGGGCACCTATAGTCCCAGCTACATGAGAGGCTAGGCAGGAGAATCGCTTGAATCTGGGAAGCGGAGGTTGCAGTGAGCCAAGATTGCGCCACTGCACTCCAGCCTGGGTGGCAGAGTGAAACTCTGTCTCAAAAAAAAAATTAAATTATTTTTAATGCTAATAATTGTATAAATAGGAAAACAGTGGTAAAAATTTTACTTATATGTATTAATTAGAAAACAACTCTACCTTATCAGGATACAAAAACACTATTAAAAAAATATAAATTGGATGGCCAGTCATGGTGACTCACACCTATAATCCTAGCACTTTGGGAAGCCGAGGCTGGAGAATTGCTTGAGCCCAGTAGTTCAAGACCATCCTGGGTAACATAACAAGATTCTATCTCTATAAAAATCCAAAAATTAGCTGGGCATGGTAGCATACACCTGTGGTCCCTGCTGCTCCAGAAGCTGAGGTGGGAGGATCGCTTGAACCCAGGTGGTGAAGGCAGCAGTAAATCAAGTTCATACCAGTGCACTCAGCCTGGTGACAGAATTAGACCCTGTCTCAAAAAATAATACTTATAGATTGGAATAAGAAATTATGTCGCCTTCACACACCTGCAAATGATTTTTCTAAGGAGTTAGTTTAAAAATTATACTTTGCTTTTCTCCAGGAATACTTACTTATAATTATCCCAATGCCAATTCGGCACAATAATGTGAATACAATACAATATGTTAATGCATGTCATTTTAAAGTTAAATTAGTTATTAAACTGTTTTTACTTTTAGAGTTACAGAGAAATTCAAAATAGTACAGATAATTCCTATACACTTTTCACCCAACTTGCCCTAAAGTTAACTTCTTACATACAACCATGATTCTAAGAAAACTACAATGAAACATAATACATTAACTAAACTCCAGACTTTATCAGAGTTCACCAGTTTCTTCTTCTAATTGTTTTTTGTGTGTGTGTGTTTGTGTGTCTGTGTGTGTGCGTGCATGTGTATCTGTGTGTGTGTATGTGTGTGTTTCAGGATCCAGTCACTGATCGAAAATCTCTGGTAGTCTTTACATTTTAAAATCCTCCTTAGTCATGTAAAAACATGGTATTACAGAGTGTCACTCTAGTCCGTCTGAAGCAAAGAAGACTGGAAGGGGAGCTATGAAGTGCCTGTTTGAGACCAGGATTAGTCAGGTGGATAGTTGTGAGAATCAAACGTGAGACCTGTCAGGTGGATGGTTGTGGGACTCAAACGTGAAAGCACTCTGAAAATTATCAAGCACTGCACTCCAGTAAGATCATATATTCACTCATCAATGTTTCCAATAATATTTCCTGAGCACCAGTCATATCTTAGACACTATGTTAGGCACAGGAGCCACACATAAAAGACGCGAGTTCTTGCTTGCTGGTAATTCTAGCCATGTAAAGCTGATCGTTAAGTATTTATTGAATGCCTACCACAGGCCCTATGATACCAATTATTACCTTTCCATTAGAGTGCGCTCAACGACTGTTCCATTACAGGCTTGAAAGAGTTAATGTGCTGCAAATGCCTCTGTGCCTGGGGAGTTCTGCACCACCTCTTCCCAGGCTGCAGATGCATTAGGCTCAAGTATGTATTTTCTTTTCCCTTCTGTTTATGTCTCTGTTTTCTGTAAAGTCTGCTACACTGCAGCAGTATCTTCCAAGTTCTCTGACAATGTTATAAATTTCATTAAGAAGATGAAGCCTTATGGGGCAATTAACTCCAAAAGTGGTACAAAGCCATAGCGAGGAGATACTGGCCTGTAGTACTTAGCACTTAGCTCTGAAATTGAGATAAGCCCTATCAACCCGGGGTTGTGTTTAATGTTCACTGCAGCTTCCATACCGCAGCTACAACCTAGCGGTCACCGTGTTAACACTCCCCAATATCTATTACAATTAGTTTTTGATTAAGAGGCCTAACATGGCTTTTGAAGCTTTTTATGTTGTGTCAAATGGCTAGTGATGGAGTGAGATGCACAGACACCTCCCGGTAACAAAGCATATTGTAAAAGGTTTCGAGTGAACTATTTTATCATCCTAATGGAAACCAGATGACTCGAACTCCCCCCTTAATTTCAACTATTTACTGAAGAGTCCTTGTTTTGAATTACTGAAAGATTTATTCTTAAATGACTACCTCATGCATTAAGAATCGCTAATAACAGAGCCATTTGGAATTTGGGAAAGCTTTTAAAGATGACTGAAGCAATGTTCACAGAGGATTTATTTTATTTTATTTTATTTTTCATTTGATTTTTAAAGAGCGAATGTCTTTGCCCTTTCCTAGTATTTAATTATTACTTTAGTTACTGTTTATGAGGCCCCTCTCTGTTGAGTTATACTGTCTCGGCCAGGGTTTCAATCAGTAGTCTTGGCCTGTTGTCTAAGAAAGAGGTCACTGGTATTTTGTGAGGAGAGAGAAACTTTGTTTAGTTATGTAAGACATTCTTTGTGAACTGAAAATATATGCTATTTTTGTAACCGTCCATTTGATGAAACAAAGTACAATTATTTAAAAATCCCTTTGTAGATTAAAAAGCTGAAGATCTGAATTGTTTGACATTTTATTACTCTTACATGAACTCTAACATGTAAATGTAATGAAAATGGTATAGAAATATGACTTAACTTGTGAGTGTGAATCATAAGAGCTTTTTACTAACATACTTTTTTACCGACTGTCTCTGGCCTCATTCATACACTTTGTTTTTGGACCTTAGTTTCCTCATCTGTGGTCTGCGGTTTGAACAGACGTGCCCTGAGTTTTTGTTCATCTCTCGATGTTATTGACTCTGTGATGTCAGATGTGCTGGAGACTATTAGTGCCTGGAGTGTAAGGGTTTTATCACGTGAATGCAGTGTGGTGTATTGGGTTTGAGCCCTGGCTCTGCCTGTTATTAACCAGTCATTCTTTGGCATAAAATCAACTTATTATCGCTCAGAGTCTTTCCATATAAAACAAGGACAATGTTAGCTATTCCACAGGGTGACATGAAATAACCTAAGAAATAAATAAAATCAGATATGTAGGGTACTTGGTAATTGGTAGCCTCTCAATCATTTCTGTTCCCCACTTTTTGCCTTCATGTTTTTTCCTGTTTAATGGTGCCTCGTACAATTTGAATGAATGACATGACCATGACATCTGTCATGTACATCCTTATGTGACAAACAGTGAACACTTGCTATGTGCCAGTGTTGTGCTAGGTCTGGGGATCCTAAGACTAGAGGCAGAGACTTGCTCATACAAAGATTGGGTCATAGAGAATAGGCAGAATATTTTAATAGAGCCAGACAGTCAGCAATGATTATAGATGGCAGCTCTCAGGGGGCCGCCCACGCAGTGCAGATCGCAGTTGGGGCTCACTCTCGTATGTGATCACATGCATCATTTCAGGTAGTCTTCTCAACCACCTTCTCAGCCTAGCATGGCAGGTGTTATCAATCTGCCCTTTGTAGACTAAAAAGATGAAAATCTGAATTGTTTGATATTTTATTACTCTTATTAATAAGATCTGTTCAAAATAAAACTTGCTGTCACAAATGGAATTGCAGTGAACATGTGCAAAGATTTAGACGAAGTCAAAAAAAAGCTGTAAGAGATTTAAGCATTCGTATTTAACTTATCAGAGTCTCTTTCTAAGCATTATCTCATAGAGGTCCACTCATTTCTTTCATTTATGCATTCGTCCAGCATTAATGTGCTGTTTTCCAAGCACAGGGCTAGGCAATGGGGGTTTGAAGATGAAAGCAGTAGCCTCTGCCTTCAGCAAGGAATCTAGTCCTGTGAGGAGATGGGCACTTCCACCCACAGTTATAGTTAGAAGTAGGTGCTGGCCCAGAGGTTGACAGAGAGAAAAGCCCCCTGAGTCCCTGGAGAGGCCTTTGATGAGGACTTCTGGAAGAGGGGAGAGGACACTTGAACTTAGCTGAATTTTATAGGATTAAAAAGGGACAAACGAAAGTAAGGGTAGCATGGAGATACTTGAGAAGAGTCTGGGAGACAGGAAAGCATGGCTCTCTGGGGCTATTGTCAGTGGTGACAAGGTACCATGTGGTGAGGATGTGGCTGTGGAGAAGTGGAAAGGCAGCAGGTGATGGGGACATTTGGCCAACACCCGTCCTTCAATGAGAAACGAGTTCCCATACACCCTCTGTAGTTCACAACTGTTGAAGTCTGCCCCACATTTAACTAGTAAACAAGCCTTGTATCTTATTTCTTTCCACTTCCTCTCAAACCCATCTCATCTGCTGCCTGTGGCTAGTCTGGGTTTATAGTCCACCTTAGCAGTTGGTTAGAGGCTGTTATTAGTATAACCAACCTTAAATAATTTGATTTTCAGGTTGGGTAAGTCACAATATCTCCTGTGGGCTTGATACTCAAGCTACACATTTATTTAAAAATTGGTTTCTTCACATTATATTTGAAAGCAATGTTACTCACTCATCTGTAAACCATTAGGCTACATGTATAAAAGTATCTCATCTGACTTTTATCCACATAGTTCTGAGGATCTGTTTCAGATCCTTGCTGATATTCCAGTTCTCTAGTAAGTCTATTGTCTTATTTTATTAGTTTTCTCTTTAGGACAATCCTATAGTGAACTGTGTGTTTAAAGGAGAAGAGAAACTGTAGAATAAATTGTAAAGGTACACTCAGACTTTCCTCCTCCTTGGGAGATTTTCAGGGGTTCTTTTCTGTTTGTTTATTTATTTGTTTTCAATTTAAACAGGAGACTTAAATTGGCCTGGTGTGGCTTGCAGTAGATACATATTGTTTGGCCCATGAGTTATGAACGCTTTAAAGTCCAGAAATCTAGAGATTTCATGCAAAATCTGGCTTCTTTAAAAAAATCAAAAGACACGATGCTGTGGCTCATAGGGATCTCTGTAGGGCAAAGGCACATTCACTCCTGGGTTTCTCATGGTCCCTGGGGCACCCACTTCACTCACCAGGATTTTCTGCCGTACCCCCAACACCTTTGCCTTCGTGTCTACAGCTCTGGACTTGACCTTTTCCCATTGAAAAGCTAAACTGGCGTGAACACCAATCAGCAGGCATGTAACCCTCTCAGCCCAGAAGTTTTAAAATAAGGCATGGGCTTAATAACTCAATGAGGAAGCAAATACTTTTAGAGATGCTTTGCAGGTTAGTGATAAATTTACTGAGCGATTTTACACATGGCCATGGAAGGAAAACAAGGGAACCACAAATGTTAGACTAAACAAAATTTATCAAAAAATGATCACCCAGAAATTTTCCTTCCATCATTGCACTTACTTTTTATCATGACTGTCTCAGAACTGTTTTTTGGTGAGAATATGAGAAATATAAAAAAGAAAAAGTAATTCTCTCACTCTCTATCAGAAATCACCACAGGGGTTTTCTCCTATTTTTCTGGGGTTTCCTCTGGCACCCACTTTCCTGCTTTCCTGAGCTTGGTTGGAAGTGCTAGTTTTTCCTGGTGTTAATTATTAATGTGACCCGTTTATGTACCAGTTATCCGGCTAACCATTAATATCTGTTTACTCATTGGTGACCTTTGCAATTGCGTACCTAGTTCCTGGCTGTAAATGTCAACTTTTTGTTTTTATATGCTAAATGTTTTCTCTATATCTACTGAGTACCTGAAACAACTCCTTAACAAGGTAAAATAATATCAAGCAACACAAATATAACCTTTATGAATATGAAATAGAAGACAAGTGCTATTTTTTTCGGAGGCAACATTACTTTCCTGTTTGGAATGAGCAAGAGATGTACACAAATGGCAAATGCAGGGATCCCTGGGGGGAAACAACAATAACAAAAAACCTTTGGCGAGAAAAAACATTCTTCTGCTTCTGTGCTTAGTTTGTGGAGGTGGGGTGGGGCGGGGGCGGGGACAAGGGAAGGACTCTGACCTAATCCTGGGGAATGAAACCCAATTTTACTTTTTCAAAATGTCAGAGTTAAGCACTTGCACATTCAAGGAGGCCTGCAGGATTTATCTCTAGCTACCCAGTCAGTCTACATTAACCCCAACACGAGCAAAACATTTCCATTCCACACAATTGTAATGACTAAAGCTGAGATTAAGCAATGCAGCTGGATTAGGGCTGCAACTGGTGACCTTAATTTTACCCATCATTGGAGCCTGTGTACATTTGACTCTTCTTAATTGCATTTGCCTAATTTAAACAGACAATTGTAGCCCAAGACATTTTTTCACCCCCAAATAATAAAAAAGGAAGAAGAGCGTTTTCCTAGAAATTAACCGCAGGATGGTCTTGCTACGTCTGCTGCTTGGGTAACAAAAGCAGCCTTTTTCTTTTTCCTGCCCATTAACATACCAGCACAGGGAAGCACTCATTGAAATATTACCATCTTTGCATAACAATGCAACTTTAAAGTCTCACAGTGCTTCTTTAGCGAAATATTTTAAAATACTAATATCATCCCAGCCATAAATAACCGTGATGGCATTCATAGAGATTAAAGTTTTTAGATATGCCTTAGGTGTACATTCACATTTTCTTGTTCATTGAGTTCTAACTTCAGTAAAATTAGTTTTTTTTTTTTTTAGATAGAGCTCTGAACACTTGCTGTGACTGTCACTTCGTGTTGAATTTATCATATAGAATTTAAGGCGGAAGACTTGGGAGCAATCTGTCACAAACGATTGTATTCGTAATCGTTGAGGGTTGGGATGGGGGCTGGGGAGAAGATAAGCATCCTAGGGCCGTGCTTGTCGCCTGCACCATTCATTCGGCTCCAGTGGCAGTGGCGAGGGGATTTGCGTAGGCTGAGTGTGTAATGTGTTTCCTTCAAGCCTGCCTTGATGGCTCTGTCTATGCTGTACTTCATGCACATAAATGCCTCTCAGGTTTTCTCAGCTAAATGATAACTCAGCTTGTCTTTCCTGGTGAATTCAGTAATAAATAGATATATGGTCTAGACGTGGGGTGTTCTGACTTAGTTAGATCCTCTCGTGTCCTGGAATAGACAAGTGGACTCAATCATCATGCTGGCGACAGGATACATACTTTCCAGGGAAGTGCGGGGTTTTATGCTAAGTTTACAATGACATGAACTGAAAAGCAACTCAAAGTCACGGTTAGTATTGCAACCTCACGCCCATTTAGGGCATCTAGAGGGGAAAACGGTCAACATGCAACATTATTTTATTTGAAAACTGAACATCTATTAGGGATTTTGAAATGATAGAGCAGTAGAACAGTTGAGTTGCTTCTTGAACTCATTTAATGTGTACATTTTACTCTGGGAACGAAGTATTTTCCCAAGACTGCTATTCAGTGCTGCATTTTTTCCCTCTGATGTACCAGGCAGGCATTTCTTCACAACCTCTGGATGTTGGAAGTCGAGTACTCTTAATAGCTTGCAGATCTATATCTGGGTATCACAATCACAGGCTTTTGAACTTTGCCAATCAGAATCCCACATTTACATTTCCTTTTTATGTCACATGCTCAATGAGCTTAATTGACACATGGAAAATTTCCTGTATACATCTTATTCAAAGCAACACTGGAAATTTGGGTTTGTGGAATGTGTCGGCAGCCCTGAACGCTCTTGGCTTCTTCGCTGCTGGCTTGGTCTGTGGCCCAGAATGATGCAAGTTATGCATAGCTCAGAACTCTCAGATTAGCTGCTGGGGCAGTACTGGGAGTGTGTTCAGGCTCAAGAGCCATTTCTGAGGCTCTGGCCCACTCCCTACTGTGAGGCAGTGGAGGTTACTGTTGTTTGTAAAGACTCGGGCCATTAACTTCTGCAGGAAATCTGCCCTCGTTCCCAGCCTGCAGTATGGCTAGGGCCCTCATTCTGGGCCCCTGTGGGATACTGGGATTATTCCATTTGTAGCACTTGCCATATTGCTCTGAAGACTTTCTCATGGGTTTCTCCTCCAACTAGATGAGGGATACATTGAGAGCCAGGACTCAGCACCGAGCACTGTGTCTGACCTACAGAAATACTCAATAAAGGCAGCCTGGGTGCTGGGTAGGCTGTAAGACTAAGCAGGACTGGCCACAGGGAAGACAATCATCACAACAGCTCCTAATGATAGAGCAGGTACTCAGTGATTCTAAATGCTAGCCTAGGTGATTCCTGATGCCCATTTTACAGATGAGAAAGGTAAATAAGCTGTAGCTAGTTCAGGTCTTGTTCACAGCGTAAATTAGGAAGGCAGAGAACTGAAAGGGGAACTGGAACCCCAGGCTATTCCTTGTGCTCTGAACATACATACCCTGAGTTATATCATGGAAAGAGAGTATTTCCATGATCAAAAGACAATTGGGCAGGAGTTTCAGAGCTAGTGAGGCTGAGAAAGAGTGCAGGCCTTGCTGCAGTTTCCTTTCCAGTGGCACACAGAGGGGTTTGTGTTTTCAGTTTCTGTGCTATTGTTTTGGCCTATGCAGTATTTCATTCTTAGCATTTTGCAATAAATTGATGGTCTCTCCATATTTCTACTTATTTGGCTTTACCATGTCCTGGTGGTGAGATCTTGGACCATTTACATCTGTGTTCTTCTGTTTCCTCTGCTGTGAATGTGGGGATGGAAGATTGTCTTGAGGAGTGACCATTCTAATACTTGTCAAGACCCTAGAATGGTGCTCAGCATGTTCTGAGTGGGCAGCAGATGTTAGATGCTCTGATTTATGATTTTAGCTGTCCCTGTCTCTTCTACTTGCCACTGTCCCCACCTACCTGAGCTTCCCTCTTGTGGCTCCGCTGTCCACAAGTGTGTTGGGTGCTGGAGGCACTGGGTGGAGCGTTTGCTGCATCTGTCAGCCTGGGCTTAGGGGCCACTGGCCTACCTTCACCTGTCAGTCATTCTCTTTGAGGCGCAAACACTTCTGCAGGGGGCTGCCATGGATTGAAGCCCGTCTCTGTGAGTGGCCTGCTTCTCTGCCCTTCACCCACTTCCCATCTATTAAAATCTCTCTCTGTCTCCCTGCCTCTCTCTCTCCCTCCTCTCAAAGGCCCTGAGCTTTTCCCCTCTTCCTCCCTGCTGGCATTATCTCCTCCCAGAGCTTGAGCTTTCGGGAAACAAAAGCCAGGTGTCTTGGCTTTGGACTCTTAAAACAAACCTCCCCTGAGGCAGGGGCACAGAGAGGCCTGGCTTCCTTTGTAGAGCAGAGGGCAAACACTGAGATAAAAACACAAATTAATATATCAGTAAATTATCCTGCTCCACTGACATACTCTCTAATCAGAAAGACAGTGAAAACACAGGAGGATGCCAGCAAAGAATCCAGGGGAGGAAGGAGGAGCCACAAAGCCAGCAGCAGCCCAAAGAGAGCAGCCCCTCGGGAGGCTGCAACGGCTGAACTTTTCCCCTGACATTTTACTGGATGTGCAGGGAACACCAGCTTGCACCACTGTGAGGTGACAGGAGGAGATGGACAAGATCGAGAAATGGAGAATAGAGGAGCCAAATAAGAAAACGAGGCAGGTGCAGAAAGGCAGGGCTAATAACCACATGGGCTAAGATCTCACTCCCTTGGACTCATAATCATCACAATGACCTTAGTGGCTACACTTACTACAGAAGTCACCCCATTTTAAATATAAAGAAAGAGGAAGTACAGGTTAAGTGGACTTTCCCAATTTTCTGCACCTGGTAAAAATGATGGAGTCAGGTTTTCAGCCAGATGGTGATCATGCAGTTAACCACTTTGCTGTTAATACAAGCTCCTTCTTGACAAATCTGTGGTCTGATCACATGGGAGAAGTCAGTGGGTGTATGTAAAGTATAAACAATTATCTGGTAGAACCAGAAGAAATTAATAATATAAAAGATAATGAGCCAGAAGTGGTGGCATGAGGCTGTAGTTTTAGCTACTTGGGAAGCTGAGGCAGGAGGATCTCTTGAGACCAGAGGTGGAGACTCCAGGGATGACGCCACTGCACTCCCGCCTGGGTGACAAAATGAGACCTCATCTCTAGGAAAATAAAAAAAGAGAATGAAGCTCTACTCCCAGGACTTCAAATATGAATGAAGTTTTCAAGTAAAAAAATAAAGTTGTCACATCCTCCACATGGTCAATATGGCTCCACTCAATCCCATGGGATATATCAGGGATTATTGCCATTTTATAGCTGTGGAAACTGAGGTTCAAAAAAAATTGAGTGAGCCGAGTGAATAAGAGGCAGAGTTCAAGATGGAACATAGTTCTATGACTCAAAATCCATGTTGATGGGATGGTGGACAGTCTTTGTCCAAAAATTGGGAAAGTCCACTTAACCTGTACTTCCTGTTTTCTTATCTTTAAAACGGGATGATTTCTGTAGTAAGTGTAGGGGAACGCATAGCCCTATACTCAAGGGTTTCCAGGGATGAAGAAAAAACTAATATCCTTTTGTCCCTGCTGGCAGGTTCACTTAGGAGCAATGCATGTTCAAGGTAAACTAGTGGGGTTGCACAGATGGAAAGAGGAGGGATGGGAAGAGAAGAGGGATTTTCAGGTGGCTTTCAGCTGATACATTCAATTTGTCAAGAGAGGGGAGGTAGTTGGGATTCGTGATATGAAGGAAATGTGCAGGGAGGGAGCAGCAGTAGCAAAAATTGCAAAGCTATGAGCTAGAGAGGAAATGCAGGAAGGATTTCAAAGCAGAGTATAGGCAAAGAATGCCTGGCATACAATCTGGAGAGGAAGAAGATGGGGAAAGGAAGTAGGAAGTGAAAGCTGAGGAAACTGGAAAAGAAAGTGAACATGTGGATGATTTGGAAGCTGTCCTCAAAAAGTAGAAATGTGGCCAGGAATCTGTACAACACAAACTAAAGGGAATCCAATGTTTGGGGCAGAAGAGGAAACACCTGCCTAAGAAGGGTATATGAGAAGTCAGAGCTACGCCCAGACCAGAAGATTCGGGCAGATTGATAGACATCATTATGATGAGAAAAGAACATAGTATCTGTAAGTTTCAGCCAAAATAAAAGAAAACATGTGGAGCGAGAAAAGGAAGAACAACCACAAAACCAATGTTCTTTTTAGAACTTGCTAGAATCACAATAGAAATATTGAAGTTCTTAGACCAGAATCTTCTAAATATATCTGAGGATAGCTCCTCCTATTTTTAATTTTTAATTTTTAAAAACATTTTTTGAGACAGGGTCTTGCTCTGTTACCCAGGCTGGAGTGTAGTGTCATGATCACAGCTCACTGCAGTCTCGACCTTTTGGACCCCAGTGATACTCCCACCTCAGCCCCCTGAGTAGCTGGAAACACAGGCTTGTGCCACCACACCCATCTGTTTTTTTTATTTTTAGTAGAGAGAGGTCTCACTATGTTGCCCAGGCTGGTCTAGCACTTCTGGGCTCAAGCAATCCTCCTGCCTCGGCTTGTCAAAGTGTTGGGATTGCAGGCATGAGCTACCACTCCCAGTCCTCTTTTTTATTTTTAAAAAACCTTCTTTAATATCTTTTGGAACTATAATTCTAGGAAGATAGTTTGTAAAATGTTAAGTTGGTAGCATTAAGGTGGATTTTTGCACCTCTGAATTCCATCTTTCCCAATTGTAGTACTTTTTGTCTTTTGAATAATGGCTAATAACTCTTGTGATTCTTCGTGCTTTCACCATGCCTGCTTATATGTGACCTCTGTTAGGGTATGAGCTGAAAACTCAGGCTTGTTAGAATTTTGCCTAAATAAGTGTCATAGGATTTTGAGCATTGGCTTTAGAGAGTTTTCCATAAGCAAATATATGAACTTGGCACCCTGAAGCTTTTGTAGCTATTTTGACTGCCCGCAAAATTTTTCTTGCTTACTTACTTGGTTCTTAGCTTCCATTCAGAAGGCAGAACTTTCCAGCTAATTGACCTCCAAATAGTTGAAGCGTGATTGTATTATTGCTACGAATAATATTGGCATTGCTTAAAAGCAAGAGAACAAGTCTGCAGATTATACACTGCAGAGGCCCTTTAAAGAAACAGTTAATCCAGAGATTAGGCTGCATATTTTGAGGACTTTTTCAAATTTTTGTCATGCACACACACTCATCTGATGTTTGCAACAGTGTTGAGCTATGATTTGTGAAGTGATAGTGAACCTCAGTATGAGAAATACATGACCACCTACTGGTTAGGTTACAAAGGCAGAATTTCAGCCATGATCAAACAAACAAATGCATTCTTTCTACATATTCATGAGACAAGAGTGCACACTCACTTGTGGAATTTACACTGTTTTCCACAAGTGGATTTGGTGGAGGCATCTGACTGGGGATGTTTCTATGTCTTTCACTGTATGCATCTTCTTATAATAAAATGTAAACAAAGAAATAGCAGTAGGCCTCTTGCCATGGAATTAGATTCTATCAAAAAATAAATTCTTATCACTAATTCCAGTGGTTATACCCAAGATATCTTTTTGGGTATGTTTAAGGCAGGATACTTCAGGGTCCAATTAGTTACATGAAAGGAAAATAAATGCTGACATGAACATGGCCAAAGGAAGGGAAATAATGATGTCCCTTTGGCAACTTTTAGAGTAGTGTGTTTTTTTGTTTTTGTTTTTTTTTGAGACGGAATCTTGCTCTGTAGCCTAGGCTGGAGTGTAGTGGTGCGATCTCAGCTCACTGCAACCTCCGCCTCCTGGGTACCAGTTGAAGCAATTCTCTTGCCTCAGCCCCCCGAGTAGCTGGGATTATAGGAACATGCCACCATACCCAGCTGATTTTTGTATTTTTAGTAGAGATGGGGTTGCACTATGTTGGCCAGGCTGGTCTTGAACTCCTGACCTTGTGATCCACCTGCCTCAGCCTCCCAAAGTGCTGGGATTACAGGCCTGAGCCACCATGCTTAGCCTGAGTAGTTTGTTTCATACTGGGCATTACCTTTATCCCCCCTGCCCCATTTATTATAAAAATTTTACTTTGAAAATGTTATTTCAAAAGAAAATTTTGTTGTGACAAAACATAAACATGAGAGATGAAAGAATTAGACAGTGAACATCCAGGTAGCCATCACCCACTTCCAACAGTGAACACTTTAGTCCTCCTGCTTTCTCACATCTCTTGTCATCTGTTCCTCCCTCTACCCAATCATCCAATCATCTTGATTTTCTGAGGCATTTCAAATGAGTCTCAGGCTTTGATAGCATTATCACTAAACATTTCAGTACGCAGATCATTAACTGGAATTCAATATTTATTTACAAGATTTTTTGAGATAGATACAGTATGATGTACAAACTATGTAAATTTTGGTGGATTTTGGCGAATATACACAACTGTGAAACCCAAATAACTCTCAAGACCCGGAATGTTTCTAGCATCCCAGATTGTTCTCTCATGCCCATCCCACCAATCCCTGCTCCATTTTCCCAAAGGCAACCATTATTCTGATATATATTTTTTTCACCCTAGATTAGTTTTACCCCTTTTAGGATTTCCTGTAGATACAATCATGCAGTGAAAAAAAGGTGTGCAGAGCTTTTTCACTCAGTAAGGTGGTTTGGAGATTCATTATGATGTTTTTTGTCTCTATTGTAGTTTGTTCCTTTTTCTTGTTAAGTAGTATTCCATCGTAGTCATATACCACTGAGCACAATTTTAAGAGAGATAGAATATGCACCAAAGAACGCCAAAGAAGAGTTTCTGGGATAATGAGATGGTGGTGGTTGGGGGGACTTGAGACATTTTACTATAAAAAAGAGAACATTTAGGAAAGGACATGAGAACTACCTTCTACTGCTTGAGGCAAGAATCAACAAACATTCTCTGCAATGGGCTAGATAGTAAATATTTTAGGCTTTATTGGGCCGTGTGCTCTTTTTTCAACTGCTTAATTCCGACCTTATTGTAAAGTAAAAGCAGCCACAGACAATATGTAAATGAAGTGTGATTGTGTTCCAATAAAACTTCATTTACGGACACTGAGATTTAAATTTCATGTGATTTTCATGTGTCACAAAATATTATTCCTCTTTTGATATTTTTTCCAACCATTTGAAAACTTGAAATCCATTCTTAGCTCATGGCCCATATGAAAACAGATGGTGGTCCAGATTTGGCCTACAAGCCACAGTTTGTCAATCTCTGATATAAAAGGACTGTCAAATGGAAGAAGGAATAATTATTCTGTTTAGGACTAGTGGGCAATATGAAGACTAAAGGGGCAGCTTTTGCTCAGAAAACTGAAGATCTTTCTATTAATTAAAGTAGTGTTGAGGCCGGGCGCGGTGGCTCACTCCTGTAATCCCAGCACTTTGGGAGGCCAAGGCAGTTGGATCACTTGAGGTCAGGAGTTCGAGACCAGCCTGACCAACATAAGGGAAACTCTGTCTCTACTAAAAATACAAATTTAGCTGGGCGTGGTGGTGCATGCCTGTAATCCCAACTATTTGGGAGGCTGAGGCAGGAGAATCGCTTGAACCTGGGAGGTGGAGGTTGCAGTGACCCAAGATGGCGCCACTGCACTCCAGCCTGGGCAACAAGAGCGAAACTCCTAAAAAAAAAAAAAAAAGTAGTGGACTCTAATTCCCTACTTTGTCTCCTCCCTCCCTTGCCTCTATTGGTAGCATAGGATTAGCAAGACAGGCTCCAGGGATAGTCTGTTTAGTTCAGTTGTCCAGCTCTTCCCAGTCTAGCTGTGTGACCTCCAGCAAGTTAGCTAACTCTTTTCTGTTTCCATTGATTCATCTATAAAATAAGAGAAATCATAGATCCCACCTCCTAGAGGCATTTTCAAGATTTAGTAAGTTAAGTGTCTACGAAGTCCTAGGAACAGTGCTGATTCACAATCAGTACTCAATATGCTTAGGACAGTGTCTGGCACATAGTCAGTGTGAAATATGTGTTTATTATCATCATTATTATTGTCATTGTTTTTATCATTAGGAAGCCGGATAGACGTGTGAGAATTTTGTGGAAGGAATTGCTACTTTTCATAGTAAGCTGGACTAACAAATGCTTAGTTGCTTTCCTGTTCTAATCATCAGCATTGTCTTCAATTTAATGCCTGATACTCTGACCCTGAGGCTCAACCGTTGTTGAAATCTGAGAAGAAATAACATAACATTCTAGTCATTAATATCAGCATAGCCTACATAATAAGGTAAAAGTACAGTTGGACCTCCATATCCCTGGGTTCCACATCCGCAGCTTCAAACAACCACAGATTTTAAAAAATTGTAAAAAATAATAATAATACAAGAATAAAATGAATACAAATAAAAATACGGTATGACAGCCATTTACATAGCATTCACATTGTATTAAGTATTGTAAGTAACCTAGAGATGATTTAAAGTATACAGGAGGATATGAGTAGGTTATATGCAAATACTATACCATCTTATATAAGGGACTTGAGCATCTGCAGATTTTGGTATTGAAGGGGGTTCTGGAACCAATCTCCTGCAGATACGGAGTGATGGCTGTGTATTTTGTTTCTGCTTGATCTCTCCTTGCTCTGGATCTTGGACCCACCTCTCAGGAGATCTGATTAATTATAAGGCCTTATGTGGATGCTGACTAGTTGTATTGCTACTTGAAGTTTTCCTGCATATGAGAAAGTGAGAGGAGTAGGGATCTTTGCTTTGTAAAGGGAAATGTGTCAAAGCATTAAGCAAGCATTAATTTTTCCTAAGAGCTTTATTCACATATTGGGCGATGCTGGATAACCGGATAGTTGTGCGAGTATTAATGCAAGCAGGTCTGGATGTCCTGTCATGTTGTGGGACCGGTGCTCCAAGCCTGTTATGATTGCTGCTGCCTGTCGAGAACAGGGGAATTCAGGTAGAGCTGACTGTGCCACATTGCCGTTTGCAGCCCCTCATCTCCCAGTTAAAACACTTATACTAGATTGTTGTGTTTACTTGGTCTCTGAAATATATTTTCCCCAGTCTGATTATTTTATCTTCTTTTTCTCTGTTAGCTGGCTGGAATGATGGCCCCTATTTCTAGGTGTGGTAAGCACGATATAAAATCACAAAATGGTACTAGCAGAGGCCTGTGGGATTATTTATGTCAACATTTTCATTTTCCACATGAGGAAACCAAGGCACAGATAAGAGAAACTTTATGCTTCCAGTCCAGTGCTGTTTGTATTATGCCAGATTCATCTTTGACTCTAAGCAGGATCAGATGTGGGGTGTGTTGCAGAAGGTGGCAGGAAGGCCAGAGGGAGGCGAGCCCCACCTTCATGCCTACAATGTAGAGTTTTGGCATTATTTCCAAATAAATATATATAATAACTGGAATAATACTCTCTATTATACTGAACATTCTCAGAAAACATTATAAATATCAAATATTAAAACCTAATTCATTTTTTTTAAAAAATCCTGTTTGGGGATGTCTTTATTATCTCATATATTGGAATCTCAAATAGTGGCATTGGCCTTTCTGTAACTCACAAAAGCCCTGCTGATGAGAAAGTGATACCCTAGTATTTACATGAGCGTTTAAACATTTAGACATCCTCGTGAACAGATGATTCCAGGAAGAATGGCTGGTAGGACACTGATCAACATCAAGGCAGGCCTTGATTGATCCTAGATGATAAGTTAAAAACAAGGCCAACGTGGACATGAGGAAAGAACAATAGAAAGGAAGAAATGCTAGATAGTGAAAAGGGAGAAAAGAAGAAAAGAAGGAGGTAGTGTACCCTGGCAGTTCCCAAGAATTTAACGTGGCAGAGGAAATGCAAAGCTCTCTAATGGGGGTGAGGCTCCTAGTCTTTTGACTGAAACAGAAATGGGGGCTTTTCCCATTAACCCCAACATCACTTAATAAAGCCTGTTCAATAGTCTCATGTGTTTTTTGAAGCATGAAAGGATTTGAGTTGATTCTTACTATTTTCTAGCTTGACTCAAAAGATGGTTTACAGCACCGGAAGTCCCAAGGTTTCACATAAACAATGTCATGAGAGTTATTAATTTTTGAAGTTAAGATTATTGCCTCCTAACTGACTTTCTGAACTTGTCGGATTTAGTAACTACTGCTTTGAAGGCAAATATTTACTTTCCATATTAAAAAAAACATTTTGTATAGTATGTAAAATGACATACTGACATGAACTAAATTCACAACGAAGCTGAATTCCTCTAAAAATGTTATATCTATAAAATTGGAAAACTGTTTCACCCCTTTGTGTTTATACCTATGCTAATGCCTTGCTCATTCATTTTTTAAAAATCAATTTTAAGGAGAATAAAGAATTCTGCTGCAAAAACAAGTTGAAAGTCTAAAACTTGTTTATTGCAGTAGCGGCTCCAAGATTACGTATGTCCATTAGAGGTATTCAGTGCAGGGTCACTGGAGGGTCGGCAAGAGACAACCAATCAGATGTCTGTTTTTCCTTTCAAAGTCCTGTCTGTTTCCTTCACTCTCTTCAAAACACCCTAAGTAGACATATATATCATGAGGTCAAAGCAAAAAAAAAAAAAAAAGAAAGAAAGTGAGAAAGACAAAAAGAAAAAAAAAGAAAGCCTTAGAACAGTGGGAGTTTTATTATCCAGTAGTCATGTATTTTAAATGCCTATCATTATTAAGAGGAAAAACGAAGCCCAGCGTCTGATAAGAAGATGTGATATGAAGTAGAATACTATTCAATTTTGTCTAAATTTAGGCAGGAAAAGGCTACTGAATGCAATCCTTGGTTTCCCACCGTGGAAGATAGAAGACTTCAAAGTTGTAGCAAAAGTATTTGTTTAGAGTGGGGAGGATCAAGACTTTCTGGTATTTACAGTGAAAAAACAACAACAACCCAGCCTATCTTTTAGAAAAGGAATGCATGGTTAAATTGGCTCAGCTTGTCCTTAGCAACCTGAACTCAGAGGCCACATTTTTTCCTCTCTAAGAAGCAAGTGGGAACTTGAAAAGTATGTAGCATGTCGTGAAAAGGGAGCAGTGAACTTTGCCCAGGTCTGCAGCCAACACTGAAATCTGAACCTTCTGTAGTCCCAGGAATGGTGTCCCTCCACCACCACCCCCCATCCTTTCTTTTTATTCCCCGTGCACAGAGCGCCTTAGCAAACTACCTTGGCCTGGAAGCAGCGCAGTTGTGACCTCTAAGAGAAAACCTGTTCTCTAAGTAATTCTGATGCCATTAAGAAGGAAATGATAATGACAACAACAAAAAACCCCCACTAAACCCAACTTTATGATTATGATATTCAACCTTGTGTTTTATAATATGTATGGAGAAAATATAGCAAGAGTTGGTTTTGTTGCATTCATTTTAAAGATACCTTTAGAAGTTTTGGAGGTTCCCCATGTAGATTACCACTGGTTGGAAACAATTTTCTTATCTTGTTGAGGGAAGAACATCGTTAAAAGCCCTGAATGTAGGCAGCTTGCTGTATGAATCTTTTCACAACAGTAAGTTACTTGGTAACTTGAGCTGCACTCGTGCCTGAAATTCTTTCACATAATTGAAGATTAACTTGATTCCCCGGATTGTTGAGGGTGGTTGACAGTGTGGGGCTCGGTGGGTGGAAATAGATTATTCAAATCACAAAGAAGTAGGTGTGCCCTAAGTGACTGTTCCATTACTGATCATGATTGTTTGCCTTCCTAAGTATTCATCAAACTCAGTGCTGCAGGATCCTGTGGGGAGGGAGGAGAGTGCACTGCCAATGTTCAGAACACAGGTGAACCTCAGAGAAACTTAAATATTTTGTAAAGAGACTTATATGTAGTAATAGCTACTCCAGAATCCATTAACGCCCAAACAAGCCGACTCAAGGGTTCTGGCTTTCTCAAGTGGCTAATGTAAACAATATGAAAGTCAATAGTCGGGGACATTCCAAGATAGTATTAGCGCGATTGATTTATTGATGGTTGCACAGTGGGAGGTTATCTTTTGTTAATTGACTCAGTAAATAAGCTTCCAGGCGTCAATGCAACCAGTGGAGGAAAAGGTGAGCCACCTGGATTATTATTTTTTTTCAACCCCCAGCCTGTCTTGGTAAATTTCATACCACTTCCTCTGTCAACCTCAAACACAGTTTAGGCATTTTAATTCTGGCCAAAACTCTGCCTCCATGTTTCATGAGGTGAAGACTCAAGTGTGGTATGTTCCTATCAAACAGTCAAACTATCTATGTATCTTTTGAAAACCATTGCTTCAGGAAGATATAAAACAATAGTAGGAGAGAGAGAGAGGGAACTCACTGACTTGGGTTATTTATTAATACAAATCTAGAAATGGTGGGAAAGATGCATGCATGATCTTGTAACCTCCTAGAAGTTATTGGATCATGGAGAACCATGAGGGTAATACCTTGTTTGCTGTTAACACTTATTTATGCAGCATTTCTCCATAAAGACTACTAGAATTTGGTACCTCTTCCTTCTAGGAGAAAGGGGGAGAGAAAAACAAATGCTTTATAAGGCTGGGCATGGTGGCTCACGCCTATAATCCCAGCACTTTGGGAGGCCGAGGCGGGCAGATCATGAGGTCAAGAGTTCGAGACCAGCCTGACCAAAATGGTGAAACCCCCTCTCTACTAAAAATACAAAAATGAGCTGGACGTGGTGGCCCACACCTGTAATCCCAGCTACCTGGGAGGCTGAGGCAGAAGAATTGCTTGAACTCAGGAGATGGAGGTTGCAGTGAGTGGAGATCATGCCACTGCACTCCACCCTGGGTGACAGAGTGAGACTCTGTCTCAAAAAAAAAAAAAACCTTATAAATTTTGACTGATTCCTAGTACAGCAGTCCCCCTTATCCGCAGTTTTGCTTTTCATGGTTTCAGCTACCTGTGGTGAATCACAGTCTGAAAATATTAAGTAGAAAATTCCAGAAATACACAGTTCTAAGTTTTGAATTTCACACTGTTCTGAGTAGATGAAATCTTCTGCCATCCTGCTGTGTCTCGCCTGGCCAGTGAATTGTCCCCTTTGTCCAGTGGATTCACACTGTATGCCCACCCCTCCCCTTAGTCACTTAGGAGCCATCCCAGTTATCAGATTGATTGTCACAGTGTCACAGTGCTTGTGTTCAAGTAATTCTTATTTTACAAAGAATGGCCTCAAAGTGCAAGAATAGCGATGCTGGCAATTTGGATATGCCAAAGAGAAGCCACAAAGTGCTTCCTCTAAATAAAAAGGTGAAAGTTCTGGATTTAATAAGAAAAAAAAAAAAGTATCCCTTGGTTGCTGAGATCTACAGTAAGAATGAATATAGTATCCATGAAACTGCGAAGAAGAGAAATCTGTGCATAGTATGTACAGGGCTCAGTGCTGTCTTCAGTTTCAGGAATCCACTCAGGGTCTTCCAGGGTATTCCTCAAGCACAAGGGGAGACTGCCGTATTATATCTGCTAAAGTGGGACCTCCTGGATCGATTCCTAACACTTTGAACTTGGCTAGATTTT
Source organism: Aotus nancymaae (assembly GCF_030222135.1). NCBI lineage: Eukaryota > Metazoa > Chordata > Mammalia > Primates > Aotidae > Aotus > Aotus nancymaae. Next base: position 114,732,844 of record NW_026988425.1, read on the forward strand.
TTTTTTTTTTTTGGACTTTTACACTTTCATCAGCAATAGTTTAAAATTTTAAATTTCTCACTTTTTTTTTTCTGTCTTCTAGAACAGTGGTTTCCAACCTTTTGGCACTGGGAATCGGTTTCGTGGAAGAGGATTTTTCCATGGACAGGGTGGAGGGGATGGTTTTGGGATTAAACTGTTCCACCTCAGATTATCAGGCATTAGCTTCTATAAGGAGCACAGAACCTAGATCCCTGGCATGAGCAGTTCGCAATAGGGGTTGGCTTCTATGAGAACCTAATGCCGCTGCTGATCTCGTAGGAAGCATGATCCGACCTCTTGCTGAGGCCTGACTCCTAACAGGCCACAGATGGGTGCTGGTCTGCAGGCCGGGACTGGGGACCCCTGTTCTAGAACATTCAAAAAACATCAACTTCTCCTTTCACGCTGTCTTTCCCTCTTCTTTCCCTAAGGCTTTTCTTTTTTTATATGGGCATTCTTTAAGCTCTGACTTCTCTTTTTCTCTTTCCTCTGCCAAGATTGTCAATGGCATCCAGCTGCTGGCTGCAGGAGAGTGTAGAGTGAGCTTCGTGAAGTAGGAATCAACACGTGCTCCCACTCCAGCTCTGTCTCCACCTTTGGATCATCTCCCATCCTGACTTTTCTATTTCTGTACCTACCCACTGCATCCCATTCTGCCATTGGTTTTGGCCCTGAAACTTGGAGTCCACCTCACTTGCCTACTTTCTTCTCTAAGTTCCCAAGTCCTATAGATTCTGCTTTTAAAATGTATAGTTCATCAACAATGAGCTTTGCCCCCCAACTAGAATAGATTGGACTTCGGATTGGCACAGGGTAAGTATTTAATTAATTTCTGTTGAATGAAGGAATGAGTGAGTGGCTCCTCCTTAAGCCAGGGTCTCTGCTCCAAAAATAATCCTACATATCTTTGCCTACTGCTGTATTCTTCTTCATAGTAATCATCTCTGATCACATTATTTCAGGGCTCAAAAACTGTCAGTAACTAGGTTTCTCCTGAACCCAAGGTCAACTACTCTTTTTTTCAAGCCACCCACAATGTCTTTTTGTTTTATCTCCCGCTAAACTCCTAAATATACTATGCTCAATACAGAATATTGCTTATTTTCCTCTAAATTCTTTACATCTCTCTGTTTTCCTATTTTAACTCATTTCATTTCTTCAACCAAAATGTTTGTTCCATCATTTTTTAAAGCTACATTTCTTTACTTTTTTTTTTTTTTTTTTTCAATTTGAGGCCCGTTTCAAATGCTACCCTGTCCGTGGAGCTATTTTTAGTTCCAAATGCCTCCTTCTCAGCTAAGCTAGATGTGCTCTTCCTCTTGGGGCATTTATTGTATTCAGCCTGTATCATAGATATTTCTATACTTGATTTATTCTTTCCTAATAAAAGACAAATGCTTGGGAGACAGGAGCTAAATCTTACTTCTTTTTTTCTGTACCTGGACTCTCAATGTGTCGTCCATAGTAGGCACACAGAATGCTATTACTGAATTACACTAATTTTTATATTCTCATCCGTGTAAGATTTTTTCTTTCTCCTTTGATTGCATGTTGTTGTTCAGCTGTGTGTGTGTATGTGTGTGTGTGTGTGTGTGTGTGTTTTCCCATTTGCTATGTTCTGCTTAGCACCTTTAGTTTTGAAACACTCATTTATTTATTTATCTTTCCCATTTTGACCTATCAAATAAAATGTATTCTTTCATGTGAATATCCAAAGTGAGGGAGAACACTGTGAAATGTCTTATGAACTGCTGTTCCAAGGTAGTATTTACAAGCAATCCCTCTATCTGGATTTTTTTTAATTTAATTTTTATTTTTATACATTTAGAGGGTACAAGTGCAGGTTTCTTACATGCATACATAGTGCAGAAATCTACATTTACCAATCATTATTTTAAACTGCTCTTCGGAATGCAGGGAGGTCCAGGAGCAGGGCTTCTTTGGTTTGCCATGCTGCCACCCGCTTCAGGTTTGCCCAGCTTTCTGTTCCTTCCCTACTCCTTTAAATGCCTGGGAATTAGTTACACTGAAGTCCCACTCCATACAGAGCTGCCTGCAACTTGAGATGCAAACGCCAACACTGTAGGCCACTTTTTAGAAGCCTGTGGTCATTCGGGAAACAAAGGCACTCCTGTTTCCTCTTCTCAATAACAAGACATCAGATTAATAGAATCTTTAAATTCTTAAACTATGCTCGCCGAATAGTTTGTGTTTGCTTTAACACAAAGGAATACTTTACGAACCCTAAAGGTCACCCAGGAAATAAGAGAGAGTTGGCTTATGAATCGTGTATGCTGGTAGATTTTTGAAGAATGGCATGTGTCCTAGGCAATGTGCGCTGGATTTGGAGCGACTTGGCATGGGAGTACTCTGTGATTTACTCTGGAGAGGCATTTCCTGGGCAAGGAATCCCCTGTATTGAAGGAGCATGCCATTAGGAGAAGAAGAAATGGGGGCGGGGCGGGGTGGGGAAGAGGAAGGCTTCTTGGTTCACATTCTGGTATTCACTTAATGAGTGGAATGTTCTTGCTAATGGGATTTAACCACAATACCTATCCCTAACCTTGTCACTGAAAAGGTAGTCTACATGCCCCTTTTGTTCAATACCGTCTGGCTGGTAACTGTGCAAAAGTCTGTTCTCCCCATTTTCTAAGTGGTAATCCTAGAATTATCTTGGCTCAGAAATAAATGAAGAACTCGTGTACAGGACTCAAATTTCCCTACAGGGGTTGTCACTGAAACAAGGATTAAGTGCCAGTACACAAAACCTCTCAAGCAACGGACAACATGTCAATTGCTAAACATTCTATGGTAGAAGGCCTTTAGTTTCTCTCTTTTATAAAGCTTGAGATCAAGTTTTGGTAAGGAGTAAAAAAGCAAGGCAATTTAGCTCCTCTAAAGGGTTGCTTGTTGGGAAGGACAGAGCTATATTTAGCTCCGTGGCTCTGTCTCCAGGAAGCTAAAGAAACAAGGCAATTAAATGGTGAATTCTGTGTGTGGAGAGGGGGTCCAGGGGGAGGGCGGGTTAGGGAGATGGTAACGTAGGCCTTAAAAAAGAGTCTGTTTAGGAAAAAAAATTTCAAAACAGTTGCAAAATATCATGAAGATACAACAGCCTATTGATGGCCACCTGTTGCACCTCACAAACCTTTATTTTGAAGTGGAGCAGACAGGGCCTGAATATAAGTTAGCTAATCAGGTAGACCCCAGACCCCCTGTATGGTAATAGTGATAATAAACTATCTGTCATTTATTGAGTACCTACTAATACCAAACACAGTGCTTTACTTCTGTTAAGCCATTTAGTGTTGACAACGTGCTCTCAGCAGCAAATAAGAAGAGGGTCTTGCCCAAGATCACATAGCTGCTAAGTGATTGAAACAGATTTGAATTTTGTTCTCTTTCTCTCATCACTTTTAGTTGCTTATACACTATACCTCCTATACTCTCCTCTGCTGCACCGGCATTTTATGATTTTAAATTCTTATATTAGAGCACTCTGACCTTCTAGGAGAAAGGCGTGAAATATATCTCCCTCCCATCATGTCCATACCCGTATACGTGTGTGTGTGTGTGTAACATCTATATCTAAATCTACAATTTAAGTGGAGTGATATCCTTAAAAAAGGAATAATGAAAAACTCTCATTTACATTGTAATTTACATTCAGATTTCCTGGAACTGTAGCTTTACTCTTTTTTTCTTTTGTTAAAAAAAACTCCTTTTATTTATTATAATTCCTGCAGATTTGTCTCTGCTCGTGTCCTAGATATGGGGTTATAGGTGTGGGGCAGACATCAGTGAGATAGACCTGTGTCAGGAAACGAAACAGCAGGTTAGAACTGAGTGTCATGTAACTAGCTCTCAGTGGTCAGTTTTCTCTCATTTTGTATGGTAAATCCAAGGCCTGTTCAATTTTGCATCTTTGAATTTAAACCCTGGGTAAACAGGTAGATGGCAGCCAATGATCCCAAATGGAAATTGTTGACTTATGAAAGGATAAATAATTTGACCGAATCTAAACATAGAATTCTTCTTCTCTGAGTGAAGTTTAAAATCCCAGGGCATTTTAGTGCAACATAATTTTTCCTTTTCACACCTATTCCCTTATTGAAATAGGTGGGAATTAAGAATTGCATCCCTGAGAGGATTGATTGATCAGTGTTCTTTCTGAAAAAAGAAACAGTATATGAATAAGAAGTATATTTCCTTGAATGATATAGTTGTTAGGCTAATACCTTTTATAAAGAAGATATTCAAAAGAAGGAATTCCTTCCTTTCCTCCATACCTGAATGTTTATTTCTAAATTTGATATCTGAATAAACATTCAGGTATGGAGGGCCTAACAAGGCTGTTCTCAAAGTAGACAAAGGAGTACTTACAATCTTATTGAATCTCTTTGGAACTAGTTGGACAAGACCATTGCTCAGGTACCGTAGAGCTCTTCTATTCTTTGAATCAATAGTAGCCCAACGCCCTTTCATTTCTGGGTCCATTAATTTAGGGATGGGATGGAGTGGTCAAGAAAGCAAAATTCAGCTGTTGAGTCCAGAGGTAGCTGTAGATATAAATCAGAATATTTCTCCCTCCCAGATCAAAGAGAGAAGTTCTTATATCTGCTCATGTTTGAAGAAAAGCAGAAAAAATGGTGGTAGATATAAAAATCTAGGCTTGTTACATGACCTGGGAAGCAGATCTTAGGGGGATGATCTTGCTGTCAGTTACCTGAGATTATTTAATTACAAGCAACTCATGATTACCTGTAAAGGGGAGAGATGCAGTGGAAAACTCAAACAGTGGTTGTTGCAAAATCATATAAATTGGCTTGGGAATATCCCATATGACTTTTCCCCCAAGAAATTTGCCTTCCTAATTATGTTTTGCTTAGCCCAATATTAAAAATTAGTTTGTTTCCCCAGAGTAGCTCTGAAGTTAAACTGTGGAGGGAGTTGGTTCAAGAGCATGCCAATTGGAATACAGAGGATGAAACATTTTCTGGCACTAATGTGGCAAAAAATCCCAAAGTTATTTTAATCTTAAAGAAAAACATAATCTTGAGCACCTTACCAGCTTTCACATATTATCTGAACTGCCATAAACATTTGTAATGATTACATAAATGAGATTATTTTTATTTAGATATGTGTGTTTTTACCTTGAAAATGTGTGTTCTCCCTCTCATCCTTCTTGGCAGCTAAAGCAAATAATAAACCAAATTTCACAGACTAAAGCATAGTGCTCTGCACACAAAATTGCATCAGAAATATTTGTTGAATAAATAAATTCTCCTGCTTGGGAAAGGTCTTATTGTGTAGCATTGAAGATAGATTAGGCTAGATTTCGAAAGTTAGACCTAGAGGCGGCTGAAAAATCTTGGATCCCTGGGCTACAACGTTGTTGTCATGGGGGGTTCTTGATGGAATTCTCTTCTTTCTTCCCTCCCTTCCTCCCCACCTCCTTCCCTTCCTTCCTTTCTTCTCTCCTTTCTTCTTTCCTTTCTTCCCTCCTTCCTTCTTTCCTTCCTTCTCTCCCTCCCTTCTCCTTCCTTCCTCCCTCCCATCCTTTTCCTTCCTTCCTCCCTCCTTCCCTCCCTCCCTCCTTCCTTCCTCCCTCCTTCCTTTCCTCCTTCCTTTCTTCTTTCCTTTATTCCCTCCTTCCCTCCCTCTTTCTTCTCTCATTCCCTTTTTTCTTCCTCCCTCCCTTTCTCCCCTCCTCCCTCCCTTTCTCCCTTCCTCCCTCCCTTCCTTCTTTCCTTCTTTCCTTCTTCTGAATTTAAATGATTTCATAGTCTAATATTCCTAGACCATATACAAACTTGAAAGTAGGTATATATTCCTGAAATTTATGGCTCTTAAACAATTGCAAATCCAGTACAAATTTACGGATTGAATTCAAACAAAATGACAAACTCAACATTCAAATTAACAACACTGACTTAACGTGATGGATGATGGTTTGCTAACATTAAATTGCCACTCACAGCATTAATGTTGTTTCAACTGGTATGCTGACGATGTTTTGATTTTAGTATGCCTATATTTCCTTGTGATGTATAAGACAGGTTCTTTAACAGTTTTCTTTATTTAAACTGCTGCAAAGCTTTGGTCCACACAGCATGCTGGATCATCATTTGACCTTCACTTGGCATGAATCCATAATTTACTTGCTGGGAGAGGGGTCCAGGTTTTGTGAGGCCTGAAGAGTATACAATTTTTAGGGCTTTTAAATATATATATATATGAAACAAAATTGCTAGGGTCCCTCCCAAGACATTGGAAGGAATCTGCATAAGAGTTGAAGCTCAAGCTTTATTAGCTTCATACTAAATCCATCTGTGTTCACGTATCAAGCCCTTCTCTATTTTTTTCTTGTTGCTAATAAAGAAAGACCTGGTAACAATGAGGAGTGGCATTTTAAAAATAATTTTGGGAAGATCAATCTTAAATTACACATTAATGTGTTTAAGGATTATTCTCAACCTAAAAACAGAAAATTAAATATTGTCATTGATGACACAGAGTGATTGAGAAATATCTTTTTGTTACATTCTTTCCCTTGATAAATTCCAAGGAGGAATTGCTGGGACCAAGTTTTAGAGCTCTCACCACACTTTTCTTGGTTGGATTTACAGAGGTCAAAGTTTGTAGTGCAACTAGAGAGGTTAGCAGTTCACTCTTCCCAGCCTGCCTGACTTCTCATAGCTTAATCTTCGGGCACAGTTGCTGTGAGTACACAGTCCCTGGGACTCATATCTTGCCCTGCTGCTGGCCCGAGGACAAGATTGGGAGGAGCTGTGGGCAGGTAAGGCCAAAGGGAACCTCATGCCAACATTTCTCTGGAGGGCAGAGGGACAAACAGAATCCAGAGGTCAGGATCTACCTCGGGGACAATGTCTCAGAGTCCAATGGTTGCAATGAGATGTGTTATGAGTCAGAGCCAGGGAGGGAAACAGCAGACACAGATGAGGTTGAAAGGTCAGCCAGGCAATGGAAGCCAGGGGTCAGGAAGAATTCCGAGCTATGATACCAGTTGGAACACATGGTGGGGTGAGGGGCAGGTATTCATATCAAAATCAAGCAAGTTTTATTTTTCGGGACCCAAGATCTTCCTGCCTTCCTTTCCTGGTAGGTCTCATATCTATGGGATTCTTCCTGAGCTCATAGACACTAGATCTGAAACCATGCATAAGGACAGGAAATGGGGTGGCTCATCCTTACTGAGGAGATTCTGAAGTTATTTTTACCAGAGTTGATTGGAGAATAAAATATGATAGTCAAGATCAGACCTCTCCTCGCAGGCTCTTTTTCTTCTAAGACATGAGAATCTTCAGAGAAGTCCTCATAGAAGAGAACCCCCATGCTGCAGGTACCCAGGATATACATTCTGATTTGAGCTGAGTTCTAAGAAAATCTTTATTTTGGGACATTTGAGGCTTGTCATCAAAGAACTCTAACTTTCTATCTCCCTACCTTACGGGTTACTATGAAGTTCAAGTTATATTGTGTGTGTGTGTGTGTGTGTGTGTGTAGTCTTTCTTCTATATATTTTCTATTTTCTATATATATTTATATTTTCTATATAATGTATTATAGATATATGTATTCTGTTTTCTCTCTATATATATGTGAGAAAGTGTTTTGTAAATGGTGAGGTACCACCGTATATTGTTATAATCCCATTTCTGTCCAGTGGAGATGCTGATTTTTATCTTGCTTGATAATTATTTTCAGGTTAGATTATATCACCTGATAAATACTTTTTATTTTTCTTCTGTTTCCTTTTTTTCTTTTGTTTCTCTAGTTTTCTGGTGAAAAATTATTCCATTGGAAATTTTATAACGGAGCAAATGTTTTCAGCGAAGGAAGGGATTCTCAGATTTAAAAGAAACTTTCCCTAAAACTCAGAGCAGCTAGAGCTCCTAGGAAACCCCTTTATCTAATCAATCTAGTCTTCACTATAACAAGCTCAACCGATGCTTGGGTAGAATATAAATTCCAAGTCACAGGAGGTCTTATCAGTTATAATACTGAGAAAGAATTAGCCACTCTGTTTTGGTAAGATGATAGCTGTGGGCTAATTCATTTTTCTTGAAATATTTGGGGGATTTGAAAGCTTAAGAAGTAAACAGGTTGTTTTGTTCAGGGAACCTTCTCTGAAAGAGTGACCGGGGTTCATCTGATGACATTAGCTTTGCCAGTAATTTCAGTGATGTCAAGGGCACACGGGAGATTAAAGAGGGATTAAGACCTGCTTGCACAGTCAAAGCATCACAGTAAATTGACTTGACTTGGCAGGCTGCACTTCAGGTTGGCACCTTTTCACCACCTAATCATATACAATCCAGGTTTGTGGTGTTAGCTAGGCTACTTTCACAGAGGCCAAGAAATGCTAAGCAGGCAAGGTGGGAGGTGAAATTTGCCGGGAAGGGGTGGATGGACTTCAGGAGAATGCTCAAGGCCAGTCTGCCACATGAGCCGCCGAGGAGGATTAAAACATTAAGGAAAATGTTTTTTGTTTTTTTCCTCAGAATCTTTCAAAAATGAATTTCATTTTCTACCTACCCTCCTTCCAGCCACTCCCAAGTTTTCCAGATATGCGTTCCTCCTAAAACCTTTTTAATCCCTCAGGTTATTATCAACTCTTGCTGCAAAAGGAGTCAGGTTTGCCCAGGAACTTCACTGAATAAAGATGAGTTTATATTTTAAAAAGGAAACAGCTGGATGGCAAAAGCCAGGGAGGGAAGCAGCTCTTGTTTCATTAGCGAAGGGAAACTCGAGGGCCCGGAGAGAACAACTGGGCTGGCAGCCACGGCGGGGAGAAGAAAAGGAAACACACGATCATAAAGAACTAATCACGAAAAATGGAAAGTGAGAAAGAGCCAAGAACAACAAGCAATAAATAGATTTGGAAGGGGGAAAAGATGAAGAGGAATGCAAAGCTATGCTCAGGAAGGAAGCAACAGGAGCATGTGCGTTTCTTTTGAAAAAAATTAATAATTTTGAACATCATGAAAATATCTTGAGGAAAATGTTTTAAGATAACTTTTCAGACCCAGGTTTTATTTCTATGTGTTATTTCAGAGTCTACTTCAGGGCATGAAAAAAAAAAAATCAAATGGAACTAGGGGGAGAAACTTAACATACAATGTGCCTGAGTGGTTGGTTTCCCTCTGCTTTTCAATTTTTTAAAAATAATTTCTGCCTGATGTTGGGGAATAGAAACAATTAGTTTGGCTATGTAGGGCCACTGATAAATCAGGGGATTCTAAGATTAACTTGTACAATTCTAGCCATAATTAGAAATACCAAATATATTTTTACCTGTGCAGTGATCCCATAACGTTCATTTGTTTGTCATGAGGGGGTGATAATTCAGGACTCACACATGTATCTCTAAATATTTTCAGATGAAATTAGCATGGATTTAAGGAGGAGCTAAGAGGAAAACCACATCCTAATCTGTCCTTCATCTTGAAGGACTATTGGTCATGCTTGTGTATTTTATCACATTGAATCTGTTCATCCAAACATGGCCAATAGTCCAGGCAATCCTAGACAGAAGCTATATATACATATATACCTATGATCTAGGTATATATATCTTATATATATAAGATATATATATTTATAAACTGTTTGAAGTTTCACATCAGTTACAGACAATACTTTATCAATGAAATGTTGCTGGTCTTTTATTTGGGGGATGGCTTATTAGCATTTTTAGAGTTAGTTTTTAATAGCAGCATTTATTTAAGAAGGAAGAAGAAATGTTTGGTGGTACCTTCTGGAATGTACATTAATCTTGTTAATGACACTACAGTTCATGGTTGGCAAAACAGGACTTTTGAATCAACCTGTATTGTGTGTGTGAGTGTGTATGTGCTTGAGAAAGAAGTCCAAGGCACTAAAGATACATGAGAAGTGCATGAAGACAGGATGCAGGATTTCCTATGATTTTATGTTGTTCTTAATTAGGCAGCATATTGGCAGCAAATGCTAACATGTGTTAGGATGTTTAGCTGAAGCCAAATAAATGTTTTCTATTACAACTCTGAATTCCATGCCTGGTCGGAACCCGTGCTGTTCTGCTCATGGCTTACAAAATCCTGTTAGAAGTCATCTCAAGGGCCAATTTTCTGTTGGCTCACAGAGCAAAACTACTTTCACCATGTTTTCCTGAAGGGTCATCTACAACTCCAGGTGAAAGTCAAAGATTAGAAGAGGATGACCTCTGATCCTGGAACTGCATTGCTTGGTGGTCAGGAGGGGTTCTTAGTAAGCAAACTGGGTTTAATTCCAGAGTCAGAAGTGGGTGTCAACAAGCCAAAGCAGCATCCTTTCAGCTCTGCTACTTTTTGTCTTGGTGGAGGAATAGCCAAGAGAAGAAGATGGAGAGTGGCCAAAAAAAAAAAAAAAAAGTGTTCTCTAATGTAGCTAGGTAAAGTAGCTACATTAGAGAACATTTGCTTGAGTACATAAGGAACCACGTATAAATATGCTCTTTATTGATTGATTGATTGACTGATTGGAGACAGGGTCCTTCTCTGTCACCCAGGCTGGAGTGCAGTGGCAGGATCTCGACTCACTGCAACCTTCATCTCCCAGGTTCAGATGATCCTCTAACCCCAGCTTCCTGAATAACTGGGACTGCAGGCACACATTACCATGCCCGGCTAAGTTTTTTATTTTTTGGGAAGACAGGGTTTTGCCATGTTGCCCAGAATAGTTTCGAGCTTCTGAGTTCAAATGATCTTTCTGCCTTGGCTGTCTAACATGCTGGGATTATAGGTGGGAGCCACGAGGCCTGGCCATTTTTTTCTATCTGTGTCTTTTTCACTGCTGTGTCTGAGAAATTTTACATGCTCTCATATATGTACCTGAAATGATGCAGAAATTCCCCAGGACCAGCCACTTGGTGCTTTCATTTATTAATATCAATAAATCCACGAAGCCAGGTTGTAAGGCAATCTTAGGTATGCACTATGTGAAGACTGCATTGCCTGGAGCTCTTCAGCAGTTTTCCACTGCAGGGCCTTCACACAAGCTCGTCCCTCTTTCTGGAACATCCCCTCTCCACATTTTGCACCACCTATCCCCTCACCTGGTTCAGATCTCTTCCCAAATGTCCCCTCTCCCCCAGCTTTCCCTGATCCCTTCCTCATTCTTTCCTCTGTATTTACTTATTTTTGTTCATTGTTTCTCCCCTCCTCTAGAGTGTCCATTTCAGGAAGGAAGGGAATTTATTTTGTTTTTGCTGCTGCGCCTCAATGCCTAGGACAGTTGAGGAATGGAGAAGGTGCACAACTAATAATCTATTCATTGAATTAACAGGTCCAGTGTGTTTTTGCTATTTGTTACAGATGTATGTGTAACATTTTCAAAGCCTTGGAAGTTACTAAATTACTTTCCTGCATTTTATATGCAAGACTCCTGTTATTCCTAATAAGAGTCAGCTGTATATCTAGACTGTGTTTTCAAAAAAATAATAAATTACATTTCCCTTTGCCTTGTAAACAATCCCACGTGGTATATAGGCCCAAAAAATAAAATTAACAAAAAAGAGAGAATGTACCAAACCACATTTAGTTAGTGAAAGGGGATGTTTTCCCATGTTCTTAAATGAAGATCTTTTAACCAGTATATCCAGTCTCTCATAAACCATGAAATGAAGTGACTGGCTATCAGAACTAATTTTGAGAAGAAAACCTGTCATCTTTAAAGCAGTAAAATCTTCATAAAACTGTGTAAACTAATTACTAGTTTAAGTAAAATTGCTGAAATATATCAGGACCTTCACATGTCTCCAGGGCAGACATAATACAGTAATTCTCTAATAGTCACTCTGGGAAGATACTGTAATGGGCGGGATGAAGTCATTGTAATATTCTCATTTAGTTTTGGTCCTGAGACTTATAAAAAGAGAACTGGTGGCAGATTGCATGTACGGAAGATATGCCCATTCATTTCACATGATACTAGCTGGCCTTTGCAGGCTGTGGATCACGAGCTCAGGGGAATCCAGTGGAGATGGGCATACCCATTTATTCTGCAGAGAAGATGGATATATGCCTTTAAATCCATTTGAATGTTTCTCATCCCTCCCCATCAAAGGGAGTGGAAAATATTTTGTGTACAGTATTTTTTGCTTTAGGTTATTTAGATGCCCTCATGCATATTAGGTTTTTGCATATGAGTAACAAAGAACTAAAAACAAGAGCAAGGCCTACCAGAAGCTTCAACAGAAGATGGCCCATGGAAGACCTCATGTTCTTTTGAATTAGTAAAAAGCTCTATAGTTTAAGCAGGTGTCTTGGTAATCCAGAATAAGTCACAAGGATTGGGTAAACTCAATGGAATATTAAAGGTTTATTTTATTAGGTAATTTTATATACATTTAGGCCATGTGCGGTGGCTCATGCCTGTAATCCCAGCATTTTGGGAGGCCAAGGTGAGTGGATCACTTGAGGTTAGGAGTTTAAGACCAGCCTGGCCAACATGGTGAAACCCCATCTCTGCTAAAACTACAACATTTAGCTGGGCATGATGGCATGTGCCTGTAGTCCCAGCTACTTGGGAGGCTAAGGTAGGAGAATTGCTTGAACCTGGTAGGTGGAGGTTGCAGTGAGCCAAGAGCACACCACCACCATCCATCCTGGGCGACTGAGCAAGATGCCATCCCCAAACATATTTGTTTTCTCAAATCCCAGGCTAATCTTGTACTCAATATGGAAGATAATCATGACTCTTCACTCTGGATTACAACTGTCTACATATGTCTTTCTTATGAGATTATGCACCTTGAAGATAAGAACTTCACATTATTCGCTTCATTCTCCAGTGTCCAGTTTGTGGAATGAATGAATAACCTTTAACAGAAATCTGACTGTTATTCCCTTCACTATTAACTTTTCCTAGAGTTATGAATTCCAGCTAGAAATGTGTTCAGAAAACCACTTGTCTTTAGAAATGTCATTTCACAAGACACACAAGTTGATTTCCTCATACTCTATTATGCTGATTTCTACCCTGGCTCAAGGCTGTGATTCATAAAGAAGAGTGGTAGGAACTAGACTTCTTAAAAGTGGTGAGTATCAGGCCACAATCTGAGAGGATAGTGTATGAGGAGTAAAGTTGAGAAGACAGGTTCACGTTTACCCAAATGGCTTGCCCATTAAAAGCTGTACACCCTCCCTGACTCCAATTAACTCAGAGGGAAATCTTTGTGCTGGTTCGGTTCTTTCCAATGCATCTGAGCCTACCATTGCTGGCTGGCCCCTGTGTCCCTTTGGAATTGATAATGAGGTTCAAGAGAGAGGAATAAACCTCACTAAGCATGTCACCTCTATTTAGCACCTTTTCCAGGATGGCAGCCACTATTGTTTTATTATGTCTCTGATCAGCTGTCACTATTCATAAAGTAATCACTGCCATTAACACATCATGCCTCAAGCCATCTGCTGCAGCACAGCACACACAGAGCTGTTGGTTACAAGCAAAGCAGGTGTCACCTAAAAATGACAGTACCACAGTAAAGGTGGGAGGTCATGATGGTGAAGAGAATATGTCATGTCATATAACTCTATTTTTGATATATTATAGTGCAATGAGCAATAGTATTTCTTGCTTAATTTGCAGAAGGCTAAACTTAAAACATTCTCATTTGAGTTGCTTTATTTTCAATATTGGTAAGTTATGGAGACATAAAATGTCATTGAAGTTTTTGAAACAATAGCATCTAAATTGTGAATGGTCTATTGCATTAAATTTGCAGTCAAGTTTAAAGCATTTTTGAAGAGATCTGATCCATCAGACCTTTATTCAACAAGTATTTATTGAGCACATACTAAGTGACACTGACATGTGACTGGCCCACTCAAAATATACAGTTGCTACTTAAAAACAAAAATCACTGGTGGCTACGGCCTGTAATCCTAGCACTTTGGGAGGCCAAGGTGGGTGGATCAAGAGGTCAGGAGTTTTAGACCGCATATAAGACAGTGGTCTTGAGGCAGGCAGATCGCCTGATATTAGGAGTTGGAGAGCAGCCTGGCCAACGTGGTGAAATCCTATCTGTACTAAAAATACAGAAAAATCAGCTGGGTGTGGTGGTGGCTGCCTGTAATCTCAGCTACTCAGGAGGCAGAAGAATTGCTTGAACCTGGGAGGTAGAGGTTGCAGTGAGCAGAGATCACACCACTACACTCTAGCATGGGTGACAAGAGCCAGACTCTGTCTCAAAAAAAAAAAAAAGTGGTCCCATTAGATTATAATACCATATTTTTACTGTACCTTATCTATGTTTAGATACACAAATACCATAGTGTGACCATTGCCTACAGGATTCAGTACAGTAATATTTGTACAGATTTATATACAAATCTGCACAAATTTGTACAAATATTAGGCTTTACAGATTTGTAGCCTAGATGAAGTAAGCTACACCATGTAGCTTAGGTGTATAGCAGGCTATGCCATCTAGGTTTGTGTAACTACACTTTTTGATTCACACAGTGGCAACAAAATCACATAACAATGCATGTCTCAGAATGTTTCCCAATCATTAAGTGACTCACGATTGCACTTACTCTCTCTGGTCTATACAATAAAGACCACCGGAAGACTTACTCCAAAGGGTTGTTGGGGTGATAATATAATACAATGCTTATAATTAATACTATAAAATAATATAATACAAAGTATTTATGATATTTATAAATATAGACTAAAATATAAAAGTTTCACTCATCATAATGCTGTTTTTTCTTCTTTTGAGATGGAGTCTTCTCTGTCACCCTGGCTGGAGTGTAGTGGCTTGATCTCGGCTCACTGCAACCTCTACCTCCTGGGCTCAGGTGATTCTCCTGCCTCAGCCTCTCTAGTAGCTGGGATTACAGGCGCCTGCCACCACGCCCAGCTAATTTTTGTATTTTTAGTAGAGTAGAGGTTTCACCTTATTAGCCAGGCTGTTCTCAAACTCCTGACCTCAAGTGATTCACCTGTCTCAGCTTTCCAAAGTGCTGGAATTACAGGTGTGAGCCACTATGCCTAGCCTACTTATTATAATACTTCTGAGAATTATAAAACACTTATATGTCTAGCACATGATAAATCCTCAATAAATATAATGTACTACTATGACAGATTAAGAGAAAAAGCCACTGAAATAAGGCTGCAATACTTGCATTTAGGAAATACTGTAGGAATAGGACAGAAAGCTTGGCTAACTGAATTGAGAAATACATTAAACAAAATGTCTTAAGAGTAGGTGCCATTTGAATTGGCTAGAGAAAGAGAGAGAGAATAGCTTGTTAGGGGAAGAAGTATCAAGAGCAAAGTTTTGGACTATGAAGGGGAACCAACTGCTTTCTTCCTTCATTCCTCCCACTGAAGAGTTTTTCTCAGTTTGCCTTATGCACTTTGGGGGTCCTAGGCAGGTGGATCACAAAGTCAGGAGTTCAAGACCAGCCAGGCCAAAATGGTGAAACCCTGTCTCTACTAAAAATACAAAAATTAGCCGAGCTTGGTGGTGGGTGCCTGTAATCCCAGCTACCAGGAAGGCTGAGGCAGGAGAATCGCTTGAACCTGGGAGGCGGACGTTGCAGTGAGCAGAGATCACACCACTGCACTCCAGCCTGGGCAACAGAGTGAGACTCTGGCTCAAAAAAATAAAACTAATTTTATGGGTTCTTCAGACAATATTTTTGTGTTTACTTGAGCATAAGATCTGTCATTTAGAGTCTCTTTATGGAGACCCACACATTTTAAAAGACTCTCATAAACACCATTGTTTATTAATTAGTATTAGTATGGTTGATAATTTTACACCTTAGGCTTATGATGATTTTACGGTTTTGCTCATCCAAAATCAACTTTTCCCACCTCCCTTACTATTAACTCATTCCTTGTATTTATTATTCAGTTTTCTATTTCTACACTTGATCTTAGCCAAAAGTAATCAGTTTTCTATTTCTTTGGACTGAGTGGGAATGAGAAATAGAGTGGGAGAGAAAGCATGCAATAGAAAATATTGTACAAAACTGCTGGCTATTTTATATAAAAAATGAAATTTGAGGTCTCAGGGTGCAAAATTAATATGGAAGAATTTCATCACTTCGTTAGAAGATGCAGTCAGAGTCCATCCACTGTGCTATCAGAGACTTTGTGGATATCTGTCAGTTTCATTTGTCATTCAGGAGGAATACCTGGATTTTCTCTGAGGAGTCATCCCTGCTTGGTCTCAGACTACGTGGTTTATGTGGTGCTTTGCCAAGTCTACCTCCTATCCCCTCCAGTCTTAGGGAGGGGGAAATAGCTCAAGCTTAGCCACTCAGGTTTTCTCTTCTGGGAAGCTGAACTCTGAGTGATGAGACACAAAAGTAGCAATATACTTGGAACCGATTCTTCCTGGGAGCAGAACCTTGAAGAGGCTGTTTATTCACTCCTGCTACCTGGAGTCCTGAA
This sequence comes from Aotus nancymaae, assembly GCF_030222135.1. NCBI lineage: Eukaryota > Metazoa > Chordata > Mammalia > Primates > Aotidae > Aotus > Aotus nancymaae. The sequence goes on from NW_026988425.1 coordinate 114,749,326, forward strand.
GCTATTTAGTTCCCATCTTTGTTCCCTCATGATCTGAGTGTCCAGCTTTTGTTTCTTTGAGCCACTCCATATCCTTCCAATAATTTTCATCTTTTCTTTTGCTTCATTTAGTCAGAGTTTAACTGATAGACTAACTGAGAGAATGAAAATGTGAACACAGAAAAAATATCACTAGATGACTGAGTTCAGATTACTAGACAGCATTTTCTCACTGGACATGTATTTTGAAAGCACATACCAGCACCAGGCACTGCTCTAGGCACTGAGTCAGTGACAAACAAAACAAAATACTGAGAACAACAGATGTGGCTGGGCACCGTGGCTCATGCCTGCAATCCCAGCTGTTGGGAGATTGCTTGAGCCCAGGAGTTTGAGAACAATAGACGTTCTAACAGATATTTGTTATTGGGCTTTCAGGAACTAAATGAATGGGCTCATGACATTTGTTCAATCTTAAGATAATTTTTATATGACCCTCTGTGAGAGGTTCTAATAAATTTTTTTTTTTACAAAAAGAATAAGAATATTAGCAACAATCTGGGTAAATATTTCAAAAAAGAGTTCTTCCTGTGGAAAAGCAAGCCAAGTGTTGATTTAAAATTCTCAATGATCAAAGTGTTAAAGTGATATGTTTTGAATAGAGCCATCTATAAAACATATCCGTATAAACAACAAAACTTGTAAATGTGTAATGGGCAAAAGTAATAAAACTATTGAAATAATGCATTTTCCTCATACCAACTCTATCCATTAATTTTTTACAGTTTTCTACCATGTAACATTACCCTTCATAAAAATGATATTTTAAAATGAGATGGGGTTGGTAAAAGAAACAATGGGTAATAACAGAAGGGGGATTGTAAAGCTGTGCTCTGCTGGACGAGGGAGAGGGGAAAATACAATTCATCTGGGCTTCCTCTGAGCCACAGGCCATGGTCTGTAGCCTTTAAAGGGTGAGCAATGCTCAGAGCCAAGGATTTTTATATCCTTATTTTGATTATTTGTTTCTTTTCTCTAAAGAATCAAGCACAATCTATTTAAAATAATGAAATTCACTTCAAAAAAATACTTTATAAGCAACGTTGTGAATCTCTCATGTATTAAACGTTTAAAAATTCTTCATGCATTGTTGTATGGGTTGTATAGAATCTAAATGTAATATGATAGCGACAACTTGGTGCAGTTAAGGAACATAGATTTTGATTCAGATGGATCTGAGTTCTAATCCTGACTCTGCTATATATAAGCTATTTGACCTCTATGTAACTATATTTATTTACCTGCAAAGTGGAGATTATAACTCCTAGCAAGTAGTGGGTACTCAAGTTTAGATGATTTTCTTCCACTGCCTTCATCCTTTATTCTGATAATACTTCAAATTAGGAAAGAATAGCTTATTTGCAACTACAGGCCATTGCAGTATTATTGTTATTTATTATTATTATTTTTTGAGACAGAGTCCTGCTCTGTTGCCAGGCCGGAGTGTAGTGACACAATCTTGGCTCACTGCAACCTCCAACTCCCTGTTCAGGCGATTATTCTGCCTCAGCCTCCCAAGTAGCTGGGATTACAGGCACATGCCACCATGCCCAGCTAATTTTTGTATTTTTAGTAGAGTCAGGGTTTTACCATGTTGGCCAGGATGGTCTCAGTCTCCTGACCTTGTGATCCGCCTGCCTCGGCCTCCCAAAGTGCTGGGATTACAGGCGTGAACCACCACATTACAGTATTATTGAGTCCCATTTAAAATGCTTGATATCCTTTGATATTATATGTCAACAAAGTAAAAATGTACATTCTTGCAATTCCTAAAAATAAAATAAAATAAATAAAAGGTTGAAATTCTTACACTTATATTAGAACAAGAATCCATACTGTAGCATTTTGGAAAATGGAATTATCTGAGATTTAAATGCTTTATTTCTCTGTTTATTCAACACACCCTGAGCACGTATTAGACTCTGGGCCCCCTGATAGGCATTTAGAATACAAAGATAAATAAAACATGATTCTGAACTTCAAAGAGTTACTTCACCCTCTTCCATAATGGGTGAAGATCATGTGCAGACAATGAAAAGCAGAAATGTAGGATGGAGTGCCTCATGGGAACACTGGGGAGAGTTACCTCATTGGTGAGTGTGGAGTGTCAGGGGACAAGGGAAGTCTTCTAGCAGAGGTGGTGGTGATGGTATCTATTTCAAACCTTAGGGAATGAGTTGAAGTTATCTAGGTGGACTAGGTGGAGGAGACTAGAGTAAGAAGGCATTCCAGGCACTGGGGCAGGAAAATCATATGGAGATGAACCCACATGGTGTGTATATGTGTGTGGAGTGTGTGTGTGGGGTGGGGGTGGGTGGGTAAGGATGTACCAGGAATCAGTGCTATGGTGCACAGAGCTAGAGGTAGCGAGTAATGAGAGTGACGCTATTGGAGAGGCAGGCAGGGGCCAGATCATGGGTGTTTTCTTTCCCAGGCCAAGTTGCTCAAGCTTTGTGCAGAAGGACAAATGATGGCTTGGGCACAGCTGAAATACCTCTGCTCAAACCTGTGTGAAGAATAACAATTAGGGTAGTAAAGCCCATTAGGAAATGGGTGATGTGGTCTGTGTGGTCCAGGGCCAGGCTGTAAGGACTTGATGAAGGCCAGGTTCACTGGGACGCAGAACAGTAGGAGGGCTGGGTGGTTGGTGAGCCCAGGGACAGAAGGAAGAGAGAGAATCCAGGCTGACTTTCAGCTCTGGAGTATGGTACCTGAGGTGATACCACCATCCAAGACAGGGAATACATGGATATGAATGAAGGTTATGATCCAAGTTCGGGCATTCAGTGAAATCAAACTGTGGGTGTCTTAAAACTGGGCTGACTGTGGTTTTGCTGCTGTTGTTGTTTTTCTTTCTTTTTTTGAGACAGAGTGTCACTCTGTCACCAGGCTGGAGGTCAATAGTGCAATCTCGGCTCACTGCAACCTCTGCCTCCTGGGTTCAAGCGATTCTCCTGCCTCAGCCTCCCGAGTAGCTGGGAATACAGGTGCACACCACCACACCCAGCTAATTTTTGTATTTTAAGTAGAGATGGAGTTTCACTATGTTGACCAGGATGGTCTCAATCTCTTGACATCCCAAAGTGCTAGGATTACAGGTGTGAGCCACCGAGCCTGGCCAACTGTCGGTTTTGGAATACCTTGGTGAAATTTTGTTATAGGGAGCTGCATTGACCACTTCTCCTGGTGCATGCAGAAAGCCTACCATGGAGTGAGCATGGAGGGGGTAAGACATAAATAAGCTTTCACTCTGCTCCTTAGTAGCTCCAGAATCAGATTTCCTGTCCCTCGTTGAGAGAATAAGTTGGTTTGACGAATAATCTCTAAACAATTATTCTTATTTTATTAAATAAAACCATGTAATGTGATTCTTGTTCCTCATTTTTTGGTTAACAGTAAACACCCCCACCCCTGAAACACTGTGCAAAAGTTTCTCTCTCCCAAATTTATGAGACATTTGATATTTGATGTCAAAATAGGAGTTTTCTTAATTCTTAAGAATATTCTTAGCTCCTTCTTGTCAGGAATTGCTTGCAACTCTTAGAGGATGTGAATCACCCCCAAAGCATTTATTTTCCAACTTTCAAATGCATTTTTGGAAACAAATATCAGCTGTTAATCAGAGCTTTCCTAGGTGCAGAAGAAACTCTCTTCCACAAGACTTTACCTCCCTTCCTTACTCAGTAAACTGCCTAATACAAACAGGAGGCCACTTCTGGAGCAGTAACGTCTGACATTAAAGAATGCATTCTAGGCCGGGCGCGGTGGCTCACACCTGTAATCCCAGCACTTTGGGAGGCCAAGGCGGTGGATCATGAGGTCAAGAGATTGAGACCATCCTGGTCAACATGGTGAAACCCTGTCTCTACTAAAAATACAAAAATTAGCCGGGCATGTGCCTGGGGTTCCCGCTACTTGGGAGGCTGAGGTGGAAAAATCGTTGTATCCAGGAGGCGGAGGTAGCAGTGAGCGGAGACTGTGCAACTGCACTCCAGCCTGGTGACAGAGCAAGACTCCATTTCAAAAAAAAAAAAAAGGAAAAGAAAAAAGCAATGCATTCTAAGTAAAACAATGTGTTTTTCAAATTAGCACACATACCAAAAATATATATATATATTGACTTAGTACACCTTAATGGCTTTCAAAGAGCCATTAGGCTCAAGTGAGTGACTATTCCATGTATTACCAAACTATGCACAATGTGTCCCCAAATAGCCATTTTACCTGTATATATAACAAGACAAGTTCATTTCTCTTTGAATTTTCCTTCGCTCCTTTCTAAGTAATTTTCCTAGCCCATTTGAGAGCAAAGGGACACATTTTTTCAAGGTTTGGGTGTTTGCTTGCTTGGTTCCAAAGTTCATGGAATAACTGAGAAGCAGGTTCATCTGCTGTTGAGTGGCCTAAATGAGGGGGCTTTCTACCTGGTTAAGACCTGCTACAGTTTCCCTATTAACAGAGGCACCAGCAAAGTGTAAGAAGCCTAAGGAGATTAATGTAAAATGTCTGCAGGGTAGAAAAATTGCTTTAGAAATAAAATAATACATCCTCTACCCCCCATGAATTAGCACTTGAGGCACTTTAATTGGACAGACTCGGTGTTTAGATCAGGAGTCTGTCCAGTTGCTATCTGTCACCAGAGGAAGTAGAAGCAAAGGGGTTAATAATTGCTGACAATTTTTTTTAACAAGCAGTTTTATTGCAGAAATGGGAGTTGAACCGGAACATTCACAATCAGAACGAAGGGGCAGGCAGGCAGATCTGGAAAACTCAACATTGTATGTGAAAAGGAAAGTTTCCATGGATTTTAGAGAAGTCAAAGAAAAGGGCTTATTTTATATTTGAGAACAAAGTTTAATTTAGATTTTTAAGGACCAGTCACCCAACATTCGAAATCCATACGTAATGCTCTGAAGAAATGCAACAATGCCTCCATTTGATAATGGCAAGGAAAGCATGCACATCTGACAACACCTTATGCAATGTTTATAAGATACATGTCTCTAGGTGTGTGGAATTTAATGTGTGGACTTTTATTTCTAAAGAATTGTGTTGTTTACCTGCTATCTTAGAGATTACTGTTCCACCTTGAGCAGTGAAGGTGAAAGGATACCAATCAGCCAGTGTGTATCTTCTGACAATTTCCAGATTTTTATCTAGAGACACCCAGCGGCAGAGAATCATTCATGGGTGGTATGTTTTAGTAAGAAAGAGCACTGCACTTGGGAGTCAGAAGACAGAATTCAATGTCTCAGCTCACACCTGTAATCCCAGTTACTCTGGAGGCTGAGGCATGAGAATCGCTTAAACGTGGGAGGCAGAGGTTGCAGTGAATCAAGATCGCGCCACTGTGCTCCAGCCTGGGTGACAGAGCAAGACTCTGTCTCAAAAAAAAAAAAAAAAAAAAAAATGTGGCCATGGGGAAATAGTTTCTTCCAATGGTTCCCAAACATTATTGCATGACAAAACCATCCGTTGAGCTTTATATATGCACATATACACCTGAACCATCCTCTTGAAATTCTAGCTCAGTAGGTCAGAGATTGGTCTCTGTATTGTTTAAAAGCAGTGGGGGTCAATAACTACTGACAAATCCATCGCACTTGAGTGCCCTCATTTGTAAAATAGGGACGGCATTTTTTATTCAGCTTACAGGATTGTTGTGAAGACTAACTACAATGATGTATTTAAGACACCAGTGCAATGCTCAGAAGGTCACTTACTTTTCTTTCAGTGGGCCGTGGTTGTTCTAGTTCAGAGCTCACCAAAGTGAATTCTAAGGAGCAATAACCCTATGGGATGCTTTATGGAAAAACTGTGTACCATCCATCGTGTTTGGCAGCTGCACGTTACACTCCCTTCCAGACTGTTAATGGGACCATTAGCACCTTAAAGTTTCTGAAAGGACCCGAAAAAAAGGAACTGGCTACGTTGGTTGAACTCAGTGTTTCTCAAAGTGATTTGACTACCCAATTCTTTCTTCCAGTGGCAATTATTTATTGATGTTGGATGGAACTTGCTTTAGTGAACACTCCTCTTTATGATCGCTAACTAATGTTCTACCTTCTATAACCTCCCTCAAGGAATTGACTGCTTGTTTTTAGTCTGATTGAAACCCAGCCTTTCTGATCATTGTGAAGAATATCTGCTCTTTTCCTGAACTGCTAGTTTAAATGGACTCTCATGTTGAACATGATTCCGTTTAAATACTGTAGTTTTTACTTTAACTGAGGTAGTTATGAAGGCAGAACACAAATGATCTAGAAAAAAATTAAACCATCAATTTAGAAATAAAATTAACACCTAAACAGTAGAAATTCACAAGTCCATGACTGTTAAATGAAGGGAAGACAGTTACATTTTGAGAGCTCCTATTTTACCCTGGAAACCAGTCGAATGGGATAAAATTTAGAAATGCAGGTTATGCTTCGAGCGATATTAATCCAGGGATCAAAAATAAGTGGTAGAAATGGATATAGATGCAGTAAAAAATTTGAGTCTTGAGGATAGCACTGTTTATCTTAAGTCAGTGATTTAAGAGCTTTTGGGAAGTCGAATATCATCATGTAGATTTTTTGGTGACCTCATTTGTCTGGTCTTTACTCTTAAAGAAAGAATAATCAGCTTCTAATGTGTCCTTCTGGGAATGAAAAGCAAAATGGCCAAGTGTATCTCTGATTGGGGTGTACTTGCAAAAGAATCACCTACTCATTCAAGCAGAAGAAGACACAGGCATAGACACATGGTGTTGGGATGGATGAATAGACATGATGTGTGGGGATGGATAGATGTGATGTGTAAAGTCAGGTTTGGCAGAGTTTACAGTAAGAATTTGCTTCAGATGACTACTCAGAGAAACATATATGTATTTTTCATGCATCTTGCTTTTACAGGTTTCTGAGATAAAAATCTCAGAAGAACAGCTTTGCTTGTGAGCTTTCCGATATTTCCACTGTGGTCCTGGCCAGAAACACTGTGAGAACACCCTTTCATTTGGTATTTGAGCCCTTCTGCCTCTGTTCCTGGCTGCAGACCAAAGGGAACAAATGCAACTGAACATTTCAGAACCTCAAAATAGTGAACCAAAAATGGTCTGCTCTGCTTTTGGTTCTAAAAATGATCGACCCCAAAGCCTTGTTCCAAATAATCTGGTGGATCCATCTCTAATGTGGATTACTGGATTTTAGAAGCCTTTAGAGAATGGTGTTTTTAAAACAGGTAACTAAGAAAAAAGAAAAGAGTCAATCCAAGTGGTTGTAGTACAGGTATCTGACCACCACAGCAGAGACTAGATTTAATAAACATACTTTATGTTCTAGTGTAATTAGAAGAAGGGGATTAGAATTTAGAGTGGAATATCTGGGCTTGAATGTTGACTTGATCTTGCCAGCTGAATGTCTAGGGCATATTTCCGAGGCTCAGTTGTTACCTATGGGTAAAATTAATAATAAAAATGGAAAATGAGTCTATCCATTTTAATTGAGTCATTATGAGGAGCAACATTATAAAAATACTTCTAAAATTGGAATGTCCGTGATAATATGAAAGTCAGTAAATCCCAGTGATTAGAAGTTTGAACTTTACAAAACAACACATCTGGGTTCAAATTTCTGCTCTTCTACTTGCTAGCTCTGTTGCCCTATATGAATACTAAAAATCTTTGACAATCAGTTTTATCATCTGTGAAATGGGGTTAATGTTGTTGGGAGAATGAAATCAAGTAATGTGTATAAAGTATTTGGCACACAGTTAATGCTAGAAAAATTGCTGGCTATTAATACATGTATAAATGATGATCATGGTGATTTTATATACTCATAATTTCAGGTGCCAGTCTAAATACAGACATATGAGAATGTGGCTAGATCCTCGATTTTCCCTGAACCTTCTTTCCATGAAGTTACATACTCTATAGCATCAGTGGGTGAGTTGACTTAGGAGGGGTGCCAGTATGAGTTTGGAGTAGCTTACTTGGTCAGATCCAAAATATGGCTTTTGCTAAATATAAGGATCTAGGGGAGAGAGTAGAAAACTCTTGCTGGGCCAATGCCAAGTATGAAGCAAAGCTGATCTTGGCAATTTTTAGCATTCAATTTTCACCCATTAAGAAAGGAGTGTTAAAAGGTATAAATAAATGCAAAGGCCTAATAAAATCATTGTGGAGTTAAAACATTAAACCTATGGGTTCTTAATTATCAAATAGCAGTTATTGTTTACAAATATTCTCATATTAGGGACTTAGGGATTTCATAGGCCCCTCCCCTCCCCTCCTCTCCCCTCTTCTCCCCTCCCCTCCCATCCCCTCCTCTCCCCTTCCCTTTCCTGGGACGGCAATGGTTTTCCTCTGCTGCTCAGGCTGGAGTGCAGCAGCATGACCTTGGCTTAATGCAGCCTCCACCTCTTGGGCTCAAGCAATCCTTCCACCTCAGCTTCCTGAGTAGCTGGGACCACAGGTGTATACCATCACACCTGGATAATTAAAAAATTTTTTTTTATAAAAACAGGGTCTTGGCCAGGCTCACTCCTGTAATCCCAGCACTTTGGGAGGCCAAGGTTAGGAATTCAAGACCAGCCTGGCCAATATGGTGAAACATCTCTACTAAAAGATGTTCTCTACATCATCTCTACTAAAAATACAAAAATTAGCCAGGCGTGGGGGCATGTGCCTGTAGTCCCAGCTACTCAGGAGGCTGAGGCAGAAGAATCTCTTGAACCTGGGAGTCAGAGGTTGCAGCAAGCCTATATCATGCCACTGCTCTCCAGCTTAGGCGACAGAGCGAGACTCCGTCTTCTCAAAAAAGCAAAAACAAAAACAGGGTCTCAATATGTTGCCCAGGCTGGTCTCAAACTCCCACCTCAGCTGATTCTCCCACTTCAGCCTCCCAAAGTGCTGGGATTACAGGCACTAGCCACTGTGTCTGACCCAGATACTTTTCTTAAAAACAAATATTTACTACCAGCAACCTGGCTGGCCCAAAATCTGACTGGCAGCTTATTTTCTATTCCTCATACACATTAAATGCAGAAACTTAGTAACTATTAGATTTGATTAAATATTAAAATGTCATATTTTTCAGCCAATGAAAAAATTATTTTATATCTGCTCTGGGGGAAATGACTAGCTTGCTACCTTTTAATGGTATTAGTTATACAGCATTTTCTCTTCCTCCCTTCATAGTCAAAATCTTGGATGGCTTACTCTCTATGAGAACACTTCCTCATGGGTTTCGAATCTCCAACTCGTTCCACTCCCAGGTACTGAAACCATATTCTTCATAGACCCCTCTACCTGCCCAAGGGTCAACTTGATTCTTCTCTTGCCATTTTGCATCAGTGACCATGTTGAAAATCCTTGCACTTGCTATCTGCTGCACTCTTCCTGTATTTTGTTTTCTTCTGAATTCTGATGAATACTTGTCTGTTGCTTTAAGGTGCGTGCTCAGGGTTCTGTTCATTATCATTTTCTCTTTGCCTGATCCTTTATCTTTAAGCAAACCCATCCATTCTTGCTTCTCTGGTTATCTCCTCTCTCCAAAGAGCTGGGCCACCATGATTTTTCTCCTAAGCTTGTTATCTTCACCTGGATTTCCTCAAGCTCGGTATATAAAGCCAAAACTCTTCAATTGTCTTTGTAAGCCAGCTCTCCTATCCCTTCTTTGTCTCAGCCATTTTGTTTGTATATGGAAATAAACCTCCTGGTGTTAAAACCTCAAAACTGCAGCATTATCTTTGTCTCTACACTCTTGTTTGACCTCTAGATCCAGGAAATACCCCAGTTTCATTGTAAGGCCTGTCAATTTTATCTCACAATGTTTTTCACACTTATAAGATAGATAGACCAAAGCAAGGGTCTGTGTGACATTCTCTGTGATGCTCATGCTTATGTTCTCAAGATAGTTGCTGGAACTCTAGCTGTAGCTTCTGCATTTCAGGCAGAAAGGAAGAGGATGATCACAGAAACAAGGGACATCTGCCAACTGAGCCTGCCACCCTTTAAGGGTAGCATTCCTGAAAGCAGCACGTGATAATCTTTGCTGACATTGAATTGAGCAGAGTAGTGTTTCGTGACCATCCTGATCTACAAGGGAGGCAGAGAAGTGTAGTTCAAAAGATGTGGACACAGTACTGTTTCCATAAATGGGAGTTATATTGGTAAGGAAGAAAGTGCAAAATGTTTTGGGGTAGGCAATTGACAGTCTCTAACACCTTTTTTCTTGACTTCTCTATGTTTACTTAAATTCCCACTGACTTTGAATAAAACAATCCTTATTTCCCATCATCATAATCTAACTTCACATCTTCATTGTCCTTTTGCTTAGATTATTACAAAACCAAGTGGACTCTGTGTGCCTCTACTTCACTGCAACTACTGTTCTTGTTCATTAATCTATTAATTCAGCAGGAAAATGTTGATAATGGGCACTGTGCTATGTGCTAGCGATGAACAGAATTGTGACTTTTGACTTCAGGGCCTCACAGTTCAGTTGGAGAGAGCAACATGGCACCGGTTGACTCTAGGGCAACACAATAAGTGACATAACAGAGACAGATGAAAGAGATTGAAGCAGAGAGAACATCCTGACTAATTCAATCTGGAAACGATGAGGAAGACCTTCCAGGGGTGAGGCTGTGAGCTGAGTTGTGTATTAGTAGGAATTTCTTGGTTCAACACACAGAGAAATAACAAGTTTTCTGTTGTTGTAAACTATTCCTTACTAATTAAAAACAAAGTGGATCTATTCTTGACCTCACTCTGAATTTAATTTTTTAAGAATGTAATCATAAGTGAAAGCAATTTTAAAGATTGCATTATAGGGCATAGTATTGATAAATGAGAGGAAAACTGGTTCTTAAAGAGTGTACCACTCACTTACCATGCCCTGAAATTAACTGAGAGCTCATTTGTCAAGAGAGCACCTACCCTATAGAGAATTCTTCCAATTAACATCAAAAGCGATCATTCTTAACCTCTCATGCATTAAGAAAATCTCGTCTGCACCCAGTGTTCTGTTCATAATCAATGAAGCCCTTTATGTATGTTATTCCAAATTTATCACCCTGTATATTACTAAAATGAATGAATTAATAAATGAATCTGCTGTAGGTCCAGAAGCCAGATTTATTTGTTGTCTCCTGGTTCTCATGGGATTTGCTTTGGTCTCCAAGACATTTCACTCTGCAGTTTCTCATAGTTTGGGATATTTATTGATAGCTACTGACAGCATGAGTTGGTACTCACAGACTCGCAATGGTTGTATCAGAAAAATGGTTTCGAGGGGGATTAGTTAAATTCTAAAAACGTCAGCCAAGTCACTCTCAGGCTATACTAAAAAGGCAGAGCAAGTGTTGTGCTATATCAGTTCTAACAGTATTATATTGCTATAAAAAGCACACATGAAGATAAATTAAATGATGCTTAATGCTGGTGAGGTCATGGTAAGCTTGATGTAGAATTGTAGGCAAGGCTGGGTATAGAAGGATACCCACTGGAGTATTACATAAACTGCAGAATACCTATGAGCTAGAACACTCCGTACTCTTCAAAATTGGTGCTTTCTGATCATTTTGATTACATGGAAAAGTGCCTACTATGTTCAATGAAGAAGAAGAAAAACAGTTGTATCCAGGTCTGATCCATGTACATGTGGATACATATATCATATGTACACCTCTTTCAAATGATTTGCATCAGAATGTTAATGATAGTCTAAGTGATAAGAAATAGATAGAAATCTATTATCATCTTTAAAGTTCTCTAAATTTTATAAATTTCTAATTAAGATGCACAAGTTTCACAGTCAGAAATAAATCACTCTTTTTTTTTTTTTCTGTGGAATGCGATGGTGCGATTACAGCTCACTGCAGACTCTACTTCCTGGGTCCAAGCAATACTCCCACCTTCCCACCTCAGTCCCCTGAGTAGCTGGGACCACCGGTGATATGGTTTGGCTGTGTCCCCACCCAAATCTCATCTTAAATTGTAGCTCACATAATTCACACATCTTGTGGGAGGGACCTGGTGGGAAGTAATTGAATCATAGGGGTGGTCTTTCCTGTACTGCTCTGGTGAGAGTTAATAAGCCTCACGAGATCTGATGGTTTTATAAAGGGGAGTTCCCCTGCACACATGCTCTCTCGCCTGCCACCATGCAAGATGTGACTTTGCTCCTCCTTTGCCTTCTGCCGTGATTGCAAGGCCTCCCAGCCATGTAGAACTGTAAGCCAACTAAACCACTTTTCTTTTCTTTTTTTTTTTTTTTTTGAGACGGAGTTTTGCTCTTGTTACCCAGGCTGGAGTGCAATGGCGCAATCTCGGCTCACCGCAACCTCCGCCTCCTGGGTTCAGGCAATTCTCCTGCCTCAGCCTCCTGAGTAGCTGGGATTCAGGCACGTGCCACCATGCCCAGCTAATGTTTTGTATTTTTAGTAGAGACGGGGTTTCACCATGTTGACCAGGATGGTCTCGATCTCTTGATCTCATGATCCACCCGCCTCGGCCTCCCAAAGTGCTGGGATTACACACTTTTCTTTATAAATTACCCAGTCTTGGGTATATCTTTGTTAGCAGCAGGAGAGCAGACTAATACAACGGGGACGTGCCACCACACCTTGCTAACTTTTTATTTTTGTAGAGGCGAGGTTTCACCATGTTCCAGCCCAGACTGGTCTCGAACTCCTGGGCTCAAGCGATCCTCCTACCTTAGCCTCCAAAAGTTCTGAGATCACAGGCATGAGCCACTTTGCCTGGCCAGAAATTAATCACTCTTAAAAGGAAAACTTAAAAGGACCATGTAGTAGAGGATGAAGACATTATTTATAGGTGTTTTTTTACAGGTATACATTCTACACTGCTGATTCTCAGACTCACATATAGTATGAGGTCAATTTCACTAAGGGGCTCAGTGCAGGCTCTGGTGCTCCAGGCTTTGAGCCTAACTGCCTGCCATCACTCTCTCCCCTCCCATCCCATTCTCCAGGCTGCCATCAGATTTCTCTTTCCAAAGCATAGCTATTGCCCTGTTATCCTCTCTCTGGAAACATTTTTAAAACCTGTTATCCTCTCTCTGGAAACACTGTTAAAAGCTTCCCGATTGTGCACAGAATAATCCTTCCCCTCCGCTGGCTCCAGTTCATGTCCTCAGTCTGATATCTCTCACATCTCTCACACCTCCTGCACTCCAGCACAATGGAGCTACCGTAATGACGCTCTTCACCTCCCCCTGCCTACCACTTTACTCTCATTTTTGCTTCTCCTACCTATTCTTTCAGACCCTGCTCAAATTCCCAGAGTGACCACTCTGAATTAATCGTTCCCTCCATTATTTCCTCCTTGCACTTTATTGATCTCTTTTATTGCGTTAATCAGAATTTTACTTGTATTATGGTTCCTTGTGTCTTTCTGTTCTTGTATTGATTTTTAGCTCCCCAAATCATGTCTTCATTTGTAATCTTTATGGAGTGGTTCTGAAACGTTAGCACATATTCCAATCATCTGCGGGTTCATTAAAACAGATTGCTGGACTCTATCCCTGGTGTTTCTAATTCAGTACATCTGGGGTGGGGCAGGAGAACTGGCATTTTTAATAAATCCCCAGGTGATCCTGCTGCTGCCTCAATTTGGCGACCACACTTGGAGCACCACTGCTTTTCATTTTCGTTTTCCTTTTTTTTTTGAGATGGAGTCTCGCTCTGTAGCCCAGGCTGGAATGCAGTGGCACAATCTCAGCTCACTGCAACTTCCGCCTTCTGACTCCTGGTTCAAGTGATTCTCATGCCTCAGCCTCCTGAGTAGCTGGGATTACAGGCGCCCCCCGCACCACGCCAGCTAATTTTTTTATTTTTAGTAGAGATGGGATTTCACCACGTTGGCCAGGTTGGTCTTGATCTCCTGACCTTGTGATCTGCCTGCCTCAGCCTCCCAAAGTGCTGGGATTACAGGTGTGAGCCACCACGCCCAGGCACTGCTTTTCAAAACTAGAAAACAATGAACTAACATAAATGAACTTGCTATAGTAGATAGGGACTGGAATTTCAGAGCACAGGACTAAAAAATGCCAGTTCTGCCGCTTAATGCTTAAACAAGTTATTTAAGCCCTCTGAATCTTCATTTTCTTGCCAGAAAAAATGGAGATATTATTACAGTAAGTCTTCAGTGTCACCCATAGATTCTTGGAAACTGTGAATTTAAGCAAAACAATACATAACAAAACCAATCTTACCATGGGCTAATTTACATAAACAAGAGTTAAGGGCCTATGAAGTACTTCTGGTCACAAAAGCATCACCTAACATCTAAATAAAAACAAAAACACAGCTGGGCACGGGGACTCATGCCTGTAATCCCAGTACTTTGGGAGGCCGAGGCGGGTGGATCACCTGAGGTCAGGAGTTCGAGACCAGCCTAACCAACATGGCAAACATTAGCTGGGTGTGGTGGCAGGTGCCTGTAATCCCAACCACTCAGGAGGCTGAGGCAGGAGAATCATTTGAACCTGGTAAGTGGAGGTTGCAGTGAGCCAAGATTGCGCCACTGCACTCCACCTTGGGTGACAAGAGAGAGACTCCCTCTCAAAACAACAAAAAACAAAAAACACTTCTAATATTAAACGTTGAAATAAATATGACTATACATATATTTAAGAAAGATTAATAAACACAAACAAGGTCATTTAAATACTGTTTCCAATTCAAGGTTAGGAGTGATCAGAGCCCATCCCAGCAGCTCAGGGCATGAGGTTGGAACCAGCCCTGGACAGGATGTCAACCCATTGCAGGGGGCACTGACACCCACCCACACCCACACTCACACTCACTCACACTGAGACTGTGTGAATATGTTGGTTAACCTAACATGCACAACTTAGGGGATACCTGGAGAAAGCCCACAAAGATAGTTGCCCCAACTGGGGATAGATTTTTTTCACGTGAGTATTATAAAGAAACAACACTACTTTGGGAGGCTGAAGCAAAGCAGGCAGATCACAAGGTCAGGAGATCGAGACCATCCTAACACAGTGAAACCCCCGTCTAAACTAAAGATACAAAAAATTAGTTGTGCGTGGTGGCATGCACCTGTAATCCCAGCTACTGGGGAGGCTGAGGCAGGAGAATCGCTTGAACCCGGGAGACGGAAGTTGCAGTGAGCTGAGATTGCGCCACTACACTCCAGCCTGGGTGACAGAGCAAGACTTTGTCTCAAAAAAAAAAAAAAAAGAAAGAAAGAAACAAAACTGAACAAAACAGTTATTCAAGAACCAACCATACTTCTTAAATAGGGTTGTCCTGAGGGTTATATGAGATCATGTTTGTAAAGTGTCCAGTAAGTGGTGGCTACCATTATAATTAACTTGTTTATTCTATGCAATAACTTTATAAGATAAATTTTGCCACATTTTACAGACAAAGAGCCTGAGGCAAACGGAGGACCCATAATTTACCAGAAGTCCTCTACTTTATGAAAGATGAGACTGAGATTCTAATTTAAGTTATTTTGACACATTCTACTCTACCCACCCCAGCATATTAAATGTAATGCACACTCAAAAAACGTTCTTAATGTTGGATTTCTATATTTCTTTATGCAAAATCTTCCATTGACATTGCCATATCTGAAAACATTTTCCTGGAGCTTTTCTTTTTTGAGTCTCACTCTGTTGCCAGGTTGGAGTGCAATGGCGCTATCTCCGCTCACTGCAACCTCTGCCTCCCGGGTTCAAGCAAGTCTCCTGCCTCAGCCTCCCAAGTAGCTAGGACTACAGGTGTGTGCCACTGCGTCCAACTAATTTTTATACTTTTAGCAGAGACGGGGTTTCACCATGTTGGCCAGGATGGTCTCCATCTCTTGACCTCATGATCTGTCCACCTTGGCCTCCCAAAGTGCTGGGATTACTGGAGTGAGCCACCACGCCTGGCCCTTTCCTGGACTTTTAACTGAAGATTATTTCCATTGTGATGGGCACAAGTGCAGCTTCCATTTCATTTTAAGAGACTGTGAGAAGCAACAAGTCAGGTAAGTAAAATTAATGATTAAAGAAAGAACTAGCACTTAAAATATATAATTTATGAAACCAAGTTGCCTAAGAGAAGCGCCACCTTGCAAGACTTTGTTACTTTGTGGCATGAATAGTTTCAGGAACATCATAATATAGAGTTTAATTTTCTTTGGTGTTGTTTGTCTTGAGGGTGGTAGAGGTATTTTTTTATTATAGATTTTATGATAAATAACTTGGTTTTAATATCACTTTTGAATTTGTTAGACATTAAAACAATAGAGAAAAACCATTTTCTAAATTGAAAATTCACTTGTGTGAACACTAAATGCTGGGATTTAATTTCTTTGTTTCTATAGAAACAAAAGAAAATTGAGATTAAAATAAGCTAAAATGGAATTAAGTTTTATGAAACAGTAAAGGAACTTATTTTACTTGTTCCCAATGTAGTGTGGTGAAATAAAATTTTTATTTAAAACTCAAGCTGTCTGTGGGCCATTCTGCCTTCTGAGAAAAAGTTCCTTTGGAACAGGGAGTGGCAAGATTTATATATTAGAAAAAAAAAATCTAATCTCTTTGCTGTTTCATTCCAACTTGAGAAATGGCTGGTGATGGTTTGGAGGGGTTAGTGGAGGATGAACAGTGTCTTCAATGTGAAAACTTAAGCCAGTGCTCCCTGTATTGTTCACCCGCTGCAGGTTTAGCAGAGGCAGTAATGTTAATGTCTTTGGATTGGTAATGACAGCCCAGTAGGATAATAGGCCAAAGAACCAACATTCTCTGTGATAATGGAAAGGAAGGCAAACTGTGAGTTGGAGCTGAAAAGCTTTGAACAAAGTAGGCACTTAACACTTGTTTTGACTCATTTGTGTTGCTTCAATGTAAGACTGAGATATTTAGTACAATGCAGGTACTGCCAGGCATGGTGGCTCACACTTGTAATCCCAGACCTTTGGGAGGCTGGGGTGGGAGGATCACTTGAGCCCAGGAATTTGAGGCTGCGGTGAGGTATGATTGTGCCACTGCATGCCAGGCTGGGTGACAGAGCAAGACTCTGTCTTGATTTCAAAAAACCAAACAACAATAACAAAAAATGTGAATACCCATGTGGTTGGTTTTAGGCAAATTAAGGGAAAGGGGCCAGGTTTAAATGCTGGGTTGGCACAGTTGAAATGAAAAAAAAAATGTCTGTATTAGATGAGATGTGGGGAATTGGGGCTTTTAAGAGACAGAAACTCTGAGAGAAAAAGTCACCATGAGCCTAAATCCACAGGAATTTACAAAAATTTTAAGGTTTCCTGACACTGACATTTAAGTTATACTTCTACTACTTAGATAATATGAAATGTAATGTGGTTCTAGTATTAGAGTCCTTTGCCTTTTTTTTTTTTTTTTTTTTTTTTTTTTTTTCCCCGAAAACAGAGTCTTTCACTCTGTTGCCAGGCTGGAGTGCAGCGGTGTGATCTCTGGTCACTGCAATGTCCGCCTCCCAGATTCAAGCAATTCTCCTGCCTCAGCCTCCGGAGTAGCTGGGACTACAGACGCATGCCACCACACCCAGCTAATTTTTGTATTTTTAGTAGAGACAGATTTTCACCATGTTGGCCAGGGTGCTCTCGATCTATTGACCTCATGGTCTTCCTGCCTCGACCTCCCAAAGTGCCAGGATTACAGGAGTGAGCCACCATACCCGGCCTGCCATTTGTGTTCTTAGTCATCTTTGAGTATCCAATAAAATAATATTTTCATATATTACAATAATTCTAACCTAGACAGAAAAGGATACATCTTCAACTCTAGCATGGATTTGCTCCCACCATTTAATTAAATTGCAAATCAATTGAAAAAAGATTGAAGAGGGAGAAAATCTAAATATCATCACCCAAAACAATGATGAGGTTCATGTCTTGGTTAAACAGAGTAAGAACATCCCCCATCCACAATTCAAAAGACTCGAGTTTGGAATTGCTGGATCTGTAGAATTTGGATGACAATTCTTGTCTCCTCAAGTATGTTTTCCATATATAAAATGGAACACATATGATGGTATCATGAGGATGTTGAGCAAATAGTAGGCCCTCAGTAAATGCATATTGTTTATTGACATGCAAAGTAACCTGATAAACTTCATCACTACGTTGTTTTATTATTTTTCTTTTTCTTTTTTTTTTGAGACGAAATTTTACTCTTTCACCAAGGCTGGAGTGCAGTGGCACAGTCTTGGCTCACTGCAACCTCCGCCTCCCGGGTTTAAAAAATTCTCTTACCTCAAGTAGCTGGGATTATAGGCACCTGCCACCAAGCCCAGCTGATTTTTGTATTTTTAGTGGAAACGGGACTTCACCATGTTAGCCAGGCTGGTCTTCAACTCCTGACCTCGTGATCTGCCCACCTTGGCCTCCTAACATGCTGGGATTACAAACATGAGCCACTGCACCCAGCCCTTTAATTTTTGCTTTT
The DNA here is from genome assembly GCF_030222135.1 of Aotus nancymaae. NCBI lineage: Eukaryota > Metazoa > Chordata > Mammalia > Primates > Aotidae > Aotus > Aotus nancymaae. The sequence continues at coordinate 114,767,814 of NW_026988425.1, forward strand.
ACAAGGGAATGGTAGAAGGCAATTAGGGCCACCTTTGTGGGCATACAACCTGTGCCACCACACAGGACTCAACACTCCAAAGGACCTCACACTTAGCTTAAGACTCTGCTGCTTGAAAATCTTCATGCTTTTTAGATGAAAGATCCCGCATTTTCATTTTGCACTGGGTCCTACAAATTATGCAGCTAGCCCAGAAGGTAAAATTACTCTGTAAGCTTCAGCCTTTCTGACTCTTTCTTGAGTACTTTCCCTCCTCCATTCCCTATTACGTGGATAGCTCAGGTAACTATATTGCTTAATGGGATTCGTACCTGACTGTGGTTGATTGGTTCAGAAGAGGGCACCTCACTCCAGATGGTCCAATTTAGCCCATTCCCATAGCTAAAAGTGATTGGCCCAAAGATGGACATTTGAGGGAAACTAAGTCAAACTCTAGAAATTTGACACTTGAATGGCATGATGGAGCTGATAGACTGTTGATGGCAGTATTTTCCACTTTTTGAACTAGTAAGGAAAAGAAAATTGATTTCAAGAGAGAATAAAAAGGAACCTGGCCAGGCGCGGTGGCTCATACCAGTAATTTCAGCAATTTGGGAGGCTGAGGCAGGTGGATTACCTGAGGTCAGGAGTTCAATACCAGCCTGGCCAACATGCAGAAACGCTGTCTCCACTAAAAATACAAAAATTAGCCAGGCGTGGTGGCATGCGTCTGTGATCCCAGCTACTTGGGATGCTGAAGCAGGAGAATCGCTTGAGTCTGGGAGGTGAATATTGCAGTGAGCTGAGATCACGCCATTACACTCCAGCTCAAGAAAAAAAAAAAAAAAAAAAAGAACCACCAGGCATGAAGACCATTGCAAAGGTGAGGACTGAAAAGAGGTTCTTGTGAGCATGCTTGGATCCATTTCTGAGGCCCGATTGCGTCCTGTAGTTGGATAATTATTATGAGAATGAAGAAAAATTCTTTCCAATCCATTCCCGTTTTGTCAATTCAATTAAAGAGAGAGTTGTTCTTATTTTGAGAGAATTGTCCTTCCCTGTGCCACATGTCATCCTTTACCTAGAGCTGCATTCCCTCTCTGACTTCTTACTGACTCAGTGACCCTGTGGGTGGAGTGCGTTCCCACTGGCAGCATGCAGGGAGTCTGCAGCATGTATTTTCATGCTTGCATTTACATGGGCTCTGATTTGTTGTTGTTGTTCTACATATGTGGCATGGATATTTGAATCTGATAGAGAATCTAATATTTTTACAATCAAATAATACTCTATCTTTAATCTGAAACTTTGCTTAATAAGAACATATGGGACTTGCAATTAAAAAAAAAGTAAAATAAGATGGAAGACCTAAATCCACCTTGAAGCATAAATAGTGGCGTTATTTTAAGAAATGCACTTGCCGATCCTAATAATGTCTGTAAGAATATATAAAAGCACCTCCATGCCTCATTCTTTTAGACAATACGGTCCAGTGGGAAAAGCTTTGGCTCTAAAGGATACTATTCTCAAGCTTCATGATATGTTCATTCCACCCGTCTTGATCTCAATTCAAGGAGGTGCATAATGGAATTCATAATTTTGTTCTATCAAACCTGTAAAACAGTACCGGCACCTACAGATAGCAAGTTGATATAGAGTTTCTGCAGCTCTAAGCATGACGACTAAATTTGGCTGTTTAAAAGAATGACAAGGGCAGAAATCATAAAGACCTTGCCCAGAGGGCCTTGATTGTCTTTGCCTTCCTGTCCTTTGGCTAGAACTTCATTGGTGGTGGTTCCAAAAATTGGCAGAATTTCTGTGATGGATTCACCCTAAGAACTGTGGGGACCCAGCCTCCCTTAAAGGATTTAAGTATCCAATATCCGAAGAAAATTGAGGTTTTTTAAGGCAAAGAATAGAGAAAAAACCACAGGTGACCTGTGACAATAGCTAGATTTTATAAGAAGACATTTACATTTTATAAAATTTTTAAATGATCTGAGGCTAGTTGTCCTAATTTGAGAGACCTGAATGGTTGAGGAAATAACAGCCTTTCTCATAATAATATTTTCTTATATCTAAGGTATATCAAAGAAATCAAAGTTTCCAGATTTTAACACAGAGGAAATGGAAATTCTAAATAGTAACATCCCTCTTTGAATCCACCCTACCTCCTGGCCATTTCGTTTTTGAGTCAGAGTCTCTCTCTTTAGCCTAGGCTGGAGTGCAATGGCATGATCTCAGCTCACTGCAACCCCCATCTCCCAGGTTCAAGTGATACTCTTGTCTTAGCCTCCCAAGTAGCTTGGATTACAGGCACATGCTACTATGCCCAGATAATTTTTATTTTTAGTAGAGATGGGATTTCAACATGTTGGCCAGACTAGTCTTGAACTCCTGATCTCAGGTCATTCACCCACCTTGGCCTCCCAAAGTGCTGGGATTACAGTTGTGAGCCACCATGCCCAGCCTCTCCTGGCTTTTGTAGAATTGCATTTGATTCAGCTATTGGGTCTGGTATGATATTGTTTAATTTGGGTTGGCCAAGTTAATTGCTTGGTTCCATTTCTCTTGTCTGTTCTCTATTTGGTTGGTTTTATAATCTACAAATTCACATCCAGAATATATGTAATATATATATATATTTTTCTTCCAGTAAATGAATAACTTATTATGAAATTTTATTAGACTGTTTTGAAACTTCCAAAAATTTTAAATTGCATTTACTACTTAAAGGAAAAATTTAAAATATAACTCAAATCAGAAAGTATTCTATTTAAGAAAGATTTATGTTAAATATTTTTGGTAATGCGCCATAAGGGAAATGTTGTAAAATTTTACTTAATTTAAATAGTATTTGTTTCCTTTCACTTTTCTCAGTGGTACTTTCTCGTTTTACACTCTAATCTCCTTTTACCTGGACAATTCCAATTGCTTCCTAACTGGGCAATGTACATGTCCTGTTGCTGACCATGGAAACTCTCTAAAGCACAAATATGATGCTCTCTTCCTATTTGAAACTTCCATCAAGGTTACTTGCAAAATTAGATTCATAGTCCTTGGTCCTGATGCCTGAGACCCTGGCTGACTTGCATCTGCCTTCCTATACAGCTTTAAACGTTGCTACCTCAATAAGATGTTCCAAGTTTTTGAAAAGTACTTTAAAGGATGAACCTGCTGTAGGCATGAGGAGTTGTATGTGGTTCCCCAAACATCCTATGTTCTTTCAAGTTTCCATGCATTTGCACATTCTGATACTGCTGTCTGGATTGTGATTTTCTACCCATCCTGCCTTATAGGAAAATTTATTTATTTCTCAAGGTGCAAATGTTCTCTCCTCAAGAAGATATGCTAAAACTAATCTTTAGTCCATCTCCAGGTAGCCGGGAGTTAATACTCTTTTAACACTGTGTATGTATTTCTAGTACGGAATCTAGATCTGTACATCACATGTACATTTAATATCAACTCTAACCTCCACAGTAGATGAGGCTTCATTGTCCTGACCTAAGGCATGAGTAAGAGAACTGGTTAGCAGGCTCTCAATAGGAAATAGAAAGCTAAGCAGGGTGGTTCTTCTTTGTGACTTTATAAGACATTGGATAAGTAAATCTGATCAAAATAGACTTGGGTTCAAACCATGGATTGAGCATGATGCATTCCACTCATATTATCACATTTACAAAATACCCATTTCATATTATGGGTATTTTCACTCATACTATCTCAGATAAATCTATTATATGGTTTGTGGAGGTAATTAGTGTTTTAGAAGCTGAAATTTATTGCAAAACTGATAAACTCTTGTTTGCACATGGTAATATTTAAAGAATTTCCACCATTCGCCACACATTACTGAACTGGATAATTATCTGAAAGGCAGATTCTGGTTTTGAAGGTCTAGGCAACAGCATGGTAGACTTTCTTTTTAGTCCTTTCTTTGGTTATCGTTGGCTTTCTAACATTAATGTAAATAAGAATTACCAAAAAAATGAAAAACATATTTGTTGTATTTTAGGGGTAACAAAGTGTCTTTTGAAAGAGCAGTTTAAATATTCCAAACCTTTATATTATTAAAGTACAGTGTGGTGTTTTTCCCTTTATTCTCTTGATAGCAAACAATTTATCTGGGGCGTCTTCCTAATCTATAGCGTAAGGGCTTGCATTTATTGCCAAGGTCCTTCTGATGTGAGAGTTTCTGGATTCCACAGAAACACAGGTTGAGGTAGTTTCAAGAGACAAGCAAATGAAGCACACCTTTTGCGCTGGGCTGCAATTGGGTGATTCTACCTCAAACCTTTGGGGAGCTGGTATAGTGATAAAAATTTTAGAGCTAGAATGCAAGGTTTGAATTCCAGCTTTGTTACTTACCTACCAGTATGTGCTACCAGGAAAGTCACGTAACCTCTTCTTGCCCTGATTTTGTCTACCGTTAAGTAGGGATAATACCAATTACTATCTCTAAGAATCTTGAGAAGATTACATGTGTTAATACACATAAGGTGCTTGGAACAATGTCTGACACATCATAAATATCATGCAAGTGTCAGCTCTCACTGCACTGGTTTCAAGTTTCCACAATCAGCCTCCTTTCTGTCTGTCTTAAGGTCATGCTATATTTTGTATAAATGTTTCTTATGGGACAAAATGCTCCTGTCTGTTTAGGAGTGTGGGTGTGAGTGTTTAAAGACACTGATGACTTTTGCCTTATAATGGAAATTCTCTGCACCAAAAGAGCCAGAAGATTGTATTATACATTTATAAATGCACATCAAGTAAAAACAGAGAGGGAGATGGATCCCAAAGGACATATTATCAGAATCGGACTGCAGATGGAGAATTTATGTGATTTGGTATAAGTTTAAATATAGAGTTGTTTTACTCCAAAGCTTAAAAGAAGAGGAAGGAATATTTATGGCCATAGCTAGTGGAGTCTTCCCTATTTTTAAAACTTAAGTGAGGATAACTATTGGCAGAATTTGTCATTCATCTCAATCAGGATTCTGACTCTTACTCTTAAATTCTTTCTTTTAATATTTATTCTTAAAAGTTCTTATTATTCATGAAGTCCATTTTTTAATAATTTGAAAAGAATTGGAGTGGGAGGAAATCAGAGCTGTCATGGGAATCGGAGGTAACAGGTAAGGGGAGGGGAATCTGTAGAGCACAGGAGCCAGGTGTCCTGTGGATCTCAGCCACAGCCACCCCCCATCACATCTCCTGTATTGTTTCTGACCAATGGAGCAATGAATTCACCTTTTTTTTAACCAAATGAGAAAAGGGATGCATGGAAATTCCACGGTCAGTGTCAATGAGGTTAGATGATAAGCAACTCTAAATTAAATGAGAAACTTCTATATCAGAGGCTTTATTTAATTTATTTTGTTATTTTGTCTTACTGTGGCTTCAGAATTTCACCCAAGAAATGTATGGAAGGTTTAAGAATACCATGCCAAATAGTAGATCTACATGATCTTTTCAGTGGAATAGAAGAAATATGATCAGGACTTGGTGGCTCTAAATTAACTTGTTTAAAAACAGGATTCTTGATTTGGTTATGTTTTGTTTTTTTTTTATCTCCAGTGATGTGCTGGGAAAGGTTGAACAACTGGCACTTTGAAATAAAGCCCTGATTTATGCTGTTGGCTTATTTCTTTTTGGTGATATTCCCACCATAGCCACTTTTGATCTCCCAGTGTGATGATACTAAATGAAAAGTTAAAAGAGAGGTACACAGTGGGGTTTTGAGAGCCTATGGAATCCAGCAACTACATAACTCTGTTTGCATCTCAGAAAAGATTTGACAGAGGCCAAAAAAGAGATTGTCCTGAGAACTGGCATATAGAAAAAGCTCTATGGCTTGCATAGGCAATGATGAGGCATAGCATTCAAACAGGGAAGTTGGATCAGTCAACATTGCTTGACTGCACAGCATTAGATAGGCCAGCCAATATTCACTGTTACACTGTTGTATTTCAACTAAATTAGTCACATATACATTCCTGCAGATGTCCACCCGGATATATCAAAGAAAATACTCAAAAACGCTGTGCTTTTGTTTTGTTTTGTTTTTTGTTTTTGAGACGGAGCAAGACTCCGTCACCCATACTGGAGTGCAGTGGTGCAATTTTGGCTCACTGCCACCTCCACCTCCCGGGTTCAAGTGATTCTCCTACCTCAGCCTCCCAAGTAGCTGGGATTACAGGTGCCTGCCACCATGCCAGGCTAATTTTTTGTGTTTTTAGTAGAGATGGGGGTTTCACCATGTTGGCCAGGCTGGTTTCGAACTCCTAACCTCAAGTGATTTGCCCGCCTCGGTTTTCCAAAGTGCTAGGAATACAGGTGTGAGCCACCGTGCCTGGCAAAAACTGTGCTTTCTTATGATATATTTTTCTTTCCCTTTCTTCTAAACAATTTTTAGATTGTTATCTCATTTTATTTCATTTTCCATCAGAAGGTTTTTACCTAGGAGTCTGTATTCTTAGGTGTTGTATGCTTTGGAGGAATTTACTCTGTATTCATTCCCTCTGATGTCCTATATGATGCCTGTTTCCAAAGGAGGCAGTGAAGTCAAGGAACAAGATATCCTCAAGCTACTCTTAGAATCAGTGTCCACATAGATCTGGTGCACAGAAATGAAAGAAAACAATTTGTGCAAAGCATTAAAAAAGGGGGGTGGGGCACTGAGAGTGTAACAAGTGCTTCTGAGAGAGGACAGACGGAGAGAATCCATGTGCAGGGATGGCAGCCCTGAACAGATGATGTTTGACCTAAGATCTGAAGGGCGAGCTGGGGCTACAGATATTGAGTTGGGGGTGAGGTGGGCCACCATCTGGGGCGCAGGAGACAGATCATGCTTAGTGAAGGAACACAATGCATTCAAGCTGCTAAAGGAGTGCCAGGCAGGAGCCCAGAAACTCAGGGCAGCCTCCTGCAGGATGAGATGGGACGGGGTGTGCAGCGGGGGCAAGACCTAGGGGATGAGATTATGTGCTTGGGTCCTTGGATGGGAAATGGGGAGGCAGAAGAATGAATGGTGAGATGAAGTTTTATCACCAAGGAAGAGGCTGGTATTCATGAGGTGTTTACATCAGGAATTTTTATTAAATTTAGTGAGCAGTATTGATCTGGGACTCAGTGATCTGGAGCCGAGAGAGAGAGAGAGACTTGCCCCATATCTGGGCAGTATGAAGAGTGACCAAACAGCCACATAATCATGACTAAAAGAGAGACATATCTCGAGGGTTTGACAAGTCTGGGAAGGCCGGGAAGGGAACCCCCAGAGAAGGAGGAGTCCTGCTTTTGAAGGGCAGGGGCATTTTGACACACAGAGAATTGTCTCTTGTGAGTGACTTTTAGGCAGCAGGCTGTCATGCACAGTTGTGTAGTTTGCATACTTGGCAAAGGTACTCAACACAGGGGGCAGTGGGTGCTTCCACCAGCCCTCTCTCAGCTCTTCAAATCTACACCATGGCAAGGGACATAGAGATGGGTTCTTTTTGACATGCTCACTGAGGCTTTAAGCCAGTGAGACCCTAGAGACCCTATTCAGGAATAACTGGGGGAGAGGGGCATTTGTTGGGGGCAGGAGTGGGAAGAGGTTATGAGGTTCTTTGCCAGCTGGGATGGGGTCCAATCCTGAACAAATTACAGTTAATGTATTTTATTTACACCTAATGTTGGTTGGGCAGGGATTACTTAATTATATACTGCATATGTGTATATACCCACCCACACATGCTATGAGTGCTGTGAGTGTACATATACATACGTGCATACGTAAAGGCGATGTGATGGTTCTTAAATGCATTAGCATTCTTTCTTTTCTTCCTTTTCAGGTGCATCATTTCCCACTTACCTCCCACAACCACTACCTCCCACATTGTCCAAAATATTCAGCTGTCTCGGGGAGAATCATGATTATTCCACTGAGACTGCAAAAAGAGGGAAGGACACGGCTTTTAACATCAGGTAGAAAATTTTGTTGAGTCTGTAGTAAGTTAGCCTCTTGAAAATACTTTTCTAAATTTTTATACATTCTGGTTAACTCATTAGAAGTCAGGCCTGGAAGATGAGATCATCTTCAAGAGGAGGACCTCTGCTTGCTTCTGTCAAAACGGCTGAGTCAAGAGAGCATGCTCTCTCATGCCTGTAATCCCAGTACTTTGGAAAGCTGAAATGGGAGGATCACTTGAGTTCAGGAGTTTGAGACCTGCATGGGCAACATAGTGAGACCTTGTGTCTACCCTAAATTTAAAAAATTATCTGGGTTTAGTAGTATGTACCTGTATTCCCAGTTACCTGGGAGGCAAGCGGGGAGGCGGGGCGGAGAATTGCCTGGGCCTGGGAAATTGAGGCTGCAGTGAGCCATGATCACACCTCTGCACTCCAACCTGGGCAAGCATGAGATTTTGTCCTCCCTACTCCCCCGCCAAAAAAAGAAAAGAAAAGCTGAGTCAGGAGACTTAGGGTTCCACAAGAATGGGATAGCATCTCTACAAGTCAGAAAGACAAAGCAGAAACTCCCACTTCAACTCAAGTAGAATGTGGGAGAGAGAAAGGAGATAGAGGAGATATGGCAGGAGGAGGCTTGATGCTGAGCGACGGGATGTCTAAACAGTGGTTGAAACAGGATAGAACATGTTTCTCTCCTTTCTGGTTGCCTGGGGAAGGCAGTTCAAGGCTGGGATGGCACTCTTCAGTGTAAGAGACTCAAGCTTCACCTTTTTATTTTTTACTCTGTCATGATCCTTATTCCAAGGTTGCCTCATAGTCCAACATAGCTGCTGTAGCTCTGTCTACCTCATCTCAATCTCACCCAGTAAAGAAAAAAAGAAGTAAAGAAGGCCATACTCCCACATTTGATCACTTTGCTTATATCCCTTAGCAGAGGTCAGTCACCTGATCACTCGGATGCAAAAGAGGGTGGAAAACATAATTGTTATTCAAAGAAGCCATGTGGAGAGCTAAAATACTGTGGCCCTTATAGCTAGAGGAAAAAATGAGGCAATCAGTGAGGATAAATCAGAGAACTGACGCTGGGAGAAAAGAATAGGTGAACAGACGTGGAGGTGTGTTAGAAATGAACACATGTATTTAGGGGAGTGAAGGACATGGGGCCTTTCCTACTCTCATGGTATAGTCTGGGAAACCACTATGACAGGCCCTGCTGGTGCTGCAGCCACACGATGGCATCTGGGCCTGATGGATGTGCCTGAGGCTGCACTATTTCTGTGCTCAGCACAGGGTCTCAGTTGTTCCCACAGTCCTCCATGATGAGGTGTGTTGGGTTAGGGCCAGGCACCAGCAGAGGGCCAGCATGAGAGTCAGGATGCAGTGGCAGCTGGGACCTCTGAGATTAGAAGCCTGACACTTGAGCAGGTGAGACAGGACCTCCTGCCTATCTGGGCATCAGCCAGACCAGCCAACCCTCATTAGACACCAGATGTATCCAGAGTCCCCTGTGACTCTGATCCCTCCCTCTCCCCCTGTTCCGAAGACACAGAGAGCTTCTTCATACAGAGGCACCATCTTGGGAAGGGGGAGGGAGTAACTTTTTTTCTCTTCCCATGCATGGGGGAGCTAAATGAGAGATGGATGGTTCTTGAGAAGGTTTAGCTACAGAAGCCAATTTTTAAGTTAGGCATCTGAGTATAATGTGAGCGCATTTTCTATCCCGTATATGTACATAAAATTAAACTTGCAATGCTAAATCATTTACTTTTGAGTAATAATTTACTCTTACTCTTACACTCATCAGAGTGTAAAATGAACAAAAATTGAAATTCAGATTGCAGATTTTGATTTGGGGTAGACAGGTGGCATTTAGTGTTATATCAGGCTAAAGACATTACTTCAAGCTATACCATTTACACAGAAGATCGCCTTAGCTAGAGATGTTTTTACAAAACTGAAACTAGTAAAGAAAAAGTTGATTTGTCAAGAGAACTGACTCCCACAAATCAGGTGTTTTCCAAGTATTCAGGCATGCAACATTCACACAGATGCTCTCAGGTCCTCTTACGAAGTAATGGATTTAAAAAGTATGAGATGAGACATCAGATATTTTGGTTACAAAACCATCCCTCTTGATCAACCAAAATATTCAAATGCACTTCAGATATGATGGTTTCTGAAGTGACCTGAATAACTTGTTTTCCCTTAACCGCTGAGTTAAACCCAGACACAGCGACTCCAGACAGAGAGCAATTACATGGGGATATTGTATGGCTATTGCCTGCAATTTAAATAAAACAAAGGTGCACATGGCATGCACCTACATACACACACACATGCACACACCCACACACCTGCCCCCAACCACATGCACACTGTGAAGTATTATATTAATGCCTGCACACTCCACAAAACTAGTCCAGCAACTTGCTTATTAAGCTTTTCATTGGAACAAAGTGATGGTCTTCCCTCCTAAAATATGGTATCTAAAAAAATGAATAGTTTGTTAATTTAGCAAAAAGTTGTGGCCAACTTCTCCAGGGAATGATGGAGTTCAAGCTGTCTAGTCGACATTTCTATAGTACTTTAAATATTTAAAGCAATTGCCTCTGAAATATGGATGACCATGTAGGGAAATGTACAAGGGAAGATTGCTTTCTCCAATTTTGTTTGCTCACTTTGATGTGAAAAGTTGTGAAAAAAAAAAAAAAGAGTTGTGACCCTTAATTAGATAAGGATTTATCTACATTGCTTTTCTTTTTGTGTGCCCGACCCCACTAGGGCTAGGTGATCTGCATTGCCTAGTGTTGACACAAATGGGCAGTGTGAACCTTAAACTGCTGTAAGCACCACTAAAATGTGGCCTTCCTTATATGGTCAGTGATGAGGGCGTGACAGCACAACACCCGTCATCTGATAAGCTAGGGTCAGGAGTCATTCGACTGCTTTGCTTTGTCTTTGAATTTCTAAAAGCCAAAAACTTTTAATGTTTTAAATAAGTAAATTACCTAAACATGTACAGTCCTTTTGCACGTATTAACTCATCAGAGGCCAACGTGAGTCAGGGAAGGCTCCCTAAACAGTCAGGGGCTGTTCACTGGGTGTGTTGTAACTGTAAGACCACGTTTTGGTGAGAATATGAAATGTAATCTGGAGAGCTTGTGTTGCATGGTGGTCACATGATCCTTCTTAGCAAGGAGCCAGAGGGCATGATGTTAAGCAAATGGCAGGATGTTTTTTCAAATGGTGGCAATGTCTATACTCAGAGTCAGAAACTCAACAGTAGGACTTTGATGAAGGAAGAATATTTTTCTTAAAGCAAGATACATTTTAGTGATAGAATTAGCTTTTTAGTTTATTCTCTCATGTATATATATCTACACACACATACACATACATATATAATGACTGTTTTATAATGTCTTGGAGATTTAGGTGATCAGGTTTTCTTCATGCCACTATTTAGAATTCAGTGAGATCAGGTGGCTAGGGAAAAGAACAATAAATTATAACAACAGCTTCCTTTATAGTCACCATGTAGAAGATGACTTATTCACTGAGTCATAAAGTCATAAACCAAAATGTCTTGGTAAAGAAAAATTTTAATTGATACTGATACATATTTATTCTGTTCCAGGTCTATCTTATAATTACTGAGGATGGGATAGGGCACAGTGTGTGTAACAGATATGTCAGTCCTTTGGACAAGGTGCTGTGGGAACACAGAGGGACTTGTGTCCCTTGGATATAGGAGGTTTTCCTGTTTTGGTCTCCTACAATCTCTCCTTGTGCTTCAGTCAGTGTATGAGAGTAGGCAGGGGAAGAACCAGCTTCAACATACTAGGGCTTTTAAGAATGTTTACAGTCTTAAAATTTTATGCTCAGAATAGGTCACTGAGAGCCTGTAATCCTGCAAGATTTCAGAGCTGCTCATTGCACTTTCCGTAGCAACTCTTTCATCAATCTGATCATGCTCTTAATTCCAGATTTGGTGTTGCAGGTAGTCAAAATACTAGTGAGGATTCAGTTAATGCAACTCAGAAGCCAGCTTTCTCGTTTTGATCACAGATTCAAATTCTACAATTTGGAATCCATAGGCACTTCTAGATTGAGTCTTGTGGAGATTTTTTTTTTTATTTATTAACAACAGAAAGAATGAGAAGGCAAAAGAAAACATTGAGTAATAATCAACCCAAGTAAATTGAGCCTCTTTCTGCAGAAGGCAAGTAGTTCTAAATAAACTGAATATTTGGCAATTTTTTTCTATCCACACTGTTTGACTCCATTCTGGGCCAAAATGATTTGTGACTAAACACAGGCAAAAACAAAGTTTATTTTTAATCTGTCTAGCACTGAGGGGATTGGCTCGTCATCCAGAGGAGATATGAATTCTTATCTTTTATCTAATATTTAACACTGTCTCACACTGGGGAGTGGTGATGGCTCAATTTCTAGCACTGATTTCCTACTGAGACTGTGGTTTCCTTCGCTGATTATAAAATTCTCTCCCGTCTTACTCTTAACTCCAACCAACCCAGAGTTTCTCTTCAAAGCCACTCTCTACTTGACATACATATGAGCTTGACAATAAAATCCCTTGGATATATATTGTGGAAGATGAGTGCATTTTCTATATTTTACATTATATTCTTGTTTCTGGGTCACCAAAATATAACATGTTATAATTTAGAAATTCATTTCCACAAATAATTTAACTAACTGTAAGTCTAGACTCACGAAACTTGGGTATAGGCCAGGCAAGTAGCTCATGATTGTGGTCCCAGGACTTTGGGAGGCAGAGGCCGGCAGATTGCTTGAGCCCAGGAGTTGGAGATCAGCCTTAGTAATATGGTGAAATCTCATCTCTACAAAAAATATACAATTAGCAGGGACTGTTGGCATACGCCTGTAGTCTCAGCTACTTAGGAGGCTAAAATGGGAGGATCACTTGAACCTGGGAGGTCAAGACTGCAGTGAGCCAAGATCACACCACTGTACTTCATTCTGGGCAACAAAGCGAGACCCTGCCTCAAAGAAAAAAAAAAGAAAAGAAAAGAAAAAGAAACTTGAATATAATTGTAAGGTAGAGCAACAAACCTGGGGTTTTACCTGGAGTTCCCATACCGTGTGACCTTTCAAAATTGACCTTGCACAAATCATACTGAAAAGGTATGTTTCAGAACATTTTTCCCTAGTCTTACTCATCAAATGTATTTTCCTCACAGGAATATCTAGTACCATCGAAGTGGATAATTAACATTCAAGGTGCTAAGACCATGTCCACATGATGAAAAGTGTTTTGGAAAAGAATAAATGAGTGCATTACTAATGAAAGATTTTTTTTTCCTTTACAAAAAGTCACTGAATTATGCTATCCCGGCAGCCCACTGTCTGATGCATTGATAAATGGAGGAAAAGACAATCACATTAAGAACATGAGAACATCATTTGCAATCCTTAAAGTCGGTATTCAGAATCAACAAGCAGGGAACTTTCTCTTAAAATTAGAGATAATAACCCACCCAACTGGGCAGCAGCAATGTGCTCAATTGAATATAGAAAAACAAGACATATTTTCCACATTACGAGCCTTTAGTCCAAGGAAATGTTTTTCAAATGATGTTGGCTGAGACCCTGAGTAATAAATACATTTTACACTGCAACACAAATGCAAATGAGTGTTGAAACATCCATGTATAATTGAAACGAAAGTTTCCAAAGTAAAGTTCACTCTACTATCTGCAATACACATGTATTTTCCATTGTATTCTATTTCACTTTAATAAATGCTAGTTGCAAACCATAAAATTGATATCCCTAATGGGGAGGGGGTTTGGTCCACAGTTTGCAAAACAGTTATTTAGCAATTATAGTCATCTACACTTTTGGAAAATGTAGCAGATGGACTAAGAAACTTCCACAAAAATATATATTCATAAGCTGAGTGAACCAAAGACCACTTTAAGGATACAGTGTGACATATGATAGGGGCTCAGTACAAATTTGAAGAAATAATTAAAAGAACATAGTAGAAAAGGTCAGGTGTGTTGTCTCATGCCTGTAATCCCAACACTTTGGGCAGGTGGATCACCTGAGGTCAGGAGTTTGAAAGCAGCCTAGCCAACATGGTGAAACCTGATCTCCGCTAAAAATGGGAAAATTAGCCAGGCATGGTGGCACAGTAATCTCAGCTACTCGGAAAGCTTGATACTGGGGAGGCAGAGATTGTATTGAGCAGAGATAGCGCCACTACACTCCAGCCTGAATGACAGAGCAAGACTCCATCTCGAAAAAATAAAATAAAATAAAATAAAAATAACATAGCAGAAAAGAAGAAGATACTGTGGATAAGCCATAACAGCAGGTGAGCAGATAAGGCAGCTGAAATGAGCCTCAAGCAATTTAGAGGTGGCCTAGTTTCGGCAAAGATTTTAGGCTGCTTATAAAGCAAAACGGCAACTGGTACGATTTTAAGTGCTAAACATCTTTGTAAAAAAAAATAGTGAGGGATTGAGGAAAGTTTAAAGCCTTTTGTGATGAATGGATGTGGCTTTGAATCCTAGATTTTCCACTTGCCAGCTTTGTCAATGTGTCACATTCTCCACCACATCTTGTGTGGTCTTTAATAGTGGGGTGATGATATCCAGCTAACCGGGTTATGATGAAAATTTACAATAATGATCCATATAAAGAACATTATACGGCGTAATATGTAGCAAATACTAAAGAAGTAAATCAAGATATATTATTTTTTTGTGTTAGATGTTGGTTTTGTTTGTTTGTTTGTTTGTTTTACCCAACCTCTGGCTTTAGCTTTCTTTTATGCTAAGTGAATCTGCCCTTCAAAATGTTCCATCAGGCACTAACATACCTTCTCTGCCCAAATTGTTAACTAGCGGATAATCAGGATGACGCCAGCTTTGTACCTGACTGAGGAACTTAGTGAACCCTGAAGAAATGAAGATTAAAGAGACAATGAAGATGGGAGACATTGGGCTGTGCTCTTCTAGATATGACAGAGAACAAATAAGCCAACTCCAGGTCAGCATAGAATCTTAGGTGATCATTAAAATCACTTTTAAAAAAGATATGTTTTGAAAGCTAAGTGTTCAGGGAAGCAGAGGAAAAAACAATTGGGACTGTATGAGGTGCCAGGTTTGAAGCTGTGTGGATGTGACTGATGTCAGGTGTTCATGAGGCCACTGAAAAATTAGTAAATTCCAGGCAAAAAAATGGGGCTTTTGGTGCTTGAGTAATGCTTGGGCATCAAAATCTCCAAACTGTGTGGCACGCACCTGTGGTCCTAGCTACTCAGGAGGCTGAGGTGGGAGGATAGCGGGACCCTGGGATGTTGAGGCTGCAGTTAGCTGTGATGGTGCCAGTGCACTCCAGCCTGGGTGACAGAGCAAGACCCCGTCTCAAAACAAAAACAACAACAACAAAACACAAAAAAAGCAAAAAAATCCTCCAAACTGGACCCTCTCCCACTAGGGCTTTGTCTCTTTCTCCTCTCCTTCTCTTCCTTCCTAATTATCTTTTTTTCTTTATTCACAAGGTAGGAAAATATATATCCTCAACTATGAATAAGTATACTTATACTCAGCTATATCTTCTTTTTTCCAGCTATATTAATGTATAATTGACAAATAAAAATTAAATATCTTAATAAAATATTAGATATGTTAAGAAAAATTACACCGTGCTTGATATATGTATACATTGTGAAATAATTACCACAACCAAGCAAGCTAGTTAACATATCCATCACTTCACATAGTTACTTTTTTATTTTTTGATGTGGTGAGAACACATAAGATCAACTCTCTTAGCAAATTTCAAGTATTCAATGAAGCGTATTTGTTGAATAACACTGTATACAAATTCAAGATTACAGTGCTATTAGCTATAGTCATCCTGCTATATATTAGTTCTCAGAACCTATTCATCATATAAGTGAACTTTTGTCCCCTTTGCCCAACACCACCCCATTTCCTCCTCCCACCCGCTGCTGGTAGCAGCCATTCTACTCTCTGTTTCTATGAGTTTGACTTTCTTAGGTTTCGCCTGGAAGTGACATCAGGCAGTATTTATTTTTCTGTGTCTGGCTTATTTCATTTAGCATAATGTCGTCCAGGTTCATCCATGTTGTCGCAATTGGCAGGGTTTCCTTCTTTTTAAAGGCTGAGTAATATTTCATTGTGTGTGAATATATGTGATAAAAACTATATTTTCATATATGTGCCTAACTGGATGTCCCCTCAGTGAATGTTAAAGGATTAAAGATTGTCATTAGAGAATTCTAAATAAGATGGTTCATATTTATATTATACAATACATGTAATATGCAAACATTATGTTGACCCTTTTTAAATTTTATGTCCTATTGGATAATGTTGAGGGCATCAATGTACCTAAGAATTTTGTTTCTTAATTTAACTTAGTGAGAAAATATAACTTAATATATAGAAATTCACTTAGGTTGGTACGGCAGTATTTAACGCCACATTCTTATTAATAGATTTCTAAATATTTGAAATGACTAATAACTAAAAATGTAAAAAATAAGGAAGTTAGATCATAAGCTTCCAAAAATCATGTCTTTTCCACATGTGGGATTTCAAGAAAAAAATATAAGCACAAAAATATCTGTTATAATGCTTGGAATAGTCAACCAAAATTTCACACAATATAAACAAGACAAATTGGTACAATTAATAATAGAGGACTGGATGTTTCTGCTGTAATTTTTTTTTTTTTTTTTGAGATGGAGTCTTGCTCTGTCGCCAGGCTGGAGTGCAGTGGTAGGATCTCAGTTCACTGCAACCTCCGCCTCCTGGGTTCAAGCAATTCTCCTGCCTCAGCCTCCCGAGTAGCTGGGACTGCAGGTGTGCACCACCATGCCCAGCTCATTTTTGTATTTTTAGTAGAGACGGGATTTCACCATGTTGACAGGATGTTCTCAATCTATTGACCTCCTGATCCGCCCACCTTGGCCTCCCAAAGTGCTGGGATTACAGGCATGAGCCACCGCACCCAGCCTGCTGTAAATTTTTGATAAACATTAAGTGTTTCTCAATTTTTGGTACACATTAAGTTTCCTCAGGGTGTTTGTTAGTAATACAGATTCTGGGAACCACCCTCAGAAAGATTCTGACCCAGAAGATTTGAGATGGGTCCCAGGTATTATTTGCAAGCATTGCAGTTTTTTTTTTGTTGTTGTTTGTTTGTTTTTTGAGACAGAGTTTCCCTCTGTTGCCCAGGCTGGAGTGCAGTGGCATGATCTCCGCTCACCGCAACCTCCGCCTCCCTTGTTTAAGTGATTCTTCTGCCTTAGCCTCCCGAGTAGCTGAGATCGCAGGTGTGCACTACCACGCCCAGCTAATTTTTTTGTATTTTTAGTAGAGATGGAATTTCACCGTGTTAGCCAGGCTGGTCTGAAACTCCTTACCTCAAGTGATCCACAGGCTCAGCTTCCCAACGTGCTGGGATTACAAGTGTGAACTTCTAACTACACCTTGAGAAGCTGGTCTAGGATAATTCAGATGAATTTTTTTTTTGCCTCCCCACATTTTAGATGCAACCAAAGTGGTGCATATACTATCTAAGTACAAAGAAGAACGAAGAGGTGGAAGTTTGAGGCAGCTTTCCAAACTGTTTTTCTGAATTTGTTTTCCATCTTAGTTGTATGCCTTAAACAAATACACCAGATGTCTTCATTGAGCCTTCTGGAGCATCTCCGCATTCCACGTGTGCCCATGAATCTGTGCCCACATACACACATAAATTGTTTGGAGTTCCATTTCTTAGAAAAGATGAAGATTGACTCCAATTCTTTAAGTGCTGGGAGTATTACCATAATAAATGGTATCACTACATGATAAGAGCAAATGTGTGATTGCAGTCAACATATTTTCTACATCATTAATGAAAGACTAGGAGCTTGGATACACAGCAGTCCACAGTCAGTGACTAAGCAGCGGTAGGACTCTGTGAAGTGAGGAAATAGTTCTGACCAACCCCAGGGAGGTGGTTGTAATATGAAGTACAAACTGCCCTGCAGTGATTTAGTACTGCAAACAGTCTCCATCATATACACAATTTCCAAACTCCTTTATATTCTAAAAGGCCACCTGAACATAAGTGGTCAAAAGACCTTCTTTTTTCTACCTTCGTTCTTCCTCTGTTCTTTCCATTGGATCTTCGATTCTGAGAAGTCTGACCCACAGAAAGGAGGAGGCTTAACTCTAGGAATGCTCCCTGTTCTCAGTCTCTTTCGTCTTTCCTCTCACTCCCTCCCTAGAGGCATCGCAGAAGCATCAATGATGCCTTTTCTTTTCTCCTCTTCTTCAGTCTACTCCACACAACCCCATGTCCTTGGATAAACCGCCAACAAAAGTCTGAAGATGGTTTGCAATGGAAATGGATTATTGAAGACACAGTGTCCTGTTGTAAATTTTACATTTTATACCCCTGTGATGTTGTTGTTCTTAAAATTGACAAGAAAATCAAGAAATTTACATAATTCCTGTGAGTTTCTAGGACAAATGAGTTTATGACTATAAAGTACCTTGTAATCTAATCTATAGAACTGTAGGTAAATATAATTGGGTGTTATTAATGTTGTTGTCACCATCTTTCTTGTTTTCTGAGCAGTGATAATCCTAAGAAAATCAAAAGTAAGCTAAGTTCAAGTTGAGAGAGCAAGAAAAAGCCAGATGGGTGGTTGCAGTTCACTTTATGGTGGGCCTCCAAGAAGCTGAGGCATCTGGTCACCCAGCTGCTGAGCAGCTGAGTTAGGAATCAGACTCCTAGCTTTTATTTCAGAATCAAGACATGCCCCTGGAGACTCAGCCCTGAGAGCTGTGCTTTAACTCTCAGAGCCCTGCTCTTTGCCTGGATGATTCACCTCTGAGGTCACTCTCCCATCCAGCCCCTTTCTTCTCGTTGTTCCTTCCCCAGCCCCTGCCCTATCCTGATTGGTGAAGTTGCTGCTAGGGACCAGGAGGCCACTCTCCCATGGTTTATTATAAACAGGGGGAGAAAAGTGGGGAAGTAAATGTGTCAGAGGAGTCTTTCATATCTAGCTGCTCAAGCTAATCCACTGAACACCCATTACATATGCTGGCTAAGCTTCCATTGGTCTTTCCCCATTAGAACAATGACAGTCTCCAAGTATATGTGGGTTACAGGTTTTGGAACACGGCGACAGTGGATAATGGTTTTTACGGGAAAATGCATTTTGAGATAGAAACCACCAACTTAGCAACAAACGTTTAGGACTTCATGCTGTCCACAAATCGAGGACTATCTTTCACTTACGCAGCAGTTACAATTCCATAGCCAGAAATACTGACATCCCATTAAAGAAGAGCAAGAAGCAATGGGGAAAACATCTTGAAAACTACAATAATCTTTAATGCCAAGAGAGAGGAGCAGCAAACATTACAAGAACAACATACAGCAAAATCTGCCAAATAATGGGGAGTTCCTCATGCATGAAGCTCATTTCCAGAGAAACAACAGATCTGTTTAAAGATGACTCTTAGGGATATTTTAATTGACTTTGTCAAAAATTTTGGACTTTTCTGCAACCATATCCTAAGAGATGTGCCTCATTAAAAATATAAAACCAGATGGGCACATTGGCTCACAGCTGTAATCCCAGCAGTTTGGGATGCTGAGGTGAGAGGATCCCATGAGCCCAGGAGTTTGAGATCAGCCTGGGCAACATATGGAAACCCTATCTTTACCAAGAAAAAAAAAATAAAGCTGGGCATGTTGGTGAGTAGCAAGTGCCTATGGTTCTAGCTACTCAAGAGGAAAAAATATGTATTTTTGGAACTATGAATTCAAATGATATGTATTGGTTTATTATTGTTACATAGTGATACATAGTCAGTGAAGAAATAATTAAAACAATAAAATGATTAAAAAGAAAATATGGGCCAGGCACAGTGGCTCATGTGTGTAATCCAAGCACATTGGAAGGCCGAGCTGGGAAGATCAGTTGAGTGCCGAAGTTCAAGACCAGGCTGGGCAACAAAATGAGACCCTGTCTCAAAAAAAAAAAAAGGAAAAATTAGCCAGTTACGGTATGGCGGCACACAGACTCATAGTTCTCCCAGCTACTGGAGGGGATGAGGTGGGAGGATGGCCTGAACCCAGGAGTTTGAGGATGCTATGATCATGCTACTGTACTCCAGCTTGAGTGACAGAGTGAGACTTACTCTCCAAGAAAATAAAGAACACTAGAGAAGAAAAGAAAATATGACCTAAATAAATTTAGTGACCTCTATGAACCTTTTAGAGAACATGTATAAACACACCACACGTATTTTACTGAAATATTGAGTCATATTGAAATACGGTAGTATAGTCTGCTTTTTAACTTAAAGATAGTACAGATCTCTTCATATGTCATCTATGGTATAACAAGGTGAATATGTTTAGTATTTCATTTTATGGCTGACTATATTTTATTTAACTAATCCACATTTGACAATTAGATTGTTGTCAATTAGATTATTGTAATATTGTAAAATTATGAGAGAGACAACTTTACTCTCTCATAATTCAATTGTTGTACTATGGCATGTTTATTTCTTTTGTATATGAAATTTATCAGGTGCTTAGATTGTTTTGAGCAAGCTTTATGAGACTACTTTCCTAAGTCTACTGGTTGCCTGTGGCTTCTAAGACCTATGTTGCCCATATTTCTAGACAAATCAAATAATGTGATTTCAGAACACCTGATTGTTTCAGTCAACTGGAAGAAACAACTTGTCAACCCAGTGCATGAGATTATCTTTTTTTCTCATAAGTAAAAAGACTCATCAAATTCTTAGGATAGTTTACAATCTCATACTAGTTTCTATGAGACAGAAAGTGCTAACTGACAGAAGACCAAGTCAACAGCAGGCTTTCATTTCTCAGATGCCTTATGAAAACAATCCCTTCTATTAATTTTCTCAGTTAAGTCCTACCAGTTCTCCATTAATTTCTCAATGAAATCCAGAGGACTAAGTTAACTGACCCTTCAACTATCCCCAGTAATGAATCATTAGCTACAAGGTTAATAGAGACAGAAGGAAATATGATATTGCCTATAGTACATGAGCAATAAAAATTTGGTGAATGGAATTGGAAACAAAATTGTATTTCAGGACATATTTTATTTTATAGAATCCTTCAGCAAGAGCAAACTAATGAAACAGAATATTAGAACTCCTGGTCACTATTAATTTAGCTAAATTATCATCCAAATATGCTGAAATGTTCACTCTTCAGCCATCTGGGCCATCATCTTCAAGATAGTCTTATATGATAAAGAAATGGTGAATGGGGATTAGGAAAGGTGAAGTGAATGAGTTTTTATGATCCAAGATAATGAGTAAATGTGTATAGATGATCAGAAGGACAGTTTTACATAGACCTCATCTGATTAGATGTAAGTCTATACATAGCACAGATCTGTTTATATTCACATTAAAGAAGAAAAAAAGCTGGCATAGCACCAGCTGTTTAATTTGTAGTTATTATTTTCACATTAGCACCTGTTGAATCAGAGATACTGACACCTGTTGATTTTGCCTGTATTTTGTACTGTGTTCTTATATGTGAACACAGTAGGATAAGAGCCATATTAATGGATAATGATACATATAGAATAATAAAAAGTTGTCCCTCTAGATGGTTCTAATAAATAAAACAACATGAGGATCCCAGAACAACATTAGGATGAATGTTTTGAGAAGTTCTGATCAAACCAAGCAGCAGTGCCTGAGCACATTCGGACTTCTGGACCCTGGGGTCTGTATCCAGCATGATGGCTACTGAGCAGTACTCCTGTGTGTGATTTCTTGGCCACATAGGCTATCACAAAGAGAAAATATTTCGTTTAAAAAGGTCTGTATAGTGTTTTTGTATTTAAAGTGCAAAAACTTCAGATAACTTAGCTTGATTTTTGGCTTTGATAGGGGTTCGTCGGGGCTGTTCATTATTGAAATTTGTACTTAAGAATTTAGGACATTCTATTTATTATGCATTTCCACCACTCACAAGTTTGTTATTTGAGATGATTACTCACAATATTTACAAAACAATAAAAATTAGAATAGCATCAAATATAGGTTACTTTTGAATGAAGAACTTGAAAGTAATGAAATTTCTATTTAAAAAATCATTTCTCACACTTTCTGTTTCCTCATTAAAAATATTAATATGAAACCTCAAATGGAAATGCTTTGGACCATCTCTGACTTCAGGAGAGATGCAAAGAAAGAAATTTTAGCTTTCAAATAGTTACTTCTTTCCTTCCCCTCCCAGTCAGGAACTATCAAAATGTTTGGTCCCACATTAATTTTAGGAGACAGAAAATATAATGGCCCTAATAGTCCTCTGACAATTGAAAGTATTTTATCTGAGGTGGTGTATAAAATACTTCTGAGCAATTATGAAAGCTTTCCTTGTTATAGGACAAGAAATGAAACCTGTTTCATCCGTCTTGAGATAATCAGCTTCACACTAAGAGGTTTTCTCTTTGCTTCCTCTTCCCTGTTTTCTTCTGATGTATCCCAGCAGCCTCAGCAAGCTTTACAGCAGTGGTGTAGCAGAACCCTGTGGGAGCTTATGAAAACACAGGTTGCTGGGTCCAGTCTCAGAATCTGAATCGGCACGTTTGGGGTGGCCTGAGAATCTGCATTTCTAGCCAGTGCTCAGGTGATACTGATGCTGCCGGTCCTGGGATCACACTTTGAGAACCACTGCTGTAAAAGGTCAGTTATATATATATATATTTTTATTAAATGCTTTATTTCATTCAAATCCATAGGTAGCAACCTCATAGTTTTTGTTTTGTTTTGTTTTGAGACAGAGTCTCACTCTGTCACCAGGCACCAGGCTGGCGTGCAGTGGCGCGATTTCGGCTTACTGCAACCTTTGCCTCCCAGGTTCAAGCAATTCTCCTGCCTCAGCCTCCTGAGTAGCTGAAACTACAGGCGTGCACCACCGTGCCCAGCTAATTTTTTGTATTTTTTAGTAGAGATGGGGTTTCACCATTTTGGCCTGGATGCTCTTGATCTCTTGACCTCATGATCTACCTGCCTCGGCTTCCCAAAGTGCTCGGATTACAGGCGTGAGCCACCACGCCTGGCTGCAACCTCATAGTTTTAAGATTAAATTGATAGAGTAGAAAGAAGAAGAAATGATGGCTGCTCACTTCGGTACCCATTTTACTAGTGAAGTTACAAATTCCCGATCTATGTCACTCCTGATAAGTGACTTTATACAAATTGGGCCATTCCATTGAGTGCCTCACTCAGGAAAATGACATGACAATAAAGTTTCATAAAACATCAGGAGGAAGAGGTCCTGTTTAAGAAATTACAGGACAGATACATTAACATAGTAAGAACCTAATAATTTGCTGAATGAATACATAAAAGAATCAATCATATTCTTTCAAGTTTATACATTATAGTTACTCACCACCACCTCTACCATTTTCAACACCAAGTTCACTTTGAGAAGAAAATGAGGAAGAAAATGATTTTATGCACATAATTATCTCCCTTACCTATCATGTTATATCTTATTTTTATCTAAGATCTCCATGGGTCTTTTTATCCTTAAAAAGTTTTGGAGGCAAGAAAGAGCAGAAACCACTCTCCCCATTGGATAGATGAAGAAAGGAGTCTCAGAGAAGAGATTCAGAGGTTCTCTTAAGGCCACTAACCGATAAATGATGACATGAGAGTAAATCAAAGCCTTGCAGTGCCAGGGTTGGTGTGGTCCTCCCTGACGGGGGCCTTCACCTGTGAGGCCAAGGACAACAAAGGTACAGCTGTCTCCTTGCCACAGACCTGGTCCAGCAACCAGAAGGAATCAACTGCCAGGGCTGCCAGAACTTCCCAAGGACCCAGCTCTCTGTTGGAGCTGCAATCAAGAAATTGAAACACCTGTGGAGCCCCACCTCACTGGCGAACCAGCATACCTGTCAACCACTGTCTTTCCACATGCAGACCCAGGCAAAAACCAAAGCAGGGAGCAGGCAGAGGCTATCCTAGGACTGTGCTGCTCCCCTGGGTACACAGCCCCTGTTGTCTTCCTTCCTGCTTGTGTTACCACCTTCCCTGCCCATGAGCTGAAGGATCTCTCTTCCCTCTCCCTCTCTGCATCTCAAAGCTGAGCCCACTAATTTAAAGCCTGGATGACTTGATTTGCAGTGCAATCTTGGAGACAGAGTCTGGCCTGCCTCATTAGAAGCTACGTGTTGTTTAGCCTCACCCACTGGTGCTAGCCCTCTCACACAGAAGGCCATTTAATGCATATTTCTAGGATGAATGAATACTGTCCAGAACACACACTAAGTCAAGTATTGTTTGACATCTAATATTCTAAAAATGTTTTGTGCACCTACCATTTAGTGGGTACTATCCTATGTATTGAGGATGTGCTGGTGAAGCAAACTGATTCATTCCCTGCCCTTGATATATTTTAGCAGGGGGTACGGACAAGTAATTGCCATGCATACGATGGTATGAGAACCAACAGATGAAAAGTTCTTCTCACCTCCAGGCTCCATCTTGTACAGAAGCACAGCCTATGTTAGGGCCTTCATATCCAGCTGACTTTGCAATCTGTACTTTTCAATGTCTACTGTGAGCTAAGAGTTTGCTGCCTTTCCCCACTTCCTGCCCCATGTAGCCCTCTCCCTGGCCTCTTTTGGCCCTGGGCATGGAGTATTCCTACCTCTTGGCATAATTCCAGTCCTATGTGGTGACACCTGCATCAGTGAGTGGCTATAGAACTGTCTAGACCTGTCTAGAAATTAAAGCTATAACTCTGAACTTTGAAAGTCAGGGAAGCAGCAGCCCTTCCCTTTTAGGCACCTAC
This sequence comes from Aotus nancymaae, assembly GCF_030222135.1. Taxonomy (NCBI): domain Eukaryota; kingdom Metazoa; phylum Chordata; class Mammalia; order Primates; family Aotidae; genus Aotus; species Aotus nancymaae. Next base: position 114,792,642 of record NW_026988425.1, read on the forward strand.
CAGCCATCCTGCTGAAGATTCCTGGATTCGCATTTTCCCTGCAGTCTTCTGGATGGGATAGAAGCTATGACTGATACTGAAGCATCTAGGGCAGCAGTCCCCAACCTTTTTGACACCGGGGACTGGCTTCATGGAAGACAGTTTTTCCACGGGCTTGGGGTGAGGGGATGGTTTTGGGATGATTCAAACACATTACATTTATTGTGTACTTTATTCTATTATTATTACATTGTAATGTATAATGAAATAATTATACAACTCACCATCACGTAGAATCAGTGAATCAGTGAGAGCCCTGAGCTTGTTTTCCTGCAGCCAGATGGTCCCATCTGGGGGTGATGAGAGACAGTGACAGATCATCAGGCATTAGATTGTCATGAGGTGCATGCAACCTAGATCCCTCCCATGCACTGTTCTCGATAGACTTTGTGCTCCTATGAGAATCTAATGCTGTTGCTGATGTGACAGGAGGTGGAACTCAGGTGACAATGTGAGCAGTGGGGAGCGGCTCTAAATACAGATGAAGCTTTGCTTGCTTGCCTGCTGCTCACCTGCTGTGCAGCCCAGTTTATAACAGGCCACAACCATGGACTACTGCTAACTCCAATTGTCCCTAATGGAGATGAGGTTTTCAAAGGCCAATATAATATGTTGAGTGCAGAAGCACTGCAGGATCTGGATGCTCAAATAATTGTTCTGTTTCTCAATTTTGGAAAGAAAGTTGTCAATCTATAAGAGCGGCCCCAAAGAACCTACTAATTAGATTAGCCATGCTTGGCTATAGGGGAACGTTATAGTACATTTTTCTTTTTTTCTTGAGTAAAATCACACTCTGGAAATGGCTAACTTGCAGAAACATCTGGGGGCGTTTTATGGCATTAATAAGAAGTTTCGCCCTTAATGCAAGGTTAATTTATTTGGGATGAAACCATAGCTAGTTCAGCTTCCTATCATGCTTTCCAGAAAACCCCACAGCCTAGAATCCTCCCGGCAAAGCTCATTCACATTTTTTATCTCCCTATAGTCAGTTCTGAAATTCCAGTGGTCATGTTCAGACATAACTTACGAGAAGAGTCATTTCACTCAGAAACGTCTTAATTTTAAATGACGTCTTGAGTCTCTAAATCTGTGCTAGGGAGACTTCTTTATTTTGACGTGCTCGTTCTGGTTGAGTACATTTAGTGCTTAAGAAAGCAATTCGAAAGTTAAAAACTCTGTGTGTGTGTGTGTGTGTGTGTGTGTGTGTATCCATTGAGTCCCTCTGTCTGGACAAGGAGGACTCCTTTTAATACCGTTTCTGGGACACAGACTTTCAATTTCTACTTACAGTATTTGTGAACTGCAATGGAAAATGTATTTCCTGCTAAGCCTGAGCTGGAAATAACATTTTTGAGAACTTTGAGAAAAACTGGCAAAGATTCCACCAAGGTGCTCATCAAAGGGGTCTGGAAGAGTTGCAAATATCCCCTTGGGATGGGGGCGAGTTGCACGGTAGGAGGAGTTCCAGTAGGGGAGCTGATGGACCTGTGTTTAGAGCCTCACGCCACTACTTATTCATTGTGTGATTAGCCTCTCCACGAAAAAGGGAGAGTTATATGTTATTCCTGCTAGCTGAGTGAACATTAGCATCTGTGAAGCGCTCAGCGCAGTGCCTGGTCCATTGCAAAGACTGGGTAAATGGAAGTGCTTATTGTTACCATTCCCTGTAGGCAAATTCCAAGATAGATTTGACCTGATTCACCTGGGGTTATTCTAATTTCTGTGTTGAGGAAATTAGATGCCCCATAGAACTCATTGTTGAAGTAAGGGCTTACACTGTGCTGACTGCCTCACAGTGCAAGGTCACTGGGCGAAATGCACTTGGAAAATCAAGTGCTTCCTAGAATTCTAAATAGTAGGGGAAGGTTTGGGGAGGAACTAACTAGAAAGCGAGATCTCACAAGTAACAAAATACCCTAGAGAAGTAAACGCTAGATCTAAAATCAAAGATACATTCTTTCATTCAGTAAATATTTAATTACTTAACATGTGCTGGACTCTGTTGGGGGAATACATAGATAGTAGATTCAAAAGCTACCGTCTCTACTATTATTTCCCTACCTGTAACTGAGCTCAGTTAATTTAGAATCCCTCATTTCTTTACAGTAGCTGGAACATGGGTATGATGGTTAATTTTTGAAACTCACTTAATATTGTCCTAGCACTAACTCAGCTATGTCTGCTTTATTCAGGCATGTCTAATTCACTGTCTGCATGCAGGGGATGCCTTGGGCACATTGATTAGATGCATGGGACTGGACACCACAGGAGCCTTGCTTCACCTGATCCTTGAGTGACGGTGTCGGTCCTTATTGCATGTGTTTCAGAAGTGTCTCTGGGGTAAAGAATTCTCCTTCCAGCACTGTTAATGCACAGTTAGACACTGGCCCTGAGGTCTGGCTGTGAGCGTATTCAGTCCCCAACTTGGAAAGTCAGAGCATCATCTTGAACTTGACATGTAGGAGATATTTGTGGTTGCTAATGAAGGTGGAGAACACTAATGGATTGGAGATGTCCATAGATACTTAGGTGTACATGCCTGACAGCCTTCTAAAATGTGGGCCTGTAGCTCTAGAGAAAAGCTACAGATGAGTGATGAACAGGTAGGAAGTAATCTGTTTAGTGGTAGTATCTAAAGCCATGAGACTAGGAGAGATCACTAGTGGAGTGTCAGGTGGCTAGTGGTTGGGGTGATGACTGGCCAGGCTCCACAGTAGAGACTTAGCTCCCATCTCTAGGGTCATCCTTCTCCTGAATCTGCAATTCTATCCCCTGTCAAGGAGGAATGAGGGCAATTTTCCAAGTACCACCTTTTTGCCTCCTCTTGGTGAAGTAGTTTGCTGGAGTTCCAGTAATTAATTCCCATTCTTGTCTACTTCTGCCTGATGCTCTTCTCCATATGGAGTGGCAGGTGACTAGGGAAGTGCTCAGTAGTGCCCTGGGAATTTGAGTGATCACACAACACAGTAACTTTGGTGCCTGAGAGCACATACTCATCTAATGAGACTTTGGAGTCAGATATAGATGAATAGTTCGGCTTCAATATCCAAGTCCATACAAGACAAGATGGTGGACGAAGAGCAAAGTACAAACCCAAGAGGGCCCAGAACTGTGGAACCTCTAGTTGAGAGGTTGAGCTTAGGGGAGGAGCGTGCACCATGGAGATGGTTCTTCATGTACATTCTTTGCCTGGTTGCTTGGAATCACCCTGAGACAGATGTTCTTGCTGAAGTTCTAGCCTAATTCTCAACCCAATCCTCTACTTCTTTGACTTTCCCCCAATGTCTCAGTTTCCTCCAGAGACTATGATTCTAAAACTCTGGTCCCACGGCAATTTTCTGCCCCTTACTTTCCAGACCTTCCTGGAAATTACTGCCTGTCAGTTTAGGCTTTGACCTTGGTCTGTGCTCCCCACTCGTGGACCTTGCTTAGTTCCATCTGTTGCATTTTCATTGTGAAGGCCTTGCCCAGGCCTAGGATCTGCTTCTGGGACATTCTCTGGAATGGCAGTCCTGGTACTGTGAGTGTATGGCATCTTCTGGTGCTTGCTGTATGAATTTAAACTCAATCTTCCACTTGGTGTTTGGAGGTCCCTGTGAACCAAGGGCCCTTATCTTTGTTGAGAACTGGTGTGTGTGTGTGTGTGCGCGTGTGTACACGTGCACGCGTGCACGTGCTTCATGTCTCAAATGCCTTCAAAGTAGAATTGTAGTTCTTATTTTATAGGCTACAAAAGAAGGCTCAGAGAGGTTCAGAAGCTTACACAAAGTCACAGGACAGGAAGTGGTGGGTGCTAGGATTAACTGTCAGATTGACTTGGTTCCAAAGCTCATTCTCCTTCCATAACTATGGGTGACTTTCAAAAAGGTATGAGGAAGAAAGGTAAGAAAGACAGTGGCCAGGAAGAGTAGACCAGGAATCTAAGATCTTTACAGTAGCACAATTTGTGAGTAACTAACTTCAGAGAAGTGGGCTTGTTAAATAAACAGAGTGGAGAAAATGGTCACAAGTACAGAAAGGATTGAAGAGACGTTCCATTCAAAGTTTCAGAAAGGAGGTGCCAGCATGAAGCTTATCATAATGAACAAACTCTGCTCTTCCAGATTTAAAATCAAGATGGAATTAACCTTTCCCTTAGAAATGGGTGCTGTGTTGGAATGATGGATGTTGAATTCACTTGACTTCTGGACACAATCTTGTTACTTCCAGGTTCTGGGGCATACATGCTATGCATATTTGTAGCAAATTCATCCACAAGATTGGGCCAGTAATCTTGACCACAGTCTCCAGGAAGTATGAACTTAACATTTGTGAGAAAAGCACAAATGTTGCTTCTCTGGTTAGCTATGAATAGAAATGGCTCCACTTTGCTAGAAGTTCCTGATGCAACACATCTTAATCCAAACTATGGCTACCCCCCAACCCCCAGTATATGCAGAATAACTAACATTCTTCCTTTTCCTCTTAGAAGGTGGATTAGTACCACCTGTCTCAGCTAACGTTCATGGGATTCAGCAGGAAAAACAGTATTATGAAGGGAAAGCTCCTTTGAATGCAGTATTTTAGGATTATTTCTTTGGTTGCTAAAGTGCTATGTTTGTATTCAAAGGTGATGAGACATTTTCTGGCTGAGAGACAGAGACATCCCAGAAAGGTGTCAAGTTAAAAGAGGGCTGATGAAAAGATCTGAGCCACAGCCATAGGAGGAGGGTAAGAGATTGGTTGCAGGCATTGCTTACATTTTCTTCTCACTGCTACAGTTGAGGGAAGGATTGTGGTCATTACCCTGCTGCCCCATCCCACCCCTCCTTCCGTGGAAGGTATTAACATGGGCCTTCATTCCAACTGGATCGTTGCCATCCACCCAGGCTGCTCAATAACTTTCTCCGTATGGAGAAAATGTGGAAGTGACAGTGTCTCGAGGTTCGAAGGGCCGTCTCCTTTAAACTAGTAGTCTCCTTTGAGTCGGAGTCCTACAGCTCGCTCTTGGCTTTGGCATTCAACCGGGATGGTATCATGGGCTGGGCATTTAACCCTTTGTTGTCTGCATGTTCCCCCTTTTTTTTTTTAAATGGAGGTAATTTAATTCTCTTGCAGAAGAGTTGGGAAGATTAATGAGTCAATGTTTGGTGAAGTGCTTTGAGATTCTCAGATGAAAGGTGCTACATAATAATTACAATAACACTTTGTTCTTACATAGTGCCTTTCTTCTAGGGAGCTCAAACTGCTTTACAAAATTATTTCATTAATCCTCGAAGCATCCCTCTATGGCAGGTAGTAATTATATCTCCCTGTTCTCATATCAGCAGTCCGGGGCACAGAAAGGCAAACTGACCTGGCCAAGGTTACACAGTAGGTCACTGATAGAATCATCAGCTGAATTCAGGTCTGATTCATTCATTCATTTGTTCCCTCATTCACCAACTATTTACCCATGATTCTGTGGCAGATACTTAAGCTATTGGGTAGAAAAGGAGGTGATGCAAAGTTAAATGAAATACATTCTCTTTGAAGAGACTGGGTTAGTCTTGTTGAACAGTGCATAAATAATTATAGTAAAATATAGCAATACTATCATACAATGGATTAATAGAAACAAACACGCATCTAAAGTAGGCAAGAGAAACAAGAAATCTTAGTTTTACTAAAGAGATGTCATATGAGTGAGCTTTCTCTTGAGCAATGAGTTCACGAATAGAGAAGAAGCCGAAGAAACATGCCTCCCGTAAGAGAAGGAAGGACAGTGATAAATGTGGGGAGTGAGATCCACTTGGCATAGTGGGAGCAAAGGGTTTTTTAGACAGGGGATTGGGCTAAGAAATTTGAAGTTTATGCAAAACACGACTGAGAAGCATTGGAGCTTGTTTAAGTAGAAGGAATGAGGTCAACTTTATATTTAGAACATTAGCTCTGGTAGCTGAATAGTAGCAGGTTTGGATGTGGAAGAGACGTGAAACTGTTTATTGGTTAGTATCGCTCACCTAAATAGTAGCAAGCTTTTTAATGGTGAGAAGGGGTAGGAACTAGGACTGATATTTTTTTTTGCATTCTCCCCACCTGGAGGAAGGGCTGACATAGAGCAGGCACTAAACATTTTCTCATATATTGTGGCATTAGCAATTTTTACTTCATATACATTTGGAAGAAGACATAGACAGGTAAGCTGAATTGACTTTCCTCTAAGAATAAAAAAATCCTGTTTTATCATATTAGAAAATATTTTAAAATTTCTCTGATGTGTTTTCTAATTATACCTTAAGAAAAGCTAAAGTAAGAAAAAGGTAACTTTTGGAAACATTTTTCTAATTTTGGAAAGAGTTTTGCTTGGGGTAAAATGAGGTTCACTGTGCTTGACACGGTAGGGAGACGACACGAAAATCTGACCTTGTAAATGAACTCAGGCAACCAACTAAAGGAAATGCTTCACTTCCCGTGGAGAAGTGATTCTAACTCAGTTTCTCAGGGATTATTAATAGAGCTGTCTTTCAGTATGTACTTATGCATCTTAAGTCCATAAAAAAGCTATACTCTAGGCTGGGTGCAGTAGTTCACGCCTGTAATCCCAGCACTTTGGGAGGCCGAGGCGGGTGGATCATCTGAGGTCAGGAGTTAGAGACCAGCCTGACTAACATGGAGAAAATCTGTCTCTACTAAAAATACAAAATTAGCGGGTGTGGTGGCACACGCCAGTAATTCCAGCTACTCGGGAGGCTGAAGCAGGAGAATTGCTTGAACCTGGGAGGTGGAGGTTGCTGCGAGCCGAGATCACGCCATTGCACTCCAGACTGGGCAACAAGAGTGAAACTCTGTCTCAAAAATAAATAAATAAATAAATAAAATAAAAGCTATACTATAAGAAAATTCTTTAGTTTTAGCCCACTTGTTTTCTCCTTAAATTTTATTCACATATTTCTAGTAATTCCTTCTAGTATATTTAAAATACTTCTTCCTCATTGGTAAAGGCATCCTTTGAAGGTTTCCAGCATGTTCATCCCTATTAGTTGCTATCCTTACTTGGAGTCTGCAGACTTTCTTTTGTGCCCTTTGTGTGCGGTGATCTTCTGGTCACCCACTGGTATATTTGAATCATTCTGACACAGAGAGCATTAGCCCCACAGTTGTGTGGTGCTGGTTTGAGGTTCTTTGTGAAAAGCATGAATAAAGTTGATTTTTCTACTACTTTAGAACATCGGTATCTTAGATTCATTGGATCTACTTGTATCTGCATTTTAGACGGTCTGCTACTAAAGTCTTGCTGTTTAAAAGGAGCTACTGTTGTGGGTTCCACGGTAGATCGATAGGTTCCTTCTTCACCTATCTGGGGCTTTAGGGAATTTTCCTTCTTTACTTATTCTCCTGAACTCTAAAAGGAGGTAAGGGGTCATAGCAGGAATTAGAAGACAAGTGAAAGCCACCTTTCATTAAGTAGGTACCAAAGATAGAGGGGTGAAATCAAATATTCCAGGGTGCCAGGCTGACATACTGGACCTGCCATTCCAGCTCCATGCTTTGTGTATGTTATTGTGTGTAGTTCAACTAAGACCAGTCCTTTGAAGAACTCAAAGTGTTTGCTTGTCTGCCTTTAGGCAGGAGCTCTAAAATGCAAAGTGTTTGCTTGTTTAAAGTTTCTTATCAATATGCCTGAATAACTAAGGGATGGCCAAGGTTGTTGGCATGGTACTAGAAGTGGAGGTGGGAACAGAAGACAGAATGGTTTCACGAAGTTATAGGCAGTCAGGGGACTACTAGCTGAGGCCAAGAAGGTTGCCAGCTGCTGCCTTAAGGGCATCTTATTTTAGTTATAGGTTTGGCAGAGTCATTTTTTTAGTTGTTTCAACTTTTCTAGGGGGTGTGAGGAATGGGGAGACATGGAGAAATAGAAAAGGCTAAGGGGTCAGGGCTTCACTCTTTTTTTTAAAAAAAGACACATTTTTCTCTTTTTCCAAATTAGTGTATATTTGAAAACTTCAGCTTCTGGGTGGAGCCCTCTGGATCCTGCCTAATGAGCACAAATGTATTTGAAGTGGTAACAGCACACACACACAACTTACACTCTGCATTTTGTTTTACTGTATGCTAGTGCATATATTCTGCATGTCAATATTGTTCAGTACTAGTCGTTTTCAACAGCTATCTGTGTTGTGCCCAGTCAAGCCATGACATTTGAGTGGGCCTGTGCCTAAATTTTTACAGTTGGTGATCTTTCTGATTTTAAAGATTGTGTAAGCTTACATAATATAATGTAAAGTGTTTGCATTGGTGTCTAAATTAGATGCTGGCTAAGGGTTGCCCTCTTTTCTTTCCTTTTGGTTCCCAATTGGATGCAGCCCCCAAACTTTGAGATTTCTGACTCCCAGTGCTCATCTCCAAAACTATCAATCCCAAGAAGGTGATTTTCATATAATAATTTTCTGCTCATAGTTTTAACCTCTTTTGGTGCGTTTCTATTATTTCTTTGTCCTTACTGGTGGTTACACCAGCTCCCAGTTTAATATCATTTGCACATTTCATTAATATGTGGCTTACTCCCTCTTCGAGATCCTTAATAAAGATGTTAAATTAGATTGTATCTGACATTGACCCCTGGGGCACTGAAATACTTTAACGATCAATATCCCCTTTCCCTGTCTGCAGTCTATAGAGTACTTGCCGAATGCAAGAGGAGCAGCTTCAACCTGGGATAAATCTTCAATTTTAATTCTAAAGCAGAAGTCAAGTCATGTGGTTTGGGATAACTTGACATTGCCAGAACATACTTGTAGTTGCTAGGAAGTCATATTTTAGCAATTAAGTACAGGTTTGCCAGAATTATATGTCAGATTGCCAATCTGCTGACAATTACAAGAGACAGTCTCTCCGTCCTGCTGACTGCATTTCAGTCAAACTGAGTAGGGTCTTGTTTAAAAAAAAAAAAAAAAGAAACGAACCTTTTTTAATTTCAAGGCTTGCAATCACCTTTTATCAGGTTTTAAACAGCATGCTTCTTCTGTGTTTCAAAGCAGATTTGTTAAAGAAACAGTTGTACCAGTCCACCAACGTAGGCAAAATCCAGGGAAGCACACCAGGTGCCCCACTGAGAATCCGGACATGAAACCCACTTTCAAATTTCAAGAATTTACAGCAAGTTCTTCTTTCAAATTGGAAACATTTATTTATTTTTTTCTAAATAGCAAAGATATAATATCCTATGATATTTTTGGCACAGAAATTAAATCTCTCATTGTATTTGGTTTAATCAGAGATTTATATGTTTACATCAGATGCAAAATATTTTCAAGTACATCGTAGAATAATAGCTTAAAAATTAGGCTGCGCTATCAAGTAAACTACAATGTCTTCGACATGAAATTGATTATGGTTACATGAAATATGTTCTTTAATCCTAGACCTGTAAAGTCTTCTAAGTCACTCCAAATTATAAACTATCTTAAAAGTCTCATGTTAGACATTCTCATCAAATTCTCTTGTTATACCTTAAACTTCCTTAGCTTTGCAAAGATTTTGATCTCCTCTTGGGCATACGATATTAAGACAATTCCCTAGATTTTAGCAGAAAGGGAATGATTAAAAGAACACACATAACCAGAACTTGAAACTGGCCCAGTAAATACAATTTTTTTTGAACTGTAAGCTTGACTAAAAGTGCATTTTGGCATCAATCGCAGAAGGTTGTGTACGTTCTACAAGGGGAAGGAGAAGAGACGCGCGTGTGGGGGTTCCTCCCTTCCAAAGGTTTTTTCACGCGTGTACGATTCATTGTGTCTTGGAAAATACAGTTTCACCCAACTGGTTCATTGCATTTAAGAACCTGAATTCTGAAGCCTCCAAGTGAAATTCTCAAGGTCACCTCTACTCTCTCATTGCCCTACCCCACCCCATGAAGAATGACTGACCCCACCCACTTTAAGAAGTAAACAACAATTTGGGCAGTTCAGCCAAGAAACAAAACACAGTAATCTCTGTGTGTGACGAAATATTTAAATTACTGCTGTTTGATTGGGCTGAGATTTGGTGGTAGAATTTAGATAGTTCCCTCAATTCCCGGCTTCTATTTTGGGTGAACAATAGGATATCAGAACACAATGTTATACTCTCCTGACCTCAAGGATCTAACAGTTTAACTGGCAAGACAAGGGTTGTATAAGGAGGAATTGGAATCAGATGAGATGATGTGCAGTTTAATGCAAAAGCAAAACAGAGAAGGGGGCAATCAGTGTAAGAGGAGTTACTGTTTTCGGAGCCTGGCTTTTGGCGCTTGAGTCTCCTCCTTTTATACCCTTTTGCTGCTTCCAAATCAGTTTATTTGTCTACAGTCTTTTCCCTTGATCTTTGTGTTCTTTAATCCAACTGCCTACTAAACAATGCCACCTTAAAACCCAGGAAACCCACAGGGCCAAACCTGGTGGTGGATCTTTCTCTTTTACTCTGTGCTGTGCTTCACACACTTCCTAGAGTAATCCGGCTTCAGTGTGGTATACTCAAACCAGTCATCCTGCAAATGTAGCTGTAGATGTTCTGGCTTCTGTATGCTGCTGAATCTTTAGCCAATTAATTTTGTCAAAGCACTTTTGATTAATTTTGTAATACAAGATAGACATTGCCAGCTGTTCTAGAACCACTCCAGATATCATCGTGCTCTGTTGATCTTGTCAATAATTCCACCTTGCAAAAATGAGATGCTACTGCTGTAACTTCTTCATTCTTCCTTCTCTGGAAGAACAAATGCCAGGCCCAAATGTTTCCTTCTTGTTTTTGGTGGACAAACACTTTGTACACCAAGTCCTGGGGAAACAATGCCTAGATCTAGCCTCTTACACAACATATGGCCAGAGAACCAGAAGAACCAAAGGGAGAGCAGCAGAGGCCTTCCTCTATTTCCCTATAAACCATGGCTGACTCTCCTCCTGCAAGTGGTGTTTGCTCACTTGTCATAACTGAGCAGTGTATCATAAACCATGTTTTTCTTAGATCTCCTCTTTATACTACTTCAGTGGTAGAAAAGGTACTTGTAATTAGTATTTGGTATATAATAAATTATTTTATGTAGGAGTATAATGTGGTTATAATAGACTATTAAGCCTGCTTTTTAGAATGGAGAGTGTTGCTACTATTTAAATGTTATTCTAGTCCTTGAGCCAAAATGCTTATTAAACTATGCAAAAATAACTTATCCAGCAAATTCCTTAGGCAACCAATAGGAACACATTGAAGAGAAAAACATTATTAAATTACTATTAAGTTTTTTGGTTCACAACATACCTAACTAACATCTTCCAACTTGGAATTAGAATGAAATGCAAAGCATGGCATTGATTTTGAATGTGTGCTGTAGTGGACAGAGACCCATGATGGAAATAGAACAGAATTCTGCACACACACATGAACGCACCCCATGCATATAAGCATGTGCATGTATCAACCACCCTCCTGGACAGCTCTCCTTTGGCAAGGAACTGAATCTCAGCATCTTAGTTTCTACACTTGTTCAATGGGCTTTATTGCACTTACTTTGTCTACCTCATAGAGTTTCTTTGTTGATCATCTATTAAAAAAAAATTCATGTCAGGTTGTGTCACTCTCCTTGTGTTGAAGCTTTCCCTGAATCTTTTTTATGGCTTTCCATGTGTCTTTGAACAAGCAAGCATATCCTTACGATGACTTCAGGGCAGCACGTGATCTGACCCCGTTTCTCTCGCTAACCTCCTCCTTAATAACTCCTCTTGGTAATGGCTTCTTTTTAGCCTCCACTGGCTTTCTTTTAAAACTTTGAATTTGGCTGGGTGCGGTAGCTCACGCCTATAATCCCAGCACTTTGGGAGGCTGAGAACGAGTGGATCTCGAGGTCAGGAGATCAAGACCATCTTGGCCAACATGGTGAAATCCCATCTTTACTAAAATACAAAAAAAAAAAAAGAAAGAAAGAAAATTAACTGGGCTTGGTGGCCTGCGCTCGTAGTCCCAGCTACTAGAGAGGCTGAGGCAGGGGAATCACTTGAACCTGGGAGGCGGAGGTTGCAGTGAGCTGAGATAGCGCCACTGCACTCCAGCCTGGTGACCGAGTAAGACTCCATTTCAAAAACAAACAAAAACAAACAAACGAAAAACCTTGAATTCAATTTAGCATACCTTTCTAAGAGAGGCCCTCAGACATTTGACTTTGGGAGTGAGGTTCCCGTCTGTCTTCTGTGGTGCTAGGTCCACACCCCTACCATCCTGCAACAGGTCTGGTCTTCCCTGACATCTGCTTGAAGAGCCACCACAGGCCTCCTTCACCAGACTCAGCTCAGTCATGAGCAACTGAATTCTTTATCTGATTAGATGATATTAGATTAAGACTGATCTTTCATCCAGACTGTCATCCCCATCAGGGCAGGGCTGAGCTCTGACTTGTTGACACAGCCCTCCAGCACCCAGCAGACTATCAGACATGGAACATTTGTTTTCTTTCCTTTCTTTCTTTCTTTTTTTTTTTTTTGAGATGGAGTCTTGCTCTGTCATCCAGGCTGGAGTACAATGGCACCATCTCGAATCACTGCAATCTCTGTCTCCTGGGTTCAAGCAATTCTCCTGCCTCAGCCTCCCAAGTAACTGGGATTACAAGCATATGCCACCATGCCTGGCTAATTTTTGTATTTTTAGTAGAGATGGGGTTTCACCTTGTTGGCCAGGCTGGTCTCAAATTCCTGACCTCAGGTGATCCATCCGCTTCGGCCTCACAAAGTGTTGGGATTACAGGCATATGTCACCGAGCCTGGCTGACATGGAACATTTTTTAGGTGAATGAAGGAAGAGAATAAGATGATGCCAGTGATACCCAGTTTAAAACGGGAAGCACCACTTACACATAAAATATTAATATCATGTGTTTGAGCTGATCAATCACAGAAGTAAACGCATATATGCCGTTTCTGTAAACATTTTTACAAGTAGAGATTAACCCATGGGCCAGCAGGAAGACTCTCTTAGGCAAGAGGTTAAGGAATTCCAGCACAATTCTCCATGGTTTTGGAATTTGTCTTTTTAACACGAGTGCCTCAGTGTTCTATTTCCAAGGAAACCCATCAATCATAAGTGCCAGAAATGAAAGATTTATTAATAAAAAAGAAATTTGGGTAATATGTATATTTGCTATTACAGTAGTCCTGTTTCTTATATCAAGGCCAAATGCCTTCTCCAGCTCTGTATTTAACATTTTAAAATAATATTCATTTGCATTTTACTTCTTGATAGCACTTAACATCTGAAGGATTAAGGAGGAATTGTTCTAGCTGATAAGTATTGAATTAAACTTGGAGAAACATTTTTTATCTGATGACCTTCATCATGGTAAATCTGTTTAGGTTTTAGTGCAAATCAAATTTTTCAAAGTACTCTAGAGAGAAGTAAGAAGATAGGGCTTTTTATCTCTGTAACTAATTTTGGATTTTAAAGACTTGTTTAAAACTTATTTGGCTTAAGTCAGTTTAAAATTCAGTCTTAAAATTTTCTTTAAAAATGAATATTCTGTAAACCATTATGATTCTGAAGGAGAATAAAATTTCTTTAAATTCATAGATGAAAGTTAGTTTTCTGAGACTGGAGTTTTCCTTCTGAAAGCTTTCATCATAGGACTATCTTATTGGAAAATTGAATTAAAAATAACCTTTCCCATTATATCTAAACATACACATAAAGTTGTTTGTTTGCATAGCATGACAATGGAAAAATAAAAAGAAGCATTCTGAGCTAAATGTTTGGAGGTGATATCACTCCTTGAGAATTTACAGCTTAAGTTTAGGGCTGTTCTACAGGAAAGCCATGTGTTTTACAGACAAGACCATTTTTTTCCTTAATAGGTGGTCAGTTTGTGCAACAAGTAAACCAGAACGATTTTAGAGGCAAACAGAGAAGATAAGAAAGAGGGTGTCCACGTATTTTTTTTCCTTCCATAAAGTTCAGATCATGCATCATCTCTAATGAGCTTGATAAAGCATAGCAAGGCAAATGTGCCATAATTCATCATGTTTTCCATTTCAAAAGTGACAGGCAACCTACAGGAAAAAAAGTCTTTATTTTGTAACAATAAAAAAGGAGGTGAGATAATCACATTTAAAATAATACCTGCAAAGGCACTCTTAAAATCCACATCAAATATGAAAAATTGTCTTATATTGGGGATTTGTTTGGTTGATATGATTAAATCAAAATCACCAAAAATTACTATGAGTGCCTGTAAGCAAAACATTTGCTTTTAATATTTAATCCAAATCTAGTAGAAAAAAATTTAAAAATCTTTAAAAATTTTGACAGAGAATGTGCTCTTACTGTGAGAAATGGCAATACTTGTACTTGTTAGAAAGGTTCCATTAGCTTTTATCCAATGCTGTTAAATATTGCAGCACAAAATGTCGAAAGGTCTAGATCAAATTTATTCTGCAAAAATCCATAATGTACTTATAGTAATTTTCTGAACGTTTGCCTATTTCCAAAAATGGTTCAACAAAATAGCATCTCAAAAATGCATCTCTTTTTGCTCCAACCATTTCCTTGGAAATCAATCACAGTTTCTTATACCATGGACGTGAGTATCTCAGACCTCACACAGAGACAAGAAGAGTTAGGAATCAACTAAATATATGGGATATAGTCACATCTTTAATGCCTCAAATCATTCTGCCTTATCTGCAAGTAAGTGAGGGAGGATAGAACATGGTTTGGTCACTGTAAGAAAAATAAAAGCTACTATCAAAAAGAGATGTTCATTTTTTGCAATGTCTCAGAACTACAAACACACATTTAATCACAAAATATGTCAGTTTTTATAATAGCCTAGGAAGTCAATTTGTCTTTACTAAGAAGTTTAAGGATCATGTTTATTTAAAGTTCTAATCTGTGAAGTAATGAACAAATAAGAGGAATGGTATGTGGGATAGTAACTTTTTTGTTTAGAATATAAGAAGTGTATTTACACAAAGATTTAAAATATAGAAATACATTTGGTTCTAAATAATTACAATTAATGAAGACCCTGAATCTTCATATTGAGGTACCAGGGTCAGAGGTGCTGGGGTTATGATGGAAGCTGTTTTTTATAACTTCCTTTGCACATTAGAACACATAATTTTCAGTAGACTTAGAGAAAAAGTCTGGTGGGACTTATAATCACTGACTTTATATAGTATGGCTAGATGTATACTTGCAGAGCAAATTCCATCATTGTTATATCCTTATGTATAAAACAATGTCTTTTATATATAACAATATATTTTATACATATGAATATTAAATATTCTGTTTAATAACATTCCAGTTGTAACAGCTCAATTTACTTGCCACTAAATTATTAATATGCCAAGGTATATTTCAAGCAAACTTTTTTTCTGTGGGTGCAGTGGATCACGCCTGTAATCCCAGCACTTTGGGAGGCCAAAGCAGATGGATCTCTTGAACCCAGGAGTTGGAGACCAGCTTGGCAACATGGTGAAACTTGATCTCTACATAAAATAGAAATATTAGCAGAGTGTGATGGTGTGCCCCTGTGTCCCAGCAACGTGGGAGGCTGAGATGGGAGGATCACTTGAGCCCTAGAGGCAGAGGTTGCAGTGAGTCAAGATCGCACCACTGTACCTCAGCCTGGGCAACAAAGCAAGACCAACCTTGTCTCAAAATATGATTATTTAAATTCTTCCAGTCAATCCAAACTTATTCTATATAATGAAACAGCAAACGGAGTTTTCTTCTCAAAAGTTTATTCATTTGTATTATTGCCCCAAATAGGATTCCTTTAAGGACGATGACATTTGCTTTCTTCTTCCCTGCTCTCTCAAATAAAGGGGGTTGAAAGTCCTTCCAGAACTTCCTTTTCTGTTTGTCCTACTACTTTAGGATCACCACAGAGGATGAAGATAGAAAAGCTTCTCTAAACCATGGGCTGGTTGAAAATGATAGATTTTACCCAAGGGAACTAATCAGTAATCTGCCATCTTCATTATCAGGGACTGGGGACATTTTCTATCATTGCAAACCCACTGTCTGGTAAGTTTTTCAGTTCTCAATTCAAGGGAAGACCTTTGGCTGACTGCAGTGCCTATGCTTGACTGTGTTATATTTCTTCTGTTTCTCCTTTTCCTTCTGATTCCCTTTCCTCCCTAAAGACCATAATGTTCTTTCTTTCAGGAAAGGAAACATTTAAAAATGTGATCCATGGGTCATATTTAAATTATTAACTCTCTCGTCTGATGCCCTCAATAATTTCTTACATTTCTTGATGTCCACACCTTTTCACAAATACTTATCTTAAAATTTCTTCCTACTTACTCTTCTATGAATAAAGTCTGATGAATTTATCTTTTATGATTTTTAATGAATAAATGATTTCGACCATTACTTTTCCTTACTTTTATATTTATTGTCAAAGACCACTAAATTATGTGGAACTGCAAAAAGGTTTTTTGATATGACCTCTAGACTATCATAAGATTTGAACTACTATGGTTTAGTCTATAATGTCATATCCGAAAAGAAACAGAAAAAATATATAAATATAAATATATATATGTGTGTGTATATATATATATGTGTGTGTGTATATATATATGTGTGTGTGTATATATATGTGTGTGTGTGTGTGTGTGTGTGTGTATATATATATATGTATATATATCTCACCAAGCTCTATTTCTGGCCTCAGGATTTGGGGAATTACCAAATATTTGAACTTCTACTAATTCAGGCAGCAAAGCTAATAATCCAGCAAAGTATCTGTGTTGTTTTGCGGAAGGCAAATGATCTGGCTGAGATATCCGATCAAGACTGTGCATTCCCTAGCCAGGCAACAGACAGCCTTTAAATGATCTTGGGAAGAAGTAGAGGCCAGCCAACCTATTGTAAGATTTAAAAAAATGTTAAACATTTTCTTTTTGTGTTAAAAAAAGAAAAAGTATGTTAAAGCTAATTTTATTTAATGTTCTGAGAGGAAACACCGAAAAACCAAATGTGTTAGCCTTCCGGGATAGAACTCTGGGAGTGATGGTCAGGCAGCTTTGTTTAAAGATGCTTACAGGAGGTATTTATTTCAATCGGGGCATAAACTTCCTTGAAAGTGTCTTTTACGCCTTGCTTCCGCTGCCGAACCTTCTCCTACCCAGATGGGTATCAGAAAGTGAGGTTCAGGTTTTGGCCCGCTGAGCCAGGGGAATACTTACTTGGTTTACCCATTTACAACAACTGGATTTTTGCTATTCCAGTGTAGGAAACCTAATTACACCCTGGTAAATTCTCTTCAGTCTACCAAACACAGAAAAAAAACAGTGACAGAAACTGAAAGGCCAGAAAAGAGAAAAGAGTCCCTAAGACCTAATGAATCCAAACTAAACACCTCTCCACAGAAATGTCAAACATTTCTCTTAGCACAAAACAAGGCTTAAAGAATTCCCTGCTTTTGTCTCTGGCCTAATTCCTTAAGCAGAGAGGGGGATTTTCCTCTGGGAGTGTTATTTCACAAAGAACGAAACAGCAAATAAACAAAAGACTCTCAAAGAGAGAGAGAGTATAAATAAAATTCATGACTCCTTAAAGAGTTTACACTGAAAGAATGTAGGGGATTATTTACAATTAAAGCAGAGCCTCTAGAATACAGTTATTATATATATAGATTTATATATAAAGACTGAGAGTTCATTTTATTTTCTTCACAGGAAAACTGCACCTAGACATCCTTGTTTGTAAAAAATCGTGAAACTTCATTTTATTAAGATCTTTTTGTTGTAGTTTTTGTCAGATATGCATATATTTTGATTTTTTAATATTTAAAACTTACACATTTATCCTAGCAATTCTTAATTAATTTATATCTTTTTATAAAAAAGCTACAGGTGATGCATGTTACAATTTGATTAAAAAAATAAATCAGCCTGAAAGACAAAGTTCCAAGAAAAAGTGGGTTTTTTTTTTTGGCATGTGTGTGTTTAAAAGTAACTTCCTACGTTTAACAAACACCTTTAAAATGAGTGTTTTCAGCGTTGAAAATATTCTTTCAATTGAACAAAAGAAAAGTTGTAATCTATTAAGAAAAGAAGTTTCAGTTAACAGAAAAGGAGGAGAAAGGACAAATTTAGAACTATCTAGTTTCCTGGCAAATCATATCATAATACAATGGGTAGTTAGTAACAGAAATGAGGTTAGAGAAGGGAGAAGATGAATCTGAAACAAATGCAAGACTTCAGTATTAATGTAATAGGCAGACAGAAATAAATGATTATTAAGATAAAGCAGCAGAGGCTAAGGAAACCAGTTGATTGTAAATTATAGAGCAATTAGTACTCTTTTCAAGTGTGTGTGTGTGTGTGTGTGTGTGTGTGTTTACCAGGCATTTGAATTCTACTTTGAGTGTGACTTAAAACAATGTGGATAATAACGTTAAAAGCCGTGGTACAAGCGCCATATAAGAGGAGTTTAAAAGTAGAGTCCCAGTAAAAGCATGGTCTTCTAGAGGGCTTAAGTCATGGGCCTGGGAGATGGGGCCAGGATTTAGTGCTTGCAAAGTTTACAGCGGAGTTTAGATTGAGTCTTATCCTGACGTGCCTGTCTCAGTAAAATATCTGAAACATTTGGCCCCACGAGATTAAAAGAACAGTGCTTATATTTAGCATCTGCTGCCCCCAACTCCAACTTTGCTACTAATAAAATTCAGCTCTATGGAAAAGAATTTGAATTCCAGCTGGGCAGTTTTCAAAATAAGATGAAAAGTTAAGCAGGCAATTGGTGTGTATTTAGGGCTCAAAACACCTTGCCCCCTAAGAAGACTTGAAGGAGTTAATCCCTTCTCAAGATAATCCACTAAAGAGCATCCTTCATTATGATGTTAAAAGCAAGGATCAGTGCCGAGGAGTCTAACAATAGGACAGGGGGCTTTTCAGTCCCAACCACATTCTTCCCAGGTTAGAAACAGAAACTGCTGTGATTCCAGCTGAAAAACAGAGTAGGACTTTTCTCTTATGTTAAATATTCAGATGGAAGGAAGGGGGAGAAATCTACCACATGAACTGAATTCCTCATTGGAGAGTTTTTCTTGGCAACTATCTTTTTGATGTTTTAAGAAATGATTGCACTGTCATGAGAGGAATCATTCCATAACCCAACAGTTACAAAGTTTGTAATCACTTTTGATTTCATAGAAAAGTAGATTTTTTATTAAATCGTGTTCACTTACCCCTTCCCCTATAATATTCAATGAACATAAAACTCACCATAAACTTTTACTAAAGCTGCACTCTAACATTGTTATTTGGTGAAAATTTATCCTTTAAGATATATTTTATATTTAAGATCAGATCTTTATTTCTCAAAAATTCTTAATCATCTTCCATAAGTAACAAGAGAACATATTTAATGTTTGTAAACAAATGAATATTTTTAAAAACCTTGATTTAAAATTTTATCTTTACTATATTTTAGTACATTTTTAAGTATTGGACGTAGAATTTACTGTTTGCAAAGGTCTAAATGTCATTGCTTTCAAAATATTTTATAAGAAAATTTAAAAAAAAAAGATTTCTATAAACATCTTAACTGTAAGTTCATCTCTTAGGTAAATCAGAATGGAAAAGTTGGCCGTTCCACACTAAAGGAAATGTTTCTTTAACATATTTCCTTTTTTATTCAAAGTATAAACACATTTTTGAAAGATATGTTTGTTTTTAAGGAACTTCATTATTACCAAAATTGAGTCGAGACAGGGAAAATTTCTTGAGAAGTGTTTTTCAAGTGGAATCAACTGCATGCATAAACGTATGTTTGTGCCTCCCATGAACTCTGCCATGCGCCTGTGATGTTCCAGGCAGCTGGCCTCTGAAGACCTGGGAGCTGAGGTTCTCGACTTCAAGGAGCTGAAGGTGGACAAGCCCATTTTGGGGAATTCAGCTGGGCATGTGTTGGGGTGACAGTAAATCACTGGAACGTGTGGGACCATTTAAAGGAGAAAGAGGCAAAGGCTACTGTGATTTGGATTTGATGGGCTCTAAGAGTCATCTGGAAACCCTGGTAAGACAAGGAATTTGAAAGAGAGAAGCATATCTGCAACACATAAATAGAAGCCTTTGGGACATGGGTGAAGACTTAATATTATATGGATATATAGCCTACAGCTGGCAAGCCAACACCAAGCTGGTGATGTAGTAAAGCTAGTATTTTTAACAAAATTTTATTAATAGTTTATTTTCATGAGAAGTGTCATGGAAGGGAAGGTTTTTGGGGTAAGATTTGTTTCTTTATATGTAGCATGTGGGAATAACTACACTTGTACTACAGGCTAGTATTAGGGTTCCTAGAAGGCCTATCAAAGCCTGTGTTACCTCAATATACCCATAATAAAGAATAGAGGTCTGAAATTTTGCAGACCCTTTGTGTCCTCATTATGTGATTTTAGGCAAGTCCCCTTGTCTTCCTAAGTCAGAATTTGTTGTTATCTGTCACGTGAGAATGGTATCAACTCACAGAGTTGCTGAGAAAATAAAACAATATGACTCATAAGTAAATAACCCAGTGCTTGGCTCATGTAAGACCTCAATTAATTCTTGCTTTAGCCAAAACAACAATTAAAATATACACATTGCAAAATGTCAGGCATATAGAAAATATGCATGATAAATCAGATTAGCTTTACTGTAAATATATGCTTCCTATTTTAAAGGAAAGTAATATGTATTAGATTAATTCAAGGCATGCAATTATCATTAAAAATTTGGTCTTAGAATCAAAGCATTTTTCCTAGCCCATATACCTGCAGCTGAATTTTACTGAAAAGATTTTGAAAATTAATTCATTAGTTAATGCCAACTCATCATCTCCCTATCCTCTCCCTCCATCCTTACAGTTCTGAGAGCAAGTTATTGGACAGTCAAGGCAAATAGTCATTTTCTAGAATTTTGGATCCTCAGAGCTGTGAATGTTACAGTCAAGTGGCTCATGTTTGATCTCCTTCCTCCTTCCTCAAGCTTTAGGCAAAATCTGGCCTCTTGATCTTTTTACTCTGGGATTTCTATTCTAAGTCATTTAAGAGAGGACTATTGCTAACTCAGGGACAAAACTTGCCTCTGACATGAATTTCATTCATTTATCGTACATTCATTGAGCTGCATTTACCATAAAACAAAACATGATTTACATACAATTTGCTCTTTATTGATTGTTACCTCATTTCATCCTCTCAACTTTCATGTAAAACTTTATTCCTGGTCTTTATTTTAATAGAGGAAGAAACAGATTTAAAATGTGCCCATGGATGTCGAGCTGGTGCATTAAGTGGCAAAGCTGGTGTTCAAACCACAGGGCTCCTGCTCTGTGCTTCTCCATGCAACTCGGTGGCAAGATGGAGGTCTTCTTCTACTTGGTTCTCCAAGCTCCCGACATCCTGGAAGTCTTAGGGGTTGCTGGTGGGCTTGGGCTCTCAGCTGTCTTAGTTGCTTTATGAATAATGGAGGCTTCTGGCTTCCACTGCTGTTCTGAGTGACTCTGCAGTCAGGTCTGGAAATTATAGTTACTCTTTGACTATTTGGAGGAAAGTCACTCCCCTGGGTGGGCGGAGGAATTGGGCTAAGGCTCAAACATATGGCTTGTGCACCTGCCATAGGACAAAATGTCCTGTTAGTGAATGACCTAGACCTAGGCCTTGAGGAGAGAGTGTGAGTGGGATTGGGAGAGTAACTTGACATTGCTTAGGGAAACTGTGTTCCCTGATGAGCAGGCCAAAGATTGGATCTGAATATTTTTCACCTTCTTAGAGTATCATGCATTGAATAAGTGTTCAATAACTACTAATTGAATTGAATTCATTTGACGAAATAAAAGAAAAAAGTATGGGTCAGGAAATTTTCTTAGGTTAAGAAGCAATCTTGAATTCACAGCTTAATCAATAATGATTTGCAGATTCATTATTCTCCAACTCTCAGTTGGTACTGCTGGCTGCTTAGTTATTTTTAAACCTTTACTGGGTACATAAATACTTCCCTCTTTAATGAGAACCAAGCTGGGAAGCCTGTGCTTTATCATTAAGTTCCACTTTATTCACAAATGTTTCAGTTTCTGTATAGCCCTTTAAGAAGTCATTAACTTATCACGCATTTTTCTTATCTTCTTAAAAAATAAGGAGGCTGGGTGAGGTGGCTCTTGCCTGTAGTCTCAGCACTCTGGGAGGCCGAGGCAGATTGGTCACGAGGTCAAGAGATCGAGACCATCCTGGCCAACATGGGGAAACCCTGTCTCTACTAAAAATACAAAAATTAGCTGGATGTGGTGGTGCATGCCTGTAGTCTTAGCTACTCAGGAGGCTGAGGCAGGAGAATTGCTTGAGCCCTTGAGGTGGAGGTTGGAGTAAGCTGAGCTCATGCCATTGTACTCTAGCCTGGCAACAGAGTGAGACTCTATCTCAAATAATAATAAAAAGAAGAAAAAGAAGAAGAAGAAGAAGAAGAAGAAGAAGAAGAAGAAGAAGAAGAAGAAGAAGAAGAAGAAGAAGAAGAAGAAGAAGAAAAAGGAAGACATTCTTCTTAGTCAGAGGAGAGAGCACAATTCCATCAGTGGAACCAGTAATTCAAACTACTGCTTATGCCAATTAAAGGCCAATTTTGGGAAAGGTGGACTGCCCTGGCTTCCACCTGCCATCCAGCTACTGATTATGGCCTTGCACAGATGGAATTTCAGCAGCCGGAACCTGAAATCATTGGTGAAATAGGAAAAACATTGTACATATATTAGAAAAATGGGACCTTCACAGTCATCAGAAAAGTTGTCACTTAATGTCATTTGTCATCAGTCCTTCTTTCTTGTGATTGATTACATGTTTGTATACATACACTTGAAACATGCTCTTAAAGTATTATGAGATATTTTTTCCAATAAGTACAATAAGTATTCAATAACAGAACATTTATATCTCATTATTACTATTGGTCACATCTATATTATGAGGCGAAATTAAAGTTGAAATGCAATAAGAGCCACATTTTATTATAATAGATGTTTTTCATTTTCTAAAATAATATAATGTGGTTGATTAAAGAATGTACACACAAGCTACCAATTAAAATGTTGTAAATTTAATTAAATATTAAATAATAAAAGCCACAAGGGGAAGTAAGGCAATTCTTTCTTTAACATCTAACACATTTAAATTTCCTGATAATTATAGAAATATCAAAATCAGATCAATCTTCATACCTCATAAAATGAAATGATTAAATAATGTGGGCTATAAAAACAAATAAAACTGTTTATTCCACACAGATAAAAAAAAATTCGATCATGTCCAGAAACACGTTTCTGATGTATGCACAGCTCACCAGCATTATCTCAGGTTATTATACAGCACCAATCCCAGCCTCATGGTGGCAGGAAGTCAGTAAGACGGACCCCAATGGGACTCATCTAGGCTGTGTCCTAATTCCTGACCCACCAAATGCGAGATAATCAATGTGTGTTTTTAAAAGCGCTAAATTTGTGGTAATTTGTTATTCAGTAGTAGATAGCTAATACACACACAGGAACATGCATGCACACACTATTTGGCTTTCACACTGAGGAGAGCACAGTGAGTAGCCCCATTTCATGTGGCTTTTAAGGCAGCACATTAATTTTCTTCATATGTGATCCACCTTTGTGTTCTTCAGGTTCTTTTTCAGGCCTTTGCCCTGAGTATGTGGGGGAACAAAGAGATGTCGTGTTATACGGATGGCATTGCATATTCATATCCTTGGATCTGAAAGTAGTCCTGGAATATGTCTTATGGAGATAATCTATCGAGATTAGAGAATTTCCTTCACAATGTTGTTTATCGTGGCAAATCTGGGAACAACCTGAATACCACTCCCTCCAAAAAGCAATTGAATAATATTGGTATCCCTGTTCAATAAGAATGCAAACAAACCACTAAAAAGAATAAAATAATCTTTATTGATATAAAAAGATGTTTAATGTTTACTATTTTTTCAAAGAAACTAAAAATATCATTAAAAACTAATTTAAAATCCACTTTTATCTACTTGTATTATAGATAACATGTAAGAATTTTTTTTGAGTTGAGAAATTTCTGGAAAAAAAACTTATTAAAATGCTATTTGTTTTCTATGGATAGAGTAAAATCAGATAAGTGAAATAAACTATCTGTGTTTTCTATATTTTCCACCATGTCTATTCCTGAATAGATGCTTCAAGGCTTTCAGCACGTTCCTAGATTGAAGTGAATGAGAACTCTTTCTTAGATAACTTAAAGTATATCCCAATTCCAACTTTCAGGGTTATCTTCTCAAATGCAGTTGTATGAAATACTTCTCAGTGATGCCAAATTTCTTGATAATGAATAATTCCAGTTTTATTTTTCACCCCGCTTCATTCCGTTTGAGAAACGGAGTGGAAAGAAGTATCATACCATACGCCCACACTTTAGACATATGGTCTTATAGAATTTCTTAGGGATCTACTTTAATAAAAATTTAATTTGCTGGTTACATCAGATGATTTCACACAGTTATGAGCATTCGCTCCTATGCTATACCTTCTCTGTTCTACTAATATAGCTATGGTCAATTTTTCTATCATCTAGAAGAATTGAATCTGTGGATAACTCCTACTATTTTTCTGGAAGTAAACATTTAACTGTTACATTGTAGAAAATTCAAATATATGTGATTCCTTTATATAAGCTATATACACATATGATGAATCCATTGATTTATTAAGACCTGTTTTCAGTAATATTAATGCCATCTTGATCATGACATTTAATTAAAAGCTGACATATGTTAGTTAAGTAAGCTGGCTACTGTACTCAATAAATATATATATATACCTTTAGAAACATTAAAACACATGCTATCACCAAACCACATAAGTAGTGCCCTTTGAAAACTAGACAACCAACTGGTAATGATTGCTTTTGTTCTAAGATCTATTGTTCAAAAAAGATCCAGAAAACACACACACACACACAATTTTATGACTTAAAAAATATCCCAATCTTTACTTTGTTTCCTAGAAGAGTCACATGTGACCAGTGCCAATTTAAGGTTTATTGTTAAGCTGTTCCTCATTTTTACTTGGCAGAAACAAACAATGTGGCCAACACAGTAGTATGTTCACTCCTTTGTAAAGTTGAAAGACTTACATATTACAGACATAATTAGAAATTTAATCATTAAGTATCTGCTAAAACAAGGCTTACTTGATGAACCTAATCATTTTTCTATGAAAGAGAATATTCCATTCAACTCATGATGTAGTTGAGATGGCCTATGTTTCCTTACTTGATCACACCATCTTCCCACCCAGCAATGAATCTCACTTTCCTCCAGCCCTTCAGATTTGTTTCTTAGTCCCATGGGACAGGGCTTGCATACCTGGGCACAAACAGTAGAAAATGTACCAGTGTGCCTCCTAGAAGAACCACTTGTATGAGGCCACCAGTCACACTCCTGGCCAGGCACTGAATATTTTACCAAAGACAAGCATTCAAACACTGTGCCTTCAGAATGAAAGCTTTTCTCAACTGCTTCAGAAATAAGTGACAAGAATTTTATTAGTCAAGGAGATGTCTACTGAAGCAATGCAACAGTGCTGTTACTGCTGCCTAAGTGGGAAGCTTTACTGTTTATATGTTTGTTTGTTTGTTAATCATTCCATGGTACTCAAATGGATGGTATAAAAATGTAAAGATGAGTTTATTTTGAAAAGTTTAAATGATTGTCTGAAAACATTTTTTAAAAAGTTTTATTGGTTATGTAGGCTATCTCGAGAAGCTTGGAGCTAGCACAAAAGATTTTCTTAGTAATTATTAATACTAATCATTAGTAATTATATTCTTTAATCTGGAGGGTAAAACAAAACCCTAGCATTCAACATAAACAATTGCCTTTGTTCATTTGAGCATTTATACAGAATATGCATCATGGATCTTGAAGGTTGTCTTGTTCTAGGTGAATATGTCATATAATGGCATTTTTGGACACCAAAGAAGGTCATAGAAACTTCTTTTCTTCAGAATGTCATTGCACAACACACTCAGTCTTTTCATATATCATGTGAAATAACCAATTTCTTCCTTTTTCCAAAATCCACAATGCTTGTTAATCAACAACTTTTGAGGCATCTCATTTTATACCAATTATCTCTAAGTCTTAACAGTGTCTCTTTGGTACCCGGCATACGTATCATTTCAAGTTTCAGTTCTCAAGACTGATAAAACTAATAAACCCACACTGCCAGAGGTGGCACATTAAGCTGGTAAAATGGTTTTCATCTTAATTGGATATGAGCACTGTTATCGCTAATAACCCCAGGATACTTCTAATTGGAGTCTCTCTCTTTTTTTATTTTTGAAACACTAATCTCATTGACCAGCCTTAATTCCTCCATCCCCCGTTCCTCCACCTAAACCTTGAAATGCAATATAGAAATATTCTAATTTCAGGGGTTTATTGCAGTATGATTTCCTTATACTAAACCAGAAAAGGGTAAATGATTTTGTAAAAATAAATGCTTCCATTTAAAGTTTTTAGAAAAAGTGTAGTAGGACTATGGTATTGATATTGCAGTAATGTCTCAAATGCAGTTAAGTTAGCTGCCAGCTTTCCCCAAGTACACTAAATTCTCAACTTTGAGTCATTTTTAAAAGACAATGATCTTCTTTGTTGAATTTTATTATAATTTTATGGCAAGTTATGTATCAGAAGGAAACACTATTTAAAAATTATCACATGCATTATTACTAGATTTTTATATTTGAGATCAAATACAGTATTTGATTTTACAAATATTGTTGGCAATATATAAAAATTATAGAAACCTGGTTGTTGACATTATAATTAAGATATGTCAAGATGTGACAGGTTTCTTTCCATAGATAGCTGCAATTTCCTTGCTGAGAAAGACACTCTGGCAAGCACACAAGAAGATTAACACTTGTATCAGCTATTCCTCAATACCAATTTTTAAACTGAATTTCAACATGGAAAATCAACTCTGATTTTTCTTTATACTGTTTTTTTTTTTTTTTCAGATTCAATGGGCACAAACGACACCAAAAGAATAAGATAATAAGTAAAAGTCTTAGGAGGATTAAATAAAAAAAAGAAAATACAGAAAAAATAATTTCCTGATTCCACGAACCAGGAATTTTTTTCCCCAGTAAAAGGTAAAAACTGAAAACTGTACGTTTTAATTGTTAAAAAATGTCACATGAGCTATTAACTGGCAGAAAGGATTCATTTTTAATAGACATAATATTTTTTTCTGGAATAATATATATTTTATCAGCTGACTGTGGGCCTTTATAATTGTTATTACTATTCCCATATAATTAAAAGCCTTTATGTCGATATCATTAAATAATTATGGATGTACAAAAGAAATGTTTTACCCATTTCTACAATCCATAAAATGACAACTGAAAAAACTACTCATTAATTTATATTTACATTATGGCAATTAAATTAGCAATACCTGGAGCACAGATGAAGGTAGATTAAAGGGCTTTTATAGACAGAGTATTTTATATTATCAAAGCTGTAGTGACATCACACATGCCTTTTTTTTTTTTTTTTTTTTGAAACGGAATCTCACTCTGTCGCCCAGGCTGGAGTGCACTGGCGTAATCTTGACTCACTGCAACCTCTGACCCTGGGGTTCAAGCAATTCTCCTGCCTCAGCCTCCTGTGTAGCTGGGATTACAGGTGCCTGCCACTGTGTCCAGCTAATTTTTGTACTTTTAGTAGAGATGGGGTTTCAACATCTTGACCAGGCTGGTCTTGAACACCTGACCTCGAGATCCACCCGCCTTGGCCTCCCAAAGTGCTGGGATTACAGGCATGAGCCACCGTGTCCAGCCCACACATGCCTTCTACACTGACTTAGGGAATTCTATATTGTTGTGACTCTAAAAGATAGCCAAACTATCAGTCATTTGTCTTTTCTTTTTGATGTATGTATATAATATAGGATGTATATAAATACACACACAGTAAAACACACATATTTGGGTATATATATATCATATAGGATAGATATAGAGAAAGGAATATATGTATTATGGTATATTTTTATAATATAGAACATATATAAATATGCACACAGTGAAACACACATATATTTGTGTATATATATGGCATACAGTATATATATAGAGAAAGAGATATGTATTATATAAAACATACACATATATACTCGTACTCACACATATACTTATATAATTATGGCAAAACGATGATGGTAGTGATGATGATTATTATTTTATAACTGGCTCAAGTTCTTTTGGGCCATATTCTTGGTTTCCTCCTCTTTAAAAGATAGAAATCACATGATTTCCTCATGAGATTTTTGAAACAGAAAAGCATTTCCCAATCTCAATGTAAGAAAGAGCACTTTTCTCCCCTTTTCTTGAAGGAAGGAGAAAAGGAACAAACTCTCCATCCCCACTTCTCCCTCTTGCAGCATTGGCAATGTCAGACTTGCTTCTTTCTATTTTCAGGCAGTTGGAACTCATCTAGCCGGGTGGTAAGAACAGACTGTAAGACACTCTGCTGGTCACTACGGAGACATGGATCCTACGCTTAATAAATGCATAGTTTGATTGTAGAAATGTAATCTATCCACACAGTTAAAAAAAGTTGATGAACACATATGTTCATTGCGGCACTGTGTATAATAGCAAAGACCTGGAACCAACCCAAATGCCCATGGATGATAGACTGGACAAGGAAAATGTGGCACATATATACCATGGAATGCTATGCAGCCATAAAAAACAATGAGCTGGTGTCCTTTGTAGGGACATGGATCAATCTGGAAACCATCATTCTCAGCAAACTGACACAAGAACAGAAAATCAAACACCACATGTTCTCACTCATAAGCAGGTGTTGAACAATGAGAACACATGGACACAGGGAGGGGAGCACTACACACTGGGGTCTGTTGAGGGGGCTGGAGGAGGGACAGTGAGGGGTGGGGAGTTTGGGGAGGGATAACATGGAGAGAAATGCCAGATATAAGTGATGGAGGATGGGGGCAGCAAACCACCTTGCCATGTAAGTACCTATGCAACAACCCTGCATGCTCTGCACATATGCCCCAGAACCTAAAGTACAATTTAAAAAAAAGGTGATGAAAAGGTGGAATATGGAGTTACATGGGTCATTAAAACCAGTTATGTCTAAAACTTTGACCAAATATTTTTATCAGTAAGAAGAAAAGCCACACATGTAGTCTTATTTCACTTACACACATTTATGTGTTATACACATGTTACATAATGACATTTTGTGCATAAAACAGACAAAATAGTAATTGAAATAAGATGAAAAGCAATATTAATAGCAGTTCTAATAGTCTTTCTGCACATCCTGTGAGGTCCTTTGCTTCCTCTCAAAACCACGGATATAGACAATACATGTCTTGTCTTTTGGTGCTTGTGTGGAGTGAGACATTGTGTTCTGTCTCGTAGATGTGATGGGCAAAGGAAGTAAGAGGGATACAGAAGCTTGAATGCGGTGGCCAGCTTGGCCAACATGGTGAAACCCTGTCTCTACTAAAAATACAAAAATAAGCTGGGTGTGGTGGCAGGTGCCTGTAATCCCACCTACTAGGAAGGCTGAGGCAGGAGAATTGTTTGAACCTGGGAGGTGGAGGTTGCAGTGAGCCAAGATTGCGCCATTGCACTCCAGCTTGGGGGAAAAGAGCTACACTTTTTCTCAAAAAAAAAAAAAGGTGGGGATATAGGAAGCATTTCCAAATGTCAAGTGGTAAATCCCTCTTATATCATAACTACAAGGTTCTACCATTTATTAAGCTGTAGTGACTTTTATCTTCATGTCTTTCCCAACACCTGTATAATGACAGTTTTACTCCCAAGATATTGGACTCTACTCTCCTGCTCCCCGACATTTCCCTTTTCCAAAACCCCAGTTCTTTGTCTTCTACCTCTGTTATTTCTTCTACTTGAAGAGTTGCTCTTTGGTGTCATCAAAAGTACTGTATTCAGCTTTCTTCCTAAATTTTGCATCCAAGGTCAGGATCAGTTAAAAAATTTGCCTAAGGTCAAGTAGACTGTGAATGGGGTAAGAACCTATGTTTTCTCTGCTACTGGCACCATCTTCAGATTAGGGCCAGTAAGAGGGTTGTATGCAGATTATTCATTCAACAGGTGACTTATGGGTCATCTGTTCTATGACAGGCATTGTCCTGGGCTATGGGGACACACTGATAAATATGATACACTAAATTACTCTAAAATGGAAAGTTCATATTCTAAAATGGAGTGATGTGAAGTAAACAAGCATACAAATAAAAGAGCAAGGTAGTCAATCTTAGAGAGTGGTAAGAGTTTTGGCAATTAAAAAAATATATTGGGTGATTGAGTGA
Source organism: Aotus nancymaae (assembly GCF_030222135.1). NCBI lineage: Eukaryota > Metazoa > Chordata > Mammalia > Primates > Aotidae > Aotus > Aotus nancymaae. The sequence goes on from NW_026988425.1 coordinate 114,823,065, forward strand.
AAGTTGCGTGTGTGTGATTTAGGTGGCTAGGAAGATCTCTCTGTGAATGTGGAATCTGAGCTGAAACTTGAGTTACTATAAAAAAGCTGGTATGAGAGTAAGGGAAAAGAGCATTTCAGGCAGAAGTTAACAGCAGGTTTTAGAACCCTAAGATAAAAATAAACTTTCCATGTTTAGAGGACATAGAAACAACTGTGGTATCTGGGTCATAGTGAAAAGAGCAGAGTAAGATGAGATTAGGTAAGCAGGTGCTAGATCATGTAGGACCATGACAAAGAGTTTGGATTTCCTGGCAAATGTATTAGGAAGTTGAGGAGATTTTAAAGCTGGGGAGTGACATGGTCTTGTATCGTTTAAAGATCACTCTGGTTGTCATGTGGGGACTGGCTTCTGGAATAACAAAAATGGCAGCAGGGAGACTAGCAAGGAGGCTATTCCAGGAATCTGGGAAAGAGATAGAGGTTCAGTGGATGAAGGTTGTAGCAGTAGAGTGAAAGAAAAGTGGTGAAGGAGGCAGAAGGACTTTTTGAAGGATTTAATGTTGGCAGGTGGGAAAGAGAAGAATCAGACTCCTCTAGGTTTTTGGCTAGAGCCATAAACTAAGTATATTGACTACACCATCTTACACTAGCGTCAGGGAGAGTAGAAGTCTGGGTATGTGGGCAATCATTAGATCTGATTTGGCCAGTTAAGTTTAAGGATATATATTTGAGATCTAGATAAAGATGTCCAGTAGGCAGTTGGATACATAGAGCTCAGCAGAAAGGCAAAGCCTAGAGATAAACTTCAGGAGTCAGAAGCAGATGAATGGTGTTTACAGCTGAGGAACTGAATGAGACCACCTCGGGTGGACATATAGTCAGAGAAGACTGTATATTCTCTGACATATAGGGCCAGCGTTATTCCAATAATTACAGCTAAATAAGGGCAAGAGGATTCGTCAGATCAAGAGGCTCTCAGCTCAAAAGAGCTGAGAAGGAACAAGCATGGGATGGCTGTGTGCTGTCTAAAAGAAAGGACCCAAAGTCTCCCAAATTGTATTTGTACAAACACAGAAAACATCGAATCAAGCACATGTTATGGGCTAGCACTAGGTTTAGAAATATAAAATAATTAAGACATCCCATCTACTGAGAAAGCAAGATAGAAACCATAAAGTTTAAAGTGCCATTTAGTATGGCAATTTCCCTTTCTTTGCTGGACCTTTAATACTGTATTCTGTTGCCTGATGTCTCAGCAGCCAACTCAGACTGGGGGACTGATTTCTTGGTCCTGCAGTTACCATTTTATTACGGTGTGAGACTGTATTCAGCTAAAGACAGTGGGATGAGTAACCTGAAAGCCTGTAGGAGTCAATGCCCATAATCAACGTGTCTTGGGTTGGGAAAAGAAGTTGCAGCTGATCAAGCCCCTGGGTGGTGGGAAGGTGATGGTGCTTGGAGTGGGGGCATCAGGGACACAGATGCCCAGGAGGAGGTAAAATTCACGTGGAGCCCAATTTGAGTTTCCTTTCCAGTTTTCTGGAAAGAACTTGTTACTCCTTTCCACTTCCTTGCCATTCGTTGTCACCTGCACCCAGCTCTCAACTCCGCCTCTCTTTCTCAGGACTTCCAGTAGAATTTCTGCAGGGAATTTACCACTGTTTGAGAGAAAACCAAGAAAATTCACTTTGTGTTTAGTCTTTGATCAGACAGCCCATTACTGAATCTTCTTTGTTTAAGGAACAAACAATCTTTGAGGGCCCGGAAAAAAATCACCCCTTCCTGGTTTGGTGCTTTTAATGCCTGATGTCTCTACATTTAATCAGTACTGAATATATTTATATATATAGAAACAAACATATTCATGTACATTTAACTTACAATTATGAATATTTTAGTGCTTCATTTCGGGAGTTTCAGAAAACAGCTATATGTGGAGATAGTTTTAACAGTTACCTGTTTAGTTTTTTTTTTTTTTTTTTTTTTTTTTTTGCTGTAGTTTTCATTTTTTCTTTGTTTTTTCAGAGATAAGGTCTTGTTCTGTCACCTAGGCTAGAGTGCAGTGGTGCAATCGTGGCTCACTGCAGCCTCGAACTCCGGGACTCAAGCGATCCTCCCACCTCAGCCTCCTGAATAGCTAGGACTACAGGCACACGCAATTTTACCTGGCTAATTTTTAAATTTTTTTGCAGAGGTGGGGTCTTGCTATGTTGCCCAGGCTGGTCTTGAACTCCTGACCTCAAACCATCCTCTTGCCTCAGCCTCCTAAAATGCTGGGATTATAGGTGAGATTTATTATCTTCTTGCCTATATCTAAAAAGTATTTAACTTGGCTGACTATGAGCAGGGTTCTAGCCCCTTCATTGCATGGCTTTTCTGTATTTTCTCCATAGCAGAGACAATACCTTTTGGTCGCTGTGTGGCTTCTTGGGTGGGTTGGATACATTTTTAGCCTTAATTATTCAGTTTGGCCCTTTCTACCACTGGGCCATTGTACCTAATTGCACATTTTCACTGTGGCCATGCCTTCTGGGGCTCCACTTGCACTATGCCTCTACTGTTTGAGCATCTTGTTTAGCTTTTCCATGCCTCGCAGGCCTGGGCTAAGCTCTTGAAAGCTCTGGCAGTAAGCACAGCTGCTGGACTTGCCTCTAGCACACATTCTAAGACAATGTCGGTGACTCCCATGGAATTTCCATCCTCCATATTTTTCTTTCATAAAATCTCAGGAAGTGATTAAAAAATAACAGTCATTAATTTCTCCTCTAAAAGTCCACGTATGTTCTGTTTTCCTAGACTGAAGAATTGTTTGGCTAAATGTACCCAGACCTTATGTAGTATTTGCCATGTAAGCGATGTAAATTCTCAAGTGGTTCTTTAAAGGACTATGGTTAGGCAAATAAATAAATGACAATAGCTACCAATTATTGCAGGAGCATTTACATACAGGATTACATATAGAATTTCGTTTAATCCTGACAAAAGCAACTATCGTATCTGCCTTGGTGAGGCAAAACTGAGTGTCTGCACATTAGAAAGCGTAGCCATGCCGCTGTCTACTGTTTCCATTTGGAAATATGAGCCCTGACTTGGTAGATAGTCTGTAATTTTTAAATATAGTATAGGTGTGTGTGTATATATATAAGTATATATAAGTGTATATAAATAAGTATATATATATATACTTATTTATTTTATGTACAGATGGTTTTATGTACAGATAGTTCCTGAAATACTGTTCAACTTCTGAATTGTCAATTTTCCAATGGTGTGAATGTGATATGCATTCAGTAGACACTGAGCATTGAATTTTGAATTTTGATCTTTTCCCGGGCTACTGAAATGTGGTGTGATGCCCTCTTGTGATGCTGGGCAGCGGCCATGAGCACAGCCCTCCATCAGCCACACAGTCAGGAGGGTGAACAACCGATACTGTACTCTACAGTGTACTGGATTCAATATATTACATGAGATCTTCAACACTGTATTATAAAATGAACAGTTGGGATTTGCCCAACTGCAGGCTAACATATGTGTTCTGAGCATGTTTATTGTAGTTTAAACTAAGTCATGATGTTTGGTGGATTAAGTGTATTAAATGCATTTTTAACTTACGATATTTTCAACTTACAATGGGGTTATCAGAACATAATCCCATTGTAAGCTAATGTGTATTTTTACATATAGTATTATGTTATACTATATTACATTACATTATGCTACGGTATATTATACTGTATTAATTATATTATAATTATACTATATTTACATGATCCATGGTGAGAACCAAACAAAAGACATTTGTGGGCTGTTTGCATCCTCTGGGCTCCATAGGCAACCTCTAAAGTCTATAGTCAATTTGGGGTGGTGAGAAGAGCCCAGAGGTTAGGGAGCTGTTATGTGACAGGGCGTCTGGTCTTTGTTTCATTGTCTCACAAGGTCCTGTGCTGAGAGAGAAGCTAGTGATCCACTGCCTGCTAAGAACGCTCCTCTGGGTTTCATCTGTGCATCCTCAGGGTTGATTAGGGGTTCAGTTGATGCCGTTAAAGCCCAACAGGAGCTGGACCCACTGTAGGGAAATGGGGGCCACATAATTCTCTTCTTACTTCTACACCCCACTGGAGCATCTGACCCAGCTCAAGAACTAGTTATTTATGCAATATCTACAAGCTTCCTTTTCTATACCTTTATTCCCATTAGATAGAAATGCTTGATAAGAATATAAATGTATATCCTTGAAAAGAATATTTTCATTTTGATGGAGATCAGTGTCTTTCAGCGGCTTTTAAAATGTGTCCTCTGAGCCTTAGGATGCTGTGAGAGGGAGAGCAAGGAAGCAGCCTCCTTCCACCCGCCATCCTCCACCTGCCCCGCTAGCTGTTTATTTATTTTCAGAGAACGCCTCCCGCCCTCACCAGTCTCTGAAAAATACGTCTTTGGAAAAAGCAGTTCTTTGGCAATAGGAAAAGGTATCTGGAAAATTTAATTCGAACAGTCACGTTTTAAGCATCAATTATTTTTATTGCAATTTCCTCAATAAGTTGTGTTTTTTTCTACTTATAAATAATTCTAGAAAAATTAAAAAAGATGGGAAGAGTTGGAGTAGCTATATATTTTTTTCCACACATGAAGCTATATGATCCAAACTTCTCAGCTGGAATTCTGCGATGGTAAGCCACCCCCTAAACTACTAACACGATGCACATACTGTTTTCCTGGCAGGATGATTTCGTGCCCATCTGCTCAGGAGCGCCATGCCAATGGAATGCGGGACTTGCTGGAGAGCCCATGGCACCGGGAGTCAGCTTTAAGATCTCTCCTGTGCCAAGCAGTCCCTGAGTCAGAGCACATGCTGATTACAAGAGATCACATTTGTTGATACTGTAGATAAAGAACCATCAGCAAACATCCAGATCATGTGCCCCATTTCCCAATTTGTCTCCCTTCTGGGAATAGTGTACTGCGTCTATAGAACTGGCCAATCAGGTATGTGTAGGACTTCCCTATTTGTGTATATCCTTTATTGAAGAAGAACAACTGTTTTTTTTTTTCTTTCCCATTTACAATGTAGGGAAACCATTTCCTCCAGCCCTATACTAAATCTCCTTACTTTGCAATTAAGTATCAGTGTTTTATCAGGTTAGGCTGAATAGGGAGTCAGGTGTGTCTTAAAGCTAAAGTGAAGCAAGTGCCTGGATGATTCTTAGACCTTTATTTTTCTCTCTCCTTTTTCTCCCTTTCCCTTACCTTTTATTTCTGTTGAGGTCCTTTTATGGAAATCTGGGAGTCAATGGCCTTAGTCAAATATGTGCTGGTTATTTCTCTTGAAGGGTGTGGCTGCAGCCACACAGACCTAAGTTGGCACACACACACACACAAAACCAATCCATGTGGCCACGTCAAATATGTGTGTGGGAGCACACATTCTCTCTAACCATTCAGAGCATGTTGTATGCTCTAGTGCAAGTGTTCCTGACTTTCTATTTTTCAAATCAAGACCCCCTTTAATTATCTGCCTCTGACTCCCCATGACTATCACTAATTGAAGCATACCCCCACTGCATTCATTAAGTACACTGTGTGGCTTGATTCGTGGCAAATGTGCGGTTTCTTAGGCTTTTCGCAATGTGGGAATTAATTGTAGGGCTTCAATGACCGTCTTTGGGAATTCTTGCGAGCTCTGAAGATCTGGATCTGCTGACTGCTGTTACGAATGATGGTCTGCTGGATGGGAAACCCAGGGAACCCAACTCGGTGAAACTACAGCTGGGAGCCTGTTCTCAGAGCCTTTATTTCCTCACCTGTGAAGTGAAGACTGGAGTCCAGTGAAGTCTTCAGTGAAGCCACAACTGGGAACGCCTGTGAAGCCACAGCTGGGAGCCTGTTCTCAGAGCCTTAATTTCCTCACCTATAACGTGAAGAAGCAGCTGCAGTCCAGGGCTGTTTTTGGACTGGTGGTTCTCCTTAGACTCAACACTCTCCTGAATCTGAGTCCCGGGGGATAGTTGGGCAGATACCTGTCTGGTGGCCTTCTCAAGTTTCCTGTCACCCCAGCACTTCCTCTCTAACGTGGAGTGTGCAGTGCTTTCCCCGTCCTCCCCATTCTATGTGTACAGACCTGAAGAACCCTGGGAAATTTCAAAGGAGATTCCACAGGTATGTAGGAGGAAATCCACAGCCAGAAATAAGTAAGATCTGCTTGGAAAAATAAATCCATTTTATCTGGACTTGAGTAGGCCCACTAAGCTCTGCCCACATGGAGAAGCCACGAGAAGCATTCACCACCGGCAACTCCCATTTCTGCCTAGTAGAGCTCTTAATGATTAGACGGCTTTTAAAATGGATACATCAAAGACAAACAAATCAGGGTGTGAGTCTATGTTGTGGGTCCTGATACCTGTTATCAGCACTTAAGTATTTCTTCAAACATGGTGTTGAGTCCAGGAGTCTACTGATTATTATTAAACTAAAAACATGTTACATTCCAAAGATATTTTGGAAACAATAGATTTTGAAATTCACTGGTGGCTTCCATCACTTCAACAAACTTGTATTTAGGGAGCAGGTGGTGTCTGCAAGCCTAAACTACAAAACCAGTGTTTAGTGGTGAGGCTGATAATTCTCCCTCTTGTTTACAAGATTGCACTGAAGGGAAAGAGTTCACCTGAGCATACCTCATGCCAGAAGCCAGGGAAATGCACCAACTTGAAAGATTTTGTGACATGCATACGATATGCCTAATGTATTATGTCTTATGTCTTTTTGGTTTTTTTTTTTTTTTTTTTTTTTTTTGGTCTGGGGTAGAAATAAACAGCTACTGAATGACTATGTATATGGTGAAAATTGTAAATTTGTACTTTCAGAATAGCATTGGTTATGGTCAATATAATCCAATTCCTCATAAAAGGAATAATAAATTCTTAACTAGAATGTGTAGGACTTCCCTATTTGTGTATATCCTTTACTGAAGAACAACTAGTTGGATCACTTCTACTGGCAGTGACAGAATGAATCTAATAGCTCTTCCTCAAAACTCCAAACACTGTGATTTTGCAGAGACCAAATTAAGAGAAGGTTAAATTGATATGAATGAATGGTATAGTCTTCATTAGGAATGAATCAGTTTTGGCCTTAAGATAAAACATGTCATGTTCAATTCATGTCCGGAAAAAGAAGTTCTAATTCTAACAACTGGAAATGAAGTAATGAGTGCAGTCTCACAGGTTTATCTGGTTGCAAAGAGAGATGTACATGAATGACATCGCATCTCTAACCCTACCCTGGAAGGATGTGAGAAAGGTAGGCTACAGTCTGGCAACCCTTAGCCTTTGATGATATCTTCGTCTGTTTGTGTTGTTACAAAGGAATACCCGAGGCCGTGTAATTGATAAAGAAAAGAAGCTCGTTTGGCCTGCCCTTTTTCTGCTGCACAAGAAGCAAGGCACCAGCATCTGCATCTGGTGAGGGCTTTAGTCTGCTTCCTCTCATGGTGGAAGGGGAAGAGAAATGGACTGCAGAAGTTACAGGGCAGGAGGTGAGAGTTAGGAGAGCGGTGCCAGGCTTTGTAACAATGGGTTCTTGATGGAACTCTCAAGAACTCATTCATTACTGCAAGGATGGCACCAGGCCGTTCATGCGTGAAGGATCTGCCTCCATGACCCAAACACCTCCCACCAGGCCCCACCTCCAACACTGAGTTCAAATTCCTACGTGAAATTTGATGGGGCCAACCAAAGTCATATCCAAACCATACCAGATGTGAGGTCAGGTGGAAAGGGAGTCTGAGGCTTTGCTTCAGTCCACATTCCCCAGCCCTGATCATAAGCCTTCCTGGCATAATCAGCACAGAACAGTGTTTAAGGTTAGAGGCACACATCCTGGATTCAACCCTCCATCACCTCTGTGTAATTGTAGCATGTTATTCCATCTGTCTAAATCACAGTTCCTTCTTTTGTAAGTGGTTGATTAAAACAGCTTTACTGGGAGGATTAATGTGATGATATATGTAAAATGTCTGAAACACAAGAATAAGAAATATTTGCTATTATTATTATTAGCATAATCATCAACAACTATTAATTTTACTTACTTTGAAACTAAATGAAAAGTTATTTGAGCACTATATAAAAGATTCCTGCATGAATTCAAAGTATCACTGGTGATGAATTATTTTCCTTTCTCAAATTAAAACTTTTTCAAAACACCAGTGAGAAGGTAGACAATCTCTAAAAGCTTGAAATCTTAAGTTTTATTTTTGACATGTCTCGGGCCAGTTTATTTTTCTGTTTTTATACCTATGACCATCAGAGTATTGGAAAAAGGATTAGATAGCCTAAAAATAATACAGGCTTTATAAATCCACTTTGCTAGAGAATTACTTTCTGAGGCAACTGGTCTTTCCAAAATAAATTTGAAAACTGTATCCTTATTAAAAAAAAATAAAAACTTGGCAAGGCAAAAGAATTTAGGCCATATCAGCTATGTCGTTCTAAATTTTAAAATATTTAGTCTTTCTTCAAGATAAATAGGAACAATTGAATTTAAGCAACCAAGAAAAATAAACATACAACTCCTTGAAAATGTACAAATAACTAGATGGTTTTAAAAAATGTTATCAGAAAAATGTCTTTACTACTAACAAGCTCTAAATTGAACAGTGGCCATAGATTATGTTTGTATCTGTGTAATGATTGCACTACCAGGGGACTTAGCAGTCTGGGGATAGATGAAGCTTAGCATTTGCAGGCATTTTGGAGCTTCAGATGGAGGAATCCCAGCTGTCGCTAACAAAAACCTGGTAGGTCTTGGGCAAAGTGGTCAAGAGTATGTGCGTTGGGACAATCAGGAAGGCTCTGAAAGAAGGTAAGATCTGAACGGAGCCTTAAAGGATGGTTGGATGAGATCATACTATCTCTCATCCCGGTGCAGTCATTTTCTTTTCTTCCTCCTCTCCACCCTCCACATGGCACTAGTTTCCACCTGTTTAGAGGCATACAGTTAGCAAACCATGGAAAATTATGGGAGACTGATCATAGAAACATTTACTTTGATGAACAGTATTGATGGGAGTCAGCAGTGGAAAACCAGTATTAAGTGGGAGACTGAGGTCAACAATGATTTCATGAGGTGACCTTGTCGTTTCCAGGTTGCCTAATGGGCTGGTGACTGATGAAGTACACAGCTTTGGGGTGAGATGTGAATTCAAACTCCTTCACAGTCATATGGTACCTATGGCACTAGGGCCACCTGCATGCTGCTGTTTGACAGCATCTCTTACATTTGTAAAATAAGAACATGATTTGATTGCTATGAGATTAGGTGATATACTTATAGTCATTATTGTATTTTAGTTTGTACTTTACCAAGTACATTACTTGACAGGTAACTTTGCTTACATGCTAGTATTTACTTTGCATCTAGTTTCCGAGTGATCTCAGCTAAGATCACAGGTGACACAGAACTGTGTCCTGCGATAGCCTATTAAATCTAGGACATTTTTTTCTAGTCAGGAATATTTGGGGAAAAAAAAACCCTCAGTAACCTCTAATACCAGAATTTAATTGGGTAATCACTTTAAGGAATATCTGGAGTTGTCTTGCTTATAGAAAATGGGTGGCTTTTAAGGACATACTTATTTCAAGTTTGATACAACTTCCCATTATCCTGCTTTTTTCATATTCAGATTTATTCCCCATAAAAGCATTAGTAAGTACATACAAAAACCATAGTGTAATAATTTAAAGGATTGTTATGAAAGAATGTTTGTGATAACAAACATTTTTTAAAACTCCAGTTTCTAATAATCTCCTGTTGTCTTAAAACTGGTAATATTTTTGAGTTGCTATAATAAATCCCTAATTCTTGTTCTCATGACAAGTAGTGACTTCAAGTAGGAATCATCACATAAAACACAAAAATGTTTACAACTTTGGGGTACAAGCAGAGTGGCAAAAATTAATATTCAAAAATAAAAATCTCATTCCTTTGGCTGTTTTGACTTAGATTTTTCCCACCAATTATATAAATATGAAAGAGCTGACTGGATGTTGCTGATATCCTACAAACATAATTAGTTACTTCAGATCTATTTCCCTTAGCTCTGTAGATATCCTGATCTAGAAATCAGAACTTAATTCAAAGTAAGAAGAGCAAGACAATGGTTTATTACCTTTTTATAATGTCTAAGATTGTTTTGTTGTTGGTGGTGTTACAGTTGCTGTCATTTTCATTGACAAACATGAAATTCTTCTGGTAACTGGTTCAGTTCTCTGACCTCGAAGCTGAGCACATGACACAGGTTGGGCCAGTCATATTACCTCATTCCCTGAGCCACAGTGATTTGTGCAGAGATGGGCATGTTACCCAAGCTGGGCCAATCAGAATTCTTCCCTGGAATTTGTTTTACTGCAAGTATCAGGGAAAACAATTCTTCCTTCCTGGGTTGGTAAGGATGTGGCCCCACTTTCCAGGGTGTGCAGTAAAGGATTAACTTTGCCTTAAAGAGGTTTGGCCCTTTTGCCCCCAGCTGCAGGGCTGTAATTTCTAAACCTTTGGAATGTTCTGCCTGTGGGAGGGCCTTTGTTTACTGGAGGCCTTGAGCAATCTCAGATAGTCTATGCTAACAATGTAACTTTTGGTGGGAGCCCTTGGGCCATGTGGTACCATTCAAGCTCTAAAGGTGTTAGAGACTAAGGATAGTCACATGGGTAATCAGAATGTCCACATGGCCAATTCCTAATAAAAACTCTGGACAGCAAAGCTTGGGTGAGTTTCCCTGGTTGGTAATATTCTGTGTGCATTGCTATCCATTGTTGCTGGGAGAAGTATATCATGTTTGCATTATCTGCTGAGAGAGAACTGAAACTCCATGCCTGCTATATCCTAGACCGGGCCTTAAGCACCTCCTCTCTTTGTTGATTTTAATCTGTATCCTTTCACTGAGATAAATTGTAACCATGAGTGTAATGGCTTTTCTGAGTTCTGTGAATCCTACTAATAAATTGTTAAACCTGAGGGTGGATTTAGAGACCTCTTGAGCATTTTATGGAGCATCTGTTTTCTTTTCTTTCTTTTTAATTTTACTTTTGAGTTCCGGAATACTTGAGCAGAAAGTGCAGGTTTGTTACATAGGGATACATGTGCCATGGTGGTTTGCTACATCTATCAATCCATCACCTAGGTTTTAAGCTCGGCATGCATTAGCTATTTGTTCTGAGAACACCTATTTTTTGCACTACTAGAGAAAGGCTGAGAGAGAGAAGCAAAGATGAGAGAGAGTAGGATGGATGAATTGAAGGAGAGAGAGAGAAAGAAAGGAAGAATAAAATCATGGGCCTGGCTCTAATCCTGGAGCCTCCTGAGGGTGCATTATTTTCTTAGCTATTGCTTTGAATCTTTGCGTTTCCTGAATATACTTCCAATAATTCTCTCTCACTCCTTCAGATAGTTTACACTGCATTTCTGAAAGACCTTTAACTATATCATTTTAAAGTTTCAGTTATATTTAGTTAAAACGTATCATTTTTTTACCCTTAGAGAAGTGAGTGTGATTAAAGTAAAACCAGGACAAAATGAAGCCTTGTAAACATTTTTGGAACTCTTGATAAAGTTATTGAAAAGTATATTCATGTGAAGTGAATTAATCTAGAAATACGGATGTCACCCTGACAGGCCTTTTAATACCCAACTTATTTCTGAAATGCTGTTAGAATAAGAGATTTGGTAACAGAAGTTAGCATAGGTTTCTTAATTTTTGAAAGAATTTTCTAATATATAATTTTCTACATCTCGAGCTCTCAGAATAATATTACTTTTGTTAGGCAAACCATGCACTGATTCAAATTATCTCCCACTGGGTCCCTCCCACAACACATGGGAATTATGGGAGTATGGTTCAAGATGAGATTTGGGTGAGGACACAGACGAACCATATGACTTATATACACATTAGAGAAAACTGTACCATCATAGCTTATGAGTGAATAGCTGGAGGCAACATACATGTATGTCAATAGATTAATTAATGAATATGGTATACTCCTGCAAGTAATAGTATGCAGCAGTTAGAATTAACAAGATAGATCTCTCAGTAGTTCATTAGCCTGCTATAATCTCCATTCTCCCCTCCATCCTTTTACTATTAATACATTGGCCTCCTTTGGGGAATTTACTCTTGTAGTTCCCTCTCTCAGGAAGATTCTTTCCCCAGAGATTGTTCTGGCTCATTTCTGTGCTTTGTTTTGTTTTCTGTTCTTATGTCATCTCCTTGGAAAGCCCTTGTGTGAAAATACTATGGAACATTGCACCTTTCCCATTCTTATTATTCCCTGGCCTTCTATATTTGCTCCCAGGTCTTCTTTCTGCCCTACAAGACTACAAGCTGCATGGGGGGCAGCACTTTACTTTGTTCAGTATTATATCCTAGCTCCCAAAAGAGCATCTCAGTGATGCTGGATGAAGTGATACATAGACATCTGCACACATTTGAAAGTTTACGTGCTCCCTTCACCTGCCCCTGGTACACCCCCTCACTCAGGATACCTTGTAGAAATTGACCCAGCAGATCCTTCTTCCTACTGCATATCTTCTCACAGTACTAGAAGAGCAAGAAGAATGAGGAGAACAAGGGCAGACTGAAAGTCTCCAACCTCCTTGCTTCCTCGCAGCTTGCCCTCCCGAACCCTTCCATGAGGCTCCAGTGGGCATGGATGAATTTTCTATCCAGGATGAGGACTGTGTCTAGCTGGGGAGCACTGAAGCTTCCCTTCTGTGTGAGATGCCCAGCAAATGATACAGCAGCACCACAAAACAAAGAGCCTGTGCTCAGATCCCAGTGAACTTATCTGCCTCTTCTTGCACTGTTTGCAATATCATCTGTGTTGGAAAAGAACATTTAAAGCCACAGTCTATCTTAATGTTTACATCCCAAGGGTTAGAAATGCATGATTGTTAAGCCCTTCAGACAAGGTGATGTTCAAGTGCTGCTCTTCTGGGAGGGGATGCCATTTAGTGGGCTGCAGGGTGCTGATGTAAAAACTGCATCCTGGGAGCCAAAAGCCTTTAGTAGCTCTCTTCTGACCTGGGGTTTACCTTGTCTTCTCTGGGGTAGGCTGGAAATTTGATCTCCTCATTTCCTTTAATTATATAGTTAAATTTTTCTTGAATTACTTGTGTTAGTGGAAAGAACACAGGCTTTGGAATCAGGTGGACCTGGGTTTGAATTATGGCCACATTACTTCCTAACCATTCAACCATGGGCAGTTTACTTAATTTCTTTTGATCTTCTCTTTCTTCACCTAAGTTAGAGGGGTTATAATATGTCTTCTGTCTCTGGGTTTGGGGGTTGATACAATGAAATAGTAGATATAAAGTACCATACTGCTCTAATGTGGATAGGCAAAAAGCATACATTTTGGCCCATCTTAAATCCCACCTCTATCTGTGGAGATATTAATAATTTTTGTTTTTGTTGCTTTTAAAATAGGGTCTCACTCTGTTGCCCAGGCTGGAATGCAGTGGCACAATCATGGCTCACTGCAGCCTTGACCTCCCAGGCTCAAGTGATCCTCCTGCCTCAGCCTCCTAAATAACAAGAACTATAGGCATGCACCACCATGCAAGGCTATTTTTCATTATTTTGCAAAGACCTGGGTCTCCCTATGGCACCCAGGCTGCTCTTGAACTCCTGGGCTAAAGTGATCCTCTGGCCTCAACCTCCCAATGTTCTGTTATTACAGGCCTCAGCCCCTTGACTGGCAATATTATTTTTGGTACAAATCACACATGACTACATTTTACTGAATTTCTTTTTTTTCCCACTAGCCTGGCTCTGTGAGTCCTTTGTCTTTCCCCATTTGGCTTAGTGGGGCAAAGAAAGCAACAAGTGATGGTAATAACTGATACTGCTCATGTCTTCACGGAAATCTCCTTGTAACCAAATAAGTTCCTTCCAGTCACATGTGTGAGCTAAATTTACTGAGTAAAAGAGGAACTAAGAATGAAACAAGATGGGAGGAGATTGTACCTTTGGATATTGAATATCAGGACCTGGGAGATCGTGAAATAAAAATGAAGCATTTAACTCTTCATTTTGAGAAAATTTTACCCCAGCCCGCATTCAGAATCATATTGACAAGCTTCTACTAAACGTCAACACATCTAGAGACCCCTAATTCCAAATGATCACCTAATAGTAAATGAAAGACACCAGACAAAGCTTACTTCGTTTTGATAAATGACACCTTCAGTCATTAAAAGTTAATCTGAAATAAAAGAAAAGCCTTACCCTACCTCCCCGTGTTTCAGAGTCTCTGTATGAAGAATGATCATGTTTACTATGTTCTTAAACTGGTTGTGTTCTCTTTTTACATGAAATCTTGGCTTGCTTTTCCGACAGCCAGTGCAGTAGGGTAAGGGAAACATATGTGGCCTTAGGGGAGCTGGACCTGTGTTCAAGTCATGGCCGTGACACTTAATAGATGCGTGACACCACCAACCTTCGCTCATGTTGCAGCTTAGGAAACTGAGGCCCAGAGAAGTTAATACTGTCTTGCAAAAGTCTTCAGGGGATTAAACCAGATAATGTCTATAAAAGATCTTGGACGTAAAAGAGTCCAAATAAATAGCAGCTGCTATTATTATTATCGCTCTTAACTACTCTTCTCTCAGAAAACTGTTGTGGAGGGCGTCACTCTCTGGCTCTCTAAATATTAAGAAGCAAAGCAATGTAAACAGTCTAATTCTAATACACTGCGTCAATGACCATGGACCCCCAGAAATTAGAGATTTTAGTAACTTACTATTTTTAAATGTTCTTGAGACATAGCTGTAGCTTAGTAAACAGGTTGGTTAACTTGTTTAACTCCCCAATCTTTATTCATGGTTACTGCCGTCCCTTGTACTTCTGACATTTGACTTTAACTTGCTATTTTCCACTTTCATACTTTTATATACAAAATGTCCTCCTTCTTCTTCAGGCAGTTCAGGTTCTTTATCTACAGATGCTGAAATTTAGTCTTCTGAAGATAGTTTTCCATGGTGTAATCATCATTCCTTTACAGTGGTCGTTAACTGGGGGTGGTTTTGCCTTGTAGGAGACATTTGGCAATGTCTGGAGACATTTTTGGTTGTCACAATAGAAGGCAGACCTTGCTTATGGCATCTCATGAGTGGAGGCTAGGGATACTGCCAAGCATCCTTCAGTGAATAGGACAGACCCCATAACAGAATCATCCATCTTCAAACATTAGTGGTGTGGAGGTCGAGAAGTCCCGAGCTAGGGTGACCCCAGACTTTTTCAATCAACCTCAGACATTTTGGGGAATGAAAAAAATCACTCTTAACAATTAAGTGGAGACAGCGAGTGTAAACTGGGACTATTGCTGGCACACAGGGATCTATGGCCCCCTATCTTGAGTTCCTTTTCTTTTGCACTGCTGAGATATTGCCCCAAAGCATAACCTTAGTTTGCCTTCTTGACTTGCTTATAGCTGTTCTCATCAATTAGACTCTCACGTAGCCCAAACCAGGTGCTATGGCTTCTGCAACTTCCCCTTCTCCTTCTAGTACTGTACACAGAGTGCCTACTTGATAAATCTTCTTGATTGACTGTGCTTATTTATAATCTCTGTTCACAATTGGGTTCTTGACGAAACCTACTATAAACTTTTCAACCATCAATTATATGATACATCAAAAAATGTGGGTGAAATGATGGAGAAGAATTCAACAGGTACCATTGCTCATAATGTAGAGAAGATTCCACCTCCTATGATATATAATTTGGTGAAATATACTAAGCAATGTACAATCCCCTTAATTGGTACTCATTTAAATTACTCATGTTTACTGTAAATGTTCTTACTGCACAAGATGTGTTTCTATTGAATTAGATCGAATTTTATTGTTGAAAGAGTGGTTTATACATGTGAAATCAACAAAAATATATCAAGTTCTCCAGATTCTGCCCAGGACATGATAGATGTACAATACATATTAGTTCCTTTTGCCTTCCCATTACATAGGACACTTTAAAAATAATTTTGAGCCATTTAATTTTGTTTTTGAAATATTGATCTGAGCGGGTATTAAAGTTACTGAGTTGGCTAAAACTGGTTGGCATGCTAGGGTTCTCACATAACCAAGTGCCACAGCCTGGATGGCTTCAACAACAGAAATGTATTGCTTTACGTTCAGGAGGATATAAGTCAACCTTCAAGGTGTCGGCAGGGTTGGTTCCTTCTGATGGCTGTGAGGAAGGGATCTGCTCTAGGCCTCTCTCCTTGACTTAAAGATGGTGGTTTTCTCCCTCCATCTCTTTATATCAATATTGCATGCATGGGTGTTTCTAAATTTCCCTTTTTTATAAAATCAGCAATCATATTGGATTAGGGTCCACCTTGGTGAACTTATTTTAATTTGATTACCTCTGCCAAGATCCTATCTTCAAATAAGCTCTCATAACTAAGTGGCTAGAAATTCAACATATGAATTTCAGTGGAACACAGTTCGACCCATAACGATTGGTAGTTAACAAATTGCTATAAACAGATTATAAGCTAAATTAAAATTCTGTAGAGAGACTAATTCTACCATACTTTACTATATATAAAGAGAAAGTTGTGGAGTCACTACAGTTTGGAATATAAATGATGAACTTGCATTATTGTAAGCTACTAGATCATAGTAGTTGATCTTTAAAAACATTCTAAGGAACTTTCCAGAGAAAAATTACATGGATCAAAAATGTCAACATCTTTCTTCTGAGTATATGAACTCAAAATACTTTGCCTGCCATTTAATTTATTTTTCCCCTCCCCGAATTTCTTGAGATGAATAAAGGACATACTTTAGGTGACAAAATAGAGGTGAAAAAATTGCAAGATCATTTATTTCACACCATCTTCATTTTCCATAGGCAGAAAAAAAAAAATGTGTCCTCATCACTTGCTTTATTGGAGGCATGTCTGCCCGACTGGTTACAGCATGAATAAGATTATGGGATTCCACACTTGTTGATCTTTAAGTGAATTGTATTCATGAAATAATCGGGGTGGAGGTGGGTCTTGAGGGAAGCCCAAGCATCTACCAGGCTGGGACTTGAGCCAAGTGAGAGCTTTGGCTTTTTTTTCAGTGTGAAAGAGACTAGATAGCTGCCGTCTTCCTGCTGTCTCAGGATGGGAGGAGGAAATTTTTTAAAATATATACATTTATATTTATATATTATGTGAAATATAAAGTATTTCACATCTATGTGTCTGTCTGAAAACAACGTTGGACAGGGAACTGGGTTCCAGCCCCCATCCTGCCACTAAACTAAGTGAATTTAGGGAGGTCCCTTCACCTGCTGGAACTGCTTTCTCAGCTGCACATTCAGAGTTTTAGCCTGGGTGCCCCCCGCAAGCTCCCCACAACCTGAGAATCTCACGAGGGAGAGTGTTCCAAGTATTAAAAGTGATTTTCATGTGGTTAACGCTAAGGATACATTGGCCCTCAAAGAACCTTAATTCTGTAACCTTGTCCCTAACATATTTAGTTACCTCCGTTAAGACTTGTTTGGGGTGGGGCAGGGGGAGGGCAGGGAAGCGTCAGTGTTTTTAAAACAAAAGGAAGAGCTCTCCTTCCGCCTCCTGCAGACCTCCTCACCTTGCAAAACAGCTGCCTTTTCTGGCCCCCACCCCCAGTGAATCTCCACTCCTGGAACAGGCATCAGCTCTACAGAGTTTGTATGCTGTGCACTCAAAATTTCAGGGCCAAAAAGCCCTGCACCCAGGATTTGCCCCTTCTGAAAAGTTTCACCCATTCTTAAAGGAAGGGAAGTTAAAAAGAGTGGGGTCGAGGCCCGGAGTCTTTAAACAGAGGCCTCTTTATCCTTCCCCCACGAATGCAGGGCAGCCTCCGAAAGTTATCAGAGTGTCATTAGCAGGGACAGCTGCTGGTAAACAAGGAGGATGTCGACACCAGCGCCTCGGTCAACAGGAATTTAACTTTAATCTGTCCCTTACTTAAAGAAACACTCCTCTCATTCTCTCTCTCCCTCCGTCCACGATGCACCATTTATTTATCTCCATCAACTTCCAGATAGAAGGCTGGCATTGACTCCAGAAAGCCCACTGGGATAGAAAATTAATAAGGTGCTAGGGACATTCACCTTGGGTCAATGCGAGGGGACAGCGGAGAGAAAGGGAGCTTGCTGCGGAGCTCCTGCTTAGCTGGAAACCGATCCTACATATTTATAAAGGTGAAACTGGAAGGCTGCCAAGCGCCTGCATTTAAGTGATTAACAAATGTTTCTCTTTAAGTGGACACCTCTTGTTCTAAATATATTTGACAAGAATGCAAAGAGTCATCTGGAGGGCAGAGAGGGCGAGCCCGGGCCTCCTCTCGCGAGGCGGACAGGCTGGCAGGCCGGGCTCCCTGCTCGGTGCCAGCCCAGTTCGCCGTCGCCGGTGGGCAGGCTGCCAGCGCCAGCGGCTCCCCGCTGTTTAACGACAATGGATTTACTGCTTCTCTGCATATTGGTGTTATTTTGTATAAACAAGGTTAACACTCCTTTTAAATTAAATGCACCACCTGGTGACTGAGTGGGTGACCTTGCCAGCTCCCTTCACCTGGCTTGGGGAAGCCCGGGCTCTGGCTTCCATTTCAACCTGTGGCTCTCCTTGGAACCTCCTTTGCTTCTCGTTGAATCGGAGCTCCTGGAGGAGGCTGGAGGGTGCCTTGCCCTCTGACCCCGCCGTGGGGGACGAGACCCGATGGAGGTACTAGCGGCCCCTGCGGCTGAGCCGGTGTCCAAGCTCCTTCCACGTGGCGCAGGGCGGATCAAGGCTTGCCCGGGGCCAGCGCGGGGCTGCCGCCAGCACGAGAGCCTCGGGGACCGCCCTCCTCCGGCAGCCGGTGTCACTGGAGAGTGACAGACGGTCTGGTGGGCCCTGCCAAGGCAGCCCCTAAACGGAGATCTCCAGCGGGGGCAACACAATAAAAAAGTTCTTTGTGTTTCATTCTAGCGTGGTATTGCTCTAATATAGAGCTCGGCACTTTCCCCGCCCTCCAGGAATTCGAACACCTGGAAAAATTCTCCTGGCTTTACATTGGAGGAAATTTAATGGTGTAAACAAACTCCGCAGGGAGCCGCCTTTGATTTGAGAAGGCAGTGATCTGCCCTGCAGTGCTCAGCCGAAGGGGCTTGGAAACGACTTTGCCCGAGAATGTCCATTCCGCAAACACTTTAAGGATGGCTTGGAGTTGTTTAGAAAAATTTGGGTAGACAGCCCCGTCTTGGAAGCATGTAGAAACTTCAAGAGAAATAAACGTCAGTTACTTGTCTAAAGACAGGCATCAGCTTGCCAGTTCCTTGCTAATTGTCCATTTCAGAATAGCGCAGTTTTTGAGGGGTCTTCGCTGTGCTCTGGTAGCTTGATGAACTGTAGACCGGTTTGTCAGCCTTATTTCAGCTCGGCAAATAAGGAAATCAGACCTGGGGAGGTGAAGTGACTTCCTGGAGGTCACCTGACCCAGAATCGAAGACTCCAGGCCTGTAAGTTCTATGTTGATGCTCTTACTGTTTCCCCGTGGAGTCCTGCTACCCAGAAAGTAAGCTGTAGGTACAGGAGGTTTTACTCTTAGCAGCATAGACATAGCTGAGTCAAAGCTTCTGCTTAAATCATTTCTTAGGAGCTCAAATTGGAATAATGGAAACGTCTCACCAAAAAGTGATACAATTTTACTTGCTAGAATCTTAACAGTTTTATTAAAAGCGCACACCTGTGATACCAGTACTTTGGGAGGCCGAGGTGGGCGGATCACGAGGTCAGCAGTTTGAGACTAGCTCTACCAACACTATGAAGTCTTGTCCCTATTAAAAAATACAAAAGTTAGCTGGGTGTGTTGGCGCACACCTGTAATCCCAGCTACTCAGGAGGCTGAGGCCGCTTGAACCTGGGAGGCAAAGGTTGCGGTGAGCCAACATCACGCCACTGCACTCCAGCCTGGGTGACAGAGCGAGACTCTGTCTCAAAATAAATAAATAAATAATATATTGAATATGGATTTATTAATACCTTTCAATGTTTGAGGTAAAATATGTCCTTTCTAAAAATCTATCTAATGGATACAATTTATGTGTGTGGTGGGGGGAAGAAACTGAAAACAGCCTGACATGAATAAAATGCATTGTCCGTGCCCATCAAGTATTGTAGCCTGTTTCTAAAGACATTCAATATTTAGTGTGAACATTAGGGGGCTAGGTTTTGAGGACACAAAGATAAGACACAATCAGGAAGTAGATTAGTTAAGGTCCTAGGAAATTAGTGTATACCTAAGGAACCACTTTGGGTACAGAAAGTTCAGGGCAGGAGGCTTCTAACTCCGGGTGTCCAAGCTGACTTCACAGAGCAAATAGTGCTGTACTTTAGGCAATTCCGTTTGTGTTATTGTGGAACAAGTCACAGCAGACATTTAACGTGGCTTATACAGTGATTCCTGTTCACTAGACATTGTCCTAAATGGCTGACATAATCCACACAACAACCTTCTGAAGCAAGAAATGTTAACCAGCTCTACTTTACAAATGGGGAAACTGAGGTATGGAGAAATTTAATAATCTGGTCAAGGTGTCACAAGAAGGAAATTTACATCCAAGCAGGCTGCTGCCACTCTGTGGTTCCGTGTTCATTGTCTTGGTATTACCATATACAGGCATTGCTTTACTCCCTTCAAACACCCTGCCTTCTAGGTACTATCTATCCCAACAGAATATATGCTTTGAACTTTAAAAAATCATCTATTGCCAGACATTGTTATGGATTTTACCTACAATGATCTTATTATCTTTTCCCCCCTAACCCTGAGAAGAGGGAGATATTATTTCCTCATTTTATAGATAACAAGACTGCCACATAGCTCAGCAGCAGCCGCTGCAAATTTCTTTTTATCTTATTAAATAACTTCGTTGAAACTAAATTCTGAGAGGTATCGGATTTTCTAGGGTGGTAAATATTTCAAGTATTTTTTTCTACTGTTCGACCAAATTCCCAGGGTTTTTGTTTGGAGGCAGAAGGCACAGAGGCTGTCGTGGAAAACACACAGCAAACATGACAGCTCCATAAAAAAATGAACAACTTTACACGAGGGGGTTTTGCAGAAATTGCAACAGGGATTAGTTATCGAGAGCTGAGATCGTCAGGAATGCAAGAGGTAATTTCTAGCTCATCTAACCCTGTAGTAGGATTTCCTTAGAGCAAATAGGTTTCTTTTACCTTTGGAAGGTAATATAATATCATAGTAATATAGTATTATATATTATTATATGTTAATATAATTCGATATTCTATAATACTAAAGAAGATTGGGAAAACTATGAAGAGGAAAATAAAAAGTTATTGAAAATTTCATTACTGCAAATGTTTTTGACATTATTCCTTCCAGTCTTTTTTATTAATAGGTATAAATTTTGTTAAGGAAAAAAGTGTGTATAAACGCACACATGATTAGGATGACTGTCATGCAGTTTTGAATGCTACTTTTAATGCCATAAACATTTTTTCACTCTCAAATGTTCTTTAAATTTTTCATTTATCGTGATTACATAATCACATTATAAATATCTATTATAGTTTTTCATAACTCAGGTTAATAATTTACCTATTCCTGGACCTGTAGGTTATTTTCAGTCTTCGCTATTATAAATAATCTTGCATGTGTATTTTGGCTGCCTAAATGGTTTCCCCCTCTTCCGTGGAATCCTTAGAAGTAGAGTTATTGGATCAGAAAGCATTCATTTTTGTTGTTTCATCAGAAATGTGAACATACATAGCATGAGTGGGTTTGGAGGGGATAGGATAAGAATGGAAAGTTGAAATATTTGGAAATTTTGTTGCTCTTTGTTTAACTTCTGTACAAAATTACATACAATACAGGTGTATTTATATACCTGCATATATACTTCTTTGACAAAAACAGACAATTATGTTACATTATCTTCTGTATTCCACTCTGAGACTTGCATTGAATTTTATGTTGCTGCCTCTTGGGCTGGATTCCTGCTTGTTTGGTGTTAACAAACAAACAAACAAAATATATATACTGAGGATGTCGGAATTTAACATACCTAGCATGGTTTGAAATTACCCTAAGGGAGTCTAGAAATTCCAGTTTGTCAAGTATCCAATCTTGTTTTTTTTAAGAACACAGGCTAGGAAAAGCCAAAGATTACTGTACAAAACTTTTACAAGAATTTGGAAAGTCTGGAGTATTAAGAGCAAATGTATAAGGGTATGTGGTTGCCTTAGGACCAAAAAGAGGTGTGAATTTGTAAGGCATCTATCTTTCTCTTGCTTGAATGAATCTGCGTCACTTTCTTAAATTGAGGTATTGTTTAACCGTGTACAATTCAGTTTTCTCCAGAGGAAGAGGAAAAGGCTCACCACCCGCTTGTCAGGGTTACTGGATCACGCCCTGCTGCCTGCTGACCTGTATTGGACTTAAGCCCTTCTTCTGGAATGCTCACCTGTTAACCCACCTATCAGCCCAGACCTCAGGCTGTTGGCTGCTCCCCATTGAAATGCTGTGCTATCTGCCTGTACCCTTTTGCATAAGCAGGGGTTGGATTATCTCAGATTTCTACTTGGACCTGGTCAAGATTGCCACATACCTCACCTCTTCGTTTCTGGTCCTCATCCTGTGTTCCTGGACAAAAATAACATTTGAGTAGAAAGCTTTTCTACTTGTTGACATAGTTGAACAGATTTTGCTTTAATGAGCTGAAATGGAGCCTAAATTTATCTGGAAATGTGTGGAATCAGTAAAGAGAAGTAAACAGAACTCCAGGGAAGTGGGAAACCCCTGTGTACAATTCAGCTGTCTCACTCCCAGGGAGTTGGGCATGATTGTAAAGAATGATGTTTTCAAGCCTGCCAATAACAGAACACGTCTGTATCCACTATGGATGGGCTTCTGTTGAGAAAGATGAGGCTCCTTTTCCTTTTTGCCCAAGTAGAGAAGCTCTTCACTGCCCCAAGATCCTACTTTCCTACTCCCATGCCATAACAGGAAAAGGTGAATATTTTCCACACAGAATAGGCTCATCCAGTTCTATGGGGAGTGAGATAGGTCCTGCGGGGTGTTAGTGGTAGCATAAAATTACAGCTTACAAGAGAGCTGTAAGTAGTTGAAAGTAAAGAAATAAAGAAATTTCCTCTATTTGTCTTTCCTGTCTGTGTTGTCTAAGTTGCAAACAACAGACTCCACTTCGGCTAGGTTAAATGGAAGTTTAATAAAGAAAATGAAATAGCTTACAGAATCACTGGGGAACTGGAGAAACAGACTTTCTAAGCTCCCAGAAACATATCCCAAACCTTGCCCCCAAACTGTGACAGGAAGAGACAGTTGTCATTGTTGCTTTACTGAACAGAGGACTGAGAATTTTTCTTCAATCACTGCTGTTCTCTGCACTGATGGAAGGCAAGCCTGCCTGGGGAGCTCAACTTTGCAACCCAAAGCTGGTAGCTTGTGTGGTTACCCATGAAAACGAAACGGAAACTCCACCAGGTGTCTGAATCTAGGTCTCATACAGTGTGTTTCATGCCGGTGGCACGTTGAGAAGATGCAAGGGAGGCTAGGAATTTGAGTCCCAATTTCCACATTGTGACTGTGGGTCACAGGGAAGATTCCTTAGCTTTACTTTCAGAGATACCCATCAATCCAGCAGGAAGATATCTTCCCAGTTCTAGACATGAATTTTCAACCTAGTAAGTGGTTAAGAATATGAGCTTCAGAACTAATCAGTCATGGATTTATGTTTTCTCTGAGCAATTATGGGCAGGTCACATTCCCTCTCTTTCTTTCTCATCTGAGCCTCAGCTTCCTTCTCCGTAAAATACAGATAATATTATCTTAGAGATGGTATGTAACACAGATTCAAACAAGCATATATGGAAAATCCTCAGCATAGGGTTTTTATAATGTAGTGAGCATTCAGTGTATGTATGGTAGTTCTCATCCTAGTTACTAGTAATAAGAGCTGAAGGTTTACGGTCTAAAAAAGAAAAAAAAATGTTTATGACCAAAACTCATAATGCTAATCATAATAAGAAGAATCCTACTAACAACAAACCAGCCTTGACCCAAG
Source organism: Aotus nancymaae (assembly GCF_030222135.1). Taxonomy (NCBI): domain Eukaryota; kingdom Metazoa; phylum Chordata; class Mammalia; order Primates; family Aotidae; genus Aotus; species Aotus nancymaae. The sequence continues at coordinate 114,847,170 of NW_026988425.1, forward strand.
CCACCCAAGTTCACCTTAATGTTTCTTATAAGATTTTTCAGTTCATACAAGGGATTATATGGCAATAACTGAACAATGGGAAAGTCTGAGGTCGATGCTTCCTCAACTGTTTCCAAAATAAACAGTTACAGGAAGCTCACTACCCTGTGCATTAAAGAGCGGGGGGAATAAAGAGGGGTTCTGTTACTCTAAGCTCACTACAGGAGACGTGGGAGCAGATCAATATGTGGTTAAGTGTTTTAGCTGCACTTTTATTATGTTTGACAGCGATGACAACATAGTATGCACTGAATAAAATGACTAATGCACACATTTCTCCCACATGCATACTGCTTCTATTTTTTGAACCTCCTGAGTGAAAGGCAGTCATAGAAAAAGCATGCAGAGTGGGAGTTCCGAGTGGCTAGGGCCAGAATTGCCCACAGATTCCAGATTTCCAGTCAAAGAGGGGAACCTGACTACTCGAAGCGCAAAGAACAAAAAGGCCCCCACGTTCAGTAAACAGTCGGGTGAACTGGTAAAGGCTTAGATGCGTTCCTTTATCATCAAGCCCTATCTCTTTCCCATAATGTGGGTAGTGCTGGTGACTGAAAAAATAAACAAGCACATCTAAGTACACTGTAGATTTACATAGTACAGGGTTGAACTTTTTTTTTTAAAAAATGCTGTTATTCAAGCAACTTTCCAAAATTCTATTTAGATGCCACCCAGTTCTATCTCTTCACTGACACCCAGATGTTTTCACTTGGATGTGAGGCCCCGGCAGGCAGCATCCAGATGTTTTGAGGGGGCAGAGGAAGTTCTTTCATTTGTGGCAAATTTGAGAAGTGAAGATTCATTGACTCATGTAATATTAATCTTCCTACATAAGGAAATTGGAGCCAAGCTGTTTGCTCACTTTCCCAGTTATGTGTGGGGTCACCGAACTGGGCTGGGGCAGTGGGGAACCCCTTTGGCTGGGATTTTGTGCAGATGGCACTGAATTCCAAAATACCACAGTTTCTCGTTAGCCCTATGCAATTATTTTTGTTCACTTCAAGATTATTTAGTGGAGAAGGAGGAAACTTTAGGCCTTTTGGAGGTATTTCCTTGTGATTCTCGTCCAATCCACCACCACCATCTCACACTTAGACCCCTGCAATCCTTCCTGAGTATTTGTTCTGGAATCCTGTTGCTCTGTTACTAAAATCCCTCCCATTTCTTACCTCGCTCAGGCTTCTCATCTCACTCAGAAAAAGGAATCTTTACAAACAAATCTTTCCATTAGCATCATCATGTTTTTCATGCTTGGCTCTGACTCAGTTTCCTTTCGCTTTCTGGAGCCCTTTCCTCACTCTCCGACCTTGCTCACCCTGCTGTGGCCCTACTACCTTTCTGTTACTCAAACTTGCTTTTCACCCTCCTGCTTGGATGAACGAGTAGAGTCATTATTGCCTCTAGTGTCCCCTTTGTCCAGAATGTTCTTCTCTGGATATTCCCTGGGCCTGCCACAGGTCTCTGTCCAAGGTTTAACTCTTGGGCCTGGACCCACACCTAGCACAAGCTGGGCACTGACTCAGCAAAGACTTGGATACATGAACACACTTATTGTCGTTCTTTTCTTCATGTGGTTTATGAAAGATTTACTCATACTGTATGAAAATCCCTGAGACCTTTTTTTTTTTCCTCAAATAACTGTTTTCTTGAAGATTTAGGTGAGGAATGGAGTGAGTGAACTATTTCCAAAAGTTTTCAGAGCAAACATTTCATGATCAGAACAGGATCAAGGATTTTGCCTTTTTCTGGCTTCTTTGGATGGAATAAGTGTAGATCCTCAGACCAACTCATTAAAAAAAAAATTAATAGACATACTACATCTCTGTTGTCTGAAGGGATACTTGAGTGTACTTTGATTTAAGAGCTGAGCTTCCAAGGAAGTATGAGACCATTTCTGTTCCTACCCTCCCAGCTCCAATTATCTGCCTTTCTGTGTTTGAGGTGACATTAGATGCATAGGGCTTTACCCTGGAAATTTCCCATTAAAATATTGTTTTTTCAACCCATAGGTATAATTTGATCTCCTTTGGACGTTTAAATTGAAAATATGTCAAGAATTTAAATCTTGATTTTCACCCTCTTCTGTTATTGGTTCTTCTGCTGTTTGTGCTTTATGATTCTACTTTATGGCTTTTTCTAGGCCAATTCCTCATTGCTCTGCTTCACTGGGGTCACCGAGACCTTAAAATAAGTTCTCAATCAACATGTATAAACCAAATTAATGATTATTTGGACCCAAATTTTATAGCATAATAGTTTAAACTTGCTAACTTGGGAGGCCAAGGTGGGTGGATCACTTGAGGTCAGGAGTTCGAGACCAGCCTGGTCATTTGAGACATGATGAAAACCATCTCTACTAAAAATACAAAAAAAAAAAAAAAAAAAAAAAAAAGAGCTGGGAATGGTGGCACATGCCTGTAATCCCAGCTACTCAGGAGGCTGAGACAGGAACCTGGAAGGCGGAAGTTGCAGTGAGCCGAGATCATGCCACTGCACTTCAGCCTGGGTGACAGAGCAAGACTTCGTCTCAAATTAAAAAAATAATAATAAGATAAAATAAAAAGTAACTTCCAGATCTAAATCTAAATAATTGGAATGCATTACTTTAATGTTATTCGGAATTTCTTAAAAGTTGCTAGGGCATGTTTTAGAAGAAAGTGATTGTTTTCATATGTGATGAGGTAATAAAGATGATAGAGTGAATATGTTTCCAAAAATGAACCATTTATTTCTAATTTTACAATTCCGTTTGTCTAAATGGTTTCTCTCTCAACAAGATTATTATTTCCATGTAGAAAAAAGAGCAGGGATCTGTTAAAAAGTGTATGTAGACTCTAAAGAACCTCAGGGTAACCAAGTATTAGTTGCAGATAAACTTATTCATCATGGCACAAGTGTTGACCTAAATCACCTCTGATTATATTAAGGCCAAAGGAGGGCATTTTGGAACTGCAATTGGGTCTGCAGTCCTTGACATAGAAACACACTGACTCAACACTTTCTTATGCTGGAGACTTTTGCTTGACAATTGCCCTTCAAGGATAAGAAAAATCCCAGCAAGGTACTGTCCTTGGTCTGAATGATGCCCACAGTAAAGAAAAAGAAAAAAATATATAAATCTGACTTCTTTTCCATTTAAGCAGTTTTAATACTTCAAATGAAACCGAGAAAATAAAGATTTATAATTGGAAGTTCAAGGCCATCCACAGCTTCTTTCCTGAGCTTTGTCTCTGTATGTAGGTTCCTTGAGTTCTAGCATTCTAATGGTACCGTGTTTACATCTTTTTATTTTGGCACCTTGGTGGAACAAATGGAGATATGCAGTCTATCAGAGTATGTCAGATAATGTATAGCTTGTCATTTACAATTAAAACAATTTCTTTTGCTGCTAATAATTATACTAGAATGTTAAATATGCTACCTCTTCCACCAGATGGTCTTGAATGATGCTTCCATCTACTTAATTGTGGTTTTTGTAAATCAGTTGCATAAAATCTTTTGATGCAGTTTCAAAGATCCCTTTTGTGGAAGCACAGAGGTCATGTAATTGGTTGAGAATAACTATCCAGTCTGAGAGGATGACCTTTTACCCTCTATCCAAAAAGAGCACTCCAGAGAGAAAGGTGCCATAATCTGGGTTTAAGGCTTCTTACCATCATGTGGAGAGGCTGTTTCCTGTGCCACACACAAACAGTGGCAAGAAAACTCAGCTTCAACATTAATTTAGAACTTCCCATGTTACTCTTGAGAAAATCCACTCCTTAGAGAGGAAGAAAGGACCTCACCCCACACCTCCATCCCTTGGTGGAGATGCCCACACATGGATCCTCAGAACCAGTTGCAGGCAACTGTGAATTGGGAGGAAGGGAAGAAGAGATTAGGACTAAAAGAGGTGAGCATGTTCAAATCAGTTTCTAATGTAGTGATAGCAAGACTGTCACCCATTAATTAATTTGCAAGGCTGAGAGTAATGCTGAATTCTGTCTTAGGACACCAGTGAATGGCTTCCCAACAAATAAGTGGACAAAAAGATGACAACCCCACCTGAAAGAATTTCTTTTTTCTTTTCTTTTTCTTTTTTTTTTTTTTTTTGACAGAGTCTTGCTCTATTGCCCCGGCTGGAGTGCAGTGGCACAATCTTGGCTCACTGCAACCTCTGCCTCCCGGGTTCAAGCAATTCTCCTGCATCAGCCTCCCGAGTAGTTGGGATTACAGGCATGCACCACTATGTCCAGCTAATTTTGTGTATTTTTAGTAGAGACAGCGTTTCACTATATTGGCCAAGCTGGTTTCGATCTCCTGACCTCATGATCCGCCCGCCTTGGCCTCCCAAAATTCTGGGATTATAAGTGTGAGCCACCCCACCTGGCCTGAAGGAACTTTTAAGCAATGAATGGAAGGCACCTTGAAAAGTTAGATTTTGGTTGAGAGACACGTCCCCAAAACTAAATGAAAAGCTAGAACTTGGCTTTGCAAAAATGGTGAAAAATGGCGATGTATGCTACAAAGTTAAGATCTTTTTTGGAATTTTTTTCCCATGAGAGTCAACAGGGAAAAGTTTGGCTAATGTTTTTTTATCAGGAAATACTTAAAAGTAACTGGAAACACTCCCATAGGTTTTGCTTGCTTGTTTTTGAGGGGCTTGTTTTTCGTTTTCCATGCAAATTAAACTTCCTAGTGTGGATTCCATAAATTTGAACTTTTGAAAACTTTCCCTTAGCATTTGGCTCAACGTGTAGTTGGCACTTCCGCATGGCAACAGAGAAATTTCAGTTCTGCTTTTTTTCAGAGCTGAGCTGCGTGTTCCGAGTTAGATAAATAAACATGGCTTTCTCTGTTCTAACCACAGTGTGTTTAGAAGCTGGAAGAAGAATGGCTCCAGGGTTCCCGTCGATGCCAGATTTCACCAGCACTACCCTGCTTTTATCTGTTTTCCATATAGAGCCTCCATAAAGGTTTTATTTATTTTTTAAAATTGTGGTAAAATGCATTTAACATAAAATTTACCATTCATGACACTAACTGCCTTTACCATGTTGTGATGCAATCATCACCACTAGAGCATTTGGCCACCCCAAAAGGAAACCCCATATCCATTAAGCAGTTACTCTTCATTTTCCCTCTTCCCCCAGCCCCTGGAAACCACTAATCTGCCTTCTGTCTGTATGGATTTGCCAACTCTGGTTTTTATATTTCATATAAATGGAATTATGCCATATATAGCCTTCTATGTCTCACTGCTTCTATTTACCGTAAATGTTTTCAACTAAAGTTCATTCACCTTGTAGCATTTTTCAAAATTTCATTCCTTTTTATGGTTGAATACTATTCCATTGCATGAATCAGCCACATATTAAAAATTCCTTCATGAGTTGATAAACATTTGAGTTGTTTCCAATATTCTGCTACTGTGAATAGTGCTAATATGAGCATTTGTGTGCATGTTTTTATTTGAACACCTGTTTCCGGTTATTTGTGGAATATACCCAGGAGTAGAGTTCCTAGGCCATACGGAAATTCTCTGTTGAGATCATTGAGGAACCACAAAATTACTTTCCATGGTGACTGCACCATTTCACATTCCTGCTAGCAATGTACTAGGGTTCCAATTTCTCCACATTTTTTCCAACACTTGTTAATGTCCATTATTTTGGTAGTTATCTAAGCATGTGTGAACTATCTTCTTGTAGTTTTTTTTTTTTTTTTTTTTTTTTTTTTGAGGCAGAGTCTCACTCTATCGCCCAGGCTGGAGTGCAGTGGCACGATCTTGGCTCACTGCTGCAACCTCTGCCTCCCAGGTTCAAGCAATTCTCCTGCCTCAGCCTTCCAAGTAGCTGGGATTATAGGCACACACCACCATGCCCAGCTAATTTTTTTGTAATTTTAGTAGAGATGAGGTTTCGCCATGTTGGCCAGGCTGGTCTTGAACTCCTGACCTCGTAATCCCCCTGCCTCGGCCTCCCAAAGTGCTGGGATTACAGGCGTGAGCCACCGTGCCCAGCCCTCCTCCTCGTGGTTTTGATTTGCATTTCCCTAATGGTTAACGATATTAAGCATCTCCTTATGTGCTTGCTGGCCATTTGCATTATCTGTGTTAAAGTTTTCTTTTTGAGAAAGTGTTTTTCAGTTTCAAAAACATAGATTGTAAACTACATTTGGAATGTGTCCATTTTTCTAGCCCAGGTTGGTCCTTTCGAAAGGTTGCCCTTGGCCCTGAAACAAACAGCACAAGCCTGCCAGATGCCAGAGTCCATGGAGTGAGCCCCTGAGCTGCCTGGTTCTACCTGCTGGTGCCTTGCTGTCTCTTGACTTATGTAGCTGAAATTTCTGTGTTATCTCTTCTTCCGTCTGTCCAATCAGTATTATACCTCTTACCTCACAGGCTTGATTTGTAGCTTTGTTCCTTATATTTATCTTGGCACAGAAGTTAGAAGTGTATGATCCAGAGTGGGACTGTGATGATTTGAATCACAGCATCAACTTCACTTTCCAGTTGTGAGACCTTGAAGAACCCAGTATCTCAGTTTTCCCAGCTCTAGAGTGGCTGCGTCCATAGTGCTTGCCTTATAGATATGTTGTATTGAGTTAGGTAATGCATATACATTATTTGACCTGGTGTTTTTGGGGTGTGCACTCAATAAGAAATACTTGAAAACATCTTGCCTCTCTTTGCTTGCTGGTCTCTTTGGACTGACAACCTGGTGATCCCACCTGGGTCCCCTGATAAGTCCTATATAATTTGACTCTCTAGAATTCTTAAGATACTGTTGCTAAGATCATCTTTATTTATTTTTTTCAACTTTGATTTTAAGTTCAGGGGCACATGTGCAGGTTTGTTATATAGGTAAATTTGTGTCATGGGGGTTTGTTGTACACGTTATTTTGTCACCCAGGCATTAAGCATAATACTCATTAGTTATTTTTCTTGATTCTCTTTGTCCTTCCACCCTCCACTCTCCCAGAGGCCCCAGTGTCTGTTGTTCCCCTCTTTGTACAGGACCATCTTTAAAGACATTGGACCCAAGACACAATTTCTAATAATCATGGAAATTAGCAAATTACTTTATAAGTGTTTATACTGCAGTTCAATTCTGAGAATGTAATTCCATTTATTTCTGAACAGGAAATGTAGCATCATCTACATTTTATTGCGTGCCTAACATGTTCCAGCCACTTAGTATAGGTGCTTATTATATTATTTCTAATTCTAATCATAATCCTGAAAGTTGATACTATTGTCTCTGTTTTAGAGTTGAGGCATGATTGAAGTCAAGTGGGAGTAAGTAACAGACCCAGGTCTCGAGGCAGATTTACTAAGTAGCAAGGTTAAAATGTGACCCTTGGTCTCCAGGATCCCCCAGTTTTTTGCTCCTTCTTAGTCACCATACACCTGATATTCGAGTGAGTTGCTTTAGACGTTTACTAGAATGTGTGATATTTAAAGAGAAAACTCTGAAGGTGCGTGGACCAATAAATACTGTGAATATCCATGTGAAGTTTGCCACTTTCAGCAAACTTCATTCCTCTTCCCATCCTTTCCAATCCTCTTTCCTGCCACTCCCACTGTCTCTTTTTCTACCGGATGGCAGATGACTAAACAGGATTATAAAATGTGAAGCAAGTTCTGTTTTGCCCATGGAGGTGGAAAGTGAGTGCGTATGATCCGTTGGAAGAATTTGGAGAAGACTCTTTAAGAATTAAGAAATTGTTAACTGACTGAATAGAGCATGTAGAAGTATGATTATCATGAAGATGTATATCTTGTTTCTGAAAAACTATAATATAAAGCAAATGTTCTGAAAATATGTTCATGAAAAGAAGGAAGTTACACAGGATGAGAAATTCAGTTTTTAATGCTTAACATAAAGCCAGTTATAATATTGAAGTTAAAATTAATTAATTCAGCCTTAAGTCATTCATATAATTGGATAAATATAATTTATATTTAATCTGATTCAATTAGCATGTTCTTATATATCAGTTTCAACAGAAGAAAGAAAAATACTGCCCACTTTATTCTCCTATGGATCTGGGGTGGCAAAATAAATTTTCATCTCGTGTGTCTGCTACAATCTCCCAAATGATTGGCTATTTATTCCTTGTCTGAATTTGCTGACAATGTCACCCTTGGACCTTTGCAGGTGGCAGCTGAGAGAACTTTGTAGTCACCTGACCTGACTTCCAAGCTGTACCATCTACTGATGCCCAGACACATTTGACTTCCGTCTTGATGTTCTCACTGGTTCTCCTTGCCTATTTGTTCTAATTTTCATGTTATCTTGGTGTATTAGAGCTATAACTCACATTAACTCCTTTTGAGAATATCATAGAATAAAATAAAAATATAATGTAATAGACGCTGTAATAGGTTCTCTACAGATTACTTGAGCTCAGAATGTCCCTGGTGTGGCAGGGTTTCCAGTGGTAAAGAGCTAGATAAGATTTTAATCCCATCCAACAGGGATGATTGATTCTAATCACCTCATTTCTCTAATATCCTTTTCTTTTTTTTTTTGAGACAGAGTCTCGCTCTTGTTCCCTAGACTGGAGTGCAATGTTGTGATCTCAGCTCACTGCAACCTCCGCCTCCCAAGTTCAAACGGTTCTCCTGCTTCAGCCGCCTGAGTAGCTGGGAATACAGGGGCCTGCCATCACACCCAACTTATTTCTTATTTTCTGTGTTTCTAATAGAGACAGGGTTCCTATGTTGGCCAGGCTGGTCTCAAACTCCTGACTTCAGGCGATCCACCCACCTCAGCCTCCCCAAGTGCTGCAATTACAGGCGTGAGCCACCATGCTGCGCCCATTTCTCTAATATCTTATGCAACGGTGTAAGTCACGTAACCAAGCAAGTATTGAAGAATGTCTGTATGTTCCAAATATGTCTATTTGTAGCCACTCCTATTTAAAATGGCCAGTTGGGCCCAAGGTCAGAAAAACAATTATTATTATTTCCAAAATGTAGGCAATGTCAATATACTCTGAACAATAAGTAATAATAGTAATACAGATTTCAAATTTAATATTCTTTGAACTAAGCAAAATAGACAACTTTACCATGTCTGTCAGCGTCTGGGAAGGAAAATGCCCTATACATCCCCTGTGTCATCTTGTCTTTTTTCTTTTTTTCTTTTTTTTTGAGATGGAGTCTTGCTGCCACCCAGGCTGAAGTGCAATGGTTCAATCTCAGCTCACTGTACCCTCCTCCTCCCGGATCCAAGTGATTTTTCTGCCTCAGCCTTCCGAGTAGCTGAGACTACAGGCATGCACCACCACACTGGCTAATTTTTTTGTATTTTTAGTAGAGACGAGATTTCACCAAATTGGCCAGGCTGATCTTGAACTCCTGACCTCATGATCCACCCCCCTCAGCCTTCCAAAGTGCTGGGATTACAGGTGTGAGCCCCCACACCTGGCCTTTGTCTTGCTTCTTTCAAGCAAAGTCAGAAGTTTAGTTGATAGCAGCATCAGTAGAACCTTTCTTTCAAAGCTTAGTGTGAGTTTATTTGATCTTGCGGGGCTCATCTGGATATTCATGAGACATCTGCCTGTCTGCAAATGAACAGAATTTTGTGTGTGGGCTGCCACAGAATGGGCCACCGTGAGCATGGGGACTGCAGCAACCTTTGGCTCGGGTGCATTGGGAGCAGGTGCTGGGCAGCAGGGAGGAGTTAAAATATCACTTGGAATGTTCCAGAGAAGTATCAGCATAGATGGGCTTAATAAGACCCGTGACTGCAGAGGATTCTTACTCGGTGGGAGCTGACTATAAGCCCCTGTTAGGAGATGACAGGAGCAGCTATTCACACATACTTGTGAAATAAAACTGAGTCACACTCACACAGAGCCGTAGTGACTATAAAGGCAGTGTACACAGCTAGACACTTTTAACTGAAAACACAAATATTAACAGAATGTTGATAAAGACACTGAAAATGTTATTTCCTCATTTCTTCTAAACATGGTTTCAGCTCTCACATCTGTCCTGTATCTGTTTACGTAATGCCTGTCACATGTCCACTCTGGAACCACAGGGTATCCTGGGTGGATCTGAGAAATGCTAGAGAAAATTCTGAGATGGAATCACAATGGTGTCATGACTCATTCTTCTTTATGTGTATCTCTCTTCGATTTCTTTTTCTCATGGCAGAATTTTAAAGGGTTACTAGTAGCAGGTCTTGAATTCATTTGCTAAAGGTAGCTGCAGATTTGAGAAAAGGTAGTGATGAACAAGAGCTGGACATTACCAGGAGAAGCAACACTCAGGTCTCCAGTGGTTACAGTTCTGCAAAAGTGTGAGGCTGTGCTTGATTTTAAATAACCAAGGCTTCTTCTGGAAGTGTGTGCAAAGTTAGAAAGTATAGCTTGTGGAGAAAAAGGAAGATTGTATATTTTTGGGCAATGCCACACCAAGTTGCAGTGTTGAAGTGGTAATGGTTACTAACTACTGGGAATGAATTTCTCTTCCTAAACTATACATGACTTGGTGTGTTGCTGAATTAAAGGACTGGAGTCCAGGGACCATGGACTTGATTTTCTTTGCTCTATGTCACTACACCCTGTATTGCTAGCTACAGGGGCATGTGTGCTGTTGGTGGGCAATAAATGCCCATGGCATTAAACATACTGACAAAACTAAGGGTGGAAAGAACAGAAAGACATAATCGCTTTTTTTTTTTTTTGAGACAGTTTTGCTTTGTTGCCCAGGCTGGAGTGCAATGGCACGATCTTTGCTCACTGCAACCTCCAGCTCTGGGATTCAAGCGATTCTCCTGCCTCAGCTTCCCAAGTGGCTGGGATTATAGTCACTTACCACTACGCCTGGCTAATTTTTGTATTTTTTTTTTTTTTTTTTTTTGGAGACGGAGTTTCGCTCTTGTTACCCAGGCTGGAGTGCAATGGCGCGATCTCGGCTCACTGCAACCTCCGCCTCCTGGGTTCAGGCAATTCTCCTGTCTCAGCCTCCTGAGTAGCTGGGATTACAGGCACGCGCCACCGTGCCCAGCTAATGTTTCGTATTTTTAGTAGAGACGGGATTTCATCATGTTGGTCAGACTGGTCTCGAACTCCCCACTTCAGGTGATTCGTCCACCTTGGCTTCCCAAAGTGCTGGGATTACAGACATGAGCCACTGCTCCCGGCCCATATTCACATTTTTAAAAGTGCATAAGAATTAAACTTCTCTATAAATTTTTCTAGCAACTGCACATATAGAGTTAGAAAGACAAGCAACTAGACACTTTAAATTAGAATACTCATTTGTTTTTCCCCTCAGGGAAGTGAAGTTGGGGATGTTACATATCTTCTCTCTTCTGAAATGAACACACTTATTTCTCAGTTAAAATTAAGTTAAAGAACTTTTTTGGGCAAAATTACATTAGCCACTGCAGAATTCAATGTTTTCCTTCAGTGTATTTTTTTTTTTTCAAAAGATCAATATTTTCCCTGCCAACCTTTGAATTCAAATGGTGTTCTCATGGCTTTGGAGCTTTTGTTTGCATCATTAGAAATCCCTTCAAAAATGGGTGAATTAATTTGGTGGAATTAGGTTAACAAGTCATATCTGCAGTGCACCGGTTTACATTGTGGTTTGTGGTGAGTTTAAGGAGGTTTCGTGAGAAAACTCCAAGTGCTGAAAGGAAACCTCTCTCAGCCCATAGTGCCTTGATGTACTAAGCACAGAATTTCCTCTTGTGGTCTAGGGTGACTCGGCATTGGATAATAAATATCTATAAAAAGATTTCCTGAGGTTGATGGGAAGCACCATTGACACTTGAAGTGGTTGATTTCATCGCATTACACAGGCAAGCAGAAAGACTTTTCTTTTTAGTAAATTGAAGTCACATCTCTTTGTAATTATCTCCTAATAGACAATAATCATTTAAACCCCTATTAACTCTAATACTCACACCTCTTTTTGTTGTGTGGTCCAAGAAGTTATGCATAATAACTTCTGCATGAGTCTTGCATTTCTTTGTTCACTCTTTTATTATCTTGTGTGTCCAATATTTGGACAAGAAAAAACAAAAATAAAACAAACTAATGACTCCCCAGTTATCAAAAAAAGTCTTGTTAGGAGTTTGAGAAAGAAATACACACACACACACACACACACACACACACACACACACGCCCCACACGGAAAGCCGCAGCATGCTCACATTAACTGTGGAAACTGTTTTCCATTAATGTGTAATCAAGAAGCAGGCAGACCATTTACTTTGAAAAATAAAATAAGAAACCAGTTGCCCTCCCCTCCATGCCCTTCCAGATTAGACTAAGCCCCCACATTCGACAACCTGTTTGTCAAACTTAGCCTCTCAAAGAATCAATTCCCTTTTTTTTTTGTCCCAGAACCAGTAACAAATCAGGAGGGGCGGATTTTTTGTAATGAGTTAAAATATTCCAAGAGCTTAAGGCTTCCATTGCAGTTGACCTTTAAGGCATGTTGCTGCAAAAAAAGTTAATTCACTTTGCACATGTTGCAGAGCAACAGGTGGTAGACAACCACGGGGCCCGTGTGCATTCCTCCGTTTTCAAACCCCTGGCCCCTGGTATTCTGGGATTTACACTACCTCCCCCAGGTCCTGACTGACAAGCTAATCGGTGTGCTGGGAAGCGCTGAGCTATTGATTCCACTGTAACAGAACACCACCCTGTCAATGAAACTGCAATGAAATGCTTCAGCAACGAAGAAAGGGAGGCATTCGACTGTTGAGCAACTGGAAGAAATTTGCTTGTAGGTAGTGCGGCAGAAATGAAAAAGCGCTCAGGAGCAGGGCCTTGAAAAGCCAGGTTATTAAAAAAGCCGCAAAGCTGGAGTCTGGCTGAGTGGAGAAGAACAGTTATGGTTCAGTTAGGCGTATCTAAAAGGAAAAGGGAGGAGGGGGTGCAGCTTTCAAAATTGCGTTAATCCCTAGAGTACTTAATTTCTTTTCTTTTATGGCAGCTTGTAGTATAGCAACAAGTATTCAAGCAGTTAATAATTTTAAACAGTTTAGCTTACCTTAGGCAATATATCTTTAGCCTTAATTAAAATTTTATTTTAGTAGGAAAAATATTAAAATGACATTAAGATCTATCCTTTATGATGGGAAATATATGATAATATGAATATTTTATTAGACAAACTATTATTAAACAGTGGCTGACGTTTTCTCTCCTGAGTTTCACTTCAGTTGTTTGAAATGCCATCACTGTTTCTTAATAATGTCCTGATAGCTTACTTCTGAAATATTTGAAAGTGCCACATGAATTAGAAACAGAAGCCAAATGCACATCACATTTTAAACGCATTGATGGGAGATCCACAAACCACACCTAGGTACTGGAAATTTATTGAGAGGGTCAGTCTTCTCACAGAAATGGTATTTGTGTAACCCCAAGTATTCATCACAAGCCACCAAACAAATTGATTTTGGTCATCCTGGTTAAATATTTTACACCAAAATAAAAAAACAAAAAAATCACTTACTGTACAGTCACAATGCTAAAGAAGAAATACAGAAGCTAAAACTGATTTATGAGCTTTATCTACCTGTTATGCAGTTATCTGTGTGCCTGTGTGTTCGTGTGAGTGTCCGCACGCATGCATTCCCGAGTTTCTCTGCAAGTGTTTAGAGTTAAGCAGTTGGATCTCATCAGTGTAAGGAATCTTAATGACAAAGCAAATCTTCGAAAATTACCTCCAACCTGAAACTACATGGAAAATAACCATCAATTTTCATCTGTATTTCCATCTCTCATCTCTGCATCTAGTGCTGATCACTATGGCATTGAAGTGTTCCTTCAAACTAATTAGATTAATTTCAATTTCCATTGTGTGTGAGAAGGACACACTTATCATCTCCCTCCATGCTGAACCCAATAATTGATTGGACGGCGGCAGGTTGGTAAGATCCTCCTCCTGCCAAGATGAAGGAAAGCCTGGATCGGGGGTTTACTGGGGGGTTATTGAGGATTCATTTTTGAAGTCAGAGTTGTTGATTGTACCTGTGACTTTGAGGATGGTGTCTTCCAGTCTGTGCCATCTTTGCTCTGTGAAGAGTTGACGGTGCTGTGTCTTCTAAATATAGCTTGTGAATATGCATGCTTCAGTGGGCCATGAGGCACGTGGAAAACAGGGGCAGGGCAAGAGTGGATGGGACACCAAGGGGAAGGAGCACTTAACTTGGAGTGAGGAGGTGTGGGTTTCCGTGCCAGTTCTATTCCTAAGCAGCTGATGTCGTGAGACATTTACTTATTCTCAAAGGGACCCAATTCTTTGATGTATAAAACAGAGGAGGATTTATTCAATAAATATTTATGGAATCTAGCTACCAGAGAGCATGAACTGTGATAGGTTCTGAGGATTCAAAAGTGAACAAAAAAGAAGGAAAGCGATGTCCTGAGCTGAGATGTGATAATTTAATATCCAGGCAGAGCAAAGGGAAGACACAGGAGAGGCAGGCTGGCAAGTGTATAGGACTGGAGGGTGTACAAGGCAGGAGCAAGGGAAGCTTGTGGTGAGAGAAGGCTGCAGAGGGAGGCATATGGTAAGGGGACGGGGCATGATCAGATTTGGGTTGGAAAAAGATTTGTCAAGAACTTGGTGGAAAGGCCAAGAGTGGAAATGGGTCAAGCAGGGGGCAGCTATGATAGTAAACCATTCAAGAGAAAATGGGCATTACCTTCCTGAGAGCCTGGTGGGGAGGATGAGCAGAAGCAGGTGAGCAGAATGAAGAGATACTTAAGAGACACTCTTGACAGCATGTGGTGACGAGTCAGGTTTAAGATTCTAGAATATGTCCCTCAGCTTCTGGCTGGAATGACCCTGTGGATGGTGATGTCACTTACAGACTGGGGACACTGAACAGACACCAGATTTGTCATAATCACAAGTTTGGTTCAGGACATGAGTTTGAGGAGAATCTGATTCACCAAAGAGGATGATGAGATGATCCCTAAACTCTGTATCACCTTTAAAATTCTATGAGTTGCCGAGATGAATTTGTTGCAGGGAAGAACACCCTGGTCACATTTGGAAAGTGGCATCAGGTAATGGAAATATATCAGCTTTTCTTACAGATGGGGCCTTAACTCTAATTTGGCTGTTTACTGGCTAAGTAATATTGATCTAGTGAATTTATCTCCATGTCAATTTCCTATTATGAATTAGGGCAATGCCACTTCGTTTCATGGTTAACGTGAGCATCAGATATAAAGTATACATTTCCTGCATATCACCAGAACCAAGGAAGAGTTAAACATTTTTTTAAAGAACTCGGTCCAAAGTTTGTTGTGATGAGACATTCATCCATATTGTCCTGTGTCAAAATAAACAATATATTATTCCAGACAAAGAAGCTACAATAATATATAAAATAAAATCGACTTAATAAATGATAGTTTGCAGATAACAGTAACTATTTAACAACCCAGCTACCAGTTTGTCCAAGCGTATTCTGTTCTACGAATGGGGCTTAATAGAATCAAGTTACAATAGAAGATTCTCTAGAAAAAATTCTTGAGTCTTTCTGATAAGGTTTCTTTTTGACAGTAGGGGATAAGTAAGTTATATTCTCCCACGTGTGCCTTGGAAGGGTAGTTCCTGGAAAATGGCTGTGGTGCCACACGCTTACATTCCTCTCACACAAGAATACATGTGCCCATGCAACCAAGACAGAATGATGGCGTTATAGGAAGAGTAGGAAGAGGCTTCTTTCGGTTCTTGTGCGTGTGTGTGTGATCATTCAAAACCGTGGCATGTAACTATTTTGATTAAAATATTGCCCAGTCTACACTTCACAGCAGATCGACATTCACCATTTAGTTACCAAATTAAACCTCTTGTGGCCATCCATGTCTATCATGAGACACGAGGGCGACAGGTGATCTATCACAGAAGCATGACGCTAAGATCGAGATCTTACCTTTAAACTTTCTTTTGAAAAAATGCAATGGAATTTTGAAAGGATTGAGGATTCTGGGAAACTTATTTCCTTATTACTCCATGAAGATGGAATGAGTATTTCCGTGTTTCTTAAGGCTTTTCAAGTTAACAACTTCTAATATGTAAAAAGGCCTTGTACTTTGTAAATTTACTTATTCCCTAGAACATTATAAACAACCTGCATTTCAATTCTAATTTGTTATTTCATCTAAATACCATATAGGCTTTGCTCATTTAAAAAGAACCTCTATTTAAAAAGTGACTCTGGGCTGGGCACAGTGGCTCACACCTGTAATCCCAGCACTTTGGGAGGCCGAGGAGGACGGATCACAAGGTCAGGAGATCGAGATCATCCTGACCAACATAGTGAAATCCCATCTCTACTAAGAAATAGAAAAATTAGCTGGGCATGGTGGTGTGTGCCTGTAGTCCCAGCTACTTGGGAGACTGAAGCAGGAGAATTGCTTGAATCCACCAGGCAGAGGTTGCAGTGAGGCAAGATTGCACCACTGCACTCCAGCCTGGTAACAAAGCAAGACTCCATCTCAAACAAACAAGAAAAGTGACTCTACTTTCTTCCAGGCACTTAAAAACCTAATACTTATCATCTCCCTCCCCTCTCTCCAAGTTTACTTACTTGTTAGCAAATTGGACCAGTTTCATCAGTTAAAAGAGCTGTGGTCATGAACATAAAGGTAACCATTGTTATAAATACTTGCTAAACATTGCAAAAATTGTAAGGCTTCCAGAAAACGTTTATTTTTTAAAATAGGCAGGAATTAATTTGGATGATACATTTTTACATGTGCTTACAGGGCTTGAAATCTAATTTTGAGGCATCCATCTTTGGAAATGTTAGCATTTTAAAATATTGGAAAAATTTGGGGGAAATAAAAAGTAGTGGCAGTTTGGGGAAGCGAGGAACATTAGTATGTGCCTTTCAATTTAGTAGCTGCTTGTTGAGCACTTAAATGATCAATATCTTGGATCTGTTAAGATGACCTGATCCTGCCTTCAGAGAGTTTTGCATTTTTTTTTCTTTAAAGTGCAGTAAGAATGTGCTTATATGAATAATTGACAGTTGAAAATATGCCAACTTCATTCAATGTGGAAAAATTAAGTTTGGCATTGAATCCAAGCTATTTAATAGATATAAATATGGTTTTCTATGTATTTTGAATGATGTTGTCAAGTCTATTTGAACCAACTCATGATTTTCTGTATGACTGGAAAATAAGGAAAGAGTAAATAAATAATTTTGTTAGCCAATCATTTCAATATCTTGTTCTCTCAAGTTTTGAAGATTCTGGCTGGTTTCCTGTCTCTACCTTGATCTGCGTGAAGGGTTGTTAATAAAGTTGGGGCCATGACCAGCAATGTAGAAGACAACAGGGGATAGAGGGAAACGAGGACCTACGGGATAATTATTTCCTGAATAATACTGGGACACACAGACATTGGCTGAGAAAGAGAGAGAATCTGGTTGACAAACCAATGAAGTCTTTTGAGGATTTTGCTTTGATGGAGAATGAGGGTGTCTGTCAACATTTGGAGTTCTGCACTATATGGAGAATAGGTCCTCTCTTCAGGTCCTATACATGTGTTCTATCAGCACCAAAAAGAAGAAGAAACACTGAAGTTTATATAGTTATAAACTTTTCCAATTGGAATATTCCTTTTCTTTTTTGCTAGAGTTACCAGTTTCCTGACTTTTTTGAAACACAAATTCTGCTGTGACTCTGCTTCTGGGTTTATCTCATTTTCTTTACAGTTCTTTGCTAATGTTGACTATTTATCTGCTTTCCTGTGTGCCTTCCAATTCTCTTTCTAGAATTATTAACCTCCTTACCCACTGTTCATAAGCTGGTAACATCCCAAACTGTGGCTAGTCTACAGCCTTGCTCAGTCAAGAATCTCTTCTTACTAGAAATAGAAACAAACAAAAGCTTGCTCTACAAAAAGGAAGAAAAAGGAGAAGGAGAAAAATGTAGGCAGAGATGTCGGAACTTGGGATAAGAGTGATGCAGGAAGCAGGAAAGAGGGCAGGAACAAAGGCAGCCTCTTTCTTTTACTGGTTCATATAATTGCTCAAACTGAAAACTGCTTCTCTCAGGATCTATTTAATGTTCACATCTCTGGATATTCTTCTTGCTAGTAACAAGTGTCCTCAGTTTCTGTAAGTCTTTTGCAACAGTTTCTATTAACTCTTTTACCCATCCTCAGTTGAAGCCAGCCACAGGGATTAACTTGAATTGCTAGTCCCAAATCTAAACCCTTAGATGGCTCAATTAATGGTCACCAGTGGAATAAGATCATTTACATTACAGATACATCCAATGGGGAGGCCTCCCTTATGGCAGAGGAAATTTCTGATCTTAACATCCATTCCCAAACCGGGACCCCCACCTATGCTCTAGGTCTAAAATATTCTATCCACCAGGACTGGTATTTACCATCCTTATGTCTTCAAGCAGAGAATCCTGTCTCCCTTTCCCATTTCTATAAAAAGAAAAATAAAATCAGCAAACACCATGCTTCCCTCCATTCTTAGGTCCAAGATCTCAGTTGACTGTAACCCATCTTAATTCAGAATTCCTTGTTCTTAGTTAATCACTACATCCCATAAATTCTTTTAAAATGTCACATCACTTTATATTTTCTCCCATCTGCATATGTTACCCTAGCTTATGTTTTTTTTATTTCTCTGCATTATTGGATTTACTTCCCAGCTACCTTGTCCTGTTTCCAGCTTCTCCTTCCTGTAGGCCATTCTTTCAAATGATCAGCCAAAAATTCTATTACCTCCATGATATGGGACATTTAGGAATTTACCTTGGGGTTCTGTTCCATAAAATCCACCTTCCTTACTCTGGTTTCCAAGTTCTTCGCTCATTGCTTGACTTTCTGATCCCACGCCTGGATTTGGACGCCTGATCCCACGCCTGAATTGGACGTCTTCTTTGCCTGGAGGCCTGGCCTCTTCACATCCCTTGCCCCCAGAGATGTCTAGGTTATACTAAGTTGTGTCAATAAAAATGTTCCCTATCATTATGGGCCTTAAATTTATGGTATTAATTAAAATGTTTTAGTTTTTAGTAAAATAATATCTTTGTCTCCCTTTTACTGTATTTTCCATTAAAATGAAAATCATCAGCTATATTAATTGATTGTCCCACTAATCCTTTGCTTAAAAATGATTCCATTCTAGCTCTTCTCTCGAGAAGCCCACCATGAAATTGTGTCTCTGAAATCGGCCACATCATCAGCATCCCCCTTTGGAAGCAACAAGTCTTCTATGATTATGTGTGAGAAGCTAAAGGAGGGTGGAACTTAAATAGACCAGAACCCCTGAAATATCCCAGAAAGATACCAGAGGCCCTGCACTAAATCAAATTGTCTGCAAACCATGGAGAAAAGTGAAGACATTTGTTTTTGGATGAAAATTAATTGTAATGTATTTAAAACTACATTCAACAACAATTATTTTCCACTAACGGTGAAATACTAAATGGACTACTTATTTATTACAAACTATTTGAGGTTTCATTCAAATAGGGCCTATGGGTCTGTGGCTTACTGTAAGCTTTAGATTAGCTGTGATATCAGAGCTGGCATGACCCACGGCAGCTGCTAATGCGACACATGCCTATCATTTGCTGTTGACAGGCATTAATAAAAACCTAATTTGAGGAAATTATGAAAAACCTACTCATTATGCAATCTGGTTTATGTTTTGGCATGTGGCAATCATTGGCTTGATAGCCGAGAAAACTTCATTTCCAGAATTTTATGGCCTTTGCTTCAACTGCAGACCCAGCCAGAGCCCCCTCACCTCTCCCACGTGTTTGATCTTCTAATTGCCTCAAGACATATACACAGGTTTGCTTTATGATGCTGCAAGCTCAGCCTGAGCCCTGGCGTGATGTGCAGTGGAATCCAGCGTGGCCGTCAGAAATGGGTACTTGGCTGTTACAAGAAACTTAATTCTGACCCGTCCATCAAAAGCATTCACCTGTAATCCCCTCCCCCTCCTTTAACTTGTTCCTTATGGCCTCTTTGGACTTCCTAGTGGCTCTAGTAGAAAATATCCCCCAGTCTAGGAGAACAATTGCCGTTAGTGTAGTCAGCATAGACTACATATGTGACTTGTAGGTACCATGTGCCTTCACTATAGCTAATAAAGAATGTTTAAGTCATTCCTTTTTCGTTTTATTAAGAGACTTTTCTATAAATGATATCCTCTCAAACTTTGACAAGATAGAGAAAGGCAGGTTGGAAAGAGTTAGGAAAACCTTAAAATCATCTGACTTTATGGAGTCTGTGCTTCCTGCTCTCTGATGCTGTCTTTTTAAACATTAAACTTAAGAAAATGAAAGTTGGCAACTTTGCATCTCATAGAAGAACTGGTTCTTCTCAGTGACCTCTGGCTGATGCCCATAAACGTTCCCAGATAAACAACTATGGCTAAGTGTAACCTCAAGCTAATCAAACAGAATTGTGCTAGAAGAAGATCTTCCTTCTGTTTGCTCTGCCTCATCTTTTTTGACTTGTCAAAGGCTGCCCTCCCTTCCTCTCTCCCTCCCTCCTTCTGTTCCTCCCTCCCTTCCTGACTCCCTTCCTCAATCTTCCTCCTGTCTTTCCTTAGTATCTGATTCCAGTGCTTCTTTCTCTGTCACGTGCATTAACTTTTATTTCAATACAAAGTTTAACAATCTCAAAGCAGCTAATTTGGACACAGCAGGTCTTTCTTTGCTAATGCTACAAAGTGAGAATGATTTGCTTGCCCCTTCAGTTCAGAGGTAGAAAGTCTGACTTAATTAGAAATCACAGAATAAATGGAAGATCAGTAGCTCGGCTTTACTTATATTGGCACGACTGTGCCCGTATTGGTAGGATGTTAGCTGCCCAGAAAAAAAAGCATTTCTGCTCTTCTAGTCTCACAAGTTCCACCACTGGACATTTGTTCACTTGAATCAAGACTCTGTTTTTGTTAGTTTTTTTTTGTTTTTGTTTTTGTTTTTGTTTTTTGAGAGAGAGTCTTGCTCTGTCGCCAGGCGCCAGGCTGGAGTGCAGTGGTGCAAGCTCAGTTCACTACAACCTCCGCCTCCCGGGTTCAGGCAATGCTCCTGCCTCAGTCTCCCAAGTAGCTGGGACTACTGGTGCACGCCACCACACCCAGCTATTTTTTTTTTTGTGGTAGAGGCGGGGTTTCACCATGATGGCCAGGATGGTCTCGATCTCTTGACCTCATGATCCGCCAGCCTTGGCCTCCCAAAGTGCTGGGATTACAGGTGTAAACCAGAGGGCCTGACCAACTCTCTTGTTTTGTTTGAAGAGATAGGGTCTTGTTGTCCAGGCTGGAGTGCAGTGGTGCCGTCATAGCTCACTGTAACTTCGAACTCATGGGCTCAAGTGATCTCACCTCAGCTGCCTGTGCAGCTGGAACTATAGGAATGCACCACTATGCATGTTATATGAGCAACTAATTTGAGCTTTTTTGAATTCAATTTTTCTACACATAACATGTTTAAGTTAGTTATTGCTACTTAACAAAACCCACCCAAGACTCATTGCCCTGAGAGAGTAACCATTTACTGTTTCTCATGACTAGGTCAGCTAGCTGGGTTTTCTGGACAAGACGGGTCATTCATGTGTCTGTAGTCATTTGCGGTTTGGGGAGGCAGCTCTTTGACTTTGGCTAGCTTTCTTACCTGTGTGGGAATTGGCTAGCTGCTGGCGAGTCTAGGATGGCTTTGTTTAGGACAACTGGTTTACCTTTATTAGGTCTCTAAAGCTTAAGCTTGTTTATTTCACAAAGAAAAGTTTCAAGAGAAAGAGTAGAAGTGTGCATGCTTTTTGAGGACTAGGTTGGGACCTTGACTCTTGTCACTTACCAGTACAAACTCTGTGACTCACAAAACTGACTGACATTTAAGGAGTGGGGTGAAAAAAACCTGAAAACTTAGATAACAAACTACAAATGGTAGCTTTTTTGAGGTGAGGAGATTATAGATAACTTTCACTTTTTCCTTTTTGCTAATATTAATTGTATACATTTTTGTTGGTTATAATCAGAAAAGTTGTACTTTAAGAATGGCTTCATTCCTTAGAAAATATACTTATTAATATAAAATAATGTATTAATTCATTTGTAGCCTGAATATCAGCTGAGGTGACCCCTCTGGTTTGAGAGTTTCACAAAAGCTGACTTGAACCTTCTTTCCTAATGTTATGCATAAAATTTGCAAAAACCCTTCTTAAGATTTCTGTGAATTTCCAGATTAGGTGTTTTCATTCTGTTTCCTGTCCCTATCCAGTTGTTTTGCTTTTTTCACAAACAGCATGAACAGCAAGCTTCTGGAAATGCACAGGTGTTATTGAGAGCTTGGAACCATTAACTAATCACTAATCATTTAAATAATTAGGGGTAAATTAATCACTTCCAAGTGTCCAGAAGAACCATCTAGCTTATGTACAGTCAAGAGAAATAATAAATGGTTACTGTTTCAAGCCAATGAGTCGTGGGGTGGGTTTTGTTACACAGCAATAGCAAGCCTATACACGTTATTTGTAGAAAAGTTGAGTTCAAAAAAGCCTAAATTAGTTTCTTATGTAACATGCCATATAAAAACAGAATAAAAACTTCAATTCATGTCTTCTGCACCCAAATACAGATTTTAAATGTTAGATGTATTTGTGAGTAAGGTTCCTTCCACCTCCCTGCCCTGCCCTGGTCAGTGTTCCCACAAGCGCTTACCCCACAGCCAGGCTGATTGACCTCTCCACCTTCTCAACACTCCTCATCTTGGCCCTTCCCATGCTGCTTTTAATCCCAAAGGTTTTTAATTCTTTTTTCTCCTGTAGACCAGTTTGGCCAATGCTCTGTTTTGCTGGCTCCTTCTTAATATGCCTCTATGTAGAATTCACCCTTTTAGTCTAAAGGATATCAATGAAATACTTTGCTTTAAATATCCAGACTGATTTTAGAAAGAAGTATGTGATATTATTCCCTAATGATAGGAATAGCTGCAGTCAGCATAGTTTAAAAATCATATAAATATCCTCTATTCATGCATTTATTCAGCAAAATTTTTTAAAGGACCTACTATCTTGTAGGCACTATGCTCAGAATATGCTGGAATTTGAAAGTGAATGTATTCCTGTCCTTATGAAGCTAATCTGCTAATATTGTCTCATTTTCCAAAGGTATGTGGAGAATAAAGTATTGCTATAAACACCTGACTTATAGAGAATCTTTCCTCAAAGTTTTAATGGTTTGTTAAAAAGTATATATACTAATTTTTATGAGACATGATAGTAGTAGAACTTGAAATTGAGATACACAAACAACAGTGATGAATGTTTGCAAAGCTGTCAAGGAAGAAAATGATTAATTCTCTAAGTAACAATTCCAAGCTGCACTCTTACTACTGAGCAGAAACCTCTCAGATGTCCTGATGAAATAAGAGGAACCTAATACATACTTCCCTGACCTCTCACATCTCCCTGCCAACCAGAGAAGACAGAATGACAGAATGTATGTGTTGCAAGAAATCAGGGAACGTTAAAATACAAAATACTTGATTATGACTATAATTTCAATAGCCATGTTGATGGAAAGAAGTCCATGTTGGCCGAAATGTCTCAAAGAAACTTTGCAAAGGAAACAGGCCCAACTTACGTAAGATGTGTCAAAAGCATTCTGGTCTACCCTAAAGTGGGCTTACAGTTCGGTCAATCTGTGAATGAATAAGCTGGATCATATTTATGTCTGAAAACTAGTCTGCCATTCATATACCACATAAAAATTGTTTATTTTATTCTTTCTTTTTGGCATGTACCAGTCTCTTGCATCTTTATCCCTATTGAATGCTATTAGCTTCATACGCCTAAGAAAAAACCCAATTGCAATCCATTACAAAGATTTTAACAAGTTAATAAAAAATCTACAAATTCCTTTGTGGGAGACAGTCCACCTTCAAGAAGGAAAGAGGTTGGGGGTGGCAGTGGAATTCAATAGTCCATTCAGCGTTGAAATGTGAACAGTAAGGCTAGTCTTTGGATAAATTCATGCCAGATTTGGCCTGCAGCTCTCACTGGGCAGTTCCCAGATGCGAGCAGGCCTTTAGCCTGTGGTGAAGAAGTGCGGAATAATGCCTCTTTGAATTAGTTTCAAAATAGTGCTGCAATGCAGACTGACAACTTCTGATGCCAAATTGCAAGAATAACACATAATAGCAGTCTGTTAAAATACCCATAGTACTACTGGAGGATATGGTTATTAATATAAATTAAAATCCATGAAATGAAACCAGAATTAACTGGCGTCAGACAACTAGCCTAACAGTAAGAGACCAGAGTTTTTATCGAGGTAAGGATATATAAAGCAAAAAATAATAAAAATACCCAGACAGTTGGTATATAACTTGCACTTACATATAGCATTCATAGAACAAGGTTAATTAAATATAGTGTGTCTGCAAACAAACAAAATATATCACTAGAAATGTGCCCATTTTACTTGTAGTATACAAAGTAGATGGCGCAGTTGGCTGTAACTTTTAAGATTACAATGAGGTCTGACTTTCTAGTACTACTAGAGGATATGGTTATTAATACAAATTAAAAACATAAAAAGAAGCCAGAATTAACTGGCATTGGATGACTAGCCTAACAGTAAGACACCAGAGTTTTATCAAGGTAAGTATATATAAAACAAAAAAATAATAAAAATATGCAGACAGTTGGTATATAACTTGCCATGACATAAAGCTAACTGCAACCTCTGTTTCCCAGGTTCAAGCGATTTTCATGCCTCAGCCTCTCGAGTAGCTGGGTAGCTGGAACTACAGGCAGGCACCACCACGCCCAGCCAATTTTTGCATTTTTAGTAGAGACAGAGTTTCACCATGTTGGCCAGGCTGTTCTCAATCTCCTCACCACAAATGATCCATCCGCCTCGGCCTCCCAAAGCAGTGGGAGTACAGGCATGAGCCACCGCACCTGTCCTAGAAGAAAATCTTATTAGGCCATGCTACTCCCATGGCTACTTACATCAGTGAAAGATGGGGCAATTAGACAGATACTTAGTTTAAAAATCATGCATCAAAACATTTTTCTTATGATGAGTCCTTTCTCTATAACTATTTTTAAGTTAGAACAAACAGTACATGCTTATTGAGAAAAATAGAATACCACAGAACCATTTAGAGTAATCGAGCATCACCACAGTTACCCTGTTCTTGCTTCTCTTGAAGTTTGAGCATGAATGGGTATCTCCTGAACTGTAGAAAATAACATCTGACTCTAGCAAATCAATTTGTTTTCTCCAGAAAACAAAGTGGTGGTGGGAGGGTGCTAATGCGCTGGGGATGCTTCAGTGATCCTGGCCTCATTGTCTGGATAGAGGATGAGAGGCACATTCACCGGTGAGATGACGATTTAGGGACCTCACTTGCATGGCGCCTTCCAAGATCAGAGAGAGGCCCAGTCAATGCATTCACAGGGTGTATTAGTCTGTTCTCACACTGCTCATAAAGACATACCTAAGTCTGGATAATTTATAAAGAAAAAGATGTTTAACAGACTCACAGTTCCACGTGGCTGGGGAGGCCTCACAGTCACGGCAGAAGGTGAAAGGCACATCTTAGGTGGCAGCAGACAAGAGAGAAAATGAGAACTAAGTGAAAGGGGTTTCCCCTTATAAAACCATCAGATCTCATGAGACTTATTGAATACCACGAGGGCAGTATGGGGAAAATCACCCCCATGATTCAATTATTTCCCACCAGTTTCCCCCTACAACACATGGGAATTATGGGAGCTACAATTCAAGATGAAATTTGGCTGGGGATACAGCCAAACCATATCACAGGGTAGTAGGCTTTTAAAACTTTGCAGAACTACAAACATTTTTGTGTATTTTTTCCATAATTCCCTGCCTTTTCCCCTAAATTATAGAAGATTCAGTTCCCATCTGGATAAAATTCTGACCCCTTATAAATAAAATAAATTTGAAGGAGAGGAAAAATCACATCTTTCACTCTAAATAGTGTGCTCCTTTTTGTAATGAAAAAGCTCCCGTTGTTGGGAGGCATTTCACCCTGTCATAATTTATCTTTAATAGATCTATTTAGTATCTATTGAGAGATCAACTTAATGAAGAGATTTGTGTCTCTCGGCTTTTGATTTAACAATTCAAGGCTACTAGTGAATTCACAGATCAAAGATTGAAGCCTTAATTGGTCACTTGCCTTTGCATTTTAGAGACTGTTTAATCATTTGAGGGTAGTTACATTGCTGCTGTTAATATCAATTTCATGACATTTTCCTTTGATATTTGTTCAAATGCACATTTTGAGGCATTCTTTGCTTGCTCTCAGTCTGTCTGGTCTTTCAATCTAGTGATATTGGTCTTGATAGGAACTAGCATATCCTTAACTACTCAGAACCTGAGTCTCATTTGTAAATAAAGAGGTGGAAAATGATATTTTCTTTCCACTACCTACCTCCAGGATTAAATAAATCAAGTATATACAGCCCAATGTCTGACAAATGCCAGAGTCTTCTACTTGACTCTGCATAGAGGAGCAGAGACCTGAAAGCTATTCAGAGAATTTTGACTTTGATAAATCAAGCCGAATATGTATCCCTCCTCTCAATTATTTGCTGAATCAGGAAAAATGCATGCATGTTTTTTATTGCTTTGAATAGTTGAGCAACTGCACCCAGATATAAATTACTGAATAGCTAATGATGCAGATATTGAAACAATGCCTATACCCATGAGTTTAAAAAAAAATCAGGCCACAGCAAATTGCTAATGGTAAAACCAACATATTAGTCTTATGAGTGAAATGGAATCTACATAATTGATTTGATGATCACACAGCCAAATTGTTCTTTCTGGTTGTCATGTCTGGTTGACACAGATTATCACCCAACTCTTTTGAGTGTAAGCATTATTATCAATTCCAAATATGGGTAAAAATAATCTTGAGGACTCTGAAATGTACCAGTAGATTTTCCTTGAAATTCATCCTTCACTTTTTACTTTAGTAGAAGACCTCTAAATTTCAGCCAGACTTCAGGCTGTTTGAGAAAAATAAAAGCGTAATTTCCAGCCTTCCATGAAGCTGAGTGTGGCCACGTGGCAAATTTCTGGCCAATGGGATGTAAGTAAAAGTGATGTAGGCTACTCCCTCGTATTTCCACAGCAGAGACTGGAGGGGATTGTGCTCTTCTTTCTCCCGTTCTCCACCCTTCCGGTTAATGACTACATCATGGAGAAAAGTGGAGCAGCCATCCTGGACAAGGAGGTGACTTTTAGAATGAAAGCCAAGTATAATTAAAAAAAAAGAAAAAGTGTGAGTTCTTCCAAACATTCTGCAAGAGGGTCACCAGAGCCCCTTGATTTGTTTGAAGTGGGAGAAATTAAGTTCTTATTTTCATCACTGTTATCTGGAATTTTACTGTTATGCACAATGCAACCTGGTCCAACATATTGGTCATATTGCAGATAGATTTGCAGGTCAAGTAGAAACATGACCTTACAGGGATTTTGTTGCCACTATTAGAAAATGGCAAGATTCTTTAAAAAATATTTCCTTCTAACTGTAGTTGCTCATTATTTACAATGTTTTTGAAAAAGATTATAAAGACAGGAAAATTCTTCAAGTTTTAAAAAGGTTATAAAGACAGGAAAATTCTTGGTCATAGTTTTTTTTTTCTTCTGAAGTACTTTCATATGAATACTAGAATACATATAAGAGGAATTTTTTTTTTCTTTTCTTTTCTTTTTAGATGGAGTTTCGCTCTGTCGCCAGGCTGGAGTGCAGTGCCACAATCTCAGCTCACTGCAGTCTCTACCTCCTGGATTCAAGCAATTCTCCTGCCTCAGCCTCCTGAGTAGCTGGGATTACAGGCACGCCACCATACTCAGCTAATTTTTGTATTTTTAGTAGAGACAGCGTTTCACCACGTTGGTCAGGATGGTCTCAATCTCCTGACCTTGTGATCCATCCACCTCGGCCTCACAAAGTGCTGGGATTACAGGCGTGAGCCTCCTCACCTGTCCCCAAGAGAGATATATTTAAAAAGTTAGGTATGCATGAGAAAAAATTATAAAGTAAAAAAAATCTAACCCCAGCATTTCTGTTTTTACAATTCTATTCATTTTTTCAACCATCCCAAGTACTTTGTGAAACAAGTAGAGAATAAAGAACAAGCCAACATAAAAATCATAGCAAAAATTTTTTTAGAAGACAATATGGACATGGCTTCTAATTGGTGTTGACCAGCTTATCATGGAAATGCTTTTTTAAACTGATAAGAAGACAGTCCTTTGTTTGTTTGTTTTAGACAGAGTCTTGCTCTGTTGCCCAGGCTGGGGTGCAGTAGTGGCGTGATTATGGCTCACTGTGAGCACTAAAAATAACCTCCAAAGCCCAAGCAAGCCTCCTACGCAGCCTCTCGAGTACCTGGGACCATAGGCATGAACATCAATACCCAGATCATTTAAAATTTTTTTGTAGATACAGGATCTCCCTATGTAGCCCAGACTGGTCTCAAACTCCTGGGCTAGAGCAACCCTTCTGCCTCAGCCTCCCAGAGTGCCGGGATTCCATATGTGTGCCACTGTGCCCAACCACGACAGTGCTTTTGTGCATGTGAAGATGAAGCTTCTGTAGCCTCCAACACAAGCAAAACTCTCCTCTCCTGTCTGTTTAGCCCTTGTTTTTTCTTTTGAACAGATTGTGCCAATTTAAATGTCAGTTTTGTGAAGGGGGCACTGGACACTGGCCAGAAAACAAGCTCAGAGCACCAGTTCATCTCCTGTGAACAACTCAGCAACTATCGCATAATAAATCACCTTGGAGTTCACAGCTCAGGAAAAGATCTTTGCCAAAACGTTCACACACACACACACACACACACACACACACACACAATCATATTTTATGAAATGAGGACAAGAGACCTGATCTATTCCAAAACTTTAAATCCTTTATTAAAGGCATATACATATAATTGCAAAAAATAGCCAGTATCAAGTAGACAATATCAATATCAAGGGAATGAGAAGATAAGCAGGATGAAGGAAAATATTTGTAAAAGACACATCTGATAAAGGACTCATTTACAATTATACATAGAACTCTTAAAACTCAACAATATAAAAACAAACAACCAAAAGCAAAAATTGGGACCAAGATCTTAACAGACATTGCACCAAAAAAGATATACAGGTGGTAAGTAAGCATATTAATAAGTGCTCCACATCACATATTGGAGAAACTCAAATTAAAACGAGATACCACATGGCCCAAATTTCTAACATGGATAAAACCAAGTGATGATGAGGATGTGGAGCAACAGAAACTCTCTTTCATTGTTGGTGAGAATACAAATGATACAACCGTTCTGGAAGGCAGTTTGACAGTTTCTTCAAAACTAAACACACTCTTATCATGTGATCCAGCAGTCGTGCTCTGCGGTATTTATGAAAACGATGGGAAAACATATGTCAGTACAAAAACCTGCACACAGATATTTACGGTAGCTTTATTCATAATTGTCAAAACTTGGAAGCTACCACGATCCCTGTGAGTTCAGTAGGATAAATAAACTGTGGTACATCCTGACAATGGAATATTATTCTGCACTAAAAAGAAATGTGCTATTAAGCCATGAGAAGCCATGGAAGAAACTTAAATGCATATTACTAAGTGAAAGAAGCCAGTCTGAAGAGCCTACATGCTCTATGAGTCCACATATACGACATCTAGAAAGGACAAAACCATCGAGACAGTAAAAAGGTCAGTGGTTACCAGGGGTTGGGGATTGGGGGATGGATATGTGGAGCACAGAGGATTTTTAAGGCAGTGCAGCTACTCTGTATGACACTAAAATGATGGATACCTGTCATTATGCATTTGTTAAAACCCATAGAATGCACAACAATAGCAAACTCTAATGTAAACTGTGGACTTTGGGTGATTATGAAGTGTCAACATAGGTTCATCGGCTGTTAACAAATGTACCCCTTTGGTGAGGCTATAAATGTGTGGGGGTAAGGAGTATATGGGACATCTCTGTAACTTCCTTTCAATTTTGTTGTGAACCTAAAACTGCTCTAAGAAAATAATGTCTTTTTTAAAAAAGTACGCATTTTATAGCACAGGCTAAAACTGCATGTGCAATCATGATGTAATTCTATAGATACACACACATCATATGGAAATGTTCTTTGGCTGGGTCTAAAAAAGTCAGATAAAATGAAATAAAAAAAATCAAATTTCTAATCAATCAGTTTACAATCCTGTGGATTTTTTATTTAGTTAAACTTTCTGTAGACATAACATAATATTCAAGAAACAAATAAAAAAAAAGAAGAAAGGAAATAAGAAAAAAAGAAAGTCAGTTAAGTGGAATTTAACTTGTCAGGCTACAGTGTAGAACTCCATTACCATATCTTTTTTAGTTTTTATTTTTTTAATAGTATTCTCTGAAAAGCACTAGATGTAATAAAGTCAATTTAAAATTTGTTCTACCAATCTTTTGCATCTGTAATTTTCCCATTAAACGTAAATGCCCATGAGGCAAGCTATTTGCATTACATTGCATTTGCAGTCTTTAAAACAAACTATAAATCCCCTCCTTGTTTCATGTGATTGATGCTGTGTGTATAAATACCACCATAAACCTCAAAGGGGGCTAACAGTGACAGTAAATTAAAGTTTTCAAGTCTGGCAGCATCTCAGCACTCCAGCCCTTGATCTTAAGCAGCGTTGTTAACCCCCGCCTCATTGCCCTCCTGAACCTTTTTTTTCTTCTTTCCCGCTCTGCCCCCACCCATTCTGATTTCCTTGGGAAACACCTTCCTGGCCATGCAAGTCACACCAGGGCAGGGATAGGCAGTTAATTAAATTGAGGCTGCAACTGCTTGCTGGAGAGCTGAAGGCCCCGACTTGCAGCCCTCCAGTATTTGAGATCAAGAATCTTGGGGCCCCTTCCCTCTGTAAACAATGGACAGCCACAGAGATACTGATTAACTGGCCAAACTCCATGATTAGGGGTATTCATGGCGATTGTCTTCTGCTCAGCGGTCTCCCCATCAGGAGAAGAAGGAGGAGACATGAGTAGTTGATGGAGAAGGAAGTATGAACAAGGAGGAAAGAAAGATTTCTAGCTGTGTTTTTAAATTTCCAGTTATTAAATAACCCCTCTATCCTCATTATTTTTCTTTCTACTTTAACATTGCATAATGAATATCATTACTTTTTATTAAAACTTACAGCAGGGCAAAGAGGATTCTTTACCTATATAGGAGGGCTTACTTGAAACATAAACAAAGCTAATGCCTCTCTGGAACTGCAGAGGGTCCCATAGTCTGGGTAATTAATTGATGGGTACAGTTGGTAAATTCTTTCTTGTCTCTAACTTACTACAGCAGGATTGGATTTGGAGAAAGCTCAAAATGATGATCATGGAGAAGTCATAAACATTGAGCATTGAGTCACTGATTCCATTGGCCTCCCATCTTAGTATGAAGTGATTCTTCTCTGAACACGCAACTGCCAATTCCTTGACTGACTTCATATGATCGTTCACAAAAATTGTGATATGGCTAATTGATTCGGGGTGCAGTGGGGTTTCTCACTGTTATCTCAAATGATCCCCATAATTTTTTTTTGTATTTTTTCCCAGAATTAAAAAAAATTGTAAAATCCCATGTTAATTTTTTTCTAGCTGTATGTTTCACATATGACTTCAAAGTAGGAATGTAAATTAACAGAACCACACAGCTCATATAGGCAAAATTCTTGGGGGAATGGCAAATCTTCAAGGATGCGTAAATTATTCCTCCAGACGGGGAAAAAAAGACACAAAGGAAAAGCAATTGGGAATGGGGGACGGGAAGACAGAGGCAGAGAGGTGAAGGCAATGAGAGAATGAAGCTAATTAATTAATTTAGGCTATTAATCTAGAAGAAATGTCCTTTGATGATCTCAGAATCAGTGGTGCATCCCAAGTGAATATTGACAGGGACATTGAAATATGTTTGGAAAGGAAGACATATGATTTTTCATTTCTACAGTCTTTTAATAATCCAGGTGAAAGAATCCAAGAAATGTTGGCACTATGAAGACAATATACCCAAGGTAAATTTCTCAAGAGTTTCTTTGTTTTTTTCCTTTGAATGACAAAGCTGCCCACGCATGGGACCTACTCATTCTGTTGTCTAGATGTCTTCTTCAACAGCACTGGAATCCCTAGGGTGGCTTGTGTCAAGCCATGAATTCTCCTTATTGGGTTTCTGCTTTTCCAAGAGTCTTTCAAATACAAGTTGTAACAAAAGTGAAAGCACATGATGATTTGGTTAAAGATACAAAATCTATTCACATTTCTGCAAAAGACTCTTTGGACACATTTAAAGCCAAATAAGGGAATTCTGGGGAAGTGGAGGGAAACAGCCTTTTCTTGGATCTTCACTATGTGTGTGTCAGCGTTTTGGAGATTTCACATTTTATCAACCTTCACAATTCCATGAGGTAGCCATGCGTTTCTTTGTTGATGAGATGGGGAAAAGAATATCTACGAAACTTGTTCAAGGTCCCTGAAATAAGGGGCAGAGTTTTCTTTGAAATTTTCCTTCAGCATTTCTAATGGAGCGAGTTCAGAAACATAAAATACAAAATCCTTAAAGCAGATCCTTAAGGAGATAAGTGTATACACTACATCTTTGGTGAACAACCCAGCCTATCTGTTTTTGAAGCTGCTCATACTAGAGTTTGAGTCCGATATGAGACTCTGCCCATCTTATCATTACTTTATGTTTCTGTTGGAAATAAAAAAAAATGAAGAATACAAACTGTGTGTGTGTGTGTGTGTGTGTGTGTGTGTGTGTATGTATGTACGTGTACATTGGGTATAAGAGACCAAGAAACAGAATGTTGTGTTAGAATGGTAGGCTAAGGGAAAAAGGCATGTTTTGGAATGGACAGAATTTGGTGTAATGATTAGAAACAGGGGAAGCTGAAGGCAACATCTTAAAACACACACAAGTTATTTTCAAGACCCTATGAAGCCCTTTACAAAAACAGGCATTACCGGTTCTATACGTACCTCAACATAATTTAAAGGTCTCAACACGGATATCCTAAGTCTCTTCATTTCAGAACCCTCATCCTTTTTATTCTCATTCCCAACTCATAAATCAAAACACCCATCCTGTGCCCTCTTTTCTTGAGGAGCTATTCTAGGATAGATAACATGATAAACGTATTCACACTCTAGTACTTTGAGGAAATCACCCTTTCATATGTGTGTCTATTTGATCAAGAGAATTTAACACTTTAAATCAAAGCAAAAACTAATGATGGAAAGTGCCTCATCTGCATTTAATTGCCTTCATGTTGCAACTTAATATCATTGGCAATAAAGGGATGGTAGGGCGTATGGTCTTGAAGGAAATAGGAACACTGTCTTGTCAGGGAAGATTCATTTCCCTGAGGCTTCCTGCTTCCTGTGACTTCTTTTCCTTGGGTGCCTGAATCCCCGTAAACTGGGAGTGTGACTCTTGAATGAGTTGTTGGTAGCTTTAATGTTAACTCTTGTCTGGGCATGACGACTCACACCTGTAATCCCAGCTCTTTGAGGGGCTGAGGTGGACAGACAGCTTGATCCCAAGAGTTCAAGACCAGCCTGGGCAACATGGTGAAACCCTGTCTCTGCAACAAATAAAAAAAATACCCAGGCATGGTGGCTCACACCTGTAGTCCCAGCTACTTGGGAGGCTGAGGTGGGAGAATCACCTGAGCTTGGGCAGTCTAGGCTGCAGTGAGCCACAGGCCACTGTACTCCATCCTGGGTGACAGAGTGAGATCCTGTCTCAAAACAAAAATAAAAACAAAAAGACATTAAATCTTAGTCTCTGGAAATTTAAGTTCTAATGTACATTGAATCAACCAGTATCCTTCGATTAATGTTTAACTTTCATTAATTCAAACACAGAGAAGGGTGATTATCTTTAAAGGTGACACAAAATTGACCAAGGTATACACTCTGCCCTTAAACAGAGTACTCTGTTACAATTTAACGTGAAATAAAATGTGATAAGTGCATTGGAAATGGTATAAAACATGATGTGAATTCAGAGGCAGGAGAGATGGTTTCCACCATAGACATCGGAGGACAATGTCCTTTTGTGTTAAGGGGCACCAAGAACTGGAAGATTTTGGTTAAAAGCAGTTATACAACCTCTAATCATGCCCATCCCTGTTCATCTTTGAAGACAGGACCTATTAGCCAAATAGGGGGTCACTCTGCAGACCCCTTTCTAGCAATAGCCACTGTTATTATTCCCCCAACCCCTAATGTAGCTCTCTCAAGATCCTATCTAGGTAGGACAGTGGCCTCTG
Organism: Aotus nancymaae; assembly: GCF_030222135.1. Lineage (NCBI taxonomy): Eukaryota > Metazoa > Chordata > Mammalia > Primates > Aotidae > Aotus > Aotus nancymaae. The sequence continues at coordinate 114,881,559 of NW_026988425.1, forward strand.
AAGGGAGAGAAATTACTGAAAGCCCATGAATTAGCAGATGAACAATTATAGGCCAGACATGTTGAGCTTTCAACCAGTCCTTAGAACTCATCCATTTCATCATTCCTAAAAAATATAGCAACTGATACTCGTCACAGGTAACACCCAAAGATTCACTGACGTGATCAGCGTCTCAGGTAGTGACCGCGATGTGATCACTGCTACAGCTGGTGCTCATAGCTTTTTACTTTAGAAGTTTTCTATTTTATCTAGGAAGACTGGATAGAGAGGTGACACTGAAATGCAGACACGCTTACAGGGAAATGTAATCAACCATTGTAAACAATGACAGTGGCCAAATTCCAGCTCCAAGGGGAATTCTGAGGGCATGTATCGGGTCTGCTGCATGTAAATGCCAAGAAATTGATGAGGGGAACTGTGTCTTTGAAGAACACTTATTTCAGCAAATATGAATTGTTTATTACCACAGGCTTTTGTTGAGCCTACTATGTATCAAGGTATGGATGCAAGACGTGTGGACGAGAACAGGGACCGGAGCAGAGTAGAGCTGGTCAGAAGTGCTACACAGAGGGGAGTTTTTGTCTAAGATCTCAGGCAAAGGACAGACATGAATTGAAGAAGGGTGTGTTTTCTTGAAAGGAGATCACCTGGAAAAACTATTGGGTTAGAAAAGAGCAAATGAAGGAGGGAAGATGGTAAGTGGGCTGAGATACCCCAGGAAGATGGTTCGTGAACAGAGAACAGAGAGATGAGGGGATTCAGAGGTGGTGACTGCTCCCATTTTAAGCCATAGATTGGCTGCCAACCAGAAGGTGACATGCTCTCATACTGGTGACATCAGTGAGTTGTGTGGGTTACATGGGGATTGTTGGAAAATGGGAGGAGAGGTTGTGGTTGGTCTACCGGGACAGTCACACAAGTCAAACCTTTTGTTTACAAGTGGAAACGAAGGTCTGCTGTTGTCAGATCTGACTTTTCAAGAAAAACAAAATCTATATTTTTATTTTATCTGTTTTGATTTTTAAATGTTGGCCATGAATCCAAATATTAGATCCTTTCCTATCAATACGTTAAAAAGAAGAAGTAGGAGAAGAAAAAGGAGGAGGAATTTGAGGAGGAGAAAAGAGCACAACCCAGTCTTCCTAGGTGACGTAGAAAGCTCTAGTTTGATTAATTTGATTTTAATCCGTATTTTTTGGTCTGACAGTATAAAAATGATTATGAAAAATCCTTGTTGCTATTGTGGGAAAATGAACAAAATTTCCAGTTTTCCACTATGAGAGACGTGCTAAGTTATTCAATCTATTTCATCAGGAATTTCCTTTGTGAGGAAGACGTATTACACATTGGAAATATATAGTGCTAAATACTATGCACAAAATAGATTTGCAGATTTTATTCTAATATGTGTGTGCTTTGTTTTGCACTCGTGTATATGTGTGCTTGATGCTTGATCACTTGTATTTGTTTTGCTATCCCTATTATATCATCTGTGATAAACAACCACCTCTTTTTTTTTTTCTTTTATGCAAAACCAGGAAAATGTTGCTAACAAAATAACAAGCCAGGAATCTTCGAGTCACATAATCCAATCCTACTGATGACACAGAGTCTGTAAACAGAGCCCAAGACAGTTGAATTTCTTACTAAAAAATGGGTTGCAGTGGATTCTGCTCAGAGCAGGGTATTACAGGACTGAACTCAGCTTCATTTCATCTGAGCATTCGTGTTCTTAAACCTTTGGGATTCTACAAAGCCCAGCTTCTCTGCTGACCAATGTCAAGCACATCCTTCTTTTATATTCTAAAAGTTTGTATCTTTGTCTGGTCATTAGTGATTCTCAGAAATTAATTGATTGTTAGGGATTAGCTGGTGAAGCCAGAGGAAGAGCAGGTGCTTCTACCTGGCTATCATGGAGGCAGTAATAATCATAATGATGGCTTGCTGCATTAAGATATGTGGCACCAAGTACCCATTTCAGCCCAAACAGATTGCAAATATATCCCTTCTCTTCAATCTTCCTATTCATTTGGAAATGCTTAGATCTAAAATTCAGCATAGGAATCCACAGATACTACCAATTAGAATAAGCCACCTTGCCCTACTAAAACTGCCACAGTGCTGTTTGTTTAAGAGATAATGATAATTTAACTTTGAAATAACCTTGTCATTGTAAAAAGAATTAAAATTATAACTCTTCCACAGTCTTGGTGTGCAGCTTTCTATAGACTGTGGTGTGCCGAATTTCAAGTAATATTCCTCTGTCGCCCCATATCCCCAGGTCCTGGATAAAAATGAAATGTGCATTTCATAAGAAGATCCCAGCGAGCAGTAATAAGAAAAAGCATTCAATCATAGTCAATTGGCTAACGTGGTGGGGATGGGCATGAGCCACCAACTTCTTCTTTTATAAAAACGTGAGTAAAACATTAAATAAAAGCATTTCTCAACCTCCCACCAGACCCAGCTAGCTAGGGAAATTGAGGAAGTTTTGTCTGTAGTCATATAAAGATAGTTTTCAATGGCTTACTTTAGAATTAATGGAAGCAGCATCAATCACCTCAGCTATAATAAAGAAAAATTCCAGCTAATGTATTATATATTCCTTTAAGCATAATCTGAGGTCACGTCATATCAATATATATATATGCCATTGCTCCTGTCCCCCAATAAAAAAGAGTAGAGAATGCATTTTTTTCCCTAAAATTTATGAAAAATCTGGCAACAGTAGGTCTTTTCAGTGTTAGGATTTCTGTTTTTGAAGTTGTCAATAAAATTGAAAACAGAAATTGCCCAAAGGATGTTTCGACTTTTTAAAAATTGAGAGAAATAAATAATTGCACATTTTTTGTTAGGCAGACTTTTGAATTCACTTTTTGGAAAGTATTTCATTAACAATAAACTACATTATGCTAGATGTAAATAAGTCATAATCTCCAAAAACAATAGTCTTCAAAGTGGTCAAACATATTTTCACACTGGCATACTTTTGCCTGCAGAAACGTCAAACATCTTCCAGAATTTTGAAATCTAGGAAAAACCTGGACTATTCACGCAGATGTGTTTTTGTGAAAATCTACAGTAAAGTTTACTTTTCCTTTTACCTACTAAGTTAGCATATTATGCTGCTCTGAAACAGAGAATGAAACTTCCATTCATCCTGATTCACTGTAAAGGGAATTTCATTTTGTCTAAGTTCACTATAAGCAGTTGCCGCTAACAACATTGGAAAAGAAAAACTCAATGGCACCGGGCGAGTCCAACGTTTAAAAAATATCCTTAAAATAATAGTTGTTTAGAGAGACCTCGATGGATCCCAGTGCTCCGGAAACTTCTCCTGGGTTGTGAACAATCAAAGATTTATTTGAGCTCTCTGCACACTGGGAAATGAAGACCCAGAAGCTCATTATCATGTCTATTAAAAAGCAGAAACTGGGGTACATCTAAGAAAAGATGTATTACTTTTTAAACCGCACTGCAAACTGCAGACCAATAGGGACTTGAACTATATAAAAATACTCTCAGTAGTCGGGGGTGGAGAAAGGGTGGGGGTGGGGACTCACTCTCCCAAACAGCAGGAAAATGCCATGCCACCAAGTTCCATTGTCGTCATGGTTTTGGGAAGGTGGCTCTATCAGCTTTTCTTGAAACAAGATTTTTGAAGTCAAACGTTTGGTTTGATCTGGGGACTAGCTGTGACTAGTCGAATAGCTTAGGGGACCATGCTCTAGGGGAGGTGAGGGAGGTTTGATGAGCAATGACCAGTTAAATTCTAGTTAACCCCAATTATAAACCTTCACCTTTGCTAATTGGATTAATTTGTCAGCAGGCAATATAATCATAAAGTATACTAGAGCCAACTTTGTGCCATTTTATTACAAGATAAAAATCATTATTGTGGCATGGCTCATTTCTTAAGAGTGGATCTATAACCAATTTCTGCAAAGGTAGAACAAAGTTGAACTTAACTATAAAGTTAGAAGGGCCATTAATTATAGAGATTCTCTTAACAGCTCACCAAAAATATGCCCAGTAAGCAAATTCTCTCTCAATTAAAAGCTTTCCAAACTCAGGGTTTAATGAAACCTTAATTAAAGTCTATGGAAAAGTGATGTTCAGAAAAAAATTTAAAGGTACTCAAATGTGTCCTTTATTTCCCTCTTGACTGATCTGAGCATATTGACTCTTTCTGACACTCTCGATTTTTAAGTGTGTTTTGTGCACAGAAAGACATAATCCAGAAAAACCTGTTGCATTGATATTGCAATCACCACCACCCAAAGACAAGTAGTGTCTGCTTTCTTATTAAAATGGGGAAACATATTACCACAATGTTTCTAGATGTTGAAACAAACTGAGAAAAAAAATTGCCTATACTATATGTTGGGCTTAATTTAAATAATAAAAATATAATTTTCTGTTTCTAATTCTGTTATAAAATCTGTGAATGAGGGCGGTTTGAGCAAAATGGAGCATCAATGTCAATCACGCTTATTTCCCTGTGGTGGAAATAAAATCTTTCAAAGTGGTCCAAGTTGAAGTGAACAGAGAATCTGTTATACTTGAAAATATGTTAATACGTCTGCAAAATATTGTGCTTTAGAATTGGCTAAAGGGCAAATAGCTATAGTCAGCATTGTCTGTGCTTTGGGTGAATTAGCACCCATCTGCCTAAATAGACACAAGGCTGCCAGTGTTATATACACACTTCAAATTACAAAAGAAATACTGTGGCATTTTCTGCTTTTATCTGTTCCACAAAGGGAGGCACTGGAAATTAGATATTCCAAGGAAATTTAGTAAGTCAACTTTTCTTTTTTTTTTTTTTTTGTTGTAGGGGTACCAGGAGATTATTTCTCTTTACTAACAAAGCAGTTCAGGGGAAGGAGACCCTAAAATGATCAGATTGTATAAATTAATTACAATATACTGTGTGTGTGTGTGTGTGTGTGTGTGTGTGTGTGTGAGATCTAGCTAGAACCAGGGCAACAAATGTTCCACTTTGTCACCTGAAACAGACCTTGTCACCTGTTGACAACAGAAAAGAAACAAACCTGAGTGTTGGGTTCAGGGCACAATAATGCATGTTGACAATAAATTATCAAAACAATAATCATGTTTAGCCAATCCCTTTGTGTAAAACTGTTATTATGATTCCAGTGCCAGCTGTCTGAAACTTTAATTTAAGTGCTTGCTTGAGGCGAGACATTTGGAATGCTAGTTTAGAATGTTTTATAGCTCAAGCAATATGTTTTACTAACCTCAAATACTGTGATGATGGTTTAAATGGTGACTATAATTTGTACGTGGGGGGCTCCAGGGTGAATTTTGTTTTCCCTGGAAAGTGTCTGCTGCATCAAAAATTCAGTTATTTCTGAGCTATCTGGAGTCATCGATCCTAAAGGGTCCCTGGAGCTGCATCTACCTGCCTGCAGGTAAGCATTGCAGGTAGTTAACTTTTGGGAAGTTATTTCAAGTTGCCTGCAAGTAGGAACGCCCCTCAGAAGCAGACATGTTCCATGGAAAGCATGGTGCTGAAGAGGCCATGGTTTCTTGGTAGTTGAGTCAGTAAACTTTACTCTGTTCCTTCATCTCAATCATTCTCTGAACCCCAGACATTCAACAAGAAGGCAAAACTAGATCCTGTCAGGTTATCGTCAGCACATATTCGTGTTTTTCTAATAATGGATCAGCATTATGTTGGCATATTGAGATAATGTTCCCCTCGAAACACAGTAGGTTCCAAGATAAAATTCATCTCTAAGAATATTTACAGTTATCCTTATCATGCATAAGTGATGTGGACTATGAATTTTGGAAGGATGATGGCAGCTTAAGAGGAGTTATAATTTATTGCTTTATATTGGAATATTATTCAAGGTGGTATAATTGTGGAGATACCTATAAAATTAATATTAATAATATTATTTATGTCACTTTAGTACTTAGAAAGCACCTTAGATGCATTATCTCCTTATTTTAACAGCATCTTTGTCATGATAAAATCTCATCTTGCAGTCCAGGAATCAGAAGTTTAGAGAGGTTATATAAGATCAACTAGGTCAGATAAACTCCAAAGACCAAGGTCCAAACCTGGCATTCTGAATCACACAGCAGCACCATAGAATTTAAAGCATTTTTCAGTTTTTTCTTATTCACTGTATCATCAAAGATCTCATCAGCTAACCTTCTATGGACTTTGTTTTTCATTTTACAGACCCTGATGAATTCCAGTTCCAAATTCAACATCTAAGTTTCTAGGAAACAAAATGTTCCAACTGGAGACTCCTAATATCTAATAACTGTTCTGAGGGTATAATCGGTAGTTAATAATTCTTGGGAGTAATCTGACACCTAAAATACAAACCACATTGTATCCTCTTCCAATATAGAAATGATTTAATTAAGTTCTAGAAATGTCTCTTGAAATTCTGCTGGGGGAGACAGGTGGGAAAACATATCAAAGCTTATGGCAAACATTTACTAAATAAATACTGCTCTGGCAACAGTCTTTGTCAAGCTGATTGACTCAGACAATAGTAATTGTTTCATAAATTATCCTAATATAAGAACTGCACATAAGTGCATTGGTCCTACGTATGTTCAGATGCATTTCTGGAAAAATCATACGTATAATTCAGCCCCCAGCACAGTGCTTGGCACAGGCTTCATACATATTAGATTTATGAATCAGTATCAGTATATTTCATTTTAGTGAAACTGGCAAGCCTTACCGCTTGAAGGAATTCCAGAGGAAATGTTATATAAAGCAATAACCACTTGCTTTCTCCTCAAAGTATTGGTTTTATAATTCCGGATGCTTACATGTGAATTTATAGTGAGCTTCATTTGAAATTACTATGCTGAGAAACAAATGCTCTACTTAATTCTCATTTGCAATGCAACTTTTCAATTAATTTGTATTTTTTAGAGAGGCAAAGGTATCATTTATGCAATATAGATGATGTTTACAACTTTAATGATTCTGTGAGAATGTTGTTCTTTAAGAAACTAGGCAGAAGGGACATACACAAAGCCCTGTGAGCATTTTCTGTGTAGACTGAACGAGTTGAGTCAAAAACTAGCTGATCAATAGACACTCCCACCGGCAAATCTTTTGCAGGAATATTACATTGTTCAGAAAATCCGGCTGGGTAGAATGTGCTTAACTTTTCTATCCTTTAAGTTCAGCACACATTAGGCCCACGATGATGGAACTAGACTAAAACTAAGTCAGCTCAGTTATTTACAACATCAATGGCCAGTTACCATTCATTTGGCAATTCAAAGCGAATCTTAATTTGGTGTAGTATTTTGGACCTGGAATTCTGAGGAGAAATTGACATGCCTTTATTTTCTTGTTTGGTGTAATAGTTTGAGTTGATTTTCATGCAATAACCAATATTGATAATATAAAAATGTTAATTTTGTTTACCATCAGATGGTAAGATTATGAATGATTGTGCTTCTTTAAATGCTTTTAATGTGTTTTCCATTAGGATAATTAGGATTATTTTTACATTGCTACAATATCCTTCTACATGTCTCCGTATGCAGTCACCAAGTGTTCCCTTTACAATGATGCAAGTATCCAGTACTCATTTTTCTTTCTGATTACATCCATCCTTACTCAGATCTTCATGCCAGTATTTTGAAGACTATGAAGGCCTTGTGAAAAGCCTATATTCTATTGCTCTTCCTTTCATAAACGGAAGGCTTATCTTCCTCAAATACTATTATATTCCTCTTATCATCATTCATCCTCCTGCTCAGCCTTTCATAGGCCACGTTTTTTTTTTTTAGCCAGCTTTCTAAGTAGCGTTCCCCCATTCATTTGTTCATTTACGCTTTCATGCAATAAATATCATGTGATCACCTCTACAATCTCAAGAGAGTAAGTGCTGTATAAATTGCAAATAACAAGTGATCTCTGTCACACTCGAGAGCTTTGTAATACAGTTAAGGATATAAGGCACATGAAAATAGCTACAGTGTAGCGGTCCTAGAATCAGATTGCCTGAGGAAAATCCTGGCTCCACCACTTATTTGCTCTGTCTTTGGGCAACCTGCTTAACCTGGCTGTGCCTCAATTCACATCTGTAAAACAGGCGAATGATATTACTTAACCTCTGGATTATTGTAAAGATTAAATGAGATAATACATACAAAACCTTAGAACATCCTGGTTCAGTGAAGCACTCAACAAAGTTAAATGGGATATGGAGGGAAGAGGAATAAATAAGTACAAAACAAACAAACAAAAATAAATAAAATAAACCAAAAAAGGAAGGAAGGGAGGGGATTGAGGTCTTCCAAAGCTCATATAGTCAAGGTATTCTTTCCACCAGTAGGTGTTCCCAGTAGGCTCCATTGCCAAAGTGGTGTTGGAGCTGTGGCTAGAGGTATTGATCAGAACATGACAGATGAGAAATGAAAATGTGCAAGACCTGGACTGCGTAAGTGACGCCTCAGAAGAGTCTCCATCCCTCATCACGGCGGATCACACCTAAGTGGCTGCCCTCACAGAACTTCCTCTGGCCAAGAAGCTGATGGGGCTCTTTCACCTGACTCACAGCTTTTCTAGGGATGACTTTGTTAAGGAGAGAACATTCCGACCTTGTGGGACGCATTACATCCGACTTCCACTTCCTTTGCTGACCTCTTCATGTAACTACATTTTACTGAAGGAATATAACTGTGGGCCTCTTTTCCCCTCCGGACTGTAAGCTACTTGAGGTCACATTCCCTGTCTTCGCAGACTCAGATCCCACTGCACTGTCCGGAACAAAGCAGACACTCAAGAAGCGCACGCTGACCTGAAGAGCGTCTCAGGTGATTTGGCTATCATAAGGAAATGGTGCAATATAAGTCACCATAACCCGGTTCATTATGTGGGATTTCCCGTGGCTTTGTGCCTTCTCCAAGCCAAGTTCATTCTCTTTGGAGTGAGAGTGGCTCTCTGAATTCTACTGCCAACTGACTAGAGAGAATGCTGACAGAGCTCCTTTTGAACTTTAAGAGGAAAATTGCTCATCATCAGAGGATGGGATTTTCTTTCTTATTTGCACCCAGGCTGGAGTGCAGTGGCTCAATCTTGGCTCACTGCAACCTCTGCTTCCCGGGTTCAAGTGATTCTCCTGCCTCAGCCTCCCGAGTAGCTGGGACTACAGGCACACACCACCACACGAGGATGGGACTTTCTATGCAATTTTTACTTTAAGGTGTCATCAAAATTTAGAGTCAAGAAATTTCCTCTACTGAAGGAACATCTCAAGTTTTACCAAATTGAAATGACTTTGAGTAGAAATCAAAAGCTCTAGACATGAGTATGGGGGGACAGTAGAGGGAACTTTCTAATCTAGACAAGAAAATTAAAAAAAACTACACTATGAAAGAGTTCAAGGGTCATAAATCAACTCTTCTTCTCCTTGTCTGTTTGCCTGTACAGTATACTAGAGAAACAAAGCAAGTGTTTTTTTTTTAAAAACCTTTACTCAGAAACACACACACATACTACACACAAATATCTCCGAAGGATAAAAGATTATTTTTAAATAAAGAAACATTTCTATCTCTATTGTATTGTAGAACCAAATGGAGTTCAAGTACATTTTTCCTACTTACCTTACTTTCGTATAATGCATTAAATGAGTCACTAATGCCTCTCAGACAGCGTCAGAAATTGCATTCCTGCAACTGAGGTCAAAATCTTATTGAAGAGTTGTAATTCTCAGATTGATTTATATCATTTCTTTATTCACTTCTTTTTCATTTATTTCTTTTCTTCCTTGACCCAGAGAAGAAGCCACCTGCTAACAAAAGCCCCAATGCCATTGAAACTCTGGGTGAATAATAGTGACCCACATTAGCAAGTAGAAAACCCTAACTCTTTCTACACTGCAGAGTAAAAAATTATAGAATAAAAAGTAAAGAGGTTATCAGTCATGCAATTTGTCTTCTCTTGCAATGCAGATTAAATGGTTGTAAGTTCACTGGACTCCAATCTACTTGACATCTGTCAGAAGGCTTGAATCATCTTTCTTCCATTAGCAAGAGTCTCCATTTCAACAATTCCCTCCATATCCATATTCATGTCAGATATAATTGTCTACTTCTTGTCAATCTTTCTTGTTAATGGGATCAACAAGTGCTGAGACCAGGCATCTTTCTCTTCCTTATGTTGCAAAGAGAAAATGGTGCCTCTTTTCAGGGACAGAAGAGCAAAAGATAAAAGGGAAAGATAGCACCTGGATTTCTTGTCATCTAATGTTCTCTTTTATTTAGTTTTCAACTTAGCAGCTTCCTATTATGCCAACCTCTAAGATATAGAATTGCTTTGCAACTGAAATGCTGCAAAGGATATGATTCCAAAGGCTCCATTTGCGGGCATGATCTGTCCACCCCAAATGGCTATGGTAGATATTGAAAAATTTTGAATGTGCAAAATAAGGCACTGTATAAATGTAATTTGCCCTTGAGAAATGACAAATAGATTTTTACATCTAGTTTCAGTGCAGAGAAGTGTCCAATTATGATATACTTGACCCATTAGCCCAGCCTCAGCTATTATACAGATCTCTAGACTTAAACATATTTGTGGTAAATCCACAAATTATGCATCTGTTGTAGACTTCAAAATGTTGTGAGAGGGGATTAAAATGAAATTTCCTAAACCATACTTCCGACTGCTTTAAATTCCAATTGATCTGTGACCAATCCTGGATCCTTTCAGAGGAGACAGGAGTCAGTTCTTTTACGTAAATCAATTGTCCCAGCCCTTGGTACGTGACATGGAACTCAAGAATTTGTTTTAGATCACCCGTTCTTCTCCAAATGCATTTTTGAATCTGAGAATCCAGTTGAATAGTTACAAAATCAATAGCCTATGATAAAGGATATGGTTAGAATAGGAAAACCACGTGCTCAGGATGCATTTTGAGACAAAAGGCCAACTCTAACCACAAAAGCTCTGTGGGTGCTCCTTACCCAGAAAATCTCTCACTAAATCACGCTCATGCTTTTTGTGAATGTTCTTTTTTTTTTCTTTTTTCATAGAAGTCATGTTAATGTGGCTGAAGGATTCTTAATCAAGCAGTTTTGGTAACTACAATTTAAGCATTGTCTAGTTTTCTATTCATTTGATTTCTAGATTCATGCTAATGTGTTTATAGTTGGATTTTTGTTTTCAATTCATAGAGTTGGTGCTAAGAAATAAATGAAACAGCTTGGTGAAAGCAAACATAACATGTCTAGGAAATGTTTTTTGGTCTAGGACAGGTAACGTTGATATTGACATAGTATATATTACTAAATATTATATTGATGTATGTTATTAAATATATATTATACATTCACATCATATGCATATTATATGTAATATGTACATATACTATTCTATATATAACTATATATGTATGTATATACACCGTATATCTCTTAATTAAATATGTGTCATATAATGTATATTTAATAAAATAAATTGTCTTTTAAGCATATTCCGGATACACAATCAGCTCTCTAACATTGTGTACAGGTTTATTCTGGCAATGAGTTGCTGTGAGTGGTGTATTTCTACAGGCCAGGATTCTCCCACCACAATCTCCCTCAGTCAAACACATATACTCTATTTTAAAATGATTCTGTTACTTTTGTTCAATTGAATTTGTTACTTGCCAAATCACTGAGTCATGCCCTCTTTTTCCTACTCTGAGGTCTGTGCCAAGTTCTGTCTCTGAGGCAAAGCAGAAATAAACACCTTTCACTAACACTTCACTCTTATGGTAAAATATGAGGGCATCCTCTCTCACTATCTGCAGAGCAGACTCGGAAAACATTGCTTTCTGGATTTTCTGCTTTTCTCATTCTATTTTCTCCCAGAATCTGTTTGCAAAACATTTTATGGAATTGGCAAGTTATTTGCACTGCTTTTGCATTGCAGTCTGCCTAATTCAATTGCAATTATTTGTAAACTGCCGCCATAACTCTTCCTTGGCTAATGTCTGCAAACTGTTTACTAAACAATAAACTTAATCATGCATTCATTGTTGCAAATGTCTCCAAATGGCTTCAGAGTAGAGCTGACTTGACATTTTTGCCTATTTGCAAAGTCATGAAGGATGTTTTCTGAACAGATACCAATTTCTATAGCATTTAGTCATTCTATTTGCTGTACCTCTTCGGATCTATTGCAAATTGAGATGGCCTCTTTTCTGGGTTAGTAAATGTGTTGTGCCAATCCTGGTAGATCCTAAGCAGACTGGGCTTAAGGTAAAGCACTGTTAGCAGTGAATGAACAGAAAGTACGGCAGCATGGCACAGGCAATAGGTTATTAAATATTCCAAGGGTAATCACTTTGCACGTCGGCCAAGTTATATTTAAGACCCTCTGCGAAATTTCTTGAGAAGTACAAGCTGTGAGGACATGGCTCTGTCCATTAAGACTGGGTGTGGGCATGAGAGGAAGAGAAAGATGAAAATCACTTCCAATTTTCAAACCTAGAGATTCGATGGAATTATAGTGCTATGAATAACAGTAGATAAGTCAGGATGTAGAACTGATCTGGGAAGAAAGGTGAGAAACATGGCTTAAAATATTTTGGTTTGAATCATTGACAGCATATTTTTGCAGAACAACTTAATTGGAAATGTTTATCAGGTAGTGTGAAATGGAGGTGATACTGGTTTGAGAACAGCGATGATAGGGGTGTGGCTGAGACTGTAGGAATAAACAGCATTGCTTACTAAAGGGGAATGGAGAGGTCAGACAGGTTCTTGTGGGGAGTGGGGAGGGCACTGGCCCTTTTAATGGAGAGTAGGAAGGTGAAAAATTAGTGAAAGTTACAGAAAAGAATGACAGAAAGAGGCCCCAGTTATTCTATGGTCATGGAAATGAGGCGGGGATTTCATCAAGTTTGGGGTGGTCCACAGAGTGGAACAAACTGCTGCAGGTATGTTGAGCGCAAAAACCCCAGCACCTTGAGTTTCAAGATGCAGAAGTCACGGAAGATCCAACTGAAAATGCATAAGCAGATTCAAGGGTGTGAGTCATCTTGCTGGGAGCTAGGATACAGAAGGCTGATGAAACCAATGTGAGCACCAGTTGCTGCCCACGCTCTGGGGATATTAGCTCTGAAAAGGAGAGAGGCTGAGAAGTAGCCAGCCAAATTTCTTCAATCTGCCTAATTTTCCCCTACTCTCAAATCTTGGTGCAGGTCATTCTGTCTAAACCATCAACACCTCCTCCACCAGCCTCACACTCTGCTTATGAATTTGCTGACTAAATTAATGGAAAAAGTAGAAGCAATTAGTGGCGAACTTCCACACATCCATCCCTTTGTCTGTGTCAATAGTTAGTGATATGGTTTGTCTGTGTTCCCACCCAAATGTCTTGAACTGTAGCTCCCATAATCCCCATGTGTCATGGGAGGGATCCTGTGGAAGATCACTGAATCACGCAGGCAGTTTTTTCTTGTGTTGTTTTCATGATAGTGAATATCATGAGATATGATGGTTTTATAATGGACAGTTCTCTTGCACTTCTCTCTTGCCTGCCACCATGTAAGATGTGCTTTTGTTCCTTCTTCACCTTCAATCATGACTGTGAGGCCTCCCCAGCCATGTGGAGCTGTGGGTCTGTTAAACCTCTTTTTCTTTACACATTACCCAGTCCTGGGTATTTCTTCATAGCAGTATGAAAACGGGATAATACAATCAGTCCACTTTTCCTGTTGTTACTGTGAATACTTGGCCTACACTGCTGAGTCAAGCCAAACTCTAGTATGCTACAGCCTATTCCTTCCTGCCTTCCCAAGGACATGGTGCCAGCATTTTCTTCCTCTCTCCTGCACCATCAATTCTCCCTTGTTTGTACACTGATGCTCAAATGTTCACATCCTAAAAACATCCTCTCATGACTCCACATTTGTCTTCATGTTCTGCTTCATTTCTCTGCCTGCACTTGCTACTTCCAACTGCTTTCCTACTCTTTTTGGATTCATTCAAATCAGTCCTTCATGCCTCTCCTCTTCACTGTAAGAGGTCTTATCAAGCTCTCCGGTGAGTTCTACATTGCTAATTCCACAATTCAATGCATAGTTCTCATACTACACATTTGATCATTCCCACTTCTTAAACGCTTGCTTCTCTTGGTTTCCAGAACACTGCTTTCTGTTGGTTCTCTTTCTACCTCACTGGATACCTCTTCTATTTTGCTGCTAGTACTTTGCCCCATTCTTCTGAGGTCAGAATGCCCCAGAAACTCCTCTTTTGACTTCTCGTCATTTCCAGCTACATTGACCTCTATGTGATCCCATCCTGCCTTTATATTTAAGCATCATCTAAATATGGATGACTCTAAATCATCTCCAGCCTGGACCTGTACCCACCAATTTACATATTGTATATGCACTTGTCATGTCCACTTGGATTTCCAAGCAATATCTCCAACTCAACTCTTCTAAAGCTAAACTCATGGCTCCTCCCTAATCACCACTCTTCTAAACTTGCTTCTTCTCCAGTCTGTTTCTCTTTTTTTGAGATAGAGTCTTACTATGTCACCCAGGCTGGACTCAAACTTCCCAGCTGAAGCAATCCTTCCACCTTAGCCTCTCCTGTAGCTGGGACTACGGGCTCATGCCATAACACCTAGCTTAGTCTTCTTTTTTTTTTTAAACTTAGTTACTGGCAACATCATCTTTCCAGTTGCCTTGGCAAAAACAATGTAGACAGTCTTGACTACTTTCTTTTCTTCATACCTTCAAGCTAATCCATCAAAAAAAAAAAAAAAAAAAACCACTATCAACTCTCCATTTGAAAGAATCTAGCACCTCACCCCCTCTTGCCACATCCACTGCCACCACCTTTCCCCAAGTCAATTTCGTTTCTTGCCTGGACTCTTACAGTACCTTCTACCTAGTTTATCTGCTTCCACACCTGTTGAGAAGAGACACAGGGTCTCTTCTCAACAGCAGCTAGAGTGACTTTTTGAAAACATTGTTTCTGCCAGTCTTCTGCTCAGAGGCTGAATAGTTTTCGGAACTTCACCAAAGGTAAAAACCAAAGTCCTTGCTTCAGTGGCTTCAAGAGTCTACCTAATCTGGGCCCAGGCAATTCTTTGACTTCATTTTCTTATTCACTATTTTCTGCTCAGTCTGTGCCAGCTACACTGTCCTACTGCCTGTTCCTCAAACAAACTAAACCTCTCAAGTTCTTTGAATACTCTGCTTCTTTCTTGCTGGAATACACTTCCCCTCAAATCTGTATAACTCGTTCTTTTACTTTTAAAAATTTCTCCTCAAATATCACTTTATTATGAGACTTTTCCTATTAAACAAAAAACCTCCACTCCTCTTCCTTCTTCTGGATTATTTTCTCCCATGTCATCATGTAACCTACCATATTTATTTATTTGTGTATTTCTTGGGTCCACCCAATAAAATGTAAGAGCTGTGGAAACTGGAAGTTTATTTTCATCACTGCTTAATCTTCTACCTCCACTACTTAGAAAAGCCCCCGATACATGATTCTCGTGTAAGAAGTATTCAAATGAGTAAGATTCAATGGAATGAATAAAAGTTGATTGGTGCCTAACACACTACCCAGAACATCATGTTGCTTCAATAATCATGTATTGTAAGAATGAATGAATGGGTTTCTAAAATTGGGGAGACACGTACCCACTTCTAGGCTGAAGGCAAGAGGCAGTGGAGGAAAGATAGATCGTACTGAGTAGTTAGTGGAACAATATATAAATATGTAACTATCTAGTAAGTCCTAGAAATAAGAACACCGGGAGGTTTTACATGATCAGCAACATGATTGAATATTGCCCAAGTGACTCTCCCTGGGAAGTGTAGGGCAGGAAGAAGCACTGGGTTGCTCAGAACCAGCTGATGAGGGGATTCCCAAATCAGAGGTTATGACGAAGCTGAATCCAGGAAATCAACCAGAGTTAGAAGATAAAACAAGTCACCAGAACCAAAGATCCAGAAGCAGATTAAGGAAGCACCACAGCTGGCCCTTGCTCACTGGGCAGGTAGCATTTAAAAATCAGACACGGACCCCACAGGGTCATGGATTCCCCTCAAAGAAACCAATCGGCTATACATGGACATTTCTGAAACAATAGAGAATGTATTTTAGGCCTAAAACCAAGGCTCTGATTTTGTCATTTAGACATAGAGAAATATAGAGCATGTATATGCCACATGTCCCAGCTTGAAATCCTTTTCATTCAGTTCCAGACAAGAGTCTTTACTTGTCATAACCAATTCTGACCCAGTACAGGTGTCTGACTGCAAGAGACGAGGCTACGTCAGTGAAAATTCTGCCAAACCAGAATCCCGATTGGTCCGCTCTGCAGAGGCCTCCTCTGGGAAGGCCTCATCTGGGAAACCCACCTTCAGGTTTCCCAATCCATTCCATTGGAATCAGATATTTTCCTCTTGTAAAACTGGCCACAAAATACACAGTGCCCAAAGCACTCCATCAAACCAGCCAAATAGCGCAACTCTTCTTGGCTTTCTAAGAATGCCAGCTATATAATGAAAAACACGAACTCCAGCCTCCCACACGCGTGCCCCAGTTGGACAGGAAACAGCCCTTTCTCCTGTCAGAGCGTCCCTGCCCCTGCCACAGTGACCAGCGCGTCCTCGCAGCCTCACAACCACAACCACAACTGGAAACCACCCCTCGGTTCTCACTGCTCCCCACTCAGGGTGCAAACTTCTGCTCTCAAACTGTTAAAGTGAATCATCAAAGGTCATTTAAAAAAGTGGCACTTACTTGAATCAATGTCTTCTTGAGCCTTTTGAAAGGTGCAGCAGGCATAAAATTTAATATTGATTGTTGGGGCACATTCCATTCCCCCTTTCAGAGTCATTTCAAAATGACAAATCATTTGTTTTGATCCATAGCAGAGCAGGTCTACTGGACGCACGGGAGTCCCGGGCCTTCTTATTGAAGCTAAGCTTTCTTTTTTCTGTCCACTTCTCTCAGTTGTTTCTCCCTGCCTTAAATTTCCTAGTTCCTGCCGTCCCCTTCTGCTGGCTCCTCTTAGCTCCTGTTCTAATTTCAACTGTCATTTCCCCTGCTCTCCCGAGTGCTCTGAGCTCCTGTTCTAATTTTTCATGTCTTCTCCCAGCGCTGCCCTCCTTTCTGCCTCCCTGACCCTCTCCTGCTTGCCTTCCCTCTTTCTCTCACTTTTACTCTTCCCTGTCCCACTGGAGACCTTGCCTCAGGTTTTGCTTCAGTTTCCGTTTTCTGCATACTGTTTAATGCAGCCAGTAACACAATGCCCAATCCACCGCCTAAATCACAGATTCACAAATATAATCCCATCTCTTCTAAATATTTTCTCTCTCCACCACTAGCAGATTCTACTTTGGAAAGGAAATTTCCTTTTATTTTTAAAAGATTCCTTAGTTGATAAGAGACAAATATAAAGAGTTGATCTGAAAACCTCTCAATCTGATATAATTCTGGTCCAATTTAATTGTCTAAAGAAGTTGAGATGGGGCCGGGCGCGGTGGTTCACGCCTGTAATCCCAGCACTTTGGGAGGCCGAGGCGGGTGGATCACAAGGTCAAGAGATCGAGACCATCCTGGTCAACATGGTGAAACCCTGCCTCTACTAAAAATACAAAAAAATTAGCTGGGCATGGTGGCGTGTGCCTGTAATCCCAGCTACTCAGGAGGCTGAGGTAGGAGAATTGCCTGAACCCAGGAGGTGGAGGTTGCGGTGAGCCGAGATCGCGCCATTGCACTCCAGCCTGGGTAACGAGCGAAACTCCGTCTCAAAAAAATAAAAAAATAAAAAAATAAATAACAAGTTGAGATGGCATTTCAATGAGTATAAGCAGGTAAAACTGGTCAGTGATCTTCTGTGAGCCCAGCATTACCTAAATGAAAAACTAAGTTAAGGTTGCGTTTTTCAAGAGACATTTCTCAGGGGTGTTCCTCCTTCTTCAGTTGCATGTAGAAACAATTGCACTCTTGTTAATTACAACTGAAATGATTTGCTCTGTTCACAAACTGCCACACCTAGTGTATAAATTGCAAACAATCTCGATGGAGTCTTGAATACACTGGTCTGGCCTGGTGTGAAAAAAATTCTCACCAAATGTGATATCGGGATATGGAAAGCAATTCATCATTGCCTTGGATATCCAGACTTCCTAAGACAGGTATTGGTAGGGGATTCTATCTACCTGTTTGCTCTTAAGGACAAAAGGAATCTTTAATACAAAACTGTCCCAGCTTTGGGGATATGAATGTTTCACATTAAAGAATGCATTCATGTCCACGTTAAAGAATATAGAGATGATACCGGAAGAAATCGCGAGCTCTGGGTTTTTATGCAAGGGTGAGGGCAGCTCCCAGACTTACATAAGATCACCAGTTGGCAAATTGAAACAACACAGTCAGCCAGGATTTCCAGGAGGCTGTTTCCATTTGATGTAATTGGCCAGTTGTTTTGGCAGAATGCCTCCTCACCTGAAACGGAACATGTTAAGTTTGTTGGGATTATACAAATGTAAAGAAAGAGGAAGTTTGTATTGAAAAGGTCACAGTTTAAAATGGTGCATATTGCATCTTATGTTTTCGAAAAATTTTCCAATCTATCTTTCTGGAACTAATTTCAAAGCACTTTAAGAAATTATTCATGACATGATATTCTTGGCTACGTATTATTGTTATTATCTTTACAGATGGCAAAAAAAATTTGGGGTTATGACATTCAACCCACATTGACTCAGTAAACTTTCTGAGTGTCCATTTTGTATCCAGCACTGTATGATGGGTGCAGGGGTCATAAAGATGAATAAGCCCAAGTTCTTTCTCTGGAGGGACTTCCAGTTAAAGGTCATGTCAAGGGTCAACCAAAAAGCCTCATCTCAAAATCTTAAACCCAAAAACACTTCTCCACACAACATCCTAGAGTTAAATCTCTCCAGGGCATTTGCCATAAAAAAGAGAAGAGCATAAAACACATGAATAAAAGCCTGTACATATGTTCCATTTTTCACTCACTCCTTACAAAATTGACAGAATATATACAAACTTCTCAAATACATGGTGGAGAAAAGAAAATGAAATGCAAATTTAGCCCCATGTAAGTTTCTGATTATTCCCTGCTTCCAATTAAGTTATTTTCCTTTTCTAACAATCTCCAGGTTTTTTTTTTTTCCATGAGAATGAGCAGAAAAACAAAAACATGGGGGAGGGGGAGACTTCTAACTCTGTTGAGAAACAGGAAGTTATGTGAAACCTTGTTTGCCCTTTCTGCTGTGAAGAAGTTTGCTGAAGAGCTGTAACCCTGCACTCTGCTATGTAAACCACCTACAGAAATGGCAGAGGTCAGCGTGGGAAAAGAAAGGGCACCTTGGGCTCAGAGTGACAACAAAAGTCAGTGCTTCCAGGCATCTCAAGATGAAAAGTAGAACCGTTCAGCAGTTTACAGTTAGCTTCTTTTTCTTTTTCTCTTTCCTTCTCTTTCTCTTTGTCTCTCTCTTTCTTTCCTTCTTCCTCTTTCCTTCTTTCTTCCTTTCCTTTCTTCCTTTCTCTTTCTTCTTCCTGTTCTTCTTCCTCTCCTTCCTTCCTTCCACAATTTTAAATAATTATGAACCCATCAAATATAGTATCTTGTCAAATATAGTCTAGTGACCTCCACTGAGTCAACACTAGAATAATCTCTTTTGTTGCTGTTGAATGCCCCAGCTTCTGTTTTCCCTCTGCCGTTGTGACTATGAGAATTCAGAAGGAAATACCACCAAGAACAGGAGTGTTCAGCCTGCTTTTTCCATACTTGTAGGGTTTCCAGGGTTGCTGAGGAAGGCCGGGGCACTGAGCAGCAACTCTTTTCTGTTATGTACTTAGGGGTTAAATCCATATGTTTTGAAGAAAGAGCTCTATGGCTAAAAAATTTGAAAAATTGTGGCTCCTGGGAATCTTTGGGGCTACCTACTGAAATATCCAGGTAATTGAAGGTTCTGTTGTAAGTGGGGTTTTCTTTGGCTTTCCCCTCGGTTTCTTGGGCATTGCTGCCTTTTCCAGTCACAAGACAGAAATGTCTTTATAGCTTCAATGGTTCCAGATGTAATGTGGCAGAAAATTCTGATTTTAGGCCCATGGCCTTTCTGAAATTTCTATTTCTATTGGATCAGTTTAGCATTAGCCACACTGTGGCAAAAAGAAGCTTCTTATGAGGCCTGTTATTTATGCTTTCAGGCAATGGAGGTATCACTTAGTTTATTAGGCCAACATTTAATTTTCTCCTAACAGGAGTTGACTTGGAGCAGTGGGTCACACTTGGGTATGTGACTGTCTTCTGGAGGGTGAGTCACACATGGTCACCAGGCCATCCCCTGGAGCGGAGCCTGAGAACATGCATTTTAAGCAGCTTCCCAGAGGCTGCTGCTGCTGGCCAGAGAGAGTCTCACTCTGAGAACCAGCGGCTGAGAATCACATTTCTTGTGAAATAGATGAGTTCTTGGGACTTCCCTTGGGAAATTTTGATTCGGGGGTTTGGGAGAAAGCCTGAGAATCAGTATGTTATTTCATTTAAATTTTGTTTTCTTAAAAAAATATATGCCTCAGATGAAACTTAATTTCTGGGAAATTTATTTTGTCTGTGTATCAGTTTGATAACTAGTTGCAGGTTGTTTGCTGAGTTAGGCAACCGGTGGTCGATCTTCTCCAGATGCCTAAATGTCTGATTTAAGACAGAACAAGAAAGACAATTGGTCTGAATCCATTCAGCAATGGGAACTTAAACTGGACGTTGACAGACGAGTGGGAGTTCTCTGGGTGTTGTAGGTGGGTAAGGAGGATATTCAGTCTGAGAAGTGAGGTGTGCAAAGTCACGACAAAACCAGAATGTGGCAAGCTGGAGAACCAGCACCTGATTTGTGAAGGCTCCAGATGTTCTGCGGCCTCCTTATGGTGCTGCCGTAACAATCTCTTTTCCCTTCAGTTTCTCTGCAAGACTGAATGTTGGACTTCTTTTTAAGGGCAGTGAATGAGTCTCGAGCTTCTTACTCAGCTTGTGGTGTGTTCACACAGCCTGTAATTATGTGATAGATAAATAAGCAGAAGGCAAGGAGTTGAGAGGTCAAGTTAGAAAGACTTAATTTGGTGCCAGATTACAGAAGACCTTCAAGTCCATGATGGAAAGCCCGTGCCTAAAAGTGTTATGAAGCCATAAAATTAGTTAATGAAAGGAATGCTCTAATATGATTTGTGTTTTCAAAGCTTACTTTGGGAAACGTATAGTAGATTTGAGTTTAAGGTAGAGACCAGAGGCAGAGATCCGCTAGGGGCTAGTGCCATGGATTTAGAAAAGAGTTGATTTACACAGAATGAGAGCTTCTCAGTGATGGCAGAGAGGAGTCATTCTCTCTTTCCTAAGCATGTTCTGAGCATTTGGATATCACATGCCAGACACTAGTCTTGACCCTGACTACAGCGATGAATAAGACAAAGTCCTTGCTCTTGTTGAGTTTATATTCTGTAGAGGAAATTTACAATAAACAAGGAAGGCTGGGTGCAGTGGCTGATGCCTGTAATCCCAGTACTTTGGGAGGCTGAGGCTGGCAGATGACCTGAGGTCAGGAGTTCTAGACCAGCCTGGCCAACATGGTGAAACCCCGTCTCCACTTAAAAAAAAAAAAAAGAAAAAGAAAGAAAGAAATTAGCTGGACATAGTGGTGGGCACCTGTAATCCCAACTACTCAGGAGGCTGAGGCAGGAGAATCACTTGTACCCAGGAGGCAGAGGTTGCAGTGAGCTGAGACTATGCCATTGCACTCTGGCCTGGGCAACAAGAGTGAAACTCCATCTCAAAATAAATAAATAAATAAATAAATACATAAAAAATATAACTTTAGATATCATTAAAAAATAGGGTAAGGGGGTTGAAAGAGGCTACCACAAACTACAATATCTTGACATTTAACACGAAGTAGGACCAAATGCTTAAAAGTGTCTCTTGTTTTAAATTTGCAACCAGTCTGAAAGGTGTAACTTATATAGATCCAAGAGATTTTCTTTGCTTCAGACTGAAACTTTGGTGAATACACTACCCGTGTATAGGGGTTCTTTGTAATATAACTGACCCCAGGCCCTTCACAGTTCCTTCATTTAATGCAAAGGAGAGTCTGATGTATGACGGAGGGTATTTTATTATGTACAATCACACTTTTTTCTCTGATGTTGATGAAGGTATTTTCATTCTCCCCATTTCAATCAAGATAAATCCCATCTACCTGGCCCAGCGTTCATAGAAAGACCTGTGGACAATTTGTGCAACTGCTTCAGAAGGAGAGATTCACTCTTTTGGTCTCCTAAAAGAACAGTGTTGTCTCCTTTTTGGCCAAGCTCTGAAACAGAAGCGATCACGCTGCTTTACCAACTTTCCATTTAACTCTGGGCAAATGCACTTTTATCCCGCTAATCATTACGTTAACCATCTGTGAAAACACATAAATCTCAGATTCCACAAGTCTGATGAAATCAACTAGATCATAATTAAGCTTAACCAAATCTCTCTTCTCTGGTGTGCTCAGCAAACTATAACAAGGCCACGGCTGCCAAAGTGCATTTTGTGAGCTACAGCTCCACCACCTCCTAGCTCCGTGGTCGTGGAGACGGATTAACGTCTCTGGACTTACTGTCCTCCTCTACAACATGGTTATAACAGCATCAATCGCAGCATATATCTCAGTTGGAAAGGTTGAAAGAGATTGCATATCTGTACAAAAGACAAAGTATTTTACCATTTCGCAACTTACAGTCTTCTCTGAGGGGTTCTGCCAAAATACATGGACGAGGCTGGAACAGGTACATTTGTAGTATGAAGTCCTGCTTTCCTGTCCATTGTTGTTTGGAGAAAAGTGGGTCTCTGCACTAACCCAGACTGATCTGGGATTCTTTCTTCTCACCTTTGGCACTTGCAATTGGAGTTGCTAAATGCAGTCAGATCAATGTCAGATTTCTCGGGAGATGAATGAGTTATTGCTGCCCAGTTTCCCGAGTTCCCCTGTTTCTCCTCTTTTTTTTTTCTTGAGACGGAGTTTCGCTCTTGTTACCCAGGCTGGAGTGCAATGGCGCGATCTCGGCTCACCGCAACCTCCGCCTCCTGGGTTCAGGCAATTCTCCTGCCTCAGTCTCCTGAGTAGCTGGGATTACAGGCACATGCCACCGTGCCCAGCTAATTTTTTGTATTTTTAGTAGAGGCGGGGTTTCACCATGTTGACCAGGATGATCTCGATCTCATGACTTCGTGATCCACCCGCCTCGGCCTCCCAAAGTGCTGGGATTACAGGCGTGAGCCACCGCGCCCGGCCTTCTCCTCTCCTTAGTTATCAATTCTTTCTCAAATTTTGTGAGATCTCCCCCTATTCTTCCAATAGACCTCTCTTTAGTTGGAATTCGATTCTGACTACTCACATTTTAAATAAACCCTTAAGTGTTTATAGTTAAATGCTTGATATTCTTTCAAATATTTTCCTTCTAGTGTTTCCTGTGCAGCACATACACTGGTTGCACAACTGGACGTCTCAGCATCTCTCTAGAAACTGTCCTTTTCCTTCAGCACCATATCAAGTCCATCTTGAAGTCACCTTGAAATTTTTTTTCTCAAATGTTTCTTTTCTAAAACTTTTCCAAGTGGTACTTCTTTCTCATCTAGGTCCCTCTCTATCAAAGGTGGCTTTAAGTCCTTGTTTTCCAGCTTTTTTTCAATTCATTTTCCATACAGAAGCTGGAGAGAGAGAGATTCTTCCAAACATGAGTCAAACCAGATCATGTAACTCCTCTGCTGAAATCATGTGAATAGACTCCCATTGCCCTTGGAATACAATCACACCTCTCTGCCATTACCTGCAGGGTTCTCTCAGCTCTAGCTCTGCCCATCGTTTTATTTCCACCTTCTACTTCTTGCTTCGGTTTATTCCCAAAGGTTCTACCTCTTTTCTGCCCTGGGGCTTTTTCACGTGAGGTTTCCTATTTCTGCACTTCTCCCTCAGATGACTCTTATTTAACTATCTCATCTTCTCATTTCCATCATTTTCCACAAAGATCTTCCCTGACCTCCTGTGATACCATGATATAATAAGAAATATATATGTCAATCTTCCCCTGGTTTCCTGGTTCACAGTTCCTAAAGCCCTTGGAATCTCTGAAGTGATAAATTTTTTTTTTTTTTTTGTATGCTCATGAGATGATTGATGGCTGGGGCACCTGGATAGCCTCAGGATAGAGGCTGGCTGCCAGGGGAACCAACCATGTGATTGGAGTTGGAATTTTCAGTCCCATGCTATGACCTCTGGAGAGAGAACAGGGGCTGAAGGTTAAGCTGATCACCAATGGCTAATGACTTAATCAATCATGCCTGCATAATGAAGGCTCCATAAAACCCCCAAAGGGCTGGGTTCAGAGGGTTTCTGGGTTGCTCAGTGCATGGAGGTGCTGTGAGAGCCTGCCTAGAGAGGACGTGGGAGTTCCATGATCCTGCCCTCATACCTCACCCTGTTCATCTCTTCCATTTGGCTGTTCTTAAGTTATATCTTATTAATGAGTAAATCTAAGTAAAGTATTTCCTTGACTTCTGTGAACCATCTAGCAAATAATAAAACCTGAGGAGGGTGTCGTAGTAACCTCTGGACTTGAGATTGGCATCTGAAATGTGTGCAGTCTAGTGAGACTGAGCCCTTAACCTATGGGATGGGATGTTACTCAGGTAGATGGTATCAGAATCAAGTTTAATTTTAGGACACCCAGTCATTGTCTGCAGAGAACTGGAAATTGCTTGATGTGGGAAAACACCCCATACATTTGGTCACAGAAGTATTCTGTGTTGAACGTGAGTCTAGAGAAGAAAACCGTGTGGGTTTTTCCCATTTGCCCCCACATCCGAAGTTGATCCCCTGATAATGTATTTCTTCATAACCCTGATGGTAAAGAGGCCCTTAGAGATACTTATAGGTATCTATAGTTACATATGTATTTACATGGCTATTTAATCCTCATGTCTCTTGGGAGACTGTATGCTCTTTGAAGATAAGACTGACCACTACATGAAGACAGGGAGCACGTGGTCTTCACTCTCCTCTACTCCCGGTGCCACAAGATGATAAATATAGGCTATCTAGATTGTTGCCCCAGCATCATGAAGTTGAACAAAGGAATGACAAATGTCACCTAAACCAAAGCGGGAAGCAAGGTGTGTCGGGATCACTCAGCCAATGGGCCTGCAACCCAGGCCATAAAACACCTTTGGGACTTTTTGGTGAAAGTGCTGGGCAAATGCTTTCTTCTACTTCTCTTTCTAACTGTGGAATTCTGCTACGCAGTCAGTGCAAAAGGATAGACATAAACCAAGGTCGATGAAAGTGCTATTACATTCAGAGGGGATATTTTCCATTCGTTTTCAAATTAAAGTCTCATGCAAGTAGCAGAAAAATACACTGCAGATTCTTTAGCTTGATTGTTTCAACTTTTAATAGTAAAGTCAATATGTGCCTCCAACTAACTGCTGGGCATTGTTCTGTGATTGCCAGGTTGTTTTATGTATGTGAAGCAACAAAACAATATAAGGTGACAGACAAAAGATGGAAAAATACATAAAAGGGGGAAAAAAAAGTTGGCTGTGTGCTACCTCGGGCTTTAAAGCTCTTCTTATACACTTTACCACGAAGTCTATTAAAGCAAAATATAGTGGAAATACAATATACCGCAATGAATGTCTTCAAACTAGCAATTTAGCGCAAAAGCTGAGGGCAGTTCTTATGCACCGACTTTTAATACCAAGACGATTTGTGGTCTCACAAAGTTCCTGCCTTAGGCAAAAGTTGTGCTGAGTTCTAATAGGTCTAGTTTGTTGGCTGTCAGAATAATGGAGAATTGGGTAGCGGAGGGGCTAGATGCTGTAAACAGCAGAGATAATTAGAAGGTCTGTGGAGAGGTGAGTGAAGCTGGTTTATATTTGATCACAGGGGAAAGTGTTTGTTCAGGAAGCTCCTGGTTGACACAGCACAATCTGAATTAGAGACTGTTTATTTTGAGGACTTCTGAGGGTCCCTTGGCGTGTTAGTATTTTTTTATTAGAATGCTACTACTATTATTAATAGTAAGCATTTGTTGAACACCTATTATTTGGTTAGTTCTGCTCATCCAGTTCTTCTGTATCCCCATTCTGCAGAGAAGGACGCTGAGGCTCAGAGGGTAGGTAAGAGGTTTATTTGATGTCAGGTGCTAGCAAGTGGTTGTCCTTACAATAGGCTAGAAACCGTGCTTTGACCTATATGTTGATGTCTTCCTCTGACGCACGATTACTATTGCCAATAAGAGTGTTCTCACTGATAATCCTACGGCTTCAAGTCTAGTTTAAATTTACAATAACTGTAGAGTCAGAATGTGGCTTCCCAGGAAGAGGCTAAGATGGAGAACGAGGCTCTCATAACTAACGCAGTTATGACAGTCCAGAAGCTGATGTCTTCTAGTAATTCTCTTTCATTTTATGTAAGTTAGCATGGAATCTAGATTGTCCTTTATAATAAAGCTGTCTTTACTCTGTGGGGACAAGTTTGTTTTCTTGCCCAGGAGGACCAGGTGGTCAAGTCATTGCAGCATTTCTATGTGACAGCCCCCACAACCTGCCCCGAAGTGGTCACTCTGCCAGGAGAGTCACAGCTGAGGAGGGTAAGAAAATCCACAGGTGAATTCCCAGGGGGTATAGAAGGGCATTTTTCAGTTGCTACGATTTTGCCTTTCACTCTATGTGCAAGTGTTGAGCACACATGATAAGTCACCTGCCCACTAAGGGACGGGGACCACAATCAGTGGCAACCCAGGCTTCCGGGAGCTCAGTTACACACATGGGCTGATCTTGTTTTTCTTAAATAATAAATAGTAATTAGCATTTTCCAGCACATCATGGAATGTCTGCATAGTCCCTCAAGAAAGCTACAACGAAACTGGAGAATTGACAGGAAATGAGATACTGAAGCTGTCACATGCAGAGACCAAAGAGATGGGGATTACTCAGGCTGGAAAGGGGGAAGCTGAGAGATGGCATTATTGTAAGTGTATACAACACTCAAAGGTGTGATTAGGGACTTGTTTACCAAACACTGGATCATTCAAACAAGATGGCTTCACCAAGAGGCCTTCCTACATTGTTCCTTTCCAGGCAAAATCAGCTTCCCTCTCTCTTGCTTTGTGCTCACAGTTACAGGAACCCATTCCTCCTCACATAGGCCTTTGGTTCAGTTATTTAGGAGAAGTAGCAGGTGTAGTGCAGAAGGCACTGGCTGAAGGGTAAGAAAGTGTGGATGCTGGTCCTGGCCCTGCCATTGTTTTCATTGTGTCTTGGGGGCTCAGTTTGCTTGTCTCTGTAATGGGAGTGTTACATCTTGCTAAGATGAGCATAAAGACATCGCAAGCCTTTATGAAGTTCAAATGAAAGAGGGTTTAGAGGGTGCTTCATAGTGAGTAAAGGGTTTTTCTTGGATATCTGTTTGCCTAGCATCACGTGATTTAGACTCCCTTTATTTGAGCTGTTGCTGGGGCAAAAACTTCAGGGTGCTGTAGCTTGACAGACCCTCCCCCAGCTGTTCCAGGAATCTCTAGCTTTCTGGGCCAAAGATTCTCCAATGGCATGTTGGGATCATACATGCATTACTCAGATCATCCCATGAACACGCTCTTGAACATGGAGGTATAGAAGCCAGAGGATGAGTAACACTCTCTTCTGCACTTAAGTCTGAGACTCATTCTCTGTGCTCTTCCGAGCATAGACCATGGTGGGTTGATTGAGCCTTGGTACCCATCATAGTGACCCACTCAAGAATGTCCCCGTGTATGGTCTTCTCACCTAGCTCCTGCGTATGGGGTCTGGAAGTCCTGTCTCAGGTTCTGTTTGACAGAGATAATTAGAAGGTCTGTGGAGAGACCAGTGAAGCTGGTTTATATTTGGTCACAGGGAAAAGTGTTTATCTAGGAAACTCCTGGTTGACACTGCACAATCTGAATCTGGCACTGTTTATTTTGAGAATTTTTGTGGGTCACTTGGCATGTTAGTATTATACTATTTTATAGTGCTGCTGCTATTATTAAGTTGCTGTTTATTGCACACCTATCATTTGCTTAGTTCTCCTCATCCAGTTTTTCTGTATCCCCATTCCGCAGACAAGGAAATTGAGGCTCAGAGGGTAGGTAAGAGGTTTATTTGATGTCAGGTGCTCAGTGTAAGTCAGCGCCATACAGCAATGTGTAGCTATGCCTCTCTAGCCCTGTATACTTTAGGCTCTGAGATGATCACAGTAACAGCATCCAAGGCTAATCATCATATGCCATAGCTCATTTGTGGACAATAAAGTTCAAGTGAGATTCAGCATCTGACTGGCTCTGAAGCTGTGATGCTCTAGGTGTTTCTCTCAAGCAGCCAGGAAAGCATGAGAGGACTGTTCTTAACAGTCTGAAACCCATACTCCTGCTGATTGAGAAACTGATGGTATAGAAGCTCTAGGAACAACAGGCTTCCTTGTGACAGATTTCCCCAACCCCATGGCCACTGCATCAGCCAAATCTCCCGTACCCCTCGTCTGGACAACAGACATTGCTCCGAGTATGTTCCCAGCATTTAGTCTCCACCTTTCCAACTACATGTGCTGCCCAACAGTCAGAGCCATATTTTATAATTCCAAACAAATCGCATTACCCCTCTGTGAAAACCCATCTACATTCTCCCACTGCTTTCAGAATGCAATTCAGTCTTTTTTATCACCAACTCCAATGCCTCCAGAACCTGGCACCTGCCTACCTCTTCAACCTGGCCTTGTCTTCCCTCCTTCCTTCACCACGCCAGAGCCACATGGGGCTTCTTTCAGTTCCTTGACCTCTGGCTTGAGGGTCTTTTGCTCCTGTAATTTTTTTCTGATGGAGAGTTATTCTTTTGTCAATCCTGTGACCAGTTCCTCCTCTTTCTGGCCTTTGGTTAAATGTCATATCTGTTCCCTGAGTCTTCTATTTAAATAAAATATCCTCCTCTTTCCATCTGTCATCAGTTATTATTCTCTTTTGCAGGGGCCAACAAACTTTTTCACTAAAGGGCCAGATATTAAAAACTGTAAGTTTTGTAGGCTGCAGGGTCTCTGTTGCAATTATTTCACCCTGCAGTTGCATGTTTAATGCAGCTGTAGGCAAATCAAAATGCTTGGGCATGACTGTGTTTCAATAAAACTTTATTTACAAAATCACAGAGCAGGTAAGCTGGATGTGGCTGTGGGGGTCCATAGTTTGCTGACCCCTACATTATTGCTTAATGCCTTTAGTTTCCTTGATAGCATTTATTGCAATTTTTAACTGTCCCTGTGCTCATTTACTTGTTATTTATCTGCCCTCACCAGCCAACTGCACAGCCCATGAAGCAGGAACCAGATCCCTTTTTATTTTTAACCACGGTGATCTCACTGCTTAGAAGCCAGCCTACAAGTGTTGCTTGCACAGAGTAGACACTCCCTAAAACTTCGAAGAATAAATAAAAGAATAAAACATCTTCTCTGTTATTTCCCAACTCAGCATCTATTTATTCAGTTTGTTTCATAGAACTTATTTCAATTTTTGATGGTTTAATTTTTCTGTGTTTGCGAGTTCCGTGAGTATAGAAATGACGTCTTCCTCATTTAATTGATTCGCCCCTCAGCAACTAGCATAGTGCTAGGCACATAGACATCCAAACAATTGGGATGAATAAAGAAATGAATAAGGGAGTGATTTAGATTGAGTATTTGTATGGGTAAAGGGAAGAGTTGACTTCCAGTTATGATGCATTTTTGTTTAAAAGCATGTATCAATAAGAGAATGAATGAATGCATGCATGCATGGCACATGCCAACTAGCTCTGCAGAGCCCTGAATCATTAATTCTCAAAATTGTCTAAATTGATACATCTAGCAAATCCTATGGGAAAATTAAAAAGCTATTTATTTACCACTGTCTAGATAAGTCTCTTTAGCCACTTAGAGATTTGGGAAGCAGAGAATTTCTCAGGCTTTTTCCAGGTAGCCTTTCAATGAATGTAATTCCGAAGGGTTAGCCCAGAGGCCACGTGACTCCAGCTCCACTGGAAGGCTGAGGGTGACCCTCAAGGGCATTTCTTTCTTGCTGTGTGATTTCATCATTATCTGCCACTAAGAAATGATTTCACTGACTCATGGTTATAATCATGTCTCCGCCTCGGTGGAAAATATTTAAATTGCATTTAAGGACTGCAAAACTGGAAAAAAAAAGACATGATACTTTGTAACACATAGGAAAAAGAAAAAAAATGCATAGTGTGACAATACCTCCTTGTTTGTGTGGGGCAAGCCTTGTTTTTCTCTTTTTTCTCTCCCTGAAGTCATTATTAATAGTGTCCCCTTTCCATCTCAAAAATGCCTGATTTGGACAATAAATTATCCTGTCACTAGAAACATAAGGGATAAGTTATGTTTCTTTCCTAAGGACAAGATGAACATACTCTGGGTTTCTACTGAGTTATTGAGTTTGGGCTTTGGGAATCTTAGACTGTCTTCTTTGGCCTGTTGTGAGTAATATCCCTGTTCATGGTCACCTATGAAAGTTTCGGTGGGAAGAACAGTGGCTCCAGCAAAGCCAACTGAAATAGTTGATTATCCTAAAATAACCTCTCTGGATCCCAAATCACTGATGGAAACCTGAAGGTCTGAAATGCTGATCCCCATCTTCGGGAGGCGTTGATGCTGCTAAGTGGCACTTGTCTTCCCAGAGGCTCTCAAAATGTTTTCAGTGAAGGTTTTACACCAACAGAAAGCCTTTCCTCCCCACTGGCTCTCTTCAGTCCCTGATTTTCTAGCAGCCATCAGGAGACTGGGCATGAATTCTCTATGGACCAGTGAATTATGAGTTATTCAGATCGACACCAAGGATAGCAGTTAGAACACGGGGCCTGGAAGCAGAGTGCTGGGCTTCAAATTCTGTCTCGGATATTTATCAGCTATATTATCTTTAGTCTCCCTGTGCCTCAGTTTCCTTACCCACAAAATGGGGTAGTTATAGTCCCAGTCTTCTAGGGTTGCTGCAATGATCGAGTGAATTAATCCCAGGAAGACACTTAGAAGAGTGCCAGACACATAGTGCTCCGTAACGCTAAGTTATTATTACAACCTACCTATACTTTAATGCTCTCTAGATAAGATTTTTCAATCTTTAGGCAAACACTGTTTCCAAAGATTTGAGAAATGCTCACCATCACATGGAACTTTGTAATAACAGCTGTATCATAAATCTAACTGGCATATTTGCTTTCAGGTTCATGAAAACAGTCTTGATTTCCTTAATATTTGCCTCACTGTATAATGTCCCCAAATATTTTATAATTTTTGTACCTCTCTGAACAATAAACTAAATTAAATTAATTAGCTCAGATAATTATTTTAGCTAACCGTCATCTTATATAATGTGTCAATTCAACACTGCTTCTTTGTTCTAAAATATCCAGTTTGACTGACATACAAGAGTAAAGTAATATAAGGTTCAATTCCATTTAATAGCATCTGATTTTATTCTCTCTGCAAGTCAGATAATTAAGTAATTCCCCTGTAATTATTAGTATTAATTTTATATGTCCTTTCTGGTTACCAGAATTATTATTTCTTCTTTAGAGTAGCAATTATTGTTAATTTAAATCCATATTCTACATGGACTCCCAATAAATGACTCCAAATCTTAAACTATTCTGTTTGTTTAGGCCCTAAAAACATGCTCTCATATAACTTTTCCATTTCTTAGCTCATTTAATTTGTGATTTAGTTAGGTAGTTTTACAAAGTTAATTGGTTGTATCCGAAATCTAGACATTGTTGTTATTTTGTAATACAAAATATGTGCACAATTATATTTTCGTTGTTCTAGAATAATTTGTTCTTTAGTTTTGTGAGGGCTATAAGGACTTTTAGAAAATATCTAGTACAATCTGTTTCTTTTACAGACCTGAGGCCTGAAGATGTTCCAGGACTAGCTCAAGTTCATCCTGATAATGTTTTCCTACTGGTTTTTCATCCTTTTCATCATCTCTTCCCTTCATTTTGAAATGCTTCTCTGTGTCTTTTTCAACTATAATCTTTCATTCTGGAAGCCAAACATGTTGACCCTCAGCTGTAGAACAAGGTATGAGATCTAGAAGGTAGGGCAAGACAACCCCACGATATTAAGAGAGGTGCGGATTTGAACCTGGGATGGCTCTCGAAGACTCTTGGGTTGGTGGACGGTTGGGGTGGGTAGGAGGAAACGGCCTGGGAGTGACACGAGGGTCCGTTTAGGAGGAACTGCTGTTGGCTGTAGAGAGAGGGAGAGGGGATGTGGATTGATTCTTTCAGAAGTGGCTCTCACAGTCTAGAGCTCATTGTGAGAGGCACGGAGGGCCCGGACTTGGCCATCTTTCTTAACAGACCCATTCAGTTGTTACCAGGTTCCATGCTCCTCTACTCTGAAAGGTCTCTCCTCTCCACACTGCCCCTTCCTCTCCAGTCTCGTGTTACGCTCCTGTTCAGGTGTCCGCTAGAGCCACCTGGGCTGATGCGACACCTCCTCACTGGGCTCCCTGTCTTGGTCTCTCCCACTCTGGGCCATTCTGCACATACCCTCTAGTAGGCCCTTTGTAGTGCACTTATCTGGCCTTATCAAGTGCTCACTTTAAATCTCAGAGCACTTTTTATTGTCTTGCAGGGTGAAGTCCAAACAATTATCTTCACATTCTGGTCCTCATCTGTCTTTCTGGCTCTACTCCAGCACCTCTAGCAATTCACCCTGTTGACTGGCTGCATTTTCCTGTCTACAAACCATGGAATTTCTTCTCCTTTGTTCCCTTCCTCCTTTGCCCTTCTCTGCCCAGAGGATCTCTGTTCTTGGGCTCAAGCCAGATGCCATTACCGTATTGATTCTTCCTTCTCTTCTTCCAAGCAGTATGAGTGCCCCCTCTTTGTATCCACTGTGTGTATGGATCTAGAATAAGGCAGTGTTTACACTGGAACAAATAATTTATGAGCATATCTCTTCCATTGTTACGGTCTCATTTAGCATCGAGTATTTGTCCAGTGCTTACACCAAGGCTGAGGACATAGTAACTTCTCAATAAATAACTTTGAAAGCATCTTTTGTTTCTTGGTACATGGTTCAGGGAAAGACAAAGCTACAGAAACAAGACCTAAATTAGTTGCTTAAAGACTCTAAAAGCTTGTTTCTCTCTTACCTTCAACTTGAAGATGAGTAGTTCGGGTTGGTGGGAGATCCCTGTTCCATAGTCACTCAGGGATTCAGGCTCCTTCTGTGGGGAGTTTCCAGGTTGAAGATGGGTCACAGCCCCTTCTGAGTTCCAGCCGGTGGGAAGGAGATGGAGGCACGGAGGAGGCAATGACCCAACGCCCAGCCTGGGAAATGGCACACATTACTTCTTCTCACGTTCCTTGGCCATACACCAGTCCTAAGACCACATCTAACTGCCGGGAAATGAGGTTTATCCATATGCCCTGGAGGTAGGAAAGGATAGATTTTGGTAGGGAACTAACAATCTTCATTCAACTGATTTCTTAAATGTCTCTGTAGCTGTATACTGACTCTCCAGGCCTGAGCCCCTCAAGCATCATGGCCATAAGATTTCATGCTTCTATTTGAGAAAGAATTTCAGTCTACATGCAAAGGAATAAACTGTCTGATATCAAATAATCTTCTGTTTTTACCCTTTCTTATCTTCCTTTAAAAATGATCATAAACTTCCCTACTTAAACTGTCATGCTTTATTTTCCTCCTATATGAGAAAAAGTTCCTGTACGTTAATTTCATCTT
This sequence comes from Aotus nancymaae, assembly GCF_030222135.1. Lineage (NCBI taxonomy): Eukaryota > Metazoa > Chordata > Mammalia > Primates > Aotidae > Aotus > Aotus nancymaae. Next base: position 114,915,416 of record NW_026988425.1, read on the forward strand.
ATTTCTTTGTTTAATTGGCCTCTATTTGGCATAACCCAGGCCTGATTTAAATTTCTTTTCCCCCCTCATCTATTGTCTCTCTTATGGCATTTTGTAGAAACTGTACTAATTTAGTGAATCTTTTATCTTGATCAGCCTTATCAAGCAAAGAAGGTAATTTTTTTTGGAAGTGTTTGTGAAAATTCTTCTGTATAGCTACTTCCTCTTAGGGGTTGATCTTTTGTGCTTCTTACTTAATTCCATGGCTGTCATTCCTAACAAGGATGCTCCAAGTAGTGATGCTGCCATAAGAGACAGTGTCTGCTTTTTCCGAACAAATGAATTTTAAAGATCTTTGAGTAGCACCTGATTGTCCCTCTGCTCAAACTCCTAACTTAGAGCCTACTTTTATATCTGTGAAATCTACCAACAGCCCTGATGTTTGCAGGGGACAGGTTCTGTTTTCTTGGTAAATTCATAATACACACTTTATTCTTTGGCTTTTTCTTAATCTTAGGTACAGATTTTCCTAGAAAAAAAATTCTAGGATGGTTCTACATACGTCCTTGCAAGACAGAGGTATCATCAGCGTGCTGTTTTTAGTTTTATTGGTGGGTCTCTCCTAATGCGCTCTTATCTTTGAACCTGGGAAGGGAAAAGGATCTCCCTGCTGAATTCCCCTCATAGCAGCTCTGCTGTGGGACTCCGAGGTTCTGGAACCAGGCAGGGGTCGGGGAAATGCAGTCTGTAGCCTTTTGCATCAGTCAGAACAAAACACTGAGTCTCCCATGGAGCAGAGAGAAGGGGAAAAAAGGGGCTTCTCCTTTCTCACCCATACACACCACATACACACACACACACCACACACCACACAAATATAATGCCTGTTTTTGAGCACCTATTATATACTAAGCACTTTGCATATACTATATGCAAATTTCTCTTCATCCGTATAAGCCAGGTATTAATTATTATCTCCACTGTGCTCATTTGATCAGCAAGCTTCAAGAGACACACAAGCAGGCTCAGCTGACCTGACCAGACCTTGGGCAGAGAAGGCTGTCAAGAAGGTCCCCAACTCAGCCCTCTGCTGTCTTCTACATCTTACAGCACATTTTCCCATTTGAAATAACTAATATTTTTTGAGCCTTCTGCTACTTGAAAGGCTATGCTCCCTGGAATTTCTATCCTTTGCAAAATTGTATGGCTCTCAAATCTATACCTAGAAACCCTAACGTCTCACCTAAGCTCATGGTGGGCATATCCACGGTCTCCTAAATTCATCATCTGGTTATCCATGAAGAGTTAGCATCCTCTTTGCCCCACTCTACCTCCGACACACACATACATTCTTTATCTGCTATTATCCTCTGACATTTAAGACAGAAAACAGAAGTCCCCCTCAGATCATCTCCCCCCTCGAGTCTCACATCTAACTGGTCAGAGTGTCTTGCTGGACTGATGAGGGCAAAGCTGGGCCTCAGTGCCCCCAATGTTCAGGCCCCAGTGGCCTCTTTTTGAAACAATTGTTTTGGACTCTTTGACTGATTCCTCTGCCATAGGTCTCACTGGCTCTCTATGGTGGCCAGAGTGACCTTTCTAAGATGCAGAACTAACCAGACCACTCTCTAAACAGAAAACTTAGAAACTCTGCAGAGAACAAGTCAGGCCCAATCCTGCAGCATTGAGGCTTGCCTCCTGTCCGTCTCACTTTTACCATTCAGTCTGATCTCCCAGTCCCAATTCCTCTGGGATATGCTAGGGGCTCAAGTGGTGTGCATGTCCCCCAAACTCCGGGCTGCTAGTTTAGTTTTACGAGATACTCTCACTGCATGAAGTGCCCTTATCTATAAGGTTAAAGCCTGTTCGAGATAACCCTGCCTTTCCTGCCCGGACCTCACACTGACGAGACACACACAAATGGGCAGGCACGTGTGATCCCCGCCGTGCCATACACAAGGTAAGCCAGGTGTGCTTCTCTTTAACCATTATACTGATGCATTTGTCCACCCTCTCTTTCACTGAAAGAACAATCTTCTTGAGGACAGGTATTGCGTCTCTCTTCCAGGTGTCTCCAGCCCCTTGCCCAGGCACCTCCAGGATCATATTTGTTGCATGGTTGATTTGTCAACTGCCAGATGTTCAGGAGCACGTGTTTCTTTGTGGAACCTCTGCACTGCCAGAGCCTACTGTCATGCAGAGGGAGTGACTAATAAATGCTGGAGTGAGGAGAAGTCACCCCAGCTTCCTCACCTCTCCTTCTTCACAGAAGGACTTCACTGGCTATTCAAGATCTGCCCTTCCTCCAGCAGAAATGTGCCTTTCTAATCACTCCGTTGCAGATAGGCATTTCCCAGCAGCTGGATGGCTCGGCTATCTTGAGTCAATTGTCATTCTGGCAACACAGAGGACTTTTGAAAACACTTTCAGAACCTGGGAGCAGTGGGAAGCAGACAGTGCATGATTGCATCGGGACTCAAGAGCAAACCTCAGCTCCCTGGCCGAGGCCATGTGCCAGGCACCAGTGCTAGTGAAGACAGAACAGTCTTTTGAAGTGCTGTAGATTTAAACCAGGGAATCAGTTAACATCTCCCCAAGCAGCCAGTTGCGGGAACAAGAAGTGTATTTGATAATGGAGAGATGCTGGGAGAATGGCTGAGTGTGTGCCTCCCTTGTGATCAAGGATGCTACAGAGCAGAAATTAAAACGAGAGGACTGGGGGGTGGCAAAGCTGCTCTCATTACAAGAGTGGCAGGCGTGGGGTTGTTGTGTAGCAGGAAATCAGGCATGAGGTTGGAGGGCCTTTACGAAGGCTGGCACAAGCATTTCCTTGTTGGTACTTGTGATAGAAATCCAGTTGCTAGCAGAGTTGTAATAGGAAGCGCCTCTCCTGGATTCCTTAATTCCTTGCAATGAATTTGTAGGTAACTGTGAGGAAGAGAACAGGCAGCGTCAGTCCTGAGGGATGAGGGCCTCTTTGCTTGTGCGTGGACCCACACACATGAACAGTACTGATATCTGTGAAGAGAAAGCATGATGAAAGCGAAGAACTAACTTCCTCCCTCCCTCCCTCCCTCACTTCCTTCCCTCCTTCCTTCCTTCTTTCCTTCCTTCTTTTCCTCCCTCTGTCCTTCCCTCCCTCTCTCCCTTCCTCTCTCCCTCCCTCTCTCTGTTCCTCCCTCCCTCCTTCATTCCTTTCTTCTGTTTTTCTTTCTTTCTCAACTTTAAAATGTGCTTCCCTTTGTTAAACAGATGAAATGGGTTCAGCAATCCAAATTTCTTCCTTGTTCATTTTATTTTCTCCTCAGTCGTCTTCTTTTGCTCATTGCTTTATGGAGAAAGGTAACTTCTTTTCCTTCAAGAGATTACTAAGTGGCCAATGCATATCCATGAGTTCCTGTCTTCTGAACTGCTCTTAAATTACCTTAAGGCACTTTAAATATTTCCTGAAGTTTTTCTATACCAGACACCTATTAAACACCTGGGATAGAGAGCTGTAGCCTGTGAGGTTTACTACCCACAAGGAAATCAAATATGCTATATTAAAAATGAGAAAGAAGTATACATTTTAGCATGCATTCATTTATTCAATACTTGTTCACCTTTCTTTAATTTTTAAATAACTTTAAAACTAGTTAGGGTCATATACATTGCAAAAATAGCACAGAGACTTCCTGTGTACCAGCCTTCTCCAATGCACAAAATATTTTGCATATCTGTAATAAGTTTTCAAAACCAAGGAATTGACATTGGTACAATGCTGTTTACTCAAATAGAGACTCTATTTGCTGGACTATTTCTAAGTGTTTAGAGCTTCAGGAAAAGTGTGTTTCAAGGAGAAGATTCTCAACTGGGGATGATTTTGTCCCCCAAGAGACATTTGACAAAATCCAGAGACATTGTTGCTTGTCATCATTGCGGGGGTGGGCTTATAATACTGGTATCTAGTGAACAAAGAACAGGGATATTGCTAAACACCCTAGAATACCTTGGTAGCCCTTACAGAAAAGAATCGTCCAGCTCAAAATGTCAAGAGTGTCAAGGTTAGGAAAACCTTCATTGGAGAACTATAGGTCTCATGACAAATCACTTCTCACTTGATCATATCAGCACCATTTAAACCAGGGAATTCAAACTCTAATATCTACAGCGGCCAGCCAGGCAGTGGTCAAGAGTACAGCAGAGTGGTAGAGTGCATAGAACCAGAAAACACAATCCCTGCCCAACGGGACCAGCTACTGCTCAGCTCAAGTGGGGCTTGCTGTTGTGAAGCATAGGCCAACTTCTTTGGGTCATCAGATTTTCCTTAGAAGCCAAACTTTGAAATGTAGGCAAGACCAGAGGGCTTACCTGTTTAGGAGGACATTGAAGGTAATCGTTGGTAAAAGCTTGAAGCTTTTATTTATTTATTTATTTGTTTGTTTATTTGTTTTTCATTATATTTTAAGTTCTGGGGTATATGTGCAGATCGTGTAGGATTGTTACATAGGTATACACATACCATGGTGGTTTGCTGCATCCATCCCCCTGTCATCTACATTAGGTATTTCTCCTAATGCTATCCCTCCCCTAGCCACCCCCAACATGCCCCAGTTTGTGATGTTCCCCTCCCTGTGTCCATGTGTTCTCATTGTTCAACACCCACTTATAAGTGAGAACATGGGGTATTTGGTTTTCTGTTCTTGTGTCAGTTTGCTGAGAATTATGTTTTCCAGCTTCATCCATGTCCCTGTAAAGGATATGAACTCATCCTTTTTTATGGCCGCATAGTATTCCATGGTGTATGTCACATTTTCTTTATCCAGTCTATCATTGATGGGTATTTGGGTTGATTCCAAGTCTTTGCTATTGTAAACAGTGCTGCAATGAACATACATGTGCATGTGTCTTTATAGTAGAACGATTTATTATTGGGTATATACCCAATAATGGGATTGCTGGGTCAAATGGTATTTTTATTTCTAGATCCTTGAGGAATCAGGAATCACCACACTGTCTTCCACAATGGACAAACTAATTTACACTCCCACCAACAGTGTAAAAGCATTCCTATTTCTCCACATCCTCTCCAGCAACTGTTGTCTCCAGATTTTTTAATGATTGCTGCACTAACTGGAGAGAGATGGTATCTCAATGCAGTTTTGATTTGCATTTCTCTAATGACCAGTGAGGATGAGCTTTTTTTCATGTTTTTTGGCCACATAAATGTCTTCTTTTGAAAAGCATCTGTTCATATCCTTTGCCCACTTTTTGATGCTCCGAACTTTATAGTTCTCCATGGTGTACCTGGTCTGCTACATTCTTGACCACTGCCTTGCTGGTAACTGTGGATATTTTAGGTTGAATTTGCTAGTTTAAATGGTGCTGATACGATCAAGTGAGAAGTAATTTGCCATGAGACCTATAGTTCTCTAAAGCAAGTTTTTCCAAGCTTGGCACTATTGACACTTTGAGCTAGATGATTCTTTTCTGTAGGGGCTACCAAGGTATTCTAGGGTGTTTAGCAATATCCCTAGTGTCTACTCCGTGGATACCAGTATTATAACCCCACCTCCACAATTGTCATAACCAATGGTGTCTCTGTCAAGTGAGAGGTCTCTGTGCTATTTTTACAATTTCTGTGCTTCTAACTATTTTTAAAGTTTCTTAAAAACTAAAGAAATGGTGAGCAAGTATCGTTGACTGGGTGCTTATTCAAAGTAGCCCATCTCTTAGCCTCAGTTTCTCTAAAAGAAAAATGGGAATAGCGTACATCTCATAGGATTGTTTTGTGGACTACATAAAATACACAGTGTGAAGAGCTTGGTGCTCCGCTTTGGGCAATACAAGCATTGAACTGTCCCTCTGTGGTAACGGTAACTGTAGTTTGTGGAGAAGTCAGAGTTTTGTTTTTCTTCACCATCTTCTTTCCTGCTCATTGCTCATCAGTCACCAACACCTTGCAGCAGGGTGCACCCACCTCAGAGAGGAGGACGTGAGAGATGCTAGCGATACAAAAACCTGCCATTTGTGTAGCACTTCGTTTGCCACACCATGAGTATGTCTGCTTCCTTTAGAATAGAATCTTCTGATGCACATTTGGACAAGCATCCCATTCTTCTTAGAGTTTGTAGAAAGGTCCATTGGACTCCATACGAGCATCACTAATTTGACCATTTTGATTGAATTGGACAGAAGCGTACGTGACTAGGTGATGTCAAAAAGCTGCTGAATTAATAGGTGTATTTGCTGAAAATGGATGTGTAGGCCTATTTCACTAGTGCATCCCTGGGGTCACTTGCTGTGTCTCTAAGTATTGCATTTATTCTTACTCTCCTCTAGAGCCTAGCTGTCTGTGCTCCCTTGGGTATTCCAACTTTACTCAATATTCCCTGGGCTTATATATTGTTGACTCAAGTGTGGCATAGCTGCTATCGTCAGCCACATCCACTCTGCTCTATTTTCCACAAGTAAGATTTAGAAACATAGGCTTAGTGCCTATCTCCTGGACCCAGAGGAAATCTCTGACCCACATTGTCTTGGAATAACCAGGCTCTGGAATCTGGGGCAATTTTAGAGCCCAAGTCACAATGTATGCTAAATGGTGCCAGTGAACTTGGTATTGTGTGTTCTTTATTTTTTTCTTTTTCAATTGTCAAATTGGTCATTTTTTGGTAAATTGGCCAAGACCTACAACAAAGCAAGTTGCCTAAAAGTGCTGAGGTGGTGTGTGTGTGTGCATGTGTGTGTGTGTGTGTGTGTGTGTGTGATGATTGCTAAATAATTTACTTACAAGTAGCATTAATGTATTTCTCACAATGCATACAGAATTTAAGGCATTTGGATGAATAAAACCTCCCTATTTCATCTTTTTTTATTTTCTCATAGTAATATCTTTCACAATTTAGGTAATTGTGACTCCAATGACTCAAAAACAATGAAAATTAATTTCTCTCTCATGCTTCATGTTCAAAGAATATCAGCAAGGAAGAGAGGTGCTTTTTCTTTTCTTTTCTTTTTTAGAAGTGGAATCTTACTCTTCCCCCACTGGAGTGTAGTTGCATGATCTCGGCACACTGCAACCTTGCCTCCCAGGTTCAAGCGATTCTCCTGCCTCAGCCTCCTGAGTAGCTGGGATGACAGGCGCCCACCACTATGCCCAGCTGATTTTTCGTATTCTCAGTAGAGAATCCCAAAGTGCTGTGATTACAGGCGCGAGCTACTGTGCCTGGCCGAGAGGTGCTTTTTCTATCATAATTTCTCAGATGCCCATGTAGATTGAAGCCCCACCATTTATTGACAATGTTATCTCAATGCTGGGCTTCAGGCTTCCTGGTGGCAAGGGAAGAAAACTTGGAGAATCAAAGACTGTTTTAAAGGTTTTCCACGCAGAAGTGACAGACTTCTGCTCACATTTAACTGGCCAAAAAAATGGTGCATATGCCTAGAATAAAAGGAGAGCTGGAAATCCTGATGAGTCCTAGTACTGCCTACTATAGAAGGTATCTCGGGGCCAGGAGTAGTGGCTCATGCCTGTAATCCCAGCACTTTGGGAGCTCGAGGCAGGTGGATCACAAGGTCAAGAGATCAAGACCATCCTGGCCAACATGGTGAAAACTCACTCTACTGAAAATACAAAAATTAGCTGGGTATGGTGGCACGTGCCTGTAGTCCCAGCTACTCTAGAGGCTGAGGCAGGAGAACGTCTTGAACCCAGGAAGTGGAGGTTGCACTGAGCTGAGATCCCGCCACTGCACTCCAGCCTGGTGACAGAGTGAGACTGTGTCTCAAAAAAAAAAAAAAAAAAAGAAAAGAGAAAAAAAGAAGGTATCTCACATCTCTAATAACATAAATTGCTCTACATATCATGGACAGAATGGAAAATAAGAGAAAAAAGTCTTCAAAAACTATTTATAAAGTGTTCTGTGAGTCAAAGAAGTTTGGTAAATGGTCTGTAATCTGTATCTCTGAGATTTACAATGCTCATCGCTTATTTAATCTGCCAAGTAAAGTAGCAAGCAAATTTAATCTTTTTACTGCTGCTTTTAAAGCAGCTTTATTGAGGGATAATTTACATAATATAACATGCACAAATTTTAAGTGAACAATTAGATGATTTTTAGTAAATTTATAAAGTTGTACAGCAATCATCACAACCCATGTGTAGGATGTTTCTGTCACTTTAAAATGATCACTCATGCTCATTTGCAGGCAATTGATCCTTGTTTCTACCCATACAGGCAAACAGCCAATAATTCGCTTCCTGTTGCTTTAGATTTGCCTTTTCTGGACATTCAATGTAAGTGGAATTATATAACATGTAGTCTTTTTCTGTTTGACTTTTTTCACTTAACGTAACGGTTTTGAGGTTTATTCGTGTTGTGTCATGTATTAGTAGTTCCTTTTATTGCTGAATGTTGTTCTATTCTATTTACATTTTCTTTATCCTTTCATCAGCTGTTGGATGTGTAGATTGTTTCCACTTTTAGGATATTAAGAACAATGTTGGCGGGGTGTGGTGGCTCACACCTGTAACACCAGCACTTTGGGAGGCCATTTCCCTTTTTGTTTCTGTTTACTATTTAATTGATTTATAATTTAATTTCTATTATTTTCTTCCTTTGGCTGATTTTGACATTAGTGTGATAGACTTTTTCTAGTTATAATGGTAGCTTAAATATTGCTTCATGATCATTCTGTTTTCCAAGTACTAGCATTTAAAACCATTAATTTCTCTCTAATAACTGCTTTAGCTGCATTTCATGTATTTTGATATATTGTGTTTTCATTTTTCATTCAAAGGATTTTGTAATTTCCATTGTGGTTTTTTTCCTTGACCCATTATTTAAAATATGTGTTTTATTTTCAAGTACTTTGTGATAACTCAATTTTTTTGGTCATTGACTTTTATTTGCATTTCTTTGTGGTCAGATAATTTATTTTGTGTGATTTCAATCCATTTAAATTTATTGAGACTTGTTTCATGCTTATTTTTATGCCTAGCATATGGTCTACCTTGGTGAATGTTCCAAGTTGGTACTTAAAATATTTGTTTTAGCAGAATGTTTATTCTGCTATCATTGGGTGTGGTGTTCTATGGTTATCAATTAAGTAAAGTTAGTTGATAATGTTGTTCAAGTCTTGTATACTTTGTTGAGTTTTTGGACTAGTTGTTTTATCAATTATTGAGAGTATAGTAATGAAGTCTCCAACAATTTATTATTGCTGAAATCACCCTTCAGTTACATCAGGTTTTGCCTCACGTATTTTGAGACTCTTTTTACATATATGACAGAATGTTTAGAACATAATAAATAACATAATGATTGTAATTTTTGTATCTTCTTGATTTTATTAAAGATAGCATCTCACTCTGTTGCCCAGGAGTGTCATGGCATAGTCACAGCTCACTGCAGCCTCAAACTCCTGGGCTCAAGACATCCTTCTGCCTCAGCCTACTGAGTAGCTGCGACTATAGGCAAGCATTACCACACCTGGCTATTCTCAATGAATTGCCCATAACTGATCAATTAAAAATATCCATTTTTATTAAAGTAATATTTTTTTCTTAAAGTGTATTTTGTCTGATACTTTATTTTTTCTGATATTGTCATTTCTGCTGTCTTACGGTTACTATTTACATGGTACATATTGCCCTCATTTTACTTTTAACCTATTTATGTCTTTAAATAAAAATGGGTCTCTTTAGACAGCATTGAGTTTGTTTTTGTTTCTGATCCAGTCTGACAATCTCTGAGTTTTTACTGGAACGTTTTACCCATGTACACTTAATGTAATTGTTGACATGGTTGAATTTACTTCTGTCATTTTGCTATTTGCTTTCTGTAAGTGTCTTATAGGTGATAAGTCAGTTTTCTTTTTCTGCTTTTAAGATTTTCATCTGTAAACAGTTTGATGATGAGATGTCTAGATGTGGATCTCTTTGTGCTTTGCTTGGAGTTTGTTGAAGCTTTTTGAATGGGTACGTTAATGTTATTCATCAAATTTGAAAGTTTTTTTTTTAAATAGACCTTATTTTTTAGAGGAACTTTTGGTTCACAGCAAAGTTAAACAGAAAGTACTGTGTTCCTACACACCCCACCTCCACCCATTCATAGTCTCACCCACTATAAACAGACCACTCTATAGTGGCACATTTGTTAAAGTCAAACCTACATTGACACATCATTATTACCCAATGTTTATAGTTTACAGTAGGTTTCATTCTTGAGATTACACATTCTGCAGTTGTTGACAAATGTGTATGACATATATCCACCATTATATTATCATATAGAATAGTTTCACTGACCTAAAAATCCTCTGCGCTCTGCCTATTTACCAAATTTGGGAAGTTTTTACCCATAATTAAATCCTTTTTCTGTTGCTTTCTCACTATTTTTTTATTCTGGGACGTCTATTAAATATACGTTGATACACTGATGGTGTCCCACAGGTCTCTGAGGCTTTGTTCATTTTTCTTCATTTTTCGTTCTTTGGATGAGATTATTTTTATTGATCCATCTTTGATTTCACTGATTTTTTAATTTTGCATACAAAGTCTACTATTAAACTATTTCAGTAAATTTTTCATTTCAATTATTGCACTTTTCAACCCCAGAATTTCCATTTGGTTATCTATTTATATGCTTTATCTTCTTATTGATATTTTCTCTTTGATAAGTTGTTATTGTCATAGTTTCCTATAATTCCTTAAGCATGATTCTCTTCAGTGATGTGAACACGCACGTGCACACACACACACACACACACAGCAATATTTTGAATATTTCAGCAATTTAGGCTGAAATAATATATATATAAATAAATATATAATTTCATATATATATGAAATTATATATATGAAATAGAGTCTTGCTCTATTGCCCAGGCTGGAGTGCAGCAGTGCAATCATAGCTCACTATAGTCTCGAACTCCTGGGCTCAAATGATTCTTTCATCTTAGCCTCCTGAGTAGCTGGGACTACAGGTGTGCACCACCACACCTGGCTAATTTTTTTTCTTTTCCTTTTTTCTTTCTTTCTTCTTCTTTTTTTTTACTTTTAGTAGAGATGAGCTTTTGCTATGTTGCCCAAGTTGGTCTTGAACTCCTGGTTCCAAGCAATTGTCCTGCCTCAGCCTCCCAAATTGTTGGGACTACAGGTATGCGACACTGAGCCTCACTGAATGTATTTTTAATAACTACTTTGAAGTCATCGTGTGCTAACGTTAACATCTGGGCCTCCTTAGAGACAGTTTCAATTGACTCCCTTTTCCCTATATGTGAGTCACAGTTTAATGTTTCTTTTGATGTCTTATACATTTTTAATATAAAATTTGACTTATTGTTTAATATACTTTATCAACTCTGGATTCTGACTACCCCAGGATTATCGTTGCTACTTATTTGTTTAGTGATTTGCCAGTTGTAATTCTGTGTGTTCCATTTTCCTCATGATATGTGGCTGCTGATGTTTCTGCTCAGTTTCTGTTAAAAAACAAACAAAAAACCTTTTGTTTTCATTTTTAATTCTGGTTTTCTAGAGGTTGACTTGAATCAGCAGACCTCGTTAGTCAGCTAGTGACTGGTTATAGACTGTTCTTAAACACTTCAAGTCAGTAAGGCTTCTACCCTATGCTGATGGACCTGCATGTGGGTTTAGAAATTTCACTCAAGTTCAAGCAACTTAAAAATCTTCCTTGACTTTTATTTCCCATGTCTTATTCATGCATGCACCAGATTTCCCATTCAGCGAAAGAGGAATGGTAGGTTTTAAAATAGTCAGGAAGCCCTTCTGAAGAGGTGAGATTTCAGGAGTAATTTTTAGAGTTAAGAGAGAAAGCTTGGAAGCATAAGGGAAGTTAAAGGCTCAAGGCAAATGGTACAACTTAAAAGAGGGGATGGGCTGGGCGCGGTGGCACACGCCTGTAATCCCAGCACTTTGGGAGACCAAGTTGGGCGTATTACAAGGTCAGGAGATCGAGACCAGCCTGGCCAATTTGGGGAAACCCCGTCTCTACTAAATATACAAAAAAATTAGCCAGGCATGGCGGCACACACCTGTAATACCAGCTACTTGAGAGGCCGAGACAAGAGAATTGCTTGAACATGGGAGGCAGAGGTTGCAGTGAGCCAAGATCATACCACTGCATTCCAGCCTGAGTGACAGAGAGAGACTCTGTCTCAAAAAAAAAAAAAAAAAAAAAAGGAGGGGGGAGGGGGGATGAAGTTTGCTGATACAAGAGGAGGATGAAAAATTGAGAGAAATAGACAGCAAAGAAACAAAAAACTGAATAATTAAAAATACACATGTTTTCTGAATACCATGTGCTTTTGAATACTTGCAGCCTACTAATCTCCATGCACTTTGCTAGGACATCCACCCAGGTACCATCTTCACCCTTTGGCACCCGTAAGCCTTCATGAAGTCCCTGCCCTTAGTCTTACCTTTAAGATGAAGACTTCCAAAACTTTGGAACTCAGTAAAGATGACTGGCTCTCAGTGAGTCTATTAATTTCATTTTTTTTGGTGTGAGTCCCAATTCACTCCCATTTTAGTCACTTAGCAGAAATGAATTTATTTCTTTTCCCAGGTTCGCTGCGGAGTTGACTGTAAGGCTTTCATGCCTTGGAAAGTCACCGTTAACGTACTGATATCAATATTAATCATATACAGCTTGATACTGTAATTGCATAGTTTTTACACAGATGATATTAACAGATAAAATATGACATCCTCATGGGAAAACATTACCTTGAAATATTAGCATTATTATATGTTAATTTCTTTGGAGGATACGACTACAGATATATGAGCAGAGGTAAATTTTCCAGCACTTCGGCTGACAAATTCCATGTCAACATAACTCTCAAGAATTTGTATTACTACTTGGCGATGACTTATATGATGATGTATAACAACTTAAGGGGTTTTAAAATGCAGTATTTTGACTAATGTGGCTTGGTAAATAGCATTTGTGATTAGTCCCTTTTCTTTTTCTCCCCCAATTTCTATAATACTGACAAAAGCCTGTAATAATAATAAAAATCACCTCTCCAAATGGAAAATGCCCCACTCCATTACCAACGTTTTCTGGTAATGCTCCAAGTTCTGTGCAGAACAGAGACCCGGGAGGGCTGCAAAGACAGATTCACACTGTACTAATTGTCTCCTTAGCACCACCAGTTTTATCAGGGCATTGGTCCCAAGGTCTAAGTTTCTAAGGACTTTTGCCATGGAGATTTATTCTACACAGGAGATATGGCACCAAGGGAGGCTCTGAGTCCTCTGTGTTGTATTTAAAGAAGGACTTAAGGACAAGGCTGGCATTCTCATGCCCTTAATCACAGAAATTTTGAACTCATATCTGGATAGCTTGGCTCAGGGCTGGTGCCTGCACTCCTTGGTCTTCTGTGAAGTTTCATAGATATGTCTACATTCCATCATTTTAGGAGGCAACTGCAGTCGAAATGGCAGTCACGTATAGTCTTTTCATTTGCCCCAATGTTGCAAGCCCCAGAACCACCTTCACCTTCTTTTTAAAAATTTTTTAATTTCTAATTTTACTTTTTTGAAAGGGAGTCTCACTCTGTCATGCCCAGGCTGGAGTACAGTGGTGCCATCTCAGCTCACTGCTACATCCGCCTCCTGGGTTCAAGTGATTCTCCCACCTCAGTCTCCCACATAGCTGGGACTACAGGCATGGGCCACCACGCCCAGCTAATTTTTTGTATTTTTAGTAGAGACAGGGTTTCACCATATTGGCCAGTCTGGTCTCGAACTCCCGACCTCTGTTGATCCGCCCCAGCCTCCCAAAGTGCTGAGATTGCAGGCGTGAGCCACTATGACCGGCCAAAACCCGCTTCTCCTGGTAATCAAGAACAGGAGTTTCCTTTTGGGATTTTCCTGGATACCTACCACCTGTTCTCACATGCGGCTGCTGTTCGTTTCATAGTCATGTGCCATTATTAGGAAGTCATTCAGTCACTACTTAGGATGCTTTCATAGAAACCTCTCCCTTATTTCTGCTCATATGTCTGAGCCTGGCTGACTGACATTATTCCTCAAAGAAATAATATCTTCTCAAGAACAGCACAGCACAACTAGAACAGGCCACTTTTTGTAGTCAACACAGGGCTGTCTCTAGACAATAAACTCATGTTTACAACTCATGTCTCTTGGCCTCTCCTATCTGATTTGGCACGTGAAAGGTGACCGATGCAAAGAAGAACAGAGCTCACTCATAAATTATTTGCAGAGGAGATTTCCTACTGGGACTCTTGAACACTTCACATGTGTTTGAGTCTCACATCGCCATTCCTATTCTTCAATTTCAAGTGGAACAACGAACTTGATATTAATCTGTCTTAAGGAGAAGCATCTGGAGGCTGGCTAATAAAACTTGAATTTGATGGAGGAAAAAGGCTCTCAATCAAACCCTGCTTACATAGGTTCTTTAGAGCTATTCATTGCTTCTTGCCTGTGTCCTGGGATCCCCAAAACTCCCTTCACTTGCTGTGGGTGGTGAGCAGATTTTCTTCCTAAATGCTGAAGTTTAAGATGCAGTACTTTTGACTACTGGTAGTAAGTAAAACTCCACATCTCAGAAAAACCTTCTCCTTTTCTCTCCATCTTCTCCCACTCTCGTGGACCAGTCTCTGTTCTCCCTTCATCTCCCTCATCTTACACTCCCCTTCCATTACTGGGGCTCTGGCCAGATGTTCGGCCCCTTGCTGTGATGTTAAATGGCCAACACTCTTGATCCAGGCAGCCAGATGCTCCAGAGGTGGCTTCTGGAAAACCTCTACCCACTGACTTCTGACATAGTGACAGGAAGCGTGACAGCTGGTTTGCATGACAGACTGGCAGCGTAAACTCTGACTTGGAGGACCATGTTTAGGGGCTTCCAAGCCATTCTGCTCAGGAACAGTGCTAGAAAGCAAAGTGGCCATCAGGCAAGGGGAGATGTTCCCATCACTGAAGTTGTCTGTTTTTGCATTTAAAAGTGTCTTCACTTTTATTTTAATATCACGGGCTAATTATTAAAATAAGAAAGAAACGTCTTGAATTAAATTGTTGTAATTAATAAAATTTATTTTTTAAATGTCTGTACATGTATTTCTTTTTAAAATTTCTCTTTCTTTAGAAAACTGGTTTACATATTTTTTCTTGAGGCAAGGTCTCATTCTGTCACTCAAGCTGAAGCTCAGTGGCATGATCAGGGCTCACTGCAGCTTTGACCTCCTAAGCTCAAGTGATCCTCCTGCCTCAGCCTCCAAAGTAGCTGGCACTACAGGTGCGTGCCACCACACCCAGCTAATAAAAAAAATTTTCGTAGAGATGAGGGTCTCACTATGTTGCCCAAGCTAGTCAAACACCTGAGCTCAAGCAGTCCTCTCAGCTTAGCTTCCCAAAATGCTCAGATTACAGGTGTGAGCCACTGCACCCAGCCTAAATTTTATTTTTAAACAGAGTTTTAGATTCACAGCAAAACTGAGCAGAAAGTACAGACTTTCCATATATTTGCTATCCCCACCATAGACAGCCTCCGTCACTATCAACATCCCTCATTAGAGTGGTACATTTGTTACGGGTGATGACCCTATATTGACACATTATCACCCTAAGTCTACAGTTTACATTAGGATTCACTCATGGTGTTGTACATTCTATGGGTTTGGACAAAGGGATAATGATATGTATCCACCATTGCAGTATCATACAGAATAGTTTCAGCAACCTAAACGTCCTCTGCTCTCCACCTAGTCAGTCACCCCTCCCTCTTGCCTAACCTCTGGCAAACCACTGATCTTTTTACTGTCTGCATAGTTTCGTCTTTCTTAGAATGTCACATGGTTGGAAGAATATTGTATGTAGCCTTTTCACACTGGCTTCTTTCACTTCTTTCACTTTCAAGTAATATGCATTGACGTCTCATCCGTGTCCTCTCATGGCTTAATAGCTCTTTTCTTTTTAGTGATAAATAACATTTTTTTGTCTGGATGTACCCCAGTTTATTTATCTCTTCATCTATTGAAGAACATCTCAATTGCTCCCAAGTTTTGGCAATTATGAATAACCTGCCATGAAATATCCTTGTGCAGGTTTTTGTGTGGCTGTAAGTTTTAAGTTCATTTGAATAAATACCAAGGAGTGCAACTGTTGGATCGTAGGGTCAGAATACGTCATAGCCCTTTGATAGCTTCAGTTGTCCTTGTTTCCTCTTTATGTCATGCTTCTACAGTCTGGCTAGTTTTTCACAATATTGTTGGGCTACACTAATAAAAGAAATCGAATTAAATGCTATCATTTTCCCATAAAAATACGCCAATCTTCTGTTATTTTTTTAAGCAACAGTTATGCAAAATGCACAAAAAATTATTACAAATGTTTTAATTCAGTTAAACTCTTTTTTTTTCCAGGCTGGAGCACAGTGGCATGATCTCAGCTCACTGTAACCTCTGCCTTCTGGTTTCAAGTTATTCTCCTGCCTCAGCCTCCAGAGTAGCTGGGATTACAGGTGTCTGCCACCACACCCGGATAATTTTTGTATTTTTAGCAGAGATAGGGTTTCACCATGTTGGCCATGCTGGTCTCGAACTTCTGATCTCAGGTGATCCACTGCCTCAGCCTCCCAAAGTGCTAGGATTACAGCCATGAGCCACTGTGCCTGATCCCAGTTAAAATCTTTTTAGCCTTTTTGTGAAATTGATGCAATATGCAGTCTCCAACAGGCTTTTCGTGTGTTACAGACTGATTTTGGCTGCATGAGGAATAGTGTCAGTGAGGGTCTCAGATCAAGCTGTGGTGGGAAACTGAGCTCTTCACCTTTGTGGCATATTGGTGTGCCGTTCCTGAAGAATATATATTGCTAGAATGAAGGCAGAGGCAAACCAATTATTTCTCTTTGGGGCTAGCCCATTCATATGGTTAAGTTTCCAAGGTCTGTTCAGAAAATGAAGCCTGAGGGGACTAGGCTGAAGAGAGAAATGAGTGTCTACCCTTGGAGTTCAATGGATTATTGGGAGCATTGAGGCTGAATGATGGAAAGAGGACAGGTTTTAAAACCACTGTGGAGTGGAAGCCCAGCTTTGCTACAGCCTAATTGTGAAACTTTGGAAAAATTACTTAAATTCTCTGAGTTTACCCAACTTCTCTGTCTTTAAGTTTTCTCCTCTACAAATAGGTTTAGTAATACCTACACTACAGATTTATCAGTAGGACTTATCTGAGATCATTGATATACAATGTTTGACACATAATGTGTTCAATGTGATTTACCTTATATGAGATTTTAAAATTCATAGAAGCCTTCATGGATCAAACAGGTTATTCTAAGACAAAACAAGCATGCAATAGTATATCACATATTTTCATTTCATATTGGGGCCTTATTTCTGGGATTGAAAATTCTATTTTTTTCTTTTCTTTTTTTTTCTGTTTTTTTTTGAGATGGAGTCTGGTTCTGTCACCAGGCTGGAGTGCAATGGCGTGATTTCGGCTCACTGCAACCACTGTCTCCCAGGTTCAAGCAATTCTCCTGCCTCAGCCTCCTGAGTAGCTGGGACTATAGATGTGTGCCACCACGTACAGATAATTTTTGTATTTTTAGTAGAAACTGGGTTTCACCATATTGGCCAGGCTGGTCTTGAACTCCTGACCTTGTGATCTGCCTGCCTTGGCCTCCCAAAGTGCTGGGATTACAGGTGTGAGCCACTGCGCCTGGCCAAAGACTCTATTTTTATTCAAAATTCCCCTAAATCAAAGTAAATATAATTACTAAATAATTAGTAAAATGGAACTGCTGTCCATAACCAATCATTTGCTGACCTATGTTTTTTCTTTATTTTAAATGTATCAATCAAAAATAAAAAAGGTAAAAGATGGCAAAAGCTTTGCCATCTGTGGGCACTGTGCAACTTCAAGGCATTGCCAGATCTCTATCATCCAGTCTGAAATGTAAGGACTTCTGTGACTGCTGATGGCATAGAGGAGTAACTGCAAATGTATATACACACATGTGTGTGTGCGTGCACATACACACACAGATCCAGGCATGGGAGAAAATGACCACTTTGCACATTATATTTTCTGTCTAAATTTTGCTGTTTCACACTTACAATTAAGTGCTGGAACCTAAACATTTGAACTTTATAGCAAATGTTCCAAGTAATACCAGTGTCCCACCCTATCACCTCTTCTCAGAGTAATCCACTTAGAAGCAATTTTAGGTTGCATTTCTCTAAACCTGTTAGCATTAGTGTAAAAGCCACAACTTTAAAAGTAGCTTCAGAATTAGGGTGTCAAGATTATGTTCCACCTGTTACTCCAGAATTATACTAAGGCTCTTCTAGCTCACTAGGTATCACAAGAATTTTTGCTTTTGGAAGGCAAGGCGGGAATCTCAAAAAAAAAACTTCATATTTGTATGTTAACTGTGAAGAAAAGTGATTACCAATGAGCTCAGATACTGCTGAGGAGTTACTATTTGAAAATGCCTAGAAACATGCACACACACACACACACACACACACACACACACACGAACCAATTATAGTTGACCTTGAAACTATTCTAGTTATGAAATGGTTCACGTTTTCCTTTCCATCTCCTCATTCCTACATTCTATACATCATTGTACTTTTTAAACATTTTATATCTCTCAAAAACATGTATCTTACTAATGGCATATGTAATTTAATTGGCAGCATTTTATAAGCATATAAAAATGGATTTTTTCTTTGTCTTACGTAAAATAATAGTGTATCTTAAAATCAAAGTTAACTTAGGCTCAGTAAATATGGTGATTCAGATATTTTATTATTCAAATATGAACAATTCAAATACTAGTGAAAATAGTTCACTTTGGTTTTATTTGATGAGTTTCTCAAGAAACTTTCTTTTTTCTTTTTTCTTTTCTTATTTTTTGGTAGGGACAGGGTCTTGCTTTGTTGCCCAGGCTGGTCTCAATCTTCGGGCTTTAAGTGGCCTTCCTGCTTCTAACTCTCAAAGTGTTGGGATTATAGGCATGAGTCACCATGCCCAGGCCAATAGTACTTCCTAGACCTGAGAACCAAGGACTTGGTTCATATGAGGACTTGATGAAAGGCCTCGGTCCTCACAAGCACATTTTCCATTGTCATCTGTGACTGCAGATGGCATTGTGTCTGGCTTTGTCTTGCAGTTTCTATTGCCCATGTCCTACTGTTGTGCATATTTTATCCATGATTTTCTTTAAAACAGTAATAATATTAAAACCTTTTTTCCTGTCAAGCTAATTATCTTCTTTATCCCATTCCTTCTTATGAAAGCCTCATAAAACATATCTTACTGTTACCAGTTCATAGATTGTTTTTAAAGGAGAATAAGAGCTGTTAAGCATAAGATTACGCTTGATGTGCTAAAGTGATTCAGCTGGGTTGGAATCATGTCTTCCTGTGTCCAGACCCTTCCAGAATCCTTACCCACCTAGCTTCATGGTTTTTTGTTTATGTTTTCCGAGCTTTAATTTCCAAGCCTCCGTCTTTGGGCCTGGGTGGCAAATGCTTTGACTGAAATGGATCCACCCATGGTCTGATAATCACGTTGGGTTGATCTTCTGTCTGACGTTATATCCCAGCTGTCAACTGTTCTTCAGCAAGGTGTTACATAGCATTCCTCTCAGCCTGCCTCTGTGCACTTCATTTCACCTGCACTTCTTTTTTTTTTTTAATCCCCAAAGCTTAGTTGGATAGTTGTTGAACCCCTCTGTTGTGACCTGTACTGCTAGGCGCACAAAGAAAGCATTTAACTTTCAGAGCATACATTCCCAGAATGAGAAATAGATAGGCTTTCTGTTTTTCTTCTTAGCTCTGAGTTCTCAAGAATATTCATTAGCTTTTTTTGTAAAAACAATTTATTCACATTTATTGGACACTTGCTATGTTTTAGCTTCTAAAGAGGCAACGACAGATCAGCCATGGCCTCAGTTTCACCAGAGCTTTCAGTCTGGTGTACAAGAGAAAGAAACAAGCACTGAAATTACCTGTGTGATCATATTGGAAGGTGCACTGGAAGTTAGGGTAGAAGCATCTTGACCAGACTGGAAAATTACAGAGGGAAGACCAGAGGTCAGAATAGTCAAACTCACTGCCACCAGAATTAGCAGTGGAACTGATGAATGAACTTTGATCAAGAAACTTCTTGCCATTCGAAAGCTGCTGTTTCAGTTCAGATTCAAAGTGGACATAAGAGGTCTGACGGATATTCTCAAGCCGTTTGCATAATCTGTGGTAGCTCCAAATCTGGAGACACAGGAAGCTAGACATGTGAAATGGTTTGGCTGTGTCCCCACCTAAATCTCATCTTGAATTGTAGCTGCCATAATTCCCAAATGTTGTTGGAGGGACCTGGTGAGAGTTAATTGAATCTTGGGATTAGTTTCCCCCATACTGTTCTCATGACAGTGAATAAGGCATATAAGATCTCATGGTTTTATAAGGAGTTTCTTCTTCCACTTGGCTCTCATTTTCTCTTGCCTGCCACCATGTAAGACATGCCTTTCACATTTCACCATCATTGTGAGGGCTCCCCAGCAATGTGGACCTGTGAGTATATTAAATCTCTTTTTATCTTTATAAATTACCCAGTCTTGGGTATGTCTTTATCAGCAGAGTGAGAACAGACTAATAGAACATGGCTACCATAACTAATTTGGGGCTTTATTTAAATTATACTATTATTTTGATTTAATATTAGATCATAGAATCTCTCAAAGGAAGTGAATTTCTTCCAAAGTTTCGATTTTGTGAATGTGCATGCCAATGAATTGGAATATAAGCATTCAGTGAACAAGTTGAGAATTTTATCCCAAAAGGGACTTTTGCTTTTATAGACTCTCTGCCTTGATCAATTACATATTGCACAATTATCTCTATTCATGAAGGTGGGTTTATTATTTCTAGGCTGAAAAACTAATATTATGTTTTTTAATATTTTTCAAATTATGGCTCAAGTTTTGGGCAAAACACTTGGTTCCTGACTTCTAAAACTGATGTGTAATTTAGGAGAAACTTAGCTGAGCAGTTATAGATTTTCCTCATTTCCTTTCTTAAAAGCTCTTTTGAAAAATTCTTTTTATGTACAAAAGGAGTTTGGAGACTAGACCTAGTCATTTTAAACCAAGTGATATTACGTACAAGAGCATGCAAGTAGGGATCAAAAGAGTATAATTGTTTCCAATTCAAAAATGGCAGGACTTGTGCTTACAATTGTGTCATGCGGACAGTGGACAGTCAACCCTGGTCAAGCCAGGTAATGACCAAGGGAGGGCGCTATTCTGACTCTCTTTTTGATGCGCCATGTTACAAATTGACCCTGCTCTTCCTTAATAATTACTAGACTTTTGGTGTGTCTTACACTGAATTAATGAGAGGTTCTCAATACACAGAATATCCACTTTCTCCATGTTAGTTAACCCACAGCTTAAAAATTATGTGAGCATCTTTGAGAAGGATATGAGAAAATAGAGGATACCCAGAGAATAACTGAAGTGTTGAGGGGTATGAGATAGGGTCATCACGACTGGGGCTGTGAGACCTGGCAAAAGAGCCCATGCCTTCCAATAGTTAGTTGGACGTCTGGTGGACAATAACACAGCAACTTTCCAAGGTCAAGAGTAGAATCACAAGTTAGAAGAGTGTGTGTGTGTGTGTGTGTGTGTGTGTGTGTGTGTGTGTGTGTGGAGGGGGAGGAGGGTCTGTATTTGCTACTGTGTATCCACCACTTATGCTATCTCATTTAACTTTTATCACCTAACTTTTGCTATCTCACTTAATCTTTATGATACTTGTAAGATCTGTTTTATTGCCCACATTTTACAGATAAAGAAACTGAGGCTCAGAGAGTTTAAGTTTATCTGTTCTTGGTTTCTCAGGTGGATTTTGGACTTGAGATATTTTTATTGAAACCTCATGATTTTCATGATACCACATAGCTAGCCTTGAAGTCCTTCAGAGATGTGTTCTGGACTATATAATAAAGACTTCTCCACAAAATGAGCTGTTAAAAAAGTAAAATAAAATAAAATAAAATAAAATAAAATAAAGGGTAACAAAAACAGAAGAAATTCAATGACACCCTGGAAACAACTTTTAAGTGCCTTTCTAATGGAATTGTCCATGCTGAACCTGAACGATGAAGATTCAGGGGGTAGATATGAATGATGTTCAAGTCTTACAGGATTCCATGATTTTATTCTTTTGCGAGTGAATTCCCGAGAAAGTAGCAAGACAGACTGCACACTCTTTTGGGGCTATCGCTTTCCACTGTGTGTCATGCCTCCTTCTTTGATTTTAGTGCAACCATTGAAATTCCCTTCAAATATGTCCTTATTAAACAATTCCAGAGCTAATTTACCTAAGGCTAAGCCTTTTAATCAACTTTAAAAAATTTATGTTGAAATATTTTCTCTGGCATATGAACTTTATAGCTTTAATCCCACCAATCTTGGTTCTTACGTAGGGTTGACTTAGACGATGTGGATGGCGTTGACTCTAGGATTGAGCCAAATTTTCTTTTTGTATTTAGTTTGTCAGCCATTGCAGCAATGGGAGTATCAGCTTCATGTATATGTTTTTAAAGTTTAAACAGCTCCAGGTTAGTGCAATGTGGAATGAGAATCGATGAAATGTGAGGACCCAGGTTCAGTCCACCAGCAAAATTCTTAAACAGAAAAGTTCATAGTTAACAGAACTCAATTCAGAAGGTACTTAACATGAAAGTTGAATGCATGGTGGTTGCTTGTGGAATACGGTCGCTCAGACCTTCCTTATCTGGCTTTTTGTATTTTAAGCATGGATTCCTTCCTAACCTCAGTTTCCTCAGGTTGCCTTTATGCCTGTGAAATAAAGCAGGTCAAAACCAAACAAAATCCAGGGCTGCTTTCTGCTGGAACATTCTATTCATTTATGAAACACAGTTGAATTTTAGATAAATACATTTTCACATTTAGTATAGAGGTTTTCTTTCTTTACAAATTCAGTATATTTTTTGGAGATACAAATGGGGAAAAGACAGAAACACCTCCGGGAAAGGAAAATACAGTTTTGGAAATAGGAAAGAAAAGAGTCTAAATAAAGACGAAATGGAAGTGTGAAATGTCTACTGTGGTGGGCTTGAAAGTGATTATAGAACCCAAGTTACTGACGGGAGCAAAAGATTCAAGCTTCTTATTGAAAGCATCCCCTTTTCATTATAATACTTTTCAAACTTAGCCATGTGCGTTTTCTAGGCAAGTTCTGTGACCATTGTCTTCCCTAGATTGGGAACATGGGGATCTGGAATTGTGTCTTAGTTAAGTCTATCCCTCACCATATCTAGCCACCCCTCAAAATGGCATGATAAATAAACACGCTTCTGTGCTGAATAAAAATAAATGTGTCCCCCCATTACATCATTCTGGTGCTATGTGTTTCCTCCTTTAGTTTAGGGTGTAGCAAAGATCAGTGCCAGAAAGAAGCCCCAGGTCATATTTTCCAGGACCCTTCTCTTGCATCCTTCTCTGATCCTCGTAGTTCATTCTCCTCACCTTCACTCTCCTCCTCCCTTAGTCATCTGAAGCACTCAAATGACAAGCCCATTAGGCAGATCAAATTTTCTATTTCTGTGCCTCCAAATGCCCACAGAAATAATAAGATGGGATGTTTCTTCAGCTGACTCCAAGGACATACATACCCTGATTTCCAGAGTTTGTACTAGGAGCGCTGTCAGAAGAAGTTCACAATATTTTCCCCACTTTGCACAGATGTGCAGCAGCTAGAGGTGAGGCCACCAAATAAAACCCAAGCCTGTCTCCATGGATTGGAAAGAAGAATATATTTCTTCTTTCAGATGTTCTAGGACTTGGAATCATTTTTTGTCTTGGGCATCCGGAGCATAATGGGGTTGATACCTGTTGTATTACCTTAGAGCATTCTGTCACTTGGCTGGTTAAAAAGGCGGGAGTGAGGGGTGGAGGGAGGGGAGGAAGCTGTACTTGATCCTTATGGAAGCCAGTTAAAATTAATTGGAAAAAGCTTTTAAAGACCCAAGATGCAGACCAAATGTATCTCCAACCCGCGGCCTCATCCCACACTGAACGCGAAGGTCACTGTGAAGCTGCAGATTTATGCGGAAGGGCCGGGTGATGGAAAATGAGACAAAAGCATTTGGATTTTATTATTCCATTTACTCTGACCCTGGGCCATAAAGGGTTTGGAGAGCCTGTTTTATGTATTCAGCTGGTTGCCACACTGACAGGCATTTGGAGCCACTTAAATAAACCACCCTGGTCCCACAGCTGCAACAACACCATATCAAATATAGGTTAGGGTTGAAATGGAGAGCCCGTGACACAGCATCTCCAGCAGGTGCACTGGGAAGATTTTTTTGTTTATTTGTTTTTTTGAAGTCCCTTGTTTTTGGAATAACTTCCTTATCCATCTATTGATTTGAATTTAAAGCTGACTTGGATCTTGAATTGAATTTGGTTTTTGCATATAATGGTGTGCAATTTGGGTTTGACCCCAGCTTTCCAGGAATGCTCTATCTTTTCACCGAGTTTGAGATGGGTTTCAGAGAGGTTGCCTAGTGATAGAAAGCTGGTGAGGTTTTGTTTTGTTGTTTGAGATTTGTGCTGGTCCGCGTACTTACTTATTCTTTTAAGATGTCTTGTTTTAGTTCCTGAATTTTTTAAAAACTGGTTTGTCATAAAAGTTACAACTGAAAAGTAGACCAGAGTAGGAATTCAACATGGAAGACAATGAAATTGAATCCAAAAACGTGCCTTGGTGATAGACAAAACACATGTCTAGGTTTTTTGTTTAGATGTGGACACATGGGAACTCAACGGAGCTGAGAAGGAAACCTGGAATAATAACAGCTCCTTCCATGTGGGTAATGCCTCAGAGGTTTCAACGTATTTCTTATGTTAACTTCATCCCAGAACAAGATATTATTTCCATTATACAGATGTGAGAACTGAGGCTGAGAAAGGTTAAATGACTCATCCAAGGGTCAGATGACTAGAAAGGGGTGATCTTTATGTTCCACCCATGGCATTGCCCACGTATGCCTTTCTTTTTATAATAAGGCCTTTGCTTGCTGGCAAGAGAGAGATGCAATTACCAAACAAAATCCAGGTGCTCTGATTCTGAAAACCAGGGACACCCAAATGTTCATGGATACAGTGAGAGGCTGGGGCCTGAAATGCTTTTTCACCTTGAGTACGTACTCCCTCACAACCCCAAAGAGGGTGTGGACAAGCTAATTGAAGTGATCTGTTTTATTTCATACTGTTCCTCTTGGGTCTGTTCTTCATAGAAAAGCCATCAAGACTTTGAACTATTAATCATTTGTCACAAAGACTGATTTTACCCTTTTTTGTCTTCCCACTTTCAGAGACACTTACCCAAAAAAAAAAAGCACCCCGAGAGCCCTACATTGGTATTTTTATTCTTTGCTGCTTCTTCTAGTGTCTGAAGATCAGGGAAATTACCAAGAGATATGTCACAATTATTGAAATGACATTGTTTTATTCCAGATTTTGCAAGCACCTTATAGTTAAGTGTTAAAATGTAAGTGTATCTCAACTGGGCTTCCAAATGCAGCTTTCTTTAAAAAGTCATATGCATCAGGGAGCCTCCTAATGTATTTTACTTTTTAAAATAATTTTGGAAATTTTGATTTAAAAGCCAAATCCCTACATTTATTTTCTGCTTTAATTTAAAGACTTACATCTGAATAAGATATAGAAATACTGTTTTTTTTAGGGCATAAGATTAAACCCAAATTTAAATGTATATTTTTCATTGATTTTGTTTTTTCTGTTAATTCTGTAAAGGTGAGACTAAGACTCCTTCACTTCGTAGGTAAAAACGGTAGAACTGGGAATTTTATTTCTTAGGAGTTTCCCCAGAATTCAACACTGACTTGCCACATTCCCGATAAGCTTACCAAATATGACACAAGATGGCCTCATTTTAGAGGAATCTTTTTGAGATTCCACCCACCCTTCCCTCTTTTCCAGAACTAGCTCTCTGCCTAGTTTCATGCAACCAGCCACATCCCCTAGGCCAACAGAATCTGAGATGAGTGTCCTTGTATGGCAGGATTGAAAATATGTTGACTTCTCATGTAGTCCAGTGATGGATTGAAATTTTGATTATGTGCTACATCCATGTGAATACTTTCAATTAAATTATCAATATGTGGGTTGGGTTTTTATATTTGTTTCAAACTCCATAGTTAGTCCTTGATGTTCTGGTTTCCTTTTATATCATTTCTCCTTTCCTGTTGCCCCCTCCACTACATGAAGTATGCAAAGCATCTCTTATTCCACCTTTCCCAAGCCTCTTCTTTCCTGAAGTATTCTTGCCTCAAATAAATATTTCTCCTCCCCCACAACTCCTAATCCAAACTTTCCTTTTTCCAGTGCAGTACATCCCAGCTGGCTATTCCACAGGAAAGAGCATTCTCATTGTGTGAAAATTGTTTCTGCCAACATGTGAAGAAATGACCAGCTAGTCTTAGGGTGAAAAGGAATGATGTTTGGATTCACATGAGAACCAGTGACCATGTTTATCCACATTGAACTCTAAATGGTAGAAAAGACGATGTCATATTTTTGACAGGGGAAGATTTCTGCAAGACTCTTGACTTTTCTGGAGGACAACTGCTTCCCTCCCTTCCTTCTTCCTGATGGATTAGATTGCATTAGATGAATATGCATTAGGTTGCATTAGATGAATATGAGTCAGGCACTTGGCACTCCTTCTTTGAATGGCCACTATCTTTGCTCTGCCTCCTCGTGCCAAAAATAGGTTGAATGCATAGTTTCCACTGGATTGACCAGGTGCCTGGTTAGAGTTGGCTGGTTGGTTGGGTATCATTTGTTGTAGCGTATCGTTCTGTATTGTAGCTCATAGCATTTTTGAAGATGTTGTATAGCTGTTTTTTTCTTCTTTTTGGCATAATCACTCAGAAAAGAGTTATGGAGTAGTTATGGGTTCCATGTAGACTTGACTGTTGAGTGCACAGGCACATCCTCTAAAGCTGGCCTGGGATCTCTGATTGATGTGTTGCAAGACAGGGTAGAAAAGTTACCTCTTATCACAATTTCTAAAAATTCCGTAACTCTTTCTCAACATGGTTCCCTCTACTGCTGGGCTGATTAAAAAGCCCTGTGAGCCCATGTGTGTGTTTTAAGTGGATGTATAGTATAATAAAAGCTAATGGTGATTCTTGATGACTTTTGCTGAAGTTGAGGCACCTGCATTTTAATTGACATTTCCCCCCCTGAAGCACAGCTTTGGAAATTCTACTTCAGCTCACTTACAGCAAAGGTGGAAAATCGCCGGATTTTTAACATCTCCAGCCATCAGATGGTATTCATTTGTGGTGGCACAAGGGTGGCTTAACTTCAGCTTGGATTCTGAAACTTAGAGGAAAAGTCTGCTGAACTATAAGGGGATTTTATACTGTCTAAAGTTAGAAATGCTCTGAACTTCATATGCAGCTTCCCTCACCCCTATTTTGACATTTCTAGGAAATGTTACATAAAGAGAGGCCAGAAAGTAAAATTTAACTCTACATTACAACTCTGGCAAACATATCTGTTATTGTGGTAAAACTACATGGAAACTCTAAGCAGCACAAATTACTACCATGTGCACAGAATTCCTGGTTGGGTTAGCACCCTCCATGCAGACAAAGAGAGACAAAAAGTATGCAAATTTCAAGTAAAACACATTCACACTTTTCTTAAAGCAAAAAAAAAAAAGCCTTCATATAATTTGGAGCAACCAGTCTGCTTCAGTAATGTTCTTATATGTAAGTGGAAATCCTTTTTGCTATTTACACTACTGATTTCTTTAATCTCCACTTTGGAATTAATAGACAATAACATCAGATTGCTTCCTCGGCTGCCCTATCACATGTGCATATTTACCCAAGTGTCTAGAGTGGGGATTGTACACATATCTCTAATCCACCTGCCTGTGTTAGTTAAAAGCCCAGATAAAATCAGCAGCCCTTAGATCTTAACCTTTTAAGTCTGAAATGTTTTTAAAGTCTGGCCATGGCAACTGAAGCTGGGGTGTGCTTAGTGGGGGAGGAGGAGTCAGGGGAGATGGGAAACAGTCAGAGAATGGTATATAAAAATGGTCTCAGCTTGAACTACTGTTGCATTCAAACAAACGAAGAATGTTACAATAATAGTGACAATAGCCATAAAAACTGGGAGGGTGAACCTCAATAGATTGAAATAATTCAATTTATGATACAGTGGCATGGTACTGTGCCTGGCTACACAGATGTTTAAACAAACAACTTGCATTTACTTTCAACTTTCTCTACATGTACAAGTTGAGGAAGGAGTAGTGGGAATAAGAGGCCCAAATTTTTTCTAGGTCCAAACACCCTAATGACAAATACTGAATACACTAAAACTATGAAATCTACAACATCCTCTTCTTCTTTTTTTTTTTTTTTTTTTTTTTTTTTTTTTTTTTTTTGCATTTAAGTCTCTAGGAAATCACTTACCACAATTTTATGCATCTAAAAGAACAGACTAAATCCAAACAAAAAGTACTTTAAAACTTTATTGAACACAAGTCATGTGTTAGGAAATTAACTTTAACTCAGTATTTCCTACATTCCCTGGACAAATCTTTCTCTCTAAGTGAATTAGCTCATGGTTGATGCTGTTTCTGAATTGGGAATATACACATTTTTTCTTGATCATTTACTTTATATTACATAACTAGAGAAGAAGAAATCAAACTCAACCAGAAAAACAATTATAGTGTCTTGATTTTCTCTTATGATATATTAATAGGATTAAAATACCATATGTTTTCTAAACCACAGATCCAAAGCAAAACTGGCAATTTTTCATTAAGAAAATGATCAAAAGATTGTTTTCTGCAACTGTTTGTCTAGCAGATTTAGTTAAATGGATTGATATTGTCAATCGAGCTTTTCTCTACTTGAAGAGTTCTCTATTAATGACCATTTAAACACAACCTGAAAAAATAAAAATTAAGCACAACCTGTTACTGGGCCTATGCCTTTGGGGCAGTGATATGAGGACTTATCTTTCCATTTCTCATTTCATCTTCATTTTTCCTTGAAGTCAGGCTGTATTTTCATTATCTCTGTGCCCCTGGCATAGAATGGATGCTCAGTATATATTTATCATCTCACTGCTTGAATTACTTAACAGCAGAAGCCTATAAACTTTTGATTGAAATCCTTCCCCACAGTAAGACTCCAACTTTGGTTGTATTTGACTCAGCTTTTGCTGCCACTACCTGGTGAAATGGGCCAGTAGGTCAATGTCCCAGGTTTCTCCACTGGGCAGGTGAGCAGAAACAGTCATTCCATCAAGAATGGGTTTAGTCCTAGGTTGCTGTACATTTGTTACTGAATCCTCAGGTTTCTTATCTTCCCTGGTGCCAGCCATAATGGCAAGTTGAATATTCAAACCATATGTTTGCTTGGAATTGATGTTATATGCCAGACACTGAACCAGTATCTTTATGTACATGATCTCAATCTTCATTTCAGTCCAAGAAGACTAGTCTTATTATTGCTATTCTGTCAACACGCTACGACTTGTGATGTTAAGAATTTTTGTTAAGAGTTCACATCTCAAGTTGCCTGAGGTCATAGAGTTCCTGAATGACAGAGCAAGGGTCAATGAAGTTTCCTTGGATGCTATGGCTCACAATAAATAGAGTCTCATTTCTGTTCCTCACTACTCTGTCTTGCAGTGCTGGCCTTCCAAAGTGTTTGACGCCATTCTGTCAAAATGTATTAATTCTACAGCAAAAAGACAAACAATTCAATTTTTACAAAACGGACAAAGGACTTGATTAGGCATTCCTCCAACTAAAAAAAGAAATACAAATGGCCAATAAGCATATGCAAATATGCGTATTATTATTCATTAAGGAACTGCAAATTGTAACCACAATGAGATACCGCTTCATACTGTCTAGAGTGGCCATTTAAGAAAATGAAAAAATAGTAAGTGTTAACAAGAGTGTGGAGAAATTAGAAACCTCATACTTTGCTGTTGGGAACGTAAAATGATGCCACCATCGCGGAAAGCAGTCTAGCTGTTCCTCAAAAAGCCAAACATAGAGTTACCATATGATTCAGCAGTTCACTTCCTAGGTATATACCCCACACATACATTGAAAACATGTTCAAAAAATATGTGCACACAAATGTTCATAGTAGCATTGTTCATAAGAGCCAAACAAGTGGAAACAACTCAAAAGTTCATCAACTGATGAATAAATAAACAAAATATGGCAGATCCATCCAAAGAAATATTATATGACGATGAAAAGAAATGGAGTGTTGATGCATACTACAACATAGGTGAACCTTGAAAACATTATGCTAAGTGAAGGAAGCCAGATGCAAAAGAAAAGATATTAAATAATTCCTTCTGCATGAAATGTTCAGAATAGGCACTGCCATAGAGACACAACGCCAATTAGTGTTTGCCAGGTACTGGGGGAAGGAGAAAAATGAGGAGTGATGGTTTCATGGGCACGAGTTTTTTTTGAAAGATGAAAAGATGTTCTGAAATTATATAGTGGTGATGGTTGCACAAAACTGTGAACTAAAAGCCACTGAACTGGGAACTTTAAAATAGTTAAAATAGTGAATTTTATGTTACGTGAATTTTACCACAATAGAAAATGCATTATGAATGTGAGACATGGGCAACATTCAAGCTTCAATCACCTTAACTTCACCCCTTCTGGGCAACTTGACAATAATATCTTTCAAGAGGTTTCTCAGAAAAGAGGGAGACTTACCAGGTAACATCCATGCTTAGCTGGCAGGGGGCAGTTCTACTGATTTTCGGAGGTGAGCTAAGGCTGTTACTCTGGGGATGTCAAAAGTTGGGATTCATGACAAAGTGCTCAGTAATTTCTTTGTACTCGGAGTTCAGGGAGGCCTAGAAGTTGAAATCCATTTTCCCAGACATTTGTACTTAGCGGGAGCAAGAATTATTGATTCATCTTAGGGCGCTGATGTAATAAGGTGGAAGAAGGGTGCCGGGTGTACAAGCCTCATAATATGTCTAGAAAAATCAGGACCTAGAGTGCTCATGCAGATTCTTCTTTTAACCAGGATCTTAATACAATCCCTTAGAAACTGTAACAGATCAAGACATTGAATGTGAGAAAGGATTTGGCTTTGTGTCCTATACTTGGGCTATTACAAAACGTATTAGTGAAGCACTCACAAAGAGTGTCCTACACTCTTATGTTGATGCTCAGGGATGCCCATACATTTAGCACATTTCTGGATACGTGTTATATTGCAATTTTATTGTAAAAAGTAAATCAAATGAATGTTGAAAAAAAATATCCTTTTGACTGTGTGAGTGCATCCTTCTTACTCTCTTCTTCTGACTTTCTCTCTCAATCTAGGCCCAACAAGGGTCCCCATAGACATAGCATAAAGCAGTATTGTTTGGCGGGGGATTTAATTTCACTCCATCACAAGTGACCATCGCAGCCCTGTCATTGCAATTTGTCACACTTTTTTGTGTGCTCTATCTTCCTGAAGTCCCATCTCCTCTGCAATCCACTGCATAATCTTCTGTGGGACAAAGCTCTCCAACATAATGAAAGAGGTGGAATTGGGAACGGAAAGTCAATGGACACAGTTATCAATTTGGGCCCCACACCCCCGACTCCTGGGATTTGGCCCCAGGAGCTGAAGAGGCGCTAGTGGGGCCTGCTGTGTAGGGGAAAAAAAGGCACCACTGCAAGGTTTGCTGAGGCCAAAGGAAGAGCTGGTGGCTGCCGGACGATGTAATCCAACGCCCTCCTGAAGAGACCACCACATAGAGGAATGCTAGCGGCTCCCTCGTCAGCCCGCCGAGACCCATTCTCTATAGTTTGTTAGGATGCAGCTGATGTTTAGAACTGCATCCATTCATTCTGAAACGAAAGGCTCCGGGTTGAGGGCATCCAGGAAGCAATACATAGAATTCCAGTCCTTGGTTTTGATTTCTAGGCAAGTCTTATGACTGTTAACCCAAACCAGAATAGATTTTGAGATGAATTCTGCAATACAAATCTATCTTAACCAAACCAGAGCTTCACTCACTTGTGAAAACTCAAACTCCAGTTTTTAACTGTTTTGAGGAAATTTGATTTAGCACTTTCTCCTGAGTAAGGTAACAGGATTTATTTTAAAACATTTATAGGACATCACATATGATTTCTTTCTCATCATTTCTTGCTACTGTTAGAGGGATGGGATTTTCCTTTTTTTCTGTTGTTTTGTTGTTGTTCTAGACATGTCCAAAGGATCACCATTGAATGGCTTAGTGAGTCCCTAATTTTGTATATGTCTATGGATTTTTCTATATTCCAAGCCTTTTGTATGAAGGGGGCCCAACTGCCATGACTCCGAAGAAAAAAGTGGATACTGCCGGTGGGAATGCACTTTATATTATATCATAATATTTGCCATCAACAGCGCTGCTGAAGTTACTGCACACATGCAATTCCTTGTTTCACCTCTAAGACTTCTTAGCAATTCATAGTCAGTTATGTTTTTTTTTTTTTTTAAAAAGTGCAACAATTAGATCAACAAAATTGTTATGTCCTGGAATTTTAAAAAATGAGTTTTTTCTTTTATTTTTATTTCTTGATTTTTCTTTTCTTTCTTTTTTCTTTTCTTTCTTTTTTTTTTTTTTTTTCTGAGACAGAGTCTCTCTCTGTCACCCAGGCTGGAGTGCAGTGGTATGATCTCAGCTCATTGCAGCCTCCGCCTCCCGGTTCAAGCAACTCTCCTGCCTCAGCCTCCTGAGTAGATGGGATTACAGGTATGTGCCACCACACCCAGCTAATTTTTGTATTTTTAGTAGAGACGGGGTTTTACCATGTTGGTCAGGCTGGTCTCAAACTCCTGACCTTGTGATCCATCTGCCTCAACCTCCGAAAGTGCTGGGATTAGAGGCGTAAGCCACCACGTCCGGTCAACTCTGTCTTATTTGGTTTACTCCTGTTCAAAAGAATCCTCTTCTCTGTCCTAGGCTGGGTGAGTTTTCAGCTTCACTGTGCTTTCTGGGCTAGCTTCTAAGCTCCAGGACCAATGGTTGGTGTAGTATTTCTCCAGGCAAATCTCTGGGTGGTCTTGTCTTGTGCAGAGAGAAAAGTAGATAGCAGGAGGCTTTCTAGATTGCTCTTCCAAGCATCAATCTTCAAAGGAAAATGACCCACCTGCGAGGAGATGCCATTTCCGACAGACACAGGAGAGGCAGAAGCCCAAGGTCAGGAAAGCCCAGAACAAAGGTTTTGCCCTGAAACATCTGCGCTGCCGAGCTGGCTTCCACTTTGGGATGGAAAGACAATTTTTTGTATTTCAATTCCTTCACATGTCTTTTACATGAATTATATCAACAAAGTAAACAATAACAAAAAAATTATTGTGTCTAAAATGCGAACTTCTTGGCATTTGAAAGCCCTAAACCATCTATGATTTTCAGCTTCTAACGATTATTTTTCTTTCTTTTAAAAAGTATTATTGGCTTAATGTGAAAGGAGAGATGCTGATTTTGTAACTTAGTCCAAAAAAAAAAAAAAATTAGAAGTCTCTTCGGGCATTTTAAATGCAGAGCTACAAACTGCCCATAAAAAGGCAATTATGAACTTCTTTGAACTGAATCAAATATCAGCCCCTCTATATTGATGAATGAATATCTTCACTTTTTGAATTATAAATTATTAAGAGTGTGTTCCTAGAGTTCAAGACCAGAAGTATAAAGAAATGAAACTTCTTTGCACCTATTTACGGTAACAGTCTTATGCCGTGGCTTTATTTGAACATTCATTCCTTAAACACAGAGTACTGTTTATGGCAGGCACTAGGCAACCCAGGTTGTAACCAGCCTGGACTGAATTTTCACAACTGGGTGAAGATATATGGTGACTGAAAGAGAGAGGAACAATGGCATGGGACAGTAGGGCATGATCCTTTGTAACATTGGTTCTCATGTATAAATATTCCCTTGTTACATGTCAACACAAAGAATTCCATTGTTTAAAAAAAAAATGAGAGTGTGTCAGTGGCTTGCTTGAGGGCATATCCTTAGCAAAAAGAAGATTCAAATTTGTATCCAAGTTCACACTTTTTTGCCCCATTTCCATACCTCTTGAAGTAAACAGTAGGTTTTACTCAACTTATTTGAAGAATGCAGCTCATTCTTGTAGGAGATGACCCTGAGCTGCTTCTGGCATCTTAATATTCAGTGCTCACCATAATCTGTATCCTGAGACCTTCATGCAGACAGGACTGTGGTTACAGTGGTGGGTGGTGGCTATGTTGCTGGAGTGAACACAAGAAATGAGGTGAAGGACACTTTTGCCTTAGTCCATTTGGGCTGCTATAGAATATTTTAGACGGGGTGACTAATAAATAACAAACATTTATTTTTAACAGTTCTGGAAGCTGGAAAGTCCAGGATGAAGGCACTGGTAGATTTAGCGTATGGTGAAGGCCAGCTTTCTCACAGATGGTAACTTCTCTTTGTGTTCTCACTTGGTGAAAGGGGCAAAGAAAATCCCTCAGGCCTCTTTTCTAAGGGGACTAGTCCTATTCATAAGAGCTCCATCCCAAAGGCTATACCTTCAAATACCATCACCTTGGGAATTAGGATTTCGACACATAAATATTGAGGAGACCCAAATATTCAGACCTTTCAGCTACTTTCAATAGGAGTATTGGAAGGACCAAGATGGGGTAACCCATGCAATGTCTTCTGTAGGGTCTGGAAGCTGATAGTGCTTTACAACCATTAGGAATTTTTATTTATTAACACAGATTGAGGACTCTAGAGTCAAGATTTTCTAATTAAAATATTCTCATGATTCAAATCATTTTATGTGGCTTAGGGAAAGAAGATTTATCAGTATAAACATAAAAGGTAATGACTTTGGCCAGGCATGGTAGTGCGTACCTATAATCCCAGTACTATGGGAGGCCAAGGCAGGGGGATCACTTGAGCTCAGGAGTTTGAGACCAGCCTGGGAAACATGGTAAAACCTTGTCTCTACAAAAATAGAAAAATTAGCCAGGCACGGTGGCACACACTTGTAGTCTTAGCTACTTTGGAAGCTGAGGTGGGAGGATCACTTGTACCTGGGAGGTCAAGGCTGCAGTGAGCAGTGACCATATTACTGCACTCCAGTATAGGCAACAGAGTGAGATCTTGCCTCAAAAAAAAAAAAAAAAATAGAAAAAAGAAGAAACGGATAATGACTTTGGCTTGGGGTAGCCACTGGGAAGGAGAAAATACAAGTGGACACCTTCCGAAGGCTTGAGATAATGATCATATTTCACCTAATGAGGATGGTTTTCTGGGCTATAAATTGATGTTCAGTCCAAGTGTCACTCATAATATCATTTAGCTCTTCAGAAGGGTTTCACTCTTCAAGGAAAATGAGGGTGACAAACAGAGGTGGCAGATCTTGTGAAGAGACTAGAAATGCTGTGTCTGCAGCTCCTGAGGAGTGTCAAAATGACAGTGTGAGTGTGTCCAGTTCTCTATCCCCTGGCAAGGTGACTTGTAGAATGATGAAATCAGAGTGCAGAGAGGGGCAAGGGGAATATAATCATCCTCTGAAAGAGATCATCAAATTCTCTTCCTGAGAATTGGCTGCTTTACTGATGGAGTTGCCCTGCAGCTTACTTTGTCAGAGATGCTGTGCATTTTCAAACAACCTGCGTTTCTTTTGGGGAGTGTGTGATTACACTGACATGTGTTTCTTTACTTCCTTCCTTTCTTTTTTTTTTTTTGAGACAGGGTCTCACTCTCTATTACCCAGACTGGCATGCATTGCTAAAATCACGACCCACTGCAACTTCTGTCTCCCAGGCTCAAGTGATCCTCCCACCTCAGCCTCCTGAGTAGTTGAAACTACAGGTGTGTGCCACCACACCTGGCTATTTTTTTTTTTTTTGTATTTGTTTGTAGAGATGGAGTTTTGCCATGTTGTCCAGCTAGTCTTGAACTCCTGAGCTCAAGCTATCTGTCCACCTCAGCCTCCCAAAGTGCTGGGATTACAGGTGTGAGCCACCATGCCGCAAACACACGTTTCTGAGAACATTTTGCTTATGGCCAGTGAAGAATGCTAACTGTGTGATTCTAACTAAGCCCATCACTGAATTACACTATGTCTCCTTTCTAATCCCGTGTTGACCAGTTCCCTTTTCTCACCACACCCATCCACATTGGATTGCCTGAGAAGGATATGGGTTATTCAATAAAGTGTGTGGAGTTATTCTATGGTGAATCCTATGTGCTGCATTGATAATTAGTAGTGAATACTTCTCTTTCAGTTATAAATGACTATGTTCTTAAGTCTATAGATGTTTCTTCTTGTCTACTATCTCTAAGGTCCTGTGGTTGGCATAGGATGAGCTATACCATAGCACTATCCCTCTGCTGGGAATTTGTAGTCTATGAACAAAGGATAAGACAACATCATAAATGTAATGTGGGGTAGACTAAATGATTCAAGGTAGCTGGGTGGAAAGAACTGAGAGCGTTGAGAGAAAGGAGACATCCTGGCATGGGCTTTCCAGACCTAACCCATTATAGTAAGCATTGCTAGTCCAGAAATCTCTGAGAACCATGGCCGAGGTTCTAGATGTAACATGCTAGCACAATTCTAGGCATGCGAAGAATTCTAGGGGATAAAATAGACAGTTTTCTCTCATGCTTCTTACGTTCCTGTGGGAAGTAGGAGGGTGGTGATAGGTAATGACTAATGGTCATAAAAAATTATTTCTGAACTTGGTAAGTCTTAGGGCAGTGGAAGAGAGAAAAGCTTTCTCCAGAAGCTAATTCACATGGTCTGGAATAATTTGTCTGGCCTGCCAAGCAGTGATGATACTGCCCTTACCACACTCTCTATGATGTCAGCGCTAGAAATGAAAAGTGCTAGTGAAATAAATTAATGAGTGATTATATTATCTTATTTGGAACTAGAGCTATACAAATGGATGATTTACTATGCGCTGTACATAAATTACAAATGTAACAATGGCTCATTGGAAGAGATCCTCACATATACAGGTACGTATGGATGTATGTAAATTCAAGGTGTTTCAGGCTCTAGAGCTAGAAAAATGGGGAAATAAGTGTGTTAACAAGGCACAGGGAAGAATACCCATGAGGTTGTCGATTCTGGCTTTGTCCAATCACAAAACTGGTTTGACAATTTTTGATGAAATCAACCGGTGGGCTTAGTCTAGCACCTGGTCAATTCAGTCAAAAATGTCAAAAACCCTGTGACCAAATTGACAGGTGTTAGACTAACTGACTGGTCAATTCCATCAAAGCAGTAAACCATTTGTGCTTGTAGATACATTTCAGACCCAATATAGCAAAAGAGAATTTGGAGAATTAGCACTGGAGTAATCTCTTTGAGGGACAATTTGACTGCGAGAATGGGCACTAAGTCATCATTTTGTAATATCATCCCATATCTATGGCAATTTTAAGTCACAGCACCCCCCAAAATGAGTCTATGACTATTACTGGAAATAAATCAAAGCTATTAATAATAAAGTGTGCTGATGCCCCTTGTAGTTGACGACTGTGACTTTGTTTGTACTGTATTTGAAAAGCACAGGTATTGAGGGGACCAGTTTTGACACTTCTGTTTTGCCATACGTGAATACCCATGAATGTGGCATTAGGAGTATGGGTGGAATATATCTTCCTTCTTATTATCATGGCAAATTAATCTCACAGATTAGGTACAAACATGCCCATTTTGAATATTTTCAACTCAGCACTTTCTCTTCTCACAATGAAAATTTCTTAGTGACAGAGAGAAGGTCATTACAATAAAAACTTGAGACATTAACAGGTGCTAAAAATGCTAAATATATTCACACCCCAACTTCTGGTAAGTCCTCTGCTTGATATTTGGCCTATGGGGAAAACTACAAATTTTAAGAAACCATCATGATGGTCCCAGAGCATTCTCCCCTGGACCCCCACGGCTGGGAGACATGTGGATCTGCATAAAGTTTACTACATTAGAGACCAAAAGGGTTGGCCAGCTTCTCCCACGGTCTTAAGTTAATACTTGTCTTTGTGTAGTCCAGTCTTCTCTGAACCTGAAATCCAATTGGCCAACAATTAAAGCCAATTAGCACGTGAGGAAAATAAACCAAAGACTCTCCCTGTGTTTTCCATGGCTTGATAGAAAGCTAGTTAGCTCAAGGCATTAGCATAGTTGTGTATCGGGCCAGGCATATAACGGAGACTAGTTGGCTTAAAGTATTAGAAGACTGGGGTAGCGGCTGGCGCAGCAGAACTGTGTTATTCTGAGCTAACAGCTGCCAAACATTCTTGACAGGAGATGAGGCAGATGTCCAAGGACAATCAAAGAGAGAAGAAAGTTTAAGCCAACGTTTGCCTATCTCATATTCTCCGCTTGATCCTCGGCCTCAAAGACAATGCACAGCTGCTGCACTTCAAGGTCTAGAGGCTGATCCCAACTCCCAGGCTGCCCCCACACCCCTGCTTAGTCTCTGAGAGCTGGGCTCAGCTTTCCTATCAAGCCCCGCTTACAGGTCATCTCGTTGGAGAGAGTGGGGCTTCTTGGTGACTTTTCGATTTTCTGAACACTCACAGTGTTTAGATCAAAATTCCATAGCATGTGATAATCATAAGATTTGGGACTAAAAAAGCCTCTCTAGGACAACCCTAAATGGGCCAGCTTATCAGGAGACGAGATAAGTGGTGGCCAAAACAGCGTGTCCTTAGAGGTAAGAAATCATCAGTTCAAATACGAAGTGAAGAAATGAGGAGCAATCCATGTGAAATCTAAATGTTGCGGATTTGCTCTCAAAGCTGCAGACATTTTGTTTCAGCATTTAAATAATAGAAGGGATGTGGGGGATAAAAATTGAAGTACACATGTCCATTATGGATAAAGAAACATAACATACATCTGTACTGAAAGTGTTTGCCAGAACACTGGCGTGTTGTCTCTCTTGGGGGAGAGGCAGAGGGACTTTATTTCCTATTTCCCATCAATGCTAAGAGGCATTTCATGTCCTATAAGTACAGCAATATGCTTATTTACTAAAATCTTTTATTGTTATACTTTATACAGCATGTCAAAAATAGGCAACTCTTTCATGTTGTTAAACAACATCTGCAGCTAATGAAACAGTAGAATCTTCTCAACTAAAGAACCTGCATAATTGTCAACATTTTTACACATACCATTGTCCCACTGAGGGGGAACAACTCAAAATTTTATGTTAAATCTGTTTTCTATGTACCCTCATCTCTCCTATGAGATACGCACTTACAATATTATCTTTAAATTATTTGATCAAAATATCTATCCTAATTTCACCCCCTACTCATGAGTCTGTATGCAGATGTACACTTTTAAATATATCAGTATCCCCAAAGGAAGGGCATAGTCTGGATTTAGTGTGTTTATTGAGCAAATGCATAAATGAATGAATGAATGAAAAACAAGTAGACTTAATCACAGGCCAAACCTATTGAAAATATATGCAAACAGTGCCCCTGTAACTGAGTTGCCTATAGAAGCGGTAGAAAGCTATGTTTTTAGAGGATTACCTAAAAAGAACACAATATGAAATAGTTTCTTTTAAAAGCACTAATTTGTTAGGGAGTTCTTTTATTTCAACAAAAAATACCTATTTAAAAATAACTATTGGAATTAGAGAGGGTTTTAAAAATTACATCTATTTCTACCCCGACAACTAATTACAGGGATAACTTTCACACATACTACCATTGCAGGTGCAAATATTTAATTATGTGTGCAAGCCAGGTGGTGAGGTGGTTCCTTAACTACGTGTTCAAT
Source organism: Aotus nancymaae (assembly GCF_030222135.1). Classification (NCBI taxonomy): domain Eukaryota; kingdom Metazoa; phylum Chordata; class Mammalia; order Primates; family Aotidae; genus Aotus; species Aotus nancymaae. Next base: position 114,955,298 of record NW_026988425.1, read on the forward strand.
TGTGTCTGCTCTAGTTGCCCCTTCAATTAGCTGTGGGTGCAAAAAACAGAGACCTAGCAGAGGCCCTATTAAAATGAGGCCTGTATATTCCACAGCCTTTTATCTGTGAGGGGGACGGGGGGAGGGTGGTGTGCATTTTGCATTTCTTAGCTGCTCCTAGCTGGGGCCTGGGGGAATCACTTTTGGGGAGGTAGTTAGCCCAGAGCAGCTGGACTTGTCCTGATAAGAATTGCACACTGTTGCATAGAAAGTGGTCAGCTCTCCTCCACAGCAAGTTTAGGTATTAAACCAGGCTCGCTATTAAAAGTCACGTGGCTTGCTTATTCTAAAGGCGCTTGAAAATCACGTGGAGCTTTTCCCCAGGAGATGAGAACAGAAAAGTTTGAAACATTTGAAAGAGGCAGGCTCTTGTGATTGAATCATTTGAATTATTTTAGCAGCTCTTCTTCACCCTTATGAGGTTAAAAGGCCTTTGAGGGAGCTAAAACTATTATACACAATACGGTCTGAGAATCTGCAAGATTAAGATTTAACCAAGGATGAGACTTACGAAAAATCAACTTGGTGTGGAGTCCTATTGACAAGGGGCTGGAGTGATTAAACTGAACATTTGAAGTAGACAGCTGAATTCCAGTTTTCCTCCACTAGCTGTGTGACTTCAGACTTATTACTTAACTTCTCTGATTCTCAGATTTCTGTCCTGGGAGATGGAGCCACTAATGTCTACATCATAGCGCTGTGTGAGGGCTAAAGTAGGTATATTTAAAGCTCCCTGTTTGGTGCTAAGTCCAGGATTGGTACTCCACAGAGGAAACTTCTTTGCTTTTCTCCAGAGGAAAAGAATGCTGAGAAAATTTCTATTCAGCTGCACAGCAAAAGAACTGGGGAGGGAACTTCTAGAAATCCTGACCATGTATCCAGTTTTTACCCTTCAAAAGTTGATGACCATGTTCACATCTGCTGTGATGTATTATCGGATTTTTAGCTACAGTAATAAATCACAGCCCTCTAAATCTTAATGTTTACATTTTTAGAAAACTTACATATGTTTCAATAACCCAACATCATTCTATTTTTAATATTTTCCTCAATACCCTCTGGCAGCTCATTCTTAGGGGAATGCAGGTTTAGAAACATGGGGTTCACATTTTTGCTAACAACTCTTATATTTTTATATCGTTTTGTATCTCATTTATTTTGAGTTGCTGGCTTTTTAGGGTGGTTATAGGGTGCTAGGTGTGAAAGGTGATTTGAAGTTGTCTTCAAGTCCAGGGTTGCTAGTTACATCATTCACACAGGCACACACACACGCACTCATGCACATGCACACAGGTACACATTCATTCCCCAAGGCTTTACAATAATGTGTCACAATGACTTGGATGCATGAGTGTGCAGCCTTTTGGAGGGAAAATGCTTGACCTGGACACAAGGATTGTGGGAGTGCCAACATCAAGTTGCCAACAGAAAGCTACATTGTAATAATGATGTGTTTCCCTGCAATATGTTGGCGTGACCAAGGAGGTGAGTCTGGGATCAAGAAACCTGAAAGTAGTGACTCCTCCATTAGAAATCTTGGTAGTATTTTCACTGCCTGGTCTGGATACGAGTATTGATGACATGGTTTGAATGTTTGTGTTCCCTCCAAAATTTGTGTTAAAACTTAATTTCCAACTCAACAGTGTTAAGAGGTGGGGCCTTTAGGGGGCGATTGGACATGAGGGGTCTGTCCTCATGGATAGGAGTAAAGTCCTAACAAAAGAGCTTGAGGAAGAGAGTTCTCCATCTCCAGCTTCTTTTGCCCTTTAGCCTTCCATCATGTGAGGACACGGCTTCGGCCCCTTCTGCCATGCGAGGACATGGCAACAAAGTGCAGTCTTGGAAGTGGAGATTGGGTCCTCTCCAGGCACTGAACCTGCTGGCACCTTGATATTAGACTTTCCAGCCTCCAAAGAGTGATAAATACGTTTCTGTGCTTTATAAATTACCTAGTTTCCGATATTTCGGTATAGCAGCAGAAATGGACTAAAACAATTGAGGAAGGATTTGGGGAGCTATTCTCTTATATCTTGACCTTTTCTCTGGATGGAGATGAGCTCATATAGAGAGTCTTTCAAATTCAGAAGGAAAAGGAGTTTGCTCACAAGATGCTTATATTTGTGATAAGACTTGAAGTGGAGGTTCTTCTCTTTGGAGCGAACTCTGACTTCCCTTGACCCTGTTTTCTCTCTGGGGTGTGGAGGGTAGGATGGGGTAGGATTTCTGCTAGAAGGAAGACATTCACACAAGGGCCCGTGTCTAGGTACCATCAAGTACGTGGAAGCCGACTACTCCCCAAATAACATTTAAGCTTTGACAATGATTCCTTCCCATTTTCCAGCTCCTGTCCTAGGGCGCTTGAGGACAAGTGCTTCTGGGTGCCCAGAGGTGACAGAATAAAGCCCACTTAGTAAAGTATTGGGAGCTTGATGAAACTTCCAGGTACGAGAAAATTGAATTGGTGCCCAACACTATTTTTCTTTGATAAGTGCTTCCAATTGATAAAACTTGCTGATGACAGAGAAAACAGAAAAACCTTTGTCACTTTGAATGTAAAATCATCATTATCATCATCATCATCATCATTTATTAAGAGATTATCATGGACCAGGCTCTGCCCTAAGTGCCTTGGATATATTATATCTTTGATGTGTGAATTAAAAGTGACCTTGAAAATTTTAAAGAATTTGGGTAAAAACCTCCATTTTATTTATGTACAATGGGAAACTCAGTGTGTCTCCCTCAGTCTCAGAGACTCCTTGGTTTTCTCTGATGTGTTTTGACCTCGTCTGGTTCTGATTTTCCTTTTGTTTTGTTTTGTTTGAGACAGAGTCTCACTCTGTTGCCCAGGCTGGAGTGCAATGGTGTGATCTCAGCTCACTGCAACCTCTACCTCTTGGGTTCAAGTGATTCTTCTGCCTCAGTCTCCCAAGTAGCTGAGACTACAGGCATGCACTGCCACACCTGGCTAATTTTCTGTATTTCAGTGGAGACAAAGTTTTACCATGTTCCCCAAGGTGTTCTCGAACTCCTGAACTCAGGCAATCTGCCCGTCTCAGCCTCCCAACCTGCTAGAATTACAGGTATGAGCCACTGTGCCTCGTCTGGTTCTGACTTTTCTTAACCCTTCACTTGCATGGCATCTCACCTTCTGTGCCTCTTTACATTGACAGGTCCACATATAATCTCTTTCCATGACTTTTTTTTTAAAAAAAAAACCCCACTTGTAGAAAGCATTTGTGTACACAGCAAAGTTTAATTCACTGGAATAAAAGAATTGCATCACAACAGAACAAACAACTCAAAACTTAATGCTGGATTACTGGCCACTCCAGCTGACTAATTCTTCCCTCAAACCCCGGCTCTGAGACAGAGCAGCTTTCCTGTTAAACTGACACGAGGCACTTGAGTGAGCCTTTTGGATTTCAACTATGCACAGAGTAGAAATGGGAGGAGGAAGGTGGCTTGATTCTGAAGGGCTTACCTACTAAGTTGAAGGCTGTGGAGAGAGAATAGTTGACAGAGATGATTGGAGATATCCTGTATCAAATACACCAGGCATAAGAAAAGGGGAATTTATAATTCGGCTTTCTGGCTGGGCGTGGTGACTCACACCTGTAACCCCAGCACTTTGGGAGGTTAAAGCAGGTGGATCACGAGGTCAGGAGTTTGAGGCCAGCCTGGCCAACATAGTGAAACCCTATCTCTATTAAAAATACAAAAATTAGCCAGGTGTGGTGGCAGATGCTTATAATTCCAGCTACTTGGGAGGCTGAGGCAGGGGAATATCTTGAACCCAGGAAGCGGAGGCTGCTGTGAGCTGAGATCATGCCACTGCACTCCAGCCTGGGTGACAGAGCAAGAATCCTTCTCATAAAACAAAAACAAACAAACAAAAAACTGGCTTTCTCTAGACATTTACGAAAATAATCAAAAGGACAATTGTATTGGGTTAAAAACAAAACCAAAAACAGAAAAACCTATCTATCAGAATGCTGGCTTGTAGAAAGAGTTCAATGCTAATTGTACAAACTTTCCTTAGTGTGGGGTGTCTTGCATAGTGTATTGTGGTTATTTTTAAAATCAAAATCATAGACAAGTGGGTGTCTGATTGATAACCTTTTATTTAACATAGCTGGGCCATTAGGTGGCATGTATACAGGAAAATGATTCTAAACTACATTTCTTGTAATACAACAATTTCCATTTTTCTGTATTGATTATTTGCAGTGTACCAATTGGTAAATGCAATGTGTTTGGCACAGGGGAGCCAATCATGACATAGATGCAGGAAGAACAATGAACTGAAAACGTTGCAATACCTTTTGTGGGGCTGGATTTCTTTACTCATCGAAGCATTAATATCCACACACCCCTGAGAATTTTTCCCTTAGCTAGTTCTCTTCTTTTGTAGATACAAGCATCAACTTTAAGAAGAAAGGTTTGAGGACCATCTGATTATCTCTTAGTTCCAGAATAAAGTCACCAAGGCCCAGAAAATATCCAGGAGATAATAAATCAGTGAGTTCCCACAATGAAGGAAAACGGAAAAATAACTGAAAAGGAAATTGAAAAGAATCAAATTTCAACTTTAGGTTTTGAAAGGATTATTAATATAAACAGCCTTAGGAAAAAAGGACATTTTGGTCAACATCCCATACAATTAAATGCAATACAACTTTAAAACAATGATATACGTGCAAAAAGTCACCTTAAATACTTTCCTCAATTCTCAGGATGGCATTCATCTTCTTGGGAATGGGAAAGGCCTTTACATAGTTTAGATTCTTCTTTTTCAGTTTGCCTCTAACCCTAGTGATACCTGAAACAAAAAAGCAGAGGAAAACAGAGATGTTTCCACTTCTGAGCATCCCTCCTTGTCTGTTCCCCGTGGCTGGGCTTAGAATCCAGTCCTGCCCACAGAGAGCTGGATACAGAGAATCCAGCCCTGCCCACCATTCCCAGCGCTGCTACCTGCTCCTTGCTTGGAGCAGTGTGAGCTGTCAGTACCTGGCAGGCTACAGAGATGCTGTGGGACTTTAAGCTCTTTTTATCATGAGCTCAATGCACTCTTTCAAGCCCCTTATGAACCTAACAGGTGAACAGCCAACAGCAAAACTGGGGGAAGATCTGGAGTGTTAGGAAAGGTGAGTTCTGAGTGCAGTATTTCTTGTGTTTCTTTAGGAACTAGTGGAGAGAGATCATTTTGTGTGTTTGTGTATGGGTGTGCATGCGTGTTATAGATTTTAACCATCTTTTTTTTTTTTGAGTGTCTAATATGTGCCAAGGCTTTTTTTTTTTTTTTTTTTTTTTTTGAGACGGAAACTCGCTCTGTCACTGCAATCTTCACTTCCTGGGTTCAAGCAAACCCTCCTGCCTCAGCCTCCTGAGTAGCTGGGATTACAGGTGTGTGCCACCACCCCTGGCTAATTTTTGTATTTTTAGTAAAGACAGGGTTTCACCATGCTGGCCAGGCTGGTCTTGAACTCCTGACCTCATAATCTGCCACCTCGGCCTCCCAGAGTGCTGGGATTATAGGCGTGAGCCACTGCACCTGGCCAACTATCTTTGAATGAAATGGCTACTCAGGTCCTGAGGTGAAATTGTGAAACTGCAGTTAGATTCCCAGGCTGTCAACAGCTACTGAACAACTGTTCCCCAACCGTGGTTGTGAGGTGTGTCCCCAGTCATTTGTTACTAATAACATGCTACGGTGTGTGGGCAACTTACTGATTTTATAAATTAGATTACCTTTTCCTAGAACAACATTCACACCGACTTGCTTTCTGACATGCTTTTTAAAAAGTGCTTTATCTCACCCCAATGAGCAGGTATATCGCATATGCAAACCGACTTTGATAATTATAGATGAATATTTAGGCACTGACGTCACCTTCGTTACTAGACAATTTTCCCGACACTTTCCTTATTGTAAATATCTGTATCCCATGATGTTTTTGCAACAGTGGCTTTTTTGTACATGGCTTCACAGAGACAGGTACATGGATTGTGAGGTCTCCTAGGTGGGACTGTGACTTCTTTTCTCATTATCCAAAAACCTAACACAGGCTCTACTATGTAAAAGGTACTCAATATATTTTTTTAAACAATTTTTTATTTCTTTAAACCCCAGCAGATACATTTCATTTTGCATAACAAATTTGCTTATAAACTGTGAGTAAACTAAGATTTTTTTTTCCTTAACTGGATAAAATTTGAGGTCAGGTGACTGTTTGGAGTTGGGTTTCCATTGCAGTCCAACACACTGCTCTCAAATGTATCAACTTTGTAAATCCATGCCTTTAAATAAAGTATTTTTCTGGATAGCATTTGCCTTTGTAGATCGAGTGTTAGTAGTACTTGAGGTAACTTCATCTTTTTTCATTTTATTGAACTCATACTATTTAAGACATTTGTTCAAGTCAGTGGGCTGAGAGACAGAGCTCAGAAAGGTATTAATAAGTCTAAAGTTCTAAGTCTGAGCCTCAGTTTCCTTGTGTGTCCTCAGCTGTTCTGATGATTTTTTAAACGAGGAGGTAGTTACAAAAGTACTCCGAGCTGTACAAATGTAAGCATGATGTCACAAGTGAGGGGCTCAGGCAGAAAGGCTGCATGCACACATATGAAAGGGGCACAAGAGCCCAAACTGCAGAGTTACAGGAAGTGGCCAGGGAAGGGATATCACCTTGCACCTCTGCTGCAGCCTGGAGTGACAGACCATCAGGTTGGGGGAACACTCAAGAAAGAGCCATGTCTGCAGAGGACTTACTGCTAGGGGAACCATTCCCGCCCCGGGTATGTGATCTTAACAAGCTGCTGCTCGTATCACTGGTCGCATCTGAGCTTTTAAGTTTTATTTAAAATCCAAGCTGAAAAATGTTTCCCCAGCCCTGCTCAGACTGTCCAGGTTGCACTCCCTGCTTGAGTCCTCGTGTGCTATCTCAGCACATACGGAAAAAGCTCTGACTGAAGCCACTGCCCTGGGTTGGAGCTCCAGTCTCATCACTTCCCTAACTTGACTTTGCTTCTCCATCTGCAAAATGAGAGTTGGGAGTTGGATGAATTCTAAGAGAGCATTGATTTATAGTAACATCAGCCCAAATAAAACACAATCAAAGACACATGGACAGACAAATATGAAGATTACCTTTACCCTAAAGTTAAATAAAAATGACTCTGTTTTCTATTTGGCATTCATTATACACATCGTAATTTTCTTCTTGCGGCTGGAAAAATCCAGAGTAAATAGCTAACACACAGAAGGATGTCCTCTGCCTTTTACTCCCTCATTCTTTCCCGTTAGGTCTCTGTCATTTGGATGCCTCTCTCGAATATTTGCATATTTAATCTGTGACATCTCTTTTACCTGAATTTAAAGGAAGATGGTGTTTTCTCATCAGATTTATAAAGTAAAACAAAATACTAATATAAAAAGTTAAATGGGAAATTGTCACCACTTTATTGCCTTGGCTGTGACAGGGTGGGCAGAGTGTGCTATTTCAATGCAAGGTAACTACTGTATTCCAATTCAAGCTTGTATTTCCTAGAAAGTGGAATAATGAAGAGAGAAAGTGAATCACACCTTTCTGTTGCAATGTTTTCCAGCACCAGTGAGGTTGTGCCTCCACTTTCTCCTTATCCAAAAAACGTCCTGGGGTGGAGAAAGAAGGACAGATGTTTGACCTCTGAAGCAAAGCCTTATCTTGGGTGGAAGAGGAGGCTGATCCTAAAAAGCTATCGATGTTCTCTTTCACATGTTGGACTCCTCAGATGAGTCCTGATGATGATGATGATGATGAAAGAGCGAGAGAGAGACCATTGAAACCTGTTTTAAATGTGTAACAGACCAGAGAGAAATATTCTAATCATTTCATTTTCCAAAAGGTGAATTGGAACCGTGGACTGTAAAATCAAAACTATGTTGAATGGAACCCCCCTCCCCACCATCCCCAACGAGACGTTGGCAGCATTAATCCTGGTATTTATTGCTTACTTTAACTACAGTGCCTAGCAAGCACTTTCCCAGCCTGTATTGCAAAAATGTATATGTATATAACTCATATACTTAATATTTTGCCCCAGCTTTCCTTGCCTATTTTACAGTGTTGGAGACTGTTTGTGTGTTTGCTATATATCAGTTGACACCTCTGTAAAATCTTTATATTGAATGCCTTTGGCAACTATGTGCCAAATAATAGCTTTGCCATTTGTAATTTTTGAAGCTGCAGTTTTCCTATAAGCTTGGCTCTGTGCATTGCAAATAGGAAGGGTTTCGAAAGCCTTATTGATGCTTCTTTCTAATGACGTTCCTCAGAAGGATGAGTCAAAATCCCTGTTCTTTTCTTCCACTAAAGACTTTAACTAATTAAAGAAATGAGTCTTTTTTTTGAAGATGCATTGCCCATAACACGATTCTGCTCCAGGAGTCTCTCTGCAACTTACTCTTAAATTTGGGACTTTTAGATATGCCCGTTGCTCTCTACAGTGTCCAAAGGCATTATTTGTTTGTATTTAAGACCTTTCCTGCTTTCCTGAGGATGATTCGAGGTTGTTTACAACAAAGATAATTAAATGAAGTAGATGAAATTACATAGAAAAGAAATTCAAAACTATGTCTAACACAGATACAAACTTTATTCCTAAAGTGTAGGTTGATATATTTCTATGAGTTAACTAGAATGCAAACTCCATGAAAGCAGGAACTTTGTTCACTGATGAATTCTCATTGTCAAGTTTAGTGTCTAGACATCAGTATGTGCTCAGGCATAATTGTTATTTGTCAAACACATATTAAATTCCATTTGGATTTTTCCAGAAGTTAATACATGAAGGGAAGTATGACAGGATATATAAAGTTATTATAGAATATTATACACTTAGAGCTCTGCTGGGAGACAGATGAGAGACCTGGGATCAAGTGAAAGGACTTGCCAAAGAAAAGTTCTAAAACTCAGACCTTCAGATTCCAAGGCCAGGGAGCTTTCTACTGTATTATTGTTGCAGTAAATAACCATGTTCACTCTATGCATAATAATCTATTGATATGGGCACAGAGTATGTTTGTGTGTGTATGAAGAGGAGATCTTTTTGCTCTGATTCATCTATACCCTCTGTCCATTCCCTCTGGAAGGACATCCTTACATAGTTGTAATGGGGTCTGGATTATTTTGCACATGTCTTTATCCACACCCAGTTGCCCGAGAGCAGACACAATAAAGTAACTAAACAGAGGTAGAATGCTGGGTGTAATTAATGACCTACACCTGGTATATAGAGAAATCAATTTTTAAAAATACTTGAATTCCCATATGTTGAAATATTTGCAATTCATTTCTGAACGAAATTCAGCCCCTTACTTTTTAAAAAAATTTAATGTACTTTGTAACTAGCAATGCCAAAAAGTTCTGTATCTAAATTTTATGGAAAAAACATAAGCAAATTATAAAATCTAACAAGTTGAATTTATTACAACCAATTAATAAAGCAACTATATTAATCAGCTGTCTGTGTGTGTATGTGTGTGTTACGCATAAATGCCAATTTTATCTTCTTTGAGAGGAGGGAATCAGCATTTTTTCACTCCCAAGCTATGTGCTTATAGCAGGACAGTTCTTCACTTAACACACTCATTTAATATGCATACACACCAGTGATGGACCTGTGACCCAAGTCAGGCCAATAAGAGCCAAGTTCCTTACCAGTTCAATTCAACTTAGTCTCCTGCATGTTGAGTATCTTCTACTACAGTTCTCTAGATCTTTAGAATCGTGATATTTAGAATGATAATTCAGAGGTATCCCGTAAAATTCTAAATGATAGAACAACATTTAATTATAATCAAGAGCAATTCATTGTAAAATACGAAAACATGCCCTACATTTAAGACAAATTTCCAATAATAAGTTGAAACAAAAAGGCTTTTCTGTTTAAAAAATTTAATTAACTAGAATTTTAATCCCCTGAGGATCTTAATTAATTTAGGTTTGATTGTAGAAAAATTTCAAGTATTTTGCCTTTTGGAAATATAATTAACAAAATTGGTTTAATGAACTGTTTTCAATGAAAGGAGAAGTTAGAAAATATTATTTTAAAAATAAACTGTTTGCCCTAAAGTGACATGGAAGATAGGCCCTTTCAAGTTTAAAAATTCTATATTACTAATTATTTGAATAATTAAAACACAATATTTAAAACATTTTTTAATTCTCTTATTTTAATCACGTATGTTGCCTATACTTTTTTCTTAATTACAACACTTTCCAGTGTACTATGCAAAAATAAGTGGATTGCATGATCAAATGATTTTAAAATTAGTTCTATTAATACAACCAGTGTTTGCTGCAGAACTTCTCAGAGCCTTTAATATGAAAATGTGCATAGCAAATAATACTATAATTAGCACTATATGCAAAGTTGATCTAACCTTTATTTGGCTTTGATATATGTTTTATGAAGCACGTCGTCTAGGAAAAACACTTCAGAAAACTCTGCTCTAGGCTCCTTTTAATCTAAAAATTAAGAAGAGTTTTGAAACATTCCGATTCTCTTGCTACCTATTAGCCTTGTAACTTGTACAGATTCATTGTGCTTTATTCAATAAACACAATTATTTACACTAAAGACCGTATCTCCACCTCTCCAACATGAATCAATGATACCCACTTTTGAGCAACTCATACTATTCTGAATAACAGGAGTTTTATAAACCTAGGTCCTAGTCCAAAGCGTAGGGGTGGATGGCCTTTCCTTCTTTCCCAAGCGTTATCTTTGGATTTCCTGGCCAACTGTCTTTTGCAGATATGCATTATTTTCTAAAACAAGATGCTGTGGCCTCAAGGCGATAAGCCAGAGAAGAAAAGTGACGAACAGGAGAAGAAAAATAATTAAGAATACACTGTATTCAGTAAGGAGGACCCAGAAAAAAACAGTTACATGTACTTATAGTTACTACTTTTGTTAAATGCCCAATCATCCATGAGACAAATTCTGCAGTATAGCCAATGGCATTGTCTTCATTAATAAAACTCTTCATTTGATTTCTGCTTTAAGATGGCAATTTCGTACATATCCATGAGGTCTGGGGGAGGGGGAGACTTCGTATCATATTTTGCATCATAACGTGATCATTTCAGCATTCAAACTCCAGATTAGGAATTTGACATTTTAAAAATTCCACTGAAATTGGACTACAAAATATAATAGGTTTAGGCACCTGCTCTAATAAGATTGCATAAAAATACCCCAACAGCCTTACCATAAACATATTTTACAATATCAGAGTCAAATTTTATTACATCATTATAAGAATGTTCCACTGGGCCACATGATTGGCTGTTGTACAAGAGCAAGATGCTGATACTGTTGCACAAACATACTATCACACTTCCCTAATAAAAGTTTTATTATATCCCCATGCACATTAAAAACAACACTAACTGCACTAATACATTGTAATTTACTTTTTTGTTGTAGAGCAAATAACAAACCTGGTGCTAATGAGCTCATATTTTCCATTATCCCAAAGCAACCTGTTTGTGTAACCAGTCTTCTGAGATTTTGCCTAAAAAGTGAAATTCTCTCTTATTGGACAATGATGTGCACTAGTCTAGAATGTTTTTCTTCCCTACGCCTCTTATAGACATCACATCATGTTCTAAACATCTGTTTGTTTAAATGACACAGTTATAAAATACATTATTTGACTTCCACAGCACTATACTTTTTTCGAAGGGAACACACAAGATTCTTTTGTTAAAACTGTCTTTTTGTTTGATAGCTTTTTTCATGTTCCAATAAACATAGGTGTATTTGTAGCTAAATTACAAGGATGCATTGTCATCACTTTCCCTGTGGCTGTCATCTGAGTGGTTGTAAGTTTTTTAGTACACATTTTCAATTTGGACGGTATGAAGTACCAGAAAGAAATTGATTTCTTCTAAGACATGGATGATTGTTTTTATACCATCTTCTGATATTGTTTTAATGAAGCTATTAAATGATTAAGCATTGTACTTTTATAAATTAAAACCACTAACAAGGGACATTGCGACTCCCATGCTTTTTTTCAACTTAGAGTAAATTGTCTTATCACCCAGCCTCTCACCAATGCAATCATTCTCTTACTGTCAAAGTTCCTGGGTGTTTGTTTGTAATAGTGGTGATGGTGAGGTGGGTGAAAGGGGCAAAATGTCGATTACACTCAAGGGAAAGAGATTTCAGAAATCTGAGAAGAAAAATAGGAGTCACCACAGACCCTGCTTATCCAGAGATAGGACATTTCTCTATTGTAGACTTCAAACTGGCCATTTTTGTTTGTGTGAGTGTCTCTTTTCCCTTCTGCCTGTACTGGGCAGAGTGAATGGTGAAGGTTCTATGGGATAAGATAGAGGAGAACACTGCTGTATATATGATTTCAGTGACTCTCTAAATTAAGTTTTCTGGTGTGTAAATGTGTTGGCTATCTATCATTCTGTCTGCTTTTCCAATATTAGGCAATTTAAGGTTGTGTCTACACTGCATGTGTGCACGCGCGGGCACACACACACACATGCACACACACACACACAGAAACTTGCACCCTGTCAGACACTTGGGTTTAGAGGATTATAATGATGCTGAATAATCTGGCCTTTTAAGTTTTGACTTTTCAACAAGATATAGATACTGCCAAAGCCTATTCAGGGTATTCACTATAAAATTTGTTCCTGATTCAAAATGAGATAATATTTATGATGCAATCTTGATAAGTACAACAATCGTGACTTGTATGAACTGCACTGTGGCTAGTGATTTTAGAAATTGTTTAAGTATAACTTACACAACCTGAGAATATCTTGTGTCCCAAAAGACTGAATTTTCAAGGTTAATTATAGACCATTGGGACATTTCTATGTTCTCATACTTTTTTTAGACACGTGTAGTCACGTTAATGGACCAAGAAAATCCCTGTGCAATTTTCCTACCATTTATGAAAGTTATCGTTACATATCACATGTTTTTAGTATGGAAGAAAATAACAGCGAAAACAATTATTTATCACTTATTATGTGCCAGGCTCTGTTTAGAAGGGTTTGCATTTATTAATTGATCTGCAAAATAAAAACCACAAAAAACAAAAACACTAAGACTTTAACTGTGATTATCCCCATTTTACAAATGATAAAACTGAGGCACAGAGAGGTTAAGAAACTTGCCCAGAGTTACAAAGCTAGGACGCTAAGATTCAGGTTTAGACAATCAGCTGCAGAAGCCCTTGCTTTTAACCTCTACAAAACATCCAATTAAAGTGCTCACTGTTGGACTGACTATGGCATAAAAGGATGAATTGTTGGTCTTAGGAAGTATGAAATCTCTCATCCGTGCCAGTCACTTTGATTCCAGGAATCTCCTGAGTAGTACCATGATAATATAGCTTATCTGGAGGCTGGAGGATTGTGAAATGACTATAGGCTAAACCATACTAATGGTCTACCAGCAGGAAAAGACATTTTTGTCAGGCTGATTAATTGCCTTTTTAGACTATTAATTCATCCATCTATCCATCAATCCATTCATCCATTCTTCCATCTATTCTAGAGCCATGCATCTCCTATTCCTACCTATCACTTTCTAGTGATAATACCGGTCAATTTTATGATTCAAAACTCTATCCTCTTCTCATTTTAATTTAGCTAAACATACCTAATTTGACCCATAACTCAGCCACTTCACTCTTTTTGGTCTCTGAGCAAGTCCAGGTCTTCATCTGTGAAAAGCATTAACACCTGCCTTACTGTGTTAATATTTTGGCTGGGTGTGAAGGTTATAATTAAATGAGATAATATATATACATCTCTGAGAACATATAATAGGTCCTCGGTCAACATTTTCCTTAAAAGGAAAATGAAACTCAATTAGCAGTAACTATTAAAATGAAATAATGGAACTGTTAAGAGAAAATATAGATGAATATATTCTAGCTCTTATCTGAGTATAAATGGAAACTAAGAAAGCATAAAAACTACATTAACATTAAAATATCTATATAATGTACATATGAAAATTAAACATTATAAATTTTATTTGAAAATAATAACCTATAGTGAGTTCTTAAAAATTAAGTAGATAAACAAATAGAAAATGGTATCCAATAAAAAATAGGACATAATTTGATAACTCAAAAAATTTATAGAGATAGCCAAAGGAAATGTAAAACACATTTCACTTACAGTGGCAATGGAATGAATACATTTTTGGGAAAAGAAATCAAAGTATTAAATAGTTTTTTAAAATATTAAATTTTTAGTTTTTTATCGGCCGAGGCAAAAAAAAAATGCTCATTATGTCCTTATTGAAGTGTGAATTTGCATTTTTTTCAGAAGCACAGTTGGTCGTATTTATAGAAAGCCTAGAAAATAAGCACACGTTTTTATTCAGTGATTTTTAGGACAATTTTGAGATATTAAAAAAAAACAGAAGACGCTCAATGATTCATGTGGGAGGGTTATTTACACTGAGGTATTCTTCTAGACAGAAAAACTTTGAAATTAATTAAATGTGCAACAATAAAGAATGGTTAAATTAAATTAATTATGGTGAAATTGTAAGAAAGAAAAATGTATTGCTATTAAAAGAAACAACTGAAATGGGAAATATTCAGGATGTAATAATGAGTGTGATGTGGTATGCTATGGAATGGATGCCATATAGAGTGCTGTACTAATTTTGCAATGTGTGTATATGCACAGTGTGTGTATGTGTAATGTGTACCTACATATTCTACTTAGCATGCCAAATACTTTCTATACTTTTTGTGAATTGAATGTCTTATTATAGATAAAGAAATAGAGAACAAAGAGTATAAATAACTTATCTGACCTCTTACTACCATAAAGTTCTCATCACTTTATGAGTGGGGAGACCAGGATTTTAACATTCACATGTTTGACATAAAACTTATTCTATCCACCAGTATGGCTCAAATGCATACCTCAATATACTTCACAAAGAAGACTCCCCTGCTCAGTGGATCAAGAATGGAAGCACTCGTTTTAATGTTCTTCTTTCTATAACTGCCTGCTTCTTGCCTGTTTACTTACCTGTCACAGATAGGTAGGGATAAAAATTACACCCTCTAGAGAAAGACAGATCTACTCTAAGTCTGGACTCTGTCACTTTTATAATTCTGTGGTCTTGGGTAAGGTATTTCCATCACAAAATTGTTATGAAGATTAAGTGGCATATGCCTGCAAGGCACTAAGCTTTACAAGGGTCTTGCAAATAATAAGTGTTCAATAAATAGCAGGAAAAATATGTGTGTGTGTTTTGCCAAGCTTTTTTTAATAAACATATTACTCTTATATTCAGAAAAGTGCAATAAATATTATTGTCAAAAAAATGAAGTAAACCAATGACCTGATGTAAGCCTCCAAAAGGTGCTTTAAAAAATGAAAGAAAAAGAAGCAAAGCCACCTTTGTCCGGACATTATATCACAATTGTGGCTGCTAACCACAGGTGGGTATGGAAGCCTGGAGGGAAACCAATTACGTGCAAATCCTTTGACTTAATGAAAAATAAAATTAAGCAGACTAATACCCAGCAGGTACTTAAACATCACCTAATATTATGAAAGCCAGTGTTTCTTAAAGAGGAAAAAAATTCTCTGGAGGAACTGGAGGAAGAGGAAGCCCTGACCTAGGAAGAAATTTCATATGTGCAGCACGATTTCTCACAGCACACCTGAAAATCGCCCTCCCATAAATGACCTGTTTCTCTGCCAGGGCAAAGGAGTTGACTCATACCTCAAAGTCAACGATTTTCCTCTATGACAAATAGTACTTCAATTTAGGTTCTCGTGTGCTCTGTAGGAGGCGATAATTAACATTTATTGACAAGCATGATTTTATTTTATTTTATTTATTATTTATTTATTTTTATTTATTTATTTATTGAGAGGGAGTCCTGCTCTGTTGCTTAGGCTAGAGTGCAGTGGTGCGACCTTGGCTCACTGCAACCTCCGCCTCCTGGATTCAAGTGATTCTCCTGCCTCAGCCTCCTGAGTAGCTGGGATTACAGGCACCTGCCACCACACCTGGCTCATTTTTGTATTTTTAATATCGAAGCGGTTTCACCGTATTGGCCAGGCTGAGTCTCGAACTCCTGACTTTGTGATCTGCCCCCCTCGAACTCCCAAAGTACTGGGTTTACAGGTATGAGCCATTGCACCCAGCCTTATTTTATTTTGTTAATGTACATGATAATGTCTTTTATATTTTATTTACATTAACTCATCTAATTTTTCCAATAGCACAAGGGAAAGATGTGACTATTTTCTCCCTTTTATAGGTTGTCAAGAGTCACACTGTTGAAGCAGAGTCCATGACCTTTCCACTCAAAACTGCTGGCATGTGGAAATTCATGAAGTTTCCAGAAAAAATCTCATTAGAGGCAAGGCAAACCCAGAGCTAAACTTACTCCTACTTTGAATCACCACTCTTTTTGGCTTTGGGCAGGCTTGATTTTCTCATTTTCCCTCACCACTTTTAGTGATCAAAGTCCCCTACTAATTGAAGACAAAATCACCCATCAAGCCTCACTGTCCTGTTTTTAATCATATTAGCCAAGGAAGGGTTGCAGAGTCACAGGACAGAAGTCAAATTGGGAAGACCCAAAGATGGATGAGACTGTCTGAAAATGGCAGACAGTTCTAGGCTCTGCTGAGGTCTGGGGAGAGGCCTTGGATGAGAATCTTCCAGCCTTCTCACCAGGAGCCTAGTGCTACTAGCTGCTCATTCTCTCAGAATCATTCCTGAAGATCTGTCGCACCCTAGACATGCCTCTTAACTGCTTTCAAAACAAACAAGTCCGTGTACCTGAGGACTGAGCTGGGATTCACTAGATAGGTCATTAGTAATTTCTTGCTCACCAGTGTTTGGGAATGTTTGCGGAATTTCCCTTTCATGGCATGAGAGAGGGCTCTCCGATAGAAAGTCACACAGGGATATTTTGAAATGGCTGGGAAGGTAATCTGATGCACTCTCTGGAATGTTTGCTCACATCAGCAAAGTGGCATTTGTCACCGGTTGCTTCTACCTGCTGTTGGGTTGTCCATTTTTTGTAGCTCTTTTCTTTCCCTCGTTCTTGTTCCACTTAGACTCTGGCTCTCTAATTTTCTTTTCTCTTTCTTTGTATTTCTAGGGCAGTTTCTCTCTGTCTCTTTATCTCTGAATGCTCCTTTCTGAGTCTCTCCTATTTGTCCCTTTTCCCTAACAGTCCCCTTCCCACTGCTGACTCAGGTCCTTCTCCTGGAAGCAAAGGCGTTTCTCTCATCCAGACCTGCAGTGTGCATTTTCGGGACTCCAGCTACACAACACATACTGCCTTCAAAGGTTTCCGTGGAGCTTTTCATGTAAGATGTAGTTATTAATTCTCCTTCAATGTTTAAAGACTCAGCCGGTGGGAGTGAAACGTGGTCTATCCCCACCAGCTGAAGAGCTGATGAAATCTTGGCCTGATCTGTTATCTCCCAAATGCTTTAAAGGTCTTTGACTGGGAGATTAGAGAACAAGGTTACAGTGACAATTTGTTTACACGCAGGGAGAGATTAAGATCTCGTTGAAAAGGAATAAAAATAACATCATCTTGAGCTGTCACAGCATGAGCCCCATTGTAATCAACACTGGTCTGATTTCAGGGATAATTTAAGACCAATTTATTATCTTAATTAAAAAAAAGGAAGGGAGACTTCAGTGTTTCAGATGCCAGTTAGAGTGTTGGACAATGATGCCCCTGGAGGTTCCACATACAAAATAGAAAACTCACAGGATGAGAATCTCCTGGGGTATAAAAATATAAAACTTTTTCGCCCTTTAATTTCTTTTTTAAGATACCAGCATCAAGAGGAGATGAAGAAGCAAAACAATGACCTGCTTGAATATTGTGACTTTTTTTTAAAGACAGATAAAAGGGTTAACGAAAATAATTCCCATTCATCCTTTTGTTTTGTTTTTGGCATTGTAGGTAAGATTCTCCTAGCGATTGTTTTCCCTTTCTGCCTTAATGAAATCTGCTAAAAATCTTGGTGTGGGGCAGGCTTGATTTTCTCATTTTCCCTCATAATTAATTCTTCTATTTCTTCATCCAGAGAAACTAGGAAGGACCTGGCTCAAGATAAGTCTGGGAAGCTGAGAAGAGTGTGATTTGCGATCACACCACCCAGGGGCCTCCCCCTTCAAAGTTCTCCTGCCCAGTCTGACCCTCACTTCTGGCTTTCTCTACAAAAGTGGCCATGAGCGCCCAACTCACAGAATGAATTAGGCCACAAAGAGGCCTTTGAGAGCTCCCGAGGAAATGCCCCACTGGGAAGCCAGGTGGACGGCAAACGTTCCCTTTTCATTACAAATGAGTGCAGGGACAGGGCCACCCCATGGGACTCTCAGCTCCATCCGAAAGCCTAGCCCCACCAGCCCACTCATTTGAAAACCAAACATGTTTCCTTCTGCCTCCCCTCTCCCTGTTTACAAACACGTTTACAAGTGCTTGATAGGTGACCTTATTTACTTAGTAACCTGTGGATTCATTTATCTTGAAATTAGTAGGTAATGAAGTGGAAAACCTCAACAGCCCTCCCACTAATTAACATGATAATAAGATTGTTTTGCTACAGAGGTACAATTAGCATGTATGAGCCAAAGGGGAAGAAAGATCAATAAAATGTCTGAAGGGTACTACTCCCAGGTCTCCAGAAAAGAACAAAGAAGGGAAACCACAGATTGTAAGATCCATCCGTGTAAACGCATCCAACTCTGAGACTGGACCCGACCAGAATGATTTGATGCCTGCTGGAGAAGGAGGTGTGGAGATGACTGAAAGGAATTAATTACAAAGCACACATTTTGGTGCAGTTGATGGTCTTTGAAAAGAAAAGGGAAAAATTGTGGTGAGTTTCAGCTGCTCATCTCAAACATGCTTTGATGGGGTGGTGGGGGTATAGAATGTGGTAATTACCCCGATAAAATAGTTCCATTTGCTCTTTTTCTCTATCCCCCAAAGTTAAATGGCTCAGATATAAAACTTAAAAAGGAGATTCTTCTTGCACATCTAGTGTCAGCATACATTTTTATGAGGTGCTTTAACACACAGAGTGCACAGCTCAAATATTTATTTATTCCACAGACTGAGGTGTGTAGAGTAAATAAATATGACTTTAAAAAGTGCCTCAATATGTATTTACCCAGTAGACTTATTTCTTGGCTAAATTACATGGATTTTGGTAACCTTCCATGACATTTTCCCTTGATTTTAAACATACACAAACAAAGAATTTAAATGTCCAAAGTGTCTAAATAACCTAATTGAACTTGTGACACAAACCAGGAAGAGCCAGGAGCCTTGATTGTGCAGGAAAAACGCAAGGGTTCTTTGATAGACAAAATGAGGGAAACTTTCAGATCAACCACAACCCATGTTGACTTGAGTAGCACCAGTGCTTTGTAGGAGGTTCAATTTACAGCATTCTTCATAAATACAAAAATATTATGTCACACTGCACCATCGACTGCCTTCTGTCCTCCCTTGAAAACATAGATTCATGTTTTCAAGACAGTAGATGGTGAAATGTGACACATAATATTTCTGTGTCACACATAGATTTTCCTGTGAAATTCCACAAATGATCATCCCTAAAATGAATGCTCTCCATTGCACTGGCCATCTAGCTTTGCATTTGATTTTTATGATAATAATTCTAGAATCCCTGTATCACCCACCATTTTTAAACTGGTTGGTCCCAGTATATAGACAACAAGTTTCTGCCACTGAAACAGAATGGAATGGAACATTCTCAGCACATTTTCAAACAGGAAATCTGCTTAGCTCTCACCAGTCTGAAAAAGAATGATCTTCGGTGGATTTTTCAACTGACCAAGTCAATAATGTTTTCATTTTGGAAATCACATCAAAAGTGATGGAAGTTGTTGATTTGCTTACAGCACTAGAGGAGACTTTGGAGGAAAGTAGTTTTCCATGTCTTTGCTTTTCTTTCCTTTCGTTTTCTTTCTTTTTTTTTCTTCTCTCTCCGCCTACCCAGCATCTATAGGTTTTAAAAAACTGGCCAGCATCTACATGCTTTACATTAATTTTTAAAGATAGATTATAATTCCTTAAAATTTACAGCTTTGGAGTGAAGAGAACCTATTCTTATTTCTGAAAGGCATTTCCATGATAGTCCTAATTGTCCTGGATTTAATTAGTAGTATTTGGGGGCAGTGAGTGGCAAAGGTCTGAAAGAGGGGCTAAGCATTCCTGGAGAGAAGCTGGAAGCTGCTTCCTGAACAGTCATCCTACTAGACATTACGCAGGGCTGGGGGCCTGTGTGTGTTGGTAGACACCAAGGAATGCTTTGAGCAAAGGACCCTGGGGAAGAAGGAAAAGGGAATGGGCTGTGTGCAGAAGGTCTACTTGCTTCCTCCTCTGCACATTGGTTTGGTGAAAGGCCAATGCAAGGCTCCCCCTGATGATCAGCCACTACTTAGTGAGAAAAACCAACATTCCTAGCTTTTAAGTAGACACACTGACACCTGCACAGGTCCCTGGCCTTTTCTGATGTTTTTAGCCTCCTAACAGACCTTACCTTTGACTTACTGGATTGAAGAATATGGGAATTCTTACAATGAGAGACCAAGAGAGCCATTCACAACCATATGTAAAAAGGATTATCAACCTTTTGGAACTTCGACACACCATTTTTCTTTCTATTCCATAGCATTGTCACGTAACCAAATCTGCATGTCCGTATAGGGCACATGCAAATTCTGAAACCCAAGAGAAATTACTTTAAAATCACTTTTATTTCAGAATAACCTGAGAGTTTTCCAATATCTCTGTAGATCACTGGAGGCACCCTAGGGTGTCACACAATCTTACCTAAGTAAAGCTGTCCTAGAAAATATTTTAATAACCAAAGCGATTCCTCTTAGGAAGAATTCCCTTTGTGTTCTACAGCTTAGCTTTAAATCCACAGTCCTCATCTTTGAAGAGGTGGAACCATATGATGTAGCCCAGGAGAGTCAGAAGTTGAATTGCATTCAGAGAAACGTACAACTCAGAGAAAGAAAACTGCCCTGCACTTGTACTGGTAAGTCTTTCGAGGATACAACAATAGTCCCCACTTGTTGGCTGCAACACATACCCTCTAGTTTTCTCAGTCCCTCAAAGGTAGAGATTAATGCCTCCATTTTACAAGGTGGCAAAACTGAGGCTTAGGGAGCCCCACAGCCATCTCAACGTCCAGTAGGAAGAGAGGTGGAATTTAACCTAAATTATTTTGATTCCAGCAAAAGCTCCTAACCGTATCTCACCGTCCATCCTAGGAAGATGAACTGTCTTGCTGGAAACCCTCTGAAGAGACGGTTTTGAAACTATTTTGAAGTCCCTGTGACCTATATGTCCAGAAAGCATTTATTCTTTGGTGTACTTGCTATATTGGTGACTTATGCTAATAATTTTGAAAACTGTGACCCATTGTAAGGTGTTGAACATTTCTTCTGGGTAGAACTTCTCCAACAGTAAACATAAAGCTTCTCATAATTTAATAGCAAGCTTCCTTCATTTGGTTTTAATGACTTTGTAAAATAAATACCCAACATTGTTACTAAAAAATAAAGTAAAGTATTTCCGTGGGAGAATATGGAAGATATAAATTTAACTTAATATAATTCCCTTACTGCTTGTCAAGGGTGAGCATGTGATGAGAAATTTTTAGAAGGGCTCCGATGAGCTGGTTGTAATAAGTAGCCTTTTTGGCCTAGATTTATATCTTCCTTGAGAATAGTAGTAATTTTTGAGTTTCTTTCCAGATTTTTTTTTTCTTTACATATCCACTGTACAATTGGGATCTTGTCTCGAGGTGTGAAGCCTTTGCAAATTTATAAAATAATGTCGTCTGCCTTGCATTCTTGGGAAGTACCTGACATGAACCAGACTGAATCTCCAGACAGCTCACAAGATCACAACTGCCTCTCTTATCACTCAGCCCTGTGACTGTGAGCCATTTTGGCATCATTCTGTTGTTTGGACAGCCCTGTGGAGGCACAGGTCGCTGAGCATTGTATTTCAGCCACACATTTTCTCAACAATGCTGTCTTGCAGTTTGAAAGGCAAGCAGGGTGGCCCAGGTATTACATTTCTCCAAGTCTCCCTGGCAGGACAGGACTTTAAATGTGTGGGGACCAGTAGCACATGAGGAGCTGCCCAGATCAAGGGAAGGTGGGGTTGGGAGGCTTGTCACCGTTGCCTACGGAGGATGGAAACCCAGTCCTGGCTAAACCCTGGGCTCCTGCAGAGCTGGCTGGGAGAGAGAGCATGTGGAGGTTAGGAGCTGCTGGAATACGTGTCATGTTCCAGTCTCAAGTAAGAGAAAGACCATGGCTTTTTTACACCTTGGTGCTTACAGTAGTTTTAGAGGAAGAGCTTCCAGGTGCTTCTATGAGTCAAGGTTCTCATGCACTCATGCTAGTCACCCTGGAAGGGGACTTCAAGGCACTCTGTCCATAGCCCCTGATTGCACATGTACAGACTGATAGTGAAGGACCCATGGGATGTGTAAGAAGAAGCACTCTGCCTGCAAATCCATTAGTATCCTAAGACTGGTCACTGTGGGACAGTGACGATGTGACTCTTGGCTGTCAGTCAGTCCTTTTGAAATGGAGCATCCAATGTTGTATTCTTTTCTTTTTTACACCAGTCAAACTTAACAGTGGGTAATTTTGTATTCTTTAGTGGTGTGAATGGTAGTTACTAAATATGATCTATTATTTAAAATAAATCATCAGTGGTTTTCTTTTGGTTATTTTGAAATGATGAAACTCACGAGATGTGCTGTAAAGTCTTTTATTTGCGTCTAGCATTTATATGTAATTTAGTATTGTTTCCTTTTTCTGCGTGACAACCAGATGGCAAAGGGTTGCAGGAGTGTATGAAATTTGGAGTTAGGCTACTTCCCAGGAACTGCTGTCCTCCCTGAGCCTCCATGTCCTCATCTGCAGAGTGAGGACAAGTGGTTTCCTGAGGTTGCTAAGGGGACCTGAAAATTACTCCTGGCACACTGGGGCCCTTCAGCAAGAGGCAACCTCTGCGTTTTTTTGTTGCAAGTACTCTTAAAATGGGTTTGAATCCATAGGACATACCTGGTATACTGCTAAAGAGAAATAAACTATACGAATGGTCCCAACATCTTCAGAGATCCATTTGGAGAGTAAAAATCCCTAAGATGCCTGCTGAACAGGAAGTCCATGGATTGAAGTCCCTTACATCTTTGCCAAGAGAGGTGATTTTGTCTCCTTGCTGCCTATTCACAAGTGACAGAAACCCCCAGAGCC
Organism: Aotus nancymaae; assembly: GCF_030222135.1. Taxonomy (NCBI): domain Eukaryota; kingdom Metazoa; phylum Chordata; class Mammalia; order Primates; family Aotidae; genus Aotus; species Aotus nancymaae. Next base: position 114,978,692 of record NW_026988425.1, read on the forward strand.
ATAGTTACAACTGAATCAAGAATTAGCCTCCAAAGTCAGAGCATGACCTTGCCAGAAGCTACTCATTCATTCCCGCCTGCATTCAGGCACGGTGCTAGGCAGTTGGAATGCCACAATAAGACAGAAAAGATGCCAGCACTTGGCAGGGGAAATGAGAAGGAAAGATACGCTAAATAAATGAAATAAGCAGGGCACTGGGGATTGTGATGAAAGCTGGGAAGGAGGAAAAGATGACTTCAGATAGGGAGGCCAGAGAAGCCCTTTTTGAGGAGGGGACATCTAAATTGTGACCTGAAAGAGGCAGAGGGATTATAGGCATGACCACCACATCTAGCTAATTTTTATTTCTAGTTTTTTGTAGAGACGTATATTGCCCAGGCTGGTCTTGAACTCCTGGCCTTAAGTGGTCCTCCTGTCGTACTGGGATTACAGGCATGAGCCACCATGCTTGGCCTGTGTGTTCTGCAAATGAACACCTATGATAATATGGGAGGGTGCTTGCAACATGACCAAAGGCCAATGCTCCATTTATGCACATGCAAAACTACAAAAAACTCCCCTGAATTACAGCTACACAGTTTTAATTCTTCTAATTTTTGTCCCACTGTCTGCCTGCACCGTGTAAATATTGACTTTAAACACCTGACAGGTTTAATCTTGAAAAAGCATATACCAGTTCATGTGCATTGTAAACATCCAATTTACTACCACTCTTGCAAGGGGAAAACGTGTTCTCCCACACATCTTTCTTCTTCCTCTTCAGTTTGATAAACTCTTGCTTTTTTTGTCAGGTCGGACCTATTCTAGTCGACTTGTGTCCAAAAAAAACCTTACAAATGGATTTTCAGCCACGACCACTCAATGAAGCTGGTTGACAGAACTCCACGGAATCCTTCTGGAGGGAGGCAAGCTTTTAACTTGATTGATGAAATTATATCTAAATCTAGTAGATTTGGGACTTCAAAGGCATTTTTCCCCACTTAGGGCATCCCGGATGAAGGGCGTATGCTATTTGTACCAAACTCCCAGGCTCAAGTGGTTCGCAAATTGACCCCTTTGTAATAGGTTAAAGGTTTCTTGCTAGATAACAGTGGTTCATTTTGATTAATTATGTCAGGGAATTAATGTATGATTACTAACTTTTAGCAGACCCTGCTCCTTCTGACCCCGGGCTGCTTGTTTGTGTGGCTGGTTGTAATTTTCGACCGATGGGTTAGGAGAGGTCACTGTGTGGTCAGCATATTTTAAACAAAGGAAGAAAAAAAGAAGCAGAGACCTCCAAATGGAGTGGACACTGCAGTTCACAGCCTGGACAGAGAAGATCTGTTAAGTGTTTTAGCAGTGGGCTTTTATATATTTACTCATGCTAATAAAAGATGGTTCCCCAGAATGGAGAGTAACCTGGGAAGATGTGGAGAATAACAGTTAAATGTTAGCCCATAAATTTCATTTCATACTGGTTTCAATAACCTAGGACCTTGTTAAAGATTAAATGGCAACTTGTTGAGTTTTGGCTTTTGATAGGTCAAGAGAATCAGGATGAAAAAATCTTGTTAATCATGAGGGTTTCTAGTAGAGGGTGTGTAATTTAAACAGGTATTCTTAGATTAAGGACTAGCTATGTAGAAGGAAGGTAACAGTATAACCTGATGACACTGCACTTCAAATTATTTTTGTTCCATGAATTGACATTATTTATGTGATAAAACTCCTCCTGATCGAAACAGTTCCATTCATGAACTAAGAACTCCATGGCACGTGGTCCCCTCTAAAGAATCAATTCAAAATGTCCAATTGACTCTGAAATGAAACTGATGCTCCTTATATTTTTGTCTCCTTCAGAGTAAAATATTTACCACCAAAATTAGGTTCTTAGGGTTTTAGAAAATGTTTTAAGGATCTGTTCCAAAAAAGAACTTGTTTTTTTCTCTCTTGGACTTTGAGGATTTCTCTATCCAAAATGCTGTGTGTGTGATGTTGTCAGCTGTTTTCTGACTGTGACCTTGTTGAAACACAATTACAAGGCTCAGAGGAAGAGGGGCAAGCTGAGGAGAGAGAGGATAACTTTATAGGAAAAACAGAAGTTCCCAGGGGAAATATCAAGGAAACAGAGAAGGGCATAATGATGAAAGGGTTGGGCAGAGCATTGAGAGGAAGAGGGAATACCAGCACTGTTTGGCTTTGGAGCAAATGCTGCATATTAGAGGACTTGAAAGCAGAGAGTGTTTTAAAAAAATCAGAAAAAAAAAAGGTGTTACAAAAGGAAGGTGTTACTTAGATGCTATATTAAATTTTTAAACATTATAAAACACCCTTTCTATAAGGTTATTCAGAAATAAATTGTGCTTTAGCGTTCAGATTTAGTTATCTCTGTCCAGAAGGATATTGGAAAGGCACTGGGCATGCTGACAATTGCTGATCGCCCATAGCCTTTATAGACAACATAATCACAATTACTGTATTTCAAACAAGCCCCTTTCAAAAATTAGAGGTGTTGATGACTTTAATGGGGACATAGACCATTTGTCTGTTCCATTATTGCAATTACTGTCTGGCTTGGTATCTTCTCCCTGACAGTGGCTAATGCTGTATACTTCAAAGGAAGATATAAACCCTCAATAATGCACTTATGGTCCAATTCACATCTAGCTCTTCATCTTACCACTGTGCTCACCCCACCTCCTTCACACACACACACACACACACACACACACACAGTTAGGAGTGTAAGGTTCTGTTGAGGAAATACATTTGCATTGCATTGGAGTTACAGAAACAAGCAGCAGCAGAGGAGAAGCGAGCTGAGGCTACAGGAGCACGAGTTGCAGGGCTAGAGAGGTAGAGAGGTGACCTCACCTAGTTGTTACCCTGTTAAGACATAGCTGTCCCCATATCAAACAGAGATCTCAGAAAAACAATAATCCTCAGATACTCCCGCAACACTTTTTAGGGGTTTTGAAACACAAACTCACTTAAATAATTACTTTCCCTCTCAGCTCAACCTCTCACTTTCCTATGTTCAGTTGTTGCAAATGAATATGGAAATCTATATCATATGTGTTATTGCCTAACTGTCGACATGTATGGCCTAAATATCTCCCAAGTGATATTTTCTTCTTGATTCCCAGATCACACAACTTTGAACTACTACTTTTGTACTGTAGATGTTATCATTGTTTTAATCTTTTTTTTTTTTTTGAGATGGAGTCTGGTTGTCACCCAAGCTGGAGTGCAGTGGTGCAATCTTGGCCCACTGCAACCTCCAGGCCTCCGAGGTTCAAGCAATTCTCCTGCCTCAGCTTCCCGAGTAGCTGGGACTACAGGCGTGTACCACCACGCCCGGGTAATTTTTGTATTTTTAGTAGAGGTGGGCTTCACCATATTGGTCAGGCTGGTCTTGAACTCCTGACCTTGTGATCTGCCCACCTCAGCCTCCCAAAGTGCTGGGATTATAGGTGTGAACCACTGCACTCGGCCAATCATTTATTTTTAAATAATAAGATAAAATAGGAAAGAGTTTCTCTACACATAAGCAAAAAGATAGCATAATCTGAGGGTAGGACCGTGCATGGACAACTGTGTGTAAAGCTATGAGTCGGTTCTCCTTTATTTTTTCTGGAGAAGAATAATGCTCACCAACAGTGCAGTCCTTTACGAGCTGTAACTACTCATATCCTTTCATTGGCCAGATGAATCGGGTCCTTGCTCTTTACTGCCTAAATTTTGATGAAAATACAATGACACTTCTGCTCTTATTCCAGGACTCCATGAAGATTCAGGGTTTCAAAATCAAAAGCAGAGCAGAAAAACATTAAAAAAGAATAAAAACGTATAAAACGATTGAGTTAAATATATTTAAGATGCACTTTATCCAAGCTAACTGATTCTGTCCTCCTGCAATGAACTAAAATGGACCATTAGTGTCCTTATTGTCTTCAACAGGTTAAGTTGAATTTCCATTCATTTGCACTCCAATGAACAGGTCAATGAATTTATTTAGATTCTGATGAATGTTTCTATCCATTAGCTTTTGAAGACAGTATTTATATTTAATAGATATCCTGGATCAACTGAAAAAAAAAATGGAGCCGGAAACCTTGCCAGGTAAATATGGGGATTGTAGAGTAACTAATCACCTCAGTTTGCCTGGACTTGAGGGAGTTATTGACAAATGAGACTTTCAATTTTTCAACAAGAAACGCCTGGACAAACCTAGACAAATCACATTATCCTAGCTTTGGGAGTCTCCTTCCAGGAGTCAATTCCTAATGTTATGGAAGTTGGCTCTTACTGTAAAGGATCCAGCTGTGCGTGGTGGCTCATGCCTGTAATCCCAGCACTTTTGTAGGCCGAGGTGAGTGGATCACTTGAGGTCAAGAGTTCAAGACCAGCCTGGGCAACATGGCGAAACCCCATCTCTACTGAAAATACAAAACTTAGCTGGGTGTGGTGATGTGTGCCTATAATCCTAGCAACATGTGAGGCTGAAGCAGGAGAATCCCTTGAACCCAGGAGGCAGAGGTTGCAGTGAGCCAAGATTGTGCCACTGCATTCCAGCCTGGGGGACAGAATGAGACTCTGTTTCAAAAAAACAAAAATCAGAATGATTGCCACAGATTAGATATGTTCTATCTTCAAAGTACCTTCCTCTATATTAATAATGGCAGAGAACTAAGCAAGCATATTACTCACCCTGCTGTCTTTTATCCTATAGTGACTCTGCTGTATTGTATCATTTATGTGTACATGCATACATACACATTTATAACCACATACATTTATATATTTATACACACATATATAAAATATAAAATATATGTGTGTATAAATATATATGGGTATAAATGTGTATGTATATGTTTATGTGTGCATGTATGCACACTAATTTTTTAATTTTCTGAATTAGAGATTACCTACTGAACTTTACTAATTCTCATAACCAAAATTAAACTATGTGCCAAATCTTATGAACCATTTGGAAACAAATTATTTAGCTTGGCTTTACAGGATCACATTAATCTTTTAGAACAGTCACAAAGCAGCATTCTAAAACACAAAGTGCAATAAAGGTCTTCAATGAAATTTAAAAGAGAACAATATTTTGGATTTTTTTTTTTAAGTTCAGAGGTGACTTTCAACAGAACTTCAAAACCAAATTGGGGAACAATGAACATAGAACTGTTCTTTTTAATCATGAGCAAAATCTATCACACATGTTCTTTCAAGTCAAGTTTATTAGAAAGAAACTGCTACTAGAGAACCACATGTTAACTCTGACTTGGCAAGGTCAGGCCAGGGCAATAAACCCTTGAACCTTACAAATATGCAAAGCTGACATAAATAACAAATTAAACCCAGCCAGGTATAACACTTTGGCCAGTTGGATGTGAGGCAGATACCAATTCCAGGGAACAAGAGCCTGTTGATTTGTAAGGAAAACCCGGTCTTACCCTCTTTGTTCACTGCCCATTAGTTTTGCATCTGGGGGTCACTTTGCTCCTTCCTGCTGAGGCAAAACCTAATAAAAATGATTCTGCTGCATTCTCTGCCAGTGGCCCCATGTTATAGCTCATGGGTTGTTGGTGTGGTACATTGGACTTATAATGTAGCATGTTTTTATAAAGGAACACAGGGTCTTGGGTAGGAGGGACATGAGATATTTTTTGAATTTTAAAGCCATTTCTAAGTGATGAGTATTGGTGTCTTCTCTAGGAAGAAGTCAGTTCTGTGATAAGTGCAGAGTCAACATAGTGGGAAAGTGGAATGATATTTGATTCAATCCAATGTAGATAAGGGAATAAGCAGCTGTGGAGCAGAAAGCAAAAGAACATACATTTTGTGTTTAAAGTAGGGCATTTTAGTCCAATTTTTAATATAAAGGTTATTAAAAGAAATTCAGAAGTTAGGAATTTGGAAGAAATAAAGAGAAAAAAATCTTGAATAAACTGTCACAATTCAAATTAGGATGTGTCACTGGTGGGGCAATTACAACTAAGGAGTGGGGAGTGAGACTTCTTTTTGTTTTTTTGAGACAGGGTCTTGCTCTGTCACCCAGGCTGGAGTGCAGTGGCACACTCATGTCTCACTGTAGCCTCGACCTCCTGGGTTCAAGTGATCCTCCTATCTCAGCCTCCCTAGCAACTGGGGTTCCACCTGTTACAGGTCCTATGGGTACCACCATGCCCAGCTAATTTTTGAATTTTTTGTAGTGAGGGGGTTTAACCATATTGCCTAGGCTGGAGACTTATATTTTCATTTGTTCAAGACTTATTTGTGCTTAAGGAAGAATGTAGAAGTTTTCAGGATTATTATGAAGCTCCAGTGTTAAGTTGTGGTACTATTGTTCCTCTTAACAGAATGAAAGTCTTGACAGATCTAATCCCTAATGTATGTAATTAAGCAAAGGTAGCCTATCAAGCTCAACAAGTTGGAGGCCTGAATTCTTCAAGGCTTTTTCTGTGGGGTGTGAATCAGTGCCCTCTGTAATCCTGGTGAGGTATCAAGTCCTGTTAAAGTAAAGCGGTCCTTTTCAGTAATCTTGTTAAGAGGGAAAATGTTCCTTAGCAGCCACACTAGAAGTGGCCAACTACAGGATAGTGATTCTCTTTTTAAATTAACATTTTTTTCTGCCAGTAAGGAACAGTATGTCCAACTCTTTTTCTTTGGAGCGGGGGTAAACTATTTGACTACCTGGTAGAGGAAGAAATAGTTGACTCCGTTGCCCATGTTGATATTATATAAAATTTTTGAATTTTGGTAATTACCTGTGGAATAAGATATGAGCTTGTAAGTCTTTGGTGAAATTTTCAATGTTTGTTTAAATATCTTCACAATTTGGCTCTGACTGATTTTTATGTAACTTATAGTGGTTGAATTTAGATAACAATACCTTTAGCTTTTTGAATGCAAATTTAAAATAATACTTAACATGACTAACAAAAGGAAATATGATCCAATATCTGAGATGAATTTTGAAAAATATTTTCTCCAAACACAGAGGACAGCAGAGTTCATGGTGGAAATCCAAGTGATAGATGAACTGAGCGCTTTCTCTGTGGTACCCACGCAGATCTAATGAGGTGGCATAGCTGCAACTTCAAGAGAAGGAAGAGAGAGGCGGGCTTTTTATTTTTCCAATTGGCCCAATTTAACGGGAGTGAAAACACATTGTGATAATAAAGGAAAATACCAATAATGAGCAAATGGGGTGGGGTGAAACCTGTGGAGATTTCCAGAAAGCTGGATGACGAAAAAAGGAGAATCCACTGCCATTTCTTCTGATTCATATATTTCCTTTCACTTTTAAAAGTGCACTGTGTATTCTCTGGTAATGTCAGTGGCATGCATTTTCAATGGAAGTGCAAGTATTAGCTTGACTTCTGAATTAGAGAATAGTCTAAATCTGGTCTTGCCTCCATTTTTTGAATTCTATATGGAGGCTCCCTTGAAAGCACAAAAAAACAGCAAACCAGTGCAGGAGATTATGGCTCACGATGTTCTCTGAATAGCTCATTTTTAATATTTATTATGTTTTTTGGTTGGGCCAGGTAGCTAGCATTTTATAGTCTTTGGTCTAATTTATGCGCATTGTGAAGACCAGGTTCATAGACTGGCAAACCAAATTCTCTGTTTTCTTTGATTTGGTTGGTACAGTTATTTTAAAGTTTGAAACTACATGCATTTAGGAAGTGGGAGTATGCGCATTCCAATTTGCCATTAGTCTGCCCTCTTCTTTACTATCTTATACCTAGACCAATTCACACATGAATCGTACCACCCAGCTCAGTCCTTTGAGATCTCATGACTTGGTGCTGCTTTCAAGCTGCCCTTCTATCCCCAGGCCTGGTGTGGGCTAATTAGTTAATCCACCACTCCAACCTTGACCCACGTGAGATTGCTGCTTCTGAGAGAATCGGCTACCTGACAACTTTCAAAGTTTAATGTCAAGTTAATCTCAAGGTATTTTGGCAAAAATAGAATAGCCTTACTGCTAGCTTCTCTGTTTATTGTAGGTGGGAGGTGACTAGAGAGTGGAGAGCAGCAATTAAGAGGCTCTTGTACAGGAAGCGGAATCATAAAGTATATTACTACCTTATGTATTTGTGGATTCTTGTGGATCCAAGGCTATTGCCTGTAAGTCTCAAGGACTAAAGGATTAGGATGTGTAGAAATGCATATATATTACCAAAGAGGAAGGCTTGTTACCCTTGTCTATTCATCTTTAGCCTCGGGGCACATACCCTTGAATTGCATTAAATATTATATGAAAATGTTTATTTAAAGCCCTTTCAACTGACAGGTTATTAAATGCTAGATCAAATGACAAGAAAATTCAACATCAGACTTGTTAGTGGGTGAGTTAAGGGTGGAATATGTTGATTCCTGTATAAACAAATAGACACGAAAATTTCCTCAACCTGCTGAACAGTGGTTCCAAAGAAGGAAAAATGAGCAAAACAATTTTTTAAAAGCCATCCAAGAGCAATCAGAGTTGGCAGAATTTCATGTATTTATGAATATATTTAGAAGGTATAAACTTAATTTTTACAACAGCTGTTTGGCAACTAATTCGAAATAGATGATTTAGTGTGTAACCCAAGTCAATCACCTCAGACCACAGTATACTGTGAATATTAGCCTGGTCATTTAAGAAAATGACAATAAAAATATAAACAGCAAGTAATGAACAGAAAGCGATCTTTTCAATTGCTTCTTTCTACAAAGCATCTAGTACACTTTGGACATTTGAGTTTTACTCTTTATGTGTTTTTAGTCAATTTGTGTTTTTGGAAACGAAAAAAATCTCCCCTTAGTCCCGTAATAGGTCAGCAGAAATGACATTAATGACAAAAAGCAGTCTCCTAGCAGAAGGTCAGTGGAGAAGTGTAATCAGTTTAGAACTCGATGTTGTAACTTACTTGAATGAAAGATTTTTCTTAAGGTGACATTAAGATGAAATATTTAAGATAAACTGGAAGATTTGACTGGAAATTCACAATGGCTCTCTGAAATAGTCTGCCCTGATTTACAGATCCTCAATTTTCAATTTATGAGCTGAGACCAGAGTATACCACTAGAGGATGAGAATAGAGTAGTCATATTAGAGGCAGCTCATATATCCTAAAGACAGACTTTGGAAGAATTAGAAAGTATAATAAAGTGCCTGTCCCTTTAAGACAGGGCCTGGCTCACTGCCAATTTCAAACCTAAAGCATTAGATATTTTTAAAGCCCTTAAAACTGTCACTTTTCCCCTAGACTTTTTGTCATCTCTAAATGAAAAAACAGTACCAGAGAGATTTGCCTGTATTGTTTCCAGTCTCCTCAGGATATTTTTGAAAAGTAAATATTTATTGCTGACAATAATTTTTTGCTGAGGTTAACTGGCACTCCAAGTACAAACCGGGGCATCTGAAAGGCAGAGAAAGTGCTCAGCCACTTGCAAGTTGCTCATTTGTGCAGAAAACTTGGAAACAAGATGACTCAAAATGCAAATTATTAAAATTTCTGTATCCTTTTCCAAAGAAGGCACTAGAATTTTTTTTCGTAGGAGAGACCAGCCAAAGGATATTTAGGGCCCAAATTAGCTTAAACTTAGGCTAGAGGTCACAGGAACATCAAACACAGAATTAGCAGCACCAATGGTGTTTTCTCAACCTCTGTATTTCTTGAGCTACATGAGGAGGATTTTGATAATGTGTTCACTAAAAGGACCCTTCCTCCTTGAACGTCTCTCCTTTGGCTTCTGTGGAGAAACTTCCAGAACTCAATTACTTAGTAAATACTCACTTTGTCCTTTCCTGTTGGATATTAAAAGAGATCTAGTCACCTCTCCCAAACATTTTGCTGACAATTTGCTTTGTGGGACATTTGGGGTTTCACTTTTGAGAAAACTGTTTTATAATCACGTAAGTTAGAAGAAAAGTTAAACGAGTTTCTCCAGTGTAGATTTTCTCAGACATTCATACACACCATGAGTCTCAAATCCTAGTGAATTCATTTAGTGTCTGGGGAAATTTCAGCAAGACTAGTAATCCGTGGATCACATGTTGTCAATGCTAGTTTAATGACAAATAAAACTGCTAAGGCCCCGTGCAGTTGTGGAGTTTCCATTGACTGATTAATTAATTAGATAAATAAACAGTGGCACTACACAGATTTTGGAAGATTTCACAATGGTGTCTACAGTTTTTTTTTTAAATAAATATAAAATACTCCAGAGGAATACAATAGACTTTGAAGGCTCCATCTCTATAGCTACCTGTTTATTACCTGTCTACTGATGTATAGATACATACATGTATGCAGACAAACATTCACATGTGGTATCACACACACAGGCATACACATGTATTAGCTGTGTCACTTAGGATTTGTGCTTGGCTCCAAGAAACAGAGACTTTAAAAACTAAGTGGTTTAAATAATTTGATATTTTTTTTCCCGCCCAAAATGGTGCTTGCATAAAATCAAGAGGAGCCCAACTCTGTTGTTTGCTCCAAATCTTTAGTGCAAGGATTAGCTCATGGTTGCAAAAGGAGTTACTGCAGTGGTAGCCATCAGGTCTGCATCACAGGCAGAAAGATGGGAAAGGAAGACATGAAAAAAGGTGTACACCTGTTGAGTTAGATGCCACCACCAAGCCCTACCCTATAGTTCATGTTAATTTTTTTTTTTTTTTTTTTTGGTCAAGTTGGTACCATGGCTATCTCTATGTGTAAGGAAGTCTGAGAAGTGTTGTCTCTTGAACTGGGAACATGAATACCATGTTCATGAAACAAATTCATGGTTCTTATAGTAAGGAAGAAGAAATAAATAAATATTGGTTAGCCAACTAGAAGTCATGCTATGGTATGTTGTCTAGTCACTGTGGGCACCACAGAAGGCTGCCTCAGAGAAAGGTATGGATGAGCATTCAGCTGACTCAGTTTATATAGGAAGCAACTGAACCCACTGATTTTTAGTTGAGATTGTCAAAGATCACAGAAATACATTTCCAGATTTTTAACACCCAAAGAGCATGGAATTCAACTGTTGGGAAAGCTATTGGGGTAGAGCAGAAGTGTATATATTCCCAGTCACTTCTGATTCAGGGGAAGAAAGACAGTAAGACTGTCATGGCTAAAAGTATTTTAGAATGTTCCTTAAAAGGCAGTTGAATTTTAAAAATAGCATCAAAAAAGTTCCAAGGTTTTTATTTTATTTTTATTGCCAAAACTCTAATAACTTTTGTCTGTTTGTAATCTATAAAATTCACCAATATATACATTAACATTAATTAATTAATATTAATTAATTGTGTTTACAAAATTATTATTGGAAATAGGGATCAAGATGACAAAATCCATATTAAAATCAGCAAATATTACTGTTGTTATGACTTCAAGCTATTTCCTGACTTTTTCTTTTTCTTTTTTCTTCTTTTTTGAAATGGAGCCTTGCTCTGTGGCTCAGGCTGGAGTGCAGTGGTGTGCTCCCAGCTCACTGCAACCTCTGCACCCTGGGTCTAGGCGATTCTCCTGTTTCAGCTTCCTGAGCAGCTGGGATTATAGGCATGCACCATCATCCTTGGCTAATTTTTGTATTCTTTAGTAGAGATGCGGTTTCACCATGGTGGCCAGGCTGGTCTCGAACTCCTGACCTCAAGTGATCCACCAGCCTTGGCCTCCCAAAGTGCTGGGATTACAGGCGTGAGCCACCTTGCTCAGCTGGCTTTTTCTTTTCCCTGGTTCTTTATCTTCCTTTTGCTCCCAAATTACGGATACTCTTAAAAAGCAAAGTCCTTTGCCCTTCCTAGCTTTCTCAATGACTGTATCTAATCTCTCACATTTGACCTCTATATAGATATGTGTATAATCTAGAAAATAAAGCAGTTGGATGGTTACATCCCAGGATCACTTCCGAAATTCAAAATTAAAATCTCATAATTTGTATTGTTATGACTTCCACATTTAAGTATCTGGGCCTGTTATTCCTGAGCTTCGATCACAAATTTCCAAATTCCCAATTGATATGTCTGCTTGTAGATTCTGCTGTCATACATATCAGTTCTAACAACGAGCTCAACCTCAACACTAATAAAAAGTTTTTCCTATTTTCTATTAATGGAAATCTCATCTCTCTCTCCCCCCCCATTTAAATTACTCTTTAAATACTGTTGATTCTTCTTTCATATGTTTTCTTCATGATAAGTAGGAAGAGTGTACTTTGCAACCAACCTAATACTATTTGAATCGTGGCATGCCAGTTGCTAGATGCATGGCCTTGGGAAAGATATACTACATTGGTTGAAATAATAAAACATATTAAAAGGCAAAAATTCAAGAAAGTATAAAATCTAGTATCCGATGAACGAAACAAAAAAATGTCATGGGAATATGGAGGACAGCTTGGTCTCTCCTGGACTCAGGTGATCAGCTTTGCTATTTTGGTTTGTCACGTTTAGAAGAATGGCACAGATAAGAAAGATGGTATGTTGGGCAAGGTAACTATTATGAATGAAGTTATGGAAGTGAGGTTCTACACAACATACAGCGAGTCCTCAAACAGTGTCTGACCCTTAACAGTATTTTGTTACGTTGATGAGAAAAAAAAACCTCAATACTTGCCCAGAGCCACCATCTTTCTGGAATCTGCATGTTTTCCCCAGGTCTGTGTGGGTTTTCTCCAGGTACTCTGGTTTCCCCTCACATCGCAAAGCTGTGCCCACTAGGTTCACTGGTGTGTCTACATGGGCCCAGTGCAAGTAAATGTGGGTGTGTGGGTGAGTGTGCCCTGCAGTGGAATGACATCCTGTCCAGGGTCAGTTTCTGCCTTGTACCCTAAGCTGTGGGGGATAGGCTCTGGCCAACCAAAACCCTGAACTAGAATAACTGTGTTAGAAAGTGAATTAATGAGTACGGACATTAGTCTACAATAATCATAGAGATGCATAACAATAAGCAAGGCGGTAAGACAGTGCTAATGGGACTCACCATATTTGTGATTGTTTCGGAATTGCTTGGTGCAAGGACATGCCCCTTACAACTTGCACGTTACAAGCATTTATTCTTTGTTTTGACCATCACCACTACAACCATTGTCATTTACTGATTCATCAAAAATTGGGTAAATAATTATCATACTTGTTTTTATTACTCAGTCTTAATATGTATGTATAGCTCACATTCATTTCAATGTTTAATATTAGAAATGTTTTGGGTCTTTACTTAGAAGTTTTGTGATACTTTTGTGACTAGAAATATGCCATAGAAATCAAACTCTTTTTTGTATTGATTAGCCTATGGTAACATTAGTTTCGTTATGTTGTTTTGCTTAAAATTGCAGTTTCCAAGAGCCTACCCCTCTTGTTAAGTGAAAACTTAACTGTATTCAGGAGACAACAAGGAAACTTTATGGCTGAATTGGAAGAAAATATTTTGAAATGTGGCTCAACATCTGAGTTGTCTTAGATTATAAAGAGCTTTGAACCTCAGGTCTAGGTATCTGCATCTTGAGATAAAGTGACTTGAGGATTTTGAGTCACTGAATAATTATTGTATCATTAAACATACATTATAGCTAAGTGAGAAAACTTCTTTGTGAGCGAGAAAACAGAAATCGAAAACAAGAAGAGGAGAGAGAATTAATACAAAAGAAATTGAGAACAAGAGGGCAATGGGAAGTGAAAAGAAAATGGGAACAGGAAAACGATTTGGCAAGAACTCTGAAAATCTGAAAGAATACTTGAATTGGGTCAAGCTAATTTGGACTGGGAGTCACTAACTTAATGAATATGTATCTGTTTTATGCCCTGAGAAGTGTAATAACTCTGATTGGCTGTCTGACGTCTGGGCTGAGGTGATAGGATGGTAAATGTTCAATCAAACCTTGTTGAATAAATGAATGGCTCACTCAGGCCACAGTAAAATTCAGTCAATCTGAACTCAGCAATGCTTTGAATACACATTTTCATGCAGTCAAAAGGCAGTTACTATAGCGCTTTTAAAACAAAAAGTAAGCTGTCACCAAAACATAATAATTGTACTCACTCAGAAATGGTCCACAAATGGAAAAGAGAAATATGATAGAAAGATTTTATTCGATTGTCCAAATCGACAAAATTAGGGCAGTTTGGAAGAGTGCAACTTGACTCTTTTGTTAGCTGTAGGGAGCTTTTCCTGCTCTAAGAATGACCAGAGAACCATCTGCTTGAGGAATACTTTAAAAATTGCCATGGATTGTGGAACCATGCCAAGCACTTCATGGTTCCATCTTGCTCTGTTCTTACAACGAGAAAAATAACTGAGCTATATCCAGGTAAGCACCTTGCACAATGTGATTACTCACTTAATACTAAAAATTGTATTTCATACAAATTGGAAGGGAATTTGAAGGTCAGCTAGCCCCACCTTCTGTCTCCCCACCATTACAGAGTAAGGAAAAATGGAAATAGAAAAATTGTAAGACTCGGTGGCAGACTAGTGTAAATATTTATCCACCAGATTACGCTTTCTCTGAAAAGATTCATTGGCCATTAGGCTTATGTTTGAATAATTGTGAACCTTGTCAAAAGTTAATTGTTTTCCCTAAAACATCTTCAATAAAGTGGCAGTCCACTTGATTGTAGAAAACCTTGAGTGCAGGCATCATGTTCAGAAAATGCTGCTTTCCATAAGTTCTTGTTGAATCAATGAATGCTCTTTTTGCTCTGTAGATGAGAAGACTGAAACGAAACAACACTAATAGTTGTTCATAGAGTCTAAGACCCAAGATTCTTTATTCTTTAAAAATATTGGCACACATATTACAACTTCTTTCTTCTAAACAGCAAATCACTTTTACAATTGATTACTTAGTTTATTCTCTTAACCACCTGATTACTCAGATGATTGAATTAATTAGGTTTAATTATAGTACGTATATTCACCAAGCTCCTGTCGAAACCATTCTCTTTGGTTATTAAACCAAAAACATTTCCTTGCCTTTGGAATTTAAAATTGTTTACCATTTTCCAATGTATTCCATTTTTAATAACTCAAGAATGAATCATATTTAGAGTTAGTATCTGTCTTTACTTTGCAGTGTTTTAAGAATTTGAGAGGAATTCCCATTCTTGCCTTGACATGGGAGGTAGGTGAGCCTTTTCCTTTCCAGGCAGAGCGGGGATTAGACACGGCTATTTCTGTTCTTTCAGGGAAGATCCTGCCATGCTCCTACCTGCTGAAGGAGCATCTTCCTGAAGATTAGGAGATAAGGCATCTGGAATAACATGAATTCATCCAGGTTTGTGGTTTATCTGAAAATCAAATCCTAATAATCTCATAGTCCATCTGCCTGCACATACATTTGGATAAAGTTGAAATATCAACCGCGACACACGGCTAACAACTTTGAAAATGGGAGAGAAAAGGAAAGTTCCGTTTTTCAGCTGGGGCTAAACATTCCTTTGCCTCTGGTGGTGTGTTTTTCTTTCAGCGGCCTGGAGAGTGCTGTTGGCAGAAGCCTCTTTGATGTGTTTGTTTCTCCTGTGGGTACGTGTGCTCAGCAGGCCCTTATAGGTGTGAACAGAACACAGATCTAGCAGAGGCCCTGGCTGAAGCGAAAATGTTAAGGGTATGAAAACATGAATGTAGAGATTGAGGAGATTAGTCTTTTGATATTCGTTTCAAGAAGAGCATCTCTCTCCTGGGTTATGAGCCCATTAGTGGAAAAGCCAAAGAGTGTGGTAGAGCAAAATGCTTGGTATTGGGTTAGTGGACAGTTAACAGTGCAAGATAGAAGCAGGCAGTTTAGTACTAACTAAAGGCCTGGATGTTGATGTAAAACTGACCATTGTTCAAGGTCAGGCTTTGTTACATGCGAGATGTATGACTTTGATCAGGTTACTTCTCCTCTCACTTCTTATAACATGGAGGTGAGGACAGAGCACATCTCATGGGATTCTTGTAAGCGTAGCATTGGATGATGCTGTGTCATAAACGAACAACACAGAATCAGCAAAAAGGAAGTACGTAATAAATAGCTATTGATCAAACTGCACTGATAGCCTGTCCTGTTGACAAGATATTTCTGAAGCGCTTGCAGACTTCTTTTTAAATATTAAGATTTTAAAAAGCCCTAAATGGGCCAAAAACCTCTAGACATTACTGATATTCTGGAGGACAATTTGTCAATACAAATCAAAAGTTAACCAAATATATACGCTTTACCTAAAAAATGAAATTTTGATATTAATCTGGAGGAAATAATCAGAAGTATAAACAACGGCTAAATGTAAAATATCTGTTACAACGTATTTCCCATTACATGGCAAGTGGCAAGTATTATTTAGATTAGTGCAAATCCAAAAACAGTTCAACATGGTGTCACAAGATTTACATATATACAATGAAATAGCTTTAAAGCTATTAGCAATCTTGGTTCAGAATCTTTCACAAGAAAGTGCTTTTAATATATTGTTAAAAGAAGAAAAACATCTGCAGAACAGCATATTTTCTATGAAAGCAACAGTTTCCAAATCTAGCAACATATATACCAAAGTGGCAGAAGTCACTGCCTGGACAACTTTTAATACGGTTATGTTGAAATGTAAAATTACAGACTTCCTAATAGTGTGGTTGACTAATTCAAAAATGCAATTGTTGAAATGACAAATAAAATAACGATTATTGTTTAAAAGTTCTCGAAATTTTCTTTTTTGTGTTGATCTTCATGGATTTAAATTTTAGCTGAATAAAATACAAAAATGCATCAGTTCTATATACTTCCATATACTTCCAAATACTTGCTAAGATAAAATCTTAGCAAGTATTTTAAAGGTGTTTCTAGAAATGTGAATAATTAAAAACTATCCCATAGACATTTCTGGGGCTTTTCTTGGTGCCAAAAATAATTTCAGCTGCCAGACCATTTAACTGGTATCAAGTTAAATGGACATCTGGTAATTTTCTTAAGTTGATGGTATTTGTAGCAGGTGAATGATATCCCCCAAATTCACTTTATAAAATTTATGTTTTTCACTAAAATTTATCAATAATTTTATGAGGAAACATGAAAATCACAATAGACTAATTCTTTACCTATGAGTTAGAAGTCAGTTTTAGATAAATTTATGAAAGATGGTGAATCATTATTTTTATGTAATTAGAAAAGAATTTATTTGGTTTCAGTACAGAATGAGAGAAACCAAAAAATGAAAAGATTTAACTTCCTCTTTCACCCTAATATCCCATAAAACAAAAAACCAATCATTCTCAGCCATGAATTACAGAAAGTGACCATTTTCCTTAAATGGCCTATCTGGCTATTTATTAATTTTTATTTCTTCTGGACACTGGATATCTATATACATGTTTTAAAAGAATAAGGCTCTGAGTTTTTGGTACCCTAGAAAGATTCTCAATTGGTTGGTTATTATGGTTTTTGGCCAATTACCAAAACATTATTTGGTGGGTATGGAGAACAGCCATTAGTTAATTTTCAACTGCAAGGCAGAATCCCACGCAGCTAAAATTTAAACAAACATAAGCACCAATGTTCTCTAGACCACAGAATTTATCACCTTCTACCACCCATCATGAAAAGATAGAACACATTTGCATAATATCTGCAGGACACCAAAGGGGCTAATATTTTTTAGCTACTACATGCAAAATATGACTTGATAAATGGACTGTGGCAACTTTTCCTAATGTCATGCCATGTCTAAACAGTGCTTAGCAAGCAGATCACAGCCTGGCAAAATGTAGACCACTTTGTATAGCTGTAGAGATTTTGTGGCTCCAGATTATTTGCGTATCTGATCTCTGTTGACTCTTCTAGTTATTGTTGCATTAATTTTGTGCAGATTGGTACCTCTAATGCTTTAAAAAGACCAGACTTCCATTCCAGCATATTCTTTATCTAAACTGCTTTAGACCTGCCTGGTCCGTTTTCTAGGTTACATATGATGCTCTTGATGATCCACTGAGACACATGTTTTAATCCTTAGGAGATGAGTTTGATTTGGGATGATTACATACAATTTCTAACCTTGTTGACCTTGCTGAAGTTAGATTTGTCTGAGACTATCAACAAAACTCAATCTTCCAATTCTGTGTGCTGACATATCACAATAAAAATACCTGGATTGTCTAGATGCAACACACGAGGTGTAAACCACAGAAATCCTGACTCCAAACATGAATGCAAATTCTGTGTAAAATCTAAAAATTATTTATCAGATGTCCTTTCATAACCAGCAACCATAAGTGTTAAAGCAAATAAGGTTAGACATATGTTGCAGCTACAAATTGGAAGCCACCCTATTACGTGCAAACAAATAACATTCCTTGAACATCCCATAAACATCTCCTGACATATCATTTCTGCTAGTACAACACTGAGAGACCATATGTGCATAAACTGAGGGTGAAGTGTGTGTCAGAAGTTGGTTCCCTGGGACGATCTCATTTGGGGAGACAATGTGATCATCTCTAGTTCATGGAGCTCAAGCTTCATTCCGTAGTCATGCTGGCCTTTAAGAGCCTTGTGGTTCAGCATCTCTGCCATAAAGTGGGAGAGCTGGCATTCTTTAGGACCTGGGGGAGTTGTTGTGTTCCACTGGAATGTGTTGAATGGCTTGTAAATTAGAGTCCCTAATGAAAACTCGCTGGTGTCCAACTGCAGCAATCATCTGGTTAAAATCAGGCAGTAATTCCACTAATTTTACTGCCCTTCTCCCAGCCCTCAACGCCTCATTTAGGAAAAAATGTTTATGTTCCCCTCAAAACACCTGCGTTTTAACTTCAGTCCCCAAAGCAATTATAGTTTTTATTTTATTTTATTTTTTAAGTCTCTCTGTTGTGAATGAAGCATTCCTCCCCGCCCCCCGCCATTTTTTTTGTAAAATGCAAGTAAACAAAATCAATCCTGAAATCTTCAACTGTAGACATTCTAAGTTGTCATTTGTGTGTTTGCACAGAGCCCAGTTTTGCAGCTGTTGCCCAGACCCCTTTAGATATTTTTCAGAAAACAACAGCAAAGACCTTCCCAAAGAAGTTTACATGGTAGCTGAGTTCGGATTTGAAGGCACTATGGTGTGACTGCCACTTATCCAATTTAAAGCTTTCCAAACAGGCTGTGGTTTTTATCAAAATTTACTTCCACTAGGCTCTCCATACTTTTCTCAATTTAACATCACTAAGAAAGAAAGGTGTTCTGATACTCAAGGAAAATAAAGTTCTATGGCAAATGGTGAAAAGATAGTATGGAAGTCTGTGGTACTCTCTTGTGTCAGAATGAATTAATAGAACATTCCCTGGTAGGGAGTTTTTCTCGTTTCAATGTGTTTAAATTTTCTGAAAATAAGGTGAAAAAATTCAAAGTTAGATAACACTTCATAACTTTCTATGTTATATTTTATTTCTTGACACAAAACAGAGGGAAAAGAATTTTGAGTAACATATACACAACTCTCTCTGTTTGTTTCCAAAACGTCACCTTTCCCCCAACCTCCCTCCACCCCATGTCTGGGAAACATCTGTGAGCGGTGTAGGCATTCTGGGTAATGACATGCAAATGAGCCCACCAGTTAACAGAATTTCCTTGTCCAATAATGGAATTGGACCAACATGCAGGTTTTTAAATTGGAGCCAGACTTGCCCAGGCCAGATGTGCAAACAAGAGCACGTGTTCCTGGCTTTAGGGATTGGAGCAGCAGTGCCCTGTGGGGGAGGGGCGGGAGATGGAGTCACGTGACAGGCTGGCAAATAAAGAACCAGAAATGGCTCAATAGTCTCTCTTGGGTTGTCTGCCTATCAGTCATGTTTGGGTATTCATAAATCTCTGCTGAGTGGGATGCCACCCCCTTGATGTCTCCCTGCCCTGTGTTCCCAGGCCTGCCAGCTTGGCTGAGGGAGGGTGGCTGCCCTGGTCTGGACATCAGAGGGCTTCCTCTTCCCTAGGGTCCTGATAGATGCACCCGTTTTCAGAGGCAACCTGAGGCCCTTGAGTTATCAGGCACCTACAGAGGTCCTCTCTTCCTCATTTAATCTCCTGACACAAAGAATGGAGAACAGACTGACCTCCTGTGTCTCAGGCCATCCCTTGGGCATGTTTAGAAAATCTCGTTGCCACAACTAACTATGAAGGTACAGAATCCCAACTGCAGTCCCTTCCAAGTAAGAGGCGTGTCAGTCGGTACCTATTGCTTCCTACTTAGAAAACAAAACTGACGCCATTAACTCTGTAACAGTAAAAGGGAATTAAAGTGGCTGCTGAAAGATTAAAATCACTGAGCAAGGAAACGCCAATTGAGCTTAAACCAAAATTTGACTTTTTCAAAATGGCTAGAAGGAGAATTTCAAAGCTTTTCTTTTTTGAAATGAAAAGATATCTTACCGTTTTTTTTTTAAATGAAAGCCAGCAAAGTATTACATTATAGATGTCACAATTAATGATCATCATCCAACCGAGACTCATTGAGGATCAGAAAATGAGCAAACATTTGGATATACTTCTCAAGGATGATGGATATATTTAACTGACGGCTATTGAATTTATCAGGGTCAGTTAGCATAATGAAAACATATTTTATTAGGCTGTTAAAAGGATAAATTGTTTTCATATTTATTCATCTGTTCCCAAGGCTAATTTTGGGGTTTTTAAAACATGCTTTTCATGTTCTTAAAATGAACAGCTAAATAAATAAAGCATTAGTTTGAGAACAGAAGTAGCCACCATAGATATAACATAGTACTTTTCAGTACAGGTCTAAGTAATGATTTTCTGACTTGATGTTCATCAGCTACAATAAATAGTCACCAGAATTCCCAAGCTAATAGAAAATACATAAAAGTAAAAATATACTTTTATTATATAAAAGTAAGGAAAAAAAAAAAAAGGAACCCCAACTGAGGTCAGGTTGATGTTTTTTACATGAAACACAAAACCAATATAATTCTATTAATTATTTAAGCTGAGAACAATTGCCTCAACTCATGCTGAGTACATTTTCGTAGTCTGAAGAGTATGAAGAATAAGAAAATTGCCCAGTTTATTTTTTTATTTAAATAAACAACAACATTCTCAATTAAGATGGGAACCCTTAGATACTGGCTCCCAAAGCATATTTTGGGTTGTAGATGCTTTCAGAGAGGAAACATTGTCAGAAGGGGCAATATCCACTTTGCCATTTAACAGTGGAGTCTATACACCCCTTTCCTACGCCCACACACTCCTACACACTCCTAATCCTAAACCCAGGATTAGCAAATAGTCCTAACATAGTAGAGTTCAGAGGGCGCTTAGCTGGGATTGTCCTAGACCTGTTGGTGTTTATTATGTCTCTTCTTCCATTTAATAGTCCTGATTCCACACACATAAAATGAAGCCAAAATGCAATTTCATACTCACCTGCACTCCAATCCTCAGGTGCAAGGTCGCTCTTTGGATATTATAGCAAGAATTGTGCCCTGATTTTCTTTTCCATTAGTTTATGCTCAGCTTCAATCATTGGCTCTTCCTGCCTGCTCTGTAAATGCTGATGGTTTTGATGGTGCCGTTCCCAGTTGTGTTCACTTTGTACTCTCTTAGTAATTCCATTTTTTAATATCATTCAGCAAGATTGCTTCTTTTGTTTTGTCTTCTTTTGGTTAAGGAAGTCGCTCTCCACTTTGAACCCTAATCCTTTACCCATCACATCAGTTAAACACCAAGTACCATTGCCTATGCCTCAGAACGATTTCCAAAATGAGACCTCTCCACTTTACTCCCACTGCCCTAAATGAGGTCACATCATCTCTTGCTCTGATAGTTGCAACAGTGTTTCTCTCACTCATTCTCTCTTCCCCAGTTAAGGCACTACAGCATGACCAGATGGTTTTTTTTCCCCCTAAAAAAACCAATGGATACAAAGAACTTAAACAAATTTACAAGAAAAAAAATGAATAACCCCATCAAAAAGTGAGTAATGAATATGAACAGACACTTCTCAAAAGAAGACATTTATGTAGCCAACAAATATATGAAAAAAAGCTCATCATCACTGGTCATTAGAGAAATGTAAATCAAAACCACAATGAGATACCATTTCACACCAGTTAGAATGGCTATCATTAAAAAATCAGGAGACAAGAGATGCTGGAGAGGATGTGGAGAAATAGGAATGCTTTTACACTGTTGGTGGGTGTATAAATTAGTTCAACCATTGTGGAAGACAGTTTGGCAATTCCTCAGGGATGTAGAATTAGAGATATCATTTGACTCAGCAATCCCATTACTGGGTATATACCCAAAGGATTAGAAATCATTTTATTGTAAAGACACATGCACATGTATGTTTATTGTGGCACTGTTCACAATAGCAGACTTGGAACTATCCCAAATGCCCATCAATGATAAACTAGATAAAGAAAATGTGGCACATATACACCATGGAATACTATGCAGCCATAAAAATCGATGAGTTCATGTCCTTTGCAGGGACATGGATAAAGCTGGAAACCATCATCCTCAGCAAACTGACACAAGACCAGAAAACCAAACACTGCATGTTCTCACTCATAAGTGGGTGTTAAGCAATGAGAACACGTGGACACAGGGAGGGGAACATCACACACACACCCCCTGTTGGGGGGTGGGGGGGCTAGGAGAGGGATTGCAGGGGATGGAAGAATAAGGGGAGAGCTAGCAAGACAGCATTAGTAGAAATACCTAATGTAGATGATGGAGTGAGGGATGCAGCAAACCACCATGGCACATGTATACATATGTAACAAACCTGCACGTTCTGCACATGTGCCCCAGAACTTAAAGTATAATAATAATAATAATAATGAAAAATGGATAACGTCTCCAGAAAATAACGTTCATCAATCCTTTTCTGCCACTTACTGGATGAGATCCGATTTTTACTGCATCATTAGAACATAGTCTTTTTTCAGCTCCTCTCCTGCCACCCCTAACCTGCACCACCATTCTCCCCGCATTGACCTCTTCCTTATCCCCGTCCTCCCGGCACACTGGGTCTGCACATTTGTGTCTTGGCACATGTTTTTCCCTCCATTTTGTCTTGAAAGGAGTCTTGGAGTTCAGAATAACCAAAACCCTTCTTTGGTAAAAAGGTCTTAAAGGACAGAAGTGAAAGTTTGTGTAGTATAATATTGTTGTCAATTATACCATAACACTTTGTAGTAGCTACTTACTACAGACAGTAAGATAGTTGATTATTGCTGGAAGAAAATATTGGCAGAATGATCCTTCAGGCTTTATCATGGGGAAGTGAAAGAGAAGGAAGTTTCGATGTGAAGTAAGTTGGCTTGGAGGTCTCAAATGTAGAGTTATCTCTATGCCAAGAAAAACACGTGGGAAATGTACATAACTGACCAAGGAAGACAACTGGATAGAAAACCCAAGTGATAGATACAAGAAGAGTTTGTCAATATGCAAGGACCTGGAAGTTGATCTGCAACACATCTAGGCTATTACAGAATCTGGCATCTCTCTCCACACTCCAGTAGCAGCAATCTAGGCCACAATTTACATTTTACATTTGTGTTAGCTCCTGGAATTGGGTAGGGGAAGTGTTAGAGGCGTAGATTAGAGAGAAACAGACCGAGCAGCAGCAGTAGAGGAACAGGCAGGCATGCAGAATGTGCGACAAAGGGCAGATAGAAGTATTTGCTTCAGCTTTAAACCAATGTGTGTGTAATTAACAGCTCCAATTCATGATTTAATTTCCCCAACATATTACTCTTTATTGCAAACCCTTCATGGAACATTGTGAATTGGCTGTGAATCAGAAAGATGGTTCAAGATAGGCCTGACATAATTTCCTTCAGTTTCTTGGAATTAAACTTGGTGCTGGTGACAGACAGCACCCCAAAAGCAAAGTTCAAGTCCCCTCTGTACCTCAGCAGCAGGTATATTCAGGAAATTAGCGGAACTACCTTGTCCATTCCTGTTACTATGACACTGCTTGGGGATCAGCTGGTTCACTTTGAGAAGGGTGACTTCTTTCCTGTTCAACTGCTAGTCTCTCTACCAAGACCACCAACAATTGCCAATTAGCAGGAATTGAAAAGGGATTCATGCTCAAGGAATGTCTTGATTTGGCTTCACTTTCACATTTTTAGTTGTAATTTTCAGATGGTTACAGTTTCCAGTCCCCTCTAAGGAAATAAAATTTAAAACAGAAACAGAAACTAAATTCTTCATCTTTAAAGGTAAAGAACTACACATACACATGCGCGCGCGCGCACACACACACACACACAAAGAGCAAACCTACCCCCCTCCCCATCTGAATTTTTTAAAAACAGTATCAATTTGATGATACAGAGTGTGGTATATGCTGAAAGTGAACATATTTTTCAGAGAGAGAAGAATAACAATATTGGGATATTATGAAATTCATTGAATGAGTCTTCAGTTTTTGTGGTGACATGCTACAGGTTCAGATTCTATAATCCTCCTGCATATGAGCAAAGGAAGAAAACTTGATCATAAGGAAACATGAATTATTTAAAATACGGTTCTACTCACACAAAAGTGAAATGAACAGCCCACAATTCTCTTAATAATTCAAACAAAATTCTCTACTTTCCCTTAATAAGTTTTGCCTTAAATATTTTTTCTGTCTGAAATAGCCAAGTGATTTTTTCAAATGCCCACTTTGTGTACACACAGGCAGAATGTACACATTTGAGTATGTTCTATAATTAATTTTCAAGTGAAAGAAGAATATGCCAACATTTAATGTACTGAGTTCATTACTAGAACTATGGAAACCTCACTTACAAATGTGGGTAAACTATTTTTTCCTTCTTATTAAACATACATATATTGGGTAAACAGAAAAAAAAATTCAATTTTTAAAAGCTTCCTTATGTTTTGTACATCTGCAGACACAGAAAAAGCTATACTCAGTCACAAATTTGATCAGAGAGCTGAAATACACTCAGATTATACCAAGCCACAGGTCATGAAAAATGTACTGCCATTTGGATTTTTTTTTTCAGTAAAGCAAAGAAAAAATCATTTTATGATCCAATATGATATTGTCTGTTCTTTTATGTAAAAAATTTTACCGAACTGATCTAATTTACAATCTTTCAAAATGGGTAGATCTAGAGTCCCTTCTCCTTTACCCTTTAGTTGTTCAGTGTGTGGATGACAATAAAATTAAAGGAAGAAGAGAAAACATGGCATTACTATTTTTAAATCCTAGGTCCAATTCCTGCCTCTTTGAGGCATATACCTGGTATGTTTCAGGAGAAGCTCATTTGTGTGACATCCTTCTAGAAGGAATCACCTTCTATCCAACGTTCAGTGGACACTCAAGCCAAATAGTGCACTGATGCCTTAATTTTCATCTAGAAAGTAGGTTAGAACTAGAAATACTCAAAACCAGAACCTCCAAATGGCAAAGAGTTGTCTAAAGTCCTAAATATCGATGGTTATACAATTGAGTCATGCTTTTCAAGATTGTATTAAATTATAGTTTTGTTTTGCATGAAACATAGGTTGGTTGCTGCATTTCCCCAGCTCTGATTATAATTTTACTGAATTCTCAAAGGACACTATATATAAATATCTGGACTATTCCCCAACATCCTTACTACAACCCACCAAGGGGTGGTCAGGTCTCTTGTGGGAAAACCAGCATTACAGCATATTCTGACCTTGCACCATTTTACTCCATGCAAATTACATCATGATTTATTTGGCCAAAGGACAGTTATACAGACATATATACACATACGTATACTCACACACACACACATACAATCATATATATATAATTATACATACATATAAAATCCTCATTACATATGTCACTGTGTTGATCTTTTACAAAATTGCCTTCAGAGTTCAAAGAAGTATTACTAGCCATCTACATATTACCTTTGTATTCCATCCAGTATACATCAAGAATAAAAACAGTATCTAAATAGGTAATGAAAGGATTTGGTGGAAGAGAATAAAATGATGATGAGCCTATTGGGAATGCTTTTAGTTTTCCTAACTTTAGTTCTAACTTGTTTTTTTCTCTTCTAGAACTGTTAACAATATTTAGCTTTGAGAGAAACCTCAACTTTGAATGGTCATCTGAAATAGATGATTCTGCTTATATTTTAGGTGGGTGCCCCACATGGATATGTGCTCCATATTTAGCCTAACTTCTCAGCTTTACTGCGTGCCAAGTTTCAAAAAAGCTTTCGGTTTTTAAGGATCCTGGAATAATCTTACATCTAAACCTACAGAGAGTCCTTTGGCTCAAAGCCCTAAAATATCTAATACCATGTATCACTCTCACAAGGCCACTGACACTGATCTTTTAAAAACCGGAAAACTTTGTTTTACCTCCCTACTAACCCCAGGAACGGACGAACCAGGCAGAGCACACACTCCCAATTTTATGGTGTCCTGCCGTAGACGAAGCCCACTCAAAAAGGCCAAGAGAAGGGGAAATCTTCTTTTAATACTGGGATAATTTGAAAGACAATGTGAATACTTTAGGCCTGAATTATCTGGTTGGGCTTTAGTGCCAATTAAGTTAACCCAATAAGTTATTCTAGAGCTGATAATTTGTAGTGAACAAAAAGAAGAAGAGAGTTAAGATAAATACCTGAAGGATTCATTTTCAAACTCAGTTAATAATATTTTCTGTCCTAATTGCTCAGTTTGGCTATCTAAGTTGATCTATTTGCTGTGCAATTATATAATTGCTTAATTCTCCACTCCAGGTTGTTGAGAGGACTAAATGAAATAGTATATTTAAGGAATTAAGTAGTGCTGGTTCCACCTATTTAGCTCTGGCTCATTCTGCCTGCATCCTTAGTACAAGCCACCAATGGGTGGTCAGGTCTCTTGTGGGAAAAACCCACATTACAGCCTATTCCAACCTTGTACCATTTCACTCCATGCAAATTACAACATAATTAATTCGGCCAAAGGACAGCTGCACAGATACAACCACAGGCCGGTATTACATCCTGAAAACCAAAACTATAGAATGAACTTCCTGAGCATCAGTGAGTGAGAATGTCTCAAAGACTAGAACCAAGTGGGCTCCCATTTTGTAGATGCATTATATGTGCTGTCTGATTTAATCTTCACAAGAATCCTCTGACGGTTAAATGAACAATTTTACATAAGATGCTAAGATTCGGTGAGGTCCAATAATGCTTCCCAAATCGCATAACTATGAAGCAATAGGAGTAAAATTTGCCCAAAGCCTTTAGTCTTTCCAGAACACCATGGGTCCTTCAGATGTAGTGTCATTCACCCAAAGGGCATAGCATCTCAGATTTCAACTTGATAAAATGCACATCATGGAACAAAGATATACATTTGGCTAAATTTTATAGATTGACTAGCTTACTTTGTATTTAAATGACAGAAGCCAAAGATTCCGTTGGTCTTTAAATTGAATTATTTTCTTTTTCTGTTTTGAAAAATATAAACCAGTGAATTGAGAGCTATAGTTCCCATGGAAAGGTGTGTCAGCTTCAGATTAACCATTTGCTGTGCCTTACCCAGTAGAGTCATACTGGTCCTCTTGGGGACATCCACGAAATCCTGTGTGACTGTAGCGACAGATAGCAGAAGACCTATAGAGAGGAGGGAAATGCGAGTGAAAAAAAAAATAGAAAGAATTTGGTGTCATTATTCCACATTTGAATATTAATGGAGAATTCTTTGGTCTTGAGCCAGAAAAGTGGGTTTAATTTTTCTGCCGTAATCCTCCTTGACTTGTGTCATTGAACAAGTCTCCTATCTCTCTTAATCTTGGTTTCATCAGCAGCAAAATAACACCAGCCAGGTCTACTAGGATTCTTGGGAGTATCGAATGGAAGGCTCTATGTGAAAGTTCTTTGAAACATAAAATCAAAAAGCACTGTGCAAACGTGAGGATTATTTGCAGTCAGTCTGTTCCATTTCTGTTGCCAGGCAAATCCTTGGCCACTTGCCCTGACCGCAACATCCTCATGATGGGCATGGTGCATGGTAGAAACCGGAAACAGGCCACTTTCACATTATTTTAAAATTTGTTATGAAATTTTGCCAAAACTTTATAAATACCAGCCAGGGCCATGGGGTGTTGTACCACATTCTTTCCACCTCATGAACCATTGTTTTTTGTTCTGAACTCGTAAGTTGAAATGCATTGAGTTGCAGTTGCTTAGCTGGGTCAGCTTGTGAAATGCCTGATATGCAATGCTTGATTCTAGCCAATTATCTTTAGTTCCTCTCTTTTATTAGTGTTAAATTTGAATTACAACAGGAAGGGTGGGAGTGGAGTGAGTACTATGCTCTAAACCTTTAAAGCAGTGAATTCATTTGTATTATTTTATTATCCCTCTTTATAACCATCACTGGTTTCAGTCCTTTGTTGGTTTTTAAAGACTCCAAATCCATCTCTCCTTCTATTTGGTTTTAAACTTGTTTCCTAAAAGCAAAAGATGAACTTTTCTGTTCCAAAGTTTGAAAGAAAAAAAATAAAAACTCACAACAATCTTAAACTTGTAGTTAACAAAATAAACTGCAGATAAAACCCCTGAAGGTCTTGGCAGCAAATGTTTCCCACTAAAATGGAACTCTGTGCACTCATAGTCTGAAACAAATTAGGAAGGAGGGGAAAAATCAACAGCTCTGGGGTGAAACTGGGGTTGGTGCTGCCTCATCATTTTTAAACCAAAAATAAAACAAGCAAATTTTGTTTAACTGCAGGTCAAAAAAAAAAAAAAAAAATTAAAAAGTCCCTCATCTGTTCAGTGTAATTACTAACAGAGTGCAGTCTTACCAGCTGCAGGGTTCATGGATAAATGGAAAGAACCATAATTTTCTCTCCCTGGGGTTAAACCTCCAAACTTTAAGTCTGTTCCTCTACAGTATGCTTTTAATATAGCATGAGAAGCCAAGTCAGAACGTTTTTAGAGAATGTCTCTATTTTTTTTTAACCAGAATGAAATAATTATGTACACAGAAGAGTTAAAGCTCTGGGAAAAAAAAATATTTCTTTCTCCAATGTCCTCAATCAGGACACTCTCCCTTCCCTAATGATGAGTGTATGGTCTCCAGGTTTTTGTCACCAAGAGATGGGCGAAATTGGCTGGACTTTAGATTTCTCAAATATTGCCAATTTCTTTTCAAATGTTCTTGTTTCAGCACCACCAGAGAAAGTGTTTCCTTGTACATTTCCCTTAAAATTTTAAGCCCAAGTGTATATTAAGGAAAATTTGACCCATATGTTCCTGATTTATTTACACTTAACTCATTGAACTCTTCTTTTATTACTATTTTTAACATTTTTGGTGTCCAAAATACCCAGTGAATTTTTTAAAAAAAACCATCTTTAAGTCCTTATTTTATTTTATTTGCATAAAAATGTCAAATTTGAGCTGAAAGGAAATGGAACTTGAACTTAAAATTCTCAATTTTGGTTTGAAGTTTAATTCATCAGGTTCCTGTGGCAGTTTGCAATAGAAGTAGAAAAACTATGTTTTTTCACCTCGAGCTAGGCTTTTCTTAATGGGTAATTTCACCTTGTTGACAGTATCTAATGGAGAAACATAGATTAACCACTGGGTGTAAGTATTCATTTCATAGCAATGTGAATGGTGGGCTGGCATTGTGGAATAACTGAAGCTGTCATAAACCCTTACAAGGGTATCCTGGATCCAATTCCTCCTCACTATCTCTATATTTGACCCAGGAAGAA
Source organism: Aotus nancymaae (assembly GCF_030222135.1). Lineage (NCBI taxonomy): Eukaryota > Metazoa > Chordata > Mammalia > Primates > Aotidae > Aotus > Aotus nancymaae. Next base: position 115,008,375 of record NW_026988425.1, read on the forward strand.
GGAATGTGCGTTCAGGAATGGGACAGCCTGCTAGAAGGCGGGTCAGAGATGAGTCAAATATAAGTGACTCTGAGAGACTCCAGGAGAAATTCACAGATTAGCACCTGGGCACACTGTGTTCACCCTAACCCTGACCATGGAGCACAGGGAAGTATGCCTTTGGGGTTCTTACCAAGGTAACCTTCTTGAGAGCAAGAAGAAGTGTATCTGGAGCTGTCTGTATTTGGTATTGTCATTGCAACAAATCCCAAAGGAAAAACCAACCATATTTTACCTGTTTAAGTTATCTATTTGAGAAAGGTTTAAAATCCTAGATCTGAAATGTAGGTTGTCATTATGTATAACATAGATATAGATTGCATCTTCATAGACCACGTAAAAGAATATTGAACAGCGATCCCAATTTTGCCACATAGACTAAGCAAAATCATTCACCAGCCTCGAGTTTTCCTTTGCCACCTGTAAATTGCTTGTGATAATTCCTCCCCATAGCTTCGTATTGTAATGCTTGAGAACTAGACAGATCAAGGTTCAGATCATGGTTTTTTCATTACCAAGATCCTCGATTGGGGAAATTCTTTTTCTTCCTCTGGAGATGGGTAGATACAACATCTACCTTGACATGTCACCAAGATTAAATGAGTTAATCTACAGTTATTAACTCAATGTCTAGCACAAGTAAGGACTCAGTACACATGGCTACCATATTTATTCAGTTCCAGTATTTTCTCACATTTTAACAACCTTAAAAGCAGACTGTGTCCTACAATAGAAGGTATCTTATAATCACTGCTTTCCAGGTGGCAGTTGTGGTCTAATTGCCTCAGCTTGCACATGTGTAAACATCAAAATCTTCAGCCTCAAAACTAGCAGAATGATTGTTAATGACTTGGACAAAAATGTCAGAAATGACAGTGAGCTGCCTTCTAATTATTAAAAACCAAATAGGTACAGAGAGAGAGCAGGGTGAGGTGACAAATCAGGCATGTTTAGCAACATTCCTGAAATGGGAGTCAAGAGCAGACTGACTTTACTGCAGAGCTGGCCTGGGAGGCCGGCACTGATGGTGTGTAGTTATTTTATTAAAACATCATCACCATCTCTCTTTATGGCATTGAGAAAGGAATTCGGCAGGACTAGTTTCACCACATACAGGTCGTAAAGACTCTGCGATAAAACAGGATGTGGTAAAGAAGTCACCAAACCTGCCAAAAGCAAGATGGCAATGAAATTGGCAATGAAAGCCACCACCGGTTACCCTCTTCGCTCGATATGCTAATTATATTAGCGTACTAAAGGAAATGGGTACCAGTGCGATGCCAGCTTACAGATGCCATGGCAACATCTGTAAGTTATCCTATATGGTCTAGAAGGGAGAGGAACTCTCAGTTCCCAGAATTCCCAGCTCCTTTCCTGGAAAACTTACAAATGATTCACCCTTTGGTTAGCCTATGATCAAGAAATAACCTTAAAAAATAGCCAGGAGCCCTTGAGGTTGTCTGCCTATGGAGTAGCCACCTTTTTTTTCCTTTATTAAACTTTCTTTCACTTTACTCTGTGGTGTTCCTTCTTGAATTTCTTCCTGTGCAAAGCCAAGAACCCATGTGGCCTCCTGGGCTGAACCCCAGTTTTGGCGTTTGCCCTGTGACAGCGGAGAGTGCAATGCTGGAAGTGGAAACTCAGACATTGACATCAATGATTTGGAGTAAGCAAGTGATTCTGTAGAGTCATGCTCTGAATGTAAAAAAAGTATTAGGAATTTCTTAACTCATTTATTTTGCATATATATGCAAGCACATACACACACACACACAGACACACACATATACGTACACAAGAATGATAGATGACAGAAATGCTGGAGTCTAAAAAAGCCCTCTCAAGTATAAAATAAGCATTCTATGTGGTAAGAAAGTACATTTCCATAGTTTTATTGGCAGTGGTTGTTCCCTTTTTTTTGGGGGGGGAGATGTAGTCTTACTCTGTCACCCAGGCTGGAGTGCGGTGGTGAGATCTTGGCTCACTGCAACCTCCACCTCCCGGGTTCAAGAAATTCTCCTGCCTCAGCCTCCTAAGTAGCTGGGGCTACAGGCACACGCCGCCATGCCCAGCTAATTGTGTGTATTTTAGTAGAGACAGGGTCTCACCATGTTTGCCCAGACTGGTTTTGAACTCCTGAGCTCAGGTAATCTGCCGGCCATGGCTTCCAAAGTGCTGGGATTACACCATGCCTGGTCTTTTCTTTTCCCGCCTAATAATATATAAACAAAGGGTTTGATTTATGGTAGATGGCATCTTAGATTTAATAAAATGTGAAATTCGATTGGTGAGGATCTAGTGCTGTATTGAATGAAGTAACTAGAATAACGGTGGGCATCTTGTGGATATTTACTGAATTTGCTAAATGTAGGGAACATTTGCTAAATGTAGGGAACATTTGCTAAATGTAATGGACTCTGCACCACCTGACTTCTTCTTGCCACTCTACACATATTTCCTGTCATGGTTTACAGTTCTTTCCATGCTCCATCCCCATGCAGGGTCTCAGCCCAGGGTTTCATGTATATCTGTTTTGTTCTTCCCTCTTCTATGTGGCCTACCATAGTAGATGTTCCTGCTGCTCCATGATGATCGTGGTTCTCTTCCCTTGTTCAATCGTACAAAAGGATTTTATCGAAAGTCAGTCATGGCTGTGTGATTTGCGTTGGCCAACGAAATGCAAGAGAAGCCAATGTGTTCCACTGGAAGGTAAAAGTGTTAAAGAGCCAGTATTCCTTTCTCTACTCTCTACTCCACTACTGTAGCAATTTACAGAAGCACTGCGATAAGGCAGGGTTTTAAAGATAGATGGAAGTGTCCTGGAATGCCAAGCTCCCATGGTTCATATCATATAGATATTTGCAAAGATGTGGTCTAAAAAGCATTTGCAATCACCAAAACAGTATGTCTGAGGAATGAAGCAAAGTCAGAAAGAATTGAGGGCCAGAATTAGGAACACGATGTTTTATCTGCAGCTTAATAAATTCACCTTGCAACTTTTGCTTATTCTGTGGATGATGTATACTATTAGGCTTTTCAGTTCAATTAAATTACAGTTTTCCTGGTACAAAGAAAAGCTGATGTAAAAACCCCCATTTGTGGCACCTCAGATTGCTGTATCCTGTGAAATTGTTGACAAAAAGGCTTGGAAATGAAAATAGCATTATCAACAACAACAGAAACCTTCCTGAATTCTCCTCCTCCTTGTTCAGCCCCTGCGATTTTGCACTCGGATGAACCTTTGCCATGAATAGCCTTACTGTGTCCTTTTAACAATAATATCTTAAACTTTTATAGTGCCTCATAGCTAAGCATCTCTAGACATTTTACAATCACATTAAAACGAAAGCTGGTCCTTTTCTCAGAATTGCCACAGGGGCCACACTAAAAGCCAGCAGTTTGCTACTTTATTCTGAAAAGGAGAGGAGGCTAGCAGGCTGACAGAATAGAGGATGACCCCTGTCTCTCAGCATCCCTGGCTGAACTCACCCTTCGCTGCATGATGGTGGAAGGCGGGAGAGTGAATGAGAATTCACAGCCAAGGAAGACTTGTGACCTGCAAATACCTGCAAAACACAGGACGCTGTAAAATCACAGCTCTTGATTCTCATAGCCCACATCTCTCAGCCTAAGCTTTAACACACACACACACACACACACACACACACACCCCACTCTGGGTGGAATTCTGAATTATTTGTAGTTACAATCAAAAATTTACTTGATAGAAAATGAATTTTCTTATTTGAGTAATCTCAAAGCTTGTGCTGGGAGATGTGTGAAAGTATTTCCGCCTTGGAAGTCTATTTTTACATCAAGTATATGATTAAATTACCTATATCATCTATCTGTCTGTTTCTTTTCTTTTCTTTCTTTTGTTCTTTCTTTCTTTCTCTGGCTCATCAACACACTGTTAAAATGCTTTGGATTCATTGGGTCAAACCGAGTTTTCTGTTTTTTTTTTTTTTTTTTTTTTTTCTCAATTACAAGGATTTAATGGATAAAGCTTAAGATTCAAAGCTGGAGCTACATTAGTAAAGTGAAGAGAGAATTAAGGCAATTATCTCAGTAATTAAGGGGATCGGCCAAACCTTTTTTGGCTGAGATGCCTAAATAAGTGGAGGAAAACACGGGTTGGAGGAGGTTGAAACAATTCCATTTTCGGAATAAAAGCCTCACATGACCATTTCACATTGGTAATCTAGCTCGAGTCACAAATAGCGACTTTTTCCCCTTAAAGTAATATAGAGGCTTTCGGTCGTTAGTAATTCATTATTTAGGTAAGTCTTTCCGCGCAGCTGTAGATAAAGGCAGGCGATGAGCTTGTTTAGCCATCTCGGGTTCTCTGAAAGGCTGGTACCTGGAATCCTAGCGCTCACCTACCTGGGGGCTGCAGCCAATCCCTGCGCAGGGCGCGTCCTAGTGCCCTCTGTGCACTGGAGCTGAGCGCTGCAACACCAAGGCCCTGGGAAAGCATCCAGTGGGATTTCTTAAACCCCTTTTACGATGCCTTTTCCTCCAGGGAAGTTTCTGGGCAAACCCAGGCTCAGGTGGGCTGATGCTTCTCCTTCCAGGCTGCCGTACACGGAGAGGGCAGGCCCAGGGCACAAGTGTTTTCTTTGCCTCTGCTTTTACTGCCAAGCTCAAGTTGAGTGTAGCTGCCTTTAAAAACGACAAATGTGTTCTAATTTTAGAGCATCATAGCAATAATTGTTTTTATTTCAGTGGTGAGGAAAAGTGAAGGAAAAACAGCTTGGGACTTAATAACCACCTTAGCCTGCAGCCTTCGACTTTATTCATGAGATTTTTTATCTTCCTTCTCTCTCTCCCTGCACTCTTAGCATCTTCTTTAAGGCACAGCCTTAAATTACCTTTGCAAAGGTTATATGTTTATTTACAAAGAGCTGGCTATGAATGTGCCTTCCAAGGCAAGAGAGGTGCCTTCTGGCAATAAACATCTTCTGCTCTCTTAACCACAGAGGCCAACTGAGTTAGGTGATGTTTAGTACTTCAGACACAGTGTAGTTTATGGCTTCATTAACCATCTGACCTGTATTGTGTGCAAATTTCTTGAAAGTGTGATACAGATTTATTCTCTGAGGTATGCTGCTTCGTGGTATTTTATTCTCACAGGGAAATTATAGTAATTATCCCTCAAGGTAAGAGTTTTCATTTTTATACAACAAATTAGAAATTCAGTCATATATACACAAGGTATTTACCTAACACACTCCTATTCCCTAATTATAGATGTTGTGATGTTGTGAATCTCAACTCCACCCTGGCTCATATGATCATTTACGTGAAACAGAAAACTGTCATGACAAACTGACTCATACAACATAAAGATTTCTATTGGGGTCTCAGATATTTAGCAATTTAAAAAAATTAGATATATATATTTTTGGCTGGGCACGATGGCTCATGCCTATAATCCCAGCACTTTGGGAGGCTGAGGTGGATCATCACAAAGACAGGAGTTCAAGACCAGCCTGGCCAAGATGATGAAACTCCGTCTCTACTAAAAATACAAAAATTAGCCCAGTGTGGTGGCACGCACCTGTAATCCCAGCTACTCGGGAGGCTGAGGCAAAGAATTGCTTAAACCCAGGAGGCAGAGGTTGCAGTGAGCTGAGATCACGCCACTGCACTCCAGCGTGGGCCACAGAGTGAAACTCCATCTCAAAGAAAGAAAAAATTGGGTATATATTTTTAAATTCAGTATTTCCAGATAAGTAGTATATTTGGCTAAAATAAAAGAAAAAGCAGACAGTGATCTGATTAATTTTATATTTAGCAGTAGCCAAATGTGGAAGCAAATACTGGTGTGTGCATTTGTGTGTGTATTAGTCAATAGATCACTGAAAAAAATTATTTGTGTGTGGGAAAAAGGAAAAACATGAAAAGTTAAAAGTTATGGTCCAGGTTTTGTTTGTGTATGGGCATTTAGGCAGCATCATGATAATCACTGGCTTTTTCATTTGTGTTCAAGACCTTCCATAATTATTTCAGCCTTCCGTGGGGAGCACAGTTTCACCAGCTGAATGTCCACGCCTGATTATTTTAGTTCTTTCCAAAGTTCTCATATGTGGAAGGTTCTGTATACTGGCCGGAACCATCCATCTAGGTCTTTCCCTCTGTCTCCTGCCAGTCATTACCACTCAGTAACATACTAATGTGTTCTTCTTCCCATCTGTGTGCTTACATATCTTATTTCCCAGCTATACTGACAAGCTTTGGGAGAGCTGAAACTGCATCTTCCTTTTATTCCCTTTTTGCATTCCATTATTGTCTACCTCTCCCATAGTAGGTTCTCAATAAACATTGTTTGATTGACTGCTATTAAATCAATTAATGATTACCAAGTGCTCAGTGTAGCATCTGGCACTTAGTAAGTGTTCAATAAATGTTAGCAATTTAGTCAGGTTGTTAATGAAGATGAGGAAAAATAAATATTTCAGTATCTTTCTTGCTTAACACAGAGAACTTGATGTAAAGCCTTGTTTATCATGTTCAAGTAAAAGGATCACTTGATATTTCTCATGTATTTCCCTTTCCTTTGTTCTTAAACACTGAGTACTTCTTCACCTAGTGGAAACCTCGATAATCCATCAGTTATCTTTAGTGATCTCTGAGGACAAGGCATACGTTTTCCAGATGCCTGTCAAGAAATGGTCACTTTTCCAATCTCCTGCAGCTGTACATGACACTGGAGAATTTGGATGGGAGCTGGTGTTCCCTGACTCTTCCCAGCAGCCAGAGACCCAGCTTCAGATTCCTTCTGAGCCTTTTATGTCACCTACTCTCTCTTGTTGTGGTTCTGTTTAAATATACCTTCCTAATCATAGTAATGAAATAAACTAGAACCTTTTAACTTATGTTGGAATGTATACAGTTCTTTGTGCAATGCCTAAAATAAAATGCCAAGGTGACAGATTTTATTTATTTATTATTTTTACTGGGGTGGCTATCTTTCCCCCCTTAACTCTCATTTCGTGTAGGAGAAATTTGCAATGAGGCATGGCCCTAATGCACTGAGGACAGTTGTGACCAATGGGAAGGTTTCCAGAAATTTTTTAGTGGGTAAAGTCTGTAGATGATAACTGGGAAGTTGATTGCCTTAGAAATTTGGGTGAGGTTGCCTTAGAAACTTGGGTGAGGTAACACAGATAAATAATGCCTCATTTTTTCACTCTTTTATATTTTGATAATTTAGGTGAAACATGCTTGCTTTAAAATTTTTTGCTGTGCCTTCCTCCTGCTTGGTCCATGGTCTATCTGAAATATCTTTATTATGTTATATCAGAGTTATTAATAAATCCTCTACTGAAATTTTTGCTTCAGATAAATAGAAAATAATTTTAATGGATGGAAAATGTGGGAAACTGCATTTCAGTGAATTATAGGCTTTTAGATGGCATGGCAGAGCTGACCTAGCAATCCAGTGGCAAATAGACTTTATGGTGGGGAGAAAGTTGTACCACAATGCTCATTAATAGGATCGACACTTCCCAAAGAGTGAGAGGTTTCAGGAAGGAAAAAGCAGAGAACAATTGCTAGGAACTAAAGATGGGAAAGGTAGCGTGATGGACACAGAGACTTCCTCTTGACATTACCTATCAGTTTACATTTTGTTGTGCAGGTTGTATACTGAGCAAATTTAGAAGATGTTGTGTAGATGTGAATTGTGTCTCCTAGAGGTTTGTAGTGCACAACGTGTTGTATCTCTCCACTTCATTTCACTGATCTTAACATGGACATCATGGGGATGCTGTGAGGACAATGATATGGCAGGGACTTTGAAAAGTGATTTTGTCCTATGTAGTACCTATGTGACAGGTATCAGACATGAGAGTGTGTGCCTGGCAACAGTGAGGAGGCTCAGTAGCTTGGAGTTTGTCAGGTCTACATGCACCAGGGACCCAAACCCTCTGGTAGCAGAAAAGGGTGAAAAGGTAAGGAGAATTGCTGGGGTGACTATCTTTGTTATGGTGATAATGGCTATTGTAAATTGCAATTCTTCTCCATGTCAGTGGCTTCATACCGTATGATTTCTTTGTCAGTCACATAAGTTCCAAGTGGACATTTCTCCAAGGTGGTGTCCTTCCAGAAGTCAGTCAGAGGCCCTGGTGCTTTCTAGCTTGTGGCTCTCACTTCTTCAGCAGGTGGTTGCCAGGGCTGCTGCAGGAGAAAGGGCATGGAGGATTGTTCCTGAGAGGTTTCTGTTGGCCAGGCCTGGCCAGGGCTGACATCACTTTGCTTATGTTCTATGAGTCTAATCACTGTCATATGGCCACATCCAACCTCAAGGGAGATAGAGAGATGCAGGCTGGCTGGCTGTCCAGGAGGAAGAGGAAATTAGCCTCTTGCATAATTTTGCCAGTAACACCTGGATGTCTTCTTTCATGCTAGTGGAACACTATACCAGCGTCATCCCCATTGAACCTTCTGGATTCAGAAGCCAGACTGCATCCATACAGGATGTTTCCTTCTTCTCCAAAGACTAGAATAAAAGCAGTAACAGAGGTGGAAAGATCACACACCTAAGCACACACAATTTAAACCTAAGCGGGAACTTTACTTAAAAAACTTAAATTATAGTATTATATTTATTTGTGAATGTTTACTTCCTCATATAATTTAGAATTTGTGCTTTTAATTACTTAATGAGAAAACATCATCTGTTTCAAAGAGTTTGGACAAATATTGATTTCTTAATCTAAAAGAAAGGATTCAGTTTTATTAGCTTTCCTGATTCCTGATCCAAATGGAATCTATACAAAATATCCATTTGGTTCTCTCTCTGTATGCTCTTACTCTTTTTTATTTTTATTTTATTTTATTTTTTGAGACAGAGTATTGTTCTGTTGCCCAGGCTGGAGTTCAGTGGCATGATCTCAGCTCATTGCATCAGAGCTCATTGCAACCTCTGCCTCCTGTGTTCAAGCGATTCTCGTGCCTCAGCCTTCCAGTAGCTGGGATTACAGGCGTGTGCCACCACATGTGGCAAATTTTTGTATTTTTAGTAGAGACAGGATTTTGCCATGTTGGCCAGGCTGGTCTTGAATACCTGACCTCAAGCGGTGCACCCTCCTTGGCCCCCCAAAGTGCTGGGATTATAAGCATGAGCCACTGCGCCCAACCCTTTTACTCTTTTTTAAAACCACATTGGGGATAGAGAAACGTGTGACATCTTTCAATTGTCTTCACCACATTTGCAAAAATTTTTTCACCTTTAGTTCTGTTTACTAACAGCTATAAAATCTGAAATTCTTTTCTGTTTCACTGTACTCACCACATTAAGCTTAACACTCTGAAAATACACACAGCTTTATGGAAACGTATCTGACACCTCAGTGTTCACCCTACACTTCATTTACCTCTTTCTTTTGAAACTCTAGCAAAGAAACCCTTGCTAGGAAGTAGGAAACCTGATATGTTTAGCCAGGGGGACTTTGGATTTTCTCTCCTTCCTTTTTCTTTCCTTCCCTTCCTTCTCTTCCTTTCTTCTTCCTCCCGCACACACCCTTTTTCTTTCTCTCTCCTTTAGGGAAAAGGTAGACAGTGATCTTTGTTTTGTTTTTGTTTTTTTTTCCCTGAGACAGAGTCTCACTCTTATTCAGTCCAGGTTGGAGTGCAATGGCATGATCTTGGCTCACTGCAACCTCCACCTCCTGGGTTCAAGAGATTCTCCTGCCTCAGCCTCCCAAATAGCTGGGATTACATGCACCTGCCACCACGCCTGGCTAATTTTTTGTATTTCTAGTAGAGTCAGGGTTTCACCATGTTGGCCAGGCTGGTCTCGAACTTCTTATTTCAGGTAATCCACCTGTCTTTGCCTCCTAAAGTGCTGAGATTGCAGGCTTGAGCCACTGTGCCCTGCCAACAGTGATCTTTTAACTTGAGCACTTGGGAGCCTCGATTTCTTGTTCATGGGCTCTTACTCATGAATATTATTTTTGTGCTTTTATTTATGGCTTTCTTAAGCTTAAGACTGTGATTCATATGTCAACTGTGTGGGCAACTGCATCTGTGCCATTACTTTGCAGTTCTGGCAGTGGGCATTGTGCCTATTGTATTGCTGGGGTTTTCTGCATCATGACATGCCTTTGTCTCTGCTGATCTTGCACAATTTCTCTGCGATTGTCAACTTTGAATGTTTAATTTAAATTCCATATTTTTCCAGTATCCTCTGCAGGAATTTTCTTAAAGAAGTACAATTGGGGCCGGGCACGGTGGCTCATGCCTGTAATCCTAGCACTGCTGGAGCTCAGGGGTTTGAGACCAGCCTGGGCAACATGGTGAAAGCCTATCACTACTAAAATAGAAAAAATTAGCCGGGTGTGGTGGTACGCGTCTATAGTCCCAGCTACTTGGGAGGCTGAGGTAGGAGAATTGCTTGAACCCGGAAGAGGTAGGCTGCAGTGAGCTGAAATTGCACCACTGTACTCCAGCCTGGGCAATAGAGCGAGACTCTGTCTCAAAAAAAAAAAAAAGAAATACAATTGGATAAAAGTTAAAGAACTTGTTATTATGGTGCTTCCAGTTAAACATCTTCCTGCATACCTTGGAAAGCTTTGCACCTTATAGCACTTAGGTGTGTTATGTTTTTAATTAAATGTGGTGTTTGCTGTCATTTCTGTAAGTCATCAGGCAGCAGACCCTTGGACCGACACAGAATCCCATTAAAGACTTGCTTCAGTGGGAAAATCAGATCATCCTCACCCCCTTTTGAATTACAGTGTCTTTCCCAGGAATATAATTCATGGTAAATATAGGATTGTCTTGTAAGTTTGGTGATAGCTGCTTCAGTGGTTAAGGTTAAAAGACTGGGCTTGGTTCTTGTGGAGTGACTGTCCACGCCTGCTGTTGGAAGTTCCTCTGTTAGTGAGGTTTGTCCTGGCCTCTCTGAGAAGATAGTGCTGGAAAAACTGCCATCTTTCTCATCTTACCTTCCTGATGTCTGATCCTAGACTGGCCTCTCTGAAAAGTGACCAACACTGTTCCAGCAGGTTTCTGTCTGAATAATAGCCTGGAGATGTCAGGCAAGCACAAGCTGACCACACACCGTCTGGGGACAAATGAGATCTAGAATGACCGAGAGAACGTAGACCTGCATTTTTACTGATTCCATTGAGCAGGTATGGCCCCAACATTTCACTTCTGCCTGATACTCATAAGGCAAGCTCCCTTCTGAAGTTATCTTAGATGGCCAGGCCATTTATAAAGTTGCCGTCTATTTTGTCTGGGGCATATTCAATTAAAGATATTGAACCTCTTTCACTATTGTATGCTGAGATTCAAGGATCAAAAAAACAGTAAGAGTTTTTGCCCAAACAAAGCACATATACATACCTAAGTGGTACTTATTAAGGGGAGACAGACATGAACACAAGGATTTGTAATAGAGCAAGGAAATAGAGTGAGAAAGGATATGTAAAGTGTTAACTCAGAATGTTCTCTATAAGTCTGAACACAATAGGTGTCTTCTGGACGGACAGAATGAACCCCACTGTCACCATCCTGCATCTCTGTGGTTACTCAAAGAAGAATTCAGCTTGTAGGGTGGAGGGAAACTTTTCCCACTGTTTAACTGGATTGTGAAAATGTACCCAGTGGTAACAGTGACTTAATCGTATAACTTAGTCATGGCCCCATGGATTATCATGAGGCTGCAGAGGGGCCACTGGCTGCTCGTCTTCTAACCCCACATAGAAACTGGCATAGCTAGGCTAGGTGCAGTGGCTCACGCCTGTAATCCCAGCACTTTGGAAGCCGAGGCGGGTGGAACATGAGGCCAGGAGTTCAACACCAGCCTCGCCAACATAGTGAAACCCCATCTCTACTAAAAATACAAAAATTAGCCAGGTGTGGTGGTAGGCACCTGTAGTCCCAGCTACTTGGGAGGCTGAGGCAGGAGAATCGCTTGAACCCAGATGTCAGAGGTTGCAGTGAGCCAAGATCTTGCTGCTGCACTCCAGCCTGGGTGTCACAGCGAGACTCTGTCTTAAAAAAAGAAAGAAAGAAAGAAAAATAAAAATAAAAGAAATTGACGCAGCTGATGACCATCTGGGGGTGCAAACCCAGGATGTACATATCTAGGCCCTGGTTTAACCTGGGTAATCTCATTCTACATTCTTTTTAACCTAGATAGGGATCCTGTAATACTTTTTACAGCCCAGGTTTACACAACTAAAAATAATAAACTCTCTTTGTACATTAGGGTCCATTTGACTCAACTATGTAAATGAATTCTCTCCTTACATTCACCCCATCTCCTAGGACCCTTTATTTAGAGCCTGTCACCTATTGTACCTGGCACGGTGTCTTACACATTTGAGGGCCTCACTTAATAGTTACTTGATGAATGGATTGATGAATGAATGGGTGAATACATTTATCGGTGCCAAATTTCCATGTTCTCATCTCTGTAAAAATCTATTGGGTGCCCATTCCTCTATTTAGTCTGTGGCTCTCTCACAACTTATTAACTAGTTATTTTCCATTCAAGGTCATGGGCAAGACATCTAGTCATTGAAAACAGATTCAGCAAAAATTTTCCTTCTCCTATTTGTCGAAATCTCAAAGAAAGAAGGAAGAGAAAATTAAGAATGTAAATGTGGTGATTAAACTGTGGATATAGCCTTTGTTTGCCTTGAATATGCTTGTTTCCTTTCCTTCTGAGTAGACATATAAAGAATCACATTTGAGGGCTTTTTTAAAAAAAAAAATATGGATGAGTAACATCTGTTTTAACCTGAATGGTTCAATGTGTTTTTTAAGAATCATGTTTACAGAATTAATTTGGTTATAAATATGAGAACAAATTTAGGGTACAAATTTAACTCAATCTTTCCCTAAGGCAAGCTGATTCATAAAGTTTGAAATATTGTTTTGGCCATGAAGTAATGTTTCCTCAAGCTTAATAAGTAAATGGAAGGAGAAAACCTAATAAAGCTCAAATCCCCAGCAGCTAAAAAGTTAACACCTTAGTGATGGAGAGCCAAAATAAGAAAGGATGGAGTCCCGCCAGCGCACAAGAGGTCCCAAACCTGCTAAACCTCTTTCTTAAAATTGTAACTCTTTTCTTTCAAGTTATTCAACCTTTCACCCAATAGGTCCCTTTTGCTGACCCTTGAACTGTGGTTATTTGTATAGCATTGTGGTAATAGAGTTTGGAAATCTGAAAAACATTAAGTTAAATGCAAGGGTGTTGAGAAGGTGAAATTCTTTAAGTGAGCTGAAGAAATTCTAGCTGGAAGATTTAAACATGTTTCCCCGTAGGAGTAAGGGATAAGAAAAATATTGTGAGTCTTTGGAAACATTATCAAAGTGTTTTAAGTAAAGAAAAAGAAAGAATATTATTGACAACACAAATGTGTGAAGAGTGAAGAAAAGTAACCTTCTCTTCAGTGGCTATTTAAAAAATTTTTACAAAAGTAAAAACTTAGACCAATCAAAATTTTAATTGATATGAAATGTATTGCCAATAACACCAATACTAAAAAAATTATTTTATTTATTCAAGTGATTGCAATTCCAAGTCTGTAATATGAAGAAATGAGGAAGGCACAAGATTCCCAGAGAGGTTTTTCTTTCTTTGCAGGACTTAGTTTAATGGCATTGTTTTATTATTTCTTCAAATGGGTTAAGGAGAAGAAAAGGAGGACATGGAATTGTGACTCCTTTGAAATAATATTAAAAGCATGCAAGCGTTAGTTGTTTTGACTACCCCAAAATATCATGATCTGAAGTGAAAAAACTTGAGTCAGTCTTAAGTGTCTTTTTATTTACAATATGATCATTATCATCATCATCATCATCTAGATTTTGGCTCTTTCATTCACATTTTTAGCTTTAGGTATCTGTGGTCTTTCTTCTGCCAGAATTTTGGTGCTGATTTTTCAATATTATTTGTGATTGTCTAGAATTTAATATCTAGTTGACAAGAGAAGACCTCCTAATTTTTTAGTTGAGAAATGGAGATGGCAGATAACAAGGGTTAAAATTAACCAATGTGTTATAATCTTGAATGATAGTAATAAAAGTGACTATTATAACACCTCTCGAAGGATCAGCTTTAGAGATGAATTTCTGGAATAATTTGAGAGATTGAAAAGTCTTTCTATGCATGACACCTGTAACCACATCTGCCTATCCTCTTTCTTCATATCTTCCTACCCACCTTCTCACAGACTTGCTTTGTGCCTACATTAAGCAGTCCGTTCATTTATTCATTCAACAAACATTTTAGAGCATATCTTTTATGACTGTTTTTGTGCAAAACCCCAGTAGGAAGATTGAAAGACAAAGTCATTGGTCTCAAATAATTTTGGATTAAGGCACTGAAGACTTTGGATACATGCAAAATATAAATGCAAAATCTGGTAGATAAAAACACTGGTCACTCTAAGTAGGTTTGGTTCTATATGTTTTTTTTTAGTAGTAACAACACTGACCCTGAAATAAGCAAGCTTGGATTTGAGGCCTATATTCTCGACTTAGGTTTGCCACTAACTATTTGGCTAAGAACCTAGGATGGGCCAGTCCACTTCCCTCTCTCCCACACTCCAACCCAGTGATTAATTCTGTGCTCACCAAGTCTTATCTCTAAAAGGACCATTGGAAACACGAAGTCATTCTGGCACTCCTTAGCGCTGCCTTTCCCTTACTTGCATTCCCAGAATACCATGTGTGAATCTCCAGTATAGTATAGAGCATACTCGGAGAGATATTTGCTAATGTATCATTTTTCCCATGTTCTTCTTATCTTCCTACCCCCAGCTTCTAATAGAATGCCTGAAACATAGTATGTGCCATAAATATTTGAATCAATGAGTGAAGGTAACAGCTATAATAGAAAGGAACTCTAGGAATAGATAGAAACAATATGAATCTGGCAGTGATTATAATCTCACCTAAAGAATATGCATTATGTATTTTGCATATTTTATTATATAACAGAAATCTTCTGTGTGGGTGACATTTAGTACAAGAGGCAGTTTTCTCCTGCCATATGGCAGTGTAAGCCTATTAGAGTATGTTTTACAGTTTGTTGGAGGACGTGTCAAATCAGAGAAGAATTAATGTATGCCCACCCAGTCACCACTGGCGTATGCAAGAACAAATGTCTCCTTTCCGGGTCCCCACTGTACACTTGGTTCATTGACACTTTACATCAGTTGCCTTCATGACAACAAATAATCTAAAACTTGTTTGATCATTTGTATAAAACTCCCAGATCATTATGTCCACTGACATTAAACATCTGGGTCTGTTCAGGTATTGATTACATTGCTGTTTCTACACATGGAATTTGTGGAACCATTTTTACACATCCCTCCAGTGAGTTTCATCAAACAAGCAGGTATAAGTCATCTAAGAGATTAATTCACCCAATGTGCTTTATATAATGTGTGCTTAATAAATGTTTCTGGAGTGTTTTCACTGAGTTAATGAATTTGAATAAACTTGTAAGTATGAGTGTCTGAATATTACAAATTCCATGAGAAAGAGAGACTGGGTTGTCAACTTATTACAAAGAAACTCTTCAAAGAACAACCTCCATGCATCAGCATGGGGAAAATGGTTGTGTGTTGAACTGATGTGCCTGTCAATTTAGCAACCTATGAATGTAGCTATTAATCAAAAATATAGAATTAGAACCTACTAATACTTTTGAGGTGTATGCATTACTTATGCAGATCTTTGCCTACTCTAACAAGATATGGTCCTTGTCTTTGTGTTTTCATTTATTTTATGAGCTTGTTGTTGGGTTGGATTTTGTAGGTCTGATCAAAGGAGAAAGATTGTTTTGAACTCCACACCAACTTCATGACTTAACACTTTTGAAAGACAGGCATATCAGATGCTCTGATGGTGTTAGTCCATACAGGCTGTAAAGGGAAACTTCTCAATAAATCATAGTGACTGACTGCAACATATTTTAATGTATTTCTGTAATCCTTCTTAAGAAAAATATATACATAGCCACATAGTTATCAAATGCACACACTTTATTATAATTATTGAAAAAAAACTTTATAACCCAGTTATTTTCTTATACTTTTTGTTCAAATCAGTTAGGAAACAACATTGAATAGATTGATGTGTTTATTGTGGTAGAATTATATTCAAGAAATTTGAATGTTCACATGTTTATTGACAGTTGTACTTTAGTAAAAGGCATGCATGATTCTATTTATGGATTTATTGAGGGTAAATTAAGGGCAAGTATAGTTTTTCTTTTGTAGATGAAAAAAAGTTCAGCCTATGCTTTAAAGAACCATCTGTCTATCCTCTTTCCTTGTGGGGTTTTAAAAATGTAGAACCAAAGAATTTCATTGATCCTATTTTGCATCCCCAAGGATTTGCTTCTCTCTGTCCTTTCCCAAGTGTTTGTCATTTCCCATGAAGCTATATCCAACTTTTAAGTACATAGAGTTCCTTTCTTGCTTAATCCCATCATGAGCCTAGAGCTATTCTTAGCCAGAATTAGGCTTTCTTGTAATGATTGATGTTATATTTTTCCCTGTAAATCAGTATCATTAGAGATTATGACCAAAATTATATCAAAGCATTCTACAGCTCACTGATCTTTAGAGGGGCAGTTCTTAGTTAAATTCCAGTCCAAAACAGAATTATAACCTCCTCACCCACCTCCTAGTTTTCTTATCTCATAGTATTTTTACTCTCATTTCAGTTTCATGGGTATGGAGTCTCAGAGATCCTCTTTCTTTTCGACCTATCTCTTAGCCTGAGTGTTTACTTTGTCACCGATTCCTATCAATACACTTTGGTAATTTGTTTTCATTTGTCATATGCTTTTCCTTCCCACTGAGAAGGCTCAGGTTCAGATCCACATGGTTGCTCTTCTGTTCAGACTAATCTCTTAATTGAATTCTCAAGCCTTGGCCTTATATAAGCAGTGCTCCACACAGCTCCCTAAAATACAGCTTGGAAATTCTCATTCTTTCCAAGCACAATTCAAGAAACCCTTTGGATCCCACAGCATAAATAATAAAAGCCACATTCTTAGCTCTTGACTTCGTGACACAGTATGACTCCTACATCAACCACCTGCACCTCCTTTTCCCCGTCCCTCACCCAGCACCAGTTCATTTTCTTTCTCCTCCCATATGAATGGGATTTGCTAAATGGTGGAGAATGGGAGGTGGTTGTCCATTACCATCCCTTCTCTGTGGAAGACTCCTTCAACAGGAAATTCAACTATAAGAAATATTAAGGGTTTGAGAGTCAACAAGTCTGGATTTGAATCCCATGTCCCATCCTCTTCAAGTCATGCCAGTTTAAACACTTTAATTGGAAGATGGAGATAATCCAGCCTTTGACAGATGAAATTAATGTCCATGTGAAAGTATGTGCTAGAAGAATGGGAACAATTATTAATGAGTATTATTTATATAATAATCACATTGAAAAGTTGTTTTCAGTTCTGTTCTTAACCCTGATGTGATAGTCTAACTATCTGTGTTCAATGGGCTGGGTCCAGTCACCTTAAGGCCAGTTCTTCAGAGAGAGTCAAAGCTTGTGTTTCTGCTTCCCTAATGGTCCCCAGATTAGCAAGAGTCTTGCTGGCAGGTGGAGTTTCCATATCTGCCAATTGTTCTCACTGGCAAATATCTTCTCATTAGTTTCTTCTTCTAAATAGCATCTCACTTCAGATTTGCTCAAAAGAGCAGATCAAAGAAAGTGTGTGAACTTCGGCCTGGGCGTGAGACTGAAGAAGGAAGGGCAATGACAAGGTGAAACTCATTTTCCAAAGTGATTTTGTCAGGACTGAATACTTGTGAAAAAAGATCTTCCTCATTTTTTTTTTCATTTCCGTTCTATTCATTAAAGTCTGTGTTGCAACCTGAAAATAAACTAATCAAAAACTGAAACAGGATGAATATAGGAAAATCTCTTGAAAATAATCAAACTGAGGTGAGTAACTTAATCAGAACACATAATAGATATGTAACTCTGGTTAGGGTAAGAACCCATGGAGAAATATATTAATTCCACTCATAGCAAGTGAATAATAATATTAACAACAATAACAACTGTACTTAGTGTTTCACTTTTCCAAAGGGAGGTCACATCAGCAAGTTTAGTCCTCATGGGAACCCCACCCAAGAAATAGACCATGAATCATGTTTTTAAAAACAAAGATGGCACTTTCCCCAAACATTGGTCTCTTCATTATAGATGGACAAAATAACTTGATTTACAGCAGCTACATATGGGAGTCCTGATTTTGAATAATTACTTCCTTTTGAGTAAATCTAATTTTAAAAAGCATACCAAATACGATGTTTTATAGACATGCAACATTTTTATTATGGGGAAAATGTAAAGTGGTCCCTGTATAAGGGAAATTAGAAAATACACATTAACTATGAAAATATGAGCTAAAAACACTTGCTTATTACTCACAGAACTATTGTTCAATTTTTGGTGCATTTCTTTTTGTTGCAGTTTCTGCTATATATTTCTTTGTGTGTATATTTGAAATTATAGTTTTACATGACTCCTTTGATTCCATTTAACATTATAGCAGGATGTATTATAAGGTCTTCAATATTTTTTGAAAATGAATTTTTGACAGCTTCTTGACATGGCATCATAATAATGTAATAAGCTAATCTTTTCGTAATGAAAATCTAGGTTTTTCACAAAAAAGTATTTTTACTATGATGAAGTTTTTCAGTTGTTTTCAACAACTACCTTTAATTACAGAGGAAACTTTCTCAGAAGCACAACTATTATGTCAGAAGATATAAATGTTTCAACAACTTTTGTGCATATTTCCTCCAAGAAAAGTTTTATTTAAACAAATTCATACAACAAGATCTTCAGAAAGTATCTTGAACAGATAGTGTATATACTGTTTTCATTCCAAAGTTATACATATAGAAAAAGAAGCAAAGAATTACTTAAATAAATGTATATGTTTGATCATCGTGGCTGCATGAGGATCCAGCACTCCTTTAAGTCGTCTTCTACATTGTAATTATAACCCATACCAGGAGAGGAAAAACCAGATGACTTTTCCGGAGGATTAGTTGACATTAACTCTAAAGAGGAAAGTGAGTACTGGTAAGGTCTGGGTGACAGAATACAGCTCGAGGGCCCTTTTCTTTTATTCCTACGTCTTCCTTGGCCTCCCGGTGACCAAAGTGCCCCTTATCCTTCAAGTTCATCAGTTCCAGGACCTGGGTTTGATCATCTTTTCTGTGCACTTTATCCTACTCATCATAGTACATTCCATTAGGAACTGTTGGAGATCAATAATTCTGTCTGGTTCTATTTTTTTAAATACCAAGCTCAAACTACCTGTCTGCATTAAAATGAGTATTCAGGAACTGTTAAATGAATGAATGTTTTTCTTTTTTTTTTTTTTTTTTTTTTTTGAGACGAAGTTTCACTCTTGTTACCCAGGCTGGAGTGCAATGGCGTGATCTGGGCTCACCGTAACCTCCGCCTCCTGGGTTCAAGCAATTCTCCTGCCTCAGTCTCCTGAGTAGCTGGGACTACAGGCGCGCACCACCATGCCCAACTAATTTTTGTATTTTTAGTAGAGACGGGGTTTCACCGTGTTGACCAGGATGGTCTCGATCTCTTGACCTAGTGATCCACCCTCCTCGGCCTCCCAAAGTGCTGGGATTATAGGCGTGAGCCACCGCGCCCAGCCGAATGAATGTATTTTCTAAGTTATTAGTGAATGGAAAAAGTTTCAATGACCAAACTGCATTGATGAAAATTTCTTGACTCTAGTTGAGCCCCTGATTATATTGCATTTATCCTGAAAAGATTTAACAGGCACAAGAAGAACTCAATACATTGCAATCATAGTTCCTTAGGTGTCCATGGCATTTCTCCTTTTGCTCCCTCTTTATTTTTTAACATAATAAATTTTTTTATTAATAAAGGTGGTGTTTTTGACTGCTAGTGTCTCCCCTTTTTCTGTTTTAATAAGAAAATGGAATATGTTGAAAAGGAAAGGTTTTAGGCACTTTTTTCTGGTTAAGAATACAAAAGTATAGCTTGCTTTTTTTATTTGTGTGCTAAGGATATCATTCAGGAAATCAGCTTACTGTTCAGGAAGGCTTCTCATGAACACTATCTGGTAGGGTCACCATGGTTAAGTATTTGCTCATCAATTAAATTTTTTTTATTAAAATTTTTCTTTTTAGTTATTTATGCATTGACATTTTTATTCAGTGGGTAAAAAATAAAGTGAGCACTTCATAAAACTAGCCAAGAGAAAAAAAACACAATAGTTTCATCCTTTGCTTGCAGAGTAAGCCTAATATTAATTGAGAATAGTTTTAAACCTACAGAAAAATTGAAAAGATAGTGCAGAGAGCTCCCATGTCTACTGCCTCTATTTTCCCCTATTATTCACATTTTACATTGGTATAATACATTTGTCACAATTAATGAACTAATATTGATACATTGTTATTAAGAAAAAGTATACATTATCAGATTTTATCCAATGTCCTTCTTATGCCATATTACACTTAGTAATCGTGTCTCTAGGCTTTTCTTGGCTGGGACATTTTCTTAGATTTTCCTCTTTTCAATTACCTTGAACATTTGAGAATTACTTGTCAAATATTTTGTAGAATTCGCCTGTTGAGATTTGTCTGATGTTTTTCTTATTATTTAACTAGAATTACAGTTTTTAAGATGAAGACTACAGAGGTAAAGTGTCATTCTCATCACATCATATCAAAGATACCTGCTATCAACAGGACTCGTCAGGTTTTTCCACTGTGTAGTTGTTGCTTTTCTACTCTTTCTATGCTGCACTCTTTGGAAGACAATTATTGTGTATAGCACAATAGTTCACACACTAAATGTATGAAGAGTTAGAATCCGTCTCACTGAGTGTGGATTCCCATGTACATTATTTGGAATTCTTTTGCATAGGAAATTTGTCTGTATCTATCTAACTCCCACATCATTTGAATTTGCTTTGCACCACTGAATTTTCTTTACACCATTGTCAAAAGTCAGTTGATGATATTGGTGTGGGTCTCTTTCTGGGCTGTCTATTCTGTTTCATTTCTCTACATGTCTGTTCTTTCACCAGTACTATGCTTGCTTGAATACTGTGGCATTTGTTAAGTTTTGAAATCTGGTAGTGTTAGTCCTCCAACTTTGTTTTACCTTTTCAGAATTATGTTGGTTGTTGCATGTCTTTTGCCTTTTCACAGAAACATTAGATGCAGTTTGTCAATATTTAAGTAATAGTCCGATGGAATTTTAATTGTCAATTGAGATTGTGTGTAATTCCTAAATCAAATTGAGAAGAATTTATATTATTGAATTAAATCTTCCAATCCATGAATATGTAATATCTCTCCAGATATTTAGGTGTTCTTTGATTCCTTTCATTGTGTTTTAGTGGGAATTAAACCACTAAACCAAATCCATGGATTTTTAGAAACTCATAGGTCAAAAAGAAGTCATGAGAAACTAAAACATTATTTAAATTATATGAAAATAAAAATACAACTTATCAAAATTTGTGTATAGTCACATGCTGCCTGAGGGAAATTTATAGCATTAAATGTATTAGGAATGTGTTAGAAAAGAAGAAATACTAAAAGTTAATCATCTAAGCTTCCATTTTAGGAAAGTAGAGAAAGAAGAACAATTTAAGCAAGCAGAAGAAAAGAAACAAAACTTGTAACAAAAAGCAGTGAAAATGAAAACAGAAGGAAAACCGTATGAGCATATGAATTTTTGCAGAGAAAGCATTTGACAAAATACAACAAAATTCATGATAAAAACTCACAGTAAACAGGATTAGAAAAACTAGCTTGATTTGTTAAATCTACAAAAACTCAGAATTAACATCATACATAGTGGTAAAAGACAAGACATTTTCCCCTTTGAGATCAGGAGCATGACAAGTATGCCCTCTCTTACATCTCCTGCTCAATATCATACTAGAAATCCTAGCTAGAGCAGTAAGAAAAAGGGGGAAAAAAGAATAGCATAAAAATAGGAAAGGAATTGGGTACAGTGGCTAATGCTTGTAACCCTAACATTCTGGGAGGCCAAGGCAGAAGATCACTTGAGACCAGGAGTTTGAGACCAGCCTTGACAGCATAGCAAAATTGTATCTCTACCAAAATTTAAAAGAGGAAAAATTAGCTGAGTGTGGTGGCAGGTACCTGCAGTCCTACAACTCAGGAAGCTGAGGCAGAAGAATACCTTGAGCTCGAGAGTTCAAGACTGCAGTGAGCTATGAACACACCCCTGCACTCCAGACTGGGTGACAGAATGAAACTCTGTCCTCCCCCCCCCAAAAAAATAGTAAGATTAAAAATAAATAAATAAATAAATAAGTAAAACCGTCTTTATTTGTAGATGACAGTACCATTAATGTGAAAAAATCAATTTGAAAAATAATCACCTGGATAATGTATAAAGTGCATATATTCCCTAGAAAAATCCACAGACATTCTTATTTAGTAAAAATGGGATCTGGCCCAGAAATATGCATGTTTTAGAAATGATCAAGTGTTTCTGATGATCAGCCAAGTTTGAGAAGTCCCTGGGTTAGATGCCATCGGAGAAGCAAGGACACATAATCTTTAGGAGTTGGATGTTTGTACATCAAATCTTAAGAACCTAGATGAAAACAATGGAAAGTCACAACAGAGAGGAAGAGGTAGCGTCTCTGGGCTGCCTTGTCCAGCAATAGAGACTCTGAGCATAAATAATTTCTTTATTCTTTCAGTTTATATTTTTTAACACTATTATCTAGAAAACAGTATATCCAGCTTTTAGTCAATGCCTTCATCACCTCCCCGCCAACAACAACAACAACAACAACACAAAACAGATGAGGAAGCAAAAAAGGAAGAAAAGAAAAAGGAAGGAAGCAAGAGCATTTCTGTGCATTAACATATTTTCTAAGCAAATGGAAATATAATTCTTATTTTGAATTTTGTATCTTATTAAAGTCAATTTAATGCAAGAAATGTGAAGTTAGCAAAGCCTAATATAAGGCCATTTTTAAAAAGCTTTGATAAGATGATATGAATCAAATTCTTTTCCAGACCCACACTATGTTGAAGAGCATAGCTTGTTCCTTTGTTCCTCTCTGAATTTATTAAAGTGGTGAACGAGAATCACAACAGTTAATTTTTGGACTACTTGTAAGTTGGTGGATTCCAAACTGCAAAATCAGGTTCTTGTTCAAGCAATGTGGCTCCTTTGGGGCTCCTCTGGGGCTCCTCTTTGGAGCCGTCTTAGGGCTTCTTTCTTGTTAGGGCCTGAACAGTCAGCTAAATCAACCTACCTCCTGCATTTTATGCTCCCCAGTTATATGCCCAAACCCTACCTTTCCTGTAGGAAAGACTCTCTGAATAACTGCAGGTAAAACATACACCACTCACAGATTAGAAGTCAAAACCAGGGCGGGCATGGTGGCTCACGCCTGTAATTCCAGCACTTTGGGAGGTCGAGGTGGGTGGATCACGAGGTCAAGAGTTGGAGGCCATCCTGGACGACGTGGTGAAACCTTGTCTCTACTGAAAATACAAAAATTAGCTGGGCATGGTGGCACACATCTGTAGTCCTAGTTACTCGGGAGGCTGAGGCAAGAAAATTGCTTGAACCCAGGAGGTTGGAGGTTGCAGTAAGCTGAGATCGCACCACTGCACTCCAGCCTGGGCGACAGAGCGAGATTCTATCTCAAAAACAAAAACAAAAAACAAACACCAACAAAAAGTCAAAACCAGAACACTATATACAGAAAAAATAGAGCAATAGAGTCTCATACCTTCTAGGTAACTTAGGCAGCTGTCATAGCTTCCAACTCCTCTGTCCCCATTCTACCATGATGGGGTTGTCTTAAAGGGGACACACACACACACAAAAAAATTTATTTTTTAAAATTAAATCACTTCTAAATTATAAGCAAGAGAATTCTGAATAGTTTATCAAAATCCTCTTGACCAAACTCATTGCAGTGGAGGAAAAGCACACACTTTTTCTCTTGTTTTGTGAAAC
Source organism: Aotus nancymaae (assembly GCF_030222135.1). Taxonomy (NCBI): domain Eukaryota; kingdom Metazoa; phylum Chordata; class Mammalia; order Primates; family Aotidae; genus Aotus; species Aotus nancymaae. The sequence continues at coordinate 115,032,453 of NW_026988425.1, forward strand.
GTGCTCTGAAAACTGAAACCTGGGGGGAGGATTCCTACGTGTGTGTTGAAGAGTGCCTATATTTCTCTTTCTCTCTTTCCTGCACAGTGTCCCATTACACAACCCTGGAGCCTGGTATCATGTTCTCGTTCTTATTTATTCCATCCTAGTGAGGGAGACTTTTCTGTTCCTCCTCTCTTCCCTTCTCCCTGTGGTTCCCAGAGAGGAACATGAGTTTTGAAAGTGTCAGAACAGCGTCAATGCTGATGTATAGGCCACAGTTGTTTCTCTCAAAAGGCCTTCAGAGCCCTCCCTTCTCCTCTGTTCCCTTCAAGTTGGGAATGATTCATCAGCTGGCCTTTAGCAAGAAAAGAGGCCAGCTTAGGGTCTCAGGCCTTTGACCTCTGTGAAGAGAAAGGTCACACTGCTAGCAACTGTGCAAGCTCCAAAGCTGGAGACACAGGCATAGAAACCCGAGGTGGAGGCGCCGGGTGAAGCGGAGGGGGATGGTGGGAAAGAGTGGGAGTGTAGAAAAGTTAAGAGTATATTTCTAAGAGACTCAGTGGATCAGCTGACAACTGGGGTCAAGGGTCATATTTATGCTTGATTCCCTGAGCATGTTACAGTAACATCTGCTTGTTAAGAGTCTTTAGGGAGCGGGCCTGGGGACCAAGTGCTTCTGACCTCCTTCCACAAAAGGGGACAGGCTAAGAGATTAGGGGTTCCTATTAACGCCTGTGTTTGACTTAACGACTCTCCCCGCCCTCTCCTGGGCGTGATTTGTCAGCTTCACCCCATTTCATTTTATAATCTTGCTAAATATTTAAATGAGCCCCGAGTCTGTCAGTGAAGCAGCATCTGCAACTGCAGAAAAGAAAATTGGATTTCTATGGGGAAAAATCTTGGTGAAACATATCGAGTGAGAAAGATGAAGAGAGGTAAGAACAAACCCAGGAACTGCTTTGTGTGTGAGAATGGAGTCATTTCACAAAACTTTTCAGGTTTTGACATTACAAACAGAATAAAAAGTCAGTTATAGTTGTGGAATACACATTCTAACAGGAGGGGCAATGTGATCATTCGGTCGTCAAGAGATTATAACTTTATGTGATGTTTTGCCTCGGTCATTTATGGTCTAAACTCAACATGAGGACAGAACTCACCATCCAGGGGAGGTGAGCTGCAAACACTGATTTCACTCTTCCATTGACCTTTTTCGTTTGAGTCACTTTTATGCTCTTTATGCATCCTTTAAAAGTTTAGGTTTTATTTTCTCCTGTCACCAAATTTATTTATTTATAAATCAATCGATTTATAAATAAAAATAAATACATTTTATGTGTAAAATGCCCTCTCTGCAATGTCTCTGGCCAAATTAATAATCAATGGAAGCATAAAGTAGTTACTGGAAAATGGGGGCGAAACAGCAAAAAACGCACTAAGCTGCTAAATTTTCTTTTTTAAAAAATTTATTATTTTGAGAGTACACAGTTGGTGCACACATATATACATATAACTTTTTTTTTGAGATGTAGTCTGGTACTGTCACCCTGGCTGGAGTGCAACGGCGCGATCTTGGCTCACTACAACCTCTGCCTCCCGGGTTCAAGTGATTCTCCCGCTTCAGCCTCCCAAGTAGCTGAGATTATAAGCGTCTGCCACCACACCCAGCTAATTTTTTGTATTTTTAGTAGAGATGGGGTTTTACTATGTTGACCAGGCTGGTCTCAAGCTCCTGACCTCATGATCAGCCTGCCTTGGGCTCCCAAAGTCCTAGGATTACAGGCATGAGCCACCATGCCCAGCCCCTGTGGGTATAGTTATGGAGGACATGAGATACTTTAATGTAGGAATGCAGTAAGTACCAACCACATCATGAAAAATGGGGTATCATCCCCTCAAGCACGTGTCCTTTGTGTTACAAGCAATCCAATTATACTCATTAACTTGTAACATGTACAATTATTATTGACTGTAGTTACCCTGTGTGCTATCAAACACTAGGTTTTATTCATCCTTTCTATTATTTTCGTACCCATTAACCATTCCCAGTTGCCCCTAAACCCCCACTACCTTTTTTCTTTATTTCCCAGAAGAACACTTGTGTGTCTACTGGCTTCTACAACACACATTTTGTATTGGTTACAATTATTCAGATTGTGTGTTCCCATTTCTCATGATTTTTGCATGGATGTTTCTGGAAGGACTCAGCTGGGTTCTATAAAATCTCTTGGTGCCACTGCCGGCTTTTATTTGAGAAGCAAATATTCTTGATGCCTTAACCACTAGCATGACTTTTTGTTTTCACCTACGGCCTCCCACAGAGGAATAAAACCTGGGAGGTGAGGGAAGAAGCTTAGACAATAGAGGATATTACTTTTAGCTAGAAAAAAGTAAAAATAACCAAGTGAGTGATATCACGTAACACAGCCTCTTCTGGTTCCATGCGTAACAAAGTTCATGCAGTCTAACTTTCCATGTAACTGCATGAAAACAACATGTTTCTTATTTATATGTAATTGCCTTGGGGAAACCAGCTCTAAGGAGGAGAATAGATTGTTCTAAGGTGAATTGCTTGTGAGTGTACGGAGTCTCTTCAAAGGTAAGGTCTTGGATGTGTGTGTTCATGTGTGCACACGTGTATGCACACTTGAGGTCAGGGTAGTTGGTGGTGGGGTGGGTGATGAGAGCTGTTCAATCTACTTTGTGATTATAAATAATAAAAAAAAAATTCAATCGGAAGTGCGTTCTGCCAAACTTCACAATAAACCTCCTAGCAGGACATTGAGATTTTCTTAATCAGGGTCAGACCCACAAGCATAAGGCCAACAAGTTCAGTGGGAAAAACGACTCTTCTTCCCCATTTTTTTTTCTTTCTTTTTTTCTTTCATTTGGAAGGGCCCTCCTCATATACATGAAGAGCAATTTTCCAGTACATTAACCCAGGAGGGATCCTCTCTCCGTCAGCTCAAGAGACAGAAAAGTTGAGAAACAGGGTGAAGGGAAGATGGATGGGTCTGGGATATGAGAGAGGGCAGTTTTTCCACTGTCCTGCCATGTACACCTAGGACAAAGCCTTCATTGACTGCAATGCTTGACATCAGCCTCATAAACTAGTAGTCAGCACAAAAGGTCTGACACTTGAAAGTACCAGTCCTGCCTTCTTTCTATTGCAGCTGTGCACGGGGGTTGGGCCCAACAGTGGTGTCCCTTTGTCAGCCCCTAGGACAAGAGGTGAAGATAAATAGTGTTGACTTTAATGTAGTCACACAATTTTGCTATTTCCCAAAAGACAACATTTCCTCCCAGGCCTCACATCGTGGCCCCAGGAGAAAGAACTATCTTCCCTTTGGCCAAGGAGTAAGGGTGGACTGGACTGGGATCCTGATGAGGGTGTGGAGTGAACATGTGGCTTGAGGGAAAAGGGTAGATGAAGGACAAGTGAGGAGTCATGGGAGCTGCTCCTCATCCTCTCTGGGGAGATGGTTTGGTTTTCATGCATTCCAGCTTGGTCACAGTGGTTTCTTTCGTTTTCTTGAGTTCTTTGGAAATGGCCTTAGAGGGGGAAGAAATGGACACAGGAAGGAAGACTGAAAACGTGAACAATTATATGATTTAAGAGAGTTTTAAAACCGACTGTGGCATCTTTCTGTTTATTACAAAGCCAGAAAGTAAAATGCTTCCCTGAGAGCTTTTTGGTAAGATGACTTTAAAACAAGCCTCAAAGGAGATGCAAGAATTCAAGAATCCTATGTACTGAGGGGAGGAATTGATCAGGTGTGTGGTCTGCTGAATTTGATTGTTGTTATCATTCTTCATTATTTGTCTGGGCATCAGCATAGGTAACAATTTTTTGTATTGTTTCTTCTAGTGTCAGGGAAGGAAAAATTTGAAATACCGAACACAGAATTCACTGGGGCTTGATGGGTTATGACCAAGTTAGATTGGCTGCAGAGGCTCACCCTGCCTGAACGTCACCTTAACTCCTCTGACTGCAGCGTGCCACTCTGATTCCGCCTTTTCTCTCTAGAGATACTATTTGGAAGATAATGTTTGAGCCATCCTCTGTCATAAACATCTGTCTGCAGTCAGAGCTCTTCATAATCAAAGTGGACTCCAAGAGCTTAGAACATTGAAGCTCTGCAGAGCAATCTAAAAGTATTTTAGTGCAGAAAGAGGGAAATGTGGAGGTTCAAATACTTATAGACCCCTCGTGGCCAGGCTGAAGCAAAGTCAGAACTGAGACATAAACGCCAAAGTAGAGTTCTATTTAACCACCAACAGTGGAACTCAGATCAATGACAAGTTAGCTGGGTTTAACAACTGGCTGAATTTTCTTTTTCATTCGCCTGTCAAGCTGACAAGTTTAGAGCTCCCTTGTACTTACGGCATCTGTGTGTCATTTGGGCATATCCTTTAGAAATTACTGATTCTGGCTGAGCATGGTGGCTCATGCCTGTAATCTCAGCACTTTGGAAGGCCAAGGCAAGTGGATCACCTGAGGTCAGAAGTTCAAGACCAGCCTGGCCAACATAGTGAAACCCAGTCTCTACCAAAAATACAAAAATTAGCCAGGTTTGATAGTGTGACCCTGTAGTCCCAGCTTCTCTGGAAGCTGAGGCAGGAGAATTGCTTGAACCCAGGAGACAGAGGTTGCAATGGGCTGAGATAGTGCCACTATACTTGACAGAGTGAGATTCTGTCTTAAAGAAAAAATAAAGTTACTGATCCAAGGCATTTTAAAAACTCCATTCTATACAACTCTGCTACAATCTCATTCTAGAGAATATTTCTTGAGGCTAGGATTTAAAGAAGTTTCCTTTGGTGAGAAAACAGTTGAGATTGGGTTCTTTTTTCCATGAATCTTTTCACAGAAAAATGAATAGCTGCAATTTGGGAAAACAAATTTCTAAAAAGTTGAGAAAGTACTGACCAGCTTCCCATTCATATCAGTTTAACCGTCTTTTTAGGATAATACTATACATAGATGTGCAGCTCATGAAGCTGGAGTATGTATTTTGAACTTACCGTGGCTTGCTTTTAAATGGTTATCTGGGAATAATTTTGACTTTTTGATACATGCTTCATGATTTGAAGAAGTTGGGTGTTAACAATTGTCTTTTGTTTTTACTTTTGGAAATCATTATTTGTAGGATACACTTATGTTTATTTACACTTCAGTGGAGCCTTGGTTGTTCCAGAAACCTATTAGTTATCTCAGAATGCCACTCTCATCTTCCTGTCTCAGGTCTGTTTTCTGGGGAAACAGCAGCATGAACCTGGTCAACTGCCCCCTTTTATTCTTAAGGCTGTTGGGTCCTGAGTTCCACCCTCTTCTGGGCTCTAGAACATAGAGTGTCATTTGGCAGCTGTCAGAAAGGAAAGTGCTGAGCTTCTTTGTAGCAGAGGAAAAAACAGCTGAATGCAATCATACAGAAACCCCATTCTGAAGGTGTAGGAAAGAGAGGAGGTTAGGGGTGCTTCCAAAGGGTTTGCATGTGATACTGCCACATGTTAGAAAATTTGCCACGCTTTTCTGTGTCCAGGGATGCTTCTTCTAGCCTGTTCTTCCCAGAGGGCACATGCTTCCACAGGTTTTCAGTGCCAACCACTGTCTAAAATAGAGGGGGAACTTTCTGAGTAGCTCTCCTCACAAACACAAAGTAATTGGATTTGTTTTTTCTCTTTCTCTTCCCCACCCCATTTGCTCCCTGTGCTCCGACTCAAAATGTAGGAAGGACTCTCCCAACACAGGTTATCCTGCAGACCCTAGAGTTGAGAAGGTCCCTCAGTGTTTTCCTTTCAAGCTCTTCAACCAGAAAATTACAAGGCAGTTGGGAAAATTCATGATTTGGGTCTCTGGGGAGACCTCAGTTCTAGTTCATGCTCTTCTAATTGAACTTTGGCAACCATTTCACCCCCCTCAGTTTTCTTATCTGTGAAATGGGCAAACTAGACTTACGTCCGAGTGATTATTTTCTTTCTCTTTTGCTCCCTAAGTTCTAACAGTGACCTGAAATATAAGTACTCATGGAAAACAAATGAGATAGTGGTGAAGAAAGCAATCAGATGTTAAAGAGTGTAACGTCATTTCAGGTATTAGAAAGGCCAGTGAATCTGATGGGGGTGCGTGAGATGACCAAGCACTTCCTCCACTCTATCTTTAGGCCTGTGTCGTGGAATTGGAATGGATATATCTTTGGAGTTTTTGTAGTTCTACTTGAGGACACATAGTTTTGTAACCGCACCATTAAAAACCGACTTTCCAGGCAGAGACGTCAGCATGCGGATGCCCCCGTGGGATTCAGTGACTGGCCTGGGCCTGGCGTCCATAGTCTGAATCAGAGTTTAAAAATTCTTTTAAATAAACAATGGTGTTCTGGCTTGTTGAAGGTTCTACTTTCTGGAAAAAAAAAAAAAACCCTCTATTTTTGCTTGCATGATATAAAGCCTTTATTTAGGGTAAAATGGGTATTTGAATCCATCTGTATTTATGCCGACGTGAGCTGTGGACACCACTGTGACTCTGTTCTTTGTACTGGGAGCTGAATTGAGCGGGCAGGGACTTCCTTTGTTCCTCATTGACTTTGTCTCTGAGAGCTAGACTGTTGCTGCAGATAAAATGAAAAGATATTGTTTTTAGATCCAAAGATGGAAGAACTCCCTCTGTGCAGAGAAACCACGCAGAACCAAGGCTGTAGGTGCACCGTCAGAAAAAGAGTAGCCCTCTGTGCAGAGAAACCACGCAGAACCAAGGCTGTAGGTGCACCATCAGAAAAAGAGTAGCCCTCTGTGCAGAGAAACCACGCAGAACCAAGGCTGTAGGTGCACCGTCAGAAAAAGAGTAGCTGGATTGGTTTTGTTCCTCTCTTCGCTAATGCTGGCACCAAGAGACTTCTGTTAAAGGCTTATGATTACCTATGCACCTTGATGCCAAATTTCTGCAGACAAGGATCAGTTGAATTAGGGTGCTAGTTGTTGTCTCATTCTCTAGCTTTGTTTTCTCCTCACTGATCCAACCTCATATGATAATAACCCAGTAAACATGTCTAATTTGACATCCTGCAAACCTCAAACTTAGCATACCTCAAACTTAATTCCTGTCATTCATTAGAAAAAAAAAAGGGGGCGTTCTGCTTTCTGTTTCATTTCCAATATGTATTAATCTCATTGTTTTTGTTGTCTAAACTCAGAAATTGAGCCTTGCTTCTGATTTTTTTCTTCTTTCTGTCTTGCTTCCTATGTGTTAACAGTGATTCAACCCCATTGACTCTTCCATCTATGACCCGATTCTGTCCTTTCTATATCTGTTGCCCTATTTAATAAAGGTTCTCAGATTTTTGTGCCTAAGCTACTGCAATAACCTCCTGAATTCCCTTTTTCATCACTTAGCCGATGTCATTCCTGCTGCAGCTGCTTCTCTTCTCCTTATGCTTCCACGGCTTGCGCCTCATCTTGCTTTTTCACCCAGACCGAGATACGTTCTATTCCCTCACTCATTTCACCTGAGATTCTTCAGCAAGCTGACTTTGACCCTTCTATGAGTCCAGTGAACACTTTTCTTCTAGATCCTAACTGTACCATTAGGATTTACCATATGCTTCTCTATTTTCATTTGAGGAAATAGATACAATATTCAATGTAGTCTTCTAGGAGCTCTTAGAATTATGAACAAGATTACATGAAGATGATAAATCTGGTCAGAAAGTTAGGTATAGAGATAGGTAGTCATAATAATAACAATATCGACACTAGTTATCATTGATTGAGTACCTCTCATGTGCCAGAAAATATCCAGAGCGTTTTATTGTTATTGACTCATTTAATTCTACAATAACTCAGTGGGGGTTGGTACTCAGTATCCCATTTCACAGATGTGAAACAGGTTCAGGCAGGTTCAGTACAGTGAGCACATATTTTAAGAGAGCTCCAAAGGATTGTGAAAGCCCAGCAGAAGGATGGCCATCCCTCTCATCCAGCTGGGAGAAGAGTTGTAAAAGAAGTGATAAAAGTGAAGGAAAGTGATTTGGTATTTTCCACTTAGTCAATGAGAGATGCTACATGTTTTAGTCTTACATTATTATAATTTTATGAACTTGTGTTTTGCTTCTAGCTGGGTGGTAAGCTCCTTGAGGATGGGTATTAATTCTTTTTGTCTGCTCCACAGCATCTAATCCAGTGCTTTTCATATAGTAAGTGCATGTTGATCGAAAGTTAACTCTCTCTTGTAATTCTGAGCACAAAGGTGCTGCATTCCAGTTGTTGTTGTTGTTACAGTTCTAGGCATATACTTTGAGTTAGTCTGCTTCTTTGATTGTTGGGAGTTAGGTTGCTTAGCAATACATTATGTACATGTCAATATAATTATAATATTATTTTCAGATTTTTAATTTATTATGAAACACTTTTGGACCTGTTTTTCTCTACTTATCCTATACTAAAGTATTGGTTGAGCAGAGTTTGATTTATCATGGAAAGGATTAGGGCTGGTAGAGGTGAGTTGATGTGAGCTGTTCATGATTTTCACAGAACCATTACTATTCTCTAGAGTTTCTCATCCTGGTAGTGTGTCCTTTCTGATGTGTCAAGTGACTTTCTCACAGGGTTGTTGAGAGGATTAAATGAAATGATAAAGAAGTAAAGCAATTAGAACAGAGTCCAGCATATAGTAATGCTATATAGGTGTTAAATATCATCATTGCCATATTCACTATCATCACGATTGTCATCGTCATCATGACCATCATTGTCATCACTCGTGTCCATACATCTTTAAATGCCATTGGATGTCAGTGACCAAAATGATGACCTCGGTTTCGGTACTAATATCGATACTGCACTTGGTCGTGTGGTCTTAGGAGGACTTATAATAATAGATTTACTTTATCTTCCCTTAGCAAAGACAGGTGCATTTTATTAATATACAACTAGTGTCATCACTTCTCACGTAGCATATACGACATTATTCTAGAGGGGAAGATGCAGGGTCCTCTGCTTGGAAATAGTACCTATGACTCCATGGACACACCTCCACTCACTTGCTATTTAGCCTTTACTCAGCATCCTTGATCAAAAGTGGATTCCATTTACATTCCATTCAGTAAATACAATTATTTTAAAGGTCATTTGAAAGTTACTAACAAGTAATAGCTCTGAAGTGTGTGACTAAAATTGAATTTATGATTGATCAGCAAGTTTTTTCACAAATCATTTTGTTCTTTAAATTAAATACAATTAGCTGTTATGATGGAGAAGTTATTTGCGATTTAAATGAAAAACAAATTTAGGATAAAACATATTTTGCTAGTGATCCATTTGTTCTTTCCAAGGGTAAATAACATATATTTATATGAAGAGAACTGTTATAATTTTAATAATAACTATAGAGATATTCCTGTCCTGAAAGCTACATGTTTAAAAATACTGATTTGGCAGTTTCCTTCCTGAATTCTTCAGAAGTAAGAATAATGTAGTGTTTTGGATGCAGTTGCAATCACTAAGTACATGGTTCTTTCAGTTCAACTTTCCTATGATGCATATTCTTTTTAGCAAAATTTATCCCATGATAAAAAAAATTAAAAATGAAAGATTTGAAAGAACGTTTTCAATAAAGTAAAATAGAAATCATTGGAAGGGTGGCAATGTGAGTCTTCCTAGTTCATCCTTTACTTTTTGATTTCAGATCAGACAAAGGTGGAAGAAATATAAACTCAAAATAAAGCTTACGATGATTAAATGCATGTTATTTTTAATTCATTATTCTTACTACTCTCCTGTTGTTGCAAGCTAAGGTTGGGGATCCGTGGAATAGAGAAATGTCCCTCTTTCCAAAGTATTTCCTTAAATAAGAGTTCCATTGAAACCTAAAGGAGTGCTCAGGTGATTTCGATAAGAATTTCTGACTGCGTATTGTTTTTTTCTTAGACCTGGTGATAATCTTTTTAAATAATAGTTATTACCAAGCTATTTTAATAATTATTGATATAATAAATTCATTGTTTTTCTTCTGATTTTAATCAATGTGTGACCAAAGGAAATCATAAATAAGGTCTCCATCAACTAGAAGTAAGACTCATAAAAGCACAAACTCAACAGTAGGTTTGAAAATGAATTTGAGTATCTTAACACTCAAATTTGTTTCTGTTTGGAGTTTTACATTAAAATACATTATATAAAAATTAAGATTGTATCAGTATCAAGTAACAGGGGCAGTTTTACAGATTTCCTTGAGGAGTTAAGTTCACCTTGCAGCTTGCATGCTAAGATATTCTCTTCCAAATGAGTAAGCCTTAAATTGTAAATCCACACAGGAATCTTAAAGCACTCTTGAGACATCAGAAGGAAAGTAAAGAGTTCCACCTTTTTGCTTATTCTTTCTCAAGGAGTTGGTCTGGAGAAATCAGAAGGTTTCATATAAGAAATACATGGGCTCACGCCAAGTGTTGGCCTTTTTGATATTGGAGTGACCAGTGTACTCACCTTATTCTAAAGGAGGATATCTTTGTTATAACATATCCATCTACATGATTTCTTATTGGAAAAGAACACTTATCTGAGCAGTTTTTGAAATGCTAAAGACTAATAAAAAAATCAACGGAAAATTAGGTTTCCACACAAACTTACACTTCATCACACATCGTAGCAGATCACAGAGTGCATTACAGAATAGCTTTGCCTCTCATTTGATGTGAAGGTGCTGTGAGAACACACGCTTTTACATTTATTTACACCCCAAAATGTCCTGTAACAGGAAATTCACTCCATCAGAGAAGAGCGATTTCTATCCTCATTTGTGTTTGAAACATGAAAACAACATAACAGCTGCATGCTGCATTGAATAAAGAAGATACACATGCATTTAAATCACTTATATCTTACTTTTTTATGATGCAATTGTGAATTATGTTCTTTTTGCATCTGTAATTAGAGGGCAGAACAGATGGCGAAGGCTTCGTTTAAAGTGATGTGTCCATTAAAATAACCTATGCTGCCAAATGATTGTTCACTATAACAGGGTATTCATTCACTATGGCAGGCACTTTGCTCTACTGAAATATGTTGCAAAGGCCCCTGGACTATACATGACGCTTATTATTTTTAAGGGCTTTCCAATAAAAGGGTTCACTGTAGCACAGCTAGCTTTGTACCTCATTTATCTTCTGAGCATATGTTTTACTATATTGTTCTAATTAAAAAGTGACCTTGTATATAATGATCAGAACTCAGTGCTGAAAATGATTCATATAGGAGCTGGGGATATGAGAAGACAGTCCAAGCCATATTAAACTTGGCAGTGAGAGGGGAATGGGGGTGGTGGAGTGTTGGGGAGAAAACCTTTTCCTAAGATCAGAAGTGCAAAGAGTTCAGGAAAATCCACTTATCTCTAGGACATGCTAACCGCTTATTGCACATTATTCAGGGAGGCTTTTGGAAAAAAAATAAAAATGAAAGAATAAAGGTCATCGTAAAGTTTGTTGTGAGGCTCATATAAAATTTAGTTATTTTACATTTGGCCAAAGCATACTGACCTCCATGTTGTTCAAAGCTACTAAAGATGCATTTTGTCTTGCTTTGCTCTGTTAAGATATATTAGAATTTTCTTTTGCATACCAGATTCTGTCAGCTATCATTATAAATATTATTGAACTTTCATTTTTATCATCTTCTAAGGACAAAGAGCTTTCAAATATTATTTTATAGAATGCTCAGAACTCGGCAAAATTGTTATAATTTCTATACAATGAAGGAGAAAAAAAAGCTTTATAAAGATCATGAGAGTGGCCCTATTACCCAGCTGGTAAAGGCATTAAAAAAATTATATACATAAAAAAATAGAAGACAACATAGATGACTTCTTCATGTAATTTCTGGGAAAAAGAATTTTTAAATCAAAACTAATGGAAAAAATCAAAATCACATGTTAAAAATTCCACTAACAAAATTAAAATGCAAACACCTAAGTAGAAGAAAATATGTGTAACTGATATGAAAAAAATTATCCTTAATATGTGAAGAACTCATACAAATCAATAAGAAAAGTACTGAGAATTCCAGCTGAAGGGAGAGGGTAAAACCAGTTAGAGGAGGAAATACAAAGCAATAATTAAGATAACAAATGTGTTCAACTTTATTTGTAATCAAACTATCTCAAACAACAGAAAGTGATGTTTTAAACTAAAACTCTACGAGCCATTTTCAAAATGTTCAGTCACTTCTAGTGAAGACTCAGTAATAAGGCAGTGTGTTTAAGAGAACTAATGTTGAAAACTCTGTCTAAAAAGCATTTGATTAATTTGTATTAAGAACATTAAAAATTGTGTGCATTTTATTTCTCCATTCTCCTTTTATAGGCAAACACTACTAAGGAATCAAGCAGAAATGTGGACACAACTTTGTGAACTAGGATGTTAACAATAGTGTTATTTATTGAAATTAAGAAAACTTGGAAACCACCTAAATACCAACACTTGAGTAATGGTTTGGCAAATTTTAATATTTGCATATAATACCCAAATATTTCAGCATTAAAAATGATGTTCTTAAAATTTGGGTTCTGTTTGTCTGCAAAGAAGAAATTCTATATAAAGTTGACTTGCATGCAATTTTCCGTTCCAAAATTCATTATGAAAATTTATTTCTGGCAAACTGAATTCGATCTCTCAAGCATTCTCTTAAATTTTGGTTCCTCAATGGGAGATTCTCATACTTTGGCAGGTTTTCTGCACCAGCCTTTTTGTGAGTAGTTAATGATCTGTAAACAACCGTTTAAAGGCACCAGGGGAGTTCACCACTTAGGAGAATTCTACAGGGAACTCTTTTGTGAAAAGAAACATCTTTGGGTAATACAAATATTTGTCCCTAAACAATTTTTTATTTGTTTTAAATTTTACTTTAAAATCCTTTAGGTGGAGCTACCAATCATCATAAGAGTATTTTTATTTCTGAAAAAAAAAATCACTCCCATTTTATCAAAGTAAAGTTTCCCCATTTTCTTTAGGAAACTTTAATTTGACATTGTAATGAGAGGGTGCACTATGGAAGTGGAGAAATTCTCAATGATAAGGGTTTGATCTTCAGATTCTTTGCATTGCTATTTATGGAATTCTGTAAATATTCTTAAAATCTTTTATTTTGTTATTTAACTTAATTTAATTAATTTATTTATTTATTTTGAGACAGAGTTTTATTCTGTCATTCAGGCTTGAGTGCAGAGGCATGATGTCAGCTCATCGCAACCTCCAACTCCCAGGTTCAAGCGATTGACATGCCTCAGCCTCCCCAGTAACTGGCACTACAAGTGCGTACCACCATGTCTGACTAATTTTTGTATTTTTGGTACAGATGGAGTTTTGCCATGTTGGCCAGGCTAGTTTCAAACTCCTGGCCTCAAGTGTTCCTCCTGCCTCAGCCTCCAAAAGTGCTGGGATTAGAGGTGTGAGCCACATTTTCTGGCCATATTCTTTCAGTTCTTTCATGGGCATTGGTGTTATTGTGTGGAGCTTAGAAATGAAGTAGCCTGAGGCAGTAGAATTGCTTGAACCCAGGAGGTGGAGGTTGCAGTGAGCGAAGATCGCGCCATTGCACTTCAGCCTGGGCAACAAGAGCGAAACTCCATCTCAAAAAAAAAAAAAAAAAGAAGTGAAGTAGCAAGCACAATTAAATCAAGTAGGCTTTCCTGGGTCCTGCATCCTTGGAAGGAACTTAGTGTAGACCCATGAGCTCTACACTGATGTGGAGAAACTGCAGAAAATCACAATTCCCCCTCATGTGAGGCGTTGTGAGTAGAGAAATTGGATTTCCTTGCCTAGACTTACTGCCTAACTCTCACGCATCTCTCAGTGTCCCAAAACGTCCCAGTGTAGACTAAGATGACAAATAACACCAGTTTCATAAGAAAATCACAAAGATTAACAAAACAGTAATATTGAAATGATTTTCAATCTTGTACAGGGAAATTGAACACTTACCATATTGTGTGCTTTCACTGCTTTCTCGTCAATTCCACCCCAGATTGTAAACTTTAGTGGAACAGGTGTGAGGAGGCCAGGTGTGATGGCTCACACCTGTAATCCTAGTAGTTTGTACTTTCGGAGGCTGAGGCGGGCAGATCACCGGAGCTCAGGAGTTCGAGATGAGCCTGGGCAACATGGTGAAACCCTTTCTCTACTAAAAATACATAAATTAGCTGGCGTGGTGGTGCATGCCAGTAATCCCAGCTACTTGGAAGACTGAGGTGGGAGGATCGCTCAAGCTTGGGAGGTAGAGGTTGCAGTGAGCTGAGATGGTGGCCATTGCATTCCAGCATGGGCAGCAGAGTGAGACTCTGACTACTAAAACAAAAACAAAAACACAAGTGCCAGGCCTCATTCACATTTCTTTTCCAGGACTTACCCTATGTACTGCCTGAGAGTCCACACTTCTGTATTTTATAAGTAGGTTTTTTCTTCTCTTTCACTGAGCTGTGCATAAAGTACCTGCTTATAATTTGTGAGTAAAGTGTTATTATTTTAAACTCTTTGGAGGATGCCCATGTATTCCAAGGATCAATAGTTCTGCCAGTGTTTATGCTACTTTTATTTATCAGCTTCTCCATCATCATTAACTACTTCACACAAGGCCCTGGACCAAATTTAAAGACACTTTACCTGTCCAGTAGGATCTTAGAATCTAGTCCCTTCCTGACACAATATGATTAATCAGTAACAAAGAGATTAAGTATTCAGCATTCCAGATTCTGTCTTTCTACAGATGGAAAAAATATTCCAGACATATTTTTTATTGATTTAAAATGGAATGAGGACATAAGAGTTCAGAACTAATACAGAATAAAAAAACAGCTGAATATACATTGAAATGTGGTTGCCAAATATACCTGGAAAAAATGGGTCTTTTGTGTTTTTTTATTACGAAAACTCAATTTTAAAATGTCAATATTTACGCTTTCATTTTTGATCTCTGACCAAGCTATTTGTCACTGTTGGAATGGTGTTCTACAACTGCTCCTTCTATGCCTTTACGTTGTGAAATGGGTCTTGGCTGGTCATTCTTTTTCATCGAGTGCATCTATCTTTCTAGGTTAAGACTTTCCGTCTTTACTTCTCAAAAGGTTACATCTATAATAATTGTGTTATTCTACCTGCCAGTGACCATTCCTCAATTATTCTAACTCAAGTATTTGTGGTTTTCAGAAGGAATATGCTTCCCATTTCTTCCCATACATAGATGTTTGCTTAATGAATGCCTGCGGTTTGCTTCTCTGCCCCAGAAAATTAAGAGGCCACAGATCAGAGAAGAAAATGCTAATTCAAAGGCCGAGGTTGGCAGGGTTTGAAGCTTTTATCGGCCTGGTGAGATGGCTTGGAAATCTATGGTTTGTTCAAGAGATTTCTTCTGCCTATGCAGGTTTTAATTCATTAAGGTCAATTCAAGAAGCTTTGCAGCTTTACGTATCTGGCCACCCAGGTCAGCCAACCTTGTGTGTGCCTGTGTGTGTGTGTGTGTGTGTGTGTGCACCCTGAGACCTTGAGCACTGTTAATTCCAGTTGTGAGTGAAGGTGATGACTGACATGTTTTCACAGAGGACAGTTTTCAGGTCTTGAAGAGACTTGTTGGGATAAACACATTCAAGATAATAGCATTGGGGCAGGATGAAAGCAGCATCATTGTGAAAATGCCTTCAACCTGAAACGTTCTGATGGAACTATGCATGAACAATGTACACAAACTGCCTAATGTGGTATGTAAAGATAGCAATAACCCTTAATGGCAACTGTAAAATGAAGCATTATGTTAGCCAGCAGAAAGGAAAATGCAAATTGATTCTCTTTTTGTTTAGATGTAAGTGCTTATTAAGGTTAGTAGGTATTCAAGGTCTGTGACACCAGAATAATTTGTTTTATTATAATACATGTAAAAGAAGAGCACTTGGGACTTTCTGAGTCACTCAGATGACCAGATAAAATTCTGCAGTCCAGGCTTTAACAATCTCCTCTCAACATATCTCATACTCTATCTGATAGGGAGAAGGAGATTCAGAGCTGAAACCCTTTCAGCAACGAGCCAGGAGACTTAATCGTTACAATGGGTGATAGCTGTTTATATTTTGTCTCTCGGTGAGAATATTGAATTGAAACTCACATTTTGACTTGAACTGTTTCACAGCTGCCTTTTAGTAAAAGGGTTTCTGAGCTCTTTATCTCAGTCACTGCCAGGACACTGGCAAGATATTCACTGTTGATTCTCCCCAATCACAGAGGCTCATTAGACAGCAGAGATGAAGGCACACGTGAATCAGTTGGGTTAGAATTTAAACCATACACAGCTCAACCACCACATCTCAATCTCTACTAAATCGAAAGTCTATAGGACCCTTTATTCTGGGCCTGTCACCACCCTGAAGTAACAGCTTAATCTATGGATGCTGTCACATAGTGACACCTATTGTTGGAAGAAGCAGTCTTTGGCAAAGCTCTAGTGCATCTCTACCCAGATGGCGGCTCAGGAAGAGGGATGCTATGAGGGCACAGGGAGTTCATAATGACGGGCAAAGCTTTTCATTTGGAATACTGAGCCACAGTGAGAGCTCCTGAATGTCTTCTCTGAGTACAACTCAGCTCAAATGACAGGCTCGTTTATGAAGATGTTGGCAATGTTAAACAGGCTGGCTGCTCAGCATTTTCTCTAAGGTGTTAGGTAAAGGCAAAATGCTACTGACCATTCTGATGCACGCTAATGAATCAGATCAAGCCAGCTCTACACAAGTGGACGTAAACACAGAAATGGACACACCTCTCTAATTCTTAAGATTTGTTATTAGGATCTTCCTTCTGGTAGGTTACTGAGTCCTAAAATCTTCATAAAAAAATGGTGACTTTTATTCTGTGAGTGGTCGACTGATGGAAATAGCTAGTTAGTTACTACTCTAGGGTATTGTACAGGTGTGATACCAAAAACATGCAAGAGGTAGTCACTTTCTTCAGGGAACGTAAAATCAAAATGTGGGCTGGGTGTTTTCTGGCTTCTCATGCTATTACTTTGAAAATAAATGGGAGAGTTTTCTTGGGAATGCATCATTATTTGTCAAGGGAAAATCACAGAGAAGATTTTTACTATTTAAGAGTAATACACTGTAAAAATAAAAAATTAATGATTTCTTCGGTTTGCAATCAACAGAAAAGAAGTTGAGCTAGTTTAAGAAAAAAAGAAAGGATATTCATCAGAAAGATACTAAAGGTGTTATGGAAGGATTGAATCAAATGGCCTCAAAAAGAGTAGAAATATGTCAGTCCTGGTACCTCAAAGAACAGTTGATTTTCAGCCTTCCCTCTGGAGACACACCCTTAGTTGACTTAGCTCCCAGTACTTCTCTATTAATGCAAAGAAGTTCGTGTAAACAAGACCTCGACTGGCTCAACTTGGATAAGGGATTGGTCAGACAATATCGCATCTTGTGTCCGGGATACAGGATTGTAACACTCATGCTTGGCCACTGAGGGGCCTTTCCTTGGTTGAGGGAGAGTTCTTAAGGAAGGAAAAAGTGTGAGATAGACACCCCAAAATATGTCAGTTACAATGGTGGGATAATAAAGGCTCTCACTCTCTGCAAACACTGATCCCATTTAAGAGAAGCAAATGCTGGACGAATAAAAGTTTCAGAATGGTGTAGAATTTACTTTTATAGAAACTAATGACTTGGAGCATTGGGCAGTTTGAACCCTGATTGTGTACTGTCGTCTCCCTCAATCTATTCTTTCTTGCTTTGTTGGTCGGGCTACTGATGATTCTGTATATAGCCCAATAGGATCATTATTAGTTTTATAACGAAGTGATAATGTGGGCCCAGAAGAGGAGGTAATCTTGACCATAGGATAAACTCCAAATACCATAGTCTGGCTTTTTCCTTTCACAATCTGGTTTTCCTTCTCAGCCCACCCTGTTCCCTGGACATGTAGTGTAGGCAAGCTTCCAGTTGCACATAGAACTTCTTGCATTTCCTAGAACACACTGCATATCTTCTATGCTGATGCCCTCTTTGCGTATGCCATTTCTCTTGATCTGGAAAGCAATCCCTCCCTTCTACCTGGGAATGTTCTACTGGCCCTTGAAAGTGCATAACAGGGCTCAAATATCACCTCTTCCAGGACAACCCCTTTGTCCTGATCATCTGTCAAGTGCTTGGCTCTGCAGTGGTCTCGCTCCAGTCCTCAGAACATGTGCTCCCAAAGATGAAGATGATGTTTCTTCCTCACCTTTGCATTCTTCTCAACATCTAGCCCAATGCTGGCACAAGAAATGCTTTTTGAAAGAATGAAGAAGGTGATGGAAATGTGACTATGAACTGGTGACCTCCAGAACATCTCCTCCTGCTGCTTCACAGAGCCTTGCAGCTGTCACCTGGACCTTCCGTCTGCAGCCTATAGATGGCAATGAGAGGTTTCTCTCGGTTGCTTTTCTTTTCTTCAGGTCTGATGGTAATGACAGATCATTCAGAAGCATGCTGTGTTTGGAATGAAACCAACACAGCAACAGTGTTATATACACTTCAGTCCCTATCAATTTTGACAGGATTTTTAGATGGGGATTTTATGACGAAAGGCTTCATATCCCATCGCACTTTCCCTGAGCCATCCACTCCTGGGGGAATGTTTGTCTACAGTTGCAAAAAAGCCAAGAAAATCTGCAACATATTGTTTCCTAGTGTAGGGAGCGTTCCATTGTTCCTGTTATTGGCTATATAGACCCACATGCTATTTGGGTGCATGATGTATGCACAATATATGTGTCCTGTATGTTTATATATTCATTTGTGCAAATTATACAAGCATGTGCATATATACAGTCACCTTTTCTGGATGCAGGGTGATAAACTCACACACATGCACACACACTCAAATAAAAAGGAAAGAAAAAAATGATCAGTGTTTTCACTGCTTTATAGATAAGCATCATTTGTGTATCAAAAGTGTGGGCAGAGGCACAACATGTTAAGTGAGATGGGCCTTCCTAAATTTTTTGCATCTTTCGTCTTCTTCACTGTGTCCATTTTGCTAAATCTGCTTACCAAAAATCAAGGGCAGTGTGCTAATTTGCCTAATTTGGAATTGGAGAGAAATGCGGATTGATTTTCAACTTCTCTCAGAATACAGGGGAAGGGCCATCTGTTAGAATTAACTGGGTGTGTAAATCCCTTTTGATGCATCTTCTCTGACAACAGGGTGGAAGAGTAACTGGTCGACCACAGCGTTCTCTCTATTCACAGTGAGAAATACACTTTCCTTCTGAGAAGTCCATCAGTTAATATTAACAAGGAGAAAGAGAAGGAATAACTTGGCAGGAAGCACTGAATCTCCCCCTGACTCGATTCAAGAGATCATCAAGGAAGGAGTCTCGCTGTAAAGTATACCTCCCTTCCTCTGATGAGAGTGGCGACCGGGGTGCCTGGAATCAGAGGGCAGCCTGCTCTCCTATGGCAAACAAACACCCACTCTGGTAAGTGCCTTTTAATGTGCATCAAGTCTTTGTCTAGGAAAAGGATGCACAGTTGGCAAGTACAGAGCTGTAAGGGGATAGCTTCGACATGCTGATAAAGCTTCTCGGTTTACTTTGGACTTGACTTTATCATTTACCAAAGGATATTATTAGTGTGGAGATGATAGCCATTCTCTGACTTCTCCAACGAAAGCCAGTGAAATGTATATGAACAAAAAGTCTGTGATGGAGAATCCTGCCCTGTTTGTTCAGTGACTTTAGGATCCTAATCACACAACCTAACACAGATAAGGCCCGGAGCAGAGGGAAAGAGCCCACCCAGTTTGGGGCCCCCAGGAAGACTGGTGAAAGTCAGTTGTGTTAAAAATGGAAGCTCATCCAACTCTGAGCCTGTTTGTAGTTTTCCCTTATTGCAAATTTGATATTATAAAAATAGATTTGCTCTTTGGAGCCAGATGGCATGCAGTACTTCTGAAGTTAAATCCAGCCTTATGATGACAATGGCCATTGCCAACAAGGAACCACTTGGACTGTGATGCCAAAATCTTTAGCTCTTGGTGAGTCCTTTTCATCAGGCAAGCACTTCTGAAGCTGTTTGAGTGCAAATATGTACATGCCCCTCCACAACAATGTGAGTCTCGCTGGAGACATTTTCTTGATGATTGCTTTTGGTGGAATCTCTTTTCTGTTTGTTTTGTTTTTGCGTATGGTTTTCATCTGCCTCGTTCTTGTCTGAAAAAAAATAATTAAGAACACATAAATAATAACCTTGGCACTGATCACCAATTAGCTGGTTGCTTTACAACATGATTTTACTGCTCATTTTCTGATGGTTTCATTGATTGACTGATAGACTGATGCATCCATTCATTCTGTAACGTCTACCATGGCATCCAAGCACGATTATAGCATCTCGTGTGAAAAGACGAACACAGGGCTTATCAAGACAGGGCATGAAAAAGCTGTGACATCTTGGGAAAGCCTTCACAGTTTTCTTAGCTCTAGCTTCTGTGTCTTACATAGAAGATAATAATAGTAATCGTACCTCAAATATCATTTATTAGAGTGATTTATAAACTGTAAAACACCATGCAAGTGCTTTTGATTCTCAGAGGCTAGAACTATCCTTGGAATATTGTGTACTTTAATTGAATAAGAACATTTTAAGCATCTATTCCATGCTCAGAACTGTGTGAGTAGTTTTGTAGGTAAAAAGATAAATCTTACAGAGATTCTGTATTCAAGAAATCTGTGAGAAGAAAATAATTTAGTCTTAGAGAATACAAAAATTTACTCTTGGAGTTAAAAAAAAATTCCTACATAAGTAGCTTATTTGCCAGACAAGGCCGTCAACATTGTGATTCTCTGTGATCCTCAGCTCTGATGCTGCAATAACTCATTTTTAAAGATAACGCCAATTATTTTAAGATATGCTACAACCTCTTTAAACACAAGAAACTACTCACTTTTATTTCGCAAGCAATATTCTGCTTGCTAAACAATTTCCTAATTTTATGGCAGTTGGGAAACTTGATGGTCACTGCGTACAGGCTACTTTTATTTTCCAGAAACAAAAGTGGTTTTCAGTAACAATTGTAAAATATTCACTTGTTAAGAGCAGATATTCATTTGTTTAAGTCAAATTCCCAAATGCAGTCTTGCCCCTAAAAAGTATTTAAATGTGGGCTATTTTATTAGTGACATAATTTAAGAAAGTAAGTTAACGTTTTGAATTTGTTTCCTTATGTGTAGAATGAGATAACAATGCCCCATATTCAAGATGTAACATAGAAATATGTGCAGATCAACTGTATTAATTAGATGTAGGCTTTGTTTCTGTAACAGAGAGAGACCTTGACACAGATTGGCTTGAACCAACAGAAGTTTCTTCTCTCCTCTTGGGGCAGACTGGTTGGTGGTTCACAGACACTCAATGGTGTGGAGACCCTCATAGGTTATAATAACCTGCTTCTACCATGGAGACCAGCAGGACATGTAGACCAGACAGATAAGTGACACACTTAGCAACCAGAGGTGCTGGTCAAGGGCATCAGGGGCCCCATCCACTCTGTTGCTACCACATGGATAAACAGAGAAATGATTGCCTGCAGTTTTGGGCATCATCTCGTGGCTTTATGGGACTCACAGATGCTCCTCATGGCTCATCTCTTCTCAGGGCACCAATTGCATTTTCTTATAGTAATGGTCGTCATTGGAATAATTATTTGTTAGTATTTTTGTCTTTTTTTTTTTTTGAGATGGAGTTTCACTCTGTCGCCCAGGCTGGAGTGCAGTGGCATGATCTTGGCTTACTGCAACTTCTGCCTCCCAGGTTCAAGGGATTCTCCTGCCTCAGCCTCCCAAGCAGCTGGGATTACAGGTATCTGCTACCATGCCCAGCTATTTTTTTTGTGTGTGTTTTTAGTAGAGACAGGGTTTCACCATATTGGCCAAGCTGGTCTTGAACTCCTGACCTCAGGTGATCCACCCACCTCAGCCTCCCAAAGTTCTGGGATTATAAGCGGGAGCCACTGTGCCCAGCCAGTATTTTTGCCTTTTAGGAGGGTGTACTTTGCATCAAAAGGGGCCTTACAATCTTGTGAGACTCAGGTTTAAAGTTATAGGAACATTATATGGGGTGTGTGTGTGAGTGTATGTGTGTGTGTGTGTGTGTGTGTGTGTACCAGTGTTGATGTGAGGCCTGTGTGGGAAGGGATTCATTCAATCAGGTAGAAGGGGGCAGCTGTAAGGAAAGCCTCCTAAACAGCCACTGGGGATCACAGTCTGGGGGAGGGTTCTAAGGGATTCTTTACCTTGGTGGGATTGTATAACCTGTCAGTTGCCGCTGCTCTCTTAGAGCAGGCATCCGTCAACTCAGGGTCTATGGGGCTGCAATGGAGGGCTCCCATTTCCCCCAGAGGCCACAGGACTTCCAGGCTCTGAGTAGGTGTTCCAGATGGCACTGCAGGTAAGTGTCAGATGGGAAACCAGCACGCATCCTTGACACCTCCTCTTCCCCAGAAGCCACTTCCCTGAGTCTCTCCATGCTGCCAGCAGAGGCTCAGGTGCCTGGCTCTCCGCCCTGCTCCTGGAGTTCTCTTTGACATTGCAGCTTGTGCACCCTGCCCTGTGGAGTGTGAGAAATCACAGACAGCAGAGGCCATGGGTGGTGCCGCCAAACGGATTCTGGCCCTGGCTCTCATTTACATCTCTCCCCTCTTCTTCTTCCCTTGTAGCTGAAAAAATTGCAAAGTATCACACTGCAATCCCTTAGGCAGGTGCTGGACCCTAAGACAGGAGGACCACAGGTAGTCACTTAATGTCCCTTTATAGTGGGGGGAAGATGAACTCATCTCAGGGGAGTTTGCTTTCACTGATACTGAGTTTGAAGTGATGCAGAAGTAGGAATGTCCAGGTAATTTAACCTGTAATAACAGAACCTGGGACACTATCAGGTCTAGGGATGTAGATAGAGCCTCTCCAAAGTTCAAGGAGTTCTGTACCATTTTCAATTATTTTGAGCTAATTGGCATATTAAAAAATAAGAAATTTGAAAACAGGCTTATGGATTTTGTGGCATACTTAACATTTTTTCATTTATCACAATAACAGCTTTAGTATATACAAACAATTCACCTGTGTTTCTATTAAGATAATTATAAAGTTCCTGAAATATATCTGTGTACAAAGGATGAAATAGTTTGGCTCTATACAGGGATATAGGTCAGATAATCATTCATCTCACTCTGCCTGGGACAGTCTTGGTTTGCATGTATTGTCCCAGTATAATTATTAAGCTCTCAAAAATGTGTCCTAGTTTGGATGATAAATGGTTGGGTTAACCTAGGAATATGTTTAAATCTGTATGCTGAATGCCTTTTCCCACAGTCTCCAAGTGGCTCCACAATGCTGTGTAAAGCTTATTTAGGGAAAAAAGTCTCAATGGTGGGAACAGTGGGAGTGGGTTCTGGGAACCAATATGGGAGTCATCCACATAGACTGACACCAACCCAGATCCCCTAGACTCGAATCCAGGGCATTTCCTCTGTTCAGTATGTGGATGGGGGATGGGGGATGCTCTCCAATGCTTGACTTCCTCAAGTTGTTCATGATTTGAAAACCTGTGATCCATTGTGTCCTTTGTGACAGCTGACATTACCAATGACAGACCCGATCTTCTGGGCCCCGTGGAACCAGGTTTCCATCCAGATTCTGCTATTTCTTGTGATCACACACAACTTAGGATGTCTCTCTGAGCCTTTCTTTTATCACTTGCATCTTGTGGAAGGATAATAATTCCTGCTTCAGTGGCCTGGCTGTATTAAATGAGATTTGTGTAATGTGCCTGAGGCATATTATGCACAAGGCACCAGTCCATTTCTTCTTTAAAATATGTGTAAAATACATATGGTTTTAGTACATCTTTAAGTTCCAGTTGTGATTTGTAAGACAGAGACAAGACACTTGAGGCAATTTCACAGTTTTGTGAGTCAAGTCCCTCTAACCTTAGGGACCCAGTTAAACCAGAAGCTAAATTTGCCAGCAGATAGTAATGCGTGGGTTCCATCTCTCCTCCTTATAAACACTGCATAAATCTAAAATTCGCCACCACTGGAAAGAAATTTAATATTTAAAGGTAATTCGACCTGTACATGCATGTATCATGAATATTTAATAAAACCTATAGCAAATGTATTTATATAGCATTAATCTGAGGATATTTATTTCTTATTCATATTCTAGGATATTATTTTTTCAGCAAATGTGAGGTTACCCACTGTAAAAAATGCTCAGCTCCAAAGGTGCACTGAAAAATTGGAGACTGGAGCTCTTCAATTTTCTTCTATAACTTGTCAACATTACCTTTGCTCCTAAAAAGGAGAACAATTCTAAAAGGTTAAGACATATCCCAAAGACATTATGGCCATAGGGTTAGACCATCACACTGTCACAAAGACCCCCTTTGACTGTTTTCTGTTTATATAATGTCCAAAAATATAAACAACAGTTGAATTTTTCACTTTCCTTTCATATTAGTGATTTCACTCCTTTGTGATATTTCAAATTGTCAGCGCTTTAAATTAAAAGGTATGTATGATTCGATTTAATTAATAACGTCTAATTTAGAGAATTTTTTTAAATTTATTTTTTGGATAGGTTTGGACAAACACCTAGAATGCATTTGTTTTTCTTTGATGTAGCTTCAATGTTGGGATTTTTTTTTTTAAACAAAACCAAACATCAACAAGAAAATCAATGAATGAAAAGTCCTGTGTCCAGATGCAATTTAGTATTATTTTGTTATGTTTTTGCCACGTCAGATGTGGTAGATTCAGAAAAAAAAAAAAACATAAGTTCTTGTCTGATCAATACACATTTTTATTCGTAGAGTCAGGGTCTCACTCTGTTGCCCAGGCTGGAGTGCAGTAGCATGATCATAGCTCACTGCTGCCTCGAATTCCTGGGCTCAAGTGATCCTCCCACTTCAGCTTCCTGAGTAGCTGGGACTACAAGTGGACACCACCATGCCTGGATAATTAAAAAAATTATTTTATAGACATGGAGGTCTTGCTGTTTTGCTCAGGCTGCTGTTGAACTCCTGATCTCAAGTGATCCTCCTGCCCTGGAATTCCAAAGTGTGAGAATTACAAGCGTGAGCCACTATGCCTGGCCTTGATCACATTTTATAACTAAAAAAAAAAAAAAAAATCCTCAACATAGCATATTTTTCTGTGAGAGGAAAAAGATCACAGAAAAATGAGTATTGACTCCTTTCTTACCTTGGCTGGTAACGATGAGCTGGAAAGAGCTGTCTATCTCTGGTCACAGGTACGATGAAGAGCAGTGCTGCTGAGAAAGCATGCTTCCTGGGCCTGTAAGTCACGACCAGAACCTTTTTCCGTGTTTTGAGTCTTTTCTATTTTATGAATCATCTTGTTCTTCTTTAAAATGTTACTCTAGCAAGGACGACAAAACCAGTATTTATAATCAGAATACTCTTTTAAAAGATCATTAGCAAGATTTCATGTTTTGCTATCTCATGGAAAAAAAATAAAATGTAAGATGAAAGCTTGTGCTGTGAACTATTTAAGAGCATAGAATTCCAAAGGAATTGTTTCAAAGACTATGTATTTAAGAATTAGAGCCCAGAGAAACTGATGTGTTCACACTAGAAGAAATGGTGGTTGTTCATGTGGAAGCTTAGTTCACATGTGACTTGATTACAGTAGTCACCAAGCTCCACCCTGACTTTTCCTGACCTTCATTGTCCAATAGATCTTAACATCCAGCTTGGAGGTGCGTTGCCATCTCATTTTTTTTTTCTTTGAGACAGAGTCTTGCTCTGTTGCCCAGGCTGGAGTGTAGTGGCACGTTCTGGGCTTGCTGCAACCTCTCCGTCCTGGGTGCAAGCGATTCTCTGCCTCAGCCTCCCCAGTAGCTGAGACTACCGGCACGCACCAACACGACTGGCTACTATTTGTATTTTTTTGTAGAGACAGGGTTTCTCTGTGTTGGCCAGGCTGGTCTCGAAGTCCTGACCTCAAGTGATCCACCTGCCTAGACCTTCCAAAGTGCTGGGATTATAGGTGTGTGCCACTGCACCCGGCCACCATCTCGTTTATATCTCCTTAGAGGCCTCCTTTGTATCTTTAGAGCCCTTTATTTTTCTCCAGTGAGGATGGGCAGTGTGTTATAGCCAGTTATTGCATCAGTTAGTATGATCCTAGGCTTCGAGACTTTGTGGAAAATGAGTTTCCCAAGCCAAAAGACAATTGTCAGTTTGTGTGAATGATTTCAGATTAATTTTCTGTTCTCAGCACTCAGTGGGCCTAGCATAGCAGTGATCTGGTACACATCCACACATATAATGGAAACAACAATTTCACAAAATAGTCATCCTTACTATATGTGATTACATAATGACATTTGCTGTTCTATAATCTTCCATTTTATTTTATTTATTTATTTTTTGGAGATGGAGTCTCTCTCTGTCGCCCAGGCTGGAGTGCAATGGCCCGATCTCGGCTGACTGCAACCTCTGCCTTCCAGGTTCAAGCAATTCTCCTGCCTTAGCCTCCCCTGTAGCTGGAACTATAGGCCCACGCCACCACACCCATCTAATTTTTTGTATTTTGGTAGAGACAGAATTTCACTGTGTTGCCGAGGCTGGTTTTGAACTCCTGAGCTCAGGCAATCTGCCCACTGGGGCCTCTCAAACTGCTAGGATTATAGGCATGAGCCACCGTGCCCAGCCTACTCTTCCATTTTATTTAAAAAAAAAAAAAAAATGCTGCTCGCAACCTACTAAATTGGTTTCTCAGCCCACTAATGCAGCATGATTCACAGTGAGAGAAGCATTGGCTCAGCACCTAGCAAGGCACATTGCACTGAGTATTTGATCAGTGTGTATCTTGAATAACATGGTTTTTGTAATTTATTATTTTTTTTACAAAGGCCATGCATAGATTTTTCCCACTGTTTCTTCTTTAGTGATCTTTCCTCTGTAGTCCAGCTCACAGAGTCTTTCAGTTTTAATGCACAACAGAAATTTGCAGCACACTCAGAGAACTTTGTAGTAGGAGCGGAGGACACTTAGTGATTTTGAAGCTTGGATAATATTAACAGCTAACATAAAGGAAACTCGGTTACATTTGAATTTCACATAAACAATGAATATATTTTTAGTATAAGTTTATCCCATTTATTGCATGGATATACTTATGCTAAAAAAATTATCTGCTGCTTATCTGGAACCAAAATTTAACTGGGAATCCTATATTTTTTATTTTGTTTTATTTTTGAGATGGGAGTCTCGCTCTGTTGCCCAGGCTGGAGAGCAATAGTGCTATCTTGGCTTATTGCAACCTCCACCTCTGGGGTTCAAGTGATTCTCCTACCTCAGCCTCCCTAGTAGCTGAGATTACAGGCACCAGCTACCATGCCCATCTTTTTTTTTTTTTTTTTTTTTTTAAGTAGACACAGGGTTTCAAGAGCTTGGCCAGCCAGTCTCGAACTCTTGACCTCAGGTGATCCATCAGCCTTGGCCTCCCAAAGTGCTGGGATTACAGGCGTGAGCCACCATGCCTGGCCAGGAACAGCTTTCTAAGGTACCAAAATTGTTTAACAAATAGGTCATCTCAGTTTGTGAGAACATGCTGAAAATGGAGAGAATAATAATAGACAGGAAAGAATAGAGCAGATGGAGAAACAATAATGGGAAATAATAGAGGGAAATTTTTCTGATATTAAGAAAAAAGTGAGTCTTCAGATTAAAAAATATATTAAGTGCGTGGGTAAACAATATCAAAGGAAAGATAATTAAATCTAATGTAATTCTAATGAAAATTCAGAATTTATAAAATAAAAATGTTATTAATATTAGCACGGAAAAAGAAGGTAACAGAGAAAGGGGGAAGAGGTAAATTTGGCATAAACCTTTTCTCTTCATTAATCCTTCTCCTTTGGGGATGAAAAACTGTGATCCCAGAATTCTAAACAGAGGGAAGCTATGAGTCATTCACGCATGAGGATTAAACAATGTCCTCAGACACACAGGTCTCAGAAAATCAATCATTCTGAAACTTTCGTGAAAAAAATTACTTAAGGGCATAGTCCAACCAAATGACAATTACATAAAAATTACAGACAGAACTGAAAGAATATGATATAAAAGGAAAAGCAGAAACAAATGAAACCCGTAAACCTTAAAGTTTTTTTCATACTTACAGACAAAATATAGTTAAAGAATACAATGAACATATTAAAAATAATAGTTGAGGCTGGGCGCGGTGGCTCAAGCCTGTAATCCCAGCACTTTGGGAGGTCGAGGCGGGTGGATCACGAGGTCAAGAGATCGAGACCATCCTGGTCGACGTGGTGAAACCCCGTCTCTACTAATACAAAAAATTAGCTGGGCACGGTGGCGCGTGCCTGTAATCCCAGCTACTCAGGAGGCTGAGGCAGGAGAATTGCCTGAACCCTGGAGGCGGAGGTTGCGGTGAGCCAAGATCGCGCCATTGCACTCCAGCCTGGGTAACGAGCGAAACTCCATCTCAAAAAAAAATAATAATAAATAATAATAATAGTTGAAAGGGGAGATTACTAAAGTAAAAATAACTTATCATAATCATCTAGATTGTAAATCAGAAATTACCGAGAAGTCCAAAAGCATGAGAAAACTAAAAGCAAGACTGTCGAGTGAACATCCTTTGGGTTATAAATATTGCTTTATGATTGGTATCAATAGGGGAGTCTGCAGGATGTATAACTTTTGAATCACTGGAAAGCACAAGAAATAGAAAAATGTGTAAAGTGCTCATTTTTTATAAAGACTCATTTTTTCACTAACAAATTTTAGTGATTGTGATTTTTTTCCTATGTGTAAATATTCTTTTTGATACTACCACAGAACAGAACATTTATTTATGTAACTGCACCCTAGTTTTTTTTTGTTGTTGTTGTTGTTTTTAGATGGAGTCTCGTTCTGTTGCCCAGTCTGGAGTGCAGTGGTGCAATCTCAGCTCACTGCAACCTTTGCCTCTGAGGTTCAAGCACTCCTTCCTCAGCCTGCCAAGTAGCTGGGACTACAGGTGCGCACCACCACACCTGACTAATTTGCATTTTTAGTAGAGATGGGATTTCATCACATTAGTCAAGCTGGTCTTGAACTCCTGACCTCCCGATCTGCCCTCCTCAGCCTCCCAAAGTGCAAGGATTACAGGCGTGAGCCACCATTTGTGGCCTATATAACTATCCCACAGTTTTTCAACCAACATCCTGTATTTAATGTATTAGATAATGTTGCCCAGTTGTATTTCAGAGAGTTTGTATTGTTTTCTAGCCCCACCACCAATGAATGGCAGTACCTGTCTCCTCATATCCCAGCCAACATGCTGCTAAAATAAAAATATATCACTGCTGTTTCATTTTAGATCAGTCCCTAAATTTTTCATTCACACAGGAGATTTTTCCTGCCATGAAATAAAATGTTTAATTTTGCTTAAAAATGAGGTAGTGATATATTTATATGCCAAGCATATTTTTTCCCACAAAATAATTTAAAATCTATCTTTCAGAATAGAACCAACTGCTAAATGCTTTCTGGTTTCAGCAAATATTTTGTTTGGGGCCAAAATTACGGTCAAGTACCTTCAAAATATTTGGTAATAATGATCATCATTTCATTTGAGAAGGCAAGAGCCCTTTGGTGCAAACACTAAAATTAATTGAGATTATGATTAGGTTTGGGTAATCATTTTAAAGTAAGTAATATTTCTAATTTTTATGTATGGTGTTCAAATATTCATTTCCATGTGTATCCTGCCATAGGGAGGAACATAATTATAAATTACTATATTTTTAAGAGGTTTGAATCTTTTTTTGGTAACACTTCTGTCATCATTCCACTTCCACCTTCCCCCTTTTTTATAAAAGTGGAATATTATATAAAGTATAATATGACTTTTCAAGAAATCTCAAGAAAAATTTATGGATTTCAAGTAAAAGTAGAATCCAACTATCCAGCATGGATGGTGGAAGAAAATATAATTTAAGAATATTTATCATCACAAGAGAATCTTTATTATCATGAGAGAATGCCAAATTGTGGATAATTTTTGATTGTGTATAAGTTTATATCCATGAAATATAAAATATACTTTTATTAAACATCACAGATAAAATTGTACTTTGGTGGGCAGTTTGATAATATTGATCCAAACAAACCAATGAACAAACAATATATACACATTGCTCTGGCAATTCTAAGATGTTCTTTACAGTTTTGGATCTAATAATAATGTCCAAAAAAGTCATGTGAACTGTCATTGTTGCATACTGGCTAAATAAGTTTGAGTGTAATGTTCTGAAGTGACATTATATATCCATTAAGAAGAATAAGGCATAACCAACTGTAAAGTATTATATTTTTATACTACATAGATTCCATATAAGCTACACAAATATTCCATAAGCATATAAAAGGTAAACTGAAAATTAATTTAAAAAAAAAAGAAAATCTTTGTGACTCAGGGACATTGAATAACTTTAAAAAAAAGCATTCAAATCACAGACCATAAGAAAATATGTATTTGATTACACTAAAAGTAAAGATTTGAGATTAATAATAACATGCATAAAGTGAAGTAACAGATGACAACATGAGAGAAGATATTTGTAATATTGAAAATTGACGAAAAATTACATTAAATATACAAGGAGCTCTTGCAAATCAACATAAAAAGATATCCCAAAAGGAAAATAGACCAAAATGTGGATAGGCAACTAATCTAAGTGGAAATCTAAAAATGTAAATGTTAGAAAAATTCAAATTAAAGCAACAATGACATATCCTGTTACTTGTTAAATCATCAAAATGTAGAAAACTGGGTGATACCTAGTAGGAATGGCGATGTGGGGATGTGGAGGCCTTGGTGACCTGCTGATGGGAAGATAGGCTGATGCAGCCATTCTGGAAAGCAATCTGATAGTATTTAGATAAATTAAATACATGCGGCTGAGTGTAGTGGCTTACGCCTGTAATGCCAACACCTCCTGAGGCTGAGGCGGGTGGATCACGAGGTCAGGAGTTCGAGACCAGCCTGGCCAATATGGTGAAACCCCATCTCTACTAAAAAATACAAAAATCATCCAGGCATGGTGACACATGCCTGTAGTTCTAGCTACTCAGGAGGCCGAAGCAGGAGAATCACTTGAACCCAGGAGGAGGAGGTTGCAGTGAGCCGAGATCGTGCCACTACACTCCAGCCTGGTGACAGAGCAAGACTCTATCTCAAAAATAAATAAACAAACAAACACATGCATTCTAGAAAAAACAGCGGTTCTGCTCTTAGGCATATTTACTAAAGAAAATCCTCATTGGGTTACATACAAAGGCATACATGAATGTGTTTCTCTCAATGTCATTTGTGGTGTGAGAAGTTCAAGGCAGTGTCTGGGTGCCACTCCTTGTGATAGTGAATAGGTAAAAATGGTGGAGTGCACCACGGAGTACCATGTAGAAACAGAAGAGAGAACATGCAGAAACATGCATGTGAAACAAGCGTGGAGGGGACAAAGTAAGGTGTGGAATGAGATGTATAACAAATACAACTTATGTATATGAAGAATGCATGTAAATTAAATGTTGCATACATTGTTGGCATGCAGCAATACCAATTTTGCTTTAAACATCCGAACCAAAGGAATGATGGTTTGTGGTTAGAGAGTGGGGGTGTGAGGAGTTGGGGGGAAATGAGATAAATGGGATTAAACACATAATTAAAGAAGACCAATGAGAGTACTGTGCCAGACACTGAGGAAGAGGTTTCAAGTCCCACCACCTTACAAAAAATAAATCAGTAAAAGAATGAGAGATGTCTTAATCAGTTGATGTGCACAATTTTAGAAGAGTTTGTTTCATGAAAATTACAAGTTGAAGTAAAGAATGTGGCATGTTACAGTGCCGTATGTACATATAGTTGAGAGTGTAAATATATGGATACATGTACAGTACCTATCTATCACATTAATATGAATACATTCATACAAATCTATAAACACACACATATATGCAATCCATGTATGTACAGACATGCATATATACATATATAATTTCAAATTATGTAATTTTTAAATTGTCATCACATACTGCATTTTAAAAAAATGAACAAATATGGGAGTTTAAAAATATTTCAAAAGCATCGTATTTGTCTATGAAGTCAGATGAGATCGGGCGCCTTTAGGCTGGTATGGCCGTAGACGAAAGCATGGTTTTCTACAATAGTCGTTTCAGTAATACTTCAGTCGACTCTAAAATCATACTTATAATGTTGTTTAGAAGTAATTGGAGTGACAGTTTGGAGAGTGAATTGAAGTGGAATTTTGCCAAATACATTTTATACACTTTTTCTTAGTTTTTGTAATTAAAATTACCATTCAACACTAAAAGAAGCATAGTTCTCTAGATCATTTTTCTTTCTTAAAGGATTGCTTTTCTCTTTTAGCATAACTTAAACTCATAAAAATCCTCAAGTCGTAAGTGATTATATTGGCAAATTTTCACAAAAATCACCCTTGTGACTATTGCCCAGATCAAGATATAAAATATTCCCCGTGTCAAGAGTACTTACTGTTCCCACTTTAAACTTCTAAAACCGTAAAAAATATCTAAAGCCAAACTTCTGGAACCATAGTTTTTCCCTTAACGGATATTATTGGAGTCATATGTATTCTTTCATGTCTGCTTTTTTTGTATTGCATTATATTCACGAGATTCATCCACTAAACGAGATGTGCAGAAACTTTTAATGTAAAAAGTTGTATAGTGTTCCACTGTAGAAATATTTCATTTACTTACCCTTTCTATTGGTGGACATTTGGATTGTTTTCAGTCTGGGGCTTTTATGAATTATGTTTCCATGACATTCTTAAACATGGCTTTAGGTGCATATCTGTATGCATTTCTCATTTTCACTCCTCATATTGGTTATCTTTCTTTTATTGTTAATCCATCTTGTCAGGATTTCATTAATTTTAATGCTGCTTTCAAATATGCAACAACTGGGTGGTTTGATTTTCTCTCGTCTAGGTTTATTTCACTTGTTAATACTAATTATTATTATTCACTGCCTTCTACTGTTCTTGGCTCAATATTCTACTATATTTCTAACTTCTTGTGATGTATTTGAAGATTTTTAAGAAAAATTGCAGGCTTCTTCTTTTCTAAAACCTATAGGTAAGGCCAACTTTTTTCCTCTCAGTGTGATGTAAGCTTCATCCCACAAGTTTGGGAATATCGTATATTTATTGCCATTTAGTTAAAAAGATTTTAAAATTATATTGTTGTCTGGGTGTGGTGGCTCACGCCTGTAATCACAGCACTTTGGGAAGCTGAGGTGGGTGGGTCACCTGAGGTCAAGAGTTCCAGACCAGCCTGGCCAACATGGTGAAATCCCATCTCTACTAAAAATTAAAAAAATAATAATAATAACTGGGCATGGTGGCAGGCACCTGTAATCCCAGCTACTTGAGAGACTGAGGTAGGAGAACCACTTGAATCTGGTAGATGGATGTTGCAGTGAGCTGAGATCTTGCCATTGCACTCCAGCCTGAGCAACAAGAACAAAACTCCGTCTCAAAAAAAAAAAAAAAAAAAATTATATTGTGTGTGTTTAAATCCATGTGTACTTGCAAAGTGTTTTACTTCATTTACAAATTAATGGGCATTATTTAAGGTGCCTCTTTACAAAACTGACTTCTAGTTTAATTCCACTGCAGTTAGAGATGTATCCTGAATTATTTCAAAGCTTTGATGATTTTTGAGATTTTCTTTCTAGTTGATCATAGGGGCAATTTTGGTAAAAGTTTAACATACACTTGAAAATAATGTGAAAAGAATACAATTATTACTTAAAATGTTCTCTGTATCAATGAGGTCAAGTTGAATAATCATGTTCAAATTTTCTATGTCTTTACTGACTTTTTGTCATATTGTTCCATTAGAACTAGAGAGGAATGCTTTAAAATTTATTTCTTGGCTGGGTGTGGAGGCTCACACCTGTAATCCCAGCACTTTGGGAGGCCGAGGTGGGTGGATCATGAGGTCAGGAGATTGAGACCATCCCGGTTAACACTGAAACCCTGTCTCCACTAAAAACACAAAAAGATTAGCCAGGCATGGTGGTATGCACCTGTAATCCCAGCTACTCAGGAGGCTGAGGCAGGAGAATCGCTTGAATTCAAGAGGCAGAGGTTGCAGTGAGCAGAGATCAAGCCACTGCACTCCAGCCTAGGTGACAGAGTGAGACTCCGTCTGAAAAAAAAAAATTTCTCCTCTTTGTACTGTCATTTTGGGCACACTAAGTAGTGGCCACACCATTATATGCCTACACATTTTTAATTGTTGTTTCTTTTTAGATTTACTTTCTTAACATCATGAACTATCCTTATCTATAGTTATATTTAGATCTTAAAATTCTCTAACATTATTTACACCAGTTTTCTTTTATTTTCTTATATTTAATGTCTGTTTCTGGTAGGCAGCATATAAATTTTTTTTCCTAAAGTTTGACAAACATCTTTTATTTGGAACATTTATTATTAATATAGTGGTTATGTTTTGCTGTATATTTACGTCTTATTATTTATGTCTTATCTGCTCAATTTTTCTCTCCGTTTTCTCTAGAAGAAAAGTTATGTCAAATGAGAGGTTAATTTCTCTCTGCTTTCCCTATCTCTGGAGGGTTAGCCTCTTCAGCTTTGGTGATTAAATAGTTGTTGGGTCTCTCTCTCTCTCTCTCTCTCTCTCTCTCTCTCTCTGTGTGTGTGTGTGTGTGTGTGTGTGTGTGTGTGAGAGAGAGAGAGAGAGAGAGAGAGGGAGAGAGAGATCCACTCTGAAGTAGTTTGGTTTTTGCACATGAGTTCTTCACTCATATGTGCATTACTTCTCAGACCATCACTGGATTAAAAAAATATTTGACTAAGTATATGGGCATACTTTTGCCTATTTTTCTAATTATTTCACTTAAAAATCTAAATCCAAATTTCATTTTATAGAGAACTGTAAAAATATATACATTCCAAGTTTTGAGAGTTGGCTATAGTTTTAATTATGCCTCAAAAACACTTCAAAATGATTTCTTTCAAGAGTATAATTCTCAATGTGAGAAATATTAGAAAGATTTTTTAAAATTTAAAAAATAATTGATTTTTAGAAATAACCATCTAATTATACTGTACCTAATGAATAATTAATATATTCTATGAGACTGAAAAATCAGTAGATATTACCAATGTAATTTTGCAGTGCATTGATGACATTACCATTTGCAGCTATATTAAAATAGTATTTGCCATTTATATATCAACTTTTCAGTTTTTAAAGAGATTTTCCCAAACTATGAGAACATTATTGGTTTGCTAAGTAAAGGTTTGCTTAACCACGGTAAGCTATTGAAATGTCTTGAAATGTCTACGGAGTCCCACCCTAAATTTATTATCCCTTCTTTTCGCTATAAGATTTTTAATTTTTGAGTTTATAAGAAAACAATATTAAATCTGAACTTGAATATATCAGTCTAATACCTTTCTAAAAAAGTAATTGACAAGTAAATACAAAATACAAAGAAAAATTCAAAAGAAAGCAATTTGACTTTGTTAAAAATGCATTTGCTATTTTCCTACAATGCAAGTTTGTCATTGGTGATGATGGTGTTTTTTGGCAGTGTCACTAAACTTGAATAGCAAGAAAAGTGAATGAGCAGAAAATTCTGACTTAAAAATGAAGTGTTTTAGCTATTGGCAGATGTCAAGACAACCTGAGACTTCATGAATACGAAGCTGCATACCTGCCATCCTTACCTGTCTCCGGCACAGTTGACAAAACAAGGTAGTCTTGATGTCAAAACAGATTGGGAAGGAAGAAAGACAGACAGACACTTGGGCAGAATTAAGAAGTCTTGTTTTTTTTTTTTTAATTTTAATTTATCTCCCAAACTCTTATGTGTACTCAAAATAAAACATTTACTAACCCACAGAAAATTAATCAGAAAGCATTCTGTACCACTAGTTTCAACAATTTAGTAGATAAAATCCTATTGACCCACTTTTTATTTCCTGTTAAAACCCTGGGTCTTTGTAGTTCGTGTTTGAGAGCCCATTCTGCATACGGAAATGGTGATCCTCGCTCTCCTTACGAAAGCATTCTTCCTTTCACTCCCTGTTCTCTCATCTTTGTGTCTTGTTTTATTTTTTCACCCTTGGGACTCACTACATGTTGGGATCACCCAGTGTTCCATCCCTGGCATATTGCTCTGTTCTGTTTCTCTCATAGGTGAAAATGGTTTTTATAATAACCTGTACAGGCTACTTATACACAATCTAGATTCTTTTCTGAGTACCAGACTCACAAATTAAATTATACAATAATCATTTTTTTTCTGTTTCAACGAGTAGCTTAGATTTATCTACTGAAGCTAGGAAACTGAGTCATAATTCTTCTTGAATCTAAATCCTTCTCTCAGTGCCTAATTCTTACATAGATTTTCTGCTTCTATTCTTTACTTTCTTCATAAAGAAACCAAAATGAGATGATGTACGTTTATGTCTCTATCTATCTTAAGATACTTCAGCTGCTCATCACCCACAGGATAAAGTGCAAATCCCTTCACAAAATGTCCAAGACCTTCCTATGATCCGATCCACCACTACCTCTCTAACCATCTCTCTCTATTCTGGGCTGTTTTTATTCTTTCAACATATGTTTACTGAAGGCTTCTTATGAGCTATTGTGAGCAAAGGCTGGCATGATCCCTTCTTTGAGAAGCTTAGGTTCCATTGGCAAAGTGATATATTAAATAAATAAAAACGTGGTTATAAACCAAGACAAAATGCAAAGATATGTCATGAAGAAATCTAACCTAGTCTGGGGAACTAGGGGAGGCATCTGATCTGATATCCAAAGGAGGGATAGGTATTTTTAAGAAGGAGAAAAAATGCAAATGGGTAGCAAAGTGAGCATTTGAGTTTGGACATAGTATTTGCAAAGCCCCTGTTAAAGAAATGCATTGTGTTTAAAGAACTGAAGACCTGGCGCAGTGAAGACCTGGCGCAGTGGCTCACGCCTGTAATTGTAGCACTTTGGGAGGCTGAGATGGGTGGATCACCTGAGGTCAGGAGTTCAAGACCAGCCTGCCCTACTACCTGGCAAAAACCCATCTCTCCTAAAAATACAAAAAATTAGCTGGGAGTGGTGGCGGGTGCCTGTAATCCTAGCTACTTGGAATTCTGAAGCAGGGTAATCACTTGAACCCGGGAGGTGGAGGTTGTGGCAAGCCGAGATCGTGCCACTGCATTCTAGCCTGGGTGACAAGAGCAAAACTCCAACTTGGGGAAAAAAAAAAAAAAGAACTGAAAGGAGTCTGGAGTCTGGTATGGTTGGAATAGAGAGTAAAATGTAATATGAAGAAATAAAGAGGTGCATAAAGAGGTAAATAAGGACCAGACCTTTACCTGGACCTCGTAGGCTCTGTTAAATATGTGGTACTTTACTCGGAGAAAAACAAGAATCCAATGAAATCTTTTAGAGCTATAAAAATAATATGATATATTTAAATTTTGAAAAAAAAGTCCTCTGCTAACAGTGTGGAGTAAAAACTGGAAAGGGGAATACTGTGCACATTGTTGATGGAAACAAAACATTGTAAAGCCACCCTTGAAGAGTTGGCAGTGCCTTAAATTTACCTTATGACCAGAAATTTCACTCCTAGGTATCTAAGCAAAAGAAATAAAGACATATGACTACACGAAAACCCATATGTCAATGCCTATTGTAACATTATTCATAATAACCAAAAGTAGAAACAACCTAAATGTCCATCAATGGGTGAATAGATAAAATGTCATATATCCATACAATGGTATACTATTCTGTAAGGAAAAAGAATAAAGTAACTTATATGTACCATGACATGGATGAATCTCAAAAAAACTATGCTAAGGAAGCCAGACAAAAATACTACTTCTTATATGAGTTCCTGGATATGAAGCATCCAGAAAGGCAAATCTATAGAGACTGAGAGTCTATTAGTGTTTGCCAGGGGATGGAGGTTGGAGGAGGGAATGGGAAGTTACTGCTATTGGACACAAATAGTATTTTTGGACTGATGGAAATGTTCTAGAATTGCATTGTAATGATGGCTCCACACACTTTAAATTTACTAAAAAAATCAGTGAATTGTATACTCAAAATAAAAAACCTTTATATGTAAAATATTCTTCAGTGAAATCATTGAATGGATAAACAAATAAGTAAACAAATAGAGATGTGGATGTGCAGAAACTAGTTAGGAGGCCACTGTGATAGCCTAGGTAAAAGGTGAAGGCTGAGTCCAGGGCCTGGATGTAGAGAAGGAAATAAGTTTGAGAAATATTTAGGAATTAAAATCAACAGGAAGTAGGAACAGACTGGACATTAGATCCTTGGTTTGTCCGCTCTCCTCTAGAAATGCTGAACTGCTGTGAGTATCTGAACACCCCATGCTCCTTTCCACCTTTCTTTCTGTGTGTATTACTGTGTTCCTCAGGAGCGGCTTTCATACCATCATCAACCTGATACACACCTGACTCCATTAGAGACTCAAATCTAGTATCATCTCCCCTTTAGAGCCTTCCCTGACCCACCGTACCACTACTGTGTTCCCACAGCACCTCCTGTGTGTCTCTGTATTAGCATTTTATGGTATACCATTGTTTACATGACTAACACTTCACCTTGATCGCTGTTGTCAAACACCTGATACTTGGGTCTTCACTTCCATCATAGCATCCCAGCCAGATGGCCAATCGATCACAGCACTCTCCTGCTGAGGATTCTGTGGATACCACAGTACTCAGGATGCCTCTCAAAACAGTGCCACAGACAGCCTCTTGTAACCAATTGGCTTTGATACATCCATAAAGTTTGCTTCTGACTGTGATGTTCTTGATGCCATGTGTATCTTATTTATCTATGTGTCCTCTGCATCAGGTATAGAAAATGGATAAAAAAATGGATAAAAACCTTTTCAGAAAGATGTCTATACTTGATATGCAATGCAATTTATTACTACCTATTACATATTTTGTATGGCAATGGTTTCTGGTTTTTACCCTCAGGTAGCAAGAAATTTGCTGAATATCGTAAGAATTTTTTTCCATCTTTTCTTCTAAATCCTGTGTTTTGTTAAGTATAGGTACAGTCTATAGTCTTCCATCATAAACTACCAGACTATAGTCCATAATGGGGCTTGGTCTTTACACAGTAGTTTTTATATTTTAGACATTATGTCTTCAAGAGCTAAAGCTTCCTAAGTCGGGCATCAAGATAATGATTTAGTGATTTATTCCTTTGAACCAGCTACTTTGGTGACTCATTTTTCTCCCTAACCCATGCTATTATACACTAATCCATGCATAACTTCCCTTTAATACAGATGACACAGACTGTTTACTTAGGATGGTTTTGTAATATGCACACTAACAAAGACTTTGTGAGCAGGAAGAATACCAGTTATTCAACCAATTTTAAGAAAACAGCTGAGTGGTAGACCAGCTTAGCAGGGTGTTAAACATCCATTAATAATGGCAGGGTGACAAACTGGAAGGTTTTGATTTTAGTTCACACAAGCACTCCAAATTCAAGGCTCAGCCAACTGTGTTTCTGGGTTTCTGTTAAGAGAAAACTTGGCCTGAACACACAGGATGTCCAACTACAAGAATGTTATAAGGCAGATATTTTCACAGTAGCTTCTATGATATTGCTATGGTGTAACACACATTACACATTAGGCAGAAATGTAAGACACTTTCATTCTTCTCATTTCTTGCCCTAGACATCAAGTATAGAAAAATTATCAGGGTGAACTGTTGGACAAAGCAAAGAATGAGATGATGCCTTAAGATAAATGTCTCTGTGACTGACACAAAAGTAGAGATTGGAGAGTTCAATGTTTAAGCTTCAATCAGAAAACTGACTCATTTGCAACAACACTGGACAAATGAGGTTGCACGTGGATGCACTGGACCCTTAAATATATTTTTTTGAGGTGGAGTTTTGCTCTTGTTGCCCTGGCTGGAGTGCAATGGCAGGATCTCGGCTCACTGCAACCTCCACCTCCCAGGATCAAGCAATTCCTTTGCCTCAGCCTCCCGAGTAGCTGGGATTACAGGCATGCGTTACCATGCCTAGCTAACTTTGTATTTTTAGTAGAGACGGGGTTTCTCCATGTTGGTTGGACTGGTCTCGCACTTCTGCCCTCAGGTGAGCTGCTCATCTCACCCTCCCAAAGTGCTGGGATTACAGGTGTGAGTCACTGTGCCCGGCCGAGTAACCCTTATTTTATCTTCCTTTTTCTGATAACCTTCCAATCCTTCCCAGCCTTTCTCCACTATGCATGCTGCTTGAAAGCTGTCTGTTCTTCCTTTAAAACACATTTTTACCCCTTAGCTTAAGTCAAGGTATCATTTCCTTCAGGAAGCCTTCTTATCTGGCCTAGGAAGTCCTGAGACTTCCTTTCTGCACTTCTTCCTTCTCCTGTTATAGCATGTATGTATCTTAAATTATTAAAATTACTTGCTTACTTGTTCAATTTCCCCAATAAGACTGTAAACTCAAAAGGCTGGTATTATACCTACCCTTCCTCCTTTGAGACACCTCGCTAACACAGTACCTGCATTTAAGTAGCTGTTTCATAAATATTAATTGAATAAATAAGTTGCATTATATAAAATTGTATGTTAAATATTTGATTTAGCAGGTTCATCTGCAATGATTAAGGAGTTAGTTAAGGCGGCAGTTAATTTTTAATAATTCACCAATACTTAGGTGAACAGGTTTAGACAGTTTTAAAATATCTTAGTTGAGCAGGGGGTAAGAGTAGGTTAATGCACGCCCAAGACACATAAGGTTTTCAAAGGACTTTGCATAAATAAGTAATTTATTTTATAATTATTGCTTGTATTGTTGCTCTCCAAACCTCCACAAAGGTAGGCCAAAACACCTTGAAGAGAGTTCAAACTAAGAAGAATTAAAATTATGAACCGAGAAAGGCAGAAGAAGGGAAGTATGTAAAAATGTACTTGTTCAGTCTTGCTACTATTTCCTGGAGTCAATCTTGATTTAAAACATAATAAGCAGACCCTGGCTTGTCATACCTACTTTCTCCCAGGGGTTTGAGACTGTAATGAAAGCATTTTAACTCAGTGGTAACTGGATTAGAGTAATGCAAGAACCTGCCACCTTGGGACCTCCTGCTTGTGTCTCGGCCTGAATAAATGTGCATGGAAATTGTTTTAAACTGATGGCTGAGCAAGATCACAAGTTATAGTAATGTTGACAGTCTCAGCTTGGAACCTGGCAAAATAGCCAAAAAAAGAAAAAAAAAAGAAAAGAAAAAAAAGTAGAACACCGATTGAAAACAGCTCATTTGCTGGCATGAAAGCAATGCTCAAAGGTTTAGATGTACAACCTTTGTAGGTCAATGGTGACAATATTTGCAAAGTGCCACCAGCATCTCCACTGCAAATTGAAGCAACTTAATACAAATCCTTGCTGCAAATCTAAAGCAACTTGATTTCTTTTCCAGCCTCCAGTACTCATAAGAAGCCATAAGGAGAAGTTTCCCAGACTTAAAGTGTGAGAAGTGATACTAAATCTTCCATCTCCTGGAGGCTGGATAGGAAATGAAAAGGTATAGTTGTCACATTCTGTCACAGCTGAATATCGTGGAAATAATCCAATCAGTTTGTTCCCTTCAAAAGTAGCCGGCGTTTCACTGTGAATTTTGCCTTCATTATTTCACAGGTTTATTGTACTCTGTCACAGAGGCAAAACATCTGTTGGCAAAGACAAGGGAGGAGAAGGAGATTCTCCATCTTCCTTATGAACATTCAAAGAAGTTCTGGTGAATTTACTGCTGGTGAAAAGTGGCAGCTTGTCAGTTTCCTAGATCCCAGCTTTGGGGAGGCACCAAATGGTTCCTGACTAAGAGCAAACAAACTGTGCATTTTCTACACGGTGTAACTGCATCTTAGTGTCAAATTTGGCAAAGTGGATACAGAAAGGGGATGATTCAGAAATGACCTAAAATAGTATTTTATTTAGGTCCTCCCCATAAGTCAGTACAATCATAGAAGTCCAGATCTGCTTACTATAAAGCCAAGTTGTTTCCTCAAAGAGACTCACATAGAGTCCATCTATTCATAGAATGTTATTTGGGTCCATAGAACCAGACAAAATAGCTCAAACAGTAAAACTATCTATTTCATCAAGAACTTGAAAATATCATGTGATTCTGTTTCCATCTTTCAAGCAAAATAGATACTAGGGTCTCCATTTTACAGATCAGGTAAGTGGGGTTCAGAGATCAGATAAGTTTTACATACGGCACACGGTGCAATGATTCAATTCTTTTCTGTTTTATTTATCATAGAGACAGGGTTTTGCTCTGTGCCCAGGCTGGAGTTCAGTGGCACAATCACGGCTTATTGCAGACTCCAGGTCCTAGGCTCAAGCTATTCTCCTGCCTCAGTCTCTGTAGTAACTGGGATTACAGGCACATGCCACCATGCCCAAGTAATTTTTTATTTTCTTTTTCTCTTTCTGTCTTTTTGTTTTCTTTTCTTTTTTTTGTTTTAGAAACCAGGTCTTGCTATATTGCCAGGGCTGGTCTTGAACTCCACGCTCAAACAATCCTCCCGCCTCAGCCTCCCAAAGTGCTGGGATTACAGGCATGAACTACATTGCCTGGTGCTGTGATTTTAAGTTGTAGATTAGGATATCTTACTCACAGTTCCAAGAACCAGTACCCAGGAGAACGTCTGGCACATAGATGCTTCACTTTGCTTGTACTTGTTGGCTGTTACTAGATCAATAACCAGCATGAAAATCCCCTTCTCACAACCCTTTGAAAAGTGAGTGTTGTTGTCTACAACTACTTAGAGGTACTCTTTCATTTATGTGTTTATGAGTTTGTATCTTTCTCCTTGTAGGAAGACTATGAGACTATCAGAATCTACACTTTATTCCCATTTTAGAGAATCTGGATTTTCAAATAATTTTGTCACATACTGGTGTAACTTGATTTTAAATTTTCCTTAATTTTCTAATTGGGATCAAAATAAGTAATTAATGTCAAGTTAAGAAGGCACGCTGTGCTTTTCTTTAATTTTGAAACAGAAATCATAGCTTACTTTTGACTGAAAGGAAAAAAAAAAACAAGAAAGCAGCCTTAGATGTATATGATTTCTACTCTCCTTTTACTTCCGTTTGGCCATTTTGGTGTGTGTGTGTGTGTGTGTGTGTCCACATTATTTTTTGTTCAATTTTTTAATGCCTTGTACAACATATCTGTCTTCTCTTCTATATAGAAATCAGAGGCTATGACATTAGGCATCATGTAAACCTTTAAGTTGGATGCAAGGCACTAATTTTCAAAGCTCCCCAAATATGCCAAGAACAGGCAACTATTTCAAAATCACATAATAGATGCAGGCAACT
The DNA here is from genome assembly GCF_030222135.1 of Aotus nancymaae. NCBI lineage: Eukaryota > Metazoa > Chordata > Mammalia > Primates > Aotidae > Aotus > Aotus nancymaae. The sequence goes on from NW_026988425.1 coordinate 115,075,954, forward strand.
GGTATATTTAGTATTGAAGGAACAGCTTTTCCTTTTCTTTCTGTTTTTTTTTTTTTTTCTTTTCCCTCAGTAGAAGCCAAAACTTTATTATAAAACCACAGATAAGTATATCAACTGCTAGGAGGCTGGCACAGCAGAATACAAGGAAATAAGAGATAAGGGAATTTGGTCAAATACAAAAAGCACTGTGGAATTTAAACCAAATGACAGCAGATAAGGCTTTCTCTGAGTTTCTATTAAAAATGTAATAAATAAGAGATCCAGAAAAATTCTTTCCAGGCCTAGCACTTTTGTTTCTATATTGCTTGTCATAAATGTATGGTATCATCATCAATGCAGGGGTTCTATTCATAGTTGCAAAAATACACTTTGCTGAAGTCATGTTAAAAATGCGACAACTTCAGATGGATGCCCTGTGAGTCTTTCAGTAAAGTTCATCATTTGAATAAATAGACTTTATTTACACGCTTAAGGAGAATTCTCTAAGGATCCCAAGATCCTCTGAGTAATGGATCTTACTGATATTTCATGTGCTGCTGTGGAATTTAAATTGATCTAAATCAGATAAAGTAACCCCCCCAACAACCCAATGAATTTGCATAGATTTATGTAGACCATCTCAGTGCCTTTGGCTCTTCTGACCCCGGAAAGGGACAGAGATTGAGATCTGGTCAAAAAGGGACTCTAGTGGTTCCCTGGGATGACAGCACCTTTGGGACCTGCAACTTGAGTGTGATCTGTGGTCTCAGGTGAAGTGAACCATGGTGTCTGCCCCATCTCTAGAGGGCAATAGCCTTGAGTCATAAAATGTATCCCTGCATAATATGGCACATCTGTCAGCCTCAGCATCCCTCAAGCTCAGTTTATATCTATCTTGGGATGGTTCACAGAAGGAAAAGATCACCCCAGTTGGATAGTAGGTTTTCAAGCCATTTTATTTTACTCTATCTTTTGTTCTTATGTGATATGCGTATGTATACCTTTCATCTAGTTGAATTTATGTTTTAAGGCATTTGTTTATAGATAATTTCAGAGCATCATATTATGTATTGCAGTAGACTGAAAAAAAAAGACAAACCAAGCCTTATATAATTCTTTATTCTAGGGTTTCTGCCAGTGTGACGGATGGAGGTACAATATTATGAACTTTCAGGAATAATTTCATTGAATGTGGCAACAGATAGGCATGGTAAATTTTGTGCCATAAATAGTCAACTAATAGCTCTGGGTATCAAGTCATGAGTGAGTATAGCTATCATTTAAGCAAATGCAGAGTCCTTCAGGAATAAGTTATGTGACTACTTGTGACATATATAATGTCATAATTCAATAGCAATTTAAAAAATCAGTTCAAGTTTTGAATATTTTATATTATTATGCCTTAGGTTTTCTGGGCCTAGGGAGATGTTGGTGTGTTCAAAAGATATTGAGGAATCCAGGTTTACATGGAACACAAAAGGTGAAGATCAGATATTCCCAAATTAACTATTAAGATGTTTAGAGAGTCATTACAGCTAGAAAACCTAACTCTAATCACTTTTAAAAATCAGTCACCTTTTAAACTATCTAGTTCTTTTTTTGAAAACAGTTTAAGATTTGGCATAAACAGAACATTTCTACTCATTTATAAACGGGGTTCTCATAAATCTTTATAGCTTCCATGCTATGACCCAGAATAAGAAATGAATGTGAGGTTGGATAAAGGCTGAACACCTTGCTCTCCCTGTTTCTTACTCTTTACGTGAAAAATCTTCCTCAATATTATCTCTGAATAGTTACATGAAATTCCTTCTTACCCCATACAAAAATATTGGATTGATGACTAACTTCAATTAAATGAAATAAATTAGTATGTGTAAGGTGTTTAGGATAGCATCTGGCACATGGTACTGTATAAGTGCTGATTATCATACTTAATGTTAATTTATTATTTTTAATTCTCAATGCATATTTCTAGATTATAACACAATTATTAGGGTCATGTGATTTGTCAGGGCCTCTTAGCAAAATGAAATTTACAAAACCTTAGGCTGTTGGCAGAATATGCACAGAAGTCCTTACTCTCTTTACATAAAATTTGACCACTGATGTTACATTTTAAAAATAATTTGTACATTTGATGTATTCATAACTATATATAGTATGAGAAAAATTTTTAAAGGAAATCTTGTCACTATGAGAATTAATTTAAAATACTTTTTTTTAGTATATAGATTAATGAAGCTGTGTTACAACTTGATGACATCTTGAGTTTCACTTGAAGCTGTAAACCTCGTTTGTGAATGAGTTTATGTGGGTACATACGAGTGTAATTATCTGGTTAGCTTCTGTGTTTGTGAATCTAGAATGCCCTGTGGGCAAACTTGAGACCCTCCTTCATGTTTCACAAATTGTGAGCATTGCTCACACACTGATAAGATTCTCTGTCCAAAAAAGCAAAAGAGAAAATTATTTTTTTCTTAAAACTTTAGTTATTAAAAGGTAAGTTCTCTAGAGGTCTTTTCATATATGTTTACATATATATGCTTTATATGTATATTTTATACATAGGAATATATCATGTATTGATCCATTTAATCTTATTTTGTCATTATTTAAAGATCATTTTTAGAACTAGTTTTAGTTATGTTAGATAAAACAAAAAATAGCTTTTGTACTTCAAAATAGAAGTATTTTGTCAAATATTTTTGGGCTTTAGCATGCTGTTAACTAATTACTCAGGATATATAATAATATCTCTAAACATAATGGCATGATTATTAGTTTAATTAGATAAAAGTAGCATGAATGAAAATTGCCTGCTTTGATTTTCAGATTTATCTACAGCAACATCATTACTAAAATAGTTCAAAATCTACCATGTACTAAAATAATAATTGGGGAATATATGGGTAGGAATGCAATTGATTTTAAATCTAGTTAATTAGTAAACAAAAATAATTTCTTCTTCTCAATAGCAAGATCTTTGTTTTCATGTACAATTCATACCTATAGTATTGGTCATAATCTTATTTAGTATAACAGATGATTAATAGGTGATTTTTGGGTAATTGGCCATTTATGATGACTTTAAAAAGTTAAATGGTTATATAAGACAAATCAGTTAAAAATTTTTTGTTTGCTTTATGTTATTCAATTATCTTAATGACAGTGAAAGGATCATCACATATTAAGCACTTGATCTATTATAAAATTGCTAAAAAATACTTCACAGAATAGTTGTGTCTTGAATTAGGTAGACCTATTTCTCTTTTTTAACCTTAATAGTTTCCATATTTAAGTAATTCTGCATTTATTTAACAAGTGAATTCTGTGTTTTAATTATCAAGGAATGTATGTCTATTATATTGTTTCATAAGAACTCTGTCTAGTAAAAACTTACAATTGGGTATTTCCACTGCTGCCATTTCAGCAGCGCTAAAGGCACACACACACACACACACACACACACAAATGCTCAGTTCATCAGGCCTTTACACTGTCAGTGAACGTGTGTGTGTCTTTGTGTATGTCACACCCTCTAAATTCAGGTGGCTTCAAGCTGTGCCATATAATTCTAGCCTCAATTAAACTTTCCAAGGTCAGCAGTACTGCACCAGGTCAGACATAAATAAGGCGGAGGATAGTCCTAGGGTACAGGAAGGCCATATTTATTCTTTATTCACAGTTCAAGGCTATCAAATGAAACCTAGCAGAGAGAAAAGACAGAGGAAGAAAGGAGGACTCTCAAAAGGTACTTTCCAGCTAAGTGCAACCTTTGTTAATAAAATGAAATCCATATATGTATAATTCAAGACCCAGGGAATTAGTGGGGTGTGTGTCTCTTTTTTTGTTCCCCTAAGAATGCAACTTTAACCAGAGCTCAGTGGAGAATATGTTGGTATGATTCCAAATCACTAGCATAGAAATCAAGAGACCCAATTTCTAATTTTCTTTGTGTGGCTAACCAGCACTACTAAACAGATACATATATCATCACTCTCAATCTCCTCTTCATAAAATCAGAAGTATGAAACGAATAAATCTATTGAGTTTTCAAGTTCTAAATTCTACTTGAGTCTGAATTTCACTTAAATAGTATTAGTAAAGTAAAAACAAATAAACTAAATTAAAGAAATACATGATAGTATATATCTGATCATATATAATGTACAAAGATAAGTTTTTAGAATATATAGAGAACCCTTATAACAATAACAGACAAACATTAAAATCTGCAAATAAAATTAACAGATATTCACTGAGAAGGGAATCAGGTTAACCGATAAACACTTGAAAAGATGTTCAATCCATTTAATAATTCGGGAAATGCAAACTAAATCATGTTAGAACATTTTACAACTGCTAGTTTGGCAAAATTAATTAGTCTGACTATGTTGCAGATATGTTAAGAGTGAGAGTCCCAAACTGTGCACAAAGGTCTTCCAGAGTGCCACAGAACAATTACAAAGGCTCCAAAGAATTATTTTAAGTGAAAAAGCCACAAAAGTTACCTATTCAACAGTGTATGTGATCCACCAGCTTGAGGGAGCTCATAATTTTCGCTTTAGGTTGTACGCTCTTCCTTTTGATGGTGTCAGATCTTTGCAAAGCTTTCAGAGCTATAGCTGTAATAAAAAGAAAGAACTCTGTGACCAACACACAATTATGGACATTGTTAGGAAGAAATCTAGTTTATTGTTCACCACTAGTATCTAAGCACAGTACTCTCAGTCGGGTGAAGTAGAATTTGATCCTTAAGCATGGGGCAATGGAATCATTAGTAGCCTATGCTAGCATATGATGTCTGTTATTTCTTATAAGCTAAATAATAAATACTAAATGAAGTAAATAAGTTAGAAAGAAAAGAGAGAAAGCAACAATGTGCAAAATAGATTGAGAAAAAGTGATAGACTTTTGGGTAGATGGCACAGATTTCCATTGGAAGTAAGAATGACAGATTTGAGAAAACAAAACAAAATAAAAACAGAAATAAGAGAACATACTTATTCTAAAAAAAGTCTCTGTCTGTCTGAATTTCAAGTGTAACTGGGCATTGTTGATTTTATTTGGCAGCTCAACATAAAAACGATCAATAGGTTATACAGAATGCAGACAATAGCACTTAAAGTTAGGGAAATGATATCAGTATGGCAGGACTTTTGAAGAATTTCTGTAGGTGAAGGGCAAATCATACCAGAATGAAGTGCTTAGGAGAGTCAAGAGCTGAATCACAATCCCTCTCCCATGAGAAAAAAGGCTACCTTTGAAGAAAATGCTGCAATCCTGTGGGAAAACAAGGAAACAAACATGAGTTCTTGACTTAGACTGGTGAATATGGTACGTGAGGAAGATGGCAATGACCAGCTGAAAGCTGAGCGTGCAGGGAAGGTGAGCACGAAAGAAAATGCCTCCATTTGTAAACAGAAAATGCAAGTGGTAGAAGGATGCTGCCATGATGAATTCGGTAGACAATTAATTTTGGGGAGAAGAAGATAAAGTTGAGATATAGCTTAGCTGACCCAGAGATGAATCAAAGTAAGATTACTACAGTGGCAATTTTGAGATATGAAAAGATATGCATGAATGAATATCTATGCCAGAAAACATTTGAAAATATGAAGTGTAAGTCATGAGAAAACAATGATTTCTTAATTAGAATTTAGGTAAAATGCCAGATTATGTGAATAGAAACTGCAAACTGGTGAGGGGAATGGGAAAAAGATGTAAAAGGCATACTAAATTTCTCAACATGAACTCCATGACTCTTGACTCTTGACACACATAATTAGAGAAAAATAGATTCAAGTAGATTGGGAATCATTGTAACAGTAATCAATAAAAATAAAGTGACACTATTCTGAAAAAAACCAGTTGCAGGGACATAGAAAAGTAGAGAGAGAAGAAATAGAACAAGCAGAAAACTTCACAAACAATAATAAAAAACAAATACAATCTGATAGATAGGACTTCCTTTGACTTTTCTACTAAATAAAAAATACTTTTAATTTTGAGTCAAAGAAGCATATTAAATTTTTTGCTATCTATAAGGAATCATGCTAAAATACAAAGAAAATAAAAATAAAGAAAGACTAAGAATATATTACAGAAACCAATATAAACACATGCAAAGGAACACAAGTGAAAGTGAAATTCAAGATGCAATGGTAAACAGGTAATTTTATGTTACTAAAAAATCAGAGTCAAAAATCTGTGAAAGTCTAGAAAAAAATCAGGTGAATAAGTTATAAACCACAACTGTGGTAAAAGAATTTATCAAATGAATGTCAATTCTTTAATAGTATATTGAGACTTACTCTCCAAGACCAGAGAATACTGTTTTTTCAGGTACTTTAGAAAATTTACTAAAATGTATCATATTGATGGCAAAATACCTCAAAATGCTAAGAGGATAAATTTCAGAGGTCATAGCTCCTGATTATTATTCTGTAAAAGACTCCCCAGAAATTAGAATTTTAAAAATGAAAACTGAAAATATATAAAATTGCATATGGAAAAGGGGCTCCAAACACAGACACTGGGGAAATCTTTGTAAAGCACATTTTAATTTTTATCAATCAATATTATTGAATTTGCAAACCTTAACATAACAGAGTTTTTTATGAAAGAACAGAGTCCAGCGTGGACAACATAGTAAGACCCCATCTCTTTAAAAAATGAAGAAAAAGTACAAATCACTAAAATTGCAATTGTAAACATCAATATATCAATAACCTTAGAATAATATAACAAGGACTCAAAAAATGCACTTGGTCAAAATAGTTTGAATGCCAAACTCAATTTATCAGTGAAAATATGATATTGAAGATGGTACAGCAATTAGAGAAAAAGATGAAAAAATTCTCAACATATATCCAAACGTATATAATTCCGATAATGCCAAATTCAAAAGGCATATACATGCTTATGTGGATGCATGTATACACACACATACACACACACATTCACACACACAGGATGTTAACCCTTTTAATGACATGTTAATAGCATTTTTTGAAGTGCACACGTGAAGATCAATAAACTTTCATAAATTTTAGAAGCAAAATTTTAAAATACAATTCTAGCTTATTGTATTTATCAGTATGAACAAAACAATAACATAACGTGTCTAAGGCAAATTTTATTAAAACTGACAAGAACTACCTAGTAGAAATCTATTAATATGATTTATATAATTGGTGACTAAAGTAAGAAAAAAATATACCTGAGTTCATTGATAAAAGCCAAAAATAAATATATTTTTATCACTTACGGAACACTTTTTATAAAACTCTTGGCAAGGCTGGGCGCAGTGGCTCACACCTGTAGTCACAGCAATTTGGGAGGCCGAGGTGGGCAGATCACCTGAGGTTGGGAGTTCAAGAACAGCCTGACCAACATGGTGAAAACTCATCTCTACCAAAAATACAAAAATAAGTGGGCGTGGTGGTGCATGCCTATAATCCCAGCTATTCGGGAGGCTGAGGCAGGAGAATCACTTGAACCTGGGAGGAGGAGACTGCACTGAGCCGAGATCGCACCACTGCACTCCAGCCTGGGCTACAGAGCGAGACTGTCTCAAACAACAACAACAACTACAAACTAGGCAAATTTGATGCCAAGAGGGAATTTAAAAGCATCATGAAGAGATCTATAGCAGGCCACAAACATGTAGGTACTTAACGGGAACGCACTAGAGAGAGCAGAGCAGGGCACAACTGTTAGGTTTGGATCCCATGGAGTTGTCAAAGGCAGTGTACAACCAGATGGTAATTCATGAAGTTCAAAATCAGCAATATTTAACTTGGCTGATTTCACCTGTTCCTGTGGCCAGGTGGTTCCCGGTGTTTTTGAGTTTCTATTTTCCGCTCTGGAGTGACTCCAATTAAAGTTTGGGGCAAGATAAGGATACTTACTATTAGCAGTTTAAAAGTACAGTATGAGAGATCTAGTGTACAACATGAAGACTATAGTTAGTAATACTGGATTATATTCAGAATTTTTGTGAAATGGGTACATTTTTAGCTCTTCTTGCCACACACACAAAATGGGTAACTATGTGAAATGATGGATATGTTAATTTACTTCACTACAGTAATCGTTTGACTGTCTAAACGTATGCCATAGCATCATGTTGTATATCTTAAATATTCACAATACAATTTATTTAGAAAAAAACTCTAGCCAATATTATATAACATGAAAACAAGATTAAAAATTGTAACAAAATGTTAGCGATGAGAAGGCAAACATCACTCTCTGCAGATCACTTTTGACCATGTAAAGAAAAGAAAAGAAAATTAACTAAATGCCATCTTATAAAGTGTATAGATATATAAAATATAATCAAAGCTATACTTTCCTCATATACTAAAAAATAAGCAGTCATAAATCGCCCCCCCCACAAAAAGAGCATATTTACAAAAGTAACAAAAATGTAAAAAAAAAAATCAAGAAACAAGCTTATCAAACACACACAAGACGAAGGCATACAATGTCAGAAAATTTTTCTCAGGAAAATGAAATTTTTTTTATTGTAAATAAATAAACAGGTAGCAAGGTTCCTGGATTGGAAGAATCAATATTGATAACGTTAATGATTTGTTTCCGTGTTCATTTATTCATTTTTTCTAGATTACTTATTGAATACCTACTCTAGGTTGTACTACAAACTAGGAGTCAGAGACACAGTGGCAAATATTCTAACTGGAACTTTTCTTTTTTTTTTTTTTTTTGACAGAGTATCACTCTGTTGCCCAGGCTGGAGTGTGCAGTGGTGCCATCTCAGCTCACTGCAACCTCTGCCTCCTAGGTTCAAGCGATTATCTTGCCTTAAACTCCAGGGTATCTGCGATTACAGATGTGCACCACCATGCCTGACTAATTTTTGTATTTTTAGTAGAGACTGGGTTTTACCATGTTGGCCAGGCTATCTCAAACTCCTGATCGCAAGTGATCCACCGGCTTCGGCTTCCCAAAGTGCTGAGATTACAGGTGTGAGCCACCAGGCCCAGTCGTAACTGGAATTTTGGAAGTGGGCAAAATGCTTCTGAAACATAAAAAGAAGCGTGAATGAGGAGAACCCTGCTCTGCCAATAAGATAACAGCAATCAGTAAATGAGTGTGACACAGTACAAGACGAGGAAGATGCTTAAGAGGAAAACACGAGAAAGCCCTTCAATAAAAAATTGACAAAAAAATTAATGTCATAATGCCAGGGGTTGGCGAAAAAAATTGTGGGAAGGAACAACTCAATGCATTGTTTGTGGAATGGAAATTGGCGCAATTGATTTAGAAAGTCTTTTTTTTTTTTTTTTAAGTAACGTAATTATTTCCTGGACTGCAGGAAGGGTACCCTGGCTAGCCATCTTGCCACAAGAGTACAATGAACAAAGGAAGATTTAGAAAGTCTTTTGGTAACACCTGTCAAAGTTGAAGAAGAATGCACTTCATTTCCTCACATTGTTGCTTCTTGGTGTCTCCACTTGAGTAATGTTCACATTTATTCTCAAAAAGGCCAAAAAATATTCAACATTATTTGCTGTAGGAACATTTATACCGTAACATAATTTTCACAGTTAAAATTTGTTAAATGAGTTAATGTGTTGACATGTATTGATATATACAAATCTTTAACAAATTGGCCAAAAGAAAGGATATATACAATATGATAATATTTGTGTAACTTTAAAAAAATCTAAAATAATGGTGGATATACTTAATGAATCCAACCATGTGTACAAAAACCTCAGGAAACAGACACTTCAACATGATAGTTATCTTTAAAAAAGAGCAGAGAAGGATTCACTAGGGCTAACAGACTTTTAGATACCATTGCAATATTTTCTTTTAAACTAATACTTAATAGTTATTAATATTGGTGTTAATATTTAGGTATCCATTATAAAGTTGGTTGCATTTATCAAGTTTTTGAAATCTTAGATAATTAAGAAGTAAGTTAAGAAAGTGAAACTTTCCCAACCATAGAATGTAATGTTTGGTAATTTGAAAACAATTAATGAAAAAATCATGAAGTTCTTAACATTAAATTTTATGGAAAAAGTAGAATGACTTGCTGATATTAACAATCACTTCATGAAAAATCATCTAATGAGATGGGTAAATGTGTATGATAGACTATGTGAAAATAGCCACATTATTAATGAGACTACAGTGCTGGCTGATCCTAGTTTTACGATACAAACACATATATGTAAAGTATAGATAGAGAGTATACAAGAAAATTAAAACTGTTTATCGGAGTCAGAATGATACATTTTTCTTCTGATTTGTTATTTTTTCAATTTACCAAAATGTGTACATATATTTCAAATCTATATTTTGAAGGTAGATAGATGAAATCGTAAAGGTTCAACATTGTAAAGCTTGCTAATCACCTGCTGTGCCCCAGGCACATCATTGTACAAATTAATCCACTTGATATTCGAGTCCAGGGTATGAGCCAGTTGCTAATGAGACACAGTTAAAGAATGAGGAAGCGGATCTTGTACTTGGAAATAACTCAGTGATACAGGGTAGAATGATTTGCTCAGTACCCTTGGGTCTTTCTTTAGCTTGCATTTCTTTAGACAGTTGACCATCACAATCAAGGACATAGCTGTGACCAGCAGCAAATGAGCGAACTCGGGGATAGGTGGGGATTTGGCCAAAGAGTGCTAGACCATCCATTCCCAAGGCAGTTGCTGTTTGTTGTTGTTTGTTAGTTTTGTTTGATAGATTTTTCTGTTAGGGCTTCAGGTTGGCATTTGTAGCCTGACAATAGCAATACCTATTTCACAGGTTTCTTTTTTAAATTTTTACACCAGAAATTATTAACAAAATCTTTTAGTTCCTGATAGGTACTCAATACATGGTAATTTATCTGACCCTGTTAACATGCCTTTAATGAAGAATTTTAAAATACAGCTTCCACAGTTTGTTCTTCATTAACTGACGCATTTTTATTCTTTTCTTAATCACAGCCAAATCAGGCCTATTTAAAAGAATTTGCATTGAGCTATGTTTCTTTTCCCCTTGTTTCTCAAAGTTCAGCAGCATGCCTTGTAGGCCTGTCTTGAACCATTAAAATCCATCTCTGGGTACTGTGATGTGACTTTTCCTCTCCTAAATATTCAATCTTTCATATTAGAAGGTTAGCATGACATAAATCATACATCACTGGCCCCCGTTTCCTATTAAAGACACTTTGTGTGCAATCATCTCAAAGACCATAGAGATATTAATGAAGGAATAGAAACCCAATACTTACTCAAGTCCAAGGTAGATTAGTCACAACATGTACTGATCTGTCAATTACCTTATAAAGAAAAGAGGATGTGTTCTGCACTTTGTTTTGCTACGTGGTTCCAGTCTGCTTGAGCTTGTCAGCTGATCTTTTATCTAGAATTTGGATTATATCTGTGAGGAAACTCAACAGAAGTGATGCGGCCAGCCTCTCCCCAGGGCAGACCTGGAATTCTGCAAAACAAAAGTACCCACATTCTCTTTGGTGAATTCATGTGCAACATGAAGATTGACACAGTTCACAACAATCTTTGTATTAAGGATACAGAAGTACAGATATAGGCACGCAGGAAAGGGAGTAACTTCCAATAATGATTAAGATATTGTCAATAATACTCAGGGATTTTCCACTGATATATTCTTTCATATACTTAATTTAATTTGATTATTGTAAGAACTCCATAAGTTCAGGGATAGGATGGCTAAAATGTGTTATGGATATTCCATTGCCAGATAGTCTGCTGAGCATGTCACATGCATTAATCCATTTAAAGCCATGCGTGTTATAATTTTTCCCTTCCAGGTGAAGAGATTAATGTCTAGCGAGGAGATGGTGGTGTGACAGAGGCCACATAGCCACCGAGTGAGTGAGCTGGAACTCAAACCTAGAATAATGAGGTGGGCGAAAGTGTTTTTATTTTAAGAGCTGGCACTGAAATTCTTCCCAGGGAGAGAATGGTAGTAAGGGCATTTTGCTAAATGCTTGATGCAGTAGGCTTGCATCACATCAGAAAAATGTTTGGGCTTCTTGATACCATAGGGCAGGTTGGGTAGTTGATGGTGTGTAAGGGAGAAGAGACATTGAATGAGCAACCAAGAATCACTGGTCAATGAGTGAAGGGCAGCCTCACACTAAATCACTGTAGCCTATTACACTTAAAGCTCCGGTGTTTGTTTGCATTTGTTGTGGGCATCAAACAGCAAATTTTATGTTGGCATAGAAATGGCAGGACTAGAGAACAGTGCTTAGGAAGGTTATGGGGACTCAGCAAAAGGGATTACCCTAAAGCCATGATAATGTGAAATGAGTTATACTGTGATTTTAATTGGACAAGCAAAGAAACCGAATCACAAATACATTTTCCCAATACCACAAACTAGTCAGTGTTCCAGCCAGGATTTTAACCCATGCTGTTTGGGTCCAGTGTCTACATGGTAGGCAGCTATGAAATCCAAAACGGTGGGATTCCTATTGTTTTTAAGAATTCAAAGAAGTTTAGTGCATAAATGGAACAATTTTAGACCCCAAAACGAGTAGAATTCCTAGGCCTTTGCAGAAAAGATTGTTTTTCTTGTGACAAAGGGAACTTCGGGTCATATTAGGGACCTTAAAATTGGGATTAAAAATAAAACAAGAAATGACTTCAGGAGAATAATTTTCATAAAACTGCAATAAAAAAATTTTAGCATCCTGAAACATTACTGACTTGATATATTTGTTTTTTTTTCTTACTGTCAGGTCTTCAAAAATTGTTATTAGTGAAATCTACAAGACTGAAGAAAGCAGAAGAGAGATGGAGGGACAGGTGGAATAACTTGGGAAGAATTCTGTGCTTCCTGCAATGAGAAGGCATCCAACTGTCCAGGGACAAGGAGAAGGATTTGGAGAGTAAATCTATTTTGAAGGATGAGTTCAGTATTCATGGCGATAAGATTTCTTTTAGGGACATTTGGTGTCTGCAACATTGATGTGTCCATTAGAGGCTATAATTACTGAGAACAGACATGATACTCTGGAAAATAAGCATAGTGTCCTGAATGGAACTACTCACAGCTGGCATATGGCAAAACCCATCCTTGTTTACTGAAGTTGGAAACACCTGAGTATTTCATATCCTTTAAAAGTTTCCTTGATGAGTGTTTCTCATTGGTGTGTCCCACAAGTCTGCCATTATGGGATCTTTATGCCTACCCTAATCACAATATAAACCCATTTATCCATGTTCTATTATAAAATATATATAAAAACATGAAATGTTCATTCTTATGATAATTCCACACATTCTTCATGAACCTTCTAAAACTACTCCAGTTTTTGCTTTTCTTTTCTAGAGAACAAATAATCTCATGTCCTTTTATCTTTCCCCAGAGGTCCCATTTTCCCATGCTTTAATCATTTTTATTGTTCCCATCTGTACGTACTTTAATTTCTTCTATCCCTTTGAAAATGTGTATCTATGAGTTAGATACAGTACTCTTAAAACTGGAATTGATCTAAAATAGCTATTGATCTGTTACTGGAATTCCTATCTATATTTGGATAAGGCAATATAGAAAAAATGATGGTAAAAACAAGGGGGAAAAATGGGAGAAACTGGTGCCATGTAAGAATATTTTCAGATTCAGAGGTAGTTCTAAGTAGCAAAACTTGCCCTAAAAAATAAGAAAAGGCAGAAAGATATAAGAAAATGGCTATTATGGAAGATACATAAAAAATATAAAGAACACAAAAATTTTATCTATGAAATGATTACAACTGCAAATGCATGCCTGCATATAAATGGGCAAGCACAGAAAAAGAAATATTCAGAGGTCGGTCTTTCTTAGACCAGTGTAAGTTCCTGCATTTATTTTTAATTTTAATTTCCCCGACTTTAGTAGTGCTACATGTGCAATAACTAAAACTTATAGTTTTTAAAGAACTATCTGAGGAATAAGAAAAGGAAATCTAGGACACCTAATAATGTAATAATTAAGCATAATTAAAAAAACAAAAGAAGGTCCTCAAAGTACATATAGATCTTTACTATTCAAATGCATTTAGTATATCCTACAGAGATGATTGACTTTTGCTGTTCATGCTTGCAGTGAATAGGTATTGAAAAAATAGGCTGGGCTCAGTGGCTTACGCCTGTAATCCCAACACTTTGGGAGGTTGAGAATCATCTGAGATCAGGAGTTCAAGACTAGCTTGGCCAACATGGTGAAACCTCATCTCTACTAAAAATAGGAAAAATTAGCCAGGCGTGATGGCACACACCTGTAATCCCAGCTATGCTGGAGGCTGAGGCAGGAAAATCGCTTGAACTCAAGAGGCAAAAGTTGCAGTGAGCTGAGATTGTGCCACTGCACTCCAGCCTGAGTGACAGAGTGAAATTCTGTCTCATTAAAAAGAAGAAAAAAGGAAAAAGAAAAAATATCACCTTAAGCATTATTTGGAATAAAATCTGGAATTTCTAACCCTATTCTCCAAATTAAATTACAATTAAAACTCAAATGAAAAACATCTGAAAAAGAAAAAGTAGTCTCGATATAATAGTATTGTGGATTGAGAAGTGCTCTAACACATCATGTTGTCTAACACCCGAATTTCACAGATAGCAAACTAAGGTCCAAAGAGTAGGACTGAATTTAACATGTCGGTAGAGAAATACAGGTTACAGGTAAGTTCTGATATGAAGCATACCCAGTTATTTGCGTGTTATACTTTATTAAATACTGCACGTGACTTAAGAGTAAAATAATCCCATTAAATGAGAGTGTTAGGTCTTTCTTTGTAATTTCTCTCTTGATAGAGCCCATGTTTCCAGTCAACTGATATTTCTCACAAGTGCAGCCAATGCAGGGAACGAAAGGTATTTGACCTTGTTTTGGCTCACAAAGGGAAAAAAGAGAATATCATAAATACATAAAAATTATGACTATTAAAATTCCATAATATTTTGATGTAATCAAGACAGAATCTTGTTTTAGTTTATCAGGTGTATTTTCCTTATGTTCCTCTTAACATACATACATATATATATACACACACACACATATATATTTACACTCCCACACATATATACATGTATATATTCTCTCACCAAGTTAATTTTAATCAACTAGGTTCTCTTTTACTGTTTTGTTCATGGCTTAAAATTATGTCTTGAAACTTTCCTGAAACATTGGTGCCGTTTCTTATCTTATATCTTTGATCTGTAGAAAAGTTTTCCTCCTTAATTCTTGGTATCATTCCCACACTTTAGTATCATTTTTATGATCCTACTTGAGTTAATGAGACCCAATCATTGTTTCTATCAACCACAGAAGATAAGAAAATGTGGGGGTAACAAGAAGGGGAGGAAAATGAGGGACTTAAAAAAAATCAGTACAGATGCTAAGAAACCAAGAGCATTTTCTTTATCTACCCACGGTGAGCAGAGGCTAGTTTTGCTACAGTAACAATCTCAGAATATCTGTGGTTTCACACAACAAGAGTGATTTTCACTTAAAATTGACTCGGAGTCCAGACAGATTTTCAGGGCAGTGTTCTCCACCTGCTGGCACAGTGATCCCGGTTGCTTTGCTTTACGGCACCACAGTATCATCACTTGCTTCCACGATTATTGCAGCAGGAAAAGAGTAAGTATCATCAAGAATCAGAAAGTAGACTGGGCAAGGTGTCTCACGCCTGTAATCCCAGCACTGTAAGTTCCATAGTTCCTGCTACAGCTTAAATGTGTCCCTTCCAAAATTCAAATGTTGTCCACATGATACTATTAAGAGGTGAAGTCATTCAGAGGTGATTAGACCATGAGGACTCCTCCCCCATGATTGGGCTTAGGTGCCTTTATAAACGGGATGGGGACAAGGGAGTAGGTCCCTGTGGCCCCTCCATGTGAGGATACAGCTAGAAGGTCCTCACCAGATGCTGCAGGCTTGAACTTGGATTTCTTAGCATCCAAATTGTCAGAAATAAGTTCCTGTTCTTTGTAAGTTAGCTAGTCTTAGGTGTTCTGTACAGCATCACAAATGGAAAAGACACTTCCCAAAGTGGTGCACATTACTTTCATTTGTATTTCATTGTCCATGAGTGATCACAGAACCCTGCCTCACTTCCACTGATCAGGGAAGGGCAATCTTCCTGTGAGCCTGCATTGAAGGATAATTGAGTATTGATAAACAATAGTGAATTTAACCATATGTAGATGTAAACACTCACGCGATTTAAAAATAATATCAGTTTTGACTCCGGGATCACTTGAGGATTGAATTTGTATAATTGTAAAATCTAAAGTCCATTGATTCTATTACTGCTGCTGAAGTTTACCTATCCATCTGGGAGAAAGTTTTTTTCAGATTGTGAAATTTTGCTAGTTTAGAATTAGTTGGATTAGAAAAAGCTAAGGACAGATGAGGTATCTATCAAATGTTTCTGAACATTTCTTTAACAAAATAATGTCCATAGTAATAAACATGCATTTAACAAATTATTTTGGGGACATACAGTTACCTATAATATGAAAAATGTTATTTATCTCCTCCCAAGAGATGTCCATGAACAACTGTACTCAGAATATAAAAATACTAGTCTCAAATATAGTTATATGTTTTACTCCGATTTTTCATGCAAAAAATTGGCCACATTTTTGGAAAAATATAGTTATGAAAATCTAAGAATCTTACTTAAGGTAAAAAGTTCATTGAGCAAATGACTGGTGTTGGGTGAAAAATTATATTGTAATTATGACCTGATATGAATGTGATAATATGACTGACATCTTTCCTAGTCCCTCAGTGTTGCTGGCAACGGTGGCAAAAATGCTGTTCATGCTGGAGTAATAGCAGCAAAGACAGGTAGAGCTCCTACAGCCGGCTTAGGAGGCTAGGCTTGCTTCAGGGGACATGGGAATTCCCAAGATTCTTTGAATTAATTAGCAGTTTCTTTTGTTTCCAGTTAGTGAATTCATTTTTGGTCAATTATGTACCTTTATATCCACTGGATTATTATCATAAATATGTGTTTCATTGTTATCTCAATAGATGTAAATTTCAAGTGGACGCTACAGATTTCTGCTGCCACAGCAAGTGGAAAGAGCTCAGCCCTGTGTCTGGTACCTAGTAGGATTTCAATAAAAATGTGATGCATACAGGAAAGGCACTGACATTCATTTCCACTTAGCAGAAACTGGTGTCCCAAGCAAAGTAACAAGCGTGGTTGTCTCCTTGCACTCCTAGGGTGGCAAGTTGCTAACAAACCTTTGGAAGACATGTTTTCCAAATAAATATTTAACCATATTGAAGTTATTTATGTGCTTTAAAGTTTTCAAAAGGGGCTCAAAAATAAGAATGCTCTTTTGAAGTCATCCGAGTACTCACAACAGATGGAAACCTGCAGCTTGCTATGAAGAGATAGCAGCTATTTCATTGAGTTCTAATGGGAAATAGCTGCCAAACTATCCATGTTTGGTTCAAAATATTAGAAGAAATGTTGTCCTCAGCCCAGGGATGGTGAGCCCTACTTAAAAAATATGCTACTTTAATGTCTGTGCATTCCAAACCACACAAAGTTCAGCCATATACCACACATGCGGCTTCCCAACTCCATGTGGTAACATTAAAAACAATTTTGTAGAACATTCAAACAACAGCTTTTGTACTAAAAAAAAGAAAATCTAAGAAAACCTTATCTCCTTTCTCTCTTTATCTGATTCTCACTTTTCATTCTTTCTCACACACGTCTATATACAGATTCAAACCATTTAATATCTTTTCAGAAAGAAGAGATCAACTTTAAAATTGTATTATTAAAAATAACACTTAACACCAAAAACCCACAATTTTTTTCCCCTCACTAAAAGAAAATAAAACCAAGGCTATATAAGCTCTATCAAACTCCTTTTTATATCTAAGAGCCTAAGATAAAACCTTTGTAACCCAATATCTTATAACATAAATGTATATGATACATAAGTATATAAAATGTAATATAGGACTATAATCCTTACATCTGGGCTTGTTTCCTTTAAGTCCAGTAGAATCAGTAGTAAATCAGTAGAATTCTCTGGAACAGGATGATGGTGGTTCACAGCTTGGTGTTAGGAAGTGACTTTCTGCACCATGAACAGTTTGTTGGACGTGAACAATCTTCTACCAATGTGATTTAAAAAGAAAAACAATACTTAAAACCTTCACAATATTACAAAAGATGTTTATTTAATCTTGCTCACTGTGCTGTGAAGTTCTTCAGGTGAAAAACCCTTACTAAAATAATCTCTCCAAATGTGGTTTGTCAAAGTTTGAAATTGATGGTTCTCTTACACCTGTTTTTGGTTCTGCCACTGTGCCAAACAACAGCCTTCTTCCCAGCCGATATTACCACCTTCCTACCTGGAGTGTGGCATGCTCAGTGGCCTGGTCATGAATCTAAATGCATCATAAATACTGACTGCATTGAGGGTTTTTTTTTTTTTTTTTTTTTTTTTCCAAGACAGGGTCTCACTCTGTCTCCCAGGGTGGAGTGCAGTGGCATGATACTGGCTTACTGCAACCTCTGCCTCCGAGGTTCAAGCAATTCTCCTGCCTCAGACTCATGAGTAGCTGGGATTACACATGCCCGCCACTATTGCCCAGCCAGTTTTTATATTATTATTTTTGTTTTTAGTAGAGATGGGGTTTCACCATGTTGGCTAGGCTGGTCTTGAATTCTTGACCTCAAATGATCCACCAGCCTTGGCCTTCCAAAGTGCTGACATTACAGGCGTGAGCCATGGCACTTGGCCCGTACTGAGATTTCAATGAGAGAAAGAGATTCTTCTTAACACTCACTCAGATATAAAAGAAAAAATAAATCTTGTGATTTGAAAGATGAAGTTTTTATTTATTTTTTCTTTCTAGTTATTTTAAAATTCCAATGAAATCGATTTCCTGCTTTCGCTTCAAAGACATTTTGGAAGGAGGTTTTTTATGCTCAAGGTTTAAACACTATTTTAAACCCTGAAAGTCCCCTTGTTCTATAGTATCAGAGTCTAATGGTGACTTTGACTATGATGTGAAACACTTTCGGAAAATAGCATGATAATTTTTTTGTGTGTTACTACTTTTTTGTGTTATTACTGATATTTTTAGGGTAGTCTCTTGGTAATAGATCATCCTTTATAAATGCTTACTTTTAGTTTGAATGGACTTTACTGATAGTGTTTGAAAAAACATTTTTTAAACTAGAAAAAAATGCATTTTGGAGCAAATGAGAGCTTATGCCTTGGTATCTCTTCTTCTCCCAGGTATGATGGTTTATTGTACAGCAATAGAATACAAAAATGAGTTTATTAAGTTTACTTAGAAATGATTCAAAGATATCCGTGTGAGCTCCTTCAGCTATGTCAACATTTTCTTGAAAGATACCTGAGATTATTTGATGTTTACTTTTTTAAGTATAGTATTTGTAAGTTAAAGTGCACAGGAACATTTTATTACATTTTAAATGTAATTCCTGATCCCCAGATGCTGTCCATATAAATCTGAACAAACCCAAGACATCGCTATCTATATTAGATCAACAAATCCTCTCAGTCCCTGGGATAGTGTTAAGAATAAGCAGCAAAGAGTGAAATTCCTTGGTAATAAAACTTCTGTTTCTTGACAAGTGTGATGTAAGGACATTTTTTGCTATGCTGCCTACACCTTTCAAAGTAGGTTACGTGCTATGGTACGATTATGTCTTCCTGTAACCTCTATTTCAAAGGCACATTCTGTGTAAATAATACATTTTTCTAACAACTGTTTTAATGGTCACTGTTTTTAAGGTCATCTTCATGTGAAATTCAAAACTGCAAAATGCTGAAAATTCAATTTTGCTTTACATGAAGGGATGTTTTTCTTTTCTTTCCCCTTTTGGGTTTTTATTCCTATTTCTTAAAATGGTAATCTCAATGGGAATTGGCATACCCATACATCAAACTTCATTTGTGCCAACATCAGGTTAAATAATTTCTCCAAACTTTAACTACACCATGAAATTTGGCTTACCTATGTGGGCTATTGCTATTGACTTCTCAAATTATTACATTACACTTTTCTTCTTGAAACCAGACAAATATGATATTTTCAGGAATAGAAGACACAAATTTATCTCTTTCTATTGCCCCCAAAAGACATTATAAGCTCTTGTGTCTCTGGTTCATGCAGGAAACACCCAATTACTGCCAGCTAGAACATCCATGAAATGATTTCTATTAAAATAGATTTGAACTCCCCAGTAACTACAGGTCTATGTATATTTTCCTATATAACATTCATTATTTCTTCTTCTGATGACATTGTAGGAATTTGGAAAATTACATAAAATTACAGTGGGAGGAAAAAAGTCATTTGTAATTCTGCCCAGATAATCATGATTTATATTTTGAGGTGTAATAATCCCTTGCCAACCCCAGCTTGGCCAACTGAAGTATTGAGATAACACTGTTTTGTATCATTATGCCAAAAATTAAAATTCCACAACCTATTTACATATACAGGATTCAGTTCAATCTCCTTAAACAAGTGCAAAATGACAAGATTTCTTTAAATTACACCCCTTTGATATAAAAGTGAAAGAACAGATATGCAACATTTTGCCTTTGTACAAAGACCAGGGGAAGGGTATTTACATTGCTGAAATCTGTTAAAATAAAACAAAGTGAAAACACAAAATACAAATAGAGGTTGAAACAGCCAACCTGGAGTAACCTGTACATAACATAAAATTAGTGGAATGTATCGCCTTTAACAGATAATGCCTGCTAAAAATAATATTTCCCTGGAAGACTGAAGAAAGCAAATTAGTAGTATTGTTAACTTCCAAAGCAGGTATCTGTTAACTCTGTATATCTCTTTCATTTCACAATAGATTACTTTCTATGTTCCAAGTGTAATACATTTTATTATTTTCCAGTAAAATCCTTTTTTTCTATGAACACTTGATATAATTATAGTTTTGTCATCCATTAGAATACCGAGAATTTAACTAGCATATTGATAAGGACTAGGTATAAATATCTTTCCAATCTTTTACATTTATGTATTTATACTTAAAAAAGAAAAATGAAATTATTGTACTTTATAACTTGCTTTTTCTGTAACAATATACTATAGGATTTTTCTTTTATGCTGTTCTATTTTATTCAAAATAATTTTGAATGGGTGCATAGATTCTTATCAATAGCTTAGTCAGGCATCCACTCCATAGATCATTAGACTGCATTTCATCTATGTTTCTTCCTAATCAATAAAACACAATTAAAAACTTGGAGTTTAAATCTTGGGCATATTTTTAATATTTTTTTTAATATATATTTTTCTAAGTCCAATTAGAAGGTCTACAGATACGACCATTTTAAGGTCTGTGACACCTTTGTTAGTTTTGCTCCACAGAAATACTATACTTTTTTACATGTTCCTTAGTTTATACATGAATGGACTTTCATGATACTGGATGTTATCATTAAAACGTTTTGCCAATATTAATAATGAAATAATATATATTGTTGTTAATTTCCATTTTTTAAATTACCAGGCATTTAAAACACTTTCTCATGTTTTTTTTTTCTATCTTCTTTTCATTTGTGAATGGCCCTTTTCCATGCTTTCATGTATTTTTCAATACAGGCATTCTTTCTGTGATCTTTTTGGATGTCATAGATATTATTTCTTTCTTTTATTTCACCTTGAGGTGATCATTTGCCTTTAGTTAATTTCAAAGTTTTAATCAGAACAGAGAATTTTACATTTAAATTAAGCCAAATCGAATGATCTTCTCTTCAGAGTTGTCTTTATCTTTCTGTAACCGCAAACATTTTTTTTGTCATATCAGGACCTGCATACAAATATCACATTCACAGTGACATTTTCATCAGCACCTATCTCTAAGTGTGTTATGAACTTCTTTAGATTTTCCTTCTCTAGAGGAAACATTGAGGGAGCCAGCTCCCCTATTGGCTAGTGATGTTTGTGTTTAGTTTCTTCTTCCTCCCAGGTAAATTATTTCCTAAGAAGCCTCGAACTTCTTATGCAAATATGTCTTTGCTGGGCACAGACACACAGTTTGCCAAACACAGCCTGGCACATTTGAGTGTCTTTTCTGCCCAGCTTAGACCCCTGTGGCATTTAGGTATTTGCCACCCAGAGGTGAGGTGCTTTCCCATATGCCAGAGGGATTCCTACATGCCTAGAGGGTGAGCAATTATCTTGGTGTCTGAAATATCACTGACGAACACTCATTATTCTGTGTGGTGGGGAAAGCACTTCTTTCCAAGTTTTTGTGGGAGAAAGTAAAGGAATAAACAGCAGCCCACACTGTCCTTTATCATTCCAAACGCAGAAGTTTTCCACAGGAAGCTCTTTAATATTTTTTTAATTGAAATTAAATCTCAAGCAATTGAAACGTTTAAAATTCAACACTATAATGTATTCAAAAATAAATTATTTTAGCCAAAAGAAAATTATAGCAGATGGAACTCAGGATCCACTGAAGGAAGGACTGAAGAATAGCAGAAAGGGTAATTATCTTGGTAAACATAAACTAATTATTTTTGTAGAGACTTCATTTTATATATACATATGTTTTTAAAAAACTAATGACTTCTTAAAGCAAAAATGATAATAATATATTATTATCATTATTTGTAGCTATTGTGGGATCTATAGCCACAAAAGAAAAGAAAATAGAAAAAGAGTGGGCTAGGATGAATTGAGTTATATAGTATTAAGATTCTTATATTGTTTATTTTAAAAATAGGCCGGGCACGGTGGCGGTGGCTCATGCCTGTAATCCCAGTACTTTGGGAGGCCGAGACAGCAGATCACCTGAGATTGGGAGTTTGAGATCAGCCTGCCCAACGTGGTAAAATTCCGTCTCTACTAAAAAATAAAAAAAATTAGCTGGGTGTGGTAGTGTGTGCCTGTAATCCCAGCTACTCAGGAGGCTGAGGCAGGAGAATCAAATTGAACCCAGGGGGTGGAGGCGGCAGTGAGCCAAGATCATGCCACTGCACTCCAGCTTGGACAACAGAGTGAGACTCTGTCTCAAAAAAAAATTAAATAAATAAAAATAAAATAATATTATTTGAATGTAAACTATGATTACTTAAAAGAAAAATAATGTAATCACAAGGTGATCGATAAACATAGCACAAAAATGTAGCTAAATGTTACCACACACAGAATACAAAAATATACACAACTTACCTAACAGAAGGCAGGAAAGAAATGGAATAAACATAAAATAAATTTCAAGATGGAAGAGCTCAACTGAACCATTGATAATTACATCAGAAGTTGACTAGACAACCTATTAAGCGGCATATATTTCAAAAATAGATTTAAAATAATGGAAGACCCAACTGTATTTTTGTAACATATACTAAAATATAAACAAACATATTTTGAATATAAAACTGTGGAAAATAGCACACTATGGTGTGGCTATAATATTATGCAAAGTAGACTTTGATAAAAAATTACCTAAAGTTTAAAAAAATGGTAATGAGTACAATGGTGGTTACCAGAGACTAGGGTGGATACAGGGGTAGGGTATAGGAAGATGTTGGTCAATGGATACATAATTACAGTTAGACAGGAGGAATGTTTCAAGAGATGTATTGTATAACAAGGTGACTATAGTTGATGGTATATTGTATTCTTGAAAAATGTAAATAGAGTGGATGTTATGTGCTCTCATTACAAAAATGATAGCTGTGTGAGTTAATGTATTTTTAAACTAGCTAGAGTTGTTAGCCATTCTACAGTGTATGTATACTTCAAAACATCATATACAATAAAAACATACAATGTTATCTGTTAATTTTTAAAAATGGCTGTCCTGATCCAACAGATGAGGCCAAAATAAGAGTGGTACCAGCAAAGTAATATATATATAGTTCAGCTTGAGAGTGGGTTTAGAGGGGCCCATTTTGAGACTTGGGCTGTGCAGTGTAAGAGTACACAACTTACATTCCAAAAACTTTTTGAGTGATTAAATAATGCATGAGTGAAAAAAACATAATGTTGAATAAATTATCAAGTTCATGGAGAACAATAAAGATACTAAATGTGTATGTATCTTTTTTTCACTTTGATTCTTTTTAATAATATATATATTTTATTGTACTTTAAGTTCTGGGGTACATGTGCAGATCTTGCAGGATTGTTGCACAGGTACACACATGCCATGGTGGTTTGCTGTCTCCATCCCCCCCATCAACTACATCAGGCATTTCTCCCCATGTTATCCCTCCCTAACCTCCCCCTCGCCTGCTGTCCCTCCCCTAGTCCCCCAACCCCCAACCCTCAACATACCCCAGTGTGTGATGTTCCCTTCCCTGTGCCCATGTGTTCTTATTGTTCAACACCCGCCTATGAGTAAGAACATTTGGTGTTTGGTTTTCTGTTCTTGTGTCAGTTTGCTGAGAATGATGGTTTCCAGATTCATCCATGTCCCTATGAAGGATATGAACTCATTGTTTTTTATGGCTGCATAGTATTCCATGGTGTACATGTGCCACATTTTCTTTGTCCAGTCTATCATTGATGGGCATTTGGGTTTATTCCAGGTCTTTACTATTGTAAACAGCACCACAGTGAACATATGTGTGCATGTGTCTTTATAATAGAATGATTTATAATCCTTTGGATATATATCCAGTAATGGGATTGCTGGGTCAAATGGAATTTCTATTTCTAGATCCTTGGGGAATCGCCACACTGTCTTCCACAATGACTGAACTAATTTACACTCCCACCAACAGTGTAAAAGTGTCCCTATCTCTCCATATCCTCTCTAGCATCTGTTGTCTCCAGATTCTTTAATGATTGCTATCCTAACTGGCGTGAGATGGTATCTCAATGTGGTTTTGATTTGCATTTCTCTAATGACCAGTGATGTGTGTGTATCTTTAAACTTCTAGATACATGAAGGGGAATTTGGCAAAAATAAACAAATGCAAAGCATAGTATGAGATTTTTATCAACTTTTTCTAAGTATTTGACAAAACAGGCAGATAAAAAATAACGATAAAAGTATGGATAATTTGAGAAACAGTATCAACCAACATGATCTAGTTGACACTTAGTGAATGCTACAACTAATCAATACCCATGGAACATTCACTAAGATAGACTATAGACTGGGCATTGATACATACCTTAACAAATACTGAAAGTTTGAAATCATTCAATTTATACCATCTAACCACAATGGCATTTAATTAGAAATTGATAGTGATAAGACATATTTAAAAATCCCTAACTGTTTGGAAATGTATTAACACACCTCTACATAAAGAATAAATGCCAAAATAAATCCCAAATAAAAATTAGAAAATATTTTTGGTTGAATAGCAATGAAAGCGCACTATCAAAACTTGTTAGATGCAGGGACAGTATGACAGTAATACTTGGAGGAAGGTTTATAGTTTTAAATGCTTATATTTGTAATAATTTAAATGTTTTCATTAAAAACTGTAAAGGAAAAGCAAATTAAACCCAAAGTAAGTAAAGCAAAAGAAATCATCAAATTAAGAACAGAAATAAATGATATGGAAAATAGGCAAACAATATAGAAAGTCAACAGTGAATAATTTTTGAAAAAGTTAATACTATTGATTAAAGCATAGCAAAAATGAAAGAAGAGAAAAAGAGACACTCAGAAAAAAACAGAGAAAGAGAGACTGAGAGAGAATCAATAGTAATAAAATTGTGGTCCTTGCTGAGATTTGATATATATTTAATATAAATATTAAATCTATATAAACATTAACTGTATATAAATATATTAATATATAATCTTTACATATTTAAAGATTAATAATGGAATGTTATGGGCCAGGCACAGTGGCTCATGCCTGTAATCCCAGCACTTTGGAAAGCCGAAGGGGGCAGATCACTTGAGGTCCAGAGTTTGGGATCAGCCTGGCCAACATGGTGAAACCCTGACTCTACTAAAAATACAAAAATCAGCTGGGCATGGTAGCAGCGCCTGTAATCCCAGATATTCTGGAGGCTGAGGCAGGAGAGTTGCTTGAACCTGGGAAGCAAAGGTTGCAGTGAGACAGGATTGTGCCACTGCACTCCAGCCTGGGAGACAGAGCAAGACTCTGTCTCAAAAAATAAAATAAATAAATAAATTAATTAATTAATAATGAAATGTTATGAATACCATTATGCCAATAGCAGAGAAAAATTAGATGAAATGAACACATTACTTGAAAAAATACTATCAAAATTAACAAATGGAAATAAAATTTTGAATAATTCACTTATTAAAGAAATTATAGTCAAAGAACTGAACAAAATAAGAATTAAAATGAAACAAACCTTCAGACCTTGACTACTACACTGATGAAGTTTACCATATATTTAGTGAAAAATAAAACCATAAAACAAGAAAACTTGCAGGGTCATTCTTTCTCAAGAACATAGACTTAACAAAGTCTCAGTAAGATGTTAGTAAATTAAACTCTTCAATACAAAAAAACATAGTATATGGTGTCCAAATGGGATTTATCCCAGAAATATAAAGTTGGTTTAACACTGAAAAATTAATCATTGCAATTCAACACATTAATAAAGGACAGATAAATATACACATTGATATCAAAAGATTCATAAATGTATTAGCAACAATTGAATACCTGTTCAAGAGAAACTCTTCAAAAATTTGGCTTAGAAAAAAGACTTAATCACGTAGAAGGTACCTACAGAATTCCTATAATTAACATCACACTTTTGGGTGAAATATTCAAATGCCAGAAAGAAGGCAAATATATAAGGCATTGGCTCTATTTGAAATTTTTCTGGAGGTTCTAGTCAACACAATAGGCAAGAAAAAGAAATAAAAGACATAAATATTGGGAGAAAAGAAGTGAAACCTTTGTTATTTGCAGTGAAAATTATGACAAATATAAACCATGAAATCTACAAAAGGTCTAGAAAAATAAGTATTTTCAGCAACACTAGAGAATTTTATATATATATATATATATATATATATATATATATATATATATAATTTTTATAGCATTTCTATTGGCCAGCAAAACACATTTGGAAAATATAAAATGTTAAGAGCCGTATCATTTTCTTTAGCATCCAAAACAATGGAATATTTGAGAATAAATTTAACAAAACATCTGTAAAATCTGTATGCTGAAACTATACATCAAGTATGAGAGAAATTAAAGAAGAGCTCAATATCAGTGGGGATATATCATGTTAATGAATTGGAAGATCCAATATTGTTAAGATGTCAATCATCCTCAAATTAATCTAAAGGTTAAACACAATCCCATTCGAAACACTGGAAGGTGGACTGTAGAAATTGACAAGCTAATTCCAAAATGCATATGTACATTCAAAGAACCTAGGTAACCAAAACCATTTTGTAAAAGATAATGCTGGAGCACTTACACTACCTGATTTAAAGATTTATAAAGTTACAGTAATCAAGGCATTGCAGTTTTGTCTTAAGGATGGACATGCAGGTAAATGAAACTGAATGAGGTACTATAAGTGATCCACATGTAGAGAGAAAATTGATTTTAGACCAATTTCAATGAAGAAAGGGAATTTTTTTAAAAACAAATATTCCTAGAGCAACTGGATATCCATTGGAGAAATATTACCTGTTTATTAATATCAGATAAAACAGACTTTAAAGTAAAATAATTATCAGAGGTAAAAGGTCATTAAAGGAAGAAGTAAGAATTCATCAGGCAGAGATAACAATTCTAAATTGATATGCACCTAATGTATGCCAATATATAGACAGCAGTAATATTTATGAATATATATAAATATTGTATACAAAGCAAACTTTACATATAGAATTACAGAGAGAAGTGACTTGGTCTGAATTGTAGGTGGAAGCACCAAATGGCTTATTAGAGACATGACTTTGAGCTGTGCTGTCTGCAGTTTTTGTTGATGGAGAAAATCAGGTTTTTCAGATTCCAGTTACCTCGGAGGTGCTGGAATCTAACTAACTGCCCTGTGTAAGATTCAGTAAAGGAAGTTCTGATTGAGTATATTTTCAGAAAACACAAAGAATTTTGTCCTAACTATATGTAACATGTATAACTATTATGTGTATATATGTGTAAACATATATATGTCAACGTAAATATAAATACACACATAACTTATATAGCTTTTCCCCTTTGCTCAGCACTTCTCCTTCCTGCTGCCTTGTGAAGAAGGTGCCTTGCTGCTTCTTTGCCTTCTGCCGTAATTGTAAGTTTTCTGAGACTTCTAGAGTCATGCTGAACTGTGAGTCAATTAAACCTCTTTTCTTTGTAAATTACCCAGTTTTGGGTATTTCTTCATAGCAGCGTGAGAACAGACTAATACAACTATGTATTATAGTTGGTATGTATATCTACATCTATTTACACATACATGCTGTGTCTGTCTATGTTTGTGTGTGGGCAAGGTGAGTCATTAGTTGTTGGCTTTGATAGAAGGCATGGGAGAGATATTTATTAGATGCTTATTTTATTTTATTATCCTAATGGACTTCAGACATTGGTAATATTGTCCAATTTTACAGATCAGAAAATGGAATTATGGGATTAGTGATATAAAGTATATCATTTTTTCTTTATCTTAAGGGCTACTTTTATTATGCACTTTTATAGAACATAAAAACGGGCAGCAAATGGTGATCTGGATTTTTAATTCAGGTTTAAATCTAAAGTGTAGTACCTTGATTGCAATATGTTCCTAACCCTCATTTGACGGTGCAAAAATGGATCAAGGAGCCAGACGTGAGTCCTGGCAGAAAAGCGCACATTTGAGGATTGGTCTCAGCATTCCCACTGTAACTCACTAGTTGGAAGCCAATAATGTTGAGTCATAAAATCAGCATGACATTGAGTGTATGTATGATGGCCAATTTTTTTAAAAGTACATTTTGGTACTGAAAGTAATGGCAAAGCTGCAATTACTTTTGCACCAACCTAATAAAAGATGAAACAAATTTCCAAGTCTCTCGGTGACACAGGAGCCAGAGGAAGATACTGAAAATTCATATCCAGTGAAGGATGGCCATTGGAAGTTAAGATATGCAGTGCCCATTATTACTAATTTAACATATATAAAATGTCATTGATATTTTCTTTATTTCATGTGCTGCTTTTATGATTCTCTTTTACAGGACATAAAAATATTTTAAGGGCTTTCAGTTATAGGTTTGTCTGCAACTTCTGTCTTTTAAACCTTTTTTTTCCCCAGGAGTTATTAACTTCTTAATCAGAACTAATAGTCCCACAGTCACTGAAATGAGCTGCATGGTGAATATCTGGAACATCTATGCTCAGCCACACCCTTGGAAACTGCTGAAAATGCTGCCATTGACAGGAAGCAGTGACACCACTGGATTGCTCTTGCCTTGGTCTTGGGCTCTTTGGTCTCTAGTCTCCACTGCGTCACACTGGATACAGCACAGGGCAAGAATAGCCTTCTCCATTGCAATCACAGAACCAAAACATACCGAATGTTTGGGGAAGAATGGAACAGAAGATACTTTAAGAGAGTAATTTTCAATTTGTCCCCTCTCATATAACATGAAGCCAGATTTGTCCCCTCCCAATGAAATAGCTGTTGATGATCTTGGGCATTAAAGGGTAGAACTCAGGCAACTAGGAAGGCATTAAACGGTAGATGAGCCTCTCTATCGAGAAGGTGTGGTCTAGGGAAAAACCATTCCATTTACTCAGATTTAAGAGTGTGGAGGTGCAATCTTAGCAACATGATTATGTGACCAATATAACTCCCAGAAGCCAAGGTTGTGCAGTCTCTAAATGTTCCATTATCTTGTTCGCCTGCCTACACCACTATTACTCTGAGTATATGTGCGCAGTTTGTGATTTTGGTTTGAGCCAACAATATCAGTAAATAGAGATGATTCACATACACTGTATTTTAATTTGACTTACATTGAAAAGGTGAGAAAATCACTCTTTGAAATCCAGAGCTTGGAAGATCTCCAGTAAAAATTTCCAACAAAAAGATCTGAATATGGCTCAGGTTTGTTTAAAAGGAGCAACTGATGAAAACATTTCTTTATTACTCAGAAAACATTAAAAGATTTCCTTACAGCTTTGCTGTAGGTGATAAAAGCAAATTAGTAAAAATTCCACTAGGAACAAATATTATGTTATGGGCTGCATTTGCTATTGTCTTATTATAAATTAATAAAGCCATATTCCAAATTAGACTGGTATCTTGAGTTTGATATAAAAAGGAGGAGAAGGTGCAGGAGTTAGAAACTCTGATTCTAAAATAAAAAAAGCGATTGTTATGCAAGCAGCATGTGATATTTGCTGTGTGTGGTGGTGAAGGTGAAGATTTAATGGAAGAATAAATAGTTGGGGGGCGGGGAAACATCGGGGTGGAGCTCCAGTTATTTAGGGGTATGGACGATAATAGAATCACCAAGTTTGCAACTCTCGTGACTTTGGACCTGTAAGAGCCAGAGAAACATCTGCTACATTAATTATAGGGGCTGGAATTTTGTTTTAGCAGGACTAAAAACATGATGATCAGATGGGAGCTATTCACATTCTCATTTTGGAAAGAGATATGCGTATGTGTGTTTGCATGTATGTGTGAGTGTGTGTGTGAGAGTGAGTATGTGTGTGTGAGTGAATGTGTGTGTGTGTGTATTTAACATGCTAGCATTTTAATGGAGCAGAGATCGGGTATGGAGGAGTTTTAATTTTGGGGTGATATAGAGGTCAAAGATATCTGTTAATGTACACAGCAGAATGCATGGCCTACATTTAATTATACACCAGGAAGAAATATTTTGTAGCTACTTCTCTCCAGTATGATCACTGACTCATTGATGATGTAAGATTAAGAAATAGTAAGAAATAGCCTTATTGTTAAAAAAAAAAACTAATAAAAAAGAAGGATCATCTATTGTAAAGATGAGAGACAGAGACAAAATAACTCATCTGTAATGCAGATTTATTAATAGTCATTCACTGATTTTCAGTAAAATACTCTTCACGTAACCTTGACTTTATTAAGGAGTCCTTAAGGTGCATTTGGAAGACAGATAATGAGTTTGGGGAATAGCCTTATCTACATCAAGCTAATCTTTAACAGCTTGGAAAAGAACTAGCATAAAGTTCTCCAATTTGAGTGACAGAATCATGTTAAGATGAAACCATTTAAAACGTCCTTTTAATATGAAGACTTTATGGTACACGGCAATATTTTTATAAGAATGCTTCATGGAGCAGTGGGAACATAAAATAAATAAGAAATATAGAAAGCCACGGAGCTTTCATACTATTCTTGAGGGTCAAATGAATTGCTAGTTAAGAGAAAAAAGAATTCTACTGTCCGAGGCCTCTGAGTGGCACTTTGTATCTGGGTTAATAAAAGCAAGTCAGACGTCCCCAGGGGGAAAAAAGTGTTTCATTCACGTTAGCTGTCTCCTTTAAAGGGAGGGACAATCTGAAGGGAGGGATTTTGAGTGGCATGTCATTGTCGAGACTGCACATGCCACATTGTCAGGACTTCTATGGAGAGAAATCCGCAGGAACCTTTCTGACCCTTCGCAAGTGCAGGACTCTGTGCGTCTGTGTGGGTGAGCGTAAGCAGGCTGAGAGCCGAAAGAAAGAGGGATGAAAAGAAAACTAATTGAGAAGTATCTTTCTAATGAGACAGCTCATATTTACCCATGTGCAGATTCCCAAGTTCAGATTTTTCTCCTTTAGTGAAAATGTGAGTGCCCTTCTTTAGCATAAGACTAGACATGCCATGAGAAGCTTTTTTTCCCCCCAGTTTCTATGCAAGAGTTACATCACATGGCAAGCTGAAATAGGCTACAGTTTTCAAAGCTTAAAACATGTTCATTAGTGAAGCTTCTCATTCCTGTTGTTTCTGATACACTTTAAGTCTTTTACTTATTTATTATAGTTTTTGATTTTGCTTCCCCTCCTCATGACTCAGCGGACTAAGACTATTTCTTATTTCTGTCTTTAGTGCTTACAAATTTAGGATTTCATCAAAAATATCTTCAGCCCAAAAGTCATCGGACAGAGATTCAAACCAGGAAGTTTCAGCTGATTTTTGAAAATTTACTTTCCCCAGCAATAAGGCACTCCCAAAATTTGCCTGAGAGATTTAAAGATTTTCATGCTATTTCAATATTCATCCAATTTTCTTTCTAACTCAGGTATAAAATAATTTCTTCATCTTTAGAAGACCCAAATGGATAATTTGTAGATATTAGCCAAGGCTAGAAAGTGTCATTTCAGATTAATTTGCAGTTGGCAAGATGTGAGTGCAATTGTGAGAAAAAGCAAGAAGCAACTCTCCTTACACTCCTGAGAAATTTTAGTCTTGGGGGTAAGAAAGCTGGGATTTAGTGATTTCATTGAACTTTTTTTTTTCCTTTAAGAAGCAAGTGATAATTCATCTGCAAATACACCTTTCTTTGCTCTGTTGTCAATAGAAAAGTTGTTTTGCTAATGGTTATCTGTCTACAAGTCCTTGACCTGCTTGTAAACACATTTCTGCAGGAAAACCCTGGGCCATGGCCTCGGGACTTTGCGTCAACAACAAGAGATAAAGTGACCACAACTTAACCTGTTCTGGCCTGGAGTGCCCTCTGCTGCCCCTTGACCAAGTGCGTCCCTAATCTCTCTGCTGAAGGAACAGATTGCTTGGAGGGCCGGCCATGACATGGTTTGACCTGTACTGCTTCGAGGTTCCCCTGTGCTATTTTCAAAAACGTGATCTATTCCTGCCAGGGAGCCACTTTAAACCATCTTTCTATTCACGAAGCGGGAAGAAGTTCTGTTGGCTTATAAAAGTTGGTCAGATTTGTGTCTTCATGTTTCTAAAAGTATTGGTACAAAAATGAATAAAAGAGGCCAAATGAATTAATTTAATTATATGGATGCCATGTATTCCCAATCCCCTGAAAATGTGGAAGTGAAATTAAAGAGAACTTTTCAAAACATAAAATGTTAAAAATCATTATGCATGTGCAGAATTAGCTGATTTATGTTTAATTTCAGTCAAAATGATTTTTTTTCTGAGACAGAGTCTTGCTCTGTCACCCAGGCTGCAGTGCAATGGTGCAATCTCAGCAACCTCTGCCTCCCGGGTTCAAGCAATTCTCCTGCCTCGGCCTCCTGAGTAGCTGGGATTATAGGCACGCACCACCATGCCCTGTTAATTTTTATTTTATTTTATTTTACTTTTAGTAGAGACAGGGTTTCACCATGTTGGTCAGGCTGGTCTCAAAATCTTGATCTCATGATCCACCTGCGTCGGCCTCCCAAAGTGCTGGGATTACAGGTGTGAGCCATCGCACCTGGCCTCAGTCAAAATAATTTTATATCTGTTTCTGTTCCTCAGTATATTGGCCTTCTGTGGTCATCCTCACTAATACCATGTCACTCCTTAAGATTCCCCTCAGTTCTCTCTTTTATGTTCTTATTTGTCTGTTTTTCTTTCTTTTCTTCTTTCATTCCCCACCCCCCTTTAAAGTTAATTTTGCAAAATAAATCATAGATAAAATATTTCTGAAATGTGTGATTTCTAGTGGAACTCTATGTTGGTACTGTCTACTAGCTGACAGGGTCAGCTCTATTTTCGATCAGCTCTTCTCTAGTCCTATCATATTTTCCAGCCTTGTTTTCTAGAGTTTTCCTAGGATGGTCCTGCCTTTTCCTCTAGGCTACACTTTTCGTCTATTACTTTCCTGACTTCTCTCAGTATTTCCTAAATATTCTTTCTTACCCAAGTTTGCCTATGATTTAGTTTGTTCAAAATCAAGTGTACATCAAGTTAACATGTATCTAGGGCTGGTGCTTTTAGAGGTAATAAAAGAAAAGTAATGGGCTGGGCATGTTGGCTCACGCCTGTAATTCCAGCACTTTGGGAGGCTGAGGCAGGCAGTCACTTGAGGTCAGAAGTTCGAGACCAGCCTGGCCAACATGGTGAAACCCTGTCTCTACTAAAAATACAACAATTAGCCAGGCATGGTGGTGGGTGCCTGTAATCCCAGCTACTCAGGAGGCTGAGGCAGGAGAATTGCTTGAACCAGGGAACTGGAGGCTGCAGTGAGCTGAGATTGCACCACTGCCCTCCAGCCTGGGTGACAGAGCAAAACTCTGTCTCAAAAACAAAAACAAAAACAAGAAAAGAAAAGAAAACTAATGCAAACTAATGCACAGGTTCTGCCTTTGAGAAACGTTAGTTTTAATAGATCTAAAGTGACAATGTAACTCATGAATGGAGTGCTTCATAAAGTATTTGCACATCCAGATAGATTGAGTGGTGTACATTCCATACAATTTTTTTTGTTATTTTAACAATTAAATTAATAGACCCAAGTATAATTTAACTATAGATTATCAGCTATGCCTTTATCTGTTCCATGCTTCAAGCATAGATTCTCAAAGTTGTAGCTTGAGCAAAATTTTTTGGTACATTTCAATGACTAAGGTAATTGTTTCCTAAACTATGAAATGTCCAGAATAACAATATGGTCTTACACAGGGATATGACTTCCTATTGGATATACGTCTTACTTTTTACACATCTCAAAAGTGATTTAGCACTTATTTGAGATGTTAGCAAATTATAAAGGATGATCAAAAAGTGCTGTTTTGCATTTGTGAACATGAATTACCAGAATGCTTCAAATGTCAGTTTCACATTTGAGATATGCATATTCGATACTATAACCTATATCTCAACTTCTGTGAAAAGAATATAATTGGCAAAAACTTTTAAAAATAAAATATAGGTAAAAATTGTGCCAGAAAATTATACCAAATATAGGTATGCAGCTCTATGCCTATTAAAAAATGAACAACTAAAAGTTACCACCCATGTCCACAAATAGAACATGGTCAACATCCCAGAAGCTGTCCCTTCTGAATTTCTATTCCTATTGCTCTTTCCAAAAGTAATTATTATCTTGATGCTTATATAATCATAGTTTAATTTGTCTTTAAAGCTTTACCACCTAAGCAAGTATCCTAACACTGTGGTTTAATTATTTTTTCACTTTTATAAATGGAATCAAATAGCATTTAGTTTTCTGTATCTGGGTTCTTTTAATCAGCATTATCTTTGTTTGACTTATTCCTCACATATGTGTAATTTTAATTAGTTTATTTTTGGTTGATGAGTAATGTTCCAATGTATTAATAAACCACAATGATTTTTTTATCTACCTTACTACTGATACGTATTTAAGTAGTTTCTAGATGTTGTTTCTGCATCTGATGAGATATGCCTACAATTTTTCTCTTTTATTTGATTAATGTTGTGAACACATGATTTTTTTTTAATTTGACTTTAAGTTCTGGGATACATGTGCTGAACTTGCAGGTTTGTAACATAGGTATACATATGCCATGGTGGTTTGCTATACCTATCAACCTGTCATCTAGGTTTTAAGCCTTGTATGCATTAGATATTTGTCCTAATGTTCTCCCTTCCCCTTGCCTCCCACCCCACAACAGGCCCCAGTATGTGATGTTCCCCTCTCTGTGTTCTCATTGTTCAACTCCCACTTATGAGTGAGAACATTCAGTATTTGGTTTTCTGTTCCTGGAACTCAATGAATTTTTAAAAATATTAAAGCTACTTTGAATAACTAAATTAAACCCAAATTAGTTACTGTGAATCATCATGTTCCTATTTTGCTATATTTAGTTTTCCAAAATTTTTACATTTAGGTACTGTAATTTTATGTTCTTTTAATCAAATTTTGGTAACAAGGCCTATGCTGTCCTCAAGAAAATGTGTTGGAGAATAAGTTTCTCTTTCACTCTTCTGTGTAACAGCATAAGTAGAATTGGCAGAATTTCTTCCCTAAAATCAATTCAACAGTAAAGCCACCTGGATCTTGACATTTATTCTGCCCTAGCCTCTCCTACCTTCCCTTCTCCTTATTCCTTCATCTTTCCTTTTCTTTTTGTGAAATGCCATTTATTTACAGATTAGGTTTTTCTCATTTCTTCTCGTGTTCATTTGGTTATTTTAAAAAATTATTTGAGTAATTTAAGTTTTAGAGTTTATTAGAATAAATGTTCATAATATTTCCTGTGTTCTTTTAAAAGTGTAAAACATCTGTAGTGATGTCTCCCTTTTCCGACATTGATCATTTCTACACACTCTCACTTATTTCTTTCATTTCATTAGTCTTACTCTAATTCTCTCAATTTCTTTTTAGTGTATCCAGATGATATACTTTGGCTTTGCTGGTCTTCTCCATTTTATAGTAGTTTTACCTAATCTAATAATTTTTGTACATTATTCTCATCCTTTCTCTTTTTTGGGCTCAATTTGCCAGGTTTTTTACCCCCTAAATTTTTGAGATGATTGACTTTCAGCTTCTTTCTTTTCTAATATACGTGTTCTGGGTTATAGCTATCACATTAGGTAGTAGCTTTCATTGCATGTTGAGTATACAATATTTAAAAAATTTTCTTTCAGTTGAAAATATTTTCTAAATTCTACATTATTTCTTCTCTGACCTGTGGGTTAGTTATAAATAGTTATTTTAAATTTCTCGAACATAAGTGTGTTTTCTAGTTCTCTGTTATCAATTTCTAGAAAAATTATATTGCAGGTAAGATTATATTCTTTGCATGATTTTAGTTCTTTGAAATTTGTGTTGATCATCTTTATGGTTTTTAGAAATGTTTCATATATACTCAAAAATATGTATTCTGCAGGTATGGGGTGTGCAAATTGGTTCTACAAAATTTCATGAGGTCAATTTTGTGGGTTTTGTTCTTAGAAATTTTTATATCCATAATAATTTTTTAGTTTGCATACTGATTTTTAGTTTTGGTTGATTTTAGTTACTCATAATTGTATTTTAAAATCTTCCACTAGAATTGTGGAATTGTCTTTTTATTCTTGAATCTTTTCTATATATTTTGAAGCTCTGTTATTAGACGTGTTCTAGATTGAATTGTTGATAAATTGAACCTGTTATGATTATGCTGCTTAAATTTTCTTGCCTTAAAGTTCACTGCCTTCTATTAATATAGGTGAATAACTATTTTTTCCACTTTTTGGTTAGTATTTTCATGGTATATCTTTCTCTATTCTCATTTTCAACTTTTTAATATTTGATAGAATATAGATATGTCACTTATATCATTTAGATGAGATTTTTTAATACTGTCAGAAACAGTTTTCTTTTTAAATGTGGAGCACTTTGTACATTTATATTCTATATAACTTCTGATATTTTCCTGATACTCTATGTTTCTTTTTTCTATCTGTATATATTTCATCTTATAAAGTATTTTCATTTTCTAATTTCTTTCCTATGATGTTGAAAGTGATATATCCTTTCACTATATTATTAGTGGTTAGCCTAGAGATCAGAGCATGTGTTTTTTAGATTAGCAAAGATGTACTAGTTGGTACTCTGATTCTGTTTAGTCACAGCAAGACAGTTAAGCCTATAATATTAGTGCTTTCAAAGGCTAAGGCAGGAGGTTCAGGACTAGCCTGGGCAACATAGTGAGACCCCTGTATCTAATTTCTTTTTTAATTAGCTCGGCATAATGGTGTATGCTTATAGTACTAGCTACTACATATATATATATATATATATATATATATACACACACACACACACACACACACAAACAAAACCAGTGTTATTAATAGCTCTCGAAAATGTATAGGAAAAGAGTACACATTTCAAGTAGATATCCGAATCAATCTCTCTATAAATACATACAACTGTTGCTATCATTCT
This sequence comes from Aotus nancymaae, assembly GCF_030222135.1. Classification (NCBI taxonomy): domain Eukaryota; kingdom Metazoa; phylum Chordata; class Mammalia; order Primates; family Aotidae; genus Aotus; species Aotus nancymaae. The sequence continues at coordinate 115,113,734 of NW_026988425.1, forward strand.
GTAAAAAAAAAATATATATATATATATATATATTGCTATGGATAGAATTAGACATAGAAACATAATTTTCAGATAGAAGAGTGTGATCTCACTTGCTGATTAAATAATGCCCTTTAACATGTCTACATATATGTATATTTACATAAATTCCTGTTTAAGCTACAGATAAGCCATAGGCATAGGAGTGCAGTTATGTTTGTAAATTAAAGTGAGAAGAGCAAACATATCATTAGCTCTTCAACTATTATATGGTTTTAGCATGACTCATGGTGAAACATGACAGCTTGTATGAACACTAGATATTCACAGACAGTAATGTGTAAAAGACACTTTTCTGTAATTGGTCCCAGGGCAAAGGGCTGATCGCTTGTATAAAAGCTTCCAGATATGCATTTGGTTTGGCTTCTAATTAGTGAAACAAAAAAGAGCTGAACTTTGGAAATTGTGATGAGTCCATGATCTTTTTTCCTTTAAGGAAATAATCACTTTGCCCTTGAACTAAAAAAGGCCTTGAAATCAACTAATTCTCCTCTTAAGCTCCTTAACAAGCATGGGGATTAGAGGCAAGCAGTGCAGAATGGTTCATATTAGATATAAATGATAATGGACAATAGAAAATCACCTATGAGTAAAGTACAGGCACCCTGGGCAAGTTCCTTTCACTGAGTTTATTTTTTCTTTACAAGATATTGTGAATCTCCTGTTGCAAAGCTATGCATAATGCAGATGTATGATAAGACTACTGAATAGAATAAAGTTGAATGTAGAGATCTATTTAAGAGCAGTTCTTTATAAAATGTTGCAAGTGGTAATAGTGGTAGATAAATTAAATATACAATGAAAATAAAATATAATTAAAATGACTGCCTATATATTTCTTAATTTAACAGAACAATTTAGCCTAACTTCATCGCTTCATTTTATAAATAAAATTGTGAATTAAAAAAACCACATAACCACAGTCTTCCAATTTTGAAATCCAGAATCTTGTGCATGTCTTCATATTTATTCTTAACTATGTCAGAAAGTAAACAAATGCTACATCAAAATAATCTATTTGTACTTAATCCATTTTGGCCACAGTTCTACTGATCTCTGTGTATAAATTTTTTTGTCTACTGTTGATTCTATTCTCTCCACTAAAATGAAGACTTTCACTCAGTGCTGTTCACCTTGAAGGGAGGCACATTCTGCACACAGTCTGAAGATGCAGCATGAATTACCTCTCCCTCTGCCACCCACCCCCAAGAAGAGAATAAAGTGTAATGGACCAAGGAGGAGGGTGGGGAGAGGGAAGGATGGAGAAATGAAATACAACAGGTTTGGGAAAAGGATATAGCTTTTGTGATTAATATTAAAGTTCTGAGCTCACAGACATCAAATTTTATTCTCTCTTCCTAAGATTTGGATGAACCATACATACTGTTCCTGGCTTGGAGCAAGAGTCTCATGCTAAGTGATACTAAATATCAGGAATAAAAATATCCTTAAATTTTTTGCTTTTTAAAAACCTTTGAAGTTCAATTGAGCATCAGAAGATACCCTGAAAGTTTCAGAACGTGCCAATATCATATATGTATTACTTTCACCTCGCCAGACTCCCTGTTCTATTTACCTCATCTTATACACATAGTCTCTTCCATATTTGTTTGGGTTTAATTAATGTTTATATGGATTGATATGCTTATCACTTCAAAGTAAATCTGAAGCCTAGTTGATTATTAAGGTTTTAACTCTATGGAAGCTTCTAGTTACAGAAGTTCATTTGCGGTTATGTATACAGCCAGCATACATCAAACAAGTCTTACATTCCAAGCACTGTGCTCAGGGCTGAGGGTGCAAAAATAAATAAGGCACAGTGACCAGTCTCAAGAGTCTCACTGATTAAGGTTACAGACCTGGTGCCCAGCAGATATAAAGCCTGGCATGGTAGATGGTAAGCGGAGGCTCAGGGGAAGTTGGTGGAGGGCATTTGCACTTACCATAAGAATGGAAAGGGCTGTGGGAAACTGGATGGTGGTTGCCTTGTTTAAAGTGGCAGTCAAAACCCAGCTTCAGCCCTTCCTTGCTATATGTTAAGTAATTGTGCCAGATATCCTGAGATTTTTAGGAAAACTTGCAAATCTATACCTTATGAAAGACTAAAATAATTTAAGGTAGGTTCTTTTTTTTTTTGAGACACAGTCTTGCTCTGTCTCCCAGGCTAGAGTGCAATGGTGCAATCTAGGCTCACTGCAACCTCTGCCTTCGGGGTTCAAGCAATTCTCCTGCCTCAGCCTCCCAAGTAGCTGGGATTACAGGTACATGCCACTAAGCCTGGCTAATTTTTTGTATTTTTAGTAGAAACAGGGTTTCACCATGTTGCCCAGGCCGGTCTTGAACTCCTGACCTCAAGTGATCTGCCTGGCTCGGCTTCCCAAAGTGCTGGGATTACAAGTGTGAGCCACTGGGTCCAGCCTAGGTTCAATTTTTAAAGTGTATTTTCACAAAACATGTTTTTTCCCCTTAGTTATGTGATCTGTTCATCAGTTCCATTTAATCTCATCATATGCTTGCTGGCTATAATTAGGAGGCCTTCTCAAATCAGCATAGAATACATTTATGCCTCAACAACGACTTTTCTTTTTTTTTTCTCTTTCTTTTTTTTTTTAGGGCATATGCTGACTGAAAAATGCCAGTTTCAAAAGATCATATACTGTATAATTCCACTTATATGATGTCCTAAAAATGACAAAATTGTAGATGGAGAATAGATTAGTGGAATAGAAAAGTCAACAACAATGACTTTTCTAAATGTGATATTTTATGTTTGAGTAGGGAGGTAACATGGTTTGAATATTTGTTCCTTCCAAACCTCATGTTGAAATGGAATTCCCAGTGTTACAGACACAACAGGCTCATGGGGATGGATACTTTATGAATGGCTTTGCATCATCCCCTTGGTCATGAGTGAGTTCTTGCTCTGAATTCATCTGAGATCTGGTTGAATAAAAGTGTGTGACACCTCCCTCTCTCTCTTGTACCTTTTCTTGTCATGTGACTGCCTGCTCCTGCTTAGCCTCCGTCATGAGTAAAAGCTTCCTGAGGCCGCTACAGAAGCTGAGCAGATGTCAGCACCATGTAGAAAGAAAGAGGTTTTTAATTGGCTCGTGGTTCTGCAGGTACCACGAGCCAATTAAAAACCTCTTTCTTTTATAAATTACCCAGCCTCAGGTTTTCCTTTATAGTAGCTCAAATGGACTCACACAGGAGGAGGTTTCCAGTTTGTTGGTCAGTATAGGCTATGGCAAGACACGGTAACTATTTACTCCATAAAATCAATGGCTGTAACACAAAAAATGTATTTCTTACTTACTTCTATTAGATAGTCATATTTTTAGGCTGCAATCGTACTCCAAGTTGTCTTCTCTTTGGGTCCAAGAATGACAGATCTACCTCTATCTAGAACATTGGTGCCCATCATGGGCAAGAGAAAAGCAGCACAATCTCTTAAATCATTGGCTTGAAACTGACAACTGACACTGAAACACACTGGCCAAAGCAAGACATTTGGCCATGGAGTGGGGAAATTCAATTCACACCCACTGAGAGGGGAGGGAGCAGTCATTCATGAACAGTAATGTTACTGAAAAACTATTTTCCATTAGCTTAGTGTCATTTGGGAGTAGCTACTACTTTAGTTGAAAAACTATTTTCCATTAGCTTAGTGTCATTTGGGAGTAGCTACTACTTTAGTTGCCTAAGGTAAAACCCTCAATGCTCTCACTATTGACTTCCTTTGGTTTAGGAAACCACCAGGTATGGCCATTTGGTGAAAATAAAAGCAAGATCCACTCATTTGTCTACAAGAAAGTCGAAAGAGCCTCTAAAATTTAAATGCATTTGTTATTAAGATGAAGATGCTAAAAGTACTATTTAGTAATGCGAATTGGAGAAATCTCTAATCCTTGTCAAAGGTGTAAGCAGAGTCCTAAAGAACAACGTGATGTTCTTTACATGGAGTTATTTAAAAACTCAGTAGCCTGGATTAGGGATCAGCCAACTAAGCCCTTGGGCCAAATCTAGCCTGCAGTCTGTTTTTGTTAATACAGTTTATTGGGACACAGTCATGCCCTCTGGTTACAGATCATCTGTAGATCATTTCTCACTATGATGGCATAGTGAATTATTGTCACAAAGACTGTAAAAGACCACAAAGCCTGAAATATTTACTATCTGTCTGGTCTCTACCAAAAGTTTGTTGATCCTTCACTTATGTTAAATGTTATGATGATCCAAGCTACTAATTTATTTACTCATTAACAAAATATATGATTATATGTATCATTATATGTCTAATTCTGTGAAAGCTGCTGGGCATACTAATGAACAAAATAGAGTCTTACCCTCATGCAAGTTATAGCCTAGTGGGAAAGATAGATATTAAATAAATTATTGTTTAAATAAATCTAAACTTTACACTAAATAATGTGAGACAAAGAATAAGGACTCACAAATACACATAATAAAAGAAGCTAATTCAGATGGATATGTCAACTATATCTTCCTTAAGGATACAATGCTAGAGCTGAGATTGAAAATCTAAGTGATGATCGAGAGATCCAAGATGGCCGCTTAGGAGGAACTCGGGAATGCAGCTCCGAGAGAAAGCACAGAGGGTGAGTGGACGCCGTATTTCCAGACTAATTTTTACTGCCCACAGACCAGGAGATTCACACGCAGAGAAGCCACATGGGTCGCCAGCGCTGCTGGCGCCGCTGGCTTGAACGGCGCAGCCGCTAGGCCGGCACCCTGAGGCAACGACTCACTGTACAAAGTGAGAGAGTCTGAGTCCCCTATAAGCCAGCAAGGGGAGCTGAAACGGGGAGCCAGGCCAGCGCCACGAATCTCAGAGCCGCGGCTTTAGCCAACGCAGCGGCTCCGGAGGCAGATCAGATGAGACGGTGTCCCCTCTTACCCAGCAAGAAGACCTGAAACACAACTGAAACCGGGACGGTCCAGCTCTGTGGAGGAGGGGCGTTCTCCATAGGCACCCTGCTGTTCCCAGGGCAATCTACCAAGGCAATCCGCCACTACAGAGACTCCGTCACTACAGGGGCGGGCCAACATAGCGGAAGCAGTTCTAACTACACCCAGAAGTTCACACGGAAGCTGGGTGGAGCCCACAGCAGCTAAGCGAAGCCTCTGCAACCCGAGTGTGACTAGGCTGCCACCTTGTGGGCAGGGAAAACAGCAACCGCACAGGGGAACATCATAAAACCGTAACTCCCTGGGACAGAACACCTGGGGGGAAGAGCAGGGGGTTTATGAGTTCTGCCACAGCAGACTTAAAATTACCAAAATCAGAAAGACAACAACTACAAAGTCAACAGGTGGATAAATCCACAAAGATGGGAAGAAACCAGCGCAAAAAGGATGAAAACACCCAAAACCAGAACACTTCTCCTCCTACAAGGGATCACAACTCCTCACCAGCAAGGGAACAAGACTGGATGGAGAATGAGTGTGATGAAATGACAGAATCAGCTTTCAGAAAGTGGATAATAAGAAACTTCCGTGAGCTAAAAGAACATGTTCTAACCCAATGCAAAGAAACTAAGAACCTTGAAAAAAGACTTGACGAAATGCTAACAAGAATGGACAACTTAGAGAGGAATATGAGCGAATTGATGGAGCTGAAAAACACAACACGAGAACTTCGTGAAGCATGCACAAGTTTCAACAGCCGAATTGACCAAGCAGAAGAAAGGATATCAGAGGTCGAAGATCAACTCAATGAAATAAAACGAGAAGGCAAGATTAGAGAAAACAGGGTAAAAAGGAATGAACAAAGTCAACAAGAAATATGGGACTATGTGAAAAGACCTAATCTACGTTTGATAGGTGTACCTGAATGTGACGAAGAGAATGCATCCAAGCTGGAAAATACTCTTCAGGATATTATCCAGGAAAACTTCCCCAACCTAACAAGGCAGGCCAAGATTCAAGTCTAGGAAATACAGAGAACACCACAAAGATACTCCTCTAGAAGAGCAACCCCAAGACACATAATCATCAGATTCACCAGGGTTGAAATGAAGGAGAAAATACTAAGGGCAGCCAGAGAGAAAGGTCGGGTTACCCACAAAGGGAAGCCCATCAGACTCACTGCAGATCTCTCAGCAGAAACCCTACAGGCCAGAAGAGAGTGGGGGCCAATATTCAACATCCTTAAGGAAAAGAACTTTCAACCCAGAATTTCGTATCCAGCTAAACTAAGCTTCATAAGTGAAGGAAAAATAAAATCCTTTGTGAACAAGCAAGAACTCAGAGAGTTCATCACCACCAGACCAGCTCTACAAGAGCTCCTGAAGGAGGCACTACACATAGAAAAGAACAACCAGTACCAGCCACTCCAAAAACACACGAAAAGGTAAAGAGCATCAACACAATGAAGTATCTGCATCAACCAAAGGGCAAAACAGCCACCTAGCACCAAAATGACAGGATCGAATTCACACATAACAATATTAACCCTAAATGTAAACGGACTAAATGCCCCAATCAAAAGACACAGACTGGCAAATTGGATAAAAAGCCAAAACCCATCAGTGTGCTGTATCCAGGAAACCCATCTCGCATGCAAGGATACACAAAGGCTCAAAATAAAGGGATGGAGGAAAATTTACCAAGCAAATGGAGAGCAAAAAAAAGCAGGAGTTGCAATTCTCATCTCTGATAAAATAGACTTTAAAGCAACAAAGATCAAAAGAGACAAAGAAGGACATTACATAATGGTAAAAGGATCAATGCAGCAAGAAGAGCTAACGATCCTAAATATATATGCACCTAATACAGGAGCACCCAGATACATAAGGCAAGTTCTTAAAGACTTACAAAGAGACTTAGACTCCCACACAATAATAGTGGGAGACTTCAACACACCATTGTCAATATTAGACAGATCAACGAGACAGAAAATTAACAAGGATATCCAGGACTTGAACTCAGACCTGGAACAAGCAAACCTAATAGACATTTACAGAACTCTCCACCCCAAATCCACAGAATATACATTCTTCTCAGCACCACATCACACCTACTCTAAAATTGACCACATAATTGGAGGTAAATCACTCCTCAGCAAATGCAAAAGAACGGAAACCATAACAAACAGTCTCTCAGACCACAGTGCAATCAAGTTAGAACTCAGAATTCAGAAACCAACCCAGAACCGCACAGCCTCATGGAAAATGAACAACTTTCTCCTGAATGTTGACTGGATAAACAATGAAATGAAGGCAGAAATAAAGACGTTCTTCGAAACCAACGAGAACGAAGACACCACATACCAGAATCTCTGGGACACATTTAAAGCAGTCTCTAGAGGAAAATATATAGCAATAAGTGCCCACATGAGAAGAAAGGAGAGATTTAAAATTGACACCCTATCGTCAAAATTGAAAGAGCTAGAGGAGCAAGATCAAAAAAACTCAAAACCTAGCAGAAGACAAGAAATAACTAAGATCAAAGCAGAATTGAAGGAGATAGAGACACGAAAAACCCTTCAAAAAATCAATAAATCCAGGAGCTGGTTTTTTGAAAAGATCAACAAAATAGACAGACCACTAGCCAGACTAATAAAAAAGAAAAGAGAGAATAATCAAATAGATGCAATAAAAAATGACAAAGGGGATATCACCACAGATTCCACAGAAATTCAAACCATCATCAGAGATTATTACAAACAACTCTATGCACATAAATTAGAAAACCTGGAGGAAATGGATAAATTCCTGGACAGCTGCCTCCTCCCAAGCCTAAACCAGGAACAAGTCGAAACCCTGAATAGACCAATAACAAGGTCTGAAGTCGAGGCAGCAATTAAGAGCCTACCACCCAAAAAAAGCCCAGGTCCAGATGGGTTCACAGCCGAATTCTACCAGACATACAAAGAGGAACTGATACCATTCATACTGAAACTATTCCAAATAATCCAAAAAGAGGGAATCCTTCCCAAATCATTTTATGAGACCAACATCATCCTAATACCAAAACCTGGCAGAGACTCAACAAGAAAAGAAAACTACAGGCCAATATCCATGATGAACATAGATGCAAAAATCTTCAATAAAATAATGGCAAGCCGATTACAACAGCACATCAAAAAGCTTATCCACCATGATCAAGTAGGATTCATCCCGGGGATGCAAGGCTGGTTCAATATACACAAGTCTATGAATGTAATTCACCACATAAACAGAACCAAAGACAAAAACCACATGATTATCTCAATCGATGCAGAGAAGGCCTTCGACAAAATTCAACACCCTTTATGCTAAAAACCCTCAATAAACTAGGTATCGATGGAACGTATCTCAAAATAATAAAAGCTATTTACGACAAACCGACAGCCAATATCATACTGAATGGGCAAAAACTGGAAGCATTCCCTTTGAAATCTGGCACTAGACAAGGATGCCCTCTCTCACCACTCCTATTCAATATAGTACTCGAAGTTCTAGCCAGAGCAATCAGGCAAGAAAAAGAAATAAAGGGTATTCAATTAGGAAAGGAGGAAGTCAAATTGTCTCTATTTGCAGACGACATGATTGTATATCTAGAAGACCCCCTCATCTCAGCCCAAAAGCTCCTGAAACTGATAAGCAACTTCAGCAAAGTCTCAGGATACAAAATCAATGTGCAAAAATCACAAGCATTCCTATACACCAATAACAGACTTAAAGAGAGCCAAATCAAGAACGAACTGCCATTCACAATTGCTACAAAGAGAATAAAATACCTAGGAATACAACTAACAAGGAATGTAAAGGACCTCTTCAAGGAGAACTACAAATCACTGCTCAACGAAATAAGAGAAGACACAAACAGATGGAGAAACATTCCATGTTCATGGTTAGGAAGAATTAATATCGTGAAAATGGCCATACTGCCCAAAGTAATATACAGATTCAATGCTATCCCCATCAAGCTACCAATGACCTTCTTCACAGAACTGGAAAAAACCACCTTAAACTTCATATGGAACCAAAAGAGAGCCCGCATAGCCAAGTCAATTCTAAGCAAAAAGAACAAAGCGGGAGGCATCACACTACCAGACATCAAACTCTACTACAAGGCTACAGTAATCAAAACAGCATGGTACTGGTACCAAAACAGAGATATAGACCAATGGAACAGAACAGAGGCGTCGGAGGCAACACAACATATCTACAACCACCCGATCTTTGACAAACCTGATAAAAACAAGCAATGGGGAAAGGATTCCCTGTTCAATAAGTGGTGTTGGGAAAACTGGCTAGCCATATGCAGAAAGCAGAAACTGGACCCCTTCCTGACACCTTACACTAAAATTGACTCCAGATGGATTAAAGACTTAAACATAAGACCTAACACCATAAAATCACTAGAAGGAAACCTAGGCAAAACCATTCAGGACATAGGCGTAGGCAAGGACTTCATGACCAAAACACCAAAAGCATTGGCAACAAAAGCCAAAATAGACAAATGGGACCTAATCAAACTCCACAGCTTCTGCACAGCAAAAGAAGCAGTCAATAGAGTGAATCGGCAACCAACAGAATGGGAAAAAATTTTTGCAGCCTACCCATCTGACAAAGGGCTGATATCCAGAATTTACAATGAGCTAAAAAAGATTTACAAGAAAAAAACAAACAAGCCCATTCAAAAGTGGGCGAAGGATATGAACAGATACTTTACAAAAGAAGACATACATGAGGCCAACAAGCATATGAAAAAATGCTCATCATCACTGGCCATTAGAGAAATGCAAATCAAAACTACATTGAGATACCATCTCACGCCAGTTAGAATGGCAATCATTAAAAAATCTGGAGACAACAGATGCTGGAGAGGATGTGGAGAAATAGGAACACTTTTACACTGTTGGTGGGAGTGTAAATTAGTTCAACCATTGTGGAAAACAGTGTGGCGATTCCTCAAGGACCTAGAAATAGAAATTCCATTTGACCCAGCAATCCCATTACTGGGCATATATCCAAAGGATTATAAATCGTTCTACTATAAGGACACATGCACACGAATGTTCATAGCAGCACAGTTTACAATAGCAAAGACCTGGAACCAACCCAAATGCCCATCGATGATAGACTGGACAGGAAAAATGTGGCACATATACACCATGGAATATTATGCAGCCATTAAAAACGAGGAGTTCGCGTCCTTTGTAGGGACATGGATGAACCTGGAAACCATCATTCTCAGCAAACTGACACAAGAACACAAAATCAAACACCACATGTTCTCACTCATAGGCGGGTGTTGAACAAGGAGAACACATGGACACAGGGAAGGGAGCACTATACATGGGGGTCTGTTGTGGGGGAGTGGGGGGGACAGCGGGGGGGTGGGGAATTGGGGAGGGATAGCATGGGGAGAAATGCCAGATATGGGTGAAGGGGAGGAAGGCAGCAAATCACACTGCCACGTATGCACCTATGCAACAACCTTGCATGTTTTTCACATGTACCCCAAAACCTAAAATGCAATAAATAAATAAATAAATAAATAAAAGAAAATCTAAGTGATAAGAACGGCATGTGCAAAGGTCCTGGGGAAATGGAAGGCTTTTTGTAGTCCTAGTGAAAGACAGCATGGGCTACAATAACAGTGAAGATGAAAAATGAGTGATTTTAAAGAGACTAGGTGGTGGAATTAACAGAATCAACAGGTCTTCGTAATAGACAAGAGATAGACATTAGTGAAAAAAAGAAATTAAGAAGGACAATCAAATTCCTGAGCCATCCAATTAGATGGATGGTTGATAAAATAGGATTATTAAGAGAGACAGGTTTGAAAAGGGACTTTGTAAAGAGCTGAAGCACATTCAAGGATATGGTGGACATCCTGGTGAAGATGAGTTTTGGGTCTAAGCCTCAAAGGGATATTTGAGCTGAAGTATGACTTAAGCAATCAGTATACAAGATGTTACGTATAAAGGAAAGAGATAAAGATCTTGGGGCTGAGTTTTGAGGTCCCTTAACATGTCATAGCTGAGTTGAAGAGGATGAGAGGGCTCAGAGCACACCAGAAGAGCATTGTTTTACCAGCAGAAGAAACCAGTGGAAGGAGGAAGTATCTAACAGATATGCTATTAGGGTATTAAAGAAGAGACCCATGACAATGACTGGAGTCAACCTTTCCAGATCCATTGCTCTGAGAAACTACTGTGGGAATGGCAACAGTGAGTAACGAGTGGATTTTTGGCAACACCATGAGTCAGCTGCAGCACAGAGTGGATTCTTTTGGAAGACTAACTGTGCTTCTTGCCAATGCCAGAGTCACTACTATCTTCTTTTTCAAACTGAGTAAATATCCCTGGAATGAGTCTTTGAGGATATCTAGAGAAGAACTGGTTTCCTGAGACTTATGGGAAGAAGCTCAGAATTGTAACAATTTAAATATTGAATTGATGTTATTATTTTGTTATTCAAATATATACCTCCCAATGACCTCTTCACGTACTAAAAATGAACAAACAAAAATGTATAGCAAAGTTTTCTAAATGCATAAGCACCAAGGTCCAATGGCACATGCACAGAAAAGTGAAATAATGCTTAAACTGAATTACTTCATATAATCAAGGAAGTCAAAACCAAAGGTGATCAGAAAAATATTCTCTCTACAAAATTCATAGGGACCTTGTGGAAGATGGTGAACACTGGCCGTGTGCCAACTGGTGTATTTTTGTTTCCTGTTAAGCTTTTTTTTTTTTTTTTTTTTTTTTTTTGAGACAGAGTCTTTTTCTGTCATCCAGGTTGGAGTGCAATGACTGGCATGATCTCGGCTCACTGCAACCTCTGCCTCCTGGGTTCAAGCGATTCTCCTGCCTCGGCCTCCCGAGTAGCTGGGATTACAGGCCCGTTCCACCACGCCCAGCTAATTTTTGTATTTTTAGTAGAGACGGGGTTTCATCATGTTGGCCAGGATGGTCTGGATCTCTTGACCTTGTGATCTGCCCGCTTTGGCCTCCCAAAGTGCTGGGATTATAGGCGTGAGCCACCGAGCCCAGCCCTGTTAACCTCTTTGATGACACATTCCTCTCAATTTTCTCCACTTGACCTTCTTTCATTGCCGAAATGTACCACGCCCTAGCCTGTCTCAGTGCCTTAGCACAGGTTATTCCCTTTCCCTAGAATGCCCCCTTCTGCCTCCTGACCTCTGGAACCTGTGGATATATTACCATACATGCTGAAAGGAACTTTGCAGATGTAATTAAGTTAAGACTTTTGAGAGGAAGAGAGTATCCTAGATTCTTCAGGTGGGCCCAATATAATCACAAGGATTCTTATGAGAAGGAGGCAGGAGGAACAGAATGAGAGAGAGAAGATATAAGCCTGGAAGCAGAGGTCAGAAAAGAGAGCTGATGCTCCACTGCTGGCTTTGAAGATGGAGGAAGGAGCCATGAGCCAAGGAACCCACCTGGACTCAGACACAGGAAAAGGCAAGGGAATGAATTGTCCTTAGAATCTTAAGAAGGAACCAGTCCTGTCCATACCTTGATTTTAGCCCAGTGTGACTTATTTCCAACTCTGACCTCCAGGGATATAAGACATATGTATTGTTTAAGTCATTAAGTCTGTAGCAATTTATTATGGCAGCAATTATTAATAATTAATAGTTATTAATAACTAATAATTACTACCTAATGAACTATCAATAATACCTAAACAACCTCTCATTCTATGCAATTTCTTCAGGACATTCCATTTTAGATCAGATCTCCCTCCCATCATAAATAGTCAAACTCCCCACAGCTTTCCCTTCGCAGCCCGTGGAACCATGTGATACTGTATATTTGTGGGATTGTGTGACTGCTGTCTGCTCCCACATTCCCTGTTAAGCAGGCAAGACCATGGCTCTTCCAAGGCAAAGAATAAAATGAAGCAATGAATGAATGAGGGAGTATTGCAGAGGCAGTGGTGGTGATTATTTTTGGTACTAAAAAAAATTAGAGTTAAGAAAGGAAGTAGAAGGAGGCGGTTTGTATTTTATGTTGTCCAGTTCCATTTTCATTCTAACTCTCTGCCCAAGCAGAATTACTCCTTTAGTTCACCCGGGAGAGGACTAAAAAGCATGACAATGTTGACATCCTTTTCTTACCCTTGTCAGAGGGTGGGCAGGCTCAAAACTTGTGGGCTTAGAGTGCTTGCCTTTATCCATACATGCCTTGAGCTGGATTGCTAAGGGTCAGACGCGGTGCAGAAACGACGAAACTTTAAACGTCACTCTTCAAACTCAAAGTATTAAAATTCATCTTGTTCTGCAAAATATAACAAACTCAATTATTTTGTTGAATGCTGAAATAGATGAACACATCACCTTATTATCTAGTGTTTACCAGGTATCTCAGTTGCAAGCAACAAACCAACTCTAGTGGGTTTAAATAGGAAACACGTTTTTTTTTTTGAGCCACCAGAGAAATGAGAAGAATGGAGAGGCAGGCACAGAAAACAGAGGCTAAAAGAAGGGGGCAGCAGTCAAGACCAGGCTTGTAAGCACATCACTCTTGCCCTGACGAACACAGATACTACAGCACATTGCCCACCATCACTAAACCTTCCTGGCTGTGACTCCTGTCACCTCCACACCATTCCTGGCACCTCAGCTCCCTCTACACCTGGGTAATTCAATGTTGCTGCTGCTGCCAAAAGGAATAGTCCTCTGCTCCACCTGTGAGCATCATTAGCCCCGACTCATGTACCAGGATGCTACTGGCTGGCCCTAGGGCACATGCTTGTCCCCCTACAACAGGGGAAGATGAGAAAATGAGCAGCCAGTCTCTTCAGCTTCTAAAGAGAGAAGGGCATGCTGTCTCCCAGCAAGGTTTCATTTTGGAAGAAAGGCCATCCAAGAATAAATTAAGTTTTTAAAATGTAATAATAAAAAGTAAACTTTCACACAAGCAGCGTCCTTCTTTACATAGTCTGAAGAAGGTAAATTTAGAAACTAAGAGTTTAAGTGATCCTGTTGTAAGATATAACTAACTCCCTTGATTTGAATTCTTTTTCTCTGACCTTGGGCAATTTACTTAACCTTTATCCACAGGTAAAGTGCTGAGCCCAGGCCTGAATCTCAAGACTTATTACCTATTATTTTATAATCTAAGCTGTGTCCATCCTTTTGTCAAAGTCAGCATGATATAGGAATATCTCGTTTTTGGAGAGTCAGTTTTTCTTAAAGGGAGGGATTACATTTCCCCTAGTCTGTTGGCCTTGCAGAGAATTGGGTACTGTTAGTATATTCAAACAGGGTTCCAATTTTCAATTCCACCTGACTTTTTTTTTTCGTAAGCAGCACATGAAAGAAATGTATCGAGTTTCCCAATCAATGTAAGTTTATTATTGCTTACCCAAGTGTTTAATAAACCCATCCTCAACCTGGGAATAGCTTTAAATACTTCATTGACTGTAACAAAGCTACTCTTTTCTTTCTGGTCAAAGTGGCCATATAAACTATAATTAAGTACTAATTACGGGCTCTACTGGTCAGATAGGAAAAAGCAAAGTCCATTATGCAACCTCCAGAACAAGCCCTTGGAGGAGACTTTTACTGTTGGAAAATATCATATAAACAAAATAAAACATGGAATAAAAGAAGTGAAAAGTTAAATTTTTTTCTCTTGCTCTCATCCCCGCCCTATTTCTGTGATGTGCCATTGACCTCATATATTTTTTGTTTTGTAAAAAGAGAATGATAAAGATATAATAAAAACCCTTTCTTAAAGGATGATCCATAACTTATACAGTGTGTAAAATTATGAGTCTCTACTATCTATAATCATAGGATAGAATGACGTTTTAAGTTCTTGCTACTTGAGAAAATGCAACATTAAATTAGTCCAATGCATAAAATGTGAGTTTGAACATCCCTCTTCAGTTGGCAGATATCATTACAAAATACAATGCGCATTTTTATTAGTTTTCATTGGAAGGTAGTATCTGATTTGAGAAGCAGAAATGTGTAGCTTATTTTGAGCACGCACACACACTCATGCACAGACACATACAACACAGGGCCACCTGCAGAGCCTTGCAGGCAGCTTGCAAACATCTCTGTGATCTCACCCTGCTACTTGTCAGGGAGCCTCTTGGCTGTGGCCATGTGCATACTTTACAGGAGCTTAGCATTGAAAGGACATATTTAAGAGTTTATAACTGTCTCTGTGACAGCAAGTTCTAATTTAAAACTCCTGTGTAATACTTGTTAGGAAGTTTTAATATCAAAAGGCCAGCCAAGGTCTTCCATGAAAAATTTCTAGACAGTGAAAGAAACTAATCCTTTTTAGTGATGTTTGGCTTCTTCTCTGCAGTAGGTGATCTTGATTTCATATTTTATATCCATGGTTTGTTAATGAAATATGCTCCTTTGAAGATCAACTGGCAAAAGAAGGGAAAATATAGGAATACTCTGTAATAAATATTTAAAGTGAAATTCACCACTAAGGTCAAATCTACCACTAAACTTTTAGGATGTTTTAAAGAAATTATACTTTGCTTTCTTGAGGGACTTCTGTGGATTGTATTCTTTGATTGGATGAATGAGCAGTGGGTGGCATTGGATCACTTTGTAGATATGCATTCCTTACAAAAGCATTAGCACAATTTCCACACTCCTAGTTCTTCTCCCTAAGTGGCTTGAGTACATGGAGACTACTGTCTCCACCTCACACTTTTACCTGTAAGGAATCCAGGACTTGTTAGAATTACCTTGGGGTATGGTCACAGGTAAGGACAAGTAGCTGCCACACAATGCTCAAATCCTGCTTTGGCAAAAAGCCACTTGTGTGGTTGTCTTGGAGCAGTACTGGCTTGCACACCGCGAGAACTAAGAAATGTGATAGTCTCCTTCTGTAGTTGCCTTCTGGGAAAATCTTTGTCTCTGTACACAAAGCAAGTAAACATAAAGCTACGTATACTGAAACACAAGCATATGTAGATGTGTGAATTCGTGTGAATATATGTGAATATATCTGGGGCTCTGGATCGGCATGCACAAACAATATTCCATTGACTTTGTTGTGGTCATCAAGTATTATTATTAATACTTGCTTACCTGCACTTGGTGAAAATATCATGATTAAATGACCTACAAGATATTCTGAAAACTATTTTTCAGAGTATTTCTTATTTCTACAGTCATCTCAAGTTACCTGATATTTGGCTGAATATTAATCTTTTCGAAAACGAATTATTTGGGCAAATAAAATGGGACTATTAATAGTATCATATCTATAGAGTACTTTTAGATTACAGGATGAAAAGACCCTACTTCCAAAGAAGATGATGTATTAATTGTTCCTTTTCTCACTTATATGACATGCTGTTTTTAATAGTAATACATAATTCTCTGATTTCTTGATTTATCTATTTTTCTCTCAGTGCACTGTATGCATATTTTATACGCTGTCTCAAATACCCTTTGGAAAGTATTGAATCTATGTGGGGAAAGGATTGCTGGGAGGAGGAGTAGTAAATAAATAATATCTGATTTGTACAGGGCATTTAAATTTTTTAGACAATACATTTAACATCATGTTAGTTCAATGGATGTCATGCATTGATATGATTATCATTTTCTTTCTCAATATAATGAAAAATGGGAATAATCTTTAATACTAATGAGTTTGTGTTTAAAAGCATTATTGATTTCTTTAGCTAAGACATTGCATTTCTTTATAATTCATGCTTTACTAAGATTTATTAACAAATATAACAGAAAATGGATTTTTCAGACACCTATTAATAGGTGGGTGTCAGTCCAGAAGCACACAGCCTTCTGCAATTCATGTTAGAAGAAAGCATGTTTTTGACCTAGTGATGGGTAATAGGCATTAAAGAAATTAAACAAAGAATCTTTTGGCTATTCTCTTCACCACTGATAATTTCACACATGACAATGATTTACTGTGTTAAAAATTCATCATGAGGTTCCATGGCTGTGTGTTTGCAAGGTGGTTTACTAAATGCCACTGCAGGGTTGGGCAGCACATTCTCCTCTTCTCTTTACATGCTTTTCTAACTTCTCTACTCCCTCATCTTCTCTGACTATACGACCCCTTGTGTATGACTCCTCCCTGTCTAACTAAAGGGTTGCAGAATGAGAGATGTGTTTCTTCATACAGAGACATCACTAGTAATGGGATTCCCTTACATCGTGGCACCTGAGGGCAATCAGTCCCTTCATCTCAGCTGGGCAACATAGAGATGGAGCGGTTTCTAACTCAAGATAATTGTTTTTAGTGTTGGTAATTGCAGGTCATGGAGTATAAAGATGCACTGGCTGGGCACGGTGGCTCATGCCTGTAATCCCAGCACTTTGGGAAGCCGAGGCAGGTGGATCACAAGGTCAGGAGTTCAAGACCAGCCTGGACAACCTGGTAAAACCCCATGTCTACTAAAAAGACAAAAATTAGCTGGGTATGGTGGCACATGCTATTAATCCCAGCTACTTGGGAGGCTGAGGCAGGAGAATCACTTGAACCTGGGAGGCAGGGGTTGCGGTAAGCTGAGACTTTGCCATTGCACTCCAGCCTGGGTGACAGAGACTCCGCCTCAAAACAAAATATCTTTACTCAGTATCCCAGGGCCTCCCCAGCCTGGAGTTATCATATATTTCCAACGTTATCTTCTACCATTGCCAAAGTAATACTTTCTCTGTTCACTAAGTATCTTTTGTTGACGACATGTGGCTAATGTTGATACTCAACTGCCCTTTCCTCGATCACTGCCCTGAGGTTTGCAGGGGTTCGGAAGGCATCCCTGGCAACTCCATTGTTTATTGTCTTTCCACTGAATTTCCCTGGAACTCACTCCATGCATCATTTGACATTAATAATTACTGTGGTTGGCTAACCATGATCTGCTCTGCTACTTTTCCATGTTACCTTCCACCAATCCTACTGGGCTGAGAGTCCTCTGAGGGGAGACATGAGATCCCATACCCTCTGTAATGACCAAAGCAGCTTGCTCATGGTAATAGCTAACTATCCTTAAGTAATTGAATAATTGAAGAGTCATCAGATGAGGAGCAAGGAGGAATTAACACTTTTGAGCACTTGTTATTTTCTAGGCACATCGCCAAGCATTTCACATTTGCCCTTTATTACCATCTCAAGAGTCCTGAGGGTGGGTCATCTTCCTCCCAATTTACGTTTGTGAACACTAAGGCTCCAAGTTTGGTGCCTTGCCTAGAGTTAGCCCAATAGTGAGGAGTGGGCTGCACAATCCATGCTCACCACTGAGTCACACTGCATGGACTAAACAATGCTTACAGCAGAAATTTGTACATCACTGTTCGCTAACAGTCAATTCCGAGTGGCCAGAGTAATTTTGGTAAAATTTAAAAGAGATAACAGCAGTCTCAGGTTCTAAACCTGGCAAGAGCTTGATCTTCCACTTGGGATAAAATCCACATTGTTCAGCCCACTCTATACTGCCTGACTCTCTCTGGTTCCTGATTATCTCTTGATATGGTTTGAATTTGTGCTTCCAACCAAATCTCATGTCAAATTTGAGGGGGGGCCTGGTGGGAGGTGATTGGATCATGGGGACTGATTTCCCCCTTGCTGTTCTTGTGATAGTGAGTTCTCACGAGATCTGACGGTTTAAAAGTGTGTGGCACATCCCCCTTCACTCTCTCTCCTGCTGCCACGTGAAGAAGGTATTTGCTTCCCCTTTGCTGTCAGCTATGACTATAAGTTTCCTGAGGCCTGCTTCCTGTTAGGCCTATGAAACTGTGAGTCAATTAAGCCTCTTTTCTTCATAAATCACCCAGTCTCAGGTAGTTCTTTATAGCAGTGTGAGAACAGACTAATACAACTCTATGGCCCATATCCTACCTGTCTCATTTCTCTTCCTCATATGTTGGCACTCTCAAGCCCCAACCACAGTGTTCTTTGTATTAGTCTTCTCCTATATCAGGTTGGTTTGTCCTCTCTTTCTGACATATTGTTCCTCCAGATCGTTGCCTGGATTTCTCCTTCACTTCATTAAGATCTCAGATACATTTCCTCTTCCAAGAGGACTTCCTTGATTCTTCCTGTCTATAGTAGACCTTTCCCTCTTTCACTGTCTATCCCAGTATCCTGCCTTGGTTTTCTTCTGAGAATTTCATCAGGACCAGATACCACTTCATGCAGGTATTTGATAGTTTGTATGGCTCCATCACTCTCCTGTGAGCTCTGAAGTTCAGGGACTTTGCACATCTTACTTATTTCTGTATCTCCAGCACCAAGAACAGTGTCTGGCATTTTGTAGGTTCTCAATAATTCATTGAATAAATATTCAATAACTTACCATTCCATTAGGGGCATCTGAGTGATTAGGAGCTGGCTTCAGTCTTGATGATTAATTGGATTGTTCATTTTCATATACAATAAAGGGTGTCATGTGGGTTTCAGAGAACCATATCATTTGAACATCTAATCAGGACATATGGTTCAGGGAAGTGTAGTTTTATTTAATGAAAGAGAAATTTTGAGATAGATTGTCTATGAGAAAGCTTAAGGTCTAAAGTGGCTATCTCATTGATCAACATTTTTGTAAGAAGAGATGTCACAGTGTCATTCTTCTTCATTCAATTCTATCAGCATATAAGGAAAGAAGCCATATTTTAAAAAGGAAACGAACATGTAATGAGCAATGAACAGTCACTGCTCCATGTACCTTACATATATTTGCTCATTTAGTTTCCATGAGATAGATATTCTTCTCCCCTGCAACAGATAAGTCAAGTGCCTTGTGGTTGATGCACTTAGCCGCAGTAATACCTGCTCCAATTGGTAGAGCTAACATTGTACATAAGACTGTCTAGTCCTGAAGCCAGAGCACAAAAATTGGGACCTCATCCAAACCCACACATCTCTTTATCAGATATCTCCACCCCATTTTCCGCAAAGTCACACCCCAATTCTAGCACCTCCCCTTCTCCTCCAATACACAAAAGTACACACACATAACAAAGCAACCACAAATCTATGGAGGACAGCCAAGGATTTGAGGCTGAGGTTTCCTGTGCCAAGCACTCTCCCGCTAAGCTGGGAATATAACACCTTCTTTTGGCTTCAGTAAAACTTAAAGACAAATCTTAAACCAGATACACTCCTTTTAATCTTATTGTTACCGTCTTGCGCAGTGGCAAAGTAAAGAAAGGCTGTGCTTTTAAAATGGGGACACTAAGAAGATATAAGTAGGATACACAAAACACATACTTAGAGCAATTCTCAATGGGGTTAATGCATGATCTCTCCTGACCACACTTCCTCCTTCCTGCCTCCTTCTTCCTGTGCAGTAATAAGTAAATAAATGAACCAACAAGCAACACTCTCATCTGTTTTCTTTTGAGAGGATAATATAACCTATAAAAAAAGTTTAGTTGTTTCATTTTGTGCCCCCTGAGGAAAGCAAGTGCACCTACTTATGAGTCACACAGAGAGGTGGTCCCTTTATATATATGATTTCATTTACCTTTACCACAGGGCCCTTAAAGGCAGGCATTAATGACAAAGAGAATGCAGCTCAGAGGGAGTCCACTTAAGATGAAACAGCCAGTAAATACTGGGACTCAAATTCAAATACGATGATTTCTATATCCACATTTTTTTCACTTTCTTCTAATATGGAATAAATAAGTAAGCACATGTGGGTCAGGGCATAGAAAATTGACTTTTTAAATTTGTATAATTGTAAGAAAACTCAGGCTATAGTAAAAAAAAAAAAAAAAGAAGGCAGAAAGTGGCAAAGATGGCTTCCTTGGGCACACGTGGTGCCACCAGGACACGTGATGAGATGACAACTCAACATCTTGTTGGAAGGCAAATATTTCTGTATTTTACCTGCTGCCTGACCCACTCATGCAGGTCGGCAATAGTTGACACAATCGAGCAATAAACTGCCTGACAGGAAGTAGCTTCTGTGTACTTCTATGCTCTCTGACTGGGAGAGGGGACTTCCTGGTGAGTAAAGCTAACAGTAGATGAATTAGTGCTTTTTACCAGCAGGAGTTCTCTGGACCCCTTCGTTTCTGAGGTGAAACCACCAAATACCAACTCAATCATGTCACTGCTGTGACACCTCTTTGTCACACATTGACATGGGGTTTCTGAGGAAAAAGCTGGAAAAAAGCAGATATGAAATACATGTTTATCAAAGCACATAGGGGAATAAAAGACTCAGTTCTTTCTTTTCTCAAAATTACCTGAGGTGACAGATCAACAGGGAGCTGAACAGTGCAGAAAGTTGGGAACTTGGTTAACTCTATTGCGTGGATGACAGAAACCTACAGGCGTGCTCCAAAGAACCACGCAGCCATCAACAGTCTAGTTTTCCTTCCAAGTGGCTGACATGGAAAATCAGACACAATGTGCTTCCCTGAATGCCCCAGATTCAGACAGACAACTTGAAGACATAACTTACAGATTCATTTCTGTCTCAATTTTAAATGAGGGCTATTTGAGACATTAAAAAAAATCATTTTCCCTTACTATTTTTTTTTATGAGATGAATGAGCTGTCGTGAGCTTAACTCTTATTTCTGATATAGAGAATCTAGTATAACTGTCTTGCAGAGTCGACTTCAGACTCAAGTGTTTTCCTTCCCCAAC
The DNA here is from genome assembly GCF_030222135.1 of Aotus nancymaae. Classification (NCBI taxonomy): domain Eukaryota; kingdom Metazoa; phylum Chordata; class Mammalia; order Primates; family Aotidae; genus Aotus; species Aotus nancymaae. The sequence continues at coordinate 115,135,376 of NW_026988425.1, forward strand.
TTCATGCAGTATGCTTCACCTTGTACTGATGTAAAACATAATTTGATGCCATCATTTGCCATAACTTTGGAATCTGAGTGATTTCTTGGGTTGAAGTCTGCACGCTTCTTAATACCAAATGTGCAGATGCTAAAATGACAACCCTCGGATCAGATATTAAAACGTACAACTTCTCCTACTCTTGTAATGCTTGGTTGATAAGCAGTTATTGTCCTGAAAGCCAGTCATAGGAGTTGAAAGATAAATATTATTCCATATCTTATTGAATAAAATATATTATAACACAGGTGATGGAGACAGATTGACTCAATAAATTCTAATAGTGTATGCTGAGAAATAGTGGCAATAAAAATGCTGATGACTTGACACAGGGAGAATATTGAATGTCATTAACATGCTATTTCCTCGGTTCTGATCTCCCTGTCAAGTTCTTCACACTGTTATAATCTCTATCAGTGGATTTTTCTTTGGTTTATCGGCATGAGAAAAATGGCATATTTTAGTATTTTAAATTATCCAGTGCTCTACTGATTGCGGAAGTTATGCAGTAGTGTAAAATATGGAAAATTAATATAGGATTTTATATTTAGCAAGAGCATCAGCCTTAACTTGAAAGGGCTAGAAAAATGCGAGAAGCCACTGAGCTCTAGAGTTTGTTCTCATCCCAAAATTTTCTCCAAATTTTCATTTTTACTCATTTTGTTAACTGGCTCAGTTTAGAATAAATGAAGAATTTTTAAAAGAGCTTAAAGAGTTTATGAAAGATTGTATAAAGTTAGTCTTAAGAAGTTCTTTTAACAGAAGTTAGTGACATGGATCTTATTTCATGAGATGCAAGATGATACAGGTAATGAAACTTTTAAGGTTTATGTTAATTTCTATTGTTTTGTATATTACTTGGGATAGATAATGAACACATGTAATCCTGACAGAATTTAATGCTTAAGTCACAACCCGTGAGTTAATCTATCAGATGAGTACTATGTTCAGAGAATGGTAACCAGTAGTTGATGATGAGTACCTTATATGATGATGCCATCACCATATAATAGTCATGAAGTAAGACTCCATGTCTTATTTCAGTGGTTATAGTGCACAAGCAAATTATTTTCATTCTTAGACTTATTTCCTTTATGTCTATAAATTACTGATGAGAGAAAGTACTATTGATTAAAGACAGGAAGACTAAAATAGTGATGTAAATATGTAAGTTAATAATCAGTGAGAAAATATAATTGTTCAATGAGCTTTAATACATTGTTCAAGCTATATTCATTTTATCATAGTTTGCATAAACTAGAATGTAGGTAGTGATTCAAAACCCAAGGTTACAAAAAAAAGTAGTGAAAAATACTCCACTTATTCTGTTTTAATTATCCTTTGATTTATTGATAATATTATAATCTGTCTGTACTAACCAAGATCATCAATTCTCTCCAGAATTCTCTGGAAATGACCTCAGGTGAAACAGCTTCTTAAATTAACTACAAATTCCCCAAACTGAAAATATTGCAAGCTGAAATTTCCCTACAAAAACCTATTTCTATTTTTCTTACTGTCATCCTTATCTCAGCGAGTGACACCATATCTAATTTGTGACCCAAAACAGACTTTCACATCATCTTTGTCCTCTTCTTCATCCCTACCCTCCACAAGCAAGGAATTTCCAAACGTAAAGGTGTTCCTTCCGCATTTTGTTCAGTCTATCCAGTTCTCTAAATCTTGTTAGAATCCTAGTTCAGGTCATTACCATCTCTTTTTTAGACTGTTGCAATGAACTTTTAATTCTTCTTCCATCTTCCAGGCCACCCTGTCTCCCTACCCTAGTCTCTCATCCATTAACCACATTGTGGCAAGTCTGATAATGCCTCATTCTGGTGGAAATTCCTTCAATGGTTCCCCTTCATCTTCACCACCTTGTCCCAGGCGTCCATCAAAAGTCTCCAAACACTTCTTGCCTTTAAAATGGTAGTAGGATCTTTTAATGTCTTCTTTAAATCAACATCTACAGTATTAAAATATTACCTATTTAAGAATGGAATGTTTTGAGAACCTACAACAGTGACGTGAAAGTCAAATATTTTTGGAGTTTGTGGATCTCAGATAATGCTTCTTATGGACTGTCAATCACATATCCATGTCTTCAGTGGTTATAGTGTGCAGGCAAATTATTTTTATTCTTAGACTTATTTCTTTTATGTCTATAAATTATTGATGAGAGAAAGTATTATCGATTAAAGAAAGACTGAAACAGTGATGTAAATATATAAGTTAATAAGAAGTGTGAAAATATAATTGTTCAATGAGCTTCAATTGATTGTTCAAGCTGTATTCATTCCATCAGAGTTTGCATGAACTAGAGCGAAATGTAGGTAGTGGATTCAAAACTCAAGGGTCCAAAAAATATAGCAAAAATACTCCATTTATTCTGTTTTAATTATCCTTTGATTTATTGATAATATAATAATCTATCTGCATCCATAATATTTTGTTTGTGGAAATGTGTCTGCCAGTAACATCCTGTAGCTCATAATTTAGAAGCAAATTAAAACGTTTATGAAACAAATGAACTAGTTGTGTGTTTGTGTGTGTGTACATGTGTATGAAAAACACAGAAAGACAGAGACAAAGACAGAGACTGCAAATTCCAAAACTGCCAATCAGTCAGTGAAAGCAGATTTTTATCTACTCTTTATGTTATAAGAAATAATTCACTTTCAATCTACAGATTTTTATCTACTCTTTATGTTATAAGAAATAATTCACTTTCAATCTACATTGTATTATACATCTAGTACAAAAAACCATATGGGGAAATTATTTGCTAACAATTTTTTTACGTAATTAATTTTCAAGTAAATAACAAGAGTGGCATTTGCCCTTACATGTAATAACTGTTAATAAAAATTATAATGGGATATTAATGATGGATTTTTAAAAATCTTCTTTTGGGCCAGGGCCTCAGTTGTTGACAAAAATATAATGTTCTAAGAACTCTATCAGCCTAAGGGGGAGAGCTGAGCTACCACATCAGGATGTGATAAAACTCATCCTCCCAGCATCTTTCATAACGGATCTCCAGCCTGTAAGAGAAGAGGTTGACGAGGCAAAGAAGGAACATACCTTTAGGCAGTGGAGAGAAATATTTGTCTTATCTTTGATGCAGTGAGTGAAAAACCTTCAAGTGTATTGTTTCTTAGGATTTGATGATGTCTCACCACCACCTGGAGACGTCTGAAAGCAAAGACAAGGATATTCTGTGACTTCTGTAGAATACTATGATAGTGTGGGTTTCTCAAACATGAAGTGTAGGCCCTTTGGGAGAAGTTTCCTGGAATTTTCTGAAAACAAAAACTACAAACCAAACAAAAACAAAAACTAACAAAAAACACCACCCAAGAAGGCCACCTAGGGAGGTGAGAGGACCCAATGGCCATTTTACTTATGGTTGATAAGATGGTTTATGTTACTAAAGAGAATTAGAAGATCTAAAGACCTGCCTGATATTTTATCTAGGCGTGGCATTGGTTAGTCTTCAGAGCAAGTGGTAGAGAGAATAAAGTTATTTCCTGGTTGGACCCCATCAGTTCCAGCTTGATCAATTAAAAAATGATAGCTAAGAAGAACTGAGTGCTTATTCAGAGCTAAATAGTACGTCACATGTCAGGTTCCCGAGGTGGCTCTGAGTCAGACATTGTGGTTTGGGAGTTTTCTGGGGTGTGCTTTCAGGATCATATTTTTCTTGGATGGAGGAAAACAGAATTGGATAGAAGGAGAAATCAGACTGTGGTGTATTCATAACCTATGTCTGAGCTGGGCTAGAATGGTCCCATTGCATTGTCCCCTAGGGGAGTAAGGGACTAGGCTTTTTACATAGATCAGGCGTTTCATGTGGGTTACTCAAAGAAGGACACATGAACTTGGGTGAGGTGACACACTTTCATATAGGAAACTCACCAGGAGGAGAAAGGCCTCAACTCCAGCTGTGAGTCACCAGTACTTAAACTGGCGAGGGAAGTATGGGAGCCTCAGTGCTGGGGGATGTGGTGGGCATCTCACAGCAGCCATCTTAGTCCACCCCTTGCTGTACTTAAATCCAGTTGCTTCATGTAAGTTTGGGGCTCCGAGTCTTCCAAATTCTGGTGGCTTCTTTTCCTGAGGAAACATAAGAAGAGGTTGATAGGACATATTGCAGTCCCCATCATGATTGCTGGTCATGAGGCTATAACACTACTTACTCATCATGCCCTTTTCCTACTGGTCATTCTAGATCTCCCTCATCTTAAGCTGGCCCCTTTGCAGGTCTAGGTAGCTTCTGGTGTGGTGGGGTGTTAGGGTGACCAAGAGTCTCATTTCTGAAGGGTCGCATGCCCATAGTCACCATGCACTTCCCAGGCTATGGTGGCTGCACTTGCTCATTTACCATGAATTAGGCACAAGTATAGAAGAGGCACCCAGATGGTTACTGAACTTGTTCTTCTCTATTTTATCTCCTTCTGATGATAGTGCTAAAAGGGCAGAGATATCCTTTCTTGCTGTCCCTCTGACATCTTTTCTAACCATGGATGTATCTAATATCATTTATCTGCCAGATCACATGGCAGTGGCAGGGCTGCTCACATCACAACCTGAGTCTGCTGCAAAGCTCTTTTCTTCCCTTGGAACCTCACAAAACTTACAGACTTTTTATCACCTAGTGGGTGATACAAGACTTCTATCTGTATACAAGTCTCTATCTCTGTTTGTATCCCAGGAACCTGACCATGCCTTTCATGCTCTGTGGTCATTGAATTTGTATTATTAGAGATTGTATGTATTAGTCTGTATTCACGCTGCTATAAAGAACTACCTGAGACTGGGTAATTTATAAAGAAAATAGGTGCAATTGACTCACAGTTCTGCATGGCTTGAGAGGCCTCAGGAAACTTGCAATCATGGCAGAAGGTCAAGGGGAAGCAAGGCACATCTTACATGGTTGCAGGCGGAGGTGGGACCTGCCACCAACTTTTAAACCATCAGATATCATGAGAACTCATTCACTATCATGAGAAAAGCATGGGGAAACTGGCCCATGATCCATTCACCTCCCACTTGGTCCCACCGCCAACACGTGGGGATTACAATTTGAGATGAGATTTAGGTGGGGACATGGAGCGAAACCATCACAGATGCCCTTCTCCAGAGTAAGAGATCAGCCGTAACCCGAAGTTTCAGAATTTCTCAGTGGTTAACACCAAGAATATGTACATGAATGAAGCTGATCACAAGAAACTGCCTACATTTTATCTCATTTTTACCCCAAAAGTTTTCATTTCATATGGTTCAATATAATGGTTACCTAATAATTCTACTTCTAATACTGTTACTGACAGCAACACCAGCATTATTAATCAGATAACACATAGCAAAAATCAGGCACTGTATTAAGTACTTTGCTATTTAAAATTCTATGATCTTCACCACATTTACCAATTATATCATTAGGTATAATTATTTCTTTTTTACGCTGGTGCTGAAAATATGTCATAGAGATGTAAATTAACTTGTCAATGGCCACAAAACACAAAAAGTGTTTTGTGTGGAAGCTAGGATTTGAACTCAGTGAAGCCAGTTCTGGAATCTGCACCTTTAACCACTATGCTGTGTTTTTCCCAGATCTAACACTCCAGATTTCACCTATGTATTTCTCCCTTGACACTTAGAAGGAAGTACAGTGGGCCGGGCGCGGTGGCTCAAGCCTGTAATCCCAGCACTTTGGGAGGCCGAGGCGGGTGGATCACGAGGTCAAGAGATCGAGACCATCCTGGTCAACATGGTGAAACCCCGTCTCTACTAATACAAAAAATTAGCTGGGCATGGTGGCGCGTGCCTGTAATCCCAGCTACTCAGGAGGCTGAGGCAGGAGAATTGCCTGAACCCAGGAGGCGGAGATTGCAGTGAGCCGAGATCGCGCCATTGCGCTCCAGCCTGGGTATCAAGAGTGAAACGCCGTCTCAAAAAAAAAAAAAAAAAAAAAAAAAAAAAAAAAAAAAAAAAAAAAAGAAGGAAGTACAGTGAAACAAGATAGCCTTCTTTAAGTCTTTTGCTAATCTCCTACTGATCTCTTATTCAGAACATCCATGAAGTAAGAGGCCACTTTTGATGTTAGCTTCAGGGTCTCTGACTGATAGGGTCTGTGACCCCATCCAAATCTCATGTAGAACTGTAGTGCCCAATGTTGGAGGAGGGCCCTGGTGGTAGGTGATTGGATCATGAAGGTGGATTTAAAATTTTCATTGTAAGTGTGAGCAACCGTTTCATGCTAGTGATTCTATAAACTGCTCACAAAACATCTCTACCATGATTTCCCATGGAAACCACAAACTTAACATGTACAGATTGAAAATCTTATTTCCCAAATTTCCCATCTCTCAAATTCTCTCTCATCTTCTCACTATTCTAATGAAGGACACTGACCAATATATGGGAAACTAAATCAAAACCAGGCCTTCATCAGTGACTCCTCCTCTCTGCCACCTATCACATCCCATCATTCCTATCGTTCTGTCAATTCTCACTCATAATCTACTTTTGTTTTCTACTCTAGTAACACTCCCTTAGTTCAGGTCACCTTTGGCGATAATTTAGACTAAATAATTCAACAACAACTCTGTCGTCATATCATTTCCCACATAGCAAGCAACTAACTTCTCTTATTTGAAACCTTCTATGTGGTGGTGTGGGGGGAGGAAGGGGGTCAAAGATACTCCTACACCAGCATGATGATGTAGCCCACTTTAGCCCATTCCTTCCAGTAATTAATTACAACAAAAGTTTCTGGACAAAATGCAGAAACAACTACCTGAAGACTTTGAAAAGTAAACAAAAACAGGTACAGTGGAGCCAAAATGTGGAGAAGCAACTACATAAAGCTAAGTTTCCTAGCATTTTTTTTTCTCTTTCTCATGCATTACCTCTCTTATGCATAGTCATGAGCAGCATGGCAGCAGGGGTGAAACCTTCAGCTAAAATCTGAGAGAAACACCATCTTTCTGGCCACGGGAACCAGAGAAAGGGATCCCTGAAGGTCACAGATTATTGAGGGGGGATGCTGAAAGGGAGAGAAGAGGATCATCTCATTCTGTGAGTATACACATATAAGTCTTAGCCTAAGCCTTGAGTTACACATGTAGTACAGACACATACTAGTTTAGCTAAAGCTTAGACAACTGAAAAGAGATTTGAATGCACACGTAAGTCTTTCAGCCCAGTTCCCGAGGAGTATGCATGTGGAATAAATACAAACTAAGGTGATAAAGGACTGGAGAACTGAATTGAAAGACCTGCACAAAAGTCTGACTAATCTCTGAGGTGTTCACACATGAGACAAACTTAAATAGTATAGCAAAGATTTGGAGGATTAACCTAATTGAACCATTTCACTTACAATCTAAACCTAACTAAGTGGAGCACTTGGTAAAAATAAAACATCAACATTCTCTGGAGGATTTTCACAAGATTGTACCCTGGGCATGTCGTTCAAGATGTCTAGGGTACAACCCAAAATTTTCAATACAAAAATGAAACAAGCAGCAGCAACGGCAAAAGCAATAAAATTGCAAAGGCTAAAACAATATGCCAAGCCTGAGATGATCTAAATGCTGGAGGTATTAGACAAATACTTTAACAAGGGTTTTGTAATTATGTATGTAAATTACACACATGAAATGATTGATAAAAATAGAAATATCAACAGAGAAATAGAAATTACACAATGTTTCATTCATTAATGTGAACTTAAACCTAAAAAAAGTTAAGTAATTAAAAATTATAAAGTGGGCTCAATAACAAAATGGTGAGAACAGAAGAAAAGGTAAACAAACTTCAAGATATATCAATAGGAACTGCCCTAAGAACAGAGGGAAAAGATTTTAAACAAATGGACAGAGCCTTGGGATCATGTTGAACAGTATCAGAGGCCCATTGTATGTGTAACTGTAGTTCAGAAGAAGAGGGAAGGGAGATTGGGGCAGAAAAAAAATGTTTGAAGCGGTAACATTCAAAAACTTACCACATTCTGTGAAAGACATATTTATAGATTAAAGATTGGCAAATTTCAACTTGAATAAATTCATAGAAAATCATGCTTAAATATATTACAATTGGGTCAAAACCAAATATAAAGAAAAAGTTTTAAGAGCAAGTAAAGAGAAATCACATTACACGTAGGGGAAGGATGATTTGAATGATGGTTGATTTCTCTTTAAATATCTTTGAAATACTGAAGAAAGAATTGTCAACTCAATTCTATTTGCTGTAAAAGTATTCTTCAGAAATAAAGGTGAAATAAAGAAATTTTCAGATAAAAGCAAACTAACAAAATGTATACCTGAAAGACCTGCTTTATAAGACACGCTAAAGGAATTCCTTCATACTGAAGGGAAAACCTACAGAGAAGAACATGGATATTTAGGAATAAAAAAAAAAAAGCAATAGAAACGGTAAATAGCAGTGTAAAGATAAATGATTGCCTTTGTCTCTTTAAGCATAAAGCATGTATGACTGTTAAAGCCAAATTATAATATTGTCTGATGAGGATGTTGAGGTATGTCGATGTAATGCATATAACAACTATAAACTGAAGACCCTTGTGAAAACAAAGTGATATGGTTATAAAGGTTTACATTTTACATAAAGTGGTGCAATATTAATTGCAATATGTTAAATATGCATATTAAAATCTGTAAAGTAACCACTTAAAATAATTCAGAGATGTAAACTGATAACCAATCAATATATTAAAATAAAAAATTTAAAAATCCTTAAATTTTTAAAAGAAAAGAAAGAAGAAAACCTACATTAAATTATAAGTAATAAAATGGTGTCTCTAAATCCAACCATATTAAAGATTAGATTAAGTGTTAATGGTTCAAACATTTCAGTTTTTAAAAAAGGCAGAAAATCTTGTCACAGTGGATTAAAAAGCAAGAACCTACTTCATGTTGCCTATAAGAAACACATTTGTATATATATATATATATACTATATATATATATAGTGTGTGTGTGTGTGTGTGTGTGTGTGTAAAGTTGATATATTGAAAGTAAATGGGTAGAAAAAATGTATGTCTGAAAACAGTAAGCACTAAAAGACTGGAATGGCTGTTTTCATATCAGATACAATAAAGACAAAGAGAAAAGGTAATACCCGAGGAAAAAATATATTTTAATATGACAAAACGACAATTTATGAGAAAGATATAAAATTATATATGTACATTCACTTAAGTATATAGCCTCAAATTACACACACACAAAAAAGACAAAGAGTGCCATAGAAAATTCCAGAATCAGAGTAGGAGATTTTAACATCTGTGATTTCTCATAAATTGACAGAAATCAGATAAAATTAATAAGAAAATAGAAGATCTGGGCAACACTATTAAGTATGATGATCTAACTGATGTTTTGGCTCATCATTCAACAACTGTACAACACACATTCTTTTTAAGAGCACATGGTAGTAAACTAACATACACCATATGATGGGATATAAAACAATTCTTAATATATTTAAAAGAATCAAATCATACAAGTATTATTCTCTGATCACAAAAGGATTAAACTGGAAATCATAATAAAAAAGACCTAGGTAAACCCATATCTAGAAATTAAACACACTTCTAAATAAATAACAAAGATGAAATTAAAAGGAAAAAAAAATATATTCAATGAAAGCACAGCATATCAAAGTTTGTGGGGTCCATCTAAAACCATGTATAACAATAAACACACAGCTTATATTGAAAAAGAATATCCACCTTAGTAAGCTCAAATAAGCCAGATAAACAAAGACCCGCTTAATAAGAAATACCATAGGAATTTTTTCAGGCTGGAAATAATAACATCAGACATTAACTCAAATCCACAAGAAGAAATAAAAAGGACCTGAAATGGTAAACATGTGTGTGCATATATAAGACTGTATAAGTTTTGTTATTTTCTCTCCACTTCTTTAAAAGGAACAAGATTGCTTAAAGCAATAATTATCACTCAGTACTGTCAGATTGATAAAATATATTGATACGATACATATAACCAAAAAAATAAAGGAGGGAGAAGGAAATTATACTGGAACAAGATTTCTACATTTTATAAAAAATGTGTTACTATTTGCTATGGTTTGAATGTGTGCCCCAAAGTTCATGTGTTGGAAACTTAATCCCAAATGCAACAGAGTTCAGAGGTGGGATGTATGAGAGCTCTGCTATCATGAATGGATTAATATCATTATTTGGGGAGTGGGTTCCTATTAGAGAACGAGTTTGTTACGAAAGTGAGTTTGGTTCTCACTCTTTCTTGCCCTCTCTCACCCTCTTGCCTACTGCCATGGGATAACATAGCAAGAAGGCCCTTGCAAGGTGTAATCACCTTGATGTGAGACCTCTCAACTTCCAGAAGTGTGAGAAATTCATTTCTTTCTTTATAACATGCTTACTCTGTGGTATTCTGTTATAGCAACAAAAAACAGACTGAGGTAGTAAATCCACAAGGCTTTCTAATAATGATTGTGTGAGCCACAGAAAATAACTAAAAGTATGTCCAAGAATCAACAGGGGAATTAAAATGTGTGTGTGTGTGTGTGTGTGTGTGTGTGTGTATTATATGTGTATATATAAATACAAAAAGACACGAGACATATTTAATCCAAATGGCAATGTGGCCTGTGTTTGTACATATGTACATACATGTACATGTACCTATACATACATGTACATGTACATATATGTACATATGTACATGTATTAGATATATATTATGTAGATACATATCAATATTATATTAATTATATATAGATTACATCCTAATATATTAACTATAGCTAGATGTTTCCTTTCCTACCATTTTATATTTTAGATATATATTTGATATATTATATATTAATATTAAATATATATTATAGATTAATATATATGTTAATATATTATAATACACAAATATATAATTAATATAATTACATAGCTAACATTATATATTCTATTTTGTATATTGTTATATTTAGAAGTACTATTTATATTATATATGTCTATAAATACAAAAGATAATAGGTAAGAAGAAACAGGGTGACAAAAAAGACATGAGACATATTAAAACCAACTAGCAATATGGCAGATGTAAATCCTATGATATCGATAATTAAGTTACATATAAATGGATTAATTCTTCCTACAATGAAAAGGCAGTGATAGTCAGACTGGATAAAAAAGCATGATTCAACTATAAGCTCTCTGTAAAGAAACCCTTTAGACTCAAAGACACAAACAAGTAGTAATAAAAGTGTAGAAAAAGACATACTATCAAAACAGTAGCCAAGAGAGCTACAGTGGCTATATAAATATCAGACAACATAGTCTTTAAGACAGGAAATACTGACAAAGGTCAATACATCTGGAAGATAGGGTAAATATAAATATATATGCAGCTAATAACATAGCTCCAGAATAAATGAATGAAAATTTTAGAAAAGTAAAAGAAAGAAATAGGCAATTAGACAATAAAATTTTAATACCCTGCTCTCAAAAATAAATAGAGAGAAAACTTCAAATAATATAAAAACTTGAACCTGTTATCAATCGCTTTGACCTCACTGCCATCTATACTATAATCCATCCAATAATAGCACAACATACTTTCTTTTCAAGATCACATGAAACATTCTCAGGGATACACTCTAAACAAGGCCATAAAATAATCCTCCTAAACTTAAAAGAATCATAATGATACAAAATGTGCTCTTTGATCACAAAAAACTAAATTAAAAATTAACGACAGAAAAATATTTGGGAAATTCACAGATATTTGGAGATTAAATAACACACTTAAATAATCCAAGAGGAAATGAAAAACACAAAGGAAATATAAGTTCTTTTTAAATAAATAAAAAGAAAACATCAAAATTTATTCAGTACAGCTAAAATAATATTTACAGGAATATTTATAGTCATAAAACGCCTATATTAGAAAAAAGGAAAGGTTTCAAATCAATATTTTAAGTGTCCAAGTTAAAATACTAGAAAGATCAAATTAACCCAAAATGAATTGGAAAAATAAAATTGCAAAGATATAAAAGTTAATCGAAAGCATGAAAAATAGAGAAAATTTGAAATGAATAGTTGCTTGAAAAGATCAACACAATTGAAAAACTTAGCTAGACTAAGAAAAAAGTGAAAGTAATAATGTCTTAAAATTATTTTATAAAGAAATTAAAAGGACTGCTATGGAATATTATGGACAACTTTATGCCAACAAATTAGAATACACATAAAATGAAAAATTCTTAGAAGGAAATGAATTACTAAAACTGACTCAAGATGAAATAAATCCTCTTACTATAATACAACTTTTTTAAAAAGAAATTAAGTTAATAATCAAAAATCTTTGTAAACAGAAAAGCCTAGAACTAAGATAGCTTTACAGAAGTGTCCTTCCAAATATTTAAAGAAGAATGGGCCCAGTGTGGGGCTCACATCTGTAATCCTAACATTTTGCGAGGCGGAGGCAAAAAGATTGTTTGAGGCCAGGAGTTTGAGACCAGCCTGAGCAATGCAGTGAGACCCCTGTTTCTACAAAATATAAACAACAAAAAAATAAACCAGTCATGGTGGCATGTGCCTATAGTTCCAGCTACTGGAGAGGCTGAGACGGGATGAATGCTTGAACCCAGGGGGTCAAGGTTACAGTAAGCGATGATTGTACCACTGCACTCCAGCCCGGGCAACAGAGTGAGATCCTGTGTTTAAAAACTATTTAAAAAATAAAAAAGAGTTCCCCAGGTGTTTTTAATATGTAGTTCATGTAAGAACTGCAGCTCAGTGGCACCCTGGCTGAGGCCATGGGCTGCCTTCACCTTCCAGCCTCACCCTTGGTAATGCAAACTTGGTCGTCACCTTTGCTGTCTAGCTTGCTCTGTCTGAAGCGTCTCAGCCCTTCCCTGCCACAATTCAGACCTCCTGCCTGGCCCTGCTGGCCCCTGCGTTTGTCTTGTTCATGCTCTGTTCTTATCCGGCTTCTGGCTGCCTTGCCTCAGAAGCTTTTCTAAGTTGAAACCCACTCTGCCCCAGCCTCACCCACAGGCTGGTTCCTGAGTCCTCCCTCCATAGCCATGACCCCAAGCTTAGCACTGCCTCCAAGACCTCCCTGTGTAGGGACCCTTCCCAGAGGCCCCTCCACACCAGGGGCACCCTCAGTTCAGAGCCAACAGACAGAATGTTTGGCTTCCTAGAACTTCCTTGAATCTCTCTTTTCTTCTTTTTACTTATCCTGAAACTCTTCAGCAATGAGTACTGAGATTCTGCAGACATCTTCGGTGCGTTTCTTTCATTAAAAAAATAATAATAATAGAGAAAGAGGATACAAAAGGGAGATCACAGAACATATTTCCCCCATGATTTCTCCATTATAATCAAAAAATAAATATAATTTAATATATATTTTATGTTAAACCTAATGTATCATCAGTATTCATAAAACAATTTATTATTAGCATTCTATTTAAAACATTTGATATTTATTAATAAGGATTTCATATAAACCATTTAATTTAATTTAACAATACTACCTATATTTTGGATGAAATTAAAAGGAACAAAACTATTACCTATACAAAACTGCAAATTTTGAACTTGTGTTGATTGAAATTTGGGTCCCTGCAATTCACTTTATTTTTTGAGACAGACTCAGGCATTTGACACATGGCTCGAGAAGGAAAAGGAGGGGAGAAGTCACTTCCAAGGCCACAAAATCATATTGTATATGTTCTGCCAATGTTCTCATATGAACTAGAGCTAGTTAAGAAGTTCTAGAAAGCTACAAATGAATAAATTGCCACTTGCTTCACATACCTTCATCTTACTCAGTATTTCCCAAGTGGAGATAACTGAGACTCAGAAACTGGATGTATGGAAGGGAGTGACTTATCAAATCTGGTTACCATCACCTATTTTATTATTATATGGAAGATACTAAGTGGGTAGAAACATATTTCATATTTTATCTCCATAATAAATATAATGAAAATGCAGCATGAGTTCCATTATGCTGATAACTAACATTTACTGAAAATATCTGAAATAATATTCATTTACATAATTCCAAGAAACGGTCCCAGAATAGTTCTAGAATGAAATGATGTGCAGAGTAAAATGAACCCATGAACGCATGTATGAATACATAAATAAGAAAGGGGGGAACTTTAGAAATATCCACCTTTCTTGTTTGCAGACAGCTGTTTGGCCTCTTCTCACTGGTCCCTCTTCCCTGTGGTTGCTTGGGCCCAGATGGATGGCCAAGAAGATTCTTCCCAACAGTTCTTCTCTTAGAGGTGCCTCTTGAGAACATTATTTTCTTTCTAGTTAATTGTACAACACATGTTTGTGATTGACTCTTTTCCCTGATTTGTGTCTTTGCTTTGATTGGTAGGTTCTGTAATACTATGTAGAATTTCCAAAGTAGTCCTAAGGTACAGACAGCTGCTTTGTTACTTGTCTGGGCTACAGAATTAAGATTGCAAGGAATTTCCTGGCAATTATTTTGTTGGGACTGAGAAGATATTGGATCCTGGGTCTTAGTAACCAACTAAGTTTTATCCCTCTTAGGATTTTACATTGTTTAATACATAACTAATCACACTTTATCTTGCATTGGGAGAATAGTCGATGTTTTAACTGTCATTAGAAACTGATTTATTCATTCTTTCTTTTTCTTTTCTTTCTTTCTCTTTCTCTCTCTCTCTCTTTTTTGCCTGTAAGCATTTACTTCTTTTGTTGACACTATGTGCAAAAGTTGTCTCTCTGCAGACTTCAATCCAGAGAGCTTCTAGGCAGGTGACCCTTAGATATAAGGTGCTATAGAACTTAATATTGACTTACTTAGTTTGGCCAGAGTATCAAACCTTGTTTTGTTGTTGTTTCTGCAAATTCTATCCCCATTTTTCATAATAAAGGCTACAATTACTTAAACTTTTCCAATCAGGCTCCTCCTCTCCACAATGACATTCTTCATGCCAGGAGTGGGGAGCAGAGCACTCTCTATTTTCCCTCTCCACAGCGCATGGTCCCAGCTGTGTGACTCCCTTCATGAATATGCATGAAATCAGATATGACATTGCCCTGGTCCCATTAATAATCTTGTCATCTGACTTGTGCTCCAGAAAGCTCCAGCCCATGGCTTCTCAGAGCAAATGTAGCCTGAAGAAAAACAAGACGAAACAAAACAAGATGAAAAAATACATATCTTTATGCTCATCTTTTTGATTTGATCGGGATTAAGTATTCCAACACTTGGGCATGGGTTTGCAAGGGGAGCAGAGGAGGGGTGGAGAGACAGGGAGCGAGCGAGGCTGAGAAGTCGGTCCCTGTGTGAATGGCCTGGCTTGTCGGGAGCCTACAGCAGTGGGTGTAATGGTATGCGAAGTGACCTTGAATATAGGCGCTGTGGGTAGCCCCAGCTTTTTTGTAAAAGAAGCATTTGCAGTGGAGGTTTGGGTTTCAGGCCTCCCAGTCATCAATCATCTCAGCCCATTCTTCTCTTTGACAGCTCAGTACAAGGCCTGACATTTGACACCCAAGACCCCGGGACTTATGCACAGACACAAGCTGAGGCCCTAAGAGAGGGAGGAGGGGAAGAGGGGAAAAAAGGAGCTGTTATTTTTTTTGAAGCAGCAAACTGAAGAAGATACCAAACAAATCCTAACTGCCACAGGAAATGATTCTGCAGGACAGCATCACATTGAGTTCTCTCTGCTGCTTTGTGATTTTTTCCTGCTGTTCAGGTGGTTTAAAATAGTTCTGTGCAGTTTGTTTGGGGCAAATATCTGAGCTTGGCTAGCCACTTTCCATTTGCCAGATTGAATCCAACCTCAGCATTCAAGGATGGATTGGTGGACATGGGGGTTATCACTTTCTGGACAATGGCTCATGACACAGTGACCTGAATGTCATTACATCATACTGTCACCTCAGAGGCAGGCCACCCTCAGGGTACTTTCTCTTTGGAAAATTGAAAAAATAAAAAAGGAGAGCTAATAACTCAGGTTCAGATATGAGCTCACTGAAGTTCGAGGTCAACTAATGCAAGTGTTTCAGGGATCAAATAATGGTAATTGGTGTTAAGAAGAATTAGGTAATTTATGGTTCTAACAATGAACGAGTCTAAAGGTTTACAACATGCAAGTCCCAGGATTTCATGGGTGAAGGTCCAGGTGGCTCTGCCTCAAATCCCTATTCATCTAAGGCCAGTTAAACTGAGTGCCAAGCTCTGAGCTTATGAGGCCAAGGGTGTGTGATTAAATTCTTACCCAAGTCTGAGACCTGTCAGATCAATCTAGCAAGCATTTTTTGACTCTGACTATATGTCTAGCACTGTACTAGTGTCATAGAACATGCAAATACTCTAAGAGATGATCCCAGCCCACACAGACACTACCGTCTATTTGGAGAGATAAAGCATGCATTGATAAGATAGTGCATAATAGTACGGCAAAAAAACAAATATGTTCTGATTTATCAACTAGGATGTCTCCAGGATTACTTAGCACATCGTTCATTCTGGAAGCACTGGCATCCCACACACAGACTCAAGAAATCACATGTTTCTTCCCAGTGGAATGTAGAAAAATACTTGGGGTTTGCAAAGGAAATATAAAATGCTTTCTAAGAACATTGAACAGTACAGGCTTAGAATACAGAGTTAAGTATTAGGATTCTTTTAGAAAAACATTCCCAGAGAAAATACACATATCGGAAGTTGAATGAGGCAGTGGCTGGATTGGAAGGGAGTTTTATTTTCATTTTTATGTCATTTTCTGATAATTTATGAATGTATGTAACTTTTTATTAATAAGTGATGAAAATAACTTTTTAAAATAGAGATCCTTAATGGCTACCTAGAATTGCATACTACTTTCATTTCATTCTGTAATTTTTCTTAGTGTAGAAAGTCTGATAATATTTCCTTTTCACTACTCTTCCACTAATAGTTAATAAAGCTCATGCTTCTGTGAGAGCAAAGGTGGATACTTCATACCCCATAGGATTAGCCTCTGAGCTTGAGTGAGGCTATTTGGAGTAGATTGAGTTTCTCTTCTGTGTTCTCACAGTGCCTTATGTTCTGGCACAGCACAGACATGCTCTGTTAATTTGGGAATCACTTATCTTGCCCAGTAAACAGTGAGCTCCTTGAGGGCCAGAACATTTTAATATCTCGTGGAGGGAGGTCTTTGCTTTGCCCAGGAGGTACTCAATATCCTTTTGAAGAATTTACAAATGTAGGAATAAGTATCTGCTTTTATTTATTAGACAAATATCATCATTGTTGTTTTCAAGGATTCATTTGTGCACCTTTAAACAGGTTCACACTTACTAGTCACAGAGCTCTGTGATAACATCTCTATTGGCAGTAAACAAATTTATTCCTCTGAATTTTCATAAAATTCTTGCCAGTAATGAACTGATAAAAACATACCAAGCTTCCATCTTTTTCTGTTGAAATTTATCTGTTTGAGGGTTCCTACATAGAATTTGTTCTTTCTCTAACTTTTTTCTTTATTTTTAAGTTTATTTTACTTTACTTTTTTGAGATGGAGTCTCTCTCTGTCACCCAGGCTGGAGTGCAGTGGCGCTCGGCTCACTGTAACCTCCCAGATTAAAGTGATTCTACTGCCTCAGCCTCCCAAGTAACTGGGATTACAGGTGCTGGCCACCACGCCCAGCTAATTTTTGTATTTTTAGTAGAGACAGAGTTTTACCATGTTGGATAGGCTGGTCTCGAGCTCCTGACCTCATGATCCGCCCACCTCAGCCTCCCAAAGCCAACTTTTAATTCTTCAAAATAAAGGACCATTATAATGATGTGTACACTCAAGTTTCAAATTATTAATTCCTGTTCGAAGTACTTCCTTTTCAATTAATTTTATTTGCCTTTTCAAGTATTTTGCTATTCAGTCCGGGGTACGTATCTGTGTTTGGAGAAATCTGTGGTGTTTTTTACCTAGCATGCTTCTTTTTCCCCTGGAAAACTCCACCCACTGCCTGGAAGAATTCTAAATCAAAATCATGGCTTTTCTTTCTCATTTTGGGAGAGAAGTACAGAATCTGCAATCTTGCCAAATGAAAGGTCTTAATCTTGAGGGAAAGCCTTTGATCCATAAAATAAGAGTTATGCTTAGTTGTGAGCTTTTTGAAACAGTATTCTTCGTTTAGTGCAAAAAATCTAGTCAGAAGTTTGAAAATGTCACACAGTAGAGATGATTAGTTTTAATATAAATAGAATGGTGCCACCGAAGGCAAACTCAAGAATTCAGTTTGGTTTAAAACTTAGATATTTTCTACTATTAGCAAAAAAGTGAAATTAAATATATGTAATTAACAACGTTTAATACCACAATTGTGACACTCTCAGACTACGATATTCACTAGATTTCAGCTCACTTAGGATGAAGAATGTATTGTTCTGCAGAGAAATTCTGTGGCTATTTTTCCCCTCTGGGTTCACTGCATGTTGCACCACAGAATTGGAATTCAAGAGATGAGCCTGTATTTCTAATCATGTTGATATTTCCCATGTAGCTTCTTAGTCAGCTCCTTGGATTCTTCACACAAAACTATAAAAGGTCATCAATTATAGGGACCTTGTGTAAATACTGGGCTGTTTTGTGATTCTATTCTGAGCAACGTTTATATACATCTGCTCAAATAAATTAATTTTCTTGTCCCAAATGACTCATTTAGTGGAACTAGAAGTTCTCATGCCAAGGCAAATAGAGAAAGGGAGAGAGGGCACGGGGAAATGGGGAGGATGGGAATTCATTTTATCATTTACCAATTTATGAGCCCTGCCACATAATTTTTAAATGGAAAAGCATTTTAAGCAAATATTTAGAAAGAAAAGGAAAAGAGAGAGAACTAGAAATCCTGTCTTCTCAGGTGGAGTATAACCATCTTGAGGGCATGAGGTTGAGAAATGAGTTGAGACATACCTGCATTTGAGTGTCATCTGCATTATTTTCTAGCTTGATGACCTGATTCACTTTAACTTTTTAGAACCTTATTTTCCACATCTAGCAAATCATAGTAGAGTTACTCAAACTCTGAAACTGGCAATAAATTGCAGTGTTTCTTTCTTTTCTAAGTTTCTTCCTTCTCTAGTGCCATCTCCACAGACATCTGACATTTTATAAAGGATGGAGAAAGTCTTGCAGGCTTTGCTCAGTTCTGTTAAGTCAGGATGAGGTGGGCCTGAAAAATCCTTGAAACTCTACCTTAGGCTTGGGGTCATGGCCCTATTTTTAAGTTTTAATAGCAGTTCCTTTCCTTCTAAGAAAATTTCTTTACAAAACCTCCTCCATGTCTCCAACAACCTCTTGCAACGTATCACGGGCACTGGCTACTCCAGAATCCATATTGACTCCCTGTCACTTACTGGATGCCAATAAATGTCCTTCTTTGCCATTTATATCCTCTCATGATCATCTGGAGCCCATTATTCTATTTGTTGTTATATTTGTTGGTACTTTCATTGGATGATTCCACCATTCAATGCTTTATTGCCAGCTCATTCAAATCACTTTGTAGTTCCATACTTTCATTCATGGCCTTTCTCTGGCATTGGCATTCCATCTTGAGCCCATAATTTTCCTCAAGATTCAGTTTAGCTTTTTTCATCCAATAATTCTTCCTAAACTGAAATCACTTTCTTTAAATCGCGGCAGCATTTTGTGCTTTCTCACTTTTATGCAGAATGGGTGAGTGCTTGTTTTTGGCATTCCTTTCTTCTAGCCACTTCTCACAGTTTTTCTCTCTTTTATACCTCGAGTGGAAACTCTTCAAGAGACAACATGTTTGAAGTTGGATTTTGTACTAATTATGTCATCTAGCAGAGTAACTTATATATGATGAAAGTTTTGAATAATTGCTTCTTGAATAAAATTATGATTAATTAAATGTCACTACAGGCTCTTTATTAGCTACTACTACTCTTTTTGTATAAATGCCACTTTTCCTATCTTTCTTCTCTGGATAGATAGATTGATCAGTTGATTTATTTGAATGTAAGTATTTCTAGTCATTTATCTGTATTTTTAATTACATAATTATAATGCTCCTTGAAATAAAAGTTAATTTTTAATTGTTGTAGTCCTTACTCCTAGAATTTGGGTTTAAGTATCCTGGGACATACAGACTCAAAGTAATGTATTATTAAATTAAAATAATTTAAGCAGTTTATTATCAGGACTTCAACTTTCACTTCTTTGTCATTTTCACATTCTTGTGCTCTAAACCTTGTCATATCATATATCACGTCCAGTAAGACCTCAATCCAGGTTTAAGAAATAAAATGAAGATACACCATTTCATTTGTAGTCTTGAAAGTTTTAATATTATTTACAGATTAAAAATTGTTTAAATCACATTGTTGTTAGCTAGATGTAGGGATGACTTGATTTCTACCCTACGAATTAAAATATGCAGTTGGATAATTCATATAGCATCACTTGTTCTTTGATTCTTGGTACGTCGTGTACACACATCAGAGTACAGGTATAACAAAGGCAACCTTACTGGATTATGATGAGGAAAGCGGAGAGTGTATATTTTAAAAACACATGAAGCTGGCTGCAGTGGCTCACACCTGTAATCCTAGCACTTTGGGAGGCCAAGTCAGGTGGATCACCTGAGGTCAGGAGTTCAAGACCAGCCTGGTCAACATGGTGAAACCCTGCCTCTACTGAATATACAAAAATTAGCAGGGCATGGTGGCTGGCGCCTGTAATCTCAGCTACTTGGGAGGCTGAAGCAGGACAATCATTTTTGAATCTAGGAGGTAGAGGTTGCAGTGAGCCAAGATTGCATCATTGTGCTCCAGCATGGGCAACAAGAGTGAAACTTCATCTCAGAAAACAAAAAACAAAACAAAACAACAACAGAAAACAGATGACATGACTGTGAACAAGCAGCAGAGAAGAGAGTTAGATATATGAACTGAGTAGCCACAATATTTGGTTTGAATACCAGCCCACCACTTTACTGTTATGTAGGCTCTCTATGCCTCAGTTTCCTCACCTGTAAAATGGAAATAAATGCAGCCTCTTAGGATTCTTGGAAGCAACCCAGGACGTAGAGATGTAATGTGCTTGTATAGCATCTAGCAGATGGTGGCTTTTATATCCACACTGTTAGCTCTCATTTCTTATGATCATTGTTATGAATTAATCAGTCTGTCTGCGTTTGCTATGGGTTAGTCTACTGAGTTAAGACACAGGCAAGTTTATGCTTATTTGGCCAGCACAGCTGACCAGCAACCAGGCGGCATGTTTCTTAATTACATCTTTGTGGGCTCGGTGTGAAGGAGGATGGCAAGGTTGAGGGGAAAAAGCAAGGTGCCTGAGCATTAAATAGAGGCTATCCCGCCCTCTGCCTACTCTACAAGATTAAAGAGATGGGTTTTCAAGCAGTTCTTCAGACTAACTAATTTATATGTATATCAAGAATTCAACTGGAGACATTTTTTTTAAAGGAGCGGGGGGTGGGGTGGAAATATGATGCTCTCACAGTCCCAGTGGTGTTGCCACGTTCATTTTACTTGTGCGTTCATTCTTTAGTACTTTCATGGCTTGACATGAGGGAGGAATTCGCATGTCATGGAAGATAACATCTCACTGTTGCCAAAGGAGTCTATTCAGACATGCATGTTAGTGGGTTGATAACTTATTCGGTATTGCAGAGGACTCAAAGATAGACATTTCGCCTTTTATCTTCATCTCTGTGCTCCCTGCATACTAAAGATAGTGAAAAACAGCCAGATACATCTTAACTAACCCACACAGAAAAGAGGGACTTTTGCTAGCCTGCTGCAAGAGCTGCAAAGTTAAAGGAACAAGGTGTCACATGGCCTAATGACAAATGAATTAAACATGTTTATGCACCCAACGTGAGCTGTCTATGAATGTAATTTTAAAGCAAAAATCTAGTGATAATTTGGAAGAAGTGTAAAATAAATAGAATCTAAACATTTTGGCTGCTGTCTGGTAGGCGTGAGATAAAAAAGCGAATAGTGAGGTTGCAGTAATAAAAAAAGTAGGTTAACTTGACATGTATTTTGAGGTAGAAGAAGGAAACATGAGAACTTATTTAAACAATGACTCTAGCATGCATTAAAACAGAGACTATTCTAATGTCCTGTGCATTCTTAGACAGGTGAGTACCAGCACTATCTGTTAGACTATACAAAAGCAGTTCTATCCTCTATGTAGCACTAATCATTGACTATTCTTTATTCTAATAGTATTTTTCTATATCATAACTACTTATCGGTGTTATTGAATGGAATTTATTTAAGATTAAATGCAAAATACATTTCAACTTCATGAGAGAAACTTGGCCATGAAGACAGTGTTCCAATTATTTTAGGTCAAGAAAATCAAAGTAACATCGATCAGAACAGAAAACTGAAGCCAAAATGTAACATTTACAGCCAACATTTCTAATGGTCTTTTTGTATTTGGTTGGAATTTGTAGTGTGATAATAATAAAAAATTATCATTATATATATTGCAAATTGAATGTTTTAGACAAGATGAAAGAAAGTGGTTCATTGGATTGGAAGATTTCAAGTGATTTCTATTTTGTGCTTTCTATTTTTGTACGAGATATTTCTAAATATAGGTTAACTTTGTATTTCTAAAATTAACATGTATATTTTATAACCATGAAAATGTGTGCTTCTTAAAAATATTTGCTATATTAACACTGTTTATATGTATGATCCATATTGCTCCCAATTTTTTTCAGTCCTACATTCTACTTAACATCCTTGCAAGTCCCTTCTAAACGTGTTCAAGACTGAAAGATACTACTTGCAAAAGTTTGCCTCAGACCCCATTTAGAAAAATATATAATGTTTTTCAGGGAAAGTAGACAAACTAGATGATTTATTTAGAAACTTCACCAGTCCTCAATACAGTAAGCTGCAATGTACTCAAAAATGGGTTTAAATTCTTTCAAATAATATTTATAATTTCATAGCTATCAGAAGAGTACTAGGTATTATTAATACAAGTAACTAAAATTAATATACATTTAGCAACATACAATCTGTTTACACTCTTTAAAGCAGGCATGTCCAATCTTTTGGCTTCACTGGGTCACACTGGAAGAATTGTCTTGGGCAACACATAAAATACACTAACAGTAATGGTAGCTGATGAGCTAAAAAAAAAAAAAAAATCTCATGTTTTAAGAAAGTTTACAATTTGTGTTCAGTTTCATTCAAAGCCATTCTGGACAGCATGCTGCTTGGAGGCAGCAGGTTGGACAAGCTTCCTTTAAAGTGTTTGTGCTAATGTTTCTACTGTGACTTTAAGGAATATATTAGCCATACCTCTCCTGTCTAACTCCCTTTCTTGCTTTTTCTTGACTTTTTAAAGATATTTGTACTCTTGCTAGTATAACAGAAAGTGATGTGGACAACAAATGTGTTTATCTTGTAAATACAGAGAACTAATCTGAAAAATTCAGGTACTGTCTAAAAGTCTGTATTTAGCTATCCATGATAAGTTAGAAAATTCTCTTTTCATTTTTATGCAATATAGAACCAGCTCTTCTTCAAAAGAAAGTACCTTACTTAGGCCGGGCGCGGTGGCTCAAGCCTGTAATCCCAGCACTTTGGGAGGCCGAGGCGGGTGGATCACGAGGTCAAGAGATTGAGACCATCCTGGTCAACATGGTGAAACCCCGTCTCTACTAATACAAAAAATTAGCTGGGCATGGTGGCGCGTGCCTGTAATCCCAGCTACTCAGGAGGCTGAGGCAGGAGAATTGCCTGAACCCAGGAGGCGGAGGTTGCGGTGAGCTGAGATTGCGCCATTGCACTCCAGCCTGGGTAACAAGAGCGAAACTCCGTCTCAAAAAAAAAAAAAAAAAAAGAAAGTACCTTAACTTTAGCACTTCCTATTGTTGTCCAGATGGGCACAAGATTTCTTTCTTTTATTTTCCAGTCCTATGGTGAGCGAGTTCTGATTGGTCAGCAGCTTCACTGAGATCCTCGAGTGCACACGGTACATTACTAACTCAAGAAATATTTAAAAATAAATTATAAGTGTAAATGCATTTTTATAGTAAGGCCATCAGTTTTAAAATATAAATCTATAATATTTATATATAGACTGTCATTCTGCAGAAGTCATAACCTCCTATGAGAATGGCTGATGTTCTATGCCTTTGCATCCCACCTCGAATGATTTTAACTTTCAGCTGCTCTTCAAGAGCACCTGGATTTAGCGCCTGTGACTTATGGCTGCATCAGTTCATACAGAAATGTGTTGTACCACTCCAAAGGAAGTAGTTTATCTTCTACATGACAACACCTGCACCTCCCCAAAAGCTGTAAGAACTCTGAACACACAAAGCCAGCATGGCTTTCGAAGGAATCTAAGCACTAATTATAAGCCTGGAAAGCAGGAACTTGCAGAAATAGAACAAGGCCATGCTGGGAGATCTGTCTGTGGTGATTTGTTTTTATTTATAAATTGACGTTGGGCTAAAATCTTGGGTAATTTGACTTACTCAAACTCATGACACAATGCAAATAATTCAGAAATTAGTTGATTTGGAAAGAGTTGGTTAGTAATCTTTGGTCCAGCAAATTTTTTCTTTGATTTTTCAAATTAATTTGTGGGCTTAAACAAAACAGCATCAGTGTGTTCAATATTTTGGTTTTTTCTTTAGAACTAACAGTTAAGTTCCCTCAATATAAAACATGAGATGTGTTTTTCCAATACACTTACTCCTATTTGCCAATCACTGTTATTAGCTGTTTGCTTATATTTTTAATACATAGAATCTGAATGTACCCAAATATACCAACTCAAGAGAAATCTCTTTTCCTAAATAAAATACTTAGCAATATCAATTATATGGGAATTTCTTTATGTTTCTGGCAAGATCCAAATGCATTTCAGGTCCATAGTTAGTAATGTCAGGATGAAAATAGCCCTGTGCTATGAGCAAAGCCACAGATATGCAGCTGCCCAAAACCATGGGAACCTACCTCTTGCATTAGCGTGACCCAAATGCAAGACATAGAGTCAAAGGAGATCATTTTGGAGCTTTAAGGTTTGACTCCCCCTCTGGATTTCAGACTTGCATGGGACCTGTAGCCCCTTTGTTTTGGCCAATTTCTCCCATTTGGAATGGCTGTATTTACCCAATATCTGTATCTAGGAGGTAAGGAATTTGCTTTTGATTTTACAGACTCATAAGCATAAGGGACTTGCCTTGTCTCAGATAAGATGTTGGACTGTAGACTTTTGAGATAAATGCTTACATGAGTTAAGACTTTGGGGGACTGTTGTGAAGGCATAATTGATTTAGAAATGTGAGGACATGAGATTTGGGAGGGGTCAAGGATTGAATGATATGCTATGGCTGTGTCCCCAACAAATCTCATCTTTAATTGTAACTTCCATAATTTCCATGTGTCATGGGAGGAACTAGTAAGAGGTGATTAAATTATGGGGGCGGGTCTTTCCTGTGCTGTTTTTATGATCGTGAATAGGTCTCAGGAGATCTGATGGTTTTAAAAATGAGAGTTTTCCTACACAAGCTCTCTTTGCCTGCTGTCATCCTTGTAAGATGTGACTTGCTTTTCCTTGCCTTCCACCATGATTGTGAGGCCTCCCTGGCCATGTGGAACTATAAGTCCAATTAAACCTCTTTCTTTTGTAAATTTTCCAGTGTCAAATTTTCAAACTTAGTATGATATGAAATTAAAAAATCAAAATCACAAATGCCAATTCCCTAAACTCTATCTACCAACTCTACCTACCAATCGGTTGTAACATCTAGATTCCATTAAATTGGTTTAAGTGATTAGATGCATTACATATGAAAGCATTTAGGAGTAATAACTTAACCTCTAACATTAAGGATTAGGTCACTGCAAAAACTAAAACCTAGAATATTATTCCCTGTTCAATAAAGATTTTAAATTTTATTTATAAAGCTGTACTGTGTGAAATGTGATTACTATAATGCTAACCAAATAAAATATGTAAAAGTGCTTTCATCCCCATACTAATTTTTTTCTTTTTATTGATATGAACAATGACCTCCCTAAGTCATTAATTACATCTAAGCGAATTGCAAACATAATTTTGTCATTTGGTAGGATTCTCTCAGAAAACATGAGTTAGTGAACTGTGGTATCATCCCTGAAAAATTCCTTCCAAACAGAAGTGATAGAGCCCTCAATCCATTGCACGCAAATGACACATATGGTTCCTATTTTAGACCAACTCATCAAGGCTTTAAGCAAACAAAGATGGCAGATACAGCATCCTATTGATGTGTCTCTCTTACAGGTTTTGTCTGCTAACCTGTGGGAGAATTTATCTCTAGTCAAGCTACCAAAATTCTCCTTGGCTAATGTAAGTCTCATTTATTTTTAAAGAGAAACAAAAACTGTCAAATCATAGGTTTTTTTAAATGCAGAAATGTACTTTTTTTTTTTTTTATAACTCCATTCAATACACTTATTCTCTTCTAAATAGGTCATTACATTTCAAGCATTTCTTTCTGCAAAAGATGCTTTATTTCTTTTAAAAAGAAATCTCAGCATAATCCCTAGAAATTTAAATAACTTTATTATTTGCATTTCAAATTTTAGCTGAAAAAACTGAATTCAATTTCAGAAAGCACAGCTACAAAAAGAAACTAACATGAAAACCACAGTGTTATCTAAGCTTTTTCTTTACTATTAATTTTTAATTTCCTAGACTCAAAGTAGTCCAACAATGCACATTTTCATTACTCCTTTTTGAATTTAAAAACAATGAATGTATTCTGAAGTCAAGTTGTAGTATGTGGACTCATGAACATTCCTCCACAGAAAGAAAATAAACCCTAGGTGATTATTTGAGCACAAATAGGGTGATATACCTACTCATTTCAAAAATGCGAACTTTATCTGTGAACAGCAGATGCAGACAAGTGTGTGTGCCTGATAACACGGATACAAGATGGATACAAATGCTATCAGCAATCTCCTGTATTAGGAATGTGGCCATAACAGCTGAGTTCACACCACCAGAGGAAATACAAAAGTTTTTCTTCCACAAAGAACTCCAGTCAAACTCAGGTTTTCTTCTAGATATTTTAGTTATCTTTTATAGAAGTGCTTTTCAAACTTTAATACCTATATGATCACCTAGTGATCTTGTTAAAATGGATGTTCTGAATTAAAGGTCTGGACTGGGGTCCAATAATTTGCATTTCTAACAAGTTCTGAGGTGATCTTGAGAGTACACTTCTAAGGACAGTATTTAAGTGGTAAGGTGTTAGAGCACCACTCTAAGAATTCATGAGGAGCTTAATAATATATTATAAATTGTTGCTTTATATTAAATGGCATGTTTGGCTACGTAATTACATACTAAAGATTACATTTTCACATCACATTTTGATAGCTTTAGATACTATGTAGATAAAATCTGTTTGGGTGGTTCAGAGTATTTTGGAGGGCAATACATTCTATTTTGAGTCCCTCTGCAGGAAATCAAATTTGGGATACCGAAAGCAATCTACTGTATTTGTCAGAAGGATGATTATTGTTTTCTTTATTGGCAAGTCTCTTTCAGTTTTGTTTTTCACTTTGCCTTAACTCACATGTTATCATCCACCATTATACATGGAAAACACAAGATTCTTGAGCAAGTAGGCACTTGTTGACTTCAGAGGTAACACCTCACTATTGGATATTAGTAAGATGGAACAAATAAGGGGTTGTCCCTAATTTTAATGTAGTTACTAAATTGGGGATATAAATATGTGGAATATCCTGAGGGTGAAGTGGTCATGTTAGTTAGGGCAGAGTGATGGAAAGCTTTATGGAAGGGATGGTTGTGACTGGACAGAGTTCAGAAAGTTGAACTCAGACAGCTTGACAGATTTGTCCATGACATCGAAAAGGAAATCCATGCAGTATTCTAGAAGTAACCACAATTACTTTTACACCACCCTAATAATGGAGAAATGTAGCAGTAATAATAGTACTATGATAACAGTATTAACAATATTATTTTAAACACAGACCCTATTCAATTATCTCCAAAATAAATTTTATAGCATTTTAAAAATCAAAATATAGACATTGAGTTTTGCTTTTGTGTCTCTTATATATTTTAAATCTATGAATGCCCATGTATATATATTTACATATATATATTTCTTTTTATGACCTAATTATTTTACTTTTGCATATTTAATTGGTTTTGGACTGAGGACTACCTATGCTTTATAATGTGTAGAATTTCTCTATTTGTAGACTCTTACATACACCCAATAATGGAGTTTGAGTAGTTAGTTCTTGTTATTTTTATTTTTAAATTTTCTGTGTGGTTTCCAGAAAGGGAAGCAAAACAGTTAAAAACTAACTTGGAGGGTTTTTCTTCCACTTATGTGTAAAAACAACACACTGAAGTCATTTCCATCTTAACCATGAAAAATAGCTGACAAATCTACAAAATCACAACTTCGATCCCATCAAAGAGCTGAGATCATTAGTCCAACAAATGAATTGAATTCCAAAGAATAGGAAGACTCTCCAAAGACAGAGAAAACACTAGCTCTTTTATCTTTGGTTGAACACAAGTAAAAGAAGTGGCCTCCATAAAAGCACGTAAAAATAAAGTAGTTGAAATTTTTTATAAGTTATTAAGGACCAAGTTATTTATGTGGGTTAATGTTACAGTTTAGATTAACTAGTAGCACTGGACACAGGGGAGTCTGTACTCACTTAAAGTTCCTTTTCATCTGCCTGTGCTTGGTGCTCACAACAAGTACCAGGGGCATAATGGGAGACTGGAAATAACTCACTTATTGGTACATTAGTGGTTATTGGCTGATGTTGATGGAAGGCACAGAGTCTCTTCCAAGACCATGAATGATTATCAAATATAAAGAAAAGTTTTTAAGTCACTAAATGAAGGACAGGAATCCTACTTTCTAGCCCCTGGGCCTGGGTAAAGTTATTGGTTCTGGTGGAGACCTCCACAGATACAGGACAGAGTTTGGTTGCTATGGGGGAGTGGCAAAAATGCTGCAAAAGCCTTACCCTCAAGGTACACTGGCTCTGGATAAGACTAAATCTGAAGCAGGAGAATATATAACCACCCCCGTACCCCTACAATGAGCCAAAAATGGAGTAATGAGCAACAGTTGTCTACTACTGGATAAGGGTCGAGAGTTTAGAGAGACTCCTCTGTGGCAATTGTGCATGGAGACTACTAATTCCACAATTTCGGGGCTTTAAATCTGTAGTGCCTTGAGAGTAACTACAGCAAAAAGTCATATTCAGCTTAATGTCTTACTAGATTTACTCAACATCTCAAAGTAGTAGCCAGAGAAATGATGTACCTAATTATGGTCTTAATTTTTATTTACTTCAGTCTCTATTTTTTGTTGTTGTTGTTGTTTAGAGAATGTCTGCTCTTCAATAAAACCTATGAAACATCCAAATTAAAAAATAAACACATAATTACCAATTTTTAAAAGCAAAAACATTAACAGCAACAAGCTTAGAGATAGAGTCTTTAAAATAACTGTAAATTATATGTTAAGGGGTCTAGCATGATGGCTGACAATGTGAATGATGGGGGAAGTATTTTCATAGAAATGGAAAACTATTTAAAATGAAATGAAAATCCTAGAAATGAAAAAATAGATATCAGAAATGAGAATTTTTTTTGACAAATATACTAGTTTAATAGACAAGTCTGAAGAAAGGAACAGTTAACCTAATGATAGGGCAATAGAAATTATTCAACAGGATTAAAAAAAGTAAACAGAATAAAAATCAAGCAAAATATCCAAAAGCTGTGGGAAAATATAAAATGATTTCGCACACATGTAATTGTCTTTCTGAAGAAAAATGAGGGCGATAGTGGCAAAAGAAAATATTTTAAGAGGTGGTAATTGAGAATTTCCCCAAATTAATGAAGAAATTTAAATCACAGATGGAAGAATACCAGAAAAACTCAGGAAGTATAAATATAGATGATAAAATAGAAAAAAAAATCAACATTTAAGCCAAAGTAATGAAAACCAAAAATGAAGTAAAAATTTTAGCCAACTAGAGATAAAATAAACAAAACATACAGTCACATATATAAGCAATACGGCAGACTTCTCATTACAAATTATGCAAGCCAGAAAGCAATAGAGTCATATTTTTAAGTACTGAAAGAATCAGAACCTTGTGTATAGTAATAATAATTTTCAAAAATGAAAACAAGTTAAATCCTTTTTTTCACCAGGAAGGGATAAATTCATTGCCAAAGGTCTGCACTACAAGAAATGCTGAAGCATGTTTATAGACAAGATATTACATAAACATCTGGATTCATATAAAAAATGCCAGAAATGATATAAATGAGGTTAAATATATACAAACATAAGTGAGTCTGAAGGTATGACTAAATTTCTGTAATCTCATGATAAAGCTTTAGCAGATGATGAGTTGCTTCTTATGGACGAGCAAAGAATATGGTTTCTGAGATGGAACGTACAATTGGTACAAATGTGGTGAACACAGCTGACATGACAACAAAAATAATTAGAATATAAGGTAAACTTAATCAAGCAGCAACAGGGTTTGAGAGGATTGATTTCAATTTTAAAAGAAGTTCTACTGTGAGTAAAATGCTATCAGACAGCATCACATGCTACAGGGAAATCTTTAATGAAGAATGTAAATTGATGCAGCAAACTTCATTGTGTTATTTTAATAAATTCCCACAGTCACCCCAAACTTCAGCAACCACTGCTTCGATCAGTCAGCAGTCATCAACATCAAGGGAAGAACCTCCTCCAGCAAAAATATTACAACTTGCTGACAGCTCAGATTATCCTTAGCATTTTTTAGCAATAAAATATTTTTAGTTAAGGCATTTTTTAGACATAATGCTATTTCATACTTAACAGACTATAATATAGTATAAACAACTTTTATATGCATTAGGACACCAAAAAAAAAGTAACTCACTTTATTGCGATACTCACTTTATTTCATTGGTCTGAACTAAACCTGTAATATCCCCAAGGTAAGATTATAGTAACAGCTGGGTCATATATTTTCTTTGTGAATTGTTCAGATTTCCTGGTTTTTGTATACTGAAGAAGTTTGACAGTATCTTAACAATTTTTACTATTATGTTGTGAGAATTTGGAACCCATTAAGATCTACTAAATAATTTAAAATTTTTCTTTACCAGTCAATTAACCCATTCTCCCTTGACCACAAATTCTGTTTCATCCTCTGGCTAGCTGTTCCAATATCAGTTTACTTTTCAAAGGCTTTGCTATATTAAATGTACCAATCAAAATTTCAGCTAGAACTTGGGTGGTAGTTATATTTTACTTAAGCTCTCAAAATGTTTGCTATGCTTCTTGGATTTGGCTCTTGCTTGTGCACTTTGAGAAGTAAAGCAGGAATTTCAGTCAACTTATATACGTAGAGTACTTCCTCTTTCCTTCTCAGTATTTCCCGTACATTCTAGAGTTTTTTTTTTTTATGCTTCTTATTTATTTACCTTTGAAAACATGTTGATCTCCTACTATGTGCTAAACTTCCATTCTCAAGTTTTAAAAGTCTCCTTTCCCAGTCTCTAGCTAGGAGGTCAGTTTTTCTCTCAGAAGTTTAGCCCTTGCACTGATTAACCAATGGAGAGAAGCAGCAATAAAAGGAAAGAGAAAAGGAATGCATATTTCCCACATGTTCTCTCCACAGCATGGACCCCCTTTCCTGGTTCTGTATCCAAATTGATGGATTTCCTCTCAGTGTTTTAGGTTCTCTCTAAACCAGCTATTCCATTCAAGTGAACATGAAGTTGGGAGAGTACTTTACATGAATATTTACTGTTTTTTAGTGGGAAATCAAAATGCAAGAAGCATAATATTTACCTATATTTAAAGAAGATGACCTCAAAGCTATTATAAGAATATTCCTAACTATAAAATTCTGTCTGACTAGTGAGGCCCACTAATTTCCCATCCAAACCATGAGGATTTGCTTCAATGTTTAGTAAGTTCTTTCTACTTAAGTTATCTAAAAATGTGTGAAACACTGGAGGCTTTTGCTAGAGAAACATTTAGAATTGCTTAATACATTTTATTTTAGGGGACTTAATGATCAATACACCATTTTGAATTAATTGTTCGCATAGTGCTAAAGATTTTCCATCATATATTTCTTAGGTTAATATTTATTTTTGCTAATGTAGACCAAAGGTTGTACTAAAAACTGAATTTGGATGCTTTTATCCATCATATTAGAGCGATGCAGGAGAACAGTTTCTTTGCTACTGAAATTAAAATGTCCTATTATAGGGTATTTATGCTAGGGGTGTTCTTAGTAAAGTGGAATTTTTATATTATGTCATTAAAATGAATATTAAAGTGGTAGAATGGCAAAATATAGATTTTCATAATTCTTTGGCATGGGGAAATTCTAATGTGGAAGTACAAATGGAGTACAATAGAAAGACCTGAACTGAAGTCTTTGATTTAAAAGGAGGGCCATGTAGTTTTTGAAAGACATAGTTTAAATTCCTTTAACTCTTTCATTAACAAAAGTGACTAAAGAAATAGAGTTTCTAAATATGATTACTATCTTCCTCTTTTTTTTTTTTTTTTTAAGACAGACTGTGTGTTGCTCTGTTGCCCAGGCTGGAGTGTAGTGGTGCCATTATATCTCACTGTAACCTTGAATTATTGTGCTTGTCCTATCCTCCTACCTCAGTCTCCTGAGTTTCTAGGACTACAGGCATGTGCCACCACAGTTGGCAACTTTTAAAATATTTTCTAGAAATGAGGCCCTTGATATGTTGCCCAGGCTGGTCTCAAACTCCTGGCCTCAAGTGATTCTGCCTTTGGCCTCCCAAAGCATGGGAATTAAAGGCATATGCCCCCACATTTGGGCCTATTACTGTCTTCTTATACATTTTCCCAAATATTATATTCATGAATAACATTGAACAGCTGGCCATCATTCACTGTTCTCCCTTTCCGGTAAGAACATTCAAACGTTCTTTAGGAAAAGCCAATGCTCATTGTTATGGTGTGATTCGGCTCCTATCTAAGGAAGTTTGAAAAGTTTTCAAACGTTTAGTATACCAGAAATACTTGAAGTGCTGGGTAATGCACACATTGCTGGACCATACGCACAGAGTTTCTGATTCAGTAGGTTCCAGGTGAGGCTTGAGAATGTGCATTTCTAACATGGTCTCAGGTGAAGCTGATGCTGTACATCTAGGGACACCACTTTTAGAAGAACTAATCTAGAGGAAATCTCTTTATTTTCTCATCACTGGGTAGTGGGTTCCTTCTGTATCACCTGTGAGCCATCATAGACTAGGCCAGTATTATACTCTCTATGCTGAATCAGAAACATGCAACTATGAACTGAGGATATGGTATTGCAGTTTTGAAACACAGGTGACTGTTGATTAGACACCAAAACTTAGTTGTGTGTTGTGGTCAGAAATACGATAATAGCAAATGGCTTATGTCATTTGCTTACGGGATAACACCTGTATTCCTCAGAAGTCTTTCTCTTTGGCCAATATCACTTTAGTCTTCAGGATACAAACTGGGCACTCTGGCCTCCAAGAAGTCTTCCTTGATTTATCCATTCCTCAAGCTAAGGTATAGATCACTTCTTATTGCTTTCCAGACACTCAGTGAACATAGGCATCATTGCATTTTGCTCAAATTTTTAAATTAGTATCTTTTTATGCATATGTTGAATTCATTAGATGTTTGCTCTTTGAGGGCAAAGACCATTTCTAATTAATCCTTTAACCCCAATGTTTTAGACAGAACTTTGAGAATGGTTGGTATCTGATAATTTTTTTGAATAAAAGAAGATTAATGATAGATGATGTGTGAAAGAGAAACTCCAGGAATAACCCACGCAAGATGATTTCCTGGGACAGTGACTGTTTGCACCAGCACTTTATAAACTCACATGAGTCTGCACATGAGAAGTTATTGTCACCATAGCCCTTTATTCCTTTCAAGAAAGTGTCCCTGTGCTTGCAACTTGTACAGAGAATGACAAATAAAATGCTCAAGGGGATAAGAGGCGATAGACTGGAAAATTTAAACTCTAGCTAGAAAGACACAAGCTGAAGAGGAACATGTCAGAAGTTTGAAATTCATTGAACACATGGATAGGAGAAGGTGTATTTATTCAACAAACCCAGTAAAATAAGCTAGAATTGGATGTTTCCTTGGAGATTTAAGTAATTACATTAGTGCACATTTTAAAAAAGAAATATTACTTTGCATAATGATGCAGATATTGCCCATTCATCCTCTGCCTACATTTTGGTTCCTACTGTTTTGTTCTGTTTGATCATTTTCCCCCTTTAAACTCAAAGCCACATTTCAACACTGCCAAGGGCAGACCAATTACCTGAACTCACCTCTGTTCCTGCTCCAGCCTGCAGTGACCTCTTCCTCCATTGAAACTCATATAGTCCACACTAATTATCAAAATCCCTGCCTTATCAGAACACACAAACATTCATGAGCTGTGTACTACCTTCAACGAGACTGTCAATTCTTTGATGTCACATATGAGAAATGGCAAATTAGATGCATTTTACATGCTACTGTTCACCAAATGTTAGTGACTGCCAAGTCCTGTGATGAGAAGGATGCTGAGGGCACATCTGGGGTTGATGAGAAAGAGCTTAATAATCTGAGAATTGTATGCAGAAGAAGAAAACGGCATTATGCATGCCAGATATGATATTGTCATCAGTGTAATCCTGAAACTGATAGGACAGAGTTAGGCACAGAGAGAGATATATTATTCAAAGTGTTTAACGAGTAAATGAAGATGAATATAATATTTAATTGAATTACTTCTAAAGAATTACTTCTATAAAATATATTTTTAGTATAATTTCTACATAATAGATTTATGAGAGATATTAATGATCACGAGTGTGTATATTTAACTTTTCAAAAATATGTTTTCCTCCCAAATATTGTTTCAGATACCCAAAATAGAGCTATTATTAGAACTATGAATAGAACTATTTTATTTTATTTTATTTATTTTTTAAGAGACGGGGTCTCGCTATATTGCCCAGGCTGGAGTGCAGTGGCTATTCACAGGCGTGATTCCACTATTGACCTGCTTCTTTTCCTACCTGGGCCGATTCACCCCTGCTTAGGCAACCTGGTAGTCCCCCCTCCCGGGAGGTCACCATATTGATGCCGAACTTAGTGTGGACACCCGATCAGCATAGCACACAACAGCCCAGAACTCCTGGGCTCAAGCGATCCTCCCACCTCAGCCTCCCGAGTAGCTGGGACTATGGGCACATGCCACTGCACCCTGCGAATAGAACTGTTTTAATACCATGTCCTTACAATCTAAGGTAAGCAAATATGACTCCATACATAAATAAAATTTTAATCTGGAATCTCTGGACTTCATTTTTTTCCAATTGTTAATTTTCTATTTTGCAGCATGTATTATACACCTATCTTTAAAATGAGGAATTTATGTTGCAATTATAGAACATCACGGTTTAAAATTTGAATGAATGTAACAGCTTACCTCATATATTTGTCTCTGTATTCATGCAGGATTTCACCTAATCACCTCAGGCACATGAAAATGTGAATCTACTTTGGTGTTCTTAAAAACTGGGCAGCATTTGACTATTACAATTGTTCATTCTTTTATTTCTCAGTAACATTAATCCAAATTGCTCTTGCAGCAGAAATATCTTATTTCTTATTCATTTTCAATGATGAAAATTGCTGCTTCTTATAGATCTCAATAATACCTTGATTAAAACATGGATGAAGTATGCTTTTAAGTTCATTTTCACCAGAGGTGGAAATATCATTTCTACCCATGGGTTTGAACTCCTTATTTCTGAAACCTGTAAGTCTCTAGTATTTGTATAAAAGATAACTTGATTGCGTTTACTTCTTCTGGATGGCATATTGTTATTTCTTTCTCTCTCATTAGCTCTCATTCACAAAATTGTATTCTCAACTTACATTTATTAAATTTCTCTATGTCAAACACTTTACTAAGTGTGCGTGTGTTGGGGCGGGGGTACACAGATGAAGATGATATAGACCCTGCATTCGAGAAATTCATAGACTCCTGAAGAGACACATAAATAAATAGGCAATTAGACTAAAATATATGTGTTATGATAGAAGTAAGTGATTTGTAACCCTTTAATCTCTTATCATGTGCATCTCTCAGAATTTATGGCCCCTAAATTAGTACAATCTTTATACCTAGTTATACTTTAAGTTTCTGTAGCTCAATCTTTTTCATTACCTTGCTCTACAACAATCTCTTATTTCTTGCTCAGCACTACTAAGTTGAAAACCCTTTAGTTATTCCTCATATAAGGTGTGTACTTTGAAGTAGTGGTAACAGATATAATGAGGCATTAGCAGAAATCTAAACAAGCTGGAGATATGTCCTTTCCAGAACCTGGGTGAATCGATACCTTTAAACATGAATTACCTGTGAAACAGAGGTGCATAGATGGAGGCAAGGTGGCTGGCTCTGACTTAAGACAATCCTATGCACAATTTTCATGAGTCAATTTTAGCCTCAGTGTCTCATCCTGGATCTGTCCGGTCCCACATTAGGAATTAGCCTCTTCTTCCTTGCTTTTGTTACACATGTTTTCATTACTCAGTACCTGCTTTGTACTTATAGCAACTCAGAATGTGAGGCAGATCATGTTCAAAGGGGCAGGAATTAGGCAAACATCTGTCCTCATCATCTCCCCATTTCTGAAAAATCTGTCATGTTCATTTCAAAATCTCTGTTTGCTGTAGCAAATGGAAAAAAAAAACCCTCTTTTTAGTGCTAATGTGTTCTGAAAAAATATATTGATCTGAATAATACAAATTTTAGGCAGGCTGGAGGAGCAGATATTTTATGCTGACAATCCACAATATGTACTGCCATATATTCTGCCTATAAATATAGTTACTCTAATTCTAGGCAAAATTACAAAGTTGAGAATATGCTGCGTTTGCTGTTTTGTAAATGTCTTTGTTTGTTCAACAATACTTTGTATTTTCTAATGTCAAAGCATTCTACAAGATGATTTTAAATGCCTAAATGTATTTAATGCATCTATCCCATACCTATATGTATATGATTAAATTATATGCACATATGCATATGTCTACTATCATATAAGTATCATATACATACTTACATGACATAATCTTATCACATAAATTTTTTGAGGTCACACGACACACTTCAAACATGAGGAATTGAAAGTAAGGAGGTAGAGAGCTAAGGAAAGTAACAAAAATCAGATGTCCAACAGGGAGAGATCCAGGGGCTTATCTCAGACTGTTAAAGTCACCAGCTGCAATGGCATCACTTTCAAAATATTCAATTCTATTTATAATTTTTAAAATTTAATTCAATGTCATATGTATATATCTTTTATTGGGAGCAGATTCAAACATACTTTTTAAAGAAGAAATGCATATATTTTAAATAGGAAAAGTAAAAAAATAAAATTTCATTTTTGTATAACAAAAGGTAAGTTATTATTTGTAATATTTATATAGTTAAGATGTGGCTGGGTGGTTGATGATATATTGTGTCATTGGAAAATCCACCCTTAAGTCTGAGAGACATCTTGGCCCATTATACAGATGCATCCAGACAAATGGAGCTAGTGGCAAGCTGAACTTTGAATTTTTAAAGATTTGTTTGAATGAGACACAAATTTAATATTTTCTGATCAATATTATAAAAAATACACTGCATCCTATTTTTGGACACTGACCTCGCTTACATTTTATAATGATATTTTTAAAGGGATACATATTTTGTACATTTTTGGCAACCTCTTTGGGGTAAATTCCTGTATAAGGAATTGCTTCATCAAATAATACAGGCATTTTTGAATGTTTCATTCTTTATTGTCCTATCTCCCTCCACAATATTGCTTACACTCCCAATAACTGTCAATGCTGAGTCATGTGCATGGTGTTTTTGCAAAGAGCGACATGCACCATAAGTGCTGTAACTCCAATTGTCGATGCAATTGATCTGAAAAGCCAGCTAGTCACTTATAAAATATTTATTGGGCTTTTAGAATAATTGGAGGTCTACAATAGGTGGTGAGGGTGTTTCAGTGAGCATAAGAAGACCAGAAAAGGTTTTTAATTACCTGTTTAATTTAGCAGTTATAGGACTTTGCTAATGGTCTATTTCATCTTGTGTCAATTCACATTTATGAACATAGACATGCTTATAATATCATTTTATAATCATTTTAATGTCTCAGCACCTATGGTGATACTCTTATTTTTATTCTTGATATTTGCTCTCTTATCTTTTCTATTTTATTGTCTTCAAATAATCAAATTTTATTTTTATTTATCTTTTCTACTGTATTTCAATGTTCTATATAATTAATTTCTGTTCTTATTTTATTATAGCCTTTATACTTTATTTGAGTTTGTTCTTTATGGTTTTCCTATTTTCTTGAGGTGGACGTTTACCTCATTTATTTGTTTTTTAGCCTTCTTGTGGATTGCAGATCTCAACATGAAAGATTAAAAAATTCAGCTTTAAAAATATAATCTTAGGAGTAATGGTAAGAAATTCCTAAACAGGACAAAAAGCCTTAACCAAATATTTTTAAAAATTGACATGAAAAAATTAATACATCAGTATATTTCTGTTCATCAATACAAACACTAGAAAGGAAAGGTGCAGAAAGGAAGACACTGTTTAAAATAAACATAACTCACTTAAGAATCATATTTTTAAAGACATATGATCCAATATTAAAACTGTACAAAGAGATGAAAAATTACCTGTTTGGTACAATGTACACTATTTGTGCAATGATACATTAAAAGCCCTGACTTCACCACTGTACAATTAATCCATGTAACCAAAAACCACCTAACGTCAAAATAAAAAATAAATAAGTAACATTTTAAAAGAAATGGACATGGGTCTCAAACAGGCATTTCAAAGAAGAGGCTAATGACCAATAATTATATGAAAATTTGCTGTATATAATCTGAAATCTGAAAAATGCCAATTAAAATTACAATAAAAGGAAGAGTCCACATCCATCAGAAAGGCCAATATCAACAAGATTGATAATTTTACAATAACCATAGTAATAAAAGATTCCTGAAAGAATAGCCAGTGGATATTAAAATAGTTGGACAGAAGACCGCTGGGGACAGAATATTTTCTGGCTATCTCACCTTGCTGCTCTGAGATGCTTAGGAATGTACACGATGTTTTTGCAAAGAGTGACATGCACTATGAGTGCTATAACTCCAATGATCTAATATTTAATCAGCAATCCTGTTTCCTTGCCTGCTGTTTTCTGGAACTCTGAAAGTAATCGCCAAAGATAAAAGAGAAAACATACCCTAGTAGCCTCAAAAAGTACTCCTTGTGCAGAAGAAAAACAACTCTGGGTTCCTGAGGTAAGTAGTAGATGGTGTGGCATAATAAAAAATCTCTTTGACCTCTTTCAAGACCTCTATCATAAGATGTAACATGAATTAGTCACTGATTATATTTCCCAGTACAACTCAATTAAATTTACAGTCAAATAGAAATTCCTCCCAAAATATCATAAAATTTGTAAAGTTTGTTTTGGTTTATTACCATTATGCCATACGTATTGGTCTCTGTCTGGAGGCACCTTTTTTCTCTTGTTAGTAATCCTAATGCACTATTGTATTTACTCATCATTTTCACTAGACTTCAGGTTCAGTGAATGTAGGAACTATGTTTTTTTAAGTCATTATTCCTTGGCATAGTCTAGCTGCATCATATATTCTATTTATTTTTTTCTGGAGACGGAGTCTCACCCTGTCGCCCAGTCTGGAGTGAAATGGTGCAATCTTGGCTCACTACAACCTCTGCCTCCTGGGTTCAAGGGATTCTCCTGCCTCAGGCTCCTGATTAACGTGATCACAGGCATGTATCATCATGGCTGGCTAATTTTTTTGTATGTTTAGTAGAGATGCAGTTTCACCATGTTGGCCAGACTGGTCTCGAACTTCTGACCTAGTGATCCACCTGCCTCAGCCTCCCAAGTGCTGGGATTACAGGTATGAGCCACCGGGCCCAGCTGCATCATATATTCTGTGAAGTAATGAAAGGAGCAATCACACATTCTCTCATGAAGTTATAAGAGAATGTATCCATAATAGCTAGCTACATGTCATTGTTCTTTAGAGACTATGTTATTAACATTCTAGGCATTCAAAA
This sequence comes from Aotus nancymaae, assembly GCF_030222135.1. Taxonomy (NCBI): domain Eukaryota; kingdom Metazoa; phylum Chordata; class Mammalia; order Primates; family Aotidae; genus Aotus; species Aotus nancymaae. The sequence goes on from NW_026988425.1 coordinate 115,175,734, forward strand.
GAAGCACTCACTAACAGCTGCAGAATAATGGGTGGCACTACATTGGATGGATTGGGGCAAGAACAGCCTATGTTGGGTAAGATGCAGTTGAAATGGAAACATATACACTATGTTAGACACATGACAATCTAGCTATGTTGGCTAGACGTGTGAAAACACTCAGAAGGTAAATAGCGCACTTTACAGAGTGCCTTTAACTTGGGGATAATGAGTTTGAACTTATTAAGCATGAATAATACACAAAACTAGTTTTAGCAGTAAATGTTATGATTTAAACAGCACTGCAGTGAGAATTAATTCAATGGCTATATACATAATGGATTATGGTTAGGTAGGAAAATGGAGTGAAAAGGCTGGTTAAGAAAGGGAATGTATGGGCCAAACATCAGAGATATTCTCAATGATTAGTTAGGTTTGGAGGAAAAGGACGTAAGATGAGTTAAGAATGGCTCTTGACAGGTAGATTACTGAGACTTTGAAAACGTACTCTGTTTTGGGGGCCTCTTCTCTTTCCAGCTACCACATGCACTTTCTAACCACGGGGCTTTCTCTTCAGGTCTCTTTTGTTCTTTATCTTCCTCTGCTTCTCTTTTCTTCCTCCCTATCTTTCTTTCCTTCTCACTATTTCTCTCATACATTGTTCATCTCTTTTCCTTATGTGTCTTGACTCATTTTATTGTTTCTTTTTCTTCTTTACTTACCCCTGTAATTAGCCAATTTAGGATTGAAGTTCATCTTCATGCATTTATTCAACAGTTCAAGAAAAACGAATAGACTCTATACTACTGCATGGTGATGTTCTAGCTAATTAGCATGCAGAGATGAATAAGATGCAATATTCTGACTCAAGACATTTAACCATCAAACAGTGGTAAACATTCATTAATTCATCTGTTTATTTTGATTATTACTTATTTACTAAGGTACATAGTTCAATCATACATGATTCATGTTTGCAAGGAATTCTGTTTGGTCTAAGAATATTTAAAACATTTTTATTGGTTATCAAGATGAAATGTGAAAGGTTACATTCCATGTCATTAGTACTGATTACCAGAGGGGTAGGGTTAAAGGTGAGGAGGGGAATATTTTCATTTTCCTATACACAACTTTGATGTCTTCCAATAAAAAGGTAGTTTATAACTTAACAAATGTAATTAATCAAAAAGTACCCAGTACAATGCTACAGTCATATACAACATATATTCTCTTGATAAATATGTCTTACATTTTCTAATCTTCCCTTATCTTTATAAAACCACCTCCAATTGTTATTAACTTTACTTCTACAAACTTTGATTTATTCTTTTATCCTTTGGTATGAAAGGATATGAAAAGGAGAAAAAGTTTTCTCAAGCTGTTTCTGTGTTATTCTGTTACTGCACTCATTCAAAAAATGTATAATCTGAATTAAATTCTCAAATCATACTTCTGTTTTCTTACTCAATTGATTTATTCAAAATTTCCTTAAAAACTACTGCTTTCATGATGAAACTAATCTTATTTAATCATGAGATCTTTATAATCCCCTGAAATACAATGTCCATTTTCACAAACATTTTAGCCAACAGTACGTTTATTTCACATTATTCTCTAAAGTCTAAGGAGCTAGGAACAGCAAGCCTCATTCAAGAATTCTGTGTATTCCTTCTCTTCCCAACTACTTTGTATCCTCAAGAAAGACAGAAGTGTGTCTTGACATATTTTAGATCTTGACAAGAAACCTGTCTTAGTTGAATGTGCTTTCCCTTCCTTCATATCTTTCCTTTTTTAAGCAGTTGTCCCAGAATTTCAAAATTGAAATGAAAACCCATCATAATAAAAGCATACATTTTCAGGTTTCTGTGAAACTTCTTGGCAAAGAGTACGTCCTTATAACTGATTTGAGAAAGAGAAATGTTGTGCTCCGATTGACAAAGGATTGCCCTACTTGTCAGATTTGTGTTTCTCTGGCTCTGTCACCTCCCCAGTAATGGATGCTGAGTCAAGCATATGGTGTTTGCTGCTGTAAGTGACACTGTGCTGGTTTTCTTTACTCTTCAGGAGGATCTTCCTGTGCCAAGTCAATTTGCAATGGCTTGGATCTTTCAACAGTCCTTTGGTCTGACTCCAGAGTCCTTCTCAAATATCAGATGATGATGACCTCTTTGTGTAAACGTCAATATCTCAAAAACTCAACCTAAAACCCAAAAAGGTTTTTCAGTTTTTGAACTTTAATCTTGGGGCTCTACTTACTGTCCTTTGAATCCACGGAAGGATTACTTGGTAACCCACTAATATACCATCCAATTTGTCTGGAGGCTTTGGCTTATAGCCCTGTAGAAGGATAGACACAAAGACTTGGAAGCTAAGAGGCAGATGAGAGCTGGCAATGCTACTATGTCTAATTAAGATTTATAAGTGAGAAGGCAGGAAAGAGGTGAAAGCAAGAGAGGTATGATGCCAGAAATTAAATACAACAAACAAACAAGAGACACAACAACATTGAAACACATCACTTGTTGTAGTTCAACTGTTAAGTGAATATAGAAGACTTGGTTATAAATGTGTGCATGTGGTGGGGTGCAGGGAGGCAAGATGTGGAGACCAGGATAAGAAAGTGGTTCTAGAAATATAGGAAAAAGAAATTTATCATAGAAAATTCATAAATTATAAAAGTCTTTTTTCTGTCTTTAATTTTTCTTATTTAACATGTAAGTTCTTTTTAAGAAAAACAAAACAAAAAATATTTTTATGTTAATCTATCCTACTGTCATTTTTAGTTTTTCTCACAGACTTTTGGTTTATTCTAAAATGTTGTGCTCTGATTGACAAAGGATTGCACTACTTGTCAGATATGTATTTCTGATTAATCTTAAGTTATAATATTTGTCTGGATAATGACAACATTAATGGCATTAATATTTCTATGTTTAGGATGACTTTCTTAGTCCATTTGCATTGCCATAAAGGACACCTGACGCTGGGTAATTTATAAAGAAGTTTATTTGGTTCACTGTTCTGCAGACTGCACAAGAAGCATGATACCAGAATCTGCATCTGGGGAGGGCTTAAGGGAATGTCCAGTCACAGTGGAAAGGGAAGGGGAAGAGGCATCACATGATGAGAAAGCAATCCAGGCAGAGAGGTAGGGGGAAGGGTGCCAGAATCCTTTAAGCAAAAGATCATGAACGATTGGAGTGAGAACTCACTCACTACTTTGGGGAGGGTACCAAGCGATTCATGAGGGATTCACCCTATGACACAAACACCTCCCACCAGGCGCCATTCTTAACACTGGGCATCAAATTTCAACATGAGATTTGGAGAGGATAAGTATCCAAACTATATCACTGACTAAAAAGGAATACTACATTAACAAAAGCTTTTCAGCTCTTAAGAAGCTTAGTTTTTAATTGAAGAAAGGGCATTTCTACATTTAAAAAGAGAGGAGGCTGGGTGCTGTGGCTCATGCCTGTAATCCCAGCACTTTGGGAGGCTAAGGCTGGTGAATCACAAGGTCAGGAGTTCAAGACCAGCCTGGCCAAGATGTTGAAACCCTGTTTCCACTAAAAATACAAAAATTAGCTGGGCATGGTGGCAGGCGTCTGTAATTCCAGCTACTCGGGAGGCTGAGGCAGAGAATTGCTTGAACCCAGGAAGCGGAGGTTACAGTGAGCCAAGATCACGCCATTGCACTCCAGCCTGGGCAACAGAGCAAGACTCCATCTCAAAAAATAAATAAATAAATAAAATAGAGAGGAAAACACAAACGAATAAATGTTTACTACTACCATTGTCTGTAGGCCCACACATACACATACATACACACACTTCTTTTTTCTTCATCATCCCATTTTCAGTATTGTCATTGTTAACCACACTGTATCTCAAATAGCATTAAAGGCTTCTCATTTATTTATTTTTAAAAAATAAATAATTGGCCAGGTGAGGTGGCTCATGCCTGTAATCTCAGCACTGGAGCTCATGAGTTTGAGATCAGCCTGGGCAACATAGGGAGACCACATCTCTGCAAAAAATTTAAAAATTAGCCAGGCATGGTGGTGCATGCCTGTAGTCTTTGCTGCTTGGGAGACTGAGGCTTGAGCCTGGGAAATTGAGGCTGCAGTGAGCTGTGATTGAGCCCTTCCTCTCTAGCCTAGGTGATATTGGAAGACCCTGTCTAAAAAATAAAATAAAATAAATAATCCTTTAGAGCAGTTTTTTAGTTTTATAGAAAAATTGAGCAGAAAGTACAAAGAGTTCCCATATACAACATTTTCTCCTTCCAATTACTAATATCTTGCATTAGCATGGCATATTTCTTACCACTGATGAACCAATATTGATATATTACTGCAAAAGCCCTCATTTATTTTGGGAATCACTCACTCTGTGTTCTAAAGTTCTGAGTTTTTCCAAATGCCTAATGTCATGTATCTACCATTAAAGTAGCATACAGAACACTTTTGCTGTTCTAAATATGTTTTTATCCTTTTTTATTATTTATTTATTTATTTAATTTTATTTTGTTGAGATGGAATCTCACTCTGTCACCAAGGCTGGAGTGCGGTGACACAATCTCAGCTCACTGCAACTTCTGCCTCTTGAGTTCAAGCAATTCTCCTGCCCCAGCCTCCTGTATAGCTGGGACTATAGATGTGTGCCACCATGACTGGCTAATTTTTTGTATTTTTAATAGAGATGAGGTTTCACCGTACTGGCCAGGTTAGCCTCGAACTCCTGACCTCAGGTTATCTGCCCACCTCGGCCCCCAAAGTGCTAGGATTACAGGTGTACTCAGCCTCTAAATATCTTTTTAAAAGCATTATTGAACATATCTCCTGAATAAACTGTAAGTGTAATTCTTGGGTGGTAAACAAGAAATGGAATTGCTGGAGATGCACGTAAACAAAAAACAATTTAAATAAAACATGGCAATTTTCTCTAAAATAGCCATACCAATATACACTCAGCTGTTTGAGAGTTTCTAATTTCCTTTGTCATTGCCAACATATAACCACATTTTTAAACTTAAAAATGATATCTTACTTCAATTGGCATTCCCATCAGTTACTGATGATGAACATTTTTTCATATGTGTAACTGAACTGACCATTTGTGTTCCTTTTTATGGTAACTGCTTTTTCAGATAACTTGTCGATAAATTGGAGGTGGGTAGTTTGTCATTTTCTTATTGATTTTCAGGGTTTCCATATATTCTAGACATTTATCGTTGACTGCCAGCTGTGTTGCAGGTATTGTATTTAGTTTGTTTCATTTCTCTTAACTTTGCTTATGGGGTCTTTTATTGAATATAAGTTTGAGTAAAAATAATTAATTAATTAATTAATTAATTAATTAAAAACAAAGTCCAGAACATTACTTATAGTAAATGATATAGAAGGATAAGGGTAGGGGACAGTAGCTAGAGGACATAATACAAACACTTGCTATGGTCCCAGATTTGTATGGGGCTGATGCTTGTTCTGGTGACTAGCTTCCACTCACTTTCCTGAAGAGCAAATTTGTAATATATATTTTTTTCATTTTCTTCTTCAGCTGTTTGCGAATGAATTTCATTTGATTTTTCTGCCACCTAACCATGTGATTCCATGAAAAGTCCCTGCTATTCTGATTTCCTCATTCAGAGTCCTTGTCTTCTGTGTTTGATGGTCTATAAAGGGCTGTGTACACTCATAGTTCTCTATAAATAATTGAAAGAGTAATAATTTGCATATACAGTGGCCTGTAATTGGTTGTGATATACTCACTAGTAATTTTGCATGAGGTATGCACCAGTAAAATAAATTGTGCTTGTGTGTGTTTACTTTGGGCAGGAAAAGTACTATATGGCATGCTGAATTTTTATATCAAGTTTTAATTAGGTCATCCTGTTTGAGTTACCAAAAGAACCTGCTCTCCCAAATAATGATAATAGGATTTATTTAGGAATGAATATCAATGACTCATCTCTAGATTTCAGAATATGAAAAAACTCTTCTCTGTAATATATGTAAGTTAACTATTTTGCATCCTAATCTAGTCAAGCTTACTGACTGATTCTTTGCCAAGAAGAGCTGCTGCCAAGGCAAGGAATGGAGATATTGGGGTCAGGGCTATGCTGCACAACTAAGAAAGTACTGGTAACCCAGTCTTTGGAGAGCCAGAGCGAGATCAGCCTTCTCCTTCCTTGTCATTCTCCTTCTAGCCAAGATCCAGTCAGATAGGACAATCCCCCAACACTGTTTTATTTTTGGCAGCATCCAAATGTAACAGCTACAGGAGCCCTGTATTTCAGAATGAGTGGATGGAGATTTTTTATTTCCTTTTTTTTTTTTTTTTGTTTTGAGACAGCATTTCACTCTTTTGCCTGGGCTGGAGTGCAATGGCATGATCTTGGCTCACCACAACCTCTGCCTTCCGTGTTCAAGTGATTCTCCTGCCTAAGCCTCCCCAGTAGCTGGGATTTCAGGCATGCACCACCACGCCTGGTTAATTTTGTATTTTTAGTAGAGATGGGGTTTCTCTCTTTTGATCAGGCTGGTCGCGAACTCCCGATCTCAGGTGATCCACCTGTCTTGGCCTCCCAAAGTGCTAGGATTACAGGCATGAGCTACTGCGCCTGGCCCTTGATTTCATTTTTACAGAATAGGCCTTTGCAAAGCAAGTGGATTTTTTTTTTAAGCTTGGGATTTTTGGTTTAATCAAAATCAAAGCATGGAGAATAGCAGGAGAAAGTAGTTAAGAGTTATACTAATATTTTATTGTTATGATTCTTTTAATCCTCAAGGAGGGATTCTTTTTTTTTTTTTTAAATTCTTACCCCTACCAAGGCTAACTCAGAGAAGGAATGCTCATGATACTTTCCAAAAAGCTAGAGTACAATTTACACATGATTTTAGGTCCATCCTAGTCACTTCAGAGATACACACAGGTATTTACTGACTCCATATTTATGTGCAAGGTGCAGTCCATATGTGAGGCATTCAGGGAGGAGATGGACTTGTGCCACACAGAGAACAGATTCTCAATAGTTTACAATCTAATCAGATTCTTGGAGATGACATATATACTCTCCTAGAAACAAGACAAGAAGGCTGTATCCAAACAAAGAAGGCATCATACTCCAGCGCCCTAGACGTAAGTCAACAATTTTGCCTTAAAAATGTGCTTTTCATGGAAATGATGGTCAAGAGTTTCTAAGCTTTGCTGGAATTAAGACTTCTTCCTTGAAAGAGAGCCATGAGCTGAGGAAGGTACTGGAAGTAAAGTTCTTAGATGTCAGAAGTGTTTTTGAGGATCTTTGTCCTGAAAGTTCTGGCAAGCACTGATCAGATGGAAGTCGGGCTGTGGGAAGGAAGAAAGATAAGTGGAGGGATGCAAGAAGATTAGAGGTAAGTAAAAGTGTGAGAAGGTGGGAGGCTGAGGCAGGGGGATCACTTGAGCCTGGAAGGTCGAGGCTGTAGTCAGCAGTGAGCACTCCACACAGGTAAAAGAGTGAGACCCTGTCTCAAAAACAAATGTGGGAGCTGGGTATGGTGGCTCACGACTGTAATTCCAACACCTTGGGAAGCCAAGGTGGCGGATTATGAGGTCAAGAGATCGAGATCATCCTGGCCAACATGAGGAAACCCCATCTCTACTAAAAATACAAAAATTAGCCAGGGATGGTGGCATGTGCCTATAGTTCCAGCTACTCAGGAGGCTGAGGGAGGAGAATTGCTTGAACCCAGGAGGTGGAGGTTTCAGTGAGCCACCATTGTACTCCAGCCTGGGCAACAGAGCTAGACTCTGTCTCAAAAACAAAACAAAACCTAAAACATATAAAAACAACAACAAAAACAAATGTGGGAAGGAACAATGGTAATAGCCATATTGAAGTCCCCCTTCCAAGGATACCTCATGGAGGTCGCAGCTTTCTTATTGAAATCCTCTGATATTGAGATGATTAATTTGTGTGGCTAGGCCATGAAGTCCTAAGTCCTATTGCACTCCCAAAATACTTTGTAATTTCTTCCCCATCTCAGACACAATTAGTTCTTTCTGGAGAAAGATTGATAAAGAGAAAAATCTAAAAATCCTTCTCTGGTCTCTATCCATATATTCTCTATTTTGGTCAGATTTAGTCTAAAGAAATATGAGAAACTAGGTCCCAGCTATTTATCTTTGTTTTTATTGCATTTGCTTTTGGGTTCTTGGTCATGAAATCCTTGATCTAATTAAACTAAAGAGGTTTTGCATGGCAAAAGGAACAGTCAGCAGAGTAAACAGACAACCCACAGAGTGGGAGAAAATCTGCACAATCTATACATCTGACAAGAAACTAATATCCAGAATCTACAATGAACTCAAACAAATCAGTAAGAAATAAACAAATGATCCCATCAAAAAGTAGGCTAAGTAAATAAACAATTCTCAAAAGAAGATACACAAATGGCCAACAAACATATGAAAAAATTCTCAACATCATTAATGATCAGGGAAATGAAAATCAAAACCACAATGTGATACCACCTTACTCCTGCAAGAATGGTCAGAATCAGAAAATCAAAAACCAGTAGATGTTGGCATGGATGCATTGATCAGGGAACATTTCTATGCTGCCAGTGGGAATACAAACTAGCACAGCTGCTATGGAAAACAGTGTAGAGATTCCTTAAAGAACTAAAAGTTAAACTACCATTTGATCCAGAAATCCCACTACTGGGTATCTACCCAGAGGAAAAGAAGTCATTATTTGAAAAAGATACTTGCACATGCATGTTTATAGCAGCACAATTCACAATTGCAAAATCATGGAACCATCCCAAATGCCTATCAATCAACAAGTAGATAAAGGAACTGTGGTATACATATGTGATAGAATACTACTTGGCCATAAAAAGGAATGAATTAACAGCATTTGCATGAACCTGAATGAGATTGGAGACTATTATTCTAAGTGAAGTAACTCAGAAATGGAAAACCAAACATCGTATGTTCTCACTGATATGTGGGAACTAAGCTATGAGGACACAAAGGCATAAGAATGATACAATGGACGTTATGGACTTGAGGGGAAGAGTGGGAGGAAGGAAAAGGATAAAAGACTACAAGTATGGTGCAGTATATACTGTTTAGGTGATGGGTACACCAAAATCTCACAAACCACCACTAAATAATTTATTTACATAATCAAATACCACCTGTACCTCAATAACTTATGAACAAGCAAATTAAAAAGTAATTTTTAGGGGCCGGGCGCGGTGGCTCAAGCCTGTAATCCCAGCACTTTGGGAGGCCAAGGCAGGTGGATCACGAGGTCAAGAGATCGAGACCATCCTGGTCAACATGGTGAAACCCCGTCTCTACTAAAAATACAAAAAATTAGCTGGGCATGGTGGCACGTGCCTGTAATCCCAGCTACTCAGGAGGCTGAGGCAGGAGAATTGCCTGAACCCAGGAGGCGGAGGTTGCAGTGAGCTGAGATTGTGCCATTGCACTCCAGCCTGGGTAACAAGAGCGAAACTCCGTCTCAAAAAAATAATAATAATAATAATAATTTTAAAAATAAAATTTTAGGTTTCAAGTAACAGAAAAAAACATACAAAAATTTAAAAAAAAGAAATATGAGAAACTAAGTTGAAGTTAACACTTTGCTCCCATTCTACACCCTCTCTTTCAAAAGTCCAATAATTCTTTTTCCCAGAAGGATGAAGTTCTCATGAAATTCTAAAATTTGACCAGAGTTTCCCCTCTTTTCTAAACTGTCAATTCCTTCCAGGGATCCCCAAAACATCACAGATTACCTTAAATGCTTAAAATCATGTGAGAAGAAAAGCATTTGCTTAAACCATAAAGGTGTGAATGACGGATAGTCAATAGCAGCACATTAATTGTTTCAAGTGGCTTCTTGTTAATATAACGATTCTGCAGATAATGGAATTATTAACACTCTAACTGAGTTGGGTTTTAAAAAATAGGTTACATGGGGAAATGTTATGAACAAAAAAGGAAAGTGTCCCTGTTACATGAACTCTTACTAGAAACTGGCCACTGGTGTTGACTCTTCTCAATTTCTTCTTTTCATTGTTCTTTTGTCTTTCAAAATCCACACTTTCCATTAAAGTGCGATGCTCATTTTGTTGCTGCTGTTGTTTTTGTTGTCGTCTTCCCTTTTACTTCTCTCTTAATCCCTCAGTGTCCCCAGCCCATCTGGCATACCTGATATAGCTGGTGTGTGCTCCACCTCCGCAGCTGCATCCCCAGTCCTAACGCTAAAAGTCCATGCTGGGCTCTGTCCACAAGTAACTTTGCACGTCGTGCCTAGTGAAGTCCACCTTGTTCTGAATCCCCTCTCTCATATGTACAACCTTCTCTTGTAATTCCCAGCACTCCTTGACTTGTCTTTCTGCTTCCTGGCCTTCACTTGTGTCCTAGCCCAAGCCCACTGGTTTGGTGAAAGAGTATGCCTTACAATATAGTTTTCTGTATGTCACTCTGCAGATATTTTATCTTGTTTTCCAGAATCTGTTATTTTTGAGAGCTCTCAGAGAAACATCATGCTCAATACCTGCCCTGCCCCAGAGCAGACCTGAGTTCTCCGTTGTAGAAAATGACCTCAGGATAGGTCCAGAGAGATGACACCCAAATGCCTTTCCTCAGCTCCATGCTTGTAGGAGCACGTCAATGGAAAGTGAAAAATGTTCATCTGGCAACAATAACAGGGACTCCAGAGTGGGCAGCAGATAGTGGTGGCTTTTCACTTACATAATTACAAAGTAAGGTGTTTCTTTATAGGGTTTGGGGAACCATAACATCCATCAATCCAAGTTGTGTCACAAAATAGCTAACATTCAATTCTAAAGAGGTGGTTTGTGAAGAAAGAGCCAAGGGTAGTACTGATCTGCAACGTTTGTTTACAGAAGTGAGAATACAGCTTCAAATTGTCTGAATGAAGAAGAAAAAGACAGCTTTTCCAGTGATGAGACTATGTAGAAAATCACATTGGGAGATGAATGCATTTTCCTCAGATATTTAGATTGAACCAAATGAAATGACTATTTTTTAGGTTAAAAAATGGCCTAATACCAGCAATTTCATATGACTCAACCAATAGTTGAATAATGTTGCTGAGGGCTGGGGAAGGCTGGAATGGATAGAAGGTTGAGAAGATGAAACGGGGTCATCATGGCAGGAGTTTTAATTCTCTGTTTGAGCTTTAGGGGGTCCTTCTTATCTACATGAGTTTTGGGGAGGACCAAAGGTGATTGGGAAAGTCAAGGGCATGATAAGATAGTGTTTTTGGAAAATGTACCTGGAAGTGAAATTCAATGAAGGGATATCAAAGCTGACAGGTTCCATTTTATGATTAACTTGAAGCTATGAAAGCATTTCCATGTCCTGATGAATGATCTAACACTCAGTGACCCCCAGGCCCCACTGGTGGCCTTCTCCGCATCCAGCAACTTTTGCATACATGTTCTTACACAGCTTTCTTATAAAGGAAGAATAAAGTAAAGAATTAATCTAATAGAAAATATAGATGCATGTCTAATTGGTCTCTGGGTAGGAAAAACTTTGCAAGCGTAAGAATATGATAAAATCCAGTTGAAAATTCAATAGACTTGATCACATAAATGATTCAAACTTTTATACATCAGAAACCAATATAAGTGGAATTAAAAATCCAAAATAAATTATTAAATATTTGGCAACAAGGCTGGATACAGTGGCTCACGTCTATAATCCCAGCAGTTTGGGAGGCCAAGGTGGGTGGATTTGCTTGAGCTTAGGAGTTCAAGACCAGCTTGGGTAACATGGTGATACCTTACTCTACAAAAAATACAAAAATTAGCCAGGCATGGTGGCATGTGCCTGCAGTCCCAGTTACTCCTGTAGTCCCAGCTAACTCAGGAGGCTGAAGGGAGAGGATTGCTTGAGCCCAGGAGGTAGAGGCTGCAGTGAACCATGAGCTTGGGCAACAGATTGAGACCCAGTCTCAAAAAAAAAAAAAAAAAAAAAGAAAAAAAAAAGACAACATATATGCAAAGGTCATGTATCATAATTTATAATTTATAAAGTACATTTTTACAGCAATAAAATTACATTATTCTAATAGAAATGAGGCAAACTGACAGGTAAATCACAAAAAATAAAACTGATAAACACAGGAAACTATCTTCAGTAATAAAAAAGGACAAATTAACTATAATAAACGGCTTTTTTGCCCATTTAATTAAAACATCTTAGAGTCAATATTCAATGCTAGTGAGAACACATTCAGATGACTCTTTACATATGGCCACTCTGATATTAAGCCTTAGAAGACTCTGCTAAATTATATCAGAAATTTAAAAATGCTTACATTATTTGACTCAGAAATCTTATAAAGAACTTAAAAGCAAAAAAATTAAAAAAAGGAAAATATAAAGTTATTTATTTTAGCCAAACATGAAAAAGAGCTTTGAATCTTTAGGGTTCTTAGATTAAACAAACGAACAAAAACAGAACACACTTTAACTGATTTAAACAAAAAAGAAATTTATTGCAAGTGACTCACAGAATTCCAGGGAGCACAGAGTGAAGTTTAGGAGCTCTACAGGCATATGGTGGGGCCACTCCAATAAAGACTCCCACTCTGCTGTTTTTGTCACAGAACCCACAACTGACACCATCAAGGTTTGATCCTAAATGCCATGACTTCAGCCATCACAACCCCAAAAAGCCAGAAACCAGCATTGCTGTTATTAACCAATGTCGATCTGCCCATTCCCAGCACATTTTCTTCCTAGGTGAAGGATCCTGTAGGGGTGTCTGATTGATAGAGCCTAATCATGACTCCACCTTCACTGCAAGGGAGGCTGGGAGAGAAAGTTAAAGTTTCTTACCTGGGGAGCTAAGACATGAGTATGGGAAATTCCTCTGATAAAGAAAGAATGTTAAAAAGTTGCAGTGGCTGATGCCTGTAATCCCAGCACTTTAGGAGGCCAAGGTGGGTGGATCACAAAGTCAGGAGTTCGAGACCAGCCTGACCAACATGGTAAAACCCTGTCTCTACTAAAAATACAAAAAATTAGCCAGGTGTGGTGGTATGTGCCTGTAATCCTAGCTACTCAGGAGGCTGAGGGAGGAGAATCACTTGAACCTGGGAGGTAGAGGTTGCAGTGAGCTGAGATCGTGCCATTGCACTCCAGCCTGGGTGACAGAGTGAGACTCCATCTCAAGAAAAAAAAAAAAAAAAAAAAGTTGCAGTCAGTGAAAGAATAAAAATGCCCTGCACAAACCTAAATATCTCCCAATAGAAGAATAGTTACATAAATTTATATCCATAGGATGGCTTAGTATGGGGCCATAAACATGGATGAAAGTCGTAGTTTTTGTCTTCTTTAACGTTTCTGTATTTTGCATAAATACCATACATTTTATAAGGAGTATCTGTTAAAATATTAATTTCTTATGTATTGGATTATAAATATTAATCAGTTATCATTACATGCGTATAATGTAATTTGCTATGCTTTGCCTGCCCAGGCATCTTAGGTGCTCAGATGTTGGTCCACCTGAGGTGCTCCACTCCATCCATAGCCAGTAAATAGCTGAAAAGGGAGGAAACTGTTCATTGTGGGTCTACCCACATGCCTACCTGGTAAGCCCTTGTTTTTTGTTTGTTTGTTTGTTTGTTTTTTGAGACAAAGTCTTGCTCTGTGGCCCAGGCTGGAGTATAGTGGCATGATCTCAGCTCACTGCAACTTCCACCTCCTAGGTTCAAGCGACTCCTGCCTCAGCCGCCCAAATAGCTGAGATTACAGATGCTCACCACCATACCTGGCTAATCTTTGTATTCTTAGTAAAGACAGGGTTTCACCATGTTGGCCAGGCTGGTCTCATACTCCTGACCCTCAAGCGATCTGCCCACCTCAGCCTCCCAAAGCTCAGGGATTACAGGAGTGAGCTACTGCTCTGTAAGCCCTTGTTCTCTAAATACTCCTTGAAAATAAATTCTAGGTTCTGCAGCCCAAGTTCATCACCTTTCATCGTTCAGTGTTTAGCAATCCAGTTTCTGCTCCCAATGTTGTGTCAAAAGATCCCTTAGCCAATCGCCAATGACCTCCTAATTGGCAAATCTACTTTATATTGTTCCAGTCCTTGAATTACGACTTCTCTCTGCTATATAGCATTTTTAAGATTCTTCTTTGTTAGGGTCTACTTCCATATTCCTTTTGAATAGGAGAGTGTACTACACTCTCTAGGTTTTCCTTTGACCTATCCACTGATTTTTATTTGTAGATAAATATTTATTTGGCATTCTATTACATTCCAGATACACCTGTGAGCAAGATTGATAAAGTCCTTGCCCTGAAGGATCTTACATATTGTGGGTTGTGAAAGGAATATTAAATAAACATAGGCAAAGTAATTTTATTTTGTGCTTAACCTGTCTCTACTTCATACATAGGCTTGTTTCTTCCAGAAGTCATTTAATCTTAGTGTTTTTTTGGGGTTCCCTCCTACTGTCTCTTCTCATTATGCACACTTTTCTATCCTTTCTCATGGTTTTGACATATCCGTTTAGTCTTGATCTCACCCCAGAACTCATGTATACAACTGTCCATCCACAGATGTCTCTACCTGGCTGTCTGGCAAGCATCAAATTCAAGAAATGTCAAGATAAATTTATTATCTTCTTTAAACTTGCTTCTTCAGGAGGAATCTTCTTGGCTAAAAGTCTACCCTAGCCTAAAAACTACTGTATACTCATGGAAAATGCAAATCACTGATGATCATTCCTATGTCTCTACTCTCCCAGAGTACCAAAATCAGGCACTGGTTTTCATCTCTGGTCTTCCAGAACAATCCATATTATAAGTACAGTGACTTCTTTATTCTAAAAATGGTAGATTAGTAAATGCAACCTCAAGGACATGCATGCACAATGAATCCCTGGAAGTCAAGTTTAAGTCTGGTGTTCCCAACTAATTCTATTGATTTCTGGAAATAGGTGTTTACAATAAGATGTTAACATCAGAAATTTTGATTTCTGTTTTCCCACACATCTATGTTACAAGTTTCCAGTTAATATCAGGCTCTGAACATCACGGCATCTCACTAAAAACTAGGGATGCACTAGGCCCTCAATAAATGTGTCTCTGTTATCTCTTGTGTTTATTTAGAGGTATCTTGAGGCTGCTGCCGGTCAGTCACTGAGAATGAAACAAAACAACCAGAATGAAAACAAAACTGAGTAACTTGTTTTCTATTTTAACAAAAGGTTTTGAATTTGTGCTGTGGAAGTAAAGGATAGATGTATATCTTTGATGAGATATTTGTGATGTATTTTCTGCCCTTCCTTCTTGGCTTTGTTATTGTCAAAGATGATGTGAGATCTGTTTTATTTGTTTAACATCTATTTGGCAATCAAGTGAATCTATTGTATTTTCCACAGTGTAGCCTTTTCCTTTCTCTTTCTTAAAAACAAAACAAAACAAAACAAAACAAAACAAAACTACATCAGTGCAGTAGCCTCATGTGTGCTGGGCTGACCTGCTATCCAATCCGACTGGGCTCAGATTTCCATCCTGCTCACCTAGCAACCTGGGATGCAAGTCTACTAGCTGGCAGGGCTCATGTTCCCTTGGCCAGCTGAGGAACAGCTAGGGAAGCTAGGGAAGATGCTATCCTTTTTTAAGACAGCAAAGGCAGCTGTTACAGGCCTTGGACCCAGGCCTGTAAAAAGGCACACAGGGACACCCTAGGTGGCACCCTGTCTATATTCTACTCTAAAACCACTTTGTTATTTCCAGGAAAACGCTTGCAAGGTAAAGAGTGAAGTCCGAGCATACTTTATAGAACAGGTTTATTACAGCTATTAGAATCCAAATCCAGTCTATATCATCACCTTCTAAAAGCACTTATGTTTTCCCCTTAAAATTTCTGCATGCCACTTTTATTCTGCCCAAGGTGAAATAAATGCCTGATGACTCCCACAAGCCCAAATCTTCTCCCTCCCTATCACCTGTCTGTATGCTTTCATCCTTGTCTCTGTTTTTCTGTCCTCTCTCTCCCTCTTTCCTTCTAATACATTCCAAAGGAAAAAAGGACTGGGGAAGAAGATGTGAAACAGGTTTCATTGCCTTTAGCTACTTCTAGAATGCTAAACCACTTATAACAACAATATTCACCATGACGAAGAAACGGGGCCAAAAAAACCTAGAAAACCTCTAACTCACATTCAGGTTGTTTAAACCCTAGCATTTACAGGAGCTCGTTAAGAGAGATGGTGCATGACAATGCTCCCCACGAATAAGGATGAAAACTTTTAAAAGCATTTCTTAAAACAAGCAGAGAAAAAAAAAAAAGGAAAAAGAAATGCACAATGCGTAGACCCAGATGCAGGGATTGGGAAGGGGAGCAGCTATCTGTTAAAGGTGCACCTCTCCACCTCCCTTTTGGGGATCTTTGTATACACAATCCAGCCCCAGACAAAAGGAACAGGGCAGCTTTAGAGTCTTCAGAACCGGGGGCTGAGGAGGCGAGGGAAGAGAGGGGCATGATTGATGGAGTTCTGGTTGGCTTATAAAGGGCAGCCGGGAGTGCAGGGAAATAATCAGGGAAAAGGGCGTCCCGTGCTGGCTTTCTCAGAGGGGCGAAATGAATCCTGCTCCTCTGCATTATTAAGTTGTCAGGCGGGCTGATGATGAAAATCTGAAGGTCAGGCATAACAAGAAGCACCTTATGGGGGGGGTCACGACCTTTCTGAAAGTGCTACACTCATGTTTATCTGCACCTAACCCTTATCCACAATTCTTCATTTGATAAGAACATTGGGAGAGGGGGAGGCAGGGAGGGGTGTCTCCTCATATGTATAAGCAGTGAGTGAAATTAGGCTTCCCGTGAAACTGATTGTGGAGGCTCAATTCACAGTGAAAGATAATAAAGCAAAAGGACACACGAGGGATGCAGGCAGAAATTGTTCGCTACAGTGAAACTCAATAAAGGGAACAAGAGCTTCCCTAAATGACAAATTTGGTACAGTGGTGCTAAAATCAGGATTCTCCCTGGAATTGCCACAGCAATTCACTCTTGGCAGTACCACTTTTTATTTACTTTGGAGATCCTAATGGCATGGGGTGAGGGCTGCTTTTGGGAATGTTTATTTCTTTATCTGCTTGCTTTCAACCAAAGACTCAAGGTGAAGGATAATCAGACAGATTTTTTTTTTCCTATTTGATATGTATTTTTGTTTGTTTTTGAACTGGGAACGGAGCGACTGTTCTCATGCATCTTATTCGTGTGTGTTTTGAAGAATCCTTTTCCAGGTGTTCTCCATTTCTTGGGAATTGAGGAAGTACTTGGGATTTTCAGCTGGGACTCATAGACCAAATCTCTAACTGATCACAAAAATAAACATATCACTTGTAAAAATAACACTGGAACAATTCACAAGCTACGATGCAGGCTTCTACGACACTTCCAAATCTAGTTGTTTATCCCTGTTTGTAAAAGGAGCATTCTTCAGATTTTGACTGTTTGGCAGTACTATAATGTGAAAAACACAGAATTTACAAAATCATCTACTTTTAAAGGGAAAGATATATTCGAAATTGCACAGAAACAAAAATGTTTGGCAAAATGAAGACTGAAAATAATATACCTGTGGAATAAGAAAGACGTTCTCAAAGTCGGTTAAAAATTTTACCTTCTCGGAAAGGAATTCTCTAAAATCTAGAAAGAAGGAAAATGTTATATAATGTCCCTTATATTTCTTTTGCTTATTTCTCATTTAAGAAGTAAAATCTGATTTTCAACATGATACTTTGAGACAGACTTATTACCAAATGTGCAGACTTCTATTTCAGTGGATGATATTCAACCTGGATTTATATTATTTTATTTGCTGGGACATTTTTTATACTTTCCTCAATTTATCTCGATAAGCTTCTTGCTATCCCATCTACCAACTCATATGCACAGAAAAATTATCCCAAATAGATAAGCCACATATGAACTAAGAAGAAAGATCCACTTTAGTTTCTCAATTCCACATAGAAGTAAAAATGCAGTATATATAACTTAACCAACCCATCACTCTTGCCGCATACATTTGAAGATCACATTTGTGCTTTTACCTCACATGTGTCTCCCTGTGTAGTTGAGATAAAATCACTACCTTTCTATTGTACTCACATTCATAATGTTTTTTTAAAAAAATGGACTCCTGCTATAAAAAAATAGAGTTGGGATATAAAGCAAAAGAATGTTCACCAGCAGCATTACACTCAAGCATGTATTTATTATTTTTCTTTTTTCTTTTTTTTCTTTTTCCTTTTTTTTTTTTTTTGCCAGAAGACAAGATAGGTTTAAAACTGACAGAGGCTCCGGCTTAGACTATCTTGACCCAGGAGCCAGGAGGAAAGTGAGAGAGAGGAAGCCTCTTGTTGCTAGCATGGCTGACACGTCGGAGTGCACCAGGACTGACTTTTCACATAGGGTGGAACAAGTGCTGAGATATGAGCCCATAGGAATACCATTGCACAATTATTTTTGATAATTTTAAATGAACATCATCCTTTTGATTCTTCTGTAGGCTAAAATCTGGGTATCATTTGGAATGTATTTTACACAATATTGATCAGAAAATATTAAATTCATGTCTCATTCAAACAAATCTTTAAAAAGTCAGAGTTCAGCTTCCCACTAGCTCCTTTTGTCCAGATGCGTCTGCATAATTGGCCAAGATGTCTCTCGGACTTAAGGGTGGATTTTCCAATGACATAGTATATCACCAATTGCCCAGCCACATCTTAACCATACAGAATATTACAAATAATAACTACCTTTTTATTATACAAGGTATGAGAATGAAATTGTTTTTTTACTTTGCTTCTTTAAAATCTTTGCATTTCTCCTTTAAAAGGCAGGTTTGAATCTGTTCCCAGTAAAAGATGTATACATATGACATAGAATTAGATTTAAAAATTTATAAATAGAATTGAAGTTATTGAAAGTGATGCCATTAGCACTGGTGAGTTTAACAGTGTGAGATCAGCCCCTGGATTCTCTCCCTACTGGCCATCTGATTTTTATTACCTGCCTCACCTCCCTACCTCTTTGCCTTCACTGCCTCATGTTTGGAGTGTGTTGTGTGATCTCAAAAAATTCCTGTGATAAGATTATGTCTGTGGCTCTAGGGCCATGACATTCAATTTGTCTAGGCTTCCACCAAGTTTTATGTAATATTCAGAAAACTATCCTAAAATATTGGTAACACTTGCATTGAATGGAAGAAGCCTAATCTACTTAGACCTTGGTATTCAAGGTGTGGTCCCGGAACCAGTAGCCTCTGTCCCCTGGCAGGCCAGCAGCACTGGGAGCTTGGTGCAGATGCTCAGGTCTTAGATAGCTCAGACCCACTCACCCAAAAACTGCATTTTCACGA
Source organism: Aotus nancymaae (assembly GCF_030222135.1). Taxonomy (NCBI): domain Eukaryota; kingdom Metazoa; phylum Chordata; class Mammalia; order Primates; family Aotidae; genus Aotus; species Aotus nancymaae. The sequence goes on from NW_026988425.1 coordinate 115,195,133, forward strand.
GATCTGAAGTCATTCCTATGCACATTCCAGCTGGACTGAACTAGAAGCTGTTTGGCATTTTCTCAGGCTTCATGTGCCTTAGTAGAGGGCAAGTCTGCTCTCAATTACATGGCAATTTCAGATGCCTGATACCTCCATAGTATAGTTTTCCTAGGTTAATTGACAAACACATAAGCTTTCTCTACTTGTCTTCCCCCGGCTGAGCAGAAAGCATCAAAGAGAAGTTGGAAGATAGTTCTTCAGGAAGCAGAAATCCCTAGAGCAAAGGAGGTCTCAATTTCCCACTAAAAGGATAACTTGAAAGGTAACTAATAATAGATCATCCAATAGCAAATACCTGTGCACCAAGTTAATTTTAAGTTGCAATAACAGTAATAAAAATGCATATTCTTTTTTTTACATTAGCTAAGAGAAAAATGCATTCTATTCTCTTGATGCATTTTGTAAGCTGCTGTTTCTTTCCTAATCTTTGCATAGGGCAAAAAAGTACTATTTGTGTTTTTAAAGGTACTGGAAGCTGAATGCTACCTATCACAATATTCTTTAATTTTATTTTCAACTCTGCAAGAAAACTACCATGACTTTATACTGCTGTCTTTGTTATACACTCTCAATTTCATAGGGCAATCGATTCAAATCCATTTTAAATCTCAATGGGCTGGAACTTGGCATGCAAGTTGGTTGGCCAGGTGCAAGTTTCTCTCCAAAATATGACAAAAGTCATGGCTGAAATATAGAGCGGCAAAATTGTTGGAGAGTTTTGCCAACCTGCGGCCAAACAAGGCCAACTGTTATTAGCAAGGGCAGAAGGGCAAACTCAGGGGAGGGGAGAGAATGTGGGCAGTATGCCATTTGCATAATGATCAAACTAGCTTTAAAAAATGAAAACCACTTTGCTTGCTTCTGTTCATGCTTTTTTGAGCTATCTGTTCATGTTACAAAAAAAAGAAGAAGGTAGTTCAGAGAATGAAGAACACAGAAAACAAATGAGACAGGAGAGGTGAGATTGAAAAAGCTTTAATGATCTTAAGCCACATAGTCAATCCCCCTAAACTTCTATCTCAGTGACACCTCAAGATTCAGTTTCAACTGCCATAGCATGAAGCTTCTCTGCAGCACACACAGTTTATGTACCAATGAGCAGATGCTGCAGAATAAGGATGAAACAGTTGCTGGTTCGTTTTAGATAATCACAGCAGATTAAGCGGTAGTTTCATTACAGTGTTTTTACTATGCATTATTTTTACTATGCAGCGTCCTTTGAAATAATGGGAATTGATTTCACAGATCTTTTGCATATTACTGATACTGAGTAATGTTGCCGAGTAAAACCTTTTCTATCCTGCCACTGTGAAAAGGCACTAATTGGGGAAGAAGAAGGTTCCCCTATGGAAGGCTCTCTTCCGCAGATTTGAGGCTGGGAAGCAACTGAGCCAGGGAAACTATATGTAGGCCTTTGTGGTTTCGCAGCTGTAGCTTTGTGTCCTGATTTAGCTGACCTAAAATTCATGCGCTCCCAGAGCATCGGCTGCACTGCCCTTGGTTTCCCCCTCTTGGCCCTCAAATCACCCCCACCCCTCCCCCACCCCCGCCACATTTCTCTTGCTGGATAAAACAATTGGAAATGTGCTGATGATGAATGAGGAATCTAGAGAATGAACTCAGAGATGAAGATCACTGGTGTCTTTCAAAATCAGACACAAACCTTAAAATGCATTGAACTTTTTACTTCGACTTTGAGTTACTTTGTGTACTGTCCATCTCTACCTGGTTGTTTGGCTACATTCCCTAACTAACATATCTGCAAACCTACTCACTGATGGGCATGTTAAGTGAAGACAGACCCTGTCTTTCTCCTCCAAAGTTGCCTTTATCACAGTTTGACTTGGCTCTGACCTCGTTATTCCTCTTAGACACATTTTTTTTAAAGGGAGCATCTATGGTTTTGCTCAAGCCTTCATCTCTAAGTCAATGGAAATTTCCTCTTGCTGGGAGTGCGGAGATCTTCAGTATCGGGGAAGTAGAGTAAGAAAGGAAAGAGACAATCTGGAATGGATTCCAGTGCAGTGTTTTGCCATGAATATAGCTACAGGACTTGGGCAAGAGATTTAACTTCACTGCAAGCTCACTTTCTCCATATGTAACTTTGGAGTGATGATGGCAGTCTTCACCTTCACCACTCTTACCTTTGGGGAGTTCTGCTATTAAACTCCCATATGACAATTCATTTACATCTTATTATCAAGACCATAAGCAAGCCAGGCAATACTGAGCTGAAGACATTAGGAAGAGGCTGGAAGATTTACTAATTTTATCTGACAAAGTCTGAGAACAGGACATGGCAAGATATTTCTCTTCCAGCTAGTACGTGGAAATACTTGGGCAGAGAAAGTCTATATAACTCATTAAAATGTTTTAGATGATAAGGTTGAATGGATTCAGTAGTAACATTCTAGAATTATTTTAAATGTAATTTGTGTGGGGGCAATCTGTTTCGGTACACTTCAAGGATACAGTGATCAGCAAAGACTCAAAAGTATCTTGCTCTATGAGGCTTTCCAGGGAGTTCAAAGTGGATTGGTTCCACCTAGAGTTACAATTGTGACAGCTCAGGATTTGATCTGGAAATTTCCCAAAATGTGTTATGTGTTTCCCCAACACTGTGTCAGTGAAATATCAATGGTTAGTCCACACACTCAGTTAGGTTTCATGATTAAAACGTTTGTGAGATTTGGGCTGAAATAGTTAAACTGGTTTTTCAGTGGCAGGATGTTCAGAGCTTTTATCTGCAAGTGTGCACCATGAATCTCCTAGAGAAAAATGGCCTCTTACTGTCTTTACAACCTACAGGACCACAGAACTCTCTGAAGGAAAATACCAGTTAATACCTTACTAAACCAGTGCATCTCAGAACACAATTTGTTAAACACCGATATAAATCCAATCTGTTGGAAGCAAACAGAAATAGAGATCCAACAGTAACTCCTTGACATAGCTTTAAATGGACAAAATTTTAAAAATCTTTGGACAATGATTATTAGGTAACTCTTAGTTACTTTTACGTATCATTGTCTTTCTCGGTAGAAGAGGACCAAAATCTCACTAAGAAGCAGTTTAAGGAGTAAGTAAAGATGAGGCATGCATTAGCTCTTTGGCTTGAATTTTTATGAGGTATTGAGGTATTCATAGCCTGCCATAAGAAATCCCCAATATGCCATTTAAACTAGATCACCCATTACACAGAGACCAACTGATATAATTTTAGTAACATCAAACCCACAACGTGCTTTCTTCCCTCTTCCCTTAGCTCACGCAGTGTTCCTACCTAAAATTCCCTTCAACCTATGGCCACTTTTTAAATTCTTTTTATCCTTGAAGAACCACATCAAATGCTAGAAAGCTTCCTTTGATCTGCTTATAACTAATCTTTTCCTCTTTGGTTCTTACTTAGCAAATTGTACTACTGCTAGTTACTGGGCACACATTTCCTCCTATTATATTTAGCTCTTATTATTATTTTAATTCCTACTCTAGGCATTTATTCTGAGCCAGTCATAGGGCTAAGTTTTGCATACATGATCTTATTAATGTGTAATCTATGCAATAATAAGTACCTATCTGTCCCCACATAGGTATCCTACCCCCATCGCCATGTAATCACTGTCTCTTTAACAATGATGAGGGCTTAGTGAAGTTTTTTGAAATCCCTGAATTGTGCTAAAATTGATTTCCATTGGGTGACTAAGACTAAACATCTTAGATGAAAGTATGCTATTTTTCCAGATTTCTTTTGCCTTGGTCAATTTCCAAAAGATGTCCTGCATCAGTATCTTGCTATGTTTGCTATGTTTGATGACATTTTGCTTTGTCTTAGATACTTTCTTAGTCCTTAGAAATCATGAGATACTGACTGATAATATACCATGCTCTAGCATGGTTTTTTTTTTTTTTTTTTGAGGACCAAGGGTTATTCTTGGGGCTGCATGAAACTGTTTTTGAAAAAGTGTCATTCTTTTTTCCATCTAAAAGCAGCAAAGATGACATCACTTCGCTTATATTAGCTGAATTAAGATTTCTACTTCAGTTCAGTACACTTTTCCTGAGTACCTATTGTGTGCCAAGACTTGTGCAAGGCATTGTGGGTACAATGTTAATTAAGACATCTCAGTATGCCCTAATGGGGAAGACACATTGATAAGACATCATTTTAACAAAATGTAGTAAGTTCTAAGGCTGACATATGCTCTCGGTGCGATGGAAGTTCTAAAAGAGCCATGTGACTTAAGATAAAGGTTTAAAAGCCCCAATTAATTCTAGTTTCTAACATTTTTGGACTTACAGCCAAGAATTCTTGTCTATGTGTATATCTGAAGTTAGGAGAAATCATTTTTTGGCTTCTCACATGTGTCTGGTTGAAAACCTTCTACCCTGATAAAATTCCGTTATGTCTTCAGTCCTGGAAGTCTGTCTTAAGTAGTGTCTGTGTCATCCACGCCTGAATCTCCAACCAAAGGGAGGAAGGAGCTAGTCTTTCTTTCTGCTGGAACCAATTTTTCTACCCTAGTCCATTTACTAGAATTAATCATTTCTGAAGAAGCTCAATTTTGCTGGAAAATCCAGAAAAAATTTTAGTTATAGCTCCACATAATAAAGCAGTTGTGTGATTAGTAATACATTTGTCACTCCTTTACTGAGAAGGGGGGTGAGGGAAAGTCACCCACGTATTACTTTAGTGTAAATCCTGACACTGGTAATTTTTTTTCCCCAGGAATTGTACCATTATACCATAAAAGTGTCAAGGCACAAGTTTACTGTTCCTGCTAATATTCTAAAATATTCTCTTAAGCTGACATCTCTGTCAATTAAAATTAAACAAAATTGCATTCTGCCATATATGCTTCAAGGAGGAAGCTTTTGAGTTTATGGCTGCTCTTTGAATTGATTTTTAAGATGGCATCTGTAAAACTTGGCTCGAACAAGATGAGGTGGGATGTATTTAAGGACCAGTCAATTAAAAAAATGTTTTTAAAGATCATAAATTGACAGCCAGAATAGACTGCACATGCCTCCAGGTTTCTCAGCTATTAAAATAAATCCAGTCATTCTTTTGAATCGAATGTTTGTACTGACATAATTCAGTGCCAACACGCTTCTGACTTGTTTTGGGTTTTCAATGTTTTTGCAGAGAATAACATAAACAAGGAAGCTTGTGAGTGTTGCTTCCAGTTGCTCAATTCGCACAGATTTGGGAAAAGTCCTTCTCCTGGTGTTTCCCACAGTGGAGCAGTGGGAACGTGCTTTCTCACGGGACATTGGTTCTCAGGGAGGAGAGCAAGGGCAGTGAGCACTTTTGGCAGGACTGCATTGCCAATAAAGTCTTCAGGGAGATCACCCCCTGTGATAGGAAGATGAGCAAAGTAAATCTCTGTTCCAATTCCTCTAAAAGAAATTTAAGAAGCCGTCTTTGGGCTCATCCCTCCGATTGCCAAACCTTAATGTACAATGTTTTATTGATGCATTTAAGGCAAGTATTATTTAATGATCCAGAGTTTCTAAGGGCCAAAGTACTTTCCTCATTCTTTGTTAAGCACCTTTTGGAGGCTCAAGGAACCTTTTCAGGTCATCTGGTTACCACTTAAGGGAAAGAGGTAATATCCTAAGCAGCTTAAAAGGGTTTATGCCCTTTCAAGCAAGTTCACGAATGATGTTCTGGCTTGGCCACCGTCCCGAATAATTTGGGTATGTGTGGAACACTGGTGTTCTTAATGGGCAGATGCTTTGTCTAGATACAGAAGAAAAGGTGTCCCTGAAAAAGCAGGAGGAATGAGGGAAACTTTCTTCTTTGAGTTAAAGTGAGGAGGCTGGGCTGTTAAGAGACTATCCTGCAAGGAGCATTTGGGTCTTTCCCAAAGGATGGCATCTTCCCTATGGATCATATGTAAACCTCTATAAATTCCAAAGTCACAGCATCATGTCCAGTGGATTTCACTGCTGAATCTACCACTCCAAGCATATAGCTACTATATGGTACGGGCTCCATAAATACTTCCTGAAATTATAAATAAATGAATAAGTGGATTGAACTCTGGTGCCCCAATTTTTAAAATATTTCTGCCAAAGAAATAGAGTAGCTAAAAATACCTAGGGAGGAAGTCACATGGAGAAAACCTACCCATGGGAGACTCTTGTTGGGTTTTACAGCGACTCATAGAGCCCACAGGGGTGTATGTCTCTCCCTGGAGGGAAAACCAGGAGACAGAGGTTGCTTTCACTCTTTTGGTTTTCATCCGCTCTTCTTTCTTTCAATGTCAAACTCTTAGTAGCCAAGATTCCTGTGTTCTCTCTCTTTTTTCCCTCCCTCTGCTCTTGTTGTGTTAAGATATGTCTCTAGAGGATGTCTACTGTGTGCTTCGCATCCAAACTACATTTGGGGATAGTGGTCTCCAGAGGGGTCTAGCACAGGAGAGGGTTGGTGATACAAGGCAAGTGTCCAGACATGAGTCGGGTAGGCAGGGTGCACAGAGCCAGGAGAATCAAGTGGCCAAGAGAATCCAACATCTGTTCTTAGCCATACTGCATGAGTAGCTTGAAAGTGGTCCACCAGAGAAAGTTTGATTTATAACACTGTCCCCGGCCCAACCCTCAATCTGGAAATACTAAACAGGTTTGCTTTTTAACATAAGGTTGTGTTACACAAATGCTTGAAATATTGACATGGTAATAGGGTGTATTTTAGTTGATTATTGATTCACTCCAGTTTTTTCATTTTAATTAATATTTACCAGGCTCCTACTATTGGTAGAGGTGCAGTTCAAAGAATCTGGGATATAAACAGGAATGACCATAAAACCCTTTCTAATGGTGTTGATATTCTAGTGAGGGGTAAAAGCAAAATAATTTTTAAGTAATTATCTGTGTATGTATACACAGTACATGAGTGTGTGTGTGTTGTAAAGTGTGCTAGATGATGCAAGTGTTAAAAATATAAACACTTTGATAACAAGATAGTAGGAAATGTAGGTAGGGGATGTTGGAAGGGTGGGGAAAAGGATGCAGGAAGTGGTAATATTTTCAAAGGGTGCTCAGGAGAAGCTTCCTAAGAACTGAAGAAAGTGAAGGAGCCAATCTTGCAGATTCCCACCCACTATCTACGCTCTCTGTCACTCTTGAACACCTGGCATTCAATGAATGGCATTATTATTCAACCTAGTTAGGTAAATTATAAAGGAGGTATCCTTGAATCTTCCCTCCTCCTCATCCACTGGCCCCATTCGAACCATCTCTATGTTTATTGGATTGATATTCTCAATGGATCCCTCAGATCTTAACTCTTTTATCCATTTCCATTATCCCCTGTAGTCTTGGCTATCATCACATCTCATGGCCTACCTGTTTTAATCTGTAGACACTCTTGGCCTCTATAACTCTTCTCTGTACAGTAGGGATACCTGTGTTCTATCTTTTCAAACACATGTGGCTGGGCACAGTGGCTCATGCCTGTAGTCCCAGCACTTTGGGAGACCAAGGTGAGCGGATCATGAGGTCAGGAGATCAAGACCATCCTGGCCAACATGGTGAAACCCTGTCTCTACTAAAAATACAAAAAGTTAGCTGGGCATGGTGGCGCATGCCTGTAATCCCAGCTACTCAGGAGGCTGAGGCGGGAAATTACTTGAACCCAGGAGGCAGAGGTTGCAGTGAGCTGAGATCACACCACTGTACTTCAGCCTGGCAAGAGAGCAAGACTCCATATCAGAAAAAAAAAAAAAAAAAAGACACATATTTGATTATTTCACTTTACTTAAAAATTTTAGTGGCTTTCAATTGTTCTGAAGATAAAGAAAATAATTCCTAACTTGGCCCATAAGACTTACAGTTTTCCCTTTCCTGAAACAGGTTTACGCCTTTTGTCTCAGTGTCATTCTTATTAGCACCCCCTTTTCATTCTCAAAAGTATCTAGGTTTGGACGATAAATTCCATGGTCAATTTTCTCCTGACCAAGTCTATATTTTCAATTGGTGAGCACCAAAATCATTCTCAGCTTCTTAAAGAAGTATTTTCTGAACAAACATAAATTTGTTTTCTGTTTGTTTTCTGAACAAACAGTATTTTGATTGAGACAAAATACAGGTACTAGCAGCTCAGGAGCCAGGTTTTAAAAAGAGTGTTTTTCAATGTTCCCCCGAGAGGAAAGGAGAGGCCGTGGAGCCCTTGACCCAATGAGTAGGGAAAAAAGAGGTTGGTGACAGAGACGTTAATTCATGCATTGTGAGTTTGAATGATGTGATTTCTTTACACCTTCGAGTTAAGATTAACTGGATGACTAAACCATAGTTCAACTTCCCTTTCACTGTTATAAACCGTGGAAGTTAGTCTAAGCTTCTGGATTTCTTTCAAATATTCAAAACTTCACCTTATGGGAAATCAAAATTTATAGTCATCTCATGATAAATTTTAAAAGATGGAATGGGCTTCTGTTTTCGGATGAGAAAATAAGATTTAAAAAATTTTTAAATAAATAAACTGTACTGTTGTTGAATGTTATTGGAATATTAGTCTTTTGTCAAATTTAAACTATTTATTCATCATTTGTGTTTGAAGCCTGCTAACATTTCAGAAGACTGCTGAAAGAGGCCAGGCAGATACTACTGTATGTAGATTCCTGTTCCAGACTCTGGAACTGGACATGGTTTGAATTCCAGCCAGACCCTTAATGAACCATGTGACCTTGAGCAAGTCTCTCTCTGTTCATTTCTTCATCTGTGACAGGGGTTAATATAGCTTTTATCTCCCAGCATAATTGTGAAGACTAAAAGAGATAACTTGTGAACAATGTGTAAATGTTCTCTGGCAGATGATAGACCCACTCTATTCCAAGGCTGTAGGTTATCTTTATTACTAGTTATTGAGCTCTTGATATGTAACAAACTATATATACCCTTACTCTGTTCTTCATAACCAAGTACATTTTTCATATTTCCATGAAAAAATATACGTGTATAATTATTAAACACTTCCATTGGCAAGTATTTAAGGAACAGTGAATACAAACAATGCATTCGGTATTCTGACATGCCCAACCTTCTATTCTCGGACTACAAACTGAGAAAATGATTAAAAAAAGGTGCCTTGAGTCTCTCATGATTGACCACCATCCCTTGCCCTTCAGCCTTATTTCACTCTCCTGTGTGACTAATATACACATTTCTGCCCCACACATTTCTCTAAGTGTCCATCTCACTTCACTTACTGGTGGCCATGAACTGTGAAAGACGCATAAGTCATGTCTGTGTCTCCAAAGAGCTTACGAGATACTTACATAAAGATAACATATACATAAAACTACAAGTAAAGGAACACAAATGGGCATAACACTGTTTTCCATACTTTAAAAATAACTATTATATGTGTGTTCCTCACTCAGTTTGCCTCTTGAAAGAACATTGTGACTGGCTATTCCTATCTCTCCAAATTCCTTAGACTCATTGACTTTTATTTGCTTCATATTCAGAGTTGGTTAACAGCTTTGCATATTCTAAGACATTTTTCCCGATTTTTTGTCCATCAATTTGAATTATTTCTTTGGTAAACAGCCAGCTCTTGATGTTCTGCATATGCTAGGTTGAGAGCACAAACAACTGTATATTTATATCAACTTGAGATCCCTAAAAATTGACTTGGACCATCATGTAATTCTGAAATACCCTTTGAGACTAAAATATGTCTGTCTAGTTAGTTATTCTCTGAAAAAGATCCCCAGAGGAGCCTGGCCTGACCCCAGAGTGTTTTTCTTCATTGCTGGAAGGGGATGGTCTTGAGCCTACCCCTATTGCAAACTATATAATTGTTTATTATGATTCCCAGGCAGACCTCTATGATAAATAAAGAAGACTTGCTTTGCATATAGATATTTATATTGCAGAAATGTGGTCCAGGTTTCTCAGCTCATACCATTTGGCATGAAATATAATCAAATGGGTGAGGATAACAATAAAAATGTCAATGAAAGACTCTCACAAGCAACATGGCTGGGCTTCTCACCCCTAATTCAAGCACTTCCCTGGTTCAGGCAGAGGCCTATCCAGGTTCAGAATCCTTAACCATGATGATTGTACTAAAAGAAGGTTAGTTCTGCTCATCCCTCTTTCATTTCCAGGGGCCACATTTGTTCTCTATATTCTCTACTTTGCTTTGCCACTTTCTATTTGTTCCTGGTCTCTGCTAAGGACATGGTTGAATCTAAGGTTAGTCATGGTCTCATGAGATCATTCCCTTCATTAATGTCATCTTCATGTACCTTGTCTCGCTTGTGGCCACCACCACTGTGGCAGAGAAAAATACTAAGCAACATACAACCTTTACTATTGGGCAGAACAATCAGGGACCTTGTCTCTTTGTTACTCTACAACAGATTTATTTTATAATTTTCTCAGTGAATGCTGCCACCTTTCCCCAGGAATTGTCAGAATTTATCTGAAAGTCCAGACACAAGACAAAATGAACATTTAGACAGCTCAATGCCAGTCAGAGTGCCCCAACTCTCTCTTTGCTCAAGTGTTTTGCTTTCTCATCCAGTTACCTTAGAGGGTTAGGAGCAGCTGCGGCATGTCACTGGAGGGTTACAGTTCCAAGGGATAGCTGATAAGGTCAACATAATCTACCACATTAGGTAATGCAGAGTATTGGCTCCAGACCCCTGGGCCATGTCATGGCACACCGATACACTGTAAATTAGGAAGTTCCATCAGACTTTTTTGATTTGTAAAGTTTCTCTTTTTTATACCACATATATGTATCTGCATTTGTTGGTGTGTGGTCTAAGCGTTGCTAATAAAAAGAAACCAAAAACACAATGACAAGATACAAGTTAGTATCAATCATGGAATAGTACAAGTTATGTGGGAGGCCTGGGGTGGTAGTCTACTCTGCTACAAGTGGTTGTAGAACCCTGGCTGCTTCCCTTAGTGAATTCTTGCAACTCAGCAATCCCCTAAATTTGAGCTTTCTTGGACACATGGCTAAACCTGGCCCACAAAGTTCAGGCCTGTGTTATACATGTTTCACAGGAAGGAAGAAATCAAAGTCATGGAGAACAAAGAAGTAAAGAGGGAAGTACAAATATCACATTTTGCTTACACTGCATTGGCAAGAAGGTGCACATGGGTAAAAGAAAATGCAGGTAAATCTGAGAAACGCAGCTTTCTTTTGAGTGGCTACTTGCTAGCTAAAGCTCGGGGGATGGGGCAGGGTTATATTACTAAAAAGAAAAACAAAGACTAGTGCCTGGATGACAATTAGCAGTCTTAATCGCAATACTGTTACAGTGATGTCTACAGGGTGGACTTTTGAGATGAATGGCTCATGTGGTGCAAGGGGCACTGGGCTCAATTGCTTTACGTTTAGACTAATGTGTCAGGTTGATGGTGGAACTTTGCTAGCTGAATCCATAAGTGGAGCAATGGGGGCTTCCTAGAGCAGCTAAGGCACACAGCATGGAAGGCTACACAAGACTACAGGGATGATGCTGAATGCTTTATGGATGTGATCAGACATTCTCAAGAGTCTTTGAATCTTTTATTTTCCGGTTTAAGTGCTGTGAAAAGTTCTAGAATTCTAAACAGTACCAAGGACGCAAAAACATCGTGAACAACTTGTTTCATAAGTTAAGCAGAGGGTCAAAACCCGTGGCTACCATAATGAACAGGATAGACCTGGACACTCTTCCCAAGAAACATAAATGGGGGAAAAGAAGGTAATAACTACAGGCAATTAAATGATTGTAAATGTGTGAAAGACTATGAGGAAGATGTACACAATGCTAACAGCGTGTTTATCTCCAGTAATCTAACCTAGCCGGGGGTCATGAAAGGCTTTTCCAAGAAAGTGAGGTTTTAGTTCAGACCTGCAGGATGGGAAAGGATTTGTGAGGCTAAGATGAAGAAGGTTACAGGGTGAAATTGTATATGAATTTAGTAGGATAAGCTGGACAGCTTTTATTTTTTAAAGCTCAGGGTTTTCATCTGTAAAATGGGGATAAAAATGTCTACCTCTGAGGACTAATTTGAGGATTAAGTGAAATAATCCAGTTAATGCTTAGTACCAAATATGGCAAGAGAGAAAGTGCAATAACTGGTAGCTTCATTTTTATTATTATTAATATTATTCCTACTCACCTAGGAAGCTGAAGGAATATTTATGTAAATGTAATCTCTCACCTGGCCCTGGAAACATCATCCTATATCTTAATTCCTTTTATTTTCTTTTGCTGGTTGTGTAGAATCCGTGTGCAAATATATACACAGTAGATATGTATACCTATATCTATATTTGTATCCATAGCCATATCTTTGTCTATATTTATGTTTGTGACATCATTTATCCAGCAGGAATAAGAAGTCAGGGAGCTAGATTAAGCAAACAGGAGTCTTAGAGATGTATAGTCCCACCAGCTGAAAGTAACAGAATATCTGGTTCATGGTGACTTAAACAATGAAGATACTTAATAAACCTTTCCATCCAGAAAGTCTAGAGAAATGGTTCCATTGTTAGTGCAGTGGCTCTGTGATGTCATTAAGGACTTTCCAATGCTTTGTTCCACCTTTCTCAGTACTGCCTCTTGCTTGCAATGTGGCTGCCATGATCCAGGAAGCTCAACCTTTTCTAAATGCATTCAAGGCAGAATGTGAAAGCCACATACAAAGGGTTTCTTTTTCTTTTATCGGTGGGCAAAATCTTTTCCAGGAGAACCATAAGAGAGTTTTTCCTTGTATATTAATACTTGCCCACCTCTGGCTGCAAGTGACATTAAAGAAATCACCAAGATTGTTGTGACAGAGTCAGGTTAACTTGTCAACATCCTACTTACTGTAGGCGTATTACTGGAAAAGGTCATCAAGAGAGGAAGTGAATATTGGATGTTGGGTGTGTAATTAGCAATGTGTATAAAAATGGTTTAGAGATAATTGGAGGATACTAGATTTGGTTGATTTTCTAGGCTAATGAAAAATAAGCCTGAAAAAAGTGTGCATGTAAACAGCCAGTACAGAATTCAGCTTTATATATGGACAAACATGAAGCAGATTTCAATTCAAGTCAACATTTGTTAATTACCAGGAGCTTTTCATATATCATCTCATTTAATTCTCAAAATCCTGAAGAGGGAGGCATTAGGCTTTACTACAAATCAGAAAATGTAGATTCAAGAAAACATAGCTCAAGCAATTCTCCTGAATCAACCTTCCAAGTAGCTAGGACTACAAGTGTGTGCCACCCTGCTAATTTTTGTTATTTTTTGTAGAGATGGGGTGTGGCTATGATGACCAGGTGGTTTCCAACTCCTGGTCTCAAAGAGCTAAGTTCCTGGGTTTAAGGTCACATCATATTCACTCAAGGGCACACTTGGGATTCCAATTCATGTAGTTCTGACAATAATTCCAGAGGGTTTTGTTTTGTTTTGTTTTGATTTGGAGTTTCCCTCTTGTTGTCCAGGCTGGCGTACTATTCGTGATCTTAGCTCACTACAACCTCTGCCTCCTGGGTTCAAGTGATTCTTTTGCCTCAGCCTCTTGAGTAGCTGGGACTACAGGCATGCCCACTACACCTGGCTAATTTTTTTTGTATTTTTAGTAGAGATGGGGGTTTTACCATTTTGGCCAGCCTATTCTCGAACTCTTGACCTCAGGTGATCTGCCTGCTTTGGCCTCCCAAAGTGCTAGGATTACAGGCATAAGCCGCTGAGCCTGGCCTTTTTTTTTTTTTTCCTTGAAAACATCAGCTTTTCCAAATGATGAAAAAGCCTGTGAAAATGTGTGAACATGACTTAAAAAGAATTAAACCAGTATGGACTTGAGGTGCCATTACTAATATGTACTAGCATTTGTTGAGCACCAAACTAAGGGCACAATCTGAAGTTCTTTGAATACAGGTAGACATCAATCCCATTAGGGGGTATATATCCAAAGGATTATAACTCATTCTACTATAAGGACACATGCACACGAATGTTCATTGCAGCACAGTTTACAATAGCAAAGACCTGGAACCAACCCAAATGCCCATCAATGATAGACTGGACAGGGAAAATGTAGCACATATACACCATGGAATATTATGCAGCCATCAAAAACTATGAGTTTGTGTCCTTTGTAGGGACATGGATGAACCTGGAAACCATCATTCTCAGCAAACTGACACAAGAACAGAAAATCAAACACCGCATGTTCTCACTCATAGGCGGGTGTTGAACAATGAGAACACATGGACACAGGGAGGGGAGCACTACACACTGGGGTCTGTTGGGGGGAAATAGGGGAGGGACAGCGGGGGATGGGGAGGTGGGGAGAGATAGCATGGGGAGAAATGCCAGATATAGGTGAAGGGGAGGAAGGCAGCAAATCACACTGCCATGTGTGTAGCTATGCAACAATTTTGCATGTTCTTCACATGTACCCCAAAACCTAAAATGCAATTTAAAAAAATAGATGCTACTATATATTGTTCCCATTTTATGGATTAAAGCATCATTAAACCTTGTGCCCAAGCTCACATAGCTGGTGCACTCCACTCAGTGGCATAGGGTTGCCATCTGACTTTAGGGCTCAGCCAATTAACTAGCATGCAATGCTACCTCTGAAGAGTCACTGCTGTGAGCTCGGGGCTCTTCTCTTCAACTACCTGTTCTCTTGAGAGCCTGTTTAGAATATACCTCAGGCATGTGTATAGTGACTCCACAGCACCTGCATGTGGGCAGGGCAGTCTCCCTCCTTCAGGAAAGAACTCATATTAGGAAATGAGAACCCATATTAGGATGAGCTGAGGAAGACAAAAGTTAGTGAGGGGGAATAATACTACATAAAACCCTAACAATCTAATGGTTCATTAGAACAAACCAATAAGCAGACAGAATTCTTTCAATTAAATTATCCCATCTAATAGGAAGCATAGTTACTTATATGTTTTCAAAATTTATTGTTAATATCCAGAAATAGTAGAAGACACTTTTTTGAGTTTTGTTGTATTAAGAGTTCACATTGGAGTTCAGTTCCAAGAGCTTTTCTTTTTCTTTTTCTTTTCTTTTTTTTTTTTGAGATGGAGTCTCACTCTGTTGCCCAGGCCGGAGTGAAATGGCACAATTTTGGCTCACTGCAACCTCGGCATCCCAGGTTCAAGTAATTATTTGCCTCAGCCTCATGAGTAGCTGGGATTGCAGGCACCTGCCACCACACCTGGCTACGTTTTGTATTTTTAGTAGAGACGAGGTTTCACCATCTTGGCCAGGCTCGTCTTGAACTCCTGACTGTGTGATCCACCCACCTCAGCCTCCCAAAGTACTGGGATTACAGGCATGAGCCACCACACCCGGCATCCAAGAGCTTTTAACTAGAACTGTCTCCTTTTTGGGATTCTGTGTAAAACTGGTATATTTCTTTTCTTTCCTTGTTTTTGGAGACAGGGTCTCACTCTGTCACTCAGGCTAGAGTGCAGTGGTGTGATCTTAGCTCACTGCAGCCTCAAACCCCTGGATGCAAGCAATCCTTCCACCTAAGCCTCTGGAGTAGCTAGGATGACCTGCGTGTACCACCACATCCAGCTAATTTATTTAGTTGCTATGTTTTATAGAGATGGGAGTATCTCTATGTTTACCAGGCTAGTCTCCAACTCCTGGTTTCAAGGTATCCTCCTGTCCAGGCTTCCAAAAGGGTTGGGATTATAGGCATGAGCCATCAGACCTGCTCCTTCCTGTAATTTTTACTTGTATTGGGGGAGGGGAAGGATACTGTAACAAGAAAATGTAAATAATCATAAACTTAAGAAAGGTTAGTCATGTTTGCAGGAAGAAGGAACAAATGACTTTTTTCCAAGTCATTAGAAAGTGCTAGAAGTTCCTTCAAGTGCAACAACTGTTGACATTACTGGCAGAATCAGCAAATGAGAGGTTTTCTTTCTAGTCCTAAAGTCCTCAAAAGACCAGATCAAGGTTTAGACGATGATGAGAGTGAATATATGTCTGTTTGTCCAATACAACCTTCAATGCTGATCCAAATTTTGTATTTATTTTTCTTAAAATGAAAATCACCATCATCAGGAGAAATTAAATAGTAAAATAAGTAAAGAAATAAATAAACAAAAATATATATGATGAGATGAAATTACCCTTAAAATTGGATCTGTGGCTCTATGGGACAAAAAAAGAAAGAACAAGATGATTTTGAGGGCCTATTGAATTCATTTGGCAGCCATAGAGTACAGGAGTTGAGATAGATAGAGGGAAAATTGTGTTGAGGGTGGAGAGATGAGATTTTCTCCAATCTTGAAGGATGGAGTCACAAGCTTAAGGGGCAAGGAAACAATAAAGGATGGATAAAAGTTCAAATTAAGAGCCCTTTATCTGACAGTATTCACATTATATTTGCATTGTATTTTCTTTGTGAACATTTTGTCCTGGATATTTCTCTTGCTAGAACAGCAATTCACGATTGAACTGTTTGAAATAATCCACATCAAAATAAAGCCAAGGGTGTTACTACCCAGGCCAGAGAGCCAGCTCTCAGTGGCATGAGCCAGGGGAGCCCTGCATTTATGTCATGCTCTGGAGCTGATTAAATCTATTAAGAGCTGGACCACTGGAACAAAGACAGTAATGTAACCCCCTGTCTTCTGTCCTGTTTTGTTTTTTTTGAGAAAGTAGAAACATTTCTGCTCTTACCATAAGGAAAGGAAATAGGAAGAAGCCAAATTACATGTGTGATCCCTGTAATACGTACCTGTATATATGTATGTATATATATTTGTGTCAATAAGAGATTAAATTTATTAGTTTATTTATTACTAAAGCAAAAAAGAGAGTAGAAGGCTAAATATCTTACTGCGTAAAGAGTTACAGTTTTTTTGTTAATATAAATAATATCGGCATTCGATTTTTAAAAGGTAGCTTTGTTTTTCTGTTCTAAATTGCAACAATAAAACTATGATAATTCAGTTAAAATAGTTACGCAATAATTATCAAGGTAGATAAAATATTGGGGAGAATTATATTGGCCCATTCGTGGTCATAATTCTTACATCTACTTGATATGGTGGATGTTTTTATAGAAATAGCTCATTTTTCCAGTTTAAAATGTGGCTAGCATCAATTTCAAGTTAATTTGAAAAAATTAGCATTTTGGGCAAGATACACCAAGACATTAACTGTGGTTATTTCTGGAAATAGAGATTATGTGTGATTTTTGTTTTTCCCTTGATACTTCAATGTATTTTAAAAGTTTTGTGAAATGAATTTGTGTTAATTAAACAATCGATAACTGAGAAAAGTTATTCTAAAATAATAAAATGTACAACATTGCATTTTTTTCATACTGAGTAAAAACAGATATATATTCAACCAAATAAAAGGTTACAGAAAAGATGTTTATTTTTATTCCATAAACTACCTAAACTCAGAAAATAGTCAATGAAATCAGGTGATGTGCCATAAATTGGATGGTTTAAATTTTTGTCTTTAAGAATTACATCTGTAAATATTTCCTACCCTCAACCAGCAAATTTACAAACACTATTTAAAAATCTTTTTGAAAAATAATGTTTTATTTGTATAGAAATGGCAACTTTTAAATTGTTCTGAATTTTATTTTTTTTATAGAGAAAGCTAGCATTTTCTTGCTTTTTGTTTTATGTATAAGATTTCTGTTTCCATTTGACAGGCATTTAGATTTGAACATATATTCTCCAGGTTTAGTACTTACAGGGATTTTGGAAGAGTCTCACATACTCACTTCATATAAATCGTAGAAACTACTTCTGTCTTAGATCTGTGGTTCTCCACCAGCCGTCTGTTTTATTATTTTACTATCATTTAAAATCTCCTTATCTCATAAGCACTTACAGAGACTCTCTCTCTTCACTATAACTTCAGGAACAGATTAAGTTTGCTTTTCAAAGCCATTTATCATCAAAGATATGTTTTCGTTAGTGTTTTCTTTTGTAAATCATTTTATTATTGTAAGGTGCCTCTGGATGCTGGCATGATAATAGGCTATATAAATGATTTTGTCCTATATTTGTGTTGTATATACTTTATTGTAATAGCACTCTCGGGTCAAAAGCAGCCAATATTATTCCGATTAATTCCTGTCTAGACGCTCATAAATTGTCCCTTAATTTGCAGAGAGAAAACGAAGTCATATGAAGCATAACCTTTCCCCGCTGCAGAAACTGCACCTGGCTTTTCTGGGTGAGAGGAGGCCCGCCTCCCTGCGTCCTTCAAAGCAGCAGGCCTCGCTGCCACAAGGGTGAGCATCTTGTTCTCTGTGCTCGGCCCAGGTAGCCAGCAAAGGCTTGCCAGTGACCATGCTGCTCCTCAAAAGGAAAACACAAAGCCTAATCCCCCAACACAGTTTCAGAAAAACACTCATTTTGTTTACTCATATTCATCTCCCCAGAAGAAAAAAAAAAGGAGGAGAAAATAGCTTGCTTAATCCCAATACTAACACAATATTGATTCACATTCATGTTCGGTATTTATTGACGTGCATTGCATACAATGGGAGCTATCACTCAGGCTACTGTGTTCAAGGAAAGCCCGATCACATTAGAGAAAGAGATGAAGCATACAGTTTATACAGCTCTAATTTTATGTAATGTAAACCTTTCAAACATTGCACATGGGAGTGAAAATGCATGTCCTAATGAAAAACCAAATGCATACCAAATGGATTTATCTTAAAGCTAATTATGGCTGCAGAATATCTGTCCTCAAAAGTTCACCATTATTTCCTAAACTTGTATAATGAAATTAACTTCTTTGGCTCTGCAGCAGCTTTCTGTATATCTCATTAACCAACTGTAAATGCATTTGTGCTTGAGAGCACAGCACAAGGTTTTTGTTTTGTGACATCTAGTGTTCAGTGTTTTGAAATTATGCAGGTGGTATGTAATGCTCTAGGCTAACTATATACAAAGCTGGAGTATATATTGAATACCAGACAGCATATATGTATTACTAGCATATGGCTTCTGCAAGAAGAAAGCAGATATGAAAAACACCGCACTCCTTTTTTTTTTGCCCCTTGGAGATTTTTATTGCCTAGTGGCAGCTGTATTTAATAAAATATTAGTAGCCACTTGAGGTTTAAAGGTGTAGCACAATTCTGTTTCAATATAACAATTCCATAAATTCAAATATGAAACCTTCATAGAAACATGATATAGCTATAATTAAAGAAAACTTGGTATGCGCTTTTGAAAAACCAAATGGAGGGCACATTGTACCTGTAGTCAATCTATAAAGCGTATTTTGGGTAATCACTGACATGTATGAAAGTTATAAGCAATTCTAGAAGCCTCCAAAACAGAGACTGATGGTTTAGTTTCTGTTTTGTTTTTCTGAAAACTCCTGCTAATAACACAGTGATCTGCCCATGCTTGCAAGTAAGTTTCTTCCCCTCCCTATTGGTTTCCTCGTGTCTTTTAAAGTTCTCCCCCTTTCCAAACATATCAAAAGCGTGAAAGTGCTTAGGAAGCTGCCAAGTTCCATACAAATGTTAAACTTTATTGTTATTATTTACAAGTTCATAAAGAAACAAAACACTACTGTAACCAACTTGCTAATCTCTATTGTGGCACAGTCAGGGCCCCAGAGTGACAGAGGTTTTGGGTAGGGAAGAGTTTGGATGGTCCCCTGTATTGATGAATTTACCTAGAGGACAAGGTGAGAGGAATAGTCTTCCACAGCGGGGAGACTGTACCTTTATAGATAGCCAGCAAAGACACTTGAAGAAACTGCATGTGAAAAAGCTCAGAGCCTTGCAAGATCTTTGTTTATCCACAGAATATTTGAATGTGGTCAGAGTACACACAGAGGTTGCAATGGCTTCCCAAAGGCTGCATCCAGCCAGAGAAGAGTTCTAATTGCCTAACACAATGTATTTAAAATGATGTTTAGTTTCTTCGGATTGTACACATTCTCTAGTTTATCACAGTCCCAAAGACTCTCTAGCAGCTGAAGCACCCAGAAGACAGTCTAGGTCATGATCCTTGCTGCAAGACATGGGGAAAGGAAGGATAGGGAGACCCCATGTTCGAGATTAGTGGAGAGCTAAGTGAGCGGGTGAGTGGACGTCAGACCAAGGCAAAAGCCCTCACGGTGCCAGTAAAGGGAACTCCTGAAGGAGTAACCATGATACAACTTGGGAATTGCATAGCAGAGGGGACAGGTTGTCCAGCTAAGAAATCATTCAAAATAGCCTCAGGGGTGACTAAGGATAGATTAAAGGCAGTGTCAGGGGACAATGAAGAGGCTTTGAGTTCTGGACATGTTAGTGAAGCAGAACAAATACAAATTTCTGCAGCACTGTAAGGAAAACCTGGCGGTTAAGTCAAAGTTTCACCTAACTTCAAATATCGAAGCTGAAGTGCAGAAATGAATGAGGAGCAACTAACGGAGATAGAGAAGCCCATCTGAGGAGAATAATGGGGAGTTTTAGGTGTTGAGAAGACAGTGGATGGAGGTAATCAACTCCAAAACAGTGTGGGGTTTTGGAGAATGGTCTAGAGATGATAAAGTCTTGGCTAGAGATAAGGTATTGGGTGAGATGGATGGCAGGGAATTGTAAGTCGTACAGTGACTAATCTCACTTGGGAAAAAGAATATTCAATGAGAAGAGAAAGGGGCCAGCTGGCGCTCCTTTGAACACCAATGTACAAACATTGAGAAGATGAGGAAGGGAAAAACAGAGACTGAGAGGGAATAATCAAAAAGAAGGTAAAGAATCAAGACTGAGGGTCTGCTGTGATACCAAAATACAATGCTTAATATTACCATCCTGTATGATAGCAGAGAGGTGAATTTCCAGAGGAAATTTCTCTTTTCTTTCCGTGAGAATTTTTTTGTCTGTAAATTGATTTCCTGTTTAGCCACATGAACAGGGCCCATTGTGACCATATCAAGAACTCTTATTTTCCACAAGCTAACCAAACATCTTCTTGTTTGGAGATGCATTTCATTCCTGTTGTGTGTGACTCCATTACAATGTTCTAAGTAACCCCACAGCTGATTTATTTTCCTATGAATTATATGATAAGGCTGGAGCTCAGGAAACAGGACTTGAGATGTTCAGAATTTAAATCAAGATGAACTTTATTAAAGTGTATAATTTGAATGAATTCGAATCTCTAATCCTAGGAAAGAAGAAGCACACAGCCCAATCAGATTGGACTGTATTTCTGTAAACTTCCCCGAACATGGGTCAGGAGCAGATGCTACTGTTGCTATGGTAACTTCTGAGCTTTTAGTCTGTGTGTGTGTGTGTGTGCATGCTCGTGTGTGTGTGTGTGTGTGTGTGTGTATATGTGGTATGTTCTCTATCTGGCTTCTGCAGTTCCAAATTAAGATAATGGTTGCTAAAATTTCAGTGTTTCTTCTTGTAGTAGTTAGAAAGAAAATGCTTTCAAATCTTTGAGACCAGTGATTTTTTTCATACATATTAAGACATGATGGAATTATTTAATTACCTTTGCTAGCAAGTTTACAGACAACCATCCCTTTACCATATTGCATATCCACAAATAGGATTATTTACATCCAATCTAAGGAGTGCTGACTGGTGTCATTGGAAGCTGAAGCTGTATCAGCATTTAAATTCTCACTTTTCTGGGCAAAAACCCAACTAAATGATTCAATTAAACTCGTTACGTTATATATTATCCAGAAGTTCACAATACTATAACGTGATTCTCCCAGTCTGAACCCCTGTCTTTATGATTGCAATTTGGTAGCAAGACAATTTCCAAGGACTATTTTACTTGAACTGCAATGAAAACGTCAGGCTATAACACACTTTTTGATGCGGGTTTTATGAATGGCACTCTAAAATCAACCATTATTTTGAGCACATGCAATACATAACCTTCATTATTCATCAGAGTGTAAATATGCATTTGTGTTTGCAAATATGGTGGTTTCCTGAGCAAAGCAGCCTGCAATCAACAGCTCCTTCAGCCATTTAAGGAGGTAACAAATGGACACCAGCCTCTTTTATTGGTAAGGACCATCTCTGGAGTTACTGAGAGACAAACAGCTTATTCTGCAGCAGACTCTGCTCATTGCCCTGTGCCCAGTGCCTTGTATCTAGGAGAGTGTCATATTTTAAACACTCAACTAATATGTATTAAATGAATGACATTTCACTCACATTCCCTAGTGCCCTATGGAGACATATTTTTTCCAATGATTTTAAAGGAATTTATTTTCTGTTTCTCTTGAATTTGTCAAATCTAAATAATTATTTCAAAAGAATTAATCTATTAGGTAGACTTAGTAAATGTAAATCCTGAAACTGGAATGGTAGAAAGTGTCTTTCTTTGAAGACACTTGCTCACTGCCTAAAATTTTGTTTCCTTTTAAGAGACAGAAAGTCAAAAATATTTGCACTGTATTCTAAAAGTATATAAAGCCAACATAGTATGTAAACCCCATTGTACTGATAGATAAATCCATGATGTCCAGTAAAGCCATTTTGAGTCATTGCTTCTGACATCCAGGAGAGACATATTTCTGCTCACTTTCAGGTTCTCTAGCACTTGGTATTCAAATCTCTTTCTGCTCCAGACCTCTTAAATGGAGTTCTTTGCCAGTTTAATACTCCTTGCTATTGCCTACTGGGCAGATAGAGACATTTACCTCTCCTTTGTGTGATTCTGTTACTTCACCTTCTTCACTAGAATTAAGTTGCATTTGGTTGTCCGTGTGTTTATCCATGATAAGTTACCAGGTACCTGCTATGTGTCAGCCACTGCACTTTGTGCTACATACTGGCGTACAAATATCAATAACTCTGTTATGGACTGGATGTTCATGCCTCCCATCCCCTAAAAATTCATATGTTGAAGCCCTAACTTCCACTGTGATGGGATTTGGAGCTAGAACTTTTTGGAAGGCCATTAGGGCTACAAGAGTGTGAGGCCTTTCTGATTTGATGTGTTCTTTTTTTTTTTTTTTTTTTTTTCTTGAAACAGAGTTTTGCTCTTGTTACCCAGGCTGGAGTGCAATGACATGATCTTGGCTCACTGCAATGTCCACCTCTGGGGTTTAAGCAATTCTCCCACCTCAGTCTCCTGAGTAGCTGGAATTACAGATGCCCACCACCATGCCTGGCTAATGTTTATGTTTTTAGTAGAGAAAATACAGGGGTTTTTCCATGTTGGCCAGGCTGGTCTTGAACTCCTGATCTCAGGTGATCCGCCCACCTCAGCCTCCCAAAGTGCTGGGATTACAGGTGTGAGCCACCGCACCCAGCCTGATAAGGAGAGGCACAAGGAAGCTCTCTCTCTTTCCCTACCATGTGAAGATGCTGCAAAAAGGTAGCCATCTGCAGGCCAGGAAGAGGGTCCTCACCAGGACCCAACAACACTGGTGACTGATGTTGGATTTCCAGCCTCCAGAGCTGTGAGGAAGGCATTTCTATTATTTAAGCCACTCAGCCTTTGGTGTTTTGTAATGGTAGCCTGAGCAGACTAAGGACAAACTCTAAAGTGCTCTTCATCTCAACGCCAGGGCTGGTCCATAACATCAGCCACATTCACTGTAATAAGTATAATAACCCTGGAAAGGAGAGAAGCTAACTGCTTGAAGCAGTTATAAATGAGTGAATATTTATGTTAGGTTTTGCACTAAAAAGAGAAATTTGGTGGGCTGCATTCTGGGCAGAAGATGCAGCCTTTGCAAAGACCTGGTACCATTGTCACATTCAAGGAACAGTTGACTGTCAAAGTAGTGAGGTATAGGTGTGGTGAGACCAGGGGTGACACTCCTGTAATGATAGGTTAGAATCAGATCATGAAAGGTCATAAGTTCTTGGCTAAGGAGTTTAGGCTTCATTCCATAAAACAAAAACAAAAACAAAAACAAATAAGACGAGTCACAGGATTCTTAATCAAGTGAGGGGCAAGGTCAAATATTTAAGGATGACCTATAACAGCCGAGGGCAACGTAGATGACATAGAGGCTAGTGAGAAGGCTGTTAAATTCTTCTGTGGGAGAGGGAATGAGGGCTTGGGCTGTGTCGAAGTGATGGAAAGGAGCCATCAGACATATGTTGGGTTCTTCAGGGCTGGCCCTTCAGATAAGATAGAGTATCAGCTGTCTGCCTTCTCCAATGTGCTAGAAGGTTCCCTCTCCCCAAGCATCTCCTTTGCCAGTACACCTGACAATCCCACTGTGTCTCACTCAAATTAATTAAGAAGCAACTGTTCCTTAAAACAAAACAAAAACAGGGCTTTGGTCAGGCGTGGTGGCCCACACCTGTAATCCCAACACTTTAGGGGGCTGAGGGGGGTGAATCACAAGGTCAGGAGTTCAAGACCAGCCTGACTAATATGGTAAAACCCCACCTCTACTAAAAATACAAAAATTAGCTGGGCATGGTGGTGGGTGCCTGTAATCCCAGCTACTCAGAGGCCGAGGCAGGAGAATTGCTTGAACCCAGGGAGCGGAGGTTGCAGTGAGCTGAGATCACGCTACTACACTCCAGCCTGGGTGACAGAGCAAGACTCCATCTCAAACAAACAAAAAACAAAAACAGCATTTTTTTTTTTTTTTTTTTTTTTTTTTTGGTGCCATGGCTCACACTGTCAGAGATTACCTTACATTGGCCAGGGGTAACATTTCCCAAGGCATTTCTGTGGAACCCTAGTGTCTGCCAGATGTTGATATTTATTACATTAAGCAAACAAAGAAGAGACTTTTGATGAAATGACTTGGGGGAGTCTCTGGGTCAAACAGGTTGATTTGTTGCAGACATTCAAACTTCTAATTCCTTATGAGCATCATGGATATGTTAAACAGAGATAGAGTATGTGTTGTTTCTCAAGCATATTGGAGACTTTCACAGAGCTTCTCCTAGGATGAGAGTTTTCAGGGACAATTTGGGGAAACTTTAATATACAGAGGGCTGTGTAGCTAACAAAGTACTTTGATACACATTGCTTTAACAGGTCGCCTCAAAGATTGCATGTTGTGGGTAAGGCAAACATTACTGTGAACATTTTAGCAGAAGGAAGCAAAGGCTCAGAGATGCTGGTGCCTTGTCACAGATTTCCTAAGAGGAGGAACTGAGACTTATGTGCAAATTCTCTGACTCTTTGTGCAGGGATCTTCCTGCTGTACACAAATAGCATCATTGCCATGGCTAAAAAGACTGGGGTGAAGGGAACCGCAGGTGCAAGAAGTGAGTAACAGGCTCAAGGTAATGGGTTTAAGGAAATGGAGGAAAAATCAGTGGACATCAATATGAAATCTTGGACAGCTGCCTGTCATCAGACAAGGGACACAATGGGACCAACACTGCCTAACAGGTGATTCAACAGGTGGATAAAAACACTCAGTGCAAATTAAACCTTATCTTTTCTATTACCTGGAGTCACTACCAAGTAAGGTGGAGCTGGTGGTCTAAGGGTCCTTATTTGTTTGTTTATTCAAGAAACAAATAGGAATACATAGGAATTTAATCTTAGCGTCTGCCTAGCCTGGATATAGCTACCTCTTCCCATAGCTGACATGATAATTTCATAAGCCTTCTCTAAGCTGAGGACTCTCTTTGGCTATATAACACCCACAATAGGAGGTCACCACATTCTAAAACGGATGCATCCAAATTGGATGAGGAAAGCTGTTTCGTAGTTCTGCAAAGTTGAAGGAGTGGCTGAGTATCATGTAGACCCTGCCCACAAACTCTCACTGGAAAACCATTGGTCAGGCTGTCATTCAACATTATGGAGCACCTACTGCATGCTGGATGGGAGAGAAGTGTACAACAGAGGCATGGCCTCTGTCCTCAGAGGAAATGAGAATCCACTAAGGAAGAAAGGCAACTGCCAAGAGCTATGAGAAGGCAGCAAAAGAGGTCCAACAATATTCTGTTGTGGTGTTAGTCAGGAAAAGCTACACTGAGTTTCCTAGGTTTACTTGATCTGAGAACAACTGCAAAATGAGGTGATTGGACCATAGCAATATTTTCCAAATGGTCCTCCACAGAGTGTGATTTAACATATTTGAAAGTCACCTGGATTATACAAAGTTCAGCTTCCTTTTTTTTTTTTTTGAGACAGAGTTTTGCTCTTGTTGCCCAAGCTGGAGTGCAATGGCATGATCTTGGCTCACTGCACTACAACCTCCATCTCCCAGGTTCAACCAATTCTCCTGCCTCAGCCTCCCAAGTAGCTGGGATTACAGGCATGTGACACACCATGCCCGGTTACTTTTGTATTTTTAGCAGAGATGGGGTTTCTCCATGTCGGTCAGACTGGTCTCAAACTCCTGACTTCAGGTGATCTGCCTGCCTGCTGTAGCCTCCTGAAATGCTGGTTCACAGGCATGAGCCACCACGCCTGGCCTCGGCTGGCTTTTTTAGCAAACCACACGTTGGTGGGTAGAGTGCTAATACGCATTATGAATCTTGAAGGGAAGCTCTCGGGAAGGGTAGCTCCCAAATGTTATGGGAAACATTTTACTGCAGAATATTTATAGCAACTAGTAATTGTCTTGTAAAGATTAAAATTTAGAAAACAGTGGAGTAGATGTCTAAAATCTCTAGCAGATTTCAAATTCAATTATCATGTCTTAAAGTATGTTTTAGAAAGCAGATAACCCACCAATAACATACAGGAAAGATTAGATAGGTGGACACTGGGAGCTGGAGGTTGTGGCAGCATATCTATGTGGAAAATCATGATAGTCTGAGCTCAGATGGAAGGGACAAACAAGGCTTGGATGCTAATTAAATATAAGGTATATAAGAAAGGAAAAACAGTAACTATGTACCTAGGGAAACACCATAGGTTATTTAGGAATGCTTTATGTAGATAGGTGTAATTTAGCCAGTTAACATGGAGAATCAAAAAAGTAACCATTTATAGCCCTGTATGGTGGTGTGCCTGTGGTCCTAGCTACTCGGAAGGCTGAGGTGGAAGGACTATTTGAGCCCAGGGGTTGGAGGTTGTAGTAAGCTATGATGGCACCAGTGTACTCCTGCCTGGGGGACAGAGTGAGAGTCTGTCTATAAGAAAATAAAAATTAAAAATAATATTAAAAATATCAATTATAAACAGAACCTTCTGGGGTGAAGAACACCCTATAGGATTCTGTGTAAGCTGGGCTAATGCAAGTAGGAGGAAGATAGAGAGGAGTATTTTTGTTTTCAAAGAAAGCAAGTAAGAATGGAAGGAAGCTCAGTCTCCGCTGAGTGACCATGAGTATCCTTAACCTATGCTAGTGTGGCTACTAGTCTTATCTACTTCTTGCCCCTTGAACCTATCCTCCCTTTTCTAATATGTGTAGCCTTTGTTACAGTGCATGGCTAGAAGTGTGATTTTTTTTTTTTTGCCCCAGAGAGCCTCAAATTTTAAAGCTCTCCCTTAAAAGATTATTTTCATATTTGTCAGGGAAACTTTACTAACTTTCTGAGTTCTATCTCAAATTTTACTTCCTCAATGATGCCTTCCATCCAACTCCAGCCAACTACACTATCATCCCATGCTGACTGTCCAGTTGCACCCATGTTACACTGTAACTTTTCTATACAATAAGATAGTTATCTATATTCAAGAAAGTATTTTCTTTTGTATAACATTATATTCTTCTCTATTATGCCATGAGCTTTTGTAACACTCCTCCTGAAGTTTATATTCCTAGAAATAGCACATTGCTGGATATTCCATAGGCTTATAGTTGAATGCAAATCAATGAGTATTTTTTCAGTAATTTCTAGATGTTAGATCCATTTAGATGCTGGGTATGGGGGGTTAGAATACAGAAAAGACAAAACAAAACAATAACAAAACAATAACAGAATATAGACTTTACTCTCATGGAGCTTAAATTCTTGTAGAAGTTTTAAGAAATAACTGAGAGTAAGTAAAACAAATATAAGTCAAAACATACTCATTGCTATAGAAGAAAAATTTTAATGTAGTTTTACAGTGGTCTAGGCAAAAAACCGTCAACTACATTTGGGAAGACTGGAGTGGCCTTGACCTCCCAAGTCATTATCCTTGAATCCTATCTGTGAGATCAAATCACCTTCAGCATATTCATGAACCCCTTAAAGCAACTGAGAAATCACTTCGTCTAAAAATATAAAGTGTGACTCTAGTCCAAGTTATTATAATTGAATTAGAAAGTTTTACCTCAGAAATCTTCATTTAACAATGATTAACAACATGGATAATTTCCTTTTAAATCATATTTAGGCTTTTTCTGTGTGTTTGTTCAATATGTTTTGCTAGGCGTTTTACTGATCTGAGACATGAAATGTAAAGTTGTAGAATAAGATGCCTAGGAAGTGGTGAGTTTTCTGAGTTTTTGAAATATATTTCTAATCATTCTCTGTTTTTGAATTTAAAATGTATTTATATACACTGGTTGTTTTGCCTGCTAAAAGGAATGACAATTTGAACTAGGGGTCTTGTGACAGTTCTCTTATTCTCAAATCTCATAAACTATGCCACTGTCTTCTGACTTTTAAAGTTGTAGAGAAGAAGTATGATGACAAAGTGATTTTGGAGGATTACATACCAAAATAGTTAATTTATATTTTCTTTCTGAATATTTGTAGGATTCTTTCTTTATTCTTCTACATTAATGTTTTAACCAAATTATATAGATCTTGATCTCTTTTTATCAGTCTCTTTCTATAAGGTCTCCTTTGACTCTATTCAGAGCTTTCTTCTATCCTTCAAATTTTGCTTTTTCCATAATTATCTCTATTTTTTTCTGTATAACTTTTATTTGGTTGTTTTAATTTTATTTTTCCAATCTCTTTTTTTAACAAATGCCGATTATTAGGGGATTGGATCTCTGATGGCCTCTTTTAAAAATTTCAACTCTTCATACCTTTCTTCTGCATTCTGTGTGAAAATTTCACCACAGGATCATTTTTCTTGGTGATGGATGTTTCACTTTAACTGATCTAGTGAAAATTTTTGTTTTTATATTGCTTTTTTTGTCCCCCTAGAGTTCTTCTCATTTTATATTTGCTCCATTTTTTTTTAGCCAGCTTATTTTTCTGGGCAGTTGTTTCCTTTATAGCCTTGATTTCATAGCTCTACATTTTCTTTTTTCTAAAGTACAAAATGTATATTATATAAAATTAGTTACTTTTCTTATAATAACTTTTCTCATAGAATATTATTTTAATACTCCCTGTGAGTACTTTGTGTCCTTTCTTATATCTTACTAAATCTCTCAATAGTCATGTTTTACTAATCTTTAGAAAAATGTACTTAAGTAAGTTACAATGAGAAGCTCCTACCAGCCATACACTTCATATGAATCTGGTGGGTGAGTTCTCCTTTCATTTCATAATGTCCAGCCACTTTCATCTAGAATTATTCTCTCAGATTGTAGACGAGTGGGCAGGTTAATGTTGATTTGTATTACCTGCTCCCTGATCCAGAAATTCGGGAGCAATGTGCTAAGAGCCAGAACTCTGGGAAATTCCAGAAGTTTTTCCTTGATAATGCTATAGTCTGAATGTTTGTGTCTCTCCAAAATTCATGTGTTGAAATCCTAATGCCCATGGTGATGATATTGGAGCTGGGGTGGGGTTGGGATTGGGGTTTGAGGCTTTGAGAAGTGATTTGTTCATGAGGGTGGAGCCTTGTGAGGGTTGAGTGAGAAGAGAGTCGAGAAGAGAGTCATCTATAAATCAGGATGAGGATTCTCACAAGTCACCAAATCTGCTGGTTACTAGATCTTGGACTTCCCAGCCTCCAGAACTGTGAAAAATACACTTTCGTTATTTATAAGTTACCTAGTTTGTGGCATTTTGTTATATCAGCCCAAACGGACTCAAGATTGGTAAAACAGCATCTGGGGAACAGAAAATCACATCTACCTTTCCTATAAATCTACCCTCTGTGCCAGCTATGCAATGTGGATATGGGAACTTTCTCTCTGATGCTCCTTCCCATAGCACCAGGAAGGAGCCATGTATCACATCAGATTGCCAGCTGCAGATCTTGCCAGCTTTCCCTATGCAGCCATCTAGACCCTCTCACAATAGCAGCAGCACTGAGCAGATTCCTGGGTTCACCCAAGCTTTTGATAGTTCTCTTGGCCTATCTCCTACAAAGAAGTGTTAGTGGGATTATCGGCAGGCTTCTCTATTTACTCATTATGATGCTGTGCTACTGTCTCGGGAAAGAGAATCATAAATAGACTATCAACGTCCTCCTTTAATCTGTTTTCATACGTGTGTCATCATGTCTCACAGGAATTCCTCAAACTGTCTGTTATGTCTGCCTCTGTTTCCATTGATGATGCAGGCTTTTCCATGGTTAGAAAAACTTTTGAGAATTTTACTAATAACCTTAATGGGCAATAGGCCTGGGAAAGAAGTAAATGTTTAACATCAAGTGGCCATTTTAACCAGAAATATAACCTTTGGCTTTAGTTACAACTTTTGGGGCTAAATTCTTTTCTTCATCTTCGTTCCAAAGAGAATAAATCCATTCTTTCCTTTACATGGTAAATCTTTCAGAAATGGAAGATAACCTTCATATATATTTACCCTGACCCAGAACTTCTTTGAGTGATACAGGCTTGTGCTCTGCTCATGGCATAAACTGGAATTTTCTCCCATTTAGTATCTTGTTCCAGTATTTATATGTGGGTTTCCTTAGGATGTAACACTCATAAATGACCACAACACTCTGGTCATCACATGACCAGAGCGTAAGTAGGATAATCACATCCTTTAAGATTGTACCTCTCTTTCTGTAATCAACAGCAAGACTGTATTAGCTTACTGGGTGTCACATCATATAGTTGACACATATTGCTCTTTTCTCAAAATCTAAACCACTAATCTTTTCCAGAGAGGCTTTGATTAAGCTGCAGTTTTCTCTTCCAACAATTTCAGGCCTTTTACTTCTTTGAATGAAAGTGCAGGACCTTATATTTGCTCCACTTACATTACTGTAGATTTCTGCTCATCATTCATATCCATTCACATTCTATTATTCACTGCACTCAAGCTCCTTTCTGGTTCCATGTAAGAAAATTTCATCAGTACACCTTCTGTAATGTTTTTCTGATCCTGGATAAAAATGTGAAGCAAGACAAGGCTGAGCATGCAATATGCATGATGTCCCCTACAACTGTATCCCCTCAGTGGTCTCAATTCACTAATTAGCTACCTCTGGTAACAGATGTTCTGCTAAGTCCAGAACTCTCTCATGATCTCAAATTTTGTCATTTTGATCACGGGTATACCAGGAAAGGCTTTGTATCCTCAAAGGGACTTTTAAGAAGAGTTCTTAATTTTTCTGTAAGTCTGTGTGTGTGTTATTGTCTGCACATGTGTATAGGGCTGTGTGTGTATGTGTGTGTGTATATATACATATACTATATTTGCTATATATATACATACATATACATTTTTTATAAAGAATTAATAACTTCCAAATATAAAATTTTAAAAATTTCTTTATTTTTTCATTAGAAGCATTATAATATAGCTTATGTGACGTGGTGGAGTCCCAGAATGTCGTCTCTCTGATCAGTGTCAGAAACCTCTCTGGGATTTGTCACAAACTGCTTCAACTCAAAAGTTTACCTGGAAAAATTAAGCTCTCAAAGAAATCTTGGCAGTCTTCTACCTTTTCCTGGATTTCAGGGAGCAATTTTGATTTGTGATCTCTTAAGTCCGTAACAATTTGCTATTTCTAATTTATTGCTTCATTTGTGACTGCTGCTACGGCAAGGTAAATTTATTCTGATTTGCACAACCTAAGTCCTTCCTCTGACAGTGACTAATTATTACCTGAGTTAAAATAATGAAAGTGTCGGAAAGTGTCCGAATGCAATTTGTTAGGAAAACATGTGGCATGCTGTGTTACCCCAGTCCAGAAAAGCCTAAGTGATCAGAAACCATGGAGAATTAAGATTTTTTTTTCCTCTAAGGTTATAAATCAATGTAGAAAACTTCAGAAACTTCCATTGCAAAGAACTGAACTTGGTGAAACAAGGGACACTTACGGGCTCTTACATATCCTGGATTTTAATGAAAGTAACTCTTTAAGGGGATCTACTATAAAACTACATGAAAATAAAAGTAAGCAAGTAAAGAGAACCAACATTTATAGAATGCCTACTGTGTTCTTAGCTTCACTGGGTGCGAGGCACACTGCATGCTTCGTCTCATTTTACAACCATTCTATGTGGACTCATTTTATTTTTTCTGATGTTATTTCCAGCTTACAGAGAATCAGAGCTTATGTAATTTTCCCAAGCACATAGCTGATCAGTATTAGAGCTGTGCTTGAAATACCAATCGCTCTGATTCAAAAGATTGTGCTCTTTCTCCCATACCAAGATTTCACTCAGAGCTGATTTCATTTCACAGGTGCAGCAATTTAAAAATGTAAAATTAGCCAATGGAGCTCCTATTCAAGAAGCTACATGTATGAAACGACATGTATATGACATATAACTAATTATTAAAACCAGGAGTATGATTAATAGAATTTGGTGGATAGACAAAATAGCTAAAGAATTCCTCATTTGTAGCATGTCCAATAGCAATGTTGGGGCAAAGGCTGGATTTTTTCTGATGCCCAACAGCTCTGTAATTTAACTACTCATTCTCCAAATCCATATTTTTAAAATATCAAGACCTATTTAAAATTTTGATCCAAATACATTAGACATGTCAGAATTTTTTCAGGTAAAATATGTATAATCATGATAATAATTATGGTAATGAGGAAAGTAAGTTTCCAAAAGGAGCTTCATTTAAATTAATGGCATATTTTTTATATGCACAGTACATTTATAAAATGCAGTAACTAAATTTTGGCAATTTAAAAGTATAATATAATAAAAATATGTTTATATTGGAAGAGCTGCTTTTTCACATTAAACTCTTGGTAAGTTATTAAAATTGGTACTTAAATATTTCACAGGTTAAGATACTTCTGCTTACAAGGCCCATAAGATATCTAAACTGTGCATTTAAAGTGCTGTTTCAATTATATTTCATATTTTGTGTTAAATATTTTATCCTAATTTTTTTAACTATTGTAGTTAGTGTCCACATTCGGAAAGGATTTCTTCATTTGATAATAATGTTTATTATGAACAACTTAAAAAATAGTCATTCCCAGGTGTTCACTCACACAATGCTAATTGATGTTTTAGATGTGGCCAGGAAGGAATCCTACCAGCACAACATTGACACCTATCTGGATCTCATAACCTTCATACTTTTTAAAAGGGTTCCACCTGGAAACAGAGTTAACCAAAATGATGCTCTCTGGTAAGACAGATGCTCAAAACAAATATTCACTGATGGATAAATAGACAAACAAAATGTGGCATATACATAGAAGGAAATGCTATTCAACAATGAAAAGAAAGGAAATTATGACACAGGTGACGACGTGGATGAAACTGGAAGACCATGATGCTAAATGAAATAAGCCAGACACAAAAGGGAAATTCTGTATGCTTCTACTCACATAAGATACCTAGTGGTCAGATAGTAGAGACAGAGAGTAGAGAAGGGTGATGGCCTGGACCTGGGACATAGGGAGAATGTGGAATTGTTTAATGAGTGCAGAGCTTCAGTTGGGGAAGATGAAACATTTTGGGAGGTAGATGCAAATGATGATGGTACAATAATGTTAACATACTTAATGCTACAGAACAGCACACTTAAAAATGATTACAATGATAACATTATATTATATATTCTTATCACACTACAAAATAGCTAATTTTCAGTTGAAGGAATGTATGCTTTGGCGAAATCACTGAAATATCCGCTAGTAAGAACAAGTTAGGATAGAGGCAAAGCAAGAAAAGTGTTAAAGCTATGCAAAATATTTCTTTTTTTTTTTTTTTTTTTAAAGAAAAATGACTGTGTTTTTGAATGGGTAATACATGCATATAATAAAACATGCAAATTTTTCCACAGGGTACATGGTGAACTTAAGTCTCTCTCTCTCTTCCTAGTTCTCTATTCATTGAAGGCAGCATCATTAGCAGTTTTTGGTAGAGCCTTCCAAGAGATTCAAGTATTTAAACAAGTTTTTTGTTCCTTTAACACAACTAGTAGTTTTTCTTGCTTTCTTCATAAAAGAAATCTAGGAAATTCTTAATTTATGATACAGCCTCACTCTTTTTAATTGCTGGACATTATTTCATTGTGAGAATATGCCATAATTTATCTAGCAGTCTCTTGTTGGTGGGTATTACGCTTTGTTTCCATTATTTTAGAATCATGAGTGATTCTTCACTAACTACCACTGTATGATTGCCATTTTGTGCTGTGGGGAAATAAAGGTACCCTCACAAGTTTGACAATGAGGAATTGTGGCTTCTTGGATAAAACATCAAAAGTTATAGCTCAATCTATCTGGAGGGATGGATGATGCCGGAGGGTACCACCTTCATTAGAAGATAAGTTAGAAAGCTAGATTGTGAACTGAGTGATGGTAGGGACTAAGTAGTAATGTAAGAAAAGAAAAAGAAGGGATAGATTTAACCAGTTTTCAAGGAGAGACACATTTCAGGACTTGATGACAAAAGTGTGAAAGATGGTACCATAAAGCTTCAAGGTTTAAAGACCTCAAGGTTTCTAGACTGGGAGGCTGGGAAATTCAGCGCAGGGCCACATTTACTGAGTAATTACTAATGTACCTTGATCATGCTCTAGAAGGGAACAGGAAGAAGATGAGCATACATCCCCTGACACAAGTATGTATCAGCTTTTGGGACTTCTTTAAAGATAATTATGGCAGGCATACAGTGTCTACAAAACATAGATATCGGGAAGAATGAGAACCACCTCTGTTTATAATTAATGAAAGGTCTGTGCACAGCATTTCATACACGTGGGGTCTTGATTAATACTTACAAACTGACTACCTTTCAGTATGGTGCGAGGCAGTGAACTCAAAAAAGTCTTCTCTTTCATCAACAACACAAAATAGTTTTCTTGGATTTCTGAAAATGGCCACCATCTCTGTTTTGGCAAACATATATTTGTGGTTCACAGTAAGTGGACCAAGAAAAAACATATTGAATGAAGGAAAGAAAGAATAAAATTAAGAGAGCCAATTAAGAATATTGGTCATAGAGTAAGATAATACCCCTACAAACAAGGATATATTTCATGAAATCAAATTGGAGAAAAGTAAAGCAGATGGGTGCATAATGATCTCACAGACAAAGAATGAGATCTAGAGACAAATATTTCTAGGTTTAAATCTTACAATTAATAAATGATACTGTTTTATTTGGAGCAAGTTCTTTAGCATTTTTTTTTTTTTGTCTCGCTCTGTCACTCAGGCTGGGGTTCAGTGGCATGATCTTGACTCACTATAACCTCCACCTTCTGAGTTCAAGCGATTCTCCTGCCTCAGCCTCCAGAATAGCTGGGATTACAGGCATGTGCCACCATGCCTGGGTACTTTTTTTTGTGTGTTTTTAGTAGAAATGAAGTTTCACCATATTGGCCAAACTGGTCTCGAACTCCTGACCTCATGATCCACCCACCTCAGCTTCCCAAAGTGCTGAGATTACAGGGGTAAGCCACCTTGCACAACGTAGTTCTTTTAGCTTTTTATGTCTCAGTTTTGCTGCTTGTGAAATATATATAATCAGACATTTTGTGTACAGATTAAACAAGGTAATACATAAGGTGCTGAGCGCAGTGTCAGGTGCTTATTCAGTAAATGCTACATCTTGCCACACTTCTCTCTTTTAGTTCCAAGTACTAGTTCCAGGATAAAATGTTCACATCTAGAATTTAATGAGATTGAACCAAAACCTGAATAGACCAATAACAAGTAATGAGATCAAAGCTGAATTAAAAAGTCTTCCAGCAAAGAAAAGCCCAAGACTCAATAGCTTCACTCCTGAATCTTACCAAACATTTAAAGAAGAGCTAATGCCAATCTTACTCAAAATATTCTGAAAAATAGAGGAGGAAGGAATGCTTCCAAACTTATTTTACAAGGTCAGTATTATCCTGATACCAAAGATACATCAAAAAAAGAAAGTCATAGGTCAATACCTCTGAACAACATTGACACAGAAGTCCTCAACAGAAATACTAGCAAACCAAATTCAACTATACATTAAAAATATTCATCATGACCAAGTAGGATTTATTTCAGGGATGAAAGGATGATTCAACATATGCAAGTCAATTAAATGTGATACATCATATCAACAGAATGGAGAACAAAAAACCATATGATCATTTAAATTGAGAATGAAAAAGAATTAGATAAAATTCAACATCCTTTTATTATAAAAATCCTCAAAAAACTGAGTATAGAAAAAAATGCCTCAACACATGAAAGCCATACACAACACACCCACAGCTAGTATCATACTGAATAGGGGAAAGTGTGAAAGCCTTTCATTTAAGATCTGGTACAAGACAGGATGCCCACTTTCATTACAGTTATTCAATATAGTACTGAAAGTCCTAGCTAGAGCGATCAGACAACAGAAAGATATAAAGGGAATCCAAATTAGAAAGGAAACATTCAAATTATCAAGTTTGCAGATAATATGACCTTATATTTGGAAAATCCAAAAGATTCAACCAAACAAATAAAAGAACTAATAAACAAATGTAGTAAAGTCACAGGATACAAAATAAATATAAAAAAATCAGTAGCATTTCCATATGTTAACAAATAATCAGAAAAATATTAAGAAAGTAATTTCATTTATAATAGCTCCAAATAAAATACCCAGGAATAAATACCAAAAAAGTGAAAGATCTCTTGAAAATAAACTAAAAACACTGATGCAAGAAATTGAAAAAGATATAAATAAATGGGAAAAAAATCCTTGTTCATGAATTGGAAGAATCAGTATTGTTAAAAATGTCCAAATTAAGGTAAAGATGGTCTAATAGGAACAGCTCTGGAGTGCAATTCCCAGTGAAAGCAACGCAGAGGGCAAATGATTGCCGCATTTCCAACTGAGGTACCAGGTGCATCTCAATGGGACTGGTTGGACAGTAGGTGTAGCCAAAGGAGGGTGAGCCAAGGCAGGGTGGGGCACTGCCTCACCCGGGAAATGCATTGGACTGAAGGATCCCTCCTCCTACCCAACGGAGGCCATCAGGGGCTTTTCCAGCCACTCCGGCACTCTGGTTCAGATACTGTGCTTCTCCCATGGTCTTTATGGCCCATAGACCAGGAGATTCCCACTGGCCGACAAGCGCCATGGGTTTCCAGCACAAAAACCCTCACTGGGTGGCCGTTTTAACTAGCACCTGGAACGCCTGTGAGACAGAGCCATACATTGTCCTGAAAAACAGGAGAGGATGTGGAGAAATAGAAATGCATTTACCTGTAGGTGGAGTGCAAATTAGTCCAACCATTGTGGAAGACAGTGTGGCGATTCCTCAAGGACCTAGAAATAGAAATACCATTTGATCCAGCAATCCCATTAGTGGGTATACACCCAGAGGATTATAAATCAATCTATTATATAGACATGTGCACATGTATGTTCACTGCAGTAATGTTTACAATAGCAAAGACTTGGTACCAACCCAAATGCCCATCAAGGATAGACTGGATAAAGAAAATGTGGCACATATACACCATGGAATACTATGTAACCATAAAAAAAGATGAGTTCATGTCCTTTGCAGGGACATGAACGAAGCTGGAAGCCATCATTCTCAGCAAACTGACACAAGAACAGAAAACAAAACACCACATGTTCTTACTCATAAGTGGGTGCTGAGCAATGAGAACACATAGGCACAGGGAGGGGAACATCACACACTGGGGTCTATTGGGGAGTGAGGGGCTGGGGAGGGATAGCAGTGGGTGGGGAGATTGGGGAGGGATAACATTAGGAGAAATACCTAATGTAGATGATGGGGGCGGGGATGGAGGCAGCAAACCACCATGTCATATGTATACCTATGTAACAATCCTGCAAGATCTGCCCATGTACCCCAGAACTTAAAGTAAAATTGAAAAAAGAAAGAAGAAAAAAGCTCAAAAAAGGTCCTTACTACCCAAAGCAATTTACAGAGTCAATGGAATTCCTATCAAAATGCCAATAACATTCTTCACGGAAATGGAAAAAAAAATCCTAAAATTTATATTGAACCACAAAAGAAGTAGCCAAAGCCATTCTGGGCAAAAAGCACAAAACTGGAAGATTCACACTACTGGACTTTAAATTCTACTACAGAGCTACAGTAACCAAAACAGCACAGTACTGTCATAAAAACAGACACATAGACCAATGGAACTGAATAGAGAACCCAGAAGTAAATCTATACATCTACAGTGCACTCAGTTTTTAACAAAGTTGACAAGAACATACATTGAGGAAAGGACAGTCTCTTCAATGAGCAGCGCTAGAAAAACTGCATAACCACTGCAGAAGAATAAAACTAGACCCCTATCTTCTCTCATCCTATACAAAAATTAAATCAAAATGAATTAAAGATTGAATTAAATGACCTCAAATTATAAAACTACTATAAGAAAACATTGAGGAAACCCTGAAGGACATTGAATGGGCAAAGATTCTTTGAGTAATACCCCAAAAGCATAGGCAACCAAAGCAAAAATGAACAAATGGGATCATGTCAAGTGGAACAACTGCTCTATAGCAAAGGAAATTATTTTTAAAAAAACTGAAGAGACAATCCACTGAATAGGAGAAAATATCTACAAACTATCTGTTTGGCAAGGGATTAATATCCAGAATATATAAGATGATCAAACAATGCAATAGGAAAACAAATCTAATAATTTGATTAAAAATGGGCAAATCTCTGAAGAGACATTTTTTAAAAGAAGACATATAAATGGCAAACAGGCATATGAAAAGGTGCTCAACATTGTTTCTCAGAGAAATGCAGATCAAGACTACAATTAGATAACATTTTACTCCAATTAAAATGACTTTTATCCAAAAGATAGGCAATAACAAATGTGAGTGAAGATATGGATAAAATGAGACCTTTGTTCACTGTTGGGGAAATGTGAAGTATTATTACAACCACTATGGAGAACAGTATGAAGTGTATCAAAAAACTAAAAATAAAACTACCATATGATCCAGCAATCCCACTGCTAGGTATATACCCTAAAGAATGTAAATCAGTATGTTGAAGAGATATCTTCACTTTCATGTTTGTTGCAGCACTACTCACAATAGTCAAGCTTTGAAATCAACTTAAGTGTCCTTCAACAGATGAATGAATAAAGAAGATGTGGTACATATGACACAATAGACTACTATTCAGCCGTGAAAAAGAATGAGGTCTGGTCATTTGCAACAACATGAATGGAACTGGAGGCCATTTTTTTAAGCAAAGACACAAAGGTAATTTTTATGTGTCTCACTCATTTGTGAGAGCTAAAAATTAAAACAATTGAACTCAAGGAGATAGAGAGTAGAATGATGGTTACCAGAGGCTGGGAAAGGTAGTGGGGAAGGGAGGGGAAAGTGGGGATGGTTAATGGGTACAAAAATATCATTAGAATGAGATCTAGTATTTGCTAGCACAACATGGTGACTACAGTAAAAATAATTTAGTAAACATTTAAAAATTACAGAAAGATTGTGATTGTAACACAAAGAAATGATAAATGCTTGATCCCCATTTCCTCTGATGTGGTTATTACACATTGTATACCTGTATCAAAATATCTCATATATCCCACAAATATATACACCTGCTATGTACCCATAAAATAAAATAAAAAATTTTAAAAAATTTAAAAAGTAACCAAAAAAGAACTTAATGATAGAGACCGAAGATCTAAGATTCTCGGCAGTACAGTGTGATGTTAAGAGCATGAACTATGGAGCCCAATGCAGAAAAGCTAATCTGAGGCTGTTACCTATCAACCATGTAACTGCCACAACCATGGTTTCCTTTCTATTATCCCCAGTGACATGGAGATAACCAAGGTGCCAGTTCATAGGGTGGCGTGGTTGAAGGAAATCATATGTGCAGTGATGCTTTCCTTTCTGTTATCCCCAGTAACATGGAGATAACCAAGGTGCCAGTTCATAGGGTGGCATGGTTGAAGGAAATCATATGTGCAGTGCTTTTCAAAATGTTAAGCACTCAGAAAATGGCATTGATGAAAGAACTTATTGGTAGATGAAAGAAGTTGCTCTTATCCATGTGTTATACATAAATTGGGTGTCTATTCAGCATTTAACTACCTGAAAAACTTCCAGGAACTTTCTTTTTTATGACTGGCCATTTAATTATGGTCTAAAGACATGTGCAAAGATAATGCATGTCCTAGGATTACAGATCTGTGAAATGTTAACATAGAGGGAGACCCCCTTAGACTTCGAGAAAAACATTATCACACCTTTCCTTTTTAAGCAGCATGATAAATAGAAACTAACTGGATGGCTCTGTTGTATTTAATGTGTTTGAGCACACTGTCTAAAATCTACTTTAACAGTATAATATCTATTGAATATTTCCTCTGAGAACAGGTTTTATTATTAGATTACATTATACGAGATACGATCTGTCAATAAGGGATTTTTTTTTTTTTCCCAATCCAGCTTGCCAATGGAAATACCTGTTTTTAAATTACTCCAAGACCTTCTTTGTAGGAGGCTGGGAAAAATATAGCCATGAATCATAAAACTGACAAGCCCTGGGGCTGGCATGGGCCTGGTCTAAAAGATGCAAAAAACAAAGATAAAGGTGCACAACAGGTATGCAGGGACAAGGAGGATGAAAGATAAACAGAAGTAGCTATTGGATAAGAAGAGTGAGGTAGAATGCTGTACTTAGAATGCAAAATTTAAAAAAAAAAAAAGGAAAGAAAAAAGTGCTTGAACTGGAGAGAACAAGAAAACAGTCTTTCCTTCAAATATTAAGAAAAAAATCCAGATGATTCTATTGCATAATCAAGACTTAATTGGGCCACAGAATGCTATACTTTCACTTTACTGTTGCTTTTATACTTCAGTTTAATCCATCTTCAGTCACAAAGGTTTTTTTTCCTTTTTCTTCATCTCATATCGTCACCAGTAACAGTTCACCTATTTTAAAAATATCTTGACCCAAATAAGAAAAGCCTCTTTTGAATTAATTGCTCCTCATGGGACAGTGAAGGTACTTTCTGTAATTCAAAGTTAGACTTGCAGGGTAAAAGGAAAAACAAAAACAAAAATAAAAACCAAATAATCGCACAGCTCTCCCTTGCTGGTCGATCTAATAGGAGCGGGAGAAAAGTCTTGCATTTAAATATCTGTTTTGCCTATAAAGATTTTTCGTCTCTCTCAAAACCAAATTCTTCTATAAGATTGACATTTCAGAAAAGGAGGGAAGGCAGACAGGTGAACTCAGATTAAAATGGATTTTGTCAACCTTCCATTTTAAAGGTCAAGGTTGTTGCAGACTAGCATTGTGTCTTTAGTCTAAAGCTCCCGACTTCATTTTCAGCATTCAGGAAATGCCCATGAAATAAAAGGAAGAGAATTCTTCCCTTGCTCTTTCTGGGACTTAAATATATGTGGATGGAGGCCTTGGGTACAGAACAGTAAAATGACTTCCTATCATGTGTTCTATTCTTCTAGAGGTAGAGCAAAGATATTTAATTTAATTCATGAATTTTGGACCATTCTGAAAAAAATGGCATGTGAGCTAACCTTTCTTCCATTCTATGTTGCTCTGGATTGCAATGGTGAATTGCATTCAGTGATTATACATTCGCTTTCTGGGAAGATTCAGCTCCCACCTTCTTGCTTGCACCTGTCAGACCATGTACTCACTCTGGAGTTTATTCTTGGAATGCTTTAAAGATCAAGTGAAAATTTCTGTATAGTCTCATGAACCAAGGTATTGCCTCTGCCATCTTGAACTGATGTGCATACACCTGGCCTGGTTGTGTTCATACCCTGCATCCTGGTTGTACAATGAGAATTCTACAGAGTTCTTGCGCTTAGGGAGTGCATGGCTAATTAGGAGGTTTCCTTGTAAAAACTAAGTTTAGGTCTCCTGTCTTCGGGAGAGATAAATCATTTGTGTAAAGTTATAAAAAGTACAACTTTCGTAAGCACAGAATCTGAGTACATTCAGGTCCTTCACAGCTGAGGGTTGTCTGAATTTTGACCCAATTGTTCTATAGATGCTCTCTTTATGCTAGCATTTAATGTGATTTTAACTCTCAGGATGTTTTAAGTAGTTACATAATATATACATTGGTATGGTGTATTTTGCCATTTTTTGTGATGCATTACAGTTATTCATAATACTTAAAAATACTACAGAGTAACAATACACAAGATTTTGAGTTATATTATCAATATGCAATATATTAAATGACACACGGTACATGCTTGTTACATACCCACCCCCCCGCCCACCACCACACGCACAAAGAGAAAAAGATTCTGTGTTTCTTGAAATCAAGCAAGATATAAGTTAATGAAATGTTATTGGTGGAAGGGTCCTCAGAAATGATTGATAATAGTCCCCTGATTTTTAAAATGACCAAACTGGGAGAGTACTCAGAAAGGTGATCCAATGGCAGACAGAAAGTTAAAGACAATGCAGGGAGTGGAACCCAGGGTCCTCCTGCGTCCTCCTACAGCCAACCTTCAGCTCTTAACATTCAGCAATCCATTCTAATTCTACATAGATTTGAGATGCTCAGGAAATGTCTTCACCACCACAGATTGCACAAAATAAGCACGTGCAACTCAACTGCTTAGGTTCCGAATATTTGACATTTAACACCCCATACTGAGAAGTATCTTTGACCCATCAGTGCTACATCTGAACCTGAAAGAAAAATGTTTATGTTTGTTATTAGACATAGATATGCCTGTCTCCCTTCCCTGCTCTTAGAGACATATGCCTCTATTGTCAGCTCTATTTCCTGTGTTTAACCCATGCTCTGTCTCCTCTGATTGCCCCTAATGGAGCTTGACAGTTGTAGAGTTAATCCAAGCTCTGGTCTCCAGGTTTCACCTCAGGAAACAATCCGTCCCCAGAGCTTTGGGG
Organism: Aotus nancymaae; assembly: GCF_030222135.1. NCBI lineage: Eukaryota > Metazoa > Chordata > Mammalia > Primates > Aotidae > Aotus > Aotus nancymaae. Next base: position 115,238,171 of record NW_026988425.1, read on the forward strand.
CTTCTTGCAAGGCTATATTCCCCCAGAGTCTTTTCCCAGCCCAGCTGGGGAGCCTTTCCCATTGTCTGCCAAATGGACACCAATTAAGTCAACTGTTCCCCAACTAGAATTTTGCAGAATTTATCTCGTTCTCTTGTACTCCAGCTCCCAAGTAGGGGTCTGTTTTTGGAATTAGTTATAGAAGGAAGAAAATAAATAAATAAATCACAGCCCTTTCCTGTAACGCAATACCCCTGGGTTTTTCCTGTCTGCCATTCACACAACATGATCCCGGGAAATATGGCAACTGCTCTGTAGGTCTGAGATTTATCATCTGCATGGTGGAGCTGTTCGTAAGTCAGAGCCCAAAGCAAAGGGCTGGTGGTCACCCAGTCGGGGCACTCAAGTGACTGGAAAGAGATGGGAAAACTCCTCTTTGCACCAAAAACGAGGATTTGCTTTGAAAAGATGAAAGCCTGGTGTTTTGCTTTCTGGAGAAAATGCCCCTCCATTTGGACAGCCGACTTTAAGGCAGATGTGTTCTTGTGATGAAGGATTTTGCAGAGCCTGGCATTTCCAGGCAACGTTTAAGATGTCAATCAGTAGTGTTTGAAATCACTCAGGCTGTCACAGCTGGGTGACACTGAGGATGAGTTGGGAGCCTTTAGAGAATGCGCATGTTGTTGACATCAGAATGCACTTGTTTGTGAAGCACAGTCAATCACAAATAATATCTTCCTCAAAGAATCCTGTTTATTGTCATATGTTTTTAACCATTTATTCAGCATGTTCATTTTGTAGACTCAGAACATAGAAAAGTGTGTGGCTTAGAGCCCCACTTCTCAAACTTTAACGAGCACACAGGTCATCTGAGGTCTGACTAAAATGCAGACTCTGATTCAGCAGATCTGGGGTGGGGCCTGAGATTCTGCATTTTTTCATCAGGACCCAGAAGACATGGAAGCTTTGAATCCCCTACCACAGTACAAATAATAGGAGTTTAGACTGATACCTTATAGGTAAAAGCTACATTATTCTTATTGGATTGGGTTCAAAATGACGTAAGAGTTGAACTTGAATGATGTGTTTTGATATTTCAGACAAAACCCCGTCACTCTGTGCTTGATTTTTTTTTTTCCAATAGTATTCAATTATTGAATCATTTATATGCTCATTAGTTCATCTGTGCTTTTGATATTTATTTACAGTTTATTATGTGTGCGGTACTCAGCTGCATACTAACATACAGAAACGGACAATACAGTCACTGACATTCAGACAAAACATAAGGAAATGAAAGTTCAGCATCTATGAATGCATCCAATACTCCATGAGCAGTAATCTCAAAACTTAGTATTTTAAAATAGCCACAGGGTAGCCAGATTTCAAGTCTCAAGTTTCCCAAAACTGAGGCAGCCAAATCTGCCCAGCCTTGTCCACCCACTCAAGACTGGTCAAGCACTTCTCTCTAATGGTTAACATCAATTGAAGGCTTAGCTTCCATTTGGAGTGGGAGGCTACCATGCAAAGCCAGGAATGCTGGAAGCATTATTACTCAGGGAGCATCACTGGCAACCAACAGCTAGACTACAAAATAGCCAAAATGAAGAAAACACAAGTGAAGACTGTAGCAATTCAGAGAAGAATAGAATCAGTGAGAGCTACATTTTAGAAGTCTTCACTTATAAGACAAGGCAAAAGAGATGAAAGAGTCATTTACAATACTTATATATTTGTAACTTTCATTATTGAAGTTAAGTAAATGCTTATTGAAATAAATTAGACAACAGAAAGCAAAAAGTCACCTATAATCAAATTATTAAATAGATAACTATTTTAAATAGACCCTTTATCTTGGTAACAGCAACATAACACCAAAGAGTAAGATTTGAAACAGAAAAGCTAAAGGCCATACAGAAAATTATATGTTCTGGGGGAAAGGATCCTCTTAAGAGCATAAAATGACAATATATCAATAATCTGGGTTGGTTTTAAATAATGTGCTTCACACTTACTGCAGGCTGAGAAAGGAATTCCTTAGCTTGTCACAAATCACCAACAATCCCAGCAGACTTCACTCAACAGTCAGATGCAATAATGTGAAAATTCATACCTCCACACACTTGCCAGCTGCATGCCACCACCGCAAAGAAAATACCAACTATTAGCGAAATGAGCCTGACTCAATTTTCTCTGAATTATCTTTGTTTAGAACGTGATCAATAAACCTTGTATAAAACAAAAATTGACATCTACATTTTAAGAGGAGAATGGCTCCCTGAGAAGCCATTTCTGTCTGGCTGTAGTTACATCCAAATTAGAAAACTAAAAAAAAAATCAAATGAAGGTATCTTAGGCATGTGTTTGTAATGGACAAACAGCAATCATTCATCAAGTCTCCAATGTTAAAAAATAATGACTTCACATTGTGACATACGCATAGCTGTTGTTCAGCTCCTTTCTTGGTGTTTAAAGTAATTCTTTGCCTTCTTTTTCCTTCTTCGGTTCTTCTGTGGCTAACCACCTAATGCTATATTCTGGGCACTTTTCCAGGCCTGGTGTTCCTCACTATTCTCCTCATTGTTGCTATCCCAATAAACTAATGGCACAGCATTATTAAAATAGCATTACTTTCTATGAGGAAAAGTAAGAAAATGCTTTCATTTAATTTACCATTAATGAGGCCACCTGGAGATGTGCCCACAGGACCTGGGACTTCTATTTTAGATGATGAGGAAACTTCCAGATCTTGATAGAACCCAGTATCAAAATGTTGTGGGAGTGTTGGGGGACTTGAGACCACTCCGTCATTTTTCATGAGGGCCTTACTTCTTCTGTTTCAATTGTCCTCCTCCTCAGAGGTGCAGAATTCAGGCCGTAGGGCTAGAGAAGGGATATTTCTGGCCTGACCCAACCCAGGGCAGCCTGAAACGTTTACAGGAAAGTTTGTTTTTAGGAAATTTCCAGTCCAATTATGCTCTCCCTGGAGACGTGAATAGTTCAGATAGCATTCAGATAAGCATCCACAATGTTGGGAACTTCATAAAAAACAGAAGTAGCATAGAAATTTTTGAGGCTTGGCCTTCTCTGGATAAAATAGCTCTTTCAGGGTGAGGCAGCCTAGCCTGGTGGTCTCAGGATAGAGGTTAGCATCAGGAGATCCTGAGTGTTATGATTTCTGCTTCCTCTCTGGCTTGATGGGTGGCCTGAGGAATAAAATGAGAGCCAACCTCTGGATTTGAGACAAAGAGACCAATAATAATCAATCTCATAAGCTTTGACTTGATTAATTGTTCTGACGAATGGGCCTAAAAAAGAAAATCCCTTTCTAGCCTAAAATGTATATGTGAGATTCATGGGCAAATTTTTCAGGGTGTACTAAAATCTTTCTGAACAGAATTCTGCCTTCCCCATTAACCTCTACAATTATCTAAGATTCCCACAGTGGTGTGAGTTCTTTATGGCCTCTGGTCAGTGGCAACTGCTACTTTGGAATGTCAATTTTAGATCAACATGGTACTTAATTTTGGCTGATATAATTAATTAATCTTCATTCATTTTAAAGAACAGTAGTTTTCATGATCTTCAGGAGAAAACTCAAATGTTGTGGCCTGACTTTCAAGTACCTTTGGGCTCCAGTTTCTGCTTATCATGCCAAACTCATCTTGGGCCACCTATTAAACCATTTGACACCAACTATGCATCTTTTTAGATTCTAATTCCATGCCTCACCCTCTGATGCTCTCCTGCAATCCAGTATTACCTTACAGTAGCATTGCATCATTTTTGAAATTGTTTGGCAACTATCCATTTATCCACAGATGGTATATAATTAGGGTTAAAAGCAAGGTTTTTGAAGTCATCCAGGTAAGGGTGTGAACTGCACTCCCACATGACTGAAAAGTCTTGCCCTCACATTGTTCTATGAGACTGGACCAAATTTAACCTGGCTTCCACCTGCACTAGGCCATGTCCCTAATGGGGATTCCCAAACCTCATGCTGAGTCTTCAATCAAGAAAATACACTGCCAAATCATACAAAGCACATCTTCTGTCATTTTTTATCCCCCTGCCCCCTGACGTGGCTCCCAGTCTCTTTTTTGTTCCTCTTTTTAAAATTTCCTTATCTTTTTTGTTCTCTCTTTGTTTTCCTTTAAAAACCTTAGTCATCTTTATCTTAGTTGACATTGAGCTCAGCTTATACTGCAGTCTCTCTCCTCTATTGCAGTAGTCTGGATAAAATCTGTCTTGCCACCTTTAATACATGATTGGTGCTGTTTATCTTCAACACTTCTCTGGGAGGATTGTGAGACTCATGGGGCTTATATCTGGTATATAGCTTCTGGGACACACGTCTTTCAAGGTCTCTGTGGTGGGAGAAGGATGAGTATGGAGAACTCACATGCTTGCTTATAAACCTCTTACTGAAAGTGAAACTTAGTTATTTTTACTCACTATTGGTAAGAGTTTCATACTTCAACCTTCCCTGAAAAGTCTGGGAAATATGGGGCGTACATGTGCTCATCTGTATAGTATGAGCCCTCCTGCTTTGCCCTGTCTCCCTTTCTACCTGTTTCCCTTTCTCCCAGATTGCCAGTTGAGAAAGCATTCTACCATTTTAGATATCTTTGTCTATGCATATTCAGAAGAATGGGATGGGACCAGATGATAAACCCACTGTTTATATGAGAAAGAAAAATTGTGTCTTCAAGCTTCAATCTGGAAGGAAATAATAGCAGGAGAAAATGATTCAAAGCAGAACATGAGTAAAGTTATCTGGAGTGAGCTATTGCTGTCGAGTACTGATTCTATGTATAATCGAAGGTGAGGCTCAGATTTCAGTATTTCTCCAGGTAGTTTGGATGATCAGCCAGAGTGAAGGACAACTGGACACAAGATACCCAGGAATACACCGTCTCTGGTAGAGGACCTAGTATAAAGGGCTGAGAGGTTGAAAACATTGATGGGAAAGTAATAGGACATTTAAGGAGGCAGACAATATAACAGTCAGTTAAGGGAAGGTGGGTGCTCTATTCACAAAAAGAAAGAAGGTGGCTCTTCATCTGCAATGGAAGAGAAGATGCCACAAAGAAGAAATTGTGAGATGCACACCCTCTGGCAGCCACAGACTTTCCAGTTGCCATTCACCTATTATTCAACATTTATTGAGTAGCACCAGCCACCAGACAGGTGGTCTGCTAGGGGGCCACAAATACATTGCTGGAAGTACAGCCATCCTGTCCTTGGAAGGCTCTCAGGCAGTGAATAGTCGAGGTAAGAACACATCATAACGTGTGTGCTGACAGTGGGAGAATGTGGAAGGAAAGTGAGTGGGCCAGGAAAGACTTCTGCAAGGAAAGAAATCTTTTCCCGAGCTTTGAGCATAAAATAAGTAACAGGTGCTACCCTCTTAAATATTTTCTGAGACAAATGAGGTATACAAACAAACAGGGCTGAATGTTGGCCTCATCATCCACAGGGTGCTAGAAAGAGTGCAAAGGCGGAGGCAGATAGACCTGCACATCAACACCAGCCCCAGCACTAGCGGTGAGACCTGAGCACCACTAATGCTAGTGCTCCACCAGCCTCCATTTCCTCAGTGATACAGTGAGTGTGTTAACACTCTGCTCTCATGGGTTGTTCTTGAGGAATGAATGCAATTGCCTGCCATCAGTGCCTGGCACCAAGTTTGGTTTAATGCCAGTTCTCTTTTTCCCTTTCCTGCCACTCATCACTGTCTTACCAAAATAGGGACACTAATGCTGATAATAGTATTAACACCACTATTAGATATGACTCCTACTACCAATAGTGTAAATATATTATTTTTGCACCAACAGTCTACACTTGACACCATACTCTCACACATATCACCATTCCGAAGTTACTATTGCCGATTCTCCCTTTCCCTTCCTACCTTTTAAAATGTCTTTTGAAAAGTATTTTGGCTGCCTTAAAAGGTACTTAAAATAATATGAGTAAATGAATTAAAATTAACATGTGAAAAAACAGTATAGTAAAAAATTGATACCCATAAGATTGGCCACAGTGCATTTATTGATCCTCTGGGCAGATTTAAGAGTTATCTTTCAGCTTCCTAGAAGCCAAAGTGAAGAGGAATGTTTTCAGATACACAGTTCATAGCATCCATGAAATAAGTAATCACCAGTTGCTTTGGCAATTTGCAACTTTTATTGGTACTAGTTTCAGAGAGGTATTTCTCCCTGGGAGTCTCATAGAAGGAAAGTTGTACACTTAAGTGAACAATATTCAAGGCAACTTTTGACAGATGAGGCAAGAGCAATGCTGGGCTAGTTTCTCTGAGATTCCCAGTGTGCACTGATGGTTGGCAGAAATTATCTTAGGGAAGACAGAAAGTTGGTGTAATTTAATTACCAATGGTTACCTGATTTGGCTTGATCAAAGGATAGATATAATATAGAATTTGGGGAGAAATGGACAAAGTGTGTATTCTCTAAACATTCCCCCACAGACTTTCCATAATTGTTAAATGACAATGTGCTCAAGGTACATCTACGTGGTAGCTCACACATATTTGTTTTGTAAATGCAGCTTTTCCAACTAAAAATCTCAGACTCTTTTCATTAGGAAATGTAAACTATATTGGACGCTCATGATGAAGTCATTTTGGCTCTCGTCAGTTCCCATTCCTTCCTGTTTTACCCTCAGTCCCCTGGCAAGGAAAGCACTTAACCTCACACTTCTACCCTGAAGCATAACTGGAAGGTTACCTGAGAAATGAATATAGGACATTTTTCCTAGTGCCTAGCACAGTTCCTCAGTGCTCCATCAACTATCCTTCCTGTATTGTGGTTGTTTCAAGAGCTGATTTGATTTTCTCACAGCATTTGTAGTTTAATGGTGCTTTTCAGTAAACATTTGTTTTTAACAGTATTTAAAAAAAGGGGGGCCTAATTGAAATCCATTTGGATTCAGAGAGGCCCTTCAGACCCCTCACGCCTAGCTAACTAGACGATCATTGGCGCAGTGCATTGCGACTGCTCTCTTGAAGGGTAGCCTCTGAATGGCTATGGCTCATTAAGCCAATGCCCACTTGGCAACGCTGTGGCCTTCGCTATGTCAGGATGTTCTCAGCAGCAGGAAGAAACAACTGAAATACACGTTTCAGCATGAGATATAGCAAATCACTAGTAGTGGTGCTGGCTCTACCACTACACATGGTGTCCCAAGTCCAAGGACAGATTTCCCAGGCACACAACCAGTATTCCCTTCAGCACACAGAAAATAGTCCCTAGCCAATCCCTTAAGATAAGTCTCTACAAGAGGAGATTTAATATGTCATCCACAGGCTATTCCACAATTGCATGCACTCCACTCACCTTTTTTCAACTCTTATCTTTAGATGCTGTGGGAAACAGCAGATACTAGACCACCACAGAACCTCAGGCAATCAAGCATGAGAAAGTCCCCATTTGTGAGCATGGGTCAGTGTCCTGGGTCTTAGCATAGGGTAAGAGCTTGTACTCTGGAGCCAGGCTGCCTTGGTTCAATACAGTCAGGGATTCCCTGAGGCACTTACTTTATCACTCTGTGCCTCAAGCACAATTTGTAAAACTAAAGGTGGTAACTGTATAGGGTTGCTGAGAGGATTAAATAATTTGATGCAGGTAATTCATTTAAAACAGCATCTGACACAGATTTTACTAGGTTTCCGTTATTAAAAGCTGCGGTCTTGAACTTCTACAAAGATTCTGAGATTTACAGAATATACGAGAGATGACTCTGGGAGAGAGCCAGCTCTCCTTTTTCTTTCCTTAGGAATCTCAAATTTGGTGCAGCTTCAGAGGACCTCAGAGCTTTAAACTCCCTGAACAAAGGGTAATATACAATTCAGTTTTCTGTGCTAAATCCCAACTATATGTTAAGTGTTTTAGGTACAGACTCACCTATAGTCTTTCCATTTACCTATGAAGTAGGCACTATTATCCCCATTACTTAAGGAAATTATCTTTCTCTAGAGAGAGTATGATTCCCAAGCTGGACTTTAATACTCATCTCACTACTGGTACTGTCAACTATAGAATACCTTGACAATAAACTAGAGGATGCCTCATTCAATTTGAATCACAGATTTAAAATAATACATGAGATTTTAGTATAAGCCTATCCCAAAGGTTGCATGGAACATACTTATAAAATGTTATTCATTTTTTCTTTTTAGACAGAGTCTCGCTCTGTCACCAGCGGGGTGCAGTGGCGCAATCTTGGCTCACTGCAACCTCCGCCTGCCTGGTTCAGGTGATTCTCTTGCCTCAGCCTCCTGAGTAGCTGGGACTACAGATGTGCACCACCACGCCTGGCTAATTTTTGTATTTTTTAATAGAGACAGGTTTCGTCATGTTGGCCAGGCTGGTATTGATCTCTTGACCTCGTGATCTGCCCACCTTGGCCTCCCAAAGTGCTGGGATTACAGGCGTGAACCACTGCGCCCAGCCTGTTATTCACTTTTTAATCTGAAATTACAATTTCATTGGTTGTCCTGTATTTTCATTTGCTACATCTGGGACCCTAACTACAGGGAAGTATCTTCTGGTTGCCAAGCACTGAGCTTTGCCCTTTATACAGTTTATCACATTTCATACAAGAGCAAGCCATGGAGAAGGTCAATTATGGAGCAATTCATATATCTCTTTGCCAGCTGGGTTGATCTTTCACCCAGCATGGTGAATGCCAACCTCTCTTCTGGCATTAGGGCATTTTGTCATAACACAGCAGATTTTTCACATAATTAACCTTCAATTGTACTGGTAAGACTCTCCAATGATGGGGTCTAGGTAGGGCTATTTAAAAAATAACTAAAAACAATAAGAAGCAATCTGAAGCAAAACGCACACACACACACATACACACAACAAAAAAAATACAAGCTCTGGATTTAGAAAAGCATAAAATTCAAGTGCAAGATCTTTCACTGGCTGTCTCTATGAGACTCAGTTTTAACATCTGTAAATTTAACATTCTCCCCACAGGGTAATAAGGGATTAAATGAGAACTCTGTATAAGTGCCTAGCTCAGTGTCATACATATGCATGTTCAACAAGTGACTACTTCCTCCTCTTTCTCCTTCCATCTTGTAATAACAGATGGTAAGTATGAAGACATTAGGTTCTTCACATCAGTCATCTCCAGAGAGAAACCATCTTTCAGTGTTTCCTATAGTCAGACCCACACAGTTAAGAAGCCACTGGGAAACTTCCCCTGGAACTTGACCAGCTGGGCTGAAGCTTCAAGGATGGGAGAGGAAGGAAGGCAGGTGAGGCCAGTTTCCAGAGTAGGCTCGCCTTTTGATTGGTGTCATTCGTTGTGTCCATGGGAATTCTCTGTGGTGTGGAAAGAACAAGTGGCTGCAGGTTGAGATTTTTACCCAGGTGTCTGAAAGAAGATGGATAGTGGCCCAGCACGGTAGGCGGGTCATGCCTGTAATCTCAGCACTTTGGGAGGCCAAGACGGGTGGATCATTTGAGGTCAGGAATTCGAGAGCAGCTTGGCCAACATGGTGAAACCCTGTTTCCACTGAAAATACAAAACAAATTAGCTGGATGTGGTGGTTTGCACCTGTAATCCCAGCTACTTGGGAGGCTGAGGCAGGAGAATCGCCTGAGCCTGGGAGGTGGAGGTTGCAGTGAGCTGAGATCGCATCACTGCACTCCAGTGTGGGTGACAGAGTGACACCCTGTCTCAAAAAAAAGGAAAGGGTATTAAAAAAATAAAAATAAATTTAAAAACGTAACACAAAGCCTTGTCCCAAGGAAATGTTGACCTCGTGCTATATCCTTATGTGATTTAGAAAATGAATGTGACAGCCAGGCACGGTGGCTCACACCTGTAATCCCAGCACTTTGGGAGTCCGAGGCAGGTGGATCACCTGAGATAGGGAGTTCAAGACCATCCTGGCCAACAGGGTAACACCGCGTCTCTACCAAAAATACAAAATTAGCCAGGCATAGTGGCACATGTTTGTAATCCCAGCTACTGGAGGGGCTGAGACAGGAGAATCGCTTGAACCAGGAGGCAGAGGTTACAGTGAGGTCCCACCACTGCACTCCAGCCTGGGCGACAGAGCAAATCTCTGTCTCAAAAAAAAAAAAGAAAAAAAGAAAAAAGAAAATGAGAGTGCCATATTCTAGTCGAGGTGGCAAACGTTTAGCCCAGGGTTTCCCTTTTGTGTGTTTTTTTATGGAATCCGTTGCTATACCAATCAAAGGATGGCTTGATAAAAAAATTTGCACAAAAATGGCAAATGTCCTAGTGACATTTCCCCTTCTCCCTCAACCAAATCTTCTAGTCGAGCTGCCATGACAGGACCGCTGTACTGTGCAAGCAGGGAGAAAGTCAGCCCTGGTTAGCACAAATTTGTTTATTCAGAGCAGGTCCATACAGTGCATCTTCCTTGTCAGAGATTTCCCCTCTTTCTAAGACCAGGAGCACTGCTGAACACATACCGGCTTGTGCCCTCTTTTATCTGAGGGTGGTATGAAGAAATGAATCTGAACTTCAGTTTGACTCCCCCCTGCAATTGGGTTAAAAGCTAAATTCCATTTCCCTACCTTAGCTGCATCTTGCAGCATCTCCAGCACAATATGGAATTTGCTTGTGAAAAAAAGACAAACACAAGCTTGACAGAAATGGTATAAATAATCAATCCTTGGTATATTTATATAGAAGCCAGGTGCAGCTCATGGATGATTGCTTCATACTTTATTTCTTTGCTTTTCTAAGAAATTCTGATAGATGTAGTGGGCAGTTTGACATCATCTGGAAGTGTCCCTCATATATATCTTGAAAAATAATCAGGTCTGGTGAATATGAAGAAAAAACAGCATGGAAATCTAAGAAGAAACATCTTTAGAGTAAGTAACAATTGACATTTTATAATATTTATTTGATCAATCCCCCAAACTTTATAATATGTGTATATCACATTAGTTTCATGATAGAAAGTCTGGTAAAAGAAGTCAGAAACATTTTATAGGATGAACTTATTGGTAAGGTTTCCAGCCTCAGTATGCAATCCCCAGACACCAAAATAACTTGGGACCCATTCAAATATTCTCAGTAACACATGAGAAATGCCAAGTTCCGCAGAGAATGGTGTGTGTTACATATTTGTTGAATATACATCTTCACAGCAATATGGTATTCCATTTATTAATTCTGTTTGCTGCAGATGGCTTCATTATGTATACTTAATTTTAGTGCCTAAGTAAACATACAGGAAGGGTATGTAAGAAATTCTGAAGATATCCTTAAACAAAAAGCAAAGACTGTGTAATGGTGTAGGAGAGCCTGCTGAGAGTAAATCTATTCTAAAACGGTTTGGGGAAAATCTCCTCAAAGGCCGTGAGTATGTGTGTCTCCTGATTTGTGATGAGGTGGAGAGTTTGAGAGGGAGTCAGATACTAATCAATGAGGCCGTAATTTGCAAGAGCAATTACAGTGATTCTATTTTTCGCACAATAATTGCCACATGTTGACTGTGCAGATGTCCAAACACATGGGAGTACTTCTCTTTCTGTAAGACAAATGAAGATTTTTACTTTGTTTGGTAAACGTGTCAAGATTTATCACTTTAGTCATGTGCCATACATTAGGGTGTTTATAAAATATGGCTTTCTGCACTCTTGTTATGTACTTTTATGATTTCAACAACATGGCAGTGAGGAAATCAATGTTTTCCTAAATGGGTTCAAATTTGCGCTAGGTCTCAGAGTGGACTGTGGGCAGCAGTTCAGTGGTTAGAAACAAGAAAGCAAGAAATCCTTATCTACCTATCTCTATATAGAAGGGGATATATATACACAGGATACACACACGCATATATAGGAATATATACATACATGTATGTGTATATACACATATACATACATACACATGTGTATATATGTAATATGTGTATACATATATACACATGTGTATACATATATTCCTCTCTCTCAACATATATAATATACACACACATACATGCATGTGGGGGTGTGTGTGTATCCCACACACCAATAAGGCCAAGGATTTTAGGGTAATTAAATATATATATATATATATATACATGGCAGCCAGATGAACATTCCTGAGCTCCTCTCCTCCATGTCCAGGAAAATGGTGACCAAGTAGAATAATGTTGTCCAATAAGCTTTGACTTAAAGAGGCCTTGGGAGTTGGAGCTTCCAGCTGGCCATAGTAACTATTTTCAAAATGCAAAGGAATTGAACAGAATATGAAACTCCTGTGAGATGCACAGATGAAAGTAAGGGGTAAGTTTTGAGGAGACATGAAAACAAGTCAAAGATAAGCCCAGAAATAGTATGTCTGTTAAATCCGAGAACAACATAAAACATTTCATAAAGCTAAGAATGCTGCCTCTAGTCCAATGGTAAGCCAAAGCTTTTTTGTTAGCAAAGAACTCAGAGGATGCCCTCTATCTTGGCCACAAATTAAGCTAATCTGAATAATTATGGCTCTTCTAAAACTTGCTCAATCCACAAAAGCTATGCTTTTTTAAAAAATCTGAAAACACATTCATGAATTAGGAAGATGTTAACTTATACTTTTGGCTTAACATTTAGGACAAAAACAGCAGGAGTAAGAGCAGGCTTTTCACTCTTAGCTATAGAAGAAAGCTTGGGATTCATAGAAAAGGTAATATTCTAAAATCTCTCTGGATCTGTGACACATTAATTTTCTGCATTGTCCTAGAAATGTACAATTTCACAAAAATTGAATCACATTTTTCCTGTAATTTATGGAAGAGAAATTTTATAGAATGGGGAAAATAATACCATCCTGTATTGTCTCATAATGGTTTCTAATATAAACATCTTTTTTCTCAATCAGACTATAAAATCCACAAAGGCAGAGGAATCCTTTGGTTTCTCCTTCATCTATCATACTGCTAGGCATGTGACTGATATGTATTAATTATGTATTGGTGTAATGCACGCATCAATTTTGTTAAGTGCTGTAGGTTTATCATTTAACACAGTTGCTGGACTAAAGTAGGAACTTACTATGTTTGTCGAATGGGTGAATGGTTGAGATTCCTCTGGCCAGGGCGAAACAGCCATGGCACATTGGAAGCCCTGATGATGGATGCATATGAGCAGTTGTGAACATGACCCAGAAACATTTAGGCTGTTGCCCAAGAAAAGACCAGAATTTCCTTTAGATGGCATGGTATGCATGATGTGACAACTCCCTAGCTGTAGTTAGGACCAGTACAAGGCAATATTTCAGTGTTGGACAGTCCATTTGCTTTAAGGCCTCAGACAGAAAGTCAACAGAGAGCTCAGTGCCATTGGCGAATGCCAGGCATTTGTGGCAGCTGCTGAAAGCTCTGCACCACCCTCTGAAGGGCCATTTTTGAAGATTTGGTTTTGCCCCACCTATGTTCTTTCCTGCTCACCTTGGTAAGCTTCTCCCAAACCTTTGGGAAAACTCTTGTAGCGTATGCTTACTGCAGAGTTGTTAAGTGGTTCTAGCTTTGGAAAGCTGTGCTTCCCTTACCTTTAAAAATCAATTTGGAGGAATGTGATTTAAAAACCAAGCCTGGCCTGGTGCAGTGGCTCATGCCTGTAATTCTAACACTTTGGGAGGCTGAGGTGGGCAGATAGCAGGAGGCCAGCAATTTAAGACGAGCCTGGCCAAAATGGTAAAACCCTGTCTCTACTAAACTACAAAAATTAGCCAGGCATGGGAGCATACCCCTGTGTGCTCTGGTCCCAGCCACTCAGGAGACTGAGACAGGAGAATCCCTTGAAACTGGGAGATGGAGGCTGCAGTAAGCCGAGACTGCCCCACTGCACTCTAGCCTGGACAACAGAGTGAGACTCCATCTCAAAAATAATAATAATAATAATTAAAATAAAGAAAATAAAACAAAAAACCAGGCTAAAGAAATAAGATGAAAGGAATGACTGAATGCTCAAATCTTGTCTAATGCAATAAGGTCAAGGATTTTAGAGCAATTAATGGTAATTGATCATTCTTAAATATTTTAAAAATCTGCTATCACAATTGAAGATAGATTTATTTTTTTAAATGCATACATCACTGTAATGTGAAAGAAAATATCTGAAGAGTCATAGAGGTAGCAATCAATAATTTTTGGGAGATAGTCTTAAAAAGAGAATTGGTTTTCCATTATAGTACTTTTCAAATAGAAAGGATAGATGAAGGTAAAATGCAAGAATAAAAATGGATTTATTTGTTATTTTACCTCCACCCTATGTCTAGTCTCTACACAGATATTTTTTCAAAAGCCATATATACAAATACTCAACAGATGGGCAAAAGCAGCCTTGAGGAGGGCTTAATGTAAACACCTGCCCTTCTTTTCTGTGGCGCCCTCACAATTTATGGGTGTTTCTGATAATAATGGGGCATTCTTGTTTGGGAAGCATAAATTCTCCTGTTTAAAATATAGGCTGTTTTTTTTTTTATTTTTTTCTGTAGATTTTTACTACCATTGAAGGACACTGGGAAAGATAATGAGGCTCTTGATGTTGGAGGAAAAAAATCATGAATTCTTTTGGATTTTCTAATCATATGCATTTTTTCCAAAGTTTTGAGGAATGATGAAATGGTGGAGGAAAAGAATTCAGACTTTCCTCTAAATGCATAAAAGAATAATATCTCTTCTTGCTAACTAAACAGACATCATAAACAAACACTTAAACTGGTAAACAACGAACAACCAAGAACACCCACTACTATTCTAGCATCATCCTTCTGGATACCTGCAGTTTCTGTTGTTAGTGTTTTTAATACCAATTCAAGAGATATATGTGGATCTTATATTTTCAAAAATATTTATAAGTTGTTCTCTACAAGAATTTTATCAACTCAGAGGAGCTACTTTTACACTTCAATATATGCATTTTTCTTATATTGGGACTTTGTTGCAAAGAGTCAAAATCCTCGCATTCCTTGCATTATATGTTTTTGACTGTTTGCCTTTTCGTTTCTGAAATTTAAAATAGCCATATAAAATCTCCATGGAAGCCATAAAGATGTCCTTCTTTGGCTTATCCCCTTTTTGGATGGTAGGCCATTGTGCTTACAGTTGAGGGAGTGTGCATGGTACAAAAAGCCATTACTATCTTTTATCAGACAAAGAATATAAAGAAATCCAGGCAACTTCTCAGTACAAAAGCCTGACCTCTTTGGCCTCTGGGGCCTAAGGCCTAGACAATCATCCAAGCCTGGATCTTTCCTGCAAACCGATGCAGGGAAGATCTGAGAAAGGACACAGATTGCATCTTTTAGAATCAACGTCTGAGGTCTGAGGATCTAACGGGTTCTAGCTACACAAAGAATAAAGTTGAATGCTCCTTCTCAAGGTAACCGAATAAAGGAAAAAGTCAGCAGTACAGATCTTAATTCTTTAAAATTTAAAAGCTAATTTTGTGTCTTTTAGTCAATTTCCTGCACAGGAAGGAAGAATTTATTAACTGCCTTCTGGTATTAAATGGAGTGCTAATGGGTAAGTACAACAATTCAACAGGTACCAAGTAGATATATAGAGGCATTATGTC
Source organism: Aotus nancymaae (assembly GCF_030222135.1). Lineage (NCBI taxonomy): Eukaryota > Metazoa > Chordata > Mammalia > Primates > Aotidae > Aotus > Aotus nancymaae. The sequence continues at coordinate 115,253,722 of NW_026988425.1, forward strand.
AATATTAATCGTAATGCCTTGCAAATGCATTTGTAAAATGATAGCTTTTTTTTCTCCCCTGTTGAGTTTATTTTGGGAACCTTCTCTCTCTCTAAATACTGCTATATCTTATTCTGGAAAACAGAATACTGTATGGTTTTATTTATTAATTTATCCTATGAAATGTTATTGTATAGTTCTAAGCAACAGGGAGGAGGAGAAGTCAAGTGTTCAGCTGTTTAGAAAATAATAATGATGAAAGCAATTGAGGGGCTGAATCAGATTTAGGAAGAAATTTTCTCATTTGAAGTACAAGATGACAACCCTAAACCATGAATGCTTATATAAAATGCACTCCCAAGAACTTGGAAGCAGCAACAACTTCTCTTCAGCAAAAAGATAAATGTTCACTTTTTAGATTCTGCATCCTATTTTTGTTCTTCATCTTTTCTTTAGAAGTTTAGCCTGATTCAATTGTCAATAGGAACAAAACACATAAAGCTACAAGTTTTATTTAAGTTTATAGAAAAATGAAGGACGATTATTAATGCCACTCTCAATGAACTTGTTTAGATCTCTTATCTGGATCAGGTGCCACTTAGAAGAACAAAAGAGATTTCTTCCATAATACGTTTGACTTAAAACCACACGGTGGGGCCCTTTTGCATTTCTGCAGAATGAATGTTTTTACCAATACCCCAATTATGGATCCTACTCTTGGCTGTTCTTCTGTACAGTGCACTGAGACTCATGTTCTTTCTAATGAGAGGAGAGATGACTTCAGATGGAGATCACTAGACCTTCGAATAATCCCATTTTCTTCAAGATTTAGTGGGGGATGCGGGAGAATAAGCCATTTATTCTTTTTAGTTGTTACCTTCATATTTCTTTGAATATTGGAATTTATCTCAATTTTCCTTTTGAACCATTAACCGTTTTTCTTTGCTTATCTTTCATCAACAAAAAAGGGTAGAGGGCGCTTGTAATGGAAAGGTTATTATTCAGTGAAACTGGAATCTCAGTCCTGATCAGAGAGGGGCATGGAGAAACAGAGCGTCATGAAATTTTCTAACTATGGAAAAGTTAGGAATGTAAAAATTAAATAAATAAAGGCCTACCCTGACCAATACTCATGTTTCCTATATAGAGGCCACCATTTGGAGACATAAAATTAAAGAAATAAAGGCCTACCCTGATCAATATTTATGTTTCCTATATTGAGGCCACCATTTGGGGACATTTGGTTTGATAAATTTAGGATGTAGGGAGGAAGAAAGGGTAAAAAGGATTTTAGGTCATGCTACGCATCCCTAAAGGCTCAGTTAAATTTCTTTTCAGACAAATCTGTTGTATGATGAGAGACACCGAAAATAGAAAACATTTAAAAAATGGCTCATGATTACACATACCAGCTCAAAGGAAATGACAAACAATTTTGTCAGGAAGCATCAAGGCAAACTGCAGTGACCATAGTGAACATTTCATCACAGACTTCTCTTTTCTCAAATATAGTATCAGAGTATCTTTAATGGTCTTATATTTGGAAATATGACTCTACTTAAGCATGACATTTTAATTCCTGAGGGAAAATGTCCCTGTGCTGTAGTATGATAAGTTAGAACCATAGAACTCAAAGTTCTGAAATTAAAATTAATACGAAGGACTTCTAATTTGTACTAAAGATATAAAGCCCCAATTTGAATTACAAATATTCTGCTGCCTTGTTGATTAAATATATAATTTTCCAGAGGAATATTTTGCTGGTATATTCTCCATCATAACATTCTCAGCATAATTTTCTAAACTAATGTTTAAGTAGAAGATTTAAAGCCATCTTTAACATCATGATATGCACGCTGGAGCTTTCAGTTCTCACCTAAAAGCCAAGTTTCAAACACTAAACAAAAAGAGAAAAGTCAAGCAGAAAACAAGTACACACACACACAAAAATTGTGCATCCTTAGTAAAGGAAATTTTCTTCAGACTTTCTAATTTCTAACTAGCTAAAGTGAAAAATAACAAGCTTACAATGGAAATAATTCAACCAAGTAGGAGGAATTTGAGAAGCAATAGCAGTGGTGTATAAATTACATGCACATGCAGACATTGCCACACAGATATAAATAATCTTGTTTCAAATGGGCCATAAAGTTTAAATTACTTTCCACACCAACAAAGTAAGACCAAGAAAAAAATACTAAAAACAAAAACAAAAACCAACTAACTTTGGTTAAAATAATACTGTGACTCTCTAAGGAAAACACAAAATAAGTAGTAGTTGATAACTTAATGGTTACCCTGGGTTTCCATAAACATGTCGCTTTCAACATTAAAAATATCATTGGCTTCTAATTTCTAAGAGCTGAGAAACGAGGACTAAGGGTGGACTCCTGGATTTCCATCTTCATGTGTCTTAAATTGTTAGTTCATGTAATATAAAGCTTTTATAAGATTCTTATCATAAGGCACTAAATATCTGTGTAGGAATCAATGTGGGTCCCACTATTCTTTTGAATTTTAATAAAAAATATAATTAAAACATTTCATACCTATTCAGGTTTCACAGTATTCAAGTACTCATCTCTACAAAATAGTGGTGTTTTAAGCTCTGAGTTAATAAAGCAATAGCCTTAAGATCTTACTTTAAAATCTCAAAGGCAATATACAATCGAGGAAAAACTGAAAATGCAGAAACATGGAAGAACAAAGATGAAAAAAGAGGAAGAGCATTCAGCCATTCTACTTTGTTTCTCATATATATTTGTGTGTGGTGAGGGGAGGGATTATATTCTCATATACACACCTATACACCTACACATAAAATCATGTTTGCATTGTTTTGCAGCTATATCTTTCACTTTACATTATTATGTGAATAAATTTTTATACTACTTAATATACTTCTAGATATTATTTTTCTTCAGATAATATTTCATTGTATGTTTTCTGTTTTTCTGCATTAATCTAATATTTCTGCAAACTTAATTGTTTTCAAACTTTTGCTGTTTTACATACTATTGCAATAATTATTCTTGGACCTATGTTTTAGTGAATAACCTCCATTTCTTTTCTATAGGATACATTCCTAAAAGTGAGATTTCTAGGTTAAAGCATGTTGTACTCTGAAAAGCTTGAATCACTTTGTATGACCACACATAAAATCTCACTGTCATACACTAATTAACGCCAATCTGAAAAAGTAGACATTGTAACAAATTAGTTTGTTTACTTTTCTTGACTTACAAAATTTTATCTATATTCATAAATGTACTGACCAATTTTCTAGTAAAGTGCTGGTCATTTTCTTATTGAATTGTGAGACCATTTTATTTATAAAGCATATTATCTTTTGGTTAGTCAAATATGAACATTATACCCAGGTTTTTATTTGCCTTACATTTTCTTATAGTGATCTTTTAATTCAAAACTTGTTTTGCTAGTGTAGTGAAATCTATCAACCATTTTTCCCTTTGGTTTCCTGCTTAGAAAGAATTTATTCTTGCAATAATTATGACTAGCATTTATTGAAAGCTTACTATGTGCTAAGTGACATGTTCATTGAGTGAAAATAACCATTTATTTCTTCTTTTTAGTTAAATTTTAATGTATCTGGAATTTATTTTGGTTAATTATTTAAAGAAGGACTCTAACTTTATTTTTTGCCCAATGATGGCCAATAAAGCAGGATTTGGTGAATAATTCAATTTTTCAAAATTGAATTTGAAATGGCACCTTTATTATGCATATTTTAACAGGAATATGCAAAATAATTATGGCATACATGGCATTCTTCTGTGACTTGTGAAGATAATATTGTTAATTTTAATTTTTAAAAATATACGTACATGCTTATTACTTCCATTAATAGTATGGTTCTTAGAGAAGTTCATGGATGTTACTTAGAAATGTGAGCTTTCTTTTATAACTTAAGCTGCAATCTCAACTCTCAAGTGTATGTAAATTTCAACCAAATAATATAAAATAACGCTGACTAGTATTTTTACTATAAAAATTATAACAAGAATCAGCAGCATAAAGCTTGTCCTAGTCATTCCAATGGGACTCTACCCAGTGAAAATATTATACACTTATGTTGCATATCAAGGTATTAAAAAAGCCATAGTGCGAATAATACCAGCTTGAAAGCAATTTATAAACCTTATTTTATGTGTGTGAAAATACTAAAATACTTTATGTCAGATGAAGAATTAGCTTCCTGTCAGGAAAAATTTAAATTAAGACTTCTTGGTTTACAACTTGGCAAAATCACATCTGAAACCCATTTTTTGAAGCTCTATAAATCAGCAGAGCTTAGCAGAGTACAATTTTGTTGTTATTATTGAATGTGAAAATATTTAGATCTAGACTGGCAGTGTTTCCCAATCGTGACAAGTAAAAGCAATCACCTAGATATTAAATTCTGAAAAAAAAATCAAAGAATATAAATGCACAGAAAAAAAAGAACCTGTAGCACTATTTCTTTCTAAGAGTATGAATGCTAAAAATAAATAACGGGCAGAATCTCTAGAATATGCTCAACCTTTTTTTTGAAAAATATAAATATTAAGAGAGTGAAAAACTTTTAATCAAATGTCTACCCAGGAGAGCCACCTTTCTTAACAATATTTTTGAAATAGAAAATATGTAGATTTTTTCCTTTTCTCATTTTGCTTTTCTGGATAGGAAACTATGGATTTATTTTTGGGAGAAAGAAGGGTGTGTTTGTTTACTTAGTTGAGAACTGTCCCTAGATATGAGCCTGGTTACATTTGATGCTCCTGCCCAAGGGTCCTTTTGCAGAATAAAACTAGAACAGGCATACCCATTGCATGGATGGCTGCAAGAGAATCTATTTCACATCTATTGTATCATCAATGGAAAAGCAAAGCTTCCATTTTATCATTTCTAATTCTTTAAAAAATGGGTGTAGCCGGGTGCAGTGGCTGACACCTGTAATCCTAGCACTTTGGGAGGCTGAGGTGGGCAGATCATCTGAGGTCAGGAGTTCAAGACCAGCCTGGCCAACATGGTGAAACCCCAACTTTACTAAAAAACTAGCTGGGTGTGGTGGCAGGTGCCTGTAATCCCAGCTACTTGGGAGGCCGAGGCAGGAGGATCACTTGAACATGGGAAGTGGAGGTTGCAGTGAGCTGAGATTGCATCATTGCATTCCAGCCTAGGCAACAGAGAGAAACTCTATCTCAAAAAAAAAAAGGGGGGGGGGGTTGTGATATCAAATTAAAATCACATTAATTTGTGATATATATTCTAATAAAATCTCTTAGTTAAAAAATTGTAGAATATATTTTATCGGGAGTGGTATAATTTACGAGGTTAAAGGAAGCACTCTGGAACCTGACCACTTTGGTTTCTGCCCTAGCTTTGCCATTTACTGTTTGTGTGGCATGGGGGAAGTTACTTAACCTCCCTGAGCCTCAGTTTCCACACCTGTGAAAGGAGAGTAAAACAATAAGGTTGTAAGGAGACTTGGAAGGTGTTAATATATAAAAGAACTGGGAACACTGGTGGACACCCCTTAGGTTCCAGAAAAGACACAGTTATTCCTATTTTCTAACTGTAAATGACATAACTTTTAATGCTGGCTTTTTTAGTCTTTAGTAGTTTTGAAATTGACAGAAATAATGTAACTAGACTTTGCTGTTTGGAACAGAAATAAAACAAAAATATCTTAAAGAAAATGACAGAAGATAAGCCATGACAAGTCATCTGATTTAATGCCACTGACCAAAGTCCCCAAGCCCCTTTTCGTATAATCTTAGGCTAATCAAAGCCAGCAAGTCATCAAACCCTTGGATAACTGAAATAAAATCCTAAATGTGACTTTATGGGATAACATAAAAATGGAAAATTTTTGATTTTTTTTTCCTTTTCCTAAAATAATACCTAAGGAAAATAAAGCAACTAGACTATATTTTATTCCTATTTAACCAAAAGATTAGCACAGTGGGTTACTGGTTTTCTTCTACTTTTTTTTTTCAAATTTTCCATTAAGCAAATTCTTTTAAAACAAATTTGAACTTTTCCCATCCCAATGATTCCCACGGACAGTTGGCAAAGAATCTTGGATAACTTGCAAAACTGGGATTTTTTCCAGGCATGAGTAACTTGTTAAAAAGCCACTATTTCCTTAATAATAACAGTAAATAGAGTTCACATCCACATATCCTCGGTGGCCCACTGGGGAAAGTTTTGTGTGTGTTTGTGAGTGAGTGAGTGTGTGTGTGTGTGTGTCTATGTGTGTGTATATGATATCTTTTTTTTTAATTCATAAAACACTTGGCTCTCAATATGTCTGTTTATATTTCACTTCTTAAAAATAAATATACACGTTTATGCCAGTTGAGGTTAAAAGGTATCCTTTTTCCAGTTGCCTGCTGTGTGCCAATGATTTTATGATGGATGGGTTTAGAATACCTAGCTAGAACTCTTGAAGAATATTTTCCTTCAATTTATTCTAATTTTTTAAAAATTTAATCACTATGTAATTAAAATACATGTTTTCATGAAATTTGATTTTATTAGAAAAGCTCAAGTAAATATTTTGAAGACTTACAGGAAAAACGAAATGTATAATTTTAAATTCAAAGAGCAAAGTCAGTTTTCTTTTTGAACATTGGGATGGAGTGTATGGTAACCGTTAGCAGTTACTATGAGTATAAATCTCCATTTTATCTGTGGATAATAATAGGATTTTCCCATTTACAAGATTTGTTAAGGGAGATGTGCTTTAAAGTTATTATTGTAAAAATTTGTTGTGTAGATGTGTTTAATGAGGCAGGCAGAGGTAAAGGGGGACTTTGCAAGGTCACATAATGATACAGCCTGGGTCAGGGACTAGAATTTACAAGAGGCATTTCTGTCCCATATCATTTCCTAGTGCTGCGTCTATACCAGAATGTTCTATAATTCTCTTTATCTGGGTGTTGAACAAACAAACTTCTCTTGTCTTTGCAGTCCTAGACTGGGTATATTTTGATAACAGGCAGTCCCGTGAGATATCCTGCATTTCCTGCTTCCGGTCAGATGTTCCAGAAGAATAACTTCTCTACATATGTTTTTGCGTTTTTGATCACAATCCCAGCTGGAATCAGGAAGTTTGGAGGCAGCATGGAAATGGAAACTCATTGAAAGTCACAGCAACATTGTTTTGACTTTCAAAAATATTTAATTTTCTGGTGATCCTTAAGAGGATTTTAAAAAGTCCGTATCAGCTATTATCTACTAAAACTATGCTACTACTTCAGTTCCTTATTCAAGATACATTTTTATTTACAAGAATAGGGTCCCTGTTATGTGGGAAAAGATTGCCCAAGTTCAGGTACCCAGCCACAGAAAGATCTAAGTTTAGAACTTTTAAAATTCTTAATTGAGGGCTTAATTAAAACATTAGACATTACCATTGGTTTCAGTTACTTCTTGTGCCCAATATAAAACATGATGTCTTATAATTTCTCTGATGAGAGTAATGTATTTAAACAGAGGAAGAAGGAATGGGTAACTCAGTCTTCTCAAAAAGCTTAAAGATGAATTCGCAATATTGTTTTTTTAAGCCATTCTAGAAGAAATACTTTGTTCCCAGCTTCACTTTGCTTATTTGTGGTATGTTTGTGTTCAGGTTGTCTAATTAGGATTAACTTAAAATGTGTATGGAATGTTTAGATAGTGACTGGTCCCTAAAATGTGTTAGAAAATGTGAACCCTTTTACTGATGTCCTTTTCCTTTTCACTCCCCTCGGAATGCAGGCCTGATACTTTTTAACAGACTGGGATTTTTAGAGACATCAATAAAACACTTCACCTAAGCTGGAGCTGATTCTGTTGTCTGGGAAGATTCAGATTGAAATAGAACAAGCAGAAGGTAGGTTTTCCTGCTAATTTCTACCACCATCATTTACATTATTAATGTTTTATTAAATTTAGATGCACACATATGTTCATTGTGGCACTATTCAAAATAGCAAAGATATGGAATCAACCTAAACACCCATCAATGGTAGACTAGATAAAGAAAATGTGGTACATATACACCATGGAATACTATGCAGCCATAAAAAAGAATGAGATCATGTCCTCTGCAGGGACATGGTGGAGCTGGAAACCATCACCCTTAAAGAAAACTAATGCAGGAACAGAAAACTAAATACCATATGTTTTCATTTATAAGCGGGACCTACAAGTAGACAACTCATGGATACAAAGAGGGGAACAACAGACACTGAGGCCTATTGGAGGGTGGAAGGTGGAGGAGAGAGAGGATCAGAAAAAATAACTGTTGGGTACTAGACTTGGTACCTGGATGAGAAAATAATCTGTACAACATACCCCCATGACGTGATTTTGCCTACATAACAAACCTGCACATGTACCCCTGAACTTAAAATAAAAATTTAAAAAATTTAGATAACTTCTTAAGGAAAATAAATAATAATATATATTGTTATTCCTAAAATCCTGACACAATCTCCAGTTGGAGATCTGGCACAATTGCTGTCATTTTGCTTCAAACAAGGTGGAGAAAGTCAATGGAGAAGTCCCAAATATTCTCTCTCATTCGACCTCTTTCCTGTGATCCATCTGAAACTTCAGGAAGAATTTGCTTTATTGTTGTTGTTGTTTGTTTTTTTCTGTTTTTTTGCCTTTGTCTTTTTATTTTTGGTATCTTTTCTAATGAAAATTCCAACGTGTGGTCATTTTGTTGTTGTTGTTGGTATGGACCACATAAGAAAATAACCAATATTTATTGAGGATCATGTAATCCCTTGTCTCATATAATCTCGTAGCAGTCAAGTGACATAGGTGTTCTTATCCCTGTCTTTTATTATGGGAAAGGGAGGTTAGTTGTGGTTAAGTTGGGTCAAGTTCATGGATACCATATGGCAAAGCTAGGATTCAAATCAAAGTTATGCACCTTCAAAGACTCTGTTCTTTCCACTGAATTCCCTGCCCTTCTGTTTCTATTAAGGGGTGGGATTCTGAGCACCTATCATCAGAGTCAAAGAGCAGAATTCTCCAAGAGTAAAATCCCCCAGGGCAAGCACACACGAATGTGGTTTAAAAATGCAGCTGGAAGGCATTTTCAATCAATGTTAACTTTCTTGGGTGGGATAACCACTTGATGTAGTGAATTCCCTTGCACTTGGAGAGATGCTCCATGAAGTGTTCAGATGTACAGAACTTGATATCTGTAGCTTACTTTCACATGATTCAGCAAAATATTAATCATCGATGAATCCAGCTGCTGGGTATTTAGGTGTTCATTGTACTAATCTTTTATGGCTTTCATAGACTTGAACATTTCCAAAATAAAAAGCTGAGGATAGGGGTAACTTTTGTTCACTTTGGATAACAGAAAATCTTAGTCCACCCACTGTGACCCAGAGAATCAACTTTCCTATCTCCTGACTTTCCTGTATCTTCATTTGTAATCAATGTTGATAATAACAGTTTTAAAATTCTGATTTATAGAAGACAGACTAGGCAAGCAGATGTTCTACTGTTGGTGATTATGAGTTTCAGTGTTGTTGAGTATTACAAACCAAAATGTTATGCCAGATTTCGGGATCCCTTGAGTAGTCGTGAAGCTATCAATGGGGTTCATGGGTACTATTAAAAATGTAGTTTCCCCTGAGCTTGGGGTTTTTGGTTGACTGTCCTGTTGCTACCTAGGAACATATTTGAGCTTACTAAATGCTGAATTTAGTTAACCGCAGGACTCCATGAGCCCATGGGGCTTTCTTAGGATAATCATTCATACTTACGAATAAGAGTAGAGAAAAAAGGGAGACACCTTAACACATAAAGGGTATGTTGTGAAAATGTGAATCCCATTTAGTTAAGCACCTACTATATACATCAGTTACTGTAAGAGAATTTCTTCTTTCCTTCTCCTTCCCCTCCCCTTTCCCTTCTCTCTTCTCCATTTCCAAAGTAAGTACTTATAATACCGCTTTCATAGAGTAAGAGTCTGAAATTCAGAGTTTTAGTAAAGACCAGTAAACTCTGGATTTACTCTCAAATCATTAGTTTCCACAAATACATATTGAGTGCTTGTTATGTGTCAGGCACTGGTGCCTGCCAACAAAAGATTGTTTAGTAAGAAAGATTTTAGCTTCAGAAACTATGCTTTGCAAGGAAGGCAGAAAACTACACAGGAAGCACACATTTATTTGGCACCAACTATGTGTGAAGCATTAGACAAACATCTTTAAATTATATTTAGGTCAAGTTCATTGGGATATGGTTACAGAAGAAATAGAAGATATAATGACATTAAGCTCCTCATCTGGTTGAGGAAAGACAACTAACAACATTAAAAAATATGGGGATTAAAAGGCAATGGCACTGGGAGTCTGGGTACCCTGAATCTAGTAGCTTCTCATCTATAAATCCCACCACATCATGTCTTATAGTCCTCATTCAAGCTGTCCCATAGACAGACCTAAAGAATAATAATACAGATCGTTATGCCAGAATATTTGATCCACAGAGCATGCCCAATCAATTTGCATGGAGAATATAGTTCTCTGCAGGGCTGATGTTCATGGTGGACCTATGCAATTCGAGGAATTCTTATCTCAAAGATGGGGATAGTGAAATATGGGGCCAAGTGCAAGGCAGGGAAGACAATTTGGTCTTGGGAAGCTAAGACACAGACAACAGCTTTTCTAGGAGTCTTCTGACTGAATCTTTCTGGATCAGGTGAACAACATGGGTAACAATTAAGTGGGAGGGTCCTAGAATCATGGCCACTGTCCTGGAAACTCCAGCCATCTGAAGGATGGAGGACCCTCACTGATAATGAAGCCAGAGTAGACACGTGCGATCAGGTGGTACCAAAGTGCATATGGAACCTCGGTGGACGGGAATCCCATGGTGACACTCTGAGACTTCCTGGCTGAGTCACTCTGCATGCTGACCCAGGTCTCTTCAACATCCTCCCCATAACATACCCCCACATTTTATGTTACTGAATTTCATGGCTCCTATTTATCTCACTATGGCAAAGCTTTGCCTTAATTTTCTTAAGATTATGCACATCCCAGCCATCTATTTTTCTTTTCTTTTTATTTTTCTTTCTTTTTTTGTATAAAAGAAAGACAGATTGTGACATGTTAAAAAGTCACTTCAGAAATACTGACACCAAACTGATACTTTTCCCTTTATGCAACTGAGGATTGAAAGAAAACTAGCTAAACTATTATGTGTCAAATTAAGAGCACAATAAACCTCTTTATTACTGATATGAAATAATTTTAAATATGCATTATTAAAGCAAAACAATGTATCCTATATATACACATACACGCACACACACTGTACAAATATATACATATAAATTTGCTTATTGCATCTGAGTAAAAAGATCTCTAGAAGATTCACAAAAAATTTATAGGATGAGAAAGGAATGAATTGAACACTAGAGTAAAAGGGCAATTTTTACTGCATTAGCTTTTGAAATCTAAATCCAATGATTAGATTAAGTGAATGTGATACTTATTCAAATGTAATTTTCTTGAAGTGAAATAATTAAAAAGGGAGTGACTTTATGATTACAGATTTTCAGACATTATTGTTCTGTTTTTAAATCACTTGAAATTTTCCTGTGCTATACTTTGGAAAGCAATTGAAATAATTATAATAATAAAATATTTTACATAGTTTCTGGAACTTTCAAAACATTAATTAAATATGGTACCTCTTAAGAGATATAGGTTTACTTCTTTTTTAAAATAGGTCTTCCTTTTGAGGTTTTAGGTTCCACAAAATCACAGTCTTCAGCAGATGATTGGAGATATTTTCCCAAATATTGGGGACAGACTTGATAAAGGGGAAAACTGAATATAAACTTTAACAGAGTACTTTCTGTTCCAAGGACCAGCACTCAACTGTAATTAATTTCTAAGCTATTTTTGCCAAATTAGTGCAGCCATTGTACATTTTTAGCCTCTTATGCTATCTTGATATCCTTAATGTCATCTCAAAACTATTTTTATACTATGTATTATTAAAAAATCCAACTTGGGTATTTGGTAGGTTAAGATATGTGAGAATAAAGCTTCATCCTCAACAGATGCCCCACTTAGGCATAACAATCTAATTCTACTTAATTTAGTCACTGGCACCTTCGCCTTTCCCTGTCAAAGTGAATCAACCTGAGTGCTAATTTTTGAAGCAAAACCTCTGTGATCATTTCACTCATGATTTAATCCAGATCTAACCTCGGGCCTTTAGAGGTTCAAGGTCAATGACCCAATTTACTCTGCCATCCGCCTCTGTATCAGTAACCATTGTTATTCCTTGCAAGGCTTTTACTACATAAATTATTTCTTCTGTGTATAGTCTTAACAAATTACGTGGGCAGTTAAAGGTGATTCCAGATTGCAACTTGAAGGAACTTGGCAAGAGGTTTTGGCTTCTCTGGCTTTTGATAAACACAGCAAAAACAGAATTGAATGCAATCTTTGCCTCCATTAGCAGAAGACAACGAGGAAGAAATTAATTAACTTTCTCCAATGAGAAGAAACTAGTCATTGGCATCTTTGCCAATTGTAAACTAATTGTTCTACAAAGAAATCCCGGAGCTTAAACACGCCATATAAAATCAGAAAGGAAATAAAGGTATGGGTATCACATTAAATGTTTTTACAGATGAATGAACATACATGAGCTCAAATCTGGGGCCCTTATTTATTTATTTTTTTTAACAGCTAATGTTTCCTTGGTCTCCTTCAGCCATAGCAGTTAATACATTTTGTGAATTTCCTTTTATGTTTTAAATAATTTTTCCTTCCCTGGTGTCTCACTAGCACATCTGCCGGGAGCAGCAGGCACGTTGGAGAAAGTCTCCTTAAGTAAAGGAGCTATCCCAGGGATGCACCAGCCCCACTGGGGGAATTGCTGCTCCAGGGCTTTACCCCTCCCAGGAGGAGTTAAACTGGGTTTCTGTGTCAAAGATGCTGAATGAAATTGGGAGTGGAATTGTTAAAATTGGAAATGACCTATTTAACTACATGCACGTTCCCTACAACTAGTATAAATATGTCCAACTTTCTAATTTTCTCATCAGAATAAACTTATCATAGACTTTGATGCAGAAAGTCTTTTTAACAATGTGTTAAAGGAAAAAGAACACACATGATTGATCTTTATAAATCCATAGCATCTTTATGACTTTTGATTCTCTGTCTTAATTTGAAGAACACAAGGATGGCTTACATCCCACTGAAGCTTAGGGGAGAAAACATAGTGGGTTGGGAGGTGCTAAGATAGGTAATAGAAAAGCTTGTAAACTCTATTTATTTTGGCTCCTTTACAGATCAGAAACAGAATGCATAGTTATCTGACAGTTACAATATAATGCTGCACTGTAACTTACTTGCCAAATTCCATAGCTCTGTGTGCACAATTTGAATTTTTCACAAAATTTCATACTTATAAAATCACATAATAATTTTCATTTCACCCTTCCTAAATCAATCATTAGCTACAAACCTAAGCAAAGCCCAAAAGTTATTGCTAGGGAGAGTTAAATAGTATTCCCTATGGACAATGATTATAATTTTATTAAAAAGACATGTAAATATCTTAGTATCAACTTATTTGTTACTTTAAGGAACATACTTTCAAATGTCCTAAAACCAGAAATGCAGAGATAAGACAGAGATTATTTAAGCGAAATCCACTAGGAGGCTGCTATAATGTATTCTAATTAGACTTGTTACGAGTAGACATGCATGTTTCAGGTCGAGGCCTCTAACAACTATTCAAAGAGATTCTGCATTTAGAACTTAAAAATGCATAACAAATTTTGCATGGACTACAGACAAATACATGTTTCAGCTAAAAAACTTCAGATCTGGCATGAACCTCATACAGCGTTTTTCTTTTCCTTTTAACAAAAGAATATTTTGTTTTTAGAAAATAGGATTATTTCCCCCTCCCACTTTTTTTTTTTTTTTTGGTTATGTGACCTTTAAGAAAAGGTTGTGCTGTATATTTCAGCCACCAAGTATTGAGAAAATTGCATTAACAGTAAAATAATATTCTTACTGCCAAGTGTACAAATATTCACTAACAGCAATCTTATTCTCCAAGGCCCAGAGTAGTGCTTCATCATGCTAGCATGGCCACTGTGACAGAAGTCTTCCCTGAAATCCATCCACCCCTCTGTCATTCACAGCTTTCTTATTCAAACCAGCTCAGCGCCCTGACTGGCTGGTTGACCCGTGGCCCTAAGCCCTGCAGTACTCAGTGGGCAGAGAGTTCCTCTGGGACCTTCTGTCCTGGCTTGACTGGTGACTCTCACCATTGGGATTGCTGTCCATGAATTTTTTAGGACAGAAAGTGGGGACTCACAGAAAAGCTGTCCCATAGGCTAGTTATAAATAAGACTAATACAAACACACATAGGTATATTTATTTGTATTTGCAATGAGTTTATTTGTAAATGCAATAAGATATATATTTTTAAAAAAAGGTATGTTCTTTGGGAAAATATTATTTCTTGATGCAATTTATTTTTAATCAGGCTACAGAGGAACTCAGGTAAATGTTGATAATGCTTATAGGCCTCAGATTCTATTTGTTTTACAGGCTGAATATCCAGTAGGCTTAAATGAAGGTCTAAATAAATAGATTACTTCTGAGTCTTCAACTAAATGAAGAGCAGAGTGATGAACTATAATATAATGTTAGTTTATGCGATTTTCATTGGTACCCAGTATATTCAAGTAGAACTTTTTAAGTGGAACCTTCAATCTTTTTCACAAAATTCACAGTTGCAGTGGTTTGGATGTGTGGGCCTGCCTGTGCGTGCTTTTATTTTCTTTCCCTGTGCTGCCCCAGCTATGACTGGGAGGATCAAATCCACAGCAAGTTCATTTCTGGGCCAACTCTGCCAAATTATAGGACTTAGAACAGCAAACCCTGATTTAAGTTCCTAGTGTGAACTTGTCCACAACTCTTGGGGTGAAAAGCCAGTTCATATCCATTAATTAGTCTACTCCATCTCAATCCATTTTATTTTATACCTTTCAGGAAATATAGTTACGTGAGCTATATTTGGATAAAGTAATGCTATCAACTTCAGAAATACATCCATTCCTTGGAAAATGATTACTACCTAGCTATGCTTTAATGTTTTTCCCCAAGATTAGAATTTTAGAAGGTTTTGTATATGGATTCTTGGTGATAATGGAGTAACTTAATGTGAAACAGCAGTGGGCAGATTATTCTATGGGCACTGAACTAAAATATTAAAATCATAAAGGTCACATGATTTTGTTAAAGACTATGCAGGCTGGAATTCTGGAAAATAATTTGTCTTACATGTAATGACTTTCTTTCCATTGTAGAAGTTCCATACAAGTATTAGATTTCAAAACAAATTAATTTATGCCTATGACTTGAAATTTTTACAATTTAGATATTTAAATACCAGAGTTCCATTTAATGGTATGAACAGGTTGTAGAGATTTGTTAATTTGAAATTCCATTTGGTAACAGATGCAATAACTTGTCTGGCATTAAAACCGAGTTTAAGGTAATCACTGCACTTGCTCTTTTGTTCTAAGTGCTTTACAATCCTTAATTCACATAAAACATCTGTGAAATTTAGTTAGGAGTGTGGTGAGTAAAATTTAATCCCTGTTTTTATACCAGCATGTTTGGAAACATGCTTACATATATTTGAATCTTGCTTGTGTGAAAAATACATGTGGGAATCAATGGAAAACCGTTTTAGTGATATCCTAAACCTTTAGGGCAATAGAAGATTAATGTGCTAACAGAATTAAAACTATGCCAAGCTACAGATTCTTTCCTTAATTGATTTTGACACCAATTGGAGGAATAACTGCAGAAACAAATGAAAATTTGGAAATTATTAAGTGGCCGAATACGACTTTGTTTAAGAGAACAACTGGTTTCTTTTCTATGTCATGAATTAAAATAGTTCTTTTGTTGAGAACATTCCTGTTAGGTAGGAATGGTGAGTGGGTGGCAGTGCCCAACTCTCGCCTCCTGTATCAAATGGAGACAAGATTAACTAATCCTGCTTTTTCCAGCAGGCCTGGAGTCAGCCCCAGCTTCTTCTCAGCTCTGCACCCTGGCAGCTGTCATCAGAGACGCACAGTTACACACCAGCAGGGTCTTTGGTGAAGTTCCTTTGATAAGTGATAATAAGGTAAATGCTTCAGAAACATTTTCCAGCATGGATGTAATAGAAAGGTTAGCATTAATAAAGCTACCGGAGAATGTGACATAGAAGATGTTTCACATAAATTTTATCTCCCCACTTACTAATCTGGAAATGTTTATCTACCACTTTCTATCACAAGGCACTAAGCTAGACACTGAGATAGATGCACACAAACTTTAATTCTTTATGTCCCAGTCCATTCCACAGAGGATTTAAATTAGTTCGCAAATATGTACACATAGGTGTACGTGTATGTATGTGCATACATATATGTGTGGGTGAATATAGGGTAAATACAGATAATGGAAGGACTTCTAGTAAAGGAAAAATGTGGATAAGGAAAAGTTAGAATAGATTAAGACTAATATGCAAGGCATAATTTCCATGAGGATATTGTAAAGTTGCGGAAAGTAAACAAAATTTTGGCCTCAAATTTACTTTCTAGAGATCAAAGCAAAGTGGGAAATGTAACCAGTTACAAAGATTTATAAATTAATAGGCTATATGCTAAAACCAAGTTAGGAGAGATTTTCCAGTTATTGAGATGAGAGGGAAAATTGTCCCATGGATTCTCGTTGAGAAAACACTGTACTATATGATGGGTGGGAGACTTGCCAACATCTACACAGTAATTAAAATATTCACTTCGATGTGACCATTCTTTTTTTAAGTCCTTAAGTATTCTAGTGACTTAACATCCAGGTAAAATACGGTAAAAGCAAGTCTGTGAAGAGGTAAAATATTGCAGGAAAAAATCTAACTCTCTTTTCATCTTGACTGAACCCACTGCAAAATTTAAAGAACTGCATTTAAATCAAACCCCATGGAAGTGATCATTCTGGTGCATGTGGGAGGTGGTGGAAAATGACTATAGGGAGTAGATATCCACACTCCTATTCCTGACACAGGGACTGTTGTTTTTCAGCTGTGTTACACGTGAGACTTCTGAGTAGTGCATCTCACATTAAGATATTTGGTAAGCATAAAGGAAAGCAGAGAATTTCTGGAGGCCATCCTGGGTAAAGATCTGAGGTACAGATACCACGTGGAGTTGATTAAACAAACATCATAGGTCATGCATGGTGGCTCACGCCTGTAATCACAGCACTTTGGGAAGCCAAGGCAGGTGGATCATGAGATCAAGAGATTGAGACCATCCTGCCCAACATGGTGAAACCCCATCTCTACTAAAAATATGAAACCTAGCTGGGCATGTAGGTACGCACCTGTAGTCCCAGCTACTTGGGAGGTTGAGACAGGAGAATAGCTTGAACCCAGGAGGTGGAGGTTGCAGTGAGCTGAGATTGCCACTGCACTCCAGCCTGGGCGACAGAGTGAGACTGTCTCAAAAATAAGGAACATCTTAATGCCTTGACAAGTAATCCTGTGTGGAGCAGTGGGAAAGTCCTTTTGTCATATGACAGATATGTTCTCCACCTCAGCCTAGAGGAGTAAGATTCTTTTACAGGAACTGTTCCTAGTCTGCTCCAGATGAGGAAATTGGTCCTCAAGGCCCCCAGGTTCTACCTTGTAGAACAGTTTTCTTCAGGAAGGATAATATGGATAATCTATGACCAAATAAGTTTGGGAGTCAATGAATAAAACAAAGTTCAAACAGTTATTTTCTTGCAGGATTTCTTAAAGCCTTAACTAGGCTAATGTGAGCTGCAAAATCACCAAGAATAATATGGCTTTTTGATACTGATTCAATTAAGGGTCTCTGTTTTCATGAAGTATCTCACTGAACTAGCTTTCTACGCAGAGTCCTGTAGCACATAGCTTAGCATTTTAGTCTAGAACATTCTCCTAGTGAGCATTTCCAAACTCACCGATAACCTTGATACGATTTTCATGTCCATGTAGTATAAACCAACTTGCCTTCCTAGGTACAGTCCTTGAGCACACACAGTCTGCAGATGAGCTCTGAATTCAAACCACAATTAAATCCTGAATCAACCATGACCTTGGGCAGGTTCTTGTGCCTCACTGAGCCTTGGCTTCTTTATGTGTAAAATGGCAAAAATGAGGTCCACCCAGCAGGTTTACTCATGTGCAAATAGCACCAAGAAAAGTGTCTAGGATTTCGAGACACCCACAAGGGGATAACAAGGCAACTGGGAAGTCAGGGAGGGCTAGGAGAAGTTGTTGCCTAAACTGAATCTTGAAAGACAAATAAAATTTATTCAGGAAGAGAAGCTGTCAAAAGAACACAGGAAGGCTTCCCCTTCCAAGACTGTGGTCTCTCAGTAGAACATATAAGAGGTGACATATAAGACACTTAGAATTTCTAATATGCTGGAAATGGCTGAGGTATAAATTCCTAAGTTTGGCTGCTAGCATTTTTGACAATATCAGTTTACCTGACACTTCAAATTACAATCTAGCTCTTAAAAGTGAAAACCAAACTTATTGTTTCTAAACCAGAGTATTTAATTTTTAGTTGAAAGGGGGGAAGTATATTATGAAATAATAGAAAAGTGACCACATGAAAGGGTTTGAACTGGTAGATAACATAAGGAAAATGAATAGCTTTTCAACTAAGCCCTACCCAATATTTTGGCTCTAAGCAAATCTTGAAATCAAGTAAAGATTGATTCACAGCGTTTTATTATTCTTTTCCTTCTCAAGCCAGAATAATAAGTTTTAGGAAAGAAAATACAATAAAGGCAAGTAATGTGTGACTGATAGTTCCATTTCATTTTTCTCTGCTTCTCATCTTCCGCCAAACCTAGGAATGGAATACTGGTTTGTGGATTCTTGAGCCAGAAGAGACAAGGGAGATGATAAGAGGATAAATGAGTGTTAGACTCAGTGTTTCATGCCTCAAAATGTCTTCTTGTATTTATACATGGTAAGAAGAAGTGAAAAGCCCTTAGGCAGGATATCTGACTCTCTGAAAACTTCTCAATTTCTAGATCATGTGTTTGAATCTACACTATAAAACAGCACAGGTTAAGACAATATACAAGATCAATAGGAAACTTTCATTTGAACAAAGCTTTGTTATTCCATTTTCCATTGTAAATGACACCTTGTATTTTGGCCTGTTAAGAGTATAAAATGTATAAACCATGTAAGACTTATATTGTTCTATAGAATAGACTACTCATTAGAATAAAACAACCATGAACAAAAAGATAGAAGAGAAAGGTGGGCTTAGTAAATTCAAACAGTGCTTAGCAAATTCACAAAATTGAGCTACTAGATCTTGGGAAGGAACCCTGTGGAAGTGTTAAAACATTTTGTTAAAAACCAGGTTTGCTGTATTTATATCCTCAATTCTTTAGCTCATTGTCAACTCACCAAATATAAATGTACAGATAACAAAGTGATACTGTGGTTGCTAAATCTTGGATTCTCTAGGTAAAATACTGTAGAGAGAGAATCAGGCCAAATACATAGGCAAGTGATCTGAACTTTCATTCTCTGTTTTCTCATATTTAAAGAGAAATAAAGCACACTTTCTATCCCCATCACAGAGAGTTTGTGAAAACTAAATGAGATGATGAATGTGAAAACACTTTGAAAACTGTAGTCATATTATTAATATTAATACTATTATTACTCAATTCAGTCACTTTCTAGATCATCTGGCTGCTCACTGAGAATTGTTCTGAAGAAGGGAAGGCTGAAATCAATGGCCAAATTAAGATGCAGAATTAATCTGTGATTTTTTTTCTTCTACCAGGTATCGCTGATAATTGAAAGTTGATGTATGATTCCATTTGTAAAAATGGGAAGAGAAGCTCTGACACTGACTTACTGAGTTTTCAGTAAAATAAATGTACCTTTGATGGGTTTAAGATAAGGAGACCTGGAAAGGTGGCCAGACGAGCAAATTTGCTCTTTTTTAACTTTGTGGCTGAAGTGTGTCTACAGCCAACATGAAGATGTGGTAGAGTGCCAAGTAAACACTTGACACAGTAAAGTAGTCCCTTCCCAAAATTTTCTCAGCTTGTGCCTACTCAATCCCTTTTGAGTAGGTATAATATTGTAGAGAGAGAATCAGGCCAAATACATAGGCAAGTGATCTGAAATGTGTCTCAGAAGCATTTGTTCTGATAGAAATGTTTCTGAGACTTGCCAAATTATACTCTGTAAGAAGGGGATGTTCTGAAGAGTAGAGATACCAATGCCATATTTCCTCCTAGTGTGATTGTCTCAACTAAAAGAGCGAAGCAGAAACTCCAAGAGAGGCCAAAGAAATGTCACCGCTGGTAAAGAGTCCTAATAAATGCATAGATTTAGAACCTTATTTATGTTGAGATTCATTTAGTGAGCACACTTGCTGTCTAAATGCTGGAACAAACTGTTTCTTTTTGCTGGTTTAATAACTCCAGAGACCTGACTAGTGGTAAAGGGTAAAGAGTTGCTTCATTCACTTACAATTCAGAGTCACGTTTCTTAGACTTGGATAAAGTGGTAATAATAAAACATTTACACAAACACAGTCAGATCTTCGAGTTAAGTGGCTTTTAGCATTGCCTTTAGCTAAGTGAGGTTGAAAAACTGTCCTGAATGAAGCCTGGCCAAAACAAAATCTTTCTCCCTGTGGTCCATTAGTTGCCTTCTTTCTTAAAGTATATACCCTTAGGTCACATACATTCAGGGAATTTGCATACCTGGCCAATCATATTAAGATATTTTACACTGATGTCATATCTAGCCAGAGATACTATTTCTTTGCCTAGAACAGATTCAGATGGGCTGTTTCACCAAATCTGGACATGGGAATTTGTACATAGTAAATCATTAAATGGCCAAGAGAATTCCTTATGTTGCCAAACAGGAAGGAAAAAACAACAAAAATAAAACAAAACAAAAAATCCTTTATTTCGATGGCATTCAGGCTGAAGTGAACTACGTTGGCTTTTAGCAGAGAATGTGGCAAAAGAGGCCAGAATGCCTGCAATATATCTCTTACCTCTTCTTTTCTCTTCAGTGTCTTCCCTTGTTAGCAACATTACACTCAAGTTAGTGGATTAACAGTGTGGTTTACATGCTATGTCAGCTGGGGCCCTAGATTTTCCATCAAGGTCATTGGCGACTGCCATGGTCTTCAATGAAGGAGGAGCCAAGAATCTGCAAAGTTGGGTCTCTGCTCGCAAACACAGCAGTTCTGCTTTTGTATACTGTACACATTAGACCTCCACTTTAAGCTTTTGATGAGAAAAATAAATGCCTCTAGAAAAGAGTAAAACTTGAAAACTGTATTTTCAGAGTCCAAAAGCACTGCTTTTCTACAGGTCTATTGCTTTATCTTGCTATAGCCAGCACCCGAATTGACACTGAGAGCATGTAATATGTACAGAGAAGATTTACCTCCAATTAGCTCTGAAATATTTAATGTGTCCAAAGTCACTGAGTAAATGGGGCAGATGGTCCTTCAGATTCTATGTTGTGTGTCTGGTCCAATTATGGTCCTGCCATTCCATGTGATGGTCCAAAAGACTTGTAAGGGCCACTTTCAGGTGCAAGGTGGTAGGTGCCAGATTTAGCAACTATTTGCCACATGCTTATATTAACACGGTATTTGTTTATCTGCAATTCAATTTTAACTAGGCATCCTATATTTTATCTGCCAACCCTATATGGTAGAAAAGTTGCAAGGATTGAGGAAGTCAGTATTTGGTGAAGAAATTAAATCATTCTGTATAGACCACATTTTAAAGGACGTGTCAGGTAAAGACTACAAAAATGCTTAGTTTTGAAGGCATAATCAATGGTCAGGAAAATTTGTTTTTGGTGTTCTAAGAACTTGGAACAATAACATATTTATAACCAGAGGTGGCCAAAGCACATATTTGGAGCACCAGTGAAACAGGTGAGAAAGGTCAGCTTAGAGTTTATCAAGAATTTTGCAATCAGTAAATCCATCAAGGATTTCAAATCCTAATTTGAATTTTAGGATTTCACATGTGTGTGCACACATACACACACATGATAATTATTTAAAATAGCTTTGAAAAATAATATTTTAAAATGTTTATCTGAAAACCTGGGGAAGTTGAATTTGCATACCCCTAATCACCGTTCATTTTTGTTTCTTTTCCTGGGAAGACTGCAATTACAGACTCCAGTATATAAACGTATACACAAGCGGGCTGGCTCTTGGCCCCTTCTTTCCCATCCTAGTGTTTGAAAGCTGTTCCAAACCACCTACCCCACTCACTGCACTGTGCACTGATTGGTACTTTCCTCTTCTAAGTTATCATGGCCTTCCTATTCTCCTTTATCGGAAGTGCCATTCTCCCCCACCCTATCTTATTTAAGTTGTTCAGAAACACATCTTAGACTAAACTAATCCATAATATATATATGTACAGAGAGAGAGAGAGAGAGAGAGAGAGAGAGAGAGAGAGAGAGAGAGAGAGACAAAGTCTCACTCTTTCGCCCAGGCTGGAGTGCAGTGGCACACGATCTTGGCTCACTACAACTTCCATCTCCCGGGTTCAAGCGATTCTCTTGCCTCAGCCTCCTGAGTAGCTAGGATTACAGGTGCCTGCCACCATGCCTGGCTAATTTTTATATTTTTAGTAGAGACAGGGTTTCACCATGTTGGCCAGGCTGGTCTCAAACTCCTGACCTCATGTGACCCACCCGCCTTGGCCTCCCAAAGTGCTGGGATTACAGACCTGAGCCACCATGCCTGGCCAACTCATGGATATTAAAGTATGGCTGTATTGATGCATTAACTCTCTCAGGCACGTTGGCATTTTTAAATTGGAGATTGAGCTAATCAAAGCAAGGATTCTGGATATAGTCATTTGAGAATGGGTGGGTTGGGTATCTTCTTCCCATTATCCATTTACAGAGGAAAAGGCCTTGATACACAAGAGTTTGTGTAAAAGCACCTTAAGAGTATCTATTTGCCATGAAATCCGAAGTTCAAGATAAAATGGCTCTTTTATTTTTATTTACATGGAGTAAGAGTTGAGGAAACATGGATAGATTTGATTGTGAACTCTGCTATTAAACTAAAAAATAGCTAATTTGCCAGCTGTCTTTTATTAATAAGTCAAAAGTAAAATCCTGAAACTGTTCAAGCTTCAACTTAAACTTTTTGGCACTGTCCTCTGGGTCCAAGGAGAAAAACACAGAATGAGGTCAAGTTGAACATTGTTGTATCAACCATCAAATCACTGATCCCACTGTCCTCTTCACACAGAGTGATATAAAGTGTGAGTTATACACATGCACAAACTATTTAATCCATTTGTTGCATTTTAAAATTGCATCCTTTGTGCAAAGCCTCTGGTTAGAAGTATAATTAAATCATTCATTACAATATATTCTTAGTATATAACAGCAACCATAGTAACAAATAAAAACCTCACCTCTAAACCAAATTTTATGTTATTACTTCAACTGGCAGGCTTTACCTTGTGGAACTTCCTTACGATTTCGCTTTTATCTCATGGCCTATGATATAATACTGGGGCTCTATCTGAATCTATGAGAGGAGTGAGGAAGGGAGCCAGGTAGTGCAGGCATCCTTTTCAGAAAAATGCATCCGGTTTTTGTGAACACAAATTGAGACAATTTGTGACTTTGGCTTTTTTTAAAAAAAGGAAACATACATAGATTAAAAAAAAAACCCTTATTAAACTGTTTGGCTCATTTTTAAAATGCTTTAAGGGAAGAAACAAATGGGCACATCAACCTTCAGAGTTTGGGCTAGTATTTTTTTTTTTTTTTTTTTTGAGATGGAGTCTTGCTCTGTCACCAGGCTGGAATGCAGTGGCGTGATCTCGGCTCACTGCAACCTTCGCTTCCCATGTTCAAGTGATTCTCCTACTTCAGCCTCCTAAGTAGCTGTGATTACAGGCACGCACCACCACACCTGGCTAATTTTTGTAATTTAGTAGAGGCGGGGTTTTACCATGTTGACCAGGATGGTCTCCATCTCCTGACCTTGTGATCTGCCCACTTCGGCCTCCTAAAGTGCTAGGATTACAGACGTGAGCCACTATGCCTGGCCTTGTGCTAGTATTTCACATGCTTCCTAAACTTTGATTCAGCTTCACCTATTTTTATGTAGCACAACTAATATTTGCATATCTTAAGGTTTCCCTTTTTTCTAACCCTAACTTTGTCTGTTTCTATACTTTATCATAAACTTGTATTTTTCATCTTCTATGTTGGTTCATGTTGGTTGAAATATACTAATGCATGCTCTCTGATGAGCTGGAAGCCTCAATTTCTCTATATAAATTATGGATAAATTCTAAATCCATTTAGTTGAATTCAAACTGGAGATAGACATATCTGGGTAGGTACATATATACATATGTATATGTTTATACAAACATACATGCATACACACACATACATACATAAATGTGTTAGGCAATCTTAATACTAACTAGAATAGTATATTAGTTATCTATTATTGTGTAACAAATTAGGGCAAACTTAGCAACTCAAAATGATACATTCATTGTTTCCTAGTTCCTGTGGGTCAGGAGCTTAGGCATGGCTTCACTAGGTCCTCTATTTCAGGGTATCTGACTAGACGACCATTGAGATTCCAGCTGGTGCTAGGGCCTTGTCTGAAAGTCCCATTTCAGGAGAATGATCCACTTGTAAGCTCATTCCAGGTGTTAGCAGAATCTAGTATCTGGAGAGCTGTTTGACTGAGGACATTCAATCCTTGCCAACCTGGCCTTTGCTACATGGCCACTTATTTTATTAAAGTATATAAATCCAGAAGACAATAGAAAGGGTCTGATAGCAAAAGGAAGGTCTCATCTTTTATAATTTAATCACGGAAGTGAAATCCCACCACATTTATCATATTCAGTTGGTTAGAAGCAATCACCAGCCCAACTCACACTAAAGGAGAGAGAACTACAGAAGGAAAGGAATACCAGAAGGTGAGAATCACTAGCAAGGGGCATGGGTACATGCCAGTGTCAGCCTGCCTCAAATGGGTGGGTAAGAAAATGGTAGAGCAAAAGGCATGCCTCCTGTCTCATTGTCAGTAAATCTTATTTTAACTTAATCTTCTACAAAGGTTTTACAAAAATGTTACTCATGCATATTATCTTGAGATTTTCTTAGCCACAGGTTTTACTTTAGTAATAACACAGACCTTACTTACAGTGAGGATTGGATCACCAACCCTATTTCCCCTTCCAGTAGAAACAACTGTTTCTCAGCCTACCTTGCTTGGACATAACTGGCTCAAGCCAATGGAATGTAGGCAGAAACGACGTTTGGCTCTTCTAACTGGGCCATGAAAACACAAGATGGGAAAAAGCCTGGGTCCCTGGTTATTGCTCAAATGAGAGCCCCAAAAAGACCTGCCTGACTTGCATCAGAATACGACTTGAGTCTGGGCACAGTGGCTCATGCCTGTAATCCCAGCACTTTGGGAGGCTGAGGCAGGCAGATCACTTGAGATCAGGAGTTTGAGACCAGCCTGGCCAACATAGTGAAACCTCATCTCTACTAAAAAATACAAAAATTAGCCAGGTGTGGTGGTGTGCGCCTGTAGTCCCAACTATTTAGGAGGGTGAGGCAGGAGAATTGCTTGAACCTGGGAGGTGGAGGTTGCAGTGAGCCAAGATGGTGCCAGTGCACTCCAGCCTGGGCAACAGAATGAGATTCCATCTCAAGAAGCAAAACAAACAGAATACGACTTGAGCTAGCAATTAATCTGTATTTTGTCCCCTGATGCTTATCCTGGTTTATTTAGACCCCAGAAATGACAGTAGTGATTGTCATCTACAAATATCTCACCAAATAAGACACTCATATTTCTATAATAATAATTCTGATACCCAACATTTATTGAATAATTGGATGTGACTGGTTCTTTCTCAAGCTTTTTATATACATTAAACTATTGGGCAGTCACAAAACACAAGGATAGTGATAACATCCCAGGTTACAGATGGAGAGAACACCTTAAATGAAAATCACTATAGGGAGAAAAATGCATATGTTTGGAAAATATACTTCTAGAAGCTGCTTAAAAGTAAGGGTGAGACCACAAGAAACTTATGGTTGCTAATTTGCTCTGCATAAGGAGAATGACAAGAAATTTGAGGTTCCAGAAGCAAAAGCCCAGGAGAGAATAAATAAGAGAACAAATAGAAGTGAGTAGACAGTGGTAGAGAAAAAAGGGTCGGCTGGAAGCAATGTGTTGTAGGGCCCTTTCTTCACCTTCTCAAAGAAATCTTTCATAATTTTTACATTGCTTACCAATGTATGTGTATGGAGGGTATCTGTAAGTGTGTTTGTGTATAAGTAGGCTTTATTATGAGATCTCGAAAAGTATAAAAATGGTAACTTCCAAGATCAGGCCACAGTTGTCTACATGACAAAGTGAAGCACAGAAATTCTAACAAGGGCAGGCAGTCATTAAACTGAAAAGTCAGATTTCAAGATGCAAACCCACATGGGTTGGGCTCTAACACCTCTCTCCTTAACCTATGTACTACAAACTCTCTCTTCCTTTCTATAAAAATTGCTCTTTCTGACCAGAAGGAATATTTTAAGAATGATGCATAAATAAAATAGACGGAAAGGAATGAAATATGATTTAGTTCCAGCACCAATACAAAAATTGGAATAATCAGAGATTAAAATGGAAAAGACTGTATTAGAAAGATGAAGGCCTGAAATAATAGTTAGAAAAGAAGGCCACAGATTTTTGGAGATTAAGTAAAAATAGCATGAAAGGTCTTGGCAGTCATTTGGCCTTTAGCGTTGAGGAAGAAGAAATCAAAGATGACTTTGAGGTTTTTAATTTCAGTGATTAGAAAGATGCAGTGCAAACGAATCAAGGTGAAAAAATAGAAATTAATTTTTCATTCAATTTAATTGAAACAGTTATTGATCCCTACTACAAAGAAATATGTTTGACATTGTCCAGAGTCAAGTGATGCATAAATCATGGCACCTAGAAGGTGAGTGTGATGTTGTTTCGGTGGTTGAGTGTCAGATGCTTTGAGAAATTTAAGGAGAAATCCTTAGAGGTGATAATTTTGTTGTCTTCTACACAGAAGTGTAGTTTAAAATGATGGAAGGGATAAGATTACCCAAGGATGGAAACAGCAACTACTATGATTTTTATCTTAAAATACAGACTAGATGCTATACAAAGAGCTTTGAATTAGGAACCGAATAGCTGAATTGCCTTTTATTTTCTCTTCCTAGAAAATATATATGACCTTGGAAAGTTGGATTAACATCCATCAGGATGATAACTAGGTAGATTTTAGGGTCTCTTTGCCGATTATGCTTAGCCATGAAAGAAAGAGACTAGATTTTTTATGGATGTAAAAGATACAACTAGGTCCATAGACTAACCAGGAAAAGGCAATAGTGCACTATGTAAACAACCTCAGAATTTTAGTGACTCAACACAGCAAATGTTGATTTCTTTCCCTTGCAGAATCATTCTGAACAAGTTTGCATTTGTGCAAATTACCGGGGCAGTGGTCCTTTAAGCAGACCCCAGATACTCATCTCTACATCTAGAACTCTGCCTTCCCATGACCGTGACAGAAGGATGAGCTGTGGGTGGTTCAAATAATGTCAATGAAATGCTTCAGTTGCAGGTGACACAATCAGTTCTACTCCTGTTTTACTGGACAGAACCAGTCACGTGGCCACACTTTTAACTTCAAGGGGGCTGGAAATATTCCCTTCCAGGTACCTCACCATAGGGGAAAATCAAATATTTGTGAGTACATGTAACAGAGGCTGTCATGCTTACTTGATAGTTGAAAGTAGAATAAATTCCCCGCCCACCCTGTTTCAAACTTTTCCTGTTCTAAATGCAGTTTTATTGATATTTCTGAAACAAATCACTTCTCCCCAAATCTCACTCTTTCCTCATCCAATCTATTAGAACCTATCTTGGAAAGAAAAGCCTCCATCAGAATATGGTATTACATGACATTGTAACCTTTTTCCCCTCCAGAAAACCACCCTTTATGAATAAAACATGGGTGACCTTTAAAAACTTAGCAGTTGTACTAGGTGATTGCATATTAACAAGCTTTTTGAAGAAATAGGACAGGCACCGTATGTTTCAGTTAAGGATAGATAATAGAACTATTCAAATAATTTATTATTTTATTCAATATGAAAATATGCACAACTATTTTAAAAAGTCTGCTTACACCTCCCTGAGTATAACTTTATGTGACTTTCCATTTATTTAAACTGTGTATTTACCATTAAATTGAAGATTCCCATGGAAATGACAATACTTGTCTTCTTGATTTTTTTCATTTTTGGTTAAAAAGTCTCTGAAAAATCCAAGATTTCTTTAAGCAAGAAGCAAAGTAAAGCAGATTTATACAAAATGGAAATGAATCTCTTGACTCCAAACACAAATCTGCAGGTTTCTCAGTGCCTAACATAGAGAAGATACTCATTAAGTTATTATTGAATGGGAAGAGTATTCTTCAATGCTGAAGGACAACGAAGGTAAAGGGAGTTTTCCTAGGGAATTCTGTCAGTGCTATGAGGAAATATTCAACCAGATTACACAGAAAAAGACAGTTTCAGTTTGGAATCAAAGAGCGGAATGTCAAGAGGGGAATGAATGAGGTGAGGAAGATTGAATCAACTCCTCAATAACATACAGTTAAGAAAAGGCCTCTGCTCAAGGCAGCATGTTTCTAATTCAGTCATTTAGGATAATTATTTTCAAATTAGACCCTCCTGAATTGTAGGGTTCTAAGAGGGGCTCTCAAGAAGCCCTAAAATAGAGCAAGGAGTTATTTACATCCAGGGAAGCTTGGCATTTGTCTCTTTATAAAAAAGGGGTTCAACATAAGATTTCATTTATGAAAAGGTCCTACTGGTAAAAAAAAAAAAATACATGTTTTGAAACCATTTGTTGAGAATATTATAGTTCTCTTGGGCAAAATTGGACGCACTGGTAATGATCAACATAATGAGATGCAAGGTACAAAGATACATGCTTTTCTTTTACACCTCAGTCTTGTTTCCATCCTCCCTCAAAAATCTCCAAATGTGTGCTTTTTTGCTGCAGTGACATACAGGATACAAGGGCTTAGGCTTTATTCTGGTCCTAGAAGGTCCATCAAGGGGCTTGGAGGGGTCATGTGATTCCCATCACAAAGAAGCAAAGGACAGAACTTCATAAATGCAATGATACTGTTAGAATTACATGAAAACAGCTCAACGTAAATTGTATTATGCAGGTCACAGTTTTATTTTTTTCTGTCACTGTGCAAAATGTCTAGGGTTAAAAAACACTCATGAAGGGCCAGGTGCGGTGGCTCATGCCTATAATCCCAGCACTTTGGGAGGCCAAGGTGGGCAGATTGCCTGAGGTCAGGAGTTTGAGACCAGTCTGGCCAACATGGTGAAACCCCATCTCTACTAAAAAAAATAAAAATAAATTAGTTGGGCATGGAGGCATGCGCCCTGTAATCCCAGCTACTCGGGAGGCTGAGGCAGGGGAATTGCTTGAACCAGGGAGGTGGAGTTTGCTGTGAGCCGAGATTGCGGCCCTGCACTCCAGCCTGGGTGACAGAGCAAGACTCCATCTCAAACAAACAAACAAATAACAACAACAAAAAGAAAAAACCTCTCATGGAGACACTGGTAATACCACAGTCAACTTACCCACCTCTCTAGCCTGTATTATAGTCTAACTATACCTGGCCAAGTTCAGTCACCAGTCATTTTGAACAACTCATTTGAGCTCTTGACAGTTCAGTATCTTCATCTATGAATACAGAATGTACTGGCCACTAAGCTAATGTCTGAGGAATGATTTTGAGAAGCAAGGTATACAGTTATTATTATACCTGTTATTGTTGTTTTTGGTAAACTAGTCGAATCTCTTTGGTATATAAACTCACACAAAAATTCTTTAACATTCTGGGCTTTTTTTAAAAAGTTAAGTGGGTCTTTTAAACTTGAAGATCTACTTAAGTAGAAGGCATTTACGATGCAGTTTTTTAAGCTTACAAAATTGATGGATTATTTTGTTATTTGATGCAGAGTAAGGGTGGGAAAAGTTTCTATGCTGTATGATTTAAGACTACCACTTTGCAAGCAACCAAGGTTTTTGTCAACAACATATGCTTAAAGATTTTCTTTAAGAAAGATATACATTTCTGGCCAAACACGGTGGCTCGCCTGTTAATCCCAGCACTTTAGAAGGCCGAGGCAGGCAGCTTGCCTGAGGTCAGGAGTTAAAGACCAGTCTGGCCAACATGGTGAAATCCTGTGTATACTAAAAATACAAAAATTAGCCCAGTGTGGTGGCTAACATCTGTAATCCCAGGTACTCGGGAGGCTGAGGCGGGAGAGTTGCTTGAACCTGGGAGGTGGAGGTTGCAGTGAGCCAAGATGGTGCCACTGCATTCCAGCCTGGGCCACAGAGTGAGACTCCACCAAAAAAAAAAAAAAAAAGAAAAAAAGAAAAGAAAAGAAAAATGAATACATACATTTCTGAAGCATTTCTTTATGTGGACATCAGTAAGGTAAACACTGCACCATTTTTGCAGTAGCAGGACTAAGGGATGCCTGTTACCCAGCCTTGCTACAAGACGGAGCCATATGAACTCCATCCTTTGTATCACCTATTCTCACACTCAGGAATGTGTAGGGGAGTGATTTTTGCAGCAGGCAAGCAAGAAGGGATAGAGTTGGGGCTCAGAAAAGTTAGAGAAGGTGCCAGGAGAGGAAAGAAGCTTTCTGAGGGTGAGAAGATTGAATGTCTTCAGGAAATTGAAGGATCTTGCTGGAGGGAGGCACTTTCTGGGCTGCAGAGCACCTTGGAAGGGGCTTGAGGGCTTTTGTCTTCATTTGGGTAATAAGCTGAAGGCTTTATCTGTATTAAAGGAGCTTGTACCATTGCCTGTGCCTATTGACCACTAGAGTGTCCTGCATTGACCATAGTCAATCAAATCACCATCAATCTTGTAACAACTGCTCAGTGTTTAAGGCCTCCAAATGGAAACGATCAGTGAGTGAGGTTAAAATTCTATAGAAAATTTAAAAAGTAGTTAATACAGATTCAAATTATTAAGCAAAAAGAATAATTCAACACATAGATGTAGATTGTTAAGCATATAGAAAACAAGACATAAATAACTCATAGAACTTTTGACTAATCTTTGCAAGGCTCAATAGAGCCACTGACAGACTTACATAGACATTGAAATCTGGTTCTCCTTTCAAAGCTGTAATACTCTTAAGTGGTAGAATATTATTTTTAATTTTTTGTACTTGTAAAAAATTATTCTAGTAACAGAGGATTTAATATTTATTAAAATTTCTGGAATATTTATATATAAATATTCAGATATATATAAATATTTTTGAAATTTCTTAAGTTATCAACTATTCTCATAATTTCAATGGAAGGGAATGAATTACATTTCAGCAGTTATCAATATATCCCATTAGGGATTTTACCATAAGACTTCTTGAATTATTAAAACTGAAGGCTTGATTGTAATGGTCCATCTTCTCTAGTACTCCTTTAATTCAAGTATATTGGTAATTTGTCCCTTTCAATCCTTGAGTGTAAACCAGGCAGTTTCATTTAATCTACAATTATGGCAATAAGCCTCATAACTTTGCTTTGCTTTGGTGGGCAGGCTTGAATAAGATTGCCTCTAGGTGGCTTGACGCTGCTTCATCTTTCTGCTGTATGTGCTTCCTCTCCAGAGAGCTGGGAACAGATAAATCCAAGCATTGAGAAGACAAAATCACTTACATTTGTCATTTTAGCATTTAGGCTCCTAGGATTGTCTAAAGGATTCCTGAGATATAAAATAAAGATATTTCTGTGCAAGAGGGAGTGGAGGAATGTTTGCATGCCCCTTTCCCTAATGTACGCAGCATCCACAACAGTTCGCTCTGGGAGCCAATGAGGGGAGGAAGGGAAAGAGCACTACATGGGGCCTGCTTGAGAAGTTTTCTCCAATGTGTCATTAAGGTGTTTCAGAGCATCTGTGTGGCTGCCACATGAACTGGATGGGAACACAAAGTAATCAATTTCAGTTGAGAGCACTAATTTATCACCTTGCCATCTTTTATTGCAAGGTAGAGAATCTCTCTTGTTCACTTGCTCTTTCTCTCTCTCTCACACACACACTCACACACACACCTCTGCACATATACACACTTACCTCCTATACACACTCACAAACTCTTACACTTAACACATCTTATTTTTTAACATACCAAACTGCCAAATAAGAAATTTATTATCTTTTATACTTTTAGATAGTTTGAATTTGGGATGCTGAAGATAGTTGTTTAATCAACATTTTCCTTTGATATATGGGAGGTTTTTTTTTAACATGGTCTTTCTTTGACTCCTAAAATAAGTTTGAGTACGATTACAAGATTACAATATTAATGTAAAGCTGCTCCCAAATAAGCTGTCTGTCAGCAAGCGAAGTCCTTAGCTTCTTAGAGCTCAAAATCCCAATCTATGGGAACAATTTAATAAAGCAGCTCAAGTCTTAATTTCTAGGGTCAATATGACTACCAAAGTCAAACTTTCAAAATGGAAATGTAAACCCTTCAAGTGTTCAGAAGGAAGCATTCATGACCATACTCTCACTTCTCTCAGCATCAGAGCCAGAATATTGTCATCATAAGTTATACCTGTAAGTCCTGAGGGGTGTTGGCATGACAAGTCCAAGGCAGAATCCTTTATCAGATAGGGAATAGGGGAAAGAACAGAACAGCACAGGAAAGTGTATGAAGAGAGGGCTGTTATTCTCCAAAACTAAATTCTGCAGATCTTAAAAGTCCCCAAGGCTCTAAGCAAATGTTGAGTGATTTTTCTTATCATTGCAGGTAGATTTTGAAGGACATTAGAGAAACAACTGGGATATTTTATTGAGCTCCTGTTTTTAACTTTTTTGAAAAACCAAATCTAGATTTAGTTTTGCCATCCTGGCTACCTATTTTTTTTCATTAAACCATGCAATGAATATCTTCAGAATGTGCTTTTCCTGGAACTCTGGCAACTGTGTGTGCTCTTTATTTTATGATATGCAGCACATCCCCCAACGAAAAATAAATCTTTTTTGGCCACTGGGGCCAAAGTTCATCTGTCCACCCCACATGTGTTTTTCTTCAGAATCCTTACAAGATCTCAATGTTTTTTTCATAAAATCTAAAATCCCACCACAAACATCTTTTTTTCCCTTTTAACTCCTAATATATTTTTTCTGCAAGCCCTGATGTTCTCTCTCTAACTCCCGATATTTCTCCCTAGACCCCAATTTCCTAACCAAAGCACATTACTGATCTGATGCTTTCAACAGCCTGGTAGCACATCAATAAACTAAAGATTATTGTGCTTTGTCAGGTTTTATTTTGTAACATTATGGGAAATTCTCCGCTGTCTTGGATGAGTGCATAAACTCTGATTGCTTGACAATTAACAGAGCTAGTAATAGA
The DNA here is from genome assembly GCF_030222135.1 of Aotus nancymaae. NCBI lineage: Eukaryota > Metazoa > Chordata > Mammalia > Primates > Aotidae > Aotus > Aotus nancymaae. The sequence goes on from NW_026988425.1 coordinate 115,287,347, forward strand.
AAAGGCAATGTAATTTACCTTCATACAAGGGATCTCAGTTAACAAAAATTAAACTATTGAACTCTCCTCTCCAAGGAAAGGGATGTCGCCTCATTATGTTAAAAAGAAAAACAGATTCCAGTGGCAAGTGGGCCCTCAGTCTGGCTGGGTGAATTTATTGTTCAGATTATGTGTTTTTCTGACATGCATACAAAATTATGGCTTTTAAACTGGACAAAACTCTCTCTTCATTAAATGAGTATTTCCCCCATTTGGTACTATAACTCAAAGAGAGCATTCTAGATAAATAATGTCAAGGGGGGAGTATCTTCATGTGCTTCATGAGTTGGATGTTGAGGACATTCCTGATCTGCAGGGCTGCTCTGTCTCTCTCTCTCTGTCTCTCTCTCTCTGTCCCTCTCTCCCCCCACCCTTCACTCTCTGTGTCTCTGTCTTTCTGTATCACAGCACTAAAGAAGAAAATATACAGTGTAATTAAATACAGAGTCATCACGCTAAAAGTGAAGAACTCCTACAGAGGACAGTGCTGCGTTTTAGACTCCCACGGAGACCATATGAAGCTTGTATTCAAAATGGCATCTGTGGCTTTGAGCCTGCCTTCTGCCCTTTCAAAGATTTCTGCTTAGTTCAAAGAAATACTGTGTTTGAACACAGACATCCCGAGAACTTAGGAAGTTGAGAGAGAAGCTGAGGCTCTTCTTCCCACTTCCTTGAGATTTCAACCTCTTTTAAATCAGTTTTCTAAAATGGTTTTCCTGCCCTCCAAACGTTCCCAGATTGGATGCCTAGAATCATTGGTCCCTTGCCTGAAGCTAGGTCAATGATGAGCAACTGTTGGACTCTCGAACACTGTAACATCTGTTTCTGCCTTCAAGAAGCTTATAATCCAGTGGTCAGTAAACTATGGCTCAGGGACCAAACCCAGCCTGCCATCTCTTTTTGTGTAATCTGTGAACTAAGAAACGTTCTCATATTTTTAAATAGTTGGGAAAAAAATCAAAAGAATAATATTTCATGTCATGTGAAAATTATATAGAATTTAAATTTTAGAGTTTCATACATGAAGTTTTGATGGAACAGTTTTTCTATTCACTTACATATGGCATATGGCTGCTGTCACACTAAAATGGCAGAGTTCAGTAGTTTTGACAGACGTTGTAAGGCATGAAACACCCAAAATATTTACTGTCTGGTCCATTACAGAAAGAGTTTGTAACCCCTGTTATAATCTCATGGAAGAGCCACTACTAATAACCGTAAAATAATAAATGAGCATACTGAAACACAGTATGGTACTAATTCTTAAATGGAAAGCTAGTGGAAAATTGCATTTTAACTGAGAAAGATATATGTCTCTGAGATTGCTTTTGTTTGGAAAACGCTTCAAGAAGCAAAAGAGGATAGGAGGCAGTTTTAAGAAATAGTGAGTTTTGAGGGGATAGAGAGTAGCAGAAAAGATATATCAGGTTGGCTAGACAGAGCAAAGATGAGATCTGATGTGGCAGAAATGAGGCTCTGGGAAATGATGTTTGTGACCTACAATGAGAGTGAGAAGTCTAGGTTATTTAAAATATCAAGGGTAAATGAGTTGTCTTCTGCTCTGATTGTGATATTTAAGAATAGAGGGTGAATCACTGAGAAAAGGAAATGTAAAATTTAAAAGTAAAATCAAGTTCAAGGGAACTTAGGCTGGGGAATGAAAGACATACGCTCACTCTATGTCACTGAAACAGTTAATTCTGTTTCCAAAGGTGGCAAAGAACTGACAAGAAAGAGAGAAGTATCAGCCGGCCGAGGTGGCTCATGCCTGTAATTCCAGCACTTTGGGAGGCTGAGGTGGGCGGATCACAAGGTCAGGAGTTCGAGACCAGCCTGACCAACATGGTGAAACACCGTCTCTTCGAAAAACACAAAAATTAGCCAGGCATGGTGGTGCATGCCTGTAGTCCCAGTTTCTCAGGAGGCTGAGGCGGGAGAATCACTTGAACCCAGGTGGTGGAGGTTGCAGTGAGCTGAGATCTTGCTACTGCACTCCAGCCTGGTGACAGAGTGAGACTCCATCTACAAAAAAAGAGAAAGAGAGAAGTATCAAGAGCCAGGAGGATCTTATTTACATACAAAATAAGCTAAAAAGGTGGTAGGATCCTAACGTAAAAACCATATGAGCATATCCACCATGTTTTATGTTGCATTTGGGTCATTTTTCTGTAACCATTCTTTAATAGGATGAGGTGATGGCTATAATTTTAATTATATGGTTAATTCCAAACAATGATCTAATAAAATCACACTGCATGAGAAAAATGCAATGTGCAGTTTTACACGTGGCTATTTCTGCTTTAAAATACAACATAGGATACAGGAAGTACAGAACATTATGAGTTGTTTGCTAGCTCAGGCCTCTATAATGTGATTGGCCTTTGGATTTAATTAGAAAGTAATGCAAAAGAAAATGCTTAATTATGAAATTATGATACCATTGCATTCTATTTGACTTGTCATGTAATTCAAACCTTTGTCTTCTTTTCTTTCAGTATTGGAGTTTGGACAACTTCAATGGCTATCTCGATTTTTATTTACTATATGGGGTTCCCTCCCACACATAATACTATTTGACTTTATGATATCATTGCATTATTTTAAAATAGTTTCCTCTTTCATTTATGCTTATGGAGTGAAGGATGGAAAGAAGCACATAAATATTTTATTTCCAGGTGTTTAAGATGCCTTGCTTAACTCAGGAACAGAGAAGTTAACAGGGAAGTTTTGGAAGCAGGGCTGGGGTGCACTTATCCAGGACACAATGGAAGGACGAAATAGTTTTGTGCAAAAGAAAATGCAGCTAATTAAGTAAGTGGAATTCAGTTGCATAAACCCTAAACATTATGTATATGTAAGTGTATACAAGAGGGTGAAGGGAAGTGGGTGCATCTTTTTACAAGTAGGTGTGACTTCAGTGTTCATTGATTCTCTTGTTAAATCTTGAGCATGTACTCTATTCTCAGAACTGTCTCAAGCACTAGAGGTACAGCAGCGGATGAAACAGAGACTCTGTACTAAAGTTGTTCATAGTCTATGAAGAAAGATAGACAAATAATTAGAAGATAAAATACAGAGTGATAAGTATAATGTTGAAACTAGGCAGTAAGTCAGATGCGGTGGCTCATGCCTGTAATCTCAGCACTTTGGAAGGCCGAGGCAGGTGGATCACCTGAGGTCAGGAGTTCAAGACCAGCCTGGCCAATATGGTGAAACCCTGTCTTAAAAAAAAAAAAGATAAAAACAAAAACAAAAACTAGGCAGTAGACTTGCAGAAAATGTCTACTAACCAAGACCTGGAGGCAAGAGTGAAAACCACTGCAAAGACCTGGGGATGCCAATATGAGAACATCTCCCTTCCTTATTCCCCATCTCTGAATCCCCCTTGGGGTGTAGCAAGTACAGTTCTGTGACACATAGGTCCCCTAAGATTATACGGGAGCTGAAAAAATTCCTATTGCCTAGTGATGTAGCTTTTGTAACATCTTAACAGTATAAACAGAGCATATTACCTTTTCTGTGTTAGGATATGGCTAGATACCCTACTACCATTGTGTTACAGTTGTCTATAGCATTCAGTACAGCAATATGCTCTACAGATTTGTAGCCTATACCATGTAGCCTAAGTATATAGAATGCTATACCATCTCAGTTTGTGTAAGCACACTCTATGAAGTTATCGCGGGAGGAAATTATCTGATGAGGCCGGGCACAGTGGCTCATGCCTGTAATCCCAGCGCTGTGGAAGGCCAGGGCGGGCAGATCACTTGAGGTCAGGGGTTCGAGAACAGCCTAGCCAACATGGTAAACCCCTGTCTCTACTAAAAATACAAAAATTAGCTGGGCTTGGTGGCACATGCCTATAATCCCAGCTACTCAGGAGGCAGAAGCAGAAGCAGAAGCAGGAGAATCCCTTGAACCTGGGAGGTAGAGGTTGCAGTGAGTCACTGCACTCCAGCCTGGCCTGGGAGACAGAGTGAGACTCTGTCTCAAAAAAAAAAAAAAAAAAAAAAAAGGAAAGAAAAACAAAGAGAGAAAGAAAGAAATTACCTAATGATGCATTTCTCAGAATGTATCCTTGTCATAAGTGAGACATGACTGTAGTTTTGTGTGGCAGCAGTTTACAAACACTGAGAATGTGAGACAGGGATCAGCTCTCCTTTCCTTCTACAACTTTTCTTCCTATTTATACTTCTCTTCTCTCTCTCTGCTAAAATATAGCTGTGAAAACGATGTCATTGAGATAGGTATAACTTTTAGTACCAATAAGAGGGATTTATACGTCTTTAAGACTAGTATTCACCTCCACAAACAGTAATATATTTAAAGAATGAACAATCATCTTTGAAAAAAATTTAAGATCATTGTAGACTCGTTTTTTAAGAACAGGGAGTACACACTGCATTTAAGTATCTAAGAATACTCCTTTGTTTGGCCTTCACAAATACTTAGTTGTGATAATTTCTGTTTGAAAAAAACCTAAATACAATGGTCTTCACTTCATCTCTAATCCACAAATGGAGTCCAGGATGAAGTGGCCACTGCTAATGCAAGGTCATATTTGAACAGTGAGCTTTCCGGCTAGAGAGTAGTTCCGAAGTTAGATAATAACGAATGTTATGGATTTGTGCACTGAGATTTGAAATTGCCCTATGCTGCCCCGAACCTCCTTACATAGGCGAATAATACGAAGAGGTTAAGATGAGGGCATTAGGCCTAACTGGTGAAAAGTTCTCTTCTCATGAAGAACAAACCTTTGTCAGATGTGTTGAAATCTCCTACTTGACCCTTGTTTAACCTTCAGCCCCAAATGCACAAAGTAAGATAGAGCTAATCCCAGAAAGCAGGTTTAAACAAACGAGCTAACAGTCTACTATATCTCTGAGAAGTCTGATTTTGCTACTTTCCTTACACACATGCTGCTTGGGAAACAAGAAGTCTATGACTCGGAGGTGGGTCACAGAGTCCTTGTCTGGAGGTTGTAAGACTCCAGGCAGCTATTTCATCACTGCTGTCCATAATATCTGATTTTCTTTTACCTAACTTTTCTGGAGCAAAAATATATGGTTCTGCAATCTCCACAGATTTTTGTTATATGTAAGAATTTTTAAATTCCTGACAATAATATCTTACTTAACCCAAAGCATCCTCATTCATTTGGTTGGAAAAATTGTAATAGCTTGATATTTTTTGAAATTGTAATGACTGTCCTTTATGATGCTAACCAACAGGTCCTTTTATTTAAAGCTTCTTTTCTCTTAAAGCTGTAGATTTCTAGTGTAGGTAAAATGGAAAAATGTGAACCACTCCTTATTCAGGGTGAATTTTTCAATAACTGAAATAGAGATGATATCCATGCTGTAACAAAATATGTAGGAAACTGTACCTTCTGATTCCATTTAGGAGATATTAGATAACAGTTATAAAAACCAATTGCAAAATCATCCATTAGTTACAGAAATAGAGATACTTAGATATTGTACATAGAGTTGCTACTTAAACAACACAGGTTGGATCTGTGAGGGTTCACTTATTCACAAATTTTTGTCCAACTCTGTCATCCCTGAGACGGGAAAACCAACTTTTCTCCTCCTCCTTTTTCTCTGAAGACAAAAATTATGAAGACCTTTATGATGACCCACTTTCACTTACTGAATCTTAAATATATTTTCTCTTCCTTATGATTTTCTTAATAATATCTTCTTTTCTCTAGCTTACCTTATTGTAAGAATACAGTACATAATACCTATAACAAAAAATATGTGTTAACTGACCATTTATGTTATTAGTAGTTAATAACATACTTTGGGGAGTCAAAAGTTATATGAGGATTTTCAGCTCCCCAGGGTGCTGGCAACCCTAACCTTGTGTTGTTCAAGGATCAACTGTGTTTAGATATGACCCATAAATTGCCTTGACTGGCTGATGAAATCTATTGATGCATTCAACAGAAAAATCCATACCTAACATCCGTTCTTACATTCTTATACCAAGGTTTGCATACACCAAATATTTTTTTACTTTAGAATGATTTTTAACTACATGTATTTTCTCTCTTTCTCTCCGTGTCTGTGTGTGTGTTTCTATAGTCCTTTCTATAATGAGTATCTGAGATACCAAACTCTGAACTCTGCATGCTCTATGAAGTCCAATCTGTGAATGAAAAACTCTCTTGTTCATGTAATGTTAAATGTCTTTTTTTTTTTTTTTTTTTTTTTTTGGTCAGTGATGACGGGAAGGGGATGCACACTCTTTGGAACTGATTTTAAAATGAGTAATTGCTCTGAAATACCAAAGGTTCACTTCCTTCGTTTGTGGCCCAGGCCTGAGAAAAAGCACAGCAATGAGCCAAGAGTCCTTTGAGGGTTTAGAGAGAAAAAGACACTAGACTAGCAAGATGCAGTCGAGGTGGAACAGGAGACATGAAGGTGTGAACTGAGCAGGAGCCTCATCAAGGGGATAATCTAGGAAACTACCAAGAAACAGGATTCATGACCCCCAACCTCTTACTGGGAATTTCTGATCCCAGTTGAGAGAATGGTAACTAGGCCACAGGGTTTCTAATCCTAATGTAGGAATTTGCATAAAGCTGTATTCCTATGTTTTTCAGTCTGATGCTCAATAACTTGAACCTGCAGTAACACCCAAGGATGTGTCTAAAGTCTGTGGTTGATCTAATTGTTATGCTCTTATAGGTAATCTTTCTTTTTCTTTATCCTTGAGGTGTTGTGATAGCAATACAAAGTACGTAGGTGCTGACTTAAATTATATTTATCCTAATTAGTATTTGATATAACTTTTGACTACTTCTTTCTTTTTTCCTGAATATTTCTCATCCTTTGTCTCTTAGAATATTGACTTTCCACCAGCCTCTTTAGTTTCTACTTGTGGGACTTCTCTCACATGTATATTAGAGCTGTTCCTTCTATCCTCCAAAGCTCTTAGTCCTTTATCCATAATTTCTATCACTTTATGTCTCTGTAATTTTTTTCTGTCTTCCAATTATCTAATTTTATTTTCTATGGTGCCTAATCTACTTTTCTAACCAGTTTTCGAGTATTTTTTTTATTCTAATGAGTAGTTTTTTTTCAGAATTTGACTCAATTTTTTAATATATCCTATTTTGTTTCATAATATCATATTCTTATTTTGTGGGTATTACCCCTTCTATTGTATCTTTGACATAAGTAAAAAGAAAGATGTGTTTCATCTTTCATTTTTTTAACATGAGTAAAACATTTATGATTGTTGTTTCCTTTTCTTTAGTTTCTCTTGAGTGAATTCACGCGTTTGGGGTATATGCATATTATTTTTAAAGGAATTGCATCTCCTCAAATTTTATAATTCTTGGTAGGTGAGCTTATCTTCCACTAGTTATCTTATGTGGAATTGCAGGGGCTATCATGCAGCTTTGAGAATGCATCTGCCCTTTCCCTAAAGCATTATCATCTCTAATCTAGTTTTAAATTACAGTCTTAGTTTGATTTCAAAATATTGATCCTCCTGCAACACAGCCTAAATGCCCCAATTTTATTTTAGTGAATCTTTTTCTACCATAGTCATATATGTATGACACATATCTGGGCTAAACCTCTAACTGGAAGGTAGGAATCTTGAAGTTCTTCATCACAGATTATGAACCTGTGTTATAGGAGCAGTTCTAACTGTCTGCAGAAAACCCAATTTAGGATTCCTTATATGTTTAAGCCTGAAACCTCAAATCTAGTGTTTCCTGCCTGGATATTGGAACTCTAGCCCCATGTCCTATAGCCAGACTAAAAATACCCACAGTTCCTCACTGTAGACTTTGCTGATTTATGTACTCCTCACCAATAGGTTTTCTTTCTGTTTCTAGCCTCTGAAGATTTCCCTTCCATGTGGTTCAGCTCTGTCATGGTTTTAAATGTTATATGTTAAAATATTTTATTTAGCCTTTCTGATGTTTGAAGTAGGAGTGGGGAGATTTTAGCCTATGCTCAGCTGCCATCTTCACCTGAATTCTTTTTCAACTAGTATTTATACATGAGTCTTTCTTTTGCCTTCAAATAACTTGACTCTAATTTTTGTCTAGGCTATGTAATCAATCTATGATCACTTAAAGTGGGTATAAAAGAGAATGAGAAGTTACAATGATCTAAAATGGAGATTTAGTAGAACAGCCTAAATACATCTTTTATCGTTTATTGAGGTATTGGCCCAATATTTATTTGAACTGAAAACAAGAGCTGCTTTATCTCTTACAAAGATTTGGTAAGAATGCCAGCTCTTATTAGAATGCCTCTATGTGTGTGTGTGTGTGGGGGGGTATGTGTGGTGTGTGTGGGGTGTGTGTGTGTATGTGTGTGTGCTTGACAATATGCTAGACTTTGTGGCCTACTAGTCTTTGGCTTGCATTCTCTTCACTTTTGAATGTTTTCTTTTTGCACTTATAACATTTTAAAATTATTTTTACTTATGTAAATTCACTCTTTCCAATTAGACAGGACACTTTTTGAAGCACTGGCATGCCTCACTTTATTTTGCTTTGCTTTATTGTGTTTCACAGATAGTGGAGTTTGTACAAATTGAAAGTTTGTGGCAACCCTGCATTGAACAAGTCTGTTGGTGCCATCTTTTCAAAAGCTTGCGCTTTTTGTGTCTCTATGTCACATTTTGTTAATTCTCACAGTATTTCAAACATTTTCATTATTATGTCTAGTGTGGTGATCTGTGATCAGTGTTATTTGATGGCACTATTGTAATTATTTTGGGGCACCATGAACTGCACCCCTATAAGAAGATGAACTTAACTCATAAATGTTTCGTGTGTTCTGGCTGATCCATCAACTGGTGGTTCTCCCATCTTTCTCCTCCTTGGGCCTCCATATTCTTTGAGATACACCAATACTAGAATTATGCCAACTAATAACTCTACAATGGCTTCTGAGTGTTCACATAAAAGAAGAGTCTCACATCTATCACTTTCAATTAAAAGACAGAAATAATTAAGCTTAGTAAAGAAGGCATGTCAAAAGCCAAGACAGGGCAAAACCTAGGCTGCCTGCACCAAACAACCAAGTTGTGAATACACAGGAAAAGTTCTTGTAGGAAATTAAAAGTGCTACTACACTGAACACATGAATGATAAAAAAGTGAAACATCCTTATTGCTGATACGGCAAAAGTTTGAATGGCCTGGATAGAAGATCAAACCTGCCATAACACCCCTTGAGCCGAAGCCTAATCCAGAGTAAAGCCCTAACTCTCTTTAGTTCTATGAAGGCTGAGAGAGGGGAGGAAACTGCAGTAAAAAAGCTTGAAGCTGGCAGAGGTTGGTCCATGAGGTTTAAGGAAAGGCACTGTCTCCATACCACAAAACTGCAAGGTGAAGCAGCAACTGCTGATACAGGAGTTGCAGCAAGTTATTCAGAAGATCTAACTAAGATCACTGATGAAGGCGATTAAACTCTTCATTGATCATTGACCAATGAAGTGATAAGATCATTGATGAAGGTGGCTAAACACCAAACAACAGATTTTCAATGTAGATAAAACAGACTTATATTGGGAGAAGATGACTTCTAGGACTTACAGAGTTAGAGAGGAGATGCCAATGCCTGGATTTAAAGCTTCAAAGGACAGGCTGACTCTCTTGTTAGGATCTAGTGCAGCTGGTGACTTTAAGTTGAAGCCAATGCTTATTTACCATTCCCAAAATCCTAGGGCCCTTAAGAATTATGCTAAAACTACTCTGCTTATACTGCTCTTATAAATGGAACAACAAAGTCTGGATGACAGCACATCTGTTTACAACATGGTTTAATGAGTATTTTAAGCCCGCTGTTGAAACCTCCTGCTCAGAAGAAAAGATTCATTTAAAAATGTTACTGCTCATTGACAATGTACCTAGTTATCCAAGAGCTCTGATGGAGATGTTCAAAGAAATTGATGTTTTCAGGCCTGCTAACATAATGCCTATTCTGCAGCTCACGGATCATGGAGTAATTTTGACTTTTAAGTCTTCTTCTTGAAGAATTACATTTTGAGGCCTGGCGTGGTGGCTCATGCCTGTAATCCCAGCACTTTGGAAGGCCGAGGCAGGTGGATCACAAGGTCAGGAGTTCAAGACCAGCCTGATCAACATGGTGAAACCCTGTTTCTACTAAAAATACAAAAATTAGCCTGGCATAGTGGCATGTGCCTTTAATCCCAGCCTCTCAGGAGGTTGAGACAGGAGAATTGTTTGAACTCGGGAGGAGGAGGTTGCAGTGGGCCAAGATTCCACTGCACTCCAGCCTGGGCAACAGAGCAAATCTCCGTCTCAAAAAAAAAAAAAAAAAGAAAGAATTACATTTTGTAAGGTTATTGCTGTCATAGATAGTGATTTCTCTGATGGATCCGATGGGCAAAGTACATTGAAAGTCTTCTGAAATGGATTAACAATTCTAGGCGCCATCAAAAACATTACTGATTCATGGGGAGAGGTCAAAATATCAAAATTAGCCGAAGTTTGCAAGAAGTTGATTCCAACCTTCATGGATGACGTTGATGGGTTCAAGACTTCAGTGGAAAGAGTAACTGCAGATGTGGTGGCAATAGGAAGAGCAGTAAAATTAGAAGTGAAGCATGAAGATGTGACTGAATTGCTGCAATATCATAATAAAACAGAAAGGGATAAGGTGTTGCTTTTTATGAATGAGCAAAAAATGTGGTTTCTTGAGGTAGATCTGCTTATGGTAAAGATGCTATGAATATTTTTGAAATAACAGAAGATATAGAATATTACACAAATGTAATTGATAAAGCAATGGCAGAATTTGAGAGTATTGACTCTAATTTTGAATGAAATTCTACTTTGGGTAAAATGCTGTGAAACAGTGTTACACGCTACAGAGTCATCTTTCATGAAAGGCAGTCAATCAATGTAGCAAACTTTATCTTTGTCTTATTTTAAGAAATTGACACATCCACCCAACCTTCAGTCACTACACCCTGATCAGTCAGCAGCCATCAACATGAAGGCAAGACTCTCTACTAGCAAAAGATTATGACTTGCTGAAGGCTCAAATAATAGTTAGCATTTTTTGCAATAAAGGATTTTTAATTCAGGTATGCACAATGTTTTTTAAACAATACTACTGCACATTTACTAGATTACAGTACACTATAAACATAATTTTATATGCAAAACTTTTACACACACCAAAAAACTTATATGATTTGCTTTACTGTAATATTTGCTTTATGGCAGTGGTCTGGAACTAAACCCACAACATCTCTGCAGTCTGCAAATATTCCAACAATTTGTGGAATTTTGAATCTGAAAGGAATGGGTGTCATTATCCTGTCTGATATTTACAGGCAAAGATCCACAAATTAGTGAGGCAAACTGTACTGCTCTGTGACTATTCTTCCCTCTGACTAGTCCCCTTAGAAATTTACAATTCAGTCATTTGTATTCTGTTTTTGTCACATTCTCACTTGACTTGGAATTTTGGTAATAGATCTAGTTTATGAAGACACGGTATTGTTTAGATTGAGAAAGACAAATTTCACTTTGTAGGTGAGGATACCATATCTCAAAATATTTAACTGACATGACCAAGTTCAAGCTGTTAGTGGGTAAGCAAGTGACTAAAACCACACTCATGTCTCCCCATGTCTTTTCATGCCAGTAACCTACTCTCTTTCATACATTTGATATCCAAGTGTTATGACAAATTGCACTTCAAACCCTTTGGGTTTCCTAAGGAAAGTATCAGATGAGGTTAAGAATTACCAACTATTTTGCTTTTGTAAATTTTCAAGGCATAAAGCACTATCTGTAGGTATATGGTATACCTACATGAAATTTCACGCTGGCAATCATACATTTGAGGTTAGCTAATTCTAAGACTAAGTCTAGTTGCTTTTTTTGTTTGTTTGTTTTTGAGACAGGGTCTCACTTTATCACTTACACAGGATGGAATGCCATGGCACAATCATGGCTCATTGCAGCCTTGACCTCCCATTCTTAAGCGATCCTCCTACCTCAGCCTCCCGAGTAGCTGGGACTACAGGCACCAGCCACCACTTTGCTTTTTTTTTAAAGATGGGATTTTGCCGTGTTGCCCAGGCTGGACTGGAACTCCTGGGCTCAAGTGACCTGCCTGCCTCAGTCTCCCTAGGTGTTAGGATTATAGGCATGAGCCACTGTGCCCAGCAGACTGAGTCATTTCTTCCCCTGCATTTGCTGTAAGAGATTCTGAACTACCAGTAAATATTTAACAAGATATTTTTGATTCTAGATGTATCTATTAATTTAGTTAACAACTCTTCATTCAACAACTACTATATCCTAGTTACTGCCTGCCATAGCCTGGGTTCCTCAGGAGACAGAGCCTCAGACAATGGCTTAATGTGCTCCCTTTCTTATGAAGTACAATCCTAGGAAAGAAAAAGTGAGAGAAAAAGAAAACATAGGGGTAAAGAAGAAAAATCCATATTAGGGTTTCTTACGGAGCTAGCTATTATAACTGATCTTGCATAACTGCTTTCCAAGAAATTCCTTAAATTGCTGTGGCTAGAAATAGTAACATCTAGAAGAAAAAAGAAGAAGACTTTATCCATTGGCTCGGGTCTTCCATTGAACAAAAGTAGGCCACACAGAGTGCTAATTCTCCCACATTTTTGGGTATGTATCAGCCTCAGTAATGAAGACTTGGTGAAGGATAGGTATGAAGTGAGGTTGTGCCTCTGCAATGCCTGGAAGAGTCCTCCCACAAATGGTCTCTCCATTGCTAGCTGAGATAATAATCCAAAGGCTCTGAACACAGGTGAAGCTGAGCGGACCCAATACAGGTGCTAAGGTAACTATGATAATGGCTTTCTCCTCCCAAAGAAGGTAATGACTCAACATCAGTACCAGCAATTGCTCTGTAAGTTTCACAGGTGATGCTGTGAGACTGTATATGAGGGCAAATTAACACAGTGTGTAGAAGGAAGGAAGGTGATATCTGAGCTAATGCCTGCAGATGAGATAGGAGTGATCTAGACAAAAAGAGATTAGAGAGAGGTGAGAGGGAAGAGTGTTTTAGGAAGAGGGAACACAACATACACAATTACAAGTAAGAGTGGTCATAACTTTGAAGAAATATAATGAGTACAACATGACTCTGTCCGAAATCTGTAGACCGTATGAGTAGTAAAGCAATATTTTCTACCTGTAAGCAAATTCATCTGTTGCAAAAGAGGTATACCAAAAACATTGTGTAGAGACAACCCCCACGGAAGAAAGAAAGCATCTGTATTTGAATGAGGGAAAGAACACAGCTCACTGCCTAACCATCCACAATCCATCAAATATTCTTATTATAATATAATAACAATAATTAATAAGGATGATAGACAACCATTTGTATTTGGAATAAAAGAGTAGTTGTTGCTCATTTTTTTGGTAGTGCCATTATTGAATTAATCATGCCCTTGCTAAATTACTGAAACACTGTGTTATGCTATTGTAGGTGTCCGAATTCTTTGCAGCTGTTTAAGACTGTTTTTATTATGAAATGTCATAGCCTTGAAATGTAAAAATTAAAGAATTGATGAAAGTTTGGAAAAAAGGTAGCTTCTCTGGCTGTTTCTTTAAAAATGTGTCTTTTTTATGTGTACATGTATTCTTGTTATTCTAGATAGAGGACCAATTGATTTTTTAAGTAATCCCTAAGCAAGACAGATAAAGAATATAATTTGTTCTCCCCAAATTTGGTGGATTGAAGCCAGGAGCATAATGACAATTTAATGTGCTTCATCATGTCACTTAAAATATAAAACCTGTTAATGTGGAAAGAGAAAGAATCGCCAGTGTCAGGTTAGAGAATTGGAAAATGTACACTTCTCAGTCACTGAAATCTTACTGGTTGGTTTGGTTGTTTGCTGTTTACCGTAGAAATTCAATGTGACAACTTAAAATAGTTTGGAAATTTGATGTAAGTATCCTGTTTTAGAAGTGATTTGTTCAGTCCATTTATTCCTACAATGCTACTAAACTAATTCTACAGAATAAACTCCCTTGAGTAATTCCCAATTCTCTAAATGACCCCCAAAATTCCTTATTATGCTGATTGCAGCATAACTTTGTAAAATGTCCATAGTGTTTCTCCATGAGTGAAATGCCATATAATAAGAAAAAAAACCCTTAAGAACTAAGGTCATGCCTTGCTGAATCAACTTTGGTACTAGTCTCAAAACAGTGGTTACTTTTCATTGTTGATTATGAAGTTGGCAAAATAACTTGATCTTTTGTTCATCCACTGGGTATTAATGCATAGCAAATAGCATAATTATATTAGTAAAAATTCCATAAGCTCCAGCATATCTTTCTAGAGAAGTGAAACACTGTGGTCATCATGAACAAAATTGACCGAGATTCCTTGGCTGATGCTAGAATAATGTCTGATGACATCAGGGGCGTTTTAGCCATCCTGTTGTTGCAAATTGACAGCCTTTTAATGGCAAGCAAAAACAAGACAGCTCTGCCCAGTGGTATTTTCCTATATTCAGAAGGTCCATCTACTCTCACAGCTCATCATTACATGGATTTAGATGGAAAATGAATCCTATCTCATCCCTCAAAAGAGAATTATATGACCATATTGTAATATATCTGGCATATAAGGCAGCTGTTGTTTTCTCTAACCAGTATTATAAATCTGTTCTTGGTTGGGCACAGTGGCTAAAGCCTATAATCCCAGCACTTTGGGAGGCCAAGGAGGGCCAAACACCTAAGGTCAGGAGTTCAAGACCAGCCTGGCCAACATGGTGAAATCTCATCTCTATAAAAATGCAAAAATTACCTGGGCATGATGGTGGATGCCTGTAATCTCAGCTACTCAAGAGGCTGAGGCAGGAGAGTCACTTGAACCTGAGAGGTGGAGGTGGCAGTGAGCCAAGATTGTGCCATTGCACTCGAGCCTGAGCAACAGAGCAAAACTCCTTCTCAAAAAAAAAAAAAAAAAAAAAGCTGTATACTAGTGGAATATATTCATTCTGTGCTAAGCACCTTCAAAACCGAAGTTCCTGATACAGAGTTTGCTCTTAGAACCATTGTGGGGGTTTGTGGAGGGCTAATTCTGAGCAAACTTAGAGGGGAAGTGCATAGCTGGAGGTCAAAATATTACCTTTATTCCGGTTAGATGGGAGAAGGTTGCCTTAGGTCTGGTAGCCAAGTGGTTCTTCTCCGAATTCAACTCACCACTCTGCGACAGACAGCCTTGGAAACCAGGGAGTTTCTGGTGAGGACAAGGCCTTCTTTGCTAAGTGAACTGCCAGGTCAGGAGAGCGTAAGTCCTTTGCTGGAGAACCAGGAAGCAGCTGAACCAGGTGGGCTCAGTTCCTCCTGCCAGGCTCATCATTCATCAGGTCAATCAGCTTCACCCCTGGGGAGAAGAGAGTGAGGGAAAAGACTAGATAGCTTTGCCACGGGACTTCCATCCATAGGAAAACATGAAGCCAGAGACAGGACCCTTCCCCATATCCCCAGGAGATCAAAAAGGCTGCCCTAAAGATTTTTTGTACCTTTTATAACATATCATGCTATGTAATTATGACCTACAACAAGATACATGTGTTCTTGGCCATTTAATCAGAGCAGTTTTCAGCACCCTGTACTGTAATTCCAGAAATGCTTAAAAAGCATCTCTCTCTCACTTCATCCAGTCAATGATGCCCTGGTGCCCTCAGGATAAAATTGAAACCAGTGGCATTCAATCTAGTGCCCTCCTGCCTAATGTCACCTGCTGCCTCTTCCATTCCCACCTGTACCCTACCCTTCAACCTCCCTGGATGACTCACAGGGATGGGCCCCAGGCTGTGTTTCTGGGGAGGCTTTGCACAAATGGCTTCTTCTGTCTTTGGCTCAAATGAAATCACTGCCATTGTTACGCCAGTTTTGTAAATAAGGAATTTGGCACCTGATACCTTACTTGCCCAGGGTCACACTGAATACTGGAGCTGAGAACTAAACCCAGCTTTGTATAATTGACAGGATGATCTCTTCACCTCTGGGTTATAGCCTCTGAATTTAAGGCAGCTCTAACACATAAGGAACAGTAGGCCCTTAATAAATATTTGTCTACCTCACCCTAAAAAGAAAATAATTTTATTAGCCTTAGTGATTCATAAATAATTTTGTTAGCTCTAGTGATTTGTAAATGAAGAGGTGATTAATCCATTCCATAGGCATACTTTGCATTTGATACAAAAATAAATGTAATAGTTTTTTTCTACTGTTAGAATTTTTGGTATAACTTTGGTAATATTTCAGAATATTCAAAACTTGCAAACAGTAATAGGAACATCCCACATTTTCTAGACTTTACAAGTTTTAAGTTGCATTTGATGTACTTTCTCCTAACATCGAGGCTTTTCTAGGAAATATGTTTTCAGCATATCAATAGTACTTGTGTTGTCTCTAAGAGTTTCACACTAGTCATGATATAATTTAAATAATAAAACTGTTGGTAAAATGGAAAGCAATGTAGCTGAATAAATAGAGCTAATCAATGCCATTGTGTTTCTAGAACGAAGTTCATTTAATTTGTTTTTATTATAAAAATTTCATTTTTATTGTGTGAAATTTGGGAAGTACTTAAAAGCATAAAAGAAAATATCCACAATCATATTTCCCACACATGGCATTCACTGATATTTTGGTATGAATCTTTTATTTTTATTTATTTATTTTGCCTTTGTCTCATCATTGAGATCAGTCTGTATATGGGATTTTCAATTTGCCGTACACTTTGAATTTTATTATGTACATTTTCTTTGTTACTAGAAAAAAAAACATTTAGACAGCAATGTAATGGCTATTTATCATTCCATTCTGAGGATGCTTCATTATTTACTAATCATTTCCCTGTTGTTGGATATTTTCTTATATCCAAGTTTTTGCCACTGTAAATAACATAATATTGATCACTATGAGGGCATGAGATACAAAACTTTCTTTACTTAGGATAACTTCCTTGGTCTGTATTTCATAAACCTGAATTACTAAATCAGTGGGCTTTATGTTATAAAGACTTCAAATACATGTTGTCCATTTACTGTATATAAAAAGTAGTTGCTGGTTTGCATTCATGCTAGCCATCTAGCTCCTTTAGTCTCTCTCTCTTTTTTTTAAGTCTACAACTAGAAAACGAAAT
Source organism: Aotus nancymaae (assembly GCF_030222135.1). Lineage (NCBI taxonomy): Eukaryota > Metazoa > Chordata > Mammalia > Primates > Aotidae > Aotus > Aotus nancymaae. Next base: position 115,304,550 of record NW_026988425.1, read on the forward strand.
ATAAGAAAGCAAAACAAACACAAATTCTTCCTAGGAAAGTTCCAATCTGCTATTTTGTGAAGAGGCTGAAGTTAAACTGTTTTCCACATGATCCGTATTCCATGTGTCTTTCATTAGCAGATAGCATTTGCTCTGATTTCAAGGTTGGGATAAGGGAGTCTCTGGCATGAATCTCTCTGATACACTCTTAAGTAAGAACTGATCTTTGTAGGCCTATGTGAAATTGTCAAGCATGGAGGAAGGAATGAGAATTCGATGGGCACCTCTTGTAAATAATTTTATTCTTTAACTATTCTTTTTGTCTCATGATTCTCTGCTCTGCACACTTTCAATTCCAAACACTCTTAGCTGGGTAAGAGTGTCCAGCCACTTGGTAGGCTGAGTCAAGAAGATTGTTTGAACCCAGGAGTTTGAGGCCACAGTGAGCTATGATCACACAACTGCACTTCAGCCTAGGTGACAGAGTGAGACCCTGTCTCTAAATAAATACAAAATAAAAATAAAACTCTAAACATTCATGATAGCCAAGCCATAATCCTAGAGGAATGCATAATATAATAGTAGGTCCCAAAGATGTGTGTTTGTGTCTGTATGTCTGAAAGCACGGTGTGCATGTGTCTGTGTATGTGTGTGTGAGTGTGGAATAATGTTTGTCTATTTGTGTATGTATGAGTGTGAATGAATGGAATGTGTGTGTGCTTGTGTATGTGTGTGTGTGATGTGTGTGAGAGAAGGAATGTGAAGAAGTGGTACGTGTCTGTTTGTGTGTTAGTGTGAAGGAGTGAGTATGGCAGATGTGGACCAGGCTGAAATAGGGGAGCAGGAAAAAAGATGAGATATGGCACATACAACATATAAACTGGAGTGAAAGTATGTGATCTTTTGGAAACTAGTTCAAATGTAAAATTTTGACACGGTTCTTCATCAGGAATTTCTTCACCTTTTATTTGAACTGCAGTAGATCTGATGCAATGATATTAGCTACTACATTTGCCTTTTCGTAAGGTTTTTCTCCAAACAGATTGTATTCTTGAGAAGTGTCATTTAACCAGATTTGCAAAATCACCTGTGCAGGACATGGAGAAATATATGGTTGTTTGAGGATTTTAATGGAAAAATCACAAAAGTGCATTTGACATTGTCTCCATGCTCATTGGTTTGTATGTAAACCAATGAGTGTGTCCCACTAGCCTATATATATTATATAGATATCTATATCTATATCTGTATAAATAGAGAGAGTTGTAACAGATTTCTGAGTTCTTCACTTTGAGAAACAAAATAAGCTTAAGTTTCCCTTAAATTTAGTATCTAAAAGAACAGCTGACTTTTTGTCCTATAATTTAAAAATAATTCTAGTTATCTACACATTAAACATTTTTTTATTCTCACTTAGAATAATAACACTTTGTCTGGTTAGCTGCATTTTTAGCGCATGTGAAAAACTTCATGTCATTGGAGCATTTCTGTGACTTTCAGGCGTGGGTGAAATCTACCTAATATTTTAGTATCCAAATTAGAATCTGAGTGATCACACCTGAAGCTTTTTTCATAGAGTTCCATCTCCTCATGCTCTGCCTTCTGCATTGTCTTCTGAGTCTTAAGTTTGTTTCTGTCTTCAAGTTTACTTTTATACCAACTAAAATATTAAATCATATTTTTAGGTGGAACAACTACTATATCATAAGCTGGAAAACTTTAAAGACACTTCACTTTGTGGTGGATATGAGTTGTATATGTTATATTATATACATTGAATATAATGTATTATTTATAAGATACAAGATTATATATTATGTATGTAATATAATAATACATAATGTTATATATTATTTGTTTGATATATAGTTATATGTATAATATATAGAGATATGTATAAATCCCAAGACTCTTGGTGGATGCCTGTAACTACAGATAGTACCAAACCCTGTATGTACTATTTTTTTCCTATACAAGCACACCTATAATAAAGTGTAATTTATAAATTAGACACAGTAAGAAATTAACAACAATAACTAACAATAAAATAGAACAATGAATATAATATACTGTAATAAAAGTTTATGGATGTGGTCTCTCTCTTTCTCAAAATATCGTGCTGTACTATCCTCACCCTTTTTCTTGTGATGACGTGAAATGATAAAATCTCTATGTCATGAGATAAAGCGATGCATAGTTATAGGCACTGTGATGTAAATCAGCAATTTCAGAAATAAACAATTCAGAAATTCTACATTGTGCCACATTCTGAGTAGTGTGATGAAATCTTGGGCCATCTTGCTCCATCCCACGTGGGACATGAATCATCTTGGAGAAGCAGATCCAGGCTGTCTGCCCTCCCTGCCCATGACTCACTTAGCAGCCATCTCTGTTATCAGATCGACCATCATGTTGTTGCAGTGCTTGTGTTCAATTAACCTTTCTTTGACTTAATCATGGCCCAAAGCACACAAGTAGTGATGTCATATTTTTGGACCCCAATAGACCACAGGTAAGTGAAACTGCAGAAAACAAAATTGTGGATAAGGGAAGACTACTGTACTTGGTTGTGTTATAGAAGGGTAGTTTTCGCTGTCTTATTCTTATAGCCTAGATAAAAAGCAATGGCTTAACAAAATAGTAACAGATAAAATGGATATGATCATGTGCCTGGCTAAGCTCAAAACGTAGTAAAATGTTTGTAATTAATAAGGCTAATTGACCACATAGAGTCTGAAAATTAATTTCCTTTGTACTGGGGAGGATGCAGAGGGATGGGGTGAACCTCACAAATCTCCTTGCAGGGCACATAACTAAACCATATTCTAACCCTGAATAATCCCCAAACACTCCCTCCAATACCGGACAGCCACTAGGAAACTGTGCCTTCCCCAGGGCAGTTCCTGCATATTCTTTTCCCTATGCCCAAGCCTAACACCTCTCTGCCTGAAATATGAACCCCTCCCCTAAATTCCACCTTTTTCTTTGGGACCTAACTCTCCACTTGACTGGGTCTTCTCCAAAAAATCCATGGCTCTCCCCATTGTGATGCCAACAGCTCTCATCTACTGTACTGTAAATATTTCTTTACATGCTAATAAAACTCTAAGAAACTCAAGGAGGATCTCATGACAAAAATAAGTACTAGGTTTAATTCTTCTTTCTTCTAATACCTAACACTAGGTCTGGAAAACAATAGCTAATAAACGGTAGCTGAATGAATGATGAAAAAACAGATAACCCTGAGTTAACCATTGTATCTTTAAGAAATTATAATAATAGTAACAGCAAGGAGATGACTAATACAGTTTTACTAAGTTTAGAAAGCCTTGGAAGATTAAACTTCATGAAAGCGGTAGTCCTACCAAGTGTTTTATTATATTAGCAGTTATCTTTTACATTCTAGTAAAATCCAGGCTTTTATTCATATTTTTTTCTGTCAAAGGTATAATCAATTATGAAGGTGAAATTATGTTGATGCTGAGGCAGTAACGGGAACTCTGAATAGATGGAGTACTCAAGTCAGAAAATCATGAAAATGAAGCTGAAGCGATGGATTACTGAAGAGAGTGAGTCCCTCAAATTTGAGTTGCAATGATAAAAGAATTGAGGGGGGAAAAAAACTAAGTAGAAACTCAGTTGAAAAACACATTTAAGTCTTCATGATTAAATTTCAAACATCTTTTATTACAATTCATTTATTTTATTTTTTTATTATTATACTTTAAGTTCTGGGGTACAGTTGCAGACCATGCAGATTTGTTACATAGGTATATGCATGCCATGCTTTTATCTAAAAAATCATAGTGGTATTTAGTCTCAAATTTCCAAGCCTTGTGTTCGCCTTTCTCTGCTACGTTATCAGCTGGAAGGGAAAGCTGGTCATGAAACTGTTATGTTAAGCACTTTTCCACAAGAACTTATTGCTTTAATAAGTAGGGAAAATGCTCTTAAAGAAAAAAAAATGTCATTCAAGATTCATTAGAGGGAAAAAAATAAAGAAGAAACCCATATGATTCTCCATTGAATTCACACTTCCTTGCTATGGAATGCTGAACATACCCTGAGATCTTAACAAAGAGTAGGGGTAAACAGTTACTCATCACTAGAAAGAGAATTTTATATTCTCAGAGACAATGCACTAAGACAAGAGTACATAGACCAGTGTGTACAGCAGGCAGTTATTCCCATGTCCCTGTAGACTGGGGATTCCAAGATAAACAATCCCTCACACAGGTAAGCACTCAATAAATATTTTTCGAAAGGATGGATGAACATTAGAAAGCAGTTTAATGCTCTTTAATAACTATAATCCCTGCCTTGTAGATCAAACTCTCACCTTATACGAGCCTATGGCAGAAACCACAATTACTTATGCACCAACCTAATAAATAAAATTAATTCATATCTAAAAGAATTTGCATATCAGCATAATCTACTGCCTTAGAACCCCATGCCTCTTTAGAAGTTATTTTACTGCCATTGCTTTACAGTTTTTACTAATTCTGAAAACAATGTGCATCAATAACAATACAGTAAAGTCACCTTATGACCTCAGGGAAAAGATACAGATTTTTTTTTTTTCTGACAAGGTTTTTTCTTTCCTGATTAACTTTATTTTTAGAACTTGTTTTAAACATGTGTGACTAGAAATAATCAGCCTATGGTTAAAAACATAATACTATGATGAGTCATGTGGGTAGCAATGAAAGGGAAAAGATATGATTCACTTTCCCAGCAGTGAACGTTCCTCTTGGCTGCCTGGTTTCCGGCACCTCCCTCCACTGCCCCATAAAACCCCTGCCTTAGCTACAGCTAGGCAATTTTTCTCACCTTCCCTCTGAAACTTGTACTTAGACTACAGAGTTGGGATACTTGTGCGTGAGGTTATTTTAAAGTCTGAATCCGATGTGGTAGGAAAGAGCAGGTATGGACATGGACCCCCTACATCCAGATTACATCTGTGAATAAAGCCCATTCACATTCTCAAGTTCAAAGCAATCACTCACTCACCCGATGTTCTCTTTGGATGATTGAAAATGGCTTAAGCAAGTACATATGGGTTTAAAGAGCCACTCAAAATGACTGAAAGGCAGGTTGTCCACAGAGATGCCATGTCACTTCGTTGACAGATAAGCATGGGCTGAGCTGGCAAGGGCCTTCCCGGGGGCCCCTCACTGGCAGGGGGAGAGGAAGCATCAGGTGAGTGTGGGAATAATAAGTGAACGCAGCATCCTCTCTGGTTCTACTATTATATAAATGTTATATTTGTTAGGCGAGCTCCCTCCCCGACCACCCCCCAAGCAGTTCATAGACAATAAAACACCAGGAATCCCTGAAGAGTGGTAAAATGCTGACATGATTTAAGAAGGAAGACTCTGATAAGAAGATAAAAACCTAATAAACAGAGTCTAGAGAAACTTGGTTTGTCTCAGGCGCTTGCCAGTGTAAGCAAAACCCTCCCAAGGAAAACAAAAGGAGCCTTAATGGTAAGGACATTCCACTCACAGACCATCTGAAGGAGAAAGTTAAGGCCATGACCTCTGCAGGCTGCAGTTATGAGAGCTCTGACAACAAAATGTTTGATTTGGTTCAAGAAGCAAAATCAGTCACTGGATTTTTTAATATCTTTTTTCTTCAATAAAAAAAACATATTTTATATGTGCTTGAGAGAGAGTTGTGTATACATGGTAAATATTTCTCCCATGCATGTGGTTTTTCTGTTTAGCTTGGTCTTAATTTCTTCTTGGATTTTAATCAACCCCAGGAAAAGGTGGATTCACAGGCCCATTGATTTCCCTTTCGTAATTAACACAAGGCTCCTGATGGACAGCTAATCTAAAGTTTCACACATGAATCTGCAAATATGTAAAGACATACATTCTCTCCAAGAACCAGAATGAGAATCTGCAAAGCTGTGAGTTTATTGTTGCAGATTTAGGGAATGCTAAAAGACTATATTGGCCTCATTGAGATCTAGAACAGAGAATTCCTCAGAAAAATGCTTAAATGCATGTAGACTCCCAGGCTAACTCAAAACAAAACCTACAAAATGGTTTAAATTCTGAGCAATTCAGTTGCAACATGAATAGACATATGTAATAAGAGATATGTTTGAAGTTATTTACGCTTTTGGTATTTAAAGAAAATAAGTAGAATTAGAGAAGAAAGAGGAGAAAAGCTTTATGGAAATTTTGCAGGACTCTTAGTACACTAACAAGAAGAGATTCAGTGTTTGTTGATGCTATTTTTCATTATGATTAGCTTAACTTAAAAAATGTATGGCTTATCTTTTCCCAGATACAGATAAGGACTACATATGATAATCAAGCATAACTAGCTTAAAAAAAATATTTTCTCCAAGAGCAAAAGGAAAAGGGGGACAGAAATATAAATGGGCAAGATCTGGAAGAAAATAGAGAAGAAATAATAGTAGGTAGAGCAGAGGTCAGAACAAAATAGCCAAAGGTAGAAATCACTGAGCAGTGAGGGACTACAGAAAGACAAAAGAACAGGCTGAGATTCCTGGTCTTCTGCATCCTCTAGGCAGGTAGTCAGAGAAGAAGACTGGGTTTAAGAACATGCCCTGATAATTATCCTAAAGCTCCTAGGACTCAGAGGAAGGGACCACCGGAGGCACTGGGTATCTCATAGGTAGGGCAGAGGAGCAGACAAGAGCATAACCTTGGGTTATGTAGGAGGTAAGAGCGTGGTTTGCAACTACCGCTTATTCTGTTTGCTTAGAATTCCAGAGAGTGGAATGTGTGTATACACACGCACACACACACACACACACATATACACAATATTTTAGAAGGGGGGTTTATTATTTAAATTTAGAATTTTAGAGTTCAAAAGGACTCTACCAAGAGAAAACTAGGGTCCAACAGTTATAGTCATGCAGTTAACTTTCTTATATGGCTAGAGCTTTTGTTCTTTGAACTAAGCTCTTTTCATAAAAGCGAACATATGTAAAGCAGGTATTTTTTTTTCTTTGATGACCATGCACATTTTGAACTGAAGTACACACTCAACAACTATAAAATAAATTTGATAGCATTAAGTAAGAAATTGTTTCCTTTGGGTATTTGGAATATTTAGTCTATCCACATTGATCTTTGAACCAGAAGACCACTAGTTTATGTGATACCAAATAGACACACAGCTGCAAGAGCCCAGGCTTTAATAGCATGCCCCCTTTGAGCATGAAACCAGAAGGTCAAAGCGGACCATCATAAACTTGTTAGCAAAGTCTACCATTAGAATAAAGAAAATTAAATTACATAAAATTAAACAACTCTGAACCTTGACATCAGAAACATGTTAATGTGCTTGTTTTTATTCAGATTTAGATATCTTATACTTGGGTTTACCAGAGCTAATGTTATATTCCTGGGTAATATCATTTAAAGAACTATACAATGACAAAAATGCTGTTGGGACAACCTATTTTATCTAGAAAGTGTACTGAAAGCTCGTGATTTGTAGTCAGGCAAGCTGGGTTCAAATCCTGGCTCCATCATGTCCCAGCATACACCTGGCTCCAGCACGTGCCAGCTGTCTGACCTTCAGCAAGTTACTTAACCTCTGTGACACTAGACTTGCTAATTTCTAAATCGAGGTAAAAATAATACTATCTCAAAGAGTGGTTATGAAAATTAAATAAGTTAGTTTATGTAAGGTATTGATACCAGTCCCTGACACATAGAAAGAGCTATTATTGTTTTCATAGTCATGCAAGTAATATGACCATGTTACAATTTTGTAGGATGCAGAAATATCTTTAAAAAGAAAAATATCTTAATCCTAAATCCAATCCTTAATCCTAACAGTTGGGGATAATTACTGCCTTTCCTAATTCTTATTCTATGTGTGTGTTTGTTTTTTTACAAAATCGTAATTAGTATATGTAAAATTGTATTTATTTTATCCTCTTTCTCATTAAGTAGTGCGCACGCGCGCACACACACACACACGTCCAGAGGACTTGATTAACTGAACTTTGTTACACACACACAAATTTAGGTAATCAAATCCTCTGAATGTTTACAAATGTATGCCATTATAAATAAAATATCATTCCTGTTTTTCTTATGTACTTTGGATGGTTAAAAATAAATATTGGGATGGGTGCGGTGGCTCACAACTGTAATCCCAGCGCTTTGGGCGGCTAAGGCGGGTGGATAATGAGGTCAGGTGATTGAGACTATCCTGGCCAACGTGGTGAAACCCCGTCTCTACTGAAAACACAAAAATTAGCTGGGCATGGTGGTGCACACCTGTAGTCCTAGCTAATCAGGAAGCTGAGGCAGAAGAATCGCTTGAACCCGGGAGGCAGAGATTTCAGTGAGCCAAGATTGCACCACTGCACTTCAGCCTGGCAACAGGGCAAGACTTCCTCTCAAAAAAAAAAAGTAAATAAATAAATAAATATCGGACTACGCCTAAGGGAATGCCAAAACAAAAGACAGTAGTCATTACATATTTTACAATTTGAAATCAAGGAAGCAGCAAAAGTTTAATCCCTTGAGGTTTTTCAAATTTAGGATATCTATTTCAAATAGATATCCAAGGAATCTATCAATTCCTCTTTATCACTTTCTCAAAAATCAATCCTTGAGATTTTCCAGTATGCACCAAATAAATGACTGAAAGCCCAAGTGAGAGAGATTTGTACACATTAACAGGTAGGAGCTTAATTAAAAACCAGTATGGATGTTTTGATTTGGTAACAAAAAATGAAGGAAAGAAACATCTCGGTTGAATAAGCAATATTTGGAAGCTCTATTAATGACACCTAGAAGCATGAACTAAAATGAATAGATTCTGCCCCTCCAACAACCTATTTGGATGCTATGGCACTTAATGACATTTGCTACCATGTTGTACAGTGACTTCTGGGATGAGATAATTTCCAAGCTGTTTAATGCCATCAAACATCATGGATCATAAACAATTCTATCATCTCTATTTGAAATTAAGAATATATATGACATTTAATCTCAGTTTGAATATTTCAGCCTTTAACCTAAGAACTTCTTTTTAATTTCCAGGCTTCAACTTGTTTTCTCAAATAGCGTAGCTCTCATTGTGGTTTCATGAAGGCTGAATGGAGCGCACTCCAGACCAATATGAATTAGTTCCAGTTCCAAATCATCTACAAAATATTTGGAGCATTTATTTTAGGTCCAAGAGTCCCTTTCTATTAAGTATATTTTGTATTCCCAGTGTAATTTAGGATTATCCAACTTCAAGAAGTGTTGGTTTTGTCTACAAAACAGTAAAATTTTAAAAATATCTTTTTGTTAAAAAAGGGTTAGGAATAAATATCAAATATATTTATAGAGATATACAAAACAGATAAAATACAATAATAGATATAAAAACAGTACAATAGAATGCATAATAGGTCATCTCATTTATTAAATACAGATCAAATTTATTTTGTAATAGTGTGCTCTTATTGAATATCAAGAAATAACCTGGAAAGAAAGATTAACCATGAATCCAAAAAATTAAGCACTTTTCAAAAACAGTTCAAAAAGTTCTTTTCTTAAAAAAATATTGTGTACTTTTCTAAAGCAATTTTTTCTTTCTTTCCTTCTTTTTTTCTGACAGGGTCTCACTCTGTCACCCAGGCTGGCGTACAGTGTGGCAATTGTAGCTCATCACAGCCTGGAACTCTTAGGCTCAAGTGATCTTGCTTCCTTAGTCTCCTGAGTAGCCAGGACTATAGGCATGTGCCATCACGCCTGGCTAATTTTTTAAAATGTACATGTTATTTCTTTGTAGAGACAGAGCCTTGCTATATGATGCAGACTGGTTTCAAACTCCAAGCCTCAAGTGATCCTCCTGCCTTGGCCTCCTAAAGCACTGGGATTAGAGGCATAGGCCACCAAGCCTGGCCTGATGATTTTCTATTTTATTTCAAAAGTAATAATTGCTTATGGTGACATGTCAAAAATTACAGAGAAAATCTATAATTTCTTATTCCACTTCCAACATTTCACCTCTTAGAAGGTGACGAAAGTTAAATGTTTGGTCATTCATTTCTTCATGATGTGACAAACAGAAGCATGTATGTCTAATTTAAATATAAGTATACATATATGAATTATATATAAAGATATAAAACTATAAGCTTGTAACCACAAACAAAGAGAATCATGTCTATGTTATTTTGCAATCTGCTTTTCTGAATTATTAATATGTCAAAAATATCTTTTTTCAATATCTTTATATTTAATTTTTATTCATTTTTTATTTATAAATGATGGAGATGTTAGTTTTACATCTTGCTTTGATAACTGGTAGAAAAGTAAAAATTTCAATGAAATGATTTGGGGAGTTATTTGAAGGAGGTTTGATTTCAAAGAGACACTAAGTAATTGTCTACATAGGATTTACGTCACTGTCTTAATTGTATTCTATAGAGGTAAGCAAGTGTTTTTCCAAAGAAACATTTCCTCAAAGATTTGCAATGAAAGATTATACCTGTTGGTACTACCTGAGTCCACGATTGTCTATGTTGCTTTCGCAAAACCGAGTAGAATAGATTGTATTGCCATGAAGAATTTCTACAAGCAGCTACTTAAGATTGTACGAGACAAATTCTTAGGAAATCAATTTGAACGGAATTTGAACAGAGCCTGAGAGAAAGATGAGTAGCCTCAGTTTTGTAAGCCACTTCTACTTCAAACAGCCTGAACACATTTCTCAGGCTGCTGTCCAGATGATATGTGACCTGCAGTGTGGAAGAAATGACCCTAAGGTAATGGTCCTTATTCAAGTGGAAGCTGAAGGTCCTACTCCTTTCACTGGATCTCCTTATTTCTTCCTCTTATCAAGGAATAGGAAACTTCTCAAATTTCATTACGATCTCATGGTCCACCATCATCCGCAACTGGATTGGGCCTCTTGGTACAGAACATATCAGGATAACTTGTCATTTTTTCCTTCAAAAGGGGTAATGCCTTTGTGTCTGTTGATAAACAATTAGTCAAAATTCCCCTCCTTCCCTTTTGTTCCCAAAGAGTTTCAAAATACTACTCCATGAGAAATTGGGAAATGCACTTGTTTTCTCTGAAAAACAGTGAGAAGGCAGAGACCTTGATGTGGAGATATGGAGGAAAACAGAACTCCTTTGCCCAAAGAGAAATAGAAGTAAAAGGGGAGCGATGATGTGGTTTAAACATACATCTAAAGACAGAATAGATTTTAATCCAGGCAAATAATCTGACCTCTAATATATCTGATGCCAAAGACATTTACACAAATTTTCATGCTCTATATGAAGGCTTTCCAGTAAAACTCTACGGAAAGGGGTTCTCCAGGCCCTCTGAGTGGCATATGTTGAATTCTATAAACCAATTCATTCCTTTGCTTCCTTCCTTCCCTTCCCCCCCACCCTAAATGTGTATTCTTAGCTGAAGAAGAAGTCAGAGCCAGTTATTGTACACAAATCATCTCCTGGCTGAAGTTTTTGGTGGCAGCCAAGAGAGGAGAAGGGAAAAAAATTAGAAAAATTTCAATTTCAGGACCATTATTATTTTCATTAATCATAAGAGGTGCTGTCACCCTGTCCTGATTCTTTAGAAGGAGATCTATTATACGGTCCATTTAGTCCAAGCCATATTACCTCATATGTTTTCCTGGCTGACCAAATAAGACTTAAGAGATAAAACAATTTACTGTTCATTATGATCCGTGTCACTGGAATCAATCTATTAACCTACATTAACTGGATATGTGACGATATCTCACATACACGCTTCCTCAGTTAAAAGGAAAGGCAAGGGAATGGGGAGGGAGCAGAGAGAGTGAGGGGAAAGGAGAGGGAAGGAAATCAAGGCCCATAAAGTGCAGCAGACGTATAATTTGCCAAGCGAATACAACTTCATTTTCCAGTGCCCACTGCTGCGCCCTCCACATCTTCACGCAGCCCCTGACCTGTAAAGAAGTCTAACAAATTGGCTTCTATTGTGGAGCCAAAAGGTGCCATCAAAGAAGGGACGGTTCGCTGGTCCTAAAGTATGATGGGAAATCTCAGGCTGGAATAAAGAGCTGCCGTTTTATGAAGTTAACCCATTAAGGTTAAAAGCAAGCAGGAAGCTCCGGCTGGTGGGGCAGCAGTGCCAGGAGGACAGAATCCCTCCAGCCCTCTCTCTCAAACATTCAGGGAAGAAGGCCCCGGATGGGGCAAGTGCCACATGAAGTTAAGATAAAAATAATCACCACCTCCCTATTTTAAGCAATAAAAATTACCCTGCTGTGTCTCTGGACAGCCCTTCTGCTTCACTCTCCTGTTTTCTTTCTTTCTTTTCTCTTTCATTCTTTCTTTTTTCCATCTTTCTTCCCTTCCTCCCTCCCTCCCTTCCTTCCTTCCTCTCTCTCTCTCTTTCCAGGGATTAAGGATCATAAGCATCTCAAGAAATCAATCAATCAATCAAGGATGCACACGTGCATAAAAAAATCAGACTAAACAGTAGAGAGGTTAAGGTGGTGTGTGTCACCAAAATGTGACTCCACTGTCCCTTCATTCTGCATTTGCAACTGCTTGTAAGAGCTCATCTGGGTATGGGTTTGTATGCTGTAAACTTCCTCTGAAACTCCAGAGGTGTGTTCATGGCTGTCTCCAGACTACAGGCAGATCCCTTTACACAGCATGTGTGTCACCAATACACACCATCCACACTGCCAAGGAGTGTGCACTGGTAATGCAGAGCCAGAAGAGGTAGTGCCCAGTGTTGATGGGCTGTCACCTGTTTCCATTCCTGGATGGAAGTGGGCAAATTTCAGACTGTATACATTTCCTTTTCATGGGAGATTTGGTCTACTGGTTACCATAGGATACTGAGAGATAGAAATACAAAACAGTGTTACATATTCAACTTCCTGGTCCTAGGAAAAGGTAAAAACACCTGTGCAATTATGGCTGTTCTTGAGCTCAGGGTATAATTGTTGTGAAAAAACTGATATATCCTATTCTGGATAAGAGGAAGTGGAAGATATTATTGTCAGACGATATCATTCTTAAATGGTGAGAGATTAGAATCACAAGAGTGAAGATAGCTACAGAAGCGTGGAATTACTTTATGTGCTGGTGATATCATTATACTTTCTCATAGATTTTCATGAGTCTATCTTTGGGCCAAGCCAGGGAAGTCATATTACTTTTGGTCCATATCACCCATGGACCAAAAATCTCTTCCACTTGAAGATGCACATGCCATCAGTTTCTCCTTTCTCCAGAAGTAAGGATAGAAAAATGCCAACAAAGCTAAATTCATTGTTGTTGAAATGAGGAAAGGTAGCTTAAACTATATTTTTTAAAAAACAGGCTGGGCACAGTGGCTCACATCTGTAATCCCAGCACTTCGGGAGGCTGAGGCAGGCAGATCATGTGAGGTCAGGAGTTCAAGACCAACTGGTCAACATGGTGAAACCCTCTATCTACTAAAAATACAAAAGTTAGCTGGGCATAATGGCACATGCCTGTAATCACAGCTAGTTTGGAAGCTGAGGCAGGAAAATTGCTTGAACCTGGGAGGCAGAAGTTGCAGTGAACCAAGATCATGCCATTGTATTCCAGCCTGGGCAACAAGAATGAAACTTTGTCTCAAAAAACAAACAACAACTGCTTGCAAACTTTTTAATCACCTTAAACATTCTACAGAAAGTTTGATTTTCAACCCAAGTGTTTTTCTGTCTTCAATCTCCCTGCACTGAAAGAAGAGCGCAGGGAGACTGAAGACAGAGTGCATCTTTGTAGTTGTAATGCCTAACAGGGGGCAAGTATTTCACAAATGTTTGTGGAGTGAAGAAAAATTATCAAGTCCTTTGAGAAATGAGTGCAGGAGAGATGGGCACTGGGTCTACTTATATATAGATTTTTTTTTTTTTCAACAAAAGGCAGTTTTTATGGGATGCAAAACTCCCACAAACAGAGAGCTAAACTTTCCCGTACGTGGGTCTGCAGGGCCAATTGCAAGACTTGGGTATGCAAGGATTTTGCTATCTCCAGGCATCCTGGAACCAATCCTCCACATATACCAAGGGACAGCTGTAATCAGATTCCAATTTTATCTTCAAGATAGAACTTTAGACTTTTTTGATGTGCTGACTATGGTCTATGACAGAATGAGTGGAATTCAAGATGGTGCCGTGTTGTTTTTTTCCTGAGTAACTAGTAGAACAGAGTTGCAGTTTTTTAAGATGGGGAAGGTTATAGTTTGGATGGAGTGGGCACCAGAGTTTGGTTTCTGTTAAGTTTAAAATTTCTATTATATATTCCGGTGGAAATGAAAAATAAATACTTGGGTATAAATTTCTTGGAAATTCTGAGGAAATTCCAAACTAGAGATATATGTTTGGGAGATATCAGTATATTGGTGAATTTCTTGAGATTGCCTAGAGTTAGTATCAGTAGAGAAAAGTTTTGAGATTTGATTCCTAGTACATGCTAAGGTTTAGAGGCTGAAGAAATTAGTCAGAATGAGTAAGGAGGTAGGAAGAAAACCTAGGAGGGAATGAGGTTTTGGAAGCCAAGCAAAGAGAGAGTCTCAAAATGGGAATGACCAATCTGTGAGATCTGCTCGAGCTGAGGACTGAGAAATGATGTTTGGATTAGCATTGTAAAAGCCATTGATGACCTTGGCAAGAGCTGCAGTAGATAATGAAAATCTGATTAAAGTGTGTTTTTGAACTCTTGAGAGATTAGCAGGAAAAGAATGATAGACAGTGAAAATAGACTACTCTTTCTGTGTATTTTGTAGTCAGGGGAGCAGGAAAACTGTTAAAACTTCAACGGGACGTGGGATCAAGAGGGGGGACAACTTTGAATCGTCTATCAAAATGTGCTCTAAAAGAGTTCTTAAAGTTATTGAGTCTCGCCCTTACCTGTTGCCATGCATTAGTTGAATACCTGCCTATAAGCTTTGTTATAATCAGTGGCTCTCTCCAATGCTTTGGCTATATATAGTTCCCTACCAATGTCTACGGTGTTTCTTTTTCTAAACCTGTTAATGAGCCAGTCCTGGCCATAGAAATATTCTTCATGACAAAGAGGCTCAGCTTGACATACCGTTTGAGGACAGAGTAGTCTCACACTATTTCTCATCCAACTCAAAGCTGCAAGTCTAGGTCATAGAAAAGTGAAATGGCAGAAATTGCTGTTCCTTATTGAAGCAATGTAGACTACCTCTCCAAGGTACCAGTGGGTTGATTCTGCAGAACTGACAGTGTGGGTAATGATGGAGGGAATGGGACTGCTATCCTTTGGTATTATATGCACCTGCTTTAAATGAGGACCATACAGATAACATTTCAGAAGATGTGTATCCCAATTTTCAGCATATCAAAGTTAGCAACAGCCCAGCCTCTGGAGCCAGACAATCTACATCCATCTTACTTACTGGCCACGTCTTTGACCATGAATGTCTTTTTGAACCTCTGTTGTTTCATCAATAAGATGGGGAAAGTAATTCTACCTTCTCATATTGTTGTGGTAAGGAACAAATGAGATAGTACATGCCCAACACTTCTCACTGTGAAAAGGGAAAATAAAATGGAGAAGGAAAAGTGGATGGGTGGAAGGTAAAAGATGAAATGCCAAGATGAAGTGTAATCAAGACCAAACCTTAATTTTTGGAGGCTGGGAAACTGTACCTTGGAGGCTTTCCAGAAGTTTGTGCCTTCTAGGAGGAGACTGGAATTTGCCTTTCTGATAGATCTATTTATAATGGAAGGGGCTACTTTGATAAGACCTTTGAGTTAACCTTCTGATCCTTGGAGAAGCCTCCATTCTACAAAGGAGACATTAAGTTCCTTGACTAGTAATGAAAATCAGGGGGTTTGGTAAAGCTGTGTCTCAGCAGAAGCCCAAATGGACTGCCACTTCTATAATAGTTGCAGCTTCTAGATTGGCACCGCAATTTCCATCCCCACCCCTCACCCCAGGGCCTTAGTAAGGTGCTTGTAAATGCCTGGTCAAGTCTCAAAGGTGATATGAGGGATTATGGAAAGCAGTATGCATCCCTTCCCAGAGTTCAGAGAAGACAGCTGTTGTGCCCAAGGAACTTTGATGGTAAGGGTCATCAGCAGAGCATAGGGGTCAGAAGCAGACAGAAGGGGCTGCCATGTCGATAGTTGCATGTTTAGCTCTCAAAGGTCTCAGAAAGCATAAGCTGACTGCCTGCATACTAGGAGCTAGCAAAGCCTTGGCAACAACAGGAAGAGGTGGAGTCAAATCGTCACGTGGCATGGTGAGTGAGTAACATGGAAGCCTGCAGAAGGAACTAGGGGACAAGGGGAGGGGAGTTAATGCAGGTGGGCTTGTGCGTTACTACATTGAGCACAAAAGGAGAGCAATCGTCTTTCAGTCATAGGTGGATGGGGCCAATGATACATCTATTAGAGGAGATTAATTGGGGAAAGATTCAACCCAGATGTAAAGCTCCAAAAGGGTCCAGCCAACAGAACTCCAAGTGGACAATTTAACTAATTACTCTTGGGTAACAGCACTCCATAGTACACTCTAGTCTTGGAGAGAGGGAAAAGGTTCTAGAAGTGATATTTTGCTGGTTTAACTCCAACCTGGTTTGACATTTTCTTGGTATTCCATCCATGGTTCTCTCACTTGAAAGCCAACCCAATGCCTCAAAATAAGTCTTTTTACTGATAGAGAGAGCAACTCTATTTCTTCTTGCTTCTCTTCTTTATGCTCTTCTTTTTTGTTCTTCAACCCCACCAATACCCTTCACAGACTTCAAAACAACAGTTAGATAATAATTTGGACATCAGTAAGGAACAGAGAAATTTCATCAGTTGGCTTGGTTCAGTATCTGACCCATACTAACCACTTCATATTTGGGAATTGTTACTTTTGCCATCCTTGTTTACATTATTGTTGTTAGCATCTGTCTTCCTCTAATCCAAATTCTAGATCAGACTGTCCAGGAATTTCTATGATGATCAAGATGTTCTACGTCTGTATTCTCCCATCACTAGTCACCCTGTATGCTCCATAGACACCCAGTAGGCATGTGGCTACTGAGTAGTTAAAACATGGCCAATTTACCTAAGGAACTAAGTCTTTAATCTTACTTAAATTTTTCTTTTGAGACAGAGTCTCTGTCGCCCAGGCTGGAGTGCAATGGTGCGATCTCAGCTCACTGCAACCTGTGCCACCTGGGTTCGAGCAATTCTCTGCCTCAGCCTCCCAAGCGGCTGGGATTACAGGCACGCACCACCACGCCCGGCTAATTTTTGTATTTTTAGTAGAAACGGGGTTTCACCATTTGGCCAGGCTGGTCTTGAACTCCTGATCTTATGATCCACCCACCTCAGCCTCCCAAAGTGCTGGGACTACAGGTGTGAGCCACCGTCACCTGCCATTTATCTTACTTAATTTAAATGAATGCATATTAAAATAGCTACAGGACAGTACAGGTCTAGGCCCCTTTGTCTCAGGTGAGGTTTGGGGCATTCTTAGTCCTTAAACCTGTGGTTATAGAACTAGCTTCAGAACAACCTGGAGGACTTGTTAAAACACAGATTCCTGGGCCCCAATCCTGGAGTTTCAGATTTCCTATGTCTAGAGGGTAGCCTGAGAATGTGCGTTTTAACAAGGAGCACTACTGTTACTGGTTCTGGGACCCGACTTTGAGAGCCGCTGCTTTAGAGCCATCCATGTTTTCTAATTCCAGGGACACACTGTAATCACATGAGGAAGTGATGCCCAAGATACTTCCTAGCAAAAAAATTAAACCAGAATTTTTAGATTTCCAGGTTATTTCTTTGCACAGCCAAGAATTCAATAAAATTGTTAAATCAAAAAGCATGTTAAATTAGGTCAGTGCTTTTCAAACTGTAAAGTGGTTATGGATTACCTGGGGATCTTGAGAAAAAGCAGATAGTAATTCACCAGTTTTGGAAGGGTCCTAGGAATCAGCATTTCCAATGAGCCCCCAGGTTAGGCCAATGTGCAGGTCTAAGAATAGCAAGACATGAGATGATCTCTGAGGTTGATTCTAATCCTTAAATTCTATGATTTGAGAACTGGGCAGGATGTCTGCACCCTGGCAGGCTGACAATAGTCTAGTGCTGTGGGAGAAGAAAGCGCAGCAGAGTGATGACAACATTGGCATGTCCTGGGGAGGTGGAAAAACAAGTGACCCACTCAAAGCAGCTGGGTCCTTGCCTGAGGCCGCCAACTGAGTGAAGCCAGTGAGCTCCTTTCCTGCAGGGTGGGAGGAGCAGGGAGCAGGTAGAATCAGGCTTTCTGCTCTCGATATCCTATAAACCCCATGTAGAGTTCAAAGCCTGTAAACGGCTGTCCTAGTGGCCATCCTTGGGAAGAGGAACTGGAGATCAGACGGCCCTCCAGTTAAAACAGGGCAGTTGCAGGCTCAGAACTGTCAAGCTGTCCAGTGTGAGGATACTTTAAATTAAGAAAGAAAACCAAACGTTGAAGGTTCTATTACATGATTGGATAATAACCAAGGGGCATTACAGTACTTGTAACATCAAATATAAAGAAGGCTTAATGGTTCTTTTTCTCACTTCAGGTCAAAGGTGAGTTACAATTGAGTCTTCAGAGTTCAGCGGTTAGTGAAGTAAAGAGAAAAATAGAATGTATCAGTCCACCATGGAAGACCCCAAGAAACCCACAGCAGCCTAGATGGCCTTCATAGCAGCCTTTGGGTGCTTCTTCAAGGGAGGGGGGCAAGCATAAGAATAATAGGGAGTTTAAAATCCTGCCAAACTCTTTCTTCACAAAGTTGTATTTACTTTCTAAAGTGCCTGCCATCAGTGCCCTATAATCATAGAATCCAAAAGGAAGAGAAATGTTTATTTTCATGCAGTTGTCCATTACCATGAATGGAAATATCTTTAATACTGATGTTTCCTGGTGGTCCATATAATTTTTATTTCTTCTACCAAAAGAAGAATAAAAAGTTAAGCCATCCAAAGCAAAGCACCTTTTCTGAATTTCAAGTAGCCAGCCAGGCAGCACCAGAAGCTGTTATAAATGGATATTCAACAGGAATTCAGGTAAACCAAGATGGATTTCCCCAAACATGTTTGCTTACAAAACCCTTTAATTCTTTCTCTCTTCTCTTTCTCTCCTTCTCCCTCCTTTACAAACAGATACACACACACACACACACACACACACACACAGAGCACACAGCATGTGCTCTGTTACCTACAGAGTTGATATTATAATAAACCAGGGTGTCAAATACAGGGGAAAGTGCATGCAAAAGTGTTTTAAAGACAAAACTTAACCAGGTTCTTCAGCAGCCTTGTTTTCTGCTGAATTTGAGATTTCAGAAGAGAACATTTCTCTCTTGTCTCCAGTAAGAATGGCTCTTTGTTCTTTTTCAGGGAACCCCCTCAAGGGTCCTGTCCCAAACAAAATGAATAATGACGCTTTATTTTTCACAGTGCCTTTTCTCAAGTTCTCAATGCTTTTGAAAACTGATCTCATAAATCTTCAAGACACTCTTGACAGGTAGAAACCAATGGTGTCACCCCCATTATACAGGTGAAGAAACTGAGGCAAAGCAGCGAAGGAAGAGTAACTTGCCAGGGCCTTTACTCGTGCAGTCTGAAAAAAAGCAGATTTTCTTTTTTCCAATCAGTCCCCCAAGTGCAGGCCTGCGTTCTATTTGCCAATATCCAAAGGGATAAACTACTCATTTCAAGACATCCAGAAAATGCCTCTACTTAAAAAAAATACATTAACTACAACTTATTTATCTAGATAGTGAGTCGGTAATGTACATGGCCTTAAATAAATGCATGTGAATGTGCATGTATGCTTGCTGGCTGCATATGTAGAATGAACATGATTTGAGGTTGTGGAAATTAACTTGAAAATATTTTTAAATGTGTGTTGCAAAGACAAGAACCTACTCAAATCTGTAGGTCTCCAGACTGAGCTGAATTCTCTCTCTGTCCAGGTCTCTCTTACTACCATGAGACAGCAAACGGCTTATGTTAGCATATTCAGAGCCATCCAGTGATAAGAGTCTGGGCTTCAGTGACTAATCAGTGGCTCTCTGTTCTTGCATTTTTACCCTTTACTCCAACTCCAACTCCGGCAGCATTCAAACTAACACTAGAGAGTGGGGCAAAGCTCACTGAGGAGCAGGGGCTCTCAGCACTAATGCCATGGGCATGTTTGCCCCTCCTCCTTTGACGCTGGCCCTATAAATAGCAGGAAACTTAACACTTGGACTTAGACTCCTCATGATCAGGCTCAAAGCATAGCGATTTTTATTTTATTTTATTTTTTTGAGAGAGTCTCACTCTGTCGCCTAGGCTGGAGTGCATTGGCGCGATCTTGGCTCACTGCAACATCCACCTCCTTGGTTCAGGCAAATCTCCTGCCTCAGCCTCCCAAGCAGCTGGGATTACAGGTGTCTACCACCACAACTCACTAAGTTTTTTGTATTTTTAGTGGAGACGGAGTTTCACCAAGTTGTATAGGTCTCGAACTCCTGACCTCAGGTGATCCAACTGCCTTGGCCTCCCAAAGTGCTGGGATTACAGACGTGCCCAGCTGATTATTTTAAACATTAATATAAATGTTAAACTTATGACATGCCAAGAGTCAACCTGTTCAGGACCTTAAAGCAATGCAAACAATGGCACACTTCTTCCTGTTGGGGGTGGGGGTGGCTTACTTGTCAGGAGACAGGTAGCTTAGGATGCTTTAGGCTTCAGACGCTGCAGATCACTGGGAAGCATTTACAGGCAGTCACTAGAAAAATAGAGCTGAATTCAGCAGTATAGATTTCACAGATGATTGAGCACTTAAAGACTCATCTTCCTGTAATCCCAGCACTTTGGGAGGCCGAGGTGGGTGGATCACGAGGTCAAGAGATCGAGACCATCCTGGTCAACATGGTGAAACCCCGTCTCTACTAAAAATACAAAAAATTAGCTGGGCATGGTGGTGCATGCCTGTAATCCCAGCTACTCAGGAGGCTGAGGCAGGAGAATTGCCTGAACCCAGGAGGCGGAGGTTGCGGTGAGCCGAGATCGCGCCATTGCACTCCAGCCTGGGTAACAAGAGCGAAACTCCGTCTCAAAAAAAAAAAAAAAAAACTCATCTTTTCTACCACATCCAGTGCGAACACAGAAGATACCCACCTGTGATGGCTAATATTTGTTTGTTTTGTTTTGTTGAGACGGAGTCTCACTCTGTCGCCCAGGCTGAAGTGCAGTGATGTGATCTTGCCTCACTGAAACCTCCGCCTCCTGGGTTCAAACAATTCTCCTGTCTCAGCCTCCGGAGTAGATGGGATGACAGGCATGCACCACTGTGATGGTTAATATTAAGTGTCAACTTGATAGGACTGAAGGATGCAAAGTATTTTTCCTGGGTGTGTCTGTGAGGGTGTTGCCTAGGAGATTAACATTTGAGTTAGTGAGCTGGGAGAGGAAGACCCACCCTCAATCTGGGTGAGCACCATCTAATCAACTGCCAGCATGGCTAGAATAAAGCAGGCAGAAGAAGGTGGGAGAAGTCAACTGCTGAGTCTTCTGGCCTCCATCTTTCTCCCTTGCTGGATGCTTCTTGCCCTTGAACATCAGACTCCAGGTTCTTCAGCTTTTTGACTCTTGGACTTACTCCAGTGCTTTGCCAGGGGCTCTTGGGCCTTTGGACACAGACTGAAGGCTGCACTGTCCACTCTCTACTTTTGAGGTTTTGGGGTTTGAGGAGTGACCCTGAGCCTGCAGACAACCTCTTGTGGGATTTCACCTTGTGATCGTGTGAGTCATTTCTCCTTAATAAACTTTTCTTCCTGTATACATCTATTTTATTAGCTCTGTCTCTCTAGAGAACCCTGACTAATAAATACACACCCAATCAACCAGTAAAATATTATTTAGTCCTTATGAATGTATTTTCCCCTTTTGGTCAGTTTTGACTCTATCTAATCAATATCAACCTTACTTTTTCACGGTCCCTTATTCTTGGCCTATACAAAGCAGGAAGCTTGTTAGTCTCTTTTCCCTCAAAGTTTGGTAGTCCCTAATGAGAGGGTTAATATTTCTAGTGCTTCACTTTACTGCTTCATAAGGAAAGTCACTCCAGCTTCAGTGGCTAGAATTCTTTTCTTATTTGAAGACCAAAGTTTCTTCCCTGTTCATTCCACTCATTTGCCCAGTTTAGTTCACTGAAGCTACAGAAATGTCTTCTAACTTCCAGGTACTTTAAAGCAGCAATAATCCCTCCCTACTTCCTGTATCTCTTTTTAAATGTTTCAACTGTCATCCATTCACTATTTCTTCTTAAGTCAATTCTGTGGTATGTTAAGCATTAATCTAAGAAAAATAAAGGGCAGCATTTAAAAATTAAATATAGAGTTAACTCACCAACTTAGACTCACACACTATTCCTCAGGAAGATCACAGAAGAATAACATAGCTATTGGAAAAGGACATCTAAGCTCTTTATAGCTAAGGAAGATGAAAGGAATATTTCCAGCAGGGTGGGGGCCGGTGATGGCTCAGGCTTAAAAGGACATGAGGTATCCGAGACTGAATTTAAACAAAACTGGAGAATAAAACGACCGGGGGAAAAAAAGATAATTATGTCTTATAACAATTACCCTAGCTATGAAGAAAATTAGCATAGTCCTTTCTAATTTAAATATGTTGAAAGTGGCTGAGCATGACAGCAGAAAATTACAAGGTTTAGGACACAGGCTTTGGTTAAAGTGATGGCAATCGGATTATCTTGGCATTTTCTGCTGATAGCAATGATTATAAACTTACCTATAAATATTAACTGTTTAATGCTAGGTGAGGTTTTATTTTGCTGGAAAGTACAGAGTCGTTCTATACTTGAAGTTGGTTTTGTGATTTTGTTCTTATGTAGTTTAATTTTGTTTTTTTTTATTACTCACAGGTTCAGTTACTTTTCGATACCAGATAATGGTTTCTTCCTTTCTTCTTTCTGTCCTTCCTTCCTCTATCTGTCCTTCATTTCTTTCCTTCCTTTCCTTTCTTTGTTTCTCTTTTCCATCTTTGGATCCAAGGAGAAAATGAGAAAGTCTTACAGATAGGGTTTCTTACAAGAACTTTTTCAACTTCATCCACTTTCCCATAGAGGAGATATTACTCCAGTGTGTCAACTTCCCATTCAACTATAGCTCCATTTTCAATCAAAAGTTTACTAAGCTGCATAGTCATCTTTTGTTCACTCTGCAGCATGCTTTTCTCAACTGTTGGGTCCATGTACCATTGACCCATTTAAATTATTTGGCACTTGGTTGTGTTTCCTCATATCACTATATGTAAGAGAATTCATCTGCCAGTAATTTCCCTGTTATCCTCACCTGCTATCTAACCACACAAAGTAAAATATACTTTGATTTAATAAATAAAGTAACCAAAAGGACCATGATTTCATGATTTAAGGAGAAAAATCTACATTTCCTGTGTAGACAAAGTCAACAAAGACTTACAGCTAAAAAATAATAAAAAGTTAATGGTTAGGTGAGCTGTGTAGGCCACTGATTTAATAAGAGATTTCTCCCGGGGTTTCTAAATCCTGGAACTATTAACATTTTGGTTTAGATAATTTTTGTTGTTGTTGTAGGGCTCTGTCCTATGCACTGTAAGACATTAGCAGCATGTCTGGGTAGAGACTCATTCGATGACAGTAGCAACCCCACACCAGCCTCTGAGTTGTGAAAACCACACATCTCCAGACAGTGCCAGGTATCCTAGGGAGCAGGGGGCATATCACTCCCGCTTGGAAGCCACTGATTGAACCCAAGCAGAAAAGATCTTTAATAGTGCGAAAAATAAATAATACACTATTACACACAATCTTTTTTCCTAAAATTTCAGGGTACATGTGCAGGATGTGCAGGTTTGTTACATAGGTAAACATGTGCCATGGTGGTTTTCTGTACCTATCAACCCCTCACCTAAGTATTAAGCCCAGTGTTCATTAACTATTTTTCCTGTTGATCTTCTTCCCCCACTCCACAGGCCCCGGTGTGTGTTGTTCCCCTCCTTAGGTCCATGTATTCTCACGGTTCAGCTCCCACTTATGAGTGAGGGCATGTGGTATTTGGTTTTCTGTTCCTGCTTTAGTTTGCTGAGAATAATGGCTTCCAGCTTCATCCATGTCCTTGCAAAGGACATCATCTTACTTCTTTTTATGGCTGCATAATAGTCCATAATTATATGTATCACATTTTCTTTATCCAGTCTATCACTGATGGGCATTTGGGTTGATTCCATGTCTTTGCTATTGTGAATAGTATAACACACTATTCTTACTTGGATTAATTTACCTGCTGCACATACCCAGTTATTGGCAATAGACACAGTGGACTGAATGAACTAAAGAATTGGTGTGAGCTACTGGTAACAGAGAGAGACAATGTAGTCATTTAAATAAGAGAAACTGAGTTTCCTATTATTCTAAAGAAGTCTGGAAAAAGGTCCTTTACTGTTGGTTGGGGGCTCCATGGTACTGTCAGGGACCTGGGCCTCATCTGTTTGTTTTATCATCCATACAACTTGGCTTTTATGATGTAGCTCCTGTGTGTCTGTGGAGTGCCAGCTGGGTTGCTAAAGCACCAAACTGGAAGCAAGAACAATGACTAGTAGGGCAAAAAGGAGCAAAGGGAAGATTCCCAGAAACTTCCCAACCAACTAGAAGCTAGAAGAAAGGCTAGGAAATGTATTTCCAGTGAACTACTGAAAAGGAGAACATATATTGTGATTGCAACTAGCAGTCTCCCATTCATTTATTCTTCTTCTAATCCAGGCAACTACTTCTTAAATATTTACTATGTGCTAGACACTCTGCTAGATCTGGAGATATGTATAGAATGAACTTTGCTGTCTGGGAGCATACAACCTACAGAGATGGGCAAGTATGACATGATTAATTAAGCAATGAATTCATAAATCTCAAAGTTTTATGAATGGCACAAAAACACACAGCATTCTTTCAGAATCTTGGAGCCAAAATGAATTTTCCTATTTTTTCAATACCTTTAAGTCAGGATCCCCAACCCCTGAGCCCCTGATCAGTACCAATTCACAGACCAATAGGAACCAGGCTACACAGCAGGAGGTGAGCAGTGGGCCAGCGTTCATTACTCACTGAGCTCCGCCTCCTGTCAGATCAGCAGCAGCACATTGGATTCTCATAGAACCCTGCTGTGAACTGTACATGCCAGGGATCTAGGCTGTTCGCTCCATCTAATGCCTGATGATCTAAGGTGGAAGAGTCTCATCCAAAACCATTTTCCCCTCCTCGTCTGTGGAAAAATTGTCTTCCATGAAACCATTCCTGGTGCCGAAAAGGTTAGGGACTGCTGCTATAAGTGATTTGCTATACAATGCATGTTCAGTAAATCTGTTGGGACAGATGCACTGTTTGCTCTGGGACCCATCAGGCTGCTTCAAACATTTATCATAAATTAGTCTTCATACGAACTTCTGAAATCAAAATAATAGCATAACTAAGCCAGTCAAAGTCAGTCAGTTTCCACTGCCTTTCAGTTTCACAGATTATTACTTTAAGCCCAGATTGCAAACCAATACAGTCTTAAGTATTACAGAAATTCGATTCCCATATTAAGTGAATTCAACTTCATTGATATACAGATTTGCATTAGAAAGGCTAACTGTTCAAATACTTTTACATATTAAATTATTTCTGCATTAAATTAATATAAATTTTTCTCAATAACTTTGAGCAAAATTTGAGAGGTTCAAAAAACAAAACTGAGCTCAATTTTTCCTCCAGACTATTATTTTTATAATCCTCTTTAAAAATTTATATCCAGCTTCCTATATAAATAAGCTCTGTAGTGAGTGAACAATTTAGTCATTCTAGAGGAATCTAGAAATCAATGCAACTGGGAAGTAAACAAATTTATTTCAACCATATTAACCTTAAATGTTACTCTGATTCGTGCAGTACCTACGCTTACCCACACTCATACACAAACTCATCCAGAGACACATAAATAAGACACTGTCAAAAGTATCGCCATTATTATCTGGCATCATCCAGTCCGTTCAGAAAACAATAACAATTGAAATATGTCTCTACTAGAAGACACCTTCCTTTTATTGCCTTAAAAGATATTTCTCTGTGGTTTTCTTTTGCTACAAAAGAGCAATGGGCAAACTCAGGAATTTTCTGTTTCTTTTGTGAACCTCCTACCCATCTCTCTTATAGGCATTGTCTAAGTAAACTCCTATTCTGAGATTTTGAATTTCTACTGCTCCCCAAATGCCATTAAGATAAAGGTCTTAAAGACTTCAAGTTTTGTAACATCATAGTTATTATGTGCTTTAATCTCTGTATGTTAATTTGTCAAAAAAGCTCATCCCCTTCCAAAAACAAAAAACAAAAAAATCAAAAACAGCCAAAGGCATTTTTAGGTCTGAAAACTAACAGTAACTGATAGGACCATTATAATCACTACAATTTAGAGTTGGAAGTAAATTCTTCTTATGGACATTAGCATTTATTCACATTTGACAATTCCTGAGAATCAACTACCTGAAGATATTTAGAAAATTACATGGGGAATTCATCAAAAATATATACTTAGTCATTAAGCATGTATGGCAATTGGAAGCACAACTAAAATTAATAAAGTAAGAAATCATTTGTTGAAATTTGTCATGAAAGTTACGTATACCCGCAAATGTAGAAAGCATTGAGATACGAATGTCCTCTGCATCTAACGTACTTTTACCTGCACTACTTCAATAATCGATATCCCCTCTAATGTCTGTTGGTGTGTTTCTGCATTATCTGAATGGTCTCCTGGCATTATGTATTTTATACTATTAGTGCCAACCTTTAAAAGGCCAATCAGCCAGCATTTAATGGGAATGTTTGTATAACATTAATTCATTCTGCATTTCCTAGCACCAGCCTTTTGGGCTGAAACCCAATGGAGGTAAAACTTCAGGTTCAAACCCAGAACCTGTGTGGTTCTGGAGTGGAGAACCACTCCAGAGTGGAGTGGAGGAGGGAAACTCAATTCACCGGAGCAGGGTGAGTGTAGATTTTATTAGCTGGAATCAATTTCTGAAGAAGCACATTGTTTGGAGCTTGAATCAGTTTATCTAAGAAGAGACTGAAGATTTATGATATTTCCTCCTTTGAAATCTCAGGATAGTTCTTCAGCCCTCCATTTGGATTTCAAGGAATCTAATAATTTGTCTCCTTCCAATGCAATTTGAATATTTAAGTATTTTGGAAATACCAGAAAATACAGACATGTGATGTGATCTGAATTCATTTTTCTAGATACTAAGCTTGATTTTGCTTAATAATTGTTTATTTCATAACAGTTTTAGACTTACAGAATTACTGAGAACTACTACATAAAGTTCCCGTGCATGTCATACCCCGTTTCCCTATTATTATCATCTTATATGAATGACTATTTATATAAGTGCATTGGTCATAGTCAATGAACCAACATTAAGCCATTGTTATTAACTAAAGTCTATACTTATTCAGGTTTCTCAGTATTTTTCTAATATTTCTGTTGTCTTCTAAGGTTCCACTTATACTTAACTGTCATGTTTCTACAGGCTCCTTTGAATTAGGTCAATTCCTCAACTTCCCTTGCTTTTGATTACCTTGAAAGTTTTTAAGAATACTGGTCAAATAGCCTGCAGAATTGTCCTCAATTGGACAATTGGGTTATTTTTCTCATTATTAGAGTGGGGTTATATGAATTTGGTAGAATGAACACAGAGGTAAACTGCCATTCTCATCATATTATGTCAAGGGTATGTACTGTCACTATGACTTAGCACTGCTAACGTTAACCTTATTCACTAGGCTAGAGTTTGTCAAGCTACTTCACTGTAAAGTTACTGATTTTCCGCCATTTTTATACTACACTTATGAAAGAAAGTTACTATGCACAGCCTACACATACGCTCCCCTCCTGAGGGTGAAGTAGCTACGTAAATTCTTCTTCATGGGAGACTTGTCTATTCCCTCCTATTTATTTATTTAAATCAGCACAGTCATGGATATTTATGTTTTGAATGATAATCCAATATTACTCTATTTATTTTGTTTCATAAATTATTTCAGCTTTAGTTGTTGGTCTCTCTCTCAGTTGGCTCCTGGGCCCCTTTGATATGCCTCCATTAATGTGGGTTGTATTTTGGTATTTCCTTTTTTTTCTAGCAATACAGGCTGATCTTTTATCTGCCCTAGTCCTTGAAACAGCCATTTCTCCGAGGAACCCTGATTCTTTTTATTAGAGAATGGTATTAAAAACCAAGATCTGGGTGCTAGGTCCTAGAGATTTAAAAATATTTCCTTGTATATTACTATAGAATAAATGGTTAATGAAGCTTAACCATACCAGATATTCTTTTTTTTATTGCATTTTAAGTTTTGGGGTACATGTGAAGAACATGCAAGATTGTTGCATAGGTGCATACGTGGCAGATTTGCCATACCAGATATTGTTAAAAGGAAATAATCATTATTAATGATTGCCCATGTGCCTTATACTAATATTTGCTCTAAGTAATTGTTATGTAAAACTATAGTAAATTTTCTAGATAAGAAACTTCATTTTTATCTCAGTGTCTGAAATACCTTAACGTTCATAAAACAGTGGGAGGAGGTGGAGGAGGAGTGAATTAAACATCACAGGATTGAAGCAGAATAATAAAAACAGTTTCATATTAACAGCGAGACAAGGGTTTCCTCATAAGGTCCTTATTCAGTTTTTATGATAAACTCTTCAGAGGATATGTTCTAGTGTCTCACATTGATTGCATTCTAAAATGGGAAGATAACTACATTTTAAGAGGCATATAGAAATGGTATGACATATTTATCCAAAGGACACACACATATTTATTTACAAAATTATGAATTATTATATTCAGCAAATACTGACGTACTTCCTCTGGATAATTTACAAGGTATGGGTATGTGTGTTTGTATGTGTAAGCACACACGTGTGCACACACACACAGTCTGAAGAATCACAAGTGCATGATTTTTGTTTCCCTTACTGTTCATTTCGTCAGTGATTTTTATGCATGTGCTCATTTACGTTGCTTAGGGGGAGAAAGAGCTATACATAAAAACAGATTATCTTTTAGAGCACTCCAGGGCTAGTTTCATTTCCCCTCTCCTTTTTATGAAGAAAATGATAGGAAACATAAACTATCGTCCTTAAAGAAGAAAATGCATGAAATGAAACAAGTAAGCTTTCAAAAATATGCAAAACATGACAGGCAGACCTCCAGCCTGGTGGGAGGGCTGGGGGTAAAATGTGCACTATGTACATGTGCCTGGTATATCCTCAGCACTTAAAAAAAAAAAACATAAAAGTGGTCTTGAAAGTGAATGAAGTTGACTCTCAAAAAGTGGGTTTTAGATGCTGAATATTTAATTCACTGATAAAAGGGACCTGATTTCCTGCACACGGCTGCCATAAATAAGGAAAAAAAGAAAAAAAAGAAAAAGAAAAAGCACATCTTAAAAGAGAAGCAATGAGCAGAAACTGACCTTTCTGTGAGCAAGCAGATGAGAGAAGGTATTTGGCTAATCCCAGCTGTCTCTGATTGGCCAGACAACACCGTGTTGAAAATGTCTCCATCTGGGCTAATCTGCTCTCAGTTGGATGAGCTGAGGCCTTCAGAGTTAACCTGACATTTAACAATAATTACCCTTTCGAATGACCCCGGCCCAATCGCCTGCTCTCTTAGAAATCTCTTTTTTTGTGCGTGCTCCCAAACCCCTTGACTTTTGTGTTAGAGATAGGGGGAAAAAAGAGATGAGAAGATATCGCTTGTGTGTGTAAACACACAGAAGTGTGTGGTTGTGTATGTGCATAGATATGTGTGTGTATGTATCACACACACACACACACACACACACACACACACACACATGCACTTATATAACATAGATGAGAACTAGGGATCTCCAACTGGTAATGAGCCTGATTTAATGGCTCCATTTTACTGTCCTGAATTCTGCAGTTTATCAACCTCCTGTGGTGTTGGAAAAAAATATATAGAGGAATAACATCACCAATTAAAGTGGGACAGAATTTGTTTACTGGCTATTTTATGAAAGTCAAAGTTCCAGTCTGGCCTTGCTCAAGCACTTGAGTGTCCCTTATCAGACACCAGGAGAAATGGTGCATGAAAAGAGGTTCAGATAGAAAAACCAAGTTCAGAGGTCACAGAGGCTAACTGTAGATGAAATGTGGCCATTTCTTTTTACCTGAGGCTGGCTTCATCTTTTCTTAGAAAGGTCATTGTGATAAAACAAAAACACATCTTGAAAAGAAAATCCATTCTGGGGTTTTATTTACTTAAAAAAATAAAATAAAAAGCTTTTCCCAGTTTAGACTGGAGTTTTCCCAGAGCTGCTCTATCAAACGCCATCGTAAGACATTGCAATTTCTAACACTAATATTCAGTAAGACGCTTTTATGAGGCTGAATGTTTGGTGTGAATAACCACCCAAAAGTTCAAGTACTTCAGCTTGGTCCAAAATATCAGGTTTAATTAGCTCAGCAAAGTGATCTAAAATGCCCACAAGCACCATTTCTCTTGAACTTTGTGGTATTTGCCAGGTTTTTTCCACTTTAAAATGCCAACAGAATAAATAATTTGGAATATTTCTTCACATCTCTTTTATAACTAATGCAGAAAAAAATAGTAATAATACATGTAGGTGTAAAACACTGTAAAAGTAGGTGATGTTCTTGAAAATAAATGTGAAAATATTTTATGTTTCTCTATTTTCTCACCTGTCTTCCTAATTTACATTTTCAGAAAAATAAATTTTACATCAGTTATATTTTTATATTTTATCATCACCTTTTTCAGTATCCAATTAGAACCATGGATGCCAAGGAATGTGTATGAATATGTGTACCTGTACATATATAGATGTAGGTACAGTTCTCCTGGGAACTAATAGCAGATTTCAAATCAATTCCTTCTTCTCTTTATGCTTCACACAAATTTGGTGTTTTCTCATTATACAACTTTCTTGTTGGTTAATGAAAAAAGGTGATGAGAAGTGATAAAATATTAAAATAAAACTTCATGAAAAAATTTACTTTTGTTATTCTAAAAATGAAAATTAGGAAGACTAACAGCATATATGTGTATGGTCTTTGCATAGACCCATGTGTTGTAAGGGTATGGATATTTGCTTGTATGTATGTCTTTAAAAATGAAATGTTTAATACACCTGTATTTTGTCCAGTTGCAGTGACTTACACCTGTAATCCTAGCACTTTGGGAGACCGAAGTGGGCAGATTGCCTGAGCTCAGCAGTTCAAACCAGACTGGGCAACATGGTGAAACATATCTGTACTAAAAATACAAAACATTAGCCAGGTGTGGTAGCAGGTGCCTGTAATCTCAGATGCTCTGGAGGCTGAGGCACGAGAATTGCTTAAACTCAGGAGGCAGAGGTTGCAGTGAGCTGAGATCATGCCACTGCACTCCAGGCTCTGTCTTCAAAACTAACTAACTAACTAACTAACTAAATAAATAAATAAATAACTCATTAACTAATGAAATAAATAAAAACATCAATATTTAATACATTGTGCCAGCTTATTCCTTAATGTCTCTAATAAATTTATTTAACGTTAAATAAACAAAAGTACCTACTATGTGCCACTTACTGTACTATTTGCTAGGAATATGAGGGTAAACAGAACAGACTTCATGAATCTACATTTTAATGAGAATGAGAGTTAGATGCCTAAAGTTGATATAAATGAGGAAACAATTATTATGTAGTAAACATATATTAGAAATATACAGATAATTTATAGATTAATTTAAATTGTTAGCTAAGATATTCCTGTAAAAAGACATTATGATATTTCTTATATGATAACTCTTACCTTTGAGTTCCTATTTTACCAATGAGATATCTGTTTATGAAGCCCTGATGAGAAAACTGTATCAATATTCTGGTTAGCTATAGTGATATGGTTAGATCGAATGAGGTCAGCATCTCAATTCTGATCCCTAGGAGGCTAATTTTGAAGACTGCACTCCTAGGTGGAATCACCCACCCTAAAAATGTGTCACAGCACCTGTGCCTTACTGGCTATATGATCTATTCTTTTGATATCCTGAGAAAGCCACAGATGTAGAGTATGTAGGGTGGAAGAATCATTCACAGGGTTTATCAAACATCTCCAGCCTTGTCTCTTGGGCACACAGCAACATTGTCTTTCCCGGCATTAGCTTAAAGGAGTCATATGATCAGTTTGAGCCAATGAGTTGTGAGTGGAACTGATTCAGGTCTTTCCGTACGGGAGCCTTCAGTTGCCAATGCAAGACCCAATAGCGCCTGCTTTTCTCTCATTCACAGCAACTGCCAACGTTTAAGATGGTGGGTGCTTCCTCTATTGCGGTTCATGATTGACTGAGATGAGCAGAGTCCAACTGTAGGCCTGCTAAGGACATGTTGCTTAAGTAAGAAATATGCTTCTGTTATTTTAAGGTCCTGAGATTCTGGACTTGTTTCTTATGCAGCATAACCTGAAGCTGAAGTTTTTCATCCTCAAACAGCAGTTTATACATTTGATTGACAGGAATGAGATTAGAGGCAGCAGATCAGTTAGGAGATTATTATGGACATACAAGAGAAACGTAAGGAAGATAAGAAGCAGAAAGAATACAGGGAAGGAGACACAGACTTGATAACTCATTAGGGGAAGAACAAATACTACTTCTTTTGTTGACATTAACAAAAAGAAGACTAGAGATGTTTTAGAAAAATCATAGCACAGAGAATTAGAGAATGATGCTGTCGTTAGCAGATATTGGCAAGTTAAGTAAAGGGAAGTATGGTCTTAAAGAGTAAAATACCTAGGTACAAATTAAAAATATAGAACAACCAAGATTGCTACTGTAGATAGCATTGGATGTCTCATCAACTGTTATAGAAATTGTCAAGCCACAACAATCAAAGTTACAGAAAGTCAAAATGATACAATCAAGAGTTTCCATCAAAGGACAGAGAGGTAAGTCCAACAGGTAATTAAACAACAGAATGGTGGTCTACTATGAAATTCTGATGAAAATTATAATGAGGCAGGGTGTAGTCAATAGTATGGTATATTATTGAGAAATCAGAAGGGGTGAGGACTGAGGAAAGGCCACGGGGTTTGGCAGTCTTCCTTTTGATTTTTATCTTGTAAGAGTTTAAGTCTATGCTAAGGAAGTGGAAGCCTTTGGTAAATGTAGCTTATTTGAGGATAAAATAAAGATGGCAGCCTCAAAAGCAGACTAGGTGAAGAATTAGGAGGCTTGAATTTTTTTCTCTCAATATAGTTGTTACTTAGAAATATTTGCAAGCATAGGGATAGAATAATGAAAAAAGATACATAGAAGGTATGCACAATTTGTGGGGACTGAAAAGAAAGAGAAGAAAGAGAAAGGAGAGTCTGGTCTAGTGCACACTTGCTTACTCCATATACCTGCCAAACAAGTCCATGGGTTTATATTTGAGTCATTCTTTCCTTGAGATAATTCCCAGACCTTTCTGTCACTCTGCCTACCTGTTTTCCAGGGCTTGCACTGACTTATCAGAAGTGTTATTTCATAGCCCAAATCCTAGCCACGGTTGCTTCCCATTGACTCCTGGAGCTTCAGCAGCAGCACAGCAACTGGACAAGCGGAGGGTGCTGAGGGCCAAATGTGCCCCCTGAATTCATGCATTGAAACTTAATTGGCAATGTGATCATACTAAGAGATGGGGCCTTCGGGAGGTGATTAAGTCATGAGGGCTCTGGAATTAGTGACCTTACTAAAGAGATTGGAGGGAGCCCCCCAGGCCATTTTTGCTCTTTCACCTGTCAGCATTCAAGGTGCCAACTTGAAGGAGAGAGTGACCCCTCACCAGACACGGAACCTACCAGAACATGATTTTGGACTTTGCAGCCTTCAGAACTGTGAGATTTAAGTTTCTAATACTTACAAATTGCCCAGGGTGTGGCAATGTATTATAGTAGCAGAAATAAACTATGACAGAGGCCAATATGGTTTGGCTGCATCCCCACCTGTCCTGGTGGGAGATAATTGAACAATGGGGTCAGGTCTTTCCTGTGCTATTCTCCTGAGAGTGAATAAGTCTCACAAGATCTGATGTTTTAAAAATGGAGTTTTCCTGCTCTCCCTCTCTTTGCTTGCTGCCATCCATGAAACATGTGACTTGTTCCTCCTTGCCTTCCGCCATGATTGTGAGGCCTCCCAGCCATGTACAACTGTAAGTCCATTAAACCTCTTTCTTTGGTAAATTGCACAGTCTTGGATATGTCTTTATTAGCAGTGTGAAAATGAACTAATACAGAGGCTGATGTTTATATTGCATTCTTAATAAAAATGGACACTGTGGCATCAAAGTCAATCTTTCAAAGATGTTTTTTCTTTTTGCTCAGAAGAGGAAGAAAAGGAGAAAAGAAGAGAAGAAGAAGGAGGAGAAGGAGGAGAAGGAGGAAGAGAAGGAAGAGGAGGAGAGGGAGGAGGAGGGGGAGGAGGAAGAGAAGGAAAAGCAGGAGAAGGAGGAAGAGAGGAAGAGAAAAAGGAGGAGGAAAAGAAAAAGAAGAGGAAGAGGGGGAGGAGGAAGAACAAGAACAAGAGAGCAAGAACAAGAAAAACAAGAAGATGAAGGAGAAGATGAAAAAGAGAAGAGAAAGAGGAGGAGGTAGAAGAGGAGGAGCTGGAAGAAGAGAAAGAGGAGGAGGTAGAAGAGGAGGAGCTGGAAGAAGAGGAAGAGGAGGAGGAAAAGAGCAGGAGGAGGAAGAAAAGGAGGAAGAACAAGAGGAGGAGGAGGAAGAAGAGGAAGAGAAAGAAGAAGAGGAGGAAGAAGAGGAGGAGGAGGAAGAAGAAGAGGAGGGAGGAGAAGAAGAAGGAGGACAGGTGTAGTGGCTCATATCTATAATCCCAGCACTTTGGGAGACTGAAGCCAAAGTCAGTGGATCATTTGAAGTCAGGAGTTGTGGACCAGCCTGGTCAACATGATGCAACCTCGTCTTTACTAAAAATACAAAAAATTAGCCAGGCCTGATGACAGGCACCTGTAATCCCAACTACTCAGGAGGCTGAGGCAGAGAATTGCTTGAACTCAGGAGGTGGAGTTTGCACTACACTCCAGTCTGAGTGACAGTGAGATCCTGTCAAGAAAGAAAGAAAGAAAGAGAGAGAGAGAGGAAAGAAAGAAAGAAAGAAAGAGGGAAGGAAGGGGAACAAGAAGAGAAAGAAGAAGAAAAAGGAGGACAAGGAGGAGGAGGAAAACAAAAAGCAGCAGCAGCCACAACCCTATTTTACTTTGTTTTTCAGGGAAGGCTCCCAAGACCATTGTAAGCCCTCAGTAAAATGACCATTACTTTTTTTTTGGAGCTATTAACCAACTGCTACTCTCAGAATAAAAATAATCTCTCATAAAATGGTGCCTCAAAGTAGCTCTTTGTCATGCCCAGATCCTTCATTCTCTCAAAGTTTAACTCAAAAGTAAATAATTTTAGTTGGGTCTGGGGTGACAGCAGTCTTCACTGGGTATGTTGTGACATTCGGATAATTTCCAAAAGAAAATAAAAACTGCTAAGTTTGCTTTATTTTATGAGACCTCAAATATACTACCCTCTTAGTAATAAGAAAAATAAACTTATATTTATTAACTTCAAAAGTCTTTTTTAAAAAATAACATTTTAAATATTTTCCTTTATAAAATTCATCATGTTCTCTTTCCAAATTTTCTTTCATTGGAAAATTAAAAAATTAAAAGAAGGCTACAAGTCACTTAGCTGCTGCCATTCATTTTCCTATTCCTAAAAATGGTAATGAGTAATAATAGATAAATGATATTAACCAACGACCAGGTGCAGTGGCCTGTAATCCCAGCACTTTGGGAGGCTGAGACAGGTGGATCACCTGAGGTCAGGAGTTTGAGACCAGCATAGCCAAAATGGTGAAACCCTGTCTCTACTGAAAATACAAAAAATTAGCCAGGCGTGGGTGGTGGGCGTCTGTAATCCCAGCTACTTGGGAGGCTGAGGCAGAATTGCTTGAACCTGAGAGACAGAGGTTGCAGTGAGCCGAGATCCTGCCATTGCACTCCAGCCTGGGTGACAGAGTGAGACTCCGTCTTAAAAAAAAAAAAAGATATTAACTAACTTAGGGAACTGACTAAAAGCCAGACTAGGGTTTTTTTGTATGAATGATCTCATTTGATTTCCCATCAATTGTATTCTGTAGGTATTGCTAATTTTGGTTTTTAGATGAGAAAAAATATCCCTTATTTAGAGGACTTACAGAATTTGTTTAAGGCTCAGCACTACTGCTATTTTGGCTAAGTAATTCTGTGTTGTGGGGACTGTCTTGTGCATTGTAAGAAATTTAACAGGATCTCTAGCCCATTAGATGCCAGTGGCAGTCTGCCTCAGTTGTGACAATCAAGAATGTCTTTAGGCATTTTCAAATGTCCCCTGTGCAGCAAAATCAAGCCCCAGTGGTGAACCATTGGTTCTAAGTCACACTCCTGGTTAGTGATAGCGGCAGGAACCCAAGCCTCTTCCATCTTTCTTCATAGCTGTGATATTACTCCAAATATATTTTATATCTTGTCTTCCCCATTTCACTCCTGGTATAATTGACTTAAATATTCTTCTTCTTCCTCTTTTTTTTTTTCTTTTGAGACAGGGTCTCACTTTGTCACCCAGGCTGGAGTGCAGTGGTGGCACAGTCACAGCTCACTGCAGCCTTGACCTCCAGGCTCAAGTGATCCTCCCATCTCAGCCTCCTGAGTAGCTGTGACCACAGGTGTGCAACTACACAGCAGGCTAGTTTTTATTATTATTATTATTGTAGAGATGAGTCTCCCTGTGTTGCCCAGGCTAGTTTCAAACTCCTGGGCTTAAGTGATCAAGATGGTTAAAAATGCCCCGTGAGAAATAAAAGCACATGTGTTACCACTAATGTCATTAGTGTAATAAGTTTTAAGTATAATATAACAATCCCAACTACATTTAGCCTACTAATAATTACTGGGTTCCATGACCTTTGGATTCTAGTGGCCACTCTCAGTTTTCCAGGCAAAGCTCTGGCCAAGGAAACAATTTTATTAACACTTCTGAAATGAGTCATCATCTTCTGTATTGTGTACCAATCTACTAGTATTGGTTCTCCCCATAGAACTTCATCCTCAAGAGCTGGACATTTGCAATTCTATCAAGGAGGTGATCATAAAGGAAGCTTAGTGCATTATGCACTTACTAGAGTCAGAGTGCAGGGCATTACATAAGTTATCTCAATTATTCTGCATGGACAGTATTATTTGCATTTTGCAGATGAGCACACTGAAATTTGCTAAGTACAAATTACTTACTGAAGTTCAGAAATTAGAAAAATGGCAACACTGACATTTTTGACCAAACCTGTACTGTTTGAATTTTCATCACATTAATAGACCTCAAAGATATTTCCTCTGACAAGAGCCTTAAAAATTATAGATACTGTAAGGATTGTTCTACTACCCTCAACTTTGATCACACTTGAGAAGTTGCTACAAATACAGATGCAAGTCTCTGAGAGTAGGGTATAGCAATTCCCTTAACAAATCCTCCAGTGATTCTGAGGTATGCTTAAAATCGAGAATCACTTGTTTCCCAAAAATCTTTCTCTACTTTGAGAGGCTGAGACCTCCCTCAATCTCAGTCTGTAATGTGAGCACCTGTGTTCATTTTGAATAAGGGCCAAGTGTTTTTGTCATTTTTTATGTCAAATGTAAGAAGGTCTTCTTGCTTCTAACCTGACTTTAGAGAATATTTTTAAGAATTTCTCCAACTTTCCTATTTCTTCTTTTTTAAAAGTAACATTTTTATTTGAGATATAACTTACAGGACATACAATTTACCCACTTAAGGTGTACAGCACAATGGTTTTTAGGCTATTCACAGAATTGTACAATAATCACTTTTAGTACATTTCTGTCACCTGCGAAGAAATCTCATAATCATTGGCACTCACTCACTTGTTCATTGTACTTGGAGGTTCTCTTCTGATGTCTTACAACCTCTTTCTATATTTTTTCATATTGTTAGGCTTGATTTGTACAAGACTCTTACCTGACAGAGGCTAAAGAGAATGGTGTGGTAGGGCCAATAATTCTAACTCTGATATTGTTTTTGACACATTCAATACTTGTATTAAAATTATAGTCGACTGTGGTGACTAGTTGTTTCCTTTACAAGTTTTTTTACATTGTTTTAGATCTGTCGTATGAATTGTTTTAGATCTGTCAAGCTTGTTTCACTCTAGTTGACTACCTTCCCTAAACTACACTGAAGTTTCCAAAAAAGGGTCTCTTCACACCATTTCATTTTCCCCTTTCATAGTCAATTAGTACTGGCTGCCAATGTTGGGCATGGCAGAAGAGTTGGAGCACTGCCCTTTAGAAAATGCCTTGATGAAATATTGCCATAGAAGCATATGTCATCAAAGGTAACTGAGGTGTCTGTATTTAGGCAAAAGCACAGGCTCAAAGATATGAAAATTGCTTAGCCATACATATCTTTACCATGGCCTTTTGGCAACTGGGCTAATGAAAAGGAAATAAACAATAAAATGTGGAAATATTTGAGATTAGAAAATTAATCTGGCAGAGTCCACAAAGTCAGTATTCATAGGCTAATTCCATCTTTATCATACATTTCAAACCAGCTTTCCTAATCATTCATCACAGACCATCTAGAAAGTTCTTTGACAGGTCAGAAGTGTGGCCTTCCTTTCAGAATAATTTAGGGTCTTAGCTCCCTCATGGGGGCTACTTGGAAAGCCCCAATAGACCAATAAACAATTCTTTCTGCACAATGCCCTGCCATAATCTATACCACAAAAACATGTCTATTAGTGACTCATCTCTACCATGCTATTTTCTCCATGGCATAATAAAAGTAGTTAATTAGATCACACTAGAATGCCTATCAGTAAACTGCAGAAGTAGAAATGGCCCCCTTTAACGCTATGGAGCAGATAAAAGGCGCCTTGTGAAATTCTTCTGAAATGAACATGTAAGTACTGGGAAGAAACTTACCTGCATTCATCCCTTTTATCTGCACACCCATCCCTGCTGCTTTATTTTTTAAGTCACCCAGACCTTGTCTTTTCAGTAATGTCATAATCAGCAGGCTGAAAGCAAGGTTGCTGATAATTGTTCTTTATGTTGCTCTTTGTTTAGTATCTGATTCAATACATCTGTGTAGACACCATTTCATCACCTTCTTAGTAACAGAGGTGAAAAAAATCAATGGCAATCAGATTACCTTGTTAACAGAAAGGCTAGAGGGTCAGTGTGTTAAGTTCACAGTGCATCACCTTTCATTTAAAACATTTCACTTTTTTTATTATTTATCTTTATTATTATTTATAGCACCAAGCCCAGAGCGTTTCCTAACACAGAGTGTGGCCTTGCATTTGTCTTCGGCAGAGCCAAGCATTTCTGCCACATCACAGATAGGTTGGGGACCTTTGATGCACGCCGGATTAAAAGCCTGTAGACAGCCCACCGCTGCCATTTCTCACAAAGTGCTTTGGACCAGTCCCGAAGGACTCTGGTTGCGAGGCCAATTTTGTGAGCTGAGTTGTCATATGATATTGTATCTATTGCCCTGTTTGTTATTTACTGTTGGTCCTTATTAAGATCACTGTTATTATCCACAGCAGCAATGTGCCTTGAGCTATGTAAGAGGTATTATAATGTGTCCAAACAACAAAAGCTCTCAACAGGGAACTTCCAGATGAAAGACATAGCATAGGACTGCACAGGCCAAAACAATGGGGACGGATGCAGGATAGTCATACACAGAGGGTTAGGGTGATTACTGCAGGAGGAAGTGCTTTGAAGAACAGGTGGGTATGAGGAGGTTTTTGAAAGTGGAGAAGGATGTTATGTTA
The DNA here is from genome assembly GCF_030222135.1 of Aotus nancymaae. Lineage (NCBI taxonomy): Eukaryota > Metazoa > Chordata > Mammalia > Primates > Aotidae > Aotus > Aotus nancymaae. The sequence goes on from NW_026988425.1 coordinate 115,344,522, forward strand.
TTGCAAACATGTTATTGTTTGAGCTTAGCGGATAATTCAACATTTAAAAAAATACAAAAGCACGATTGGACCTAAAACTCCAAGATGAACTGAAAGACACAGAAGGCACGTAGGAGAGACAATGGTTTCACTGCAGTTGGTTTGAAGACCAAATAGTGAGGGCTTGACCAGTGCTTATCTTTGATTGTAATGCATGGGTCAAACGTCAGCTGGCCTCTCCTCAATTAGTGGCCCCACCATGTCCATGTGGGATTCTTGAGCTTAAGCTCCTGCCTCTGCATTGGTGGGGAATTCTAGGGCCCTCAGGAGACCCCTAGGAACAGAAATGTTAGCTTAGTTTCTGGAGATGAGGCCCTGGAGCTTGGTATAAGTGAGATAATTTTTCTGGACTATTTCTGGACTATGTTTTGGAAACAGGAATCAAACTTAGATGATGACCTGAGATCATGATAAATATTCAGATTTCATACCAAATCCAGCAGGTCATGCTCACTGCAGCCCCAGGTTGGCAGCCAGGTAGATGCACTGGTTGCTTTCAGAGACCCATGAAATTTAGAAACTTCATTCCACTGATGCTTCATAACATTCTTGACATTCTTGACAAAGTATGTACTAGGATTTCCTCTTCAAACACAGAAACTGGAAAGCCTAATTATGGAAGTTGTAAGAGGCAGAATAAGGAATTGAACTCAGGCTCATTTGATTGAGAGGCTCTGTTTGTTGCCCCGAATTGTTGGTTCTTAGAGTGTGGTCCCTGGACTGACAGCATTGGCATCCCCTGGGATCTTGTTAGAAATGCAAAATCTTGTAGGGAAGGCTTTGCACAAGTACGTACAAATGGCTGGACTCATCTTTTCTGGGATCTATACTCTCCCCAGCAAGCTTTCTAGGTCATCACCCATCTACTGAATCAGAACCCTTGGGCATGGGGTTTAACAATCTGTGCTTTCATAAGACTCTCAGCTTATTCTGGTACACGGTCATTTACACACGTTATCAGGCTGGCACTGCATGTCCTATAGTCTTCAGAATCACTCTGGAATCCTGGTGTTTCAGCTAGCAGGACAGAACAGAGTGGAAGATCTGGAAAGATCTCAAAACCAGGACTATTGTCTCCTCTCCAATGCCACTAAGACAAAGTCAGAACAATTTGGGCTCCTCAGGAGATGACATTTTGATGTCATTCATGTAAGCATAATTATTCATGATAAGATGCAACATCATAAAGCCATATGCAGATTAGGTTAAATGGGAGAACAGTCTAAATAGATGACCAATGATATTTATCTCAGAGCAATAAAAAAAACTCTTGTTTTCCCATTGCCTGGACTTGCATTTTCAAATTTCGAAAGTGACTTTTGTACACTAAATTCCAAATTTCTTAGAGAACTCTTAACTAACACTTTTCAAATTTTAAAAATAAGTCATGCAACCATTGATTAGGACTCTTCAAAATTATCAAATGTTACAAGGATACAAGGATGAGCAGTCCTGGATTAGACCTTGGTCTAGGGAAGAAGAAAACAACCACTTTGTACTTCTTTTATTAATTCACAAATTGTCTTTGGCCTCTTCAGAACAAATCCTTGAGCTCTTCTGATACAATCACAGTCATCTTTGATAATTTCCTTGCTTTTCACTAAACCAATTTTTTGTTTTATTTTGTTTTCTTGTACATATAACTCTTTCCTTTTCTTCTCTATCTTTGCTACTTATTGTGATTCAGCTTTTAATAATGGTTTGAATTTTAATTTGAAGAAGATTATGCTGTAAAACATCTGGACTATAAGTAAATAAACATATATATATATATATATATATATATATATATGCATACATTATAAACCAACAACTCTGTTTAGGTATCATTTTGGCAGCACATATCTAAAATGTTTGTAGAATATTTATACCCTTTGGCAAAGCATATATGTTTCTGAGGGTCTATCTTGAAGAAATACCCATGAATTTGTAAAGAAGTTGTGTGTGAAACATGACATTATGATTTTCAAAAACAAAATAATTATAAAAACAAAAACTAAAGCCTACAGTCCTAAACTTAGCAAAATGAAATGAATTAACTGAGCATCATACAATCGTTTAAATATGTAATTATGAAAATACTTTAACATCTTGTAAAAATACCTTCATAAAATTAGAAGTGAAAACACACTATGAAATTGTCGATACACTGTGATTGCAATTATAAAATACATATGCCTATGATAAGAAAATACCAGATACTAAACACAAATGAATAATAAGTGTGTTGGTAGGTTAATTGTATAATGAACAATTTTTCTTGATTTCTCTTACAGTTTCTGTAATTCTGTTATATTAATTTTATAATTTTAATCAAATTATTTAAACCATTACAATTGACCCTAGTATCAGATTGGATGGTTGAAATGTATCGATCATCTTCTTTTCATTATATTTCATTATTGTGTATAATCTGTCAATATTATCTGGATTAAAGAGAGATTTAAAAAAAGAACACTCCGAGCTCTTTTAGAGGCACCTGGCTGCTCTTCCAGGTTTTCTAGCTATCTTGTTGCAGTTTCTTCCACAGTGTCGCTCCTTCTGTGCAGCTCAGACACTGAATGATACTAACACTGCCTGTAACGTGTGCCTTGCTTTGACTCCATATGTGCAGGAAGAAATTGGGGAAAGCTGCCACTACCAATGGTTTGAGATTCTGTTCAGTTGTCCTAATAGAACCGCATAGTGGAGACTGAATAAAATGGAACACTGCCATAGTTTCCACTGAGCGTTATGAAATATATACAGGTAGACATATATACATAGATAAGATGTAAAACTCATCGATACACTCAATGTTTATATACAGATCATAATTTTAGGCAACCAAATCTATGTCTCAAATCAAGATCACACTAATCATCTATACTCAATCAACTATATAAATCTTAACACTTAAGTCCCGTGTATCTTTTACTTTGCATCTCAAATATGGGTTGAACTAAATGTTAATAAAAGTAAAACCAGTAAATCTTGGAAATCTACAGCTGGTGCTATCCAGTCAAGTGTCTCTAATTGCATCTACTGGTATGACAGAAAAATAATGAGTTCATAGCAGGAAGATTAGAGAGTGAAGCTCATTTGGCTACACATGTACAAAGTTGCTAGCCTTTATCAATTCAACTTGTCTATTCTTTTCATGTTAAAAAAAAAGAGTATAAAGCCTTGCTTATTTTGCATTTTCACTTGAGATCATAGTGGAAAATTTAAAAAGTCACTTTTCTTTTTTTTCTTTCTTTCCTTTTTTTCTTTTTTTGAGAGAGAGTCTCACTCTGTCATCAGTCTGGAGTACAGTGGCGCGATCTTGGCTCACTGCAACCTCCTCTTCCAGGGTTCAAGCAATTCTCCTGCCTCAGCCTCCCGAGTAGTTGGGACTACAGGTGCATGCCACCATGCCCAGCTAATTTTTGTATTCTTAGTAGAGACGAGGTTTCACCATGTTGGCCAGGATGGTCTTGATCTCTTGACCTCGTGATCCGCCCGCCTCGGCCTCCCAAAGAAAAAGTCACTTTTCTTATTGAATTCAAGAATATAGAACTTTGTTTTATCTATGCTGCTCTTTTCTCCATGACTGCCATTTTCCCCATTACATTGTTAAGGGTTTACATCCATCTTCATGTACTTGTTATAACTGCTTTCCTTGGTTGAGCAAAATGACAAAATCTCACCAGAAATTTTATTTGTGCTGCCACAGCCAAACCTTATTTATTCTTTCTATCTATACCTGCAGGCTTCATATATACCTCAGTCATAGAACTAACATCACCTTGTGCTGAAACAATCTACTAATTTACCTCTCTATTACTTTGCTTTTTAAGTTCCTTAAAGTTGGGGACCTTTTTTTCTGCCTGGGGTATACAATTTCAGGACTCAGCATGGTTTTCAGATGATCTTAAGCACTTGTAGAATATTTGTGCAAAGTCTTTTGAGAAGACAGTTAATCAAGTTGATTGGAATAAGAAATGTTGGGTATAAATTAAAGATTGAAAAAGATGAGAGAAGTCCTTAAGTGATGCTTAAATTCGCCAGACTTTATCTCAAAGTTTATTTATCCCAATGTTTATTGAGGATGATGTGAGCCATGTTTTAGGAAGATTTGTCAGAGGGAAAGCAGTGTAAGTCTTGAAGGAGAAAGAAGCCAGGAGACTTTCATAAGTTAACAGGGCCTCAACCACAGCTGTGAATGAGAGAATAAAAATTCAAGGGGCAATAGATGAGAACTTACCAAAGATATGTCAAAATACTACTGTAGTATTGTCTCTGTCTTTAAATACCAGTCACTTCTTTTCAGATACTGTGATAGATTCCAAGTGCTAAGGCTATCTTGTTAACTTTTGTTGCACTAGATCTTGTCTAAGTTCTAGAAGTTCTGATGGTCTAACTCATCAGGAGCTAGATATAAATGGGTTTATTCTTTAGTAAACAGTACTGCTTAAGGAAGAATCTCCTATCAGCAATATGGATGCCCCTCTCAATAGCCATATTTATTAGACTAGTGTGATATTGCCAAATTAGGTCATTTTGATGAAATAAATTGGAAGTGCACTTTAGAATTTTTTAACTAAAAAAATTAAAACAAAAATTCATCAACATTTGACACCTTCTTTAAATTTACTTGTGTATTTTTAAAAATTTATTTAGGAAAAAAAATTGTTAAATCCCAAAGGAAGAAAGGAGATGCAGGAGAGGAAGAGACAAGAGGCAAATGATTGATTACATTCAACAAGGTTTTCATTTTTTATTCATTGATGTGTGTTTAAGCATCTTTCAGATTTAACTGAATTTCAGGTTGAATATATGTAACTACTAGGAACCTCTTCACCACAGAATCCCATGGCTGGAGTCATTTTAATTAATTAAGGGTTACAGACGTTAGTAACAAGTTTAGGCTGCGGAATGAAATTATTTCATGAAGTGGCAAGCTCCTCCTGTGTTTTCACTTCCTTCATCTGGACTAGGACAGGCAGAAGTGGAATCTTGTCAATAGATTTTCAAAAGCCTTATCCCTAGGATGACTTTAAACCTAAATCTAATGACTTGTATAGAAAAGTAAGGAAAAATAAGTATTAATAACTAATATTATAAGTAAAAAAATATTCACCAGCACTTTGGGAGGCCGAGGCACGTGGATCACAAGGTCAGGAGTTCAAGACCAGACTGGCCAACATGGTGAAACTCCGTCTCTACTAAAAATACAAAAATTAGCTGGTCATGGTGGCTCGTGCTTGTAATTCCAGCTACTTGGGAGACTGAGGTAGGAGAATTGCTTGAACCAGGACCCAGGAGGTGGTGGCTGCAGTGAGCTGAGATTGCGTCACTGCACTCCAGCATGGGCTACAGAGCAAGACTCCATCTCAAAAAAAAAAAAAAAAAAAAATCACATAGAAGCAAAAGTAATTCACTTTCAGTTGAGAGGTTCTTGCAAGTTTTTGAAATGTGGCTAAGTTAAGAAAAGGAATCAGTACAAATTTTTCCACCTCTACAAAGCTTATAGAATATTGAAGAAAATCCTGTTTCCTGTTGGATTCTTCTTAACATCTAATGTAAAATAATTTAAGGACAAAATAAGAAAAAAATTCTCCAAATAATTTCTCTCTCTCTTTCCATATACATATATATATATATATATGTATATATATATACACACACACATATATGTTTGTATGTGTGTTTGTGTGTAGATCTATTTAATCTCTTTGCAAAGTCCAGTACTATACTAATTAAAATCAAGAATAGTAAGAATACTATGACCCTGTCCTCAAGCAGTTTATAATCTTGTTAGTTACTTATGTACACAAGAAACACTTAAATAAAGCAACAATGTATAGATTAGAAGGAAGGAGATATGAAAGAGATGAAATTGACTAAAATTATGTGATGCTTACTTAGTGGCAGATTCTGTACTAGAAAATTTTAACTAAAAATTATTTTTAATTACAAAATAAAAAATAATTTTCTTACATTTTCTAAAATTCAGAAAACACATATGAGAATAAAGGAAATACAAATCTATGAATTCACTCTCTAAAGTTAAACATCAGCCAACATTAACATTGAACATGTGGCAGTTCTTTCAGAATTTCCTATGCTAGTGGGGGCATACCACTACATATTAATTACATCATGTAAACAATTGAACGGAATTTTTGCTTCACAAATCATGAATACTTTTCCATGTCATTAAATTTTTTTCTTTAGTATCATTTTAAATCTCAAAAATATCCTCCTTTATGGATATGCCATTATTTATTTACCTAATCTACTAGGTACTGTTCTTAAGTTATCTCCTTTAATTCCAGCAATTTTCTATTTTAAAAGTAACTTTCCCACCTTATGCGTCTAGGTAGTTACCACAGTAGTGACAAAAATTAATATTATGTTTGATTCTAAGTTCCTAGAAAATTGTATTATATGCTAGCCATCCTCTAGACTAGTGCAATGCACATAGTAGAATCAGTAGTATTGATGGGTGATCACCTAACTTCAAATTGAGTACAAATGTATTTATGTTAGTTTGTGTATGCACACAGGGAATAAAGGAGGAGGGGATTGCCTTCACTGATGTATTAACTTGCCAGTTTTGTAAGTAATAAGACAAGTGGAGAATTACAGTTAGACAAGTAAGAAATAATTTTATTCTGGCTGGGTACAGTGGTTCATGCCTGTAATCCCAGCACTTTGAGAGGCTGAGGTGGGCAGATTACAAGGTCAAGAGATGGAGACCATCCTGGCCAACAGGGTGAAACCCTGTCTCTACTAAAAATACAGAATTAACTGGGTGTGGTGGCGCACTCCTGTAGTCCCAGCTATTCAGGAGGCTAAGGCAGGAGAATCACTTCAACCTGGAAGGTGGTGGTTGCAGTGAGCTGAGATCACACCTGGGTGACAGAGTGAGACTCCATCTCAAAAAAAAAAAATATTCCATAAGTTAAAAAGACAAATGGCCAAGCAAAATGTAAATTGGTTCAAACATATGGAAATTAAAGACAGACTATTGTATTAGATGGGATTTTATAAAAGAAAGTGATGACATAATTAAAGCCAAGGGAAAAAAACAAATGGGGTAATAATATTTAAAAGAAATATTATTTGTTAGGAGTTATGTTATTGTTATTAGTTATGCTAGAAGGAAGGTAAGAGAGAATAACAGGAAACAGATTTACCTTCTTGCTTGGAAGAGAAACCCAGAAAAATTAAGACAAAATAAGCAAAAACAATGGTTTTTATGATGTCGATTGCCAGATAATGAAGTACCTTAATTAATAAGAAACAAGTAACAAAGAAGATGAGTCTTGTGACTGCCTCAGTTTACTTTCTTGAGAGAGTTTCTTGGCTGTGTCACAGTGGCCATAAGCCAGGCAGACCATGGCCAGCTTCCTGAGCTGAGACAGAGATGAACGTCAAGAGAAAGTAATTTGGCAAGAGCCATAGAGTAGAGAGCTGAAGCAATAGGGAATGGCAGAGATCTGCAGAGGACTCTTCTTCAGTGCCTGTGTGAGAGGAAGCCACTCAAAGTCAGGAAAGGAACTACCAAAAAGGGCCGGAAGAAAGAGTACCCAGTGTTTGAATAGGATTGAGAAGGGTGTCCGTCCCTTATCGCAAAGTTGGAGATTTTATCGTTGGGTAGAGTATTTAAAAGGGGCATTAGTGGGGAATAATTGGCTCTAGAAACTGCTCTGGTCTTGCCTGTCAAATATTAAAAACAAGACACACACACACACACACACACACACACACACACACACACACCAAACACTATTTCTGAGTAACTTAACTGCATCCTAAAAGAGAGCTCAAGAATATTCATAGTGACAAAAAATGACTCAACACCCAACAAGGTAAAATTCATAATGTCTGGCATCTAATCAAAAATTACCAGGAAGGCAAAGAAGCAGAAAAACATAAACTATCATCATGAGAAAAATCAATCAATTAAAACCAGCCCAGAAGTAACACAGATTAGAATTGGCAGACATAGACATTAAAACAATTCTACTGTATTCCATATGTTCAGATGGTAAGTAGAAACATGGAGATGTAAAAATGAGCCAAATCTAAATTCTAAGGAACAATTTTACAATGTCTAAGATAAAATATACACTGGGCAAGTATATTAGTCAGTGCAGTCTACTATAACAAACTGCCATAGACTGGGACGCTTAAACAACAAACATTTGTTTCACACAGTTCTAGAGACTGAGAATCTGAGATATAGGAGCCAGAAGATTTGGTACCTGGTGAAGGATCTCTCTCTGGTTTGCAGACATCTGTCATCTTGCTGTGTCCTCGCATGGAGGAGAGAGGGAGCTAACCCTCTGGTCTTTTCTTATAAAGGCACTAATCCCATCATGAGGACTCTACCTTTGTGACTCGAAACCTAATTACCTCCCAAAGGCCCTACCTCTAGATACCATCACATTGGATTCGAAAGAACACATTGAATGTTATGGTTTCAACCATACAAATTTGAGAGAGAAGAAAAATATTCAGTCCACAGCAGTAGGACTGAAAGCAGATTAGATATCATAGAGAAAGTAATTAATGGATTTTAAGATACAGCAATAGTAACATTCCAGAATTAATTTACAGGGGGAAGCACTAGTGTTGATCAGGGGATAGAAAAGGCATAGACCACAGTCTTATAATATATTCTGCAGGAAAGGCAGGGCATGACAGGGTAAATAGTTTAAGATTGGCCAGTTGGAATAATTCCAACAGGCTCTGTGGAACAGGGGTTGCCCCAGGTTGTCTGGTACATGACCCTGGGTTGATATAGGGTAGGGGAAATATTGGCTTGATGTGTGAGAGTTAGATCAAGGAGGTGGTTGTGGTATTGTTCTGGATTTTGTAGTTTGTATATGAAAGGTAGGCTCACTGGCAAGTTGTTTTCCTTCTCTAGGAATCTGCTAGTCCTAGGAGGGACATTCTCTCCACACCCAGCAAGGACTCCTAAGGATGTCAAAACAACATAAAATATAGAAAATTTTAAAAACATGCATAATACAGTTGGTCCTCTGATATTTTGACAACAGATTAAGGAAACTTTGGGGTGATGATTAAGGAGACATTTAGAAAGTAGGACATTTGTTGCTTTAAACAGCATAGAAAATGTTTTATCATGAAAACAGAAAGAAAGAATACAAGTAGAAGTGCAAAGAGTCCTTGCCGTCCCTCCCGTTGCTAAGTTTCCCACTTTTATGGCATTAGCCAGGAAAATAGAGCTGAAATTTTGGGGAGTCTCTAACAACATTTTAATGGAGTTGTAAAATGTATTGGAAATATGCTAAGATCAAGGTGGCAGGTCCATCAGTTATGATATTGGAGGGTATGAACTCCTAAGTTAATAAAGATTAGGGTTATTTTTGTGTAATCAAAGGGAATGAATGGTAATGGCTGGTGATGCAAGGGTGTTTGCAGTGGAGTAGTGTAGTCGAAGAAGGCACTACTCCTCTCCTGAAGGGTCAAAAATTGACTGATATAAGGCAAACCCATAAAACGGATTAGTATTGAGCAACAAAAAGAATAAACTATTGACCCATGAGAAAACATGGCTAAATCTCAAAGTAACTGTACTGAGTGAACAGAGAAAGAGCATGCACATTGAATGATTTTATTTATATAAATTTCTGGGAAATTCACATTAACTGATATGATAGAAAGCAAATTAGTGATTGCTTGAGGGTTGGGGATAGGCAGGGGGTGGGTGGCAGGGAGAAAGCTAAAAGGAGGGCAAGTAAACCTTGGTGGTGTGTATAGATATACTATCTTGATTGTGGTGATGATTTCATGGGTGTATATGTGTGCCAAAATGTATCGAAATGTGCACCTTCAACTTCAGTAAAGCAGTTTTTTAAATAGCAATTTAGGAGAGATACATGGAACAATTATTGTATTGTTGGCATCATAAAATCCAAAGCCTGAAAATCATACCCCTCAATAAAAAAGAGTGGAGAGAATATCACTTAAATATTTTTAAAGTCAGGAAGAATTGTGTTGCTTTTGATAGATAGGTAGGTAGATGGACTGACTAGTGGCAAGTGATAGATGAATAGATGATAGGTAGATGATAGAGATAGATAGAGATTGACAGATTGATTGATACAGATAGATGATAGATGTAGATTGATAGAGATAGACAGATTATAGCTGATAGATGAACATATGATAGATAAATGATAGATAGAGACAGATACAGATAAGATAGATAGACAGACAGACAGATAGACTGACAGGAATAGACAGATTGATAGACTGACAGGGATAGACAGATTGATAGATTGATAGGGATAGATAGATAGATAGGCAGGAAACTGCATAGTTAAAACAAATGAGATGTCCTTCTTCTCAGCTATTTAGCTATCACAATAAACTACATAATGTAGGAGGATCCTCACTTTACAGAGTGGGAAAAGCCAGGTAGAGGGTGTCAATGCCTGAGGCTGTAAGGGTCCAGGAAGTGAATGTCTGAGCCCCTTTGCATTATGTCTCCTGTCTGTGATACAGCTAGAAAGAGCTGGGAGGGCTGAGAAGGAATCCCTCCTCTCCCATCCCTTATGACCAGAGCTTTGTCACTCTCAGAAGACACTTACAGCAGACTCATATTTCTCATTTAACCCCTGTAAGGATTTAACCATGGGTACCCAGGATCATAACATGAATTTGTTGAAAGTTCAGAATGTTCTCAGCATATGATACAGCAACTCTGCAGGGAGATTTTAGTTCATTTTGTGGCACTTCTGCTGCTCTAACAAGATATACAATAGCACTGAACTACTCATCGGATGATTTCCAGGAACAAAGCACTTTGCGGATCTATTAGGAAGTCACAGGGTCAATGCCTAATGCTTCTTCTGCACTCCAGGATTTGAACCTTACAGTTTTCCATTCTGGCCAGGCTCTAAGGGAAATAATAAGGCTTTTAGTTTGGGAAAGAAGTATGAAGAAACAGTTATAAAATTTCATAATGGGAGATAGTGTTTCCCTTATTAAGCCCCCAAAACTTTTACCACCGAACATCACTCTTGGCTTCGAAGAGCAAGAGTAAAATAATTATTTGGGTGGTTCTTTTTTAAAGTTAAAGATTAAACCAAGTAAAAAAAAGTTGTAGAGCAGAAGGAAAGCCTCCAATAATTTACACCGTGTAACACTAATGTCTCCCTAGGAAAAGAAAGAGCAAAAGTTTCAGTTAATTGTGTTAGTTTGGTGTGTCTGAATAGTTAACTAACTCTAAAAAAATTACCTGACTACTCAAGAATTTTTGTTTCTTAGTTTTTCTACCTGTGCCTGCCCCAAACCAATGAGACCCTGGGCCCTTATGCAAGGCTAAAGTAATAGAGAAAGGGAGAGTCTAATATGAAATTCTGAAGGATTTGTGTGTGCAACAATAAAGAATTCATATTTTATATATATATATATATTTTTTTTTTTTTTTTCTTTCTTTTGAGACGGAGACTTGCTCTGTCACCCAAGCTGGAGTGCAGTGGAGTGATCTCAGCTCACTGCAACCTCTGCTGCCTGAGTTCAAGCGATTCTCCCGCTTCAGCCTCCTGAGTAGCTGGGAATACAGGTACATGTCACCACGCTCAGCTAATTTTTGTATTTTTAGTAGTGACGGGGTTTCACCATGTTGGTCAGGCTGCTCAAACTCCTGACCTCGTGATCTGCCCTCCTCGGTCTCCCAAAGTGTTGGAATTACACTCGAGAGCCATGACACCCTGCCTATATTTGATTTTTTTACAAGTAGGATAGCACTTACATTATCAAGAAGTTGAAAATACCACAAATTTGACTCGGACATTCCTACTATTCTTAAATTATCAAGTTAAACATCAGACAGAGAAAAATATTACCATCCATTTATAAGAGTGATTTGGAGACGTCTAATATTCTAAGAGTTGTACAGAGGTGGGGACCAGGAGGATGTTTTCACATATAACTGGATTATGTACTCATCCAATTCACATTTTGATTAGTAAATCTTTCTACAGTAACTAAGGTCCTTTATTTTATCAATCGGGCATCATATTCATTGTCCATCTCAGGTTGTAGCACCATGAGGAACTTTCTCAGGGATTCTGTGATTATATCATGAAAATCTATAAATATATCCCATATATCCTTGATTCTAGTTTTTTTAAAAAAGAGGAGGAGCTACCATTATCTATGATTTGTATCTAAAGCCTCTGGAATATTTATGTGTGCATTATCTCGTACTATTACTATAGTCTCTAGGGTTCAAAAACATGCACTTACTTATAAACGATTAAACTAATTTGGTAAGTTCTGTAATTTAGAATCTCATTTAATTTTCACAATAACTCCATGTGGTAAGTATTATTATTGCTTTTTTTAAATAGAGACAAATCTGAAGCATTGACAAGATAAGTAAATTTGCCAGGATTACAAAGCTAGTTGATGCTAGAATTATGGTGTGAATTCAGAAATTATGATTTTAATAGCCTGCATGTTTAATCACCACCCTGTGTTTCAGAGATAGTCACTCTCTACTGGTTTATGAGATTTACAGAAAGGTTGTACATTGATCCTATATATCATCACGAAAAAAATATTTATTGTAAATAATCAAAACTGATTTAAGAATTTGTTCCAGCACTAAATGTATTAATTTGTATGCATGACTCTATCTTGGTTTTGAAAAAAATCCATACACATAATAAATTATTACTATTACCATATGATTTTATTTAGAACTGTAATAACTATTAAAATATTTTATTTAAAAATTAAAATAAATTTTAATTTATTTCTGATGAACACTGTAGAAGAGACTTTATGCTACTTTGACCTGCAGGCTTTAAATTTTAATCAAACTTTAAATAGAACAAATTTAAATATAACTCCAGAGTTGAAACTAACAGACACACACAAAAAAGAGAAAGTATCATTGGATATAGTAATTGTGTTGATAAAGATGTTGCTATATCAATAAAAAAGACTATCTTTGTCTCCAAGTCTCACCTTTGCTTGTTACACAATGATATCCTACCACTGGCGGAATGCTGAAAACCAGCACTGCTATGTCTGTGGTTCAACAGCTCCTAAAATTGTTTACTTGAAGTAACAATACTTTCCACTGTGCATTGTAAGTGAAGAACTGAAATTAATGTAGTACCATTGCATTTAATTGGAAGATTTAGTCAGGCAGGCAAGAAAATCCCCTAACCAGAAATAGCGACATGTGGGCTAGCAGTGTTCTAGCCACTAGTAATTGCTTAATGGTACAGAGAATCCTGGTGAAAAGCCCATGAGATATTCTTACTATTAGTGTAAACTGAATTCAAAGCTTTGGTTTGCTTACTTGGGTATTATGTGCACTTATGAGATTAGATTAATAATAGCCCAAACAGGTTCTGTTATGGCAAGTACAATCTTAACGTCTCGTGGATTTAACCATATTATTTCAGCAAGTCCTAGGTCTTAAATGAGCCTCATTATTACAATCTAAGTGACTTTGAATGAATTAAATCTTATAACAGAAAAATGTCAAATCCTCCCCTTCCATGTCCCCCATTTTTCTATGGTTCTATAATCCTACCCCCATATTCAGAACTTTGAGGTATCTTATAATCTATTCCTCACTGTAAATACCTTGACTCACTCAATTTTCAGTACATTCACAGCTCTCTTCATTCATATAGACTCTTTTCTATCTTTGTCCACAGGTACTTACTTGTGTTAAACCCAGTCATCTTTCTCGATGGAGACTAGAACCCCAATGGTAGGCATCTGGGATGCCAGACCTGGGCTCTCTAGTTTCTTCTATTACAATGGTCATATTTCTTTTCCTCAGATGCTGAAAAGGTTCAAGAGACTCACCTGCCTCTTCCATCAAATTGTAACTCAATTTACCTGAATAAGCAGTTGACATAACGTTTGCCATTACATGCTTTCTTAATTTATTGCACCCTTTTCATTGATACATATTTGTTAAGATAATCTTATAAAGGTTTGCAGCCCTAACACCTAGGAATACCATTAGATCTTTTCCTTCATGCCCCATGCTTTAGGACCAATCCAGCCAATCACGGGTCCTACCTAGTACTTGTTCATGCCTGTCACTGCCTTTTTATGCCTATGGTGTTCACTTCACTTTAAGCCCATGGCACTGTATGACCATATAACTACTCATTTCTGGAATGGCCATGCAAACTCATCTCCCTTCTCCTATTTGCATATGGAGAAGGGAGATGAGTTTGCCAGTCCAAACTGCCTTAAACAAACAAACAAACAAAAATCCAACGAATGATTTAATACATTCAGGCTTCAGAGCACTTTCTCACATTATTGTTATAATGCAGGTTTTCCCAACTAAATGTGTATTCAAGAGCTTCAGAATGTCTCAAGTGGAGGAGGCTTGTTTGGTAAGCCAAAGATAGTGTATGGACTATATCTGGGGGCTGGTGAGTGAATTGCCTCTTCCAGTTCCACCATATGTCCACCTCCATCTCATAATTTCCTTTCTCAGAAAAGGTACAGCTTCATTAGGATGGCAATATATACATAAGGTGTCATTAAAGAGTCTAATTCACAGCTAAAAATATGTATGGGAAAAAATAAAGTTCAAAATGATTGCCCAACAACCATGAAGTGTTCAAATAAGTTATATTGCATCACTGAATCATATGTGTTATGTTTTCAAAGATAATTTATTGCCATAAAGAAATGCGCATGACACAATGTCTTAAAAATGATATAACTGTAGTAGTCCTATTAGTTCTGAGCCTTCACTGAATGCTTAGCTATTTACGTATATCCCCTTTTAAAATTTTCACTGCAAGAGCAAGATATAAAACTGTTCAAAATGAGAATGTTTTGACTTTACTGCATTTTTTCTAAGTTTGGTAAAAGAACACTATATTAGTTTATTAGTCAGAAAATATTTCAAAAAGCTAAATATTAATTCTAGTGCAAACATGATGAAGCATGTCATTTATATCTTGTCACAGAAATCTTCTAAGTGCCCTTAAAGGATCATTAAACACACCTTTCTATTACCGCTTGTACACTTCACTCAAAATATATATACCCATTACTAAAATGTGAGTTTCTTGGGGGAAGAGCCAAGTCTGTGTTTTAATACATTGCCCGACACAATAGGCCTTCACAGAACATCCATAGGCACAAATTATCTCTGGTTATCCTGATAAGAAAAGCCTGTTTTCTAAATTTTCTACAATCACATAGGTAGCAAGAAAAAAGGTATTTTAAAAGTAATTTTGATTGTTTCTAGTGAAAACTGTCAAGAGGAAAACAGTCAAATAAGCAAAATGTGCCCAGAAGTTGAGTCCTCTTATTCACAATGTGGATATTAATTTATAATATGAAAGAATACATATGCATAACTTAAAAGCTCAGAACATCCGAGGTAAAAAGTAGTGTCCTTTTTTTTTTTAACAACCCACCAGACTCTAAATGCAACTAGCATACATAATTTCTTATGATTTCTTCCAGAGGCCCTAAACATTCATGAATGTATTAGATTATGCAAAACACATCGAGATATAGATGTATTTATTTATATTATTTAAAATAGTAGAAATAGATATATATATATATGAAAACTTTGTGTACGTATGAAAAATGTGTATATATCTAAATATATACATACTTAATGAAAATATATACACATCAGAAAACTAAATCCTGTTGTACTTGATTTTTTAATTTAACATATCTAGCAATCTTTCTTTTCAGAAAAGTGCATTATGGTGTATTTTAGTTTTTTATTTAATGTATCTAGCAATCTTTATATTCAGTGGACTTTATTATAATGTAACACCCCTTTATTGACAGAACTTTGGTTGTTGATGAAATTATTCTTAATGCTTTTGTAAAATATATATATAATTTATATATGTGTGTTTTATACATAAAAAGTTTATATGTGGCCGGGCCCGGTGGCTCACGCCTGTAATCCCAGCACTTTGGGAGGCCGAGGCGGGTGGATCATGAGGTCAAGAGATCGAGACCATCCTGGTCAACATGGTGAAACCCCGTCTCTACTAAAAATACAAAAAATTAGCTGGGCATGGTGGCGCGTGCCTGTAATCCCAGCTACTCAGGAGGAGAATTGCCTGAACCCAGGAGGCGGAGGTTGCGGTGAGCCGAGATCGCGCCATTGCACTCCAGCCTGGGTAACAAGAGCGAAACTCCGTCTCAAAAAAAAAAAAAAAGTTTATATGTGTATACACATATATAAATTATATATGAAAGTTAAATATATGTATTTGTATGTATATGTGTACCTGTGTGTTTCTGTTTGTATAACTTACAGCACTTTTGGCAGAGTACTGTTTTTAAATATGGAAATGCATTAATAAATTGCTCCCTAGAAAGTTTATAGGAAGTGGCAGCCTGGCTCCACCCACTTCAGCACTGGGGAGAAACCAACCTTTGCATTTGTTTCATCAGAGAGATAAAAAACGGTAACCTGCTGTTAATTTAATTTGTAATTTAAAATATTCTGAGTAAAACTGAGAATCTAAATATATTTATTGGCCATTTGTATTTACTTCTTTGTAAATTGCTAGCTTTCTATCTTCTTTATTGATTTGTTTGAGCTTTTATTAGTTAAAATAATAGCCCTTTGTGAAAAGATGAATTATTTCTTCCCTGGATTGACTCTCCTTAGACTTCTAAAAATTATAGTGTGTACTAGTTACCCAGAATATTTTTAATTATATATATTTAGCATTTTCTAGTATGTGAATTTTGTGTTTATTAGGACAATCTACTCACCCGAAGATGATTTCTTTTTAAATGGTTTATTGATTGATTGGTGCATCTGGATTTTGGTTTTGTTATGTTTTTCCATATAATTAGTCCCTTTCCTCTCTCCGCTCCTATGTCCCTTCTAAGAGCCACACCTGAGGGGTGAATTTTCTGTAGTCCCAGGATTTGACGCAACCTCAGTGGCCAGAATTGATATCTGACCTCTCCTCTTGTTAAATGTCTAATGTCAAGATTGGCTTCTCAGTGACCTACCTGACTCTAGTAGGAGGTACAGCGTGAGCCCCTGGAAACTTATTTGTACCAGCGATAGCATGGATTGTTTACTTTCCTCTTCATTTTCACTTCTTATTAACTTAAGTGGCAAAAGACTTTCCACTTCTCCCCTGATGGTGCAAAAGGCTGGGGGGACCCACATGTGGGTCTCTCTACACTACATACCTCTCTGTCCCCCTTAGCTGATGCTGAGACTCTGCAGCACCTCCCGGCTCAGAGCTTCCTACGATATCTCCTGCCATCTTTACTTAATGATGTGGATGATTGGAAGCTTCTGGCCACCAGCCCTTTCCACAGTCTGAGTACTGCTGATGTCGTTTGGCCATTGCTTATTTGTTTTCATTACTCTCTTGTAGCGATGGCAGGGGGTGGGAGTGGGAAGCATCTGAGATCTGGCTTTACTCGTCTATCTTAAATAACAGGAAGTTCAAACTATTGTAATCATTTTAAAATCATCCACTGCCATGGGAAAATGGCTAAAATAAATAGACCACAGCAATCACTTCTATAAAGAAAATTGTGTCTCTTGAGAAAAGATACTAAAATCCAAGGAAATTTTCAAAAGGAAATTTCAATCAGTGTTATTAATTGGTTCATATTTAGATAGGACTATTTCTTATTCATATCTTTGAAAGTGCCAATCCTTATCAAATTCTTCAAAGAATACCTAAACCTGAAAGTGTATAATATTAATTCTTTTTGTTCCTGCTTTCCATCACCACAGAATCTGGCAGAAACAACATAAAAAAGCTATAAACCAAGGATACTAACATAGCAATGGAATACATGAATTTTTTCCCATGGCAATTCAACAGCTGTTCTATGGGTATCAAATATCTCTAGCATTAAACAATACAGGAAATTAATAATTTCAAGCACAACTTAGATCACTGCTTTACTTATGAGTTTTCAGGCCCAACTCAGATTTTAAGTGTACGTGAGCAGCTTTTAAATAAATGTTAAACAACATTTAACATTTGTCCTTTCCAACACTCTCCTTTTCTATCTCCTTTCCAAAATCTGCTCTAGAAATAATCTGACAACATTAAATATGTAAGCATTATAATTTTTGTATTAAAGCCAGTTTCGAGTTTTTAATATAATTTTCGTATTAAAGTCAGATTCACTGGAAGTCTATTCTTCACCTATTTTTCAAAATTCTTGATGTCTCTTTCCATTTAGAACAGTTGCATTTTCACAAAGCTGTTTGATGTGGTTTTTTGTTTTTGTTTAACAGGTAGATAAATCTGAGTTCAGTGTTTAGTTTCTGACTCTATATAAGCTTCATGTTTCTCACTTATACAAGACCTTTGAAAGATGCCCTCCAGGACAAATTTTCTTCTGTACCTTCAAAGATGAAAGACATCTACCAAAGGGATAAATTTTGCCTCAAGCTTTCAAAAATGTGATATCCAAGTTCATTACTTGTGCTGCATTCCAGTCAACTGGAGTCAAATCCATGGAAGAGAATCACCACCCGAGACCTTGTCTGCCATTTAGAAAATGACTTCCCAAACCACAGAAGGTTAATTTGGAGCCTACCTCTCCATACATGGATTTGTTTTTCTCTCTGAGGAGTCCAAGCCAGCGATAACCAGGGCACTATCTTGTAGGATGCTGATATTTTTGCTGTCAAAAAAAAACAAAAACAAAAATAAAAACGAGTAACTTTTTTTCCTCCTCAACCTCCCATACAAGGTCCCAAACTACTGCCCTGGGCCTGTGGGTTCCTCGCAAGCTACCAGATTGTGCAATGTACTATCACAGAATGTCATATTAGAGGCCTGTTCCAGTCGCATCCAATAAGTAATCTGGCATGAAGAAAAGTTAACTGAATTAGTGGCCAGTTGGGACACTTTGTGACCTACTCTTCGGGAACCAAGTCCTCTGAACTTTTCCATTTTGCTTTGCCTTCATACTTTAATAGGGACCGAATCTCCATTAACAATTGAACGGCGACAATAAGTGCCATCAGGAAAAGAAAATTCAATTTTCGTGGGGGATGACAGCCTTACCTTTTCGCGCTTAATTGGCCGTATTGTCTCCAAAAGTTAATTGGTTACTTAGTCCAGGTAGTTAGTAAAATGTTTAGCTGCGTCAAAAAGCTCAGGCTCCCACTGTTAATGGGGCATGAAATGGAATGTTTGATACTGCAAATAAAATCAGTGATATTCAAGGATGTTATGGTAGGTAATGCGTTGAAACTGCCATTTAATGGGTCCTGGAAGATTAGGGTAGTGTCAGCCGGAACCGCCCGGTCTCTTTTCTGACATTGTTAGTTGCCTCTTCATTTACTTAACGGCTGTCTGCACTGATTACATAGGCATAAAACTCCGTACAAAAAAACAACAGAGACACGCTCTATTAGCAGTCCAATTAGAACTATTTGCATATTACAGTTCATTTCTGCTTAAGTGAATCCCTAATACAACTTTAGGAAAAAAAAATTCTATTGTGTCGTTTGAAAGAAAGAGAAAAGAAAAGCCTTAAAGGTGATCTCTCCTTTCTTTTTCTCACTTCGTTTTTTCATCTCTCTTTCTCTCTCTCTCTCTCTCTCCCCCTCATTTCAAATACTGTTATATACTTTGAGCTGAAAAAGAGAAAATAACAACTCTGAACTTGAGATAATGTTGTTGAGATTTGTGAAGACTAGAGCATTCTTGTGACAATTCAGTCCTTCTGCAAAAATCCAGGCCAGTGTCACCCATTGCTGTTATGCTTCATTTAGAGAAGGTGTCTACTTTTGAGATGTGTTTATAGTTTGTTTCAGATCCACTTTACTTAGAATTTTCCAGCAAAGACAGTAATCTCTGTAACAATGTCCCCGACAGGGCAGAGTCCTTTCTGTGGTGTCCCTTACCTACACAATTACAGACAGCGGAAAATGTGGTTCTGTGTTGTCTCTGTTCCACTAAAGGTTCTGATTGTGGACACCTGGGGGATTTTCAACTACACATAACATCAACACACATGAAATCAATTTCTCTTCACGCAGATAAGGATGGTGACAAGTGGGGTTAAAAGAAAAACTGGAGATCTCACTTTACCAGACATTTATCTGATTTTCAAAATCTTAGTCCTTAGAAATGACATCATTTGATGGCTACTTATAAAGGTATTGGGAACACTTTATTTGCATTATTATTAATATTACTAATGATAATCATATAGAAATCAGAGGGCCTTTTATTGAAGTTGGAAAGGCATCTTTCCCTAGCATAGGCCCTGATAAATTCTAATGAATTAAAAGCAGCATACTTTCTTAAACTGATGCTTGAAGAATGTGGAGAGTGTTTTAAGACAGCAAGCACAGTTTGTCACGAATGTTTTTAAGATGCTTCATGGACACTCACATCATTCTCCAATCTCACTGAGTCCTGTGAGTTTATGGGAGACTGGGAGATTATAGAAATAATTGTTAAATTGAAAAGGAGCATGCTGGAAAGGAGAAATGGCTAAACTGCACTGAATCTCTGGTAGGTCCTGCAGGTGACAGGAAGAGGACAGTGATGGCACATGGGGTACCACTGAGAGTTTCAGTGGATGGTAGGGCAGGAGGGTAGCCTGGACTGTAGGAGAATGAGGATGCCAGTGTAGGGAGTTTCAAAGCATTTGGTGTCTCATGGCAGTCACTATGGCTGACTGCAATGGTTATAGTGATGTCTTTTCAATCTAATGTTGAACAATTTATTTGGGATGCACATATAACTCCTTCAATTAAA
Source organism: Aotus nancymaae (assembly GCF_030222135.1). Lineage (NCBI taxonomy): Eukaryota > Metazoa > Chordata > Mammalia > Primates > Aotidae > Aotus > Aotus nancymaae. Next base: position 115,365,308 of record NW_026988425.1, read on the forward strand.
AAAAAAAAGTACAGAAAGCACAAGACTGGAAACCACCCTCTAAAACATCTGGGCTGGACAGCAGAAGAGTAAGGAGCATGAGAGGGAAAGGACTTTGTTATTTTGGGGATTATCATGATGTCATCACCTCATGTTGCTGGCAAGTTTCCCTTTAGACCAAGCCCTGGCTCTTGCCCTGATCTTACAATCATGCCCTTGAATTTTCTCAGGCCCAAGAGCAATGAAAACCCCTATGCTTGATGAATGATCCTTTTGCCCTGAATGGACTCTAAGATGAGATGTGCCAATGGGATGCATTACAGCCATTTGATTGGTCCTCAGAGTAGTTACCTAAAACAGCTATGTGACATATTTGATGTTCACACACTTATACTAATACCAACAGAGTTTTTCCAACACTGGCATCACCCAATTCTCTTTTGTCCTCCAAACCTAATTTCACAGGTAAGCCCACCCTCCACGATTCTCTGAATTTGACAGTTGCTGGAAGAGTTCAGGTGTTGACCATGGCAAATAGAGGAATAGAGATGAGGATTATTAAAAGTGACAAACTATTCAAGAAACGTGAGCAATTCCTAAGTGGTCCTTTTTCTTGATCATCTCTAAGCCATCATTTTAAGTGTAACAAGTACACAATTGTAAGAAAAAGCAGAGAGGAAAGACAGCAACAACAATAGCAGCCACCTAACCCCAAAGCAGTGTAAACAAACCAAACAAAAAAGCCTATCAGAGGGGAAGGCAAAATCCTCGATCTGTCATTTTCAATTCTTTTCACCACAGGAGCGGAGGCGCAGTGTGAAACATGCTGGCTCTGCCTGCCATAGGTATTGTTTGGACGCCCCGGTGGGTCCTCTGTGCCCTGCCTCCTGCTTTCATCCAGCTCTCATTAACACCACCACCAGATGAGCACCATCAGAGGCAGAGACTGACACACCGGCCCATTGCCTGGGTGAAGCGGCCCTGCCAGGGGTGGCAAGGAGTGAGTGCCAGGGAGAGTGAGCCAGACAGCTCTGAGACACATACTTTTGCCCCTGAAAGCAGTCATTGCACCCCGCCAGGAAAACAGCTCTCTAGAAAAGCACTGCCTGCTAGTAAAATGGACTAAATCAGTAAACAGTGATTAAGGCTCTGGCTCTGCGACTGTTGTCACCACCTCAGACACATGGCTTCTCCTCCCTACACACACACACACACACACACACAGAGGAAAAAAAAAAAGAAAGAAAAGAAAACCAAGCAATATAGCCAAAGTTGAGATCCAGAGGGAGTTGGCTGAAGAGTTAAAGAGAAAGAACAATTCATGCTTCTTGAAGGGGAGATGCTGTTTTCCTGAAAAATGAAATGAATATTTTTGAATATTCATTTCTCTCACTTTTTTTTTTTGGACATGCAATGAGAATTGCCTTTCTAAATAAAACATCAAGCAATGAATGTAAGCAGTAGGTTGTTCAATTCAACATCTATTCCTTATTTGTCTGATTCAGTAATGTGCAGAATATAATCTAAATCCCTCCAATAGGTGGGATAAACAGAAGAAGCATAACATGTCTTGATGTGTGCTGTTTAGCAGAAACATGTCACTTCATCACACTGCTTTCTTGAGTCAGGAGACTAAATCTCATGTGCACAAGTATACATACATATGTACCCATTGATATTCCTGTGTATGGATACAGATAGATTTCATATGTAAATATAATTATAGGAATGCATGGTTTTAATCTTTTTAATGATGCTATAGCCATAATAATTTAAAATATGTTGTACCTTTCACCATGAAAATGTGTTTACATGGAGCATAGTCATTGTGCCTGTGCTTTGAACCCTGTAGAGAAGGCTGATTGGGACTCTAGAATATAGGAGTATAATTCAAGAAGACCCTGACAACTTGGAGAAATGGTCAGAAAAAAGGAGAATGAGGTCTTCTGAGTGCAGGGTCACACATCAGAGAAGGAAAAAAATAATGAACTCCACATAGGGCTGGCAGCAACTCTTAGGCTGACCGTGGATCAGAAGTGTGGACTGTGTGGGCTAGCAGACTCTAGCCCACTGCACTCTGCCAGGCCATGGGACGAAACTGCATCTAGCCTTCGCCCACCCAACTCAATCCTGGTTCAGAACAGCATGATTCAAAGTTAATGAAGAGGAGTCTGAGAAAGACCTTTTAATCAAAAGGAAAACAGACAAACCCTCAAAGACTTAAAAAGTCTACTTTGTATTTATAAAGTCTACACATATATAGATGACAGTCCTCAAAGGAAATTGCCAAATATTATATGGACTATTTCCCACACATCTCTAAAAACAGCAGCTTGTGAAAAACAACTCAATTTATTGTTGAAGAAACTGTCACAATCTGTGCCCCTGACAAATCTCCTGTTGAAATATAATCCCCAGTGTTGGAGGTGAGGCCTGGTAGGAAGTGTTTGGATTATGGGGACGGATCTCTCATGAATGGCTTAGCGAGCCAGGCTCTTGATGATGAGTGAGTTCCCAGGAGATTTGGTTGTTTAAAAGTGCGTGACTTGCATTTCTCTAATGACCAGTGATGAAGACCTCAGATACCATCTCACACCAGTTAGAATGGTGATCATTAAAAAATCAGGAGACAACAGATGCTGGAGAGGATGTGGAGAAATAGGAACGCTTTTACACTGTTGGTCGGAGTGTAAATTAGTTCAAACATTGTGGAAGACAGTGTGGCAATTCCTCAACGATCTAGAAATAGAAATACCATTTGACCCAGTAATCCCATTACTGGGTATGTACCGAAAGAATTACAAATCATTCCATTATAAAGACACAGGCACATATATGTTTATTGTTGCACTGTTTACAATAGCAAAGACTTGGAACCAACCCAAATGCCCATCAGTGACAGACTGGATAAAGAGAATGTGGCACATATACACCACGGAATACTATGCAGCCATAAAAAATATGAGTTCATGTCCTTTGCAGGGACATGGATGAAGCTGGAAACCATCATTCTCAGCAAACTGACACAAGAACAGAAAACCAAAGACCACATGTTCTCACTCATAAGTGGGTGCTGAACAATGAGAACACATGGACACAGGGAGGGTAACATCACACAACAGGGCCTGTTGGGGGGTGGGGGGATAGGAAAGGGATAGGAGGGGGTGGGGGGGATTGGGGAGGGATAGCATTAGGAGAAATACCTAATGTAGATGATGGGGGGATGGATACAGCAAACCACCATGGCAGGTGTTTACCTATGTAACAAACCTGCATGTTCTGCACATGTACCCCAGAACTTAAAGTATAATAAATAAATTAAAAAGAGGGAAAAAAAAGTGTGTGACATCTGCCCCCTCCACTCATGCTCCTGGTCTGGCCATGTGAGATGCCTGATCCTCATTTCCCTTCTGCCATGGCTGTAAGTTTCCTGAGGCTTCACCAGAGACCTAGTGGATGCCAGCACCATGCTTCCTGTATAGCCTGGAGAACTATAAGCCAATTAAATCTCTTTCCTTTTTAAATTACCCAGCTTTAGGTATTGTTTTTTTTTTCTGAGACGGAATTTTGCTCTTGTTGCCCAGGCTGGAGTGCAATAGCATGATGTTGGCTCACTGCAACCTCCGCCTCCCGGGTTCAAGCGATTCTCCTGCCTCAGCCTCTCAAGTAGCTAGGATTGTAGGCATGCATCAACACATCCGGCTAATTTTGTATTTTTAGTAGAGACAAGGTTTCTCCAAGTTGGTCAGGCTGGTCTTGAACTCATGACCTCAAGTGATCCTCCCACCTTCACCTACCAAAGTGCTGGGATTACAGGCATGAGACACCAGGCCTGGCTTAGGTATTTCTTGTTAGCAATGAAGAACAGGGGCACAGGGCATCTCCACCAAGTGCAGTCCCTGCAGCAATGCTGAACAGTGTTCATAGATGGCACTGAGTGCTAGAAACTAGACATGGCAAAGGGAAGAAAAAATAAAGATGTGGGGAAAAGCCCAAGATGAAGAAAAAAGAGAAAAGGAAGATTATAAGTGCAGTTATGGATGCACAACCATACTCAGGGGTCATGTGGGCAGTAGAGACAGAAATTAATCTAAGGACCCTGATTTTTTTCAAATGCATAGTGTAATAGTAATAGTAGAAATTACAGTAATAAATAATATTCACAGAAGTATCAAAAACCCTGTTGGCCATTAAGAATCTCCACTTTGGTCATGAAGGAAACTGAGCCCTAGAAAGGTGTTTAACTTATTTGCCAACCCACTATTTCTAGGGATTTTGATTAGCATTTAATTGATTCCCTCTTCACCAACAAATGTGTTAAGGAAATTCTGTAAATGTGCATGAATTACTAACCCATTATAAGGTTTATTATTTCTTGGTCTAAATTGTGTTTACATTTGTTATGGGAGTGGTGGTAAGAGCATTCAAAGTTATTGAAGTGTCTTGAAGCATTGATTCTGTTTAATGTTTGACAGTAGTCATCGTGGTGAGACTTTGTGTGAGTGTGTATGTGAAGGACTGGCTACTTAATTTGCAGGGCCCAGTGAAAAATTAAAATGTGGGACTCTGCCAAGGACCCAGACATCCCCTACCCAAGGGCTGAACTCTTAACACAGGGAAGGCAGCCAACCCTGACTCACAACAAATTGCAACCTCCCTTTCAGGATGTGCTAGGTATTTGAATTAGCACCTGCCAATTTGCATTCTGAATGCACCCTAATACTGCAGGAACAGGGCAGGGCTAGTGTCCACCTTGCCCTGCCCCAAGACAACACAGCACACCCACCTTTTCTGACCCTCCCTAAGCCTACATCTAGACTTGCAGGTGGCCAAGGACTATACTGAACAGAAATTTGCTCTGCTTGCATGCCCATGAAACCCATTGTGTGTGCATCATATATCACAATATACTTACTAGGGAACTTTACAAAATATTTTCACATTTGCTTAAGATAAACATTGCAAGATTGTCTCTAATAAATGCAATTTTGAAAATTGTCCCTCTTACGAGGCCATGAATAATTCCAAACAACACAGAATAATTCATGGCTGCTGTTTTAATTTTTATTTATTTATTTATTGTTTTTTAGAAATGTGGCCTCACAATGCTGACTAACCTGGAGAGCCATGGCTATTCACAGGCACCATCATAGAGCCTACAGCCTCGAAATCTTATGCTCAATTGATCATCCTGCCTCAGGATAGGGATAATAGGTGGTGCTACTGGGCCAAGCTAATTCATGGCTCTCTTTTTTATCCAAGTCTGGTAACCAGTTTATAGTCTCATCACTTGAGTGTCATCATTTTCCCTTACATGCAATGGTAGTATCTATTATATTTTATATAATATATAAAATAATAAATATCACCAGGCTGTTATATATTATAACATAATATATAAAATAACAGATATAATTAACATAATATCTGTTATTTTATATACATATTATATAGTATTAGATATATACAAATAAGCATATATGTGTGTATATTTTTTTTTCAGTAAGAGAAGTAAATTATGTCAACTCTCAATTGTAATTCCCAAAAAAACTCCCTTTCAAGGAAGTGACATTTTCATTAGTCTTTATATTCATAGACAAACCCAAAACACAGCTATTATTAGGGAAAATGTGTTCCATTATGAATCTGTTTGAGAAATGATAAATAATATTGAAACTATCTTAAGGTGGTAATGTAATAGAATAAAATAGTTTCAAACACCTCTTTACTCCCATTTAATTTCACCTTTACGGGTAATCACTGATGTAACTCATTGTAAGCTTTTCTAAACACCGAGGATTTATTTTGCTTTGAGATGTTGATTTGGAGATTTCGAAACTCATCTCAAATTTAGAGGAGACTTCTTTCATAAATATCTTTACATTAATTCTGTTTACAGCCAAGCAGGATCATGTCAGTCCTGCAACTTGTCAGTGGAATTGAATTTCAGGCAACTCTTGGTTTTTTGCCAGCCTTCCTTCTCTCTCATCAGGTGGGTATAATCAAAAGTAGGAGTTGGGGCAGTTCTTTTAACTCTGCCATGTAATCTGCATGGGTCCCCAGCCCTAGCAAAAGCATGGAGTTGGCCATATAGACATAGTTTTAAACAAGGTTCCTTGCAATGATTGCTACCCTAATCCCCTTCTATATAGGAATGGGAGCTGCCAGTGCTCTTCAACCCCAGGAAATACTTCTGGTGTTAAGAGAGTCAAAGTCACCTATGCAGAATTTAAAGGACACCAAGCCACTTATTAAGCATTCTAATTCCCCTTCCACCATCTCCCTCAAATATCAGACATCAGTCAAGAGAACTGTGATTATCCCTTCCCTAAATTCCTCCTTACCCTAAAAATCAATCTTATACACCTGCCAAGGTGATGGCCATTTAAATTAGCCTATCTGATTACCAAAATTAAACCAATCCAGGTTCCTCCTCTGCATTAAGAAGTCAGCTTAAAAAAAATACCCGATCACTGTCAATGTCATTAAGTAGGCAGCACATTATAGTAGAAAGGACATGGACATTAAAGTGATTCAAATTCTGATTCTGCTTTTATTAGCTTTGTGAACTCAGAGAAGTAGCTTGATCTCCTGGAGCCTCAGAGTATTTAACCAAATGTAGAAGTGATAGCAATAAATGGGACAATCTATGTGTCCCTGCCTTGTAGATAACAAGGTTATTTATATGTTTGATGATTACTTATATATATATATGTATATATATATGTATATATATACGTATATATATGTATATATATGTATATATATACGTATATATATGTATATATATGTGTGTATATATGTGTATATATATATATAAAACATAAAATGAAATAATCTTGCCATTTTTTTGTGTTCAATCAAAGTCTTAAGGAACTGGGGAAGAAGGCATATATATATATATACACACACACACACACACACCTCCAGGCTGAAGTTTAGTGGTGTCATCTCTGCTCACTGCCACCTCCACATCCCAAGTACAAGCAATTCTCCTGCCTCAGCCTCCCGAGTAGCTGGGATTACAGGCGCCCACCACCATACCCAGCTAATGTTTGTATTGTTAGTAGAGATGGGGTTTCACCATGTTGGCCAGGCTGGTCTCGAATTCCTGACCACAAGTGAGCCTCCCGCCATTATCTCCCAAAGTGCTGGGATTATAAGAATGAGCCACCAGGCCCGGCCAAATATATTGCATTTTTATAACTTTAATATGGAAAAAGCGGTTCACAGAAAGAGAAAGGGAGGTTCTAAATGAGACTCCCAGTGTAAGTTGTGGATACTTGAGATGTAATTCAAAGGCATCCTACAGCCTGGGGAAGAGAGACAGTAAATGAAAATAGGAACAGAAAAGAAAAATTGGTTTACCTTTCAATTGTTCTAACACTATCTTCATTCCTACTCCCCAATTCTCCCACTACACAGATTGTTATGGGGGACACGTTGTTCCTTAATGCGCAAAGTTAGTGTTTGTTTGCACACAACAAATTAGCTCCAAAGGGAAAAGTGACTAGAAACACTTTCCTTTTCTCTATGCATCTCTGTTAATAAGAAGGTGTAATTCCCTAGAGAAAACACTGGTGAAACAGAATTCTGCTGCTGTGTTTGTGGCCCCCAATCAGGACAACAATTGAAAACTGAAGCAGATCGTCTAAGAGTGAAATGCAAATCAAACACATGAATATACCTACATATACTCCCATACTATTTTCATCATTGATTAACCAGACACATGACCTTTTCAGTAAGAGAAATAATTGGCAGTTTTAACAGACAAAAAATTGATCCCATTACTCAGGATAGAATTTTCCACCTTTTTCAAAAGAGATGCTTATTAAAGAGGTCGGTTTTTCCCCCCTCAGGGTCATGCATATGTAAGTAAGCAGGGCTATTATGTGCCATCTATGAGAACGGAGGGGTGAGCCATAAACACAAACATTCACATGCAGCCAGGTCTCCAGTGTTCCTGTTCACCAATTACAGTAATGCTGATGACATATCTAGTTTAATGCATATGGCATTAAAGTAGTCCCCCCTTTTCTAGGAAAATCTAATTACACCAAACCCAAGCACTCAATCAAACCTGTTATTCTGTGGCTAAACAGCCTGGCGTTAATGCAATTTGAGGAGATACAGGCCGTGACTAGAGACGTCATGTATTAACAATATCTAATGGGAGCTCCCGTAGGTAAATGAATATGCTAACAAGCAAGATCACTGCTAAATCTAATATCTTTAAGCTGTTTAATTCCAAACAGTCCCTTAATAAATCAATTGACCAGGAGAGCTGATGCCCCTATCAATTATTCAAGAGGGCAAATAAATATTTCAGATGATTTGATAGGAAGGATGGTGCTGGTCTTATAGAAAGCTTTGCATTTCATTAGCCTCTTGCTAAAAGTTTTATAATGAGCAGAACACAGGTGGCATCCCCACTGCAGAAATGGGAATGGGGGAAATAAGAGATTGGAGATCAAGACTTCCTTCATCTCTGCATTATTTCATTATCCAAACTTTTCTTTTGTAATGTGAAAATTGGAGTCAAATCCCCCAAAGAATTATCATTCTCTCAATCACAAAGGAAATTAAAATGATCAAAAGTATGTCATATTGCAAGAGTCTTAATTGTAATTCCTATTGGAAATGCAATTATCAGATACCAATATCATGAATATAATTTATGCGGTTCCACATCCAAATAGCCCTTCACCAAATATTTAATATTATCAATTCCATTTTTCAGAAGAAAAAACTGAGCTCCCCTAGTCATTTAGAAAGTGCTGATTAGGTCACCTGTGTTTGAAAGCAGGCACTTTTTTTCTTCTTTAGAGACCATTATTCATATTGAAAGCATACATTCCTGTTTAACATGATATCTGTCTTATGAATAATCCACAATTAGGTTGTGATCCTTTGTACCAAGAAATAAAAGAAATGGAAAAGCATCAAAGTGATTGGCATCATTTTTCTTAATGTGCATATGAATGTTTGGGTGTTTAAAATGAACTTAGCAGAGAAAGAGTCAAGAAAAAAAAAAGAATGCAACTAAGTCAGTTACCCCTGGAATAGTGGACACAAACAGTACTACTATTGCCTCTTGTTTCATACTGTGGAGGTGGTGACCCAGATGCTATTGGAAATGCTTGAAAACTACTGATGCCTTAAATAAGCATTTCCGTATTATCTGTGAAAGGGAAGTATTTGTCTATTTTTTTGTAAGCTCAGAAATTCATCAAACAACAACTTTATCAAATTTTAAGATTGCAGGCTGTGAAACTAAAATAGCGTGTCATCTCTTAACAGCATTTTACAGTTTACAAATGTAAAATCTCTGTCAAATTATTGTAAGCATTATTGTTATGAGAAGTACTGTAGAAGAGAAAAAGAATTTAGATTATCTGAAAAATAAAACTTAATTGTCAGAATGTTTGAATGTAAAAGCAGTTGACGACTATTTTTCTAAATAAAAAGATTCATATAAAAATCAGTGAATGAGTATTTTCTGTGCAGGCAGTTATACTCTACAAAATACTCAATGAGCTATGAAAAAGACATCTCAGCTAAGAAAATCATAATTTAAATGTTAGGTTTGTTCATTTTCAGCTTCATGAATCAATAGAGTAAATCCTTTATATTATTCTGTAAGTAAAATCTGGTCATGTTTAAAATCAGATTTGGGGACTTCTATTCATCAGAAGTACCTTTCCATGGAGCCATTTAATTAAGTGTTTATTTCTTTAATATTCTCAACCCCACAGAAACCATCAAGAATTTAAACAAGATGACAGATGTAACATATCTGGCAATGTCCTCATTTTCCCCTGCCTCAAATACCTAGTGATTACAGAAATTTATTTATCTATTTATTTTTATTGTACTTTAGATTCTGGGGTACATGTGCAGATCATGAAAGACTGTTGCATAGGTACATTCATGGCAAGGTGGTTTGCTGCTTCCACCCTCCCCATCACCTACACCTGACATTTCTCCCCACGTTATCCCACCCCACCCTCTCTCCTCCCACTATCCCTTCCCCAGCCCCCCGAATGGACCTTGGTGTGTGATGCTCCCCTCTCCGTATCCATGTGTTCTCATTGTTCAACACCCTCCTTATTTTTAAATTAACTTTACCTGAAAAAAAGCGAAATTCATATTGAATCAGAAATTAAAAAGAAATATCTTAAAGATGGAAGGCATGTGAAATTGGACTTAAGGAGGGGACAGAGCCAGAAATCTATCAGGAGAGAACTTCTATGGATGGTAGAATTATGTCCTGGGATGCTCCAAAGAGAGGTAGCAGAAAGGGTACCCCATGGGATGACACTTTGGATGTCATAACTGGAGGGTTTAGGCATCCATACCCTTTATAACTGTAAATTTTCTGAAGGAATCAGGAAACAGAGTGTGGTGATACCCAAGCTGGAAAGAAAGATTTCATACTCAAAAGACAAAATATTGGTATTTTATCTTCATCACTGAGGAAGGCCTGTGTAATTAAATGCATAAACTGGTGCACCTGCCCAAGAAACATACAGAGTTGGGCAATGGCAAGAAAGATATCTATCTCTACAACTTTGGGAAACAGAGAAAACAGATCAATATATCAAAATAAGCAGAGTTGGCCGGTTGCAGTGGCTCACACCTGTAATCCCAGCACTTTGGGAAGCTGAAGCCTGTTGATCACCTGAGGTCAGGCATTTGAGACCAGTCTGGTCAGCATGCTGAAACCCTGTCCCTACTACAAATGCAAAAATAAGGGGCATGGTGGCATGTGCCTGTAGTCCCAGGTATTTAGAAGGCTGAGGCAGGAGAATCACTTGATCCCAGGAGGTGGAGGTTGCAGTAAGACAAGATCATGCCACTGCACTCCAGCCTGGGCGACAGAACGAAACTCTGTCTCATAAATAAATAAATAATACCACAGTTAAAACCATAAGAGAGATGTAGGAAGCTAGGCAGTCCACTACAAAGGCAATTAAAGAGTTCAGAAATAAAATTATGATCATAAAAATATGATTATTAGCAATAATACTGATAAAAATAGTAATACAATTTAAATCTAGTGAGTGAATAGCACAGTAAGCACAACTGAAAAATGCATTTAGTGAGCTGGAAGACTATCTAACATTTATATAGACTCCTGTCTAAATTTTCAACAAGAAATTGATCTTACATTAACTCCTGACAAAGAATGGCTTGAGACAGGAGATATTTCAGCGTAGTGGATGAAAGCACAAATTAACCATCTCTCCTCTCCTCTAAGAACCAAAAGTTTTATCTTCAGGTTAAACTAAATCATCAAACCACAACTACCAGGGCAATAAAATCTTAATTTCCAAAGCAATGCCTTCTTTGAGTTGAGATTTAACAGTATATTCTCAGCCTTCACAGGAAGGTATTACTAGAAATGGCCTTTTGAAGAATGTTCTGTATTTTCAGAAGATCAGAGTTGAAGACATTGCCCACCAGATTACCTAGTGTCCCGTAGATGAAGATCTATATGACATTTTTTTGTGCTAGACATTTAGCACCAGAAAAATAATTTTTCCCCAGGAGATTTCCTTATATGGTGACATAATATCTATATTTCAATGTGTATCCCTTTTGCTTTGTTTGCCAGGAAGCCCCTAGCTAAATATATTAAGTAAATTATTCCAGATATGTGAAACATACATTTGTATGTTCTTTATGATGTTTTAAATCTGTCTTATTTTTAAAATTTGACCTTAGGCTTTTATAGAAATAGGCAATTAAAATAAATAAATTTGACATTTTAAGCTGCCGAAAGTGTTTTATAAGAAACTAAGTTTATGTAATAAGTAAATAATAAAACATAAATTGAGTAGGGTCCTACAGTTCATCTGGAAGAATGGCCTCTAAGTAATGTTTGGAAACATAAAGCACATTAGATTGAGTTCTGGTTTACTAAAATCAAGGCAACAGATTCTAAACTTCAATTATCATCAACACTAGTCAAATCTTACTTTCATACTTCACAACTCTTGAAGACTTTTCCTTCTCTCCTCTAATACATAATACTTTAACTTCTTTCTCATCTAAAGTAGATGACATCATATCCTCCCTCTCAGAACAGTAAGCTTTACGAAGAAATGTTATCTTTGCCCTGCTACCAATCATACAAACCTACATACATCTTTCATCCCTATTCTTTCAAGAACTGAGTTTGAAAGAATGGGGATCTCGCAGGGGATGTGAAATGAAATTGAATGTTTATTTTATTATATTTTCTACTAGACATCCATAACAGAAAAGAGAACTTGAACAACACTATAAACATTTTAGATTTAACAGACAAATACAGAACACTCTACCCAACAAGAGCAAAATACACATTTTTCTCAAGTGCACATGGAACAGTTTCTAGTGTAGACCATATCTTAGGCTACAAAACAAACCTTTATCAATTTAAAAAGATTGAAATTATACAACATGTGTTTTTTAAATTACTATGGAATATAACTAAAAATAACAGAAGGAAAACTGGAAAATGTGTAAACATGTGATAAGAGAGCGCTTCTCCATGATAACACAAAGAAGGAGAGATGGACAAGGATGAAAATATAGGTAGATTTACATGATTGGCAGTGGGGAAGAGGACAGTTATTGAAATTGAAGTATAGAAGTCTCCAACTCTTGTAGAACTATTTTTCCTTACAGTTCTACCAATGTTTGCTTGATAGATGTTGGTGCTCTTCTATTTGGTACATATATATTTACAATTCGTGTCTTCATATTACTTTATCTTTTTATCTATATATGTTTTTCTTCTTTGTCTCTTAGAACAGTTTTTGACTTAAAATCTATTTTATCTGATAGTATAGCACCCTAGGCTCTCCTTTGGTTACTATTTATATGATGTGTGTTTTTTTGTTCTTCTAATTTTATCCCATTTATTCCTTTAGGTCTAAAGTGAGTCTTTTGTAGGTAGCATACAGCTGGATGATTTTATCACAATGTTTCATTGTGTTTTTATCCATCTTGCCTATCTCTGCTTTTTGATTGGATAGTTTAGCCTATTTATATTTAAGGTAATTCCTGATAAGGGGAGACTTAATTTTTGCCTTTTTGTTATTTGCTGTCAATTCCTCCATTACTGACTTATTTTGTGTTCATTTGAATTTTTGTGTGTGTAATGACATGTTTTGCTTCTCTTCTCTTTTTCTTTTGTATATAGACTATAGATATTTTCTTTGCAGTTACCCTGGGGACTATATATAACATCTTAAAATTATTACACTCTTATTTCAATTGATGCCAAATTAACTATTATTACAAGTAGTAGTTCTACTTTTCTACAACTTTACTCTCCTTGCTCTCTTTTATGTTTCCAATGTCACAAAGTATATCTTTACACATTATGTGACCAATAGCATTGATTTATAATAATTAATGTATTTGTCTCTTAAGTCCTATAGTAAATACAAAGTAGAGTTCCAAACCAAAATTACTGTAATAGTAGCTCCTCTTTTTCTGTTTCTTCACATATTATATTTACATTTATTGGAGCTCACTATATGTTCATGAAGCTTTGAGTTACTCTGTAGCCTTTTTAAATTTCAACCTTAAAACTCCCTTTGGCATCTCTTGTAGGGCAGGTCTAGTAGTAGTAAACTCTCTCAGCTTTAGCATATTATGGAATATCTTAATTTCTCCCCAAATCTTGAAGGACAGATTTTCTGGATCTGGTATGTAAAGGAGTCACATGTCTCTTGCTGCTTTCAAGATTCTTTGTCTTTTACAAGTTTGATTATAATGTATCTCTATATGGACTTATGAAGTTTATCCTACTTGGAGTTTATCAAAATTCTTAGATTTGTAGATTCATTAATTTTATAAAGTTTGAGAAATAATCAGCCATTATTTCTTCAAACAATCTTCATTGTCCTTTTATTTCTCTCCTCCCCTTCTCAGACTCCCAAAATACATATGTTGATCAGCTCATTGGTGTCTTACAATTACCTTAAGTTCTGTTTACTTTTCTTTATTTCTTTGTCTTTCTGCGAGGTCTATTCCACAGACATAATAATTTAAGTTTTTCTCTTTCCAAACTCACAAGTTCTTTCTCTTCCTGTTCACATCTGCTATTGTACTTCTGTAGTAGATTTTTAAATTTCAACTATTGAACTTTTTAGCTCTAGATTTTTTGTTAATTAAAAAAAATTCTTTTTGTTGACATTCTTATTTTGTTCATATACACTTTTCTTCATTTATGCTATTACTCGTGTCTATGACTTAACTCTTTGAACATATTTTAGATAATTGTTTCAAATACTTTGTCTAGTAATTTCAGTGTCTGGACTTCCTGGGAGATGACTTCTGTCAATTAATATTGCTCCTTGGAATGGGCCAAGTTTTTGTATTTCTTTGTATCCTTATGATTTTTTGTTGTTGCAAATTAGAAATTTGATTATCATAATGTGGTAACTCTACAAACCAAAATCTCCTTTTCCCCAGGATTTTCTTGGTTTCATTTGTTTATTTGCTCTTAATGGTGGAAGGCTATAATGGTTTATGTGTTTTGAGAATTTTCCAAATTACTTTTTTGAAGACTATTCCTTGTTGCATGTGATGATGGAAGTCTCTGTTCTTTCGGCTTGTGTTCAGCTTATATTTTAATAAAATTTTCTTGAATTCCAAGAGCTCTCCTAGTCTTTGCAAACTGGTTCTGTACTAGAAGAGTAAACACTTCAACACAGGCCTATTCTGAGCCTAGAGATCAGCCTGAGGTGAAACAGTAAGGTTTTCACAGGATCTGTCTGAACAGGTTTCTGGTTTTCTAAATGTCCCTGTAAATATGGCTGCTTCTGAATGTCCTAATTTTCCAAAGATCCTCAGCCTGATTTCTTCTCCAGAGTTTAGTTGGTCTACTATATGTCCTACCTGTAATCTCTTGGCCCAGGTGGCTATAGTCACCTTGCACATTTTACAAGCAGTATCTGCCACTTTTCCTCCTGAGTTGTGCATTAGACAAAACAGAGATGAGCACCTTGTGTCAACCCTTTGTGCATTTACCAGGCAAGTTAAAACAGATGTGCACAGTAATTTTCAAATAAGCTCTGCTCTGCTTCCTCTAGTTGAAGGGAAGGAACTGGAAACCAGGCTGCTGCTATCTCAAACTCAAGACCACTGTCACGCCCAAGAGGGCATGGAGGAAAGCCAATTTCAAATGCCACAAAAGTTTTATTCTTTTAAAGTTTTTTTTCTTGAGTGTTCACTTATTTGCTATAAACCTTTAACTGATTTCCAGAGCTCTGAAACATCGGTTTAGTTTTTACATTTTAAAAAAATATTTATTTCTGAAGAATAAAAGCTTGGCTAGTCTTAGTCTACCATTTTGTTCTATTTTTTTTTTTCTTTGAGATGGAGTCTCGCTCTGTCCCCCAGGCTGGAGTGCAGTGGCGTGATCTAGACTCACTGCAACCTCCGCCTCCAAGGTTCAAGCGATTCTCCTGTCTTAGCCTCCCCAGTAGCTGGGACTACAGGCGTGTGTGCCACCATACCCAGCTAATTTTTTGTACTTTTAGTAGACACGGGGTTTCACTATGTTGGCCAGGATGGTCTCGATCTCCTGACCTCATGATCCACCCGTCTCGGCCTCCCAAAATGTTGGGATGACAGACATAAGCCACCGCGCATGACCCATTTTGTTCTTTATATGCATTTCAAGATTGCCAAATTGCTGAAACCCTTAGAAAAATTGGTGGAAAAGACAAAACATTAAATCAAATAAAACAAAAAAGAAGTTATAATAGTTTGAAAGGGTGTTCAGATTTGAAAACAATATCAATAGATTTTACTCAGGCTTGACCCAAGCAGTTTGAGACTGACAGGCTTTCCTATTGACATGCCTGCACATTTTTATTAAAAGGAGTTTTTATATTTCTGTAATTAAAGATATTAGAAAAAAACCAACATGGGCAACTAATGGTACATGAAGTTGATGGAAAGGTAAAGGCTTAGTCATTTTTAGTTTTTTAAATGATTTCTAAGACTGTACACAGTTACTTTTGCTTAGAGATTGTTTTCAGTAGATATTAGAGGCAGATTATATGAAAGATAGCTGAAAGTTGTTAATTTCAGGAAATCAGGTGTATCTTCAGAAAAGACAAGGTGAACTTAATGCCAGCTAATATCACAGCAGAAAGTAGAGGTAATATCAGTATCCACTAATTGTGCTGATTATCAACATGTCATGGCAACCAGAGACACTTACTCATACATCTAAATACACTACAAGAAACAGACAGATAGCTGTTTGGTGCCATAGCCCAATCTGATAGTCGTTAAATTATGCTGCAGATACAATGCTCAATCTCTCTCCACTTCCTCATGGAATATTTCTCTCTGCTTTCTCTCTCTCTCTGACCTGTGACTCATTAGTTTGTATTTTAACAGAAACCTACCTGCAATTTTATCCCATTGCCTTTGCAGGCCTTCACATTTAGGATGGTGTTCATCTGGCTTTCCTTTGAGTCTTCTCCAAGACTGAGGGTAAATATGATATATTCCATGGTGGGCTGATGGAAAGGAAGAATAAAATAATCCATACTAAAAAAAGCTTAACACAGATCTAACACACAATAAATAGTGATTGTTACTAATGTTCTCCTTCCTCTTTTCTAATGTTCAAGTTTATCTCTCTTCCTACAAAAAAAAAAAAAAAAAAAAAAACTGGTACCCAAAGCTATACAAAATATTTCCAGTTTTGCCTGATCACTATTTAGTCCAATGGGAGCATTTCAGATAAAATTCTTTGTTGAGCCCTGAAAAAATTGTACCATTTGTTTAATTTCATCTGTCTGAAGACTTAAATTTTTATTTTTAATTTAAGCCATAAGGCATTTTTCTCTTTTACCTACAGAAAGAAAGATAGACATACAGATATAGTTACTATTGCTAAACTGTATTTTCCCCAATCTATTTTTCAGAATTTAGATTTCAAAATCTAAGTACAAGGCCTTACACTTTGAAATTTCCTCTTAGACTTAATTCATTTTGGATATCAATTCAGCTGTTGAATTTTTAATACCATTTCACTTCATGCCATCAGAAAACTCAATGTGTTCTTTATCTTCCTACATCATTGATAAAAATATTATCAGAGATTACCATGTCTAGAGAGTCCTGTGGCATACCAAAAATACTCCCCTCTCCCCAGAACCTGTCATTTAACGTGGATTTACACAACATCGTGACATGGCAACAAAAACTACATTTGAGACTTTGTATAATTCAGTTTACAAACATTAACTCTTTCAAGCATTACAAAGATCTTGAAAATTAAGTGTTATTATTCCTATTTGTTTCCTAAGGAAACTGAGTCACAGAGAGGGCCACAAATTTTCCCACGGTCACCCAGATATCTTCCTCTTCTTTAACCCACTGGTATTTGTTGCTAGGACCAAAATAAATAAGACTAAGCATCAGATGATAAAGAAAACAAACAAATGAGCTGCCCTTAAGAGGATCACTTTCCATTTCTTACTTTCCACACTTTCAGTTTGGCATCATATTTTGAAAATTATAAAAAACTCAAAGCCGTTTAATAGTCTAAAATCAAAGTATAAATAATATAATATCCTCATCTAATTAGAAGTACCTATTGCCATGTGTTCAGTTTTTCACCATTTACCAAGATGACTTTCTGAGATTGTGTGATTTGCACAGTGGATTTTGGAAACACCCTCAAAGTTATTGGGTTTCCTCACTGATATATTATTGTAGGTGCATCAGAAGCACCTCACACTCCATTGAATTTAAAATCCAATGATAATTTTACACATAATAGTGTGAGAGGTGTGATACAGATATTATTTTTATTAATATTTAGTATTTTAGAAATAATTTCCAAATGATATTTGAGGGAGCCCGGGGAGGAGATGTCAAAAATTTAATATATTTTAACTCATGTCTTATTTCAGACATTGAGCCTCTTAGGAGATGAGTTTGTTATTTATCTATACATGCTTTTCTTCTCTTTTCATTAATTTAATTTAATTCCATTTATATGTAACCTGAGAGTAGCATTCCCCTGCAGTATGCCCACTCCATTTGTAAACTGAATTGAAGTCATCATGCCTGCTTTAATGGCTGTGAAGGACTTAGAAATTAATAGCTCTCTCTTGAATTAGTAAATTATATTTTTCCAAAGAGAGAAAAGTGCCTCATAAAAATAAGTGACTAGAGTCACTTTTATTTTATTTTTATAACAAGTCTTTTTATGCTATAGTTTTAAACCCCCTTTTACAATAACATCTTATATTTATATCGTATTTTATACTTTTCAAAGCACTAGCATGCACATTATCCTGTTTTATCTCCACAGCAACCTTCAGACTGAAGTAGAGAAGACATGCCTGTGCTGCAAACTGAAGAACCAAGACATAAAATGACTCTTCACAAGTGAGTTCACGGGTCAGTGCTAGGCCTCCTGGCTGCTAGTCCAGGAATATTTAGTGATGCTCTTGCTTACCAATAATAGGTGGACAGAGAAAGGGCTAGTGAAGAAAGACTTTCTTTTTCTTTTTCCCAGATAATTTATTTTTTATTTGTGCCAGAATCTACATGTCTACAAAGTCTAAGTTTCCCCAAATATATGATTGTTCAATTCACCTACAAGTCTTTTTTTAATTTTTTTTCCAAAATACAATAGCATTATTATTAGCTATAGTCACCATGTTGCACAATAGATCTCCTGAACTTATTCCTGTTGTGTAAAGAAAAACTGTTATCTTTTGACTAATATCTCTTTAACAAGGAAAACTTTCTTGCTAGGATGTTTATACAATGATTAAAAAATAGCAATAATACATTGCCAAATGTAGAGTGTTCATAATAACAAAATGAGAATTGGAGGTAAATTTGTAAGAACATTTTTAGCTGAACTGAAGAAAATAATGTATACTTCACATTTTAAAATCTTTGTATGCATGCACACACACAAATATATATATATGTTTCTTAATAGTATGAATAATGAAACAAGCTTCCAATTTGAATAAGTAGGTCTAATTCAAAATATTAATTTTTTAGACTACATATTTTAATTAATATTTTAGTTTTATTAGAAAAAATAACAGAAAACCCTAATGTATCTTATTGTTACCAGAAAACTTTATTAAAATGTACCCCTCTATTTTTATTAAACACTATATTTGCTGATTATGTTGAATACCACATGCCATATATAGTTCTTATCAGATATATGCTACTTCAAAATAACATACTTTGTTTATATACAGAGTTCAAAAAATCTCACAGACACATAAATGAACTCCCAGTGATATTGCTGAGTTCAGTCATACAGAAACATATTTTGATGTTTTTGAGCACTTACTACGTCCCAGGCACCAGCCTAAGTAGTCAGGTTAAAAGGGCAAATAGTACACAGACTGCCCAGTCTGTGACCTTGGGAAGGAAATACTTTAACCACTAACGAAAACATAATATAGTATAAGGCAATATATAAATGCAGTGTGAGTACAAATAAGAAAATTATCAATTCTTCCTGAATGATTTAGGAAGACACTGTGGAGAAAGGAATATTGAGTTTGAACTTGAGCACAAGATGGACTAGAAGCTCTGGGAGCAGGCAATGTAGGTGTTTGAAAGAGTTGAGCAAAGGCAGAGATGCTGGAGCTCAAAGAGGAGGGTGAGAGAGGACTTGGGGGTGGTGTGTTCTTGAGCTGGGTAATAATGGATCTGAAGGAAAAGCCTAGAAAATACTAGGGTTTTGCCATGTGTGTTAGAAACTTATCAAAAAAAGAAAAAGAAAGCACCAAAGTTAAATTAAAATAGCCAAGTTATTACCTAAATGTTTTAAGACATTTAATTTGTATAAAGAAAGAAACTGACTTAAACTGACATCAATCTTATGACCTTTCCTTAAACACACATATGCACACGTATATCCTTGTCACAAGTTTTTCCTATGGACCAAGGGCATGAAGCTGTCAGAAAAAACAAACATCAAGGAAGAGAGTCTGGGAGACTCTGAGGAACTGGGAGATTCCTGTTCCTTTCTCTCTTAACAGCATTTTGGATCTCTGTTTTTGCATTTGTCTCCATCTGCTTTGTTCACTTTCTTCACAGATTGTCCCCTTGACCACAGCAGATGATGAGTGCTCCACATTCCTGAGTGTGCATGTCCTCTTAATTTGAGTTCCATGCAATCCAATTTTGTGATGAGACAATGTGACAGAACTGGGCTGGAACAGTCAAATAAAACAGTGACACATGGCAGGACATCATACCAGGTTGTCTTCTGAAGCTCTTTAAGGGGTCTTAAGGGGTCCAGAATATGCTAGATCCTGTTAGTTAAGAGCACAGATGTTGAATTTAAATTGTTTATGTTCAAATCCCAGCTTTCAATTTGTTAGTGGTTTTGGGCAATTTGCTTAACCGGATATTAAATACCACATCATCACCATTTTGCTTGGGTAAGATGACCAAGGCACAGGGAAACTCATCAACCAGCTCAGTGCATACATGAGTCTGAGCATGGATTTGTAGTCTGAGCCTTGAGCACGATGAAGATTCATCTTCATTGCTAAGTTATTCTAATTGTAAGGAAACACATTTAGATACTTACTTTGTTTGCAAAGACATTTAAAAATATTTCTTTGCTATGTAACAAGGACTTCTACCCATGCCAGAAATTATTAATGATAGAGCAGTGAAGGGAGAAAAACAAAGAGTTGAAAAAGAATGTACTTTGTGTTTATTTACCTAGGAAAATATAATTTCTTTGAAAGGAAATGGTATAATAAAATTTTATTGCATCACTTTAGATTTATTTAATACATTTTTTCCAATACATGTATTTGTTGTTCCAGATGGATCCTTCTGTGAAAAATAGCATTTCATATATTTTGGAAAACAACTTGGATAGCAAATTCTTCCTAATTCTTTTACTCTCCTCAACTTCAGAAGACTAGATCATTGTCAAATTTTGGATCACTCTGAAAATATCTAGGCTGGTTTATAATATTATTTATTTTTATTGCTGAAAACACAGCAGGTGAAGAAAAATGAAGACAATTTGGTAAATAATGGATGCAGAGATGACTTATTTTCTGCAATGATAAATAAGCACAGTTTATTATGTGACCTTTTTTCAAGTACCTGTCAAGAACTCACTTGCAAAGAGTGATTGATTAAAAAGAGATATATACTTAAAATGTTGTATCTTTTTATTAAGAGCTAATCTTTTATTTGTGTGGTCACAGAAATAATGATATATATATATATATGGCTGCCCCCATATAATCCACACAAACTCACCTACAATTGCTGATTACGTTTTTCGTATATATTTCTGTTTAAAATGTATTAAAAAATAAGATGTTTTATAATATATGCATGTGTTTTCTCCTTTATAGAAGGTTATTTTGGATTTTGATCGTTTTTCCTCTTGTTGGTCTTGAAGGAAGGAAGATCTTTTGACTTGTAAGGCTCTGTAGTATCCAGCTCCAGGCTTTTATTTCTATGAATAAGTGAGATGCTACTGGCTTCTTTTTTAATATTGATTCTAGAATTTCACCTAATTAAAACATTTTGGAACTATGTGTATCTACCTGAACACCTTAGAATATCCATAAAAATCATACAATATCACTGTCGTGCAGCTTCAGTAGTGCAGCATTAAACAAACCGGCGTATTGAAAAGATTTTGTTTCTTTTGTCTTCCCGGTTTTCTAAATTTTTAAGATTATTTGCAAAGAAGATAAGATGATTTTCGTTTGAAAGGCACAAACATTTAACACGTTTCCTTTGTGAGGCCGTTTTTATTAAAAATTTAAACGAAAGCTCTTTTTACATGGACAGTTCCTATTTAAGAGCAGAAATCCCTCTGAAATGCAAATAAAATTAATAAAATTAATAAAAACATGAAAAATGTAACTCAAGTCACAATAGCAAAGTTTGCTTATTATAGCACATGGAAGGGGACTAGATAAAGAAGTTTAGAACTGACTTTATAGAATATACTATTTAAAGAGTGTCTTTTCTGGTCATACTCTGCCCTGTAATTAGTAGGATGTTGAATTATCATCCTACACAAGAAAGAATGTATTTGGGTTCAGTGTATCAATTGATTGCTTGACCACACACACACACACACACACACACACACACTCATACATATACACACTCTCTCTCAAGGAACACCCTCAAGTAATAGTATATTTTTTAGTTTCTAAAAACATCAGAAAGGAAGAAAGATTTCCTTTGAATTTCACAACAATAACATTATAAACTTTTAATTTTACTAGTAAAGTTCACAATATTAAAGAAGAAAAACTAGAAAATATGAGTAATACTCTAATAAAATATATTATATCCCAGGTGTAGTTTTGTTTTGCTTTGCTTTCATATTTTGATGCAATTGTTTGGCTTTAGGTTTTGAAAAGTTTTCTTAGAAACAGCATTTTTAAAAATTTGCTTAATACTAGGGCTATAACTCTGAGTAAACAGGAAAAAAGAAAAAGAAAAAAGAAAATCCAACTAATGAAACCATCTGGGGATAAGCTGTTAAATTATTATTTTTTTAACAATGTATGTTCAATTCCTCTTTGCCCCCCTGAAAATTAGCAGTTTGAAAACCTTATTCGGTTTCTTTAATAGGAGAAACTTATAATCTTTCTTTAATAGGAGAAACTTTCTTATATTCACTTAGAAGAAAGCTTACCTTGCACTTTATTCATAAACTGACTTGAAATGTGAAAGAAATAATTATTTTAGGACATTCTAGCAGCAACTAAAAACCAAACGAAATCTTCTTGTGTGCTCATGTATATCATCAAATTTATGCACAGTGCTTGGTTGTTATTGCTTCCAGAGAAAATAAGCAAAACTTGTGTGTGTGTGTGCGTGCGCATGTATGTGTGTGTGTGCATGTGTGTGTGTGTGAATGCATGAGAGAAAGAGAGAGGAACAGAAAATATCTAGAAATGTGCATATGCATGCCTTGTGTTCACTTGGCACACTAGCAACTTACTTGGTTAGTCTGATGACCGACATGGTAGGAAAGTCATCTTGAACATAACCAGATAACAAAGGAATTTACTCAAGCAAGCTGATCATCAGGGACACAAAGGCTTATCTCTTTTCTAGTCATTTAGTCACAGAGTAGATGGCTTTGTGATACATTTTTAGACCTGATGTTTTAGGATATTAGAGGCTCAAAGATCGAAAAAAATGTTGAGTTTGTTTTTGTAAGTCTGCTATGACAAAATAATGGAGCCTATCAACATTATTTTGAGCACTTTCCCCAGCACTGTTAGAGTGAGGTAAATCAGAGTTAACTAAAAATTTGTTGTCAATTCATACTGTTTCTTTTTCTATTTCCTTCATTTGTTTCTCTACACGACTCTTGAGAGACACATACATACACACAAACACATTCTGACATCATAGAAATACAGGTAATTCATAGCTGTATAAATTGCTTCTAAATCTTCGTTTAATTCACCCTTTAAAATTAAACTATAATGGGTGAAATAGATATATAATTGCATTTATGTCATTACTCATCTGTGCATTCAGCCCACAATAAGAACTAATTTTTAAAATAAAGAACTTAGAATTTATAAACTTACAAGTTTGATATTAGAGCAAATGAAATGTGTCCTGTGCCTTTAATATGTAAATCTATTGAAATCCACTCCTTGACATCATGAGGGTCTCCATGCTTATTACTTTATGACATTTCCAGACTGAAGGTGCAGGAGGGGGCGCACATTAATTTGCTTTATGTTTGACTAGAGAGGCTTCCCATAACTATTAGAGCCCACTTTGAGCCCACCTCATTTTAGAGTTGTTGTCAGTCATTTGAGAGTGTTATGCCCTGTGCCTGGGAAGAATAAACACGTCATATATTAGGTAAAGCTTTGATGTATGGGGGTTGCTGAATGCCAACACCTCTTTCTGAGGATAGGAAAAATCAGAATGTGAGAATGAGATTAGGGTAGGAAGGAATATGACAGACAGGGGCGTAGCCAGCCTTCCTGGAACTTTCCAGCTCAGAATAAACAGAATGGACAAAACCAGTGTTTGTTTTGTTTTTGCTTTGGTGTGTCATACAGTGGTTGTTCTGAACAGTAGAATGAGATTGCAGCACACAATATTTGTTTCTTTTTGCCATTATCAAACTTTGAAATTAAACAAAACATTTAAGAGCTGATATTATACATCGGTCCAGAACATTTCAATATCAACCACCTGTAATAACTGGCCAGAAACTGACTAAGGGTCAGCATGTAAATCCCCATATTTTGTCTTCTTATACTCCCAAATGCTTCATTTTTACACGTTAAAAAGTAGACTCTTAAAACACAATCAAAATTTGGTTTCAGAGCATAGGAAAATAATGGTCTGTTCTAGAAACTACAAATATTTTCTCACCTCTTTGGGTTACAGAATGAATTTGTGACTGACTAGTATATTTTCAAGTTGGGAAGTCAACGAATTACAGCATTATTTAGTAAAAAGTTTCAAATTTCCAAAAAAGAAAGTTTTACCCAGAGGGATGTGTTTTATTTTTGCCCATGCTCAGCATCAATTTGCTCTACCTTATCCACATTTGATCTTGAAGCAACTGTGTGTTAGCCTGATTTGAATGCAGGCGCTTCCACTCATGATACAGCTGGTTTTCATGCTAGACTACATGGTTCTTATTGAGAACTAATTATTTCGTACAGCTTTAATACTGTTCAGAGTCTTGAGAATCTCATTGAATGATGATGGACATATATTATTACCTCACAGATTATTTTAAACACCTATATCTCACATTCTAATTGTATTGCCACTCTATAGCCCTTGCACTGCATCCTGCACACCAAGGAATCGCCTCCTCTCCTATTCTGTCATTTTGGTTAAGGAAAAAAGCATGTTGCCTGCTTTTTAGCAAGTGAATAACTCAAGGAAGTTCCATTTGTTAAAAGGAAGAATCTTATTTCAAAAATTACACATTACAGATTAAAACACCAGATTTCTCACCAAGGCCACATATTTGAGCCTTTGGAAGAGAACTGGCCAAACAGAGGTCTATACCTCTTTTCTGCTGTTTGCCTTAAACAGCATGAAGACAATAGAGCAAGTAAAATGTGATGAAAATGGCTTTACTATATGTATGTATATAGGTAAAGAAATACACATGTGTATATTTCAAGCAAGGGGATACATATTTCTATTCATTTTAAATAACCCCAAGATAACAATGAGCCATAATGATGAAAGTATTGCAGCAGTTACAATAAATAAAGAGTAAAACAGTTTCTGTCTTAGAAAGAAAGAAAAAAGAAGATACTGGAGAACCCATATTTGCATTTAATTTCCAATTTTCTTGTAAGTGGACTGAGACTAATGGTTTCTTATCAGAAGCCTAGAATCTTGATGCCTCATGATTAATAAATAAATATTACCCATAATTTCCTTCTAAAGAGATCTCCAAGTTGGTTAGTTAGGGTTATCTTGAAATATCTGAAAGGAATAAGATTAAACTACATATCTTAAAATATATAATGTGTATGTACTTATTTTTATAGCATTTATCACAATGGCTATCATTTACCTAATGTTTAGATAATATAATATTTCACTTAGGTATTTATAACATTTATAACAATGGTTAACATTTACCTATTGTTTAGATTATGCCAACCACGTTGCTTAGGACTTTTGCTGCATTTCATAGCCTTAACAACCTAGATGTAGTCACTTTTGGCAATATCCAGCTAGTCATTTAGTTTTGAAAAATTAGAAAAATAAAATAAAGATGTTCATGAATCGCTCTCCATACTGACATATTCTTATCAACATTGCCAATAAGGTTTTATCAGCCTCAGGCATGAGGCAAATCTATCTTATTAGTGTGAAAACTAATGAAAGATCATCCTGACAATGATAATTAATTGCAGTTGTTGACAAGGACTCAGTTCTTTTACACTCCTTTGCTGTTGCTCTTTCTCGATCTTTCAGCTCTCTTCTCTCAATTAGACATATGAAAAGTGCGGCCCTCCCCTTTGAGAAAGAAGCTTTTAGATTAATCATATTATCTTAAGGTTCCAAATCTCCATGCCTGTGTGACCTTTCTTCCGTTAGAATCCATTATCTTAAACTATCACAATAATCCTGGCTTTAGGGAGGGAGAGAGGGAAAAGGAATCAAACCTAATAGATGGCAAATAAGATTAATCTATGATCTAAGTGCCGATTACACTTGGCCCTGCCCTTGAACACCCAGGTGTAACCTTGAAATTCACATCTGCTAAGACACAGCAATTGGATTGAGTGTCCCTCAAGGCCTTAAGGGCAGCTGGCCAAACTTTACCCATTACTCCCCAGCGAGATCGTGGGCTGTCTCAACCTCTAACTCTTTTTACTTGTGGAATTTGGCAGCTGTGCTTTTTCATGTTTGTTTTGGGATAGTTCACATTTTTTAGATAAAATACTTATTTTGGGTCCTTGATTTTTGTTTGTCAGAAGCACCAGGCCATGGAGGGAATGAACTTTTACCTGGACCTCACAAGAGGAAAACAAATGATCCAGCTCCTCAGAATCTGATAGCTACACCAAAATAAATTTAGTCTTTGCTTCTTTCAAAACACTGACATACTGATTTTTAAAGCTACATATGTTTAAGAACAACCAAGAGGAGAAAAAAAAAATTCCCCCTTGTAACATTTGTCATCTGAACTTTGAGCTGATTATTTTTTTTCCACATGACCTGAGGTCTTAGAAAGGACACCCTTTTGGTAAGATGGAACATGACATCGGGATGTCCCAGCTACTGGTGACATAGACAGGAAAAAGGATTATGTAGAGAAAGCAGTTTCAGCCAAAGAGAAGTATCACTGGCTCAGATAGAGAGAGGGAAGCAAAAGGAAAATGCATTCTCATTAAAAGTTGGCCCTGTCTGCAGATACTCAAAGTAGACCAGATAGAATGTTTTCTCATTATGATTCTGTGTTGTTCAGACCTCTAAATGTATTGAAATCCTGAAAGATAGAATAAAATTAAGTCCAAAATAAGAGTAAGAAGGAAAGTTAGGTCTAAACAAGGAAATAATAAGTAGACTTTAAAAAATATTAGAGGTAACGGGCTGGGTGCGGTGGCTCAAGCCTGTAATCCCAGCACTTTGGGAGGCCGAGGCGGGTGGATCACGAGGTCAAGAGCTCGAGACCATCCTGGTCAACTAAAAACCCATCCAGGGTTTTTAGTGAAACCCTGTCTCTACTAAAAATACAAAAAATTAGCTGGGCATGGTGGCGCGTGCCTGTAGTCCCAGCTACTCAGGAGGCTGAGGTAGGAGAATTGCCTGAACCCAGGAGGTGGAGGTTGTGGTGAGCCGAGATCACGCCATTGCACTCCAGCCTGGGTAACAAGAGCGAAACTCCGTCTCAAAAAAAAAAAAAATTAGAGGTAAAATTTGGTGTATAGAAAATATGACCATGTATCTTGAAAAAGATAGCTAAATAAAAAATGCCAGGGATATCGATTAGTGAACTCATTCACAAGCCATTCTTATTGGTGTTACACCTATGCTGGGAGTCTCTCTTTGGCATACCCCCAAGCCCAAGTTCTATCTAAAAACAGAATGATTCTTGCAGTGTTCACTTTGTGAAGTTTTTCTTAACTGTTCTCTTAACAAAAATTAACACATATTTGTTTTAGTTCATATTGAGATTTGTAGGACAAGGACCTCAGACCCACAGTTCCTGAGCAATTATTCTGTATTTTTTCTTGTCACTTTATAGTTTAATTCCTAAAGTATCAGAAATAAATTCAATCTTACAGTAATCTCTATTTCCTTTTTTCTCTTCTAAAAGTAAATTATTGGATTTTTTTTTTCTTAGTAAGTATAATGAAGTAGATAGAAGCACTGATTTTCAGAGATCACCCTTTGAAACTTAATTGTGAAGTTTATTGTCAAGAAGATGTGGCTGGTTCCAAGATCCTGGGTGACACAGATTGCATGATCTAGACCTTGTCATTTAACATGTCTGAGTTCTGATTTCCACAAATGTAAAAAGGAATATGGAAATAAGTCTATGTCAATCCAGGGTTGAAGATTCCATAATTACACGTATAAAATTGTCTGACAATAGCTGGCTGATTGGGTTGAATCCCAGCTCTGTTGTTTTTTAACTGTGTGACCTTGGGTAAACTGCTCAACCATGCTGTACTTTAATTTCCTTACTTGAGAGTAGGAATTAACAGTCTTTACCTTATAATGTTTTGTTGGGGCTTAAATGAGTGAAAAGAGGTAAATTGCTTAGAAGGTATTTAAGAAGTACTGTATAATTGTTTGCTATTATTGCTATCTTTGCTGTCATTATTAGAGTTAGTGAAAGATATTCTTTTTTGTGTGTGTGGTGGGTGAACTCAAAAACACTGGAAAACAACACTACTACTGGTTCCTTAGATTTTTGTAAGGAACACAGCTGAAAAAACATCAAAGAAATGAAGGATTCTGGAAGCTCTGGTAAAAACACAAAGGATTCTCCGAGGCTTCCTTTCTCTTGTGAGTTAGGACAGTGGCATTTTGACTGAGTGTAGGAGCCCTTGTCAGCTGTCCTGGGAGGGTTAACTCAGACCTAGGCAGGAGCCTGATGCCATTAAGTCGGGGAGAGTAATGAAATTTCATTTAATTTGTCAGGAAGAAAGTGCTAATGTTAAAAGGCATTTAATAAAAAAGGGAGAGATTCTTTGAAAGGGAGTCCTTAAGTAATTACTTCAAGTGTCTTATGCCTACTCACCAGAATATTTACATTAGTGTCTTACAGTGCCAGTGTGTAATTAAATTAGTGCAACATTTACAGTCCCTGCTTTTTTTTTCTTTTAAGGAAGTGTTATTTTATTAATAATACTCCTTTTAAAAAAAAGAGAGAGAGAGAAAATAACTTGATGCAATCAAATCACATGCTCGTATTTTTGTTGTTGTTTTTGAAAAATTCTTACTAAGAGAATTGCTGAATTAAAGTTGCATGTGTGTGCATGTGTTGAGAAGAAGCGCTGATTCCAGCGCAGAGTGGCTGTGCTCCTTCCTCATCTCCACTCACAAAAATGCCATCTTTTATCTACTCAGACCTGACATGGAGATTCAGGCCAGCAGCCAGGGACTGTGAGCATATTGCAGTGGATACCCCTGCCTAGCCCGGGTTCTCTTTTCAACTTGTCTGCGAGGCAAGGATGGATACAGATGTGAGAGTGAGAGGAAGTCCACGGGAAGCCGGGTGAGGCAGGCTCATTCCTCATCACTCTGTGCGCACAGAGAAGCTCAGGCTCTCGCTGGCAATAGCAAGAGGAGTTAACTAATGTGCCGGGAGTGGTGGACAGCCCACGGGACCACCACTGAATGTATTTCAGGTCACAACAAGGAAAATGATTCTTTTTTTATTTTATTTTATTTTTATTGTGTTTTAGGTTTTGGGGTACATGTGAAGAACAGGCAAGATTGTTGCATAGGTGCATACATGGCAGTGTGATTTGCTGCCTTCCTCCCCTTCACCTATATCTGGCATTTCTCCCCATGCTATCTCTCCCCAACTCCCCACCCTCCGCTGTCCCTCCCCTATTTCCCCCCAACAGACCCCAGTGTATAGTGCTCCCCTCCCTGTGTCCATCTGTTCTCATTGTTCAACACCCGCCTATGAGTGAGAACATGCAGTGTTTGATTTTGTGTTCTTGTGTCAGTTTGCTGAGAATGATGGTTTCCAGGTTCATCCATGTCCCTACAAAGGACGCGAACTCATCGTTTTTGATGGCTGGAAAATGATTCTTAAACATTTAGAAGTAACCTGCTGCTGTTTTCCAAATGAATTTATGAAACCTCCTAATGAATGAGTCTGTGCACTGATATCATACAAATGTGTTCCTTTTATCACGTCTGTCTTCCAAGATGTAGTGAAAGGACACGGGCAAGAGCAAAGGTTGCTGATTGGATACAAAATAAGTAAGATAAAGAAAAGGAAATACAGATTTATCTCATACAGGTGATTTGAATAATAAGAGAGATCAGATGATCAGAAAAGTGTGTAAACTATAAAGTGTTAATAATTATAACTACTATTATAAGTGTAGTTGGAGAGATGTTACTAAATTTCAAATCGGATTGTATCACTCTCCTTCTTATTACCCTTCAATGGTTTTCCACGGCCCTGAGAGAAAGCCAGAACTTTGCAGTAAACCATGCATCACCTCTGCTAATTTCCAAAAGTCACATCCTTCAAGAATCTGCCCTGCTTTTCAACATATCAGGTCTTCGGAACATAAGGATTCTCTCATCTCTAGATCTTTGCACACGTTTATCCCTCTGCGTAGAGCTGAACTGCTCAGTGCGTTAGCCACTAGGCTCATGCGGCTATTTACATTTAAATTTGAAAAAAGTTAAAATGAATGAACTCCATTTAGTTCCTCTCATGCATTAGGTACATTTCAAACCCGCCATAGCTGTATGTGGCTTGTGGCCACCATATTGGAAATTGCAGCTGTAGGCCATTCCTTTATTGCAGAGGGTTCTATTAAATACCTCAGGTTCACAGCCACTTTTTGTTGTTGTTGTTGAGATAGAGTCTTGCTCTGTTGCCCAGGATGGGGTGCAGTGGCATGATCTCGGCTCACTGAAACCTTCGCCTCCTGGGTTCAAGCAATTCTCCTGCCTCAATCTCCTGAGTAGCTGGGATTATAGGCATGCACCACCACGCTGGGCTAATTTTTGTATTTTTAGTAGAGATGAGGTTTCACCATGTTAGCCAGGCTGGTCTCAAACTCCTGACTTTGTGATCCACCCGCCTTGGGCTCCCAAAGTGGCAGGAATACAGGCATGAGCCACCGCACCCAGCCTATAGCCACCTTTACCTTCTGACTTCACCTTTAATTTTTCAGCTTAGCTACCACTTCCATAAGGAAGTCTTTTCTACCTCCATCTCATGCCTTCAATAAGAGTTGGGTTGTCCTTTTTTATTACCCCACCCTATAAAAGTTGCCTATATGTTTTTTCTGAATTTTCTGATCTAAGATGAAGCTGATTTTCGGATCATCTCATGAGGTCAGGGACTTGTCTTCTGAATTGATCAGCATTATGTTGTGCACATGGAAGGCAAATACTAGTGAAAACATAATGGAGTGTTTATTAGGCACTATTCTAAGCACTTTATATGTATGATCTTACTTAATACATGAGTCAGTACTATTTATCTCCTTTAGTACATAACTGACTACTGTTGTTATCCAAATATTGCAAACAAAGAATCTGAGGCACAGAGAGGTTAAACCACTAGCCAGGATCTTACAGACACCCAGAGGAAGAGGAGAGGGTGCAGCCAGGCAGCTGGGGCCAACTTAGGCTCTGAACTTCCATGCCCTTGGTGTTCAAACAATTTTTGTTGAACAAACATAGGAGTACCTATGAATAGGCAATAAAGTAGACAGTAGTCACTCTTTCCTACCATCACTGTTTTATTAATTGCACTGATTTTTCTCCCCAGTCTGACTGTATAAAGCATTGTTTTCTTTTAGTAAGTGTTTTATGCTGTCTCCTTCAGCCCTCAACTGTAGGGTGAATAAAGAAGGCATATTATACTCCCTCTACAAGTAAGAAATCTGACGTCTAGAAAGGGCAAGCAAGATAAAAGGCTAGTGGGCTGATACTATAAAGTCAAAGTAAGAGACAGCGTTGGCAACTATTCAAGTGACATGATGCACATGGGCAATGAATCCAAGTCATCAACTTTCATTTGCTTTGGCATTAATGTCTTAGTTTTCTCACTGCTCAAGTCATATTAATTAGCAATATCATTTCTTTCTCATAACTGCATGTGTTGCTAATGCTATTTGTTAGAATGAAATAACTAGACATTGTTTTCAACAAATTAAGATGTCTACAAATAGGTCCCCAATCAGACATTAGGGCTCATGACTATTGTAACAGTACAGCTATTAATAAATCAATACTGTGGTTAGGTCCATAGACTCTTTTTACTATTTCAGATTGAATGTTGATCCCACAAAAAAGAGATTTTTCTTTAAGGCAAATTTATTTAATACAAAATTTAGGTTTAACTAAGATTCTCTTTACAGCTGAAGCCTGAGACTATATCTTTCTGCAGGGTCCAAATACATAAGGAAGTATGAAAATGGAGGATAAATTGAATCTCTATGAGATTATATCCCATTTTGTTGGAAAATCAAAGCATCAGCATGGATAAGTCAGTGTTCTGGGTTTTGTGTACTCAAAGTAATAGCTACC
The DNA here is from genome assembly GCF_030222135.1 of Aotus nancymaae. Lineage (NCBI taxonomy): Eukaryota > Metazoa > Chordata > Mammalia > Primates > Aotidae > Aotus > Aotus nancymaae. The sequence continues at coordinate 115,397,558 of NW_026988425.1, forward strand.
TAATGCTTTGAGGACATAATATCAAGCAAGTAATAATCTATGAACTTTACCTATATTGACCCTTTTATTCTTGTCAAGAAATCTATAAGGTTATTATCTTTTTATGCAGATGAGAAAACTGAAGGATAGTGCTATAATAACTTCCCCAAATCATACTGCCAAGGAGTGACAGACTGTGATCTGAACTTATGTAATCTAGTTCCAGAGTTCATTTTCTTAACCACTGTTCTTTATTGTCCTCCCAACAACAGGTCCAAACACACATGCATAAATACATACAGGGTTTTAGAATGGTTTTGCTTAAAAAGTGAGAATTATAAAGACCTTCCTGTGTTTTATTGGAGGATGCCATCTAAAAGGAAAATGCAGTTTGGATTGTCATCAACGCAGATTTAAAAAGAGAAAAACTGCTAAATAGAAAACTACAAGAAGAGATTCCTGGTACAATTGAGCTCTTCAATTTGATTGAAGAATTTAGCTATAAAGAAGACTATCAAGGAACAAATACTTTGTAATCTATTTTTTACTTTTATTTTCTTACTCTTCAATATAATATCACTTTTGTCCAATGGTAGCAAAATGCTTCAGTTGGTGTTTAGAAAAATTTTCTGTCGGTGACACTTAATATGCATATTGGCCGGGCACTGTGGCTCACGCCTATGATCCCAGCACATTGGAAGGCCAAGGTGGGCAGATCATGAGATCAGGAGATGGATACCATCCTGGCTAACATGGTGAATCCCCATTTCTACTAAAAATACAAAAAATTAGCCGGGAGTGGTGGCATGCGCCTGTAGTCCCAGCTACTCGGGAGGCTGAAGCAGGAGAATCCCTGGAACCCGGGAGGCAGAGGTTTAAGTGAGCCGAGATCATGCCACTGCACTCCAGCCTGGGTGACAGAGCAAGACTCCGTCTCAAAAAAACAAACAAACAAAAAGAGTGCATATTGGTCTTTAAATAACCTTGTCTGGCTAATAGAAAAAGTAAAAATAAGGTAGCTTAAAAATACATTTACAGTTCTTTATTAGCAAATAGTTTCAGTCAAAAACCAGGTGTAATTTTTCTCCTAATCACAAAGTGTCACTAATGATGTTTTGTAAATAGATCGACTAGATTTTCTTGGGAGCTATTTATAAAGAGGGTACAATGGTTCATCCAAGTGTTTGGCCACCTTTGTTACTTAGCAGGATTGACTAGAGATCCGATCTGCCCGACTGCTGTAATCTGTCTTTTACATGAGAGAGAATCAGGAAACCCGGACGCTACCAAAAATGTCAATTCAAGTGAAAGGAAAACATATACTGGCTTTTGAAGACCCTGAAGTAGTTGAAAAAAGATGATGGGTATTTTTGACTCTAAAGCTCATTCTAAGGCGGGGGAAGAAAAAAAACAGCAGATCACTTTGCTTTTCCAAAAAATGCTTTTGAGAAATGTAGCATTCCACAGAAGAACACAAAACAGCTAAAGCTTTTAGATGCAATTAAAACAACTGCTGACATTATTTAGAGCTAAACTACAGGCAAAGAAAACATTAAATGACCCAAAATCATGTATGTGGCATTAAAATATATATATATTTTAATTTATATATATATATAAATGAGGGAAACAGATTCAGAAGAAATGATTTGTAAGGATGTGGCTAAAACTATTTATATACCAGGTTCTATTTGTTTTACAGCTAGTGGTGCACGGACAGCATGAAAGGTTATCTTTGACAAGGTTTTAGCTATTATTTTCTTCCAGTGAAATGGTATTTCTTGAGAAAAAAAGGTCTTTGGAACAAAATAACAATAAATCCTGATTTAGATACATAAACCTGCCATTGATATCACATAATATCAGTGTTCTTTCTCACTCGATACAGGCGTTTTAAAGATAAATGGTAAAACTGAACTGGAAATCCATCTGGACGGCTGCCTGCTCTAATGAATAACCCCACTTTGGCTCGTGCAATGTAAGCAGAAAGTTCTCTCCCGGCCTCTTTCGTCTGTCATGAATCTACAAGACAGCCGACATAATATCTGGGCGACAACGGTGCGCTAACAGTGCAGTGACTTCCATTTTCTTTGCTTTCTATTGATTTTCACTTAATAACTGGCGAAATACTAAACGTCCACCCTGAGTACCTAATAAATCCTGCCTGAGCTTTTTATTGAGGAGAATTTAATAAAAACAACCATTGCGGCTGAGGGATTTTTCTTCTGGACAGAACACGGGTAGGGTACAGCGAGGTTGGGGCAAGAGGAAGCCATTTGATTTTTTTTTTTTCAAACAGGACGTCTTCTCTTTGGAAAGCAGTGCAGTGACAGTGTCAAGGGTGCCTGTGTGTTTGCGGCATGTTCCTTCCAGAAGCAGCTGTAAATGCCACCTCCAGGCCATCTGGCCAATGTGAGGAAAGGTGGCTGCAATGACTTGGCAAAAAACAACTTTCTGGTCCTCTGGTGTCCCCCGATAACTGATTTCAAAGTATGTCCAAGGACTTCCTTATTGCTATCAGTGGCTGTCAAAAATTTATAAGCATATTCATTTCCCTGTTCAACTTAATTGGTATTTTGGATTTGACACTAGAAAAGCAAGTTTGACTTGTGTGTTAGAGTCCAAGGGTATCACCCACAAAATTCTAGACAATAAAAGAAAGGGTAAGTGTCTGAGGGGAGAGGGCACTTACAAGTTATTCCATTGAATCCTAATTTGAGGCATCCAAATTCATTTTGGGGCAATCAAAGAGAAAAACCTCTAAGCATGGCTTTTTAAAACACTATAAAAAGGATTCCCGGTATAACTGAGCTCTCTAATTTGACTGAAGAGCGCAGAGACTTCTAGAACAATTTGTATTTTTGATGCTTAAAAAAAAATCTTTTTTTTTTCTGTGATGTGGTTTTTAAACTCATAGCACACCTTATAGCTCCCTCTACTTCATATATTTTAATTGATCTTGAGGTTATTTTCATGTCACTGGGCTTAACGAACAAGTATTTTAGAATTTCTTTCTGTATATACACTCATTCCTATCTCAATAAAATGTCTAATTAAGAATTCACATGTAGAAAATAAAAAATAGAAGCACACAGCCTTAAAGTGAAGTTAGTTGTTTCTGTTATTTTATAAAATCCATGGACCTCAAGTTTGAGTATCATTATTATTAAAAACACAGCCACTCAAGCCATGCTTGACACACTCACGCATTAACTAGGCAGGTTTTCCTACAGAATATGGGAATATGGGGCAGAGGCCATGTGATAAGATGCAGGCTTCTTGTCAATGGACTCGAATTAAAATACTAGCTTTTCCTACTCTGAAGGTGGGTTACTTTGTCCATTAAATGGGGTTACTCTTGCCCAACTAGCATGGTTGACATCATCTCACCAAAAATCAATAAATGTATGGGTGCTCAAGAAATGTTGTTGATTTATTTCATGGGGGTGCTTCAATAATGAGAAGTAGTTAATCAACTGGGTTAGGGTTTGAAATTGGCCAAATCTCAGAAATCACCCTGATTTGACTTAACTCTTCTCTGCCTCAGTTCCCTTTTCTCTAAAATGGAGCTAATATCAAAGTCTTTGAAACTATGAAAAGAATTAATGCATATTAAGTCCTTAAGAGAGTTCCTGATGTAAACTGTGGACCTGGGGTGACAACAGTGTGTCAGTGTAGGTTTATCAATTGTAACAAGGGGGAGGGGGCTGGAGTGGGAGAAGGGGTGGGGGCACAGGGGCTATACGAGAAATCTCTGTAACTTCTACTCAGTTTTGTTGTGAACCTGAAACTGTTCTAAAATAAACTACATCTATTTTGAAAAGTTTCCCTGCACACAGAAAACACTCCATCAGTGTTGGCTCTTACGATTTACATACAGTGCTAAAAAAAAAACTGAAAGCAATTTGTGAATCCTTACAGAGAAGAACTTGACCATTACGTCTTTCTGATGATGGGGTTTTCATTTAATTTAGATAGCAATGCCTTTTTCTTAATGTCAATTTTTCTTTTTGAGTACTGTATCCTTTCTGTGCCCAATTCTTGGTGAAAGGGGAAATGGAAGTAAAAACCTTAAAAGTTACCTTTTTCTGATCATTTGGCTTCTCCTCTTTTTCAGAGCAGTCTCCCTCTTAGATTCTTGTGAAACCTGATGTGTTTTTCCCTGGGCAGAACGTGTTGGTTTCATTGTGTCAGACAGGTTAACACTGGAGAAAATTCAGCAGCTCACAGTGTACATCCCCAGGTTACAATGTGGGGATGGATGATTCAGACGTGGAATGCTCAGGTATTTGCCGGACTGCTCCATGTAAGACCTCTAATCACTTCGAATAAAGGTGTATTGCTATTCAGATAATGTCTTCCCCGACTCAACAAAAGGTTGTTGTACTGAACTGTGATTGTGACAAATGATTTACTATTAGGAACATTCTGTAATTATTGTTCGCTGGGACCGCAGACTGATACATCATTAACATGATAGACGGCCTTTTATATCAGCAAAAATAACTAAATTAATAAAAATGGCTTCATTCCAATCCCTGTCAGAAAGCCAATACTCAGAACAATCAAGCAGCAGTGATACCTGAGAAAGCCATAGTTTATATCCCTCAACAAATCAGGTTTGATGCATAAGTAATGAAATATTTGTATATATAATCTCTATAATATGGATCTGTATAATATATGAGATATTATGGATATTAGCTCTAAACAGAAATACAGGATAAATATTTTCTTCCAAATGATTTAGATTCAAATTTATGTTTGGATGCAACTGGATTGCAGTTTTAGAATAATAATAGAATTTGCCTTTGACATCTTTTCTTTCAAGATGTCTTAAGCATTGAAAAACATCAATGTAGAGTTTACAGACTAAGATTTCTTTTTCCTTTCTCTTATTTTCTTCTTTTTTCCTTTCTCCCTTCCTTCCATCCTTTCTTTCTTCTTTCAATCCTTTCCTCCTTTCTTTCTTTTCATCAACAAACTCCTAATTTGTGCTTTAAATCCTTAGTCTCACATTTCTGACATTTCTACCCAGAATGAGAGGAAAAAAATTTACATTTCTGAGTACTCTGTTGAAATAGACTTATAGAAACAACATGCAGGCTACAGGCATTTATATAAAAAACCTTTAAGGTCTACCTGAGTAGAAATCACAGTTCTATTTCTAGGTTTCTGTGCATTTTAGTACTGAAAATAAATTTCAATTAAAAAATGGGCCATTATAATAATGGGGACCTGCATGGAAATCAAAAACTAGGAGTTCTCAAGAAATCAGAGAAGGGATAAAACAGAATGCAACTGTTTTCTATTCTTTTCTTCCTTCCTTCCTTTCTCTCTTTCAGTGTATTTTTGTCCACAATCTCACATCCAAAACTCTTGGGATGAGATGTGTCCTGTAATTCAGAACTGTTAGTCTTACAATAAAATTGAGAGGAAGGAATAGAGATTTCCCATATATCCTTCTTTTATTATTTATTTATTGAGACAGAGTCTTTCTCTGTGGCCCAGGCTGGAGTGCACTGGCATGATCTCAGCTCACTGCAACCTCTGCTTCCCAGGTTTAAGCGATTCTCCTGCCTCAGCCTCCTGAGTAGCTGAGATTACAGGCATACGCCACCACGTCCAGCTAATTTTTGTATTTTTAGTAGAGATGGGGTTTCACTTTGCTGGCCAGGCTAGTCTCGAACTCCTGACCTCAGGCGATCCATCACCTTGACCTCCCAAAGTGCTGGGATTACAGGCGTGAGCTACCATACCAGGTCTTTATATACCCTAACGTTCTCACATGCAATGGCTTCCTGCTATCTACATCCCCCACGAGACAGGTGCCTTTGTTACAACTGACAAACCTACAGTGACAAATCATCACCACCTGAAGTCCACAGTTTACATTAGTGTTCTTTCTTGGTGTACTTTCTCTGGATATTCCAAGTCATGATACATTTGTTCTTTTGCATATTTTCAACAAAAGGGTTGTTCCACTCTTTTTTTTAAAAAAAAATAGAGACATGGCCTTTGTCACATTGCTCAAGCTAGTCTGGAACTTCTGGGCTCAAAGCATCCACCCACCTCAGCCTACCAAAGTGCAAGGATTATAGGTGTGAGCTACCACTCCTGACTTTTTCCACTTTTTGCAGGAGCTTCAAAATAATAGAAGTCACCACTTAATGGATACTCAGTAAATATACTTCATTGGTTGAGTAACTAGTATTATAACATGGCAGCATTTTAGAAATGTGCTGCTGTGACTTCATACTTCTACAGAAGTTGGAAGGATCTACATGCTTCAATCCCTAATAAACTTTATTCACTGTGACAAATTTGTTCTCTGAAATGCTCATGCCTTTGTGGAAAAGGTATAAAAATAGTCTATAATTGTCTACATAGTAGGTATTTTGTTAAGTAAAGACATTGTTTTCAAAGCTAGATTTCTATCTAAAATGATTTTGAAAAATATTATCATAGCTCAGTTCTTCCAATGCCATTGGCATAAGTGAAATCAATGTCAGTGGCTGGCTATAATGGGAAGAGTTGTAAAGAATTATAGCTCAAAGATACTGATATGATATGAAAAGTCTTTTTTTTTTGAGACGGAGTTTAGCTTTGTGGCCCAGGGTGGAGTACAATGACACGATCTCGGCTTACTGCAACCTCTGCCTCCTGAGTTCAAGTGATTCTCCCACCTCAGCCTCCTGAGTAGCTGTGATTAAAGACACCCGCCATCATGCCGAGCTAATTTTTGTATTTTTAGTTGAGACGGGGTTTCACCATGTTGGCCAGGCTGGTCTCGAACTCCTGACCTCAGGAGATCCACCTGCCTTGGCCTCCCAAATTCTGAAACCAAAGAAAGGAAGAATATTGTGCAAGGTGAGGGGAGACATCCAGGTAAGGGATCCGGCGCAACCTTTCCTGGGTAGTCAGAGAGAGAATCATGCAATTGTTTTTAATGGCTAAAGCTTGATTGAGACCTATTTTAAAACTTGTCTTTTCTGCTTTGGCCTTCTCTTAAAGGAAGACAAATGCCCTTGAAAAGGAGTTTTAAAAGTATGATTCACGGACTTGGGAAGAATTACAGGATGCAGACAGCCTAGAGTGGTGCCTCCTCCCCCCAAAGGAGTTCACATTTCCTTCCTCTTAATCTGAGTGAACCATTAAAAAGTTAATCAGTTCTCTGGAGACTCTTCCCAAGGAATCTCCTAAAAGGAAATACCCTGCACTGGAAAGGTAATTTACCTAGACAGGATTTGAAAAGCTAAGTTTGAGTTCAGAGATAACCAGTGACTTTCTATGGGGTGGTGTATTGCTCCTTTTAAGAATTCACCCCTGAAGTTAGTTAACAAATGGAAAATGTAGGCAGAACAACATCAAGAAAGAACATACTACCCTTGCACATTTTATTTACTTATTTTTATATGCAATTAAGTCCTGAAACATATAGTTCCCCTGCTGTTGTAATATCAACCTGTAAATATGCAATACATGGATTTTTTTTTTCCTGAAAATAGGCTGGTATTCAAACCAGAAACATTTTGTGTTCTATTCTCAGAATGTTTTTAATTATTTAAGCTAGTGGGAAAACTCTTTTCTTTGGGATAGGGATGTGGGAGGGGAACAAAAATCTGTGCTTTGGACCTTAGGGAGTGCTGTGGTAATTCAGTTTCTGAGGTCTTCAGGAAGCCGGACTTAGGAGTTGATTCCCTTTTATGGCTAAATAACTCTTATGAGTTTGTCTTTTCAAAGTCCACTGGAAAGAGGAGTATGATTACAGAAAGCTGCAGCTGTGAATATTTGCAAAGCAGCTTGGTTTCCCATCTCTATCAACTCCTTCTCCCCTGCCCCCACCTCCAGCAACTAATATCTTAGCATCTTAGGGAGTAATATGATAGAACTGTCAAGAATGAATGAGGACTTTGGACTGTATTAATTCCCATCGACAAACTAATGTCTAATGTGTTGTAGGTTACAGAGGAGAAGTTGATCATTGCACTACATTTATCAATAATTTTTGCATTTTCTAGGGATAGGTTCATGGAATTTTACTGATGGACATGAGAACGCTGTCAAAATTTTGGTGCTCACATATGGTCAGAACATGAATTTGTTGTTTGCACACTTTTTCCTAGAAGAAAATGGAGAGGAATTATAAACATGGAGAAATGTGGAAAAAATCAAAATACTGGAGATGGCTTACATAGGGAAGCCTTTGGATACTGAAACAAATCAGGGAGGCTGGGTCAGGCCAGGGAAGAGAGGACAGTACATTCTCATCTTTTACTTCTTCTAAAATTGGAAGTACAAGATTCTGAAATGCTGGTAGATTAAAAGAAAACAGCAAGCATCCTGTTGCCTCAAGGAGCTTCATGTTTTGTAGCCATAAGGTGGGATTCTGATACCATACTTTATTATCACAAACTGAAGTCAAGAAAGAACGAAGTTTTGAAAATGCCTGGATTTGTATGTTTTCAATAACTAATACAACTCTTACTATGTGAAATGAAAGGCAGATCGTGGGAAAATATATGATTTTATTTATAGTCAAATTTAAATTATCTGATTATAGGGCAAAATTAGGAGAGAGAAACTTTAAACCTGCCCTCTTTAAACAATATTAAAAAATAGTGCCTAATTTGCCACTAAAAATAGTAAAACAACTCACATTTGATAAGCAATCTGTCTTGTTATTTCTTGTCCCATGAACTATGAAAAAGAACAAGAAAAATTCTCCTCCTTTTTTTTCCTTTTATAAAACTCAATCCAGAGCCTGCATATTATATTCACATTTTTCTTGTGTGCTTCCTTTTGTATGTTTTGGACACACTGGTGGAATTTTCGATGATAAGAGGACCACCAATCCAGTGTGCATGGTGTGGGGCTGGACCACTGAGTGGGCCCCACTGGGCCTCCAGGGAAGAGGGCCAGGAATTCACAGGGTTTGATTACCACCAAGGCTTTTTCTGCTTTTAAGTTAACTATGTTCTTCCTGGTAAATCAACGCCTGGACTTTGGAAATTTAACATCAGCTCTGTGATTGAGCAGAAACTTTGAAAAGAAGACAATCCCAGCAATGCCTACCTGACCTTTCTCCAAGCTTGTTATAAGGGAAATAAGAAGGTGTGCAGGAGAAAGGGAGTCATTGGGAACTATTAGAGGGAACTAAATGTTTTTAAACAAGCTTCCATGATGACATATGTAAACAAAAGTAAAATTGGCTTTACTCATAAAAGATAAATATTTATCATTTAGCTTTTCATTTTGTGTCCTTAACACTTGCATCTGCCTGCCACGCATACTGTCTTTTTAAAAAAGTATAAAAATAGGATGGACGCAGTGGCTCATGCTGTAATCCCAGCACTTTGGAAGGCCAAGGCAGCCGGATCACCTGAGGTCAGGAGTTCAAAACCAGCCTGGCTAACATGGCGAAACCCCATCTCTACTAAACATACAAAAATTAGCTGGGCGCAGTGGTGGGTGACTGTAATCCCAGCTGCTCAGGAGGCTGAGGCAGGAGAATGGCTTGAACCCGGGAGGCGGAGGTTGGAGTGAGCCAAGATTCTGCCATTGTACTCCAGCCTGGGAGACAGACTGAGACTCTGTCTCAAAAAACAAAAAAAACAAAAAAACATAAAAATAAATTACCAGGATGCTTCCGATTGTGATTTCTCCATTTATTTCTGATGATCTAACACAATCTGGTAAATATTCATGGGCCACAGATGCTATTAACGTGACTGGGTTATACGTTGGTGACATGAAGAAAGAGTAGTTAATACTAGAGATTGGTGAAATGGCTCTGTTAGAAATCAAATTTTCTGTTTTTAATATGGTTGTTAGCATTTTCTTTTTTCAGACTTGGTTTTATTACTGTAACCAATTTTTTAAATCTCTCCTTGTGTCCATTGGCTTATGATGTGTGATTTCACATATGACTTAAGGAGATCAGTATATGAACTTGTCCCTTGACTTAGTGTTACCCATATGACTTGCTGTGGCCAAAAGAATAAGGTGGAAATGAGAGCATGGCCTAAGAGGCTTTGCGTGCTTTCTTTCTTATGCTTGTGCTTAGCCACGAGAACATACCTGGGCAGCACCGTTTGTCCCAAGTAGAAGATGGAGAACATAGAGAGCGGAATCAGCTGAGCCATCCCAGTCAAGCTTAGCTATGATCAACTATGACCCAACAGATCTCCAGATGCATGAGTGATAGATAATAAACCCTAGCTGTCTTAAGCCACTACCTTTTGGAGTGGTTTGTGATAAAGCAGTCATTATCTGATACAATCAGATTTATTCTTCATTCATTTATTAATTTTCAAACATCAGTTGGACACTTCATAAGCCCCAAGTTCTGTGGCAGAGGCCTGAGATACAAAGTGCAAATTTCCAGGGAAAACAGACAAATAGAGCAGTAAATAAAATAGATTCACAAAGTGCTGAGATAAAAGTGTGCCTTGGGTACTATGGTGAATCCTTAATAGGGTGGTATAAGAGGCATTCTGGAAGAGGGATAATACCACACAAAATTTTAAAGAGGGAATAGGGATTAGGAAGGCACTAATGTTGGATTTTGAAGAGAAAAAGAGTAGGAGGGCATTCTAGGCAGAGAAAGCACACAGCATTTGCAAGTACCCTAATGCTGAGAAGGAGCCTGGTGTGGGGCCACAGCAAGTAGTCTAACAAGCAGGAACCATGCTTTGCATTTTTTTAAACTCAACATAGCCAAGTCAAGTATGGTTGAAAGATGGCTTGGCAAAACTATTGGGCACTGTCTTAAGTAGAAACTAGAGACAATGTTTAAGAAAAGTCACCTGAGAAGTGCCAGCTCCTTATGTGAATTCCGACCTAACTGCTTGAGAATGTCAAACTAAGGCAGGAAGTCTTTTGATTATTTGTGGTGTTTTTCTCTTTACTTCCTGCTTTGATTCCATAGTACAGAAACCAAAGGATTCTAAGGGAAACTACTTCCTTGGTATTTTTGGCGTGCCTCTTACCAGGAAATTGGTGGAAGTGTCAGGGGTACCCTTTGCAAGAGATTTCCACTTAAACCAAGGGTGGGGGTGGGGGTTGCATCCATTTCCTAACCATTTAAGGCTTTAGTCATTTGTTGTTTGCACATTTAGCAAGTCCTTAAAGATTCTATCATCACTTTATCTTAGCTGCCAAGTTATAACTCTGCCATTTATATGAAACTATTCTTTAAGGAGAGAGATAAGAAACATAAGGATGTTCCAATTGGAAACAGGCTCTCAGGTAGATCACCTGGCAGTTTTCCTGTCATTTACCAAGTTGGGAGAGCCTACTCTAAGGGGGGAAAAAAAGACTAGTTCAAGGTCCCATTAATTAAGGACAAAAATGGAACTATGCTCCTGGTTCCCAAGCTGGGGTGCTTAGCACCATCTAACCCATGGATTCTTGACTTTTTATGCCACACAAATTAAACTTGAACCATGGACAAAACTTAAATAGAGAAAAAAACAAAGCCTGTCAACTGTCTTAGACCAAGAAAGAACAAATCAAAAAAGAAAACGGCAAATGGAATCTTTAAGAGCTGAAGGAATTTGCTTTTCAGCTATCAGGCTAATTTTAGAATGCTAGAACAGTTAGTAAACTTTGCATGTAGGTGTGTGAAGTAGGGAAAGGTACAGAAGAGGAAGAAGAGGAAAGAAGACACTACATCTTTAAATTGAATTGAATGTTCTGTGACTTTAAATGAAAGCTCTTCTGTTGTTGGGCAAATAAATTTAAACCACTTAACATGGCAGAGAAGGTCAGGCAAGCTTATTATAGTGATCATAGCGTTACAGCTATTGCGATTGACCGCTGCTCTCTGGAATCACCAATAATCAGAGACCACAAGCTGTGTTTGCAGAGAAAGGTCATCATTCATTTTTTTCAAAGCATTAATATCTTTTGTTTGTTTGGCTCAACATGAAACAGGAATCGATAGAGGTAATTCACAGAGCAATTAGCCCCTCATCTGTCAAACGGCATCTGGTGTATTTAACAAAAAGACCTTTGGAAAGGTTTAAAAAGGAAGAAAGTGCCGGTACGATCAACAATTTATATTTTCTACATGACATGTTGTGTATGTATCTGTAAAAAGGGGGGCCTTGGGAGTAAGAAAATATACATAAAGCATGCTATAAATCTACACTTCAGTGTTATGATGTTGCAGTGTAGAGAGAAACCCTAAAAAGCTCAGATTACATCCTCGTCCAGTTCCCAGGAAGACAGCAAGTGGCATTTGGGGTCTTTGTATCATGTTGAACACAGCCATGGTACATAGATTTCTCTGAAAAAGCAGATTTCCAGGAAAAAACTTATTGTGGACAATGTAAAAAATTGGAGAGGGTCAAACATCAGGAACGAATGTTCCTTTTTGGCTTCGAAGCCTGTGATTTTTGTGCTGGGCTAGACTGCTTCTGAAACAGGTCACAGCCTTGCTGTGCCACCCATCAGCTGCCTTGGGAAGAAGTCATTGGCTGGAGACATCTCTCTCACTGCTCACCAGTGCCCACACCACTCTTAATGGTAGTCCTCTCCCTCTCCATCTAATTTGCCAATATTGGAATGAAAAGCAAAATGCAAAGTTAAGTTAAAAGAGTTTTTGTACTTCCAAAAATGAATTGTGATCTGGGTCTGTTTTCTTTTACTGAATTTCAAATGTGTGTACTATAGAATGAATGCAATATATATCAAAGACGAGGGCTTTTAAAACAAAATCAGCTTAGGGACTTGTCTACACGTTTACAGGATTGCTGTTACTCACAGCAGGACCAGATGTATTTTCGAAATGTATTTTCTTTTCAATTCTCTGGCTTTTTCTGCTCATTTTCTTTTTCTTTTTTCTTACTTTTCTTTCTTTCTCTCCCCCTGTACCCTTATACCAGTCTTCTGCCTTCTCTTTTATTTTGGTCTTCTCCCAGGCCATTAATTGACAGCTAAAATAGAAGTCATGAGGTACAAAAGAAAGTGACAAGTGTTTTGCTTACCTTGTCATTTATTTTTGGTTTTAAATTTAATTTTCTTTTCTTAATATCAAAGCATTCCAACAGGTTCCTTATCCATCTCTAAGGCTCTTTCTGGATAACTGTGTCTTATCTGAAAATTATGTACTATAGTTAATTTAAAAACCAAGCAGGCCGGGCATGGTGGCTCATGCCTGTAATCCCAGCACTTTGGGAGGCTGAGGCAGGAAGATCACTTGAGGTCAGGAATTCAAGACCAGCCTGGCCAACATGGCAAAGCCCTGTCCCCACTAAAAATACAAAAATTAGACATGGTGGCACAATCCTATAGTCCCAGCTACTCGGGAGGCTGAGGTGGAAGAATCCCTTGAACCTAGGAGGCAGAGGCTGCAGTGAGCTGAGATCACACCACTGCACTCCAGCCTGGGCAGCAGAGAGAGACTGTTTCAAAAAAGAAAAAGAAAAAGGAAGCAGCTACAATTAACTTTGAGTAGAGAAAATATCACAGCAAAAGACTGAAAGAAAATTCTCAAGTAATGTTGTATTAGAGTGGAGTGATTATGGAGGTTATTTTTGTTTCATTCCATTTCCTGATTTAAAAAATTTTTTTTTTTTTTAGATGGAGTTTCCCTCTTGTTCACCAGACTAGAGTGCAATGGCACGATCTCAGCTCAGCACAGCCTCCACCTCCTGAGTTCAAGTGATTCTCCCACCTCAGGATCCCAAGTAGCTGGGATTACAAGCATGCACCACCACACCCGTCTAATTTTGTATTTTTAGTATAGACAGTTTCTCCATGTTGGTCAGGTTGGTCTCCAACTCCCGACCTCAGGTGATCTGCCCGCCTTAGCCTCCCAAAGTGCTGGAATTACAGGCATGAGCCACCGTGCCCTACCTCAAAATTTTTTATGATAAACATACTATTTTTTAATTGGAAAAGATAAAACATTACTTAAAATTAATGCAGTAACACAAATAAGGCAATCATGTTTTTGTACATGCATTATATTTTATACCGACTCCAGATGACCACATTTTTACTTTTTGTGAACACTACCAAACACTCCACAGACTTCTGCAGATATCTTCTAGAAATTTGCTGGGCAAAACTAAAATCAGTTTTTAGAGTCTCATAAAATTGTATAGAGAATGTCAAACTGAAGTTGAGTAGAATAGCAAGAAGTATTATAGTTCATGGTATATCTAAGTTTCTGAAATTATGACATTCTGTTATGAGAGAATTTTATTGTCAAATATATGGGTTCATCTTATTTTTTGAACTTGGAATTTAATCCTGGAGACATTCTGACACAGTATTTTCTTCCTCCCAACTTTTATTTTTTCTGTTTATGTGAGTTGTGTTAGAAGTTTCTATACATTTACTACATGGCTTCCTTTAATTAGATGGATTCTCTGTAACCCACAAACACTGGCTAATAATTATTTTCCAGACTTCCAGTTACTAAAGCAGTCAGCAGTTGCCTGGGCTCTATTTTGCTTTCATGAAAATGCTATAATATACTTCAACAACAGCCCAAATCATCCCACCTTCCAAGTGGTTATTCACAAGCAGGGGTCATTATTTCCTTGTTAGACTGTCTTAGGGGTGGGTCTGGTTTCCATGGGCTTTGCACATTCTTCTGATTTGTAAATCAAACCTGAGTTACAAAGATGGACTGCCACCTCCTCCGGGCTCTGCTTAGTGTCACAGGGGTACAGTTCATCAGACAAACACCTCATAAGCATCAGTTCTGGCTGCCTTCCAGGGAAAACCATGTCATGCCATTGAATAACACTTAGGACCCAATCTTTCATCCTCCTCCTCCATAACTAAATAAATTGGGTAAAGGTCTTGCCCTGTCTCAAGATAACAAGAAGTTTAAAGAACTTACTCGTGTTTCATGTTGCAGACACTATCCTTTAGAGGAGTGAACAAAAACAAGATGGCCGCTTCCCTGAAGTTCAAAGGCAGTTCTGATAGCAAATGAATACTGACAATCCTTCGCTTTTTCCTCATGGGCACAAATAATCTTGCTGAAAACAGGAAGTGGATTTGGATTGAGGGCCGAAAGCAAATGAGCAGAGACTTTTCTATTGCTGTCCTACTCAGAACCTTATTATATAGAGCAGGGGTCAGCAAAATTTTTCTGTATAAGACCAGAGAATAAATATTTTATCCTTTGTGGGCTATACCACTTTCTTCACATCCACTCAACCCGCTGTTCTAGTGTGACAAAGGAGCCACTGACAATGTGTAAACAAGTATTGACCGGGCTCTAAGAAAACTTTGAAATATGAATTTCATATAATTTTCATGTGTCACAGAATTTTATATATATGTATATTTTGAGGTGGAGTCTAGCTCTGTCACCCAGGCTGGAGTGCAGTGGCGTGATCTCGGCTCACTGCAACCTCCGCCTCCCGGGTTCAAGCAATTCTTCTGGCTCGGCTTTCTGAGGAGCTGGGACTACAGGTACACATCACCATGCCGGCTAATATTTTGTATTTTTAGTAGAGCCGGGGTTTCACCATGTTAGCCAGATGGTCTTGATCTCCTGACCTCGTGATGCGCCCACCTCAGCCTCCCAAAGTACTGGGATTACAAGCCTGAGCCACCGTGCCTGGCCAATGAAATAATATTCTTAAATTTTTTATTTTTAACCAGACATTTACAAGTGTAAAATTTATTCTCGGCTTTTAGGTGATACCAAAGCAGCCCTGGGCTGAATTTGCTTCTCGGGTCACAGTTTTCTCATTCTCACTCTAGAATTCAGAAGTTCCAGTACACACTTGTGAATCAGATTTTACAGAACCAAGGGCCCTTCTTGGCTCTCTCTCAGTGTAGTGACAGCCGCTGTTACCATGTAACTATCATCTCACGTGAATAAAGGTGTTTTTCTTTCTTTTGAATCATATCTTTTGTTATTTGAGAAAAGGCTCATTAAACTTTTTAAACTCATTGAATTTAGAAGAGAGTCTTAATTATGTGTGACTCAGGCATTGGGGGAGAATATGCATAACCAGACCAAATTAAACTGCACAAAATCATGTCTTTCTATATTAAAAATAGATCTTTTTTCAGGTAAAATCCAAGATCGTCTAAAAAGGCAACAGGAATTTAAATGATTGTTTATGCAGGCAACAAATATATAAATAATTGGTAAATGATTCTGAGAACTATTTGGTGACAAAAGAAAATGTTCCCTTTCTAATGTGAGTTGGAATAATCAGAGTACAAACTCTACATTTATGTGTGTATGTATTTTATATAATAGAAAGATATGAACTAAAATGTTAACAACATTTATGGAGATGATGGAATTATTTCTTTGTGCTTTTTTTTCCCTACTTTTCAAATATTTTGCAATATGGTTACTGCTTGTACAATTAGGGAAAAAACAACTAATGTTACAAGAATAGCCATTGCTCCCAATTTTTTTTTTTTTTTTAATGAGACGGAGTTTCGCTCTTGTTACCCAGGCTGGAGTGCAATGGCACAATCTCGGCTCACCGCAACCTCCGCCTCCTGGGTTCAGGCAATTCTCCTGCCTCTGCCTCCCGAGTAGCTGGGATTACAGGCGTGCACCACCATGCCCAGCTAATTTTTTTTGTATTTTTAGTAGAGACGGGGTTTCACCATGTTGACCAGGATGGTCTCGATCTCTTGACCTCGTGATCCACCCGCCTCGGCCTCCCAAAGTGCTGGGATTACAGGCTTGAGCCACCGCGCCCAGCCCGCTCCCAATTTTTAAAGACGTTTTCATGAAGAGACCCATGCCTCTGTAGCAATCTTGGACAAGGGATCATGAAATAATCTGCATGATTCATTGACTGCTGGAAGGCTTTGTGATAGCATTGAAGATAACCTTCCTTGAGCTCATAAAAATAATCACCTGAAAGTTCTACAAATTCAGTATTTTTATGACATGCAAATGAAGAAAAGGATGGAAAAACATGAGATAACCCAAGTAAGATCTCATAAAAGGGATGGCAATAACTATATGTAAAAAAAACAAATAATGGACTTTTTTTTTTTTTTTTTTTTTTGAGACGGAGTTTCGCTCTTGTTACCCAGGCTGGAGTGCAATGGCGCGATCTCAGCTCACTGCAACCTCCGCCTGCTGGGTTCAGGCAATTCTCCTGCCTCAGCCTCCTGAGTAGCTGGGATTACAGGCACGCGCCACCATGCCCAGCTAATTTTTTGTATTTTTAGTAGAGACGGGGTTTCACAATGCTGACCAGGATGGTCTCGATCTCTTGACCTCGTGATCCACCCGCCTCGGCCTCCTAAAGTGCTGGGATTACAGGCATGAGCCACCGCGCCCGGCCAATGGACGTTTTTAAAATTTTAGCATGTCATTAGAATTAAATGAGAAACAGCCAACAAACCTCCCTACTTTGCTATTCAAAAGATGAACAAAGCACCAGTTACCCTCTGGCACCAAAATCTTATTTATATTTATGACCAAAGGTGTTTTTTAAAAGGTTGGCTTCATCTTCATGTGTAAGTTTCTTAAAAAATTGGCTGAAGCCAAACAATAAATTTCATTCAAGAGAACAATGTAATAAAAAAAAAATTCTTCCATGCATTTTTTATTTCAATTTTTTTTAAAAAGCAGATCTCAACCTACAGCCTAACTCACAATTCCTACCTATATTTCTAGTATATTCTAGACACCACCAGGAAGAGAAACATATAATAGTTTATGTTTTTCTTAATTTAAAGAAAAGGATCTTGAAAGAAGCAGCTCTGAGAAAAATGTGATATTAGAGATATAATGTTAAGTGTCTAGTTTTAAATGATTGAATATCAAAATACATTTATTACATGGTTCACCACTTCAAGATAAGCAAGTGTATGAGAATAAAGGAGCTAGTGGCTTCTCAGAAGTAAAATAATGACATTTTAGGCATTTTATACCTTTTGGCCTGAAAGCTTCAGACTTGGTAATTAGATCTGGCGTGCCAATAATTTTAGAAGGAGGATACTAATAGAAATACATCCAAGAGAGGCGTTATTGGATGTAGTATCTTCCCTTCTCTCTCTTTTCTGGCTTCTGTTCCACAGAAACCTAGTTTCCCAGTAATCTACTTGACTGACGGACTTGTAAGGGAGAAGAAATTATAGCAGCAGGACCCGTCTACTT
Organism: Aotus nancymaae; assembly: GCF_030222135.1. Lineage (NCBI taxonomy): Eukaryota > Metazoa > Chordata > Mammalia > Primates > Aotidae > Aotus > Aotus nancymaae. The sequence goes on from NW_026988425.1 coordinate 115,415,652, forward strand.
TGCTTCACCTTATCAAATGTACTCACCAATTTATGTTCTTAGCACTTTCCCACAGTCTGACAAGAATCAGGACTATTTCAGGGCTTTTTGAGCACTCCTGTCTCTTGGGATGGTGACCTTCTATCTTGACAATTCAGAACTAGTCACCGGTACCACCCACGGACCACTGATAGCTTTTCAGCCTGCTCTAGGTGAATGAAGAGGGAATGTGATTGCAGACTTTAGTTTTTACTCCTCTATACTCTGATTCAAAAATGTACTTTAACATTCGAAACTCATCTGCAAAAGATTCAACTCCTCATCATTAGCTGCGGATTAAATGCTTATAATAAATGAAGGAGATGGATGCTATGCGTGCCTGGCGTGCACCTGTCCCCTCTAGTTGGGGACATGCTAATGGATTCACTAAATTCATGAAGCTGTGTATGAGCGCTAAGGGAGTTCTACAGAAAACATTCTTAAAAATTGAAGACTTCATGACTTGCCAGAGAGAGTCATGGAAGACTTTGTAGAGGAACAAAAATGTGAGTCAGACTTAAGGATGAGTAAATTTGGATGAGTACAGAGAAGAGGCAAGAGAAAGGAATGACCTGTGTTGATGACTACTACATTGTATCTGAGGACCTGTGTGGGTTCTGCTAAGACTGTCCCATTCCATTCTCATCAGATGAGGAAGCTGGAACTCAAAGAATATAGTTTTCCAAAGAATGAACAGCTAAGAAATATGGGAAAATGGACTTAAGCTCAGATTTGCCTCATTCTGAAGCTTGTATTCCTTTCTGTGCACTGAACTGTATCAAAATGCTTTTTTAGAATGCAGACTGACAGGAGCAAGAGTGAGGAGGTGTGAATAAACACAAGCATCAGGATGACAGAGCTTCCTTCCTGGAAACAATGGTTGGGATGAAGCAGTGAAAAAACAACTTTTTTTCTAGGTAGAATTTCAAAATGAGATTCCACCTGCTTAACAAGCATTTGTCAAACCTGAAATCATTTTCTGACTGCAAAAGTATTCCATGTTAATTGTCGAAAATTAAAAACTATAGAATCACCAGGTCTAGAATCAACCAGAACTAGCTATTGTTAATATTCTAGTGTATCATCTTCCAATCTTTTCATAATTTTTCTCCAAATATATACATATTTATGTATATGTAGTTTTTATAAAATTAAAATTTTGCTTTTTTTGCATTTTGATATCTTAAGTAGTAATATATCACAACCATATTCCATCTCTTCTATATTCTTTGGAAACATTTTAAATACATACAGAATATTGGATCCTAAAAGTTACCATAATTTATTAAACATGTATTACTGAATGTTGAAGTTATTTCTGGTTTTTCTTAATTATAAATGATGTCTGTTTTATCTTATAAATCATTTTTCTCTAATTTTTCTTAACAAAACAAATTTTAAACAAAATTTCAGCTTGGCTTATTTTCCATAATATAGAAAATTTAAATCAAAATTTAAATTTTATGTTATCCTGGGAACTGAAGCTCAGGTCAGACTCCTGAGGTGATAAACCAATATCTTGATCCAATGATCATCATCACTTTAGGAAGTTAAACTCTTCTGTATCAGAGAGAAGGGTAGAAGACGAGAGGTTGAAGGAGAGATTGAGGAAGAGAGGACAGAGTAAGAAAGAGGGAAACACTGGTTTCCTTCCCTCAGGAATCTGTTCTCCAGGTAGAAAAACTTTATTTTATTTTTAAAAAGATCAGACTCCATGGTGGTCCTAAGGGGAGATAGAAAAGACTTATTTTAGACTGTGTCCAAGTGGTTATTTTCTTTTTTAAAGCCTAGTAATGTCACAATGATGGATTTCTCCATTTGGGAGCATTATGTAGTGAAAGAAACCACCTGGGCTTAAATCCCAGTTACTCGGTTTCACAGCTCTGTGGCTTTAGACAAGGCCTTTAATTTCTCTTGGTCTCAGCATCCACAGGGTAAAAGAAGATAGGAATGCCAACTAAAAATGTTTGTATACTGACAATTAAATCAGAACACATAGCTCAGGCAATCACATACAGTTCCTTCCTCCTCCCTTTCTTCCACCCTTCTGCTCACTGAGAACAAGATTTCTTTTTTTCTTTTATTTGGATTTCTTCATTGTAAAAAGCAGAGTTCATTCATTTCAAAAAAATTTAAATCTCTTGGCACTGAGAATTCAAAGCATTGTCCATGCCCTTATGGAAATCACAGTCTAGTGAAAAGTACAGGAAAGGTAACATGAATTACAAGGTCAAGAGACAGAAGTTGGTACAAAGTCATGTGTTCCTAAATAAAGGAGAGCCAAATTTATTGGAGAAAGGGGATCAGGGAAATAACCCTTGATGAGGTCTTAGAAGATGAGCACTTGCTCACCAAGCAGGGGAAGGAAAGTGGGCCTTCTTGGCATGGGGTAGCTCTTATCCTGTGGAAGTGAGGAGAGGGTTAGTGGTCAGCAGAAGGGCCTTTAACAGAAGCTAGAAGTTGTTAAGACATGCCACTTCCTCTGCAGAGACCCTTCTGGTTCCTTATACAGGAAACCCTCTACCGCCTTAGCACTCTAATTGTACCACATCTGTGGATTTCTTTGACATTTACTACTTCCTGCTTTGCCTTGGAGATACTTGTGTACATATTTTACTTTCATTACACCACTAGAGAAACAAGAGACTGTTTTATCCTTTTATCCTGGTATTACCTGTAGTACCTTCAATTTAATGTGTGTGTGTGTGTGTGTGTGTGTGTGTGTGTGTGTGTGTATAACAAATTCATTTATTTATTTTTAAATTTCCCAAAATGTCCCAATTTAGGGATACTTTGTCCCTCATCCTTTGGATTTAAACCCTCTTCAGTAAATAAGTAAAATGTTATTTTACTTATTTTATTTTTTTTAGAGACAGAGTCTATCTTTGTCACCCAGGCTGGAGAGCAGTGGTGCAATCATAGCTCAAGGTAAATTTGAACTCCTGGATTCAAGTGATCCTACTGCCTCAGCCTCCCAAGTACAATAGTGAGGATTACAAGTAAGAAACATCATGCCTTGTTTTTAATTATTCTCTTTTTTCAGAGATGGAGTCTTTCTACGTTGCCAAGGTTGGTCTTTAGCTCCTAGCCTACAGTGATACTCCTGCTTTGGCCTCTCAAAATGCTAGGATTACAGAGGTGAGCCACTATGCCATGCCTATATAGACTAGGCATAATGGTTCGCCCTTGTAATTACATAGATAGATCGATAGATCAATAGATAGATCGATAGATATAGACAGATAGATATAAAATATCACCCCTGTAATTTCTTAAGAAAGCCTGTATGTTTCACATTCATTCCCATCATTATAGTGGGGCTCTTGGTCTTTTTACTTGTGAAATTAATATTGGGGAAGTTTACTTAAGAACTTCATACTGCATACTTCTGAACTTCAATATGAACTTCATATTGGAATGCAACCTATTTGTGTTATAACCATTGCATCCCAACCATTAGTAAGTATGTAACACCTCCTTCTTCATCCATGAAAACCAGCTTAGCAGGTTTTGATTCTGCTATCAAAGAAATGGATTTCTCCTAATATCATAGATTCTTCAAGAATAGACAACTTACTATCCACTCAGTTTAGAGTTCGTTGGGCAGAGTCTATGGCCTGGCAAGTAACTCCAGGAGGTTGTGATTTGCTAAGTTCCCAGCAGGGATGGAGAGTGGCTGGGGTCCTGCATGGTTGTGTGGCGAATTTAGGGACACTTTATCCCTCAGCCTTTGGGTTTAATCCTCTTCAATTAATTAATGTACTATAGTTGGCTTCAAGTCAGACCTCCCACGAACACTGTTAATATTCACCTCATCATCTTGGTTATTATGGGCAGTAATATAAGCAATGCTATATTACAATAATATCATTTATAATGATTTACATTTATTGAACATTTACTATGGCCAGGCACTTTGTAAACACTTTGTCAATACTGACTAAATTAATATCCAAAGTGATCCAATGACTTGGTTACTATTAGCAGTCTCATTTAGTAGATGATAAATTGGAGGAGAGAAAAATTAAGTATTTGTTACTTCCCCATGGATCATACCTGGTAAGTGAGGGACTCTGAAATCAGACCAAAAACAATACTGCTGTGGCATCTGGGCATGTATCTTTTATGCCAGTTCATTAATCCTTGGAATGACCCAATCAGGAAGACATTATTGCTCCCATTTTATAAACAAAGTGCAGAGAGTTTAAGTGACTTGCCGAAGTCCACATATTGAAAATTGGCAGAACTAGGATTTAGATTTCAATCTGTCCAACTCTAAAGCCCAAGACTCTAGGCTCCCTATTTCTGTTTAAACTTTAAAAACCTTCGGTTATAAGTGCATGATATCTCCCACTTACCTATGGGCATTATCAGGTGAGTTTTCCAGAATGAGGGAGAAGTAATGAAGCTGGTATCCTAACACTAGTATTTTAGTCATTGAGACTAACTGAAGCAGGATTCAATGACTGTATGATTGAATTAATTTCAGTTATTTGAGATATTAGGAACATTTCTGTTCCTAATATCTCAAATACTGATCCACCTAATACTGATCCACTGCCCTGCAGTGAAAACCACAGTCACTTTACCATATTTAGTTATGGCATTCTTGAGGCTATGGTTTAGGGACAGAAGGAGTCAAGAATACAGGTAAAATAATGAGAAGGAAATGTTCTAAGGGAGTACAGACCTAGTGTGCAGTAGGTAAGAGCATGATCTTCCTCTGGAATACTGAATTGATATAAGTCAAAGACTGGGGAAACCAAATATGCCTTCATGTTCAGAATCAAAGTTGGCATGGGTGCCAGAGCCCAGAGGCAATTAGACCCCTCCTTGGGTTTGGTAAGAAGTGGAGATCTAGGTTGCTCCTGGTTATGAGCTCGGGGTTTGTGTTCAATAGGAAATACGTGATAAATAAATGTCAATGAATTGATACCACTGAATTCATTGCTTAGGGACTCCTAAGTGGACAGCTTCTTGTTTATTTATGATAGTTGGTGATCATGTTTATACTCCACCAAATGTCTTGCAGTGTTGAAAATGGCCCAATGAATTTGCTGACCACAGCAAACTTCTGCGAATTAAACTGAAGTATCTATCTTATGTGCCTCTTTCCTTCAATTAAATAGTCATACATCACTTAACATCAGGGATATATTCTGAGAAGCACATCATTAGGCTATTTTTTCAACGTGCACACATCATAGAATGTCCTTACACAAACATAGATGGCATAGCTGACCATACACGTAGGCCATATGGTATGGCCTTAGACTACAAACATGTACAGCACTATAGGCAATTGTAACAAAATGGTAAGTATTTGTGTATCTAAATATATCCAAACACAGAAAAGGTACAGTAAAACTCTAGTATTATAATCTTATAGGACCACTGTGTTTATACAATCCATTGTTGATTAAAATGTTGTTATGCAGCCCATCACTGTATATGATAAAATTGTCAAGTTATCATTTTATTCCCTGAGGTATCCAAAGAGACTTAGCAGACTGCATAATGCTAGGTATGATTCCTTATCTATTTTGAGGATGAAACAAGTGATGTTTGTTTATTTATAGGTTGTTCTTACAATTGTCCCTCTTAAATGAAACCTGACAATTGGAAGGACCTGCAACAAATGACAATGAGTGCTCCTAAATAAATAAGGTTGTATGGAAACAAGGGACTTTCTTCCCACGTACATAACTGAAATTGACAAAGCAGTCACACTTTGCTTTGTAACCATCAACACATGGTTACACAGCAAATAATCCCTTAACAACCTAATTATAAATTCCTGTTGCTTTTATTAAATTATTGAACAGTTCAGAAGGCAGTTATTTTAGTTGGACTGGCAGGTAGGGTAGTTAAACTCTTAAACCTGTAACTGGTTTATTGAGGAAGTTAAAACTGGATATGAAACAAAAACAAGTTCTATTTTGTTGTTTATGGTTTTATTTCATTTCTAATCCTGACCTTCAACTGCGTTATGTCAGAATCCCGTTTCACATTTCAGAAAAATACCTTGACACTATCCTATAGCTTTCCAGTCCCTCACAGACATAAGACATCTAAACTGCTAGGTCAGGTTGGGGCAGAGTCTTTGGTTTCACTGATTCTCTTCAGCAACCACCACTCATTATGTAGCCTTTCTCCCTGAGTGATATAGCTTAACGGCCAGCACCTCTTTCTGAAGATATGCAAACTCCTTTGATGTCGCCAGAAGTTGTTATCCCCCTCTGTATTAGCCGAGCAGCCTCCTGACCCCAGTTTAATCTCCACACTTTCTCAGATGGAAACACAAGAACCACTGAGTCCTCTTTGCACACTCTGAGGGCCAAGGAAACCACTGAAGGTGAAGAGAAGAGGTGGCTCCATCATCTTCCCAGGTTCAGTTCACACCACTGCCCCAGCAGCCCTGCCCTCATAGGCTAATCTGATTGCCTTCCTAGTAGACTTCTTATGTCCAATGACCTATTTTGACCAGTTGTGGGCACAGTCTTAATGACCACTTCACCTTGAAACTCAAGTAAGCACATGTCAAGTCATGCAAATTTCCCCTCACCATGATCCTCTTCTCTGTGCTATAGCTTCTTGGCTCTAGCAAACATCTAGAGGAAGAGCAAGAAGTCAGTTTCCCTTTGTCAAAGGGGGCCTGCCCCCAAGCTCTACATGTTATTTTCTCGAAGTCCCCATTCTGGCCGTCTGTTAACTTTGGAATGAAGAAGAATTAGTCTCTTCCCATGAACATGCATTCCTCAAGGAGCTGAGAAAGTTTCTTTGCCATGATACCCTCTATTGGTAGACCAGAAATAAGATATGAAGCTGAGAATGGGTGATCGATAGCCATAGATCTCCATTCCCATCACTTGGGGAAGGTGTCCGGCCCCACCTATAGGTGGCTCACTGGTGGCTTGAGACTGACTGTAAGGTTCCAGTGATTTGTGGTTTTTGTACGTTCTGATTGTTGATTTCAGGGAAATCTAAAAAGTTAAGACCCACTATGTGTATACAGGAGCTAACCAGGGTGTGTTTTGTTTGCAGGGGTCAAATGGATACCATATCACTTTCACTTCCCTTTCCACTGCATAATGTGCCATCTGAAAAGTGAACACATTTAGAATCTCCAAAATCATGTTAGTGCCAGAAGGGAACTGTCAACAATCTTCCACCAATTAGTAGTAGAACTGGAATACTCTTCCTTCTTGTCTTAGCCTGTCTTTCCAGTTGCATTCATGCCTTTAACCACAATATCCATTTGTGATCTTGGATTTGTCTTGCTTCTAATATATGAGGGACAAAGGCGGAGAAAGAAGCAAACGTGGTTACCAGAGCCGGTTTTGTTTTCAAGGGTCAAATGGGTACCATGTCACTTCTACATCTCCTTCCCACTCCATCCTTACTTCCAAAGAGCCAATGCATTTCCTCCGTCTTCCCTTCAAGTGTCCTCTAGAGTTTTCCACACTGCTTCTTAATACACACAGCTCTGCTCCTTGTGCCTTACTGGAAATAGGCTCAGTGCTGACGGGATCTGACCTATTGGTGGGTGGAAGGGAATGAGAGGTCAAAGCTGCATTTGACCCTTTGTTCCACAGACTTACTTCATAGCCGAGCAGTCACATTTTGATTTAAACTTCTTTTTTTTCTAGGCCCTAGATCAGTCCCTTACCTTGGAGCATGCCCCCTTTGCTGATCTCATACATTTTTATTTTATTTGATACTTGATGTTATGCTTGGATTATGGAACTTCCATTCGGTAAAGGTTCTGTAACAAATTGTTCTTTGTACAATTGCCAGATATCTTAGACTGAAAACATATTGGGGGAAAAAGCCAGATAAAAAATTAAATGAAGGCAAAATTAGAGTCCTGCTAATAAAATCAGATTTTCTTGACACTTTTAGTCAATGCAAAAATAATTGTGGGAATATAAAAGGTTTTTTATGGTCAATTATTCTTGTCTTAGTAAGTATCTATAATCATAACCCCTCAGAATAGGTAATAATCCTCTGCAGAGGGAAGTGAGACTTCCCCACAGAACCATAAGGAAGGTAAAACGTTATCATATACATGCATAAAATATATTAATATTGTAATGTGCTGGCTGTAAGGTCAGGTGGGTAGATAGCTTTTTTTTTTTCCACCCTGAAGAAAATACATATATATACACTACCTGACTTTATTGGGCTGCTGACATCCAATTGATCTGCATTATTCTTAGCTGGCAAGATCCTATATACCTAAATGCCTCAGATAATAGGTATTACAGTATTAGGTAAAAAGAATCCATGTAAGTCTATAGCAATATCAAAAAGGTAGAAAGTGTAAAATAAGGGAGATTAAGATGACACCAGAAAGCGTTGAATGAGGTGTCATTTTGCATTTAGAGAGACAACCAGCAAAGTTAAGACAGAAGAAAAAACTGCCCCTTTCTCACTAGCTGCCCTTAAAGGTTTACAAATGATCTGTTAACAGAAATGAGTTTCTCTTGGGCTTCAGACACCATTTATTATGCTGGGAGAGAGACAAAAAAGGAGATGGAAAAGACTGGCAAATTATGCTTATTTGAAGGCAAAATGCTTCCCATCAGCAACATGATGAAAATGTACCAAAGGTGTCAGCCAGATGTTGACATGTTAATATTTTTGACGAGGTCTTTCACTGAGGAATGAGTACAAAGAACTTTTTGGGTGTTCTTTAGAATATGAATTGAAATGCATTGTTATGCTAGCTGCCTTGCCTGGGAAATCACGATCGTATTTGATGATGAAGAGGAAGAGGAAGTGTGTCCTAAATAGGGGGCTTGAACCTCGATTCCCTGGCTGCCTCCCAGATGTCTTGTGCTACAAATGGGCTCATCTGATCTCTCCTAGTCAATTTCATTCTGGAAAGTAGCCAGTGGGCCTAGTTCACGACCCAGTGATGTCATTATAATTCATTCTCCCTCACCACAAAGACTTCGGAACTTTCCAATTTACAATGGGTCTTTTTAATAAAGAAAAGTGTCATGTACAGAATTTTTAAGTGTTTCTAATGATTTATCTTTTCTTTTTCTTGTTATAGCCTCAAAAAGGCCTATCTTCTTTGTATGACTGGACTATCAAAACCATTTAAAGAATTTTTTATCTTTGTTAAAGTACATGATGTGTTTTATAGGCTGAAAGAGGGTAAGTGAAGCTTATTATAAGAGAACATTGTGTCTGAACAGAAAAACTTTACATTTTCTGCATAAATAAAGAATAGAGTATCTAATATTTCATATGACTTAGCCCCTGCTTCATCATGAACACTCACAAAGCAATTCTGAGTAGGAAATATGCCATTTTTAGGGATGTATTCTCTGTCTTGAGACTGGATTTACAAGATGAGGGAGGGGCTGGGGGCTGACAGAGACATATGTAAGTCATTTCAGAGCTCAGGCTATGTCACCCATGAGTTCTCTCAACACCTCTCATGCACTGTAAGAAAATATTCACTGATTAAGATTACACATGAATTGAACTCAGCATTGGGGAGTTAGGGCCGTCTCCCAGAACCTCACCTCCTTGAACTTGGTTAACCCTTCTTGCTAAAATAAACTTTGCTGAAAGACTTCACTTATCCTTGGCATGGATCTTTAAAACCCTGGATAGTACAAGCCTAGTGGATGATCAATGCATCTGTGGCCTGTTCTGTAATTTAACTTTGTCTGACAGGAGATGTGGAATAGCTAAAGAGAGGCTTTACTTGTAATCTTATCACCTTATCCTGGAGTGTTTGTGAAAAGCCAGGCCTTCCCTACACTAACTCCCAGTTGAGGGTTAATGCTAAGGAAGAGAAATTGCCCTGTTATGTGTCTGATGGCATGACCTGATAAAGTCCTCTCTGGATACCTTGTGAACCCTAGCCTTTCATGGCCAAACGCACCTTGCCTCTCCTCAACCACTTGTGTTCTATGAGCTGATTAAAAGAAATAACTTGCTATAATTATGATATGCTGAGAGGGAAAAAAATATGTGTACTCTTTTCTTGCCATTTCTTATTTATTTATTTAGAGACAGAATCTCTCTCTGTCACCCTGGCTGGAACGCAGTGGTATGATCTTGGCTCACTGCGGCCTCTGCTTCCCAGGTTCAAGCATCTCATGCCTCAGCCTCCTGAGTAGCTGGAATTACAGGTGTGCACTACCACACCCGGCGATCCTGTTTGTTTTCTAAAGCATAAAATTCTAAATTAGATCATCATCCTTAGACCACTATTGGCAAGAGACCATGAGTGAGCAGAGGGAGGTGGCCAGACCAGTGCAGGCTAGACAGGAGATGGGGAATGCCTTGCCACGGAAATGGTATATTAAATGACAAAACTGACAGAAGGAGTGGGGGGTGGAGGAATCTAAGAAGAAAAAAGAAAATAAAAGGAGACTGATTGAGAGAAAGAGACAGAGTGAGAGAGAGAAAAAGAGAGAGGGTCTTTTTTTATTTTATTTATTATTTATGTATTATTATTATTGTACTTTAAGTTCTGGGGTACATGGGCAGAACATGCAGGTTTACACATGCCATGGTGGCTTACTGCACCCATCATCAGCTCATCATCTACATTAGATATTTCTCCTAATGCTATCCCTCCCCTCACCCTCCACCCCCTGACAGGCCCTAGTGTGTGATGTTCCCCACCCTGTGTCCATGAGTTCTCATTGTTTAACTCTCACTTATGAGTGAGAACATGTGGTGTTTGGTTTCCTGTTCTCGTGTTAGTTTGCTGAGAATGATGATTTCCAGCTTCATCCATGTTCCTACAAAGGACATGAACTCATCTTTTTTTATGGCTGCATAGTATTCCATGGTGTACATGTGCCACATTTTCTTTATCCAGTCTATTATTGATGGGCATTGGGTTGGTTCCAAGTCTTTGCTATAGTGAACAGTGCTGCAATAAACACATGTGTGCGGGTGTCTTTATAGTAGACTGATTTATAATCCTTTGGGTATATACCCAGTAACAGAATTGCTGGGTCAAATGGTATTTCTAGTTCTAGATCCTTGAGAAATTGCCACACCATGAGGCAGTTTTCCTATTTTTACAAAAACCCGAGAAAGAGCAGACAGCTTGTCTGTCTCAGGTGCTCCAGGGGCAGCTAATTCACACTCTTCCTGATGACTTTGAGGAACATAAAACTCTTTAGTGTAAGCACCCTCTGAAAAAATTCTTGCCACCTTCCTTCCAGGGAACAGATTCTGGCTATGTTAGTGGGATAGCTAGTTACATAAGCTTACAATCATAACCAAGGAAAAAATACCTTATCGCAGCCACAGATAGAAAGAGCTGGGGAGATCCAGAGGGGACACACAACAAGCTTCATGGAGGAGACATACAGTGATGAGTATTACGATGTAGTAAGAAGAAGAAAGGTAGCGGTTTCTTTGACAAAATTAATAACAGTTGCTGCTATTTTTGTAAGCCCCTCTATGGGCCTGTGCCTTCTGTATATAAGTCTGGACGCACATGGACTTACCTGTAAATATATGTGTGTGTGTGTAGGTATGAAAATATGTATGGTCCAATAAATGTTGAATGCTCACAGAATCCCTCAAGGTAAGTATTATTACTATTATTCCAATTTTATAGCTGGGATTATTTCTAAAGCTTAGAGAGCTTGCAAAATGTATCCAGGAATACATGCCCACATATTTATAAAGTTTGATAATGATATATTGGATTAAATACTTGCAACTATCATCTATAGGTTACATGAGATATATGACTAGAATAAGAAAGATGGAAAAAAAGGTGTTAAGTGAAGGGAGATGCAGTTGGAAGATTTGCTGGAAACTAGCTCAGCAAACACTTCATATGCTGTTCATAGAAAACTATATTGTATTTTATAAGAGCTAGAAGGATAGGGGAGGTTTCTGGCAGGGAAGTAATATGATTAGATCTATACTTGTGAAAAGTAAAAAGTAATTGATTAGTGAAGGCATGAGAATTCAGATAGGACCTTGATAGTAATAGGACAAGCTATGAACTGAAAAACTCAGAGCAACAAATGTGGTAGCTATGAAATTAAACAAATATGGGTATAGTATTTTTTATAAAAATACAATTAACCAACTATCTTCTATGTATAAGGGTATTTATGTTTTCCTTTTTATTTCTACACTGTGCCTTATTTTTTAGGAAAAGAAAGGTTAGACTGGGTATTTTTTAAGATGATTATTCATTATCTTCTTCCAAGTTTCAAGGAGAGCAAATCTTTTTCACATTACTAATGTACAGAAATTAACATGTACAACAGAAAATGTTTGAACATAAAGTCATACTGAGGCTTAGACACAATTTACTTTATGCTCCACATAAATCTAATTTCACCAAATTCAGAGCCTTAGAAAGGAAAAGGCCATGTTATTTTGTCCCTCCCATTACCAGGCCCTTTCCCAAGATCTAACGTCTGGTATATCCATCTCTCAGCTTTGACGGTAAATGTTTAAAGCTGGCAGGAGGATTAGTAACAACACTTAATAAAAGAGCAGTTAAGAATATGCTTTTAGAGTTAAGCAAGTATTGGGCTGAGGCCTGATTTTGCCCCTAATAATGTAACTTCAGACAACTTACCTGACTTTTTAAATCTCGGGGTTCCTATTTGGAAAATGTGGATAAATATGCTTCCTACAATATCACATTGTGGTGGGAGTTAAACTAGATTCATACAAGTCTCTTTCTGCAGTAGCTGACAAGCAATACATGTTCAGTACATTTATCTAATAACATATACACACTGAACACTGAATGTACACAAAATACACCAATGAGAGAATGGAAGGTCTAAGGTGGGGACAATAGAAATGAAAAATTATTTCAAGATTGACGATGAAATGGTCCAGAGAGAAGTAGTAACTAAAAGGGAGGTGTCCGTGCAGGGCCTTATTTTTTAAGATGGGGAAAATGAAGCAACTTTTTATGCTGATGGAAATGAATAAATAAAGAGGGAGAAACTGTAAATGTAGGACAGAAGAGAAGTTAATCAAAAGAGAAGTTCTTGCTACCAGGAGAAGGAATTTGTCTTTGGTAGGCATAGACACAGCCCCCATGCTCACCTACACTTTATAAAGGGGGAGGAGAAGAAAAGCATGAGTGAAGACAGGCATAAATTGTGTTTGCTTGTTGGTGGGTGAGAGAATGCCAAGAAAAATGAGAATGTTTCCTCAATGAAGTGTGAGGTGAGGTCATCAACTAACAGTCAGGATAATCAGAGGTAGGAGGTTTTTTTTTCTTATAATTTTTTTTTTTTTTTGAGATTAAGTCTTGCTCTATCTCCCAGACTGGAGTGCAGTGGAGAGATTTTGGCTCACTGCAACTTCCACTTCCTGGGTTCAAGCAATTCTCCTGCCTCAGCCTCCCGAGTAACTGGGATTACAGGCACCTACCACCACACCCAGCTAATATTTATATTTTTTAGTAAAGATGGGGTTTCACCATGTTGACCATGCTGGTCTTGAACTCCTGATATCAAGGGATCCACTTGCCTCAGTCTCCCAAAGTGCTGGGATTGCAGGCATAAGCCACCCTGATTTTAAGGAGAAAGAAAAGAAATGAAGTAATCATTCAGAGAAGAGGAGCCAGATCACTAAAATACAGAGAAGGCCTGAGCAGTGCCCAGTGCCTGGCTGAATTTTGTGACTGTGTACTTAAGTGGCAGCCATTCAAACTGCTTGTGAAATTTCCCCCAGGAAAAAAGGGATAGCAAGCAGGAAAAAGGGCTCCTGGTTGGTTGCCTGGAACCCTGACTCTACTACTTGACTGAGAGAAAGGGAGAGAGGACAGAGGGAAACAGTGATATTTGCAAGGAGGTGATTATAACTGAAGGCCATGGGATGCAAGACAAGATAAAACAAGAAGAGGTGATGGATCCACAGTGGCAAGACCACTGAAACAGAGGTGTTAGGGATGTGAGAAAATTATAGTGCTGGAGGTTGCTGAGCAAATTCAACTGGAAAAACATGATTTGTGTTTGGAGAGCAAGGTTTTTGAATTTGAGATTTAGGAGTGGAGTAGGACCTGCTGATATTGAGGTTTAGGATGTGACCCTGGGATTAGGCAACTGTGACAAATTGGAGTAAAAGATTAACTGGTGATTATGAGATGAGATCAAGAAACCAAGAACCTTTGGAGCTAGATGGGTTCATTCTCATGGATGTAAAAATTGCCAGGAATACTAAGTAACACTTAAAAGGTGTTTATTATGCATCAGTGTTCTAAGTTATACCTTTACTCTTTGATTCCAAGCATCTCCTAGTATCTAGGAATAGTAGGAGTCTGCTACTCCTAGCATCATTTCCACTTTACAGCAAAGACAGTTTAAATGACTTTCCCATGGCAACACAATTAGCAATGACAGAGCTGGGCTCAAACAGAGGCTCCAGAACCTGTTCTTGTATTGACCACACTGAATTTTCTAGAATTACAATGATAAGGATGTGGAAAGTAAAATTATAATCTAGGTTCCAAAATTTTTTGTGAATTAGGGGGCAAGATCAGGACATCTGTAGGAAAAAACAAAACAAAACAAAACAGGGAGAGGGTGAAGAGTCAGTTCAGGAAATTTTATAAGAGCCTGGGGGAATGGTGGTAAAAAGAAGAGCGACCACAATTCTGCCACTGAAGAATATGAAAATGAGAAAAAAAATCTATTTTTAAAAGAATGCAGAAGAGACATTGTCCTCAGGATTCATTTCGTTTCTACAAATTCTGACTTAATTGGGTGGATGGGAACTATAGGACATTAGCATTTTTTTCAGTCTCTCCCTATGAGCTTAATGTGCAGCCTCATTTGGGGATAACTGAATAAACTGAAAGAAGAGAATTTTCTGAAAAATAGAAGATAATTTTCTGGTCATAAAGTGAGAATTCTAGTAGGATAAGTGGAAATGTTTGAGAAATAAGGAAAGGCAGCCATTAATGTTACTGGTGCCATTGGTATGTGTATCTTTGAATAACTTCCTTTTCATTGCTTGATTTTATTTTTGCTTGACAACAATGGTTCAGTCTGATTGCATTATTCTTTTATTGAAGCATCTAAAACTATATTTGGTAGGAAAGAAATGGGATGTAAATATGTTTTAAAGTAATAAGAAAATTAGGAAATACAGCTTATTATTAACTGGTGTCAAGAGGGTGAGTTTTAATCTATTTAGGCAGTGGCTTGGTGACTTGGGCTGAGTTTATAATGTCACGTGCTGGCACCTTTCTTTGAATTTTCCTTTCTCAGATACTTATTGCCCCATATAACTACAAAAACTGACTTTACTTAAACCAAGCTTTATAGAAAAAAAATAAAGAATAAAAAGAAGTAAGGGAAGGAAGGAAGGAAAGAAGGAAGGAAGGAAGGAAGGAAGGAAGGAAGGAAGGAAAAGTGAAAGACAGTAATCAAAAGAAGAAATTGAGCAAATCCTTACATGGCAAGACCAAATGGAATGAACTGAATGGCAGTTACAAGCACAGAAGAAGGATAGTCCAAGATTATTCACTGGCCTAATAGGAAGAAATAAGAAATGAAATCAAGCTGTTTTCTGAAATGTGACTGTGTGTAGATACAATCAAAGGATATCATTTTATATGTAGTATCTGAACAACTTACGATCCTTAAACGAAACAGTTAGAATTAAAATCCTTTTCAAAAAGCTATTAAGAAATACTTTTATGGTCTCTATTACAAATGCCAGTTCATACACTTACTTTTGATTATTTTTGAGGAATTAATTCTATTGTAAGAATATGGAAATTATAGTATCTTGGAAATAGTTACTTGCACCAGATACCTGAGTTTGTTTGCAAAATATAAATTCCAATCTAGGTTCAAAAACTCAGTTGCACAAAAATAGCATGATTTGTCTTCTAAGTAGTGTATGTGTCAGCTGGATGACTACATAAATATGCAAAGGAGACTCGGCCACATGACAGATGACCCAGAGGAAGGAGAAGTATAATCTTGCCTATATGTGGGTTCTCCCAATCACACTTGTAGAAGAGGGTTCTATTCAGAACTTTGCGGGTAATTGATGAGCTTGAGCACACAGAAGATCACCACTGTAAATTTTTTCTTGGTTAGAAGATGAGTTAAAGAAATATAATGATAATCTTCAAAAGGTTGGCTGTCTGTTGCGTGCCATCCTAAAAATCATTCTTAACAATTATTTTGAGAACGGTAGCTTTTAACTGTTTGTTTGAAAGAACGTTCAAATAACTGGAACTTTCCAAAGATAAAATGGACCATTATAGTAGATAATGCATTCCCTTTAACATGAAATACTTATCTCAATTGTAGGTAATCACTTAGACCCACAGACAAAGAGATCTGGGTATCAGTTGGGAAGAAAAAAAATAACAGCTGATAATTGCTGAGTACTTACTAAATGCCAGGCACTACTATCTGTACTGTCTCATCTCTCCCGATAATCATCCTTTGAGGTTGACAATATTCTTCGTATCTTACGGATACAAACCATAAAGCCCAGAAAATTGCTAGTAAATGACACAGACAGGATTGAACTCCAAATTTTTAATAACCATCCTATACTGCTTCTTAAGTAAGTTGCAATGGGAGACTTCCAAGGTCACATTAAACTATAATGACCATTGATTTTGGAAGTTACACTTTAGTGGTTTAGAGTAGTGGTCTGGAATTAGACTATGGTTTAAATCTGGAATGAGTTTACAATGTCATGTGCCAACACATTTCTTTTGAGTTTTCCTCTCTCAGAGGCTAACAAGAAAAACTGATTTTACTTCAACCAAGATTTATAGAAAAAAATGAAGGAGGAAGAAAAGAAGGGGAAAAAGAGAAAAGACAGTAATCAAAAGAAGAAATTGAGCAAATCCTTACATGGGAAGAACAAATGGAATGAATTGGATGGCAAATATAGGCATAGGAAGAAGGATAGTTCAAGATTATTCAGGATTATTCATTATTCCTAGTTATTAATAACCAGCCTGGAGTGATGTACTTGAACTCTCTGAAGTTTATTTTCTTCAACTGTAAACTCGAGGTCATAAAGTTTCATTCACAGTATTGTAAGAATTAAATAAGATAATGCACACAGCTTTTAAGCACAATGCCTAACACTAGTTATAACCTTGACAAACAGTAGCTATTTTTAAGTATTCTAAGACATAAGTTAGTATTAGAATGGTATTTTGCACCACATGTTGCAATCCCAAATTTTTGCATCAGAGTATATTTTTTAAAATGTACTGGGTTTAGACCAGGTTTAAATCCTCTGTGTGTGAGAATAACCACTTGATTTTATCCTTCAGTAAGGATTTTATCCTTCAGTAACTTTTTCTTCAGTAAGATACCAACTTAAAACAAGTGACAATATTGAAAAAAATATGACAGTATGTATAAAAGTATTTATTATCAGAAGGAATGATGACAAATAGTCAAAGAACAGGTAGTTCACAGAAAAAGAGAAACAAATGGTGAATAGATAGGGAATCATGCTTGAATACATTTTTATTTCTTTCCCAACCCACTGAAAAATTATCATCATCATCATCATTGTAATATCTAACTCACTCTCTTATTTATCCTTGCCTCATCTCTTCCTGCAATTACCACTAAGTTTCTCTTTTCCCATTAGAGCAAACTCCTCAAAAGATTTATTCGTACTCGACTGTTTCACTCCTTAACCTCTCTCCTGCTTTTGAATCAATTCAAATGCAGTATTCTCTGTCTTTTCATCAGTGTAAAAGAAAAAGTATGTTTCTCCCAGAGTTGCTGACTACCATTTTGAAATCATGAATACAGCTGATACTACAGAAATCTGAGAAGAAAAGTAAGAGGAAAACTAAGTGCTTAATAACATTATGGAGAATTCAATCTGACCAACTTTGAAGCCCACCCACTTCTAGACATTTCTGTGATCATTTAACCAGTTCAAATTGTTTTTTCTGTTTCCAAGAACACACATGGATGACTAAGTTATCCCTTCTGACAGGGTCTGTGGATGAAAATAAATTCCTGTAGAGGAAGACAACATCTGGCAGCTCCTAAGGAGAAAATTTCTAGAGACAAATGTATTTTGGCATCCCATAATACCAGTTAGTATTCAGTCCACATAATTCCTTCAGGTTTGTACTTAAAGAGCACAGGGTAATTCCCATACGAGCCAAGATAACTCAGTGAGAGATTCAACCAAGATCGGAAAAGGTTTGTGAAAAGTTGAGTAATAGGCTTCCAAAAACATCAGGAAATGTTTTGAATTAAAATACATGATTTCTTTGCTCTAGAATTCAGACTAAAGCAATTTTAAGTCCAAGTTGTTAATTTATAATTGATGTGTCAAAAAGTCCTTGCCCTCGCCATTTTCTCCTGGTTAATTTAGCCAGTATTTATCCATGACCTGTGTGAGGTGCTTGAGACACAATTATGAATAATTATCCCTATGCATTATTACACAACATAATCGAAAGAGAAACACAACAAATATGACTTTTATTTATTTTCAGTGAAGTGAATTAATTTTGGGAGATTGATTTGCAAAACCCTAATTAAAGTTCTTTAACTTTCTTCAGAAGCAGATACTGTAAGCCAACGGTTTAATTAAGACGGTTGGCTTCTTTAAGTTACTTATCAATTATTCTTCTCTTGGCTCTTGTTGACCTAGAGACCCAAAGGGAGAGAGATGGAAGTGAGGGAATGGTGACATAAGTCAGCCTCTATGGAGACCAAACAGAGCTGAAGGAGCAAAAACAGAGCCTGGTGAATCTGCAGAGTCAGAGCAAGCTATGAGACTACTCCACCTTAGGTGTTTTAAACAAACTTGTATTCAGAACATGGAAAGTAATCAGCAGAAGCCTAGATAACAAATTCTGTCAGAAACCTTGCCAGAGTGCCCATCCTAGGCCATGACCTTGCCTGTGGGTTGACTGAAGCCATTTTCTCTGCATGCAGCCCCCTGTTGTGATAAACAATTTTTACTTAGCATTTATATATAATATTTCTTTAGGTACTCTTTCTACACAAATGATGCTTTACATTTCTCAAACAATGCTTATATATTTGTACATTTATATAACTGTACATTTTAGAAATGTAATTATATAACTACGTTATATAACTGTACATTTTAGAAATTATATAATTGTATGTTATATAACTGTACATCTTAGAAATGTAAGTTATTGTTCTAGTTTGTAGTCATCACTCATGAACATCCATTCTCACACAAAAACATATGTTCATGGTAGTTCTGAAGTGGAAAAAGAATCATTACAATGTGACAGGTACTAAAAGGAGGGGTATTTGAGCAGCAGAGACTTGCTTTCAGAGAAAGACATATCAAACTCTGTTCTGAAATTTTTAAAAAAATTTCTAATCACTGAAAATTTTCTTAGCATGTCTTACGATGATGATTAAATTGCTTGAATTGAATTTGGTTCTTTCATAATAACTGAATGCTCTCATTTATCATAATCTGTAAATTCTTAAAGCCTATACTAAACCTTTGTGCCCAACACAGAATAAAACAAATGGCCATAGCACATAAGGTTATCAATACATTTGAGTATATTTATGTTTGACAGAGTCTGACATCCTGACTTTATGTTTATAGATACTGATGTTTATGTTAACATAATGTATACACAGTAAGTGTGTGTGTATTTGGAGAGGGCTTCATTACATCTTTTATTGTACCAAAGAAAGTTAATTATGTGGAAAAGACAACCTCCTATCTCTTATTTTCTACCATTTCAAGGAATAAAATCATTGTTATCATTATGTTCACTATTATCTTCAAAAAAACTCACTGGTGACCACTCCTCTGGTTCTTGATCTGTGAATTTTTAAAAATCAAACACCACCAAAAAGCAAGTTACAGTTCTTACATTAAGGAAGGGCTCTTCTTAGACAGAAGCTCTTAAAATACATCTACTGTGTACAGAAAAGAACAACTAACCACACAGTCTTTGAAATACCAAAGGAGTGATAGAGGTGATAAAGGAGACCATGTCAGAAGAGGAAGAAGGTCATCTGAATTGGATATGTATGTGTAATTGTGAGAAAGAATCTCAGAGGGGGAAGAATCTTAAAGTGGCCTTTAGAGGATTCATAGACTTTAGATTATGGAAATATGAGGTGTGGGAAAAAAAGAAAGAAGGAAGGAAGAAAAGAAAGAAAGAAGAAAAAGAAAGAGAAAGAAAGAAGAAAGAGAGAGAGAAAGAGAAAGAAGAAAGAGAGAAAGAGAGAGAAAGAAAGAAAGAGAGAGAGAGGAAAGAGGGAGGGAGGGAGGGAAGTGAAGACTAGAGCTTTTCACTTCAACTTGGGATATAGAAGGAAATGGAGACTAATTTCCAAGGAAGTAAATCAGCAGCTGAACAACAACACAAAAATCTTACTTTTCTTTAATGCCATCAAACATCTGTGGACACAAAGAAATTCAAAAGAACCATACCTCAGAAAGACAAGCCTTTTCTAAATAAGTAAAAAATACAGGACACATTCAAAGCCAGGGGTCAGTTGTGAAAAGGTGGGCTGATGAGCAAAGTTGTCAGAAAAGAACAGTCTGTGCTTAGACTAGAAGAAACAAACCAGACATTCTAATAAATTCATGGGATGCCTTGGCAGAGTGGATCTGCAGGAGCCTCAAAGGCAAAGAGAATCTTCTCAGTCAAGTCACTTACAAGGGAATTTAGATAATTAAGCAGAGGCTAGGAGTGGAGGGAGGAAGATTTCACAGCCTCATGGTCCCAGGGTTGTCAGAATCTCAATGTCCTGATATCTTACTGGGATCCCACCATCACACAGCTTCATAGACCTCCGGGCCTCAAGGAAATGGTAAATATAGACTATTTTCTTTATTTTATTAAATTACAAAAAGTCAAAAGTTATTCAAAAGATTGGTTAAAGAAAAAAATCATAAAGTATTATGGGGCTTATAATAGGCATTTTCAGAATGAATTTTTTTAAAGACTCAAAGATATATCCTTTATAAGAGATGCACTTAAATATAAAACAACACATAGATTGAAAAACTTTTTAATTAGAAAAAATATACCATGGAGCCTGTAATCCAAGCACTTTGAGAGGCTGAGGCAGCCGGACCACCTGAGGTCAGGAGTTTGAGACCAGCTTGGCCAACATGGTGAAACCCCATCTTTACTAAACATATAAAAATTAGCCAGGTGTGTTGGTAGGTGCCTATATTCTCAGTTACTCAGGAGGCTGAGGCGGGAGAATCATTTGAACTTGGAAGGTGGGGGTTGCAGTGAGCCAAGATTGTGCCACTGTACTCCAGCCTGGGTGACAGAGTATGTTGGCCAGGCTGATCTTGAACTCCTGACATCAGGTTATCTGCCTGCCTTGGCCTCCCAAAGTGCTGGGACTGTAGGCATAAGCCACCTCGTCTGGCCTCTTAACAAATTTTAAGTACACAGTACATTAATGTGATGTATTATGGATAGCCACATGCTGTACATTAGGTTCCCAGAACTTATTTATCTTTATACTAATGTTTGTACCCTTTTACTAATATCTCCCTTTTCCCTATTTTCCAGCTCCAACCACCTTTCTGCTGTTATTATGAATTTAACTTTTTTTAGATTCCTCACATAAACAAGATCATGCAGTATTTGTTGTTCTATGTCTGGCACATTTCACATTATGATGTTCTCCAGATTCATCTGGGTTGTCACAATGCAAGATTTTTTTTTTCCCTTAAGGCTGAGTAATATTCTACTCTCTGTGTGTGTGTGTGTGTGTGTGTGTGTGTGTGTAGTATTATTTATGTGGCGTGTGTTTGTATTTTTCTGCTGTTACCAAGTTACTCCTTGGTATCAGCAGAAGATTGCTTCTAGGACTTCCTGATGATACCAAAATCCACTAATACGCAAGTCCTTTACATAAAATGATGTAGGTATTTGCATATAAACCTATGCATATTGTCTCATATACTTTACATCATCTCTACATTACTCCTAATACCTAATACAATGTAAATGCTGTGTTAATTGTCCTATTGCATTTTTATTTGTATTATTTGTATTGCCGTATTGTTATTTTATTAATTTGATCTGGTGTTGATTAAATTTGTGGATGCAGAACCTGAGGATACTATGAATTAATTGTGTATACTTACTATGTATTCTTATCTATTCATTTGAGCAAGGACAGTTAGGTTGCTTCCGTATCTTACCTATTGTAAATTATGTGAATAAGGGAGTGTGGACCCCTCTTTGAAGTAGTAGTTTTATTTCCTTTGAATATAGACCCAGAAGTAGAATTGCTGGATCATATGGTCATTCCACTTTTAATATTTTAAGGAACCAATTTTGTTTATGGTGAGGGTTCTCTGATATCAAGTTTCTTGCTATGACCTCACACAAACCCTTTTCTCCAGCATGGTGTGTGTGGGGGATGGGTGGGAAGTTAAAGAGCTCTCTAGTTTCTCTTCTTATAATCTTATGGGGTCAGGGCCCACCCTTCTGACCTCATTTAACTTAGGGGTGCCTTCTCCATAAATAGTCACACTAGGGATTAGGGCTTCAATGTGTAAACTTTGGTGAGGACACAAATATTCAGTTCAAATAATAACACCCTCTCTATGTTAAAATGTAAGATATCAAATTAAAATATACATACACACACGTATATAAAGTGTGTATGACTACTTTCAAATATTTAAAAGAGAATAAAATACCAATATTATATAATATATTTCAAAAAATAAGAAAGAAAGAAAACGTACTAACTTGGTATGTGAGTTTAGCATAACCCAACTCCAGAATATTAAGAAATAAAACTGAACCCAGGAGGCGGAGGTTGCGGTGAGTGGAGATTGCACCATTGCACTCTAGCCTGGGTAACAATGGGTAACAAGAGTGAAATTCTGTCTCAAAAAAAAAAAAAAAAACAGAAATAAAATACAGCAATATATAAAAATGGTAACATATTACATAATATATTACATGCAAACATGATTTGTTCCAGGAATGCAAGGTTGGTTCGACATTCATAAGTTAAATTCACCCATTGATTTTGTTAATAAAATAAAGGCAAAAATAACATGATTATCAAAAGAGAGGCAGAAAACATTATTTGACAAAAGCTAAATATTTGCCCATTTATGATGAATACTCTCAGAAAAGTAGGAATATCCTCAATCTAATAACAAGATAGCTACAAAGAAATTTCACTTAGTGTTTAGTGTTTCCATCTAAGATCAGAAACAAGATAAGAAAGTTTTTATTTTATCCCTTTTATTTTATTTTTCCTGAAAATTCACCAGTGTAATAATTAATAAATGGCATATAGATCTATTTTTTATAAAGTAAAGCCATCATTATTCACAAACAAGATTTTAACATAAGGAATCCTAAGGAAACTACCCTCTCCTCCCAAAACAATACAAATATGTATGTCTTTAACATTTGCTTTTCCAACATTTTGAAATTAAATACAACCTCCTTTCTAATGATCTCATCCCAAATCTTTTTTTTTTCCCTTTTTCAACCTCAAAAAACCCAGGTTTTCCTCATCTCATTTCTGTAACTCAACTTTCAAGCTTCAGTCTTCTCTTGATGCTGCCTTCAATCTCTTTTCCCCAAGCAAAGTAATTTATCCTTGCTCTGCCTACTCAAAATGTGCAAACCCCCATCTCACTGTGAAGTCATCAAAAGCCATGACAGTCTCATTCTGACTTGTCGTTAATTATACCCATAAGTGGACCAGTTTTGTTAAAACTTGAAGCTTCAACAATTTGGGGAGTCTTCTTAAAAAATAATATAGCATCAAATATGATGTGGAATATTTATTTTGAATGAGAAAATAAGTCACAACAAACTGTATACTTACAAAGTTAAATGGTACAGGCCGGGCGCGGTGGCTCACGCCTGTAATCCCAGCACTTTGGGAGGCCGAGGCGGGTGGATCACGAGGTCAAGAGATCGAGACCACCCTGGTCAACATAGTGAAACCCCGTCTCTACTGAAAATACAAAAAAATTAGCTGGGCATGGTGGTGCGTGCCTGTAATCCCAGCTACTCAGGAGGCTGAGGCAGGAGAATTGCCTGAACCCAGGAGGCGGAGGTTGCAGTGAGCCGAGATCATGCCATTGCACTCCAGCCTGGGTAACAAGAGCGAAACTCCGTCTCAAAAAAAAAAAAAAAGAAAAAGAAAAAAAGTTAAATGGTAGAAATAACACAAACAAAAAATTACCATAATAAATTTCAAGTTAGGAGTCTGTCATCTCTAGAACACTTTAGTGCCTCCTCATATGACAATTTTACATCTCTTTCTACAGAGAAATTTAAAAAAATTATTTAGTTTTTCTTTTCAATGTGGTGAAAAATGTTTTTACATTATTGAATGTTTAACAAATATTTTTAAACTTCCCAACTCTCATGATTAGCAATTTCATATTAAGGTTTAGAATTATTGTCAAACTTGGGGAAACTTTTCTTATCTCTTTTCATTTATGAGCTATGAGAGCAGAGAATTTCAGTTTTTCTGGAGGAGGGATATATTCTTTGACATCACTCATTAGCAAGGAGTTTGCCTCCAAGGGAAGTGAAGCATCATTTATAGCTTTTTCAATGTGAATGTTTGATGTCAAATCACCAAATATAAATTTTTTTTCCAATGGATTGATGTGGTTTGCAAATTTTGGTTATTTATAAGAGCATATTTGGAGCTATTCCTACACTGGGATTGCTAGCAATAAATTAACCAGGCATAGAAGTAACAGTGAACCATATGACTTTATCCCATAAAGTCAGACTAAATCAGACTAAATGAATTACCAAGGAAACTTCTACGACATCTTCAAAATGTCGAGGCTACTCCAGTGTGTTATTTACATAAGGAAAAATATGAAAAGGGCACAATCAGAGAAGAAAGCAAGAAAAGTCTTAACTCATTACATTTAACGTATCTTTTGCAAATTTTGCAACATCAGATGCAAACGCATTGCTCGGGCCCCTCTCTGGGCTTTCCAAAGCTTTAATAAGTGAGAGGTTCTAAGGCTTAAGCTTTATCAGTTTCCCATGAATTAGCCTCTGATTTTTGCCTATGTCTATGTGTTCATCTACATTGTCATCTATATACTAAAAAAAAATCTATATTTTCATCCATATTTATGTTCCATAAATCGTCTCCTAACCAGCACAGTGCCCTATGCCTAAAATAGTTTCTGACTTATGGTAAGCACAAGATAGGAGCTTTTAGAATTAGTTGGATTGGACTGAATTTAATTGACAACGTGTAAAAAATTTAATTGGGTTGGTTCTTATCATTTTTATGCCTTATGGCAAAATGAGAAGAATGCAGCATGCTTTAGTATTGCTTACTATATTTTTTAAAACTTAGGAAATGTTACTTTACCTCCTTGAGATTCTGTTTTCTAACCTGCAAAACGGGGAAAGTAATACTATACAAGAGTCTGCCAATTATCTCCCAATATTCAGTCTTGCCTTCTACTATAGAAAGAGAAACCCTGGTTTTAGCTGGGCATGTGGCTGCCCAGAATAAAAGTTACAATGCCCAGACTCTCTTGCCATTAATTCAGATGAATGAGATGTAAATTGTCATGTAGTGATTTCCCAAACTTTCTGAAAAGAAAGATGACAGATGTCTTGCCTCTTCGTCTTTTCCTCTATCTTGATGCTTAGAATGTGCATGAGATGCTAGAGCTCTACCCACCATCTTGGACTAGGAGGCAGAGGACCACAGCCTAGGGGGAGTGGAATAAACAGATGAGAGGCTCCTAATCTGGCAAGACTTTGAGGAGCAAATCCACCATGTCAATTCTGGGCTGCCTACCTCTACATATTAAATAAATTGCTATTATTCTGAGTTTCTGCTACTTGTGCTGAATTTAATGAAAATGGCTACACTGCAGGTTTTGTGAAGCCTCTATATGCAAGGGACCTATCACAGTGCCTGGCAAAGCATCACTGTCTATTACAGCAGCTGTTTAGCATTCTCTTATCTGGATATTTTTGCTTGCCCCATGAAGCAGCTCTCAGAAGTTTTATTACATTCCTAGTGCAGCTAGTAAATAGTTTCATTCCTTAAGTCTCTAAAAATAAGCTTTCTCAATGTCATCTATGTATTAAATTCTGCAGCCTTATCTCCTTTACAAAATCTTAGGAGAAGAATCTATCAGGATGGGATTCATATTTTCCTGCTGTGTAGACTTTTAAGAATGTACTGGTGTGTAATTTTTCCCAGCATATAATTTTTATCCTGTTTTCTATTTTGTCATCTTGCTGTTGTCAACTCTAACTTGGAAAACATCTTTAAATAGATATTTGGAGCAAAAAAATAAAAAAGGATTGTGCTTAAAAATATTATGGTATCTGTTTACACAGTTTACAAAGTGTCCAAATATTTATCCTTTTAATAGAGGCCTATGGAGCTGGATTGCTGAAAAATTATGCCTGAATCTCCATAAAACTGAACTAGTAGGGAAAATGGCATTATTCTTTTTCCCCAAAAAGTGACCTTTATTCATATTGTTATTTTATGATGGAAGAGATTATATACATTTTCATTTCTACCTTCCCAAATCCCCAGTTTTCACGAAAGTTTTCCTTAGCCCATGCGACAGATCATTTATTTCCTCTTGGACATCTTGTTTGGCTTCATTATCTTGCCAACTTCTTTGGATCTTGACTTACAGCTTTCTCACTAAAGATGCAAAATGCAGATAAGTCTAAGGCAGAAGAGTGATTTTTCTAGAAGCAAAGGAATGGTAAGGAAACTGAGTTCCCAGCCTTTCGGGAGTTGGCTCCTTCTTCAATTACAGCCCTGTCTCTTCCCTCCTAGGAAGCCCTGCGCAATAGACTTGTTAGGGAGCACACAGGGTAGCATCAGCTTAGGAAGGGCCCCAAAATTAATCTCACTGGGTACATTAGGAAACACTTCGCTGACATTTGCTGTCCCCGTCAGCACTAATAAAGAGATTTTTACCTGTATTTGCCTATTCAACACTTCAGCCCCTCAGCCAATTTTGGAAATTATTTTTGATTTATGGCTCTCTCTCAGGCGGGTGTCACCCTGCCTGTCAATTACGCCTTAAAGCAAATGCTAAGTGAATGCTGGCTAGTAAAATTAATAAGGGAAACCTTTACTCAAAAACCCAGAAAGAGGCTGGTAAAGGGGATCATTCAACCAGGCAGTAACTCAGTGGCTGCTTGTGTATTTATAAGCGAGACAGAGGTATGTGGAGAGTTCAGTCACACACAGAAAGGAGCAGCACTTTTCTCCCCCAGTATTTAAGGCCTAGCCACTCTAAAGAACACAAAGACCATCATGATGAAAGTCCATTGGTTCCAATCTCCTCAGATGGGACCTGAAAACGTTTTCTTCCAGTTTGTAAATACACACTGTTCAATTTCACTACAAATCTAAGGAACAGAAACCATATAGTTCTTATTATTTTAAAGCTTTCCAACATAAATAAGTGTCCCTTGTTGTATACGGTTTTTACATATTTGATACTAGATAAATTACTGCTAGTAAGTACATGGATGAATTAATTAATTAATTAAGCAAGTCCACATAATCTTGGGGGACCCTTATTCTGGCTATGTTTACAGCAACCTGGTCCACTCACCTCGTCCCTCTGTACCCTTTAGCCTCCTGGCATTCTCCGTGATCCTTACTTTTCTACTCCTGTTCCTTTGCACATTCTTCAGCTTCTACCAGGAATGTTCTCTCTTGGTCTCTTTCCCTGAAGAGCTCAAACTCATCCTTCAGGCCTTAGTTCTAATTGTGCTCACCCAAAGAAATCTTCTTCTTAACCTATATGAGTTGTCATTTTTAATCTCCCTTTCCTTTTGCTTAGAGGCACTTATCACATTGAGTCATTGTACATTCATTTACGAGGTTATTGGCTCAGTACTTGCTGCCAAAACTAAAGTTTAAGCAAGAGGACAGGCTCTCTGATTCTTGTTTAGTTCTGTCTGCACCCCCAGAATACAGCACAGTTCTGGCACATAATAGACTCTAAAAAGATACCTGCTAAATAAATGTGTGATGAATGAAGGATGACTCTTTTAGCAATTTAGGTTATTACATTCCTCATCCTAAGCTGAGTGCACAATGCTCTCCAATACATTAAATTTCTTCTCTCTCTCTCTCTCTCTCTCTCTCTCTCTCTCTCTCTCTCTCTCTCCCTCCCTCTCCCCCTCCCCACCCCTGCCCATGAGAATAGTTGAGAATACTCCCAACAGATTATTTGAATACTCCCTGAGGGTCAAGAAAAGAAAGAACAAAAAGAGAGAGATTTTAGTACATGGCTTTCGCCTGGAAGGCAAGAAAGAAAAATAAAACTGTATTAATTCATTCATCAGATACTCATTCTAGTTACTAATCACCTACTATGTACAAAACATTGTTATAGATACTGGTGATAACAGAGAACAAAATGAAATTTGTCTCTTTCCAGGTGGAGGTTATTAATGGGTGCTGCTGAGTGCATTCTGAATCAATTCATTTCCTCAGGACCTGTGGTTTTCTCTTGGTCCTCCCAGTTACATTTTTAGGTTGGAAATGCATCCCCTAAAATTGAGAAAACTGTGCTCTTGGGCAGGCCAGACTGAAACTAAGACAACGATAATCATGTAGACGAATCAAGCATTGGTGGTGCTGGAGGGGAGTGGAAAGATCATTTTCTTTCACTGCCTCACAGGAGAATTGAGGTCCTTGTTCCCTAATGCTGTTTCATCCACATGAGCTGCAAAGAAACTTCAACTTATTAAGAGCAATGATCGACAAGCATCTTGATGTTGCTTATAATGTCCTGGAGAATATATCGTGTTACAATTTCTAGTTTTTCCTGTTAAATCATTGTAATGATTTCTCAGAGTGAATAAATAGATCTGTAATGTATATGATTATTTGCAGAATCAATTTCAAACATGTAATCCTTATATGTTCTAATCAGAAGCATTTAGGATTAAACTTGTGAGTCCTTCTTTATGATCTCATAAGATCTAGAACTCCCTTGCTGACCTTTGTTATAGAGAGAAAAAAAGTCATGGGATTTGGTGTTGGACAGTTCTGGCATCAAATCCAGATTCCACAATTTTATATTTCATGACTCAGGGATAATTCCACCTGACAGAGCGATAGGAGGGACATAGTACTGGTTAAAAGCATAGATTTTGGAACCAGATTTCTGGGTTCTAGGCTTGCTCTACCACTTTTTACCTTTGTTATCATTTAAGTTGCTCAACAACTCTGAGTTCCAACTTCCTCATCTGACAAAGGTAGTGATAATAATGTCTTCTCACAAGGTCATTAATGCAGATGATATTTTAAAGCACTTAGAACACAGCCTGGAAACTGGTGACTATTCAATAAATGGTAGCTATGTAACTACTAGTCAGGGATCTCGATTTCAAGTAACGGAAACTGACCTTAGTTAACTCTAGTGGAAAGAAGCTTGTTGAAAAGGCATTTATTTGTCACAGATTCAAGGGGAAGGCTGTCAAACCTAAGCTCAGAAGGGGACAAAAGGAGCCAAGGCACAGTCAAGCCACTGCCAGGGAAAGAGTCCCCTAAAGATCACCTCTATTTGTGGCATCCTCAGAATACAGGGGTTATGCCTTGGAGCTCAGTGGCAGCTTCCCCTGGTCATCTCTAACCATGTCAGTCAGCTGCCTGTCCTAAGATGGTTGGCATTTCCAGGCAGGAGTGTCTTTCTGGAGGGGCTTCAGCCACATGGCACATTCCAGGTGACAGGGACTGACAGCCAAGTTTTATGAGCCACTCTCCCCCTCTTCCATAGTGCTGGTATTACCATTCTTCTACTTGAAGATGAGAAAGCTGAGGCATAGAGAGATGATATAGCTTACTCAGCTATCAAATGGCAGAGCAGCCCATCAAGAATTCAAATGCAGGACTAAGAACTCCCATATCATATTTGCACTGCACTGTGCCCCCGAAGTTAGGATCTATGCCTTACATTTTATATTTGCCATGAGGCTAAGTATCCTCATTCAATGTAAGCAAATTAAACTGTGGCCTATTCAACTTTCTCACCAGGCCATCCCCCATCACAAATTAATCTGGATTTATATAGTTTTGCCTGTGGTCAATGCATTTTTGAAGGGAAAGGAATTTGGATATAGATGCAAAGAAACAGATATACAGATAGCCATTCAATTATTATAAATCATAAGAGGAAGTTGGTGTGATCACATCCTTCTCATTCTGGATCAGTTAGGTTCTAAGGATACGTTTTGAACATTTGGAGCAGGTTTATTTGCCTGAACATGAATACTAACATCTCTTCCCTCCCTAGAAAAGAATTTTTAAGTTGAGCCCCTGCAAATCAGCAAATTTCCATCTGGGGTCCGTCTCTGTCACAATTGCATCTTTTTATTCCAGAACTATTAAGATTGAGTGTAAAACTGCACAATTAATAAGCAAAGTTTTGGAATGACACAGAGTAATAGAATGTTCTATTTTTGTATATCCCTGGAATCACAGATTTCATTTTGTGCTAAGCCTTATTTGTCTACAAAATCCAAAGCTCTGGAAAAACATACCTATGGAGAGCAATTTCTCAGCTTCTTGGCACTGTGAGACTACAAAATCTCAGCATGTATGTGGTTGTTAGACCCCACGGAACATGAAAAAATAAGAGAATAAAACTTCCAATTTATATAAAGCTTCAGATTAGACATCTCTTTTAGTTGTCAGATACACAACATAGCCAATGCCTTAGAATATCTTGCTTTGTTGTTGAGTGTTGGTTCATTTTAGTCTTTTTAAATAATGTATCTGTCCCCCGAAGACTCTGGAAAGAGTATCATTTTCACTGTTTTATTTGAAGGGAAACTGAAAATCAGAAAGATTTTGTACTTAATTCAATTCTAATACTTATGTGGCCCAGTCTGGATTTGAGTTTGTCTCTCTGACACCAAGCTCTATGTGTCCATATGCTCCATGCACACATGTACATACAGAGCAGTAACAGGGTCATCTAGAATTGAAAGATGTTATCTCTCCCTACACATTTATGCAGTAGGGGAAGATCAAAGGAAATGAAAAAAGGAAAAGGGGAAGGAAGAATCAGATATTAATGGCAAATTAGTAAGAGGTTGAGGGAAGAAGAGGAATTGGGAGAAAATGACATACCATTGGAGAGTGTATGTGAAGTTTATCACTCAGGGACGATGTTTTCTCAATGTGAACATTTTAAACTATTTCTACATGCCCCATGTTGCTTGTCAGCAGAGACATGAAAGGGATAAATGTAACCCTTGGGGTTTCACAGCTTTGCACTTTGAAGAAATCAGCAATTCTTCTCCAGTTATCAAAACCCAGTATTTCTTGTAGTGATGGATACAGTATTCTTTGGAATTACTCAAGTGGAGGTAGCAAATGCTTGAATAAATTGGGGGTTTTTAAAAACTGAAAGCATGATTTCATGTGGTTGAAAGCTGCTTATATGGAATTCCCTAAACTCTTGTCCCTTATTTATAAGAGTACCTTCATCAGCACATACACCTTGAACCACTTAGCCTATTCTTCCCTTAGGTTGGCTGTATGCCCTCATTGGGTTGTTCTCTGTTGGAAGGGGCAGTTTCTAAACACATTCTTGAGACTTTCTTGTGACTTCTACCCATTCATTACTAGACATGATGTCCAGGCTACAGGAAGGTTCTTCACTGATGGCTCTTCTAACTGGTCAGAAAAATTTCAGTGTGAGATGTTTCCTTAGCTCTCTATCACTCCAGTAGCAAAACCAGCTGATTTCCCACTCTTACAGGTTCTGTAATGTTCCCATGTGTTGACCAATCATACTCCTGATTCCTGGGACTATATGAAGTCCTGGGTTGGTGGTTGATATGTCAGCACTGATGTCAGTACTTCTCTGACCTTTTAACTTACCTCCAAACACAAGAAAGAAAGGGTGGTGGTGGGCAAGACCTATGACACAGAAAGGATGATAGATCATTTAGATTCCTATTTTTTAAGCCAAGATTATTTCTGCCAGAAGGATGTTGTGGTAACTTGTTCCTGTTCTTGCTCTGCTTAGAATATTCTCCCCTTAATACTTGGGTGCCTCACTCCCTCTTATCTCTCAGGTCCCAGGTTAAATATGACTTCGGTGGTGAGGCACTCCCTGATCATCCAATTCAAAGCAGCCTCCGGCTCTCCAGGTCTACACATCAATATCACCCTGTTTTATGTTCTTAAGGGTCTCATCACAATTTGGAATGAAATCATTTATTGGCTTTGCGTCCATCTCACTATAAGATAAGCTTCCTGAGAAGAATTAATGTAATAAATGTATCTGTTTTTCAATGTTGAAGTATATTCAATTTGTTGAGTAAATGACTAATATTGAATTAGTCCCCTAAATGGTTCCTGTGACCTTTCTTGTTTTTATATGTATTTTCTCACACATGAAAAATAAACATGATTATTCTGTAATCACAGAATATACATGGAACCATGACTTAGGGTCATAATTTTGAATAAAGGGTATTGTGTTATTTTGCAAATTTTGGTATTAAACGATAGCATTAAACGTTTTGATATTAAAATGATGCCACTGGGCAGTACTTTCCCCAACAAAAAGTCATGGGTCTTGTTCTTTTACTACATTTTCCTACAGAATTAGCTCAATTCTTTCTCAGCTGATTGGCATGATGATTTTATTTTTGACATTCCTTTAAGAGGCTAACCTTTTGAGATAGGAGGGATCCTGTTTGCTGTTGCCCCCTACTTCCATGGTTAGCGTGGCCCCTGGAAACTCTCCACATACTTCCACATGCATCAGTGGATGTTGAAGGTAAGAACCCTAACATTTAGCCCATGCCCTACTCCCAATTGGGTTTCTATTTTCAGCCAGGGTCCCTGCCTCAGTATTCTGTATCCTCATTCCATCCAAACCAGGCATTGATTGACCTTCTACCCTGATCTTTGGAGAAGCCCCGTGCATGGATTGATCTCCAGGATCTGTAGCCCAAGTGCCATACTTTTGTCCATACCTTGAGGAACTCTCCAGCCAGACTCTGGAAGATCACAAGCTCCATTCCCTTTCTTGGACATCCACACATTGGCTATTACTGTGTCTCCCTAAGCAGACAGCATGTCTGGTGGGTAGATTGCTGCTGCTTATGCTGGGCTCCTGCCATCAGCTCTTTTGCCTGATAAGATAATTCTGTACTGCAGTAGGTATGAGCAGTACTTCTTCCAAGAAAAGACAATCTGAAGTTCCTGGCAAGTGCCAGTCACAATGCTGTTTCTGAAGAAATTCTATTGGAAAACCTTCAGTTACAAATTAAGAAATGTAACTTATACATATAGATCCAGATAGGAAAATACACTCCTTTGAAATTCTCATCCAGTATTATCTAAACTTTTTGATTCGGTCCCATCAGTAAATGTTTTCTAAATATTACCTACATGTGTTTACTTGTAAATTATATATATTGATATTATATAACATACCTAATATACATTTTAAAACTATGAAATAAAAATAAATTAAAAAAAGAATTTTGTTTAGCAGATATCATCTTCCATGCTCTGCACATGCCTTCCTCCAAAGCTCTACTTCTAGAGGGATGATCACACAGAAAAGTTCAAGATGCATTTGCTCTGCTGCCCCTTGAAACCACTGTTTACACTTGTGTCACACTGCAGTTCCTGACGTAGTGGAGAGGTGGTGGCCCCAACCTATTTGTGGTGTGAGATTACAGAAGCATTTAGAGAAGCTGACAAGTTCAGGATACATAGTTTTAACACAGCAAAATGAAGTAAGTTTTGATGTTGTTTTCATTCAACAAACAGGGGACACCAAACAAAATCTGGCTGAAAAAA
Organism: Aotus nancymaae; assembly: GCF_030222135.1. Classification (NCBI taxonomy): domain Eukaryota; kingdom Metazoa; phylum Chordata; class Mammalia; order Primates; family Aotidae; genus Aotus; species Aotus nancymaae. The sequence continues at coordinate 115,449,488 of NW_026988425.1, forward strand.
AGAGAAAGCAAGAATGTGTGTCTTCATGATCGGTGATAGTTATCAGAAAGATTGCAGAAAACCAGGGTGATATATACATATATATGACATGGCTTCCTGGTCATGAATAAGCAAGGCACATTTCATTGGCAGCATGTGTTCAATAAAACCTTTGTGCACAGGCCAAAATACAGCCTGCCAGTGATTTTCATGGATTGTGTCAGCCAATGTTACTAGCTAATTGTGTAGTTAACCCAGTGCAAGAATTTTATTGCAACCGTATATTTGGTACTTGCATATCACAGGAAGTTTTTGATACTCAGCCCCACAAGCCTTTGAACAGAGGAATTGGATTTTTAAAAGCATGTTTACAGTTAACTGGAATTATCACTACCCTGTAAATTCAGTGTTGGGGGAGCAGTCCATCAGCTTCATTTTTAATTAATTGTGGCAATTAGTTGGTATTTCATTTTTTTCGCCCAGGAAGAAATCATGAACAAAGATCCAATCTCTCATTCCAGTTCAGAAATGCGTCATTTTGCTCTTTGACCAAAATGCCTCCCAGCTGCCCTCTCCTGTCCTAAGCTCAAACAGATCTCAAATGGTTATGTTCAGTGATAGGAAGATATACCTAGTCTGACATGCTGGTGTTGGTGTTAGGCTAAATGCTCAGGATGTCATGAAATAGTCACTGAAAAATGAAAATGCCCCAGTGACAACACAAAGAAATATTCTATTATCTGAGGGAGTAACTGCAGAGGAATAAAATACGAGGTCTACAAAACGTGTGCTTCATCATGCTGCATGTGTTTGAGATTGCCCTCTGTGGTATGATCACAAAAGCAGGATTTCATTTCCCTCTAAATATTGTGCATATAATAAAGGCTTTAAAAATTTCACAGCATAAGCCTGTGATGGTCCAAGGCTAGTAAGTTACTGTTGATAATTCAAGAGAGCTTGAGTTTAGCAGAACTGACTTTAAGAATTCTGAGTTCGGCTGGGAGCAGTGGCTCACACCTGTAATCCCAGCACTTTGAGAGACGGAGGAGGGCAGATCACGAGGTCAGGAGATCGAGACCATCCTGGCCAACACGGTGAAACCCTGTCTCTTCTAAAACTACACAAATTAGTGGGGCGTGGTGGAGTGTGCCTGTAATCCCAGCTACTCAGGAGGCTGAGACAGGAGAATCGCTTGAACCCAAAATGCAGAGTCTGCAGTGAGCCAAGATTGCACCACTGCACTCCAGCCTGAGCAACAGAGTGAGACTCTGTCTCAAAAAAAAAAAAAAAAAGGAAAAGAAAGAAGAATTTTGCGTTTGTACATGGCTCACAAGAGGCCACAGATTTGACTGTGGCCTTCTATCAACATTTGTCCCACAAGGCTGGAAAAGTAAACTAGCTATTTTTTTAAAATTCAATTTTAAAAGGATATTTTCTGGTCAGACTAGATGTTCAAGGTGGTTCTGATGCAGACTGTATTTATGGAAATTTGTAAGTCATAACATTTTTGGCCTTCCTGTCATCTCATGGTGAGGTTAAATAAATGTATTTGTTTTTCCCTCCTCAAGATGTATATTTAAAATCATGTAAAATATTTTTGGTCTATTTGAAAAAAATAAGCAATCCCAGAACTTTATTTTGCTTAAGAAACAAGAAGAAAAAAGAAGAAAGGAAAAAATACTATCATCAAGTAAGCTTAGAACTTAGCCAGAACAATTAGAAACTAAGTGACTTAAAAATATGTGAATCACTTCAACATCACTTAAATATATAGAGGCTCTGAACATCAGAGTGACTGAAATAAATATTTTTACCCCTACATTTCTGTATTAATGTATACAACAGCATAATAACATATAAGTAACGTTACATTATCATTGTAAGAATGCACGGTGTGTTAGCATTTAAAATGCAAGAAATAAACATAGATGTGTTTATATCAATATATTATAGTTGCAAAATGTGTAAAGATAGAAAATTATAAAGACAATAAGTTACTCTTTATCCTGCTACCTGCAGATAACCATTATTAGCTTTTCTCATACAAACTATAAAGACTAATATGTTTCTCGCTATTGCAACATAAACCCCTGAACATGCTTCACTTTAATTGCTGCATAATATAGCATTATGTGGATACATCATCATTTATTTAATCAATATATGTATCTTTGTTATTTGATTTCATAAATGACATTACAAGGAAAAGAATTTTAAATAAGATCTCTTCTATCTATAACTCAAATATTTCATATGATAAGACACCTAAGATTGTAATTATTTGGCCAAAGGGTATGGGGATTTTTAAGGCTTTTCACTAACAACGCTAAATTGTTTTCAACAACAACAAAATAACTTCAGGTGTAAGAAACAATTATTGGAAAGGGAGAGACTATATATGAAATATTCAAAATAGTTGAACCAGTGGTTGTACTCACTAAAACTTGGACTAATAAAAAATAGTAAAAGTATGAGGATAAAAAGAAAAAAATGAAGAAATCTGAAGGCATTTGAATTTCTAAACATTTACATTTATCAACCCAGTTTACAGTGAATCTCTCTAAGATCTAGCATATTTGCTGTCAAGTTAAAATAGCCAATGAAGAAGCAAAGTCAAATGCTTTGTTAATATTAGTTGATCACTCATTTTTAGTAAAAATACTTGGTTCTTGAACTTTATGTAATTGTGAAATGAGACTCTGATGAAAGCTACAGATTTTCCTAGAACAAGCACATACACACAATATTTTCCATCTGTTATCAAGGATCCACAGATCCCAAAGATGCTCATTCCATAGTCCCTTTAGGTATTAGAGAGTTTGAGTTAAGAAAACATAAAAATAATTATTAGCTCATTTTCAAAACATTGTGAAAGAGAAACAAATTATTGCAACCTTTAAAGGCCATATCTGAAGAGCTTACCACTTAGCATTCACAGAATCAAATGGCATTTCTGAGGAAACAAATTATCAAGATGTTTAGTCAAGTGGGTCTACGCATTTTGTGGGACACAGATTCCTTTGAGATCTTGATGAAAGCAAGGGATATTTTTCTCAGAAGAAAATGTTTGCAGATATAATCAGCCATCATTTTCATATAGCATATCTGGGTTTAGGTGGTGAATTCAACAATATTCTTAATATTTTTCTCAGTGTCCACAGATTCCAGGCTGAGAGCCCTTGAACTCCAATCCCACCACAAACTCAATTTTACAGACGAGAAAGATAATGAAAAGAGTAGTTAAAAGATGCATATCAGGCTGGGGTGGTAGTTCATGCCTGTAATCCCAGCCCTTTGGGATAAGGAGACCAGTCTAGGCAACATAGTAAGACCTTGTCTCTAAAAAATAAAAATTTTAAAAACCAAAGTTAATATATTTTTTTAAGTATACCTACTCATAATAGGAATTGCTAGTAATGTTGGCATTATAATCTTTATTTTCTGATCTTCCAGTTAGTACCATTTCAGACCCATTTTATAGATCAAAACTAAAATTCAAAGAGGGCAAACTGCTTACCATAATCATGTATTATGCAACAAACAGAGAACTAGAAAGCAACTAACTACATTCCCAGACTCTCAATCTTATAGGTGTCTCCCTTCTCCCCACAAAAAAAGAAAATACTTTTGTATTCAGGAATATACACTTTAGGACTAGATCAGTTAACTATAGGTGATCAAGTTATTTATCTCAAAGAATGTGTTTTCACTAAAATATTTTGTAATCAACTACAGAAATTCCATCTTTAAGAGCTAAACAGATGTATTTATATACCTGGGTAATTCACTATGCACATATTAGATTCTCAGGATGCTTATCTAATTAGCATTGGTGAATATAAACAGAGTTCTCATTGTGAGCTTCCTTTTCCTCACTGTAAATTTTGACCCTTGCTGTTATGAAGTTGACAGTAATCAGATGGTTTAATTTTATTTATTCATTTATTTTTAATAATAGAGAGGAGGTCTGACTATGTTTCCCAGACTGGTCTCAAACTCCTGGGCTCAAGTGATCCTTGAATCTCAGCCTCCCAGACTGCTGGGATTACAGGCATGAGCTTCCATGTCTGGCCACAGCTGGTTTAATTTTTGAGTATACAATGTCTACAACCAAGAAAGTTCTTTAAATAAATCAACTACTGCTTTTTGAAATCCCCTCAAGCCCACTAAGTTGAAAAACATATGAAGAGGAGATGTAAAAACGTCCTGGTTTTGATAAGATCTTTTACATATGCTAATTTCTAATTTGGTGACCTGGCAGTCCAATACCACTAATAGTCAGGATGTCCACCTTGCTGAAGACAATATGTCAATAGATATTTGGACAAACAGATCCACAGGCCATTACTTCCCATCAGCTGCTGGCTGCTTGATCATATCATTGTTCTCAGAACCACTGGAGGCAACTGAATCAAAGGGCAGCTGGCCACCGAGTTGTTCTTTCCTATGTCTATTAGAAAACAAAATTTTGGCACTTATTAAATGAGTATCCTCTTGCATGTTGATGGCTGTGCAAGTTTCTTATTTACAATCCCTGGTTTTATTTTTCAAGAGAAGGCTAAATTCCAGCCTAGTGAGTCAGTGCACAAAGGAAGCCATCAAAAGTGAGAACTATGTCAAGAGCATCCAGGGTTGAGAAGTCAGGGCACAAAGCAAAGTGATCATCTCCAGCTGAGCCTGAGTTTTGTTTTCTTTGCACACATTCTACTCTTCTACCAGATATATTTAAGGATTTTATTTTCATAAATGGCTACTTTCCACCACTTACACTATGAAAACTGTGACAGTCCACACACTAAAGATAGCTTTTGTGTTGATTTCAGACCTAACATGAAATAGAGTGGACAATGGTTTCTTAGGACGGTATCAGTAGTCAGGTATAGAAGGAGAAGAAAGAAGAAAATATTTAAGAATGATGAATAGACTCTTAGTTCCACTAAGAATCTGTGCTTCTTACTATGAATTACCTGACCTGGCCATTAATGTGTTTCATCAACATTATGGTTCTTTCTACAGAGATTTTTGGTACAAACCATCTAATCCTACCTAGAATTGACCTTAATCAAGTGGGTAGATAATCAGACCACTCATTAAGAGGGACACCATTTTGATCGAGTATCTTGCTTAACTGGATTGCGTGATCTTTTGAGAACTTTTGTGGAATATAGAAAGGGAAAAAGATGATAATCTTTTCTTCTCTGTATGGATATACTTTCCACAGCTTGTCAGACCTCTAGTTATCTAAGCTTATACAGACAATGAGATGGGCAAATTCAAGTGGTATAATCATCCAAGCTTTGAATCCCCCTGTGAATTGTTTATCTTCATTGAGCTAAAACTATCTCATTTGTTAAATGGAGATAGTGAGATTTCTCTGGTGGATTTTTGTAAGGCTTCCATGAGAAAACACATGAGGCCTGACACATAGTAGGTACTGAATAAATGATAGCTATTCCTAGCAATAGAATATGAATAAGATTATAATTTTAAAAAATCATATAAATTTCTGATATATTACAGCCTGAAAAATCACAAAATTGAGATAACATACTTAAGTCCCAACAGACTTGACTCCCAAGTAAGGGAGAGAGACTTGAAGTCTTCCAAAGATAGGAGAGTTATATCCATTACTATTTATACCCATCATTCTCCATTTAATACTGCAAGTCAGAGTATTAATATGTAATTCCAGGGAAATCTCTAAAATGGTGACGTTTAAAACATTCGTTCTAAAAAGTACTCTCCACTCTATTTCAAGTAAGTTTTCAAGTGGACACAAAAGTTATTTTTGGTGTATGGACCATCACAATTTTCACAACATAGATGACAGAAAATGGCCATTTAAGAAAATAGACCTTCTACATATGTCTATCTAACAGAAAAGTAGAAAGTGTACAAAGAAAAATTTGTAACATAGAATCCCATTTTGGTAATTACTCTTGGTAACAAATTATTTTGGAGTAATTAGAAGATAATGCCACTTAATTTCTCTACGACAAAAGATAAGTTAATTACTTCATTTAATTTATTTCCAAATAAAATTTGCTCATTATTTTTCAACTAAAAATATACTAAAATGTATATTTTAGAGAGGAGAGAATATTTTCCATTTCAATAACAGCCTAGGGTTATTCAAACACAATGATTCATTTCAGCTTAGCAATTTTCCATACAATAATACTTGATATACATATTTTAGTTGTTCTGATACTACTGTGTGAACACATGTATATTTCCAAATTCTAATAAAATAACTATAAAATATTATTCAAGCCATATGCTTTCTTTCTTTTCTTTAAAAAATACATACATAAAATAAATTGGGGCATAGGTTTGTGGAGGCCTGAATACATTTTATTTAAAAAAATTAAAATAGCCAGGTGACACCTGAAACAAGGGCTTTGTAATACCCCTAGGCGATCAAGGTCACCTTAGTATTTGCCCTCTCCAGCCCTGAGCTGGAAACCCTGGGTAATCAAGCTGGCTCCCAGTACAATTTTAGAGCTTGTATGACCAATTAACTGAATTTCTCTACCTGTTGGTGAGGTTGCTGGTATAGGCATCATGGACATGCATGGTCCACATGAAGCAGAGAATAGAAACAATGAACTGAGAAATTCAACCAAATCGAGTAGAAACCTTGTTTCCCCTACCACCGTCCTAATTGATCAGTTCACTTACATAAAGCCTGTCAAACAGTTGAGCCTAATCCAAATTTGGAATTGCGGAAATCACTTCTATGCAAACAAGTGTTTATGCCATCACCATCATCATCATCCAGGTTCACATCATCATTATATTTAGGGTTCTCCAGAGAAATGGAACCAATAGGATGGATGAAAGAAAGAAAGAGAGAGAGAGAGAGAGAGAAAGAAAGTAAAGAAAAAGAAAGAAAGAAAGAAAGAAAGAAAGAAAGAAAGAAAGAAAGAAAGAAAGAAAGAAAGAAAGAGAGAGACAGATCAAAAGAGATTTAGTATTGGAATTGGCTAATATGATTATGGAAGCTGAGAAATCCCATGACCAGCTGTCTTCAAGCTGCAGAACCAGCAAAGTCAGTGGTTTAATTCAATCTGAATACAAAAACTTCAAATTTTAAATCTGGACGTCAATACAAAACTGTAACTCTCATTTTGAGACTGAAGGCCTGAGACCCTGGGGAGCTGCTGGTATAAGTTCTGGAGTATGAAGGCCCAAGAACCTGGAGTCCTGACATCCAAGAAGAGCAGAAGAGGGATGTCCCAGGTCCCGGAGAAAGAACAAATTTGCCTTTCTTCTTTCTGTTCTATCGCGACCCTCAAAGGATAGGATAGTGCATATTCACATTGGATGAGGGTGGATCTTCCTGACTCAGTCCATTGATTCAAATGCCAATCACTTCTGGAAACATACTCATGGACATACCCAGAAGTAATGTTTTGCCAGCTATCTGAGTAACTCTTAGCCAAGGCAAATTGACACCTAAATTAACCATCACAATCATCATCCTGATTATCTGGATACCTTAATGTGCCAGGAATTGTGCTAGGTCTTCCCATACATTACACAAATTAGGTCTCCAAGCCTCAGTATAAGGTAAGGATCCCCATTACAACTAAGAAGAAATGGACATTCAAAAAGAGCCTTTCTGTATTTGATAGTCTAGTATAAGATAGGATACCAATTCCCTTCTCATGCAAATTTATTTTGTTTTCTTTTGCCAATTGCTTCATGAACATGTATAGAATGCAGCCCACCTACTAGCCACAGTGAGGTCTTGTAGAAAAAGGACTCACTCTATAATCCATGAACCAGGTTTAAATCCCAGATCTTATGCACCTAGAAATTGATTTTAGGCATGCAGCTGCCTAACCATTTGGAGTTTTACATCTGCCATTTAAAGATGAGGAAACTCATACCTACTTCATAATAAACACACTGTGCCTTAAAAAAGGTAGGCATTCCATTAATCAGCCTTGTTATTATTTACTTTCTTCTGACCGAGAATTCAGCTATCTTTTAAAATGAAGAGAACCTGGAATCCTGTTCTGTTGAATATGTTAAGAACTTTTACAAAATATAGCTGATTTTTATTTACTTTCTTAAAAACAATAGACAGAGCTCCTATGGTAACATCAAATGAGCTTGTCTCAAAATTTGTCAACCCAGTGCCTTCAGGATGTTTTAGTTCAAAGGAAGCCAGAGGTCACCGCTCTGACTTGTCCTCTGGGTTAGAACAGCAATTCTGCTCCTCTACCCCAACACACTCCCCAGGGCCTGGTTAGAATCCCAGGGGCCAGTTCGTGCAACTTCACCATAAATCTTCCCATTTCTGAAAACAAGGAAAAAAAATATCATCAGAATTTGTTTCCCCAAGGGAAGAAGTAAGAAGTCCAGTTGTAGGTCTTTTGCCTTTTAAAGTGCAAAAAACGCATATTTTTTGAGAGTATGTTTTTGCCAATTTGTACTTGGAAAGGCATAAATGTATAAAAAGGGAATTTCCTTTTCTCTGAATAATTAGGAGGAAAAAATGTAGCTTTCAGACAGGGCACATCTGCTTCAGTTTTTCAGTTGTGTATTTAAAGGAAAGGCTGCCAAAAGAAACCAGTTCTTTTTGTGCACCCACTATATGCTGGAGTCCTTATTAACTGTGGTATATATAAACGTTACATATAATCTTGTATGAGAGGTATTATTATAATTTCCATGTGATAACAACAGTTTTATTTATATTTATTTGTACTGCATTGGTAATAATTTTACTTATAAATCAATATATTTGTACTTATTTGTAACTCAAACTTACAAGAAAGCATTTTATATGGCTTGTTCCTATGTGAGAGATGAAGAAACTCAAAGAAGCTGAATACCTTTTCTTGTCAGACAGTAAATGCGCAGGTAAATGTTATAGCCACTTTTGGGGTCTGAGTTCCATCTTCCCACAGTAAAATACTTCCTTATCAGTGAGTGTCCAGCTTGTTCAAATTTTCTATCTGTTCCCTTAATTTAGAAAGTATGTTGGATGCTAAATAAATTTTGGGTGATTTACTATGTATGTTACTTCCACATTTATAGTGCATCTTGCAAACAAATTTGCACTGATAACTGGATTCAGTAGAATAAATAAGGAATGGAATGCTGAATTTACTGCAGGTTAAGTAGATCACCATAGAACCTGGCATTTCAGCACTGGATGGGGCTTTTAGGCATAAGAGGTCCAATTCATTTCATCTTTGGTTATTTCTGATTTAAAAGTTATTTAAGATTTCAAACATGGTTAAATATTGTTCTAAAATGCACTGTTTTACTCTTTTGTAGTATAGTGAATATTATCTGATATTTCTTTACCAATCCAGGATCTAAGAGTAACTTAGGACCAAGAGCCTGGGATAGACTAAAAAATTAGTCCCAACTCCTCTCCTTATACCGTTCCCCATAGCCATACCATACCACTTTCTAATCCCTACCACAGAAGTAGACCGTTCCTCCCCACCCCTTGACTTTGGACTTGGCTGCATGATTTCCTTGAAGGTTAAGAAATTGGAAACAAGCAAGGGATTGAAATGTGTTTGTGTCATGGGGCATGCCTACTTGCACCTCTGCCTTTCACCATAGTAACTTCCTCTAGATAGTTTCTGCCTGAGCCCCAAAGGGATTAGACATGGAGCAGACCAGAGTGCAAGCCATTAAAAGAGGGGAAAGCCAGACAGGTGCAGTGGCTCAGGCCTGTAATCCCAGCACTTTGGGAAGCTGAGGCAGGCGGATCACAAGGTCAGGAGTTCAAGACCAGTCTGGCCAATATGGTGAAACCTCATCACTACTAAAAATACAAAAATTAGCCAGGCGTGGTGGCGGGCGCCTGTAGTCCCAGGTACTCGGGAGGCTGAGGCAAGAGAAACACTTGAATCGGGAGGCGGAGGTTGCAGTGAGTCAAGATTGAGCCACTGCACTCCAGCCTGGGTGACAGAGTGACAGTCCATCTCCAAAAAAAATTAAGACGGGGGAAGCCTAGCTGGACCCAATGCTTGAAGCAGAGCAGCCCAGCTGAGCTCCACCTACATCAGCTGCCTCTCAGCTAAACCACAGACACTAATGAAGTAAATGTATTGTATCCTTAGGATTTATCATTGTTGATAGATGATGGATGTAGCTGAAAAATATATATTTTTGATGGTAAAGTAGTACAGCCATAAAATATATAACCATGGCTGAGTCTAATGTTTATAAATGTAAGAATTATTTTAAATTAACAAATTCAAGGATATCTGCTATTTTTTTCCATACAAATTAAACCCCATTAAAAATAAGACTTAAAGAATAAGACTTTTGGTTGAAGAGGTGAATGGGGATCCCTAAGAACCACCTTCCCCTGTCATTACTATATTGTCTATCCAAGTACTGAAAAATATCTCTCATTTGTTTATTAATTTATCCAAGAAATGCTGTTAAGTGCTAACAGGTACTAGGTGTTTTGGGATGAGCAGCCCAGATATTGGAGTGAATTCACAAGGCTTTTTTTTTTTTTTTTTTTTTTTGAGACTGAGTCTCTCTCTGTTGGCAGGCTGGAATGCAATAGCAGGATCTGGGCTCACTGCCAGCTCCGCCTCCCAGGTTCAAGCAATTCTCCTGCCTCAGACTCCCAAGTAGCTGGGACTACAGGTGCACGCCACCACGCCCAGCTAATTTTTGTATTTTTAGTAGAGATAGGGTTTCACCATGTTGGCCAAGATAGTTTTTATTTCTTGACCTCATGATCCTCCCATCTGGCCCTCCCAAAGTGCTGAGATTACAGGTATGAGCCACGGAGGCTTTTAAATAACAGTAGGTAAAATGAGTTGTGTAGTTACTGCAAAACAAGTACTGATCTCTACATTTTATATGAATTGTCTCATTTAATCTTCTAACTTTCTTCACTTACTTCCATATGCATTTCCTCTCAACACCTGGCCTCCCCAGGACCCCTGCTGACCATACCCATCTCAGTGGGTCACTTCAATTTTCTGCTCCATCCCTTCTTACTACAGACTTCCCTGTCCCACTCCAAATTCATGATTCTCAAACCCACCTGGATTCTATACCATTCAAGTACCCATATATGTGTGCTGAGTCATCTCCCCCTTCTTAACAGCATTATTACAAAGAGTTCTAGTGTTATGAGCTGAATTGTGTCCTCCAAAATTAATAGGTTGAAGTCCCAAACCCCAGTACTTCAAAATGTGATTGTATTTTGAGATAGGGGTTTTAAAGAGGCAATTAAATTAAAATGAGGTCATTAGACTGAGCACTAATCCAATACAACTTATATCCTTATGAGAAGAGATGAGAACACAGACACACACACAGAGGGAAGACCCAGTGAAGGACACGGGGTAAGGCAGCCATTTACAAGCCAGAAAAGACTAACCCTACTGACAGCTTCTTCTCAGATATCTAGCTGCCAGAATAGTGAGAAAATAAATTTCCATGTTCTAAGCCATCCAATCTGGGATACTATGTTATGGTTCCCCTAGCAAATTGATACAATCAGTCTCTTCAAATCTTCCTTTCCTTCTAGCTTTTATTGTAGCAAGAAACCTCATCTCCTAACTTTTGAAGGAAGTGGGAGATTCCAGGATTGAACTCTAACTGCTTGCTGTCATATCTATCAAATCAATGCTATCATCTTTACATTCCATCCAAAGAAAGAGGAACTTCTACCTTTGTCCAAAGTGGATGCTCCATTTCCTCTTTGGAAGCTATGTCTTCTGGTCTTGTTGAAGATTTATTCTCCTGCATTCTAAACATTTCCCTCTTTGCCAGTTCTTTTCTTTCCAACCCAAATATGCTAAGGTTATGACTACTTGTTTTCAAATGATGTCAGTAAAATCCTATGATACCACAAAAATAACTACAAATTTTATTTCCTTTCAAAGTTAAAAACTCTTGAAAATTGTCAACATTACCCCAGTCCTTCAGTTCTCAGCCCATTGAATCTGACCAGCATGGCAGTAAAGCACAGAAACTGCTCTGACCAAGTGGCAGCTGACTTCCTGAACCAAATGCATTGGGTGCTTTTCAATGCCAGTCTCATTTGACAGCTCTCTTGTTACCCTGTTGTCATCCATTTATTCTTCTCCTTTGGCTTTTCCTCTGTTTTTCTCTTTCAACCTTCTACCTGTTCTTTCTCTATCTATTTCTTAGATTCCTGTTCCTTATTTTTTAAAAATCTATTGATGTTCCAGTGGATTCTGTTTCTTTTCTTCATTTTTCTTCTTTTTTTCCCCTACTAATCTCTATTTTATTCTTTACTAGAATTTCTACTTCTTGGAGTCATCATTATGATGACTTTTTTATTTTAATTTTTTGCAGCAAGAATAATGTGGTGGTTAAGAACACAGACTCAGAACTTAAGCTATCAGGTTTATATTATGGCTCTATTGCTTCCTGGCCAGGAACAATCATGGAAAAGCCACTTAATCCTCTATTTGAAATTTTCTCATCTGTAGAATGGGTGTAATTTGGTTGAGTATTAAATTAGTTAAAATACGTAAAACACTTACAAATGTCTGGTACATAATAACAACTGCCCAGAAACCCAATCCTGTATTTAAGCACTTGCCACCTCAAATATCCCAAAATTTTATCTAAAGCTGAACTCATTTTCTTAACATAACCATTTCCTTCTGGTTGTTTTATCTGAAAGATTTTTTTTATCATATTTGCCAGAGATGAAGCCAGAACTTGGTTGTTTGCTGAGACTTCTTCCTCTCTTTTCTCCCCATCTTTCAACAGTTACCAGTTGTGTTCATTTTAATATTAAATTTCCCTTCTCTCTGTCTCCTACCTTGCTTCCCTATAGATGCTGTAAAGCAGGTCTTCATTTCTGAGACATGTGTGTTTGTATATTGGAGAAGTGGGGGTCTGGACAATTGTAACTAATCTCCCTGTGACTAGTTGCAATCTTCTAGTACACTATTCACTTGACACTCAGAGTATGTCTGTAAAACACAAACACATTCATGTCATACCTTCAACAGCTTTTATGTATTGACTACACTTTCTGGATGGTTTACAAGGCCCTCCTTTACTTAAACACTGTTCTCTCCTTTCCAGCTTAAACTCCTACCAATGCCCCATTGTTCAGTCAAAGTCAACTGGTTGCTTTTGTTGATTCACGCTGTCTTTCAAATCCTTTTTTCCCCTACATGCCATGAAGGTTCCAGTTAAAGACTTTTAAATACTAAGTTTAACTTAAAAAGTCTTAAATATGTAAAACAAAAGTAAGTTCAAATAAAGAGAAGACTTAAACTTATTAAAATTTGCATGAGGAATTAAACAAGCTAACCATATCATGTCAAATGTCTTTCTGTTATCTTAGAATCTTTTCATTAATTTTTCCCCATGTCACAAATAGCTTCTGTTGAAAACACATCTTCCTTTCCCCCTCTTTTTAGAGGCGTATTCACATTTATTTCTCCATTTGGCAACTCTTCTCTCAATTATATTTTAAAATACCTGGAGTTTGGAGTTTGGATATTGCAATAATGAATCCAATTTGGCAAAAAAAAAAAAAAAAAAAAAAAGTGACTAATAGATTTTTTTTTTTTCCAAAATATAACAATGGGGCTGGGCACAGTGGCTTATGCCTGTAATCCCAGCGTATTGGGAGGCCAAGGCAGTGGATCACCTGAGGTCAGGAGTTCGGGACTAGCCTGAACAACATGGTGAAACCTCGTTTCTACTAAAAATACAAAAATTAGCTGGGGTGGTGGCAGGTGCCTGTAATCCGTTACTCAGGAGGCTGAGGCAGGAGAATCATCTGAACCTAGGGGGCAGAAGTTGCAGTAAGCCAATACTGTGCCACTGCCCTCTAGCCTGGGTGACAGGGCAAGACTCCATCTCAAAAAAAAAAAAAAAATATATATATATATATATATATATATATACACACACACACACACACACACACACACACATATAATATAACAATGGATAGTACCAATACGGTGACTTTCATGTTTTTCTGTTTCAGTGTATGTGTGCATTTACATTTTACAAATTTTCTGTCTTATATATTTATCAAATTTTAATGAGAAAAATATGTCTAAAATGAAAGAATTGTCAAGCAGTATACAATTTATAACACGTATTGGAATCTACACGCATGTTCACTTAGTACAAAACATTTGCAGTTAAGTATTGCTCAGTGCAAATGTGAAGACACCTGCCAGCTGAATGGTACCTTAATACAGATCTCCTGGGGATTTGCTGTGTTCTTGCCAGATGTACCTTTTAAATTTTCCCTCCAGCCTAAATCCCACAATCATTGATGAAACAGATAGCAGAATCAACCATACGACTTTGGAACTGTCTCAGTGTTGATAGAAATATGCTTGACTTAACTCTTTTTAACAAGATTTGAGGAATCTTCCCACATCTCAGCGTGCATAATCATAAGGTTTTCATGCTTGGCTGCAAACACACAGGATTTCTCTGTCTTTTCTTTCTTAATCAGTTCCCTGGCTTTGTCTCCACATCTCCCTATTTTTCCTATTTTTCTCTATGAATACTACTGCTTTGTTTATAGGATAGGTGAGAAGACACAAACCAGGGTTTGGAAAGAGTGAGTGAGAAGGGGCTGGCTTCAAGTTGCCTTTTAGGAAATGTGCTATAACTTCAACATTTGCATCTGGCATTTTGTAGCCTGTAGCCCCCTCATCATATGCTATGTGTGAATTCCAGTTGGATGATTCATTCTGACATGGGAGCTCTTTGCCTCTTTTACTCTACAAAAATGTGAGAGAATGAGGGAGAAGGGGCTCATTCCTTCTAATTTTTCTAAGCAATCTTTATTTTTTTCCCATAGCTGGGAAAGAGATTTTCCGATGAGAAATGTTGCAGTTATGACATAACAATTCCATGTTTCACAACCGACCTCACTCTCCTTGTTGCTCTTTTTTTTTCCGTTTTCTCACAATTCCAAGTAAAGTGTGAGATTATCAGTACAATTAAGACTCTGGAAAGAGGAAAACTGCATATTATGGCCTTGATAACCCTTCATGGAGAACAAGTTGCTCCTCTGCCACAAATGCCAAATTTAGAGTTGGATTCAACAATAATAGTGAATAGAAGAAACACAGGAAAGCAGATATGTGTTTTAAAATCATCCACAACCAGAAATGTTTATCTAGAAACATTAGGCTCTGGCAAGATGTCTTTCATCTTTCCCTTGTATGTACTCCAGTCCGGGCAGGATAACCTTATCTATTATCTAAGCACTTTTATAACCTTATTTTGGAAAGGCCTCCCTGGTCACACGTACCTTAAGCTAGAGAGGAAGGCAGCTGATTGCCTTATTTTTTTTTAACTGAAATAGTTTTTGTAGAACAATGCAAATTATATTTATACCATTGCTTGCAAAGATTAAGATAAATTGTCACATCTACCGAGGACATTCAAAGTTTTTTTTTTAGGAGGCAATGCATATATTTCATCATATTGATAAAGCAATGTAAAAGAAGTAAAAGTAAAACTGCTAACACACAATCTATCCAGAGGTTAAATATTTTGAGATAACACACCAGTATCTGGTATGTAACAGTCTCATGTTAAGAAAGAACATAAAAGTCATGAAAATGTGTCATTCTTAACTTACATAGATGCCATAATAGGAAGTTTTCACACACAACGTATTATCTCTCTATTTCTCCTAATGTATTTTTCTCAAATCCATACCCTATATTTCCCTTTATTTCTACTGTTGTTGGTTTACAAGTTTGCTATTTTATTACTAGTCCTTTATTTTGTCTTACTGCCTCCAGACAAACTACTCCAGCTCTTTTACAATCATCTAATTTCCCTTATACCTGACTTAATTCAACAAATTCATGAGAATTTCTTTAAGTGACAGTGATAAAAATCTTATTTAGAAAAGCTAAATTTTAAAAGAGAATTTCTTGAGTTATGTAAATGGGGTGTAGGAAAGGCTAATACAGATAGGGTTCTCGATTTCATTTAATAGGATTTAATCATGACCATATTACTCTATTTACTGACTTTGATTAATTATGCTTGCTTTATTTCTCAGAAAGAACATCTTGATGTGTTGACGAGATAGCTTTAAGAAACCTAATGCAAAATACCAGTCTACCAAACAACCATAATAGAAAAAAATAGAGGTCTTCTTTAATACACTTGGGGAAAAAAAAAAACGAAAAACATTTGGAAAAGATTCTGTTTAGTCCTATTAGGTTAATGTTCCATCCTCAAATAATTAATTGTATGTCCAGGGACAGGGGACTCTTCAAATGGCTAAACTGGGGTCAAGAACATAGAACTTGACCAAATGTCCAATACACAATGTAAAATGAATGGGCACATAATGAGACACTACAACATGATTTTCAAAAACAGCCAAACAACTGGCAATAAAAACAATCTTGCAGATGTTTTAGGTATTGGCATTCTGAAGCATATAGTTTGAAAATAACTACATTTACTATGTTCAAAGAGATCAAAGAAATGATGGAAAATTTAAATAAAGATCTGTAAATAATTTAAGAAAACAAAAAATAGGAGTTGCATTAGCATTCAATTGATTGGTTTAGTAGCAGATTAAACACAGTTACAAAGAGAATTATTGCATGGGATGTTTGTTTAGAGAGACATATAAAAAATTAGAACAATAAACTGAATATTTGAAAAATAAGGGAGATTAAGATATTTAAGAATACTGTAAAAAAAACTTAGAAAATGTGTGAATTAAAATTCCAGAAACAGAAAAGAAGAAAAATGGGTCAGAAAAAATAATTGAATAAATAATGGATGAAAATTTTGGATACTCAGGAGAGATAAGCCACTGATTTTTAAAAAACACACACACATGAACACCTAGATTTTTAAAAATCACACACAAGTTAATACTGCTAAAAATCAACAACAAGAAGAAATCATATAGGAAGTTAATGAAAACAGACAGATTACCATTAAAGAAGCAGGAATAAGAATGACAACTGATTTCTCAAAATAAACCATAATTGTCTAAAGACTATAAAATTATATATTGAAAATGCTAAGAGAATATAAATGCAAATTAAAATTTTATACCTAGTGAAACTATAAAGAAGATGACTTTTTTTTTGAAATGGAGTCTCACTCTTTTGCCCTGGTTGGAGTCCAGTGGCGTGATCTTGGCTCACTGCAATCTCTGCCTCCTGGGTTGAAGCAATTCTCCTGTCTCAGCCTCCTGAGTAGCTGGGACTACAGGTGTGAGCCACCACCATGCCCAGCTAATTTTTGTATGTTTAGTAGAGACGGGGTTTCATCGTATTGGCCAAGCTGGTCTCAAACTCCTGACCTCAGGTGACCCACGAGCCTTGGCCTCCTGAAGTGGTGGAATTTCAGGTATGAGTCACGGCGCCCAGCCAATGTTTCTTAATAGACTGAAATGAGGTCAAGGAGCAGAGAGGCGGGGGGCGGGGGGAGAGAGGGAGAGAGAGAGAGAGAGAGAGAGAGAGAGAGAGAGAGAGAGAGAGAAAATTATAACTAGCAGTTAGTAGATCACATTAAAGAAAATAGTATAGCATATTATTCACGTAGAAAGAGAAATATTACACATGGAATCTCAGAAATGCAGAAAGAAACAAAAAGCAGCAAAAATGGTAAGAATGTAGGCAAACATAAATGATTATAGTATACAATAAACAACATGTTGTGAATTTTAAGATATAAATTATTAAAATATACAAAAACAGTGACAGAAAAGTCTGGAAGTAGGAAAAAGGAAAAATGAAGATAAAATATTCCAAGTTTCTTGTATTTTCCTATATAAGGGTAATAAAAAAATAATATTTGATTTTCAAAAGTGATTTCTATGGCAACTAACAAAAAAATAGAAAAAGGAATTTCCAAGCTAGTAGACAATCTAGACTAATAAAAAATAGCCAAAATACAGATAAGTAAGTGGCAAAAAGGGATGTGGAATTACTGAGTTAGAAGATATTTTTAAACCCAAATTATATCAGATATCCATGTGACTTCTAGCTATCACTGTTACCTGGCCACTTGGTTAAGATAGTGTTCTAAAGGTTTCTCCACTCTAAAATCACTATTTTTCCCTTTTCAGATTCTATTATTTGGAGGAGAATCACTAAATCCAACCCACAATCAATGGAAAGGGGTTTAATTAAGCTTCAGTTAATAGTGGAGTATGTTACATGTGTTATTTGGAATTCTTCTGTAAGAAAAATTTGCCCTTTCTCGCTCGCTTATTTATTCAGTCATTTTGATATCAACATTGACTCATGTATCTTTATTTTACATTGGTTATAATCCCATATTGCATTACTTATTTTGTTCAAATCACTCCAGTTTTGGCCATTTGCAGCTCTCCCAGGTTGATTCCTGTGTGTCTTTGACCTGTTCCATCCAGAGGCTTTTGTTTGTTGAGTATTTCTTTATTTTCTGGCACTACAAGATGCTCCACAGTCAATGTTGTTTTCCTGTCTCTGCTCTAGAAGGAGCCATTTCACCAAGTTGCTCTCTATTTATTTTTGTTTTCCTACTTTTATTCATTTATTTACTTAAATTATTATTTTTTGAGACAGGGTCTTGCTCTGTCACCCAGGCTGGTGCGCAGTGGAATGATCAAGCTCACTGCAGCCTTGATCTACTAGGCTCAAGTGATTCTCCAACCTCCACCTCCCAAGTAGATGGGCCTATAGGTGTGTACCACCCCGCCTGGCTAATTATTTTGCTTTTCAGTAGAGATGAGGTCTTGCTATGTTCCCTAGGCTGGCCTCTAACTCCTAAGCTCAAGCAATCCTTTTGCCTCGGCCTTCCAAAGTGCTGTCAAAACAACCATGCAGCATGGCACCTGGCCTATATTGATTTTTAGGTGAGATAAAATTTATATCGGTTAAAGTGAACAAATCTTAATTGTACAGTTCAATGAGTTTTTGCCTCTGTATATACTACTACTTCCTTGATCAACATACAGACCATTTTTTATCACTCTGGGAAGTTCTCTCAAACCCTTTCTCAAGTATTTAATGACAACTCCCCTTATTCCTTTTTTTATTTTTATTTTTTCTATACTTTTAAGGTCCGGGATACATGTGTAGAATGTGCAGGTTTGTTACATAGGTATACATGTGCCATGGTGGTTTGCTGCACACATCAACCCATCATCTACATTAGGTATTTCTCCTAATGCTCTCCCTCCCCTAGTCCTCCACCCTCAACAGGCCCCAGTATGTGATGTTCCCATCCTTGTGTCCATGTGTTCTCATTGTTCAACTTCCACTTATAAGTGAGAACATGCAATCAAGCAGAAGAAAGGATGTCAGAGATTGAAGATCAACTTAATGACATAAAGCGTGAAGATAAGATTAGATAAAATAGAATAAAAAGGAACAAAGCCTCCAAGAAATATGAAACTATGTGAAAAAAACGAATCTAGGTTTGATTGGTGTACCTGAAAGTGACAGGTAGAATGGTACCAAGCCGGAAAACACTCTTTAGGATATTATCCAGGAAAACTACAGTACCAACTCCCCTTATTCTAACTTCTGTCACTGTAGTTGAATTTTGCTGGTTCCATCTAAATGGAATCATATAACACATACTGTTTTTGTTTCTGGCTTCTTTCACATAACATGATGTTTTTAACATTCTTCTACATTATTGTGTATATTAGTAGTTTTGTTTCTATGTGTCTTAGTCTGTTCCTACTGCCGAAACAAAATACCTTAGACTAGGTAATTTATAAACAATAAAAGTATTTCTTACAGTTCTAGAGCCGGGAACACCAAGATCAAGGCACCAGCAGATACAGCTTGCTCTCTGATTCATAGATGGTGTCTCTTGCTGCAGTCCTATAGGTTACAGGTTGCTGGGTCATATGTTAAGAGATTGCTAAAGTGTTTTCTAAAGTGGCTGACTTATTTTTAATTGCCACCAACAATATATGAGAGTTCCATTTGCCCAGATCCTTGTTGACACCCTTGGCGTTGTCATTTCTTTAAACCATTGGAATAGCTGTAGAGCAGTATCTCATTTTGGTTTTAGCTTGCATTTTCCTAACGACTAATGTTGTTCAGTAGCTTTCCATTTGCTTATTGCTGTCTTGATCTCCTCTTTTACAAAGCATTTTTGCAAATCTTTGCTCTACTTAGGTATTGTTTTTTATGAAGTTGTGAATGTTCTTTATAAATTTCAGATGCTATTTATCAGATATGGATTTTATGAATATTTTATCATAAGATGTCACTGGTCTTTTCATTTTATTAAGTAGAAGCTTTTAATTTTGAAGAAGTATAAATTATCAATATTTTCCTATTTTTGTGTGTGTGTGTGTATCTAAGAATATTTTTCCTTACCCAAAGTCACAAAGATTATCTTCTATTTTTTCTTATAGAAGTTTTATAGCTTTGGGTTTTATAGTTAGATCTATGATTTGTTTGATTTTATTTATTTTGTAGGACATGGGTTGATGTTCATTGTTTTGCATATAAATATTCAAATTGTTCAGTTCTGTTTGTTAAAAAGTATTTTTATTTTTGGCCAGGCACAGTGCCTCTCAGCACTTTGGTAGGCTGAGGCAGGCAGATCGCTTGAGCTCAGAAGTTCACAACTAGCCTTGGCAACGTGGTGAAACCCTGTCTCTTCAAAAAAGTAGCCAGCCACAGTGGCATGTACCTGTAGTCCCAGCTACTTGAGGGGCTGAGGCAGGAGGACTGCTTGAGTCCAGGCGGTTGGAGGCTGTAGTGTGCAGTGAGCTGAGATTGCACCACTGCATTTCAGCCAGGATGACAAAGTGAAATTCTGTCTCAAAACAACAACAACAACAACAACAACAACAATTTCCTTTTTCTATTGAATTACTTTGTCACTTTTGTCAAAAATTAACTTCATATGCATGAGTTTATTTTTGGAACATCTATTTTCTATTTTATTTCATTGGTCTATATGTCTATTTTTTTGCTATTACATTATAAAGATGGAAGCTTATCTTATTAATTAGAGACCTTTATTCTTTTGTAATATAAGTGTATAATCCTATGTATTCCCCTCTAAGCACTTCTTTAGGTATATCCTGAAATGTTGATATTTTGTTGCTTCATGTTTTATACAATTAAAAATATTTTCTAATTTCCATTTTAACTTCCTTATTGGCCCATGGGCAAATATGGAAGTATGTTTTAAATCTTAAATATTTGAGGAATTTCTAGATATCTTTCTGTTATTAATTTCTAGTTTACTATAGTCAGAAAACAGACTTTGTTTGGTTTTAATTCTTTTGCATCTGTAGATGGTTGTTTTATATCACTGAATATAATCTCTCTTGATCAATATTCAAAACGTTCATAAAAGAACATGTGTTCTGTTGTTTTTAGGTGGAATGTCTATAATTTTCCATTAGGTCAAGTGTGTTGATTGTGTTTTTGAAATATTCTGTATTTTTACTGATCTGTCTACTTGCTCTATTGATTATTGAGTGCCAAAGTCTCCAAGAACAGTTGTGGATTTTTCTATTTCTTCATTCAGGACAATCAGGTTTTTCTTCATATATTTGGAGCTCCATTAGCATCATACACAAAATGAAAAGAAAATTCAACTGACCAACTGACAGTAACCTAAATATAACAGGGTGTAGTAGAGAATTTGGTGTTACCCAAAGAGAAGACTAGCCTATGTCACTAGCTCCTGGGGGGTAACCTCTAAACTCTTGGAATTTTCCAGGAGATAAGCCCTTTAGATCACGTGATATATTAATCACTCAAACAATCATGCCCGGATAGTAAAACTCCAATAAAACTTCTGAATTCTGAAGTTCAGAAGAGCTTCCCAGGTTGACGGTGTATGTGTACAGTCACCATTGTTGCCAGGAAGATAATGTGTCCAGAGAACAACAGGACCTCCACATTTACGACATCCCAGATTCTGCCCTATGTATCATTTCCCTTGACTGGTTTTAATGTATCCTTTTCATGTAATAAACTGTATCTGCAAGTATCATAGCTTTCAGAGAGTTCTGAAAGTCGGATTCCTAGTAAATTACCAAGATTGAAGGTGGTTTGGGGAAAGCCTTGAAAATGCACTTGGTATCAGAAATGGTGGTGGTCTTATATGCATTCTTTCCTCTCACTTTGCAATTGGACCTTAATTCTCTACAGTTGGAGACAGTCTGGAGGACTGTGCCTCAACCTTCAATTTGGCTGATTCCAGGAACAGGATCTCATTACCAATCTAATGAAAAGTCAAGACTTTTTTCTGACCCTGACTTCTATGAGGAACACACCACTTACATCATCACTAAGGGTGATTTAAGGACCTAGAAAACTCCCAACCTCATCGAACTGTTGCAAAACTACAGAGTATTCTTTGGAATTATATTTTTAAAAGCATTTCCTTCCAAATTCAGAAAATTAAAAATATATATTGTTACATTCTTATCAAAAAAGAGTTTATCAGTTTAAATTACTGAGTCTGCTAATTCTATATGTTTCATCACTTTATATTACCTCATATTTATCACTCATAGCATGATGGAAGTAAAGTGGTAAGCAATTTTTGATTTAATTATCATATTAAACACTGTTCTAGTTTATTGGCTATTTGTATTTCTTCCACAGGCAATCGGTTTAGGTGCTCTTCCTATTTTGCTGTTGGGTAAACAGTATAGAATCTGTCCCCTGATTGACTTTAAAAGCTTTTGAAATGTTAAATGTATTACATTTTTATCTGTCAAAATTACTGTAAATAGTTTCCAAGTTACTTATTTGTATTTTAGTTCCCTTATTGTGTAAAACATGGAACCATAAAAATGATTTTGAGACTCAAATATATTTTATATTTTCGTTTAGTACTTCTTTGACTCAGAAAGCTAACTTTCAACTTTTAACTATATAGTACAAATAAAATAATTTTATAGGACTTAAAAAATCCCACAGTTATGTGCATCACAGTGAAGGAAACAATGTAAATGGCCCCATATAGGATAATGTTTAAATAAAGTATATTCCAATTTCTATAATGCAGTATTAAGTAGCTTTAAAAAGTATATTTGAAAAAAATTATGTTGTGGGAAATGTTTACAATACAATGTTATGTGGGAAAGCATGATTCAAAATTGTATAAGTCTAGGTCTATAAAAGAAAAATATGTAAATATATTTATATAAATACAAAAATAAATAAAAGTCTAGAAGAAAATACATCAAAAATGTTAACTGGCTTCTCTAGGTCATGGGATTACAAGCAGTTTATTTTGCTTTATATTTTTTCCCATAAAAGGTACATATTATTTTAAATTGAAAAAGTAGGCTACAAAATAAAAGCCCAGGGCATATTACTAAATATAATTCTGTAAAATTATTTCCATTTGGTGACTAAAGTAATTTAAAGTCAACTAAATGGTATTAAAATTTGTGGTAAGAGGAATAATGGCCTACAAATACATCCGTAACCCAATCCCTGAAATCTGTGAATACGTTCATTTACATGGCACAGTGAATTTTGCAAATGGAAAGACTTTAAGATAGGAAGATGATCCTGGAATATTTATGTGGGCTAAATTCAGTCACATGGGTCTTTAAAAGTGAACAGAAAGGAATAAGTGTCAGTCAGGACAGATACTATGGGAAAAGAGCCAGGAGAGATTCAAAGCTGGCAGCGGCTGGACCTGCCTTGGCTGGACTTAAAGATGGCTACCAGTCTTGACAGCCTGCAAGGAAAGGGGAACTTCAGTCCTGCAAACACAAGGAACCTGAATTCTGCCAAAAATCTCAATGAGTAAGGAAAGGGAGTCTCCCTTACAGCCCATAGTTAGGAAGGAAGCCCTACAGACATCTAGATTTAACCTGATGAGACTCCTGTCAGGTTTCTGATTCATGAAACTATAAGATAATAAATCTATGTTGTTTACAGCTCCTATATTTCTAGTAATTTTTTCAGAGGGGACCAATACAAATGCTTACTAAATGTGAGAGTGAGAGTTCAGATAAAATATGCCTTGGTGCAAGGCTGCAAGAAATATATACATCAATAAATACCCATAGATGCTATGTTAAATTATA
This sequence comes from Aotus nancymaae, assembly GCF_030222135.1. NCBI lineage: Eukaryota > Metazoa > Chordata > Mammalia > Primates > Aotidae > Aotus > Aotus nancymaae. The sequence goes on from NW_026988425.1 coordinate 115,473,498, forward strand.
TAGCCAAAGTTCAGGTTAAAAGTAATTCTGTGTAGGGAATTCATGAAAAGCATCAATGGATATTTTGATATCTGCTGGTCACAATCACTGCCAAACCCCAAGAGTTAGATATATTTATTTGATGCATATTCAATTATGTTTATTTATCTGTTGGCCAATATATGCTATTTTTACTTTTTTTTTTTTTTTAAAGTCAGGGTCTCACTCTGTCACCCAGGCTGAAGTACAGTGGCACGATCAGGGCTCACTTGCAGCTTCAAACTCCTGGGCTCAAGCGATCCTCCCCAGTCAGACCCCCAAGTAGCTGGGACCACAGGTATGCACCACCACACCTGTATTTTTAGTAGAGGCAGGGTTTTGCCATGTTGCCCAGGCTGGTCTCAAATTCCTGGACCCAAGTGATCCACCCACCTTTGCCTCCCAAAGTGCTGGGATTACAGGCATGAGCCACTGTGCCCAGTCAACTGATATATAATCTAACTTTAAGCCCAAGGAAAGTAGACTTCAACAATCCTACAAACACTAGAGAGTTTCCCTGAGCCACAGGTTCCAAACGTACTTTCAGTTGGATAGTTCTAGATTCCAAGCTCATGTCACAGTAACACGAAGTACCTAAGGCTCTACCTGGATGGATTAAGGAGAGTCTCTATGCTCTATTTGGAAAAGAGCTCTTAAAAACAGCAACTAAAAATTATACTTTATTATTATTTTTAAATCAATGCATTATTTTTTGGATCATTTTTAGGTTTATAGAAAAATTGTTTGGATAGTACCAAGAACTCCCATATAGCCCTTTCTTCAGCCCTAGTCTCCCCTATTATTTACATTTTGTATTATGGTATATTTGTTACCATTGATTGACCAATATTAACAAAATATTATTAACTTAAGTCCATTGCTAACATTAGGGTTTACTCTTTGTGCTCTGCATTCAATGGGTTTTGACAAATATATAATGACATGTAGTCACCATTACAGTATCATATAAAACAGTTTCATGGGTCCTAAAAATCCCCTGTGCTCCACCTATTATTTTCTCCCTCCCACTCCTAAACCTCTTGCAATCACCATTGTTTTTACTGCCTCCGTAGTTTTGTCTTTTCCAAAATGTCATATAGTTGGAATCATCCAATATGAGGTCTTTTCCAATTGACTTCATCCACTTAGCCAGATGCTAGCAACTTTCCTCCCTGTCTTTTTATAGCTTGATAGCCCATTTTCTTTTATCACTAAATAATATTTCATTCTAAGGATGTACCACAATTTGTCTATCTATTCATCGATTGAAAGGCATCTTGGTTACTTCCAAGTTTTGTCAATTATGAATAAAGCTGATATAAACATTTATGTGCTGTTTTTTATGTGAATATAGGTTTCCAACTGATTTGGATAAATATCACACAGCATGATTGCTGGGTTATATGGTAAAATTATGCTTAATTTTGTAAGAAGCTGCCAAACTTTCTTACAAAATGCCTGTATCAGTTTGCATTCTCAGCAGCAATGAAAGAGAGTTCTTGTTGCTCTGCGTCCTCCTCAACATTTCGTGTTGTTAGTGTTTTGGATTTTATCCATTCTAATAGGTATGTAGTAGTATCTTACTACTGTTTTAATTTGCAATTCCTTAATGACATGATGTTGAGCGTTATTTCAGATGCTTAGTTGATATCCATATATCTTATTAGATGTGGTATCTGTTCAGCTCTTTTGCCCAGTTTTGAAACTGGGCTATTTTCCTATTATTGAGTTTTATGAGATTTTTATATCTCTTAAATAGCAGTCCATTGTCAGATATGTGTTGCAAAGATTTTCTTCTAATCTGTGATTTGTCTTTTCATTCCCCAGCAGTCTATTTTGCAGAGAAGAATTTTTAGATTTTATTGAAGTCTAACTTACCAATGTTTTTCTTGTGCTTTTGTTGTTGTATCTGAAAAATCAACACCAAACCCAAGGTCCTCTATGATTTCTCCCATATTATCGTCCAAGAGTTTTGTAGTATGGCATTTTACATTTGAGTCTACTTTTGTGAGGGCATAAATCTATGTCTATATTCATCTTTTTTATATTTTTTTGCTCATGGATGCCAGTTGTTCCAGCACCAATTATTGAAAAGTTTACTTTTTCTCCATTGTACTGCCTTTGATCTTTAGTGAAAGTTCAATCGACTATGATAGTGCTCATCTATTTCTGGGCTCTCAGTGTGTTTCATTAACCCACATGTATATTCTTTCTCAAATATCACACTGTCATGATTACTGTAGCTTTATAGCAAGCCCCTAAAGTTGGGTGGTGTAAGTCCTACAAATTTGTTCTTCTCTTTCAATATTTTATGGGCTGTTCTAGGTATTTTGCCTCTCAGTTTAAACCTTAGAACTCATGTCTCAATTTCCAGAAAAAAAGTCCAACCTACTGGCATTTTGATTGAAGTCACATCAAATCATTGATTAAATTGGGAAGTGACATCTTAACTATATTGAATCTTCCTTTCCATGAACACGAAATATCTTTCTATTTATTTAGTTATTTGATTTATTTCACCAGAATTTTATACTTTTCCTCATATAGATACTATACACAGTTTTCCAGATGTATACAAAAGTATTCCATGTTTTGCTGCTAATGTATTTCATTTTTAATGTTATATTCTAATTGTTCAATACTAATACATAGGGAAGCAATTGACTTTTATTGGAATGTATTTTTAACCTGTCTATAGTACGCTTAGTGGGCTACATGAGAAGTGGGCATTGCCAGTTGGACCAGTGAGGAATCTGAGACCAGAGCTAACGATTTCTGACATTGTTTGACTTTGGCCATCAAGCTAGGTAGTATGCATTTCCTCAGTGTATTAGTATCCAATACTTTTTCAAGTGTCTACTGTAAATTTTTGACAGCTATTATGAGAACTTATCAGGCACATATCTGAGTTACGTAAGAAAATGTAATTGTTGGCTGAGTGCTGTGGCTTATGCCTGTAATTCCAGCACTTTGGGAGGCTGAGACAGGAAGATCATGAGGTCAAGGGTTCAAGAGAGACTAGCCTGGCCAACATAGTGAAACCATGACTCTACTAAAAATACAAAAATTAACTGGGCATGGTGGCAGGTGCCTGTAATTCCAGCTACTCGGGAGGCTGAGGCAGAATTGCTTGAACGTAGAAGATGGAGGTCGCAGTGAGCCGGGATGGCACCACTGCACTCCAGCCCAGGTGACAGAGCAAGACTCTATCAAAAGAAAGAGAGAGAGAAAGAGAGAGAGAGAAAAGAAGAAAGTAATTGCAGATAAAGAGACAACTTTCCATGGCAAGGAAAAAAGAGAAAGAAAGAAAGAGAGAGAGGGAGGGAGGGAGGAAAAAAGAGAAATAAATAAATAAATATATAAATAGTAATTGCAGCTAAGGAAACAATTTTTCATGGCCCAGAAGATTTTTACTGGGATAAGATAAACTCTTTGGTCTCAGGGTTCCCATTCTTTGCCACTGTAAAATCATCCTTCTCTGAACCAGTAGTCTACACCAAGCCTTGGGATGAAAATCGGTAAACTGACAGTGTTTGAAGGATGCAATTTCATCATTGGCATATTTAGCCAAAGTGAGATTTATTTCCTCAATCCATGAGTGTCTACATCAAGCAGTGTATTCATTCTTCTTACCAGAGTCCTCTCACTAGCAGGAGCAGAAAAGACTCAGTCAATAGAAAGCTGAAGCTTCTCACTAATAAATGGCAACCATTAAGCCTTTGGCACACATATGCCAGCATGATCTGTAGCAGTGAGCAAATTCTCCAAATACTTGGCAAAGTGAGCACTCTAGGTTATCATATGCACACTGTGAAATGTAGTTTTAGGAGGAACAAATAACACAGTCAAATACAATCAACTTTTCATAATGGGTATGTTGTGAAAAAAATAAATTATACAACTTTCAAAACTTCTAAAAAATGCATGCTTTCTCTCCACAGCTTAAGTCTAAAAATACATAGATTTTTACCATTATTATGTATTAAATCTATGTATTAGAAATGAAGTAACTGAGTTTTATGCTGAAGCTTTATTATAAACCTGAGCATCTTCTCTCACTCTCACTCATGCTAATTCCCACTAATTAGATTTTCTTACATTTAAGAGTCTCAGAGAAACCTCCCCAATAATAAGCCTAATATTTATAATGATTGGGTTAAGGATCTAAGATTTGTTTCGTTTATTTATTTATTTGTGTTAACAGTGAGAATGTGAATATTATGGCTTTTGTCTAAGTTATTTCCACCCTATACCAATTCTCCTCAGTTGTTTCTGTTAACATCAATATGTTAAGTATTTAATATGTACTTGGAATTATGGTAAACACTTGGAGATACAAAGATAAATAAAATAATGTCCCTTCCCTGAAAGAGTTCATAGATAACATAAAAATAGCTACTCAGGATCACCAGTTTAATTCTTCCCTTTACACACTCACCAATATAATTTCAGAAGTGTGAGATTACACAGTGGCACAAAAGTTCCCTGCCCTATTCACTCATAAACCAAACAAAACTAAAAATTATACTTTTTCTCTATTGCCATGCACATTAAACTCAAGATAAAAATGGAGTCATCAGTTATTAAATTTAATTTTTTTCTGTAATGTTTTTCAAAAGATTATATATTTTCTGTTATATTTACTTTTTAAAACTATGTATTTATTTATTTACAGGCAGGGTCTTGCTCTCTGTCACCCAGGCCAGAGTGCAGTGGTGTGATCATAGCTCACTGTAGCCTGAAACTCCTGGGCTCAAGTGATCCTCCCACCTCAGCCTCTAACATAGTTAGGAGTGTAGGTGCCCACCACCATGCCTGGCTAATTGTTTTTTGTTTTTTTTTTTTGTAACTTTTATAGAGACAGAGCCTCACTATTTGCCCAGGCTGACCTTGAACTCCTGGCCTCAAGTAATTCGCCTGCAGTGGCTGGGATTATAGGTAGGAGCCACAGTGTACACCTAGATTTATTTTAAAAGTTGTTGGCCAGGCGCGGTGGCTCAAGCCTGTAATCCCAGCACTTTGGGAGGCTGAGGTGGGTGGATCATGAGGTCGAGAGATCGAGACCATCCTGGTCAACATTGTGAAACCCCGTCTCTACTAATACAAAAACAATACAAAAAAATTAGCTGGGCATGGTGGCACGTGCCTGTAATCCCAGCTACTCAGGAGGCTGAGGCAGGAGAATTGCCTGAACCCAGAAGGTGGAGGTTGCGGTGAGCCGAGATCGCACCACTGCACTCCAGCCTGGGTAACGAGAGCGAAACTCCGTCTCAAAAAAAAAAAAAGTCGTTGAATTGAAACTGAAAATTCTTTGTACTGATTATTTTTAAATTACCTATGAGTCACCCTACTATTTTCTACCAAGCAAAAACTTGAAAGTTTCTTGCACGACTTTACAAATAAAATTTAATTTTTACATATAGGCACTTATTTGCCAATATGTATTTACCTATATGTAAAAATTAAATTTTATTCATAAAATCATAATTTTTTTAACTTAAAGGCAAATCACCTTAATCAAAAAACCACAGCTGGTCATATATACTTTGCCCTGATTCTTTTCTTATTTTTTAACTTTTATTTTAAGTTCAAGTATTCACGTGCAAGATGTATCCTTGCACAAAACTACACATAGATAAATGTGTGTCTTGGGAGTTGGTTGTACCGATTATTTCTTCACCCAGGTGTTAAGCCTAGTATCCATTAGTTATTTTTCCTGATCCTCTTTCTTTTCTCAACCTCCACTTCTGAGTGTGTGTTGTTTCCCTCTGTGTGTCCAAGTGTTCTTACCATTCAGCTCCCCCTTGTAAGTGAGAACATGCAGTGTTGGTTTTCTGTTCCTGTGTTAGTTTGCTAAGGATAACGGCCTCCAGCTCCATCCATGTCCCTGCAAAAGACATAATCTTATTCTTTGTGATGGCTGCATAGTATTACATGGTATGTATGTACCATATTTTCTTTATCTAGTCTATCATTGATGGGCATTTGGGTTGATTCCATGTCTTTGCTACTGTGTATAGTGCTGCAATGAGCATATACATGCATGTGTCTTTATAATAGAATGGTTTATATTCTCTTAGGTATATAATGGGATTGTAATGGGATTGCTGGGTGGAATGGTATTTTTGACTGTAGGCCTTTGAGGAATCACCTCACTGTCTTACACAATAGTTGAACTAATTTACACTCCCACCAACAGTGTATAAGCATTCCTTTTTCTCCACCTCGCCAGTTTCTGAGTTTTTTTTTTTTTAACTTTTTAATAGTAGGCATTCTGACTGGTGTGAAATGGTATCTCATCATGATTTTGATTTGCATTTCTCCAATAATCAGTGATATTGAGCTTTTTTTCCATATGCTCATTGGCAGCATGTATGTCTTCTTTTGAAAAGTGTCTGTCCATGTCCTTTGCCCACTTTTTGGTGGGATTATTTGGTTTTTGTTTCTTATAGATTCTGCATATTAGACCTTTGTCAGATGCATAGTTTGCAGAAATTTTTTCCCAATCTGTACGTTATCTGTTTACCATCTGTTGATAGTTTCTTTTGCTGTGCAGAAGGTCTTTAGTTTACTAAGATCCCATTTGTAAATTTTTGCTTTTCTTGCAATTCCTTTGGTATGCCCTGACTGTTGAGGGACATGCACAGCTTTATATTTTACAGTAAATATATTCACAACATAGGCTGATATAAGAACCTCCACATCTCTGAGTTGTGCCCAATACAGATCTTGCCACACCCAGAGCTTAACTCAATTTCCTCATGCTTAACTAAAAGTCTTAAGGTACATTTTTATAGATCATATCTAATCAAATATTCATAAGCAATCCAGTCATCCACATCCTGGGTAGCATCATGCAGTATAGATATGGTTGCCAGAGACCCACCTTTACCAATAAGCAACAGAAAGGAGGAATTGTGATAAACTGAATATACAAACAGAAGAGTGTCAATTTCATTTTCCTATGTGGAGGGTTATGAAATCTTCCAGTTCGCTCAGAAATTTCTGATTTTAGGCCTAATGTTCTCACGTAATTATTAACAACATCCTCTTTCACTCTTGCACTGATTTGGACAAATAATTTTTGATATGGTTAGATTTTACTTATGTGATGTATAATAACTTTTTAATACTAAACTTAATGTTCACTTTGGCTGTGATTATTATCTGTTGGTGATAAAATGAGATTATGTCTAAGATTTTGGTGAATCAAGTGTATAAGGAATGCCTATAAATATGGGTAGGCAGATTAAAATTTAAATGATTAGCAAAAATAAAAACCCACTTCACCTCAAAGTCTCTACACATAAATTAAAATAAGAAACAATTTAGCCAGGCGTGGTGGCTCACGCCTGTAATCCCAGCACTTTGGGAGGCCAAAGCGGGTGGATCATGAGGTCAAGAGATCAAGACCATCCTGGTCAACATGGTGAAACCCCGTCTCTACTAAAAATACAAAAAATTAGCTGGGCATGGTGGTGTGTGCCTGTAATCCCAGCTACAGAGGCAGGAGAATTGCCTGAACCCAGGAGGTGGAGGTTGCAGTGAGCTGAGATTGCGCCATTGCACTCCAGCCTGGGTAACAAGAGTGAAACTCCGTCTTAAAAAAAAAAAAAAAAGAAGAAATGATTTATCCACTTCTTCAAAACATTTAGAACTTATGACTAGTAAGATAAAACATAGATCTTAGAGAGTACCACTGATCTTTTAGAAATAGCCATAGTAATAAAGAACCTTGAAAACACATCTTAGAAAGTCAGGCCCCCTGGTTATTTTTTAGGTGTGTTTTCAAGCTTCTTTATTATGGCTATTTCTAATTTTAAAACAACTTTCATTTGAATAAATAGAAGAGTCATTGTATTCAGATAAAGGAGCACTGAAGACAGAACTTTCCAGACAATGATGCCTCCATTTTAGGAATAAATAGAAAGTTACTCTGTTGGTTGCTACTGGACGTAACAATGAACATGTAGTATTAACAAATCACATGAAATAGGCAATTAAGTTCATGTGTTGAGCAGAATGAGAAAGGGAAGAGTCTAGAAATGACATCTTCTAAGTACCAGTCTCTTAGAAAATTGTTTTGCAAACTTTGAAAGAGGTGTTGGCAGCTTTTTAATAGGTGCTAAAGATGGAAGTCTCAAAGTGCACCACTCTTGGGCTCTGAACATCATTATGTGCAAAGACCTGGGATAAGAAGATTATGAAACTCACAGTTAAAAATTGGTTTCCCTGACCACAGAACTGTATACATTCCGTTCTGGCTTTATGTCCTTACTGAAATGCAAAGAGGAGAGGAGAGAACCAGATATGCAAATTGGTACCAAACTATGAACAACGATTCAATCCCATGGCATAATCCTCAAAGGAATGAAAATGCCAGGAAGAAAAGAAGTTTATGAACTCCATGTTTAGTGGAAGCAGGCTACAAAAGAGTTTAGCTGTCCTTCTAGAAAACAAAAATTAATTTGCTTTGGCCAAATTAAAATTAATTAAAATTATGCAATGTTGCCCTTGTGTTAATTTTAACGGTGAGGTTGTTGTGATTTAAGGCTACAATTAGTTCTAGTGTTTGAAAGAGAAGCTCTGTAATCGAGACAGGACATTTTAATAATCCTGGTTATAAACATTTAATACATCATCTTTAGGGACTCACAAACACATTGTAATTAACTTTTACAACTGAAATAAATCAGATTGCATTAGCATATTGCAAAGGAAAAAATCATTTGCATGATTGAAAACAGCTTCAGAAAATTATGTATAACAGGCTTCATGCAAACACCAGCACAACTTTTACCAGGTTTCTTCTATGGAGAATATTTTAACTAGTACAGTTTTGGATTCTTCAGATAATTATAACTTTTGCCATAAAAGGGGAAATACTCTGATTTAGAAGAAGCAGTGAAAGTCATTCTGTGGTTAATAGGACTGTGTCCAACTTTATTGTAAACTAATCGGGAAATATTCAAATAAAATTACAATGTGTACTTGCTCTGTAGCTACTGCTATGCTGTGCAAGTAATTTGGTTCAGAGGAAGGGATTTTTATTTATGTGTGATTCATGTTTCTAGCACTAAAGTCATTAGCAGGATGAGGGATACTAATACTGGCCTCACGATTGTCCCTATGGCCAGCACCCAATCTGCTTCATACATACCAACCCCTTCGTGAGTGTTTCAGCTGTGAATGATAAAACAACAGTCCATATGTTCACTTTGGAAGTGAGCAAATGAAATAAGCTTTTACTAAATATTGGCTCTTATTTTTACCAAAGTGATTTCAGGTCACATAGGTCTGTTGGATACACTCTTGATGCTCTGATCAGTCATTTGGTGACATGGTTTGGCTCTGGGTCTTCACCCAAATCTCACCTCAAATTGTAATCCCTATTATGTCGATGTGTCAAGGGCAGGGCCAGGTGGAGGTAACTGGATCATGGAAGCAGATACCCCCATGCTGTTCTCATGATAGTGAGTGACTTTCATCAAATCTAATGGTTGTATAAGTGTCTAGCATTTCCCCTACTTGTACTCGCTCCATCCTGCCACCCTGTGAAGAAAGTGCTTGCTTCTCCTTTGTCCTCTGCTATGATTGTAAGTTTCCTGAGGCCTCCCAACAATGCCAAACTGTGAGTCAATTAAACCTCTTTCCTTTATTAATTACACAGTCTTGGGTATTTCTTCATAGCAGTGTGAGAATAGACTAATACATTTGGTCTATAAAGAATAATCAGTAGTGCCTCAGTGTTCTGCATATAGGGTTGTTGTTAAAAACACATATTCTATAGTTATATTTCCTGGGTTTGAATTTTAGTTCTATCACTCAGTGACTGTGTGACTTTGGGTTCTCTGCCTAAGTTTCTCCATCTGTAAAATGAAGATAGTAAAGTATAAAACAGAACAGTGTTATTGTATTGTATTATAAGTTCGATTGTAAAGTATTAGAAAGTATTATGGTGGTGGTTAAGTGAGATAATATATACCATCTTAAGATAATTTCTGAAACATATTAAGTGCTCTATAAATATTAGTGGTATCACTGCAATAATTATTACTGTCATATTCTCTTAGGTCAATGCCTAAAGGAAGGAAAAAATCACTTTATTATTGTTTGGAAGCTAGTGACTTTCTTATGTAGAACTTTTCCAATTATGCAATTTGGCTTCCATCCCTCCATTCACTTATTCAATTAATGTTATGCATCTACTATACACAAAACATTAGCAGCTTTTCAAGACAGGACATGTGTGAGATTTCAGCACTGAAGTCAGGACAGACAAAGCAAAATCTGGAATGAATTAAATGGTAAGAAGCTTTACCATGCTCCAAAATCAGAGTATGGGGGTACAGCTAAGCTCAGATTCTAGTTGTCCAGGCCTAGCAACTCCCCATCTCACACTCTACTCATCCTGCTCCACTCCTCAAAATGTAAGCAAACAAACAAACAAAAAATACACAAACAAATCCTGACTAGAAAAAGAGAAAAGTCAACATCTATGGATCAATCTTTGGTCAAAATTAAGGAGGCAGGGAGTGGTGTGCTAGTGATGATGCCGAGTTGAATTGAGGCTCTGTCCCCAGGTGGATTCTGAAAATGCTTCCTTCTCTCTGCTAGATAAAGCTAGTGATGACTACCTAAATGAAAATGAGGCCATTTGAGAAGGAGGTGAATCTTGGGTGGAGATTCTTAAAAGGCACATTACAATTGGTCATTGTGAGACAAAATGAGACAAGGAAAATTGGGTGTCTCTTAGGCAGTTTTATACAAAAGACAAGTGGTTTCTTTTATAGGAAATATTTCTATTGAGATTTCTGTTTAATACTGATTCCAGAAATGGATGATATGTAAACTGGAAGTACAATTCATTCATATAATTTCTCCCTCATTTGGGTCTCGGTTTTGGAGAAAGAAAAGGGGTCCCACATTCTGCTCCTTTTGGAGGAAGTACTTGATCTCTTCTAATGGGAAACTTCTCTTTTCTCCTGGGACTATACCTTATTGACTTAAAAGAGCAGTAGTTTAATTAACAGAAGAAATAAAGCCTGTTGCATAATTAACCAGACATTTACCTAAAATCAATAATCTAATTGCCACACCTACATGGCGGATAGTGGTTATTCTGTTGAAAACAATTCATTTACATGTACATGTTAACAAGGTGATTGGTGGTTTGTTTTAGAGACTAATCCGATCTGTAAAGTGATAATTTATTGAACAATCAATTAATCTTTTCAGTAGTGCAAATATAAACAAGCCATGAAGAACTACAGATGTGTCTGCTATGAAAGGTCAAATTTAGCAGATTCACAGTCTGAGTTCTTTTTCAGTCAGCACTAAGACATTTAGGCCTTGAACAGGATTTTATTTTAACACTATCCCTTTGAACATGTTTCTTTCATGGGGAGCCAATAACACGCGCAACCTTTGTAAATACATAAAGCACCAATTTAGACCTGTATCCTGTCTTTACAATGGATTTCTAATATATATTGAGTTTCCCTTTTTGCAGATACACATCAGTCTGTCTAAAATGGTTTGATACTCCCAGCTACACATATTCTCTGGGATTTTACTCCAGCAGTGTGAATTGTTTCATATCTAGGAGAATGAATTATTACATTTATTCAAGAATATGGGTCGATGTCAAAAAGCTTTAAAGTTTAGGTTGAATTAAGTATCCCAGAGTCTGCAGTCTTGTCCAGAGTTTATTTTAATCTTTTCACCCTGTACAGTTGGATATGAGGTTTCCTAAGACTTAAGGTACTTTCCGCTTTAAGGTTGTTTTCAAAGCATTTCGCTTTTTAAAATATTGCCACAGCTTAGTATGAATTTTCTTGTGTCTACCTTCAAGCTTGGCTATTGTTTAAATTCTAACATTTATACCAAGATACTCTTATCCAGTAGATACCTAAACCCCATAATAATTATATCAGCCTGATTCTTAGGAAGGAGGAACAATTTAAGTATCCACAAAAAATTTATAAGACTTGGACTTTTAATGTCTTTAGGAACTTTATAAAATAGAAGAGTATGTGCTGAAGGGCAAATAGGGAAGGTGATTATGGGGGAAAAAAAGAATATACCAGCCTGATTAAGTGAAAACAAGATTCTCAGATTTAGATCAGACGGTCTTAACTTGGGGTTCCAGAATACAGATTCTTGATGCGGGATTTCAGAGCAAGGGGGACATGAAATTGGATGGGAAATACTTGCATCTTTATTTTCACTACTTTAGAACTGGAACTTTGCATTTCTTTCATTATGAATGTGGACGACACACATCAAAACAGTACTAACTATGATTTACCACAAAAAGCTATTATAAATATGTTCATATGACCTTACATGATCACAGATATCTCAAAATATCGTGTATGCTCAATACAACTTTGACACAATGGTAGTTACAAGACCTGCCACAAGATCTTATTATTTAATGTGTCAATAAAAAATGTATATTGTAGTATCAATTTTAAATATTTTAGTGACAGTGTTTTACATGTATTTTAGGTTATTCATCTTTAATTTTTCTGAGATGGGTTTGCATACTTCTTCAGATTTCCAAAGAAATCCATTGAGGAATTTATCTGGAAAGACGCCTGCCTTGGAGTCTACATAGTAAAGGCCTGGTACAGCACCGGCCCTCTCTCAACTGCTCTCACAAGCAGACATTGCTTGTGGGTCACAGACTCATTCTTCTAGGTGTGGTTTTAGACTCAGAAGCCTTTTTATATCAAAGCATTACTACCAACTAGCAAGGCAAACAATGCCAATTGATGGTTGCTCTAAGTATTTCCTACTTATGGGAACCTTCAAGGTAAAATTTTCTGCAAATAATTATCATAACAATAATTATCATTTATTGAAGAACAGGTTCTTCACACATGTTATTTCACCCAGATTCACCACAAAATCCCATGAGCTGGATGTTATCACTATTTAATAACACAGAAACTAGCTTAGAAGGTAGCAGAGCCTGTTTTCCAAAATCTCTGGTTCTTCCAATACACTCAGATCATCTATCATGTTTTATTTGGAAGGGAAATAGTAAGGTCACATATGTTCATGGATCCCTGCTGTAACTAACAGATACTAACATAAAGTAAACATTTTATCACAGTTGTAATATGTGGCACTTAACATTCAAGCCTCCATGTGGCTTTGCATGTGATTACCTGATACTTTATTGCTGCAGTTCAAAATTAAAAACAAGATTAAGAGAGAAAGCTAAGGCACTATGTTGAAAATTAAAGGAATATTCCAGTTGGGGGTATTTCATTTACTGTTGTCCCTATCCAATATAGAAGACGTAGAGATATCTTGAGTCCCTCTTTTTAGGCAGAGCTATTGAGCTAGGTGAATAAGACTATTTTTTACTTCAAGGAGTTCACAACTGTGCATGGCAGGGAGATAGCCATAAACACAGCTATCTAAAATTAAACGGCCAAATGATCATTTGAACTGACATTTATCAAATATTGCCATATGCCAAATGCTTTTCTTTTTTCTTTTCTTTTGAGACGGAGTCTCACTCTCTCACCCAGGCTGGAGTGCAGTGGCGATCCCAGCTCACTGCAACCTCTGCCTCCCCCCAGGTTCAAGCGATTCTCCTGCCTCAGCCTCCCGAGTAGCTGGGGTTACAGGCACATGCCACCAGGCCTGGCTAATTCTCTGTATTTTTAATAGAGATGGGGTTTCACCATGTTGGTCAGGCTGGTCTCAAACTCCTGACCTCATGATCCGCCCACCTCAGCCTCCCAAAGTGCTGGGATTACAGGCACGAACCACCGTGCCCAGCTGCCAAATGCTTTTCTAAATGATTTACATGTATCTAATAATTTAATTCTCAAAATAATCCCCCAAGAGCAAGGCACTACCAATATTTTCCCCATTGTATGGAGGAGGAAAGTATGGCAAAGAGAAATTAAGTAAGTCGCCAAAACACACACACAGTAGTGGCAGAACTGGGATTCTGACCAGAAGACATGCTTCAAACCACTGTTGCTTATGCTCTACTGATGCTCTCTTCTAATGGCTGTGGCATCAATGATGAAAGATGGATTCTGATTGAAAACCAGAGGTCACTTTCCCAAGTTGTGTGTGATATGCATTTGAAACTTATTTCACTCAACAGATAGTTCCTGAGTCTCTACTCTGATGGTATTGACTACTTCTGAGTGATGCCTCATCTCCGCTATTAAAAAGATTTTTTTAACTATTTCTCATCTGACCCCTGGAAGCCAAGAGTTGATTGGGAGGATCAAAAGGCGATTTAAATTTTATATAAATATTGAAATTTCTATGACTGTTTTTCCGCTAAAGCAATTTTATTTTTAAAATAAATAGAGCCTCACCCAGGAGCAAATATCTCAATGGGTTTTATGTGTTCATCATAGAATCTCCTCCCATATTCATATACATTCATTTTTATTTAATTTTATAAAAACTTCAGGGGCACATTTAGAATAAAAACAAGGCATTGTATGATTGATTGATTCACTGATTTTTACCTTCTTATTTCCTATGTTATGTTGCACATGGTGGTAAGAAACTACTTAAATATAAAATAATTACCTGTCTTTTCACTGATTTCCATTAAGATATTTTTTTTTTGAAAAGTTGTCTTAGTATGTTTAGGCTGCTGTAACAAAAATACTAAAGACTGAGAAAATTATAAACAACCAAAATGTATTTTTCATAGTTCTAAGAGGCTGAAACCTCCAACATCAAGGCTCTAGCAGACTCAGTGTCTAGTGTGAGCTCGTTCCACATAGATGGTGCCTTACACGTGTCCTCACATAGTGGAAGACGCAAATAAGCTCCCTTGGGCCTCTTTTATGAGGGTATTAATCACCTCTCAAAGGCCCACCTCTTTATACTATTGTATTGGGGATTAGACGGCACCATGTGAATTTTGAGGGAAAACAAATATTTAGATCAGAACAGAAATAATTACTGGACCAAAAAAGTTTATTTTTAGTTATTTTTTATTATTTTTAAACATATTTTATGCTCATTCCTAATATAATTTAACATATTTAAATAATTTTGGCCACTGGCATGTTTGTTTAAAATGAATGTCCTTTATTTTTCCACTGGGTTGCTGGTGTCATCTTTTTTGACTATATTGCTATTATCCAATACTACTGTCTTTTATTATAAGAGTACAATCAATAGAAAGCTCAACTGGTGGTAAAAAGTTACGTTTTCTAATTTGGAGTTGCTTAACAGCTCAGATGAGCCCTTGAAGATTTGTATCTATGTTCAGGATATGCATCAGACTAAGAAGTATCACATTATATTTGAAGTATTAGAAAGAGTAGAGTATACTTATGAGCCAAGATTGCACCACTGCACTCTAGCCTGGGTGGACAGCATGACTCTGTTTCAAAAAACAAAAAAGAAAGAAAAGAAAAGAGGAAGGAAGGAAGGAAAGAGGGAGGGAGGGAGGGAAGGAAGGATGAATGGAAGGAAGGATGAATGGAAGGAAGGGTAGAGTTTACTTGTGATAAATTGGAAACCTAGTCCTACACCATGAATGAATGAGAGTCCCTCCAAATTCTCAGAGACAAACTGATGGTAGAAAAGTCAGGCACAGGCCAGTGAAGGATGGGATCCATTGGCAGGATATGCCGAGTCAAGACAGAACAAATACCAGATAAGCAGCAAATCTGAAATTAGAGTTTAGAAGGATTGATGAGGCAAGACATTGAAACTATAATTTGCACATTGGAATCCCAAGAAAATTTGTCTAGACAGGATTTCAGACTAATGAAACCTCTTTGCAAAGTCCACAGACCAGCCCATGAGAACTGCTCCCATGACAGATATTAAAATCTTCATATCTGAAACTATGGCCATGCCTCTTTCTTTCGCACAGAATTCAACTTCACTCATCAGGGTGCACCACATCTTTGCCACAAGTAAACTCTACAGTTTTCTTTTGACTTCATGAAAGTGGACAAAATGTAGGCTCCTGATGTCAGAGGGGCTGGAGTGGGAAGGCTGAAGCCCACACAGGTGGACTTTATTGCTTTTCCCATGATAAAAACAGTCGCTACCACTGACATTCTTTTTAAAATGGAGTTTTCCCTTCACCCCTCAAGCTGCCCCTGATAGTTTGTTTCTAGCGGTTTGCCCACTGTCAATTATTCTGGGCCTTATCTTTTCCAGGAGAGTGTTGTTTTTTTGTCTTTAACCCTTTCGAAGTTTTGCTTCCTCTTCCTCATGCCTCACTGTTATTATTTCAATTGGACTTCCACCAGCCATACACAAACATCCCGGCTAATCTTTCCAAATTAGCATAACACCAGCACTGGAGGTTCTCATTAGATGTGCAGCTGAGATTTATCAGATCTCATTTGCTTAATATGGAGCCTAACTTTGGGCACCTGGCCCTTGCAGTAGGGGGTAAGGGAGAACAGGAATGGGTCTTTTGTCACTGCTATGCAGACTCACTAATTTGCTCCACCTAATAAAATTACAAATGGATACAGCTTTATTCACATTGCCTTTATAGGTTATAATAACCTTGGTACCCCATAACCTCCTGCTAGCTGAATTAATCAGATCATATTAATATTTCTTCTTACTTTCTTTTAACTGGTTCTTCTCTTAATTAAAGGAGCCAAAGATGTAAACAGGGTAGGTGACTAGAAACATGGCGTCGGGTTATAAACAAGGCTCATTAAAAAGATGGATGTGCAGGCAGACTGCAAAAATTGCTTACTTCGCAAGTGTACATTTTGTAATTTCCTGACGACTAAAAGAACTAATGCCAGATCCCACCCCCTTCCTTTTTCCCATGTATAAAAGATGATAATTTTTGAATGCTAGGCTGGGAATAGCAAGATGGAGCAACCTATTCATCAAATAGAATAAGGTCTTTCACATTATAAAACTCTGTCCTTCTTTCCCACATGCCTCCAAATGTGAAATCTATTCAGAAGTGGAGGAAAGGAGAACAAAAAAACAAAAAACAAACCAAGAAATCGTTTTAAAAGGAAAAAAAAAGATGAGAAATGTTAAAGACAGAACATTAAATACGTTAAACCAATCAAATTTGAGAGAAAAAATGAAGGACGTTTTAAAGACTAATAAATCTTCCAAACTTGCACATGTTCAAGAATGGACAGAATATGCACACGTTTACTTGCACACAGAGAGCAAAAGAGAGCTTAATCTTTATGCATGGAAACAAAAATTGTTAAAGGGGAAGGTCCACAGTGTCAAGCTTACACAAAGTTATAACTGCAACAATACAGAACTGAAAACAGCTTGATTTAGGAAATTTAATTCAAGTATATCCTATATCGTGATAAACATTTCGTATCCATTTGGACACTGAATTGATGGTGCACCTATACGCTATTGACAAATAATGTATCATATTATCAAAACTGATAAATAGATCATTAGTGATAAATGCAATAGGTATTTGCATTATACATGTATTATATACAATGTTTTATATGTTATGTATTTATAATCTATAAATACAATTATATATATTTTAATTCCTACACTCATGCACATATATATATGCTAATTTAGTTCTTATCCTCATTTTTGAAAATTTTGCTCACATTCACTTAACCAAGCAAGAAAGCACTCCCATTTTCATTCTCACAGCAATTACTAGGAGAGCTGCAGCTCCCGATTTCCTGTCTTTCCATCTCCCTTCTCAACAAGAGACAAAGTCATTCTGACAGGATGATGCACAGCTCGGCCAGGCAAGACCTCGTTCCTTCATGAATAAATTAGAAATGAAAGTTTAACTGATCCCCTTGCATTTTTATGGAGGGACCTCATCCTAATTTACCTAAATGCTTTGAGTGGGAGAAAAGAAAATATAAGAGACTAAGGTGGAAAGGTTAAAATCTGTGTTTAAATGGAGGGTTTTTTTTTTCCCCAACACACCATGACACATAAGTGCCTGCAACTGAACCAATGGTTTCTTACACAAACATTCTAAGGAAGAAGCCAAAAAATGGAAGATTTTCTTTTTATTTCCCTACCCCTCTGTTTCTTTTTACATGAACAACAGCTGATGTGCCCAGTAATTCTTAGTCTAAGAAATTTCATATATATATATGTATGTCTTAGTGTAAGTAATTCCTTATAAATGTGACTCTCTCTTTATATATGTGTTTATACATATACAAGTGTATACATGTATAGATGCAAAAAATGTGTATAAATACATGTGTATACATGTATACATATACGTGTATACATGAGTATGTATATGTGTGTGTACACACACACACACACAAAGTGCAAGAGTGGAGACTCTGAACAATCTATGTTTCAGACATTATTTTTCTCAATGGAGCTCAAATCCTGTGGAAATGGCATTTTTCTTAAAGCTCTCCTAAACTATGCTTCAATGAGTGACCTAATACAACATGTTCTTCATCAATGCATTTTTTAGTACCAGGCCAGCATGCCATGAGATGGGGTGCGTGGTCAAAATATTAGGTTTATTCATATGCGATCAGACCAGTGGGCTAATGGTTTTGGAATCCTGCCTCTGGCAGTAGCCATTACCTGATGCTTCAGGAGCCAGAAATGAATTTGCATGACCCCAGCCCTTAAGATGTCCCCTGTGGAAAAACAGGAAATTGGCAAGGAGGATCATTTCACGGATGTGCTGAAGCTGTCATTCCTAGAAATCTTTGGCTTCAGCTCTGTGCTGGATAAGTTCACCTGTGGATGCAGTATGAACTGTTCCCATTTGTAAATTGCTCATTTTCTAGGAAGATGAAGAGCCCTGTGCTCATTCTTAGCCTCTTAGCCTTTGGCTATTGAAAAGTCTGCTAAATACCATGTTCTGATAATGTTAGGGTTGAATGTGTAAACTCCTCTGCTGTGACTGAAACATTGGCATGTGACAATTTTAAGGAAGGGTCAATGAAGAAAATTAAATTATTTCAGCCCAGCATTCTTTTCTGTTTTGTTTTGTTTTCATAGTTGTTTGATATTTAGCTGTATGGGGCAGAAGAAAAAAATAAGCAAAAAACAGAGATACAAGTGTATTCATTTTGTGATTCTATTATTCCCTTAAAACTTAAGCAAAGCACTCATGACGTTGTAAACACGTGTTTGTCTAGTATAAAATCACTTGGACATTTTCTTGTACTTGGTCCTAATAAGGAAAACTCACAAATCTAGTCCATGACCCACAACATAAACATTTTCATAAGACATCTTCTAATTTTACTTAATATTTTCATAATTGTCATATTGCTTTCCAAGACAAATAACCTTGAAGGATAAAATATGGCTATTTTCATTCCAGTCCTGTGCCATCCTGTGTTTTAATAACCATCCTAATTTAGTATGAACTAAGAGCTCCCTGTGTGACAAGATTCTTACTCTACGTTAGTTTTTTTCTGAAATGACTAAAGTTTCTGAAATAGTCAACATAATCTACCAGTTAAAAATTTAATAACATTTTAATTAGCATTTGGGTGCACCCTAGACTATTTCTACCAAACAGAAGTATAGCGTTTTAGCAGCGCCTCACAGACTAGCAACGTATATTTTTTGAATGTTAAAATTCTTCCTTTCCTCTCCTTTTGATCATTTTTCTGAAGCAGATTGTCTCTCCCTCTCACCATTTGTCATTAGAGGAGTGTAATTTCATGACCCCTTTCTTCTTGCTACTTCCTCTAAACAAAAGGACACAATAAATAAACACAGGAGATAAGACAGTCTCTTCCCCCCAGCCTACCCCTTCCTTTGAGTCTTTTGAGCAGTCAGAACCACTTTAGTCCTTCAAATATTGTCCTGAATTAGTATCCACGCTGATGCAGTGAGGCTAGAGTACATGATAATAACAAATACCAAGTGGAAGTGTAACTGCAATATGTGCATTGATATATATTTTTTCTAGTAGTTTTCGCAAACCTATCTTGCTGACTATACTGATGAAGGTTGCTAGTAATTGTGTACGCGTTTCTGTGAAAGATAAATGACTTTCCTTCCCAAGGACACTTGGCCAGGCCTTAATCCTGAGGGTGAGTGTGTGTGTGTGTGTGTGTGTAACTGTTTTCTGAAGGCCTGACAAGGCATCTTGATCATTTCCTCATTTTGAGGCCTACCCACAGCCTCGCACACGGCCCCCCTCTCTCAAATGTTATTATTCTGTCGTGAGGCCTTCTTCAGCCAGGATGTTACTTCATTTCCACCTTTTGTCTCTGCCTGAATGTGAATGATGCTCTTTCAGCAATATACAGCCGCTTAAACTCCCTGCTGCTGCCTTACATAAATATACAACACCCGTCTCGCCCTATAACTCACTTCAGGCCTGGAAAAATAGTGACTTCCTTTATTGGTCAGATTCTCTCGCAATTCCCAACAGCTGTATGTTCTCACCTCAGAGGATCCTTATCTTCAAGTTTCCATTTGTCTCAGCACTATTCCAGTGGATTGCCAATAAAAATGATTCCCATTTTTATAACCCCTGAGAACGCAGGAGCCAGCTTTCCAGAGAAACTGATGTTCCCCCCGCCACACACACAAATAAACAAACAAAACCTCCAGACAACTTAACAAAAAGGAGTATTTTGTCTTCTGGAGAGATGACCTTAGAACTGAGTACACAGGGAATTCAGTAAAACGTAAAGTATTGTCTTGGAACACATTAATTACAGTAACAAAAATCTGTGTTTCTTTTCTTCCTTGAGATAATACTTTGAGTGATATGGCACATAGTCATTGAAATAACACATGTTCATAGGTATGTAAAAGGAATACCACATTCATATTAAGTTACTGTATCTTCATTAATAAATTTAATCACTTCTCTGTGCCTCTGAATTCTGGGCAATTTTTAAACATGGCTGCGTTCTGCTGAATATATTTTTTTTAAAAAAATGATGTAGAAAAAAAGAAAAACACTTTTGAAAAATTGAAATTGCTATGTAATTGTCAAGTGCTATAATGAATAAAGGCACTTTATTCAGTTATTGATGCCAGCTACCCGCGGACATGAGTTTGGGCTCTACTGCTGCGTAATTTAGGAAGACGAGCTATGTAAATCTCAGCCTCAGCTGTCACATCTGCAAAATGGGAGCTAAATACCTCCCTTTTACAATGTTTTTAAATTTAAGAAAGAGAATATGCACTAAAGAGTAAACTCCAAAGTGCTCTACAAATGGTGCAGCTCAAGTTACCTTTTCCCCCTCCATAATAATGTTGTGGTCACTATAGGCAACTTTTAAAGAAAAATGGAGCCTAGGGGCATGTGATGAAGAAAATGAGTATTTTTGTTACACCACTGCATACTCAACAAGAGAGCAAGAGTGTTAAACACTAATATATCAAAGCTACACTTTTTTTAAGGTGCAAATTCAAGGAACAGGGAAATATGTCAGGTGAAAGTCAGTAATACCCATCTACTTTATAACTTTACAACTCTCCATAGGAGAAAGAAAGACGATTACTGCCATATAGCCTGTGTTAGCAGAAGAGCTTGCTGGGGAGTTTTATTGCCAGGTGGAAACTGACAATTGATACCATCTTATGCAAAATTTTGGCTCTGAGAGTTGTTTTTCCTTTCTGTTTCCTTTGTCCAACATCGCCCCAAAGCATGAACGATGATTTCAGAAGTCACCTGGCTGTGATCAACACATCAAATCTGCCCCCAAAGACAGTTCCCAAATAAACTAACATGATCTTTTTGGCATTTATGCTGAATATGGCCTAGAAATGTGCAGTGTTTTCATTTCTACTCTCTCTCCTTGGATGTATGTGTAGAGGTAGCTTTTTATAAATTCTCCTCTATACTTTTAACTTGGACCCAAACCTCCAAAACTGTCCCTCTGAATAGGAAGTGATTGTAATCTTATAGCTAACATCATTAAAGGCAGCCCAGAGTCTTCTATTGCCCATTACCTCAAACTGCTGTGGGTAGAACTTAACATTATGTTAGGGTCAAACGTTCCCTTGTCAGTGGGGAAATTTTTCTGCTCTAAATGAAATGTTACAAAATAAATTTTCCCCCACAAAGCTCTGAACATGAAGCTGTTTTATTTATCTGGCCATTCTGAGTACTGTAAAACATGTTGCTTCATGTTGTAACATAAGCCCTTTTTAAAGTGTGCCCTGAGTATTTGCAATTGTTATCAAGCCCAGATGTATCTGAGTGACAGTGTGAAGCTCTCCAAGTTGGCTCAGACATACAGAATGTAATTAGCTCAAAGGCCTCCATGCTACATTTGTAGGAGAAGCACCAGCACTGCCTGAGAATAACCATTTGCTCTTCTCTCCTTCTTTTCACCCCACCCCACTAAAAAAAAAAATGATGGCAAAGGTTAAAATTTATTGTTCATGATGCTAAAGTTGTTTTGAATAAAACAAATATATGTTGTGATTGAGAATTTGAATGAGAGGGAGCCAGTGGCAAAAGTTAGCTAGGAAAAAGAGACAAGATTAATAAAACTTATTACCTGAAGCAGATGAATTTAGAGGACCTCAAAGAGAAAACATGATCCTCAGTGAGTTTAAAGATTATAGGCTTGAAATTCAAAATCACAACATTTTGCTTTCTTCTCTCTTCTAGACCTCCAACTTTTAATAATTAATCTAAGAACAAACATTTACACGTTTTCAACCTGGGCTTCATTTTGTGTCATGTTCCATTGAAAAGTTTCTCGATATAACAAAGAAAGTAAGCCTGATATGCAACAAAGGAGTGCTATAAATGACCCACATTCTTGATGAAAACTGAGCACTACATTAGGTTCAGAAAAAAGGGCAAAACCAAACAAAAATAGGTGGGTCATTTACCCAATGCAGTCCACATTGGTGAAAGCAGCATAATTTCTTTCTGACCCTTGCAGGAAATCAGTTTATGCCCTGAAGCATGAAATTTGATTGTAATTATTTTAGCTTGCTTGGCTACATATGTTATTGATGATCTTTCCTAAAAATCACCAGGCTTTTAGAAATCTTGCCACAGTACTTGACTCAACGACCTGTAAGTTATACATAATAGAAAATAAACCACGCAGGGTTTCCCTACGATTGTTTTATAGAAATCACTCTTCCTAAAGAATGAAGCACCAACATTATATAATATTCATATAGAAAATGAGATATTTATAGATACCTAAATATTTATAAAAGATGCAAAGTTCACATGAGTTAATCCACTGGCTGGAGGCCTCATGTATCTTAGAATGCTCAAAGTTCCAGTAGATATTTTACTCTTAATTTATAAATCCTAAAGCCAGTTTTTGCAAGTACAATCAAGTGATGGGTTAAAGTAATTATCCAGGTGATACAAGTTTCTAAGTGTATTGTTGAAAATGTTACTAAAATGCCTGGGGTTTGGTCTAAGTTCTCTTGCTCACAGCACAGAAAGCCAATCACTGAGACAACGAGTATAGCCAGGGAAGAAGGCTTTAACTGGCTGCTGCAGCCGAGGAGATAGATCCGTCTCAAATCCATCTTCCTGGTGAATTGAAGTTAAGGGTTTGTATAGCAGGGAAGAAATTTAACTGGGAAAATAGGAATCAGGGAGCAGGAAGGAAGAGGAGTTGGTAAACAGGAAACAGATGGTTGGTTAGGCAATCATGATGGGTGAGGGGTCTGGTGTCACACTGTCCAGATGTGGTGATCTGGTAAGTTTTCCTTTCTTGATACTATCTGGGAGGCTTGCTAGCTTGTTTCCTGAGAAAGGACCTCATATGAGTCAACTGTAATTTCCTCAAGTTTTAATACTGGGAGGGTCCATTTCTATGTTTATTCAAAAGAAACTATAAATGTCAGTTCTATGGGACAACTGGTCTGTTTTCAAAAATACACATTGAGATGAACACCCAAACTGGTCGTCTGCATCTATCAAAGTTTTTGAGTAACTTCCCAATTCCTCACATTCTTTTGCTGGAAAAAAAAAAAAAAGAGTAAAAATCCTAGATGTGCACATCAATCATAAATTAATCGAATAAGCCAGATTATATAAGATTATAACTTTCTAGGGGCTGTGGCTAACTGAACTGCAAGATGGAGGTTCCCCTGTTTATGAATTTGGTAGCAGAACCAGTGACCTTCCCCAGCAGTGTCTTAAGAAATCAAGGATTTTCCTGGCAGGCAGAAAAAGTTCCTCTTCATAGTATGGAAAATACATCGTGACATAACAATTATTTATGTCATTTTGCTCTTCACAGATTCTTCCCTTCTATTCTGAGTAAGAATTAAATCATACTAATGTACACTCCAACGAACAGTATATAAGTGTTCCTATTTCTCCACATCCTCTCCAGCATCTGTTGTCTCCAGATTTTTTAATGATCGCCATTCTAACTGGCATGAGATGGTATCTCAATGTAGTTTTGATTTGCATTTCTCTAATGACCAGTGATGATGAGCATTTTTTCATATGTTTCTTGGCCTCATGTATGTCTTCTTTTGAATGGGCTTGTTTGTTTTTTTCTTGTAAATCTGTTTTAGTTCTTTGTAAATTCTGGATATCAGCCCTTTGTCAGATGGGTAAGCTGCAAAAATTTTTTCCCATTCTGTTGGTTGGCGATTCACTCTAATGACTGTTTCTTTTGCTGTGCAGAAGCTGTGGAGTTTGATTAGGTCCCATTTGTCTATTTTGACTTTTGTTCCCAATGCTTTTGGTGTTTTGGTCATGAAATCCTTGCCTACACCTATGTCCTGAATGGTTTTGCCTAGATTTTCTTCTATGGTTTTTATGGTGTTAGGTCTTAGTTTAAGTCTTTAATCCATCTGGAGTTAATTTTAGTGTAAGGTGTCAGGAAGGGGTCCAGTTTCTGTTTTCTGCATATGGCTAGCCATCGTGGAAGACAGTGTGGTGATTCCTCAAGGACCTAGAAACAGAAATTCCATTTGACCCAGCAATCCCATTACTGGGTATATATTCAAAGGATTATAAATCATTCTACTATAAGGACACGTGCACACAAATGTTCATTGCAGCACAGTTTACGATAGCAAAGACCTGGAACCAACCCAAATGCCCATTGATGATAGACTGGACAGGGAAAATGTGGCACATACACACCATGGAATATTATGCAGCCATTAAAAATGATGAGTTCACTTCCTTTGTAGGGACGTGGATGAACCTGGAAACCATCATTCTCAGCAAACTGACACAAGAACACAAAATCAAACACCGCATGTTCTCGCTCATAGGCGGGTGTTGAACAATGAGAACACATGGACACAGGGAAGGGAGCACTACACACTGGGGTCTGTTGGGGGGAAATAGGGGAAGGACAGCGGGGGGTGGGGAGTTAGGAAGAGATAGCATGGGGAGAAATGCCAGATATAGATGAATGGGAGGAAGGCAGCAAATCACACTGCCATGTATGCACCTATGCAACAATCTTGCATGTTCTTCACATGTACCCCAAAACCTAAAATGCAATAAAGAAAGAAAGAAAGAATTAAATCATACTAATTGAAATAGAATAAAATCTTGACTACACTTAGGATCTCCACCTAAACTCCCTGCTAGAAAAAGTTTTACTTTCCCCTTCCACAATCTTCATGGAAGCTTTCTCTCTCTCATCTTTTTCTCTCTCCTTTTTCTCTTTCTCTGCCTAAATAAATCACTTTCTGCAAAAAAAAAAAAAAAAAAAAAAAAGAAAGAAATAAAGAAAGAAAGAGTTTCACTTTAATGTTTGAGTGGCTTTGAGTACATTTCTTTGTTTCTCTTTATAGTCTGCCTCTGAATACTTAATATGATGTGCACCTGCCCACAGACTACATGAACATCTACCCCCAAGGAATTTCATTTTACCAAGTGAGACCAATATTTTAAGAGCTAATAATGAAATAAATCCTTGACTATCCCTATAATAAGCATGAAGAGGGAGCAGTGACTGGATGCTCTAAGGGAATGGCAAGAGAAACCAAGCCCCAGATAGTGGCTGGAGGGAGAGGAGGCTTCTCTAAAGAGGGATTTCTGAAATGTGATTTGGAACTTGATATGGTTTAGCTGTGTCCCCACCCAAATATCATTTTGAATTGTAGCTCTCATAATCCCACCTGTTGTGGGAGGGACCTGGTGGGAGATAATTGAATCATAGGGGCAGTTCCCCTGTACTGTTTTTGTAGTAATGAATAAGTCTCACAAGATCTGATGGTTTTACAAGGGAAAACAATTTTCACTTGGTTCTCATTTTCTCTCTTTCTGCCACCCTATAAGATATGCCTTTCTCCATCGGCCATGATTGGGAGGCCTCCCCAGCCATGTAGAACTGTGAGACCATTAAACCTCATTTTCTTTATAAATTATAGTCTCAGAGATGTCTTTATCGGCAGTATGAGAACAGACTAATAAAGAGCTCCAAAAGGAACTAACCCATTGAACAGGAAGTAAAACACATTTTACACAGAAGAAACCTCTCTTTTTCAGCCAAATGCATTTTTAAGTCGGCTTGGAGGTCTGAAGTCTTCATTGAAAAGAAAATCAGCTTCAGCATCATTTAGGGGCAAGAAACCTGTTCCCTGAGTTACCACAAAGACACTTCTGATCTCAGAGTATCTCTGTGACTCTTTCTCATTCCATTGTGATTTTTCTCCAGATTTCATGCCCATGGATTGTGTGGTTCTGGTGAGGCATTAGAAAGCCTACTAGGTATGAGATACGGAATTCCAAAAGTACAACTCAAACCAAGTTCACTGCAGGGGGAGAGGTTAGGTTATGAAAAGGTAGAAGAAATATTTTACATGATATCACAATATTCAGAGAAGAAGATGAAAGAAAAGCAGCAGATAATCTAGGAATAAGGGAAAGCTCTTTTTTTCTAACGATGCTTCCCATATTACTAATAGAAGACAGAGGCACCAAATGCTTAAATAAATGACAGCCAGTAAATAATGAAGAGAAAATTGGAGAAAGCACATACATCTTTACATGTAAAAATGCTCTACTTCCTTCCCTCTCCCATCATTCCCACCTGGTTGGATTTTGCAAGCTCTCACTTCTCCTCTTAGGAAATAATTTTCCCCTGCAGCCTTAGTTCTACAAAGTCAATGTGGCTTATGAAAATCAAGTTATATTCTGTATATTTAATACATCATCTCTAAGGATAATCATTCTGGAATCTGAACTTGTTTCTGTTATCTAGCTCCTCTTGACAATGATTTATGAACCAGAAAACAAGACAGCTTCATTTTCATAGAGCAAACGGAACCTTCTGGACCAGGAGGAGCTGTGAAACTTGTTTTGACTAGTAAACTGAAACAAATATGACATAAAAGTCAATACAACCGCACCACCAGGCTCTTATTTTACAAAATAACTTTTTCTTCCACTGCACCAGGATGACAGTTGAAATCCTGCATTACCCAATAGCAATTTTTATCCTTACTAATTACTAGCCTGGTGTGATGATGAAGGATGCTCAGAAATAAAAATAAGCATATGACAATCAACTTCTAGAACTGTCAGCCTCACCCAGAAAGTGGGAGCTTAAAAAATATTTTTAAGGAAGTATGTATTAAAAACAGTATCGTCTTAATTGAATTATTTACTTGGTGTGAGCATAATTTACCTAGAGTAAATGTTACTTATGATGAGAATTTGCAAAATAATTTAATAGTGTACATGAACTGCAGTAGACATTGTGAAATCACTCTTTTGCCCATAAACATACATAAAAGTATATATTACTATATGCTATATAAAAAAGTACATATTACTATATACTATATATTGTATATAGTATATACAATATACAATATATACTATATATTACTATATACTATAGCTTATATATATATAGTAAAACACTATATACTGTAATGTATATTAATATACTGTAACATAGTTATAGGAATAAACATTTTGCTCAATCATGTGGTCTGGGAGAGGGAGCAATATACCAGTGTAGGATAGAGAACAAACCACTAGACTTCATACCTGAGCATAGCCACTTAATTTGGTTATCTCTTCATCTTCTCTTTGTATGTTTTCCTTTCTGTAAAAGGGCAAAAATAATGATAATATGAGCTTCATAGTATAGTTAGGAGAGGATTTAATGAGATATTGTGCTTCGTGTGTCTTTCATTGTTTTTGGTGAGTTGTTTAGTTCAGGAAGCTTCATAGAGTGCCCGTCATCTACTTCTATTTTCTTTTGAAAAATAAGACAAAAGTAAAAAGTATTCAAATAGTATCAACTGCTCTAAAAGGCAAGAATGAGAAGATTATCTAAATCTCCTAAAATTATACAACAGTGGCAGCCTCACAGTTACATCATGAACACACCTAAGAGAAATGAGATGTCTCCCCTTAAGTGTCTGATTTCATCTTTGAAAATTGTCTTAAAAGGAGACAGAAACATAAAACAATGGGCATTTTAATGGACTGCATTTAACTAACTTAAACATCTGAATAATTGATTTAAAATCTTAGTCTTCATACAGTTAGCTATAAAGTATATATGAGAAGTATAGAACAAAGGAGATCTCATGTAATTATCACATGTATTAAATAATCTCCATCTTGCTTTTAAATCTAATATTCTACAAAAATAGATTTCTATTTGTGAAATAAAGTGCACAGTGTAGACAGCTACCCATTTTTGGCTACGTTGAAGAATACTACATGGTCACTGTCAGTTTTATTCATTTATTTATTTTTAAATGAAAAACGACAGATGAAAATGAGATGTGAGTTTGGAGTCACCTCTACCTCCTTCCTACATTTAATTATCTATTGCTACTTTTTGATTTTGAAATTTATACTAAAAGATGCATGAATTATACATGTGCATTTTAAATAATTAGGCTTTTATTTTATTTACTTTTTTAGACAGGGTCTCGCTCTGTCACTGAGGCTGGAGTGCAGTGGTGCAAAGAGGGCTCACTGCACTCTCGACTTCCAGGGCACAAGGGATGGGACTTCAAGTAGCTGGGACTATAGGCACACACTACCATGCCCTGCTAACTTTCTGTGGTTTTTTTTTTTTGTACAGACAGGGTTTTTCCATGTTGCCTAAGCTGATTTTGACCTCCTGGGCTCAAATGATGCACCTGCGGCATCCCAAAGTGCTGGGACTGCAGACACAAGCCACTGCAACCAGCTCATAATAAGCTTTTTAAAATCATCCTTATGCTTACCCACCGAAGTTAAGAAATAGGATATTACCAGTGCCTTATGAAATCTATTTACTCTCACCCATCAGATTCCCATTCCTCAGCCTACCCACTCCCGGTATCACTATCCTTCCAGCGTTTCTTTTTAATAATTCTCTTCCTTCTCTTTAAAGTTTTTATCTTCATATGGATCTCTCATCAATCTAGATTTTAGAACTGCTAGTTTTTAAGGTTGACGTAAATGAAATCATATGTATACCTCTTTCTATGTCTTCTGCTTTTGCTCAACAGCAGTACGTGTTTGACATTCACTGATGTTCATACAGTTATCAGTTCTTTTCTCCAATGCATACTTCCCATTGAATGAGCATTCCATAGTTTATTTTTTTATTCTTCCATTAATAATCATCTGGACAGTTTTCAGTTGTAGACTATTTCTATTATTTATTTAGGAGATGAGATCTCACTATGTTGCCTAGATTGGATTCAGACTCCCAGACTTATGTGATTCTTCCACCTCTGCCTCTCAACTACCTGGGATACAGGCGTGTACACCACACCTGGCTCTGTAGACTATTTTTAACAGTGCTGAGCACATGTGTAAGAATTTCTGCAAGTTATATGTCTAGAACTCAAATTACCACATTGGAAGATGCACACATTTGCAAACTGTTAGATAATCTGAAACTGTTATCCAACATGGTTAGATCAGCTCATTCTCCATTTAGCAGCAGATTAAACTCTCATTGTCCTACAATTTCACCAAGTCAAAATAATGGGCATATTTATTGAAAAAACAAGTCAACCTAAAAACATCATTTAGGTGTTCAAATCATCAAGGCGACATTTTGATTTTAAAATCAGGGCCGGGTGCGGTGGCTCACACCTGTAATCCCAGAATTTTGGGAAGCCAGGAAGGGCAGATCACGAGGTCAGGAGTTCAAGACCAGCCTGACTAACATGGAGAAATCCCGTCTCTACTAGAGATACAAAAATTAACCAGGCATGGTGGTGGACGCCTGTAATCCCACCTGCTCAGCAGACTGAGGCAGGAGAATCACTTGAACCCAGGAGGCGGAGGTTGCAGTGATCTGAGATCACACCACTGTACTCCAGCCTGGGCAACAGAGTGAGACTCTGTCTCAAAAAAAAAAAAAAATCAGTTGTCTTCGAGTCTTATAAATAAAGGATTTAACTAAAATGTCCCCAGTTAATTAACTCAATATTCGTATTTTTGGTGGCGCACTAAACACAGAATCAAGATGCTTGCCCAGGATTATGTCTGGAAAAATATCAGCAATTGAAAATGCCCTGCAGCTTCTTGAATCTCGAAGGTGGAAGTGGAGAAGTAAATGAGATCATGAGATCTACAGAGGACTGACTGAGAGCCCACCTTTTCTCCTGTGTGTCTCAAATGGGTTTGGGGAAGGAATGTAACAGCTTTTGCCCAGGAGGTATGTCAAGGAAGCGAGGCTCAAAGAGTGAAGTTCTGATTTGCTGTTTCCTATCAGAAAGATTAAGGAAGACCAACTACGTGATGTTGAGATTTCCTTCTAGTTCTGATATAGTGTCATGCTGTCTTTGAATGTTGTTTCGTGTTTTTTAAAATGTGACAGTCAGTCAGATCCGCCATAAGGAAAGACAGAGGAGAGGTTCAGAAAAACAAAGTGTGTTAAACTCTCAGGTCCTAGCATCAGGAGGCACAGCATGCCATGCAGGGCTATAAAGGGAAGACATGGTGGTCAGGAGGCAAAAGACAGGAGCCAGGGGAAGGCTTAGGTCAGAGCCTTTGTTGAGGTTTCTGTGGGAAAGGCAATGGAAGGCAGAGTGAATGATTTAGAATGGGCTAGTTTGAATAACTTAGCAAACTCTAAACTACAGGGGTAGTCTGTAGCCGTTTGGTACCTGTCCCTGGAATGGTTAAGGCAGAGGAATGTTGCCTCCTTAAGTGTAAGGGCCAGAAGAGGAGGTATGGCTCTGCATTGATTAATGTGCATATCAAAGGCATGCTCCTGGCAGAGTTTTTGCTACCTCCAAGAATTGGCTAGTCCCTGGAGGGGCAGTCTCTCCCCAGACAAAAAGGTTTTTGGTTTTGGTTATGGTTTTCTTAAAGACTGAGTATTGGTTCTGTTGCACAGGCTGGAGTGCAGTGGTGCAATCAAGGTTCACTGTAGAATCAAACTCCTGGGCTCAAGCGATCCTCCCATTTCAGCCTCCCAAGCAGCTGGAACTGCAGAAACATGCCACCTCATGAGCCTGGCTAATTTTTGTATTTTTTGTAGAGACAGAGTATCACTCTGTTGCCCAAGCTGGTCTTGAACTCATGGCCTCAAGTGATCCTCTAGCCTCAGCCTCCGAAATTGCTGGGATTACAGGCAGGAGTCACCATCCCTAGCCTCAAAAAAGGTTTTAAAAGATGTCAAAATATCAAAATACATAGAAAATTGTATTTATATCTATATATATACACACATGTAATGTGTATATAGATATGTATATATCAATGTATATGTACATGTCTATATATACACATACACATATAACTTGTGTGTGAATATATAGATATATCTAAATATCTAGACATATTTCAATATATCTTTATTATATATATCTATAGAGATATATCTGCATATATACACACGTTATATATATGTGTGTATACATAGATACATACTTATCTGTGTATCTATATACGTGTGTATATATATATCTATATATACACATACACGTTATATGTGTGTGTATACACAAATATATATATGATAAACATGTCAAGAAAACAATACAGAGAAGGTACAAAGCTGTTTAGAAATGTAATTGTCCAGAAATCCTCAAACATTTTTACTGATCTGGTTGTACACATAAAGACTTAATCAAAATATATTTTCTCACTTATCAAATGTGATAAACTTGGTAAATTTACAGGCTTAAAAGTCCAATCCTTAGTGATTTCTAGCAATAAATAGACTAACTGATTTTATGAGCAGCTTTGGAACTGATAGGGAACAGTCCCGTATCGACAGATATTAAAAACCTATTCATGTTAACTAGACTGTGTGAACAGGAGCACGTTCACAGGACAATTTCTCAGCACATCAAATTAATGGCTTTCCTTCAGAGGAAGAGGCATAAAATAGTCAAAAAAGGTTAGATTAGGTCCTCATGTGGTGACCAGACCCCACTGAAAACGACACGATTTAATCATTTCTATTCTAAGAAAAATCAGCCTTAGTTACTATATA
Organism: Aotus nancymaae; assembly: GCF_030222135.1. Lineage (NCBI taxonomy): Eukaryota > Metazoa > Chordata > Mammalia > Primates > Aotidae > Aotus > Aotus nancymaae. Next base: position 115,505,843 of record NW_026988425.1, read on the forward strand.
ATTAATCCATCATAGGCAATTATTGTATTGACTATAAAAATAGACAAATATATAGGTTTGACCCTGCCCTGTCTTCTTATTCAGGTAGGTAGAGAGTGAGTCCAATATTTGAATATTCTTCTCATTTAAATTAGGCAAATGCAATAGGAATATAGAATGTACATTTTTTTAAACAAACTGCAATAAAACTATTACATTGACAAAATTTAACCTAATATTTCCACTTTGTAAAATATATACGTTTGCATAACCAAAGAACTTAAATATTATATGAAGATACAAAGATTTAAATTCTTCTTGGGTTGTTTTTACCTTCCCATTCCCAAAATGATACTTTTAAATGGCTAATGATAAGTTCATTAAAATAATTTGCTAACAAACATTTTGGATTGCCTAGTGGTATCTATTTGGCAATATGTAGTGTCTTGAGATTATCTGCATTTGGCCTGCTCTCAATGCAGAAGCATATATGTAAGTTAATGCTTAAAGAAAGGCATAGATTGGATTAATCTGAGATCAAGATGTCATAACTCCTCCAATCTGGTGCATGTTTATTTCTCAGCAAATAACCTAGTTTGATGGCCATGGGCCAATGGAAACATAAATCTTCATATAAGTTGGGAGAAATGATGGATTCATTTGTTCAACCTTGAAAACGATATTTATTGATTACCTACTATGTGCTAGGCCCTGACCTCGATGCAATGATTTTGACCAAAAGGAAATCACCTCATAGATCTCTTGATTTCTCATTTGAGATAAAGGGTGCAGGAGGTAGGGCATGCATCCACTAACTAACTGCGCACATATTTGGGGCAATGTACAGTAATGTTTATACCACTGCCTAGTAGGGTTGATGTTTTGATCTGAGCTCTAGTGCAGAACTAAATTTTACATTGACCCTAATGTTCCCAATTATAAAACAATTTGAGGTTTTACTGATAATAAAATTCCCTCTGATTGTGTGTGTGCGTGTGCACACGCACACACACGCACGTGTGATCATCCTTATTTTTGGTATAGATTTAATGCTATTGTTGACAATAATTAAATTTTTATGATCAAGGTCACATATGAGAATATTTACAATGTTATTAAGATCTATGTTCTGCTTAGAATGAGATATAAACCAAGTTTATCATTTTATTACACTCACAAAGTAATACATGTTTATTTTTGAAATTTAAAACACTTATACAACTCAAACTATTGAGTCAACTCACAGGATTTGTCTCTGGGTTTACATTAGCAATGTAGATAGACATTCTTAAGTCAATATGCTCATCACTGAAAGCAAGAAAAAGCCTTTCAGGATTTGCCCAAAATAAATGTGGGTCCTTTTGAAATGCACCATGAACTACAGAACAGATTGTAATTTAGGCTAGTTTACGAAAAAGAGAGACATGTATGTGCAGAAATTTCAAAGGCGTCTGATTTAGGACTTGCCTGTCTGGAAAGTTCTTGCAGAGTTTTGGTTCTGGTTGGGCCTCTCTCTCCTGCAGGTGGCCTCCACAGATCTTTGGGGAAGGAGGGCAGAATGGAAAAACTCCTGGCACATAACAAATAACTAAAGTAAGCAGGCAGTGAAATTACTCGCAGAAAGCCATTCATTATATGTTTCCAATATCCTCTAAAAGGGTAGCCCACCCCTAACTACATATTTATACATATTTACTTGATAATCAATAAAGGAAAATGGCTGCATTATTTTGATTAAAACATCAACTCTACGTGTTACTATAAAATCACATTTAAGAAGCCAGAAACGAGGAGATAGCAGTTCATGCTACCCTCCAGCCTATGATATATGATATTTTCAAGCTTCGAGGAGAGCAGACACATTAAGAAAATAGTGCTAATGATATTAAAGTACTTTACAAGGCTTGTTACTAAGAGCTGACAAACCTGTCAAGTGTATAATGTAGGAGGCTATCGTAACGTTCTCAGAAAACCATACCTCTACCCCATTTCACTGCAATCTCCTAATAATGGAGCTGCTATAAATTCTAGCCAGCAATGGGACAGAGCCATGGCTTCTCACCCCAATGTGAGGACATGATAAATATAAAAGAAAATGGCTGTCAGTTTTGGCGCCCGGACCTTATTACAAAGTCTTAATCTTACTGGCCTCAGCACCTTTTATCACCGCCTTGTTATGAGCTGATGGCTTTTTTATTTGCTGGGAGATGGAGGATGTGTCATTTGATGTCCTTTTATGTAGCCACTGCTCTGTCCTCTCATCAAAAAAAAAAAACATTTTATATGTTTATTACAGTAACCGATTAAATGCGAGACTCATGCTGTTGGCTCAGGTATTGTGGGCTTAGGATTTAACAGAGTCTAGATTTAAGTACATCATTATCAGTATTTATGTGAATGGGATTCAAATAGGAAATTAATTTTTCTCAGCACTGGAGAGAGAGCATTTGCAATATTCATAATTGTTTATTCTTGCTATTATATTATTGCTATTGAGATTGGTCATTCCTGGTTCCAAGGTCAGCCAGTAATCCCAGCTCTGGCTTCTCTTCTTTCCTTAGACTGCTAGCTTTGAGGAAGGAGGTCTTGTAAACACACTTTAGCTCAAACTCGGCTTGGGTTAAATCAGCTTGATCCTTAAGATGAGATAAATTGCAATTATCTAAATATTAGTCTGAAAATCTCCCAGCTAACTTCCCATCCTCTTCATTTATGGCAAGTGAGAGTCTGAACTTCACTTGAAACACTGACCCTAACAGAACCTTTATTCACCGGAATTGCCACAAAGTGGCAGCATCAGATATTTAACAAAACCTGACATTGATGGGCTGGTTTCAAGCTGTAGCTGGAGACTCCATCACTAGATCTTTTCTTCAATTTGTGTCCATAAAACATGATGGCCCAGAGTGTGGATACATGCAGAGCCTTATCCTGTCTGTTGTGCCTGCCAGCTGAGAGTCAGAGTCGAGTGGGGAAGTCACCAATTTCATTCAGGGGTGGGACTAGCTCCGTGTCTGTATGCACAGGAGTAGGTGCTCAACATACATTTCTCTAGATCCAAGGTTTTTGTATTCCAAAGTCAAAGGCCAAGGAGGCCCCAGAGATTTATTTCTCTACATGCTGGAGGAAATTATCAAGTTGGTGGCTTTAGCTGTTGGCTGTATGTATTGCCCATCTCTGAGGTGGTGTGTATGTGAAGCTAGCAGAGTTGGTTTCAAAATAAAAATTCATTTATACCACTGAGGCTTCCTTTAATTGCATCCTACCAAATCACTGAACTGATAGTGTTTTTGACATAATAGGTTATGGGTTTTTTTATTTTGTTTTTGTTTGGTTTTGTTTTTGAGACAGGGTCTCCCTCTGTTGCCCAGGCTGGAGTGCAGTGGCATGATCTCGGCTCACTGCAACCTCCGCCTCCCAGGTTCAAGAAATTCTCCAGCCTCAGCCTCCTGAGTAGCTGAGATTACAGGTGTGTGCCACCACCCCTGGCTAATTTTTGTGTTTTTAGTAGAGACGGGTTTCGCCATATTGGTCAGGCTGGTCTCAAACTCCTGACCTCAGGCAATCCATCACTTTGGCCTCCCAAAGTACTGGGATTACAGGTGTGGGCCACCTCCCCTGGCCTGGGTTATACATTTTAAGAAAGGGACAGAATAGTAAATTGGGCATTGAAGAGGCACACATCATATTTTCTTCTTATTTATTGTATCCTGAGAAACTGAGTTCTGCAGGAACCCATTTGTTGTGGGATCTAGTTATGAGCTATAAGATATAGAAATACCTTATGTTCTTATCTTTGAAAATTAAAGAATTTTGGTGTTGCTCTATCCCTAATGCACCTGTAAGTGTGAGAGTTAAAAATCCCCTTGGGTCTTTTTAGCACCCTGACTTTTCACTTGCAACTTTCTGTTGAAGACATATTTATGCTTAAAGTGCAGCTTGGTATGAGTGGGCCCCGAAACAGCTCCTCCTATGATTGTTCTTGTAATAAGGCATTTGTGATTTGCTACTATATGAGAAAAAAAACTGATGAAAAACCTAATATATCGGAAAAGGCAAATTGCATGTCTAAAAATTTAATTAAAAAAGGAAATAACCCTCCCTGTATAAGCATTGGCAGTCCCCTTCACAATCTTGCTCATACTCCTCCTCTTTCCTCCTCTCTCCAAGTACAAAAAGTACTTTCCAGTGAATCTGCATATTAATGAGAATAAGCAGTCCATTGCAAGTAACCCAGAGGTACTTGGCTCCTCAGAAGAGGTGAACAGGTTAACTGGTCTATAACTTACAGTGTCGCCTCTCATTGACTTTCATTGTATATTCTTCAACCTATTTGTGAATTCGTGATGACCACACTATCTACACTAATAATGGAGCATTCCCTTATGTCTGAATCACATGTTACATTTTAAAAACCTTTTATATATTATGATGATGACATAAATATAAATATATATATATATTATAGTTTAATGTCATCCTCATAATTCACCTTCTAAGTTAACTAGGGTAAGCATAAATATACTTATTTATTAGACAAGAGAACTGATGCAAAGGTTGACAGATAAAATCTAGGAAGACCATTTAAATTTGAATTTCAAATAAAAGACAAATACTTTTTAAAGTACAGTATATTCCCATTTACACGGGACATTTTTCATACCAAAAATTGTTTGTTGTTTTAGCTGGACATGTGGGATTTTTATTTGCTAAATCTGGCAACCCTAAATGAAGCTCAAAGAAATATTTGCCAGTTCATACAAGTAATAAATAGCAGAGTTGCTACTGGGATCTATAAGATTTATATATGAACTCATTTAATTTTGATAGTATGAGGTTTCTCTCCTCATTGTCCAGATGAGGTCACTGAGTTGCTCAGGGCGTAAGTAACTTGCTCAGAGTTATTCAAGTGGCAAGTAGCAGAGTAGAGGCACAGTCCTATACCCATGTTCCAGGGACTCTGGTGTTTTCATCACTCTGCCATGTTCGGGGCTTGGGATTCTGCCCCTGTCTGGCTGAATCCCATTCAATTGCACACTTCAGACAACTGCTTGGTGAACCTCAGCCCAAACGTTGCAGACCTCACAAAGGAACTGGAGGAATAGCATCCACTGACACCCAGCATACACTGGAGTGTCAGTTCCCCTTAGCAGAATTGATTATATGAGATTTTGCTGCAAAGGGCATCTTCAGTAACTGCCATTGCCCTTTGCTGAAAAAGTCAACATCATCAAGTGAAGTCTGACTTTCACCAAATGAGAACTAAGTTGCAGATTAAGGGTGCCTTAAAGTATGCAGTTAAGACAGATGGGAGAAGCTGTGGCAGCAGACTTATTCTGCAGAAGAGTGACAGAAGCCCAGGAAGGCTTCAGTAAAACATATTGAGATGTGAAGATATGAACAAAACAAGCAACACCCTTCTGTACCAGAACCAACACATACACACAAGCAAATCTGTAGATATAAATGTTGTATCAGAAACCAAATTGCTGCTGTATATATTTTCCCAAAAATGTAGAAAAAGGTAAGAAGGGAACACAACTTTAGAAGGAAGAAAACCTGTTGCAATTTTTACTCCTGTTCAACATTTGCACACAAAGGTGGATCACAGAGCTTTTACATTTCTCATAAGGTTTTGGTCCTGTTCGTATAAACTGCCAAAAACACACCTATAGTATCTCTGGATTTTCACACAATATAGATGCATGAATCATACTGACACTTAGCAATCATTTTGCTTATTGGTCAATATGTCATTGAGTGTTTGATGTATCAATTTCCAAGTCCTAGTTTTGTAGGCTCTAGCGTACTTCCCAACACACTTAAACCATCAGTGCAAAATCTTTCTCTCCTCCCTGAGCAGTCCACTTTAAAAAATGTCACTGTGTTGATTAATTTTCTGCTCCCCTTCATGTTCAGATGACATTTGGGAAACAATTTTCCCTAGAGAACCAATTTCTCATATTCCTGGCCACTCAATGGGACCTTAAGTCAAGATGAAAATTAGCATACCCCTTGATATCTCCACACTAGTAAAGTATAAGATGTTTTAATTACCCTGTTGTGACTACCTTGTAATCATATGATTAGCAAAGTGAGAGAGCATTGACAACAATGCTAAGTGGTATGTTTTATGGATATTTACAAGAAGGGTCACTATTTTCTCCTAATCTTGTTTGTGTACTGTATAATTGAATTCAATTTCCTCTGTGATTTTAAAATCAAAATGTACTATAAATATGCATAATCAATAAAAAATTATTAAAAGTTACACTAGTCTCACTCTACTTTCATCCCCATACTTCCCAAGGTAACAGTTTAGTCCGAGACAAGAATCAAGTTGCAAAAGGAAACAGCATGAAGGAATTTAAGAAACTGTCCAATTTTTTAAGGGAAGAAAGAGAAGGTAGGAGAGAGGTCAGAGGGAAAGAAGATCATAAGTTTCCTAATCTTCCTTTTGTCAGGTTTTGGTCAAAATAAATAAGTTTATTTGATAAACTGAGGGGAATATCAAGAACAGAGATCCTTTCGTTCAGCCCAATGTTTGGGACCTCAGGGACTGCACACACACCACCTGGGGGGCTACTACATCACCGTGAACTTTTGGTGGTAGCAGAGTTAGAAGGAGGGCATGGTTTACATTTTTCATGGTGTCTTCAGTTACACCTGGAGTGGACCTAGTATAGAGAAATGTCCATGTATGTCTGGAAAGTCTGCACAAAGGTAGCTGAGTGAGGCACAGCCCAGCTGCCTTGGGGTTCATTGGGATCAGGAGGCAGTGCAACTTCAAAGTAGAAGCCACCAGGTGCACAGACCAGTCCTGGAGCCAGATGAATAACATGATGGTGACTTAGAGGATCTGGTTGTACTGGAAGAGATGACTTGAGGCCACCTAGGGACTATCAGAAGGTTCTGATGAGGCTGACTAAGGCAAACTGTAAGTTAGCCCACATGCAGACTGCAGCTAGGGGGTGTGGCCTTTATGCTGAATATCACCTATGCAGGAAGCAGCCAGAGTAGCAACATGGTGGGAGAGGCCAGGGATACCATGATGACTCAAGGACCTCATCTCTCCTTGAGCCTTGAGGATAAAACAATTGTCTCTAATATGCCAGATGTCAACATAGAAAAGAGAAAGGAGGATGAGTGTATCTCTGAAAGAATGAACATTATACTTAAAGAAGATCACATTTTCTAAAGAAATTTTTCAAACTATGCTGTTAAACAGAGGTTACCAGATTGTTCTCAAATTTATGTCCCTTTCTCCTCCATGAAACAGAGGGAGCAAGAGCCCATGAGAAACATCAAATAAATTAATGCAAACATAAATAATGTATATCAGCTCTGCATAGTTTTTGAGTAACTGTCATTCTGCTACACTATGAAATATGAATTAAAACTTTTCACAAATTAAATTTAACAGAGTTTATTTGAAGAAAAAAAAGTCCATGAATCAACAGCACTCAGAACCAGAAGAGATTCAAAGAACTCCAGTCTGGAAAGTGGACAGTGAGTATTTACAGACAGAGCAGGGAAGTAAAGTACAGAAATAGCTTGATTGGTTATAGCTAGGGGTTTGCCTTCTTTGGGACACAGACCAAACAGTTAGCAGCCTGTGATTGGCTGAAACATGGCTGCTTGTGATTGGCTGAGACCCTGCTTTGTAGAGCAGAAATTAGACTCCTAGGTTAGGTTTTGGCTCATTTACATACTGTTAGGTTGCAGTTCCTTACATAGAAACTCAAAGTACAGGGCCTCAGGCTGATGGCCTCCTGCTTATTTAATTTGACAAATGTAAATGTGAGTTTCAAAGATGGTGAATTATTTGTAAGCCAAGAGTTGACCTACTCAAGAAAAATGCAGAGAAGTGGGCTTGGAGATGATGCATATTTCTAGTTTTTTGTTTTTTTTTTTAATGTGACCATGTACAGAAGATGTTTGGCTTGTAAGTGTTCTGGGCCCCATCCTCTCTATGGTTGTGTTTGATTGGAATCTCTCATTCATAGCCACTTAGCACCTGGGTTCTTCAAGACCTTTCATTGCAAGTGATGGGATATCCCAACTCAAACAAATGGAAAAGCGGAGTATATTGTCCTGCATAACCCCACCATGAAGAAGGGAGGACCAACTGGAGGATTTTCTCATTTTTCATTTTAGCTCTTCTCAGCTCATTCTTACAAACCAGCTTTCTCAAAGGTTCCCTTTTGAGAAATTCCAAGCTACATACAGTAAAAAAGTTACAATTATTTGGTGTAGCTTTATCTATCAGCTATGCATCAAAAATTCCTCGGAAACATACCTTTTTGGTCTAGGCTGGTTTTTCCTGAATACTCTTGTATATGTTTCTTACTGCTGCTGTATTAGAATATGACAAACTTAGTGGTTTTAACATACAAATTTATTACCTTATGGTTCTGGAGTTTGGAAGTCTCAAATAGATCTCTGAGCCAAAATCAAGAAGCCAGTAGAACTTTATTCCTTTTTGGAGGCTCTAAGGAAAAATGCATCTCCTTGGCTTTTCCAGCTTCTAGAGGTCACCTGCATTCCTTTGTCCATGGCCCCCTTCCTCCAAGTTCAAAGCCAACAACAGCGGATTGAGTTTTCATATATTGATCCAAAATTCTCTTCTGTGTCCCGCTTCCATTTTTAACTATGCTTGTGATTACACTGGGTCCATCTGGATAATCCAGGATATTCTCCTTCTTTCCCTACTTGTTTGCTTTCTTGCCTCATACATCTTTCTATTCTAAAGCTGGCTTCCTTAACACATTGTGAGTTACTGGAGGGTAGGAATTTGTATCTCCAGTGCTTGGCATCATTCTTGGGAAACAATTTTAATACACATTCAGCAGAAACACAATTCATGCTAGCTTCATGGATGTTCAAAATCACTCATGCCTGAATTGGAGAAATTAAGAAACATGGGAATGTGGGATAATTGAAACATATATGATCTAAGCACACTATTCAATAATTATGAGCAACAATTTCAAACAAATCCCCCCAAAAATAGAAGGAATAAATGAATAATTATAGAAATAAATTCTATTGCACTAAAAAATAAAATAGTTGACAATAAATCTAAACACTAGTCTCTGCTGAGACCAAGAAAATAGACAAACACCTGCCATGCCCAAGCAAGAATTTTTTTAAAAAAGACTTAGGAAATAAAACAGCAAAACAGTATTAAAAATAAGATAAAGACATTCCATCAAATTGGAGGAAATCTGAAAATAATTGCATGAGAATACTATTTACTCCTTAGTACCAAAAGCAGAAATCATAGAAAAAAGCTGTTTTCTAGAAAGACATAAGATATCAAGGTTCTATCAAGACCAGGAAAACCTTAATACACCAATAATCATTGAAGAAAGCTAAAAGCCTGTTAGAAAAAAATGATTCCATGCTTTGGAGACTAAATTATAGAAACTTTATATAATGATCTATATTGTGGAAAGTTCCCCAAGGCACAAAAAGCAGTGGATGGCTTTCCAACTAATTAGATGATACTAGTATAATCTTTATATCAAAATTGTCAGACACACACACACACACACAAACACACAAGCAAATTCACTCATTTACAAAGGAAAAAAACTGTAAACCAAAGTATCAGTTATAAACAGATGCAAGTATTAGCTAATAAAATCCAGCAGTGGGTTAAATGAATCATGATCACAGAGTTAGTTCCAGAGATGTGAAAATGGTGCAATATCAAGAAATGTGTTAATATAAATCACTATATTACACAAAGGTAAAAATTAAATAAAATTTTCTTTAATAGTAATACTAGTACTACTAATTCTTAGCAAATACCATGTGCTCAGCCCTGTTTACAGTTCTTTAGCACCCATGAGCTTATTTAATTTTAATATTTATTTATTTATTGTTGAGACAAGGTTTCACTCTTGTTGCCCAGGCCAGAGTGTAATGATGTGACCTCCATTCACTGCAGATTTTGCCCACTGGGTTCAAGCAATTCTCATGCCTCAGTCTCCCCAGTAGCTGGGATTACAGGTACCTGCTATGACGCCAGGCTAATTTTTTGTATTTTGGTAGAGATTAGTTTTTGCCATGTTGGCCAGGCTGGTTGTGAACCACTGGCCTCAGGTGATCCGCCTGTCTTGGCCTCCCAAATTGCTGGGATTACAAGTGTGAGTCACTGTGCCCAGCCTTATTTAATTTTTAGAATAACTCAGCAGAGTAAGTCCTATGATTTTATGTACTTTTTGGATAAATACATTGAAGCACAGAAATTTAAGTGGTAGAGACATGCAAGATATGTGAGATTCTAACTCCAAAATATGATCTCTGCACCTTATGATACCTTTGTTACAAATGACATTCCTGATTTAAATGGAAAGGAAGCAAACTACAACAACAGCACAACAAAAAAATGGAGACAGAAAAACCATGTCTCAACCATATCTACCAGAAATGTACAGTTCATATCATACTTAATTCTAAAATATCAGAATCATTCTCATCAAAACTCACCAGAAAAGGGCAGGGAGCCTGACTATCATGCTGGTATTTATCACTCTATTAGAGATTCTGGTTCATGAAATAACATGAGAAAAACATGACAGAGATAAATATTAAAATGGAAAAGATAGAAGGTCCTAATTTAGAGACAATGTGATTATTAACTAAATTTTTATGTAAAGAATGGAAAAAAACATTGATGAGAGTAATACAGTTCATAAGATGACCAGATGCAAGATCAATACTGTGAAAGCAATAAGCTTTCTTAAGAAAAAAATAATCAACTAGAAAATATAATGGAAATAAAACATGCCATTCATAATTTTCATAAATATATTTTACCTAGAAATGTCAATGTTATATCTAGGAATAACTTTATTTGGAAATAAATAATGCCTATGTGAGCAAAACAATAAAATGGAACTTTGTCAGCTAACATAAATGAACACCTAATTAATTAAATGGAATGGAGAGACACACGTCAGAGAGAAAATTTAATATTAGAGATATATCAATTTTTATAAATATATATAGAATACAGTTAACCCACAATTGCAGTAAGATATTTAATAACACTTCATAAGTTGACTGGAAAAATACACAAATGTAGTCAAGAAAGTTTAGAAAAGAATAATAATGGGATCTTATTCTATTAGATAGTAAGACACACAAGACTGTAGTACTCACAAAGTCATAGAGAAAATATATCAATAGAAGAGAGAATACCGACAAAGACCTATGTATATATGATTTATTTATGATAAAATGTACCTCTTAAATTAGTGGGAAAAGAAAATGCATTTCATAAATTTTGAAGTGAATAATTGATTAACCCCTTATGGAAAAAAAAATCAACTTAAACCTCTGCTCCAGAGCACAGATAACAGTTTAAGTGCACCATACAGGGACATGCAGTCATGTGTTGCATAACACCATTTGGTCAAGGATGGACTATGTATACAATGGTGTTCTGCTCACATTCTAATTCTGTATTTTTCCTGTACCTTTTCTACATTTTGGTTTGGACACGTAAATACTTAACCATGGCATTACAGTTCCCTACAGTATTCAGTTTAGCTACATGCTGTACAGGTTTATAGATTAGGAGTAATAGGCTATACCATGTGGTCTAGGCATGCAGTAGGCTGTGCACTAGGTTTGTGTAAGTGCACTCTAGGATGTTCATACAGTGATGAAATCATCTAAGGGTGTTTTTTTCAGAATATTCCCCATCCCTAAGCAGTGCCTGACTGTATTGAAACTGTAAAAGCACTAGAATAAAATTGTGGACAGTATTTGTATAATCCTGAGGTGTATATAAACAGAAACCCTAGGAGTCATCACATTGATGACTCATGTATTATACATTTATGAATAAGAAGAGACACCATGAAACAAGGCACAAGGGCCAGCTCAGACAAACATACTTAACCAAGTATTACTACTCAGAATGTATGAAAAACTACTATAATTAAGCAAATAACGTAACTTTGAAAATATGTTATGTTGAACCGAAATAACAAGTTTCTTCTTTTGTCATTAAATGTGAAATACGCAATATATTCTATTTTTAAAATACTGACAGTAAAATAACATGTATTAGAACCTCCTTTAACCTTTCCCTATATCCTTTCTTCTAATTCTCCTCCACTCCCTTACCCCTATTCCTTTATTCCCAGGAAATATCAATTTTCTACAATTTGATGGCATCCTTCCAAGTCCCCTTTTGGTAAATTTGCACACACATTTATATTGCTTGTAATATTTTTTTCACTTGACCTGCCTAAGAAGTCCTTCCATGCTAGGCATTTTTAAGGGATGCTTAGGGTCTGATAGCACAGATACGCAAAGATTTATGGAATCACTTGCCCACTTGATAGACATCGAGGTTATTTTCAGTGTTTCACTGTTATGAACAAGTCTGCATTGAAAGTACTTATGCATAAATCTTTCTGTACCCATGGTAATAGTTCTTTAGAACACATTTCTAGAAGCAGGATTGGCGGGCCAATTTACATTTGATAGTACAAAACTTCTTGCCAACTCCTATCAACTATATATGACTGTGTGTGCTTGCCAATCCTTGTGTATCAATATTTTGCTAATTATTGTCAATAGGGGAGGCAATAATTGATAACAGTCTCTCTAATTGCTTTTGTCTGATAACTAGTGTTTCATACGTTCATTGCTTTTTTCTTGTGGGTTCACAATTCATATTTTGTCCATTTTTCTATGGGATTTTTATTGACTTGTAAGAACATTGTATACTAGAATATTAGTACTTTGCTTCAAATTGTTACAAATATTTTCTTACAGCAAAAATTTAAAGGCTAGTAGGAGTCTATCAGGGGAGAAGGAAAGCACATTTTAGGCATGAAGAAACACTTTGACAATTTAATCAGGCAGGTAGTAAGTGACAGGTAAATTTAATTAGTTCAGGTGAAAGAAGTTTTATATGTAAGACAGTTATACCCAAATTTGAATGCAAGAGAGCTCCTTCAGGCAACTTGAACTAAGGCTCCATGTCAAATAAGAGTGGAATAGCTTGGCATGTGGCTATAACGCAACACAACACAAAGTCCAAACGATCTGGCCTACTAAAACTAATAAATACCATCTATCTGCCATATTCTCTATAATTTCTTTCAATTAAGTTGTGTGTGTGTGTATGTGTGTGTGTTGGTGGAGGGGGAGTTTTTGTTGGAGTGAGTATGGACACAGAAGATAGAAAGGGGAAGCATGCTATCTAGGAGCATGCGGCTATTATTTAAAAAGTTAATGACATCTGGCATTGACAGCTGCCCAAATGTTGCTACATATGTCTTCACCCTCAAAGGTGACATTCTGAGAAGTGTAAGGCCAGTGTATTCTCTTCCGTGATGTTAAATGGCTTGCCCAGGATGCCTCTTCCCTTCCCCTTCCCTCATTTCCATCTTATTTGCCCCTGAAAATAAGTGCTGAACCATTAGTATGTCTTATTTTCTTTTTTGGCAAATTTTAGTTTATCACATGAGTTAACATAGCCAGTAGTGATCAGGGAAGTATAACAATGTGACACAGGTCAATTTGTTGATCCATTCATTCTTTCTTCTTCATAAAGAAGAACACTGCTTCTTTAACATGTAATATGCAGGAGGCACAGTGTTGGCACTGGGGTAAACAGGACAGCAAAGAAATGGACTGTCTTGGCCGGGCACGGTGGCTCACACCTGTAATCACAGCACTTTGGGAGGCCAAGACAGGAAGATCACAAGGTCAGGAGATCGAGACCATCCTGGCTAACATGATGAAAATCCGTCTCTTCTAAAAATTCAAAAAATTAGCCAGGCATGGTGGCACGTGCCTGTAGGCCCAGCTACTTGGGAGGCTGAGGCAAGAGAACTGCTTGAACCCAGGAGGTAGAGGTTGCAGTGAGCTGACATTGTGCCACTGCATTACAGCCTGGGTAAGAGAGTGAGACCCTATCTCCAAAAAAAAAAAAAAAAGAAAGAAAGAAATGAACTGCCTTGCTCTCATGGAGGTGACCTGCAGTGTCAGGGGTTATGTACTTAGCTTGGGATGCCCAGCTTAGAAACAGCATCCACCACTTAGCAAGCAGGCAGGCAATAAGCTTATGTTTAGCAAATCCTAAACCTTGGAGATATAATGAAACAGAAACAACAATATGAAAATCAAAAAGAATTAGTGATGGAAACACAGTTGATTGTCAACATTTTAATTTCCTGGAGAAGGCTATTTAAAAACTATTACCGACTATCACCATTACTGGATATGTACAGAGAACATTTGAATCTTGAAGTCTTCTCCTCAAGAAGATGGAAGGAGAGGGAAGGCTGGTCCCCACCTATGCCCTGTTGGCCATTCAGCTTCTCTTGCCACCTCTAGGTCCTTCTGTGGCCTGGAGCACCTCACTAGCACATCTGCGGACACAAGGGTTGCTCCTTCATGTTCTGCCACCTCCACCCTGAGGTGTTCACACCACTGAAGACACACTCAAATGTCTGAATCTGAATTTTACGTCTGAGGGCCTAAAGTAGCTGGCTTTGCTTTCCAAACGAATACAATGAAATCAAATTCTTAGTTACACTAGGGAGTAAAGGACCTGTGGCAGAAATGGGGGTGGTTGGCAAAGTTCTATACCAAAGGTATGTGCCTTCCAATTCATGAAGCTGTACATTTGTTTCACACATTTTTATGTATATGTTATGCTTAGTGATAAAGGAGTTTTGTTTTTTCGATTTTTCTAGTGACTGAAAATTAGATTAAAACACCAAATATAGACTGGGCATGGTGGCTTACACCTAGAATACCAGCACTTTGGGAGGCTGAGGCAGGCAGATCACCTGAGGTCAGGAGTTCGAGACCAACCTGGCCAACATGGTTAAACCCTCTCTCTACTAAAAATAAAAAATTAGCTGGGTATGGTGGCCTGTACCTATAATCCCAGCTACCTGGGAGGCTGAGGCAGGAGAATCACTTGAACCCAGGAGGCAGAGGTTGCAGTGAGCCGAGATTGCACCATTGAACTCCAGCCTGGGCGACAGAATGAGACTCCATCACAAAACCAACCAAACAAACAAACATAAAACATCAAATATACAAATGTCTATGAGTTCAGAATGTAATTTAAAGAAAGAAAATCTTAAAAACAAGAAAATTGATTGATCCCTTTGGGAGGCTGACAGTGAAAAATGTCTTCATTCAGAAAAATAGTTAACTGAAAAAGAACTTACTAAAATGTGACCAAAATTTCCCTTGACTTTGTGCTTCATAAGTACAGACCTAGCCTGAAGAAGGATGGCTAAAAGGGGCAGGACTGATTGATTAGATTTAGTCCATCCATCTACTTATGACTCCCTCAATAACAGGACATATGACAAAGACCCTGACAGTACCAAGGGGACTGCCTTTATGAGCCATGATGACCAGAGAAGGGCCACATCAATAACTCTAGGTAACTTCTCCTCACCAGGAATGATGGCAGATCCCACAAAGGCAAAGAATGGAAACAATGAAAAGGCAAGGGCTCAACTATAAATGAGACTTATCCAGAGAAAGCTCACAGCAGTGAGATTTGCACACTTTGAAAATGGAAAATACCCACCGTCATGCACAAAACTCCAGAGAAACATGTATAAAGAACCAGTGTGATTTGGTAACAAAATACGTCATTTAATGATCTTCATCTCTAATATTATTAATATACAAAACCAACAGCACCAAAATTATGGTAGCAAAAGTTACTACTACAACCAATCATAGAGTCATGGGGCCAATGACAAAATCATCAATAGCATCAATGACTCTCAGCTATAGACATGCTCCCTCTGAGAAACCAGGCACTGTGCTACATGCCTTGTTGAATTGTGACAAACACTAGTTATTATTACCTCCATTTGCACAGGAGGTTAGTGGCCATCACAGAACAGATTAAACAGCTTGCTCATAAGGGGCAGACATGGGGTTTGAACCCAACTGTGGCTGGCTCAAATCTTTTGTTGATAAACCCTGGAATTACTTCTCCTTCTTTTAATAACAACCTCAGGAAGAAGTTGCAAATTGTGAGAAAATCTTTTGGCATTTAATTTCCAATGATTAAAAATCATTTCTTCAGGCAACAGAGACTGTGCTTAATCAGTATTTGCTGCCTGCCATCAAACTCAGTCTCACAATGGTAATATCTATTTGATTACCAGGGATAAAGTGATATTCTTTGGAAAACAAGGCTGTGATCCAGTTTCTTTGAAAAAAATGTCTTTTGCAAGGTATGTTTTAATTTAATTTAAGTCTCAGGAAAGAGCTTGCCCAAAAATGACTTTTGCAAGTCACATCAAGTATTTTAATATGTCATTCTGTATTGACCTTCACAATCTGAAATACATTGCCCTGGACTTGCGAAGCTTATGAAAATAATATTAAAGTTGGTAATACTTTTTAAAACTTATTTTCTATCCACTCCAATTTTTACTCCACAACCTGCCATTCTGGAAGAAATACTATTGTAGAACATGCTTAGATATCTACGAGTTTTCTTGTTCATTAGAATTTATTGAGGTTAATTCAATAAATCACTGTGAATATATAAAGTTTTACTCAAATAAAAGACATAGAATCATATATTCAGAATAGTTCCCTCAATATTTTGATACTGAGTAGCACATTTTATTTTAATGTTTTATATAAATATGTTTAAGGCCTAGCATTCAGCTTAGTAGAGTTTGTATACATAAGTTGAATTTGAAACAACTTGCTTTAATTAAATATATTGTTTCATTGATCTGTCTAATATTGTCAATGGGGTGTTAAAGTCTCCCACTATTATTGTGTGGGAGTCAAAGTCTCTTTGCAAGGATATCCAGGACTTGAACTCAGACCTGGACCAAGCAAACCTAATAGACATTTACAGAACTCTCCACCCCAAATCCACAGAATATACGTTCTTCTCAGCACCACATCACACCTACTCTAAAATTGACCACATAATTGGAAGTAAATCACTCCTCAGCAAATGCAAAAGAACGGAACTCATAACAAACAGTCTCTCAGACCACAGTGCAATCAAGTTAGAACTCACAATTCAGAAACCAACCCATAACTGCATAGCTTCATGGAAACTGAACAACTGGCTCTTGAATGTCGACTAGATAAACAATGAAATGAAGGCAGAAATAAAGATGTTCTTCGAAACCAATGAGAACGAAGACACCACATACCAGAATCTCTGGGACACATTTAAAGCAGTCTCTAGAGGAAAATATATAGCAATAAGTGCCCACATGAGAAGAAAGGAGAGATCTAAAATTGACACCCTATCATCAAAATTGAAAGAGCTAGAGGAGCAAGATCAAAAAAGCTCAAAACCTAGCAGAAGACAAGAAATATCTAAGATCAAAGCAGAACTGAAGGAGATAGAGACATAAAAAACCCTTCAAAAAAATCAATAAATCCAGGAACTGGTTTTTTGAAAAGATCAACAAAATAGACAGACCACTAGCCAGATTAATAAAAAAGAAAAGAGAGAATAACCAAATAGATGCAATAAAAAACGATAAAGGGGATATCACCACAGATTCCACAGAAATTCAAACCATCATCAGAGATTATTACAAACAACTCTATGCACATAAACTAGGAAACCTGGAAGAAGTGGATAAATTCCTGGACACTTGCCTCCTCCCAAGCCTAAACCAGGAAGAAGGTGAAACCCCAAATAGACCAATAACAAGGTCTGAAGTGGAGGCAGCAATTAAGAGCCTACCACCCAAAAAAAGCCCAGGTCCAGATGGGTTCACAGCCGAATTCTACCAGACATACAAAGAGGAGCTGGTACCTTTCCTTCTGAAACTATTCCAAATAATCCAAAAAGAGGGAATCCTTCCCAAATCTTCTGAGACCAACATCATCCTGATACCAAAACCCAGCAGAGACTCAACAAGAAAAGAAAACTACAGGCCAATATCCATGATGAACATAGATGCAAAAATCTTCAATAAAATACTGGCAAGCCGATTGCAACAGCACATCAAAAAGCTTATCCACCATGATCAAGTAGGATTCATCCCGGGGATGCAAGGCTGGTTCAACATACGCAAGTGTATAAACGTAATTCACCACATAAACAGAACCAAAGACAAAAACAACATGATTATCTCAATCGATGCAGAGAAGGCCTTCGACAAAATTCAACACCCTTTATGCTAAAAACCCTCAATAAACTAGGTGTTGACGGAACATATCTCAAAATAATAAAAGCTATTTATGACAAACCAACAGCCAATATCATACTGAATGGGCAAAAACTGGAAGCATTCCCTTTGAAATCTGGCACTAGACAAGGATGCCCTCTCTTACCACTCCTATTCAATATAGTACTGGAAGTTCTAGCCAGAGAAATCAGGCAAGAAAAAGAAATAAAGGGTATTCAAATAGGAAAGGAGAAAGTCAAATTGTCTCTATTTGCAGACGATATAATTGTATATCTAGAAGACCCCATCGTCTCAGCCCAAAATCTCCTGAAACTGATAAGCAACTTCAGCAAAGTCTCAGGATACAAAATCAATGTGCAAAAATCACAAGCATTCCTATACACCAATAATAGACATAAAGAGAGCCAAATCAAGAACAAACTGCCATTCACAATTGCTACAAAGAGAATAAAATACCTAGGACTATAACTAACAAGGAACGTAAAGGACCTCTTCAAGGAGAACAACAAACCACTGCTCAACGAAATAAGAGAGGACACAAACAGATGGAGAAACATTCCATGTTCATGGTTAGGAAGAATCAGTATAGTGAAAATGTCCATACTGCCCAAAGTAATTTACAGATTCAACGCTATCCCCATCAAGCTACCAATGACCTTCTTCACAGAACTGGAAAAAACCACTTTAAACTTCATATGGAACCAAAAGAGAGCCCGCATAGCCAAGTCAATTCTAAGCAAAAAGAACAAAGCAGGAGGCATCACACTACCGGACATCAAACTATACTACAAGGCTACAGTAATCAAAACAGCATGGTACTGGTACCAAAACAGAGATATAGACCAGTGGAACAGAACAGAGGACTTGGAGGCAACACAACATATCTACAACTATCTGATCTTTGACAAACCTGACAAAAACAAGCAATGGGGAAAGGATTCCCTGTTTAATAATTGGTGTTGGGAAAACTGGCTAGCCATATGCAGAAAGCAGAAACTGGATGCCTTCCTGACACCTTACACTAAAATTAATGCCAGATGGATTAAAGACTTAAACATAAGACCTAACGCTATAAAAACCATAGAAGAAAATCTAGGCAAAACCATTCAGGACATAGGCGCAGGCAAGGACTTCATGACCAAAACACCAAAAGCATTGGCAACAAAAGCCAAAATAGACAAATGGGACCTAATCAAACTCCAGCGCTTCTGTACAGCCAGAGAAACAATCATTAGAGTGGACCAGCAACCAACAGAATGGGAAAAAAATTTTGCAATCCACCCATCTGACAAAGGGCTAATATCCAGAATCTACAAATAACTAAAACAGATTTACAAGAAGAAAACAAACAAGCCCATTCAAAAGTGGGCGAAGGATATGAACAGATACTTTACAAAAGAAGACATACATGAGGCCAACAAACATATGAAAAAATGCTCATTACCACTGGTCTTTAGAGAAATGCAAATCAAAACTACATTGAGATACCATCTCAAGCCAGTCAGAATGGTGATCATTAAAAAATCTGGAGACAACAGATGCTGGAGAGGATGTGGAGAAATAGGAACACTTTTACACTGTTGGTGGGAGGGTAAATTAGTTCAACCATTGTGGAAGACAGTGTGGCAATTTCTCAAGGACCTAGAAATAGAAATTCCATTTGACCCAGCAATCCCATTACTGGGTATATATCCAAAGGATTATAAATCGTTCTACTATAAGGACACATGCACATGAATGTTCATTGCAGCACAGTTTACAATAGCAAAGACCTGGAACCAACCCGAATGCCCATCGATGATAGACTGGACAGGGAAAGTGTGGCACATAAACACCATGGAATATTATGCAGTCATCAAAAACGATGAGTTCGTGTCCTTTGTAGGGACATGGATGAACCTGGAAACCATCATTCTCAGCAAACTGACACAAGAACACAAAATCAAACACCGCATGTTCTCACTCATAGGCAGGTGTTGAACAATGAGAACACATGGACACAGGGAGGGGAGCACTACACACTGGGGACTGTTGGGGGGAAATAGGGGAGGGACGGCAGGGGGTAGGGAGTTGGGGAGAGATAGCATGGGGAGAAATGCCAGATATAGGTGAAGGGGAGGAAGGCAGCAAATCACACTGCCACATATGCACCTGTGCAACAATCTTGCCTGTTCTTCACATGTACCCCAAAACCTAAAATGCAATAAAAAATCAAAATAAAAATAAATATATTGTTGACTATAACTCTTCTATAATCTATTTTTTCTATTTCAATTTTCATCCTTCAATAATCTCTTAATGTAGATTCATCGTTAATGTGTGGTACCTTTTTCTCAGTTGGTCAATGCAGAGCTCAATTCTGCATCATTTGTTCTACCGATAGCCTGAATTTATAGTTAGTTCTGTTTATAGGCTGCATTTATAGCCGTTCTCCACTAATGTGGGAATAATCAGTTGCTGAAATAATCAGTAATACATTACTTTAGAAAATAGCCTTTAGACAATAATTAAGTTGACCTTAAGAAGACATTAGGACATAGAATATTCAAAATTCGTATCTTCCTGGCCACCGCAGTGGTTCATGTCTGTAATCCCAGCACTTTGAGAGTACAAGATGGGTGGGTCACTTGAGGTCAGGAGTTTGAGACCAGCCTGGGCAACATGGTAAACTCCATATCTGCTAAAAATACAAAAATTAATAGGGCATGGTGGCGCACACCTGTAATCCCAGCTACTCAAGAGGCTGAGATAGAAGAATTGCTTGAACCTGGGAGATGGAGGTTGCGGTGAGCCAAGATCAGATGGCACCACAGCATTCCAGCCTAGGCAACAGAGCGAGACTCCGCCTCAGGAAAAATAATTAGTATCTTCTAGAAAAGGTGGAAAATTAAAAATTATGGGTGTTTCAGTATTTTTATTTTTTTTCTGCAAAGTGCTTTATAATCACAAAAATAAACCCTTCTGAAAAATATGCTTTTCCTTTCCATTTTAACAGATCTTCCTAACTATATTATTATCTATAAATATATACTGGCTCTGGATAAAGATGGTGGATAAAACACACTGTCATGTGAAAAATGGTCCATAAGACTAAATGTTTTCTGTTTTGTTTTTAGGGCATAATTCCCAACTGACTGAAGAACCAGAGAAGACAAAACCAGAAACAAGCAAACAAAAAAACCTACAGCTGGAAAACAGAAGCAGGGGTGTTAACTGATTTGGTGAATCTGAGAACACTGAATCCTAAGTTGACCATGGGGAAAACCTAACATCTAGCGGAACTGATGGTTCCAGGTCTCTGGAAGGACAGGCTAAAGGGAAGAGTTTCAATAAAGCAGTGAGGTTGAAAGTTGCTTAACGAGTGGTTATAGCTCCATATCTCCTTTGTTCTTTGATGCTTCAGGGCAAATACCCTTCACTCACCCCAATAGGACATTGAAAAATTATTCTCTGAATAGGATGAAACAGAAGACATCTATTTCATCTGAGGTGTAGCAAACGGAAGACAGACTATTACACGACCATTAGTGGGGTAGATATCGAAACACACAAATGTGTTCTTCCACTGGAAAGCAAAGCACTGGGGACTATGCCTCTACCTTCAGAATCTTCTCTTGGAAATCAGTAGAAAAGAATAAACTGGGCTTTCTCAGTAAAATGGCTTGGCTAGAACTGGTCCTACTGTAACATATAAGCTCCACCCATATACCCAGAGCTCCCAATCACATTTTAAATCATCCTATTGCAGATATGAGCAGATGACCAAGGACCACCTGATATTTTAGGAAAGCCTTTGACATGAAAACTGGAGACTAAGACAAACAAAAATTTTACAGAATTCTACTTAAAAAAGAATATGCAAACCAGATAAGTGAAGATATTGCATCCTGAAACTGTGCAAGTACTACAGAAATGGGAATAAAACTTTAAAAATAAGAAATCATAGAAATTTTTAATATGTATATGAGAAGCACAAAACCCCAAAGAAGTTCAGAAAACAAAGGTAGGTATGCTGTATTCACGGGGCATCCTAAGTGCCTAGACAAATATTGACTCTCATCAGTGTATATCTTAGTTAAAAAGTTTATCCTAAACTTTCAGATAAGAGGAAATCACATGAAAAAGATCAGAATTAGTATAAATTCAGGCTTCTCACTGGTAAGATGTAGAAATGGAGAAATGCTTGTAAAACGCAGAAGAAAAAGAAACTCTAGTGCAAGCCAGGGTACCAAGTAACTGTGCATATAAAACAAAACACTTTTAGACTGCACCATCTCCCCTACCTTTTCATAACAGCCACTGGAGGATAGGCTCCACATATGAGAGACTAAAGCAAGAAAGAGAAAGATGAGGATGCAGAAAATAGAAGCTTCAACCTAGGAGGCACCTGTGGGATCTCCTGGGGGAAGATTTGTCAAGGGAGAGCACAGAATGACAGCTGTGCTCAGACACCAAGGACATCTAGTCCAGAAGAAGGTAGACCAAAAGGCTATAGAAGGATTTTCCTAGAAAATCTTCAAGGAAAATTTCTCATTATATATATAATATCATCATACATACATAATTTCATTATATAATCTCATATATAATCTCATTATATAATCTCATCATATATACATAATCTCATCTCATATATAATCTCATCATATATATAAAACCTCATCATAATCTCATCATATATACATAATCTCATTATATATATATATCATCATATATGATCTCATCACATATAATATATGTGTCCCTGTGTCCATGTGTTTTCACTGTTTAGCACCTGCCTATGAGTGAGAATATGCAGTGTTTGATTTTCTGTTCTTGTGTCAGTTTGCTGAGAATGATGGTTTCCAGATTCATCCATGTCCCTACAAAGGACACGAACTCATCATTTTTTAAGGCTGCATAATATTCCATGGTGTATATGTGCCACATTTTCCCTGTCCAGTCTATGGTCAATGGGCATTTGGGTTGGTTCCAGGTCTTTGCTATTGTAAACTATGCTGCAATGAACATTCGTGTGCATGTGTCCTTATAGTAGAACGATTTATAATCCTTTGGATATATACCCAGTAATGGGATTGCTGGGTCAAATGGAATTTCTATTTCTAGGTCCTTGAGGAATCACCATACCGTCTTTCACAATGGTTGAACTAGTTTACACTCCCATCAACAGTGTAAAAATGTTCCTATTTCTCCACATCCTCTCCAGCATCTGTTGTCTCCAGATTTTTTGATGATCGCCATTCTAACTGGTGTGAGATGGTATCTAAATGTGGTTTTGATTTGTGTTTCTCTAATAATCAGTGATGATGAGCATTTTTCATATGTTTGCTGGCCTCATATATGTCTTCTTTTGAAAAGTATCTGTTCTTATCTTTCACCCATTTTTGAATGGGTTTGTTTGTTTTCTTCTTGTAAATCTGTTTTAGTTATTTGTAGATTCTGGATATTAGCCCTTTGTCAGATGGGTGGATTGCAAAATTTTTTTCCCATTCTGTTGGTTGCTGGTCCACTATATTGGTTTCTCTGGCTGTACAGAAGCGCTGGAGTTTGATTAGGTCCCATTTGTCTATTTTGGCTTTTGTTGCCAATGCTTTTGGTGTTTTGGTCATGAAGTCCTTGCCTATGCCTATATCATGAATGGTTTTGCCTAGGTTTTCTTCTAGGGTTTTTATGGTGTTAGGTCTTAATGTTTAAGTCTTTAATCCATCTGGCATTAATTTTAGTGTAAGGTGTCAGGAAGGGGTCCAGAAGATGTTCTGCTTTCTGCACACTGCTAGCCAGTTTTTCCAACAGCATTTATTAAACAGGGAATCCTTTCCCCATTGCTTGTTTCTGTCAGGTTTGTCAAAGATCAGATGGCTGTAGATGTGTGGCATTGCCTCTAGGGCCTCTGTTCTGTTCCACTGGTCTATATCTCTGTTTTGGTGCATATAGTTACTTTTATAGGCATGTGGGTCATATGGTCTCCATTGCAATTACTCAGCTACACCATCATATAGCATGAAAGCAGCCACAGATAACACATAAATGAATGGATACAGCTGTATTCCAGCCTCCAAGTGTGCTGGTCCCTACTCTAAAGCAGCATGTAGAAGGAAATTTGTAACACTAAACATCTGTATTTGAAAACATGTGTCTCAAATCCATGACCTCAACTTTATCCTATGGAATCAAAAAGAAAAGAGTAAGTTAAACTAAAAGTAAGCAGAAGAAAAAAATATACATAGACCAGAAAAATAGGGAACATCAATGAAAGCAAAAGCTGGTTCTCTAACAAGATCAATAATATTGATAAACATCTGGCCAAGCTGATCAGGAAAATGAGAGAAGAAACAAATTACTAATATCAAGAATAAGTTGTTATATTACAACAGAGCATACAGACATTAACACTATTATTAGAGAAGATCATGGAAAACTCTATGTAAACTGACAACTTAGATAAAACACAATTTTTTGGAAAGACATATTCTCTAAAACTTCACTCAAGAAAGTGTAGGTAATCTGATTAGCCATATATCTACAAAAAAAATCAAATATGTAGTTAAAAACCTTCGCACAAAGAACAAAACCAACATAAACAAATAACTCAGGCTATTTGGTGAATTATTTGGTGAATTCTACCAAATAGTTAAGAAAAAAATAATGTCATATTACCAATTCTATATAAAACTTTACACTAAACTGCAGAGAATATTTCCCAATTAATTATATGTGGCAGCTCTGATATCTAAACTAGACAAAACTAGTATGAGAAAAGGCAACTAGAGATAAATATTTCTTGTGAACATAGATTTAATATTTTAAAAATCTGTAAATCCAATTTAATAATATATAAGTAGGTAATACATCTTAACCAAGTAGAATTTATCCAAGAAGGGAAGATTGTTATGATATCTGAAATATTAATCAATGAAATTTACTAACAAACTCAATGAGAAAACCATACGATCATCTCAAAACATGAAAAAAAAATTTGGCAAAATCCAGTATCTATTACTGATAAAATATTTCAATAAACTAGGGAAAAAAGAGAAATTCATCAACCCAGTAAAGAACATCTGTGGATCTATAGCTAGCATCATACTTCATTGAGAACAAGTGAATGACTTCCCTCTAAGATTATAATTCCTCTAAGATCATATATATAATGATATTACATATAATGAGATTATATATGAGATTATACATGAGATTACATATATATTATATATAATGAGATTATATGATGAGATTATATATGACAATATATGATCAGAACACATATGAGATTATGATGAGATTGTACGTGATGAGATGATATATGAGATTCTATATGAGATTATGTATATATGATGAGATTTTATATGATGAGATTAGGTATGATGAAATTATATAGGATAAGATTATGTATATATGAGATTATGTATATATGATGAGATTACATATGATGACGTCATGTGTATATAATGAGATTGTGTGTATACGATGAGATTATATATGATTAGATTAAATATGATGAGATTATATGTGATGAGATTATATATATGAGATTATATATATGATGAGATATATCTTGCATGTGCAAAAATACTCAATACTCATATGAGTATTGCCAGTAGAAAATAAATAAACTATAGGTGCCCAAGAACATCAAACTCACTCTTCTTAAAGTGTTAGCTGTTCCCATGTAAGTAACATTTCCAGAGGAAAATGAATTCTAAGCTTCAAGTAGTTGTATTAAGAATGCTGTGGAAAACAGTATTTTTATGAATATAGAGCTTCCTATTTTCTTCCTGTTCTCTCTTTAATCAACTGTACCTAAATTAAAGGAGGTGTTCCACCTTGGATCAATGAGACTGATCCAGTGACATTAATTTCAGGACACTTTTTGGCCAATGAAAATAAAAATATAGATAAGGATTTTGTTTTTTAATTCTAAGAATTCTAGGATCTCATACTTACTGGATGAGCAGACTTATGAGACAAACACCATAATGACATCGTTAATCTCTGAAGGCCCACAAGCTGAGCATCTGATGAATGCTCAAAATCTGCTTATTGAATTAAATGCATTAAAAGATGCAAGTGAATGCTTATTGCTGTATACCATTTTATTGAAATGTAACAGTGATGGGTTGTACAATACTGATTTTAATTAAAGTAATTCTTGTGCTATGGTTTCTTATTTGCAAATCCTCAAAACGTTTCTTTTTATAAACTTCATTCACAAACTTGTGACCCCATTGTGCTAGTAAAACAAGGTTTGGAGAACCTGGCTCCTATGGTCTCTTCCATTGTCACAGCTAGATAATTGCTGAAATGCACATGAGACTAAAACTGTGTATGGTGTTAGATGTCTATTTTCTACAATTAAGAAGGGAAGTTATTTAGTGGAGAACATGTGTTTTGTTCGTGATAGAACGACAGCATTGCTTGTTAAAAACTGTGAGCACTTTGAACTTAGATGACTGTCTGCAGATTAAATTTTGGATTTTCTATCTTGGTCTCCTAAACCAAGTACGTGTACACATGTTATGGATTATATGCGGCATAATTATATCAATTATAGTTTCAAACATTTAGTTCCAAAATACAGCAAAAATCATTCTGTCCCTCACCCATTTCCCCCTTTTCGTTTTTTTTTTTTTTTTTTTTTTGAGACAAAGTTTCACTCTGTCGCCCAGGCTGGAATGCAGTGACATGATCTCGGCTTACCGCCACCTCCGCCTCCCGGGCTCAAGTGATTCTCCCACCACAGCCTCCTGAGTAGCTGCGATTACAGACATGAGCCACCACACCTGGCTAATTTTTGTATTTTTAGTAGAGACAGGGTTTCCCGATGTTGGCCAGGCTGGTCTTGAACTCCTGACCTCAAGTGAACCACCCGCCTGGCTTCCCAAAGTGCTGGGATTTCAGGCATGGGCCACCGCACCCTTTCCCTAAAGCCAACTATTTCCAACATTTCTATTGTATTCTTTCAGAATTCACTTCCCTATCTATATGTAACCTTCTGGTCTTCCTCCCTATCTTCTTAGTATTACTTTAGTTTTAGAAATCATCTATTGACTTTCCACTAAAGATGAAGATTTGCCTCTCTTTACTATCCCCACCCCCAGTTATACCCATGTCCTTATTTTCTGAAGACGGTTATGTTGTAATTTTTGTTGAATTGCTATGCAGTGTGTATTATCACTAATAAATCTTCCTGAGGGCTGTGCTAGGGAGTAAACAGTTATGTATTTACTTATTTTGCTAAATTTCAGTTTTGGTGTTAACAGTTGATTTGGTTTTAGGTTCTTCTCCTACCTTTTACCAGTTTTCAAAGTAGTTGCCACCAAGTCATTGTTACACTCTCTACCTATCTCTCAATCTCCTCTCAAGATATTTTCATTCATATATACAAGATGAGATTATGTATATATGATGAGATTGTATATATGATGAGATTATATATGTTGAGGTTATATATGAGATTATATATGATGAGATCATATATGATGAGATTATGTATAATTAGATTGTATATGATGAGATTATGTTTGATGAGATTATATATGATGAGATTGTGCATGATGGGATTATATATGATAAGATTATAAATGATGAGATTAGATAGATGAGATTATATGTGATGAGATTATATATAATGAGATTATGTAGGAAGAAGAGACTAAAACCAAATCAACTGTTAACACCAAAACTGAAATTTGGGAAAATAAGTAAATAAATAACTGTTTACTCCCTAGCACAGCCCTCAGGAAGATTTATTAGTGATAATACACACTGCATAGCAATTCAACAAAAATTACAACATAACCGTCTTCAGAAAATAAGGACATGGGTATAACTGGGGGTGGGGATAGTAAAGAGAGGCAAATCTTCATCTTTAGTGGAAAGTCAATAGATGATTTCTAAAACTAAAGTAATACTAAGAAGATAGGGAGGAAGACCAGAAGGTTACATATAGATAGGGAAGTGAATTCTGAAAGAATACAATAGAAATGTTGGAAATAGTTGGCTTTAGGGAAAGGGTGCGGTGGCCCATGCCTGAAATCCCAGCACTTTGGGAAGCCAGGCGGGTGGTTCACTTGAGGTCAGGAGTTCAAGACCAGCCTGGCCAACATCGGGAAACCCTGTCTCTACTAAAAATACAAAAATTAGCCAGGTGTGGTGGCTCATGTCTGTAATCGCAGCTACTCAGGAGGCTGTGGTGGGAGAATCACTTGAGCCCGGGAGGCGGAGGTGGCGGTAAGCCGAGATCATGTCACTGCATTCCAGCCTGGGCGACAGAGTGAAACTTTGTCTCAAAAAAAAAAAAAAAAAAAAAACGAAAAGGGGGAAATGGGTGAGGGACAGAATGATTTTTGCTGTATTTTGGAACTAAATGTTTGAAACTATAATTGATATAATTATGCCGCATATAATCCATAACATGTGTACACGTACTTGGTTTAGGAGACCAAGATAGAAAATCCAAAATTTAATCTGCAGACAGTCATCTAAGTTCAAAGTGCTCACAGTTTTTAACAAGCAATGCTGTCGTTCTATCACGAACAAAACACATGTTCTCCACTAAATAACTTCCCTTCTTAATTGTAGAAAATAGACATCTAACACCATACACAGTTTTAGTCTCATGTGCATTTCAGCAATTATCTAGCTGTGACAATGGAAGAGACCATAGGAGCCAGGTTCTCCAAACCTTGTTTTACTAGCACAATGGGGTCACAAGTTTGTGAATGAAGTTTATAAAAAGAAACGTTTTGAGGATTTGCAAATAAGAAACCATAGCACAAGAATTACTTTAATTAAAATCAGTATTGTACAACCCATCACTGTTACATTTCAATAAAATGGTATACAGCAATAAGCATTCACTTGCATCTTTTAATGCATTTAATTCAATAAGCAGATTTTGAGCATTCATCAGATGCTCAGCTTGTGGGCCTTCAGAGATTAACGATGTCATTATGGTGTTTGTCTCATAAGTCTGCTCATCCAGTAAGTATGAGATCCTAGAATTCTTAGAATTAAAAAACAAAATCCTTATCTATATTTTTATTTTCATTGGCCAAAAAGTGTCCTGAAATTAATGTCACTGGATCAGTCTCATTGATCCAAGGTGGAACACCTCCTTTAATTTAGGTACAGTTGATTAAAGAGAGAACAGGAAGAAAATAGGAAGCTCTATATTCATAAAAATACTGTTTTCCACAGCATTCTTAATACAACTACTTGAAGCTTAGAATTCATTTTCCTCTGGAAATGTTACTTACATGGGAACAGCTAACACTTTAAGAAGAGTGAGTTTGATGTTCTTGGGCACCTATAGTTTATTTATTTTCTACTGGCAATACTCATATGAGTATTGAGTATTTTTGCACATGCAAATGTACTCCGATCATGTTTTGTCTGGAAAAAAAAAATAGTCAATTGAAGTAGTTATAAGTGTTTCTTTTCTTTACTTCTCTTTAAAGGCACACCGTCAGAGCACAGAACACAGACTTGTGCCCAGAAGTTTCACAGTAGCTTACATTTCAGCATGAAATTCAGTATCTGACGGTGTATCATTTTCTCATTCCCATCAACATTTTTGCATGAACTGCATTACGCATAGCCTAGGATTTGGGGAAAGAGGTGTATAGATTAAATCCCATGGCCATGAACATTTTGCTTCAAAGTAAAATGCAAAAATAAAAGTAAAAATAATTACTTTTTACCTGAAGTCACTTCAATGTGAGTCTATTAAAATAAAGATCTTTGAAAGAATTCCCTTTTTAAAAACATTATTTTGAAATAAATGCACCATTTTGAAATAGGCTAATGTGCACAAGCTCTTTCTTGGCCATATTATTTTCAATGTATGGCTTTTCATTTCAAAGGAAAGGAGCTCTTTTGCAAATGCCCTTTTCTAAAATGTAGAAGAACAGTTTCCGTTGCAAAGTAGGTTGTGCAGAGCCTCTGCGATCTTACCTAAATTATTAATTTGGTTAATCAGTGCATTCCCTTCACAGTTATTCTAAAGGGAGATGAGTCTCACTCCCTGTCCAGAATTTTACAGAATATTCATTAGCAAATTTTTATTTAAAAAATGAAAACAGCATTAAACCCAGTCAATGTCCAGTTGTCTTATACAATATATTTGATGCAAAAATTGGTATATTTCATTATAGTTTGCACAAAGGAATTTGGTCTCTATTTTTCCTACATATGCGATCTGGATTTTGTAACTGAGCAAACCTCCTTTTCAAACCCACTACAAATAATTTCTTAAGATGCAGAATTAGGACACTTGCCTCAAATCCTTTGATAGGTTTTAGTTCATTTCTTGGGAGAAGGGTTCTCGTTGTTTCTTTTTTAATCAAAGCTACTCTGCTAAATTGCTTTCCGAGCAGACCTCAGAATATTAGCAAAGACTGGTTCTGGCCTTGTCACAATTTGAATATTAACAGTCATAGCTTTACAGCCCTTCCATTTTGAGTAATGCACTGCAACTTCCACAATTCAGCCGTCATTTTTTTCCCTTCCTCAGCCGGCCCTGGCCCTTAGAATGTTTGCGTGGTGTCACCGTGAATGTGCTCGGAGCAGAGTTATATGGCATCATTTTGAGAAACATTGCGTTAATAACCAGAGTTCAAGGGCAAAGGATATAAACGGAGCAAATTACAAGTCTGAACAGATATATAGCTTTTGCTAAAAGGGACATGGGCTGCTACTTTATTTACTGGGCACTGGTGCACTTGTGGAAGGTACCAGAACGCAAAAAGGCATTTTTAAAGGACCACATCACAGCCTGAGAAAACAGCAAACATTTTCAGACTAGAAAGAAAGCAAGTGCAAGGATCAATGATTCTGTTTCTTAATGAGAGAATATGATTTTCTATCAGGTACCTTAAGTTTCCAATGTAATTTCACAGATGATAATATCATTTTGTGTGCCACCATGGAAGGAAAGCAGAGGTTTGTTGGAAACCTAAATTCTATAGATCCTTTCAAACTGCATCTTTGTTGAATTTGTCAGGGATTTCTTGCTGCGCATATTGCAACCATTTTAACCAGGGTTATCACCCTAGTTCAAAATTAATACCTTGAAAGAGTGATTTTTGAAAATGCTGTATTTTATTTTTATATATCAACTTCAGAGCTATTTCAATGATTGAAGAGAAACCAAAATTCAAAAGAGAGGAAAAAGTTTTTAAAGAAACCAAAGGACTTCATTGATAACTAAAGAAAATGAGTATCAAAAAATAATTCCCACCTGCTACATTACCAAATATTTTTCCTAATAATTTCAATAACATGGAGCATACTTTTAAAATGTGATGCATTTCACAAGGTATACATATATCAAAACATCACATTGTATACCTTGAATATATACAATTTTTATTGTCAATTTTACCTGGATAAAGCTGAAAAAAAAATGTGATACAATATTTTCCTACTGGCCGGATGGAACTGTACAATTTTTTTTTGTAAGGTAGCTTGAAAATGACTGTAAAAGCACTATCAAAATGTTCATAATGCATGCCCCATTTATTCCACTTAAATAAATTTCTTTGAAATCAAGAATTGAAAACAATGGAAATTTTGCCTCAAGATGTTCCTTACTGTGTTATTTACTCGAGTGAAACCCAAATGCAACCTAAGTATCCAACATTGGGAAAATAGTTGGGCAAATCGTATATACAGTTAATGAAAGATTATGCAGTTATTATTAAAATTGGTTAATACGGATATTCTCTAAAAATATTAAAAAGTGCTTTTGACATAATGCTATGTGAATCACTACATAATCCCATGATTCAAATGTACACTTTTATAAGTATATAAGCATACATATAAATAATTCTAGTAAGAAGCATGCATACATTTAATTTACATGTGCATTTTTTTCATATGCTGTCCCTGTTAGCCTGATGGGATTATTAGTTTCCTTTTACCATTTCTTTTTTCTAAACTTACTGTTATGCTCATCTGATATTTGAAAGAGAAACATACTTAAGCTTTCTCTCTCCACCCCCTCACTCTTCAATCAGTTATATAAAATGTACCTCGGTGACATGTTTCCATCCCATTTATTACTATTTTAAACATGGCTTTCACTTTCTTCGTGGTAGTGGTCAGGGCAGAGGAGGATGGTGGAATTTTAAAGCACAGTTAAACAGAAAAACATTTTCCTTATTTAAAAAATGTGTTTTGTTTTTTATAAACTGTGTTGCTCTCAGAAGTAAATGAATCAGCACGTGCAGGACTGACTCCTTGACAGGAGATGCATTACCTTCAGCGTTGCGGCTTGCGCAGGAGGAATGCTTGCAGAGTGGACCTGTCTGTCCTTCAGCTGCCAAAGAAGAGCCCGGATGACACAGCAGCTCTCTATCGGCCCCATTTCTATGGTGGTTCACGACTTACTCTCTCTTGCTATGGGTCTGCCCGCTTCGACCCTCACTCTCAAACTAACGAGTTTTTAAAAGGAGGTCTCTTAAATTGAATTGCCTAAAACAATGTGCTATCCTTTTGCAAGGACAAACAAAATATATTCAAATTGCTCATGACTTTTAAACACGTAAAAGCTAGATAAATCATGAAAATACTGCACATTCTAATGCGAAAATACATATCCTGAGCACATTCTATTTTTTCTTTTAGAAAAAATAAGTTTACTAGCGTTGACTAGCAGATTATCTTACATTTTTATCCTGTGTAGAATATCTAACGTGTATTGCCCACGCCCCTCCTTTTTAACCGAATTTCAGTGGCTTTAATATGGTCTGAGATAAGGGGATGCCAACTGTTGAGGTCTGATTTCCTCTTGTTTCCTCAGATCCTGATAGGGTATCCTTCACATAAATGACAAATAAGACTTCTGAACTGTTTGCAATTTGGGAAGGGGAGGCTCGCAGGTGGTTCCGTTGGTGAAACGACTTGTCAAACATCAGTCCGAAATTATTCGGGGGTTCTTCGCCCTCCACTTTCCCATAGCGCGTTTTCCTTTCTCCCACAGAGATAGAACAGAAACCAATCTTCAAAATGCAAACATTCCCAGCCCTGTGCTTTTGTGCAGGCATCTCGCTGTGTGAGCTGCGCACGGAGCGGCGCGCGCGCGCGCGCTCGCCTTTCCCTCGGCGGCCCCCCGCAGCTCGGACCCGGGACTGCAGACAGGCCATCCATCATCCGCCCTCCTCCCGCCGAGCGTCGCTGCTGCGGCCAATCCGGCGGCAGGTGGGGCCGCACCTGCGGGACAGCCCGCCGCTTCCCTCCGCTCTCTCTGCCGCGCCCCGGCGTGCTAGCGATGCCCTTGTGAGCCACTGCATTCTCCAAGGCCAGAACGAGACAGGTACGCGGGTGACCGGGACTGTGTGTGCGCTAAGTCCGCGGCTGGCAGCCAGGGGGGCGGCTGGAACGTGGGAGGACACGCTATCCCCGAATGCACACGCGTGCTGTGGATGGGTGTGTCATCTGTGTGTGGACACACGAGCCGTCCCTGGGTTTAGCCTCTTAAAAAGTTGGAAGAATGAAGATGCTTACCTTTGGAAGGGGAGTGTAACTGAGAACACGTTTTAGGGATAGAATGTGTTGCCTCTGGTCTGTTTCTTGGGTGAACCCTTGAGGGAGTTTGCAAGCCACACCATCTGAATTCCGCGTGCCCCATACCTACTACAGGCAGTATTCCCCCAAAGCCTAAGTGAGAAATATTAACTCAGCGCTAAAGATTAAATAGTCTCCATAGGATACAAAAATTACCCCAAACAAAAAGTTAACCCAGACCTCCAGGGCCATGAAAAGACTGTAACAACTTAAAGAAAAAATAGGACTTCAAACCACTGAGAAGTCTTCATTTTCCAAATAGGCAAATTATTTGAGGTGCAATCAGCTTGCTTTTGTGGGGGCTAAAGGGGGTATAGAGTTGCTTGGCTGTTCCGTGGAGGCAGCTAGATAAGTCCTGCTAACATGTTA
Organism: Aotus nancymaae; assembly: GCF_030222135.1. Taxonomy (NCBI): domain Eukaryota; kingdom Metazoa; phylum Chordata; class Mammalia; order Primates; family Aotidae; genus Aotus; species Aotus nancymaae. The sequence continues at coordinate 115,539,952 of NW_026988425.1, forward strand.
CGGATTTTGTAAGTGGGCTCGATAACTCATGGAGTTCCAGGAGTGTGTCTATGTAGATGTTATGTAAGAGCAAGGCCTTGGAAAACAACAGCCCTGCAGGTGGCTTCAAGGCTTCAAGATTTTTCAGAAAAGCATATTTCTTAAAGAAAAATACAAAATGAAAATAACAGCAATCACAGCTGCAAGCATTACCCTCCAACCTCCTGCCCCTGTCTTGCTTTTGAATCATAAATCATGAAAAAGAGAGAGACAATGACTCCAGTTTTCCTGCCTTAAACAACTGGAACTGATAATGCCAACAAGGAAGAGAAATAAACAAGTGAGCTGTATTGCTGCAGAAGGAGAGCTGGACTTAGAAACCTGGAGGTTCCTCATCTCTAAGGACCTCCCATCCCTAAAAAGGGTCTCTCCCATTAAAGTTAGTGGTTCTCAAACCTGTCTTCATGTGAGATTCATATAGGCTTTCGTTTGGTTTTAAGAAATACAAATGCCAAAATTAATACTCTGGTTTGATTGGTCTGGGGTGTGATGCAGGCTTAAGTACTTGGGGTTAGGGAAATTTTGGAAAAACTTTCCAGTCAGTGGCATGTGCAGCCATCCAGCTATGCATTCCAATTCTGTTCTGTTTCATGGGATACATGAGATATTATTTGATTCTATTTCATGAGATATATGAATGGGATTCATGGGATAGTATTCTGTTCTGTTTCACGGGATACAGTTATCCCCCCAGCCCACAGTTGCTTCCCCTCTCCACTCAAGCATATGCACAGATCCCACATTGGGTAAACAAGATCTCTCTTTTTTTTTATTATCCATCACTTACTCCTATTAGCATTTTAGTCTACATTAGCATTTTAGTCTATTCATTCTGGTTGTTAAAATGTATCACTCCTCATTTGAACACCTTGATAGCAGTTTGGGATTTTTGTTATTTGCTATTGATGCATTTATATTTATATAATATTCTTTAAAATACTGACTTTTGGGGATCAGAAAGCAAGTGATAGATGTGCCATGAAATTTTGAAGTCCAAAATGTTTTTGATCAGAACCTGGGAGCCCAGCATGGTGGAGAAGTTTCCCCTTCAGAGCATGGTCTTTGTTCATCCCCTTCAGGACCACCTGAGCCAACCGAGGCTCACCCCGCAGAAGGCTGGCTGCACATTTTATATGAGGAGGACATTCTTCCTGTTCACCAAAGTGGAACTGAAGTTTCTCTTTCCCTTGGATTTTCTCATCTCCATGGCCAGCAGCGCCACATTTCTGGATTATGTTGTATGCGTTACCTTGAGAGATAGATGATCTGTTCTTTGATTAGACACCCTGACCTTTTACGGGTGTTGATCATTGATCACGATCCAGGCTGGATAGAAAGCTCTTGACTCTGAAAAGTTACTCTGCTGCCGACACCACAGGGAAATGCAATTTCTGAGTCCTGGCAGTCACTGCAGTAGTACTCTCCCTCAATTAGGATTTCTCTTGTTATTATTTTACTTTTTTAAGGCAAGCTGTAGCCTCTGCTGTCTAGCTCTAGCCTTTAGTTACAGTAATCAATTTTTCAGTATAACTGGCTATAATTTGGCTTGGATATTGAGCTTTCATGGCTTAGATAGAGTGTTCCTGTGAAGGGTCTTCTCCATACCTAGCAGACAGATGGGTAATAATACCATACATTAATATCTCCACATTGGTTTACGTGTGTTTGACCACAGTGCAAGCATAATTATTTTTGCCCAGTAAAAGCTATTAGAGATCTATTTGGTAGGTTTTACGATCAATAGCTCCTGTGATATTTGTGTAGCAGCCACAGAATAATCAATTGAAGGTCATATAAAGTAAATTACCATCCTCCTATGATTCTTTTTTCTAAATGAAAATTGGGTTTTATTATTTCATCAGGAGTCTCTCACAACACATGCTCTGTCTGTTTGAGAAAGAGAGATATAAAAGTTGTGAGCCTGTTTTGAACATAGTATTAATATCCATTATGTGAATTTATGGTATTGGATTATTGAATTAGTGGATTCACACTGGAATTCCTTCAAAGCCCTTTCTTATGTACTCAGTGACACACTTAATAACAGTCAAGAGCAAACGGATGCCTTTGCCGCATGGTGGAGTGAGTCACTTTGCAAAAGTCAATCTTGGTAGCTGTCTCTTTAAAGCAAATTTAGAGTTGGTTAAATGTGTTATATTGACAGTGTGACCGACTGAGCTTCTCTTTGCAAACCCTTCTGGAGAGTGACTGGTGAACTAAGCAGGAGATGGAGTCAGGAATGCTGAATACTAATGCATAGTCCATGAGTAGCTCAAGGTGAAATGGGGGCAAGTAGTAGCTGAAGAGGAGAGAGGCCTGTGCACCTGCTCTCCAGCCAGGCCTCTTCCTCACACGAGATGCCTAACCTGGATTTCAGACTGGCAGTGCGAGCCAGAGTGATGGCCGTGCCTCTCTAAAAGATTGCAATTTGCCAACCGGAGGCATGCAATCCCCCAACTGTCTTAAAGGGACCCATTTTCAAAGTGTAGCCTTTCTTTTTGTGGGTGCAATCAGTTGTGCACTGAAAAACTGCAGCCACAGTTGGATAACTGCAGGCACAACAGGCCACAAGAGGCCTCTTTGCTCCAAATTTTGTACCTGCAACTAATTACACTTACAGAAAATGGGAGTGTGGTAGAAGCTTTTTTAAAAATTGGGGCCAGAAATTCTCCATGGAGGAAATAGGCAAGGAAAGAGACAATTACTCACTTTCTTTAGGACAAAGGCAAATAGAGACACCCTTTCCTTCACACACTTCATCTAGTTTGTAGAGCATGGTCTAGAAGCCAAATATTAGGTACCACAAATGCCCTGATCATCTGGGACATTGCCTGGGTCTCAGTGACATCTTGCAACTGTACAAGAAATCATCTACTGAAAAGTAGCCCAGAGAAGACATTAGTGAGTTTGAGACTATAACTCTGGAGACAAATTAATGAAGTGTTTTATAATAAATAGCGGAGGGGATTTTCTTTCTCTTTAAATAAATTGTTATTATTGTTACTTCCCATTTGCTTTGCAGATAACTCATGAAAAAAGTAAGATGGTAGGGACTCTAGATCTTATTCAAAAGGTAAATCAGGAGGCTCTCTGCATTTACATATATTTATAAATATATAAGCTATGTATGTAATTACACATACATAAATATATATATAAATTATATATGGTATATCTGAATATGCACATATATACGCATATTACACATATTTTATAAGTATACTTTTTTTTTTTGAGACAAAGTCTTGCTCTGTTGCCCAGGCTGGAGTGCAGTGGTGCAATCTCTGCTCGCTGAAGCCTCCACCTTCCGGGTTCAAGTGATTCTCCTGCCTAATCCTCCTGAGTATCTGGGACTACAGGTGCACACCACTGTGCCCAGGTAATGTTTGTATTTTGAGCAGAGACGGGGTTTTGCCATGTTGGCCAGGCTGGTCTCTAACTCCTGACCTGAGGTGATCCAGCCACCTCAGCCTCCCAAAGTGCTGGGATTACAGGCATGAGCTACCGAACCAGGCTACATATACTTAATTATTTTTTTGATGAAATTAGGGAAAGGGCAATCTTGCCTATTTTTTTTTTTTTCAGAGTTTCACTCTTGTTGCCCATACTGAAGTGCAATGGCACTATCTTGGCTCACTGCAACCTCAGCCTCCCAGATTCAAGCAATTCTCCTGCCTTAGCCTCCCAAGTAGCTGGTATTACAGGAATGCACCACCATGCCCGGCTAATTTTGTATTTTTAGTACAGTGAGGGTTTCTCCATGTTGGTTAGGCTGGTCTCGAACTCCTGACCTCAGGTGATCCACCCACATTGGCCTCCCCAAGTGCTGAGATTAGAGGCTTGAGCAACCATGCCTGGCCCAATCTTGCCTTTTAATGGAGCATAAATATGACTTGGGTGACTGCCAAGTCCCGATGGCTGAATTCCCTGCCTGGAGGGGTTTGTGAAGTCATGTCTCACAGGGAACCCATCTTACCATCTATTCTGTACTATTTAGTGATAAGCAAGGTGAGACTCAACTCAAAACTTTGTTTTCTACCTATTGCAGATGACCATAAATTAAGCTCTGGGAATTATAAATAAAATACAAAATAACATTTGTGTTTTGAGATACAGTTCTTACAGAAATAGTTTGAAATATAATTTTATCTCAATAACAAATTTAATCACCAAACAAAACAAGAAAGGGTTTTAGTAGTTCTTATGGTTCCCAAGAAATTGATGACAGAGTAGTGTAACAGGAATTAAAAAGTGAAGAAGTCCAGACAGAAATACAGAGCAACAGAATAGAATAGAGAGCACAGAAATAAATCCATATATTTGTGGTCAACTTGGCAAGGGTGTCAATAATACACGATAGGAAAAGTATTGTCTTTTCAACAAATAGTGTTGGGACAATTGGACATTCACATGCAAAAGAATGATAGTGTACCTGTATCTTATACCATACACAAATGTTAACTCAAAATGGCCTAAAAACCTAAACCTTTAAAACTCCTAGAAGAAAATGTAGAGGAAAATATCATGACATTGATCTTGGAAATGATTTCATAGATATGACACCAAAAGCACAAGCAACCAAAGCAAATATAGACAAATGGGAACAAAAGCTTTTGCACAGCAAAGGAAACAGTCATCAGAGTGAAAAGGCAACCTACAGAATGGGAGAAAATATTTGCAAACTATTCATCCAACAAGGGATTAATATCCAGGGGATATAAAGAGCTTATACAACTTAATAGCAAAATAATAACAACCAATTGTTTAAATGAGCTATCTACTTGAATAGACAATTCTCCCAAGAAGACATGCAAATGGCCAACAGGTATATGAAAAACAAGATGCTTATCATCACTTATCATAAACAAAATGCAAATCAAAACCACAATGAGATATTACCTCATACCCGTTATGATAGCCATTTTCAAAACAAGCCAAATGACAAGTGTTGAGAGAGGTAGAGAAACTGGAACCCTTGAACCCTGTTGGTAAGAATGCTGCATGGTATAGCCACTATGGAAAACAGTATAAAGGTTTCCAGAAAATATAAAAATAGAACTACCATATGATTCAGCTATCTCACTTTGGCTGTTTATTCAAAAGAATTGAAATCAAGACCATAAAGGGGTATTAATACTCCAATGTCATTGAAACATTATTTACAATAGCTGAGAAATGAAAGCACGTGAAATGTCCATCAGAAGATAAATATATAAATAAAATGTGGTATATACCTACTGTGGGTATATAGAAATATATATACCCATATATATTTCTAAATATGAGTATATATTTTTCTAAATTTATTTCCAGCTTAAAGAAAAGAAAGCGAATATATTTCCAGCCTAAAGAAAAGAAAGAAATCCTGCAATATGTGACAATATGTGATATTGTGAAAAATATATTTGGTCTAGGTCCTCACTTCCTGGCATATAACTCCTAAAATTCTTGGAATCTCCAAAGAGAAAAGTGTGTTTTTGTATGTTTGAGGCTTGATTAATGGCTGGAAGCCTCTAATAGCTTCAGGATGGGACTTGTCACTGCAAAGATCAAGAGAGGATTAGAAGGTTGGAACTTTTAACCCCATCCTCAAGGAGAAGAGAGGGGCTGAAGGTGAAGTTGGTCACCAATGACCAGTGATACAACCAGTCATGCAGGTAATGAAGCTTCCATAAAGGACTGGGTGTGGAGAGCCTCTGGAAAGCTGGACAAGCTGGAAGCTCTTAGAGGGGTGATGTGCCTAGAAAGAGAATGGAAGCTCTGCGCCACCTTCCCCCATATGTTACTCTATGCCTTTTTGTTTCATATGCAACCTTTATAATATCATTTAATAATAAACCAATAAATGTAAGTAAGTGTTTTCCTCTGTTCTGTGAGCCACTCTTGTAAATTAATCAGACCCAATTAGGGGGTCACTGGCTATAAATCCCAATTTATAGCTGGTCAATCAGAAGCACAGGAAAAACAACCTGAGGCTTGTGATTAGCCTTTGAAGTTGAGGGCAGTCTCATGGGATGGAGCCCTCAACCTGTGGGATATCAGGCAATCTCCAGGTAGATCATATCAGAGTTACATTGCAGGGTGCCCAGCTTATGTCTGCTGTAGAGTTGATTGCTTGCTTGATGTGTGGGGGAAACCACCCCTATATGTGGTATCAGAAGCATGTCATGAGACAACAGTAGAAGAAACTGAGTTTGCTTCTTCTACTCAACATGAATGATACTTGAGGACATTATATATTAGGTGAAATAAACTAGTTGCAAGGGGCAAATATTGCCTGTTTCCACTCATTTGAGATGTTTAAAATAGTCAAACTCATAGAGGGCAAGAGTAGAATGGTGGTTGCCAGGGATTGTGGAGAGGGAGAGATGGAGAGTTGGTAATCAACAGGTATAAGGTTTCTGTTATGGAAGATGAATAATTTCTAGGGATTTACTGTGTAGCATTTTGCTGATAGTTAAAACATTGTATTGTACACTTAAAAATCTGTTAAAGGCTGGGTGTGGTAGCTCATGCCTGGAATCCAATAACTTCAGGAGGCGGAGGCGGGAGGATCACGAGGTCAGGAGATCAAGACCATCCTGGCTAACATGGTGAAACCCTGTCTCTACTAAAAATACAAAAAATGAGCCAGATGTGGTGGCACATGTCTGTAGTTCCAGCTACTCAGGAGGCTGAGGCAGGAGAATTGCTTGAATCCGGGAGGCAGAGGTTGCAGTGAGCCGAGATTGCACCACTGCACTCTAGCCTGGGTGACAGCGAGACTCCTGAAAAAAAAAAATCTGTTAAAGAGTAGAGTTCTTACCACAATAAAACAAAAGTAGAAATTTTAAAATGAAGAAAAGAAAGAGAGACAGTTCAAGACATCATGAGAAGACACTCTTGAAATAAGGCAATTAAAGGCCAGAAGTGCTCTAGTTCAGTCCATCTACTGCCTCCCTAACGCAACATGAGTATAAATAACATTTTGAAACTTGGGCACTTTTCCCACAGAGTAACACTGAAAGGAATTGTTAGGTTTACTCACATGTTTACTAAATAATTGGCTCTTAATGTAAATATGAAATTCAACAACACAGCACTGAACGGATTTTGGTATCAATAACTGCATTTGTTTTCATCTAGGTATGTTGGCCTGGGAATCCAGTCTCCCTAGCAAAATCCCTTCAAGAGAATGAAATACCACTAGAAATACAAATGAGCCCCCAAGAGGCTTATTAAGGGCCACCTGACCTGCATCATAATGGGAACATTTGAGATTGTGGATCTACCCTTCATCTTCCCCCACCTTTCCTTTCATGACACATTGTATGAATGAAGCCTCTACCATTATCCTTTGGATACTAAATGAAATAAGGGATGAATTTCCCTTATTCATTCAGCTGGACATCTGCATTCAGGTTTGGTCCCACACTACAAAGAATGATGGAGAACTTGTAGAGAGTTCAGAAAATAGGAATACGAATGATAAGAACAATAGAATCAGAGCTATGTTCAGTAAGTTGTTCTAAAGAAGAAGAAGGTAAAAGATGACCAGAGTATGAAATGATAAAGAGGAAATGGCAAGATTATTTTTCTTCAGGGGTAAAAGTAATAACATTTGGGGAAATGGGCTTAAATTAGGAGCAATTTTACATATACAGTAACATATTTCATTAACTTTGAAAGTGAAAAAATAAAGATGGCGGGTGTAGTGGCTCATGCGTGTAATCCCAGCATCTTGGGGGGCCAAGGTTGGTGGATCACCTGAGGTCGGGAGCTCAAGACCAGCCTGGCAAACATGGTGAAACCCCATCTCAACTAAAAAAAAAAATACAAAAATTAGCTGGGCATGGTGGCACACACCTGTAGTCCCAGCTACTGGGGGCTGAGGCAGGAGGATCCCTTGATCCTGTGAGGCAGAGGCTGCAGTGAGCCAAGATAGAGCCACACTGCACTCCAGCCTGGGCAATAGAGCAAGACTCCCTGTCAAATAGATAGATAGATAGATAGATAGATAGATAGAGTGAAGCTATAAAAATGGCAATTTTTATAAGTAAAAAATGCCCTATGCAAATGAAGTGTTCAATAAATAAACAGCTGTTATTGGAACTGGTTGATGATGATAATGATGATGATGATTAGAATTATTTCCTTGCAAGTTTCTCTAATAACTTGGCACTTTCTAGTCTTTCTCAGTACTTGTTTTGCCAAACCCCCACCTTGGATTAGCACCACCATGTTCCTCCTCCACACCTGTGCTGGAAGCTTCACTTGGCTAATTGTGGCTGATCCTGGCTAATCTTGGTTTCACTAGAAAGAATAAAATCTTGGTTGGGCGTGGTGGTGAGTGCCTGTAATCCCAGATATTTGGGAGGCTGAGGCAGGAGAACCATTTGAGCCTGGGAGGTGGAGGTTGCAGTAAGCTGACATCGTGCCACTGCACTCCAGCCTGGGTGACAAGAGTGAGACTCTGTCTCCAAACAAACAGAATAAAATCTTAAGCCTCAAGTGGGCTCTCACCACTGTCCTGAAGCTCTAAAAAGTTTTCCTATTGAGTTGGGTCTCCAAGACAGTGTCTTCTCCCTCCTCAAATACGTGGTTTACACTAAAAACTGACTTTGCCTCAACTTTTACTTGGAAAGTAAAAGCCATCAGTTGAGAAATCCCTCACCTATTACTTAATTTTTTAAATATCAAAACTTAGCTATATCCACACTGTCTTTTTTCCTTCAAGATTACAACTGATGAAAGGTGACTTCTGCTTTCAAAGGTCAGGGGTTTTCTTTGTTTTGTTTTTTAAGATCTTATTTTCTCATCCTTCTGAGTCATTACTCTCCTGCGTCCAATGTACCTTCTTTTCTAGATTGGTGTACACACTAGGCAGTATAAACACCTACACAAAACAAACAAAAATCATGCCAAAAAGATGATAGTTGACCTCTAATTTGGCAAAAGATGATAGCTGATCTCCAATATCCATTGTTTTCTCCTCTCTTGGTACACAAATCTATGCTTCTGTCTGGGTCCATGAACACCTGGAATGAGTCATGTTTCCCAGCTTCCCGTGCAGCCAGGTGTGGCCCTCTGAATGAGTAAACAGATGCGATATTTCAAGCTTCTTGGAAGCATCCTGAATCCAGGGATCTAAGCCCTTCATTACTTCCTCTTATACTGATGTTGGCAGAGCTATGAGAGAGAAAGATCTTGGCCCCCATTGTTTGGGGAGCCACCACAGCAGTTCTAGAATTCTTATCTCCCAAAAATATCAATGGGAGAGAAAAATAAACATCTACCTAGTGTAAGCTGTTGTTACATTTTCTATCGCTTGCAGCCAAATCTAATCCCAGCAGATATACTAACACTCCCTACAACTCATGTCCCTAAAACTGCCTCACCTCTCAGCCTTTCTTCACAGACAGCATTTTGAGTTACCTCCATATGCATCCCTCATATCTTCACTTCTGTCATGTCTTGACCTACTCCAGTGTGGCTTTTATCGTCATCCTGTAGAAACTGCATTTTTCAGGTGCACTGACCTCCATCTGCCAATCTTCATCTTATCCAACAGAGCAGCAGCACTGAACATCCTCCACTTTCCACAAGTCTCTCTTTTCTAGAAGTCTGTGTTATCACACTGTCCTGAATTATCTTTGGCCTCTCTGGTTACTACTCCTTAGTCTCCTTTGCAATCCTGTATTTCAGTGGTCTGCTCCATCACTCCCCTGTTGGTTTCATAGGCATTTGAACATAATGTATCTAAAATGAGACTCTTGATTCTCCCACCCTCCCAAACCTGGTTCTACCTCAATCTTCCTCATATTAGCAAATTCACCAACTTGTTTTATCTAGAATATGGGAATCATCTCCCATTCTGATCTCTACATCACTCCTTAGAACCCACATCTCAAAGCAGTCCTGATGAGGTCCATCTCAAACATAAAAAGCACATCTGTCTATTTCTACCCATCTTCACTTCAGATATCCTATCTCCTGGGCCATGAAATGGCAACTGCTCTGATTTTCCCACTTTTCCTCTTTCCTGTTCAGTCCCAGATTAATATAAGGAAGTAAAGCATATAGCTCTGCTGTTCCAAGCTCCACAGCAGTGGATCCATAGCACTGAGGACAGAATCTAAGCTCCATAACAGGGAGCAGATGGCCCTATATAACATCATTGTCCTTCACACAGGTTTCTGTTAAGTTCCTCCAAAAGACCAAAGTATTTCCTACCTCAGGACCTTTATGCAAGCTAGTCCTTCTCTCTAGTAGTCTCTTCCCACATCAGTCCTTGTGGTTGGCTCATTCTCTCCATTCAGATCCCCCATTAAATGGTATTGCCTCTGCAAAACCTTCACTGGCCATCTTACTTAAGGAGACACACACCTATGTATACTAATCCTTCATAATTCCCAGGTCTTTTATTCCTTTAGAGCAATAATAATTATTTTTCAAGTAATAATTTCTGAGGTTTATTGGCTTAATTGATTTTTAAACATTTTAACCACCTTATTGAGGTATTACTTATTTACCATAAAATTCATCTGTTTTAAGCAAACATTTGATATTTTACATTTTAATAAATTTACTGAGCTATGCATTCATCACTACAACTGAATTTTAGAACATTTCACTCATGGCCATTTGGGGTCACTCTTCATTCCCTGCTAGACCCAAACAATCACTAATATACTTCTTGTCTTTCGATTTGCCTTTTTGGACATTTTATATAAGTGGAATCATATAATACATGGTATTTTGTGACTAGCTTCTTTCATTTAACACCATGTTTTTCACATTTCACGTGTCCATTTTATAAGTGATAACACATATTAGTACTTCATTCCTTTTTCGCTGTCATATAAATTTCATTGTATGGATATACTACACTTGCTTTTCTATTCACTGGTTGGCAGTCATTTAAATTGCTTCCAGTTTTTGACTGTTATGTATTATTATGCTGTCTAGTACTTACTATATTCAACTATATATATATATTTTTTGAGACATGGTCTCTCTCTGTCACCCAGGCTGGAGTGCAGTGGCCTGATTTCAGTTCACTGCAACTCCCACCTCCCAGGTTCAAGAGATTCTCTTTTCTCAGCCTCCTGAATAGCTGGGATTACAGGCACACAACCTCACACCAACTCGTTTTTGTATTTTTAGTAAATACGTGGTTCCACCATGTTGACCAAGCTGGTCTCAAACTCCTGCCCCAAGTGATCTGCCCACCTCTGCCTCACAAAGTGCTAGGATTACATTTTTAAACCTTCTTTGTATGTCTCTTTCCTAAACCTGTAAGCCTGATAGCACTTGACTGGCCTGTTTTGTCACCAGTATGTGCCTAGTACCTAGCAAATGCTTGCTATGGCTAGAAACGTAGTAAGTATATCTTAAATGAATGAATAATAACTAACCCCAGGTTGATTTCCAAGTATCTCTTTCTAATGATTAGAGGCCAATTTAGATTATTGTAGAGGCCGGGAAAAGGGTAATTTTCTAACTTTTGGATAACATCAGCCCTAGTGGCATAATCTTCTGAATGTGCTTCTGTTTCATCTTGTTGTACCAACTGGAGATACTTCTCCAATTGGTACAACAATCATTCTGGGTTGGGGGAAGCCCATATTCCTTGAGAGTGGTTTGCTAAATGTCCATCTCTGACTTTCTAGAAAGTCTGAGAGCATGCAAAAAGTATGATAATGTTATTTCATATTTATCTGGAGCTCAGGAAAAGAATCTTTGAAAGCTTTTGGGAAGTACCTTCCATACAGTTAAATTAGAGTCCGTGATTCGGGAACCTGTACCTGAATAGAAAACTAGGAAGCAGTTTCTGGATGGCAGTACATGTAAATCTTGCCAAGCACAGAATCCTGCTTTAGGCTTTTGTCCAACTAGCTTAATTCAGCATCTAGCATGCAAGTTTAGGCAGACTTTATTCTCCAGGCCAAAATTAAGGAGACTTGACTTTCAGAAACTGCGACTTAGAGTGCAGTGTGAACCACAAGGGCTCTTTACCACCTAAGAAAGAGGTAGAAACTAGTGGTAGCTATGATGAATATGCTCTGCATCTGTTTATTTGAAACAGACACACTTTGCAAACATACCTTGGGTATGCAAAACATCTTTTGCAAAGAACTGTAATCCCCATTGCTTCTTTATGAAATCATTAAATAAAATTAGAGAATCTGTGAACTTATTATTGGAAACTACAAGCCCATGGAGAGCTGTGGTGACTGTATTCTGTTCCTAGGGGGAGAAAAAGTCCAAGAAAAACAGAAGCTGAGGAAGGGGACTGTGAGAAGCCAAAACGAGGCACATGAGACTAATCTAGTAGGGTCTGGGAAGAGGCCAGGGTCTCCACCTCCAACAAACTCAGGGAGGGAGGGTGAAGCCCTTTTCTTCCCAGGTAGGTAGGCCTGGCTTCGTTTTTACTCAATAATTTAAGCAAAATCTAAGAAGACTGTAGCAAATAAATAATTTCCCCATAAACATGATATATTTATTGGAGGAAAACAGAATGAAGAAACCCCAAACAATACAAATGAGCTGATTTTTGGAAGAGCCATTTTGGAAAAGGTGTCTGATGTGTGGGTCCTGTAACAAGTGTTGGACTAGAACCTGCCTGCTTAAACAGGACAGGAAGGCTGGAAACAGCGATTCACTCCTATAATCCCAGTGTTTTGGGAGGCTGAGGCAGGAGGATCATTTGAAGCCAGGAGTTCAGTTTGAGACCAGCCTGGGCAACACAGCAAGACCTTGTTTCTACACAAACAAAACAAAAATTAGCTGGGCATGGTGGCATGTGCCTATGGTCCCGTTACTCAGGAGACTGAGGCTGAAGGATCACTTAGGCCCAGGAGTTCAGGCTGTAGTGAGCTGTAATTGCACCACTGCACTCCATCCTGGAAAACAGGGTGAGACCCTGTCTCAAAAAAGAAAAAATAAAATAATAAAATTTTGAAAATAAAAATAAACAAAGTAGGAATAAGAATGGAGAGCAAAAAACAAGCTTTTAATAGAACTAATGGCAAGAGCAGGATGATTTCCTGAGGGCTGCAGAACCTCAGGGGCAACTAAGAGGACATTTAGTGCTCGGAGATAAGCCAAGTTGGAAATGACTCAGAAACAGGGGGTGGCTTAGAATATGTCATTGCGGGGTAGGGTTGGGGAGAACAGTGGACTTGATAAAGAGGCCGAGGGAATATTCCAGTTAAAGCAGAGGATAGAATTACCGAGAACAGGTGACTTCAGTTGCAGAGAGAAGAGTTCTGACCTGAAAAGGAAGGTGGGCCAGAAAGAACTAAGCAAACTTGCAAGGCACGGTGTCTCATGCCTGTAATCCCAGCACTTTGGGAGGCCAAGGCAGATGGATTGATTGAGCTCAGGAGTTTGGAATCAGCCTGGGCAACACTGTGAAACCTTGTCTCTACTAAAATAAAAACAATTAGCCAGGCGTGGCGGCTTTTGCCTGTAGTCCCAACTACTCAGGAGGCTGAGGCAGGAGAACTGCTTGAACTCAGGAGGTGGAGGCTGCAGTGAGCCGAGATCATGCCACTGCACTCCAGCCTGGGTGACAGAGAGAGACTCTGTCTCAAAAAATAAATAAATAAATAAATGTAACTAAGCAAACCCAAAGACTTTAGCTAAATCAAGTCTGTTACCAGAATACAAATAAATTTTGAAGTATACAGAATCTGAAGCCACCTGTTGAGGTGTGTTGAGCTAGTTTACATGATAATACTTAGCACCCATGACCCATTCCCTGGTGAATGTGAGCTGCCTGCTATCTCACTCTAAGGTAGTGTTTCTCCTTCTGCTTCTTCCACGTTCCTTTCCTCTCCTGTCTTGCATCTCATTTCCTTGAAGAAAAATCAAGTGTAAAGACTTTAGTTTAAAATGCCATCTAAATAATACTCTTTCCCCTATGAAGTCATGGAAAAAGTAAAAAATGAACTCTAGCATAGACAAATTTTAGCCAAATTGGGAACGATTTCCACTAATGGAAGTATTGATGAAAGCAGCCAGAAGAGATAAATCAATCCATCATCTATGCTGTGCTATCAGAATTTTAAGTTAAAAGATGCTTTCTAGGCAGGCACAGTGGCTCACTCTATAATCCCACCACTTTGAGAGGCCAAGGTGGGTAGATCATGAGGTTAAGAGATCGAGATCATCCTGGCCAACATGGTGAAACCCTATCTCTACTAAAAATAAAAAAATTAGCTGGGTGTGGTGGCACACACCTGTATTCCCTGGTACTCGGGAAGCTGAAGCGGGAGAATCGCCTAAACTGGAGTAATTCTATACTCTGCTTTAACGGGAGGTGGAGGTTGCAGTGAGCCCAGATCGCGCCACTGCACTCCAGCTTGGCCACAGAGTGCGACTCCATCTCAAAAACATAAATAAATAAATGATTTCTTTGCTCTTTCTGCCCTTCTCAACTCTCCACCCCCACTGTCTCCCATGAGAATCACCCTTTAGGCTCTTTAACATCATAATATGCACCTGCAGTTTTTTTGAGGATCTCAGAACTTAGTTTCTCCCTTCTATTTTCTCTTGATTAATAGTTAACTTTTCAACATTGCTAGGAATTCTATATTTCCAAAAAAGATAAGCAGACACAAGAGTTGTTGAGTACATGTAATGGGAGAGCTTTGTGGCCTTAGGTGGGGAATCGCCTCAGCAAATGTCACTGTGGGAGATGTGGTGCCTCCAAGAAGAGTCCTTCAGGACAGGTAAACTCTATGGGGTGTAGTTTTTATGTATAAATTTAATTTATCACATATTAGGCAGTAGGCTTAGAATAACATCCAATTTTTTTCTAGAAGAATCACTGGCATTAAATACTTGGAATTGGGCTAGGGCAATTGACATAAAACTGACAGCAGCTGAGGCTCTGAGAAGAGATTTTTAGTCAGCACCCAAGTGGAAAGTGAGTGGTGCTCCACAGTGCTCTGCTCAATTCTAGTTCTGGATGGAGGGCACTTTGGTTAAGCATGAGTACGAGGGAACAACAGCAACTATAACTTGAAGGACAAAGAGAATTATATGCCAAATGTGATAAATGGCATGTGCTCTGTTGTCAGAACCAGAGAAAATGTCAGAACAGTTTGGCTCAATCAGTAAAATACAAGAAGACTTGGTGTTTACGAAATTGGAGCAAAATGCAAGAGAATAGACTGGGTAATAGGACAGAATTACACCACTAAATGATACGCTGTAAGAAAAGCCAAAGTGAGGGACTGATAACGGGAGAAAGGATTGCACATGTAGCAGGTGATAGTAACAGCACTAAGGGAGTGTGTTCCTTCCCCCTGTCCAGGGGCTTCCTTTCCTTTGGGACCCTGTGGAAAGTAAACTGTGAGCAGGGGATGCAGCTCACTACATATTGCAAGTCAGTCATTCAGTTTCTTAAAATTAATTCTGTGTTAGGCTGTTTCTGCATCACTATAAAGAAATACCTGAGACTGGGTAATTTACAAGAACATAGGTTTAACTCGCTCATAGTGCAGGCTTTACAGGAAGCATGGTGCTGGCATTTGCTTGGCTTCTGGGAAGGCTTCAGGAAGCTTCCAATCATGGCAGAAGGTGAAGAGAGAGCAAGCATCTTATGTGGCAGAGAGGGAGCAAGAGAGAGAGAATAGTAGGGGAAGTCCCACACACTTAATCAGATCTCATGAGAATTCACTATCTCAAGGACAGCAGCAAGCCATGACTCAAACACCTCCCACCAGGCCGCACCTCCAACATTAGGGATTACAATTCAACATGAGATTTGGTGGGGACACATATTCAAACCATATCAAGTACATTTTTTAAAATTATCATTTTTAGGTGGCAGAGAGAAACAATTGCAAGGAAGAACAGACAAATAGCTAGGAAGTGACATCTGGTTGAAACAGCTTGCCGGCTTGGCCTGGAAAAATAGGTATTATAACCCCAACAACAGTGTTTCTTCTGCCTCCCTTTCTAGGAACCATCCTCAAACATTCTAAGCAACCTGGAAGGGGAGATTAGAATAAAAAGCCTAGCAGATATTTATGTACCTGCCTGTGACTAAGATAAAGATAACAGTATGTAAGTTTATCTGTGGTGGGTTGAATCATGACCCCCCACCAAGAAAAGGTGTACAAATCCTACTCCTGGGTACCTAAAAGTATGTTACTTTGCATGGCAAAAAGTAACCTTGCAAATGTGATTAAGTTAAGGTTATTGAGATGGGGGGACTGTACTGGATTATCCAGTCTATTTACAAGGGTCCTTCTAAAAGGGAACCAAGCAAATCAGAGGTAAAGAAAGAGATGTTGGCTCGGGGTGGTAGCTCACACCTGTAATCCCAGAACTTTGGGGGCTGAGGCAGGCAGATCACCTGAGGTCAGGAGTTTGAGACCAGCCTGACCAACATGGTGAAACCCCGTCTCTACTAAATATAAAAAAATAAGCCGGTGTGGTGGCAGGCGTCTGTAGTCCCAACAACTCAGGAAGCTGAGCAAGACAATCTTTTGAACCTGGGAGGTGGAGGTTGCAGTGAGCCGAAATCATGCCACTGCACTCCAGCCTGGGCAACAGAATGAGACTCAAAAAAAAAGAGTCTCAAAAAAAATAAACAAAAAAGAGATGTGACTAAGCACAGGTGGGAGTGATAGTGATGTGGGTCCGTGAACCGAAAAAATGCACTTGACTTGTAGAAGCTGAATAAAGCAAGGAAATAGTCTTCCCTGGAGCTTCCAAAGGAGCACAGCTCTGCCAACATGTTTCAGACTTCTGACCTCCAGAACTGCGAGATAATAAGTATGTGTTGTTTTAAGCCACTGAATTTGTTACAGCAGCAATAGGAAACTAATGTATATCTTAAGGAGCATTCCAGTAAATAATAACATTATATGTTTTGGTGTCTGTGGAAATGAGGGCTGTTTGAGAAAAATCATGCTGATTTATAAGGTAAAGGAATTACCAGTGATACATCAGAGTTAGATACTGTACAAAGCTCAGTATGAGTTGGATACTATAAGCTTTGCCTAATATCTAACTGTGATGTATCATATCAGTTACACAAAATAAACTAAAATGCAATTTCAGAATTAAAGCAAAACTTGATCACCATAAAGAGTAGAAACTATACTGAAAAAAGGCAAGACAGAAAACTCTACTAGTGCTATCATAAACCAACTTCATACACTGAAGAACTATCAAAGATGGTAGGAACATGGTATTGGTTTGTAAGAATATACAGACACTGATTAAAAAAATGAAGACAGACTTAGAATTTATACAGTTTCTGGAAGAAGAAGACAGGACAACTAGAGCAGAAACAATAGTTGAAGACAAAATTAAAGAAAACTTTACTGAATTTAGAAACAATCTGGATATGTGTATCAGATGGGCCCACAGCTTTTCAAGCAAACTCAGTGAAAAGATAATCAGGCTGAGAACAGTATTAAATTATTAAAGTAAATATCATATAAACATACAGGAATTTATTTTAAAAAAGGAAAAAATTATCTGTAACAACATAAAATGGTCTGACCATAGACATTTCTGCTGAAATGCTAAAGGTAACAGGGAAGCATTTACCTAGATCTGTGGAAAATTTACAGTGATTCATCTATTTTTGTCACTAATAAATCAGCTTTCCCCTACTAGATAAAGGCTTCATATGCATATTTTCAAATAGTCTCAAAATTGGTCATCCTTGTACCATAATTCTTGAAAAAAATATCACATTTGTGACTGACCAATTGAGAGATGAACCAAAGTTAAGAAACTAGGAAAAAGGGCCAGGTGCAGTGGCTCACACCTGTAATCTCAGCACTTTGGGAGGCTGAGGCAGGCAGATCACAAGGTCAAGAGATCAAGACCATCCTGGTGAACATGGTGAAATCCCGTCTCTACTAAAAATACAAAAATTAGCTAGGTGCAGTGGCACATGCCTGTAGTCCCAGCTACTCGGGAGGCTGAGGCAGGAGAATCTCTTGAACCTGGGAGGCAAAGGTTGCAGTGAGCCGAGATCATGCCACTGCACTCTAGCCCGGGTGACACAGCAAGATCCCGTCCCAAAATAAAGAAAAGAAAGAAAGAAAGAAATTAGGAATAGGGATTACATGGCATTAAACAGCCCCATCCTCACTTTTGCAAGCTGAATTCCTATCTTAGAAATACAGATTGGGAAACCAATTTAGAGTATTATGTGTTGAAAGCTATATCCTGCCACCAGGATACAGAATTGGCCCTGCCTAGCTATCCTTAGATGCTCCTAACACCACTCCCAGAAGGCAGGAAGGAGTGTAATCACTTGATAACTCAGCTCTACTACTACTTAAAGCAATAACCAATGATGCTCAGTTTCAGCCTTTATTACAGATGGTACCTCTATGTGTTTAGGAAACAATGCTCAGCTAATTAAGAACTATCACCTTCTTTCCTACTTTGGCTTTCTAGAAGACATACATAACAGTGAAAGGAACCACTTAATATCCTAGCAAATTGCCCAGGGAAATTTTTGCACATCAAAACTTGAATGACCCAAGCCACTGACTTTCAGGTTTTCACTTCTGTTTTTGACTGAGAAAACTATTATGATAATCTTAAGAGTGGCAGTATCTCTCATGAAGCTTCATTTCTTCAAGATTTTTAATCATAAAAAGTACTATATGAAAGATTAATATTTTAATGTAAGTTTCTTTGTACCTATACCCACATGTAGAGAAAAATGCAAAAAATGTTTGCTTTTTGGTGGCACTATGTTTTTGTTATTCCTTCTGTACTCAGCTTGTAAACTCACTTCACCCTCTGCTCTTTCGCCTCCTATCAGCCCAGCTCCCCACAGGGAAATAATATGAATTATGCAGTGCTAATTCTTTCATATTTTCAAGCACATACATTCTTATACAATTATAATACTATGATTCTCCATGGGTGGATATAGATGGTGCATGTGATTGTGTGTGTGTAAGTGATTGTTTTCCCAAAATAGGCTACATACTTCCTCTATAAGTGTCTTCCTACTGAGTAGTTCTTCATGGAATTCCATCTAAGTCCACTGATATGACTCTAATTTATTCCTTTTAGTTACTGAATAATATTCCATGACATGAATGTATTACACATGATTCACTTTTTATGTGCCCATGAAGAAAGTTATGTGCTATCTATACGTTTGTTATATCAGTCTTGACTATAGTATTTCAGGCTGAATAATATATACATACATATATATATATATTTTATACACACACACACACACACACACACACACACACACACACTGCATATTTCCTAAAAGAAGACAACTTTTATTTCTTGAAATGAATTGCAAGAGTGAAACTGCTGAGTGGAGGAATATATATACACACATACACACACGTGTATGTGTGTATAATGTGTATGTGTGTATATATAAAATATGTGTATGTATACAAATATATGTATACACATATATATTTTTTAAATATACAATATGCTATCAGATTGCTTTTCCAAAATGCAAAAAAGTCTTCACATTTTTACAAGTGATGTATGAATGTACCCTTTTCTGCACATTTCTGCCTGCCATTGGTGATTTTCTTTAAAAAATTTGCCTACTTGATGGATGTAAAGTGATACTTCACTATTTTGGTGCTTTCATTTTCCTGCCGTCAAGTAAGTTTGACCATCTTATTTGCTGGTGGGCCACCTAGATTGGCACTTCTGTTGACTGTCTCCTCACAACCTGTGGTCATTCTTCTCATTCTTCTATTGGGCTGTTCATCTCCATCCTGGCATACGTTAGCTATTAACCCTTCTTCTCTATTACTTTTATATTTTAAAAATCTTTGTTTTAGCAAAACAGGCAGAAGATTAAAAGATGTGAAATTCATTCAATGATGAAAATGCTTAAAACATTCTATCTTGGAGAGATTTGCATTTTAATTGGTAGCAAGCTTAAAAAGAAGAGAATGAAGATCCTGGAGCCCTCTAATCATCAAGGAAAGGGTATAAATCAAACTGTTCTGATGATCTGATTTGCACTTCTACAGGTATTGAATCTGTGAAGACTACAGTGTTCCACAACAATGCAGAAAAGCTGAGTATGCTTCTGACTCTTCTAAGTACTTCATATAAGTGGAATCATAATGTATTTACCTTTTTGTCATTAAGTTATTTTATTTAGCACAATGTCATCAAGATTACTTTGTGTTGTAGCATATGTCAGAATATTCTTCCTTTTTCAGGCTGAATAATATTTCATTGTATATTGCATTGGACTTCTTCTATGTAAAATTTTCAATGCCACAAAAGAAGTAGCATTCAGATATGAATTTCCTCAGCGAGGCAATTTACTTCCATAGAAGGGTGCGGCTCCCAGAGGGAACAATGGCAAGTGCACACCTGGACAAGGGAGGGGAAGGGGTTTTTATTCCTGACAGAGATAGCACCCACTGCTGTGTAGTTCCCCTATTGGCTAGGGTTAGACCGCACAGTCTAGACTGATCCCGATTGGCTATTTTAAAGAGAGCAGGGGTTCAAGTTGGAGTGGTGGGGGGTGGGGGGTAGTTTGGTGGGAAGGACGGTTATGGGCAGGTCAAAGCAGATAGCCAGTGGTGACCTAGGTCAAAGCAGGGGACAGGTTCAGGTAATCGGGGCAGGTGACCAGGATGAGTCAGGATGGAGTAGGGGACTGAGGTAACAGATGTGGACTACTGATCAGAACTGGGGGAAAACTTGTTTACTGAAACTACAAGGAAGTTAAACTTTAAAATGGAGGAGAAGGAACTGAACATACTGATATACTGATTCTTTGAAAAGAAACTTGGAGTTCAGTATGTCTAACAGACTAAATATTTATGTCCGCCCAATATTCCTGTGTTGACACTCTCATCCGATGGTTTGGAGGTAGGTTCATTGGGAAGTAATTAGATAATGAGGGTGGAGCCCTCATCAGTGGGATGGTGCCCTATAAGAGGCCAAAAAGATAGCTAACTCTCTTTCAACCAAGAGAGAACACAGCAAGAAGTTGGCTGTCTACAACCCAGTAAAGGGCTTTCACCAGAACCTGATATGCTGGCATCTTGATCATCCAGCCTCCAGAACTGTGAATAAATTTCTGTTGTTTATAAGCCACCAGTCTGTGATATTCTGTTATAGCAACTAAAATTAACTAAGACATATCTATGTACCACATTTTGCTTATTCATTTATCCATCAATAGACATTTGGATTGCTTCCACATTTTAGCTATTGTAAATTATGCTGCTGTGAACATGGATGTGAAAATACTTTTTCAAGACCTTTTTTCTAGTTCTTTGAAGTATAGACCCAGACGTAGAATTGCTAGATTATATGGTAATTCTATTTTTAATATTTTGAGGAACCACCAAACTGTTTTTTACAGTAACTGTATCATTTTACATTCCCACCAAGAATCTACACGAATTCCAGGTTCTCCAAATATTCACCAATACTTGATATTTTCTGTTTTTTTTTTTTGATATTAGCCATCCTGTGGGTGTTAGGTGATATCTCATCATGTGCTTACTTGCCATTTGTATTATCTTCTTTGGAAGGACCTTTTGTTTCAAGGTTCCCACAGGCTTGTCCCCACAAAAATCCCTGATATTCAGGGTTTTCTTTCTCTGTGTTTTTGTTTGTTTGTTTTCTCAGGAGATGGCTTCTTGCCCTGTCATCCAAGCTGGAGTGCAGTGGTGCAAGCATAGCTCACAGAAGCCTCAAACTTCTGGATTCAGGGGATCCTCCCATCTCAACCTCCTGAGTAGCTGAGATTATAAGCACACATTACCATGCATGGCTAATTTTCATTTGCTTTTATTTATTGCAGAGACAGCTCTCCCTTTGTTGCCCAGAAAGTCAGTGACAACAAGAGGTCTGTGGGCAAATACTCTTCTTAATATCTATGTCATGTGGCCATTGGTGCCCAATGTGGTACAAATGTAGGCTCCACCACTTACTACTGGTATAAACTTGGAAAACCTAGATATGATACTCTCCTTATAGGATGAACCTTGACTTGTTTTTTTGTAAGATTAGAAAAATATCTTCAGAAGCTGTTAGTAGTATCAAGCATTAAATGTAAATGAAATTACTTTGAAGTGTCTTTAAAACATAGAAATGCTATTATTTTGACAACTTATCAGACAAGGCCAAATTTCATTCTGTGAGCTGGTCAGACCTGAAAAGCAATCATTCAACCCTTTTCTTGAGAGAGATTAAGATAGCAATTTAAGTTCAGTTCCTGAAATATGTTTACACATTATAGAAACCTCTGCTTCAGTAAAGGTGTCTGACTTGGCTATGCTAGGATGGTCCTACTCAAAGTGTGCAATTCCTAAGATAAGGTGTTGACGAATCAATATGCTCCCATTCTCCCATCGAAAATTTCTGAAAGCACAGATGAGTTAAAGGCCAGTGGATGCATGGACAATCAGCCTTTTATAGATAAGAAACGAGGTCCTCCTGGGGGTGACAAGCAGTCAGAGCTTTGGCCAGAACCCCTAAATATGGCCCATGTTGTTCTCTCTACTTCCTTCTTAGGGTAGACAGGAGGTTTTTGTACCCAGAAATATTGTTGCTGCCGTTTGCATTATATTTTTTAAGGCTGGAATATAAGTAATAGAATTAAATCCATTGGTAGGCAAAATGTGTTATGAATTGTGGCAGTTTTCCGAGGAATTTAAGCCAAGATGATATTTTTGGTTTGACTAAGTAATATAATTCAGGCCAAAATGGCTTCCAAATTTGAAATGCCAAAAACAGTGCTAGTTCACCACTTTACTTGGCTGACATAGAGAAGGCGATCCCAACTCCTAAGATGAAATGAAATTTCTAGGAAAAATCAAAATCAGCCAGCACATTTTTTCTCTGGAGGGCATGGGAGGAAGAGACAAAATAGGGGTCATTACAATGTTGTAATCTGTTAGTCATCCAAAAAGAAGAAAAGAGGACACTTTCTCTATGTTCTATAAATTCTATTCCAGCTGCATAGACTGCACTAGAACTGAACACAGCCTCCGCCAAAATAAAATTTAAAAAAAAAAAACCACCACCACCAACAAAAATCTCATAAATGACCTGGGACCACTTACAAAGTGGTCATAAACCAATGTGTTGGAATTTCATCAATATGACATCATTCCCAATGTGACATCGGAGAGCCCACCCTCCATTTCCCTTCCAAATATCCCTCTCACATGCCCCCTTTCCTCTTAAAGAAATGATGAAGCTGCCTATGCAGCACAGAAGGATAATAAAAACCTGTATCCCTTAAGCTGAATTCAGCCCAATGAACTGCACAAACAGCAATAACCAAAACAAAGCTAGCAGGAAACGTTTGCACACAGCATCTGTTATGATCGCATAACCACGAAACAGCTGTTTAATCCCAACTGTTAACATAAGATCATTTGTGTGTTTGAAGAGCGATCCCATTTGGATTTTCCCCTTTATTTATTTATTTTCTAGCTTTTCCAAGAGTGAGGCTTTCTCAGCTGTAGGATGCAATTTGTGTTTCTGGTTTTTTCCACTTTCACCTTCAGCTTCTGAATGAGAAGGGTGGTGTGGTTTCTTAACTATAAATACACAGAGGGGAAAGAAGACGGCTGTGTGGTCTCCTAGCTGAGCAGGGCACAGCCCTTTCTCAGCCTCCAGGGCCGGCTTTTGGCTCCCCAGAACATTCATAAACCATTGTGGTCAGATTATGGGAAAAGGCTCTCACATGAAACACATCTGGTGGTCTCAGCCAAATTCTAGTGAGGCTGAGTTTTCTCAGCACCACCCAGGATTGGAAGCAATCCTTGTAAAGTTCAGTTCCAAAACACGAAAACAAAGTCATTAGGCTGACAATTGCTGTGAAAAGGTCAATGAAGAATGTCAGCAGTTTGGGTGGCCTGTGTGAGTACCCACACTGGAAGCCTGAATAGGACACCTAGATAGCTTATGATGGTGAGGGCTATGATCAGACTTTCCTTTTTTCCATTTACATCGCAACTCACTGCCTGCAGGCTCCCCAAATGTTCAGTAGAGAATATGCATGCTTTACTGTTGAATTGCAGCCAAGGTGTCACACAAGTGGCTGATGACAGTGACAAGCAGTACAGAGCTGCCCATGTGGTCCTTGGGCGAGAGGAATTGGCCATGAAAATTTGGACAAGCATTAACCTTGAAAGCTGCCTGAAATTAGCATTACATAAATCTTTCTTCACATCCTCTGTCTTTTAATATTTCATCTCAGCAAATACTCCATTTTGATCCCAACAGGATGATAACATGTATAATACTAAGTTTATCTTTCCAGGAAAAATGAAGCTCATGTCCTTCTAAAGCTTGAAAGTGAATGTCTTAAACCTGATTCTTAGGGCAAATTCATTTCTGGGTCATATGAACCTTGGGAATAAAAGGGACTTTTCACTCCTCACTCATTTTCTGTTAAAACTTTTTAAAAATATAAATTGTTTAAGAGCAACTTATATCTCTTTGAAATGAGGAACACCATGATAATAGTTTTCGAATGATCTCTGAATTTCTCCTAAATATAAGAACCTCTTTTATTCTTTCTGGTGGTTCCACCTCCTCAATTTATTGCTTTTTGCTCCATCCCTTTCCTTACAAAGAAAAATTATACATAATTTTTGTATGATTCTATTTTGCATTTTCTATGGAGACTGTCATGGATATTAATATCCTGAGATTTACTAAGAAAACAAAATTTATCAGTGGGGGCAATCGTCAAAAAATTCAGTGTTTAGGTCAGTCTGTGATGTGATTTCTTATCATACTGAGATAAAGTGCTTTTTACCTTTAGCCTGACATTCTTATCACATGCAAAACAGTTTGCATCCCATAGCAAGGAAAGTGGGTGACCATGGTCCCTTTAGATTATGGACATCCACCTTAATGTTCAACTTCCCCTACACGGGGTAAAATCACCAACATCTTTAATAAGAGAAAATCCTTTATCGACTGATTCATTTCCACGTTTTGTTTCTGCTGCTAGACGGGATATCCTGTAAGGTGGTGAAAAGGGAGGGAAATTTCGCACTAACCGTTTGTGATCTGCCATCATCATTACTATTATTACTATTATTTCTACTCTCAAGTTAGTATTATGTTTATCTACTGATTTTCATATATAAAGTCTATTTTTGGTAAATTCTTTTTCCTTCTCTCCCTTCTCTTTCTATCTTACTTCAGAATGATTCTTGGCAGGATTTGGAGAAGAGTTTATCTTTGCTACATTAAGAAATCATATCTTTTAATATTTGCTACTTCTGTTAAAACTAAATAATCAAGTAGTTATTATGTACTCCGAGTTACTGAATAAGAACCGTAGTTAATTTTACTGGTTTTATTTCAGTGTAGGGCCAGTTGGGAAAATAGTTTTGAATGATTTTAAAAGAAGAATTACCTACCCTAGCTGGAGAGAGAAATCCCAGAGTGTGAGTAAGCACAGAGAAGTTACAAGTGTCTATTAGATGCTCATTAGTCAGCAAAAACCAGGAAATAATCTCCTACTGTTTTGTGATCACCCCCAGTTATTGCCGTAACAGGAAGCATAAATGAAAGGCAGATGATGTAAGAAGAACAGGAGTTTCAATTGGACACCAAGCTCTTCACGTACCACATCCACCATGATATTTATCTTGGCAAAAAGAGCCCAGTTAATCTGCCCTACTCATGCTTGAGACCAGCCACATTTACTTATTATTAATTTTTAAAATATCTTACACTTTGTATTCAGATAAAATATACAGATAGTTTGCCATCTCTACCATTTTTCAGTGTCTAGTTCAGTATTTATATTCTATTTTTTTTCCATCATCCTTCCATCCCCCTGACCCTTCCAAGCCCCTGGTAACCACAATTCTACTCTGTCTTTATGAGATGCACTTTTTTAGTTCCCACGTGTGAATGAGATCATGTGAAATTTACCTCTCTGTGCTTGGCTTATTTAACTTAACATCATGGCCTCCAGTTCCCTCCATGTTGCTGCAAATTACAGGATTTCATTATTTGTCTAGATTATTCAGATTTGTTGCATGTTTGTCAAATACAAAATGCTACATTTCAAGGCAGCATATATCTTTGAAACAAAGCTTGAGGATTTTCCTATTATATACACTTTAGTGTTCAGCTAATCCTAAGTCGACCTGTCAACAACTACTCATCAAGAAATTATGATCTTAAAAACAAGCACATTGGAAGTGAGGATAGGTACAAAGAAAATTGTTTGACTACACCAGGGGGAGAAAAACCCTGAGAAAATTAACCAACTCTGAATGAACTAAAGATTTTGTTTTGCAAGGTAGATGCTCCCAGTGCTTCTATTACTTACTTTTTACAAAATATGACTCATAGAATGGCAGTCTCCTTATAAGTTGGTCATTTTGAATGTAAGAAACAAATATTTTGAATGTGAGCAAACAAACAGAAAAACCTAAGTAAACAGACCATGGAAATGTAGGCTTAGGAATGTGGACAGTGTACCAGTAGGAAACCTTTAGTCCTGCTAGTCTGCAGTGCTAGGAAATGCCTCACTCTGCATTCCTTAGAAATTCAAAGCATCCTTTCCTGGCAGAAGTCTCTCTCTCCCTTCCTTACCAGATTACAGTTACTACATCCAATCCACCTCCTACCTGTCCCTGGGATGCCTGATTTTTCCATGTGGCTCCTATGTCCCATATCCTGTGTGGCTGTGACATTCAGGGTTCCAGCTCTGCTTTTTTCTCATCTGTATTTGCCTTCAAGATTGGACCAGAAGCCAATGGGAGATTTTGTTTACCTATTTTCTACTACTCTGATGATTTCGTAGTAAGTCAGTTTTCCTTATAACTCTGAATCATGAGTGCTACCTAAGAACTTATTCAACATCTTTTAATATAAGACACAGAGGGTAAAATTAGGAGCACCCCCAAAATTTGTCTTCCACACATACTTGGGAAGGCTTGTATCTGGGTTAAGTCTTGGAAAAAGAAAATATTTTCCATCTCTTCTAAATTATTGGAAAAATTTGGAAAATATTTACATCCTCCCTTGTCTACCTTGTCTTCAAGCCATCTCTTTACCCTGCACCCACCAATATGCATGCAGTATAGGAGCAAATGTAGTGCCTTTCCAAGACTGGCTCACCTCTATTTGCCGCCCATAAATTCAATTTGGAATAACAGCATAATATGAACAGTATATTTAATTTTACTTATTAGGAAAATTATGGCCAGGCGCAGTGGCTCATGCCTGTAATTCCAGAACTTTGGGAGGCCGAGGCAGGTGGATCACTTGAGGTAAGGAGCTTGAGACCAGCCTGGCCAACATGACGAAACTCCATCTCTACTAAAAATACAAAAATTAGCCAGGCGTGGTGGTGCACACCTGTAATCTCAGCTATTCGAGAGACTGAGGCAGGAGAATCAACTGAACCCGGGAGGTGGAGAAGGTTGCAGTGAGCCAAGATCATGCCACTGCACTCCAGCCTGGGCGACAGAGTAAGACTTCGTCTCAAAAAAAAAAAAAAAAGAAAGAAAAAGAAACAAGAAAAATTCCAAGGAACATTTTACATCTTGAAATATCTGTTTTGAATACATTAATTACTGGATTGCTTTTTTATTATTTTAAACTAAATTGATAGAGAATTGATTGGTAATTTGGATACTGCAAACAGGAAGACTCTTTTGACAACTGAGTCAAAGTATGTTTAATTTTTTTTAAAAAAAAGGCTTTTCATTGAGTGAAAAAACCACTTTGAGAAAAATAATCTGACTAAGCATTTTATACAATCAGAAAAAAAAAAATATGCCAGCCAATTCCTGATACTTCATTCCCTCAAACAACTGAACTGGTAAATGGAGGCAATTATCCTAAACACCGTTCCTTAATTACAGGGATGGCGTAGGTAAGAAAATTCTGGGCCTAAATTTTTGCAATAATTATTTTAATTTGCACTTCGTTTTGCATGTGATGACACAGCCTTAGCATCATGGTCACTTATAATTTTGTACCCAAACTATGTAGCTAAACACAACTGAAAGCAGAAATTTGTCCAAAAGATATCTTAGTATCACTAACTTGATTTTTTTCATCTTAACTTTTTATGGCATTTTCCAAATTTTCTATAATGAGCATGTATAACGTTTATAATTGGAAACAAATGAGCATATCAAAAATTATATTAAAATAATCTACCTTAATTTACAGAGTTTCTCAGTGGGTGGTCTGGGATAGAAGTTTGTTGCAGCCATCCTTGGAAAATATAGTCTGTCACAGAGCACTTCTGTTAATATGTGGTACCTGACCACTTCCTCTCTTTGAAAAACCACAGGCTGAATTTTAGGAAACTTTTCTAGTTGGAAGATCTTGCACAAACCTGTAGGGTTGATTTGCATGAACAGGGTGTTCCCTTAAAGGTGAGCTCTCTTTCCCTGACTTGCTCCCTCCCCATAGGCAGCCCTGCAGTTCCTCAACTCTGGCCTACCTCTCATCTCTTTAATGAGGCAAGAACAAAAGCAAGGCGAACAGTTACTGTAAACTACTGTGATTTAGGCAGACCCTCAACACCATTTGGCTTTGTGTTGGGTACTGCTTTACTTATATTATTTATCGTCCAACCAAAAATCTGAAACAAACAAAGTCATGATGCCCATTGTACCAATGAGGAAATCTGAATCTTGGAAAGAATACCTTGTGCCCAAGGTCACAAAGTCAAGAAGTAGAGACACACAATTTGCATCTAGGGCTGTCTGATTGCCAAACCTATACTTTTTCTGCTTCTCTTACTCAAAATTTACAGTGCCATTGGAACTACTACCAGAAAATTTTAAATGAGGACTAAAAGCCTTTCTGCAGTCTCTCAAACCAAGAAGACAACTTCAGTTCAGTTCACCAAACTCTACCTGGTACGCGCACGCTCTCACGCGCGCACACACACACATATTTACAACAAGCAAACAACAAAATCTTCAGACATTACCAGATGAGTAAAAAATATGAGTACTTCAAAACTCCGTTCTCTCAGAACTCACTTTGAGGCACAGCCTTTTACTAAACTTTGTTAGGGAAAAGAAGGGAGAATGTAATGATTGAACTTATTTTGGGCCAGATATGTTACATATATCTTTTTATATTCTTCTCACATCCAGCCACTTTGATCACATGTCACTTCAGAAGAGCTCAGAGAGATAAGTAATTTACTCAAGGTCACATGGTCAAGAAGCCAGAGATCTGGGATTCCAACTCAAGCTCTTTTATAATCCAGTTTGGGGCGATCTCTTCCAGTGCAGTTTCTCAATCTTGGCACTACTGACATGTTGGGTCAGATAATTCTTTGTTGCATGAGGGCAAGGCTGGGGATGGGAGTGGAGGTACCGTCTGTGCATTGTAGGGTATTTAAGAGCATCTGGTGTTTCTCAGGTGCCAGTGGCATCCCTCAACATCACCACCAAATTATGATACCTAAAAAATAAATTTTAAAGTTTCCAGACACTGCAAAATGTCACTTAGAGGGGAAAAAAAATCAGCCCTAGTTCTAGTATTTACATATATCCAAATTGTTCCACAAACAGAAAAATAGTTAAGTGAGTTGATACTTGAAATAAATTGTACTTCAGGGCAATTTTTATTATAATTGTTTATAGAGTGAGTTGGAGATTTTAAACAATAAAACCAGAATTTTAAGAGGCCTATAAACACAATAGTCTCTTCAATTAACAGTCATACCTGCATATCTTCTAAAGTAAGGGATAAAAATATAGTGGCTAGTCAGTTTAAATTGGAAAGTATTTTGTGAAAATTCAGACTTCCTTTTTCTAGTTACCTATCTATGCAACCCCAATGGGAGAGGGCTTTTTATATTCATCTAGTTAGATCCAAAAGCACTGAGTACAGGCAGTATTTGAAGCAATTTTGAAATACTTTTCTCACTTTGGGGTTGAGACATGGGCCATCGAACAGGCACTTATTTGGAAAGGCCACAGCAGCTGAGTCTATAAAAAAGGCTCACAACTGCTAGGCCTTAGAAGATAGGCAGTATTTAAGAAGACTCATAGCTCACAATATGGTAAGTGGCTGCTTCCTACTACAATTGAGATGGATGTTTGCAAAGAAAAAGAAATGATGGCCCATAGCTGAGGTTAAAAAAAAAAAAAGGAGTAAATAAAACACTGCTTTTAGAGTTTTGCAAAAAAGCATCTGCCCTCCCCGGGTTACATCCAGTTGCCCAACTGGTACCTGCTTTCTGCTCCGCCAACCTAAGTGAGCCAGAACAGCTGCCTTTATCTTGGCAGAGACTTTCGAGGGGCTGTTCTGCCCTTGAAGTCTTTAAGCATTTCATATCTCTGTGTGGCTGGCCATGTCTGCATCAGGCAGTTCTCTGACAATAAAGAGCCATTCAAGTTTCCCTCTGTGACCTGATCCCATCAACACTCTGATACTGGAAAAATGCCATAAATACTGTTCACTCATTTTGTAGCCTGGAATAAAAGGTCTTTACAGGAAGTTATTATCAATGGTCTGTAAAGAAAGGGGTCAGAGCTTTGCTTCCTCCCTTAGTCGTGGGTGTCACCCCAGCCAAGTTGGGACAGGTGAAGAGGCTGCAAAGAGAAAGCCCTACTCAGCCTGGGGGGCACCATGGGTTCCCCTGACCCCCCACCCCAAATGACACAATCAAGATGGCTCCATCATCATCATGGTCTGCAGAAACTGTACCTGCAGGAGACTCAATGAAGGGGACAAAGCAGAGAGGAAGTCAGATGCAGAGTGCAGAGATATGTCACCCAATATCTTTCAAACCCGAAGCTTCAAACCTCAAAGCTCCTCTCCCCAGGAAAAGAGAACTGCTTTCCCTTCCCCACTAGGACTGTCCAGCCCCACCCACTGGGCTCCCACCCCAGCCCCAGGATTCTCAGTCTGTAAACTTGGTTGCTGAAGAAAACTTAACTTGGCACTCGTCTTAAGTATTGACTATCTGTCTTGAGGGTGAGGGCTGTAAATTCTCTCTCCTAAGATCCAAGTCGATTTGTTATCAAATCAGGCATTGAGAAGCTGATTCATTGCTATTCAGCGCTATGCTGATTTATATGCAGAATGTAAAACAGATGCCTTATGTGATACATATTTATGGTGAGTGCTGTTCTAGGAAGATTTATTACGGATTCCTTTGTCGGGGTTTGCATGAGCAGAGCTATGATGACTTGTATTTCCTCTCAGCTGCCAATGCCAAACTCATTAAAAAGAGGTGTGACTATTAATATACATTGTAATACTGACAGGCTCTAATTTATAACACCCTGGCTGGTTAGAGCATTCTCCTGACTTGAGAGGTGGTTTCTGCATTTCTTCCTCTGTTGCTAAATGGTACAAATAGAGATGTATATTCTCTCTCTCACCTTGTCTCTCCTATTTCCCTCTCCCTTTGCTCTTGCTCTCCCTTTCTCTCATCTCTTTGTCTTTTCCAGTCATCTAAGTCAACTCACAATCTGCTGAAAAAGCCAAGTGCTACGTGATCTTTTTTTTTCCCTTCCAGGTCAAATACGCCAGGGGTTTATAACAGCGTAGAGCCACATTTTAATGCCTGTAAACACATGTTAACGGTGTTATTCTCCATGCTGGCACGCTGTCTCTCTAGGCTGAATTAGCAAGGAAGAAGTTTGGAGCGGACCACGTCAAGCATATTGACAGTGGCCGTGTCTGACATGAGGCTCCAGAGTTGAAGAACATATGTTGCCCGGCACAAAGAAATCTGAAATCCACTGCCCAAAGGGCAGCATCAGGGTGAGAAGCATGACTAAGAACAGGAATCCATAGCAGATGGGGGCAGTTAATCAGGTGAAGGGTGAAGGAAAATGAATTGTTACCTGGAAGAGCTGGCAAAGGAGCCCAGGCCTGATTAGAAACCCCTCTCTTGGGAAGAGGTTTGACCAGTGCTCTTGGATGGCATCAGAGGAATGACATAAGACAAACAGTGTGCAGGAAAATAGCTTTTTATTCCATCATAAATTTGAAAAAAACTAGTTCCTAGACAGAAAATTATCAGTGCATGTAGCAAGAGTTTTTATCTGAGTGTTGGGAGACCCCAAAAAACACCTTTGAGAGAGGATGTGGGAAGTCACCATCTATAAATGTGTTTTTAGTGAGTCCACAAAAGGATGTTTTGGCTAAAATTTATGTGGAATCTTAAAAAGCTGAACAGACGGAAACAATACAAGCGAGCCTCCATCTTTCCAAGTGACCCAAGCCAACAGGAATGGCCCGTGAGGCACTTCTCTGGGTGCAGAGTTTAAGACA
Source organism: Aotus nancymaae (assembly GCF_030222135.1). Taxonomy (NCBI): domain Eukaryota; kingdom Metazoa; phylum Chordata; class Mammalia; order Primates; family Aotidae; genus Aotus; species Aotus nancymaae. The sequence continues at coordinate 115,572,235 of NW_026988425.1, forward strand.
GCACCAAAAATCTTAGTAATCAAGAGAGAATATTTGAATGAAACATACTGAAAAATCAAAATGAGTGCAAATAATCCACAAAATATCAAAGTTTAGGCCGGGTGTGGTGCCTCACACCTGTATCCCAGTACTTTGGGAGGCCATGGTAGGCAGATCATCTGAGGTCAAGAGTTTGAGACCAGCCTGGCCATCATAATGAAACCCCATCTCTATTAAAAATGCAAAAATTACCCGGGTGTGGTGGCAGGCACCTGTAGTCCCAGCTACTCCGGAGGCTGAAGCACGAGAATCACTTGAACCCAGGAGGCAGAGGTTGCAGTTAGCTGAGACGGCACCACTGCACTCTAGCCTGGGTAACAGAGCAAGAAGCTATCTTAAAAAAAAAAAAAAGAACGTTCATAAGCTTCACGCACCTCACTCTAATCCCAGGCAAAGTGAGGAAAACATCCTCTTTTATCTGCATGCCCTTCCCCGTGTTGATCACAGCATCTGTTGGTCAATAGCAAACCATTCAATAGTGGATGAAGATGAAGATGATGGTGATGGCAGTGATTCGACAACCAATGAATGATTTCAGTATGAAGCCACCCTTATCTTTTTAAATCAATATAGCTAAATGTCACCAAATTGTTTTGAAATTGGAGTTAATTTGTTTATTAGCAAATTAATGGGGGTCAAAAAAAGTATTATTTTTTAGGTCAAAAGATTTTTCTAGGCATCTCTGACTCCAGAAATTTCTCCATTTCATCCATATGTTTAACCATGTATTTCCAGAAAATACCCCATGGAAATTTATGGAGGTATTATGTTGAGTAACTTAAATATAATCCATACATATTATACACACACACACACACACACACACACACACACACATGTATTTATTTATTTATTTAAAGAGGCATCAAAGTCCTCTTACTGCAAATTATAGGCAGAGTTATCGGGAGTACCATATCATGGCAGAAGGAAAGCAATATGTATCTGGGTAAGGGAGCCGTACAGTTCCAATACTGCAGCATTTTGAGTGCTTTTAAGACAACGAAATTCTGCAGCAAGGAGAAAGCAAGCCTGAGATTTTGCCACACACCATGAAATGTTCTATGTTTCCATGATTTACAAAAAACAAAAACAAAAAAAAAGGCATCCAAGATCTCCTAGATCTGAATAATTTTTGCCTCTGTGAACAAGGATGAATGGTTTTTTCCTCTAATGAAACTCCCAAGAGACTCAAGCTGTTTTGGAGTTGGTCTTACTCAGAGAATGCTTTTCTCCTCTTCCCCTGCCCCTCAGTCTCCTCTTCCTCCTCCCCTTCTAGTTTGTAGAGACCTCCCCAGAACCCCACTCAAAATCTCAGAAATGTCAGCAGCCTCTCTCAAACCACATGGCGAGAGTACAGAGCTAGATAGCAAGACAGCAAAGTAAGAAGTGAGTGCCTCTCTGTCCCTCTGTGAACCTCTGGTTTCCTGGAGCAGCTTTTAAAGAATGGCATAGCTTGACATGGTTACAACTGGGTTGACATGCCTCACAATAAAAATGTTACCTAGTGTGTGGATTTTTGTTTTGTACTATTCTTTTTGAGTAAAGCATTTGCCTTTTATATTGAAATCAAACAATAGCGAGAAATGTCCTTTAAAAATATTATCGATTACTTGTTATCACTATATCCATAGCATTCTTTCTGAATTAATTCTGACTGTGTGTCATTTGAATGCCAGTCAACACACCTATACAAGCCAGGTACTAACCCTGCAGAACCAGTCTGAAAAGAGAAGGGTGGCCAAAGGCTACCCAGATGTAGCCTGGTGGCAAAGAAGGCTCCAGAAAATGTGTAGCTGTCACTAGAAATCAAATATGAGTGAGGAGAAAACCTCCCTCTTTGTCCAAGGGAGTGATCACATGTTGACAGCTGGAATTTACATGGCTCCTTATTCAATAAACTAGTGCCTTCCCTGCATTCCAACATCAGCAACACAATAGTGGCACAGAAGCAAACTGACACATTACACATGGTCCAGCTGTCCCTCCCGTCCACTCTCCCCAGATGCCTCCTCCTCCTCCTTCTCCTTCTCAGTCTGTCCTGTCTTCCTCCAATGTGCGTTTTCACTTGTGCAAGATCTAAACACACACTCATTGGATGATGCCTATACCATCGGTGCTTGATTTTGTGTGCCTTTCAATGCTTGCCTGCATGTGGGATATGAATTCTACATTAAAGATGTAAATCAAACAAGCAAGAACCCAGGAACAGGATAAAAACTCAAGCAAATTCCTTCCACTTCATTGTCAGCTGAAAAAATGCTGTACGTAATCAGCGTTTCCCACATCAAAATCTTGAGGACATCACAAGCCCTTTCTTTACCTTGGGTGTGTGTGGTTTTTATGAACCTGAACACAAAGGGTCTGTGACCTGTGGAAGTCAGTGTTATAATTAGTGCAGATTGTTTTTATTACCTCCTGTACAAAGAAATAGTCATCTAAAAAGAGATGGAAAGTTCCACAATATCTGACAATATACCATGCTTTCTTTGAATATGTGTGTATGTGTGTGTGTGTGTATAAAATTTTGGCAACACTACGAACTTTCTGGTTAATAGCATCTATTATGAAGTCCCAGAATTCTCCCAGGAGGAATGCTGTATTAAAGACAATGTCTGTTTATAGTGGTAATGTATATTGTTTGGCAAAGCACAGCAGAGTACACAAAACATATATCAAATGACCCTGTGCCTCGTAAACCTGTCCATTCAGTCTAGAAATTTTCCTGTTTAAAATATACACGTTACTGATTATGACAAAACTCATCAGTAATTCCCACACTGCTCTATATCCTTAGCAGATGGAAAAGAGGAGGGGGAAAGGCATTATGTATTATGAAGCCGTCATTAAATCTCCACCACTAGGGGGCAGAATGCAGTCTTTTCTACACTGACTGCTAGGCAATCAACCAACCCATCATTGTAACATTGAAGACACTTCAAAGACTCAGATATTTAACTATTGTGCTAGTGATCATACATTCATATTGGGCTCCAGGCCAAAAGACAGTAGAAAAAAAATCCAGAGACTTCCAGCTGAAAAGCTATAAAGTGGTGAATTTTACCTTAGAGCAAAACCATCTTCAGTGACAAATTTCAAAGGCCATATGTATGCGATTTTCATGAAAAGCAGATGACCCTAAATTTCTTTGTTTAACTGGAAACGATCTTCCTTACAAAACGAGTGGGTACTTTTTTTTTTTTTTCAGTTCTCCCTGTTTATTGTGCTGTTACAAAATTAACTTTCCTTTCTAGCACTACAATCAGGATTCTAGAAATGCTATTTAACGCCAACGGTTATTTCATTAACACCGCCACCTCCAGCAACTTCAAAGATATCACCTCAGGCACAACATTACTGATGGAGAATGTTTAGAGTACACTGATAAAATAGGGTTCTTTCTTTTTCCTTTTTAAATTAAATCCTCCAAAGCAACCTCTATTCTATGGTAACAGCCCAAAGTTCCCAATCAAATTTTCCCAAGACAAGACATTACAATTTTTCCCCTGTAATTAAAGCCATAAATGGCTAAAAGTGATGAGTCAATAGGATTAGACACTTTCTCACAAAAAAATTGAGTTTTGACTCACATATTTGATAGCCACATATTTCTATTTACTTTTTAGGCTCAGTAGCCAGATAGTTCTAATATAGTTTAGACTATTGTAAAAGCTGAGAAATATACCAAAACCTAATCAGTAGCAGGTTTCCTAGGTTAATAAAGAATAGTTTGGGGGTTATGGGCAGGGTCCACTTGTCAGCAAGACATTCTGGGAGTTTGCAAATTCAAGTTCCAATAATTTTGTTTTTTCAAAATGGAGACAATTTTAGCTCAGTTACTATTTTCATAAGACTGTGATCCCAGGAAAGCTGGAAAAGTCCCCAGAGAAGTACTGGGTTTGACATTATCCCTGCCCCCACCTGTGCATTTTTAAAAACACAAGACCGTTTCCTAAATAGAGATAGTGCCAAAAGGAGTCACATCTTCCTTTTTGCATCAGAAGTGTTACTTGATACGTATCAATATTTCCTGTCAGTGCCAACAAAGCAAAATCTTGGGCCTTATGGTATCCTTAGATGGCTAAATATTGTTTGCTTAAGTCAGCACGTTCCAGACCCTTTATGTGTCCTGACAGTTGATTGGGAGAAGTCCCACTAACTTTCTTAAAGTGTGCAGTCATCCGTTTGGCGGCCGGCTCCGGGGGTTCCACATGAAATCCTCTTTAGATAAATTCATACTTGCACAGGGTGATTAGCCTTACAGCTTGGTTGGCTCACTTATCTTTAAAAGCTAGACTTTCATGATCAGTGTGGGCCTGAGGTTGTGTTCTATTAACTACCTCTGCTGCGGTCTCAAAGCTAAAAGCTGGTGAAGGAAGATGCAACCTAAATTTTAAAAAAAAGCAAAGAAAGGAAGAAAAAGAAAAAGAAAAGCAACTCTTTTTTTCTACTCAAAGATGACAGGCTGAAGTTGACAACCTAATCCTTCAGGCTTGTCTTACTTACTGAAAGGCTCAAGTAATGTCAAAGGAACCATCTGATAACAGTCTTCATGCCAAACCTAACAGCTTTATTGCAACAAGAAACTTTCACATTAAATTTCCATGTGTTTTCTCTCCACACTTCTTCTTAACTTTACTGCACAGCCCCCACCTTTCTTTTTCCCTAAAGAAAGATAAGTCTTCCCTGCTGCAAAAAAACAAATAGAAACTGCTGTATAGGCCAGTTGGGATATAGTCAAATTAGTGGATTATTATTACCTTGGGGACATTAGAAATCAACTTTGTTATTGGCAGTTCCTGTTTCTGTAAGAGCTGCTAATAGCTAAAATTTAAAGGGTGCTTGTCGATCAACAGAATATTATTTTCTTAACTGGGTAACTGCCATTTTTCTTTTTTACTTTGCAGCAGTTGCTGCTACCTGGTACCAAGTTTACCTAAAAGTTCAGTTTCCCTTATAACTAGAAATAAAGCCAGCTTTCACAGAAACATAAAGTGCGCCTTTTTCCAGACTTAGAGTTGTGACCTAGGAGAGCAGGTGGATGAGTTAGGAGTCTCAATCTAAACAATCTTTTAGAAAACAGTATCAACTTGTGAAGCACACATGAAAAGATAATAAATGCAGACATTGTAAGGGTGGGTCCTACTTTTCGTGTTCTTTGGGTGTTACATAAAGAACATTTTCAGTAAAATACAGATCCTTCTGTGCTTACACTTCATGACATTCTTGCTGGGACAGTTTTACATTTTGAGGCTAAACAATTCATTTAAAAATTTTAGCTCAAGTCCATGGTTTTTTGTTATTGTTTTTGTTTCAGTTGAGGATGGTTGTACTTCTCCATGTTCTGAGACCAGTTTAAACAAAAACAAAAAACAGACAACCTTGCAAGGGAAGGAATTCAGAGTAAATAAACAGTCTTTTTCTGTGAAGTAAAATATTTCCCTAAGGTAAGTTACTTTTCCAGGGGAATTATGGCATATCCCAATGTGGACTAACAGGCGTTTTCTTCTGGTCTGATTAACATTTAGGAAAAAAATAGATTCCTGAAAATAGCCTATTGTATAAATTACATGTCTGATTGGAACAGCAAAATGTCTTTGTTAAACATATTTTTAAGAATCAATTTTACCCCTTCCTTCCAAACATTTGCTAATTTAATTGTGTTAACCCTTGCATCCACATTATTGGTCATGTGGCTGAACTGATTAAGAACAGACAGGGATGGAGATTTCCACCTAGAAAAACTCTTTTCAAGGGGTTAATCAGCTGGTAACCTGAGTGACAAATATATTGGGGAAAATGGTATTTTTGGTAAGATTTCTCACAGTGCATTCTTCAGCTATTTTTGAAAATTATACCCACAAGTTACATCACATCTGTAATAAACTCTGCACTTCAAGCTGCAGAACCTTCCAAGATATTCTGCGGAGTTTGTTGTATTTTCCCCATTTCTATATTTAAAACAAATTTCCTACCCATCCACCCCCTCCTTGAATTCAGGGAAACACAAATAACTCATAAGCTTTCACTGAAATGAGTTTGTTTTGCTTTCATGCCTAGTATTGCTTTTGAAATTGTTCAGCAGTAAAGAAAAGAAAAAGCTGCTGGTATTAGCTTTAAACAACCACCACAAACATATTGTCCTCTTATTTATTCTAGGTTTTATTTCAGCCAAAATCAAGCTTGCAGAGTTATTCTAGAGCCGTTGGATGACATACAAAATCACAATCCCCAAAATATACACTGTGTTTATGATGGATTTTATATATTCACACATACACACACACACATTATGTATATATTAAATAAAAATATGAAATAGACTCATTACAAAAGAAACCCTTGATGAATGTGAAAACTAAGAATTCTGACTTGGATCTTAAGATATGTCCATTTTGCAGACAGGGAAATTGAGATGAGCACTCATCCACAAGATTACCCATCAATGAGCACCAAAAGCAACAAAATCCACTAGTAAGACTGGGAGCTTTCAAGTCAGGAAACTTACATCAATATCATCATCCCAAGAAGCAGTATCCAGGCTGTTTTGTCAAAAGTGTGCATGGGAGGTAAGGGCTGGGAAAGACATCTGCAAACTAAATCTGGGGGATGCCTCTTCTTGAGGAGCTAGGGAAAATAACCATGCTCAAGTATGTTCCTCTTTGAACAGAAACCTCTTTCTAAGGCACAGACCGTGCAGGCTCTGAAGAAATAGGATAGATTATTTCAGCTCTCTCAGCTGGGAAGTGTGTTTGGAAGAGCATCTTCCTAGCTGCAATAATAAACAGCTCCAGCTGCAAGAGCTTTGCTAAACAAGACTGGGCAAAACCGTCCAGATTCCTTTCCTTTGACCATCTTAGATTTCCCCTGCAAGAGGCATGGCAGGGAGCCGGCCCTGGAAAAGTCCTCCTAGCCCTGCCCTGTGCAGTCCTGAGCTTCCCTAGGAACACACGCCCTCCCCCAGCCCGCCTCCTCACTTTTGTTTTATTTACGAATATGTTGCCAGAATTCCAATGAGTTATCTATTCTGTGGCCCCGTCATTTTCCCACCGAGGCCTTGTCGCTGGCTGACTCAGGGTCCAGTCGCAACAGTGAGAAGAAAAGAAGAGAGCAAAAGAATTCTTTTCAACTTTTTTTTTTATGTTTCACTCACTTCTCTCTCTCTGTCTCCCCCAGGCCTCCTCCCCTCTCCTGCTCCCTCCTTTCCCCCACTCCCCAGCCTCCTAGATTCTCCTTTACCCCCTTTATGTTACACGATCGCTCAAATTGAAGCTCAGGAGGGTCCTATAGGGAATGCATAGGAACCCTGGGAGAAAAAAGCCCCCAACAAGCTATACACCAGATGTATAACGTTATATGGTCAAACTGGCAAACACAAAAGCTGAAAAACAAAAGGCGTGAATTAGGGAGAGGCATTCAAAGGCGTGTTTTCAAAACAGCCCGGCCAAGAGCCTGGATCCCCCTCCTGAGACTAAATGCTTGAAAGAAAAGGTGCTAAAGAAAGAAAGGAAAAGAAAAAAAAAAGCCCATTTTTTCTAATTAGCTGAGGCCTAACAGGCACTGAATTTCGCAACTAGTTTTCATCAAGGGGGTTGTGGCTTGTGAAACTGAAAAAAGATGCTTTTGAAACCTGTGATGTAGGCCCTTTCTCGGACCAAAGCTAGTCTCTATCCTTGGACTCTTTTCTCCCCCTCGCTTTTTGGGTTCTGCCTTGCTTCATATCTTGATCCCTTTTTTGCACCCTCCTCCCCGCAAAGTACAAATATTATCTGGGCTTAAAAAGAGGGCAGGACGGAAAGCGACAATGGCCCTCCCCGCCCCTCTTTCTGTCTCTCAGGCAGGGGGTTTTCCTTGCCAGCCACAGTCCTGAGTCGCTACGAATTTCATTCCAAAGCTCCGCAGAGCACCAAAGGGGAGGGGAAAAGGGAAAGGTGTCACTGCAGACATACGTGTGTGTGTATGTGTGTGTGTGTGTGTGTGCGCGTGCTGTAAATGCTGGGATTAAAATTAAAAACCCTCCACCACTGTCATTTTAGATATTTCGAGGATAGTCTCTCACTGAGCATTTTTTCAAATGCAACAAAGCAGTGATTTCCAGGCAGCAAGGTATATTCCCAGAGCAAAATGGTTTTGCTCCTCCTGCGCCTTCAGAAAGGACGCACACAAGCAATTTGAAATTTTAAAATTCCAATTTAAAGCGTATCAAAGGTTGTTGCAACCAGAGCGTCATTGGTCCTCTGCTGCATGAACAAATTATGAACTTGCATTCTTTAATCACATTTCTGATAGGAAAACAAAGCCCAACTCGTGGGGGAGAGTTGGTGGGCCGCCTGCGTTTGGAAGGGAGGCAACTTTAATTGCTGTGCTGTCTGGCTCGGATCCCTGTGGTCCTGCGTGGTGTGTTTTAGTAACAAATACTTGTTCTAATGAATTGGCCTTATTAGGGGGCTCCTCATATTCTTTTATAAAGAGCAGAGCTATTCTGAACTTCTGAATGCAACAGTCTCTTGATATTCTCACACTGAAGGCTGTAGTGTGGGATTGCATTCCCTCTCCTGCATTTTCATAAGGCTCATATTTTTTAATGGCAGAAGAGTGAGCAGTGGTAGAAAGATAAGAAAACTACAGAGCTTGCAGTTACCTGCCATACAGGAGGACCCAGAGCCATCAAAAAGGCTTGCAAAATCATTATGCTAAAAATGTATTTGCGTTCATAGCTGAACAATTCAGATTTTAGTTCAGTCATCTCCTGGCACATTTTTTTAACTCATGGCAATGTATAAAACAGATTCATTAGCTTTGATTAACCTTCTTTAACTAGAGTTAAAACCCTGCTGTAGGCTGCTCAGCTACCAATGCAGCCTTTAAGATACTTTATCATGTTTAAGACCCAATTACTGTTGCACTGAATAAAAATAAAACATCACAATAAAATGTGGTACAAACAGCAACTCTAACGCACACAGCAAATAATCATTAATTTACAACAGCAACTTTCCCATTTCGATGTTCTTTTCTGATGGTGCACTTAATTCAAGTTGAATACCTTGGAATTTGACGCTGATACGAGAAACGAGCTCCCCAGCTGTATTGACTGTTGGCTTTTTTTGTTTTTTCTGTCTTCTAGCTTTAGTTTGGAGACTCAACAGACTCTTTTAAAATTTTCCAAGTAAAATAAAAAAGGGAAACTAAAGTCAGAACAGGGTCTGCAGAACTAGGTTTATAGAAGAGAAAGTCGGGGTGAGAGAGAGAGGAGAGAAAGAAAATAGAGAGAGGATTTAAATGGTTGAAACTTTAGAATTTTAGAACAATTTCATATTAATAATTAGAAATATTTCTAGTTAGAAGTTGTAAATATTAAAGAAACACAGCCCAGTAAAGTCAGCATTGAGTTAATTCAAGGAATTATCTATATGATATGCAAACTTCTTAAGAGAGCTACGGTGAGGTCTATTTTCTTGTAAGAAAAGGGAGCTTGAGAAGAACTCCAGCACACAATGAGTTAATTTTGGACAGGAGTTGACTGAACAGGGAATAATGAACAGTGAGATACTGCAGCTTTCAGGCAAAACAGAGTAACAACAATTAAAAAGAGAGAGGGGGGGATAAAGGGAGAAAACAATCTCCAGTCAGTTAACTAACAAGAGCAGCCCAGTGTTAGAAACTGATAAAACAGAGGCCACCAGGAACGCTGCTGCTGCCGCTGCTGTGGCTTGCTTTATGCTTGGGTGTGGAGAGCATTACAACATTTGTGAGCCAACTGTTTGTGGGTTTCTTCTCATCTGCTTTAAAATATTTGGTTTTGCCATATTTCCATAATAACCACAACCACACTCTCCTCTCCAAAAACCCCCCACGACAACAGATGTGTGTTCTAAAAGGAAATAGAGACACTGATATAATCAGACACTAGTTAGAGTGCTTTCATACTAAATTCTCCAGCAAATTCACAACAACAAAAAACTCTCAACCACTGATGGAATTAATCTAAGATCCTTGATTATTTGAAGTTCTAAAAGTTTTCATTTTGCATTTTGTTTTTGAATGTATAGCGCTTTATTTATCAAACTGCCGCATAATTTTCCCTTCAGTTTGAGGCTGTGATTGTGAAACAAATAAATTGAAGCCTAAGGGACTCTTCTCACCAAATTTAGTTCCATTATCACTTTAAGAATGCTTAAAGTGTATCATCACTACTTGATGATACAAAAGGGATATATGTAGCCAGTTATTTAGTTGCTAACTCAGCAATATGTTGGTTAACACAGCATTCCCCAAACTCCTTTTCAGGGTTGTGTTATCATTGGAAGTCTCTGTGTATATTTGTGTACCTAGGTGCATGTGTGTGCGAATATCAGATATTAAATGGCAGCAAGATCTCTTCTAAATATTTAGGATTTACAATTTTAAAGAGAGAAAAGAAAGTTTTGCAGAAACTTAAATTAGAAAAACATTTAAAATAAGTGCACACTTTAAAATAAGCTAGAATGGGGATAGTAGTGAGTTTTCAAATACCATATGAATTATACGCCCTCTCCATAGCTACAATTTTCTTGTATGTATTGATATGCACTCACTTAAAGTATATTATGTGTTCTACATCACATTAGATATTCTAGAGCATAAAAGAACCTCAAATACATTTGGTTGCTTTCTATAGTAATTTTGGTCTTTACAGAAAGTCATTTGGCCACAGTGCAATAGCCCTTAACTGTGTTTGACTGGGAGAAGTTTATTTAATCTTCTTCCTCTGCACATACTCTTAGAATATGTCCATCCAACAAAATTGTAGTTGGAGGAGAAAAGTAGAATTGTGAATTAAAAAAAATACTTATGATGATGATCTTTTTGGCTTCCTGCCTCTATATAGAAGCTGGAACCACTTAACCCCAAACTACAGGTCCAGCCCTGACATGATTGGAACTCATCTTGACCTTGGGTAAGGGGAATTCAGGGAGCTGTAGACCAGCAGTTCATCAGCCAAGCCTGAGGTCCCCTTGGCTGCTGGACAAACTCTATTCTCATTTCTAGAGGCTGGGTTCAAGGCTGATTTCATAGGACAAGGCTTTAACTCCTAGTCTAGTTTAATGTGCTTCATCCTTTCCATGTACCCAAGTACAACTCATTGCCTTATTTTCCTGTATATGGAAATGGTTCCTAGGCCTGTTCTCAGCACCCTACAACATGTTCTCTTAGAAACCATTTCTAGGGCTCAAGACTGTAGTTTCATGTTTGTGTTTTCCAGATGCCTTCCATCTTGGATCTCTACCCATGTCTGTCGATAGACAGCTGTGGAGCCCTATTTTACATTGTTGCTTAGTTATCTACCAGTCAGCTACTCTTGGACTTCCTACAAGTTGAAACTTTTTAAATATCAGCCCCTGGTGGTTGGTCAAAACTCCAGGTTCTAGAGAGTTCTGCTCTAGCAGATCTCTCTCATAAGCTTTTGAACAGGGCAGAGATCTAGCACAAGGAGTAAAGAAAGATGAAAACAACAATACTATAATCAAGATAATTGGGATCTTCAATAGGCTTCCTTACACATATCCCTTGGCTTCATTACCTTATATTAATAATGTCTCCCAAGTTCTTGAGTTTTTTGGAACTATCCAGTCTCTACTTGTAATGCCAGTCATTATGTGTCTACCAAAGCTATGGGAATTTTGTCTCCAGCTTTCCAGTCTACTCCCAATGCTAGCCCAGCAAAATCATTTTATAACATCGAACCCAACAAGGAACATCAATTAATTTTATATAAATTCAGTAGTCATTTGCAACAGTCAATGACAGAGGGATACTTCTAAAGGAAGTATCCCCCCAGTCTGATATGTGGACGTTTGGAGGAGTAGGGAGAGCCTTTTCCTGAGGCTCCTTTGTATACTGCAAAGAAGCAGAGCCCACAGCATGTGCTCCATGATTCAGACCATGTCAGGTTCCTTTGCATTCCTAACATGGAAAACAACATGAAGCTTCACAGCAAGTTATTATCTTAGAAGGCCCACCTGGATGGTATCAGTTTTCACTGCCAGACCTTCCTAATAATTGACCTTTGACACATATCCAGGTGTCGTCTTAGATCATAAACAGCTAAGTAGAAATAGGAACAGTGATTTGAATAGCAGCCCTTTGCAAATTTCCATCTTAAAACTTTTAAATAAATGGTTCTTAAGCCTGACTGCAATCGGAATCATTTGGGAAACTTAAAAATAAAATTAAAAACAAAATAGATGCCCAAGTGTCACCCACTAAACTGTTGAGTTCAATTAGTCTGATGTGAGGGTGCACATGACATCTTGATTAGGAGAGGTTCAGGGATTGTTAATATTCCACCAGGACAGAAGACACTACATCTTCAGACAGCTAAATACCAACACAACCATTGCTCAGCTGAGCAATGGGAAACCCAAAAGGAGTATATACTTTCATTTCCACCCAAGCGCAGTTTCTCATGCCTGTAAGATCAGCACTTTCTTCTCTGATCAGCTGATAGAAGATATCATAGCCTCACCTACTGTAAGTCATACCCATCTCTGAGGACCTAAGCTATATAATTAAGGCACAGGTACAAGTCTTTGGGCTTTCAAGGTCAAGTTCCCTTAAGTCCCAACTAACCATTGCTAACTACCTCTCTGATTTATGGAAACCAGGCTCTTCCTTTGCTGATCACCGGAAGCCTAACTTATTCATGATGAACCACTGAAACCCACTCTGGCTCCTCTCTTTTTGCTGTCTGCTTCTATTCTTTGAGAAGCTGCTGAAACTTACTGCTGTGAAAACTGCTAGTAATTGGGCAGTTAGATTAAGGAAACCCTTCAGGTAGCCTCAAGATCAAAAAACTACTTTCCATGCCAAGATCCTCCCAATGACAGCATCCTCTCTTCCTTCTCTGCTCCCAGTTTCAGCTCCAGTCTGTTGGAAGCTTGACTTTTATGTCCTGGAAAGCCAGAAGCCACTAAAGGATTTATTACACATCAGTTCAGAAAAATAGAAGTGAAATCTTCTAAGAATGAAAAAAATTTACACCAATTAGCTCTTCCCCCTTCCTCTGCCCATTTTTTTTTCTTTGATGATGTTATGAATGCCTTGCACAGTAGTTGAGGTAGCCTTATGCTTGCTGGCTTATAACCTGTTTACAGAATGCTGGAGATTTCTTATAAATTCATGGGCCCTGACAATATCCAATACTTGCATGGCACATTATGGTTTAGATAACACTTTTACATGCATGATCTCATTTAATCTTCATGGGGAAAGTGGGTGATTCATATATATATACGTATATACATACATATATATATACGTATATATATATACGTGTGTGTGTGTATATATATATATAGAGAGAGAGAGAGAGAGAGAGAGCGAGAGAGCGCCGAACTTAACTACAGAGCATTGTTGACAGCACAAAATAAAGTGGTACTAAGTGAGGTACCACCCAGGAACTCCATAGATTTCTTTTGTATTCCTCTCCTGAATGTGTCCACTGCTTATATAATGCCATTCTGTACAAGATAGTCACCATATTATTTCTCTTCTTGTCTCTTGGTACAAATAATGCATAAAGTAGGAAGATTAGCTGAGTGATTCTTACAGTCGCTTCTAGTTAAGTCCCTTCTTTGTTAGTCTTCTTTACACATTATCTAAGCATAACTTTGGATGTCACTGAATTATTTTTTTCCCTAGGAAACTGCATGTCTTCAAGTTTATCATTGACTGAAAAAGGCACAAACAAAAAACGTAATCTGATGTTAAACTTAAGCAGGGTGTAGCATTATGGATCCCTCCCTTCTGTTTCAAGCTCTTGTGTGGTTGTCTCAGCAGCTATATGATCACTGATTTAGTCTGGGATGTAAACAGTGCACCTTTAAGGTAACCTGTGCACTCTGAAAGTGTCTATGCTAAGATTAACGTAGTTCATTAGGTTTGCGTAATTTCCTATGCTTGATGACTCATTCACAAAAATGAAAAGCAGACTTAGGATTTGTGAACCAGAATTATGTAAACCATATATCTAGCATATCTGGGTTAAAATCCCAACTCTATCTTTTTACTAGGTCTACATTCTAGTGGAAGTCTTTGAGGTATAGTTCCCTCTTCTATAGAACAAAAAGAATACTACCTGTTCCTTAAAGCTTTGTGAAGATATAGTACCTGGCACATAACTCTCAATAGTTTGTAGTTGTTCATATAACAGTACCAGTAGTAATTATTCTAACTAGACATTATAAGTTTTACTTAATAATACAAAATAAAAATCACTACCAATAAAGAACTCCTGCACCTTCTACTTCCTACCCCAAAATAACTGAACCAAACTCTGCTCTAGTTTCTGGACAACTTATGGATCAAATAATGAATCACAACATTTAAAAGCTGAATATGTATTGGGAAAGTGTTCACTCTGAATGTGGAAACAGATTCCAACATATGTAAGAAAGTGGATACCAATTCAGAGTATCCCTCAAGGATCTCACGAGAGAGAGATATCTTCACCACTGCCACCAAGTTTTAAGTACAAGACTCTTCCTCGTTGTAATCAAACTATTTCTATGAACAATTCACTCACCATTGTGGGAAGGTCCATCTTTCATCTTAACACGCAAACAGACAATAACAAAATTTGTGATTAGGATAATCTGGATCTGATTTTCATGCTCAAAATGGAGGCTATTCATAATACTGGTCTGAAGCATTTAGTTACTCATTGAACAGATATGTTAGGAGCAACAGGCATGGGCTGTGTTTTTCTAGGCACTGTGAACACAGCAGCCAACAAAGTCAAAAACCTCTGCTCTTAAGGGACATGAATTTCCAAATGAAAACTACTAAGTTTCTCTATTTATGACCTAAAGCTAGTCAAATCTCTCCAGAAGTAAGGTAGCTGGGTAAAGTGATTCATGATCTTTCCATAGAAGCCAAATCCTCGGGGTTGTACCTCTTTTAGATAAATGATAGTAAAAATAAATCAAATGTTAATTAGCTTGCATCCCAATAATCCAGTCTCCATCACTGATGGTCATCGTGGAATCTGCGTACAGAGGCAGCTGTACGCAGAGGCAATTCTAGCATGTGACACACTTCAGCACACAAAGGTGGAAAGACATAAAGTTCCTGGTTGATTTACCTTTGGTGTTTATGGGGAAATATCAAGGTCATAAAAAGTCAGCTTCTAATAATCCCTCCAGTTCTCCATTCCATCCCCTAATTTTTATGCAATGGCATTTAACATTTTGAGTTTGCTTAAAATATAATGTGTGTTTATTTTTAAATAAATCTAGCTTTGATACAGTCAACGGAAGTCCAACACAAAACATTAAAAGATACAAGAATAGGTATTTGAAGGTTTGGTGCCTTTCTCAGACTCTGGAAATTACTTGAATGAGATTCAAGAAAGCAATGTACTCTTTCCTGTCCTGATATAAACCAACAAATAAACAACTTCCAAAAGCCCAGCTCTACAGACATAAAACATCTGGATGCTTTAAAAAGAAATCCACATTCTTGGCAGTGTGTCCAAACTCAGAATCCAGATCTTCTGAAGTTCACACATCGCCACTGTAACAAAATGCTACCCTGTCATGATATGTCTCCGTAATATCATGTCAACATTATCTGTCCTGAAGAGCATCTCCTTAAAAAGTTGACGAGCTGAGGGAAAATGTAGTTTTATCCCATCAGGTCCTGGAATTTGATCCTATTTGTTCATTATGCACAGAAGGTACTCTATGTAATATGCTGCACATGATCAGAATGCTTGAAAAGGTCATTGACTCAGTTCAAATAAACAAACGCCTTCTTTATAACATTCTGGCATGATAGAGAATTAGAGCAGTGAAAAGACTGTAGAGTGTAAAGAAAAAAATCCCAGGCCAGTTCAGTTTAGGTTTAGGGTAGGACTATTCTTAGTGTATTGAAAGATGGCCTGAAAGAAGGGAGTGGTTGTAAAATGAAAGAAAGCTGGCCACATAGTCCAGCTTTAAAATAGAGAGCAATTAATTATTTAAAATGAGAGTCAATTTTATGTCACTTGTATCTATTTCAGGTCTGATGGGTAGAAACCATTGCCAACCTGAGAACCTGGCCCTGCTTTTCTCAATGCAAATTTTCTATCACTTAAAACTTTGTGGTAATAGAAGAAGAAAAGAGGGCTCTTTAGGAACATTTCCAAAAGCATCACGATGATAGAACTAAAGCAAAACAACTGACTGGTAGGAGGTTTGCTAATTTAAAAAGCAAATTCCTTTAAAACATTTTCTTAATAGATCTGTGCTTTGTACTTTTTAATGAAGGACCTATGACTCCTGGGCTCTTTTTGCATAGTTTTCTTTAGTCCTCACAATAATCCTAGATGTACACTAACAATAGTGTGTATACTATATATATATATATTATATGTGTGTGTATATATATATATATATGTGAAAAACTGACCTGCTGGGTTTAAGTAACTCGCCCAAAGTCTCCAGCGGCAAAGTCAGAATTGAGCCTCAAAACAGCCTTTTCTCCAAAGCCCAGTCTTTCAGTTACCCATAATGTGTACTGATGATGAATCAGCATGAGGCATTTTGAGATGCCCCCAGAAGAATTTCAGGCCTTGTAACTGACAACCAACTGAAGAGTGACATTAAATTATTTTTCATGTGTGGCTTCACCAGTTACTGAGTTCATGGACTCTGAAAAGAAATCAGGTGTGAAAAGAAGTACTCAACATGTTTGCAGTAGGCTTTAGCTAAAGAGCACCTTGAAAAGCCAACTGCTAGATTTATGGGGAAGGTCTTGCCTAACGAACTTGTGGAAGTTCCCTGCAGATATTATAGCATGTTCAGCCAGGAAACACGCTGGATTCTGTGCCCCATCAAAGAAAAGCATTTGATGAGACTTCATATCGAAATGTACTGCTTGCAGTCACAAGTCAGGCTGTGGTGAGTCTCAGAGACCAAAATAGGGCTTAGAAAGAGATGCAGTGAGATGACTTCTCCAGCCTGAAAGAAGCTTCCAGCAGGGCAGCTCAGGGGACTGTTTTAAGGAGCTCTCATGTTTACATTAGTAGCGAATGACTTAGGGACAAAAATGTCAAAATGAACATTCTCAGGGCAAGGAGAATACTCAGCAGTAGCATTAGAAGTCCAGACCTCTCCGTGCTTATGGTTTTGTTGCTGTTTTTCAGAAGGTGCTGTGAGTGGGAAGTGAGTCAAAACCTTTGCTGGGGTGCCCAAAAGCCTACCCAAATGTCCATAGGCATCTATGGGAAATGGAGACTGGTTGGGAGAGCTCTCTCCAGAATTCCTCTATTCTGTAGTCCAAGGATTACTCATTAGAGACTAGCACGAGCAAACCAGTGAAATGCAAACTTAGGAGTTTAAAAAGAATAAATGGTGCTTTTCTGACCTGTTAGTAAGAATGAAAGAAAAATAATTTTAATTTGTAAGTAATGAATGTTAATCTACATTGTATTAATTGGGCTTAACCAGAGAGTTTTTGTTTACATGTGTTGAGCAAACAGTAGAAATGAGGATTTTTAATAAAGAAAGAAGCAGAAATACACACACACACACACACACACACACACACCAGACACACACACGCACACACCTCAAGTAAGAGAATACTAAAATATCAGACAAAACATAATTATACTTATCGAAAACGTTTTAATGCAGTGGCCTATTAGTTTCAGAATATGAAATTTATTTGATTTGTTGAACAACTTGGAGCTTATTTTTTAATCCTTTCAAATAATGGGAACTTGAAATACACTCTGCTGTGAATAAGATATATCTGATATAGAAAATCATATATATATCTGCAATGGCATGGACGTCCTTCAAAAAAAAAAAAAAGAAAATCATATATATCTGTTAATACATATTCAAACATATTCCTAAGCAAAAATATATTTATGTGTTTATATTGATGATATAATTAATAAATGTTGTCACATCCTGTGTCTCAATTTATCCTCACATAAAACAAGTGAATTACTTATTCTTTAACTTCCCTAGGCAAATTTCAAATATTTTTTTGGATGTAACTCCAGAATTCTTAGTTTGTGTCTCTAGGAAAGATCTTAAAACACTCCTGCAATGAATTATATGCATATGGTTCTCCCATACTGGGAATGCCTAGAGGAGAGAAATTGTCTTCTTACCATATTTGTATCTATTGTTCATGCCTGGTCCATAGAGACCCCTAGGTTTCACTAGAGAGATCCCAAGACAGTAGGTTTGAAGTAAGAGAATGGGAGGATTTAGAGGCATCTCAGCAATACTGATGCACTCCCTACTCAGCTTCACATCTGGAAAACATTTTGCTGTCTGCCTCATCTCCAGTCCCTTGAATGTACATGCTTCTCTGGAGCTCCTAAAAGGTTTGTTGAAGGTGAGCATACATCAGGCATTCCATAATTTAGCAACATTCCATAATGTGGCTGCTAGTAAATGGTAGGTTCAGGCCTTGAACCCAGGTGCTCTGTGTCACATTCTCAGTGTTGGAAGAATAAATCCCTCCCTTGTCTCAGTTAAGATTTCCAAGCTGCCCTGGGTTGTTGTATATAGGTGTTTAGTTTATGGGATGGTACAGGAAGGTGGTGTAGGGACACAAACATAATTAAAACATGTAAGTTCACCTTGGTTAGTATTTTCATTTCTCCTTTGCATATCAAGCCTGAACTATGGTACCCAAAAGTTATGTATTAAATTCAACAAGGATTTACTACTACTGCTCACCTATTAAGTGCAAGAAACAGTCGCACTTAGTAGGAATAAAAGAGTTTTTTGTTTGTTTGTTTTGTTTTCTTGAGACAGTCTCACTCTGTTGTCGGGCTGGAATGCAGTGGTGCAATCTTGGCTCACTGCAACCTCTGCCTCCTGGGTTCAAGTGATTCTCCTGCCTCAGCCTCCAGATTAGCTGGGACTACAGGCATGCGCCACCACGCCCAGCAAATTTTTATATTTTTAGTAGAAACGAAGTTTCACCATGTTGGCCAGGATGGTCTTGATCTCTTAACCTCGTGATCCTCCCACCTCGGCCTCCCAAAGTGCTGGGATTACAGGCATGAGCCACCGTGCCCAGTTTATTCTGCCTATTTGTTGACTGCAGTCATGGTAGATTCTTGCTCCTCCCTGAGCTGCTTTTGCTTTGAATAAAACTGTGGTGTCATGGAAAGAATAAGAAGCTCTAGGATGGGGCACATGTTTTCAAACTTATTACAAGAGGGAGTCTGGATGAGAGTATCTTCATAAACCTTTTGGAGCTGATGTGCCCTTCTGTCCTTAAGATCCAATTAAATTTACTTTCTCTGAGTTACATGATAAAAAGCATTACATTGTACATTTTAGCAATTTCAGCTTATTCAGATCAAACCAAAATATCAGTTGATTGGACTTCCTACAGTTTATCTCTAGCACCAAGGTAAATAGCATGGACCTAAGGTGCCATCCCAACTATTGCCCTGACATTCCGACATCTGTATTTTCTGGAAATCAGGCAAACTATACTTTTCAGTCTTGCTCCATTTCATCTCTGTTTGTGTAGACCCAGCCTTAATGTGCCTAAACCAAATGAGGTGTGTTTTCCCTCCTGATGGAACTAAACGCTTTAAATAACTAAGGAATTGGGAAGAGAGAGAGAGAGAGAGAAAGAGAGAGAATGTGTGTGTGTGTTTTTTTTCCTAAATTCAAAAGGAAAAAACAAGGTAGTAACCACTTCTATAACTGGGAGCTAAACAAGCTTGTGGAGAAAGTACTTGGTCAACTGTATAATTTCTCCTACTATTAACTATCCAAAACAAAGAATTAATTAAAAACTATATTAACACAGATAATGAAGACTATTTATTTTCTTGTTTGGAAAGGGGCATGCTTTATGGATATCTGTTCTATAAAGTCCATATTTGGACAACCATCAGTTTAACTTTTAGTAATCTAAAATGCTTAACTTAAACTTCATTTCCCATTTCTGCCAAAACCAGTAGAATAAAAAATATCATGAAGGGGCATGAGATTTCCAGCTCACATTTCCAATCTCCAGAGGTTTGAAAAACTTCATCTATCTATCTGAATGCCTTGGTTGTGATCTAAACTGAATTTGAACTTTAGATATTTGAGAGTGACTCATCACTGCTTAAAAGTCCAAATTGGCCACAGAGAACCCTATGGACCATTACTTCATTGTTTATTCTTGTAAATTATAAATATTTTTTTAAATTCCAAATTATGAAGTTAGAAGGGGATATTTTATATCTCTCAGCCACTGTCACTTTCTTCTCCCCTTCTTTGGGTGTTGGCCATATATGTATGAGTCCGGTTGGTAAAACAATCAGTAGCATTGACAGGATGATGTAGTTTCAGACTCTGGTCTGAAACTACATTTCTCAGCTTTTCAGTTATCAGGAGACAATGGAAAATGTACTTAGCAAACAATATTTAGCTGTACTTTAAGTAAAATCATGACTTCAAATGCGAAGTGAAATAAAGCATAACTTTCATACTGTATGATGGAAAGACTATCATATGCGTATCTTTATCTTAGGATATTATTGTGACAGTATAGCAATAGGTTTATAATTACATATATACACATATATATATACACACAATGTACTATGTAGTATAACTCTGCATCATTGTTCTGGACAGGGGTGAGATACTGAAATCCTAAAAGCAAATACTGAGGCTAAGTTATCAGAGTCTAAACTGTAGAAGTAGAAGAGAAATAGAAAGAAGAAATGGAACTGTGAGGTACCCTAAAAGCAAATACTGAGGCTAAGTTATCAGAGTCTAAACTGTAGAAGTAGAAGAGAAATAGAAAGAAGAAATGGAACTGTGAGGTATTTCAAGGAGAAAAGACACTATATGCATGAAGCACCCACAAAGCTCCCAATTCCATAAATAAGAGTTCTTGCCATTATTTTACAGATAAGGATTCTGAAGCTCAATAATTAGCAAATACGGAGCTTGGTTCAATTCTGTAGGTATATTTGGCTTGAAAAAAAATGCATCCCTACTTTTTCCTATTCAGGTAAAAAGATTAATGCTGGGACAAAGAACAAAGAAGAATTTGGTACTACCAACTGAGAGCTGGTCTGGTGTGGTAGTTGGTAGCAACAGTAAGTTAGTAACAAACATGATCAGTTCATGCAACAAGAAGCCAACTGGTGGAGACATCAAGAACACAGTCAGAAACAGAGCAATTTGATTTAGGAGACAGCTTGGAGCTAGAGATGGAGCCTCTACATTTACTTGGTAGCTAAAGTAATGAGAATTGTATGAAGAAGAATTAGAGATGAAAACATCTTCTCAATAAAAATAGTGGTTAGAAGTAATGAGAAAACAATCTTGAGTATTATCAACACTATGAAAGCCTTACTTGTTTGCTTACTGTTCTAATAGTAGAGATGTGGACATTTTATGTGTTAAAGTAGTAGTCCAAATAAGTTCTACATCTCAAAAGGTTTGTAAAGTGTTAGTGGGTATTACTCAAAGCGAAAAAAAAGATAAAGTTATATTATAAAACATTTAGGAGACTCTAATAAAAGTGAATGAGGTTCTTTACTATCTTTAATTGGCTATTTGTCTTACTATCCAAAATGGCGACATGGTATATCATAGCTCCTAAGTTCATTTGACTACAGAGCCCAGATTTCTTGGAGCATCATCTGGTAGTAGTATTACTTGAGAGAAAAAGCCAATAAGGAGGGAATGGTGGAATGCTGGAGATGGCAGGGTATCCTTGATGGATCTTCCGAGGGGACAGCAAGGGAAAAAATTTGAGAAATCAGAAAGGGAGGTCCTGAGGACACGAAGTGGAGGCTTGAATTAGAAATTGTGGCATGCACAGGGTGCAGGGGCTCACACCTGTCATCCCAACACTTTGGGAGGCCAAGGTGGGTGGATCACCCAAGTCAGGAGACCAGCCTGGCCAACATGGTGAGACCCCATCTCTACTAAAAATACAGAAATTAGCTGCGCATGGTGGCAG
The DNA here is from genome assembly GCF_030222135.1 of Aotus nancymaae. NCBI lineage: Eukaryota > Metazoa > Chordata > Mammalia > Primates > Aotidae > Aotus > Aotus nancymaae. Next base: position 115,594,249 of record NW_026988425.1, read on the forward strand.
GTACCTGTAATCCCAGCTACTTGGGAGGCTGACGCAAGAGAATTGCTTGAACCCAGGAGCTGGAGGTTGCAGTAAGCTGAGATTGCACCATTGCACTCTGGTCTGGACAACAAGAGTGAAAATCCATTTCAAAAAATAAGAAGAAAGAAATCACTACACAAATATAGAAGCAACTAATGAAGACCTGCAGACATGCATTGAAGGAATGAGCACTATGTTGTATAGACTAGGAGGCCACTATCTTCTCAATAACTCAGCAGTGAGGTCTCCTTCTGAGACTAAGTAAAAGTGTTGAGGTGTGTCCCACTCTTTACTGTGGGACTATAACAAGAACTAACTGGATGTGATACTGATGGAAATATTAGTTATGTCCATATCCCATTCAGCATGAGTAGGCATCTTGAATGATGGGATGCAGAAATTTAGTGACTGGTAAATTCCAGCTGAGAACAGATATGAGAGATGTGATCAGATGACAAGGATGTGGGAACTTGGCTGGTAGGGAAAATAAGGGTGCAACGTCTGACTAGGGGTTGAGGTAAGAGGTAAATTTAGATAGGCTAGAAAACTAGAAATGGTGGAAGAGAGGTCACAGTGAGAAACAATTTGTCCTGTACCTGTGAGTAGTAAAGAGAAAGGACATTGTTGTTAGAATGCAGAAGCTCTGAGAGATTTTGGAGATGGAACAGTTCTAAATTACATTACATTGCTTTGTTTATGCATTCTCATGTTGAACAAAACTATATGTCCAACATATCCTGCATATGACCTTTATTGGCAAGAAATGTACTAGACACTACAGAAATGAAAGTCAGTAAGAAATGAAAATTAATACATACAAAGCCTAGAGATGGATACAAAGATGGAAAATTTAAATCCAGTGCAATGAATGATGTCATGGAGATATGCTCAAGCTGTGGTCCTTTGGCCCCTACTTATTGGGCTTTGTTGGCAGTGCCCATACCTTTCCTTTCTGATGGTTACACATTTCTCTTCTTCAATCCTGCCTTTCTGACCACCACAACATGGAATTTTTTCTTCTTTATGATGACTGAGTCTAGAAGAGGTAGAACCATGCCTTGAGTATTGACTACTCCATTTATAAATTTATTTTTCATTAGTAATCTTTCCGTAATGCTAATATATATGTCTGACCATTTGATAATACCAAAGCCTTGGATACACATTATTCCTAGTAACGAAGATCCATAACTGCTCCACGAAATACCCAAAGCAAGTAATGTGGCTTCTAGTCTCCATCCAAAAACAAAGTAACCTGGAGGGGTTAAATGGTTCATGAAAGTCCCCATAACTTTTGTCTAAGGTCTCAAGGAATAGAGCCAGGCATGGGGATTTCCTATTGAGCTCTTGCCACTCTGCCCTCTTGGGCTGTGGCAGGGACTCAGTGCACTTAGGATAACTTAGTGAATGCCCAAACGAACAAACATACGTTTTTAAGTGTTCGATTTATGGAAGGTGTATGCATATCCCAAGGCATGGGCTTAGGTGGAAGCATGAATACTCTCTAGAATCACAAATAGAACCAGGAAGTATGAAATTACAGCAAAGCTGCTCTGGTTCTCCACATGTCCTCAGGCGTCTACTTTATTTGACTCTTCTCTGTGCTGTTGTTAAGCAGAGAGAAAGCTTTGTCTTAGCTCAAAGGCAGCAAGGGTAAGAGCCATGGGAAGCAGAGACATTCTTCAGGATTCAAACAGCTCCCTAGGAAGAGGGAACCACCCCAGGGAACCGGAAGTGGGTGAGAAAGTTCTAATTCACTCTATTTCAGGAGTGCATTGCCCTCAACACAGCAGGGGAGGTTTAAGGTTGCTTTCCTTATTTCTCTCAAGTTGAACTCATGGCTGCTCAGAATCAGGATACACCACCACTGCATTTTAATTTTTTTCAGAGCAAAATGCACTAAGTACAATTGTGAGTGATCAAGAAATGCTAAGAAATAACAGCATACAACAAAACCTAATCTATTTCCAGCCTGTTTCTTGTTTTCTTTGGTTAAAAAAAAAAAGCATATTCAGGATGTACGTGTGCAGGTTTGTTACATAAGTATACTGTGTGATGCTTAGGTTTGGGCTTCCAATAATCCCATTGCCCAACTAGTGAACCTGATGGACAGTTTTGTTCCCTCCCTGCTTTGGGAAATCCTACTGTTTTTTGTTCCCATCTTTGTGTCTTTGAATACCCAAAGTTTAGCTCCTACTTATAAAAGTGAGAACATGTGATATTTGTTTTTTTCTGCTTCTGTGTTCATGGGCTTAGGATAATGTTCAGGGAGAGAAGAGGGCAGGGTTGTACTATCTTACCCTATTGGTGAAAGACCACAAAGTCGGCTTGGAAACTCTGAAACCACGAAAGGTCCACTCGCAACAGAAACAAATCTTGGCAATATCATGTTGCCACTGGATGTTTTTGCTGTTGTTTTAATTCAACATTGACGGCCAGGGAGGTCTGTCTACCTCTGCTTCCTGTTTATGATCCTCTAACCTTGTCTGTAAAGGGTCTCTCTGTCCTAGGCCAGCGTTGCTGAGATTCAGCTGAACACCACAAGCAGCTGATAAAGTCCAACGATCTCTTTGCTGAGTGTTAGAAAGTGTGTAAGGTGTAAATTTATTTAATCACTAGGCACTTAGGCATCAGAATGTTTAAAAGAACCCAATCACAAGAGTTCTGACCTTCAGTTGGAGGGGAGAAAAAAAGCTCAAAGGGACCACATGACCAATTCACTGGTGATAAAACATCCACTGCCAGGTAAAAGGCGGCTGATGTTCAGATCTTATCTCTGGGAACTTCATATATTTATGAGTGTTTATTTCATTAGGCCATTACCAGGGACAGAAAAAGGGCACTTTTTATGGGTTGAAAAATTCCCACAAGAGTCACAAACTCAGAAATTGGAGATGGAAAAACCATGTTCTGTTATACTGAGCCAGTTTCCTTTGGCTTGGTCTCCCTGCCCCTTCCCCACACCGAGTTTTACCCAAACTGGTCTGACTCAGGCAGTGGGACATCTCCCTCTTCCCTTGAGGTGCTATTTCCCAGCTTGAATATTTTTCTAATATACAATCTGAATTATTGTCTCATGAATTCATCCTAAAATCATGAGATTTAAAATGCCCTAAGCAATATTCATTTTTTTAAAATGGGAAAATCATAAGACTCAAAAGCCTAGATTTTCAAAAAGCAAAAATGTCCCCTTCAAGCATAACAGTTAACTAAGAAGTAAAATCAAGACATATTTCCCTCTTCTGAAGTCTACCCATAAGAAGCAATGGAGATTCCTCTTAGATTGTGTTATAGTGATAAAAATTCCGCATACGAAAGGGGAATAGGTAAACTTCTAATGGGCACTAAAACCCCAAAGGAGACCTACTCTTTAAACTTCCATGATTGGACCATCTGGTGCTCTCAAGAGCATCTTAGTTTTGTTAAGCACCAACAGCTGCAAATGAAGTACAACCAGATCTATTTACACAGGGCCCATACAGTAAAACCCTGCACACAGAAGTGATGCCCCTCCTCAGCAGAACATAAGAAATTTTGTCAAATACAAATACATATCTTTGGTATTCCATGCCCATTTCAGATATGATTCTATAACCACATTATGATTTTTGATGATTAAAATAGTAATGCGTCACCATAAGACAGATTAAACAGTAAAACCAACTGGAAAAGTTTCAAACAGGAAGCAAACGAGGACTGTTGCTTCAGATAGTTCAACCATGGAAACTTAAAAAGTGGCATCTCACAGCCAGGCGCAGTGGTTCATGCCTATAATCCCAGTACTTTGGAAGGCGGGAGGATTGCTTGAGGCAATTGCAGAGATGGCAGAGACCAGCCTAAGTGACATAGTGAGACCATGTCTCTACAAAAAGATTTCAAAAATTAGCCAGATGTGGTGGCACACACCTGTAGTCCTAACTACATGGGAGGCTGAGGCAAGAGGGTCACTTGAGCCCAGGAGGTGGAAGGCTGCAGTGAGCTGAGATCACAACACTACACTCCAGCCTGGGTGGGGGGATCCAGTTTTTAAAAAAAAAAAAAAAAAAAAAAAAAAAAAAACTCCAGAGTACTGATATAAAATTGTGGTGTGCCAAGAAGTTCGCAAAAGGGCTGCTATAAAGAATTAACAAGGAGAGATGGAAGGAGGTCCATGTGTCAGTGCTTCAAACAGAGAAGTTAAAAAAAAAAAAAAAGCCTAGGGGAAGTGATTTATACACCGAGATCCAGTGGCTGAGGAGGATCCAGCCAAGGGAGACATGGAGGAAGAACACAGTAGCCATCATGTGTATACAAGGTCATGAGGTGGGAGCTGTGTGTAGCTACTTCTTGAGTAATTGCCAGAAATTCTTGTGGCTCTAGCTCAGGAAGAGAGGACCCAAGACTGGGGAATGATAGAGTGGCACAGACATGCTGGGCTGGGCCTGGAGGACCAATGAGCTAGAGCCTGGGCATGGAGGGGGAAAGGCAGGACCTAAGGTAGACCTGCAGCTATATGGCTTCAACAGAGTGTGTGAAATGCAGAAGCCAGGAGGATGCTGGGAGTGGGGCCAGATATTGTGTGTGGGGCATGTGGGTGAGTAGAGTCAAGATGCCCTGTGTTGGCCTGTTAATTCCAAATATAAGTTGTGAGACCTTCAGGGATCTCTACTTCCTCTCTCTTTCCCCTCCCTCCCTCCTTCATTTATTGAGCAATAGGGGATGGGAGACCAAAACTAACAAGATTCCGGTTTGGACAATCACAGCCTCCTGGAGGTGGATGTGGAAACACAGAGGAGTAAATCAATAACCACAGAGTGGTGAAAGGTGTGTAAAGGGAGCCAGCAAACAAAGAGAGGACAGCTTCTCCCTCTGTCCCATAGATTGAAGGGGCTTACTGCAGTGAAAAGCTAGTTCTATAGAAACTAAAAAGTATGGGTCCTGTATCAGGTTGAGAAAAGGGGAAGGGAATTTAAAGACGCTGGAAACATAACAGTGGAAACACGTACGGGTACGAGAGAAGAAAGTAGACACAAGGCAAGTTACGTAGCTCTGAGTGGCCAAAACACTCAGAGGTATAGAGTAGAAAGGAGCCTTGAGGTCTGTGCTTAGGGAATTAGTCTTAATCCTGCATCCAGAGGGTTACCACAACGTGCGCATGAGGATGAACATCAGGAAGCAGGCAAGAGGAAGATATGGGATGGTGAGAGGCAGGAGGCAACATCCATTATCCAGAGTCTAACCTCGAGATGCTAATCCCTGGGCTGTCAGGATGATACCAGAAGCCATGATGTGAACTCCCAGGGAGGGTGGGCTGTGGCCCATAGTAGCTCCTTCTCACTAGAGGCCAATGACTGGTTGGTACATACTGTCATATCTTATGGCTATTTAAGGACGAGCAAGAAAAGAACAAGTATGGCTGTTTTACTAGTCAATAGTACATCTTGGATTATAAAACACACTTCAGACTTCAATTTTTACCAACTATGTTGCACATCCTGTTTTGGCACTTTGTGCTTTTTAAGATCCAAGACAAATAGACAAAACTCTCTTCAAACCTTCATCCCCTAGACTAGACCTGCTAACAGAGTCCTAGATTGTAGAGGATGATACATGTGCATTTTTCTAGTAGTCATGTTAACATTCTTCAAATATAAATACCACCACTGTTATAAGCTAAAATAAGCATTTACAGTTTCCTGAAGATTTTTGAATGTGTATCAGCAATTATATTTGAATTATAAAGTCAGCTGAGCTGTGAGACCAGACTGAATTCCAGAGCAGACCCAAGGCAGCACATTCGAGTCAAGAGGCTGCAGCTGGCCAAGTTGGGAAAGAATGGTTCTTTAAAAGGACAAATTGAGCAAGCTGTTGACAATGACCTTACGATTGAGTATTGTTCTGAGATTAGTTTAAAGAGAAAAAGAAAAGATTTCTCAAACCCTGAATCATTTATTAGTTTAGGATATGACTGATACAGTTCCCAGCCCAGAAACAGAAGTTCAAATTCTGACGCCCTGGGACATCTGCATGCAAGCAGAGTTCAGTTCCAAGACCAGTGGATCCAAAGAAGGAACGAGATGAATTCCATTTTTACTACAAATTTCAAGGGGGATTACTTCAAAAAGGAAAGGAAAGACATGCCGAGGAAAGAAAACTGAAATCAATACACCCACGGTGACAGATTCAATTGGAATAAGAAGAAAGTTTATTGGTATATCAACAACAAATTCCCTTGCTTTAAGACGATATTTTGAGGAAACATAAATCTTGTGGACTACTTATGTATCCATAGAGCTACACTTGGGTTGCTTTATCCAGGAGAAATGATAGATTTGTCTCACCATGAGTACTCACCTGGCTCCTGAAATGCCAAACACAGGCAAGACAGAGGCCAGGGAGAATGTGTTAGTTTCTTAAACCTGTTCTATTTCTAGACAAGGGAAGAAAATAAATTAGTTGTGATGGAGACATATTTGGTGTTTTGTCAGTATTACATAAACAAACCAAAAGTCTTCATGTTAATTTTTATTAATTCCCAAATCAACAGCAGAATATTTGGTGTCTTGTTTCCAAACTTTGATTTGGAATTCTAAGCAACTGTAACAGTGACCTATCAACAGAAATTTATACTGATTTGACCAACAAATGTTCTCAATTCTCCAGTCAAAAACCATGCTAGTTTGTTTTAATAGGTAAAAACTGTTGGCTTTTGTGAAGAGATTGCAGGTAGTAAATGACTTCACCTTTGAGCCACCCCACAGAAACAGCACGTCTGCTCCACAAAGTGGTATCAGTTCTTGCGACAGGAAGTCAGAGCTGGCTTTAATGCATTTTTTGTGCCGTGCCTTCACTAAGCTCCGAGCTAGTGATCCCAGCTTGTAGAGATTGTCAAACTCTTTCTAGAAATCAAGGCTTGCCTGTTACTGCAGTTTTATTTAATTTTTATAGCCTTTATTTTTAACAAAAGAGTGAAAGCACAGGATTAATTTAGAGGATGTGGAAACAGTCTTTCATAAGTGGGCATACCCCCGCACAAGGCTTCCTGATAAGTACTTTGATTCCCACAAGATGGCCTTGCTCTTGTTAGAATTAAATTTGGAGGTAACTGGGGCAACATTTGGTGAAAGTCCTGTAAAACAGGTCACCTACCACACAGTGAAAGAGGAGAAGTCACTCAAAGGGTAGCTGGGAGCAAAGGCATATCACTGTTCCGAGAGAATAGGATTTAGTGATTGTTATACAAGGAAACTGTGTCCAAAGACCCTTTCAAAGGGCTCAAGAAAGGAGTCTTTGTTGGTGGGAGTGATTGAATCTACCTCTGTTACCTTATTTTACACATCACAGTATCCCATGACACACCAAGCACACCGTTTAGGGAGGTGAACGTCATGCGATACAGCTTAATAAACACAAAGACGTAAGGTTGGTGTTCTGTTCCCAGCTTCTGCCCTACTTGCTGTACCACACATTAAACATCAGAACACTCTGTTCTGGGCTGGGCTTAGGCACAGGCACACTTGAATGAATTAGGTACAGAATTAGGACCAGCTTTGAATCTACTTCTGTCATTTTTGTTAAGCCAACCTCTGCATTACCCCATCCTTAGCTTTAATTACCTGATCTTACTGTTTCTCAGAAGACATCTGACCTCTGCAAAATGGACCTTTCCACGTGTGCCTTAATCCTGTCTTCTGTCTTTTCATTAAATGTCATTTTGAAAATCTCCTTCACATTAGATGGCATAAAGATCTGTTTATCTAAGGTTATTATGAAAAGAGTTTGTTTTGAAACTGAATTCAGAAATACGTACACATTGAATAACAGATAGTTCTTGAGATGAATTTTATGTAGTGATGCTCCCATTTTCCAAGTTTCTTCTTGGTATTAAGGGCATACTTTAACCCTTTCAGGAGAGAGGTACAATTCTACATTATGTCTGTAATGCTTAATAGTTAATATTTATGTAAACTCATATGCTTTTTAAGTTGCTATTTTGTATAATTTTTTTTCTTGTAGCCCCTTCACATAGTTGCAACTATTTAGTCTATTATTTGGATTAGTTCTTCTTGTCAGAAAAATGAGTAGCATGATTGTTTCACCAATGAGACAACTCAGGAATATAAGTTGTCCAAAATTAGGTGGCAAATTGGCTTATAACCAGTTGAGATATGTTTAGAAGCTGACTGACTCCAATAAATAATAAAGCATTTGCCCTTAAGGATAGATCACAAACTTAGTTCCAACAATGCCAATAATAATAGTTAATAACAATAATTATATTAAAACCCAAGAGTTGTTACACAAATTTCCACAGAATGACACTTGACCACAGAATGTTTCGGCATGGACTAAGCTAAAAAGCAGTGCAGTGGTTCTCAATTAAGGGTGATTTTTGCCCTCAGGGACATTTGGCACTGTCTGCAAATAGTTGCAATTTTCATAACTAGGGAGGAGGAAGTTACTACTGGCATCTGGTGGGTAGAGGTCCGGGATGCTGATAAAGATCCTATAATGCACAGGACACTCCCCCATAAGAAGGATTTATCTGGCTCTAAATATCAAGAGTGCTGAGGTTGAGGTTGACAGACCCCGCAGTGGTCTATTTCAAAGTTATGTTTGCATGCACAAAAAAACAAAATAATAAAATGAAACATCCAAAACTGGAAAGTGAGATAGAGGAGTAAAGCCATTACTTGTTCCTTTGAAGTATTTATGAAAAGTTTGATAGCTACCTAACTAGAATCCAGGATGCCTCAGTTTAAGACGATTGAAAAGCAATTAACTGTTTACCATAGGTTTGGCAAGGGACGCTTCCCGTGGGTCTATTTTTAAGTGAAGATTCCAGAGCAAGACTGACATAGGAAATACCTACCCAGTATCAGAAAATTCTGCTCTGATGATAAACTTCCTAAGAATGCAAGCTTTGTTTCTACCTGATAGCCCTTCATTTTTCTAAACTCTTTCTCTTGCCTTGTATTGCAGATATCTTATAAATAAGCCTGGATAATATTCAACAGAATTGAGCCACAGAAAACCACTTTTTAACCTCGAGGGTGATCATGAGAATCATTTCTAGGATTTATCCCTTTCCTTTGCAGATCGGAAATGCTTATAAGGATAAAAGATAAGGGAAAGGCTCATCCCAAAGCCCTCTAAATATTTGGGTTCTCTTTCCTCTCTCTCTCTTTTTAAGAAGGCCCAAAAGGATACCAATGAAAGGCCCTTATGGACAATATTCAGCCTTTTTACATTTTTACCACATTCCAGTAATAAAAGTCCCTCTCCAAAGAAATTTGGTCCAAGATGGAATGAAAGAATGAAAGACATTTTATTTTTTCTCTTAGATGTTGGCAATACTTGACTCCTACATGTCTGAGGTTGTTTTCATCTTGCAAAGGACGCTGATGTTTGTGAATGTAGCTACATGGTTTAACAAAGAGCAGTGATAACTTACACTAATTATTCAGCTTTTATATTAATGCTTAACAAGAAAAAAAATAATTGTATTGTCTTTGATTATGGCTATAAAAATTAAGAAACCCAGAAGGAACTGGAAGATCTGTGTCCTTAAAGGCAAGCAGCTCCCATTTCACTGAGTTATTGTATCTAAATCATCCAGGGCACCCTCAAAATGAGACCCTCACCTTCTCTAACTTCCAGTCTACACTGAGCCGGCTCTTACTGGGGCTGCTGTATTTGTTCTGAGGTTCTGAGCCAGTCCTGAGGTTCTCACGTTTTTGGTGTTGGCAATGAGTCTGTATCAGGAGGAGATTTATCTCCCTTTCTCTGCCTATGACTTCCATCTCTATTCAAGATGAAATTTTAATAAATCAGACATACTCATGTGAATTCAGCATTCCTCTTGCTAGGTTTCTACAGAAGCTTATGATATTAATTGGGGTAGGAGCACATCATGCTGAATTTTGGAAGCTAAAACTGATAAAATGTGATGTTCTGGAATATAAACTGAATAATGACAAAATTATCTGGACTACTGAGGGCGACAGTGAAGTTGACTTAGACTGGGGAGTAAATAACGAAGTTGCTTATATTTTATTAAATCTATAGGTCCTTCAAAGTGGGTCTGGAATAACAAGTAAATACTTCTCCTTAGTTTATTCCTTGGAATGTTGCTATTTCCTTTGAAAATAGAATGGCAGACCCCAGAGAGGAAAACAGTCTTAGGAAGGCCATCTGGAAGGGCAGCAAAGAGGATCTTGGGAGAAGCTGTCAGAAACTCTCTGGATATTACCTCCCTGTCCGAAAGTCAATCTTCCCTCGACACTGTTCACATTCAGCTGCATGTTTACCCTCCCCCATCCCATGCCCACCCCAGACCTTACAGAGGGGCCCAGGACCCAGGAGCCTCTTCGATGTGTGAAGAATTTAAATGTCTTGGTCAGGCCTGGGCAAAACAAGGACATCAGATTTGAGAACAGCCCTTCCTCTTGCCTGCCATGCTAAATCTCTACCCTGTCAGGAAATAAACCCCATATCATAATTCTTCTATAACTGATTTTCCTCGGAAGGGATTACATCCAACTTGGTAACCAAGCAGTTGATATTCAGGAAAATTTTCCCTTCTAACGAATTTTTGCCAAAATTCAGAATATCACATTACAGCATTTGCAAAAGAATAGTGTAAAGGCCAGAGGGGGGAAAAAAAGAGCAATGCAGAATACTGCTCCTTAAGTCCCATTCATCAAGGAAATACAGACAATGTGTCTTAATCCGACCACTCAAATACCTGTCACTAACTCCATCCAGCTGTGAGTGTTCAGGTGGCAATATTAACAGATGTGTGGTTGGAATTTAGCTGTTTTGGGGGTATTTTTAATGAGATAATTATTTTTTTCTCTAGAATAAATTCCCTTTCTTTAGTTAGCCTTGATAACATTATCCAGGGTAAGTCCTGGAATGTCATCAGAAATCAAAATGGTTATTTTAGCTCTTTAAACTTTCTCCTCTTCAAAGCCATTAGACAAAGCAAATAATGAGTAAATATATAGGATGTCTTGAGATTTCTTTCTTTCTCCATGGTTTATTCAGAAGTAATAAAATATTAGCAGAGGTAGGCATGGCAGCTCATGCCAGTAACCTCAGCATTTTGGGAGTCTGAGGTCGGAGGATCACTTGAGGCCAGCAGTTCAAGACCAGCCTGGGTAACATAGTGAGCTCCATCGCTACAAAAATAAAATAAATTAGCAGTGTTTGTTGGCGTGTGCCTCTAGTTCAAGGAACTCAGGAGGCTGAGGTAGGAGAATTGCTTGAGCTCAGTAGTCTGAGGCTGCTGCAGTGAGCTATGAATGTATAACTGTACTTCAGCCTGGGTGACAGAGCAAGACCCTACATTCAAAAAAATAAATGCAGAAAATGGTAAAGAAAAAAATGTTAATAGCCAAATCCCTGGTTGATATTCATAGACTGAAAACATAATTTTGGAGGAAAAGAAGTGTCAGCTGAATCTTCTGTGTGTCAGTGCTCCCTCAATCTTCCCAGTGGAGGCAGCACCTATGAAGTACAAATGAAGCGCCAGAAAGCTGCTATGTTCCAGAACCAAGTCTTTCCCTTGAAAGACTAAATTCTCTGCTTTGTCCCTGCTGCTTTGAGAGTTGGTTACATATATAAGGCCATGTAATAATCTTGACATCTATAACTTCTATTTGAAGAACACAACTATGCATCTTTTCTGCACCCTGATAGAAGCAGACCTATCCATATACAAGAATCTTTGTGCATAGTTTCAACTTTCATGCACTCCAGTCACCTGGGGCGTTTGTTAAAAGGCAGATTTTGACTCCAAAAGTCGAGGATGAGACCTGAGGTTCTTCATGTCTAACAAATTCCCAGCTGATGCCAAAGCTGCTGACCAGGGTCTATACCTTGAGAAGTGAGGACTATCAGAGAGCAGTGAGCTGAAGTGCCAGGGGAGAGGCTTAGGATAAGGGGCCAAAAGGACTGACTTCTGTCAAAGGTAAAACTCGGCTCCCCTAGGAAAATTCCTTCAGTGGATTGTGGAACCATTTGCAAAACAAGGGCTAGTGTACTTCTCTGGTTGCCTTTTTCATCAGCAGGCATGGGGTTCTCTACCCATACACAGCTCCACTGAAGTCCACCGCTGTTTTGTTTGGACAGGCTGGCTCAAGTCTGAGCTTGCACACAAAGGGCTTATCACCAACACTGGCCTTTCTCTGACAGCTGTTTTTTCCTTCTCAGTGCCAGGGCTCTAGTCTCAGGACAAGAAAAAAAAGACTTGCTGGAGAAAGAAGGGGTACTATCAGCAAGCTGTGGTAGATACCTGGCTTCAAGACCTTAGAGAGAGAGAATATCTCTCCTACACACACCTCCTTACATGCACCCCAAAGATCAGCTTCTCCACTCTATCCCTGCACTAGAATAAGTATGAAATATGCAGTTTTGATAAATCTATCGGTTTTGTCCATAAAAGCTGGCGAAGAAGCAGGGACTAAATTACTTCCTATAATAAAACAAGGAATTTCTATAAATTACAAGGACTGAATGTCAAGTCCTACAGAAAAACCTGCTCGTGGGCATATGTGTCCATGATGGAACAACACGTATCCCACCAGCATGAGGTCAGGCATATGAAATCAGTGTGAGGTATATGACTGCCACAGCTAGGAGAACTGATAAAAATCAGGGTCGTTGTCAGCTGTGTAAATTGAGAGGAAAAGGCGCCTTCAGTGACTTCCTTTGGGGAAGGCTTGTTTTGTGCTGGTGAACTGCTCCCCCTGGTGGATCAGGAATCGTCATGGTCGGGATTGAATTCTGCAGAGAGACCGGGCAGTTGCAGGTATCCAGCTATCCTCCCGGAAAAAAAGCTAATTTCTGAGCCCCTAGAAAGACATTGAGTACCTTCTTCGACCCTGATTGAGTCTGCGCATGGCCATCCTGCGAATTGCAAAGTTTGTTTTCCCACATTATTGGTGTTGTCTTGTTTATTCTTCGTATTATGGTTGCTTCAACATTGTGGCTCTGTATTGATTTGAGAGATACGGAAAATTCTTAAGTCCTGTATTTTATTTTATTTCCACTTTAAAATTAAGTCTGGATATTTACAAGGGGAAAACGACCCACAGAGAGGAGAACATTTTCCTGTGAAATCATTTGTTTCCCTTACTGTCTGCTTTTAACTCCTCTCTCTGAGGTGGTTGTGTGGATTGTGATTAATTTATGCCTGTGCCTCTTGTCCTACTTCCCTAAAGACAAAAACAAGTTTTGTGATTTTTCTCAGGATGAAATTTCTACTTTCATTATATATTTCAGAGCCAATAGAGATAGTTTGTGTTGTTTCCGTTAAGTAATTTTTTTGTATGCCCTGCCATGCACACAGAAGAGATTTTTCAGGTCAGGCAGAGATGAGAACCTATGACAACTCTCTCACTCTTTTGGACATTCTGCAATGAGGATTGCAGCTTCAGTCCAAACAGTGTATAAGCTAAATAAGGAAGTATTTTAGATATTTATTTAACAAGACATATTTTAAATAACCTACATATGTAAATAGAGCATTCTTAGCCTGTACATTATTGCCAGGTCGATTCTCATGTTCTGATATATAATTAATTACCGTTTATTCCTCTGTAAACTGAAGCATGGAATAATTCAGCGATGCCAGGTCACTGATGTCAGCAAAATGTAATACCCTTTGTTAGTGGGATCTGTGCAGGATAAATTGAGACTGTAAAATCTGTGATGGTGGGTGCCAAAAGGTGTCCAAAAAACAAGTTCCTATCTCCATTTTAGTTTCTTTCCCTTGATAGGTAGACATTTTCTATATACTATTTAGTGGGATTAGAAAGTACATTTTTTTTACACTATGCATTTTGCAAATTTTTTCTATTTGGGTAGGGGAGAATTTTTTTGGTTTTTTTGCATTTTAGGTTTTGGGGTACATGTGAAGAACATGCAAGATTGTTGCATAGGTGCATACATACGCATTTTTTTATGTTAATGCAAACTTAGAAAGCATATGCAGTCTGAGCTATGCATTTTATAAGTCACCTAAAGTGTCATCTAAAGTATGTTCATATCATGACCATTTTCAGCAGCACTATTATATTTAGAAACAATAACAACACAAATATTAATCATTTTGGTAATTCTTGGTCATTGAAAAAAATGAATTTTTAAATGTTTAAGTAAAATCCACGTGTCCATTTTTAATTTTATGAGAGAAAAATATAGCGCTATACATACACACACACACACACACAAATTTGTTTTTCACTTAAATGAGCACCTGTCTTTCAAATTACTAAAATCTTCTAAAGGACGAAAATTCTGAACATCAAATTTGCCAAGAGTATAGATAGTTCTAGGAAAGAAAAAGCAGGCAAAAATGTGGTACCTTTCCTCCTAAGACTTAATTCCTAATGATGTAAAATAAGTAATCATCTCAAATACCTTAGCACCTTGCTAGTGTGGGTCAGTGGAGCAACAAGCATGTTTCATTTAAACATAATACATGTGAGTTACCAAAATCCCAACTCAAAGTTCTGATTACAAGCTCTCTGAATTATCTCTTCAACTAAATTCTAGCTAGTAGATTAATGATATAAATTTATCTTGGCTCACAGCCACAACATCTGGAAAATTTAGTGTGGAAAATTATTTAAAATAATTGGCTTATGCCATCATGACATACTAACTTATTGGTTATCTCACCTTTAAACCATCATCTACTTGTTTTGCCACACAAAAAAGAAGGTATTTTTGCTCTTCTGCATTGGGAAGAAACACTAAAACTTTGGGAAAATAAAAAATGACAACAATGAGAAAACATAATTTTATGATTTGAATGGTCATCAGAAGCACTCAGATGCTGGGTCCATCTTTTCGTTGATGGTACTATTTGGTGCTTAAAAATAAGTGCCATTTCTGTAATTAACAGAATAGGGCTAATGAGGTACAAATTTGTCTTAGCAGCTTTTAAACTCAGTGCTGTGCAGTTGCATGAAGAAGAAAATTAAATGTGAAAAATGGCTGATCTGTCCATATCCTCCTTGTTCCCTCTCCAGTGCAGCCTCACGAAATATCCACTGTAATAACGACCACATACAGAAGGGCCCAGGGAATTGCTGCTTTGGGGATTGGAGGTAAATTTTTAGATTTGGCATAACCTATATATTAGTTTTTAAAATGAAAATGTTAATTAAGTTTAAGCCTCCATATCAACATGGAAAAAGAATTTGTCCCTTAAGAGAAATGGTAGCAATAAGATACTCAGATTATCTTCTCATTAAATATCACTATGATTGATACTTCTGTTTTACAAATGTTCTTTTAAAAAATTTTACTGAGGATAAAGTACACATAATTTTATCTATTGTTCCTTCTGCATACAGATAAGACTCCGGGAATTTATAGAAACAAACATCAGAAGACTGAAATGTGGAGAGAAGGCTGCCTGACCGAATCTCAGGATACAAGGAAAACATCAAGGTGAGTTCCCTGACTTTTACCTTTCCCTGTTGTATCTCAAATCTGGAACTCAAGGAACTAAGAACCCCAAAACAGTAATAGGCACAGACAAGAAAAGCCCCAATGAAAGCCTACTCTCTCTCTAGCCAAATGACAAGGAAAGGGGCTACCAAGCAATACAGAAAAACATTTAGATAATAACTGCTCGATTCTAGCCAAATTCTACAAAAACTACTTAGGTGGTGTCAGAGGAGGCTGAGTAGGAAGGAGGGACTTTTATCCCTTTCCCCTAACCCTGTGGTATCAGTGGAAGCCACATGCAGTAACAAGGCACTTCTACCCCTCACATATAGGGAAGTATATGGACCCTCGAACAACACTGCTTTGAAGTGTGAAAGTCCACCTATATGCAGATTTTGTTAAACAAAAATGTAACAACCTCCTAGCATGTTCAGATACTCTTCTAGGTGCTTGGAAGACAATAGTAAAGAAAAACAGGCAAAGCCCCTGCTGTGCTGAATGGTGCAGACAATGGAAGAGGCATTAGCTTAGGGACCCACACAAATAGGTAAAATTGCCTATATGCTAAGGGTCATAACGGAGTGGCATGTAGGCATGTGAGAACATAGAACAGACACATCTGCCTGGCTAAGGGCTGTCAGAAAACACTTTCTTCAGAAATGAATGATTTATTTAAAATCTACACAATTAATTAGACAAAGAGTATTAATACTAATTAATTAGGCCAAAAGTTATCTAAGTACAGGAAACATACATGTGCAGTTTATTTTATTGAGTGGAAAATTCATTTCCTTCATATGAATGTAAATCTGTTTACCACAAGCCCACTGTATCCATAAGTTCTGTATCCAAAACTAAGGGCAGATCCAAATACAATATTCATGGGATGCAAATCCCACGTATACCAAGGCTATACCAAGGGTAACTGCTTTATTGGAGTCCTAATGGGGAGCTGAAACTCCCACTCCTGCTCAGCAGCAATTGGGAGTTCCCTTGCAGAGGTCAACAGAAGCTGAGTTAAGAAACCTGGACTTCTACGCCACCTGGCAGTAATGAAGTGACATACCCTCTTTCCTCTGCAAGAATGATGTGAGATGAACCTAGCTAAAACAAAAGGTTTAAATAAGATTCAGAGTCTTACAATATCCAAATGTCCATATTTCAATAGAAAATTACTCAGCATACAAAAACAAGAAAGATCTAAAACTAATGAGAAAAGATAATAAATATATGCCAACATCAAGATGACACAGATGTTAGAATTATCTGACAAAGCTTTTAAAGCAGCCATCATAAAAATACTCCAATGAACAATTAAAACATTCTTGAAACTGGTGAAAATGTATTTGAAAAGCTTCAACAAAGAAATAGAAAGTCAGAACCAAAAATAGAAGATGTAAGAGTGAAATGGAAAAATTTGAACTGAAAAATACAATAACCAATATAAAAAACTCAATGCATGGGCAGAATGGAGGAGAGAGAGGAAATATCAGTGACCTGGAAGAAACAATATAAATTCACCATCTATAAAACAGAGAGAAAATGGAGCAAAAAAAAGATGAAAGGAATTTCAAAGACCTTTGTGATTATAGCAAAAACAAACAAAAAACCCTAACCTTTGCATTTCCTGAGTTCTAGAAAAAAGGAAGAAGGCAGACCTGAAAAGCATTCTGACAAATAACGTTGAAATTTGTTAAAATTTAGCAAAAGACATAAATAAACAGATTTAAGAAGCTGAGTGAATCCTAAACAGGATAAACTCACAGAAATCCATAGCAAGACACTCATAATCAAACTTTTGAGAACTGAAGACAAAAAACAAAAACTCAATCCAGATGTCCTGCAAGGGGAAGAGGATTAAACAAACTGTGACACATGCATACTAATAGAAACAACTAACTATTGATACATGGAACTCACCCGGATGAATTTTTAAAGAATTATGGGGAGTGACAAAAATCAGTTTTAAAATGTTACATCATGTATTGTTTTATTTACATAACAAGATGATTGAAATGACAAGATCATAGAAATGGGGACTCATTAGGGGTTAAGGTGGGGGAAGGATAAGAGGGAAGAGGGAGTAGTCATAAAAGGGCAGTATGAAGGTTCCCTGTGCTGATAGAAATATTTCTTGACAGTAGCAATGTCAATATTCTGTTTGTTACACTACAGTTTTGCAAGATGTTAGCATTGGAAGGAATTGGGTAAAAGATCACTCTGCATTATCTCTTACAACTGCAAATAAATCCACAACTATCCTAAAATAGAAAGTTCAATCTACAAATAAAGTTCTGCAAGTCTTACAACTCAGTGGCTACATAACTCAGGACTCACACATAAAGAATTTTGCCTGTACTTTAACCTCATGTAACCCTGGGCAAGTATTCAGCCCGTCTGAGCCTACTTTCTTGTCAGTTGAGTGGGCATAATGATAGCTACCTTACTTATTAATATTTCATCAACCGTGGTCAGGATGAAATAACGATCAGGAAGGGCTTCTTTTTTATTATTCTTAGGAACTTTTATTTAAAATGTCTACTAGAGTTCAAGGCTCTCAACACAACTAGAGAGACATTGATACAGGAACTGGTGGTTGGCAGGAAGTACCTGGCTGCTTGTAGAACTTAGATTAAATGAGTGGTATATAATCCTAGCACTTTGGGAGGCTGAGTTGAGTGGATCACCTGAGGTCAGGAACTTGAGATCAGCCTGGCCAATATGGTGAAACCCTGTCTCTACTAAAAACACAGAAGTTAGCTGGGCATGGTGGTGCTTACCTGTAATCCCAGCTACTCAGGAGGCTGAGGCACAAAAATCACTTGAACCTGGGAGATGGAGATTGTAGTGAGCTGAGATCGAGCTATTGCACTTCAGCCTGGGCAACAAGAGCAAAACTCTGTCTCAGAAAAAAAAAAAGAGTGGTAACTCTTTTAACTCTAAGACTAAATAAGTGTTAAAATATGTAGAGGTTTTACAGTCTGTCAACATAGATCAGAACTATTAGAAAAGGGAAATTAGCTAGGTGCAGTAGTGTGTGCCTGTAGTCCCAGCTGCTTGGGAGGCTGAGACAGGAGGCTTGTTTGAGCACAGAAGGTTGAAGCTGCTGTGAGCTATAATCGTGCCACTGCACTCTAGCCTGGGCAACAGAGCAAGACCCTGTCTCTAGGACAACAAAAAAGAAGAAGAAGGTTTTCTAAGGAAAACTTTCATAATTTGTAGACATAAGAAGTACAAGTGCAGTTTTGTTATGTGAATGTAACGGTGAGTATTGGTGAAGTTTGGTATTTTAGTGTAACCATCACCCAAATTGTTTCCTTTATACAACAAAGGGCTTCTTGTCTCTTCGAGTACCACAAGAGATAGAATTCATCTTTGCTGGATGCTACTGTGTGCAAGGCTCTAAGCTAAGCTGAATGTATTTTTTTACTTTATAATCTATTTGTTAGTATTTTATGTGAAATCTTTAAAAGCATGGCTCCATAGCTGAATGATAGAGTATGTGATATTTAACAAAGCACCCTAAAGAGAAATTCCCATCTTTTATCATATCGTCCTCAGGCATTCAAGAGTTTCCAAGCTCAGAGGCTACAATAAACTCTTAATCCCTGACTTCTTCAACACTCTGAAACTTCAGATATCCTCTCATTCTCCTTTCCTTACACATGCTAAATCTAACCTTCCACCTTGGTTCCTCAGTGTCCTTTCCCTTGCTTGCTGTGCACAGCTTAAAGAGATGAGCTACACCAACAACGAGCCTCCCGATTGCGCAGTTTCTCCTTTGCACTACTTGCTTTCTAGAGGAAAATCGCTCTACGGGGCTTGGTCCTTTTTCTCTTTACAGCACCTCCCTAATACTGTGCCTCTAGACTGGGAAAAGACAGAAGAGTTTGCAGCTAGATGTTGCTGTCTTCTTTTTAATACAACACTTCTCATGTATTATCACAATTTACAACTAAGGAAATGTTAGTCATCTACTGAGAACATACAGCTATGTTAGCTTGGGAGACTTAGAAAATGTTTAATTAACAAAGAGATGACGGTTCCACATTTTGCATGAATTTGTTGTCTGTTTTCTGGTTTTTGTTATGAGACTCTATTACAAAGAATCCACTTACTTGCTGATTCATTCACTTGTTGATTCATTCATTTACTCATTTCATCATGCATACATCAATGACCTAACACCCACTAACTGCAAGGCTCTGTAGTAGACCCCAGGGATATGAAGCTGAACAAAAGATAATCTGGAGAGATTCACATGAAACAATAAAATTAGAATATGGTTCCTGGTGTATCAAGGCATGAAGGTATCATGACAACATAGAAAAAGAAGCACTTCACTATGGAGCCATCAGGGCACCTGGAGAGCATGGCAAACTCAGATGCCTGCAGGGGTCAGGCATATAACAAACTCCCATGTTGGGGAGTACAAGGAGTTGCCCTGATGAAATCTGATTGAATAAATAAGTAGAAGTGGACCTCCTGTTCTAGGGGCTAGGTTCATTATGCATTAGAATGGTATTATGCATTAGATGGTATTCTCCATCTTCAACAGTTAGCTCAACTGACTATTTGTCATCATATCCAATGAAACCCTGCTACCTCTCCTCATGCCACAGGCAGCAGCCTTCTATTTAGTCTCCCTGTTTCCCCTCTTGCCATCTTTAGTCTTCTTTACTTGTAAATCAGAGGGAGATGAGGGAGATGTAATGCATAAGTTCATGCAACTTCTTCACCCAATGACTGTCACTGAGAGTTGAAGCCAAAGCCTTTATATTTGAAAGCACATTTCCTAGATAAACATTAGAATACTCTAGACAGTATTTTTAAAAAATTATCAGTGGATGACTCCCATTCTGGATGAACTCTGCACCCTAAAATTGTGGATGATACAAGGTGGTTCTCAAGCTGCAGGCAATCCATCAGCTCACTCCCTCACTTGTTTTACTCTGTGAAATGTGGCCTTTGCACAGAGACCTTTGCTGACCACTCTGTCCACGCATCACTCTTCTTTCACATCTTTGCTTTCTTCATAGCACTTTTCACAATCCACATACTCTGTTATTGGCTTAATGTACTTTATAGTCCATCTTTCTCTATGAGAAGATGTCTGAGAGAAGAGTTCAGGGACTTTACCTGTTTTGTTTACTGTCCTACTCCAGTGCACGTGGAAGTGCCTGACACTCACGCCAGTAAACCCAGCACTTAGGGAGGCTGAGGCGGGGGGAATCACCTGAGGTCAGGAGTTCGAGACCAGCCTGGCCAACATGGTGAAACTCCGTCTCTACTAAACATACAAATATTAGCCAGGCATGGTCGTGGGTGCCTGTAATCCCAGCTACTCTGGAGGCTGAGGCAGGAGAATTGCTTGAACCTGGGAGGCGGAGATTGCAGTGAGCCAGGATCATGCCACTGCACTCCAGCCTGGGCAAAAGAGCAACACTCTGTCTCCAAAAAAAAAAAAAAAAAAAAAAAAAAAAAAAAAAAAAGGTGCCTGGCACATAGAAGGCATTAAATAAATAATATTTAAAACAAACTGAATGGACAATGACAAACTAAAGAAGAGTTTAACATGTTCAAGGGAAATGGAGGGAAGCTGATTGAGAGTGGTAACAAGCAACAGGAAATAACCCAGGAAAGGGAAGGAGGTTTGGTGGAAAATAAGGAGCTAGGATATTTTTCCTTAAGAAGGTAAGAAGCCTTAACCATTTTAAACAGGAGACTTTCACAGCCAGATTTGTTTTTTTAGAAAACTCAGTCTTGGCTGGGCGAGGTGGCTCATGCCTGTAATCCCAGCACTTTGGGAGGCTGAGGTGGGCAGATCACCTGAGGTCAGGTGTTTGAGACCAGCCTGGCCAACCTGAAGAAACCCCATCTCTACTAAAAATACAAAAATTAGCTGTGTGTGGTGGTGGGTGCCTCTAATCCCAGCTACTCGGGAGGCTGAGGCAGGAGAATTGCTTGAACCAGGAAGGTGGAGGTTGCAGTGAGTTGAGAACACGCCATTACACTTCAGCCTGGACGATAAGTGGAAAAAAAAAATAAGAAAAGAAAAGAAAAAAAAGAAAATTCCATCTTGCTGAATTTTGGGAGATAGATGAGTTAGTCCAAAATAGAGTTAAGGAGACTAGAAATGCAGATACCTGTTAGGAGACTCTTATAATCCTAATGAGAAGAATCTGAACAAAATGGTGACATATTTCAACATCACAGTATGTAAAGAAATGGAAACTGAACCACACATGGCTTTGTTTTGCCTTACTTGATATCAGACACAACCCTGAAGAGTGAATGGTCACTTGCAATTAAGCTTATAAGCAAATAAGTGCATGGCTTCTCTCCTGTAAAAACTCAGGTTTGTCTCTGGGGCTCTCTCTATAGTCTGGTTTAAAAAAAACAAATTAAGGTAGGCTTTAAAAAGACAAGCTTTGACCAGGCACAGTAGTCCCAGTACTTTGGGAGGGTGAAGTGGTGGCTCGCTAGGAAAGGAGTTCGAAACTAGCCTGGCCAACATGGTGAAACCCCGTCTGTACTGAAGATACAAAAAATTAATTGGGCATGGTGGCATGTGCCTGTGATCCCAGCTACTTGGGAGGATGAGGCAGGAGAATCACTTGAACCTGGGAGGTGAAGGTTGCAGTGAGTCAAGATCGAGCCATTGCACTCCAGTCTGGGTGACAGGGTGAGTCTCTGTCTCAAAAAAAAAAAAAAAAAAGACATGCTTAAAACATTTCCAGAAACCAAAGAGAGGTCACTGAAGCCCCTCTAGGCCCCTTCTATTCTCGTGTTTTATTCCCCATGGGTGGCCTATGTGATCCTGGTTTGTCTTCATTTATAAACTTGCCTCATAGGCCATTCTACACATTTCTCATCCCAATGTGAAAAAGTGCTACGGAATGTCTGTTCTAAATGTTTTCTAATTTCCATTTATGCTTCATTGTCCTATAATCTGTTCAAAGCTGAAAATAGAACTAAAGTATGATCTCAGCATAACCTTTAGCAATTAATTTTATTACTATTTTTTTCTAACTGAACAAACTCATAATAAATAAGAAAAGCTTTATCTGTAAAATAACCCCAAAATAGACCTCTATCATTTACCCTACATCCTTCTCTAAACTTGCTAAGCCAGTATTAAGTAGAGTCTCCTCCACCCCCGCCCTTCCTTCTTTCAACCCAATATTACTTTGGTTAAAGAAGTAAATCTAATTAAAGGAGCATGGGAAATGGAAGCCGTTTTGTGAGTTAAAGAAGCTGGCTCTGTGTATCTTTCACCAGTGATTGGGCTTACAAGATGGAAAATTCCATACATTGCTAAGCAAAGTGCTCTCAATGTTGTTGCAACATCTGCTTTTCTTTGTGTAAAATCTTTTCCATGGGGTGGGTGAAGATTTTTATTCTAATTGAATCTGTAGTTAATTCCAGATAAAGAGAAGTTGGGTGTTTTTTTTTGTTTTTTTTTTTTTTTTGCTGATGCTGCTCAAATCAGGGCCCATCTCTCAAAGCTCACTTTCACCCAAAATTAAATCAAAAGGAGTAGCAGGTGCTTTGGATTAAGTGACCCTCCATTTATTTATATTTTTAGAAAGAAGAAAACACTTAGATTAACTTAATTTCTGATTTAGTCTTTTAAATTCTTTGTGACAGGAGAACGAACTCCTGTTTCTTAGATGCAATGTTCCTAACCCATTAAGCAAGGACGTGGATGGGCCCTGGTTTGAAGATAGCTTACTACCCTCTTTGACAATATTAATGTAGTGTTAACTGATCATGATAGCAAACATGTTTATGATCCTAAACCATTCTAAAGAAACTTAGAAACTAAGGAGTCAGTCTTCCAATAGTCCTTGCAATATTTGCTAAACAAATTAATAAATGAACAAAAGAAAGAATAAAATATAATACCTATCAGCTTCCCAGTGGCTTTGCCATGCCACCTACTTAATAGTCTTCTGCCTGTCATAGTGGCCTTTGGCAATGAGTGATTTCCATCAGTTTATATTTTGGATGTTATGAAATAAGAGAAGACTATTCAATTACAATTGCTTTTTTTCCCAACCAACCTTGATAAATGAATGAACCCTCCTCTCCTCTCACTGCTACATATATTTGGGACAATAAAACAGAAAGTAAAACCAGGACTGAGAACCAGAAGTAGCTAGACTCCATCCCTGTACCTTGCTGGGGTCACTTAACAAAGCTCACTTCATATTTTCTCCAGAGGGTTTGGACTCAGAGAAAGGGCAACCCCTTCCCTTCCCAGAAGTGGGGGTGAAGATGTCTGCTAAAAGCCATGGGTAAAATACATTAACTTAATCTTGACATTTTCAAAGGTATTATGTGTTATTAAATATTACTGATATTGACTAACCCTTGTCAATGTTTACCATTTCTTATCAAAATGCATGGATTTTAACGTTTCCTCCTAGAGGGTTCTGCCCTGATTCTTGCAGTTGAGTTAGTTGTCCTTGGTCTGGACCCTTTAATATACAGAATATATTTCTTTATCTATCATTGCATATTTTTTATCTGCTGTGACCTTTATAGAGACATTCTCTCCCCAGAAATCTGTTTATTTGATGAATTCCAGGACAGAAGGAATATTACTAATTTATTCTTAAAAGTCATCAGATACTCATCAATGATTTATCAATTAATGAACTCAAATAGTTGTAGAAGATTTCCTAGGTGAAAAAATGCATCTCTCTCATTTGGCCAAAGTTGCAAGCCATCATAGGTAATAATGAGAAATGTTGGCTATGTTAGGTCAAATTAAATACAGTAAGAAAAGAAAAACCCATCTTAGAATAATGGTAGATTAATTCCAATTTTTTTTTGTAATAGAGATAATACTGCAATGGACATTCATAGAAAAAAATGTTTAAGTGCATTTCTGGTTGTAGTTGTTCATTTCACAGAAATAAATTACTGGACCAAAGAAGGATATAGACCTCACTTTTGCACATTTTCATTAGCATTGCCTACTGCGATTAATTTAGTAATAATTAATAAGTAAATGTAACATTTTTGTTTTCTCTCTCTATATATATGTGTGTGTATGTATGTATGTACACACATGTGTGTACATAAGTGTGTATACTTTCCTACCCTTGATTTTAGCTTCCTACCCTTGATTAGCTTCATATTGTGATTTCTTTCAGTGAATGTGCAGTTAGAAGGTATGTAAGAGGGATTTAAAATGAGAATTCATGGTTGGTCATACTTTCTTGTATTTATTCCATTCCCTGAAGAGCATAGGCCCCACTCTGCCTGCTGGTCACATGAGCAGGATAAGCCAACTTGCATTGTGAAACTGAGTCACCTTGGCTGACTGAGCAATAAGTAAGTACTTATTGTTACATGGCACTAAGACTTGAGATTATTTGGTACATAGTAATAGCTGACTGATACACACCTTAAAACAGGCCTGTTATTGAGGATATACAACAATGAATAAAAACACAAGTTTTTATGTAACTTATACTTCACTGAGGAAAAAATGTATATCTAGAATAATAGTATTCATATCTGTAATGTCAGGTGGTGATTTGAAGAAAAAATAAATCAATAAGAATAGAAAATGGCATTTGAGAAATACATTTCTTTGATTGCTACTGAAATGGAATATTTTGCATTTCCTTTCTAAAATTTGCCTCCCAAAATACTTTATAAATTTTTCCTTAGAGTATTCATCTTTTTCTAATTTGTAGTTATTTTCATATGTTAGTTATGAATTTAAATATACTGTCTATTAAAGTGTCACAAATGTTTTTCCTAATTTGATTGAAATGTTATATTGTTTGCAGCTTACCCATCTGACAAAGGGCTAATATCCAGAATTTACAAAGAACTAAAACAGATTTACAAGAAAAAAACAAACAAGCCCATTCAAAAATGGGCAAAGGATATGAACAGATACTTTACAAAAGAAGACATACATGAGGCCAACAAACATATGAAAAAAAGCTCATCATCACTGGTCATTAGAGAAATGCAAATCAAAACTACATTGAGATACCATCTCATGCCAGTTAGAATGGTGATCATTAAAAAATCTGGAGACAACAGATGCTGGAGAGGATGTGGAGAAATAGGAACACTTTTACAGTGTTGGTGGGAGTGTAAATTAGTTCAACCATTGTGGAAGACAGTGTGGTGATTCCTCAAGGACCTAGAAATAGAAATTCCATTTGACCCAGCAATCCCATTACTGGGTATATATCCAAAGGATTATAAATCGTTCTACTATAAGGACACATGCACACGAATGTTCACTGCAGCACAGTTTACAACAGCAAAGACTTGGAACCAACTCAAATGCCCATCGATGATAGACTGGACAGGGAAAGTGTGGCACATATACATCATGGAATATTATGCAGCCATCAAAAACGATGAGTTGACATCCTTTGTAGGGACATGGGTGAACCTGGAAACCATCATTCTCAGCAAACTGACACAAGAACACAATATCAAACACCGCATGTTCTCACTCATAGACGGGTGTTGAACAATGGGAACACATGGACACAGGGAGGGGAGCACTACACACTGGGGTCTGTTGGGGGGAAACAGGGGAGGGGACAGCTGGGGGTAGGGAGTTGGGGAGAGGTAGCATGGGGAGAAATGCCAGATATAGGTGAAGGGGAGGAAGGCAGCAAATCACACTGCCATGTATGCACCTATGCAACAGTCTTGCATGTTCTTCACATGTACCCCAAAACCTAAAATGCAATTAAAAAAATGTTATATTGTTAACCAGAAATTCTTCAAATTATAATTTCATAGTCTGTTTTATGCTTTACTGCATATTTAGAAATGTTTTATATTTTAATTTTTACATTTAACCATAATAGTTATTTATTTTAGTCTATAATGTGAGGTGAGAACCTAACCCTATTCTCAGCCTTGAAAAAAGTTTCTATCATCAATGCCTAATTAATCCAATTTCTCCCAGTTGATGTAAAATGTTACCACTGCAAGCTATCAAAAACTGGGTGGTATATACTGCTACTGCTGGATGATATATAGCCCGTAATAATCTGCCTTAATGATATTAAATGGCATTAAGAAGTATGTATGAAATTACTTTCTATGAATGAAAGCGGATAACACATATGACAAAATATGTTGCTATTTCTGTAAAATCAATATACACACACAAACACATGGGAGGGAGATTAGAACAAACTCCAAAATATTAATAACCTTTCACTCTAAGTAAATGGAGGAATAATGAGTAATCTGTATTGCTTCATCACTCTTTTCTATACTTCCTGATTTATCTAGAGTAAGCACAAAATACTTCTATACGCAGAAAAAATTTTAAAAATAATTTTGGCCGGGTGCAGTGACTCACACCTATAATCCCAACACTTTGGGAAGCTGAGGCGGGCAGATCACCCGAGGTCAGGAGTTCGAGACCAGCCTGACTAACATGGAGAAACCCCGTCTCTACTAAAAATATAAAATTAGCCAGGCGTGGTGGCAAATTCCTGTAATCCCAGCTACTCAGGAGGCTGAGGCAGGAGAATTGCTTAAACCCAGGAGGCAGAGGTTGTGGTGAGCCTAGATGGTGCCATTGCACTCTAGCCTGGGCAACAAAGAGTGAAACTCCATCTCAAAAAATAACTAACTAAATAATTTTAAAAGAAAACAAAAACAAACTAGGACTGCAATAACTTAAAAAATTTTATTAACCAGGACCTAAGGTATTTTCTCTTTCTTAACTGCATTTTAAATAAAATAGCCAATTATTTGTTGAAATCTTTATTGAACAAGAAACCATTCAGTTTGCACTTAGGAAAAAAATTAATTGAAATGTCCTTCCCTTCTTCTTGTAGAGCGTGCTTTCCTAATCTCCCTATTACTATTTTCAGGAATCCGGTCTATATTTTGTTTTAAGTATAGGTAACTCCTGAAAGCTTCACAGAAATGAGGTAGGACTAAAAGCTGCTGCCTATGTGGAGTAACACTCTTTGCTTAGAGAAATAAATGTATGTGTGTGTGTGTGTGTGTGTGTGTGTGTGAGATATAATGTTGATATTTGTCCCAAACCAAATCTCATGTTGAATTGTAGTCCTCAGTGCTGGAGGTGGGACCTGGTAGGAGGTGTCTGGATCATGGAGGTGGATCCCTCGTGGCTTTGTGCTGTCTGCGTGATAGTGAGTTCTTGCGAGACCTGGCCATTTAAAAGTGAGTGGCATCTCCCCCTTCACGCTCTCTCTCCTGTTTGACACTGTTTTCACTATGTGACATCCCTATTTCCCTTCTGCCTTCAACCATGATTGTAAACTTCCTGAGGTCTATCTAGAAGCTGAGAAAATGCCAGAACCATGCTTCCTGTGAAGCCTGCAGAACTATGAGCCAATTAAACCATTTTTCTTTATAAATTACCTTGACTCAGGTATTTCTTTATAGCAATGCAAAAGCAGACTAACACAGAAAATTGGTGTCAAAGGGTGAAGCATTGCTATAAATTTACCTGAAAAAGCAGGAGTAGCTATGGAACCGGGTAACCAGCAGACACTGAAATACTTAGGAGGGCTCAGAAGAAGGCAGGAAGATGAGGCTAAGTTTGCAACTTCTTAGAGACTGATTAAGTGGTTATGACCAAAATGCTGACAGTGATATGGAAAATGAAGTCCAGACTGTCAAAATCTCAGATGAAAATGAGGAGCTTATTGGGAACTGGAGCAAAGTTCATGCATGCTATGCCTTAGCAAAGATCTTGGCTGCATTTTGTCCATCCTCTAGCGATCTATGAAAGTTTGAACTAAAGAGTAACAACCTAGGGCATTTGTCAGAGGAAACTTTCAGGCAGCAAAGCATGCTGGTTGTTTCTAACAGCCTATGCTCAGATGTAGGAGCAAAGAAATGACTTCAAGTTTAGAAAATTTGCAGCCTGGCTATGTGGCAGAGGAAGAAAATTTTTTTTCAGGAAAGGAATTCAAGCAGGCTTTAGGGCAACCACTTGTTACAGATACTTGCATAATTAAAAGGGAGCCAAGTGCTAATAACTAAGAAAATGGGATAAAGGCCTTGAAGGCATTTCAAAGACATTCAAGGTATGCCCTCCCATCACTGTCCCAGAAGCCTAGGAGGAAAGAATATTTTGCTGGACCAGGTCCAGGTCTGCTGCCCTGTGCAGCCTCAAGACACAGCTCCCCACATTCAAGCTGCTCCACCACCAGCCTCAGCTCAAAGGACCTCAGATACTGCTTGTGTCACCACTCCAGAGAGTACAAGCAAGCCATTATAAGCCTTAGCAGTTTCCACGTGGTATTAAGCCTATGAGTGCAGAGACTGCAAGAGTCAGTGAGGCTTGGCACACTCCAGTTTGATTTCAGAAGGCATACAGAAAAGCCTGGATGTCCAAGCAGAAGCCTGCAGCAGGGACAGAGCCCCCACAGGGAACCTCTACTAATGCAATGCCATAGGGAAATGTGAGGTTGGAGGCCCCACACAAAAGCACTGCCTAATGGAGTTATGAGAAGGAGGCAACTTTCCCCCAGACCCAAGAATGAGATCCACCTGCAGCTTGCACCCTGTACCTGGAAAAGCCACATGTGCCCAACAACCTGTGAGAGCTGCTGCAGAGGCAGAGTTTCCCAATGCCTTGGGAGCCCATCCTTTGCTCCAGTGTGCCCTGGATGTGGAACATGGAGTCAAAGTAGATTTAAGATTTAATGACTGCCCTGTTGGGTTTCAAAATTGCATGGGGCCTATAGCCCCTTTCTTTTGGCCAATTTCTCCCTTTTGAAACTGGAATGTTTACTGAATGCTTCTATGCTTCTAACTCCACTGTATTTTTTTTTTTAGATGGAGTATTGCTCTGTCACCCAGGCTGGAGTGCAGTGGCACAATCTCAGCTCACTGCAACCTCCGCCTCTCAGGTTCAAGCAATTCTCCTGCCTCAGCCTCTCAAGTGGCTGGGATTACAGGTGTGGGGTACCACGCCCAGCTAATTTTTGTATTTTTTTAGTAGAGACGGGGTTTCACCATGTTGGCCAGGTTGGTCTTGAACTCCTGACCTCAAGAGATCCACCTGCCTCAGCCTACCAAAGTGCTGGGATTATAGATGTGAGCCACCGTGCACAGACTCTCCATTGTATTTTGAAAGGAACTACTTGTTTCTGATTTTACAGCCTCATAGGTGGAAGGCATTTGCCTTGTCTCAGATGAGACTTTGGACTTTTGAGTTAATACTGGAATGAGTTAAGATGGGGTGAAACCCCTTCTCCACCAAAAATAAAAACATTTTGCAATGTGAGAGGACATGAGATTTGGGAGGTGTCAAGGGCAGAGTGATGTAGTTTGGATATTTGGCCCTGCTCGAATCTCATGTTGAACTGTAATCTCCAATGATGGAAGTGGGGACTGGTGGAAGGTGTTTGGATCATGGGGATGGATCCCTCATGGCTTGGTGTGATCTTCATGGTAGTGAGTTCTCAAGAGATCTGGTCATTTAGAAGCATGTGGCACTTCTCCCCTGACTCCATCTCTATTGCCTGCTCCTGCTTTCACCATGGGACATGCTTACTCAACTCCACCTTCTGTCATGATTGTAAGCTTCCTGAGACCTTCATAGAAGCCAAGTAAATGCCAGCCCCATGACTTCTGTAAAGCAAACAGAACTGTCAGCTAATTGAATATGTTTTGAAAAATAAATTACCCAGTCTTGGATATATCTTCATAGCAATGCAAGAATCAACTGGGCTGGGTGCAGTGGCTCACACCTATAATCCCAGCAATTTGGGAGGCAAAGAGGATAGATCATCTGAGGTGAGGTGTGCAAAACCAGACTGGCCAATATTGTGAAACCCCATCTCCATGAAAAATGCAAAAATTGGCCAGGCGTGGTGGTGTATGCCTATAATCCCAGCCACTTGGGAGGCTGAGACATGAGAGTTGCTTGAGTCCCGGAGGTGGAGGTTGCAGTGAGCCAAGACTGAGTCATGCACTCCAGCCTAGGCAACACTATGAGATTGTCTCAAAAAAAAAAAAAAAAAAAAAAAAAAAACCAGAATGGCCTAACACTGTGTGTGTTTTTGTATACACACATACATATATTTTTAGTGATACTGTCTTATTCTGTTGCCCAAGCTAGAGTAGTGGCACCATCACAGCTCATGTAACCTCAAGTTCCTAGGCTCAAGCAATCCTCCTGATTGCTTAGGCCTCCTGAGTACTTAGGACTGTGGACCTTCACCACTATGTGTGGCTATTTTATCTGTAGAGATGGGGGTCTTTCTATGTTGCCCAGGTTGGTCTTGAACTTTTTGTCTCAAGCAATATTCCTGCCTCTACTACTCCTAAAGTTCTGGGGTTGCAGGCATGGGCCATGATGCCCACCCAGAAATAAATTTATATTAATGTTCTTCTTTCTTTCCTAGAGTGGTCATCTATGCATTGCAGAGAGAGCATCTACACTTGTTGGGAAGTTAGTCTTCTGAGGACCCATTCAAGCTGTAGTTGGACAGTTCTGTAAATTACCAAGACAAGGCTTGGAACAGGCAAGCCTCTGAGTGGCTGCACTCTTGCAGGAAAGCCTAAGCCTGAGAATGGAGATATTTACAATATGGGGGTAGAAAACCTGGCTTCTTTGCTCCATCACAGAAACACATCTCAACACATCCGAGGTCATGAGGAAAAGGAATTAACTACAGTCTCTCCTGCCACATGTCAAAGTTGATTCTAATCTAGATGAGTCTTAATTATGCCAGTGAAGTGTAGAGTTTAATAGAAAGAATGTGTTCCTTAAACTGTAACTTTTATTGTAATGACTAAGAAAGATTTAAAGTCAACATTGCTTTAAATGTGATGAGCTTAATTTGAAGCTACAGAATTAATTTTTGATGCAAAAAAACTCTACATCTCTCTTAAAACAGTGGCTGGCTTATTGTCATTTCCTGTATATGAAATACCTCACCCTAGGGAGAATCCACATCTAGAAAATATTCACCATCTCATTTTCTGAACCTGAGATCTTTTTATACTACATTTTTAACTCAAATTCATTCTCTTTGCAGAGGATATAAAACCTTTCTTTCTCTCTTTCCTTTCTCTCTCCCCTCCCTTCCCTTGCCTTCCCTTCCCTTGCCTCCCCTTCCCTCCCCTTCCCTCTCCTCCTCTCCTCCTCTCCTCCCCTTCCTTCCCCTCCCTCTCTTCCCCCCCTTCCCTCCCCTCCTCTTTTCTTCCCTTCCCTTTCCTTTCTTCCTTCCATGATGACTCAAAGAAATTAAGAACATGTTCAAGGTCACATCACTTACAAGTGACTGAACTGGGACTCAAACCAAGTTCTTTCTTACACTAACACTAGACAATCTTCCTAAATACTACATCTCATCCTACAAGGGCAACCAAAATCTGATCTTATTCATTTCACTAGTGCATTATATTATTTCATGGAGCTACATATATGAATAACATAGATAATTACTTATATTAATAAGTAATTGCTTATGCTAAGTAATAATGTTAATAACAAATTTGATCTAAATATCAGTCTTCGTATTTGGGCATGACTGCCTACATAAATTATTTGTTTTGTGGGTTACCAAATTAACAGTATGTTAGCCAATCTCTCTGTTCTTAATTCACATCATCATTAAGTTTTTTTAGGTTAAAATTTTTATTTAGGAGAACTCTGCTAAACTACAAAAATATAGGATATAACAGGCAATTATGCTATTGTCACATAATGATATATGTGCACTTCAGTTTTTCAGATTAGATGTCATCTTGAAGGGAGGAAAAGAAGAGAGAATTGGAAACAATTCTCAAAAATAAGGAGTTATGGTAAAAATTCAGAGGTTATAATGTTAGCCAAGAGGGCTGGGGATGTCTTGGAAAATAGTCACTAGGTACCTAAAAGAAGATGGTTGAAAAGGGCAAAGCATTAAAAGAACTGGTAGAACAGTTACTGAATTCAGACTTCACTTTTGAAGACTCTGTACTAGCAAACAACCAAAAATGAGCTTTTCGAGTTTCGAGTAGAGTGGGTTTCACTGTGTGGTCTTGAGCAAGTCATAACTTCCCCAAATGTTTGTTTCCTCATGGGGCTATTAATAACAACAATACAGATATCAAGGGGTTGTTGAAAAATTCAAATAAAGCAATGTGTTAAGTAATATTCTACAGCTGATACTGTAAACACCATTCAATAATATTTTAATATGGCTGGGAGTGGTGACTCATGCCTATAATCCCAGCACTGTGGGAGGCCAAGGTGGGTGGATGATGAGGTCAGGTGTTCGAGATCAGCCTGGCCAATATGGTGAAACCCCATCTCTACTAAAAATATAAAAACTAGCCAGGTGTGGTGGCATGAACCTATAGTCCCAGCTGCTCTGGAGGCTGAGGCAGGAGATTCACTTGAATCCCCGGCAGGCGGAGGTTGCAGGGAGCCTATATTGTGCCACTGCACTCCAGCTTGGGTGATGGAGCAAGACTCTGTCTCAAATGTGTGTGTGTGTGTGTGTGTGTGTGTGTATTAGTGAAATCTGCATCTATGAAATGAAACAAGAGGATGAGAAAAGAAAATTCGTGCAGGTTAATAGTCACTAATAAGAGCTTTTCAAAAAATCAAATTCCATTAGTTTATCTTCTGAACTCTACATTCCAATGAAGGGAGAAGCAAAGCCTCTTTTATATTTAAATTCTCATGACATATTTTGTGTGAGATTGATTATAAACTTGCAACTGACTCATCAAATTTTGAGCTGGAGGGAGGTCCTTCCATATACCTGCAATTCCCATTGGATAACTGAAAGTGTTTCTCCTTTCTCTTTGATATGATAAATTCCTGAAAGCCATTAGTGATTTAGGGACCTTTCTGAAGAAAATCTCTCCTTGAATAGGAAAGCAGCATTAATGTTTTTAAACAGTCACTGGCTGCTTACATCTAAGGAGCAGCATCAGCAACAGCAACAAAATGATTCTAAGTAAGACGGAATCAACTAAGAATTTCCAAACTTTATTTTTTTTCAGGAAACCAGATGGGAACTGATCATTGACATTTTCCAAATGAGGCATCAGTAGGGGCAAGCAAGTGGGAATAAAGATTCCAGACCTGCCTAAATTCAACCTAACATCAACTTTAGCAGCAGACACAGGGCAGTTAAAAGTCTAGGCAGCCATTATTTAATCTTTACAGATACCTATTCCTTTAAGGGACTTTGCTTTTGTTATTTTTAACTTGAAAAAAACAAAACAGTGTTTTTCTTTTTAAATAATTAAAGGGAAAGGAAGTCTAAAGAGAGGCTGAGTGACATCCAATATTCCCAAATACTCTCTTGTTGCTTTAGGTGACTGGTACGCTTAATTAAGGAGGGTCCTGGGTCTATCATCGACCAGGGCCTGACCTGTGAGTGGGAGGGAGTGGGCTGTAACCTGACCGAGCCCAGGTGTGTGCCTGCAGGTCATACACTGGGAAAACATGTGGCCTCAGTAAGCCCTTCCCAAGACTGACCATGTCTTTAACTATTTCGAGTCTTTCACAAATGTTCACAATGTCACATTCTTAGACTTGTCAGCATGCTTTCCTCTACATTAACAATTTCAATTTGGAAAAGGAAGTGCATAAGGTGAAGAGACTTGCTTCAGGCTATAGAGTCTAAGAAAGTGGAGAATACAACCCAACTCTTATGGCTTCTAGTCACTGCTCAGTTCACACAGCACAGTGTCATCTATCAGGCCAATTCTCACTCATTCACAAACACCAGTCATTGAAAAGTTTTCCTCCTCTACAACAGCATCTTTTTATCTCTCCTTCCTTCCTTTCTTCCTTCCTTCCTTCCTCCCTCCCTTCTTCCTTCCTCCCTCCCTTCCTTTCTTCCTCTCTCCTTCCCTTTTTCACTCTCTCCCTCTCTCCTTCCTCTTTCTCCTTTTCTCTTGCTCCCTCTCTTCCCTTGTGTTTTCTTCCTTTCCCCCCTCCTCTCTCTTTCTTTCCCACCTTTCCTCTCTCTCCCTTTATTTTCTTTCATTCTTGTCATAGGCAAAGTAAACTTTGCTGTCACCGTGTTTCAGGAAACTCAGTTCTTGTGTATCCGCCCATGGTGTTAAGGAAAACACAATGGGCAATGATTTTTGTTCTGTAAATTTCCCTGTTCTATAAGAGGTATTTGCTGACAGAAGAACTATATATGGGAGTGGCTCCAAAACCCTGTATACACACAGCATTAGTGGGAAAATAAAGTGTCTTCCCTGTGGACAATTCTATTATCAATTATCTATGAGTGACAAGACATAGTATTTATAGGACAAAAAACATGAAAAATAAATTATCTTACCTGACATCAACAGAGAATGCATCATTTTTACATAAAGAATTATCTGTATTCTGAATGTCTGAGCAATTTGCATTTCAACATTTTTTATCTGTAATTCTGTTTACAGAAAATATTTTAAAACTGATTAACACATTTCCCTGAGTTTTTAAATAAAATAAAATGACCTTATGTTGGAGACTATTTTCATCAAGAATATTAATAATCTAATTCTTCTCCAACTTGTACCTTAAACCCATGGTCTATACTGGTTGACATCCTTTCAAAATATCATGTGAATACCCTTAGGAGCCATTAAGGAACAGATCCCTGTTTAGCCAAAGCCCACTTGAACTTCAGGGGTGGCCTTCTGCTAACACACTCAGGCCAGATATTCGTTTCTCTTTGTTGAACAGCATAGAGGATAGAGCATAGGCTTTTGGGTCACAAGGCCCTGACTGAAAAATCACTATATGTGAAATTAAGGCGAGTTAAGTAACCTGTAAGAGCTTCGACTCATATGTAGAGTGAGAATAAAAATGAATACGCAACAGACTGTTGGCAATAGATAATGCACTAACAAAGTAAATTATTCACTTTAGCACCTCTAACTGGTAAATGCTCAATAAGCATTCACTCCTGTGCCCTTCTATTCTCTGATGTCAGATGCTGCTCACCTTCAGGAGAGTGTCCACTGTCATTAACTCTGTGTTGCATTCTACTGTCCTCCTTCACATTGCTTTTTCTCTTTTCTCCTTCTCCTGTTTATTTTTGTTTCCTTTTGCCCCCAAATAATTATCTTCTATAGGAAGTAGTAGCAACTAGAATGTTCTGAGCCTTCTGATCAGTGAACTGGTTAATTGGTATCCTGGCTTCTCATTAGTTCTTTTTATGTTCATATCCCCATTGACTTCTCAAAGGATCCATTTGGACCATCGGGAATGGTTTTGCTACATAGCCTTACTCAAAACCCCCAGGACTCCCATACACACCTATACATTTGGTTACTGTAAACCTTAGATCTTTTCCAGATACTTGTGGTGGTACTCAGAAAGCTAAGTTTTGTCTGTACTCCCATTGTATCCTGGAAGTAACAAACTTGTTTCTGATTTTACAGTCTCATAGGCGGAAGGGATTTGTCTTGTCTCAGATGACACTCTGGACTTGGACTTTTGAGTTAATAATGGAATGAGTTAAGACTTTGGAGTGACCATTGGAAAGGCATGACTGTGTTTGAAAATGTGAGAAGGACTTGAGATTTGGGAAGGGCTGAGGCAGAATGATATGGTTTGGCTCTGTGACCCCAGCCAAATCTCATATAGAATTGCAATTTTCTGTACTGCAGGAGGGGCCTGGTAGGAGGTGATTGAATCCAGGGGGCAGACATCCCCCTTGCTGTTCTTGTGATAGAGTTTTCAGATCTTGTTTGAAAGTGTGTAGCATTTCCCCCTTCTCTCTCTTGCCCACCATGTGAAGATGTGCTTGCTTCCCCTTTGCCTTCCACCATGGTTGTAAGTTTCCTGAGGTCTCCACAGAAGCAGAAGCGTGAACGGCCTGCAGAACTGTGAGCCAATTAAACCTCTTTTTTAAATAAATTACACAGTCTCAGGTATTTCCTTACAGCAGTGTGAGAACAGACTAATACAGGATTGGAGGAAAATTACAGAATAGGCTCAGTGAAAATATTGCATAGCCATCTTTGTCTTTGAAACTAGAAATGAAAATTAAAAGAGATAATTAACTTATTGATCCAAGGGTTGGAAAACTATAGTACATAAGCCAAATCAGACCACATTCATCCAATTACATATTGTCTTCTAGCTGCTGCACTACAATGGGAAAGTTGAGTGATTTCTACAAAGACCACATAGCTGACAATGTAAAAAACTGGCCTTTTACAAGAAAAAGTTTACCAACACCTGGATTAAAATGCATTCTATACATTTATGAGAGGAGATCTGAAACATTTTGGAAAAACATTATTTAGTATCCACTCCTATTTTGAGATTCCAAAAAGCATGGCATTCCGAAGATCTGGTTATAAGCTTTATTTCTACTACTGAAAAGTCTGTGAAACCCAAGCAGTTATTTAAATTCTCTGAATTTCAATTTCCTCTCTATAAACCAAGCATATCAATAACACCAAATTCTCATATATAATAAAGGCTAACTGACCTGGTATATTTGTATATAATCTATAAAGTCTAAACTATCTTAGTTTAAATGAGGAATACTCAAGAGTAACCCCACAACTCCCCAAATACATTCTATCTTCAGAGAAATAATCACTTCTATTCATTTTTGTTAAAATTCTAAAGACTCCTGCTTCCAAATATCAACTAACATGCTATTTCTATTTCTTCACTTAGCAACTTGAAATTTATCTACTGAATTCCTATTATGATAGGTAAGGATTTCATTTGTGATCTACTTGTAGTTTATCTTTCTATAGTTCTATTTAACAAAACTGAAGTTTCGCATGTTCATTTTCTACTTTTACCTCTTTTTTCTCCTATCTACCTTTCAACTTCTGTCAGCTCTACTGTTACTTTTACTTTATGAAGATCAATAACATGATTCTATTGCATCTAAAGTCAGTGCATATCCTATAATTTTTCCAAGTGAAGAGTGTTTTTCATAGAGTAATTGGCTAACCTTAATGAATGTTTATGATATATTGTAAAAGAGTCAACTGTCTACTTGTTATATTTAAATTAGTAAGTACTGTAAAAATGTAGGGACATATATAATATGTACATATTATTAACTTAAAGATATTTTCTTACTTGCTTGTCTCAATGGGATGATTCTTCTTAGAGTCTGCACATTCACTGCCACCTTCTCTGGATCCACCTGAGAAGTCATCAAAGGCTGTGTTTAAAATCATTTGTGTTTTTATTTTAATGGTTCAGATACAAATATTCTTTCTGAATGCATTGAGTGCTGTCACTGTAATTATATCCCAAACTGCAACTTACCAAATACAGTTTCTATTCAACTGGAAGAGAAAAATCATCATCTCCATAATACAACCACTTACTATATTGCTTTTTAAAGTGAACTTTAAAAGGTTTGTTTCCAGTAACTTTCATCACTTCCAAGTGTGAGATCTAGGAGTAACGACTTAACTTGTGCCAAATTTATTTGCTTCCACTGTTGTCAGCATGTTTCATTTCATAGTAACAATAATTACTGCTTTCCTTCTCCTTCTCCTTTCTTCTTCTTCTTGTTATTCTCTTCTTCCTCCTCATCCTCATCCTCATCTTTATTCTCATCCTGATCCTCCTTCTCTTCTTCCTTCTCCTTCCACATCTTTAGATGACCTATATTCCCAACTCTGGTAACTTTAAGATCTTTTTTAATATCTTGGGTTCTATAATTTCACAATCGTATTTTGCTTCATTTTCACAACTCTTCTTTGGCTCTTGCCAGGTGTTTTCATGTTGAAATTGCATATCTTTCTGCAGGCAGTGTAGTCAGTCTTTCTATTCATTTGCCAACTGTCTCCTACTTCATATGTTCTGTTCTTTGTTTATGAAACTACTATTAATTAGACATTGAACTTTTGGAGTTAACTCTTCTGTTTCTTATCTTTTTCACATTTTGTGCTGCACATTCTGAAAGAGATGCTATTTCTTCAACCTTTTCTCCTCTTTGCTTTTCCTGCAATTGTATCTTAAATTCCTAGAAACTCTTCTGGCTCTTCAATAGTTTATTTTTTATATTAGGCTCTTCTTGTTTGGCAAATGCAATATCTTCTTCCATTTCTCCAAGGACAATAATTTGAGTTTTTCTCCTCCATCTGATTTCTCAAAATCCTGTTTGTTTTCAATTCTATTTGATGCTTCGTGATTTTTGTATTCTTTTGTTTTTATTCTCTGTCTTTGTTTCTCTTCATGCCAAAATATTCCTCAACTTTCTGGAGATACATATCTGTCCCTATTCAAGAATGAGGAATGAATAAGTTTGATGTGATGCTCAGAGCATATAGATGAGTTTTGTTGATGGATAGGTTTTGATTTAGGGTCATGGACACAGAGCCCTAAATACCACAAGAAAGGCATTATTCTGTAATTCTAAACTTTATCCAGCTCCCAGGTTCTATCTACATAGATCATTTTATTTAGAGAATGACTATATGATTTTTTTTAACCTGGAGTAAATACCAGGTTACTAGTAATCATGCTTGCTGGGATGGAGGGGTTACCTGACTGTTAATCTTTAATTAATCTCTCTTTCAGACTTACTTCTTTCTTGCAGTATAATATTAGAGCTTCACTGGAGCCCACCAGCTAGCCTGGCAGTCCCTCCTGCAGTTAGTTCACTCTACCCTCACTTTGAGCTCTGTCTTCCTGGTTGACTTCACAGGACAACACTTTCTCCTTCCAGAAATGTGGCAAAGTCTCTAGTTTTCTGATAGTTCTTGGTTTTGTAGGTTCATATATATATATATATATTTATTCTTTATTATCCTTTACCATCATTTATTGCATATTTGGAAAGTAGAAGAGAAACATGCATGTGATCAGTATTCTAAACTAGAATTTAATTTTTATTTTATAAATCTTTATGTATTGCTTTAAGTTTCCCAATTATTACATGTCCATAAATAATAAGTTACAAAGTTATCACTGGAAATAAAGTAGATACCTGGATCTCACCTCCTTTAAAAGTTTAGCTATTCACAAATCACCCATTCCCTCCCTTTGGCAAAGATGCTTCTGCCATTGTATTTTCTAAAAATAATTAAGAGAAATAATTTTCAACTTTTTCTTTTCTAACACTACACAAACACATCTCTTAGCCCTTTTTCTCATTCCTTTCAAAAGATGTTTTCATTGCAATCTCTAAGAGTCTGTCTAATATTGGTTTATTCCATAATAAGTTTAAAGAATCTGGACTTTGCAATTAAGAAAGCATGGAATATGTCTACTACTATCTCAAAACATCATTCACTCTGCACCAGTGTAGTGTTCTCTGGTCAGTAAAGAGTAAATGGAACTTGATATTGTAGTTATAGGACAGCTGCCCAAGTAGCCTCCTCTAAATTCATTTTTAACGCCAGCTGTGGCATACTGATCTGAGCTGAGCTTTCATCTATTCCCTCTGCATCTGGCTCAGGCCATATTGGTATTCTGTAATATTCAAAGATTTTTTTTTTTTGGCTTTTTTTCTTCTTTCTTTTCTTTTTTCCTCCCTCCCCCAAAACATTGCTTTGGGAATACCAACATTACCAAAATAGGGGATTTAGACTGAGTAAAACAAAACAAAGAAAAACTCAGTCTTGTTGAGTAGGGTAATCTACTCCACAGTCATATTTTGGTATTTTTTTCTTCTTTGCCATTCCTCTACCCCCCTTTCTCTCCCTCTCTCTTCTTGACCCCTTTCCTCTTTCTTCCTTTCTCCTCTGCTTGTCTTTTCTCCTCTCTTTTGTCTTCCACCTTTTCCTCCTAACTACATTTCTCATCTTTATCCTTTGAGGTGAACTTCTTTGTGTAGCAAGGCCTCACTAAAGCTACCCAGGTTTCTGACAAGCAGCTTCAATTCTCAACAGGGCACAGCTGTCATCTGATATTATCAGAACTGGCCAAAGTCAATGGCTAATAGTCAAAGATTTGATGAAAAAATACGTGTTAAAAACACCAGCCTCAGCAGTTTAAGCAACAAGTCAAAGGGTTTTGAAACCAGTACCAGGCAGTCTTCATAAAGGAAAAGGTTAGGAAAGATGCTATGAAGACCCCTTGTTTCTTAAACAGACAAAGCTCCTGGCTTTGGCAGAACTGATTCCAGACCTGAAAATCTCTGGAAACATTTAAGTGTTTTCCCCTTATTTTCCTCTGATGTGAGGACTTCCACGTTGAGTCATTTTTAATTCTAGAGGTGTGGTTAGTAATGTTAATGCTGAGATAGATGCCAGTTCATAAGAGTCTTGACCAAGGTATCTCTTATGCAACCGTTTCAGCTTTCTGCACACTTTTTGCCCTTTTGCATTTAAATGGATATATCGAGAGGCTGGTTTGGTTAACTTAATATATTAAACCTAAGTGGCAGGATTCTGGTTTCATATTGTGCAATGCAGGTTAAAGGGGAAAAATGTGTTTTGGATTCTCAGACTAGAAGTTGTTAATACATAGTAGTTCTAATATATAGTAGTGACAGCTTTTGAGAGAAAATGACGAATTTAATTTAAACTATGATGAAAAGGGAAAATATCTACTGGAAGCAAATATGCTTTACTGATGTGTAGCCTTCTTACCGTGCCTGGACTCTACCATAGGTGAGGTATCAAGAAACTAAAAAGAAAATACAACCCAATGACTTTAGGTGTAAGAGTCCTGAGAAAATGAAACCACAGAGGAAAATAGGTTTAGACAGAAAATTGAGGCAATGACTGAGTGTTGCTTTAAGCCCTTGGTATTTATTATATTTCTTCCTGAAAAAGAGTTTGCAGTCTAGAAATTAACATTTTATGTTACCATATGCTTGAGCACTTTTGAATGCTATTAAGAATGTCCATAGACAATGCAGGTCACATTGAATATTTACACTACACTTGCTAGGGCATATTTTTGAAACCTCATTTCTATTTTTGTGAGCTAAAATTTTGCAGGTGGTAAGGTGGTAGATGCAAATATCATAATGTGAATATGAGCCAATTAACCAACAACCACATTTTATGAGGTTGCAACCACCTAATTGTTTTGTGTCTGCAGCTAATTATTTCTGGGAGATATTTCTGCATATGGAAAAGGAATCTGTTATTATAATTGAGTGTACAGCAAAACAAAAGTTCTGCTGTAAGTACATCAAGGCCAAGGATCACATCTCTGTTTTATAAAGTTACGTAAATCACTATGGACCCATGGATTCTAAATGAATATGAACTGCTAAGGTGACATGATTCTAAAGTTTGGAAAATGAATAGACAGCTGCAGTGAATAATATCCAAGGTATAAAATATCAACAAAATTTTGAGTGGTTGGTATTGTTATTAACTCGTCAATACCTTTTCTTACAGACTCAGAATTTTTCAGCTGGAAAAAAATCTACTCTAATATTTTTATCTTGAAGTTTGAAAATTATGGTCATGATAAATTATGTGACCTACCCAAAGACTTGTGATGCTATTAGGCTTAACCCCTAAGAGGCACAATGTCTAAACCAGTGTCCCCCAGAAAACGCTCAGCACTAACATCTTAAAGTATATAAGTTCCTAGATGTTAGAGGCAATACATGTCAGCAGAAAACATGTCTATTAAACCCATGCATGCCAGGCCTAAGGCTGCTCTGACAAGTTTATTTAATTACAGGAGGCTAAACTTGTTCTTATAAATTGGTCTGTCCAGACAAAGTCATGGACAAACTACGCAGTTTTATGCAGATAGGTTTTACTTTTGTTATTATTGCAGCTGCTCATTGATATTTTAATGCAAGTTTTTATTGAGCTATGCCCTGAGGCTTTGAAAATTGAGGGTTCAATGATTTATAAAATCTAATAATTAAGTAAATTAATGAACCTAGTCAGAAATCTGGCAACTTGACTGTACGGATTAGACACAAGAAATACTACTGGAAGAGAATTCTTTTTCCCCCCTCTTTACAGGAAAATCTTTTACAATATTTGAGACTATGCTTTTTCTAGATGTACACAAAACGTCTTAGGCTGAGGCTGAGATTTGCAGATGGACCAGTGCACAAATGCAGGTCAGTGATAGAGCTTAACAACAGATGTGGGTGGGCTTGGTAGACCTTGTAATCTAAGTTGCCCCTCTTGCCAAAGCAATTTAGAGTCTTACCAAGTATGGTTTCCAGGAATAGCACTGTGGTCACATCTCTTTACTTAAAGACTGCAAACTGATAAATTATGATATGCCCTGAAAGGAAGAATGTAACTCTAATGGCCACTCAGAATCATAAAATGAGGCCAAATTAAAGAAGCTAAAAATGGTTAACTTGGAGAAGGCTACATCCTGGAGTACATGATAGGTCTTTAAAAAATATTTTAAAAGACTACTAGGTTGGTGCAAAAGTGATTGCTGTGTTTGCCATTACTCTCAAGGGCAAAAACTCCAGTCACTTTTGCACCAACCTAATAAACCTACATTACTAAGGAGAATGCAGTTAGAGATTCAGCTTTTGGTTCCACAGGTTTTCCACTTTGTTGCTTTGCTGCTGGGGCAATGTTTCAGTCCTAACCCTGCCTATGCTGCTTGTTTTCCTCAGTTCAGTGTGAGAGAGGATGCTGCTTCTCCTTGATTATGGAGCCCACACATTTCCATTTAAACCTGGTAACAAATTAGGCTTTTTACTTCAGTTTCAGTTCCTAAATTCTGTGTTTGGCAACTTGCATGGTCTCTCCCTCCTCTCACAGGACTGACTTGGTTTCATGCTCTGACTCTAGCCTAACTGCTTGATCAGCTAAATATAATTAACTCATGTTCCCCTGAGCTATTTTTCACTCACCCACTGGATTCTCCATGCTGCCTGTTTTGCTCGATTCGTACATGGAGATGGACAAACTCCTGGACAAGATCTGATGCCCATGCACAGTGTCTTGACACTATTGGTGCCTACCTTAGGAAGTGTGGCTTTCAAAAAGATAGAGAATTGCCAGCATAGTATTTTTGTATCTTTATTATTATCTTTATTGCTCACCACATGTGCTTGTAGTACTATTATCACATTTCAGAGAAACGAAAACTGAGATTCAAATGCCTTGAGTGATTTGCCTGAGATTTCTCAGCAAGTGAAGGCCTGCCTGGAACATGGATGGAGATCTGATGGCAGGGCCTGTGTTGTTTCCACCATAATCCCCTCCTCTGACTATTTCACACTCCAGATTATGATTCATTTTTATACAAAGACAGTGAAACTACAATAGGACTCTTTATGAAATATGGTCTGGTATAGCCCAGGTGCATTCATTATTCACACAGGACATAATTATTAACACCAGTGTTCCAGGACTTCCTAAAGTTTAAAGGCTCTTATGGTCTGTATTTAATTCCTTATTGAACAAAGAATATTTTGTCCGGGAGATTCGAATTGAATAGAGCCAATATAATGGAAACTCTTTCTATAAGCAAACCAAATGAGGAAACCTAAAAGCAAGGCTAGGACCTTAAAGGCAGAGTGGGCAAAACTAAGAAATATGTTCAGACACACAACCAGCTGCATAGGGAATAGCAGAAAGATTTTTCTCTGCAGCGTCGTAATCACACCAGCTCCTGCTCTGAATTTTGCTGAATCTGGGTCCTTCTCAGCATCCTTCAGTGTCTGTGGTGGACAAGCTTATGGGAATGCTTCACTAGAAGAGTGAACAGTGGTGCATGTGGAGTGTTCAACTTATCACGTAAAGGTCTAACTCTAGTGAAGAAAATAGCCCAACTAGAAGAGAAAGTGTCGAAAAATGGGAAGGTCACACTCTTCAAGTCAGGGAGGTTCTCTTCCTAACTATGTGATTTAGGTCACATTGTTTGTTCAATTTTCTCTGCCCTCT
The DNA here is from genome assembly GCF_030222135.1 of Aotus nancymaae. NCBI lineage: Eukaryota > Metazoa > Chordata > Mammalia > Primates > Aotidae > Aotus > Aotus nancymaae. The sequence continues at coordinate 115,638,484 of NW_026988425.1, forward strand.
AGTTGTCTCACCTGTGAAATAGGAATAATGCCACCCATCTCAATTCTTTGATGTCAAATTAAGTACAATAACATGATATAATGTGTCTCCCATGAAAATATGTTTAATGGAGTATGTCTATTTTCCATACCGCTGTTCACAATAAAATATGTCTTTTCAAAATCAATATATACTAGAGCAAAGAAAACATTCATTTTAATTTTTTTCCTTGTAGGATAAGAAAATGTCTTGGCTGCATTATTATTTTTTCAGCATTGCCTCTGCTGACCTCATGGGAAAAACAGTGTTTCTTCTTCTCTCCCATGTCATGATGGCATGTGAACTATAGGAAATAATAATCAGTTGAGCACAGTGGCTCACGCCTGTAATCACAGCACTTTGAAAGGCCGAGATGCGCAGATCACTTGAAGCAAGGAAATCAAGACCAGCCTGGGCAATATGGTGAAACCCTGTCTCTACTAAAAATACAAACATTAGCTGGGCATGGTGGCGTGCGCCTGTAGTCCGAGCTACTTGGGAGGCTGAGGCAGGAGAATTGCTTGAACCCAGGAGGCAGAGGTTGCAGTGAGCCGATATTGCGCCACTGCACTTCACCCTGGCAAAAGAGGGAGACTTTGTCTCAAAAAAAGAATAATCACCTCAGTAGATTAATGTGTGTGTATGTGTATAGATAGATAGATATACAGATATAAATATAATATATTTATATCTGACACACTGTAGATACATAATAAAGATTTGAAAAATATGAGTTTTTTTTTTGTTTTTTAAATCCAAGCAGTGCCACGTGTTTACTTGGATTAGGTAACTGTACCAATCTACACTTTAAAAGTAAAACTAGCCATTAATTCTTTTGTTTCAGCAGTTGCCTAATTTTATTGCTCAAATATAATGTGAATGAAGGAATATTCCTGGTAAGAAATCTATGAATGTTAACTTCTTGTCTCCACTAACCAGAGTTGTTCTCAACTCATAACACTATAGTTTGGGAAACCATTTGTAATGTAAACATAGCAGATTTTACTTGTAGTTTCATAATTTAGGCAGGTTGGCTCTGTATCATTTCTAGAATCATAGGTATCTGGATGAAGAATCTCTATTTTATCATTAAAGATTACAACAAATGTAGTTTTTTTCTTTTTACCAGTAATATCAACGTAAGCAAAATAGCATACTTTTTAGCTAAGCATATTATCTTCCCAGACTGGAGGAGTTATTATCTTCCAGATTTTCTCTATCTTCAACTATACAAAGGGAAAATAGATTGGAATTTTACTGGCTATTGTTCTGTAAAGAGAGTATAAATAGCAATAAAACATAAAGAAAATGATTGATAAATGAATTGTATTGAAATTTAAAAGTTCTGTTTATTAAGTCAAGCCAAACAGTGGGTGAAGATATGGGAAAACATATATTCGATTGTTAAAGAAAAAGATATTTATAACATTTGTTAAAGATGGTAAGGCAGACTTTATCTAGAGGGACTATTACAATGAGGGTTTGCAGTAGGAGTGAGAGATTGGGCTTAACTTCTTTTTTGGGGGGAGAGCAAGTCTCACTCTTGTTGCCCAGGTTGGAGTGCAATGGTGTCATCTCAGCTCACTACAACCTTCACCTCCCGGGTTCAAGTGATTCTCCTGCTTCAGCCTCCGGAATAGCTGATATTACAGGCATGCACCACCACACCCAGCTAATTTTTGTATTTTTAGTACAGATGGGAGTTTTACCATGTTGGCCAGGCTGGTCTCGAACTCCTTACCTCAGGCAATCCACCAGCCTGCCTCCTAAAGTGCTGAGGTTATAGGTGTGAGCCACTGCACCCAGCCAAGATTGGGCTTAACTTCTAATACAAGGAAAAATAATTTATAGCTAAGGTTCAAGGTGAGTATCACTAGATGTAAAAACACTAAAATTAAACATAAAAGGTGATAGGGAATTCTGGCTAACTTAGCTTGATAGAATTTTTTTGGAAGGGAGGCCAGGAGATAAGATATTAAGAGTGGGAAATAAGGAATTTGATTAGATATCAAAAGTGGAGGATTTATATAACTGACTTAGGAGGAGTTTTGCTAAAAATGGACTAAGTGGTCTTAGGACAGATCCTCAAGACAGAGACTAGACAGAAAGAGGACTCAAAAGAGGCTGAATTAAGTTTGGTCAAAAGAAAGAGTCTTTGTCATGATAAAAGTCTAAATTACAGACATTAGAAAAATTTTCTAAAAATTAAAAAGAAAAAGATAGACTAACCTAATTTAATAATTGGGCAAGAGACTTAAACAGTCACTTCACAAAAAAGGATATCCAAATGACAAATTCATAGGAGAAGTTAGCAATAGCTTCAGTCAATTGAGAGATACAAATTAAAACCACAATGGTGGGACAGACGGTAGAGCAAGATGGCAGAATAAGATTCTCTGGTGATTGTACCCAAGCAGAAAAATCAGTCAATTATCTATGCACAAAACTATCTACGCATTAAAACTGTACCCAAGACCAAAGAGACTGAACAGACATTTACTGAACATTTCATTCAACAGCCCAAGAATATAAATTCTTATTTATTACTTCTGGGGTACATGTGCAGAATCATGCAGGTTTGTTACATAGGTATACACGTGCCATGGTGGTGGTTTGCTGCATCCATCACCACATCATCTACATTAGGTATTTCTTCCAATGTTATCCTTCCCCAATCCCCCTATACCCTGCTTTCCCTCCCCTAGCCCCCCACCTCTCAGGCCCTGGTGTGTGATGTTCCCCTTTCTGTGTCCATGTGTTCTCATTGTTCAATACCCATTTATGAATGAGAACATGTGGTGTTTGGTTTTCTGTTCTTGTGTCAGTTTGCTGAGAATGATGGTTTCCAGTTTCATTCATGTCCCTGTAAAGGACATGAACTCATCCTTTTTAATGGCTGCATAGTATTCCATGGAGTATATGTGCCACACCTTCTTTATCCAGTCTATCTTTGATGGGCATTTGGGTTGGTTCCAAGTCTTTGCTATTGTAAACAGTGCCACGATAAACATACGTGGGCATGTGTCTTTATTATAGAATAATTTATAATCCTTTGGGTACTTTCCCAGTAATGGGATTGCTGGGTCAAATGGTATTTCTATTTCTAGATCCTTGAGGAATCTCCATGCTGTCTTCCACAATGATTGAATTAATTTACACTCCCACCAACAGAGTAAAAGCGTTCCTGTTTCTCCACATCTTCTCTAGCATCTGTTTTCTCCTGACTTTTTAATGATCACTATTCTAACTGGTGTGAGGTGGTATCTCAATGTGGTTTTGATCTGCCTTTCTCTAATTAACGGTGATAATGAGCTTTTTTTCATATGTTTGTTGGCTGCATAAATGTCATCTTTAAAAAGAAATTCTTTTCAACTACACATGGAACATTCTCTGTAGTAAATCACATGTTAGACCACAACCCAAGAGTTAAAAATTTCAGAAGATCAAAATCAGTTTTTCTGTTGTTTTTTTTTTTTTTTTTTTTTTTTTTCCTGACCACAATGGTAAAGTAGAAATCAGTAACGGGAAACTTTAGAAAATTCACAAACCCAAGGAAATTCAGCAACATGCTCCTAAACAAACAATGGATAAAACAAGAAATTAAAGGAAAATTTAAAAATTTATTGAGACAAATTAAAATGGAATAACAACATAACAAAACCTATTGGATACAGCAAAAACATTACTGAGAGAAAAGTTGATAGCAATAAATGCCTATCTAAAGGAGGAGAAAAATGTCAAATAAACAATTGAACATGTCACCTTGAAGAACTAGAAAAATAAGAACAAACTAAACCAAAAATTAGAATAAGAAAATATATAATTAACAACAGACTGAAAATAAAGAAAGATGAAAAAAATATGAAAGATTGAGGAAAAAAAGTTGGTTATTTGAAAAGATTTTAAAAATTGACAAATCTTTATCATATTAAGAAAAACAGAGAAGACTCAAATAAAATCAGAGATCCAAAAGGAGGCATTACAACTGATACTTTAGAAATAAAAAGAATTACAAGACACTACTATGAAGGAGTATGTACCGGGGTAAACTGAATAACCTCAAAGAAATGGATAGATTCTTGGGCACATATAATCTACAAATATTGAATAAGAAAATAGAAAATGTGAACAAATTAATAATGAATAAAGAGACTGAGTAAGTAATAGAATGTTTTCTATTAAAGAAAATTCTAGGACTTTATGGCTTCATTTCTGAATTCTACAAACATTTATAGAAGAATCAATACCACTTCTACTCAAACACTTAAAACAAACTGAGGAGGAGGGAACACTTCCAAATTCATTCTTCAAGGCCAATATTACCCTGATGATAAAACCAGAGAAGGATGCAAAAGGAAAGAAAACACATGCCAATATCCTTTTTGAACAGGATAAAAAATCCTCAACAAAATATTAGCAAATCAAATGACATTAAGAAGATCTTTAATCTTCACGATACCGATTCTTCCTAACCACGAGCATGGAATGTTTTTCCATCTGTTTGTGTCCTCTCTTATTTCCTTGATCAGTAGTGGTCTGTAGTTCTCCTTGAAGAGATCTTTTACATCCTTTGTTAGTTGTATTCCCAGGTATTTTATTCTCTTTGTAGCAATTGTAAATGGGAGTTTATTCATGATTTGGCTCTCTGTTTGTCTGTTGTTGGTGTATAGGAATGTTTGTGATTTCTGCACACTGATTTTGTATCCTGAGACTTTGCCAAAGTTGCTTATCAGCTTAAGGAGGTTTTGGGCTGAGACAATGGGTCTTCTAAATATACAATCATGTTGTCTGCAAATAGGGACAATTTGACTTTTTCTTTTCCTAAATGAATGCCCTTTATTTCTTTTTCTTGACTAATTGCTTTGGCTAGAACTTTCAAATACTATATTGAATAGGAGTGGTGAGAGAGGGCATCCTTGTCTAGTGCCAGTTTTTAAAGGGAATGCTTCTAGTTTTTGCCTGTTCAGTATGATATTGGCTGTGGGTTTGTCGTAAATAGCTTTTATTATTTTGAGATACGTTCCACTGATACCTAGTTCATTAAGAGTTTTTTTTTAATATGTTGTTGGCCACATAAATGTCTTCTGTTGAGAAGTATCTGTTCATATCCTTTTCCACTTTTTGATGGGGTTGTGTTTTCTTCTTGTAAATTAAGTTATTTGTAGATTCTAGATATTAGCCCTTTGTCAGATGAATAGATTGAAGAAATTTTCTCCCATTCTGTTCAGGTCCTATCCTCATTTTTAATATCAGGCTTCTTTTAGCTATTGAGTTTTTAAAAATATAATTTGGACATTAACTCTTTATCATATATACATAATGTATGAGAAATATGCACGTATTTTATATCATCGTATAGATTATTTACTCTGTTGATTCTTTTGCTGTGCAGAGGCTTTTTTGCTTGATGCAATTGCATTTGCCTATTTTTGCTTTTTTCGGCTGTGCTTTTGGGGACTTACTTTTAAAAATTATCTGTGAAAGAATCCTTTAAAAATTATCTGTAAAAGAATCCTTTACAGATAATTCTTTTTAAATCTATAAAAGAATCCTTTAAAAATTGTGTTAAAAAATCCTTTACAGATAATCTTTTAAATAAGTACTCGAAAGTGCAGCCAACAAAAGCAAAAATAGACAAATGCAATTGTATCAAACAAAAAAAGCCTCTGCACAGCAAAAGAAGCAGTCAACAGAATAAACAGAAAATCTACATAATTATATAAAATATCTGGATATGTCTTATACATTATATATGTAATAAAAAGTTAGTATCAAAATTATATTTTCAAAACTCCATAGCAAAAAAAGCCTGAAATTAAAAATGGGGACAGGAACTGAATAGACATTTATTAAAAGAAGATATACAAATGGCCAATAAGTGCAATAATTCCTCACTTGCTTTGTCAATGGGATCTTGGAAACTGTGACTTTTTATGAAACAATGTATAACAATTCTAATTTTTCCCCATCAACACTATAACAAAACAATGGTGAATAAAATATTGTTAATTTGATTACCAGCTACAAGTCATTTTCCTTAAAGTTATGGTTTCTAAACACCTATGGAGTATGGAGTATGTTAAGTGAGAATTTACTGTATATTTTTAAAATGTTCAGCATTGCTAATCATCTGGGAAAAATAAAATCATAATAAGATATCACTTTATATTATTAGAACGGCTTTCATCAAAAAGACTAAAGACGAACAGTGTTGTTGAGGATGTCGATAGAAAGAAACTTTGGAATGCTATTAGTGGGAATGAAAATTAGTACAGTCATTTTGGAAAACAGTACGGGTGTTCATCAAAAATTAAAAATAGAACTACCATATGATCCAGCAATTCCACTACTGGGTAGGTATATTGCAAGGACACAAAATCAGTATGTCAAAAAGATGTCTGCACTCTCATGTTTATTGTAGCAGTATTAACAATTGTCAAGATATGGAATCAATGGATAAATGAATAATGAAAATGTGATATATATACAATGTAATACTATTCAGCCACGAAAAAAAGGAAATTCTGTTATTTTCTGTTAACAACATGGATGAATCTATAGGGCATCATGTTACTTAAAATAAGGAAGGCACAGAAAGGTCAATAACATATAATCTGAACTTAATAAAATAGAAGTAGAGAAGAGTAGAATGCTTAGAGGCTTGGGTGGTTAGGAGAAAGGTTATGGGTAGATATTGATTAAAAGATGTATAATTTCAGTGAGATAGATAAAAAAAAGTTAAGGGATTTGTTGTATAGCAAGGAGACTAGTTAATTGTGATACATTGCATTCATAAAAAATGCAAAGAGAGTAGTTAAGTGCTTTCACCATAAAACTGATAACTATATGAGATAATGCATTTCTTAATTAACGACAATTTAACCATGCCACAATGTATATGTACTTCAAAACATTATGTACATGATAAGTACACACAATGATTTCTGTCCATATATAAATGAATAAATAAAATCACAATGTGGTATCACTCCACAACCACCAGAATGACTTAGTCAACTACACATCTAGCTGGCCAACTATCATCTGACAACGTCAATTAATAGTTATGGTTTAGGACAACTATAATTTTTATACTCCAACAGTGGGAGTGTAATGTGTACAACCACTTTGGGAAACTCTCTGTCATTTCTACTATGACTGAAGATACGCATACATATCTGTGACCTTGCAATTCTAATCGTAAAAGTTTACTAATAGAAATACATCAGTACGCTTTCCAAGGGATGTTACCTACCAGCATTATTCCTAACAGTCCCTGAATGAAAGAATCCCAATATCTATTAGGAGCGGAATAGATAAAACATGGTATGTACATGCAGCAATTAAAAATAATAAAAGAACAAACCTCTGCATGCAACAGCATGGAAGAATCTCTAAATATAATATTGAGTACAAGAAGCCAGACACCCAGAAAGTAGATAACATGAATTCTTTTACAGAAAGTTCAATAACATGACAAAACTAAGGCATGGTTAATCCAAAAAGTGGCTACTTTTGAGGAGGTAATGACCAGAGTAGATTAATAAGGCAGATTTCTAGAGAGTTGGTCATGTTCTATATCTGCACTTCTCAAAATTCAGTGTACATATAGATCTCCTTGGAAATCTTTTTGAAATGCAGATTCTGATTCAATAGGTCTGGGTGGGAGCTAAGATTCTGCATTTTTAACAAGCTCCTAGGCAATGCCAAGGCTACTAGCAAATCAATCACATGCTGAGTGACAAAGTTTGATAACTTCTGAATGGTGTATATGCAAGTTTATTTGTAAAATATCATCAAACTATATGTTTATGATTTATATATTTTCTTTATATTTTACTTCAGTAAAAGATCTATTTAAAACCAATGTCTTTTGGATTGAAAGTTTGAAATGAAATTTGTAGCTGCATTTTCAACATTAGCTTTGAAAACCATAAGTCAGTAGGATTTTTACTGGAATTGTATGAAGAACGTTACATAAGAGACGTAGCATCTTGCAAAGTAGCAGACTGGGACAGCACCAGAGGACTTTGGTACCAGAAATTCAACAGATTTGTACCCATGCTGGAATAAATGACCTCAAACAGTCTCAGACTTTTTTTCCTATTTAGAGTTTTCAAGGAAAGAGTGCTCAACTGGCCTAACTTAGGAAGGACACCTGCCTGTCCCTAAGGAATGGCAGGGCCCCTAATTAACAAAGTCTCATCAGACACCATCTAAAGTGTGTGAACTAATTTACAGAGGGCAATTGGTGTATGTTTTCAAATGGATTGATGCTAGCAGTCAAAGACAGCAGTATGCAGGAGTCAATCAAATGAAAATCGACTAAGGCTGCCTTTGAACTGTGCACCAGTTCTTCTATCTCCTCTCTCTCATTGGAGGTGAGAATGAGATTGGCTCAGTAACTTTTCTAAACTTACTCCCTTGATTGAGCTCAATTCTGTGATAAAGTGTGCGTGTGCTTCCAACATAGAAACAGCTACAGGTCTGAATTTATACAAGATGGAAAATGGGATTGATACTGCTTACTTGATTCACCCTGGCGTAGTTTAATTATCGTAAGTAGAATTCTAGAAAGAGCTTGAAAGATAAAAACAACAAGAAGTAAACATTCTTCATACTAAAGATAATAGGAATTGAGTTATTTCCATGATTGGTTCTAAAGGCAAACATTAGGTCTGATGTGAACATGAATTGCTATTAGGGCGTTCTCTTTATTCAATTCCTCTAGTGGTGTGGTTAGGTTGCAGTGAGATAGTCTGCTACGTTTCTTAAAACTCTTGGGTAATAATGGAATCTAGTTGTTAGCCTATGTTGTTAGTTATTCCAGAAGTTATTAACTGTGGCAATGATCAATTGTTTATTTCCCTTCCCTTAGGAAACTCAGAAAAGTGTTTTAGATCCATCTGCATAGAAAGTACAGCATAGGCATAAGATCATTATCATCTGTGACACATTCAGGTCATGTTGCTTCTACATTTTGTTAGTTTCAATGAACCAGGGACTGCTAATGAATGATTTCCACTGGATAATTTTGTTTTTTCTGTTTCAAGTTTCAAGTTGCTTGTCTGGATTTCATTAGCATAGCAATGATTTACCCAAGAGGGCTTTATTTCTTAACTTGATTGGGAATGGGACATTGGGAGGGTGGCTGTCTTTGTGAGAAAAGAAATATATATTTTTAACCCCATGGTGATTGTATACGTTTGTGCAAGAAGTTAAGAAGTGAAATTTTCATTTGCAGTTGACTTTTTTTTAATGTTCCTCAAACTACGATCTATTGAATTGCTGCAAACATATTTGCCAGTAAGACTCAAACTTACCAGCATTTTATTACTCAGGGCAAAGTATTATCACAAAAGCAAAAATGTTTAAGTGGCATAGAGAAAAGCAACTGAAATGCCAATGGAAGAGAAGAAAAACTAATTTTTTTAACTAATTTTATTTAAATTTGTATTACTGCTTAGTTTAGCATTTTGCAACTCTATTATTTAGCCCATTTTGTCATGTTATTTTGCTTCTTTGCTTTATGGTAATAATTTCACAGGTATCACTAGAGGTCATAAGAGGACCAGGTTATTTTATCAAGTTTATGGAATATGACATACATAAATAAATAAAATAGTCATATGTTTCTCTGGATTCGCCTTTAATTTTTGATAGCCATTTGTATTGTTATAAGGGAATTCCTGAAGCTGGTGTCAAAGAAACTAAAGAAAAGAGGTTTATTTGGCTCATTGTTCTGCAAGCTGTGCAAGAAGCACGGACCAGCATCTGCTTCTGGTCAGGGCCATGGGTTACTTCCACTCATAGTGGAAGGGAAAGGGGAGCCAGCATGTGCAGAGATTTCATGGCCAGAGAGGAAGCAAGAGAGAAGGGAGGGAGGTTCCACGTTATTTTTAACAGTCATTTCTCCTGGGGACTAATAAAGCAAGAACTGACTTTACTGCCATAATGGCACCAAGCCATTCATGAGCACCCTGCTCTAAAGCCAAAAGAATTTCCTCTAGGCTCCACTACTAATGTTGGAGACCAGATGTCAACATGAGTTGTGGAGGTGACAACTATCCAAACTATATCACTAATGTCGCAATGTATTTATGTTTGTATGTATGTATGTACGTATATATGTATGTATGCATTTATTTTGAGATGGAGTCTTGCTCTGTTGACCAGGCTGGGGTACAGTGGCTCAATCTCAGCTCACTGCAACCTCTGCCTCCCACGTTCAAGAGATTCTCCTGCCTCAACCTCACTGCAACCTCTGCCTGCCACGTTCAAGAGTTTCTCTTGCCTCAACCTCCCGAGTAGCTGGGACTACAGAATGTACTACCTCGCCTGGCTAGAGAACTACTGATGAAATGAAGTGATGCATCTTCAAGTTAACTAGTATCTATATGTTCTACATTGTATATTAGATAACTCATCAACTCGTCAGAAGACTGAAGCAGATGTTAGCATTCCTGACCTACATTTTGATGGGACCCAAATTAGTGGAATCTGATGCTGTGAAGTTAGTTTCCTTAGTTAACCATAGCATATTTCCAGGCTAAGATGCATAAATGACATCATGGCTCATTTGTGAAGTAACTGTTCAAATGGGAAACATTTATTAAATTAGATGAGTCTGTTACTTTCCAATTTATCTGAAAGACATTCAAATGGCAGACAATATATGAAAAGATCCTCAATAACCTCAATCTTGAGAAGTAAGCAGTTGCAGGATACTCATGTTGTGATGACCTTAATCAACTGAACTAGTTATGTTTCTAGCTACAGGAACACTCAGAGGGAGGTCAGTTAGGCCTTGTGGTTTGACACACTCAGAATTTACATTCGGGGACACTTGGGACCCATGTGCACAGCCTCTCCCATGAGTAAATGTAAATCAAGAAATGTAAAAAAAAAAAAAAACACTAAAATTACTTTCTATATACACTATACCTAATTTTTAAAATACCTAAAAAATGAAAAGATCCAAATAAGCATAAATAAATATCAAGATAAAAATAAAGAAAATGGTCCTAATATAGTTAAACATTTTGTTTTTGAAAATTAAATTTCACACTATTAAATATTTCTTTAAAATACAACTATTTGCAGTGTGTCTCCAGGAAATGTTCATATTATTGCCAATGGGGAAAAATGGCAACACACTTCATGTAGGTAGAATTCTAAGATGAACCCCCAAATCCTCATTTTCTGGCTTACATGCTCATTATAATCTTCTTCCAATCAATTGAGAGTGGGAATAGTAAATATGATAGAATATAATTTCAGTGATTATGCATCTTTATAAAGCAAAATAGATTTTTACCAAATGTAATTAAGGTTCCTAATCAGTTGACTGAGTTGAATGACAGCAAATACTCTCCTGATCTCTAAAGAAGTAAGTCCAGTGAGGCACAGTGGCTCACGCCTGTAATCCCAGCACTTTGGGAGGCCAAGACAGGTGAATAATGAGGTCAGGAGTTCAAGACCACCCTAACCAACATGGGGAAACCTTGTCTCTACTGAAAATACAAAAATTAGCTTGGTGTGGTGGTATGTGACTGTAATCCCAGCTACTCAGGAGGCTGAGGCAGGAGAATTGCTTGAATCCGGGAGGCAGAGGTTGCAGTGAGCTGAGATCACACCACTGCACTCCAGCCTGGGCAACAGAGCAAGACTCTGCCTCGGAAAAAAAAAAAAAGTCCTCATGAGTTCTACAGCCACAATAAATTGAATTCTGCCAACAATCATAGTAAGTTTGGAAGAAGACCTTGAGCTCCTGCTCAGAATCCAGCCAGAAACAAGATAAGAAGCCAGAAACAAAATTTTCATCTTGTTTCAACCTGAGCAGAAAACCCAGGGGAGCCTTGGCCAGATTTTTGGTCTGCAGAATTGAGACAACAAATGGGGTTGGTTTAAGTTACTACAGTTGTGGTCATTTGTTACAGCAGCAGTGGAAACTTAATACTCTTTTCATGCATATTATGGCTGAAACTGCATATTCAAACTTTAATGACAATTATTCTTTCTTATCTACAAAATATGGACAACCACCCTTCTTTGCACATTGTTGAAAATACTACATGGAACATGTATGAGAGATATGAGTACAATGCCAGGCACAGGGCAAGTTGTCAATAAATGGAAGATCTCATCATGAACCAAGACCTTGTTAACGGACTAGGCAAAGCAAATCAGAACTTTTATATACCATGATTGTCAGTTAAAGTTCAGTCTTACTGATCTGATGAAGAACGATCAACCTGCTTTGGCAATAACTGCTGAAGCCTAAAGGTGACATATGGGGACATATGTGTATCATATGTATACATGATTTACACGTGTGATGCCATATGTATATCAGAATCCTGGTCTTCTCTGCATTGCAAAAATTGAAAAACAAAACAACAAAACAAAACAAAAACAAAAAAGGAGAATGTCAGCGATGGTTCCTCAGAGTGCCCACACCTCATATTCTCACAAGACCTAAGGGTGCAATATAAGAAAATACCAAAAGACTATTCTTGACAATGTAAAATAAATATGTCTGGCCATCAGATATAAACTGTCTTTAACATTCCCATAGTTAAATGCAGTGAAGTGCAGGGCAATTTTGGAAGGGAAAGGAAGAGAGGCCATTCCTACAAATACCCAAGCTTTAGGCTTTTTGTGTGTGAGAAGTTTAAAAAAAAAACTGCATTGACAGCAAAACTGTCCTTTATTGCACTGGATGAGTGACTAAAAATTTCTCCTTGGGGGAAAAAGATGAGTTCCACCTATGGCAATTCAAGGCAACAAGATGGCATTGCTTTTTCTTATAGAAAGCTGCTTTTGCCCATAGATGTGGGATTAAAAAAACAAAAACAAAAAAACACCTTACTCTTTCCTCCCTGGCTTCTCTTATCTTTTGTAAGGACTACTGATTTCTGAAAATGCCAGTTCCAAGACTGAATGAGGATGAGGAGAGTTCACAACCAATTATGCACATAGGTCTTTCTTATAACATCACAGATCTGAAAATTAAAGAAAGAAAATATTTATCTAAATTCTCTTAGAATTTCTTAGCTTTTAGTAGTTCCAACATTAGAGAATACTTTGAATTACTTTGTCTCATTTGGGTATGTATGAAAAAAAGTGGAGGTGAGGGGAGGGATTCTGGTGACGTAAGAGCTTATTTGTTTCACGATTTGTGCTTCTTCTTCCTCATTTTTTTAAAATTAGAAATTTAAAAAATATTCTTAAATGCATACGCCTTTCCAGAATTCCTCTACCATTGACACTTTTAGTAATTACGTAATTTGGTCAGAAAGAGGGCCCCTGCTTCCTCCCTCACATATTACTAGAGACAGTGAGAAATAAATGCTATTTTATTCTAAGTGGTGACATTTAAAAAAAAAAATCTGCATCTTGTTACCTTGATCTACACAGAAAGAAAGCATTTCTTATTGGGGTGGCCAAAACATGAACCTGTTATTCTTTTTTGTAATTATACTACTGTGTACAATATATACATAATGTCAATTTCCCCCATATACTTTAATATGAATATTACATTTCTGCTGCTTTCTATGAGCATGTATGTATATATAAAAAGCATAGCAACAGCTACCTTGAAGCACAGAAGAGTTAACTGCTCCCCCCACTCTGTTTTGTTCAGTGCTCTAAGCTTTAAGACAAGTATCTCTTTGTTTTTCTCCTTTAATATCCAATTCCAAGCTCACAAGGGAAGAGAGGGTAAGACTCCACAAAACTCACTTTGTCTCAGCCTGAGTTGTATCACAAACAAGACATGCAACAAACTTTTCATGCTTAATTTTCTCTTCATACTTCAGAAGACACCTGCCTGGGGGTCTTACAGCTAATGGGCTGCAGAAGACTTGAGTCATTATTCAAATAGTAGCCATACTCTGATGCCCAGTTGAAGATCAGTGATTCCAGAATAGTTTGCATTGTCCCAGTCGACTGGCCACACAGCTTCTTTCAGGACTTGAAAGTGCCCTAGCCACCCCCATCCTGCCTCCTACTTCCAATGCCTTTTAAGATAGAAAAAAAAAAAAAACAGCGACCCTTGTGGGTTAGACAATCCTACATCAAGGTGAATTCTTGATAACCAGTTCTGTTCTTCCTTATGCCTTGTAAACATGCTAATTAGAAGGAGCTTGTGTTTGAAGATCAAGGGAGGAAGAATTCTGAAGTCAGGGCCAGCCTTAGGGGGCATAACTCCTTCCTGTCACTTCCTGAAATTTTTTGCTACCTGGCTTTTGAGAGTACGCCAAAGTGAGAATTTCATGACATATAACCTCTCAACATCTACATTTTCAAAATTGTCCACAATACCAAAAGCAGATACTAGAGAAAAGTCCAAAACATGATTTTTCCCCGTCCACTCAGACCATCTTAGCAACATACTAAACATAAGATTCTAAGTGCTCTTACCCTCAATGCAATTCTGTTAGAAGAACTCTGCCTCTCTTCCATGTTATTAAGGTTTTGTTCTTTGCAAGGTGTCCACAGCACAAATACATATTTCTTATAAATAAACTCACTCTCAAAGACTGCTGTCCTTTAGGATATAGCCAGCATGCCATATCCACAACATAGTTCTTCTTTACAGTCCTAGTGAAACATGTAAGATCAGCTGCTAAGTCCCTGCATCTCAGACAGGAACTTAACTTCTTCCACCTTATAGCCTAAATAATTTATCTCAAGTTTAAAGTTCCACAGATCTCTAGAGCAGGGGCAACATGACACCAGTCTCTTTGCTAAAATACAGCAAGGGTCACCTTTATTCCAGTTCCCAACGAGTTCCTTATCTCCATCTGAGACCACTTCAGCCTAGACTTCACTGTTTTTGGTCAAAGCCTTTCAACAAGTCTCTAAGGAAGTTCCAAAGTTTCCCACATCTTTCTTTCTTCTTCTGAGCCCTCCAAACTGTTGCAACCTCTGCCTGTTATCCAGTCCCAAAGTTGCTTCCACATTTTTGGGTATTTTTATAGCAGAACCTGTCTCTACCAGTACTAGTTTACTGTATTAGTCCATTCTCATATTGCTATAAAGAACTGCCCAAGATTTTGCCAATTAGCAATGAATTAAATTGACAGATGTATTAAAATAATAATATTCAGTTACTCAAAATGTCCAAATGTATTCACAGGTACATACCTTTTTTTATTCAAGGAAAAACAACTGTAATACTCTCAATAAATCCAGAGTATGGAAAAAAGCAGCATACAAATTATTTTTCTTGGCCTCACATAACATTGACATCCAAAATTTACAAACCACAAACCAGAAAAATATAGACACATTTTGCTTTTGACTATGGATATGAAATCTTAACAAAATATGACCCCCAAAATTCAGCTGGGTATTGAAAGAATAAAATATTCTAACCAAGTGGAGTTCATTCCCAGGGGTCTAAAATAGGATATCTATTCATAAAATTCACAACGGTCTAAAGGTCAAAACAGAGCATCACATATGACTAGCTCAATGGATGTGGGAAAACATTTGACTACATTCAACATCCATTTTGGTTAAAATGTATTTTAATAAAATAGGAATAAATTAAACAAGTATAATATATATATAAAGAAACATGTGAAGGAAATGTAATACATATGTGTATATGTACATATCAATAGAACTAGACAATGAAAGAAGCATACATGTAATGAAATATGAAACTCAAATTATAATTATTTTCATGTAATGTCTTAGATACACAGAAATCTCAGGGGAGTCATCAGAAATTATTGAAATGAGAATTTACAAAATTCATGATAAAAAGGATAATTTTTCCTTATGAAAATAAATATTGAAAAGACAAGAAAGAAAAAGAAATGATCTAAAGCAGAAGTCAGCATTTCAGTAAAGGGCTGGGTGGGAAATATTTTAGGTTTGCAGGTCATATGGTTTCTGTTCCAACTACATAATTCTAAGCAGCCATACAATAATGATGTCAATTTTCTCAAATTTATAAACTTGATAAAATCATTTAAAAGACCAAGTAAATTCATCAAGAGTCCAATAAAAAAATGGAGAAAAAAATGAAAGGGCAAATTAACAAAAGAGACTCACATACATCTAAAAATAACTTTTTGCAAGTATAAATCAACGTGTCCTACTTGGAAGGCAGTTGGTGACCTCTGTCAAATTTGTCAAAGCAGGAACTTATTTACCCAATAATTCTCCAGTAGTCGTTTACTTTACTGATGTGTCTGTAGATGTTCACCAAGATATGTGTTCTGTTTGGCTCTTTTATGCTCATATCTTACTTTGTTTATATTTTAATATCAGCAGTGTTATCTATATAGGATATTCATTTTATATATTTGTATATTTATATTCTTTATATATTATATCTTTTATATGTATTTATATTTTTATATCTATATATTGTCTATTTTTAAAGCTCTATTTTTAAGCCCTAATGAATATTTTGTTTTGTTCTCATGTCCAAGGGAACATTAGCATACTTTGGGAATGGTTTAAAAATTAAGTTTTGACCTTCCCTGAAATTATCAAACACTTGAACTTTCTTTGTAATGAAAGCAAGTTGCCAAATTCACTAAATAAAAACTTTAATAATAAATAATTGTTTAGTCAAACAATGTGCTCAGAAAGGCAAAAATTTAAACTATTAGAAC
Organism: Aotus nancymaae; assembly: GCF_030222135.1. Classification (NCBI taxonomy): domain Eukaryota; kingdom Metazoa; phylum Chordata; class Mammalia; order Primates; family Aotidae; genus Aotus; species Aotus nancymaae. Next base: position 115,655,142 of record NW_026988425.1, read on the forward strand.
TCTGTTTCTAAAACTGTGTGCTATTGAGACTGTAGCCCCTTTTCATATTAATAAATATTCTGATGGAAAAAAAGGACTCAGTTTTAGCTTAAATTTGGGAATGTGCATTATCATAACTTATTTAATAAGAAAACTTTTTTTATTTCTTCATGGACAGTTTGGGTGATAGATTCTTAGGAAAATTAAAATAAATTGTAAAAAGTCTTTTTTAGGAGGATGATTTTCTGTAGTATAATACAGTTATTATTGTTCTTATTATGCTATTGAAGTGTTTGGGGGCCAAAACTGAATAGATGCTCATGACAATGTGTTCACTTTTTTTCTCTTTGTTTGCAAATGCTGGGAGGTGATGACAATAGACACCACCTACATGAACACTTTCTGAAGGTCATGGGGCTTCCATACATTTTTTCCACCAATAAAAAATAAAAAGAAAAGAAAAAGCTCCCACTTGTAAAGTGCAGAAAACCATAAGAGTTGATTAGAGCCAAAGGTGATGTTCCAGGAAAAACAATAGCTGTTTCGTGTGTTTTCTCCACAGCTCGGAAATGCTGTTAGTCAGAAAAGAAGAAAAGAAAATTATCCTGCAAAGAGAGTCAAATATTTGCCTCTACTTGCCTTTCATAATGAGGAAATGAGAAAATGGCATGCCTTTCATAGCAAATCTCTTTGCCTTTCTGTCTCAGTGTTTGGAGGTGGGGTGGGAGCAGGGGTGCCTGGAGGACCTTCCCTGGTGAGCGCCTGCAGAGTGAAAAGCTACACATTCCAACTTTCATAGCCTCACTCTTCTCCTGCTTGGCCTTTGACATGGTCACCTCCCTTCCTCGTTCTTCCTCACTTCCCCTTCTAACCCCCACTTTTTATTTTATTTTTTCGTAGTCTCTGAAAATGCAACAGAGAATAAAAATGTGGTTAAGACCTGCCGCCAGCACCTATGCCCTCCAGTCCTGAGCTGACAAAAAAGTCAAGAAACTGACAGTAAAATATGCGAAGAGAAAGCCCTGCAAACAAGAACAAACCCTGGACTATTTGGCACTTTCGCCACACTGTGTCATGGTTTTCAAACAGAAATAGCAGTTGTGGGATTTATTATCTCTAACATCACTTGTTAAATTTTACACTAGGCAAATGATATAAAGTATATGAAAAAGGAAGCTGCTGAAGGAGGAATGAGGCAATGCAGATAAGAAAATAGACAGATGGCCTCCACGAAGCACTAATAGAGGGATCATTGCCATGGTCAGTGGAGGGATTATTTATACACCCTTATGGATTTCTAATAAGGCGAGAGGGCTGGTAAGGAAAGGAAAAGCAACTGGCATGAAAACTACCAACTCTGTCTACATGAGCCCAATATATGGTTGAAAAGTTGAAATACACATTTATTTTAATAATAACCTATTATTAGATAACCTAGTTAATTTCCTTGAGCACTTCTAGTATTTACTCAATGGTTCTAAGCACATGATCTTCCCCAAATGAGAATTTTTGAGCAATTGTGGACATTGTCATTGTTTCCAAATGCCTAATGGAGGCTGGGTTTTCCATGTATCTAATTTCATCTATATAGCAATTATAGAAGATTAAGTAATTTTTCCCCCATTTGAGAGACTAAGATGTAGGGCAAAGTAACTTTCCTCCATGAAAGGAAACTGAGGCAGAGGGGAAAGTGACTTTCTCAAAATCACAGTTGCTAGTTGACACAGCTGGTATTCAAATATATAATTGTCTGAACCCAGGTGACCCTCTTAACACAAAACTTCTCCTTGAAAGAGAGCAGTTGATTTAGTTCTTTAATATATTTATAAGGTATCATTTTAAATAGCAAACACAACGCGGGACACAGTCTAAGCAAGAGCTGCAAATATCCTATACTTATCCATTTGAAACTGCATCTTAACCCTTCTTCTTTAACAACTGGAGACATTCATAAATGTGGTTTATTTCCTTATCCTTTAACAGATTGAAAAATCAAGGCACACAAGAATGTAATGTCCTGTTTTGGTTAAAGTAATAATTGCAGAACTCTTGTAAAAATAGGAAGAAACAGCTGTATAAAATGACTCCATCAAAGCAGAATTGCGTTACTCCCTTAAGACATCAGATATCTTAGATATGTTTATAATTGATGGTTTTAAAGTGCAATTGAGGTGCCCTACTTAGTTTGGGGTATGCACTGCTCAATTGCACATAAAACTGGCAACTCAAGGCCTCCAAAAAAGAGAGAGGGGAAAAAAGAAGAAGAAAAAGGAAAAGCCAAGTGGGAAAGCACACAGGACTCAATTGCCCTTGAAATTTGCATGCAACATTTGCCACAGGCAATCAGTCTGCACACAGAAGAAAGGGAGGTCCCTGCAATCTTATGTGGCTTACTCAGTGGCATCCAGCAGGTGACTGGCAAAGTCAGAAGGAGAACCAGGGAGTGTGGTTACCAGCCCTTTTTGAGCAACAGACAACTGTTTTTCTCCTGATAGGCAGCGCAACCATGGACTTATCACCTCCGCTTTGATGGCAGCTCTAAAGAGAGCCATAAAACTGCCATTGAAATTCAAATGTCTTATCAGTGGAAACATCTAAAGCCCATAACAGCACTAGTGATAACCCCTTAATGTTCAAATAGATCTCTGAGGGAAGGAGAGACACTAGCTTCTCCTTCAAGATGGACACTGGTTTTGGTGCAATGCCAGAATACTCAAGTGTCCACAAGCACCCACCTCTCACATTATTCTTTCGTAAATTTTATTATTACTTTAAAAACAGAATTTGGGGAAGAAAGAATAACAACTTTAATTCCATTTACATATGAATAGAAGAATATGTGCCGGTATTGGAAACAAACTTCTAGTTAAAATATGAGCTGCTGAACAAAGACCATCTGATTAGGAGTCTGTGTGAGGTTACAGCACACTCATTTATTTTAACTCTGGTTCAAAGTATTCTCAAGAGGCTGTGACCACTTCCTAGGGAACTTTTCAGAGCATCACTTGCAGCAGTTCTACTTCTTTCCTCATTTAAATGATTTTAGTTTGCATTTTACACAGACAGAAGGTACGTATTTATTTTGAGTGAGACGAAACAAATGTAAATAATTTTTATTTTAGAGGTAAGCTTCTTCCATCTTAATTTGGGCCGTCAATTGGTGGTAAATGGAAGCTACGTTTTTAAACAAATGTAATTAGTAACAGCATACATCCCTTATATCAGTCATGTCCTTCTCACTGAATGGTCTATTTCAGAAGAAAACAAAAACAAAAACAAGAGGGACCATCTATGTATTTTACCTTCAAGGAAGTCAATATATTTGTATTCTGCCTATCTATAAAACTGAACCTTTTGGATTTTTGCTCGATAATTAATTTATAGTGAGAAACATTTGCTTCTTCACTTTCTGTCTGCACCAGAAGCTAAATATAAATAGAAGACTGATTTACAAGTAGTACAGTGAATACATCCTATTGCTTAGAACTTCCAGCACTATTTACCAACCTCAGTATTCTTTTGGCTAAAATCTCATGTAACTGATTTTGATCATGAATCTGATATTAAATTTACCATTTTTAATTGCCCTCTTACTATTTTTCTTTGCAGAATTCAGTCATCAGTAATTCTGTGTTTCTCATTTCAAGGGCTGGATGTTGGAGTTGGCAACATTATGGAAATAAAAATGTCTTTTAGAGGGCTTTTACTTCTAAAATTGTGTTTATAATTTTTACACAGCAAGAAAAGTATTCTGCTTCTTTCAACACATAACCAGAATGTTACATAGTCTTAACTGAGTTTCACTGATACTTTAAAAACAACTCTTGGAAACTTTTCCTCTTTTTCCTTATGGTCAATTACTTACTGTCTTTAGTAGTAGATGGTATGATTTAGCTGAAAATTGAAAATCACATGCATTGGATTTTGAATCATAGGCATATATTGACAAGGGCCTACAGAAGGAAAGGACCTAAAGAAAAATGAAAACAAACAAACAAAAAAACCAACTAACTCTCCTACTGACTACTTTTCCTTGAATGCCATTAACTAACCAGCCATCTTCTTATTTTAAGTGGACTGAATGAAATATTTAGAATAGACATTAATAACACAGCTTTGATTTTATATAGAGCAAATTTTGGATTCTGCCACCTGCTAGCCTTGTGACCTTGTGAAAGGTTAATCTCTTCAAGCTGTGGTTTCCTCTTATGTTAAATGGAGATACTCATGTTACTAATTGCCAGGTTGTGTGGGCACATAACATGCTTAGTACGACAGAGTAAAATCTCATTAAATGTCATATACTAATGTAGTGGGTAACAGTAGTAGCAGCAGTAGCAGTAGTAACAGTCATAACAGAAATATCCAGCTTCTCTCTCTCTCTCTCTCTCTCTGAAACACTTTAACCAAACTACTGAGATACTAGCCTGATCCAACTGGGTCCCCACAATCTGAATACAACACTGATTAGTTACTAGGTGTCCTGTGTTTTTCTCTCTTGCTCAATTCTCATCTCCTTCCTAACGTGAACTATTTTAATATCCTTTTATGAACTTCTTTTTTGCTTAATTTAATCAGGGTCAATTTTTGCTAATTACAACCAAAGAGGTACAAAGAGTGCAAGTGTGAAAACACAGATATTGCCTTTATCTCCCTGAAATTACCATATTTTTCATGTAAAGTTGATTCAAAATGTTTTGTCACTTCAGTAGCAGAATACTACCCATGCAATCTGAAATACTTAATAACAGCTTCCAACGCATAGCTTGCATCCTCTAGAAAAAGATAACTCACTCTGTTTGCCAGTGCCTTCTGGTCAATTCAGTCCAATGACCGGTCAAGTTATTAAACCAAAATCAACTAAATTGGTAGTTCAGCTTGACTTGACCGCTCATGTCAGTCTAAAAGTATGACCCCATGCAATTCTGCAGTCATAGCCGCATAAAGCCATGTCCTAGCACTGAATCTGGACGGATTATTAAAAGAAAAAAGATAGAGCTGGTATTTAAAAATGACTTCTTTGTATTTTTATCTTTAACCATTACAACTGAGAATTTAAAATAATTGAAGACTGAAGTATCTAGATTACTATGTCTTTATTATTTAAGGCAAAATACAGTCCAACTAGTACGGGTAAATGAGGGAAATAAGGCATTGAATTTGGAGTCTGAAAATCTGGATTGAAATCTTTATTCTGTCATGTGGTAGCAGAGCCATTTCCACTGAACTTTCCTTCTATTTTGACTGACTCAGTCCTTATTTCCCTTGTATCTCTGCTTAAATGTCATTACCATTCACCTACCTCTGCTCTTCCCTTATGGTATTGTGTCAGTATTTTTTTCATACCTTATCAAGAGTCATTATTTATATGTTTATTTATTCTTCATCTGTCCAATTATACTGTAAGCAAAACCAAGTTTTTTTAATGTCCATTTAATTCTCCAATGTATACTTATGGTGCAATATTATCTCTAGCATATAGCCACTGCTTAATCATAATTTGTTGAATGAACACATGAATTCTTCGTATGCTCAACTTCTAATGTGTTCACATTCTCTTTCTCATTCTCTTTCACACCGGAAATGTTAAACTTTATTCATGAGTCCATGTTTCAACTACTTTTAGTATACGCAGTAAAAATTTCTATTGAAGATAAGATTTACCAACTCTATGAAAGGTATTAAATTTTCTGCATAGATCCATTTAAATGCACAAAATCATTTTTTTAGCATAAGTTTCCAAGCCTTACTTTTGTAAAATAAGTGTAAGTGAACTCTTTGAAGGAAATTAATCTTTCAAGCTGGCCAGATTCTTTATCTCATCAATGAACAGAATTATCCATGTCAAAAATTTGAAATGTAAATAATCTTCAGAAGGTCTTTTATCCTTTTAGCTTGCTCTCTAATTTGTCATTTCTAGAATGGATGTCCTAACATTACCGATGAAAGAGAACTTGCATAGACTGTAAACTCAATGAGCCATTAAATAGGTGACAATAATCTTGACAGAAATTTGGAATATTTAATTAGCACAAAAAATACTCTTAGCCAGTGTGCTCAATTACTTCCATGGATAGTCCCCAAAATATCAACCAACTATTTTGCATGTCCATGAAATCCTTTGGAAGACATTTAAGACTGAAAAAGGAGATAATATTTCATCTATTAATTGAGGACTTGACATACTTGTGCATGTCCAGTAATAAAGTTTCAAAGTGAATTCAATTTAGATCCTTGAGATATTTTTTAAGGTGACATTTCTATCCTCAAGGCTACGATCAATAAAACACTATGAAAACCTCTGGGTTAGAGAAAGGAAATATATGGTCTAGTGTACCCAATGATATCATTACTGTTTCTTTTTGACATTACCTAATTGGCCAAAGACCAATAAAATAAGGTGAAGAAACAAAAAAAAATCATAATCTTGCAAGTCATAATCATAATGGGAAAACCAGCTTTACAAAATTGGTCCACTGGCACAAGCACAAACAACTTAGAGGAAGAGTACAATGGAGAGGAATTAATAAGAAAGAAGAAGCAAGGCAAAGTAGGAATTGAATGCTTTAAATACAGGAACAAAAAATAGATAAGGAAATATATACAGAGAACACAAGGAATACTGACTTACTTCCACAAGACCAACTCATTACCTTTGTCACTTTATTTAATAGGAAAAACATATTATAGTTTTAAGATATGGGACTTTTAATAATTTCTCATTTTTATAAAATGATAACAAAACATTTAATCTTATAAACAGGCTCAATATTTGACAAAGTGGTTTGGTTAGATGTTTATTTATTTATTTTTTTCACTCTTGTCACCCAGGCAGGAGCGCAACGGTGTGATCTAGGCTCACTCTGCCTCCCAATTTCAAGCAATTCTTCTTCCTCAGCCTCTCAAGTAGCTGAGATTACAGGCATGCACCACCACACCTGGCTAATTTTGTTTATTTATTTATTTATTTTAGTAGAGATGGGGTTTCACCATGTTGGTCAGGCTGGTCTTGAACTCCTAACCTCAACTGCTCCACCCACCTTGTCCTCCCAAAGTGTTGGGATTACAGGCATGTGCCACTGTACCTGGCCTGGTTAAGATGTTTTACAAAACTCTGTCACCCATATTGTCTCACTAAGCAGTCTAGCATCACAGCCCTGGCAAGTGGTAGATACAGGAGGAATGCTTATTCTCTGAGTTACACAGCCTAAGAACAGTCCTCTATACATTGTTCTTACTGTTCCATCAATCCTTCCCTTCAGTAATCCTACTCCATATTGGGGCAAAACTATGGAATAGAGACTGATATACAGGGGCATAGATGCATGCTCAAATTCTCTATCCAAAAATGAAGTTAATCTCAGTAGGAGTCCAGTGAGCACAAAAGGGAAAACTTCCACCTTTTATCAGATACTTCCACCTTTTATCAGATATTTTGGCATTGCTCAACTGAATTTGTTTCATCATCTGTTTCCAATGCATTTGTCTTATAAAATATGCCAGTAAACTGAGAATGTATGTATGTATCTGTTTAGTTATTCATTTATTGGTTGATTAAATAATCATTAGTGAATGTTTAATATGAATGTGACACTTTGCCTGATTCTGGAGATACAAAGATAACTCAGAACATCAAATAGCTTAGTGCAGTTTTAAGAATAAATATGAAAGTAAATAGTAGACAAAAGTAGTACTGATGTGCAAATTGATGTTTATAAGAGGTAAACATCAGAGCACAGAGGATGTTTAGAGTTGACCAGAAGATAAATGAAGAAAAAGCTTCCTAGAGAATTTTTGGAGTTAGGGTTGGAAGTGGAGCACTTGGAAATGGAGCACTAAAGATCTCTTCAGCCCATGAACTCAAACAAAGCTTAGTTAACTTTTTTCACAATTGAGGTGTTCAAATTTCATAGTATCATTTTCAGTTTTTAAACAATTTTCAAAACTATTATTATTCATAAATGCCTGCACAGCCAGTTCAAGATCTTTTTGTCTACCTTGTGCCAAATAATTGGGTTTTTTTTTTCACTGAATGATGAAATAAATAGGTATTTTGATGTCGTATATTCAACAGATAACCCCATCCTGTTATATATCCAGGAACTTTATTAAACTCTTCATTGTTTCTAAAAATTTGTCTTTAGCTATCTGTTGGTTTTTATATCATTTAAAACAATTACTTTAATTCATCTGTCTCCATTTTTTTGCCAATAACATTTTTTTTCAGTATTATTTCACTGGTTAGGTTCTTCAATAGTATATGAAATAAAAGTAGAGCTTGTGGGGGCATACATCGTTTTTTTCCACCTATTTTAGAGAAGAGTATTCTTTTCAGATGGCTGTAAGTTTTAAGTTTTTATTTTATTTTTAAAAGTAACTAACAGATTAAAAAACTTTCCTTCTGTAACTAATTGACTAAGGTTCTTTAATCAGAAATGGAGTTAATATTTGACTTTTTAATAATAGCCATTCTAGCCAATGTGTTACTGTATCTCATTGTAGTTTTGATTTGCATTTCTCTGATGATTAGTGATAATGAGCCTTTTTTCCCATATTTCTTGGTCACTTATCTTCTTTTGAGAAGTGTCTGTTTCTGTCCTTTGCCCATTTTGTAACAGGGTTGTTTGTTTTTACTTGTTGATTTGTTCAAATTTCTTATACATTCTGGATATCAGACCTTTGTCAGATGTATACTTTATGGATAATTCCTCCTATTCTGTAGGTTGCCTGTTTACTCTATAGATAGTTTCTTTTGTCATGCAGTGGTTCTTTAGTTTAATTAGGTCTCATCTGCCAATTTTTTTTTTTGTAATTGTTTTTCAGGATTTAGCCAAAAATTATTTGCCAAGGTCGAAGTCAACAAGGGTGTTTCCTGTTTTCTTCTCAGATTCTTATAGTTTGAGGTCTCGCATTTAAATCTTTAATCTTGAGCTATCTTGGTATACGGTGAGAGACAGGGGTCCATTTTCCTTCTTCTGCACATGGCTAAACAGCTATTCCAGCACCATTTATTGAAAAGGGAATGCTTTCCCCATTGCTTCCTTTTGTCAACTTTGTTGAGGATCAGAAGGCTGTAGATGTTTGTCTCTTCTGTTCATTGGTCTATGTGTCTGTTTTTGTACCAGTATCATGCTGTTTTGGTTGCTTTAGCTTTGTAGTATAGTTTGAAGTCAGGTAGTGTAATGCCTCCACATTTGTTCTTTTTTCTTAGGATTGCTTTGGCTATTTTTCTGATTCCATACGAATTTCAGAATAGTTTTTTTGTAATTCTGTGAAGAATAGAATAATTTGATGGGAAGAGTGTGGAATCTGTACATTGCTTGGGGCAGTATGACCATTTTAACAATAGTGATTCTTCCTATCCATGAGCATAGAATATTTTTCCATTTATTTGTGTTGTTTCTGATTTCTTTTTGCAGTATTTTATGTTTCTTCTTGAAGAGATCCTTTACCTCATTAGTTAGCTGTATTCCTGTGTATTTCCATTCTCTGTGGTTATTGTAAATAAGATTAGGTTCTTGATTTGACTCTCAGTTTGAACATTACTGATGTATAGAAATGCTGATTTTTGTACATTGAATTTGTATCTTAAACTTTACTGACATTGTTTATCAGTCCTAGGAGCTCTTTGGCAGTGTCTTTAGAGTTTTCTAGGTATAGAATCATATTGTCAACAAAGAGAGATAATTTTACTTCTTGTTTTCTATTTGGATTTTTTTTATTTCTCAACTGATTGCTCTGGCTAGGACTTCAAGTACTATATTGAATAGGGGTGATAAGAGTGGGCATTCTTATCTTATTTAAGTTCTCAAGGGGAATGGCTCCAGCTTTGGCCATTCCACAAGATGTTAGCTTTGGGTTTGTAATAGATGGCTCTTAATATTTTGAGGCATGTTCCTTCAATGCCCAGTCTGTTGAGAACTTTGCATCATAAAGGGATACTAGATTGTACCAAAAGCTTTTTCCATGCCCATTGGAATGATTATATGGTTTTTGTTTTTAATTCCCTTTATGTGGAAAATCACATTTCCTGGTTTGCATATGTTGAAACAGCCTTGCAGCCTAGGAATAATACTTGATTATGGTGTGTGAACTTTTCTATGTGCTTCTGGATTCAGTTTGCCAGAATTTTGTTTAGAATTGTTCATCAGGGCTATTAGTTATTAGCTTCCCTTTTTGTGTTTGTTTATTCCTGATTTTGGTGTCAGGCTGATGCTGGCTTTATAGAATGAGTTAGGGAGGAGTCCTTTCTCAATTTTTGGAATAGTTTCAGGAGGATTGGTACCAGTTCTTTGTTCATTTGATAGAATTCAGCTGTGAACCATCTAGCCCAGGGCTTCTTTTGGTTGACAGGTTTTTTATTACCAATTCAGTTTTATGACTTGTTATTGGTATGGTCAGGATGGCTATCATTAAAAAGTCAAATAATAACAAATGCCGGCAAAGGCTACAGAGAAAAGTGAATGCCTATGCACTGTCAGTGGGAATGTAAATTAGTTCAGCCATGGCAGAGAGCAGTTTGGAGATTTCTCAAAAAACTTAAAACAGCATTTAATCCAGTAATCCCATTGCTGGGTATACATACAAAAGAAAACATTGTTCTATCAAAGAGATACGTTAATTGCAATGTTATTCATAATAGCTAAGACATGGAGTCAACCTAGATGCCCATTAATGGTGAATTGGATAAAGAGCGTGGTGCATACACACCATGCGTACTATACAGTCACAAAAAGGAACAAAATATGTCTTTGGCAGCAACATGGATGCAGTTGGAGGCCATAATCCTAAAAGAATTAATATAGAAACAGAAAACCAAATACTGCATGTTCTCACTTATAAGTGAAAACTAAACATTAAGTACACATGGACATAAAGATGGGAACAAGTAACACTGTGGACTACTATGGTCTCACATTGCTACAAATAAATACCTTAGGCAAGGTAATTTATGAATAAAAGATGTTTAATTGGCTCATGGTTCTGCAGCCTGCACAGGATGCGTAGTGGTTTCATGACAGAAAGTGAAGGGCATGCAAGACATCCCACATGGCAGGAGCAAGAGCAAAAGAGAACAAGGAGGGGAATATTGAGTACTTTCAAATAACCAGATATCATGAGAAGTCACTCACTATCACGAGAACATCACCAAGGGCATGGTGCTAAACCACTCATGACAAATCCTGAACATGTTTCTGCTTAGAAATTCCTACTGCCAGATTCCCTAAATCATCATTCTCAAGTTTAAAGTTCTACATATTCCTTGGGCAGGAACACAATACAGCCAAGTTCTTTGCTAAGGCCTAACAAAAGTGACCCTTGTTCTAGTTCCAAATAAATTCTTTATTTCCATATGAGATCTCCTCAGCCTGGAGTTCACTGTGCACATTTCTATCAGTATTTTGGTCAGAACAATTTATCCAGTCTCTGAGATGTTCTAAACTTTCTTTCATCTTCCTGTCTCCTTCTGAGATCTTCATATTCTTTTCCGCCTCTCCCTTTTACCCAATTCCAAAACTGCTTCTACATTTTCAGGTATCTTTATATCAATATCCTACTCCTATTACTATTTTTTTGTATCAGTTTGTTCTCACATTGCAACCAAGGAATACCTGAGACTTGGTAATTTATAAATAAAAGAGGCTTAATTGACTCTTGGTTCTGCAGGCTGTACAGGAAGCATAGCATCTTCCGCATTGGGGAAGGCCTGAGGAAGCTTCTAATCATGGAAAAAGGTTGATCAGGGTCGTCTCAAACTCCTGACCTAAGGTGATCCACTGGCTCTAGCCTCCCAGAGTTCTGGGATTCCAGGCGTGAGCCACCGCACCGGGCTTGGGTATTCTTCGTATTAATTCTTGTAATTTTTCTGTGCATTTGAAATTACGTATCAATACAGAGTTTAAAATTTAAAAAGAAAAATATTTTATAGTTCAGACATCTTCAGCTGGCTCAGACCTTACCCTAGCATGCTTGAATGGGAAGCCACAGCTCCCCTGATCCCCTAATCCCTACCCCTGCCCCTACCTGGCTTCATCTAACATTCTTAGATTGCTCTGTAGTGCTCTCCAGTGGTAATTTGGGGATTTTCCTATCTTTACATCTGTCTTCTACTGCCTTTCTTCTTCTACAAAAATGCTGAAATTATTTGGTTCTATTGGTTATTTATTCTTACTTATTTGTAACACATGTATAATATTCTAAGGGATAAATCATCACAATTTAATTAACTACTTTCATAGTTTTGGACATAAGGCTACTTCTATTTTTTTCCTCTAATAAATAGGAAATTTGTGTTGAAAAATAACATTCTGTCCAGATTTTTTATTGCTGATACAAAGTTTTAGAAGTATAATTCCTGGATTAATGGATATGGAGGCTTTTTTTTTTTTTAACAAGAAACTTAATACATATTGCCAGATTATGTAGTAATCCAGAAAGACTATATTTTTGGTAAAATGCAATATTTGCACCCACCTCTGGAGAATAACTTAAAGAAAAAAAGGACTGTATTACAAAAGATGTTGGTGGTCATGCTAGTATTGCTATTTTGAGACAGATCGAGGGGTAATGTGGAATAAAGAGAACAAGTAAGTGATATTCTAATCCTGTCAACCTCATTGATCTTGAAAATCAGAAGTCTCAGTGTGAAACAGAGTACATGAGGTTTACTGAAAATCTCATAATCCTGAACTTGAATAGGAAGTATTAATATGAACTCTGAATGTATTTTATCTTATAAACAAAACATTTTCTTTGTTTTTGCACTAAAAAGAAACAATGAACAACCCAGTAACAATGAGCACTCCTACCTTCCAGATTGCAGTCTCTAAGCACAATTCCCTACTAAAAGGAACCAGCTCATCTTGGAGAAGTGGCTGATCACATGACTGGAGTAGGAAATATACAAAATGGTGTTAGAACATATTTTTATACCAGATATCAAGGAGACTACGAAAGGCTGCCAGTGTCATGCCCAAATGATTCAGCAGCCAATGTGAAAACATTTATTTTTCAAAAGGTAGAGACATGACTAGAGGACTCATCCAATAGTATTGTAGGTTGTATTAAAAAGGAATGAGGTTGTGCTATATGAACTGACCCTGGAAGAGCTCCAGGATACACTATTACATCTTTAAAAAAGGCTGGGCATGGTGGTTCATGCTTGTAAGCCCACTGCTTTGGTTGTCTGAGGAGTGAGGATCTCTTGAGGCCAGTAGGTCAAGACCAGCCTGGGCAACATAGTGAGACCTTATCTCTACAAAAAAAGAAATTTTTTTCTTTTAATTATCCAAGTATGGTGACAAACACCTATAGCTCTAGCTACTTGGGAGGCTGAGGTGGGAGGCTGAGGCAGGAGGATTCCTTGAGCCCAGGAGTTTGAGGCTCCAGGGAGCTATAATCATGCCTCTGTACTGCAGCCTGGGCAACAAAGTGAGACCTCCATCTCAAACAACAACAACAACAAAACAACAATATAAAAGAAAATATGGCCCTGCCTGCCACACCTCTCCTTTCTTCTGTAGCTCCAGCCGAAGCCGCACCCCCTGCCCCCCCTACCCGCATCCCGGCACCATGAGCTTCTGCTCGAAGCACAGATAGTGTGCTACCTCAAGGTGTTCGGGGACCTCCTCCTACCTCAAGGTGTTCGAGGACGACTCCCGCCTGTCTGTGCGCCTCTCCGGGGCCAGCGGCGCGGGTGGCTTCCGCTCGCAGTCGCTGTCCCGCTACAATGTGGCCTCCTCGACCGCCCGCTCCTCAGCCTCATCGCTCGGCCTCGGCCTGGCCTATCCCCTGCCGCCGGCGTCCAAACGGCTGGACCTGAGCCAGGTGGCGGCGCGCACCAACGAGTACAAGATCATCCGCACCAACGAGAAGGAGCAGCTGCAGGGCCTCAACGACCGCTTCATCGTGTTCATCATGAAGCTCATCAGCTGGAGATACAGAACGGCACGCCGGAAGCCGAGTTGGCCGCGCTGAGGCAGCGCGACGCGCCGAGCCGAGCCGACGCCACGCCGAGCCGAGCCGACGCCACGCCGAGCCGAGCCGACGCCACGCCGAGCCGAGCCGACGCCACGCCGAGCCCTCGCGCGTCGGCGAGCTCTTCTAGCGCGTCGCGCTGCTGGAGGAAGTGAGCTTGGCGTGCGCGCAGGCCGTGCTGGACGCGACAGTCTAGCTGAGGAAGTGAAGCGGCTGCGGGCGCGCTGTGAGGAGTAGCGCCGCGGACGCCAAGGCGGTGCAGAGCGCGCCTTGAAGGCACAGCAGTGCGACGTGGACGTCGCCACGCTGGCCCGCCTGGACCTGGAGAAGCAGGTGCAGTCGCTGCTGGACTAGCTGGCCTTCGTGCGCTCTTTCCTCAGTGAGTAAAATTAGATGCTTGTTGACCATGTCTATGATTCGTGTAATGACTTATCCCTGACCATTTCATATTCTTTCAATCCTGTAGGTTAAAAAAATGGCAGTGACGAATTTTAAGGGTTTCCCCCAACAAATAAAATAACGAAAAGAATCCCTAGACTTCAGGCTTTCAGCTTATACAAATCTGTTTAATTGGGGGAAAAACTGTTGAGCATGTAGCTTTTCACCTTTACTTTAGAAGCACAGTAAATAGTTATTCCAAACTGTGATTAAGCTGAACTTAGATTTAGTAGTATAAGCTAGAAGAGGTGAGCGTTTCTATGAGTGGAAAAGGCCAAGATGTCATTTATGTGTCAGTTCGTTTGTGGTGATACAGAATTAACTTTTTCATGCCGTTACCCTTAGAATCCACATACCCCCTTTCCCGCTAGTCTAGGTTCTAAAGAGGCCTTGCTTTCACTCCCCTATGCCTTTTGTTTGTTTGTTTTTTGTTTTAATAGTCTGCCAGCAGAGGCGCTGCTGAGCTGCCATGGGCTCTGCCCGCTGCTCTGTGAACTTCCTTGCAGTTTTGTTTATAGGAGTCACTCCCCTATGCCTTTTACGAGTACTAAGTGTAGGATATCTTGTCACCAGAACACAATGCTACTGCCCCAAAGTTAAAGAAACCACTTCTGGCCGGGCGCAGTGGCTCACGCCTGTAATCCCATAACTTTGGGAGGCCGAGGCGGGCGGATCACGAGGCAAGAGATGGAGACCTTCCTGGCCAACACGGTGAAACCATGTTTCTACTAAAAATACAAAAAAATTAGCCAGGCGTGGTGGCACGCGCCTGTGGTCCCAGCTACTCGAGAGGCCGAGGCAAAGAATCGCTTGAACCCAGGAGGCGGAGGTTGCAGTGAGCCGAGATTGCGCCACTGCACTCCAGCCTGGAGACAGAGCAAGACTCCGTCTCAAAAAAAAAAAAGAAAGAAAAAGAAAAGAAACCATTTCACAGTTGGTAGGGTCCTGCTGGAGAGGAAGAGACACTCAGACCAGAGGAGGTGTGTGCATGTGCCTACTCGCTTGCTAGAAGTAGATTCTGGACAGTCAGCTCTTCATCTGCCCTACTGTGTAGCATCTGCATTGCCCAGTCTTTCACATGTGCCAAAGCTGATGCAGGATTTGTTCTCTGTCCAGCAGTCACTTCTGCCAGAACTGAAGAGTTGCCCCGTCTCTGTTCCACGTCTCCTTTAAGAGCTCTGGTGGTAAGTACATGATGCTTTTATTGAACTTTCTTATCCTAGCACATACTTCAGTAGTTCAAGGAACTCGAAAGATACTTTTCTCTTCCTTACCTTTACCGCATCCCTGTCCTTACTCCTCACACTTACTGTAAGACATTAGTAAAATAAGAAATTAAAAGTCACACGAATCCCACCAAAAATAATAAGAAGAAGAAAAATAAATTAAAAATAGAGCCATTATTCAATATATAACCTATAACAACATGTAATAATATGCTTTCTATACTGGTAACTATTCTGTGGCAAATCTATTTAGCTTCAAGATTTTGCAAATTTTATTTGCTAGTATATATTCTTTTAATTTGAGATATAATAGTAACTATTATCAGTAGTTTTTGCACTAGATTTTGAGCCTCGGTGGGCAAAGATTATGCACATTTGATGAGCTCTTTGGCATTTATAAGGGTTTTATGCAAATAAATACATAAATCATTTTAGTAGATGCATTGACAAAAACAGAGATGTGTTAATTATATTGAGAGAGGTTATTAAAACTCTTCATATAGTTTTCTTCTTGTTTGTATCAGAATCACATATTTCTTTTATAATCAGATAAAACAAGGTAAATAAGAAATAAAATGAAAATATATAAGAGAAAGCTTAAGAATATGCTTCTCATACATCACCATCTTGGAACCAAAATATTTGCACCATGCCGGTGTTCACTGAACCAATAATTCTCTCTTGACCAATATGTGAGCGGAATGGCTAACTTCCTGTGAAGTTAATTCTGGTTCATTGCAAAAAGCAACCTATTGCACAACTGTCTGCTTACTTCCCTCCCATATTTTTATTTACAGAACAAGTACAAAATAGTTTGTTGCCCATTAGAAAGGAAGAGGAAATTCCACAGAGTTTCTCAGAATGACTTTTATTTTGATGGATATTTGTTAAGGAACCAAATTTATGTGAAAGGTTGTTCTGTTAAAAGAAAAGTTCACAAAAATATCATGCATGATTGATCTCAAGACTGTGCCTTGATCCAAAGGCAAACACACAAACAGCAGTCAAACATACATTTTATGGGCTTTTGTCTGTTTTGCAATAACGCCGGAAAACATTCTTTAATTAAAATTTAAAACCATAACTGATTAATTTTCTGAGTAAACAATCCCTGTAAACATGGAATGTCAGCATTTTAAAGCTGCCCGAGTATAAATTTTACTTCCGTTGCATAGACATGGGAAGGACTTTGGCACGAGCAAAAAAGGAGATAGTGTGACCTGGAGGAGAAGGGCTATTTGGAGACCTTGCACATTCTGTAATGCTACTCCTGTCCACAAGGCTGAGGCCCAGTCAGGGTTAGGAAAGCTGCCCTGTGCTGTGTGACCTCATTGGCATGGGCAGCTGTCACTCCATCTATAGCTCTTTGCTAGCAGTAAATTACCGGGGGGTTCCCAAAAGCCCATCCGGTAGCTGAACCTGCTGCTGCCTCACTGGGACAATGAGGAAGAAATTCTTGGGAATTTGGTTGTTGCTATGGCTGTGCAGAATTTAAACTGAACATTCCCATTTGGTTTCTGTTGTTAAACATTATCCCCAATTTTTACAGGAGCCAGAAAGCAATCTCATTTCTCTTCAGCAGTTTTATAAATTTTTTTTTAACAGAGAGGAGGTTTAAAACTGTTACTTAAAATACTCTTGAATGGCTTTTTGAAGAAACATGAAGATATATTGCCAGGAAAATGGGGGAATGTGTTCAAAGTAAGAAAAAAATCTAAAACTCTCTGCTTAGACATTTGTGTAAAACCTGAAATTAAAAAAAAAAAAACTCATAATCAAGTTATTTTTATTAGACATTTACAGTCTTGCCAATAATAAATTTCCGTGACCTTTGTTCTTCTAAAGTCTAGAAAAAGAGCCGGATCTGAAGTGCTTTTAGTTTCTCTAGGTGATGTTCACTGCTTGGGTTTGTGTTTCCAGACTGGTCAAGCTCTTTTGAACTCACTTCAACCCTTAGGTTACTTACCCAGACCAATCCTGCATGATAGATACCCCCCTGGGGTGGGGAATGAAACCATTCAAATAAATACTTTCATGCTTCTGGGCCCTGCTTTATTCCTAGTGAACTTATTTTTCTCATTAGTGTGTGTGGAAGCTTTTTAAAAGAAATTTCCATACTAATTAATCATATTACTACAGGAAGAAGAGTGAAGAAACTTTCCCCAAGTAAAAGAAACTTCAGTTTTATGCCCTGCCTCCTAAGGAGGTCACATACTGGCCAAAACTTTGCATGTGTCTGTGAAGGGATTTATTAGCCAATTCTTCCATCCTGTTGATTAGCAAAGTGTTTATGATGTCTGATTCCTATAGTAAGTAGCATAGTAGATAAATATTCTGCATTTCTTTCATAGAGGAAGTGGAAAGCAAAAGAAGGTGCATCTGTAAGCTCTGTATGGACAGGCAGAGACCACTGCAATAAAGCAAATATTACAATAAAGAGAGTCACACAAATGTTTTGGTCTCCAATACGTAGAAAAGCTATGTTTATTTTATAGTGTAGTCGATTAAGTGTGCAACAGCATTATAATCTAAAAAAGTACACAACTTGATTAAAAAATAATTTATTGTTAAAAAATGCTGACACTAAGGCACAGAATGAGCACATGCTTTTGGAAAAATGGCACTCATGGACTTGCTCAATGCAGGGCTGCCACAAACCTTCAGTTTGTAAAAAAAAAAAAAACATGTTATATCTGCAAAGTACAATAAGGTGAGGTGCAACAAAACAAGGTGTGCATGTAAATGGCAAGGAATTCACATTTAATGGGCAGCAACTACAAGTCCATTTAAATGTGTCATTGGATACTATAAATGTAAGTTCCGTTTTTTCGTGACTTTGGGAGATGGGGAAATTGAGATGTTTAAGAAGCTAGAAAATTTGGCAAAGGAGACAAAGACAAAATGCTACTGAGTCAGGATTTTAGGATTGAAGCTAAAGTGCAGTTAACTTCAAGCCCGAGTATTTCCTGTCAGTGCATCTTTTCTGCTAGTCGACAGAATCAGTCAGGCAAAGGGTTGATGTAGGTCTTAATGCATACTTCAGAGGAGAGTCAGCTGTGAACCTTAAGGAAAGAGAGAGAGAAAACAGCAACCTAGGAAGCTAAAATGGGAGGCATGCTTAGGGGTAATTTTGCTGGGATAGAGGGAATGGGAGTAAACAGAAGCTGGGATACAAGATGACTAGGTTTGTCCATTGAGCAATGAAATACCTGTGTATGTTACAATTCCTAAGTCACATACCCAGGTA
Organism: Aotus nancymaae; assembly: GCF_030222135.1. Classification (NCBI taxonomy): domain Eukaryota; kingdom Metazoa; phylum Chordata; class Mammalia; order Primates; family Aotidae; genus Aotus; species Aotus nancymaae. The sequence continues at coordinate 115,674,009 of NW_026988425.1, forward strand.
TTTCATGGTTTCTCCTTTTAAAGACTCCCTAAGACTTGGGTCTTCGTAGCTAAAGGCCACTCTTTATTAACTTGTAGTAGGCTGCTTAGGTGAATCATACCTCCATTGGTCTTATTCAGACAACCATACAACCACAGCCTAGACCCAGAGGTCTGTCTTAATGGAGCAGGTGGATTGGTTTGTAGGCAAGTAGCTGGGGACATGAGATTAGATCTTCCAACATCCAGGTTATCCAGGCTTTTCCTTGGCATAAAATAAAACAAACATACAAATGCGTACTTGCTCCTAACTATTAAACCAGAAAGCATATCTGTGGCATCAAATACATACACTATCCCATGTGATCAATGTTTCTTGATCATCCACCTTAGCAACCACTATGAAACAACATCTACCCTTTGCCTTATTCCTATTTAGAATAGTACTGTGTACCTAATTAGAATAGAACTACTCTAGAACTCAACATGTTACTGGCAGTGTTGAAAGCCTGGCTTAGACAAAGTACTTGGGAATCTTGCTGGAAGGCATGATGAACAATTATCACCAATAAGGTATCCAAACCTAGTTTCCATATAGATATTTATTCTCCAAACTATTTTGAAAACTCAAAGCAAGAGACATTGAAGATCATTATCATGGTGCTCATTTTTCAGATAAGAAAATGGACTGCATAAAGATAATATGATCTTAATGTCAAACAGTCAGACCCACAGTTCTGATGAATACATTTGGAATTGCCAGAATGTGCATATGGAATCTTGACTGGGAAATGGGGTCACCATCTATTAAACTAGAGAACCTCACGCAGTAAGCACTTTTTTCATGAAAGTGATATAATACAGAGTTAGATGAGGATTTTGATCCTGGCTTCATTTGCCACTCATGTAACCTTAGATAAGTTATATAACCTCTCTAAATCACAGCTTCCTCATCTATAAAATTAGAAAACAAGAGTACCTGATTCATAAAATTGTTATGAGGATTCAATGAAGTAATACACATAAAGTGTTGTAACACAGTGACTAGCGTATCCATGGCTCAATACGTATTACCCCAGGCTAGTGTCAGCATTGGGCTTCCTCATTTCCAACATCCTCAGTTTGTCTTTTTAAACTTCTGCCTCCAGCAGTGTGCACACAACTGATAATTGCCTCCTTCTATAAGTGCTAGTGGAATTTGTTAATATGTTCTCTATTAAACTCTTAAGCTATGGGGATACACATCCAGAAATAATAGCTGGTATTTAACTCTTCTCACTTTGTCCCAACAAATCCTTCCCCTACCCTCTTCTGCTCCGAGTCACAGGCACACACATGGCATCATATTTCTTTTATGTTGAGCTGGAAGGGGTGTTCATGTCGATAAGAAACCTTCCTCCCACCCTACTTTGTCTGCCCTGCACTTAGGAACCAAGGTTGAGTTCAAACAGGGGTCAGGGAGATAAAAGCCTGAGGCTTAACCACCAATTCACTAGTCTGGTGGCTAAAACTTCCGTCATTTATTTACTGCCATTAAAAAGGATGAGTTGGGTCCTGTGTCATGATGGCTTGTAGGCAGAAGCCCCTGCCATTTGTTATCTGCCCCTCAGTTGGGAAACAGATCAGGCAAATGCCCTTTCCCCGGGACATGCTGCCCTGCCTGTGTACTGCAGTCTGAATGGAAATAGAGAGAAGTTTCCTTGCACTTTTATGGGCTCTTTGTTTGTCATCAAGAGGCCAAGTACAGACATTTTCAAATAATTGTCAAAGGCAGAGCACAGGCAGGCTGAGGAGGGAGAAGCGGAGGGAGGGAAAAGGACAAACAGCCAAAGGCTGTAGCCTCCAGACTGCAAGAGATTTACTGCAGCTGCTATAGAGACTATTTGTTAAGGAGGAGAAGATAAACAGGAGGCATCTACAGAGACAGTGGTCACGCGGAAGGTGCTAGAAGCATTCCTAGGCAAGAGGAGTGCCCAGCAGTAGCACCAGCTGGTCGTGGTTGAGTCAAGTCTGTTGTGCACAAAATCTTTATCCCCTGTTCATTTCTGTGCACGGGATCTTTTAAATGTTAGTTCGAGGGAATCCAGCCAGGCACACAAAAAGGACAATTGCACAACAGATTTGAGCTAACAAGCTCGTACTCATGCATCCAAAGAAAACCTGGAATGCATCAGCCAGAGGAGCCTGGACGAGAAAAAAGGTCTTCAGAATCCCTGCATTGGCTGACGAGCTTGCAGGAGTCTGAGTGGTGCCATTTCCCTCCTGCTGTAGATCCCCCAAGCTGTCTGCCCCCCTCCTCCACTTTGGCAAAGCGAACAAGATCATAAACGTCAGATGTGGGCTTGTCGCTGTAATGATCTCGTGGCTATGAATAAAAACGTCCGGGTAACAGATTTGTGAATCGAATCTCCTTTCTGTGCGGTGGACCTGCGTGGGCCGAGGCTGCTTCTCGCGCTGACTGGGTGTGTGCGCTGCTCATATTAAACTTCCACCCATCGAGAGTCCACAGGGTTAAGCCTAGAAGGCTAGAATGATATTTTCACTGCCTTTGATGACACACTAAAATAAAGAACGTCTCATTTTGCAGCAGAACATTGAGTCTGTGAAGCCAATGTACATGTGGTTACTATTTGCAGAATTTGGCATTTTCTATGAATAGTATAAAGCAGGCATTGGATCGGCTGTCATGTTTTGACAGAGTTGTCCTTTTTTTCCAGAATGCCACTCTCCCTTCTCCCCACCCTCCACTCCCTCTTATTTAAGCAGCAACCCTACCACTTTTTTTTTTTTAAGTGGACTAAGAAAATTGATGAATAATGAATTAAAAGCTGGACTGGGTCAGGAGTTTAAGACACAAGGAGACGATCACCCTGAAGAGAGTTGGGCCCCCTGAGGGGAACCCAAGTCCCTGTTATGACTCTTGATCAGATTGGCTCCAGATAGCAAGGGCCTTCCCCCAGCCCCAGAAATGGGAACAGGGTCAGCCATAAGATTAGCGAACACAGTGAAGTAGGGGTTTAAAGCTGTTTTGTTTATAACAAGCTGATCAGCCTGATAGCGAAGTACCCCAGCCCTTCCTCGCTCAATATATTAATATTTGATTGCTTCCAAGTTGTTTGGGCCTTTGTTTTCCTATTCTCTCAACTCTGAACTTTTCTTACATCCACAACCTAGACAGGAATGAAGATGACAATAAATTTATCTCCTCACGGTGACACACATCCATCAGTTTCAGGAACAGGGTATGAACCTGGGTGTGAGGTTTCAAGTTTTCCATTTGCTTTGTTTAACCTGTAAGCCATCATTACACACACACACACACACACGAAAGCCTTCTTTGAAACTCTTGAGAATTTGGAACTTTAGATTTTCACCTTGAGTTCTACGCTTGTTTTATTTAAACTTTTATACTTTTATTTCAAAAGCTGGATTTGCCTCTAAGGACAACATTCTTATTTTTCTTTTTCTTTTGTTCAACATATATCACTCTTCCCTCTATTTTCAAGGGTCCAAAAGAGTGGTCCTACGTTGAATACCTTTTTTAATCAGTCCTTCAGGATTATATCCGAATGGTCTCATTGAGTATCTGTTTTTCTGTATTAGCAGAAGCAACTGATCTAGCACTGAAAAAAAGTAGCTCTTGTGTATTTCAAAGAAGCAATGATTTTCTGATTAAGCAGCATTATCTTGCATGTTTTAATGAACGACACAATTACAGTAAGACTGAAACCAATTCTCAAGATGTTGACATTGGCTTGGAATGGCTGCAGTATAAATCTACTCATGGAATTTTGCAGAACAGTAATAAGAATATCAGACAGGTCATGCACTGTATTATCATTTCATTGTTATTTATGTTTGCCTGGACTTGATTCAGAATCTCAGGCAAAACTGTCTCATGACAGTTTTACCTATTAAAGCATCATATCCTACCAGAAGCCTTTAGATGATCCTTTTCTTAAAGAAAATGAAATTCTAAAATTAAATTTGTGTTATTATTTATCTCTGATTTCTTTAGGTCACCACACCTCATGGACATAAAGACACTCATTAATCAAATGAAAAGAAATGCATTTACCATTCATTTATTTTTCATGAAACCTATTGAGCATCTACTATGTAATAAACAGTGTTGACAATTTCCAGAGATATGAAGATTTTAAAAAGTGTGTTTCTGAATTGCTCTTGATATGAGAGATAAAAAGATAAATATATAATCCATGATGAAATATATTTTATGTATGTAATACAATGTATTAGATATGTATATATTTGTTTTTCTTTGTTCAGGGAAGACTACAGAATGAAACTATTATCATTATTTATCATCTATTGAAAGAACACTACTATGCATGTCTTCAAGATTATACAGTTTACTTTTTATATAGTAAAGATAATTTGTTTTATACAAGCAGAGTTTCAAAAGACTTTTACATATTTTAACTAATTTAAATTATCTGTGCTCATAATACTTTTTATCTCACATTTCACAAAACAGTGCATAACAGAAATTCTTTATCCAAGGACTTATCAAATACAAGAGTTTGAAGTGAGCAGTTCATTCATCTAACAACAAATGAGTTTTGTTACTAACAAATATAAATACATATATTGAGCCCCTATCTTGGGTCATATAGGTAGTAATGAACAAAATAGTTCTTTTCCTTGCCTGTAGGTGCATACAGACTAGTGAGAGAAGAGAAACATTGTGCAAAGAAACACATAATTAAATATTGGACAAATTATTATTAAGGAACAGATAAGGTCCTATCAAAGAGAAAATCAATGAAAACATATGATTTAGAATCAAGAACAAAGAATATCCCCGCCATCCCCCACCAAGGAACTGGTGCATGATCTGAGAATTGAAGATCAAATTAAGCAAAGAGTATTAGAGTGTCCCCAAAGCAGGAAATATATATGCTAAAGTCCCAAAGTATAAAATGACATGTGTATTTAAGAAACTGAAGAATGCCAAAGTGCTGAGAATGTAACATACAAGAGAATAGTTCAGATGAGCCTGGAGGACTAGGCAAGAGACATATCAGAGAGGGTCAAGTGTATTTGCTGGGATTGGCTAGACTATGCTGCAATAACAAAGAACTCCTCAACTATCAGTGGCATAGCAAGAAAAAAGTTTATGCTAGCTTACACATATCATAGTCTGATATAGTGGTGGTGATCGTAGATAGAAAACTTGAGCTCTGTCAGGCATGATGGCTCACGCCTGTAATCCCAGCACTTTGGAAGGCTGAGGTGGGTGGATCACTTGAGGCCAGGTATTTGAGACCACCCTGGCCAACATGGTGAAAACCCCTCTCTACTACAAATACAAAAACAAAATAGCCAGTTGTGGTGGCACACATCTATAATCCCAGTTACTTGGGAGGTTGAGGCATGAGAATGGCTTGAATCCTGGAGGCAGAGGCTGCAGTGAGCCAAGATCACACCACTGCACTTCAGCCTGGGCAACAGAGTGAGACTCTGTCTAGGGAGAAAAAAAACACAACTTCACCCCTAGCCACATAGTCACAGGGGCTGGGGTGGGGAGAGCTACACAGAGAAGGTATGCATGCTTTCAATTGCCTTGATTTACAAGAGGCACTTAACACTTAAACACAATTCAGTTGATGGAAACTAGTTCACAAGGCCCACCAGGATGCAAATAGGCTTGGAATTATGGTTTAGTTGCTTGCCCAGTACAAATAAATAATTTGGCAAGGTGCTATCCAGTGCCTATTCAGAGCATAGAAAAAGAAACTTTATTCTTTATCCTAAAGGTTATTACAGGGTTGTAACATTGCTATGGTCTGAATGCTTGTGTCCCACCAAAATTTGGGAGGTTATTAGGTCATGAGGGTGTAGCCCTCATGAATGAAGTTAGTGCCTTTATAAAAGAAGCCTGAGGCAGACTGACACAAGAACAGAAAGCCAAACACCACATGTTCTCACTCATAGGTGGGTGTTGAACAATGAGAACACATGGACTCAGGGAGAGGAGCAGCACACACTGGGGGCAGTTAGCAGGGGTATGGGAGAGACAGCGGGGGGGTGGAGAGGGAGGGGAGGGTGGGGAGAGATAACATGGGGAGAAATGTCAGATATAGTATGCACCTAAAGTAAAATAGATAAGTTAAAAAATAAAAATAAAAAGTTCACTACATGGAAAAAAAAAACCTTAAAAAAAAAAAAGCCTGAAATGTGATTTTGCCACTGTACTCTAGCCTGGATGACAACAGGAGTGAGAACCTGTCTCCAAAATGTGTTATTTTTATTATTACATGCATTCTCATTTAAATAATCACGTTTCTAAATTTCCCATGTTATAATTTCAGTTTTTGGTTTTGTTTTGTTTTGTTTTGTTTTTTTAAACGGAGTCTCAGTCTCTTGCCAGGCTGGAATGCAGTGGGGCCATCTCGGCTTACCATAACCTCCACCTCCTGGGTTCAAGCAATTCTCCTGCTTCAGCCTCCCGAGTAGCTGGGACTACCAGCACACGCCACCACGTTCAGTTCGGCTAATTTTTTGTATTTTAGTAAAAACTGGATTTCACCATGTTAGCCAGGATGATCTCGAACTCCTGACCTCGTAATCCATCCATCTCAGCCTCCCAAAGTGCTGGGATTACAGGTGTGAGGAACTGCTCTCGGCCATAATTTCAGTTTTTACACAGTGAGGTTTCTAACACTGCACACACTTATGGTTTATATAAAGTGGTGAGTGTATGTGTATGTAAATACGTGTATTTTAATATTTAGAAGCAAAGGCTCTGTGTTTAATGAAACCATGACAGAAAAGCATTCTCTGTGATATTAATTAAATTTTAATTCAGGGTGTCATCTCTTCCAGCCCTTGTTCCATCTGCTTGTAAACACATTTCTATTACTACTTCTTAACTAACTACTTTCCCATAGACTAAAACTACGCCCAGGGTTTTGCCATACAATGAAACCTTGGGTTTAAGCCTCTAGCTGGTGTGGTCTTAATAACAAATGCCACCAACCTTGTGTGTCTCTCTGGCCCCAATTATCTCTTTCTTCTTCCCCTCATTGAGAGGCCTTTCAAAAAATGACCAGTCGGCCACCAATGTTCCTACTTGAAATTTTCCTTTGCTCTAAATTTTTACTGAGCACAGGCTTTATCTTTTTGTTTTTTCACTATGGTCCCTCTGAAACTACCTTAGCAAGCTCATCAATTACATCTGCATTTCTAAACCCAATGTTTTCATCTTGCTGTCTTCCCCAGATGTTAGAGAATTTGACATTGTTGAACTCTCTATTCTTGAAATTCTAATGCTGGGCTTAGAGTCCTCACACTGTCCTGGCTTTTCTCCAATCACCCTGGGTCTTCCTTTACAATAATTACTGCTGACTCCTCTTCATCTGATCTTCCTGTCACCATGCCCTACCTCACCCCTGTGTTAGATGATGGTTTCATCTTCTGGAGAGTTTACATTCAGCATAATCTGGAATGAATTAGCCAATTTGATGGCTGAGAAGCTTTTCGTCCAAGCCTTTGTGAATATCTTCTGGCTCAGCAAGACCCAAGGACATCAAGTCCCTTGTAAAATTCCATGGTGTAGAAGAAGGGATTTAGTGGGGAAGAAGAGAAAGCCAAGGGAAACCAGAGGCACATTATAAACATCTGTTATTACAAATCTCTTCTCTAAGGCTGAGATTGTGAATCACAAGCTACTTAATTTCCACTGCCAAGTGGGAGAGTGCACAGTGTGAATCAGTGGTTAAGATGAGTAACTTAGGAAAACAGATACCTATAGTGACAGGGTCAGCTTCCAACTTCAGTAACATTACCTGATTAGCTAAAGTATTGGATACCTGTAATATTGACGTTTATGTTGCCTTTATTACTTAAAAATAGTTCAATTATGTATTCCAAACTCTTCTCCTATTCTAGAATTTTTTTTACAACTTTACCCAGTGAGATTCAGTATAAACTAGAAGAATATTAAATCCTTTAGAACAATGAAACCTTGGGTTTAAGCCTCTAGCTGGTGTGGTCTTCATATACATAGTCCTTTTACAGCTGGCTGACAGTCAGCCAAAGGGACTAGGGGTTGACCAGCAAGTGTTCATGTCTAAATTGAGAAACATATAACAAGGGGTGGGAGTATGCTTAGGGACAAAAATGCCCGAAGAAAACATTTGATTATTTTTGAGGTGGAAAGATAGATATTTTTGGAGACAGATACTTCTCTGGGTATTTATAGAAAATTCATTCCTTCTTTCCTTTTTACTGATGGAATTTCTATTTTGTTGAAGGCAACAATATTATAAAAATTATATTTCTAGGGAGATTAGGTGACCAGCGATTACCATGTGAGACACATTTCTGGTCATTTCTGTGTATTTCTGGAAAACATCTTGCTTTACTGATATAAGTGCCATGTATTTTTCTTGTTTCTAACTCCTTTCTGCAGTCTGGATTATAGTCATGATGGCTAGAATTGCAACTGCCTTCATGTGCCTGATCACAGTGGGAAACCAGAATGCATTTTCTTTCCATTAGCTTCAGACTGCTTATATCTGCATTTATTGTTATATGGCAGAAAAATAAAACTCTGTTTAGTCTAACTGGTGGCCACTTAGGATTTTTTGGTATGCAGCTGAACCCAAACCCTAACTGATGTAGTTTCGGGTCAGATAAGCCAGTGCAGCAGAATGTAAAAAACAAAGACTTGATTCAGGCATCTGGTTTGCATCCCAGATTAGCTACTAATATCTAAGAGACCTGGGGCAAGATGTTAAGGCTTCTGAACCTCAGTTTCTGCGTCTGTGTATTGGGGCTTACAGTAAGTTGGCCAGAAGGACAAATTGAATTAATGAATAGCTTCTGTAGACAGGAGTTAAAATTATAATGAAAATCTAAATAGAAGAAAGTTTTGAAAGTGCTCTCCAAAGTAACATACATCCAGAAGAATCCATTTATAGGTGGAGTCAGACTATTTCTGACCCAGTCCATTTGTTTTATGCACTGCCAGCAATATCATCATAGTGGAAAACATATTTTATGGTGTGCTGGGTGGCTGGAGTAGCACTCAGATGCACATGCACTAATTGCAGGTCAGCAAGAAAGTTCCAAAGCACCCCTGACAAGACCCAAACTGACCCCTTTTAACTCTTGAGTGAAATGTTATTTTACTCACCCAAGAAATCACTGAAAATAAAGCTGTTTCTCAAAGAGGAATCTGAATAAATGTCAGAGAAAGAATAATTCCCTCCAGGGCATCATTCTGAGCTTCCAGTTTGTTCTTATTGCTGTTTTTTAAATAATCAGAGCATCAAGTGGGTTTTCCATTTCTAACCTCAATATAACTGCGGACACTAACAGATATCCTAGTTTGTCTTTTCCTGTAGTGGTCCTTTCCGCTTTCAGGAGTGTGGAAATTTCCAAAAACTCGAGTGTATCTTTGAGATAAGGTAAGCATAATGGGCCATGTAATGGAACAGAGGTGGCTGGTGAGGGCCACTTCTTCTGCTTCAAAGGAACAGAGATTTATCTGAGTAACTTCAGAAGGTGGCAAAAGAGAGAGGTGGTTGCCATGTGCTGGCTAGAAACTGAAGGAGGGAAGTAGACTGAAAGCAACATCCCTCTAGGAATGCTTTCTCCTGCATTCCACTCTCTTCTCTGCTTCTCTGCCACTGATGGGCTTCCATCTATTTTCTCTACCAAAGAATTTCCTTTGCAACAGAGTACAGAAAAAGCTAAATCCAGAGCTTTGCGACTCTGACTTTCCTAAATAGATCATTATGATGATTGTCTATAGCATGATTTAAGAGTTCACTAAATGTTTTTATACCTGTTTTCTTATTCCTCAAAGTATAACTTCCCTCACTCTTCATTTGAATTCTTCTCTGTTCTACTCTAAATTAATATATTATCTGAGAGGATTCAAAATCTTCATGGAAACCAATCTCCCAAAATCGAAGTTACAACTTTTAGGAAAAATATCTATCTACATCCCTGATCTAAAATCAAAGCCGAATTTATCTTTCATATTCACTCTGCAATGCTCTTATTCATCACCATAACCATCACTTATAGCTTTGGTTTTGCTCAAGTCATGGTCAAAGTACCATGTTGCTGAATGATTGGAGACCTTGTGACTCAAACAATTGAACAGAGACTTTACGATCCCCTTTGATTCAGTTGCCATATGTCAGTGCTTCCTGTCTGTGCTGAAAGGCTGCACCTTTCTCAGAATCACTCATGTCCTGCTTTCTTTTCCTGAGTTGAGAGTATGGCTTCCGTCAGTCCCTCTGTGGAAGGAGCTGCTCTTCTGTTGTTAAGTCTGTTTGCTTATCAAACTTTCAGGGAGGTTTTTGTTAAGGAGTCAGGAGGAAATGCTGATCCAGATAGCACATGTGTCCATTCTTTGGTGGTTGTGATCGTTGGTGCTTCAAAAGATGTTCAATACATTAGTGTTGATCAGCTTCTTTCAGCTTTTTCAGGGATGCCAAAGAATAGAAATGGCAGGAACTATTTCACGTAATAGAAAAAGCACAACCAACTAACCAAAAAAAAGATCTCACACAAATCAATTAGACAATTATTACGAAGCAAAGCAATAGCAAACTTTTCAAGAGAGAAGGAGACTTAGTTAAGTCTTCGTGTATATGCAAAGACTTGCAGGGAAATAAACTGCAAATTTGTATTTCAGTTGCAATGTGATACTAGTATTTTATTATTATTATTTTTATACTTCCGTTTACCTGTGGAAAATCATCTTAAATATCCAACACATGAATGTGAATAGATTTCTTTATCAGATTTGTAAGGCCACAGAGGCAATTCATGAGCAAAACAGATACAATAAATTCGTATGTTATGTTTTCTACAAGAAAAGGTATTTTAGATTTCGTTGTAATTTTCCTAAAATAATTCCAAAAAATACAACAAAGTCTGTAAGAACTGATGTTAGAGTGAAAGAAGTCACTGAAGCACCAACCTTTAAGTGGTTATTTCTATTCTCCAATGTCTAAAGGCATCCAGGAAGAACATTTCGCATCAGCCAAAAGCCAGATGAAAGGACATGATAAGTATCTTTCTGGCTTCCCACAAGTCTAAGATGTGTTCTTTCATTTATCCCTCCCATTTAAAAAAGTTATAAAATAATATCAGGGTAAGAATGTCTCATACCGTAGTACCTGCGATGAAAAACAACCCAAGTCCCAGCTACTCGGGAGGCTGAGGCAGGAAAATTGCTTGAACCCAGGAGGCGGAGGTTGCGGTGAGCCGAGATCGCGCCATTGCACTCCAGCCTGGGTAGGGTAACAGTGAAACTCCATCTCAAAAAAAAAAAAAAAAACCCAAAATACTCTTCCATAGAAAAGCCTATAGAATATATCCTAAAACCCCAAATTAGCCCCTTCAAACAGATAGGCCATTTACAGACCTTTTGCGATGCAATTTTGTTCATAAAGAAAAATAATCATTTTCTCTATGAACTCTTGAGTAGGCTCTTGGTGCTCCAGTTGTCATTAGGTTTATCTTTATCATCACTGTGGTTGCTGATTGCTCTCCCAATAGATTAACAAAAAGCCAAATCCAAGGAACTGTAGTGGCCAGAAAACAAATATGCATAAATGATTTTTCACAGGGAAGTAAGGGTGTCTAATGCATCAATTATTGAGAAATATATAGAATATTTTGTGTTACGACTGCTATGCTCTAGACCCATCAGTCAGTTCTACGATTACATTTGCACTTTACATAAATCACTATTTAATAAAAATATTCATGATATGAATGTCAAAGCTATTGCTTTGTCTTTGAAAATCCACATTTGGGAAAATAATTAGTTTGCTATGGGAGGGGTGAAAAAGAACAATGGAAGATTAACTAATGGGGGCATAATACTGACTTACAAGAGACTCTCTGGACCCAGTAACTCTGCTGCCTCAAAATTTTAAACTAAGGAAACAATTAAAAGAAGTTTCATATAAATATTCTCTTGCAGTGTTACTTTCAATAATAAAAGTTTGAAAGCAAGCTAAATCTTCAACAGAGGGGATTGATTGGGGAAAATGGGGGCAAACTGGTAGAATCTTAGCAACAATTGAAATAGAAAATTATGAATAAGGAGCAGTGAAACATGCACACTAAAATATGGCATCTCTTTTCTCATTGAAACTATTTAAAATTCATATATGATTTTGTACAAGGCCTGAAGAGAAAGTGAAAAAGTTGAAAAAGTAAATTTATTATAGGAGTGGAGTGTGTGTGTGTGTGTGTGTGTGTATATTAAATTTGGCACTCATATCCTAGTGTAGTAGTTGAACTAAGGAAAGTGTAAACTTAAAACTTCTTAAAAAGCTTAAGATTACAAGAAATAAATTGACAAATATCAGAAGTTATAGGCCAACACCTGAGACTTACACGACGACTGTACACAGCCAACACTGAATGTTAAGAATGGAATCTTCTATCCCAACTGGACTGAGCAGAGAGAGCCTTTGGGTGAGAGTCCTTCATTTATCTCTGTGTTTAATGACTTTTTCCTTGAATCCCAAGGCTATGATTTGCTTTTTGCCTTGAACTTATTTGACCTCTTTGTCATGACAAAATTCTCCTGTGAAGATTGGATACTCTCTTCTGTTCCCACTTCCGAACTGCAATACCTTGCTAGAGGAAGTCTCTGAATTGGGTGGAAGTGAACACTGCAGGTTTGCACCATGCAAATACAATGGAGCTATCAATGTGTATATGGATAATTACCTCTGTTGATTTTCTAGTCCATCAAAACTGTTGTTAAGTATCAGTTTCACTCAGTAAAATAAGAGACATAGGCCTTTGAGAGTGTGGTATGGTGGTAGGAGGATGGTATTGCAGTCAGATAGATCTGAGTTCAGTTTCTGGTTCTCCATCTGTTATCACGTGAACTCCAGCAAGGTATTTACCCTCTGAAAGCCTCAGTGTCTTACCACAAAAAGGTATGATAATGCTCCTCTTCAACAGTGCCACTCTGACACTTAACCACAGTCCTGAAACATAGAAGGGGTTTGGTAAATGATATTATTATTAAAACACTGCCAGCTAGGGATGAGTTTTGGATAGGAAAGTATTCACAGCCAGGAGTTGAACAGATGGGAGGAAGCATGGAAGGAGTGTAAGGTAACCCAAACTTTTCAGGCATGTGTGGTTGAAGAGAGCTGTTCTTGCCACTGAGACAAACAAATACATGAATACAAAGTTGTAATTTTGGAAGAGCTGGTAGTAGGTTTTTATTTTCTTAGTCACCCATTCCAGTTTTACCCTCCTCTCTTAGAAGCAAAGGTGTCCTTCTTTGAAGTCCTTTCTTCCTGATTGAAGCTCCTGCTCTCACTTCCTCCTTCAACTATCCCTTGTGTCCATGACCTATGGCCCTCCCTATCAGTTGTCAAGCCCTATGCCTGCCTCATTCACATACACATTCCCTGTACTGAGGATGGCACTTGTGGCTCTTCAATGCTAGCTACCACGTTTTCCTTTTCACTGTAAGGCTTCTGGGATGACTTGTTTTGCTAAACTCTGCCACATCTCCATTATCCTGTCTCAACTTAACTCCCTGCATCTGAGCTCTACTATCATGACTCATCTAAAATTGTAGTTTCTCTAAGTTCCACCCATGACTTTCTTTTCTTTGGATTCATATCTTAATCTCTGTTCTCTTGGTGTACATCTTTGATGTAGAACATGTTTTGATACTGCTATCTTTCTAAACATTTCTCCTCATAATCACTTCTATATTAGTCAGCATTTTCCTCTCTGGCCTCTTTACTTCAGTGAAACACTCTCCAATAGCTACGTAGTTAAGAAAATGTGTTGTAATCAAGAACATTCTATTTGTATTTTCTTTGACCTCGAAACCTGGGCTTCTCTAAGTTTGAATTTTCCCATCTTTAAAATGGGCTTACTAATCATATAACTGTTGTGAGGTTTAAATAAGGTAATCTTCAGCACAGGGTTTTACACACAGAAACCATTGAACAATACTGTTTGTGTTGCTTTTATTCTCTTTCCTTTTTTTTTTTTTTTTGAAACTGTGTCTCGTTCTGTTGCCCAGGCTAGCGTGCAGTGGCAGGATCTCAGCTTACTGCAACCTCCACCTCCTGGGTTCAAACAATTCTCCTACCTCAGCCTCCTGAGTAGCTGGGATTACAGGCACCCACCACATGCCCAGCTAATTTCTGCATTTTTAGTAGAGATAGGGTTTTCACCATGTTGGCCAGGCTGATCTAAAACTCCTGACCTCAGGTGATCCTCCTGCTTCGGCCTCCCAAAGTGCTGGGATTATAGGAGTGAGCCACCGTGTGGGGTCTGTTATTCTCTTTTTTTAAAAAAATTATATTGGCCGGGTGCGGTGGCTCATGCCTGTAATCCCAGCACTTTGGGAGGCCGAGATGGGTGGATCACAAGGTCAGGAGATTGAGACCATCCTGGTCACCATGGTGAAACCCTGTCTGTACTAAAAATACAAAAAAATTAGCTGGGCATGGCGGCACATGCCTGTAGTCCCAGCTACTTAGGAGCTGAGGCAGGACAATTGCTTGAACCCAGGAGGTGGAGATTGCAGTGAGCCGAGATCGTGCCACTGCACTACAGCCTGGGCAGCAATGCAAGACTCTTTCTCAAAAAAAAAAAAAGAAAAATTATATTATGGAAGAGTGCTTGGGATTGGAAACAAACACTTGGCACTCTCAGGAAACAATTTTACCTGTTCTTGGGAACAGCTGAGACTAATTAATCAATTATGATAATTTATCGTAGGCAATATTTACAATATTTTCTGGAAGTTACTACAATTTAATGTGTAATATTTAAACATTTATAATTAAATTTTCTTTGCCTAGTTATCATGGTCACTTACTCTTTATGTCATCCATCTCCTTAGACAGATGGGAAAGAAGCCTATCCCTCCTTATGCCAAATAAGGCAGTGATACACCATTGATTTTTTTTCCCCTACAAAACCACAAGTAGCAACCTGGCAAACATAATTAAAAAGTCAGATAAGCCCCTGCTTATCAATTCTTAGGTTAGAATTGATACTTTGTTGGTTCCAAACTCTAAATTTGACTCTAAGCCATAGTCAAGAAATCTCTTTCATGTACTCTAAACCACTAAATGAGCAACAGCAGTACTGGGTTTTGGGATTAATCAAAAGGTGGAAGATTTAGAGGTCCAGATTGCGTGTACTAGAGGCATTAGGGAAAATATCTGGATTTTGGTCAGCATTGCTTCTAATGAGAAGTAGGTTGGGAGAAAGACTGTGAAACCCATTATGAGTTTTGTGTCTTGGAGGTATATATCTCATTGAAATAAAAATATCAAAAAGTAGCCAAGTTCGGAGGCTCACACCTGTAATCCCAGCACTTTGGGAGGCTGAGGCAGATGGGTCACATGAGGTTAGGAATTCAAGACCAGCCTGACCAACATGGAGAAACCCCATCTTTACTAAAAATACAAAATTAGCTGGGCGTGGTGGCACATGCCTGTAATCCCAGCTGAGGGATTAATCGAGAGGCTGAGGCAGGAAAATTGCTTCAACCTGGAAGGCAGAGGTTGTGGTAAGCCAAGATCATGCTATTGTGTTCCAGCTTGAGCAACAAGAGCAAAACACCTTCTCAAAAAAACAAAAACAAAAAAAGAAAGAAAAAAGAAAAAAAAGCAAGGCAAAAAAAGTTGCCTGAGCATTATAAAGGAGATGTTCCTAAAGAAGTAGACTCAAGCACAAATCCTCAAAGTCCTCATTTGTTTCCAAATGTCTTCAAATATTTCCTTATTTAGACATCTACCCCAACTTTTTCTCTAGAAAGGTTAGAGGTTTATCCAGACACAGTTTGCTATAGTGATGATGTACCACGTGTTTCTCCTTAAAGATATCACTGTCTGTGTGAACTCAATACTCTTGCCCTCTTCCCTTGTTGCACATGAACCAGCTTCGCAAAGAATGCCACCATTTGTTCAGCCCTACAGCTCTGAAACCTCACAGTCACCATTAACTCTTTGTTTCCCTTCCTCTAAAGCCCAAACTGTATCAGTCCCCAGATCCTCTTGACATTATCAATGAGATCCAGTTATTTATCTTCAGTTTCTTCTGTCTTTAACTTAATTCGGATTCTTTTGTGTCACTGTATGTCTGGAGAACAATGAAAACCTCATAACTAACCTCACCAATCCATCTTGCAAGAATAATTGAGCTAAGAGATTGCTTTTCATCATCTTTGACCTTTCAAAGACCCTATATCTTCAGAGTGAAGGCCAGATTGACATTAGAGTCTTCAACCAGCTGGTTCAGACTATTATCACAGACTCACACCTCTCACTACTATGGTGCATAAATTCTGTTTTCTATTCAAACTTGTACCAAAACTTGCTTTGTAGATTCTCTATACAATACACTAAGAATAATAGCCTTTTTCCTCTCTGACTTTGAACTCCTGCCCCTTCTCCAGAGCCTCATTCAAATTTCATCTTTTCTGTGAGTCTTCCCTAATCATTTAGCCAGATTTTTTCCCCTAATTTTTAATACTTTCTGTAATAGTCTGTTCTCACACTGCTGATAAAGACATACTTGAAAATAAGCAATTTATAAAAGAAAGAGGTTGGACTTACAGTTCCACCTTGCTAGGGGAGGCTTCCCAATCAGGTGGAAGGCAAAGAGAAGCAAGTCACGTCTTACATGGATGGCAGCAGGCAAAGAGAGAGCTTGTGCATGGGAACTCCTCTTTAAAAAACCATCAGATCTTGTGAGACTTATTCACTATCATGAGAACAGCATGGGAAAGACTAGCCTCCATGATTCAATTACCTCCCACAGGGTCCCTTCCACAACATGTGGGAATTCAAAATGAGATTTGGGTGGGGACACAGTCAAACCATATCACTTTCTATACTATTGATAAATTTTTCAAGCATGTCAGTTTAATTTCTCCATAGAATCTTGAACTTCCTTGATGACAAGGCCTGCATGTCATACCTTTTGCAGTCCCTCCAATGGTCTGGCATAAGGACTTGTGCACGCCATTAAAGATATTGTTGATTGATGGCAGTAGAGTAGGTGCTTAGATTCCAAAACATAACTGAAAACATTAGGGTAGAGAAATAATTCCTCACATCAGAAAGAGCTGAGTTTGGAGTGTAAAGCATCAACTACCAGTTAATCAGGGTTGTTACATATGACAGGATAGACTATGCACACCCTCAACAACTGTGCATAGCAGCACAATTACCCCAGAGATCAGAGCTGTAGGTGTTGATACACACTTGTAAGAGTCCATAAATTGGATGCATCATGTGAAATCCATTCTATGCAACATACAAAATCTGGATACGTCAGAGTTCTCACCTGTATATGGAGAATGAACATAAATGATAACTGTGGCACAGCAGTTCTTACAAATTGTCAAGGGGCATTATTTTTGTGTGTACAAACATCACATTATATAATTTTCTATCCTCAAAATTGTATTTTTCATGGAAAATGGTTCAGCCACTATGGGAATGAGTTTGGCAGTTTTTCAAGAAGCTAAACCTAGAAATACCATGTGACCCAGCAATTCCAGCTGTAGGTATATATCTGGAAGAACTGAAAACAGATACTCAAATACACCTATACACATGTTCCTGGCAGCACAATTTACAAGAACTAAAAGGTGGAAACAACATGGTGTCTATCAATGAATAAACAGATAAACTAATTGTGACATATACATATAATGAGGTATTTTTAGCCATAAAAATAAATGAAGTACTGATACATGCTATGATATGGATTAAACTTCAAAACAATCTGCTAAGTGGAAGAAGCCAGACCCAAAAGTTCACATATTGTATGATTCCATTTATATGAAATACTCAAAATAGGCAAATCTATAGAGACAGGAAGCAAATTGGTGTTTTGTAGGGGATAAGTAGCAGGAGGATAGGGAATAATTATTTAGTAGGTACAGGGTGTCCTTTTTGGGGTGATTAAAGATATTTTGGGACTAAAGTGATGTTCACATATAATTGTGAGTGTACTAAATGACACCAAGTTGTTAACTTTAAAATGGTGAATTTTATGTTATGTGAATTTTGCCTCAATTTAAAAACATTGTACTTCTTATTACTATGCAACATATTCATTATACTCGTTGCTTTTTTAGTGTATTTGCAGCATTACACTAAAGAAAAACAGTAAATAAATAAAACAGTTTCCCTGCCATCAAAGGCTTTTTAAACCATTTGGGAAGTAAGTCCTTATCAAAGCAATTGGATAATGATACAAAACAGACTATAAAAAGATGGTGCCATTAGCATCTGAGAAGAGTTTGCTTACCTTAATTCCTGTCTGGGTTTTTGCAGATAGCTTTTGATCCTGGACCAGTCACTTGATGTCTCTTAGTTAATAGAAAGAAAAGATTGAATGTGACAGTCTCTAGGATTGCTACTGGGTTAAAAAAGATAGGAAGATTTTAAAGGTGATATTGTATGGCAGAGATAATACATGTTATGAGGAGCAAATTTCTGGAAAATACATGAGTGGCAACAGTTCCTGGCAATACTTCAGAGGAGAGTTGAAAGGATGGGGGTTGTCCTTAGTCTGGAGGACTGGGTTGGAAGGGTGGCTATTGTCATGTTACTTGTTCAGAGAACTTAAAAATATTTTTGATATTGAACTAATATGAGAAAGTACATTTTCTGTTTAAAAAAAGTATATTTTTAAGTTATAGCTAAGTCATTCACAGATTATCTTCTATCAAAGTTATTTAAAGGCACATTCTTCTCCATAACCAAGACCCAACCATATTAAAATATGGTATCTATAATGAAATCGTTAGCGCCCCAACAAAACACACATTATTTTTAATCATTATGACAGTTAAATTTCACCACCTATGAAATGTTCTCAATTGTGAATTTTGTTCAGCTTTATCCTCTGACTGTTTGGATTTAATGAACTGAAGTTGGGATGAGTAGGATTTAGGTGTGGAAGCATGAAAGGATTAATCTTTCATACTAACTGTATATTACCAACCTCAAATCTATCAGTTATTTAATTCTGTATATAAATCACCCAAAACAAACTTCTCCCTAAGCAATAATTATACTAACACCTTAAATAGACATTTTCTCAACATCCCTAGAATAAATGCATTATTTCTAAGGAGAATAAAATGTCTGATGAAAGGCTACCAGGATTGCTGCACGACTTCGCATTCCCCATCACCATGTTACAGAGAAGAGAACCTGGATTTTCTTCTTTCACATTCTTTTATGATACACAAATACTCTTTGAAAGGTGTTCTCCTTACTGCATTTCATCTGGTATGTAAATTGCCAAACTGCAAGTCTGCTTATCTGAGAGGGCTTTATACCCCATCATTGTTCATATATGTCACTGATGAGTTTCTCTTTCATTGCTTGGATTGTTACTTATTTGAAAAAAGTGTTCCTCTCCAACTGAAGTGCCCTTGCTTCTCCTTTCTCCAACTGGAGTGGGATGGGACAATGGAAAATAGGAAGTAAACTGAGCAATTCTCTGCCCTGGGGAGCCACTTCCGGTCAGAACATCAATGACTGCCATTTGAATCAACAAAAAGAAGGAAATAGCACTTTGAGTTTAGAGCCATTGAATTTTCTTAGTTGCACAACTTGGAAGGCGGCAATTACCTGTGATCAGATTGATACACAACCCTCTTTGCGCCCTCCCTCCAGAAACCACTCCACATACACATCCACCGATAACACGCAGAGGCAGAGAGGGGACCCTAAACAAATTGCCCCAGCTATTGCCTCCGGCTTCTTGGGTGCTGTGGCTGCAGGTACACCTTTCAGAAAAGCAAGCAGAGATTTATGTTCCTTTTCACACCTTCTTCAGCAATCTTCTGTGGCAGAATATTTGGGAATCGGAACAAGTACAGTAGCAAAAAAAGAAAAAAAATAGAAAAACTGTTTATGAATAATGGAACATTTCAAATCCATCTGGTTTCTGAGACATTTTTTAGTTTCTCACTACAGCCAATTATATAGCATGCTTGAGTGAGAACTGGTTCTATCCTGAGGCTCATTCTGCTCTCAAATTTCTACATTGATACTTGCTACCAACCTCTGAGGTTGGTAGCCATATGGTAGTCCAATATGGCACTTTATCCTCTACTTGTTATACAGTAGGTGATATTCTGGTGAACATAAATCCACATTGTAGTAGGCATCATAAAGGGAGACCCAGGATGGGGAAGCTGGAGGGCCTTCCCAGATTTTGGCAACATGTAATAGTTTCCCTTTTTAGTTTAAGGATGCTGGGGAATGATTTCCATAGTTCTTCCTTTTGCTGCCTATGTATATCCAGTGTGTCCCTGAGTAAATGACAAGAGCCCATGAGAAAGACAGGGAAAAATATTTTGGTTTTGGGAAAAGGCATTCCGTTCATTCCATTAGTCAAGCATCTTGCATTTCTATTAACTTTTATTGTGAAATATTTCAATTTATAAATGCATATGTATGTAGTTTTTTTAGTTTATAAAATTTATTATTCAACTTATAAAATTTATTATTTCAATTTATATATTTCACTATATATAGTAGAGCTAATACTATATTGAACCTCCATTTGTGTCGAAACATCTCTTCAAAAGGCCACTCTCGAAAAAGAAATGCAATATCATCGCTTCTAAAATTTTATATCAGTAACATTTTATTATCATTAAATATCCAGTCAGTTTACAGAGTAAAGAGGACTTTATATTTGCCTACTAAATAAGCAGTTTTCTTGTCATCTCAGGGCCTCTCTAGATGACTCACTGGAGACTACTGTGATTATCCATTTCTACAGATGAGGGACTGAGGCTCTGAAAATGTAAATACATTGTTCGAACTTGCAAGGCATACAGGGAACAGAGTGGAGTTCATCCTCAAATCTCTGCCACTCAAGTCTGTTGCATTAAACTGCTTTGCTGGGATCTCTCTGGATACAGCCTTATCCTTAAAGAGGCAGGGACAGTGTGGACAGACCAATGCAAACACTGAAGTTTCAACAATATTTGGCTGGTTCTGTGTCTGGAAAACTGGACCCTCAGGAGGGGTATGAATATGCATTGAATACACATGATGCATTTATATGCATGGTATATGTGACTGAACTTTAATCTTGCCACAAGAGACAATGAGGTTTTGCAGTACTTCTTCAGTGACTGTAGCCGTCTCCGGCTTGTTCTCAAGTTCACTCTCCTTTCTTCTTATTGTTGCCACTAAATTACAAATCTTTCAAGGCAGAAATATATTTTAAATGTTAGCATACTTCTCTTCAGTGCCCAGCACCGTATGTTATATGTAGAAGGACTAGGTAAATACTGGCTGAATGAAGGAATATAGACAAAGCCACTTGTAAGTATTGTAAACCTACCATTAACCATTTTAGGTAACATGTATCTAAATGTCATTCCAAACAGCCTATAGATTATGTAGTATGTGCCATAGCTCCTCAAGCTAAACTGAACAAGACAGTAAAAATGTATAATATTTAATACCGTATTCCAAATCACAGTCCAATGAAGGATGGCGTATCTAAGAATTCTGGATTTTCTGCATGTAGTACTCTGACCTTAGCACAGATGATCTCAATGTGCTTTAGTTAACTATGTGGTTTCCCATGGCTGCTTCAACAAGATTTGAGTGGTTTTATGTGGCTGGAGGCTTTCATTTCTCCATTGATTAGTAAATTTAAAGCAGCAGAAAATAATTAGCCCACACTTTATGTATCATTGAACAGTCTTGCATCCAAGAAGTATTCATGTTCTCTAGTTTTTACATTCATATTAGGTTTAATGTCTTTCATATTTATGGGGTGCCAGGTATTTGTGCAATTGTGATTTTCCTTTTTATTAAAAGTGGTTTATAGTGTTTTTCTTATTTCAAAACTAAGGAAACCGAGATGTGTAAAGGTTGATTGGATCAAAGTGGCCTCAGCTGAGTGTATTGGGCTGGCTCTCATACCAGTGTCTCTGGCATCTTCACTTGTACTCTTTCCTTTGTATTAATCCCTACTCTTTGGGCTTCTCCAATAAAGTAGATTCACTAGTAGAAGAATGAGAGGCATCTATGTCCTCTGATTTCTAAAGGTGATTTCTTTCTTAAAAAGAATAATTAGATTGAAGCAACCAGATAACTTCTCAGCCATGATCTTACATGTAAAGTGCCTGTATAGAGCTCAGCACATTGTTATTCTCACTAATGGCAGGTAATTATAATGATGTCTAAGTGCCTATTCCCTTATCTTTAGTAGTGGGCAAAAGGAGCTACAAAGGAAAGAGAGAACGGCTTTTCACCTACTTATTCAACCTTTTGGGCAAGTCTGCCTAGGGATCATCTGCTTGCAGGAGAATTGCTATTCCTCTGTATGCAGGAATTTTAGCACAATCCTTCAATGAGGTAGCTCATTAAGTTTAATTCATTTAACACTCAAACACTCCAATGCTAGCAAAATTTGTTAAGATTTTCTTGCTTGGTATTTGTGGAAATTGGTAGGGAGAAAAAAATGAAGAACAAATAGCTCTGGGCAAAACCAGGCATCTGAGAACAGATGGTGTGCAAGCTTCTACCACTGAGCATAGCTGACAAACCGTAACAGTGACCTGTTCCGACACACAACTACTGGGAGTTTCATGAGTGAGAATTCCCAGCAAAGCCAAAACCTTCCCGAGTGACCTTGACTTCGTTTTGTCATAACACCACTAGACACCTCTTTACTGGTGGCATTATGGGATAACAGCAATGTAAAAGTCCTTTTTAATAGAAATACTATAGAAAATATGTGGCCCTACCATAGTATAGAGAAGATACAGACAATGATACAATTGAAACAGATCTGAATTGACATGGGGTATTCAGGCATTAGTCTGATCCCAAAAGGATTTTCACGTTTGGGAAAATCACAAGTCTTTAGTGACTGTGTATTCTGCCTCCATCTTTTACTGATCATTGCTGTCTTCCCTGATAAAGTATAAAATAAGTCAAAAATATCAAAAAGAAACCATCTAACTTGGCCAAATATCCTTTTAAATCAGGGATGTACTTATTTTACCAGTATTCTAATTTGGAAACCTCAAGGTCATTTGTTATCCAGAATTTCCAATCTATGTTCTATATCCATTTTTGTCCTTTAATTTGAGGGATTATTCCTTTAACCGTCTCTCAAATCTGTGCCTTTCTGTCTTCCTCATTGTCAATCACACTTCTAATCAAACCTGGAATTCTGTGACAGCCTCCCATCTGGTCTCTTTGTCTCACATGTAGTGATCATATCCTGTAACTGTGAGAACGCTTTAAGAAATTTCTCTTCTCGGACCCAGTGGAGGTTCTAAGGGTCTCTGCCGACACCACCAACCTTCTCAGATAATGCATTATTATCTTAGTTTCTCCAATATATGATATAACTTAGCTATTTCTGCCATAATAATTTCCACATATTTTCACATAGCCAAAAAATCTTGTGACTCATTATCCCTCTACTTCACTGCCTAAACTCAAAGCCTACCATAGATCAGACTTGCATAGCCACAGTCATTTATTCATTCAACAAATATTTATTGATTCTGCTCTGTGAGAAGCACTGTGTTCAGTGTAAGGAATGCAGCAATGGACACAACATGGTTCCTCTCCCCAGGGAGCTTATGTCCTAGTGGGAGGAGACAGACCCTAAGTGGATAAGTAAAATATAGATAGTGTATGATATTATGATAAATGTGGGAGAGAAAATAGGGCAGGGAAAACAGAGAATGCCAGTGATCAGTGTGGTGCTGCAATTTGTAAAAGGGGAAGTGAAAGATTAGAAAGAGATGAGAGAGTAGGCCATGGCTGGCATTTGGGCAAAGAAAAGTTTATGCAGAGAGAATATCCATTGCACAACCCTGAGGTCAAAGCAGGTCACATGTTTTAAAAAAAAGTCTTATTATTATTATTATTATAGCAAGAATACCTGGGAAGCTGGAATGCAGAGGAAGAAAAGGTTGGCAGTAGTAGAGGATGTTGTGGGAGAGATGACAGAAGGCCACATCTTGTAGAGCCTTTAGGCCATTTCAAGGACTTAGGCTTTCCTGGAGGGGATGGAAACCCACCATTACCAGGTTATAAGCAAATATGTAGCATGGGTCATTTAGATGATGTTATTCGTAGACTGAATGGGAGCAAGGCTCAGAGAAGACAGTCTAGTTAGAAGACAATGGCAGTAGTCCAGGTGATGATAATGATGTCTTGTCCCAAGGGAGTGGCAGTAGCTGGTGACAAGCAATTACCTTCTAAGTATATTTTAAATATTGCACATAAAGGAATTTATGCTGGACTATGTGTGAAGTATGAGAGAAGGTTTGACAATAATGACAAAAACATGTAGAATGACGGCATTACTGCTTGCTGGGATTGAAGAAGAGGTAAGAAGAGCAGGTATGGGGCAGAAAAATCAGCAGTTTGTATTTGTGTATGGAAAGTTTGGGAAACTACCTGGATATCCCAATGAACATGATGAGTAAGCAGCTGGAGATACAAGTACAGAGTCCAGGCAGTAGTCTAAATTAGATTTGCATTTGGAAGTCATTAGCAAATTGCTTTATAATGGTTTCTACTTTGTGAGTGAGCTGGAAATGAAGGTCATCAACTGAGAGTTAAAATGGGAAAGAGTGGATTGGAAGTTTGAAGAGTTAGAAAGTATCATGAAATAGTGGTCTAGGAGAGCAGTGGAGTCAATAGATTGCGGTTGTGATATGATTTCCTATTGGTAATTTGAACTGATGATGATGTTTGTCTCTTTTACACATGTAAGTGCAGGCAGAGATGATGGAGAGTACAATTTAACAACTTTCCTGACTTCTGTTCCAGAAAGCTCCAAAGCTCCAAAGCTTTCTTGGAAATGCATGCTGTGCACACCTCAAACCCTTTGTTTTTCTCTTTCCTATATACCTTTCATTGCTTGTGTTCTGTTATTTAAGTCATATCCAGTTTTTAAAGTCATTCTCATATCCTTCCTCCTTTATCAATTTTTTTCTGATGTCACCTGATATTTATTTATGCCATCTATCATATATCCTAGAATTTTATCTAATAATTAATAGTAGATTAATAGAGTGAAAAGCTTTGGAGTAACAATAATTGTAATTAAATTTTGGCTGTGTCACATATTATCTGGGAGATCTAGGAAAGTCAGTGTCTTTAAACTACAATTTATTCTTTTAAAGAATTAGAACAAATGCAATACTCCTATTTCACAAAGTTCTAAGAATTTAATGAGAAGTGATCTCAAAATAGTTTGTAAATTATACAGAGTTAAATAAATTGAAGATTGTATTATTCAGTATTATATTTTACATAAATTATATTAATAAATTTAGTTTTCTTTTCCAAAGTAGATTTTAAGATCTTTAGCTATAAGATTTCAGATCTATTTTTATCTCTTATTGCAAACAGCCTAGTAACTTGTCTTGCACAGAGCAGAAATTCAATAAAGTTGTTAAATAAAATCTTAGTAGAAAATAATTTATACATTTTAAGAATATGTTAGTAAAAATGAACACACTTTTAATGAAAGATTTTTACCCATGAAAGTCCAGAATGTGTAATACAAACAGACTATAACCCACATATTGGTTAAAATTCTTTTAATTCAGGGTTGCCAGATTTAGCAACTAAACTACCAAGATGACCAGTTAAATTTAAATTTCAAGTAAACAAACACTAATTTTTAGTATATATATGTTTCATGCAATATTAGGGGCATACCTATCCTAAGAGATTTTTCTTTCTATTCATCTGGTTTTGAATTTAACTGTTTTGAATATTATATAACTGGTCCTAGGGTTTGAATATTTGTCCCTTCTGAAACTCATGTTGAAACTTAATAGCCTTTGTGATGATATTGAGAATTGGGACTTTTAAGAGGTATTTAGGTCATAAGGGCCCTTCTCTGGTGAGTAGACTAGTGCCATGATTATGAGAGTGGGTTTGTTATCATGAGAGTGTAATCATCCCCTCTTGCTTTCTCTCTCGCTTGTTGTCTCTTGCCCTTCTGCCTTCCCCTACATATGATCCAGCAATAAGGCCCTGGTTAGATGCTGGCACCTTGATATTTGATTTTCTAATGTCCAGAATCATAAGCCAGTAAATTTCTATTTGTTATGTTTGGTACTTTGTTGCAGCAGCACAAAACATACTAAAACATTGGGAATACACTATTTTATTTTGCAACCCTACAAATTTAGTTACAAATTAAAGGAATCCAACTCAAAGTAGCTTAGATCAAAAAAGAATAATTTAAGGGACAATTTGTCCCGACTGTTGGCAGGGCAGGGAGTAAAGCAGCCTCTTGGTCAGTGGGGCAGAATGTGCAAATATCATCAGAAGTTTGGCTATTATTAACCTTTGCTTTTTCTATATGAGCTTCATTAACTCTGATAGTCTCATTCTGCCAGACACTTTGGGCTCACATCTTTCTAGTTCTGTCATCACACAAAATAAAGACTTTTTAAGTCAGTTTAAATCACATAATCCCAGGCAAGGTCTAGGTTGATTGACCAGAACAACGTCACCTGCCAATCCCCCAGAGCAATGACTGTGGAGAAGAAAATGTGATCTTCAGATTGGGAAATGTTTCCACACCTATACCATATCCTCTGACGATGGAAGTAGATTGAGTATTTGTGTAAGAAAGGAGAAACCATTTCTCCAAAACAGAGAGGAAGAGATTGTCCCCCAACAAAAAGAGTAGAGTTTCAGAACAGAGAAAGTAATAAATATTCACTATTACTTGAAATGTGAAGAAATGGATTTTTCCTTTAACATTCTTAAATTGACTTCTTTCCCTCATTTTGACTGACAGCTTCCTGAAAGTCTGGGTAATCTCTCCCACTGTGATATGTATGTAGGTACATGGCTCAATATTCTTGTGAGTCCTCACTGCAAACCTTGAATTAATCTTTGGATAGTTTTAAATCTTTCAGACCAAGTGTCCCCAGCTTCTGTTCTTTTGCTTTGATAAAGGGCATTCCACATGAAATAAGAGGGCTGCGATTCCTAATTTAGTAAGACAGGTTGCAGCTCCTTTCTCAAATCTTGTATCACTGGTACTTGGTAATTCTGCAAATAAATTCTAGAAAATATAGGCAAATCTGAGTGACCAGTTCATAATTTTATCTCCTGAGGAAGCTGACCAGGCATTTTAGAATGTAATGCATGGATTGCCCAGACTCTAAACTGAAAATGAGCATGTTTTAAACAAGTCCAGGGGAAAAGAATGAACAGTAGAACTAAAAATGCCATATGCTTATAACAGGAAAAGTCGCTCAGATCAATATGCAATAATGATATAATTGAGTAAGGACCCAATTGTATCAGGACAAAAGCTAATATGCAGTGAGTAAGTTAGGTCTGATAACTCATGTTGCCTAGTTAAATTTATATATCAAAAACAAGGAGACTCTTACTGCTTTTTACTTATATTACAGAACAAAAATATTCCAGGTTGGACTTCTACTTTTAGTAAGAATGTACTAGGCAATTTGTACTGGTGAGGATAACCAGGAAAGTCAGTTTTATCTTCTCTTTGAAGATGCAAAATTGCTATTAGGACACTGAAAAGTGACTAGGCCAGGATACAGAGGACAGAGGTCCAATGAAGAAAAGCCTGAAATTTGCAATCACTTTTCTCCTGGGGGAAGTTGCCATTCAGAATGGAGTGGTTGAGAGGAGGAGAGATCATCAATGATTATGACCATCCAAGGAGACTAGAGAATAAGAGATTAGAGTCTGGAACTTGGCAAAGGGGGCCCAAATGAACACCCTTGTTTAAGCTGATCCACAGGAGAATTCACAGCTTAGAAAGAAGAGTAAAGTGGATATTGACAGGCCTTCATAGAAACTACAGCTCAGCTTTGAACCTTCTTAACCAAAAAACTGGATGAAGAAAATTCCAGTTTGATAATACCTCCAGTACCTGGTAGAAACAACTGTTAATCATCTCTAAAGGAAATGGCATTATCCTAGCCCTCATACTATTGCTACAAACAATTTTAAAAATATAACTTAAAGCACACAATAAAATATCATGAGGTTATAAAAAAATAAAGTAATATGAAGAAAAGCCAGCAGAAACTTAAGCATTAGACAAAGCTGTTCAAGAGCTTGAGGGATTGGAACTATCAAACACAGAATTTAAAATATACATGCCTGCTATATACCAGGACTGGAACATAACCCACAGGTCAAGGAAAAAGTCAAAATGAGAATTAAACATTATCTGAAGCTGAGTGATAATAAAAAGTATGATATCTATAAACAATGAAAGACATCTAAAACCATGCTTTAAAAAACATTTATAGCCTTAAATGCACATCTTGGTAAGTAGGAAAGGCTGAAAAGTAATAAACTAAAAATTTATCTCAGATTAGGAAGAGAACAAACTAAGCCCCAAAGAAGTAGAGAAAATGAAATAATAAATATGAGGAAAAATTAATAAAAAATAAATATATCAAAGTGAGAATCAACACAGCCACAAGTTGTTCATTGGAAAAAAATAACAAAATTGCTGTAGTTGTGATGAATTTCTTCAAGAAATATTTGAGAAGGAACAAGTAACTTATATCAGAGCCATGACTACTAATCCTATGATAAAAGTATTTAAGGATAAAAGACGACTAAAGAAGGTATTTTTGACAAAATTTGTGTTAATAAATTTTGAAGTTTAGATTAAAAGGCAAATTTCTAAAAGTTTATTTAGCAAAATAAATACAAAAATGAATGGGAACAAGGTATAATACCACTATTTTAGAAAAAAATTGAATCCATAATTTAAAATTCTTGCCTCAAGGAAAAGTCTTCTACAAATTAATAATAAGGAAAATGTAACCAATTAGAAAAATTGACACCAGACTTCTAAAGGGATTTCATAAAAGACTATATCCACATGATCAAAACCATACAAAAGAGTGCTCAACATTATCATGTATAATAGAAACAAAATCAGAAGCAATACTACTAAATATCCACTAGAATGTCTAAGATTAAAAGAAATACAGGCCGGGCATTGTGGCTCACGCCTGTAATCCCAACACTTTGGGAGGCCGAGGCAGGCAGATCACCTGAGGTCAGGAGTTTGAGACCAGCCTGACCAACATAGTGAAACCCTGTCTCAAAAAACAAACAAACAAAAAAGAAAAGAAAAGAAAGAAATACAAGCCGGGTGCGGTGGCTCACACCTGTAATAACAGCACTTTGGGAGGCCAAGGTGGGTGGATCACGAAGTCAGGAGATCAAGATCATCCTGGCCAACATGGTGAAACCCTGTCTCTACCAAAAATACAAAAATTAGCTGGGCATGGTGGCATGTGCCTGTAACCCAGCTACTTGGGAGGCTGAGACAGGAGAATGGCTTGAACCAGGGAGTCAGAGGTTGCAGTGAGCTGAGATTACACCACCTAAATATCTAACAATAACAGAACAGGTAAACAATCCTATAACAATGGAATATACCAGAAGATTAATGAATTACACCTACCCACGGTAACTTGATGAATCTCTCAAGCATAATGTAGATAAATGAAGACAGACACAATAGAATGAAAAGTTTACATAAAGTTCAAAAGAAGGAAGGACTCAACTGCTAGGTTTAAGGATGCATATGTAGGCAGTCAATGTATAAAGAGAGCAAATAAATAATTTTCTCAAAAGTCAGAGTGTAGTGATCTTTGGAAGAAGGAATGGTGCTGTGATTGTGAACAGATTTACTGGAGACAGGGTTTCTGGGAGCATTCTAACTTTTGACACAGTGCTGATTACACATGCATGTGTTGATAATAATTCATTGAGCTCCTTTGTTGTATCATTGATACTTTTCTGTATGTGTCTTATATTTACAATAAGTAAAGCTTTAAGATAAGGTTAATACATAATATTTTTATGTATGCCATTATTTATATAAATATATAAAATATGAATAAATCAAGGTGTGTCAGTCATTTGAAGTTTTTAAATTATTCATCAGGTTGCCACAAGATCACAGAGCAGATAGTTCACAATCCTCTCCTCCACCCACATATTTCTAAAGACAAAGAGCTTTTCTCTTTGCTCTCTTAGCCACTTGATAACATTTAGTCTCTCTTATTCATTTCTTTCTGAAATCCCTACTTTGTTACCTCATGTTCTTTAAACATGGGATGCCAATTAAACATTATTTTTTCTCATAGGAGATGTCAAAATATAAGGGGTTAGTGTGCTGTTGAACTCCCAAATGTAAGAGAGTATGCGAAAAATGGCCAACATACTTTTCAAAACACAGCAAATTGTGTATTTCACATGTAGGCTATGACTCCGTGTATGTGCCATTACCCCAACTTAAGACATGTATTTTCTCATGTATTTCTAAACACTAAAATTTGTAGAGCTTGAGTTCAGAGGATAATCACCCAACACATACCTCTAGTCCCTTGTTACACAGGTTGTGCATAAGCCACAGAGTCATCTGTGTGGAGGGTTAGATATTTGATGCCTTTCACAAAACTCTCAGTATCACTGTGTAGTAACATGACTGGTTGCACAAGCCATCAAGTCTTATACTTTTGAGAAGGATCTAAGAACATGAATTTTATGACCAATATATGTATCGAATATCCATACCAATCAATCATCATGGAAAGATCATAGGATTCAGAAAATATAAGTTCAAAATCTGGTCCTGTCTCCTACTGGTATGTGATCTGGGACCATTTTCAGTGTGGGCATCAATGTCCCATCTCTGCATTGACAGTGAACAATATATGAGACAATGCAAGTGTAAGTGGATAGCTTTACTTGTGATATGGGCTATATAGTAGGTGTTCAATAAATGTTGGTCAAGTATTCACAGAAAATTCCCAAAACAATAAATAGAATGCATAGGGGAATATTTTAAAGGAAAGACACAATTTTGGAAAACATATCTTGAGAGATGGCTAATGCCTAACTTGATAGATTTTCTTTTCCATTGTCAAAGATATAAAGGAGAACTAGAAATAAAGTGCACATTCCTGTGGGATAGAAACCACTCCTCTGAGGTCCCTTTGAGGCTTCTTCCTTCCCTGCCCAGTAGTCAAAGCTAGTGTTTCACAGGGTTCTGAGGCTAGTTCTCTCCTCTTTCAATTTCATCTGCTCTCTCCTTACCCATCAGTCCTCCCTCCTAAGTCACCATCTTTACACTGGCCACATCCAAATTTCCATCTTCATCACCATTTTACCACCTGAGCTCCAAACCCCAAAATCATAGAATAGATCCTTCCTGCACCAAATCTGCAGCTCTTTCTCTTGCAAAGACATATTTTAATGGAGTTTAGAATACTTAATAGCTGAGTTTTGACAGCACACTTCAGCCTGTGTTGTATATATCCGAGAAGCCAGTCAACCAGATATCTCCTGGAATGCTTCTCAGGTTTCGCCTGGTGCTTTGAGGGATTCACTTCACCTGGAGTGATTGATTCTGAGCCTCAGGCAGTAAATGAGCAGCTGTCTGTATAGACATCTCCTTTAGTTTTTCAGTTATTGTCATGACAGTCTCATGTACTTGCAGTGGAACTGTTACTGGCATAATAGTCCTGTCATCCACATTTAATTCATTTAATTTTTAAGGGAGTCAGTTTTCTATCAGCAAGAATGATATACTTGAGTTTCCTTGAAGGTGTAATTAAATAAAGAGTATCTTGGCCTTGTGGAGATTTAACTCACTTTATACAGATTTGTATTCCAGTGCCTTCAAATAATTTCCATCCAAACAATTGGTGTTTCGCTGGAAAACGGTAACAGAAAGTGTTCATCACGCCTTCCCCAGTCCTTCATTGATTTAACAGTCCATTACAGAGTTCCAAGCACTAGGTTAGAAACTGAGACTCTCCAAATAAATAAAAAACTCAACTGACTACAAAAGCTCAATCCAGCATTGTAGTTTGAGGAAGTAGGCAAAAAGGACTACTCTGTAGATTCAAAGGAGCTAACATCATCTTCCTTATCTAAATCTCCCTTATCTAAAATTTTTGTAAAAAGCTACTCAGCACATTTCCTTTTTCCTCTCCCTCACTCTTCACATTTTTGTAATTTGTCTTGGGCCCGTCCGCACCCCTAAAAATGCTCCAACTAAGTCCACCAATGACCTATTTACTCCTTAAAATTATATAGATGCTTATCAGTTTTCACTGTTACTTTACTTCCTTGAAATGTATCACTGTTGACCTAAACTACTTTCTTGAAATGTTCTTTTTCCTTGGTTTCTCTTGTGTTTCCTCCTACTTCTCTGGTATTTCTTCTTAGTCTTCTATCCAAATCATCATAGTTTTGTTTTTCCAACTGGCAAAAATAGTTTCTATTCTGACAGTAAATACAACATATAAATATGCACCTTCTTAGATATCCCAAATGAATGTTTCATAGGCATTTAAACTCTACACTGAAACAATCAAATACCATATTTTCTCCCTGGAACAGGTTCTTTCTACTGAGTTCCCTATCAACCAAAGCTATCACTACCCTTTCATTTGCTCAGAACAGAAATTTGTATATTCCTCTTTGTGTTTCTTTGTATCTGGTTCCCATACCAAGTAGTCAACAGTCTATTGATTCTGTCTCCTGATAATTGCTGACTCTCTAGATTTTTCTCCATTCCTCTAACCTTTCACAGCATTCAGATCTCCACAATCACTCACCTGGAAGTCCTAACTTCCATTGCCCTGGTAAGAAAATATAAATTCTTAATCCTTTATGAACTGACCTCTGCTTAATTATCCAGTCTATTTTTTAATTCTATTCTTAGCATTGAATTATATACTTAAATCAATTTGTTCTACCTGTAGTTTTCCCCCAAAATATGTTCTTCTGATAAGATAAACCATTGAATATCAATATCATAATGATGTGAAGGCTTTTTTTTTTTTGTCGTTACCCTAGTTCTGCTTGGGTCATGACTTTAACCCAACAAGGAAGAGGCCCTTCTTGTATGGCCCTATATCTTGAGCTTATCAATGGTTTATTGCAACTGGCTGTTACTTCTCTCCCTTGAGCTCTTGGAGGGTATCTTGGTCCTGATTATATTTCTAGCTGTAACTAATGCAGTTGCTAAAAGTGTAATAACAATGAATCAAAGAGTATCCAAAATCCGAATGGGAGCACAAAGAAGGAAGCAGTACTGGTTCTGGAATGCAGGTTCTGGAAAGGTTAAGTGTTTCATAATGGAAATGACATCAGGACTGGGTCTTAAAAGAATATGAAGAGTGATACAAAATTATGTTTCTATCATTGAAGAGATAACCTCGGTCATGTTTATCCTTGCAACGTAAGGTAAAATGCATCTGGCCATGTCAGCCATCCTTCTGATTCAAACTATCCCTTTTCCTGATATGATATTCAAATTAGATGTTAGTCAACATTGGCCAATACATGAAACTCACTGATTCTACCTGTGGAAGGAAGTGGCCTAATTCTGAATAGTGTCCACTCTCCAGGCCAATACTTTGTGAGTTGAAGAAAGTTAAATGGAAATAAGAGACTAAATTAGTATTATTTCAGCTTGTACATTTAATCAGCATAGGTTAGAGAACAAAGACAGGCCAGGGAGGCAGTGAGGCTCGTGGTGGGATTTTATTGTATCACTGCTGTTCAATTACATGGCTGCTTCCTCCTCCAGTCCTTATGTTATAAAATTGGTGGGCCTGGGGCTGCCTTTGGATTACAGCCCCTTGAAGTGATAAACATGCTGTTTCCCTGAGATTTGCCCCAGGAGATAATCATTTCCGATGGATTCTTCTGACAAAGCCAAGAAAGCTAATAATTGCAATGTCAGGCAAAGAAAAAAGTGAAAACTAATTCAGTGGGATCCCTTATAAAAGAGAGAAGAAGAGCAAAAGATGATTCACAACTGGAAGCATGAATTGTCAAAGCTTTTTGAGGATCTTTTGAATAAGCACATCTTCCAGGTTATAAATAATGACAACAGACAGTAATTTGCATGGATTATGGTTGTTAACATTTATCAATTTCTGCATTTTAAGATACTCCCAAATTCTGGATAAGGAGTGTCTCTTTGTAGTGAAGGATTGATAGCGGGAGTAAAAGAATCTGATGAATTTAAAACTCAGATGAGAGAAAGCAAAGCCGTCCAGATCTAAACGGAGATACCATTAGTAGTTCCCATAAATCAAATCATGTTTATAGTGAGGATACAGTTGAATTGCCATCTGGACTTTTTAACCTCGACATTTATTTCCGAATCATTCCCTAATATTGGAAGTAAACTTAACCTTTGCTTTCGTCTCCAGGGTTTGCCTTGCTGCCAGTTTTTTCTCTTTGAGAGAAACATCTGATTTTTGATAAGGACAGAATGCCAGGTGTGGCATGAAGTTGGAAGAACCAGAGAAATTCCAGTGTAACATTAAGTTATAAAACAAAGAAAACACTTAGCTTTAAACCACATCAGTGAGAAGAATTTAAAGTTAAGTCAGGGGTTGGGAAAAAGTGGGAAATCTAGATTTTATCTGCTTATGTTTGGGGCACATAAATGATGTTAAAATATATAATTATTTGATTTCCTCCTCCCAGAAAAATTCCTATGTACCTAGAGACAGGTTTGACTACAAATAGAGAGAAATTCACACAGATTTTCAGAAACTAAGACTAAAGCTCTCATTGAATGACTAAATAATCAAGTCACATATATCTCAAACCTTTGGAACTCTTATTTTTCTTTAAAAATTTTCTATTGACAATGTTTACAGTGACAAAAAGAAAAAGCCAAACTTCACATATGAAGTCTTTTTTTTTTTTTTTTTTTGGAGATAGAGGCTGGAGTGCAGTGGCGCCATCTCAGCTCACTGCAACATCTGCCTCCCAGGTTCAAGCGATTCTCTTGCCTCAGTCTCCAAAGTAGCTGAGATTACAGGCACCCACCACCACACCCAGCTAATTTTTATGTTTTTAGTAGAGACGGGTTTTCACCATGTTGGCCAGGCAGGTCTCAAACTCCTGACCTCGAATGATCCACTGCATCTGGCCCTTTTTTTTTTTTTTTTAATCTTTGGACTTTAACACTTTACAAGGTGGACTCATAAATTGCCTTAGTAAGTAGTATTGTGTTAAGCATAACTCAAGTGGCTTAGTAAGGATAGAGAACCTTAGAGTAGATACTGGCAATGACGGTTATGGGGGAGGGGTTGTGCTGAACAGTGGATACATTGCTTCCCCTAGACCGGAAGAGACAAGAGGCATGTGGATTCTTCTTGTAACAAATTTGGAACCAAATTATGAGAAAGCATCATTGACTATGGAGACATTGTTATCCTGTATAATAAAAAGCCATCGCTTTAAGGGAATACAGGTTTATGAGTGAAGGGAAGTTTGTAAGTTACAAGGCTGTAGAGTGGAAAGGAAGAAGAATACAGGCTTGGGAAACAGACATAGGCTCAAATTTCAGATGTCGCTTACTGGTCAAACAAAGTTGAACAAGTTTCTCAAATTCTCCTGAGTCAATATTTGTATTATCTTTAAACTGAAGATAACAGCATCTAGCTGGAAGTTTTAACATGAAGCCGAAATGAAAGACGGTACAGGTCATGACTTGATATATGGGTAGGTGATAGCTTATGTTCTATATAAATGAAACATTTTAAAAATGGGTTTTGGGCCGGGCGCGGTGGCTCAAGCCTGTAATCCCAGCACTTTGGGAGGCCGAGGCGGGTGGATCACGAGGTCAAGAGATCGAGACCATCCTGGTCAACATGGTGAAACCCCGTCTCTACTAATACAAAAAATTAGCTGGGCATGGTGGCGCGTGCCTGTAATCCCAGCTACTCAGGAGGCTGAGGCAGGAGAATTGCCTGAACCCAGGAGGCGGAGGTTGCGGTGAGCCGAGATCGCGCCATTGCACTCCAGCCTGGGTATCAAGAGCGAAACTCCGTCTCAAAAAAAAAAAAAAAAAAAAAAAAATGGGTTTTGTATCAAATCATGAGATAATGGTTGGGTGGAGCCCAAGTAATGTGTGAAATTCACATCTGAGAGGCTAAAATATCCCCTAGAAAAACATGAAGAAGCAATGAACCCTACAACCTGTGGTTTCAAATGTCAGCCTTAAACTCCAAGTCAGAATGGCCTGCAATCCATAGTGATGGCTCCAACAGGTATTCAAGTGACTTTTCACTGAAGAATGTGTTGTGTTCCAGGGCAGTTAGTAATTTCACTGATGGTTAATGATTCTCCCTATCAACCCTAGTGGAAGGCAGTTATTCAGTGCAACCTAATACAGAACTTTTCCACTTACCTTACCATCTAACTGTGAAGATTATTAAGGAAAAGGATCTTTTTCTTCTTCTCTCTTCTAACATGTTAAACTAAGAATCTTCCCACTGTGAATTACTGGCATCTTACTTTTTGGCCCCTTGACAAGGAGAATTTGAGTTACTAAAATGCTGTCATTTAAGTAGTTGGGGTGAAAACTAAAACATTATCTATATCAAGAAGGGGTTCCTTCTAAGGCATACAGGTCTGGATAACATTTGTGCAAAATGAGTGGTCCACTTGGAAATAAGTGATTAGGAAACATTCTAAAACTTAGTATAGAATTGTGAGTCAGACATTAGAAGCAGATACCTTAGCTCAGGCTGTTACAGCTCCCAGCTTAGACTTGGAGGCTAATAAACAATAGATATTTATTGTTCATAGTTCTCAGGCTAGAAGTCCAAGACCAGGGGGCCAGCATGATCAGGTTCTGGTGAGGGTTCTCTTCTAGGTTACAGACTTCTAGGTTACTTATATCTTCACATGGTGGAAAGAGAGACAGCCCTGTCTGGAGTCCTTTGTATAAAAGCACTGATCCCATTCATGAGCCCTCTGCTGTCATGACTTAATCAACCCCCAAACCCCCCACCTCCTAATACCATCACATTTGTAGAGGGGTATTAGGATTTCAACATACTAATTATGGGGGGACAAATATTTAATTCATTGAAGCCCAAAGAAATAATCTTTTCCATTGCAGGACCTCTGAAATTAGCCTATCCTCTTCCCCCATGATATGGCTCTGATATATTGTTAACATCTTTCTCAGAGGTTCAGCGTTTGCAGTGCCAGGAGAACTAAAATGTTAACTCTTTAGAAAAAAATACATTCTGTCTCCCTGGAATGTGCTCTTTCATCTTCCAGTTTTAAAGTAGTGAAGTTTATGGAATAGGACATTTTTCTTTTTTCAATACATTTTTGTGAACTGATTCTCTTGTCAATACCAACTGTATCTTGTGTCATAGTTATTAGGAAAATTTAAATGGAATGAAATTTGATAAAAAATAGAAACCATCCTTTAAAGCTACTTAATTGGGGAAAGGTGAGTTTAATCTACTCTGTTTCATTTTAAAGTTTCTGTTTCCTCTCCTTTTCCTCATAAAAGGAAAAAAAAATTGGCACAGAAACTTGGCTCTTGAGATTGTGAAGAAAGTTTATTCTACATGGAACTTGACACAAGCGGATCAGGAATCTCTTTTGTCTGAGGACTTTCTTTAAAAAAGAATTGGTTTCTTAACTGCTTTCAAAGGTTGCCTTGATAAGTTTCTTTGTGTCATTGTATCTTTCATTTTGAGTTGAAGGTTTTTCACCCAGCCCTTATTATAGATGACCTAACATTTTGCTCCGAGGCTGATGCCAGAATCCTTTTCCTTCAGTTCCTGGCAAAGTTGCTGCCATTTCCTATCTCACGCCTTCCTGAATTTACCTAAACTGAAGTCCCAGGCTTTTGTTGAAATGCTTTTCTCTCTTCCGCTCTTGTGTACCCGGTGTCACATTATCTGCAAAAGGTTGCAACCAACTTCCCTTCACTGTGGACACAGGAAGGGGAAATGAAGAGGGGAGAAGTTACTGATCTGATTCTAGAGGTCAAGGGTGTGGGAGGGTCAATGTACATTTCTCAATAGCTTTTGCTGCAATGTGTTCTTTCCTTTGTTGACCGTCCCTTGCTATTGTGTTGGGGAGTCTTTTAATAACAGCCGGCAGAGTTGACTCAATGGCAATACCAAAATGAAAAAGGCTTGGTAAAAAGAAATCATATGTGCACATTTGGCTGGACACATATGCAGCAAATCACCAGCTATTTATTTCTGCAGGATATTCTGCACCTGCAACTTTTCTCACATCATAGAGAGTATCAACGTACTTAAACTTAATTCTCACAGTATCTCATTAAAATGAGTGTTCTTTCACTGCTCTAAAGTGAATAAAACTATAAACAGAGAATTAGGGAGGAGCAGTCCCTTGCCTAAGATCACACATCAAGTGGCAGGGCCACTGTTCAAAATCGATGCCCACCCCTGCTTTTTCAATCTTCCAGGCTGCTGCTAATGTATGAGAACACAGGCTGCTGATGTGGAAATCAAAGTTACAATCTAGGACAACTTTTTCACATCAAAGGGGCAGTAAGATTATCTTTTACATTTAAATTATTCTCTTCTGGTGCAGCAGGCTAATTAATGTTAGTGTATTTCCATGTTTCCAGCCCAGAGATCATTGGATGACTCTCAAGGTGCCTCACTTGCAACCTGGGTCTCTTGCAGGCTTTAATTTTATAATTAGACTCCTCTGCTCCACTGTCTCTGCAGGGCTGATGGTAGCCCTGTGGCTCTTCCATCCGGTTTATGGTGATTACAAACAGAGCCTCAGTCATGTAACAGGCAGAACCATTGCTCTTAACAGGGTACAGCATCTGGGAGTGCAAGGCCTGGCATGGGGCTGGGACAAGGCATGTTTGCAACAGCCTAACCAGTTTGTTAGACCATTGCTCTTAACAGGGTACAGCATCTGGGAGTGAAGGCCTGGCATGGGGCTGGGACAAGGCATGTTTGCAACAGCCTAATTCAAGACAATTGAGAGGATACTTTGGAAAGTGCAGGAGTACATTAATGAATACACAAATGTATTTGATTTGTTAGCAGCCCTTAACGCATCAGAACTAATAAAATAACACATCAAAGATAACATTTGCCTTATGAAGGGAGGCCTCTGTAACCATGAACAGTGGAGAGAAAGAAAATAGATCTTCTGTAGAGATCTCATATGCATCCTCAGCACCAGCTTCTGGTCAGAAGATGCAATCCTTCATTATGAGCATTTCCTCTGGCCAAGCCCATACTTTGGGGCTAGAGTGAAAGGGAAAGGAAAGAGAGAAAGAGAGAGAAGAAAACAGGAAAGAGAGGAGAGATGAAGCAGATAAGTGGAAAAATCAGAGGACCCTAGAGAAGTAATTATTTGCACTTACTTTAAATGTAGAAAGTTGTCTTCTCCATTGTTTAATTCAAGGGCACATAGTGAAAGTATGTTCTAGAGGGAAATAATGAGGCATTGAGAGGTTAATTTGGCGGCTAGGAGGAGCATCCAGGACTCTGACTTTCTGTACCCACCCAGCTGCTCTTCCTCTTCAGTTGGGGCCAAGTCCAAGACCACAAAAGATGCACTAGGCATCCAAATAAAGCAAATAAAACAGAACAGGCAAATCTTTATGCAGCCTGAATCAGAGCAAATTGATGGGACACTTTAGAGAGATAATTTTAACCAGACCATTGCCTAAGGGCTATATTTTCAAATCCAAATGTATCACAGTTACGTGCTAATTTAAATTATCACTCTTATAGAAATTGAATAGGAAAATTTCTTAACTGTACGCATCTCTGAAACATTTAGGAACTCATTGTTTTCCAGAGCTAAATTGTGAGGGAAGCTGAGAGCTTACACTTACCAACATAATTTTTCTTCTCCACCTATAACTTGCCTTTTATGTTATTTTCTTAACAGTCTTTCTTTTTTTTTTCTTTTTTTTTTTTTTGAAAGAAAGAAAGAAAAAGAATAAAGAAGAGGAGGAAAAAGAAAGAGAAAGAGAGAGAGAGAATGGGAGTATTGCTTTCTTGCCCAGGCTAGAATGCAGTTTAGTAATGGGTATTGAAAACCTCTTTTATACCAATAATTATACTTGATGTAAACAGGAAGGAATAAGGGAAGAAAATAACAAACGAGCAGCCAACCAATATTTCATTTAAACCTATGAAATGGTATGCGATTACTGAGGAGTGATTTACTTCCAATTATGTAGTCACTTATGGAATAGGTGTGAGGTGGTAATGTATGTTTTATGTATTTGAAGTGGAGAGTTCTATAAATGTTTATTAAGTTTACTTGTTCCGGGTCTGAGTTCAAGTCCTGGGTGTCCTTGTTAATTTTCTGTCTCGTTGATCTATAAAATCGTTAGCTCTTCTTGTTACATTGATCCTTTTGCCATTATGTAATATCCTTCTTTGCCTCTTTTGCTCTTTGTTACTTTAAAGTCTACTTTATCAGAGGCGAGAATTGCATCTCCTGCTTTTTATTTGTTTATTTTTACTCTCTGATTGGTTGATAAATCTTCCTCCTCCTCTTTGTTTTGAGTCTTTGTGTATCGTTGCATGTGAGATGGGTCTGGATGCAGCATACCAATGGGTTTTGGCTTTTTATCCAATTAGAATATATATAACTTTAATACTGGCATTTGGTGCTAGCTGGCTGTTTTGCCCATTAGTTAGTGTAAATTTTTCGTTGTGTTAATGTTCTTTTCTTTTTGATATATTTTTGGAAAGGCTGATATTGGTTGTTCCTTTATATGTATAGTGCTTCTTTCAGGAGCTCTGGTAAAGCAGGCCTGGTGGTGGTGAACTCTCTAAGTACTTGTTTGTTCGCAAAGGATTTAATTTTTCCTTCGATTATAAAGCTTAGTTTGGCTGGATAGGAAATTCTGGGTTGAAAGTTCTTTTCTTTAAGGATGTTAAATATTGGTCCCCACTCTTTTCTGGCTTGCAGGGTTTCTGCTGAGAGATCTGCTGTAAGTCTGATAGGTTTCCCTTTATGGGTAACCTGACCTTTCTCTCTGGCTGCCCTTAGTATTTTCTCCTTCATTTCAACCCTAATAAATCTGGCAATTATGTGCCTTGGGGTTGGTCTTCTTGAAGAATATCTTTGTGGTGTTCTCTGTATTACCTGGAGTTGAATATTACCCTGCCTTGCCAGGTTGGGAAAATTTTCCTGAATGATATCCTGAAGAGTATTTTCCAACTTGGATTCATTCTCT
The DNA here is from genome assembly GCF_030222135.1 of Aotus nancymaae. NCBI lineage: Eukaryota > Metazoa > Chordata > Mammalia > Primates > Aotidae > Aotus > Aotus nancymaae. The sequence goes on from NW_026988425.1 coordinate 115,715,090, forward strand.
TCATCACATTCAGGTACACCTGTCAAATGTAAATTAGGTCTTTTCACATAGCCCCATATTTCCTGGAGACTTTGCTCATTCCTTTTCATCCTTTTTTCTCCAATCTTGTCTTCTCGTTTCATTTCACTGAGCTGGTTCTCGACTTCTGATGTCCTTTCTTCTACTTGATCAATTCGACTGTTTAAACTTGTGCATACTTCGCGAAGTTCTCGTGTTGTGTTTTTCAGCTCCATCAATTCACATATATTCCTCTCTAAATTGTCCATTCTCGTTAACATTTCGTCAAACCTTTTCTCAAGGTTCTTAGTTTCTTTGCATTGGGTTAGAACAAGTTCTTTTAATTCACAGAAGTTTCTTATCACCCACGTTTTGAAACCTGCCTCTGTTATTGGAACACACTCGTAATCTATTAAGCCTTGTTCCGTTACTGATGAGGAATTGCGATCCCCTGTAGAGGGAGAGGCATTCTGATTTTGAGTATTCTCTGCCTTTTTACGCTGATTTCTTCCCTTCATTATATATTTATCTGTCTGTTGTCTTTGTAGTTACTGACTTTCTAACTAGGTCTCTGAGCAGCCGTCCAACTTGTTGATTCCCAGTGCCGAAATCTGAGCAGTCCACTGCGCCGGCCAAAACAGCGGTATTAAGATTGATGGTGCTTTTCTGCCTGGGAATCTCCGGACTGTGCACCAAAAACTGGCGCGCTGAGGTGCCAGCAAAACCGACGCGCCGGCCACAAGAGTCGCCCTGGCGACACATGGGGCTCCTCTGCTGGGAATCTCCTGGTCCGTGAGCAACAAGTCTGAAAGTGTGGCGTCCTCTTGTTCTCTGCGCTTTCACTGGGAGCTAGGAGCCCGAACTGCTAGTGATCAGCCATCTTGGATCTCTCTCTCTTCTTAACAGTCTTTCTTAAACACAAAAACATCTCAGCTTCCCTCACCAACATAATTTTTCTTCTCCACCTATAACTTGCCTTTTATGTTATTTTCTTAACAGTCTTTCTTAAACACAAAAACAAAGGTTTTCTTCTGATTTTAGAAACAATATGTACCTATTTTAGCAAATTTGGAAAACAGAAATACAAAGTATCAACAATAAAAATAAAAGCCACCTATAAATGCAAACATGCCCTTACTTTGGAGTGCCATATGGAGCAAGAGGCACCAGGAGTGAGATTTGAACAGACCTAGGTTTAATCTCAGCTCTGTCCCTCAATATTGATGAGTATCCAGGAAAATTACTTAGTTCTTTCAAGACTCATGATGTCCTTTGCAATATGGAGTTACCAAGAGTGCTTATATTGTAGGATGCCAAAGAGGACTAAAAGTTGTGTGTCCAGTGCCTGGCATGACAGCACTCAGCAGGTTTTATTAAGCGCTAACTCTTTGCCAGATGGTAAGTTCAGCTTTATATACAGATTATCAGGTTATCAGTGGGGAAGCTGAAATTTGACACCCCCACCCACAATGATAAAAATAAAATTTGCTAAAATGCTTGCTATTTCCCAGAAATATTTTTCAAAGTTGATATTATAAAATATACATAATTTTGCATATTATGTGGACTGCTGTGGCATAAATTACCCTGATATTACAGACATTCAAATATTTGTGACAGCTGCATAATACTTGGATGTAGACTATTACATGGTTTACTTAAGTAATCCTCAATTATTGGACTTCTAAGTTTTTGTTTGCTTGTTTTTTGAAGAAAATACTTGTTTATCAACCTTTTGAGGAATCTTAGATTTCCCTTTACTTATAATAATATGATTGGATCAACATTAAGGTATATTTTTAAGGTATAAGTTTCATCTTGATGAATTACTTTCTACATTACTATGTCAATTATTCACAGGTTAATATATAAAGACAATGCAACTCCAATTAAAACCTTAAAATGATTTTTTTGAAGATCAGCTATTTGACAAAATATTCTAAATTTCACCCAAAACACTTGTTATTAGAATAGACAGAACTTTTTCTCAAGTGAAAAATTGAGAGCTACAAAAGTTCAATTTCCTTAGTTTAAAAAAATTTTTTAAATTATATATTTATGTACAATTGGCTGTGAATTTTACTTTCCAGATATAATAGCAATTTGGTCTTACTGTGCTGCTTCCAGCTTTAAATATTAATGTTTTTATATTTTAAAATACTACAAATCAAATAATCCCCAATTTACCATAGGTAAGCCAGTCAATACTTAGAACACTGAATTTTTTTCCCAAGACTGTGGGGTTTGCATATGCACAGCAGTGAAATCCAAAAATCTCACTTAGCACATAACATCATATGACAGAAATATTTACTAGTTGTTCTCAAAACATAAGTAGGGGTAAAAAAATAATTTATGGACAATGGATTCAAAATCCCAAATTGGGACCCAAACTATGTAATGACATTTCTGCTTTGTCCCAGTTCACCTGCCCACCAGACAGGAGCTCCTGGCTCAGTTGCTGGATGTATCTGGTGACTTAGTGAATGCAGGGCATCACGCAGGCAAGGTGAGGGCTGCTTTTGAGTTGGTAAGGGAGGCTGGAGAAGGGGATGGTAGAAGCTCCAAGCTGTGACCTTGTGTTGTAATACTTGTCAGAAACTTGAAAGTCTTCAGCCTTTCTTTGTTCCCAACATTATACATTTGGTCAGTTTGTTTTGTTGTCTACTTTTCCTAGCTTTCTCAAATCTTTATCCCCATTACATCCTGGCTGTTGCCTATCAGCTCAAATCCTCATTATTCTAATGCATTTAGAAGGCAAGTATGTGCAGCCACAGCACAGTGAGCTACAAGGATTTGGCAGAGAGTAAAATCAGAACTTCCTGTGAGGAAGCTACGATGGACTATAAAAGAGGTAATTTAAAACCCTTGTTAGATGTAGTAACGTTCTTTAAAATCACATGGTTTGCGTTGGATTAGGGTGCTTATAAGTCAGTTGGAAAAAGGATGGTCCTAAAAATGAGTCTTTCCTTGGCCTCTTTACTCATAGGACACTTTTCATATTTCTTATGAGAATATCATTTTCATTAAATATTCTTATATATTGGTTTTAATGTTTGCATGATATTTACTTTATGAATGTATCCTGATTTTATAAAATACTCTACCTTTGAAGACTTAGATTTTTTTTTCTAATTTTGACTTGCTATAATCTCTACTAGCATGAACATATTTCTAGCTATTGCATTATAAATGTTCATGAATATTTTCTTAGGGCAAATTCCTGGAGAGGAAAATGCTGCACCAATGGGTACATGAGATGCTTCACAGAAAAATCATACCAAGGTTTATTCCCACCAATAAATATGTGTAATATATGTATACATACACAAACATAAACACATCAATGTATAGCCAATGAATAGCATATATATGCTCATATACTTATACATATATGTATATCATTGTCATTTTCAGTTTTTAGAACTAAAGAAATTAAACTTTTATAGCCCTCAATTTTTTCACTTAAAAAATTCTGTCTATTCTAAGAGTAAGTGTTTTTGATGAAATTTAGAATATTTTGTCCAATAGCCAATCTCCAAATAAATTATGTTGGGATTTTTATTGGAATTGCATTGTCTTTATATATTAACTTGTGAATAATTGACGTTCATTTAACATTTAATTTTTGGATTAAAGCATTCCATGTTTCACTATCTATTCAAGTACATTTAAGTGTCAGAAAAAACTTTGTAATTTTGTAAGTGCTTAATGATACAATAATTTCTAGATATTTTATAATATTAGTCTTATAGTAAATGGGTTTTTGTAATGTTAGAGTCTAACTGATGTGGTTGATTTAGAGGCAAAACTGTTTATTTCATTATGTTAACTTCGTAACTGGTAATTTTAGAGCTTCTCTTATCAATTCCATTAGTTCATTTTTTGTTAATTATTTTCAGTTTTCCAGCCAGACAGTAATATTATCTGCAAATGATGATAATTAGATTTTTCATTATGTATATTTAATTACATATATTATCTATATTGTATGTTTACAGATATAATATTTTATTATGTTGTATTTGTTCGCATTTAAAGAACAATATTACACAATGATGGGAATAGTTGGAATTTCTTTTCCTAGCTTTAATAAGACTGTCTCTAGTGAATTACAGTTAGGCATAATATTGATGGCTTATTTTATCAGAATATATTATTTATAATGCTAAAGAAATGCCATTCAATTTACATATATTTTGAAAGTTTTATTCTAAATGTATATTGAACTCTACCAGCTGCCTTTTGGCAGATTTTTAGATGAATAGATGGTGTTTACTCTTTGATATATTGATGAGGTAGCATATTAGTAGATTTCTTCGCATTGAATGATCCTCATATTTATATGTTAAACCCTAATTTAGCATGGATATTAGTCACTTGATATAATACTGCCTGGGAATTCTTTAATTATGGGAAGTTGATTTTCCATAATAATTGTAGTTTTCTATATGTTTCTCATCCCTGAAATTAGTATAAGAAATATCTATTCCTTGACGTGAGAAACACTTTCCTTGATGTGTGAAACACTTTCATGTAATTAACTTATGTGCCTTTGGTTGGATACAAGGTGGACATTAGAAGCAGCTGTATTTTGACAAATTTTCAAATTCCTACCAGAGTTTTTGAACAAAAACTTTGTATGCATAGTTTGGTTACTTAGTAGAAAACCACTTATTTTAACAAAATGTTCAACTTTATTACCAGTGAATTGAAATATTTTCTTATAAATGATCTATTGATCTATTGAATCTTTTCATAGATGACATTTAAAAAAATTTGTATATAGGTTTTTCTGTCCTTTCTTCTCAAGAACAGAGATCTTTTCAAGTAATTATTCTCAGATCTTATTGGACTTTTCAAGGTCCATTTCAAATTAACCAAGTTTTACTGCTCTTTTATTAATTTCTGCTTTTATCTATATTATCTTCTTTCTACTTTGCTTACATTCTGTTCATTGTTTTTATTTTATTCAGTTGAATATGTGAATTATTTACCTTTTTATTTTTTGTGTTTAATAAACACAAATAAAATCACTTTGATTTTTCTTTACCTCTACAATGTGACCATCACTACCCACAGCATAATTTCTAGATCTGGTGGTAAATATTCTACTTTAACTTAAATTCCTACTCACTCAACTTTTGATTTTTACTGTGAGCTGACTCTAAAGCACTTTAGTTTCTCTATAGTTTGATATTATTTACTAAACATAGGAAAAGGATAAGTCTGAGGAGATGATTGTAAGGTCGTTCTGGTCACTTTAAGCATATAAAGTATTGGTCCGAGTTATTCATTTGTCAGTCTTTGGCTCTTAAGCACAGGTAGTTAAATAACAGAAATTAAGGACTTAGGTCCTGAAACTATGAAGTAGAGCTTATTTTACTAATTTCTCTTTGTTTGATTGGCTATTTTCTTCATCTTTGACTGCCTATCTATATTTACAATTACATCCTTCCATTTCTTCTGTAGTCCCAGCTACTCGGGGGGCTGACTCAGGAGAATTGCTTGAACCCGGGAGGCAGAGGTTGCAGTGAGCCGAGATTGCACCAGTGCACTCTAGCCTGGCAACAGAGTGAGAGACACCGAAGAAAGAAAAGAAAAGAAAGAAGGAAAAAGAAAGGAAGAAATGAGGGAGGGAGGGAGGGAGGGAAGGATCTTGTCAGCTAATAGAAAATCTTGAATCCGTGCAGAAAACAAACTGTGAATATACAAAGATGCTGAGACTGACCCTGATCTAGTTAAGCAGGAACTATAGAGCCATTAATGTTAAGTGACAGATGATGTGCCAGGAAATAATGAAACTTAAAACTTAAACATTTTCTATGCCTAGACAGGTAGGGCATTTGTTCCTAAATTTTTCAATTACAAGGATACTTTATTCTTTTCTACTTTGGGAGTGTTTAAAATCAATCTTGTCACACTCTCATCCAGCACCTTTCCATGGTTCCACACTATCTACACAGACATGCCTGATCTTTCTAGTGAGGCACAGCAGGCCCTCCCCTTGTCAGGCCTCTTCCCTCCCCACCAGGTTCACCTCTTGCCCATCACTTCCTTAAACTTTATGCATCAAAGACTTTAACACTCCTTGACCTTACTTACAGTGATGATCTCATTTTCCTGGAAAGTTCTTTATCACCTTCTTCAAAGGTTAACTCCTCAGATGCTTTTATGATTCCCGGTACCATCCGCCAGCAAGGTAGAGTTTCCTTTCTGTGTGTTCCCTGAGGACCAGCTGTAAAGGCAATTGTAGAACACCCCATGTTGTATTGAGATGATCTTTTCCAAGATCTTTCTTTCCATCCCTTCCCCTGGTAGGGACTTAACTGAACTGTCCTATCCCTTGAAATATTTTGCCTGTAAACCCAATTTTATAATTGTGTTTTACTTCATGGAAAGCTTCTATAGCTGCCCATTAGAGATTAAGATCAGTATGAGACAAGATCAGGACAGCTTCAGACATACTCAATATATATAATTCATGTCAAAATCAGATCATCTAAACATTTCTGTAACTTTACAGAGATGATGCTATGGTTGCTTGGTTGCTCTTAGTCTCTTTAAAATGTTTTAGTAGTTCAAAGACACCTCCCTCCCCACCATTGGTGCTCTTAAAACCTGTAGAAGTCCTTGTGAAGCCCTGTGGTTTCTAGTTTTTCTGCAGAATCTGTTGGCTTTTTGTGAGCTACAAAGCAAAAATAAAATAAGGAAACCCATACGTAGGCTTGTGTTATATATGCATCTCGAGTGAGTTCTCATAAGTGCTGGAGCAGTGTTTTTCAATGTGTTGCAGCCTCTGTGGTAGGGTTGAATGTTGTTAACTTCAATCAAACACAATTCCAGCTACTATAGTCCATGCACCCCTTTGCCATATCTGCAAGATTCAACAGGAACATCTCATGGTTCCTTTCAACTCATGTTTAGCAAAAAACTCATATAATATTAGAAAAAAACAAAAAGGAGTTAGTGGTCAAAATGTCTCTAAAAGAGTAACATAGTTCACAGGCTGGAAAGGATGTCAGGGACTAGCTGGTGTAACATCCTCACTTTTCCAATGGTAAAGGTGTATGAAAGCTCTGAACTAGCTAGGCACGGCAGCTCATGCCTGTAATCCCAGCACTTTGGGAGGCTAAGGCAGGCAGATCATGAGGTCAGGAGATGGAGAGCATCCTGGCTAACATGGTGAAACCCCGTCCCTACTAAAAATACAAAAAATTATCCAGGTTTGGTGGCACGAGCCTGTAGTCCCAGCTACTTGGGAGGCTGAGGCAGGAGAATCACTTGAACCAGGGAGGCAGAAGTTGCAGTGAGCCAAGATCGTGCCACTACACTCCGGCCTGGGTGACAGAAAGTCTCAAAAAACAACAATAAAAAAAACCAGCTGTGAACTAGCAGACTTACTCACACAGCTGGTTAGTAGCAATGTTGGGATTGATGTGGCAACAGAGGCAAGTCAACAATTTTCTATTTTATAGGCAAAGGCAAATACCCTCAACTTTTGCTTCAGCTCTCTGAATATTTGGGACAGATCATATATTCCCTTTAACAATGCAGATATCAGCCTTGGACTCTGCTTCCTTTTGTCTATATAAAGAGCTCACACTAGATCAGTCAGCATGTTGCATTTGCATGGTGTTGTACTGGCTCACATTTTCTCTTGCATTCAGCCTTCTGTTCTTTCCATATCCCTTTTGTGTATGAAAACATGGAGCACGTTGCAGTCTGCAGTTACACTGGCTGACAGAACAGAAATTGAATCAATCCCTGGGAGCAGTAGATTCAACCTTGGGAAGCTCCAGCATATTCTGGCAACTGCTAGTGCGATTTGTACTATACATATCTCCCAGAAATTTCCTGGGCATGTTGCTTTTTAAGAGAAACATTATATAAACTACCCATTGTGCAAACTTAGCATCAGTTAGTGGTTTCCAATACAACTTGTAGAAACTTTGCAGAATTCTTGGAGGAGAAAGCAGTGACTAACCCAGAAAGAGACCTGCTGAGAGAAACAGGGCCTGGAGTGACTAGGAAGAAAACCCACCTCTGTTGGAGACAGGATCACTGAGGTTCTGATTCTTCCTTTGCCTTTTCCTTGCTGTGATAGAGAGAAATCAGACCATGACAAGATTCGAAGTATCCATGGAGTCTTCTTTTATAAGAGTTCAAGGAAAAAGACAAACTGAAACAAACACAAAAAAAAAAACAGAGCAGGTATATAAAAAGCAAGTATGAAAAGATGAGCATTTCAAAGGAGAGGGATAATAAATGATGAAGAAATAAGCGAAATATCCTGAAATAGATGTAAAGCAATGTAATAATACTGTATTCTTTACTGCAAATTAAACTATATTTTATTAATTTTTGTGGATACATAGAAGGTTTATAGATTTATGAGATACATGAGATATTTAGATACAGGTATGCAGTATTTAATAATCACTCAGGGTAAATGGGGTATCCATCACTTCTAGTATTTATCCTTTGTGTTACAAACAATTCAATTATACTCTTCGTTACTTTAAAATAGACAATTACATCATTTTGGCTGGGCACGGTGGCTCATGCCCAGCACTTTGGGAGGCCAAGGTGGGTGGATTACCCTGAGGTCAGGAGTTCGAGACCAGCCTGACCAACATGGAGAAACCCTGTCTCTACTAAAAATACAAAATTAGCCGGGCGTAGTGGTGCATGTCTGTAATCCCAGCTACTCAGAAGGCTGAGGCAGGAGAATTGCTTGAACCTGGGAGGCAGAAGTCGCAGTGAGCTGAGATCCTGCCATCGCCTCCAGCCTGGGCAGCAAGAGCAAAACTCTGCCTCAAAATTAAAAAAAAAATTATCTTTGACTATAGTTTCCCTGTTGCTCTCTCAAATAATAGAACTTATTCATTCTTTCTATTTTGTATATCCATTAACTACTCCAGTTTCTGGTAACCACCCTTCTACTCTCTATGTCCATGAGTTCAATTGTTTTAATTTTTAGCTTCCACAAATAAGTAAGAGCATGCAAAGTTTATCTTTTTGTGCCTGACTTACTTCACTTATAATGACCTCCAGTTCCATCCCATGTTGTTGCAAATTACAGAATCTCATTCTTTTTTATGGCTGAGTAGTACTCCAATGTGTATATGTACCACATTTTCTTTATCCATTCATGTGTTGATGGACACTTAGCTTGTTTTCAAATCTTGGCTATTGTGAATAGTGCTGCAATAAACATGAGAGTGCAAACATCTCTTGACATACTGATTTTTTCCTTTGGGTATCTACCAAGCAGTGGGATTGTTGGATCATATGTGTGTTAGGTCATTCTCACATTGCTATAAATAAATACCTGAGATGGGTAATTTATAATGAAGAGTAGTTTAATTGGCTCATGGTTCTACAGGCTGTACAGGCATCATGATACTGGCATCTGCTCAGCATCTGATGAGAACTCAGGAAATTTACAATCATAGCAGAAGGTGAAGGGGGAAAAGGCATGTTACATGGCCAGAGCAGAAGCAATAGAGGGAGAGGAGAGATGCCACATACTTTTAAATAACCAGATCTCATAAGAACTCATTTACTATTGTGAGAACAGTACCAAGGAGATAATACCAAACCATTCATGAGAAATACACCCCCATAATCCAGTCAGTTCCCATCAGGCCCCAACTTTGACACTGGGGATTATATTTCAATATGAGATTTGAGTGAGGACATACATCCAAACTGTATCAGTATGGTAGTTCTATTTTTAGTTTTTCGAGGAGCCTCCAAACTGTTTTCCATAGTGGTTGTACTAATTTACATTCCCACCAACAGTAAACAAGAATTGCCTTTTCTCTGCATCCTTGCCAACATTTGTTATTGCCTGTCTTCTGAATGAAAGGCATTTAAACAGGGTAAGATGCTGTCTCAATGTAGTTTTGATTTGTATATACCTGTTGCCATTTGTATATCTTCTTTTAACAAACATCTATTCAGATCTTTTGCCCATTTTTAAATCAGACTTAGATATTTTTCCTGTAGAGTTGTTTGTTTGAATTTCTTATATATTCTGGTTATTAATTCCTTGTCAGATGAATAGTTTGCACATATATTCTCTCGTTCTAGGTTGTATCTTTACTTTGTTGTTTTCTTTGCTGTGCAGAAGCTTTTTAACTTTATGGAATCCTATTTATTCTTTTTTTTTTTTTTTGCTATGGATGCCTCTGCTTATGGGGTATTAATCAGGAAATCTTTGCCCGGTCCAATGTCTTGGAGAGTTTCCCCAGTGTTTTATTTTATAGTTTGAGGTCTTAGTCTTCAATCCATTTTGATTTGATCTGTGTATATGGTGAGAGATAGAGATCTAGTTTCATTCTTTTTTTTGCATATGGATGTCCAGTTTTCCCAGAACAATTTATTGAGGAGACTGCCTTTATCTGAGTATATGTTCTTGGTTACTTTGTCAAAAATGAGTTCACTGTAGTTGTGTGGATTTGTTTCTGGGTTCTATATTCTGTTCCATTGGTCTATGTATTTGTTTTTATGCCCTTTCCATGCTATTTTGGTTACCATACCTCTGTAGTATATAATTTGAAGTCAGGTAATGTGATTCTTACAGGTTTTTTCTCTTTCCTTAGAATATTGGCTATCCTGGATCTTTTGTGCTTCCATATAAATTTTAGGGTTTTTAAAATATATTTCTGTGAACAATATCATTGTTATTTTGATATGCATTGCATTGAATCTGTAGATCACTTTGGGTAGTATGGATATTATAACAATATTTTTTTTTCAATTTATATATATGGTCTATATTTCCATTTTTTGGTGTCCCTTTTAATTTCTTGTATCAATGTTTTATAGTTTTCATTGTAGAGATCTTTCACTTCTTTAATTAATTCCTAAATATTTTAATTTGTATCCACTGTAAATGGAATTATTTTATTTTTCAAATTGTTCACTCTTGACATAGAAGTATGCTGCTGATTTTTGTATGTTGATTTTGTATCCTGTAACTTTACTGAATTTGTTTATGTGTTCTAATAGTTTTTTGGTAGGGTCTTTAGGTTTTTCCAAATATAAAATCTATCATCTGCAAACAAGGATAATTTGACTTCTTTCTTTTCAATTTGGATGTACTTTATTTCTTTTTCAGGTTTGATTGCTCTAGGTAGGACTTCTAGTACTATGTTAAATAACAGTGGTGACAGTGAGCATCCAGATCCTAGAGGAAAGGCTTTCAGTTTTTCCCTATTCATTATGATACCTAGCTATGAGTCTGTGATATATGGCGTTTATTATGTTTAGGTATGTTGTTTCTATTTTCAGTGTTTTTTTAGTGTTTTTATTATAAAGGGGTGTTGAATTTTATCAAATGCTTTTTCAGCATTCATTTAAAAGATCATGCGGTTTTTGTCCTTCATTCTATTGTTATAATGTGTTAAATTGATTAATTTGTGTGTGTCAAACCATCCTTGCATTCCTGGGGTAATTTCCTTGGTCATGATGAATAATCCTTTTACTATAACAGTAGTTTACCCATCACAATTACAGTATTCTGTGTCTTTCTGTGTGTGTGCTTACTATTACCAATGAGCTTTGCACCTTCAGATGATTTATTTTTTGCTCATTAACACCCTTTTCTTTCAGAATGAAGAACTCCCTTTAGCATTTCTTATAAGACAGGTCTGGGTTGATGAAATCCCTCAGTCTTTGTCCGGGAAGGTCTTTATTTCTCCATCATAAGCTTGAAGGATATTTTAGCCAAATATATTATTCTAGGGTAAAAGTTCTTTTCTTTAGCACTTTAAGTATGTCATGCCACTTTCTCTTATCCTGTAAGATTTCTACTGAAAAGTCTGCTGCCAAATATATTTGAACGTCATCCTATGTTATTTCTCTCTTTTCTCTTTTAGAATTCTTTCTTTATCCTTGACTTGGGGACTTCGATTATTAATGCCTTGAAGGAGTCACCTTTGGGTTATATCTGCTTGGTGTTTTATAAGCTTCTTGTATTTGAGTGTTGATATCTTTCTCTAGGTTTGGGACGTTCTCTAATATTATCTCTTTGAATAAACTTGTACCTCTGTCTCTTTTTCTACCTCCTCTTTAAGGCTACTGACTCTTACATTTGCCCTTTTGAGGCCATTTTCTAGATCTTATAGGCATGCTTCATTGTTTTCATTCTTTTTTCGTCTCCTCTGTGTATTCTCTTTTTCTTTTTTAATTTTTTTTTGAGACAGAGTCTTGCTCTGTCACCCAGGTTGGAGTGCAGTGGTGCAATCTTAGCTCACTGCAACCTCTACCTCCCAGGTTCTCCACCTTCCAGGTTCAAGCAATTCTCATGCCTCAGCCTCCTGAGTAGCTGGTACTACAGGGGGACACCACCACATACCGCTAATTATTTTTTGTTTTTAGTAGATACAGGGTTTTACTATGTTGCTGAGCTGGGTCTCAAACTCCTGGCCTCAAGGGATCCACCCATTTCAGCCTTCCAGAGTGCTAGGATTATAGGTGTAAACCACCATGCCCAGCCTGATTGTGTATTTTCAAATAGCCTGCCTTCAAGCTCAATAATTTTTTCTTCTGCTTGATCAATTCTGCTATAAATTGACTCTCATGCATTCATCAACATATCAATTGCATTTTTCAACTGCAGAATTTCTTCCCAATCCTTTTTTTGTTAAATTTATCTGAAAGAATTCTGAATTCCTTCTCTGTGTTATTTTTAATTTCTTTAAATTCCCTCAAAGCAGCTATTTGAATCCTCTGACTAATAAGTTATATAGCTCTGCTTCTCCGGAATTGGTCTCATTATTTCATTTGTGAGGTCATGTTTTTCTGGATGGTCTTGATGCTTTTTGGTGTTCATCTGTATCTGGTCTTTGACGAGTTAGGTATTTATTATGTTTTCACATTCTGGGCTTGTTTGAGCCTGTCCTTTTTGAGAGAGCTTTCTAGGTATTCAAAGGGACTTGGGCCCCAAGTCCAGTAATGCTATGGTTTTGCAGACTTGTATAGGAACCACCTTAGTAGTCTTGGATAAGATCCATAAGAGTTCTCTGGATTAACAGACAGAAGCTCTTATTCTTTTTCCTTACTTTCTCCCAAACAAATGGAGTTTCTCTTTCTACTGAGCCACCTGGAACTGGGGGTGTATTGATGTAAACACCCGTGGCCACCACCACTGAAACCACACTGGGTCAGACCTGAAACTAGCACAGCATTGGGTCTGGCTCAAAGCCCTTCCCTTCAGGAAGGCAGAACCTGGATATGTCGAGATGCTGTCTGGGAGCCAGAGATCGGAGTCAAAAACCTTAGCAATTACATGATGTTTTATTCTACTACAGTTAAGCTGGCACTCAAAGTACAATACAAAGTCCTTCCCACTCTTTCCTTCTCTCTCCACTGTGGCTGAGCTGGTACCTTTCTCTGTGGTCACAGCCAACATTGGTCAACAGGATTCTGCCAGATGACCGCCATTGCTCACTTAAAGCCCTTTAGTAAGCTTGTGGAGAATGCTGACCGGCCAGGGAGTCACCTTTTATGGTAGTCTAGAAATGTCCGAGAGCCTAGGCCTGGACTCAGGGCTCCCAGGAGCCTGCTTGTTGCTCTACCCCATTGAGGCTGAGCTGGTACCAGATTTTTAGTTTCTGTGACAGTGTTTATCTGTGTGCAAATAGTTCTTAAAATTTGGTGTTCTAGCTGTGTGGATGAATGGTGTAGGTTTCTACTCCATCATCTTGCTCTGCCAAAAAAAAAAAAAAAAAAAAAACATACAAAAAGCACCCAGGTGTGGTGGCTGGCTTACACCTGTAATCCCAGCACCTTGAGAGGGCGAGATGGGCGGATCACCTAAGGTTGGGAGACCGAGACCAGCCTGACCAACATGGAGGGAACCCCGTCTCTACTAAAAATACAAAATTAGCCAGTTGTGGAGGTGGACACCTGTGATTCCAGCTACTTGGGAGGCTAAGGCAGGAGGATCACTTGAACCTGGGAGGCAGAGGTTGTAGTGTGCCGAGATCATGCCGTTGCACTCCAGCCTGGGCAACAAGAGAGAAATGCAGTCAAAAAAAAAAAAAAAAAACTACATACAAAGACACATAATTTCATTTATTAATAATACACTATTATTGTTTATATAGAATATTTTATTTTTCCTAAAATTAAAGTCAACTTTACTATCTAGCAAAAAGGAGTGAATAATTTTATCTGTTACATTAGGGAAATTTTAACAAATGTTGTAACAGTGTGTTACCTGTTGAAAAACACTTTTTAATTTTTTTATCTTGGTTTTTTTTTTCACATAAAAGGCTCATGAGGAAAGGCGAGTAAGAATTATCCCAATTTTACATATAAAGAAAATTCAACTCAGAGATTAAGTAATTTGACCAAGGTCATCAAAATTTAGAAGTGTAATTGTCAGAGATTCAAGACTTAATTATTCCCAGGGACATTCCTGTGATGTTAACCTGCCTTGGAAGACCTGGAAAGCCTTTATAGAGCCATAAAACTTGATTATTAATGAAGAATTAAGGAGAGCCGCAAGAGTATGGATCAAGGTATCTCAAAAGTGTCAGGTACATAGTGGGTTATCCACTGGAGTGGAGTAAAGAGAACAGGCCCAAGAAAACCTCATGTGGGCGCCTACCCAAAATTAGCAGGCCCAGAATCCAGCTGAGGAGGGAACTGAGATGAGACAGAAGTCAAGCACTAAAGGAAGGGATCAGGGGACATTGAAGAGAAATGGACTTGTTAACAGTTTAAACCATGGTCCTTCCCAGCCACCCGTTCACTTAGGTTTGGCAAGGAACTAAGCTGTTCCCAGTGGTATGAGCACACACGAAGTTTCTTCAGGTGTAGCTTATGATAGAGCATATGGCTTCTCCCTATTTCCTTCTGCTTTCCCACCTGCTAGAATGCAGATATGATGGAACCATGCAATATTAATGAATGTGGTCCCTGATTGTCTACGTGAGGCAAGCAGACTGCTAGCTGAAACTCTCACCTGTGTCTGCTATGAGCATGAGAAAAATATCTTTGTTTCTTAAAACAGAGGTCCCCAAAACTTTTTAGCATCAGGGACTGGTTTCATGGAAGACAATGTTTCCACAGACCAGGAGGGAGTTGGTTTTGGGATGATTCAAGTGCATTACCTGTATTATGCACTTTATTTCTATTATTACATTGTAATATATAATGGAATAATTATGCAACTCACCATAATATAGAATCAGTGGAAGTCCTCAGCTTGTTTTCCTGCAACCAGACAGTCCTATCTGGGGGAAATGAGAGAGACAGTGACAGATCATCAGGCGTTAGATTCTCATAAGGAATGCACAACCTAGATACCTGGCATGTGCAGTTCATAACAGGGTTTGTGCTCCTATGAGAATCTAATGCTGTCAATAATCTGATGGGAGGTGGAGCTCAGGCGGTAATACAAGTGATGGGGAGCGGCTGTAAATACTGATGAAGCTTCACTTGCTTCTCACCTCCTGCTGTTTGGCTCACTTCTTAACAGGCTACAGACCAGTACCAGTTCATGGGGGTTGGGGACCCCCGTCCTACGATATGTATTTTTTCCAAATTGTATCAACTTCGTCTTACCTCATGAATGCAGAAGTAAACTAACATTTACATCCTATGCCCACACCCAATTAGATGCTTAACCTGTGTCTGATTGAATAATTGTAACAACCCAGCAAGGTGGATATAATTATTTTTATTTTATAGATGAGAAAACTAGGTCTAAGGAGAGGTTAACTGACTTGATGAAGGCTTCATGGGAGACAGTGAAATGTAAGGGTGGGAGGTGGACTAGCTGGTTGCAGAGCCTGTGTGTGCTCTTCATTGGGATGTAATTTTTAATCTCCCTAAGTCTCATTTTCTTCTTCTGCAAAACAGGGATAGTGACAGAACCTGTCTCATAAGGTTCTTGGGAAATTCAGTAAGATAATCAATCTAAAGTGCCTGATATATAGTAAGAGCTTAGTAAATGCTGATGTCTTTATTCCACAGCTAATAAATGGTTGAGATAAGATCCAAACCAAATTCTCTGAAGCTCCAAAACCCATAATCTTGTCACCCAGGGAGCAAGATCTGATTCGTCTTTAGAACACGTTTTAAGAACACGTTTAGAAGCGTCTTTAGAACACGTTTTTCCTCCTTTCCCACACCCATAGATGCTCTCTTTTTAGTGTATTGCTTGTGAGGCTGTGGCCCTGGTATTATATCTGCTACTGAAACTAAAAGTGGTCATAAAGAAAATATACGTTTCCTGCCATTAGAAAGACTTTCTTCTGTGTCCAGGGAAAGATGTTTCATCCTTTTAATACACAACACAGTTATATAGGTCCTCCAATCAAAACACTCCAAAATATATATTTTAAAAAACATAGTTAAGATGTCATACTTTTCCCTACAGTACTTTAGAGCTAAATGTGTAGCAGCATTTCTCTCTGTTTCCTTGTCCTGAGGTTTCTCCCCATTCTTCCAGGTCATCTGTCTGCTGATGGTTCCTGCCCTTTTTCTATAAGCACATCAGTATGGCCATTCAAAGATCCACACATGTGAAGGAATTCACTTCCAGGAAATGTAAATGCATTTGCCCAATATCAGTCTCCCATTTTTTTTTTTTTAGTCCTTTTCTTTCCTAGTAGAATGCTTATCACCATCAGTTAAAAAAAAAAACAGATTGAGGGTTGGGGAGAGGTGGGTCTAACTTTAAGTTAGAAGAAATAAGTTCAAGAGATCTGTTGTACAGCAGGCAAACTATCATACACATAGTTGTACAAATTATATTCTTGAAAATTGCTAAGAGAGATTTTAAGTGATTTTACCAAAACCAACACAAAATAGTATGTATGTGAGGTAATGTATATGTTAATTCACTCAATTCAACCATTCCATAATGTATGCATATTTCAAAACATCACGTGGTACACAATAAATGCATACGATTTTTATTTGTCAGTGAAAGAAATGGGAACCCTTTTTCATATTCCTCTAGAGCATCCCTGCTCATTAGAACTGAATTAGTCTGGAGGAGAGAGATCCAAGATGGCTGCACTAGCAGCTCGGGATTGTAGCTCCCAGTGAAAGCTCAGAGAATGAGGGGACGCCACACTTTCAGATGAATTTTTGTTGCTCACAGACCAGGAGATTCCCAGCGGAGGAGCCCCACAGGTCACCAGCATGACTCTTGTGGCAGGCGTGGAGGTTTTGCCGGTGCCTCGGCGCGGCGGTTCTTGGTGCAGAGTATGCGGGACTGGGTCCCCTTTTGGCTGATGTTTGGAGCTCTGGGAAGGCAGAGTCGCCTATTCAGCTGATTGAAGGACGGACTCAAGAAGGGAGCCAGACTGGAGATTCCCGGGCAGAAAAGCACCATCAATATTAACACTGCTGTTTTGGCCGTTGCAGTGGATTTCTCAGATTTCGGTGCTGGGAATCAACAAGTTGGACGTCCACTCAGAGACCTAATTAGAAAGTTGGTAATTACAAAGACGACAGATGGATAAATTTATAATGAAGGGAAGAAACCAGCCTAAAAAGGCAGAGAATATCCAAAATCAGAATGCCTCTCCCTCTACAGGGGATCACAGTTCCTCATCAGCAACAGAACAAGGCCTGATGGAGAACGACTGTGTTCCATTAACAGAAGTAGGCTTCAGAAGGTGGATGATAAGAAACTTCTGTGAATTAAAAGAACTTGTTCTAACCCAATGCAAAGAAACTAAGAACTTTGAAAAAAGGTTTGATGAAATGCTAATAAGAATAGACAATTTAGAGAGGAATATAAGTGAATTAATGGAGCTGAAAAACAACACAAGAACTTCACGAAGTATGCACAAGTTTTAACAGTTGAATTGATCAAGCAGAAGAAAGGATATCAGAGGTCGAAGACCAACTTAATGAAATCAAATGAGAAGACAAGATTAGAGAAAAAAGGATAAAAAGGAATGAGCAAAGTCTCCAAGAAATATGGGACTATGTGAAAAGACCTAATCTACGTTTGATAGGTGTACCCGCATGTGACGAAGAGACTAATCCAAGTTGTAAAATACTCTTCAGGATAT
The DNA here is from genome assembly GCF_030222135.1 of Aotus nancymaae. Classification (NCBI taxonomy): domain Eukaryota; kingdom Metazoa; phylum Chordata; class Mammalia; order Primates; family Aotidae; genus Aotus; species Aotus nancymaae. The sequence continues at coordinate 115,733,140 of NW_026988425.1, forward strand.
TATTCAGGAAAACTTTCCCAACCTAGTAAGCCAGGACAATATTCAACTCCAGGTAATACAGAGAACACCACAAAGATATTCCTCAAGAAGATCAACCCCAAGGTACATAATCATCAGATTCATTAGGGTTGAAATGAAGGAGAAAATACTAAGGGCAGCCAGAGAGAAAAGTGAGGTTACCCACAAAGGGAAGCCTATCAGACTTACAGCAGATCTCTCAGCAGAAACCCTACAAGCCAGAAAAGAATGGGGGTCAATATTCAACATCCTTAAAGAAAAGAACTTTCAACCCAGAATTTCATATCTAGCCAAACTAAGCTTCAAAAGCAAAGGAAAAATAAAATATTTTGCAAACAAGCAGGTACTTAGAGATTTCACCACCACCAGGGCTGCTTTACAAGAGCTTCTGAAAGAAGCACTACACATATAAAGGAACAACCAGTATCAGCCTTTCCAAAAATATATCAAAAAGTAAAGAGCATTAACATAATGAAGAATTTACATCAACTAATGGGCAAAACAGCCAGCTAGCATCAAATGACAGTATTAAACTCACATATATTATTATTAATCAAACTAGATAAAAAGCCAAAACCCATTGGTATGCTGCATCCAGACCCACCTCACATGCAACGATACACAAAGACTCAAAACAAAGGGACGGAGGAAGATTTACCAACCAAACGGGGAGCAAAAATAAATAAATAAATAAAAAGCATGAGTCGCAATTCTCGCCTCTGATAAAATAGACTTTAAAGCTACAAAGATCAAAAGAGGCAAAGAAGGACATTACATAATGGTAAAAGGATCAATGCAACAAGAAGAGCTAACGATCCTAAATATATACACACCCAATACAGGAGTACCCAGACACATAAGACAAGTTCTTAATGACTTCTGAAAAGACTTAGACTCCCACACAATAATAGTGGGAGACTGTAACATCACATTGTCAATATTAGACAGATCAACGAGACAAAATTAACAAGGATATCCAGGACTTGAACTCAGACCCGGAACAAGTAAATTTAATAAACATTTATAGAACTCTCCACTTCAAATACACAAAACATACATTCTTATCAGTACCATATCACACCTATTCCAAAAGTGACTACATAATTGGAAGTAAATCACTCCTCAATAATTGCATAGCATTTCATAGGTTTAAATGAAATATTGGTTGGCTGCTTGTTTGTTATTTTCTTCCCTTATTCCTTCCTGTCTCCATTGTTAAGCACAATTATTGGCATAAAAGAGGTTTTCAGTTCCCATTTTTAGACTGCATTCTAGCCTGGGCAATAAAGAATACTCCCGTTCTCTCTCCCTCTTTCTCTTCCTTTTTCTTCCTCTCCTTCATTCTTTTTTTTTCTTTCTCTCTTTCTTTCTTCCTTTTTTTTTTCCTTTTTGTAAAACAAAAAAAGAAAAGGAAGGCTCTTCCTTTTCAGTGCAGTATCATTTTATACATGAATCATTAAAAAAAAAAATGGAAAGAAGAAACAAATGATTTCTGAAAGTAAATGTAAATGTATTGAGTCTGTTAAAAGTGTTCCAAAGCTCAGAAAGAAGGCAGAAAGATTACTGTGTGCCTTTCAATGCCATACTAGATCCTAGGTTCATCTGACACTGTGGAAAGACACTTAAAAAAATAGCATAAAGGCTCAGATTCTGTTAAGCTAGGAGTTCACTTATAGAGGATTCATAAATTACAAATTATTTTTGTCTGGTAAAGATGTAAATTATTTGAATGAAAAAATAACCCCAATGCTTGTGGTTTTATTGCCCTGTGGGTCATTAACCAGTTTTGTTTGTAACTTGGCAATCTCATTCCAGCATTTTTCTTTCATTGATTATGCATAATTTGGTCTCTTGTATTCTTTAAGCTAGGTTTTTCAAAAAAAAAAAAGAACTGTATTAGTCTGTTTTCATGCTGCTGATAAAGACATACCTGAGACTGGGTAGCTTATAAAAGAAAGGTTTAATGGACTCAACAGTTCTGTTGAGTGGCTGGGGAGGCCTCACAATCATGGTGGAAGGTGAAAGGTATGTCTTACAATGGCAGGAGATGAGAGAAATGAGAGCCAAAAAAAAAAGGGAGTTCCCCTAATAAAATCATCAGATCTCCTGAGACTTATCCACTACCACAAGAACAGTTTGGGGGAAACAGCCCCCATGATTCAATCATCTTCTACCAGGTTCCTCCCACAATGTGTGGGAATTATGGGAGCTACAATTCAAGATGAAATTTGGGTGGGGACACAGCCAAACTACATTAAGAACTCTCTGCAATGATGGAAATGATTTATATTTGTGCAATGCTGACCAATATGGTAGCCTTTAGCCACATGTGGCTATTGAGCACTTGAAATATGGCTAGTTTAACTCAAGAAACTGAAATTTTAATTAGAGCATATTTAATTTTTATTAACTTAAATATAAATTGCAATATCTAGGTATCTAGTGGCTACTGTATTGGAGGCACCTTTCTGAAGTCTAGATAAGCGCTGTCCAATAGGAAGCATAATATAAGCCACATACGTAATTTAAAAATTTCTAGTAGCCACATTAAAAAGTTAAAAAAAAGAAAAAAATGCAAGTAAAAGTTATTTTAATGACATTTTGTAATCATGTTATGCATTCAATGTATAATAAAATAAACATGTAATTAATATTAACGTTTTGTCAGACATTTATTTTTTTATACTAATTCTTTGAAAAATATCTTTGGAAATCTCTATTTTATACTTTCAGACATCTCAGTTGAAACCACTCATATTTCAAGTGCTCAAGAAACACAGGTCCCTAATGGCTACCATATTGGTTAATGCAGCCCTACAGCATTAAAGTATATGCTGCTTAGTGGCAGGGGTCTGTCTCGTTCATCAATAAATCCTTTGCTTTCAACACTATGCTTGCCCATAACAAGTCTTTAACAAATGTGTTCATTGACTCCCATTCAGGGTGATCAATTCTCACACTGGATTTACAGTTAAACCAAAGAGTGCCTACGAAAATATGTTAAGCTCTTATATTAGCTCTTTTATTTGGAGTTAAATCTATTTCATTTTTACAAGTACCTAAATGTCATGAGTTTCCATGTGTATTGTGAAGTTTAATGCTTTAAAGAAGGAATCAGCAAACTTTTTCTATAAAGGACCGGATAGTTAAGTATGTTAAGGTTTGCAAGTCGTGTAGGCTCTCTGGTAACTACTAAACTCTGCTGCTCTAGAGCAAAGAGATCATAAACCATATGTAAATGTATGGGTGTGGTTGTGTTTCAATAAAACTTTATTTACAAAGACAAGCATCAGGCAGGATTTGTTCCTGAATGCTGGATTTTGCGAGCCCTTGCTTTAGAGTAAGGTCTATATTTTAAATGTATGTTGTCCTTAACACATCTAACACAGTACTGTATAAACTAGAGGTGCTCAATATATAAATGTGACCTAATATGAGGAAAGTCTTCTGCTTCTGTCTAAAACCACCAGTTCATGTAGTTATTCTTTTATAAAACATTTATTGCATGTTTAAATTGCTGCATCCTCAGCACCTTGCACCATGCTAGACACATAATAAGTGATTAAAAAATGCTTATTAATGACTAATAAATGGATTAAATAGCCTACTAGGGGCTGAAGGAATTCTGGAGGACTTCAAAAAGGTGGTAGCATTTGAAATGAGTATTAAAAGTGAGTAAAAGGTAGTAGAGAAACCCGTCAAATAATCCCTCAGCTAGGTGAAAAAAGTCAAGGTCAACATCAGTAGTCATAAATTATGTTGATGATAGTAGGTATTCTTTTTTGGGGGGTTGGGGGGTATGCAGAGTCTCACTCTGTCACCCAAGCTAGAGTGCAGTGGCATTATTTCGCCTTACTGTAACCTCTGCCTCCCTGGTTAAAGCAATTCTCCTGCCTCATTCTCCGGAATAGCTGGGATTACACAGGCCATCACGCCTGGTTAGTTTTTATATTTTTTTTAGAGATGGGGTTTCTCTGTGTTGGCCAGGTTGGTCTCAAACTGACCTCAAGTCATCCGTGCACCTCAGCCTCCCAAAGGGCTGGAATTACAGGCATGAATCATTGCGCCCAGCTGATAGTAGGTATTCTTGATGTAATAAAAATGGCCCTTTACCTCTGTGTTTTTCTTCTCAATTAACTCATAAAACCAGTCTTCTTATGTGAAAAACATTAGATAAATTTCCATAGAGGAGCATCCTACAGAATATCTGAACAGTACGCCCCAAATTGTCACGGTCATCAAAAACAAAGAACGTTGGAGAAACTGTCATGGCCAAGAGGAGGCTAAGGAGACATGAGGACTAAATGTCATTTGGTATCCTGGGACAGAAAAGGGAATTCTGGAAAGACTAAGGAAAGACTAAGGAAATCTGAATAAAGTATGGACTTTAGTATATGACAATGTATCAGTATTATTAACTATGACAAATATCCTGTCGGGGGCCGGTGAGAACGGCACGTCTGCCGGGGTCTCTCGACCTGCAAGAGGGTCCCAATACCTGGAAGAGAGAGTGCGCGGAAGAAAAGAAAAGACAGGACAGCTGGAGTCTGGAGGGCTGGCCCTAAAACCAGCAACTTTATTGTACACTGAGTTAGTATATATATCTTCTCCTACCTCATTTTACAGGAACATTCTTTGCCCCACTTCATTTACATAAGCATTCTTAGTCCCATCTCAATTATCAGAACAGATGCCATTATCTTGATAAAGGGAAGAGAGAGCCATCCGGCTACAAGCTTAGGCAGCGGAAAACACACAATGGGTACAATCAAGTCGCATAATGGGTACAATCAAGTCACAGAGGTGGGTCTCATTATCAGGGTGAGGAAACCTATAGTTAAAATGTTAATGATCTATGCAAGTCATCAGAGAGGCGATAGACCCATTAACTTTGCAAATAGCAGTCACAGGAACAAGCATGGGACCCATCAATAGAGGGTAAACAAAGTCATAAAACAAGCCCAGAGCAGGTACTTCAAGAAACAATGCCTAGTAAAACCACACAGCCTTCACCCAGCCTTTTAGGTCAGTGAACCAGAAATAGGCTTCTGCAAACTCGAACTTCTATTAAATCTCTCTTTCACTGGTCTCGACTGCTTCCAGGGGTTGAGAAACATGTCCGGGCTCAAGCTCCATTATGGCGGGGACACCGAGTGGTCTCAACGCTGGAGCGATCCCCACATCCCATAATAATCTAAGATGTTAATAATAGAGGACACTGAATATGGGGTATATGGAAACACTATACTCTCTGCTTATTTTTTTCTATAAATATAAAAGCATTTAAAAGAAATAGTCTATTTAAAAATAAAGAGCAGATACAGTCTACCAGCCAGCAGGACTGGAGTGCTAATTGCAAAATTGGCCAAAAATTTAAAAGTACGGTTCTCTAGCAAGAAGAAAAGGGCACCTAAATCTAGATAGAATGAACAGCATGAGCAAAGACACAGAGAGTCGGCATAGTCACTGGCATACACTTCTTGCTAATGACAGGGTGAGACATGAAAGGGTTTTAGGTGGGGTGGAGAAACATGACAAAATTTGTGTTTTAAATCTGAGAAGTGGGTCTGTCACATTGGTGGTGGGAGTCACCTTTGTTTTGTAGTGGATAATAATATCAGATAAACAATAGTGCAGCATTAATCTATTTTTACTATTTAAAGTACTCTCTAGGCTGAGCACTTTTACGCTGGCAGAAAGAGGCAGATGAACTCATAGAACAATATCAATTAGTTCTAGTCCTTTTCTTCTGCTTTGTTTTTCAATTAGTGATATGGTAATGGTATTGAGAGCCAAAGCTTGCCATAGCAAGAACAAGGCTAAAGACCTCAGCAGGCAGCTGAGACAGTGAATGCCAACTACATCTCTGCTAATATCCTTATTGTCTAGATGAGTAAACAGAGGCATAAAGGGATTAAGTTACTGATCCAAGGCCTCACAGTCAGAATTCAAACCTTAATACCACACAATACTATTGTTGCTGTAACAAGTATCATTCTGATTAAAATCATACTCTCTTGTTTAAGTGAGAAATGATTAAGGTCATCACTTTGGTTTTTAAAATTTGTATTAATGGGTACGTGAATCCATGTAGACATGTAAAAACTAAATATGGCTGAAACAGAATGCATACCTGACACCCTAGCCACCTAGAGGGAGATTTTGAGAAGATGCCACCTTGGGTCACCAGATGGTGCAATATTCATGTCAGTGGTAATGATAATACCACAGAATTGAAAAGAACATATGTGTAGAAAGCTGTTTGGTAACATTGAATCAAGTGTGTAAGTTTCTTGTGGCTGCCATAACAAATTATCACAAGAATCATGGCTTCAAACAACTGAAATCTATTCTCTCACAATTCTGGAAGCCAGAAGTCAAAAATCAAGGTACTGGCAAGGCCATAGTCCCTCCACATTGAGGAGAGAGAAAGAAGAGAGGTAATATGATAAAATAACAATAATTTAAATATCATTTTTGTGCATCATATTGCAGCACCCTTTCGTAATCTCCCTGAATTAGTTTTATACTCTCACTACCTGCACCTTATAATGTCAATTATTTAAGATACCAAGAAGTAGCTCTTTCTTACTCTAAATTTAAGGACCTCTAGTACAAGGCATTTTTTTCATTAGCCTGACTTCCAATTATCTTAATACAAATATATTCATTTAATCTTGCAAGTTGGTCTGTATAAGAGAATTAATATGAGGATCTAGTTTGAACATGAAAATGTACACTTGGAGACAGGTGTCCATATATCTGTTTTCATGGCTATGGTAACCACAATTCTAAGACCAAAAATAATGGAGTGAGATGGTATTCAGACTGAGAACATGTTTTTGCAGAGATTTTTAGTGCTGAATCTCAATGGCTTTCCGAGGATGCAAAGCTTGTGTTTCAGACCTAGTGTGTGAGGGATGAGGTCTTGAAACTCTGTCTCCTTATTCTGACAGAGTTTTTAATCACAGGTTTGGGCCTTCAGATATTTATCATTTTCATCTCACCTTAACAATTATGATAGCTTCTTATTTCCGAACTCATCATTATTATAGAATTTCCTCAGAGTATTGGAGACTTTACCTTCAACTCTGCTGTGGAAATTTCCTATACCAAGGAGATAACAACACCATGACTTTTTATATCATTTGTCTCCAAAGTATGCAGTTGAAAGCACCGCAAAGTAGTGTGAGTTTATGGTTGAACATGAGGTGTATGATTGTAGCTGCGACTTCATGGCCTGAGGTTGCTGACAGATTTGGTGATTGTCTAATTAATTTGATTAATATTGACAACATAAACAGGCATCTCATCTCAATGTAAGAGATGTCTGTTTTACATCTTTAATAATAAGTTTATTGCGATTTAATTCCATGTCATAGAGTGTAATAGTTTGATGTGTACTAGTAAGTGGTTTTTAGTATACTCATAAAAGTTCAGTTATATATAGATCAGCACTGGCTAATTTCAGAACGTTTTCATCACCCCCAAAAGAAACTCAGATATATTAGCAGTCACCTCTCATTCCCTCTTCCCCCAGCCCATGAACACCACTAATATAATTTCTGTCTCTGTGGATTTGCCTCTTCTGGACATTTCATATATGTGGAATCACATAACATACTTCTGTGTCTGATTTCTTTCACTTAACATAACACTGTTAAAGTTTATCCCATGTTTATAGCATGTGTCAGAACTTCATTCCATTTTAGTAACATTCTATTGCATCTATCTTTTCATCAGATAAACAAACATGTGGTGTAGACATGCAATAGAATGAACACAAATTTTTTTCTACTTTTTGGCTATTATGAAGAATGCTGCTGTAAGAATTTGTGTATAATTTGTTGTGTGGACACATTATCATATCTCTTGAGTGTATGCCTAATAGTAGAATTATTAAGACACATGATAACTCTATGTTTACCATTTTGAAGAACTGGCAAACTGATGTTCAATGTAGCTTCATTATTTTTCCTTGCCACCAGCAGTGTATATATGTTCCAATTTCTCCATATTCTCTTCAATACTCCTTAGTGCCCACCATTTTTTACTGTGGTCATAGTACTGGGTATGATGTGATATCTCATTGTGGTTTTAATTTTTATTACTCCAACAACAATGAGGTTGAGCATTGTTTCATGTATTTATTGGCCATTTTTGTATCTTTGGAGAAATGTCTATGTAGATCCTTTGTCTATTTTATATTTGAGTTGTCTTTCTGTTGCTGAGTTTAATCAGTTCATTAAATATTTGCAAAGTGGTCTCTTGCCAGATATATGACTTCTAAATATGCGTTCAATTCTTGCATTCAATGGATTGTCTTTTCACATTATTGATGGTGCCCTTTGAAGCACAAACATTTTAAATTGTTACAATGTTCAATTACCTATTTTTCCTTTGTTGCTTGAGCTTTTGTTGTCATATCAAAGAAACACTGCCTACTCCAAGGCCATGAAGATCAACAACTGCTTTCTTCTAAGAATTCTAATAACATATACATTTGGCTTCTGATCCAATAAGCATTAACATTTACATATGGTATGTGGTAAGGGGTCAACTTCGTTTTTTTGCATGTTGATATCTGGTTGTCCTAGTACCATTTGTTGGAAAGATTTTTATTTCTCTTACTCAATTTTCTTGTAACACTTATCAAAAAATCAGTCCCTCATAAATGTAAATGTTTATTTCAGTACACTCAATTTTATTTTATTGATCTGTGTATTTATCCTATGCCAGCACCACGCTGTCTTGATTATTGAAGTTTTTAGTAAGTTTTGAAAATCAGAAAGTATGAGTCTTTCTATTTTGTGTTTTTTTCATTTGTTTTCCTTAAATTCTTTCAATTATGTTTTGCAGTTTTTAATGTGTTAATGTTTCGCTTCTTTTCCTATACTTCTCAATAGTATAGTATTTTATGTTCTTATAGATGGAGTTTTTAAAATTTCATCTTCGAAACTTGTATGTTGCCTTGTATCTTGCAATCTTATTGAACTGATTTATTAAATCTAATAGTTTTGTGGAAGATTTGATAGGATTTTCTATATACACAGTGATGTCATCTGCGAATAGGGATAGTTTAACGTTACTTTTCAATCTGGATGTCTAATTCATTTCCTTGTCTAATTGCCCTGGCTAGAACCTCCAGTACAATGTTGAATAGAAATGATGAGAGTGGACATCTATGTCTTGTTCCTGATCTTAAGGGCAAGTGTGCAGTCTTTCACCATTACATGTCATATTAATTGTGGGGTTTTGGTAGATGCTCTCTATTAGGTTGAGGAAATTTCATTCTATTCCTACTTTGTTATTGTTTTCATTGTGAAAATGTGTTGAGTTTTGTCAAATGCTTTCTCTTCATCTATTCAGCTGATTATGATTTCCTCTACCAACAGGGTGTATCAGATTTTCTTAGGTTAAAGTAACCTTGAATTCTTAAAACATATTCCACATTTTATGGTGTTTAAGTCTTTATATATGCTTCCAATATTGGCCTCATATAATGAATTAGAAATTGTTATTTCCTCTTGAATGTTTTGGAAGAGTTTGAGAAAGATTGGTGTCAATTCTTCAAAAGTTTGATAGAATTCACTCAAGAGTCCATATAGGCCTGGGTTTTTCATAGTGAAATTTTTTTATTACTAATTCAGTATCTTCATTTGTTATAGGCCTATTTCTAGTTTCTATGTCTTCTTAAATCAGATTTAATAGTTTATATCAAAATTTATCAATTTCATCTAGGTTATCTAGTTTGCTCACCTGCAGTTGTTCTTAATATTCCCTTATAATCTTTCCAATTTCTGCATAGGTCTGTAGTAACATCCATTCTTTTACTCCTGATTTTAGTAGTTTGAGTCTTCTTTCTTAGGTAATCTAGATAATGGTTGGTTAACTGTGTTTATCTTTTTAAAGAACCAATTTTTAGTGTTTTAAAATTTTTTGTTTTTGTTTTCTCTTTTATAAGTTGACTTCTGCTCTAATATATTATTTTATTCCTTCTGCTTGCACTAAGTTTAGTTTTCTTTTCTTTTTATTGGTTTTCTTCAGGCGGAAGGTTAGGTTACCAATTTGAAATTTTTAACTAGAGATGTTTATAGCTATAAATATTTCCTCTAGTGATCACTTTAACTTTATTCCATAAGTTTCAGTATATTTTATCATTTTTATTAAGTTCAAAGTATTTCCTACTTCTCTTTTTTATTCTTTTTTGCCCACTGGTTACTTAGACATACATTGTTAAATTTCCACACATTTCTGAATTTTCTAAATTTTCTTTTGTGATCTCTAATTTCCTTCTATTGTGATCAGAGAACATATTTTGTGTAATATCATCTCTTTTAAATTAAATCAAGCTTGTTTTATTTTCTAAAATATGTTCTGCTCTTGAGAATGTGATATGCACTTGACAATAATCTATAATCTTTTATCAGGTGGGGTAATCTATAGATGTATGTTTAGTGTAATTGGTTTGTGGTGGTGTTCAAGTTATCCATATCTTTGTTGGTTTTTATGCCTAGTTGTTCTATCCATTATTAAAAGCGTAATATTGAAGTCCTCAATTGTTGAATTGTCTATATCTCTCTTGAATTTTGTCAGTTTTTGTAACATATATGTTGGAGTGCTCTCCTTAGGTACATATATGTTGTCTTTTTATACTTATAAAATATCCTTCTTTGTCTCTAGTACCAAAGTCTATTTTTTCTGATACTGGTTTAGTACCTCTAGATTTCTGTTGTGAACTATTGTCATGGTATTTCTGTTTCCATGCTTTATCTTTCAACTATTTGTGCATTTTAATCTAAAATGTATTTCTTACTGATCACACATAGTTGGTTTATGTTTATTTCTCCATTCTGCCAATCTTTTTTTAATGTAAGCATTTATTTATATTTAATGTAATTATGGATAAAGCACAATATACATTTGATACTTTGCTATTTATTTTTCTTCATGGCTTATGTCTTTTTTCTTGCTTTATTTTTGCATTTCTGCCTTCTTCATGTTAAATATTTTACAGAGTATACTTATTTCTTTTACTATATGTTTTTATATTATTTTCTTTACAGGTGCCCTGGGGACATAATTTACGTGCTAACTTAAAACAATCTAGTTTAAATTAATACCAAGTTATTTGCTATTAATTCAGTGGTATGCAACACAATTGCTCTATTTTAGCTCCATATCCTCTCTACTCTTACCGACATACAAATTACATCTTTATATATTATAATCCTATCAACACAGTATTATAATGACTGTTTATGCAGTTGTTACTGTCTAATCATATAGAATAAGAGAAGTATTATGAATGAAAATATATTTGTAATGTCTTTTAAAGTTATTTATGGATTTACCATTACCAGTGCATTTTATTTCTTCATGTGAGTTTAAGTTACTAATATCTTTTCATTTTAACCTGAAGTAATCTCATTAGTGTTTCTTGTGAACCAGATCTACTGGGCATGAATTCTGGTTTGTTTCTTTGAGAGTCTCTTCATCTCTCCTCCATTATTCATTTTTCAAGGGTAGTTTAGCTGGACATATATTTTTTTGTTTGACAGTCTTCTATTTCATCATTTTTTAGTGTGCTCTCCCATTGCCTTCTGGGATTCATGATTTCTAATGAAAAGTCAGATATTAATCTCATAGACAATCACTGGTATGCAATGAGTTACTTTTCTCAGATTACTTTCAAGAGTCTCTCTTTGTCTCTGGCTTTCAGCAGATTGATTAAGTTTCTCTAGGTATAGGTCTCTTTATTTTACATAGCATTTATTGAACTATTTGCATTGCAGATTAATATTTTTGTGTCAAATTGGGAAGGTTTTGGCTATTTTTAAAATATTTTTGATTGAAGTTTTAGATTCACAGCAAAATGAGAGGAAAATACAGAGTGTTTATATGTATTCTCTGTCCTCACACATTTACAGCCTCTCCCATTACTGACATCCTCTACTGCAGTATACTTCTTAAAATTAATGAACCTACACTGATACGTCATAGTCACCCAATTCAATCTTCAAATATTCTTTCTTCTCTTTCCTTTCTCTTCTCTCCTTCTGGAGACCTCAATATGCATATGTTGGTATGCTTTATGGTGTCCCTAAGTTTCTGAGACCCTATTCTTTTTTTTTCCCCTTCAATTTTCTTTCTCAGATTAGGTAATCTCAACCTACTTGTCTTTGTATTTGTTGTTTCTTTATTCTGTCAGTTCTAATCCACTGTTGAGTCCCTCTAGTGAATGAATGAGTTAAAGCACTTATTTTACATTTCAAATCTAGAATTTCTATTTGGTTCTTTTTTTATTGTATGTCTCTTTATTGATCTTTATTTGTGATGACATATAGTTCTGATTATTTTCTTTAATTTTGTGTATATGTTTTAGTTCTTTGAACATCTTTTGGATAGCTGATTTAAAGTCTTTGTCTAGAAGAGGTTCAACATCTGAATTTCCTTAGGGTAAGTCTCTATTTTTCTCTTTTCACATGGATCATAGTTTTCTGGCTTTTGTGTGTCTTGTAATTTTTTATTGAAAACTACATGTTTAAAAGAATGTAATGTGTTACCTCTAGAAATCATATCCTATCTCCCACTATAGTTTGTTGTTGCTGTTTTTTTATAATTATTGTTTAGTAATTTTCCTTTTTTTTTTTTTTTGGTCATGTGTGGCCCCTAATGTCTGCTCAGTTAGTTTAGTATAAGGTAATGAGTAGACAGAGATTACCTTAAATGCTTGACCCAATAAGTCTCCCACCCTTTTCTGAGAGGCTTTGTTGAGCATACCTTGGATGTTCTGACAGTCTACCACTGTGTCTTAATCTTCACTTCTTGTGAGGATCCTAAAAGTCAGCCAGAGGCACAAGGTGAAGGCCTTCTCAGGTCTTTGCTGAGCATAAATACAACCCAGGTAATATGCACAATCTTCCACATATGCATGGCTTTAGAGATTTCCAGAAATATGTTATAGCTCTTTAAAGACCTTTTTCCACTATTATTTCCTAATTTCTCCTTTCAGCTTTTTGGTCAATGTATTATTACAATGAACATATATCATGGTTCTGGCAATTGTGGTGTTAAACAATTACTGCTGATTGTTTTTAGCAAATACCCAGTGGGTAGGGCTGTACACACACAATTTCAAGTCAGGTCAAGTGAAAGCAAGCTCTGTAAGTGGACTTCTTCTCAAGCTGCAGTCAGGTCAAAGAGTGCTGCTCTCTAGAAACACTTATTTGAGGCTTTTGGAGAGCTCCAAACTATTCTGGGCCTTCAAGTGGATAGTAGCCTACTTACTTTCATTACTACTATAGTTATGACACTGTTGGTTTTCCAGGCCATTATGGAACTGGGGATAGGGTGATGAAATTAGGGCAAGTTAAAATACTAGAAAACTTACTGTTCTTATTAAAATTCATCTAACTTCTTCCATAAACACTTCTCAGATTGTTGCGAGCTTTAATTAATTTCCAGACTTCATATGCTTTTGTAGAGGAGTAGATTTCAGAAGTCCTTACTCGGCCATTTTGGAAATCAAGCTCCTCTGCTTTGCTTTTGATGATTATAACATAAATGATCCAATTTGAATAGCAAAATAGCTCTTAAAAGGGACCTTACATATTATCTCTTTGCTTCTTTTTCAATTTGATCTATGGAATATTTTAAAAATAAATATAGAAAAAGCAATACATCAGATACCCAGATTTCAAAGATGTTCATATTTTTCTATATTTTCTTCAAATTCCTCTATTTACAATGAAAAAAAAAGTAATTATCACCCTTCTTTCTCTTCCTCTAAAGAGGTTGATCCTCTTTTGAAGTTGGTATGTGTTAATTCTAATTATACTTATTTTGTTTACATATGAATGCATCATATGTGTGTGTGTGTGTGTGTGTGTGTGTGTGTGTGTGTGTGTACAGTTTTGCATATTCTTTAAAAAATACCTTATGATAAATATATGCTCTTGGAAATTACCTTTCCTTTACTTGGCATTAATCTTTTGAGATTAATCTACGATGATGCATGTGTTGTAGTGAAGCGAGCATAGAAAGTCAACACCAAGACAAAAGTATGCCAAATTGCAGGGTCTTTATTGCTGGCGGCCACAGGGGACTCACGTCTCTCCAACCCGTGGCCCCGAAAAGAGGGTGTCAAGACCTTTTATACCCCTAAAACCACCTCAGGGGTGAGGGTGAGGAGTGGGGATGGGGATGAGGGGCTTCAGACATTCCAAGGGCTAGTGGATTCTGTAAATCACCTCGGGGCGGAGATGAGGGTGGGGGGCTCCAGACATTCCAAGGGCCAGGGGACTTTTGTTACTCTGATTGTTACTTAAGTGGTTTACAGAAGGCAAGATAAGCGTTAGTCTACACATTGTCTGGGTAGTGGTGGGAACTACAGACCTTACTTACTTGTTACAAGTCACAGGAGCCAAGATGGCATGGGTTTGGACTGCTTGCCTGTCACATTAGGGTCACAGAGAGCAGTTTCAATAGAAAGCCGAGGTATGGTTGAGGTATGCAGTTTTATGGGGCTTTTACCATGTCACATTCCCCCCTTGTTTTATTTACAGGAATTAAATCATTGATTCCTCCAACAGGTTAGTATTGTTTGCTTGTTTTAAGGGCTCATATTGAGACCTTAATATCATTAAAATTATGGAGTCTACCCTAGACTTTATGAACCTGAGCAGTTGGTTTAGGAGGCAGGGGCCAAACATGAGTCCCAGTAGGAGTAGGGCCAGAGGTCCCACCAGGCCCGTGAGGAGGGAAGTGAGCCAAGGAGACCAGGAAAACATTTTTTGATACCAAATTTCTGAAGCCTCTCGAAGTTGTTTTCTGGTTTCAAGATTCTGTCTGACCAGGGAGAGGCTCTCTCGGTTGAGGCCTGACTTATTAGCTTAGAAGCAACATTGTTCATTAAGTGCGGCACATAACCCCCCTTGTTTTAAGAATAGTAAATCTAGGCCTCGCCTGTTTTGGAGGATCATTTCAGCCAAAGACTCAACCTGATCAGTGAGTTGGGAAATGGACTTTTCAAAGTGACTTAGATCAGTATCTATGTGCTGAGAGAGTGTTTGTTGTAAAATTTTGGTCCCCGGTTACAAGAGCTGATACTCGAACTGCGGTGGAGCCAGCAATGCCTAATCCAACCAGTAGAGGGATGACGATAGGGACTCGCTTCCATTGGGCAATAATAATATCTGATGGGGCCAGGAGCTTAAGTCCCTGTTGGCCATCATAAATGTCAACTCTGGGGAGGATGTGTACCAGGGTACAGAGTATGGGCTCGGAGCTGCTGAACTGGTATGTGAAAATGCAGTTGGTGAGGACATAAGTGCAGCCTAACCAAATGATATCTGGGACCCGATAGTAAAGGATTTTACCATTAAATGTTACATTGTGGGAAACATTACAATAGTGCCCATAGGGAGAACCTGCAAAGGTGTAATTTGGGGAGTGGTAGCAGTGCCCAGACCCTTCTGTGTCTCCCAGGGTTAAATGGAGTGTAGATTGGGAGCATGAAGAATTAGACAGGTTGGCAGGTAATTGGGAAGCCAACCCAGTATAAAACGGTGGTTGAGGGTTTAGACAGAGCCAACAGTCTTTTTCTAAATCTGGGTTAGATTTGTTGAGAAGGTGGTGAGCCGAGGACAATAAGGTTAACAGAGTTGTGTCCTCTTCAATCCGAGTTGGGGTTGTAGGGGAAGATTGTTGACAGGGGGGTATGGATTATCTGGATGAGGGGGCTTTGTATTTTTAAGGGGGCCTCCTGTTGCTGTAAGACCTGGGCAATGGGTCCTAGAGGGCGGTTGGGTCTGGGCAGGGTTATATGCTGGATGGTAAAGATGTTTCCCATGTCCCACCCACTCGTATATACTCTGAGACCCCAGGTTCGCCCCGTTGTCCATCTACCATCTGGGGTAGTTACAGTTATCTTGAGTGGGTTACAAGACCTGGTGTAGCATGGGGATGGGGGGGGAGTCTCGGTTAAAAGAGATGAAGGAGTCTATGTTTTTGGTATATCCTGATATAGGGGAGATAGTTTCACAACCTCAACGGGGGCAAAAGAATTCAAGTCTCCACAGTTCCATCTTTTTTGTGGGGTGGATCCTGGGCACAGATATAACCCCATGATCTGGAGTTGTTGCTCTGCCTCTAAACTGCCACACCTGGCTACACCTCCACTTTTTCTGAAATTTAGGTTGGGGCCCATGAGGGCACAGAGGTCTAGGGAAAAGCTAATGGGGGTCTTCGGAATGCACTCCAGGGTTAAGTTGACTAGGGTGGATCCCTTCCCTGTTAATGAACTAACATATCCTCCAGTGGAGCCCTCGGTGAGGACCCATTGATAGTAGGTGGGTTCTAAGGGGGATTTGCTATAGGGATTTACAGCACAGATTAGGGTCGTGACCACGAAGAGCGCACAAGTCTTAGCTTTACTGAATCGGGGGATGAGTGTTTGACGCTCCATTGTCCTTCCGGTGGGGCAGTCTTGACGTGTGTGTGATGAATCCAGGCCGTTAGTCCGTCCACCTTGAGTGTGGTGGGTGTGGTCAGGATAACCGTGTAGGGTCCCTTCCAACGGGGAGTGAGGCCAGAGGTGGCGAATCTTTTAACAAGGACAGAGTCTCCAGGCTGGAAGGGGTGTGTTGGCTGCTCTGCGAGGTCCAATGGGGTGGGACGGGTGTCCTTAATGAGCTGGTGTAGCTGGGATTGAACAGACTGGAGCGCCTGTAAGGACTTAAGGAGTGTATAGTTATGGACTTCAGGATGCATGATATCTGCAGGTCTGGGGAGTAAGGGAGGGGGCCTGCCGAACATGATTTCAGAAGGGGAGAAGCCTTTTTGATAGGTGTGCACCGGACTCAGAGGAGGACAAAAGGAAGCAGGCTGACCCAGTTTTCACCGGTTTCTAAGATAAACTTTGTTAGGGTTTCTTTTATGGTCCGGTTCCTTCATTCGACTTGCCATGAACTCTGGGGACGATAGGCACAGTGTAATTTCCAGGATATACCCAGGGCCTTGGTTAGGCCCTGAGAAATTTGTGCAGTAAAGGTGGGCCCATTGTTTGACCCCAGTGTTAGAGGGAGGCCGAACGAAGGAACAAGGCCCTGTAATAGTTTTTTTGTGACCATCAAAGCAATCTCGGACCTAGTGGGGAAGGCTTCGACCCATCCAGAGAACGTATCTGTAAACACCAGGAGGTATTGATAGCCATTTGCTAGGGGTTTTCTTTCAGTGAAATCTACTTCCCAGTGCTCCCCAGGACTAGTCCCTCTGAGTCTTACTCCTACCTGGCTAGACCTGTTCCCTCCCGGATTTACTCGGGCACATACATCACACCGAGTAGTAATTTTCTTGATAAGTTCATGTAAGTGGGGAATGTAGTATTTGGCTCTTAGCAGCTCAGTTAGTTTGGTCTGTCCTAAGTGAGTGGCCTGGTGTGTTTCCTTAACTAGAGCCCGTCCTAGAGCCTTGGGGACCACAATCCTTGTGTCCGGTAGAATCCACCATCCTGTGGAATCTTGTGTGCCCCCTTGTTCTTTAGCAGAGTTTTCATCAGGTGAGTACTTAGGGGTGGGGGGCAGGGTTGGGGCCGGCAGAGAGGTTTCACTGGTCCCAAGGCTGCCTGTCTGACTTGTAGGTCAGCCACCCTATTTCCCCTCACCTCTGGTGAATTTCCCTTCTGGTGTCCTTTGCAGTGTATTAATGCCACTGTCTTGAGTTTCCATATAGCCTCTAGTAGGGCTAGGATTTCTTCTTTATTTTTGATGGTTTTTCCCTCTAAGGTAAGTAGTCCTCTTTCTTTATAAATGGCTCCATGTACATGAGCCATTGCAAAGGCATACTGGCTATCTGTGTAGATGTTAACAGTTTTTCCCTCCACCCAGTCTAAGGCCTTTGTCAGAGCTATGAGTTCTGCCTTTTGGGCCGAGGTTCCATATGGAAGAGCCTGGGCCCAGACAACCCACTCTAGGGTGACTAAGGCTGCCCTGGCATACCTTGACTCCGTCCACCATGAAACTGCTGCCATCCGTATACAGTACCTCCTCTGGGTTCTGCAGGGGGACGTCGGTGAGGTCCGGTCGAGCTGCGTGGAGGACGTCTATCTTCTGTTGGCAGTCATGTATGGGCTCCTCCGGCTCGCTGTCTGGTAGCAGTGTGGCAGGGTTTAAAACTGTAGCCTTTAAAAATTTTATGCGGGGATGGTCCAAAAGTAAGGCCTGATATTGAACTATACGGGCATTTGACATCCATTTTCCTGGAGCTCCACGGAGTAGCGACTCCACTGCATGGGGTGCCACTAAGTTTAACTCCTGCCCCAAGGTTAGTTTGTCCGCCTCCTTGACTAACAGGGCTGTAGCTGCCACAAGCTGGCCACCCAGAGGCTATGGGATCAAGTCTTTTTGAAAGGTAGGCGACTGGCCAGAACCATGGTCCCAGTGTCTGGGTGAGCACCCCCTTAGTGACTCCCTGTTTTTCATGCACAAACAACTGGAAGGGTTTAGAGATATCTGGCAAGGCCAAGGCTGGGCCGTAGTCAGAGCAGTCTTGAGCTTGTCAAAAGCCCATTGCTCTATTTCTGTCCAAGTCAAGGGCTGATTTCCTCCAGTGCAGGCATACAGGGGCTTGGCTATCTCGGTAAATCCCAAAATTCATAGCCTGCAGTACCCTACCGCCCCAAGGAATTCTCGAACTTGGTGTTTTGTGGTGGGGGTGGGTATTTGCAGCACTGCTTGGACTTGGCTAGGTGCCAGTGCCCGGTTGCCATTCTCTATGATATAGCCCAGGTAAGTAACTTTTGGTTGGCAGAGTTGGGCCTTTTTAGCTGAGACCTGGTAACCCAAAGTCTGTAGGGTCTTTAATAATAACTGGGTGGTCTCTTTATAGGTCTCCTGGGTTTTTGTAGTCATCCGCATATTGGAGTAGGGTACACTCAGGGAACTCAGCTCGGAAGGTGGCAAGATCTTGGCTAAGTGCCTCATCAAACAGTAGGGGAGTTTTTGAACCCCTGAGGCAGTCTTGTCCAAGTGAGTTGCCCTGAAACCCCAGTACAGGGTCCGTCCGTTCAAAAGCAAATATGGGCTGGCTAACAGGGGCCAGTGGGATGCAAAAGAATGCATCCTTGAGATCCAAGACAGTGTAATGGTGGTATTCTGGGCCCAAGAGACTTAGGAGGGTGTATGGATTTAGAACCGTAGGGTGGACAGTTTCCACTCATTTGTTTACCTCCCTTAAGTCCCATACAGGCCGATAGTCCTTTGTGTCTGGTTTTAAGACGGGGAGCAAGGGGGTATTCCAGAGGGACTTACAGGTGGTAAGGATCCCTCCTTTTAGGAGTCTGGTTATATGTGGAGCAATTCCCCATCTGGCTTCCTGGCTCATGGGATATTGTCATACCAGGACTAGAGTTGCTGTTGCCAAAAGCTGAACCACTGCTGGGGTATGGTGACTTGCCAAGCCTGGTGAATTTGTTTCAGCCCACACTCCAGGTACATTCTCTTGGAATTGGCAGAGGAGGTCTGATGGTGGTGGTTGATCTGCCTCTGAGAATAGCGCTTCCTGCAAGAGATACTTGTCTGACAGAGCACGGGTGATGAGGATTTGCTGAGGTGGCCCTGATGCCAAGGGAGGAGGAGTTGAGAGGCAAGCCTGACCCTCACTGAAAGAAATATTTGCTTGAAGTTTGTGGAGTAAGTCCCATCCTAGGAATGGGTACGGACACTCTGGAATGACTAAGAAGGAGTGGGTGATGGTGCCGTTCACCAGATCAACGAATCAGTTGGTGGTCCAAGGGCTTGTCGTGGTTTTTCCTGTGGCCCCCTGGATAATTGTTTTTTTACTGGATAGTGGTCCTAGAGGCTGTGTAAGGACTGAGTGGGCTGCCCCGGTGTTGACTAGGAAGCTGACAGGTATGCCCCCAATTTTTAAAGTGACCCTGGGCTCCTGGGGGCTTAATAAATAAAAGCCCCGGCCCCGTCAATCCTGGCTTTCTAAATTGAGAATGGCCCTCAGTGGCTTTCCCTGAGCTGTTTCTTGCCTTCTCCTCTCTGGGCACTTGTTCTTCCAGTGGCCTTTCTCTCGGCAGTATGCACACTGGTTGTGTCCTAGCCTGGGCTGGGGACCCCAGGGGCTCCCCTGTGGGGTTCCCTGTCCCCGTGGGATAACTCAGGTTTCCTGAAGAGCTGCGATTACTGCTTTAGTAACTCTCTTATCCTGTTTGGCTTCTGAAGTGTCCCTATTGTAAAAAAACTTTTGGGCAATTTCCAGCAATTGGGACAAATTCATTCCCTGGAATCCCTCTAACTTCTGTAACTTTCTTTTAATATCAGGGGCTGACTGGGAAACGAAAGCCAGATTGATGGCCCACTGATTTTCTGGAGCCTCAGGGTCAATAGGAGTGTGGGTGCGATAAGCATCCTGTAGACACTCAAGGAAGGCAGCCGGCAACTCCTGCGGGCCCTGAGTTACAGTCCCTACCTTGGAGAGGTTAGTGGGCCTTCGGGCCGCTCCCCTAACCCCTTCTAGTAGGTACCGGTGAAAATTGTTCAGAGCCTGTAGACCCGCTGAGGTGTTTGGGTCCCACTGGGGTCGGGTGGAAGGGAAAGTTTCATTAATTTGCTCCCGGTGGTCCTCCACCGAGCCTCCCCCTGTTCCAATTATGGCCTTATGGGCCTCCTGTCTAATTCTGCCTCTTTCTTCTGTAGTAAATAGTGCTAGGAGTAATTGTTGACAGTCATCCCAGGTGGGTTGGTGGGTTTGTAAGACAGACTCTAGGAGCCCTGTGAGTGCCTGGGGCCTTTCAGAAAAGGGAGAGTGTTGAGCCTTCCAATTGTATAAGTCACTAGAGGAGAAGGGGATGTGGATGAAGAAAGGGCGGCCCCGGCTACCTCCTTCCATTGGGGGCACCTCTTGAAGGGGTAATACCCTGGGTAGGTATGGAGCCCTGCTACAGGTGTGGAGTGGGACAAGGGCTGGCTACTGGTGCTGTCTGGAGAGGGGTGCTGAGACCCCTGTTCAGAGGGCAAGTGCTGGCTACCAGTGCTGTCTGGAGGGGGGTGCTGAGACCCCTGATCAGAGGGCAAGGGCTGGCTACCAGTGCTGTCTGGAGAGGGGCGCTGAGACCTCTGTCCAGAGGGTCTAAAGTAAGGAGGAGGTAATTCTAGATTCCCCTCCTGAGGCGGGGAGAATGGCCTGTTTGGTAGGGGCCTTCTTTGGGCCGGCTAACATGACCTGAAGTCCAGCCTGTTTTATGCAGTGCTTTAGCCACGGGGGAAGCCGTTGGACTAAATCCAACCATTGGTCGATGTATGGAAACTGGTCAGGGTATCCAGGAGTTTCTGCAACCATTTTCCATACAGCCTGGGTAATTTTTGGGTCGTAGGTCCCAGTATCTGGCCACCCAACTCCCAAAGACGGCCATTCTAGTTCACACAAAGAGCAGAGTTTTCCAGGGGTTAATTTCACCCCATATTGGCCTGAGAACCCAACCTTGAAGTTGGCCGTCATGCATTGGAGGGGCGTACAAGGCCAGGAGCTAGATGACCCCATTTGTGTGTGTGTGTGTGTGTGTGTGTGTGTGTTTTAATGCCAAATTTCCCCCAAGAGATTTCACTAATTTAAAACTGGCTTCACTGAGGATTTAAACCACCAACCTTTCAGTTGCAAATGCTGCACCCTGAGGTGGTGTGGCCTTCCTGAAAGCCAGGTGGGGCTGGTGGCCAGCAGAAAAAGGAAAAAAAAAAACACTTTTTGCGTCAGTTTAAAATGAAGCTCGCAGCCTCTGGGCGGGCTGCAAGTTCCCCACCCCTGAGGCTTTTGGTTGCCTTGACACAGGGACCCTAAAAAGCGTTAAATTCCTCTCTCCCTATCTTCCTTCTTGCTCTCTCTCTCTCTCTCTCCCTATTTCTGTCTTTCTTTCCTCTTTCTCCACTCTCGTCTCTGTCTTCTCTCTCCTACTTTCTCCACTCTCTTCTCTGTCTCCCGACAGTGACACGGGTCTTATGGTTTTTGTAGTATTTCCAATTTTGGCAGGCGTTATACTCGTGTTCTGCTCTTTCCAGCACTGGTTTTAAAAGTGCCTCTACAGCTAAATCTTGTAAGGAAAGTATAATTAATTTAATGGGTCTGTCTTTTGTATGAGCCAGGGGAACAGGTGGAAGGGGCCAAGAGTGAGGATAGGATTCCCTTAAGAAGCCCCAGAGGAACCGGTAATAGGCCTTGTATAGGCTTATTGCCGCTCGGGCATGGTCTTCTCTTAAATGACACCTGACATCCAGTGGCCTTGGGAAAGTTGGAGAATGGCAAAACAAATGAACTAGGAGGTCCACAGGATGTGAATTTTGAATCCACCACAGCGTACAGAGTTGACAAGAGATTTGCCAGTCTGTTCTTATTAAGCCATGACACCCCACCTCCCAGCAGTCAGAGTGGTGCCAAAAAACTGAATAAAGGTGGGCTTCAGAGCACTGGCCATAACAACACTTAATATCTTTTTGACTAAACAGACAATTATCTTGTTTCCACGCCAAACAGCCAAGAAGAGTTGGCACCTTTTTTTCTAGGAGTTGATTTCCCAGGACAGAGAAAAAACTACACCCAAGACGTCTCGGGCAGAATTCCCTTTTGGACATCAGCTGATGAAGGGAAAAGGAAATTATACCCAACATGGGCAGAAATACTCCTGTCCTGGAGGGGGTGGCTGAGAGAACTTACAGGCCACAATGATTATAATAAGGAAGAAAAAAAAAGAGGTAGGGCTAAAACTATTTGCCACATGGCAGAGTCAGAAGAAGTGAGGCCTCAGTAGTAGAAGAAGAATAGGAGAAGGAAGGAGAACAGAGTTACTTCTAGGGGCATGAATTCAGTAAAGGTCCCCTGCAGCCAGTGGTCTGTTACCCACTGTAGAATATCTTTCACTCCAAGGGAAGCAGGCCTAAACCACTGTATATCAGCCAACAGGAGTCTAACAAAACTGGTGAATCTACAATAAAGACAGAACCACATATAGAATTGACAGACAAAGAATGGGTGCCCCCCAGATGGGAGACCAGTCTGATGCCTGCCCGGCCACGTCCCCGGAGGGATGTTTCAGAGTGTCTTGGCTGAGGTGTACCCATATAAACCCCAGGCCTGGTCACCTCAGAATTTTTAGTCCTGAGGTGAATCACCGTTATGCCTTATGACATCCCCGTGGAACCGCGGGTGAAGGCCCACACAAGCCCCGTAGCCTTCCAGCCGTGGGACTACATATATACACACTCACTCTCTCACTCACACCGAGGTTATGGAAAACAACCGAAAACTAAATTACCCAAGCCTCTAGTGAGGTAACCTGAGCCTCCAGTGACATCTCATGGTAGGCTTGCCTGGTCAGAGTTGCAGTGACCGTGTCCAGTCCCCTGACTCAGGCCCCCCTGACGGACCAGTCCCCTGATTTCCAGACCTGACTTACCTCCAGAGGTTCCCAGGACCCTGAGGAATTTCGGGTGAATGTCGGCCGGGTAGTCGCTTATCCTCCACGGGGCCGGAACTCTGGGGCCCTGGAACAGCTCAGGGGGCGCCTCCCCTAGAGGTTCTTGAGGTGGGAGCGGCCACTCAGGCGAGACTCTGAGACGGCTTTTGTCTGGTGATGGATGAAGATAAATCTTACTGGGGCCTCCAGATGTTGTAGTGGAGCGAGCATATAAAGTCAACACCAAGACGAGACAAAAGTATACCAAATTGCAGGGTCTTTATTGCCGGCGGCCACGGAGGAATCGTGTCTCTCCAACCCGTAGCCCCAAAAGGAGGGTGTCAAGACCTTTTATACCCCTAAAACCACCTCGGGGGTGAGGGTGAGGAGTGGGGATGGGGATGAGGGGCTTCAGACATTCCAAGGGCTAGTGGATTCTGTAAATCACCTCGGGGCGGAGATGAGGGTGGGGGGCTCCAGACATTCCAAGGGCCAGGGGACTTTGTCACTCCGATTGTTACTTAAGTGGTTTACAGAAGGCAAGATAAGTGTTAGTTTACACATTGTCTGGATAGTGGTGGGAACTACAGACCTTAGTTACTTATTACAAGTCGCAGAAGCCAAGATGGCATGGGTTTGGACTGCTTGCCTGTCACATTAGGGTCACAGAGAGCAGTTTCAATAGAAAGCCGAGGTATGGTTGAGGTATGCAGTTTTATGGGGCTTTTACCATGTCACACATGTAAATCTGCAGTTTAACAAAATGATATTCTATTGAATGATCAACTGAAGTCTATTTATTCAGTCTTACAATAATGAGAACTCAGCATAGTGGTTCTTATTGTGAGCCCTGAAGTGTGAGCCCTGAAGCTAGACTTTCTGAGGTCTAACCCTTATTTGGCTACTTCTTGTCTATTTGATCTTGGGAAAATTATTTGATTGCTATGCCTTCATTTACTTATACTATTCCAATATGAATAACTATGTCACTGTATGACCACATAGTAATTTGGAAGATTGAATTATTATTATTATTGAGACAGTCTCACTCTGTCACCCAGGCTGAAATGTATTGTTTTTAACTAATACAAAGTTTAGACTAGTTCTTAGAAATCAGCTAATCTTTGGAATGAATTAACTGTTCCTATAAACAATGCTGCAGAAAACATCCGTATACATATCTCATAAAATTTCTGGATTGTAGCATATACAATATCCAGTTCAAACTGATGATATCAAGGTGCATTTCCACCAACATTTCTTCCATTCTAATTATATTGGCATAGACAACCCACAGTCTAGGAAAAGGTAGTTTCTGTGCGTATATATGTTCAAAAATCCCTGTCCAAATATACCTTAATAAAACTTCCCACAAGTCAAAAAAATTATTCCCATTAGAAAAATGAAAAAATATATGAAAATAGAATTCACTTAAAAGAAATCCCACATGACTAATAAACTGAGTGAGGCAAACTGACTAACTGGTAGTTGGAAACTTGTTAGTAAGTGGCCCAGTGTAGCTTGGATGCACATCCAGCCTTTTTCCACTACTCCACTTTTTTTCTTCCAAATATTCATACAACTACCAAGTGTCTGCTTCTGTAAGTGATGCGCAACAGTGTCAGCCTTCTCCTCCTTTTGGAATGTCCTTTTATTTAAACAAAAACTTTTTTTTTTCTAGGAAGAGTTTCTCTGCACTGAAATTAGCTAGAGCAACTTATAACACATGGTGTATTATCCATGGTTGTGAGCATGTGTTTTTAAAAGCCTGTGTAGGTGTTTCCACAAGTGTATGGATGTAACAGGTGTCCAGGCACACATGTTTTTTCAAAGCTAATGCTAGTAAAATAGTTAATGTAAGTAATCTCCTTTCAGAATGGCAACACAGCTAACACTGCTATTCATTTCAATTCATATTTACTGAAATGAAATGAGAATCTGAGTAACCAGAGGCTGTTAGAGTAACCAGAGGCTGTTATGCTCGTGGGCCTCTGAAATATATGAAGGGAAAACATTTCCTATCCAATCTTTGACATTCTATGTTTCAAAAGATTTTTATTTCAACCCCAGTCTTAATTGCCCTTCAGTATCAAAATTAATTGTGTTTTCCACTAAAAGGCCAGCACAGCTTAAGGTTACTCCAGGGTCTCTGCAGCCAATGCATCTTCTGTAAATGGCTTGATTGCCATCTGCGGAGAGGAGGGCTGGAAAAGATGTGCTTGACCGAGGCTATACATTATAGTCCAATTAGTGTGGAGATCACTACACAAGTCTTTAACTTTATCTAGTAACTGTCGGAATCTCTAATGGAGACCACAGACAGTGTGGACAGGAATTTAGAACCCACTTTCTCTGCCAGGCAGAAGGGGAATGGCTTTGGCTGTGTACCAAATGACCGCCAGGTCTACTTTTCTGAATTTTTCTTCTCCCGACACTCCTCTATTCCTCCTACCATCCAAAGAGTTAAAAACAAAGCCAGGGCATTGAAAGTACATGCAAGCATAAGCAGTATAAAGTCTTGCAATGGTTGCTTATAAGGGCTCTGGAGCCAGGGACCTTGGTTGGAATTTCAGGCTATTTGACTTCATTTACTAAAACTCTCTAAGCTGCAGACTCATCAATTGATCACATGAACAATAATTATACCCATCTTTATGGAATTATCAGAATTATTAATTGGCATGTCAATTTAAAGTTGCCTATCTGGCATGCAGTAATTCATACATGTTTGCTTTTATTATTCCATTACTGAATATTAAAGGAAAATAAAGTTCTAAAGGGGATCCAGAGTCAGGACCTGTATGTTAACTCATCACAATTGTTCATTATGTGGTCTTATAAAGCCAGCTTCAAGTCATTTTTTCCATTGCCCTAATTTCTCTCTGGTCATTGAACATTTTCTAGAATCACTTAAGCTCAACTCTCTCTTTGTGATAAGGTTTTATTATAGGAATTCTCTGATCTCCATCATAGAAGGACTGGTCCTATCCAACCTATTTCTTGTGAATGCTACTTATCAATACTACTTATCAGTACTTACTTTTATTTTCCTTTTCCTGAAGACTTACCTTCCACCTGACCACAGGTTTGAGGTTGAAATGTGCACTTTCATTTCTGGTCTGACCACAGACCTGTCTCACGAATACACTCTAGGCTTGTTTCATCTCTCACTTCATACATCTTGTTCTGCTGAGAACAGGAGAAAATATATGTCACCTCATGCCCATGGACTTAATCAATTTCCTTGCTCTATCTCTTCCTCTTTGAGAAAAGAGTCTTCCCTTCTCTAGTATCTCCAAATCAAAGGCAGAGTAGATTTGAACCAGCCTCCACCTAATGAATTACAGGATCTCAAACACTCTCAATTCTCTCATTATAGCATAAGTACATACATTTCTGTGCAAGGGAAACAACTCAGTAGGCCAATGCCCTTCTGCTTAATAGCAAAATTTACAACAACATGTTTCTTGAATATGATGCTTACCAAGAATCAGTTAAGTTTGTTCAAACTATATTCATACCATGTTTACCATAATTGTAATTACATACTTAATTAATATATAAATGGATAATACATTTATATGAGTTGTTGCCACCATAAAAACTAAATTACAAGCTTTGGAAGGATGTGGTAAAGTAGAATCATTGTCTCAGCCAGTGTGGGCTGCTATAACAAAAATGTCA
Source organism: Aotus nancymaae (assembly GCF_030222135.1). Lineage (NCBI taxonomy): Eukaryota > Metazoa > Chordata > Mammalia > Primates > Aotidae > Aotus > Aotus nancymaae. The sequence continues at coordinate 115,760,294 of NW_026988425.1, forward strand.
TGGGTTGGGTGGCATACACAACAAACATTTATTTCTCATAGTTCTGGAGGTTGGGAAATCCAAGGTTAAGAGGCTGGTCAATTTTATTCTTGGTGTAGGCCCTCTTTCTGGTTTGCAGATAGATGTCTTCCTGCTGTGTCCTCACATGGAGGAGAGAGTTCTACTCTCTTTTCTTCTCCTCTGAGAGCATTAATCCCATAATGGAGGTGTCACTCTCACAACCTCTAACTTAATTATCTCCCAAGGGCCCCACAGCCTTATGATATCCCATTGGGGTTGTAGGTTTCAACATATGAATCTGGTGGAGGATTTAAATGTAGTCCATAACAAGCATCAGTCCATAACAAGCATCCATAACAAGCAGCCCATACAAGCATCAAAATATTTTTTAGAAATTAAGTAGGGATGACTGGGCACAGTGGCTCACGCCTGTAATCCCAGCACTTTGGAAGGCTGAGACAGGTGGATCACGAGGTCAGGAGTTCGAGACCAGCCTGGCCAACATGGTGAAACCCCGTCTCTTCTAAAAATACAAAAAAAAACTAGCCAGGCATGGTGGTGCGCACCTGTAGTCCCCACTACGAGGGAGGCTGAAACAGGAGAATTGCTTGAATTCAGGAGGCAGAGGTTGCAGTGAGCCGAGATTGCGCCACTGTACTCCATCCTGGGAAATATAGAGAGACTCCGTCTCAATCAATCAATCAATCAGTCAATCAATAGAGATGATAAAACTCTTAGGAAATAATAGTAAAAATCAAGACCCTATAGCAAGTGCTATATGTCAGGGGTCCACAATCCCCAGGCCACTGACTAGCCTGTTAGGAACGAAGCAGCACAGGGGTGGTGGTGGGGTGGATGGGAGGTTGGATGGCAGTGAGCATGACCGCCTGAGCTCTGCCTCATATCAGATCAGCAGCAGCACTAGATTCTCACAGGAGCAAGAACCCTATTGTGAACTAGATATGCCAGGGACTAGGATGTGTGCTCCTTGAGCATCTAAATAATGCCTGATGATGTGAGGAGGAACAGTTTCATCCCAATGCCATTCTTCCCCTAACCCCGGCCTATGGAAAAATTGTCTTCTATGAAACCAGTCCCTGGTGCCAGAGAGGTTGGGGACTGCTGCCTTATGTTATTGCCAATTGTAAGGAACTTAAAAATCATCCATGATACGTTGTAGATGTAGTTTATGCTTTTCATTCATGGGATAATTTCTATGGTTTGAGATAAAAATAAGGTGTTTTAAGTAGTATGCATGTATTTTCATTTGTATGTTTTTGAGATGGAGTCTCCCTCTTTTGCTCAGGCTGGAGTGCAGTGGCTCGATCTCAGCTCACTGCAACCTCCGCCTCCCAGGTTCAAGCTATTCTCCTGCCTCAGCCTCCCAAGTAACTGGGATTACAGGTGTGCACCACCATGCCCAGCTAATTTCTGTATTTTTAATAGAGATAGGGTTTCACCATGTTAGTCAGGCTGGTCACAAACTCCTGACCTCAGGTGAATAATAGCTTATTTTAAATGAGTTTTGAAAAAGAAAAAGGCCAATACTAACTCCAGAGTCAGAAATCTAGGGTATGGACTTACACTGTCAGGATTAATCATTGTATCCTATCTCCTTTGCCTTCTCTGCTGAATCAGGTGGCCATGTCAGAGGAGAAAGCTGTGAATCCACTACTCAGTATGGACACTAAGAAACATTAAACCAAAGAAAGGAGGCAAGCAGAGTTAGTAGTGACACACCGGGAGGTGCTAGAAGAAACCAAAGAATCAAAGAGAGCAAAGGCAGAGTATTTTGTGGGGTATGGATAGTAATTAAATATACGTGCATTTATAAATTCATAAAATAATTAAAAAGTATTTAATGGGAGTTTACTACATGTTAAGTGACATTGTATAATCTCATTATGTAAGGAGTTTTTTTTTTTTTTTTTGTATTGAATCCAAGAGAATCAGCCTTCAATCCATATCTCAGAAAACTCACATCACACTGGACAATTTGCAGACTTCTATTAATTATGTTAATCAAGAAAAAGGTTTCATAAACTTTTTTATGAAAAACATTCAACATAGTGAAGGATCAGGGTCATCTGTGGTCCTGGCTCTCAGTAAAGTCTTTGAAAATATTTTTGAGGGCCTCTTCAGGGCCTCTTCAAGATTACCTTCTACTCTCAAGCACCAGCTCTTAAAATAAGTAAAGTCTATTTCCCATATAATTTCATTGACTTCTCTTTTTAGTTTTTTATGTGTATGACAAAATGAAAATAATGATATAACAAATTTCAAAATGCTTAACACATTATGAATTGATAAAGTAAATGTACTTATGATGTCAAAAAGAAAAAAAAATACTCCATCATTCTGCCTTCAGTGAAAAATGACAAAATTACAAATATAAATAATTCAGGGTCCATATGGATTAAAGGTGATGTATATAAATTGCCTGGCATATAGAAGTTGCTCAGTAATGTTAAATATCATTAACAAGAGTTCTGTAAGCTTTGTTCTACTCTCTTGGGAGATATTCTTGTAGTTTTAATGTTATTTATATAGAAAAATACTTTTCCATTGCCAAGTGTTCAATTTGTAAATGAGTTTCCAGACAACACATTTAAGCATCATACATTATCTACACTAAGAGAAAGATATTGATGCTTAACCTGCAAAGAGTAGAAAGAGCAATGCCAGGATCTTGTCATTTGTGTCATCCCTTTGTTTCTAGCTGTTCCCAAGGTGGCTCAAATTTGAATGTTGGTAGAAATGTTGCCATGTTTAGTTGAAAAAAAGAGAAAAGTTCTTCCAAATCATTTTATTTAAAAGGTGCCTAGAGAGTATGAAGGCCGATGAGAAGGATCAATCAAAAATAACAGAGTAAAAAATGATCCAGACCTTTTTTTAGATTTAGAAGTAGGAATGTTTAGTCACAGAAATGCCTAAAAACTAAAGCACAAAAATATTTATTGCAATTTTTAAAAATAGTCAAATCTAAGTGCATAACTCCGGATTAGTAAGTCTAATGATGGTGCTTGTGTACAGTGGAATACTCAGCAGCTGATAAAAGTGATGATAGAAAATTATTTCCTGCTTCTGCAATTACAGCATATTCATGCTATATTGTAAGTTGAGTGTGTGTGTGTGTGTGTGTGTGTGTATGTGTGTATATGTGTGCATGTGCCTAGGAAAGCCATGTACAAAATGTTCACAGCTGTTTTGTCTAGGTATTTAGATATTTGGGGATTCTACAAAAAGTTATTTTTTCCCATCAATATTTTCTGTTTTCTATATTGATTTTATAATTTACTAAGTGAGATATCTGGTTATGCTTTATTTCTCATTGTTTGTATGTTTTCTTTTCCTAGGGCACTCAGAAACATATATCTAAAGAAAGATTCACTTAAAAATCAACCAAGACACAGTCACATAATTGGGATCTTCAGGGCCCTGAATAAGGAAAGTCTCCTCCCACTTTGTTGTTAGTAAATCAAACTCTCCACAGATAGTAATACATTTAATAAAATAATGTCTTTGCAACAAGTACCACATAGAGGAGAAGATGGCTTTCAAGTGGATTATATTTTTCCAGGGCATTTCCAAGTTTCCTGCAAATTTCTTGCACCTAAGGAGGCTGGCCAAATCCTGAAGGCCCAGAAATGCTGGAAATGCACAGGGGAGTCGGACCAGACACGGGCTTTGCGCCTTCTCACTCGTCTTCCGAATAGTTTGTGGAAAGTCCCCTTGCCCTCTGCCCCAGTTCGGGTATGCCATGTGCCCCCAGTCCAGCCTTGGTGGCCTCAACCAAATTTAGATGCATTAATACCACGTGCGGTTAATGGATGGTACCAAAAGGGCACATGGCTCCTATCTCTGCCAGCCCTGCTTTGTTACCTCTGACAACCACTCGGGGCTGGGAAGAGACCTGTGTCGTTTCCACTCAGCTCCAGCCCAGCAACTAAGTACATTCATGCTAGGGACATCAATCTCAGATGCCAAAGCCTGGAGATTTGCATTGCAAATAGTCGAACGTGGTGACATTTCACCACTGGGAGCAGAACCTGAGGCATCCTTCTCCGTGAGAGCTATAGGGGGAGAAATCCACTTTGTAGTCAAATTGAGTGCAGAAGGAAGGCAAGAAGAGGGAGGGCAGAAATTGGACCACTCTGATTTTGAACGACACAGAGAATATTGATTTTTTAAACATTGAGGTCACGTTTTTGGTTTTTTTTTTAGTTTTAGTTTTTAAACCATGGGTTTTCCTCTAGTACTGAGATCAGCCTTCTGCCTTCCCACTTCCAACCCAAAGCTGAGGCCCAGCCTGTGCGTATGTATCCTATGGACTGCCTTTTCCTGACCTGTGTCTTCTGGAAGACTTTACTTATTTATTTTTTTCAATTCTTATGTGCCATTCAAATGTCTCACTCCTGTAATCCTCTGTCATTTAAAATCTTTAACATGCACTCTTGTACAAAATGGTGATAAACATAGAAGACTTTTCTTTGAGCATTAAATAAGTTACTGTATTGAAAGGACTTTGTGCTTCATACATGTTAGCTATTATTGTCTTGTTATTTTGTTAGGACAGTTATTTTTCTTTTTTTAAATTATACTTTAAATTCTGGTGTACGTGTATACAATGTGCAGGTTTGTTACATAGGTATACATATGCCATGCTGGTTTGCTGCATCACCCCATCATCTACATTAGTTATTTCTCCTAATGCTATCCCTCCCCTACCCCCCCACATCCTGCTATTCCTCCCCTAGTCCCCCACCCCCGACATGCCCCTGTGATGTTCCCCTCCCTGTGTACATATTGTTCAACACCCACTTATAAGTGAGAACATGTGGTGTTTGGTTTTCTGTTGTGTCAGTTTGCTGAGAATGATGGTTTCCAGCTATATCCATGTTCCTGCAAAGGACACGAACTCATCCTTTTTTATGCCTGCATAGTATTCCATGGTGTATACATGCCATATTTTCTTTATCCAGTCTATCATTGATGGGCACTGGGTATATACCCAAAGGATTATAAGTCATTTTATTATAAAGACACATGCATATGTATATTTACTGGGGCACAGTTCATAATAGCAAAGACTTGGAACCAACCCAAAGGACAGTTATTTTTATAGAAGGCAGTGTTGGGGGTTGAGAATATGGTTTTGACATAAAAAGATCTGGGTACGAATGTTATCTGTACTACTCTCCCAAGTTTATGACTTCAGACAAGTTACTTAACCTCTACAACTGGAGAATGCCTATAAAAAATGGGGATAATTATGGCACTTTTTAATGTTGTTATAGGAATTGAATGTTGGACATAACAGGTTTAGCCCAAGGACTTGCAAATACTAAGGGCTGACTAAAAACTGGATTTTGTTATTTAATTATATTCTGGCCTGCTGAATAGCCTCATGTTTGTGGATTTGTAGTAAGACCTGGTTTGGATTCCAGACCTGCTGCTAAGTTGCTGTAGAACTTATTGAAACCCTCACAGACTAATTTTTCTCAACTGTTAAATATCGATATTAAATCATACCTCCTATGGTTGTGTTTTAGAACGCTCAGGCTGCTATAACACAAAGCCATAGACTAGGAAGCTTAAAAGCAACAAATATTTATATATCAGTTCTGGGAAGTCCAAGGTCAAGGTAACAGCCTGTGTGTCAGCTGTCCGGTGAGGACCTACTTTTTGGTTTATAGTTAGATGGCACCTACTCACTGGGTCTTGGCATAGTGGAAGGGGCTAGCTAACCATCTAGGATCTCTTTCATAACGGTGCTAATCCCATTCATAAAGGCTCTGCCCTCATGACCTAATCACCTCCCCAAAGCTCTATCTCCTAATACCATCACATTTGGGGTTAGGTTTCAACACAGGAATTTGAGGGGAAAGGCACAAACATCCAGACCATAGCAAATTGTTTTTAATATTAAATGAGATAATATGGGGCCAACATCTGGTAACATTTGTTTTGAAATCTTGTGTTATCTAAATAGTATAAATTGGATACAGCTTGGGATCTAACTGCAGCTATTCACCCCCTTCCTTCCCTTTTTTTTCTACTAGAGCTCCATCTTACTACAACGGTTCTCTAAATGTGGGCTAGGAGCTTGTCAGAGTCCCCGACACTCTTTAGGGTTTTGTGAGGTCAATACTATTTTCATAGTAATACCAAAATATTATTTACCTTTCCTACTATCATTCTCTCACAACTGTACAGTATAGAGTTTTCCAGAGAACACATGGATGACATCATCACCTTAAAGCTATCATGCAATGGATTTACAGTTGTCCATTTAAAAATAAATGTTTATAAATGAAATCAGTACGTTGTAGATATATCTACACTCTCATGCTCATTGCGGTGTTATTCGCAATAGCCAAGACATGGAGTCAACCTAAGCATCCATCAACAGATAAATGGATAAAGATAATGTGGTATCATTACACATATACACATTCCATATACACAATGGAATGCTATTTAGCCTTATAAAGAAAGAAGGAAATCTTGTCATTTGCATCAACGTAGATGAACCAGGGGGACTTTATGCTAAGTGAAATAAGCCAGACGTAGGAAAACAAGTACCCCATGGTCTCATTGATATATGAAATCTAAAAAAGTTGAACTTCTAGAAGTAGAGAGTAGAATGATGGTTTCCAGGAGCTGGGGAGGGGAGGAGTGAGATTAGGGGGATGATGATCAAAGGGGAATAAAATCTCAGGCAGGAGTAAGTTCAGGACGTCTGTTGTACAACATGGTGACTATAGTTAATAACTACATGTTGTACACTTTAAAATTGCTGGAAGAATGGATTGTAAATGTTCTCGCCACACAAAAAAAATTGGTAAGCATGTGAGGTAATTCATATGTTAATTAGCTTGATTTACCATTCCACAATGCATACATATATACCAACATTATGTTGTACACCATGAATATATGTAACTTTTATTTACTAACTAAACCGAATAAATACATTGAAAAACCACAAAAAATAAATTTTGTTAATATTTTAAACTTTTAAAAATTTAATTCCTAATACACAAAATACTGGCAGATAGAATCCATATAAACAAAGTATTTTTGAAGGTCCTCAATACTTTTTAAGAGTGTAAGGGAGTCCAGTTACCCAGTTTGATAATCGCTATCCTATTATATTGTAATTTATTTGCATATGCACCTCTGCGTATATTTGTATTTGCATCTCTCTAGGAGATCCTTTGAGACAAGTGCTATATTTAATGTTGTGTTCATCGTTCCTAGCTCAGTACCTGCACCCAGTTAAAGGTTCAGCAGCTGTGTGCTGAGAAAACAAATGACCTATAATTTATGTTGGGTATTACAGCTTCCCACCTAGAATGTAATCCGGTTAATTTGTACATTTCTTGTATACTGTTGTTTTCCTCTCCCTATGGCATCTAATCATGCTGTATGTGAATCAGCTGTCCCTGGGCTCCAGTTAACTGAGTGTTATCATAGGAGATGTGCTCTGCTTTCTAGTGGTGAGGTGGAGGCTCCAGGTACAGCCTGACTGCCAGGCAGTCCCCTGGACTCCTCAGTCCTCCTGGTCACTTCCTAGGTTGGAGTTGTGACTGAGCTACTTCTGCACTCATCAAAATCACAAAACAGTAAGCTCTGCCAGCTTTGTCTCCTCCATTTCATCAATGGTTTGTGTTCATTATTGCAGTATTCCCACAGTGCTTGTGGAATAATTAGGGCACAATTACTCTCTACTTCTTCAGTCTATTCCCTACTTTTTTTTTCCTTTTCTGATAGTCTCCATCCTTAATGTCTGGTTCCCTTAGCTACAGATAGCTTCCCTCATCTCTGGAACTTTGCCCACCCTATCTCTTTCCCCTAATATTCCCTGTCCTTTGTCTCTACCTATCAAAATCTGTTCATCAAGATTCAAACTTACTGCCATATTTCCATGAAACCTGTAAGAATTCAGCACCTTTCCTTGGGGTTGCACAATACTTATCACTGTCTATCTGATAAAAATCCATCTGTCCTTGGCATGTCTATTTTTCTAGTATCCTGTAAGCTCCATATGGGAAAGAACGAATTCTTACTCATTGTTATTGAACACTGTGCATGACTTTCAATGAAAGTTCACTATGAAATCTGGAATCTCTTTTATTCAAAGCTTGATTGCACACCCTAAGTATCTTTCCATATTATTAAAATCATCCCCTTTGAAAATCACAGGGAGAGACAATTTCTTTTCACTCATATGAAAGAAAATTAGGTACTATGAAATACTTCCAAAAGGAAAAGGAAGCCATTTTTATCCATAAGGGCTGCATCAGTGTTTGACAATGGGCATTTCACTGTTACCTGCAGTAGCATGGACGTTCAGGGGGTAAACATGTATGGGATGCTTGCTGAGTGCGAAGATCTGTGCTCAGTGCAGTGGTTACAAAACGTTAAGCCTTGATCTGCATACCCAGAGAGCACATTCCCATTAAAGCACAAAAGCAAATTACCAAGTTAGAATAACTGGTTCATGAGGAAGATGTTGGAAAAGGGAAAGGAAAGAGGTTGTTGTCACAAAAGCCAGATTATGGAGGGTCCCATATGCCATATCCAAGAGTTTTCATTTGTTTCTATGCAAAACTCATAAAATAATGTAACAGGAAATGATGGAAACCTCATGACTCACAAGGGACAGATTTACAGGTTCACAAACCAGGTGCCATCAATGTCGACCTCAAACCACAGAGCTGCTAAGAAGAGCCCCAGCCTGACAAAGATGCCCTAGTTTGCATGTTCAGTTCTACTTAGGCAGACTGCATTCGAGTGTATCATTCCCACCTCTAAACTTTTCTCAAGTTAATAGCACAATTTAATATTGATTTTTTTTCTGGAGCATGTCACGACCCCTCAGAACTTCAAAATTAGTCAGGAAATATCCCACAAGCAGGCTTGTCTGACATGCTTTCCAGACTTTGCAAGAGAATCTCAAAGGCTCTTATTTCTCAAGGAAATACAGTATTCCTCCCTCAGCCCAAAGTTAGCTCTTTATCTTCAAGTAACTATAAACAAATACAGTTTTGGCAATCACCACTGGGAAAGATAATGCTGATGCGGTTATCAAAAATTCCACTTTCACTCAGCTTCTCTTTTTCCCAGGATTTCACAGCTGTTTCATGTTTCCTTGCATTCTTCAGTTGCACTACATTTTGTTCAGTTTTAAATGGGCAAAGCAGAGCCTCTGCTTTCTTTAGAACATGACTTTCCATCTTTGAGCTGGAAGCTCTGTTTTAAGCATTAAGACTCTTAGTTCCCAGTTTACCAGTTGCTCTCCATTTAAAGCAGCAACAATATCCCTAGGGCAATTGAGTGAATGAGGTTACATTCTCTACAATTAATGAAACACATTAATATCATTACACTTTTCTCCACTTCTTTTCCCAAATTTTTAAATAAGGTTTCCAGGCACATCTGCTTTATACTGCAAAACCAGAAGAATGATACGGAATCAAAAGGAACATAAATGAGCAATATTTTACATTAAGGGGGAAAAAACATTTTATAGCATTTTTAGTCCTGCATGTCCTTTCTTGATGAATTGTGTTGAGCCAAGACTAAATTGGCTTAGTGGACTTTTCTTAAAGATACAACATGCTAATTTGCTTTTATATTAAACATTTAATTTAATTTAATGTATTTGCTGGGCTTATTCTGGAAAATATTTCCCTCATTTCTTGATAAGAACAGACTCCAATTTTACTAGCACTAGAAAGCAACAACAACAGAAAAGACTAGTGCTATCAATGATAACGTTAGAATACTACTACAAACACATGCGATTTAAATTATAGATCTATGTGAATAAAAGATGGGGAAATTCTCTAGTATTATCAACAGATAAACAGATTCCTGATAGCTATTAGTCTGCCTGATTATGGCTTTTTATATATTTTCAATTTTTTTTACTAAAAATTTATTTTGCTTTTTAAGTCAGAAAAAGTAATACAAATTTATTTAAAATTTTAAAATACATATAATTTGAAATTATGTATATATTGCCTTGATCCAAAACTGATTTCAGCAAATTTGAGACATGCATAGCCTTCAAATTTATCTTTTATCTTGAATAATAGATACATTCATCAGATATTCATTGTAAACCTACTGTGTGCTAAGTACTGTGCTAGGAGAAGAGACATCCTTTGGAATACCTGGTTAAAGTGCACCTGCACACACACACACACAAGATACAATTTGTCCCTCAGCAGATTTACCTTTCTAATTATGCTTTTCTTAATCAAATATTAAAATTAGCTAGCATTCCCTAAAAACAAATCCACTAATGGTAGAGGAAGTTGCTCTGGAGTAAAAGTAATCTCAGGGCATGAGCAGTTCAAGCTCTTCAGGTTCTTCCAGTTCCAGAGCAAAACGGCCACAGCAAGCCCTCTCTCACAGAAAGCATAGCAATGATTTACAACCCCACTAATTCCTCATGTGTTGTGCTGTAAGCAGCAGACCCTTGGTTGTCAGAGATGACGTCTTTCAGATGGGAAGTCAAGATGATCATTAAAGCACCCATGGTATGTTCCACTAGCACAGAATGGTTGTTAGTTCTAATGATCCTGGCAGTGTTCCAAGCTAGAAAGCCATGTGCTACCTCTCTTGAACATTCCCCTGAAATTTCAGCTGAAGAAGTTGCTTTTCAGTTACCATCCCCATCTATTTCTAGTGCTTCAAACAGCTGCTAGACAGATGCCACATCACACTCCAGACATGACTGATTTCAATAATAGGCATAACAATGTCATTGGAATCATTATTCTGGATTCAGGGTCCAAACAGGCTAGTTTCCAGGGAAATTATAACTATAAAATTATTAATATTGCTTACTGTAATGGTTGTACTAGGATGGAAGTTGCACTATTTTAGAATTTTTTTTTTCCTTTTTTGAGCTGGAGTCTCTCTCTGTCGCCCATGCTGGAGTGCAGTGCCACTGTCTCGGCTCACTACAACCTCTGCCTCCTGGGTTCAAGTGATTCTCCTGCCTCAGACTCCCAAGTAGCCAGAATTATAGCCACCACACCTGGCTAATTTTTATATTTTTAGTAGAAACGTGGTTTCACCACATTGGCCAGGCTGGTCTCAAACTCCTGAGCTCAAGTGATCCACCTGCCTTGGCCTCCCAAAGTGCTGGGATTATAGGCGTGAGCCATGGTGCCTGGCCAGAAATGGTTTTACTAGTTGTTACCTTGAATGTGATTTAATTTAGCATAAGCGAATGTGACTGATGTTTTCCTTTTGTCTAGTACTTTTACACTTTCACCTACTATCATCTAATGCTTAGAGTAGGTACCCCCTTCTTACAGCTGATCAAGTTGAGTCTCAGAGAGTTTAATTCATACCTTGTTTAAGGTCACTTGATAAATGACAGGGTCTGATTTCTCCCCTATTACACTGTTGTCTACACCTATTAAATAGTGAGTTCCAGGAGGGCTTGGAGCAGATCTGTTGTATTTATCCAGCACTAGCATTCTCTTAAGGCATAAGAATAATTCATTAAAAATTTTGAATTTATGAGCAAAAAGGAGTTCTAAATTTATGCCTCCCATGAAACTAAGATTTTTCAACCTGGGACATATTCTACAGGCCCATTTTCTGGAAATTGCAGTTATCTACAATTACTTTATAATTTTTTAATGATCCTATAAACAAAACAGCATATTCTGGACTGTCTGTAAATTAAGTTCTGCCAATCATTTTCAGTGCTGTAATTTACATTTTTTTTTGTTTTTGATGTATTAAGCCAAAATCAAGGCCAAATTGCATCTGAGTTCATTATTTAAACTAAACTGTGTTTAAGATGAATGCCATATTCACCTTCAAGACAGACATATTGCATGTATCATGTTTTTATGTATAACAGCATGCGCCATTTCCTTAGCAGTAGGTGTAATGCTAAAAAGACAATGAGGAATTTTTTCTGTTTTCAGTTTCAGCAACAACTGAGTGAATTACATGCCCATTTAATACAATTATCACTAATGCAATAACACCAGCATTATATTCAAAGTGAACAAGAAAGTCTTACAAATACAGCAAATGATTCATCAAAACTGGTATTTGGAGGTAGGTCATGTGAAGTCTGGATACAATTTGAGGCTCAGTAATCTCAGAATAGCAACCAGGGTCTTATAAAAGTTGTTTTGTGTGTGTGTGTGTGTGTGTGTGTGTGTGTGTTTCAAAATTATATATACATATAACAATTGCTTTATATATAGAAATTGTTATATGTATACATAATCAATGCTGTCTTCTAAGAATTCATTTCTTTACTGAATTATTATATATGAGTGTGTTGTATACACATATAAATAATTTAATAAATTATCCCTATACAATTGTAATATATAACTATATATATAGTGACACCAAATACAAATTCTATAATAACATTGAAGTTGAAATACATACATGAACTTTTTGCATAGACATATATGAGGCTCCATGCTTCTACTAGAAACCTCAACTTTTTAGTTTTAGTTAAATAAAATAAAATAATCCACCATATTAAAGGTAATGTTTTAATAGGATTTTATTGGCTTTATGGTTTTGCATGCATTCAATTTATAAATTTGCTTAGAACTTCTAGTTGTAAAGGAATTGTAAGCATAAATATTTTCTATCTAGTTACATCTATATGTATTTAATAACATTATAACAATGATGACTTAAGTCAATGCTATGTCTTCTAAGAATTAATTTCTTTACTGAATTCTCATATATGAGTGTGTGTTACATAATATAAACATATAGATAAATCATTTCTTAAATAATCCCTATATAATTGTAAATTTCCTAAAAGAATTGATTACATCATTGCTGTTGTTTACAAAGTATAAGTGTGCATGTGTATATATGGATGTAATAAATTAATCTCAATAGAAGGAAATGATAGACTTCAAAAAGAATTAAAAAGTGAAAACTAGAATGCCAAATTTCAAAAAATGATGAAAAATAGTAGCATTTTAATTTTTCTTTAAGTCCTGTTTTTTGCATAAATAGTAATATTTCAAATTTAAATAGAAGCATGAGATGAATTTACTTTAATCTTTTATCATGATACTTATACATAGTATTTTCAAATATCCAGTATCATATTTTACTCCTTAAGGAATATTTTGAGAAATTACACATATATTGGAAACTACTAGGAATTTTGAAAACATTATTCACTAAAAATGTATTAATAAGTATAAATCATGTTTTGAAAACATTTAAAAATTTGGGGTAAAAAATGTTAGCAAGTTATTGTAAACAATTCAAGCAGAAAAATATAAGGGAAAAAGAAAAAGGGTTATTGAGTCTCCCCATTCAGAGAGAGTTACTGTTAATCTTTTAGGGAACATTCTTTGAGACATCCTACTATATATTTACATACATTAAATTGAGTGTGTTTTATTTTGAAGCTTTTTAAAGTAGGGACCAAGACATGCAAAGAGTGACTCAGGCAAGTGAATCAATTTAATAAAGCCCCCTAACATCAGTCTCACTGTTGAAGAAAACTAGGTAGAACACATAGATTATGCAATTGATTAGTGTAATTAAATTTAACAGTAAAGGAGCAATTATTATGGGATAAAGGACTTACCAATAGTTTAAACAAAGGAAATGTAACATGAGTTTTTCCCACTGGATCTAGCTTATGTTCAGTAATTATAATGTTCCTTTAAGAAACCTTAAATTTATAATAAAGTAATAGGAAGAAGGAAAGGTATTTCATGTTATCATTTTAAGAATTGCACTGAACTACATTATTTGATAGTATCTCCAAATTAATTATAAGAAGTCTGTTAGACGTATTCTTAATAAAGCTGACCAATTTTTAATTCAGGTTGACACCACTGAAGATACAAGCATAATTGCTATTGGTTCAGAATCTGGAGATTATCTGATATCAGTCCTCAGCATATGTTCAAGTCTAGTAAAACCCTCATTAATTTAAACTTCTTCATTTGAATTTCATGACAATTTGAACAAGGTACACTTTCTTCATTATCCCAAAAGAAAAGTTCCCAATAGAAAAAAATAGATAAATAAGCCCAACACGGTCTCAGAGTACAATGTAAAGAATGAATAAAACAATTTTCAAAAATTTAGTGTTATTTGTGTGTACACAAATGTAGTGACCATGCAATGAAGAGCTATAACGTGCTGTTACAGAGAAAGTATATTTAGCCTGGCTTGTATTTGGAAATACTCTTGGTGGAATGTGTTTTCTATCTATTTATCTGTCTGTCTATCTGTCCATCTATCTACCTTTCTGCCTCATCTAACTCTTAAAGTTCTTATCTTCACTAATTAATAATGGCACCCTCCCATGTTTTTTTCCACATTAATTGCATTTGTTTATTGGGGAAAAATACATTATCAAACTCGCTGGAACACCCATTTCATATAGACAGTATCTTGTGGGAAATGTATATATGGAAGATCATTTCAATATTTTTAAATCACAGCTTAATTTTGAAAAGTTCAAGCTACCAAAATGTTAATGGCAGTGGTTCACAACCAGGACTGGTTTTTGCCCATCAAAGAATATTTGACAAGCTCTAGAGGCATTTTTATTCGTCACAACTGGGGGTGCTACTGGAATCTAGTCAATAGATTCCAGGGATGCCATTAAACACCCTAAGATGTACATGGCATTCCCCCACAACAAGGTAGTCATTAGGGCCAAGGTAGTATTTTGATTTTAATAATGATGAAATTGGTTATTGACATAATTTAATACATTTATTGTCCGAGATGCCAAACATGAAATTCACCAAAAACATTAGTTTGGCAATACTGAGGTCCACTGCATATCACCTCCCAACAAACATGACCTAGTTTGACCCCAAGTTGAGTCAGAAATATTAAAGTTGGCGAGACATCTATAATAATACATGTAAAAGCAGGACCTAAAGCATATTTGTTGACTCAATGCAAGTTCAGGTCAGTCAAGATGAAGAAAAGGAAACTTGAGGCAAGGGAAGATGTGAAACAATTCAAAGTAATGCATATGACTCCAGCTGCTGCTGTGTGAAGTATCACAGTGAGATACAGCAGCTTTCTCAGCAGGCTTGTCTACTAAACATCAGGGACTCCTCTGGAAATTGTGCAAAGTAAAACCTCAGAGTCTTTTTTGGAAAGTAGCAAAGAAGAAAATTTTATTTTTGTCATTGGTCAGAGTTTACCCCATGTGGGGTTTAACCCCCAAACACATTTCTGATAGGCATCATCTCTTCCCCCTGTGACTTTAAGGATGCCAGAATCCTGATCTTGCCTTTTAACAAAGTCTTAATGTGGTAGAAGACTCCAGGTATGTGGCTATTTAGCTGGCATTATCTCAAGCCAAGATCTATATTAACTGACTTAGAATCTATATTTTAACAGTGGGTGATTTGTGCATACAGTGAGGTTTAAAAATCACTGTTATACCACACAGCCTTTCCATAACCTCATGTGGGCCAATTATTCCTTGATATTGGTTCAGAACCAACTTGAGTGTACATCTCAGAGAACAATTGAAATTTGTTTGTATGCCATGGACCTCAAAAGTGGAGTCCACACTCAAACCATCTAAGAGGTTTACTTTAACATAAAATGGAAATGAAAGTTTAGGTTTCTGTCCCGGGCATGCCCAATATGAAATCTCTCCAGGGAGTAAGGTAACTTTTGTCTGTGGCCTTCAAAATTGTGGCCCATGCTTGGAGCTTGGAGCTACCCCAAGCTCTCATGAATGTGATTCAACACCCTTTATAATCTGGTCTCATGGCTTAGTATATTTCTGATGTTCCAGATACCATTTGCAGTAACTGTCAACAAGTGGTAAATCATTATAACAATTAAATACTGGTGGCTTTGAGTGTTAGTCTTCATTCAACACACTTTCACTAAATCACATCTCTGTGCAGACAAGAGGCAAGGTACTGGAAATACAAAACTGATCAAGACACAGCCTCATTCTCAAGAAATTCACAAACATTTTGGAAGCATTGCTTGATATTAACAAATAAGCAGGCTCATAGTGGCCTTTAACACAGAAAAAATGGCACTAAATGGTAGACATTGATAATAAGGTCATGGTCAGTGAGACTGTTCATGATAATGTACTTCTAATATGTATCATGTGCAGATGAATTATGGTTCCATGTGTATGTGACTCTAATAAACAGTGTCCAGTATTTGTGAATTATCTTTCCAGGGAGCACAGTTGTAAGTGTTCTGCTTGCCTGAAGGAGATCATCTTGTTTCTTTGGGATTCTTCAGTCTGCCTTCTCATGGGAAAACTGGTCAAGGGAAACCAGAGGCGTCTACCTGTGATGGATGTGTTGGAAAGTTGTATTTAGCATGCAAATTCTAGAGCAACATATGCAAATACATTTAAAAGGTATTGACGGAATGTATCTCAAAATAATAAAAGCTATTTACGACAAACCCACAGCCAATATCACACTGAATGGGCAAAAACTGGAAGCATTCCCTTTGAAATCTGGCACTAGACAAGGATGCCCTCTCTCACCACACCTATTCAATACAGTATTGGAAGTTCAAGCCAGAGCAATCAGGCAAGAAAAAGAAATAAAAGAGTATTCAATTAGGAAAGGAGGAAGTGGAATTGTCTCTATTTGCAGACAACATGATTGTATATTTAGAAGACCCCATTGTCTCAGCCCAAAATCTCTTAAAACTGATTTGCAACTTCAGCAAAGTCTCAGGGTACGAAATCAATGTGCAAAAATCACAAGCATTCCTACACAGCAATAACAGACTTAGAGCCAAATCAAGAACAAACTGACATTCACAATTGCTACAAAGAGAATAAAATACCTAAGAATACAAATAACAAAGAATATAAAGGACCTCTCCAAGGAGAACTACAAACCACTGCTCAACAAAATAAGAGAGGACACAAACAGATGGAGAAACATTCCATGCTCATGGTTAGGAAGAATCAATATCATGAAAATGGCCATACTGCCCAAAGTAATTTATAGATTCAATGCTATCCCCATCAAGCTACCAATGACCTTCTTCACAGAACTGGAAAAAACCACCTTAAACTTCATTTGCAACCAAAAGAGAGCCCACATAACCAAGTCAATTCTAAGCAAAAAGAACAAAGCTGGAGGCATCACACTACTTGACTTCAAACTATACTACAAGTCTACAGTAATCAAAACAGCATGGTACTGGTACCAAAACAGAGATACAGACCAATGGAACAGAACAGAGACCTCGGAGGCAATACCACACATCTACAACCATCTGATCTTTGACAAACCTCATAAAAACAAGCAATGGCGAAAGGATTCCCTGTTTAATAAATGGTGTTGGGAAAACTGGCTAGCCATGTGCAGAAAGCAGAAACTGGAACTATTCCTGACATCTTACACTAAAATTAACTCCAGATGGATTAAGGACTTAAACATAAGACCTAACACCATAAAAATCCTAGAAGAAAATCTAGGCAAAACCATTCAAGACATAGACATAGGCAAGGACTTCATGACTAAAACACCGAAAGCATTGGCAACAAAAGCCAAAATAGACAAATGGGACCTAATTAAACTCTAGAGTTTCTGCACAGCAAAAGAAACAATCATTAAAATGAATCGGCAAACAACAGAATGGGAAAAAATTTTTGCAATCTACCCAGCTGACAAAGGGCTGATATCCTGAATCTACAAAGAACTAAAACAGATTTACAAGAAAAAAAAAAGCCCATTCAAAAGTAGGCAAAGGATATGAACAGACACTTTACAAAAGAAGACATATATGAGGCTAACATATGAAAAAATGTTCATCATCACTGGTCATTAGAGAAATGCAAATCAAAACTACATAGAGATACCATCTCCCACCAGTTAGAATGGCAATCATTAAAAAAGCTGGAGACAACAGATGCTGGAGGGGATGTGGAGAGATAGGAACATTTTTACACTGTTGGTGGGAGTGGAAATTAGTTCAACCATTGTGGAAGACAATGTGGCGATTCCTCAAGGACCTAGAGATAGAATTCCATTTGACCCAGCAACCCATTACTGGGTATATATCCAAAGGATTATAAATCGTTCTATTGTAAGGACACATGCACATGAATATTCATTGCAGCACTGTATACAATAGCAAAGACTTGGAACCAACCCAAATGCCCATCAAGATAGACTGGACAGGGAAAATGTGGCACATATACACCATGGAATACTATGCAGCCATAAAAAATGATGAGTTTGTGTCCTTTGTAGGGACATGGATGAACCTGGAAACCATCATTCTCAGCAAACTGACACAACAGAAAATCAAACACCACATGTTCTCACTCATAGGAGGGTGCTGAACAATGAGAGCACATGGACACTGGGAGGGGAGCATCACACACTGAGGTATATAGGGGGAAACTAGAGGAGGGACAGTGGGGGGTGGGGAGTTGCAGAGGGATAACATGGGGAGAAATGCCAGATATAGGTGATGGGGAGGAAGGAAGAAAACCATATTGCCATGTATGTACCTATGCTACAATCTTGCATGTTCTTCACATGTACCCCAAAACCTAAAACACAATATATATACATATATATATATATATATATATATATATATATATATATGTTACTGACATATCTTGGGGAGATTAATTTTTCTGTATTAAAATTATTCTAATTTCCCTGGATAAGTGAGGCTGCCTTGAATCAGTTTCTCTAATTTTTAATACTGGCATGGCCCCTAAGCAAAGCTACTATGGGTCTGTTTCTTGACTGGGGTAAGCCTGGGGAATACCTAAACACTTTACAGAGCTTATTTTTTACAGTAAAAACTTCTATAAGAAAGATGTATCTGGAAAGTGATAGAAAATGAATAAATAGAAATGTTATAGCAATTGTAAAAGTAAGTGGTCATGATTGTGTTTTCATTCTCTACCCTAAAGGTGTCTGAATACCATTTCTGGAAAATTCTTGGCTCTTTAAAAGTATGGCATAAACTGACAAAATTCTCATTTGGGGGATAAACAATTCCCAAACAGACTCTTCCTATAAAATCAAATACTTTTAAAGCTTTGAAAGAGTTTTTTAGTCTTCTTTAACTTCCAACGACAGCTTGGGGGATAGAAAAGAAGAGGTTATTTGGCAGGAATCCAAAGGTTGAAATGCTTTCTGCTGACTTCATTTTTATTTCTGTCCAAAGTTTGACCATGTTTGCTTAAAACTGCACTGACCTTCGTGAGAGGGCCAGTGGTTGGAAAAATTTCAAAATAAAAATAAAGGCTAATTCCAAAATTAAGCCTACAACATATGGTATAAACTCCTGAATAACATATGCAAATAAAATGTTTCTAATAGCGTTTCAATGCCATGATTGTATGAAACAGAGACATGGCACAACTTAAAAACAAGAAAGACAAGAGAGGGTGCTCTAAGGTACAAGTATCTGAGAAAAAAAATCCACATGTGCTGTTTCAGAGAGCACCCTAGCATATCACACATAGAACCAGAAGCATATAGTCCTGGTGCTATTACCTGCTCTGCGTACTCACAAAAAGAGTTAGGTACCTTGAATAAGTTGCCAAAGGCCTAGGGTTCTTATTTGTTGAATAGAACTGTTAGCAACTTCATTTGGTGGGGGTGTTATAGGAGAATTCATTAATTAGTGTTTGCAAAGCACACCAAAGATGAAAAGCTCTAAACATTAATGATAACCAATTTCACATTCCTCAGCAATGCCTGAAGTGATTTCTGCATGTAGAGAAATGATAGAAATGAGCTTTCATACTTCATCAACACATAACTTAAAAGGTGACTCTTCAGTGGATTAAACAGAATACAAAATTGAAAACTGGGAAACAAGGGAGTTTGCAATGGTATTAATTATATACATGGGCATTTTAATGATTGACAAATGAAAGAGAGAAGTACACAATTTACATACATCTCTGAGCAAGTAAAGTTTGTTTGGTCAAATAATTTAAGAAACAAGATTCTATGCTGTTCGACCCCAAAGATGATGGATAATCCCGTTTCACATTAAACCATCAATATTGGCTTAAATTGTTTCGTCTACAAGGGAAATACTGGCACTATCTAGTTGTTAATAGACTATTTTTTCATTTGCAAAGTGATTAGTATTGGCCTCATTTTGACATAATACATGTTTAGTTCTAGGACAACAAATGCAAACACTGGGTTCTTTTCCTTTTTTCATTAAAATTAGTTTTTACTTTAAAAGTAGGAGTCTTACCTCCCAGGACAATGAGCATGAAAACATTTAACATTATCCCTAAATTCTCTCACGTATTTTTTCAGAAATAAACAATCTGTCCCAATTGATGAGATCCACAGAAAGGGTTACAACACTCACTGTCATAATTTTATCATTCATTCAGCTTTATTTTGTAACTCAAAGAGGAAGTTATTTTTTTTCTTTTCAACTAGACATATGTGCCTTAAAGAATAATGAGTTTCAGCAAAAAGAGCTTTCCTGCCCCTGTAGAACATTTTTAAATTTTAGACTTATGTAGAAAATTCTATTTTGCAATTGATATACATACAACATATACATATGGATGGAATCCAAGGAATTTGGTACGATAGCTAGACATGTTCAAATTAGCACTCTTCACTTGGAGCACAAATCTTGCTAAGGCACCAGCAGAACCTGTCTAGGAAAAAGATGGAGTTTAAGATGGCCAGAGCAAACACTGTAACATCCCTTAGCGTTTCACAGAGAAAACTAAGGAAAGATTGCAATAGCCTTTAAAAGTGCCAGGAAAATGGAAGAAAAGGACCCAATTTCCAAAGAAAAATAAGTCTGGGGTCAGACAAGATATCAGCGTGCACAACTCACCAGAAATATGCCCCAAGCTCCTGCCACTATATGATGCTTTAAACCATCAGATCATTGTCCCTTTTAATAGATATTTAAAACAAATAAACTTGTTAATGGGAGAGCAGGTCATGGCATCCTCCTGCTTGCTACAGAAGAAAAAGAAAAGAAATCAGAGCAAAGGGAGTTTATATCTGAGATTTACTTCATAGTCTACAGCTTAGAAGACAGCCTAGTAAAATTGTTTCCGTGTGTGTATGTGTGTGTGTATATATTACCACATTGAGTGACAAAATGGTAGCTGTCATAATGTGCCAGTTAGCATGTTCAATAGAAGCTGATTGTTGAGTGTCCCTTGGGGAAAGAAGACAGAAACATGACAAAGAACAAAGAACTTGGATCAATAATGCTTGGGGAAATAAGACACAGAAGGTTATTTACTTGCATTGATCCGCTGCTGCCGTCACGTAAACTTGGCCTGTTTTTCTTTTGTTAACCTTTAAGCCTGAGTATACTCAGAGGCAACCAAGGAGCCAACTAACAGGTGTAGATTAAGGATCGAAGGAGGTCACCGTACCTCTGTCACCACCAGGCACCCATGTAACAACATCCCTGAAGAAATTTAAACATCAATAGCCATAATAAGGGCAAATTTATCAAGCCTGGCCAGCTCTAGCTGGGAACCTGCCTGCGTCCAGCTGGTTTGTCCTTGCTAAAGCTCAATTGATTTGGACATTCTTTTACTAGAGTTGATTATCAATTGTGACATAGCAAATTTGTTACCTTCCAAGTGCTGAGTGTAATGTAGCCATTGGAGCCGCTGAAGTGAAAACACCTGGACTTAAGTTACCCATCACTAGTGAAAAGAGAGAAGGGGATGAGAAGATGACAATCTTGCTTTTCGGTGCACAGGCCAAACCAGCTGCACTTTGGATGCAGCCTGAGCTTCTCCAGGAGAAGAAGATGAGGAAGAAGCAGGAAGAAAGGATTTTACAGATCAGTTGAGATTTGTTGAGCAGAGAGTTAAGTGCCCTATTGAAGGCCCCATCTGTAAGGCAGATAAAACTCTTTAAGACATGCTGTTTTCTGCACCTGGAACACCCTTGACTATCCGTCTCCATTTACCCAAATCAGACACAATCTGCAAGCCAGAGCTTGGAAACCTCTTCTCTGAAATTTGCAACCTGAGTAGTTTTCTCTCACTCTCTCTCACTACTCTGTATTACACTTAACTTTTCTAATATCTCTTTCTTCCCTAGTGGATAAACTCCTTGAAAGCAGAAGGTTGGTTTATATACTACAGTATTTACTAGATCATAATACTGCAAGTATCAGCTATATTTAATAAAACTTCCTGGTGGCTGGGCACGGTGGCTCACACCTTTAACCCTAGCACTTTGGAAGGTTGAAGGGGGCGAATTGCTTGAGCCCAAGTAGTGGAGACCAGGCTGGGCAACACAGTGAAACCCCATCTCTACAAAAAATAGAAAAATAAGACTGTGTGGTGGTGCACACCTGTAGTCCCAGCTATTTGTAGGGCCTGGGGTGTGAGGATTGCTTCAGCCTGAGAGGCAGAGGTTGCGGTGAGTTGAGATGGCACCACTGCACTCCAGCCTGGGTGACAGAGTGAGACCCTGTCTCAAAAATAAATAAAACTTGCTGGTACATGAGTGTAAACAAATGGAGAAATACCATAAAAATGATTATCATCAGGGTTTATCAGAGGCAAAACTGCACATAGGTGGTTCATGTTCCATAACTAGATTTTCTTTTCTGGGGCAATTTCCCATGCCTGTTATAGCTCTCTCTTCTCTTCCTCAGCTGCACCTCTAGGCCTCTCTTCTGTGTACATCGGACTCCCTTATCTGCCACAGGCAGTCATAATTAGTTACTGGTCGGCTGGGCACAGTCTCACACCTGTAATCACGGCACTTTGGGAGAACTAGGCGGGCGGATAATGAGGTCAGGAGATCGAGACCATCCTGGCCAACATGGTGAAATCCTGTCTCTACTACAATTAAAAAAAAAAATTAGCCGAGTGTGGTGGGGTGCACCTGTAGTCCCAGCCTCTCAGGAGGCTGAGGCAGTGGAATCACTTGAACCTGGGTGGCAGAGGATGCTGTGAGCCGAGATTGTGCCACTGCACTACAGTCTGGGTGACAGAGCAAGACTCTGTCTCAAAAAAAAAAAAAAAATTAGTTACTGGTCATTTATAGGTCAGTGTAACTCAATAGTAGGGCTCTCAGGGGTATATATATATATATTTGCTAACATTTTATTAAGAATTCTTGCATCTATGTTCATGATAGGTATTGGTCTTCATTTTTCTTTTTTATACTCTTTTGGTATCAGGGTGATGTTAGCTTCATTCAGCTGTTTTTTTTTTTTTTTTTTTTTTTTTTTTTTTTTTTTTTTTTTTTTTTTTTTTGAGACGGAGTTTCGCTCTTGATACCCAGGCTGGAGCGCAATGGCGCGATCTCGGCTCACCGCAATCTCCGCCTCCTGGGTTCAGGCAATTCTCCTGCCTCAGCCTCCTGAGTAGCTGGGACTACAGGCACGCGCCACCGTGCCCAGCTAATTTTTTGTATTAGTAGAGACGGGGTTTCACCATGCTGACCAGGATGGTCTCGATCTCTTGACCTCGTGATCCACCCGCCTCGGCCTCCCAAAGTGCTGGGATTACAGGCTTGAGCCACCGCGCCCGGCCATTCAGCTGTTTTTGTAAAGACAGTTGCCAGTGGTGGAATAACTGGCCACCCTTGTAGAAAGTTATATCCATAGCATCCTTTGGATTTACAGAACCAGGTATTTCACATATAAAGCATCCTGCTGGTATACACAGTAGCCATGTGGTATAAGTAGGGCACATCTTACTACCTCTGCTACACTGTTAAGGAAATTGAGGCTTAGGGTGATTCATTATTAGCCCAGTGTCTCCCAACTAGGAACTGGATAGCTTGGACAGGAACCAGCATCTTCTGACCTAATACCCCTGCTCTTTGGAGGCCTCTGGTTTTTCATATGTATCTATATAGTGCTATTTCATGCAAAACACAAACTATACAAGAAAAAGTAGGACTTATTCTGTAAAAGACTGTAGATGGAAGAAGTAGGGAGCAGATACACATTCAAAAAATACAGTTCCATATAGTCCCAGCACAGTGCTTCTCACCTACTTTCCCCCATAATCCATAAGGCAGATGGAATCACATTCAGAAAACCACTCAGACCACCTTATCCTCCAGTGCCCAAAAAAGTTTAAGTAGTTTAGCAACTTCCCAGTTTCACAATGCATTGTCAACTCAGAATCCCTATGAAGTGTCAATGATCTGTGGCAGGATGATCTACATAACCAGAGTGCACCAGGACCCCCAGGTAAAAAGGCGTCCCACCACTCGCCTCCCTTTCCCTCCTGGAGAAGGTCTGTGTGGTACAGTCCTCATTAAGGCCCATGGTAGCCTTGCTCTGCAGTGTCTGGAAAGCTGCTGTCTTCCAGCAATACGTCGTTTTCCTAAAACACATTAGTTTTCAGTTCACTCTTTCCAGGCCTGGTATCCACATCAGGAAAACAAAATAAATTAAAACCCCCTAACACCTTTCTAATGAGCCCTAATTGGTGCCTCTGCTGATGAGATCTGCAGAAAGGCTGAGCTCGGAAGGGGCCTTAAAAAAGACTCCTTTTTCTTGTGAACTAGAGTCTGCCAAGGTGTCAGCAACACTGGACTTAAGGACATGTTGCTTCAGTTGCCCATGTGTGCCGCCTTCTGCACACAAAAGCTGCAGTGTCTTATGTGGTCACAATGGGGTTTCCTGAAATGATTCCTCACCCAAAGATGACAAAAAAAGGCAACAGTGAACTCTTCCTTTCTAATTTGGCTGCATTTGATAACAAAATGCAAGCAAATGTACTCTACACAACATATTAATGCCATGTTGGGACATCTGGAAAGTAAAGGAGTCAGGAATGTGTTTCCGGGAGATTGAATGCACCCCACAACTAGACTTTGGAGTGGAACAGCCAATGTGACCATTGTTTTTATTCATATATTTATCACAGAATTCCTCATGGTATTGGAGTGGCCAGCCTGAGCTATGAGCTCAAGATAAAGTAGTGCACCTGGCTGGCGTGGTCATACCCTTACAGAGCTACCTGCAAGAACAAGATATTAGACATAGTTGTCAAATACATGTCACTTTTCTTTCCATTTTTTATAAATTGTCATAAGGAAAACCAGAAGGTGCTATTGATATAATAATAAGGGACTGATTTAAGGTAAAGATTTAAGGAAGTTTCCTCAGATGAAGGACCATTTAAACCTTAGACGTGAGGTAGAAATAGGAGGTGGCAGAGCCAAGAATTAAAGAGGAAGTAAAGAGAATCAAATCTTTGAGGAGAAAAATAGTTTGTTGCATCTGAAAAGCTGAGGAAAATTCACTCTGGAGTGGGCAAATGCTGTTGGGGCCATGATAAAGCAAAGAGGAAGGTGCAGAAAGAACCCACTGAAATATTTAAATTAGTTTGATGACTTCATCTGGTTGACATTTAAAAAACCATCTTGGGCCACTCTCTGGTAATTGAAGGTTGGCAAGAAAGAAAGTAGAGGTTCAGAACAGGAGGGTATTGGCTGGGAGCAGTGGCTCACACTTGTAATCCCAACACTTTGGGAGACCCACGTGGGTGGATCACCTGAGGTCAGGCGTTCGAGACCAGTCTGGCCAACATGGTGAAACCCTGTGTCTACTAAAAAATACAAAAATTAGCTGGGCATGGTGGTAGGCACCTAGCTATTTGGGAGTCTGAGGCAGAGAATTGCTTGAACCTGGGACGCAGAGGTTGCAATGAGCGGGCGACAGAGCCAGACTAAGTCTCAAACAAAGAAAAAAAGAATTGGAGAGTATTGAAATAACCAATGAAGAAGGTGATCAGAGCTAAGAGTGTAGTATGTACACACACACACACACACACACACACACACACCTATTATATGGATACAGGTTAAAAGATAATATCTTTATACAGATGAGAGACTATCACATACTTTAAAAAAGAATAGGTTATGTATATAGCTTTACGTAATTAAAGATCTCAAAAAAGACAAATATGATGATCAAAATAAAAAAATCAAATCTAGTCACTGAGAAGTTCAATGAATGGGATGGACAGTCTCAACATAGGTGAAGAACAATTGTCAGTGTGCTGAAAACCAAAGGAACTCTTTCAGAACACAGATCAAAGAATGTGAGAAACATCTAGAAAATGAAGCAACTTGGAAGATGCAGATGACATTCTTCTTACCTCCCTTTTAACCCTCCTGGGTTAAGTGTAGGGGGAGAAAGATCAGCATAAAGCTGTTGCATCTCCTATCCCAAGCCAACTCACATTAGTTAACAAGAGAATAGCTTTCTTTTTCAGGAGGAGGAAAAATGTGCAGGAGGTATAGCTCTAGAAGGTCTCCACTCAAGTTCAATTTAACTAATCTAAACACGATCCAATTTGTTTCCTTGTGATTTAATTTTTTAGCCTGAGAAACAAACCCATTCCAAGCTCTTTACAAGTATTTCCCATTAAGTATCAAGACAGACAACAAATAGCCCCACTTTTAATTTTCACTTACTTCACATGTGCTATTTTCTCATTATAATGTCATCAGCATGTAGAAGAATTTCCCAAGGCAATGACGGTCTATGTGTATGTAATTCAGGCTTTATTGAAATTTTAACCTCATTTGGTCAAACTCCAGTTTGTAAGTAGAGTCAGGATTGCAACCCAGGCAATCTCTCTCCAGAGGCTACTTCTGTAAAGACTGGGCTGGACCATGAGCTAAGGCAGGCTTTCCCAACAATGGCACTGCTGACATTATGGGCCAAATTGTTGTGGGGTTCTGTCCTGTGCATTATAGGATGTTTAACAGTGTCATTACCCTCTACACTATAGATGTCAGTAGCAAACCCCTGCAGACATTTCCAAATGTCTCCAGGGTGGGAGTGACAACAGTGCCTGTGGTGAAAACCACTGGGCTGGGGTACCCACTGGAAACTTAGAGCAAGCATTATACATAGGTGGACTGTTAAACCATTCCAATTAACATCTATGCTTCTGACTTTTATAATTCACCATTCTTTTAGATGGCTTAATCAATGCAATAAAATAAAACAAGACACATGTACATCAAACCTACCATTATTTGTAGCTGTGAATTCATTTGCAAAGCCATCCTTTCTGATGGCTTCTATCTTATCTCAGAAGAGTTTTAAGAGAAGTCATTTACTGAAGTCAAGGAGGAGGAAAAAGCATGGATGGGAGTTCTGGGGAGAGAGAAAAATATGAGATGTGCCCTAGGGAGAGTGAGAGCATGCTGAGAGACAAAACAGCATGATTAAGGGTCGCATTCATTTATGGTTGAAGTTCATGATCATGAAGTATTCATATTTTTATTTCCAAAAAAAACTGTAGCAGAGATTTTGGTCAGCTTCTCGCCAATGGCCCACCAATATCCTCCAAGTGGGCTCCTACTCCCTCTCTATAGCAAGCACTTTTATTCCAGTTATGTGAAAACTACCAGCTGCTATCTTTTCCTAGACTGCAAATAAAAATTAATTCAGAAATATATAAAGTTTTATACAATGTAATGTTAAGAATATGTAAATCAATAAGGTAATTTTTGGAAAGTTTGTCAGTATATATCAAAGAGAAGAATGTTCCTACCATTGGCTCAACAATCCAGTTTCTAGGAAATTTTCCTAAAGTAATAATTGCACAAGAACAAAAAGATATAATCAGCAGCATTGCTGTAGTATTAAAAAATTGGAAACAATTTAAATATTCTCCCTAGGGGATCAGTTAAGTAAATATCAGTGCACACATGCAGTGGTCTCTGATACTGCATTAAAAATAATATTGATAATGTATTATTGAATAAAAAATTGCAGGTTATAGGCAAGCATTCATGGTGTAATCTCATTCGTAAAATACTGTATTTAGGAAGATAGGTATTTCTTTAAAGCTATTTTTGTTTGTTTTTTTCAAAGACAGGGCCTTAGTCTGTCACCATGGCTGGAGTGCAGTGGCCTAATCACAACTCACTGAAACATCAAATTCCTGGGCTCAAGAAATCCTCCTGCCTCAGCACCTAGATAGAGTAACTGAGATGCAAGCATGCGCCACAATGCATAGCTACTTTTTTACATTTTTTTGTAGAGATGAGGTCTCGTTATGTTGCCCAGGCCAGTCTTAATCGCCTTAAGCGATTCTCCTGACTTGGCCTCCCAAAATGCTTGAATTACAGGCATAAGCTACAGTGCTCAGCCATCTTTAAGACTATTTTTCAAGTATTTTAGAAAGTATTACCTATGATTATGTCTAGGCAGTGGTATTTGGATAACTTTCATGGTTTTCGTTTTTTGGTGTTTTTTTTTTTTTGTATTTTTTGGATCATTAGTCTTTTCTACATAGAGCATACTTTTTTTTGATAAAACAGCAAAATGGTTTCCAAAAGCATGAAAATGGTCAAATGACTGACATTGACAGTCAGTGCTGAAGACAAAATGCTTTGATAAACTAAGTGTCAAAACTTTGATTGTTAGATCCCTCCTCTTTGAGATGACTAAGTCTATTTTATACAGAAGAAGGCTGACTCACAGGGTCTGGCCTAAAAGCAGAAGCTGATGTGCTCTGCATGTATATTTAGTCTGCAAAGCCATCATTCTTATTGAAAACTCTACAGCTTATTTAGCAAAAACAAATAATAATATTCAACTCTGCAACTCTGCAACCACAGTCAAGACCTGTCTGTGTGTTCATTTTTCTAGTGTATGGCCTCCGCGTGGCTGGGTACAAGCAGGCCTGCCTCGCCCAGAGGCCTGGTACATTCTGACCTGCTCACTAGTGTTGGCCAGTTGGCTGCTTGGCATCTTTCCCAGCAGTCATTGCTCTCCAAGCACGACATCTATCATTGCTCCAGTCAGAAAGATGACATCTACCTGATGGGTGGGCAGAAGCGTCTTCTCTTACCATATGCTGGGAATTGTCAGAGGCTGTTCACGCCAAGACTGGCTACTTTTAGTGCCAAGAAACAGGCCTTTTCCAAAGCCTGCCAAAAAAAATACAAATAAAAATTTAAAAAACCAATTTTCACATATCAAATTTTGCGTTGAGTAGTTGTGTAACAAGCGATGCAGAACAGAGAATTATGGACATTTTTCTGGCATTGACACATGCAACACAGAAGAGAAGAGCAGTTCTCATCTGTGAAATAAGAGTGAGAACAAAAAATCTCTGACCTACATAAATATGAGGTTTAGACCTAGCCTCAGGCAGAGACAGTGGGTGGCTCACCTATCCAGTGTCACTTAATGAACATTAAAATGCCCACCTAGGTTGGAAGCTGCAGTTCTCACCATATGAGTCATTCTTTGGGGTTAAAGGGTTCTCTGATGATAATGAATAGTACTGTATCTGTTCTTTGGGGGCACAGAACAATGTTAAGTCACTGTCTCCAATTACCGTATTTGTGCAGATTACCTGATTAGATATAGTAGATAAGTATATTTTAATGAAATCATGCAAAATCAGGAAATATTGGGGGCACCTGGTGCCACTGTTTGCTGTTGAATCGAGACTTCTGCGCCATCAAGGAACACGACGAGGACACAGGCCTGCGATTCTGAGGACCATATCCAAAGAGAAATTCAGAAGAGAGGAAGGAATTACAGTCCTGTCAAAGATAAAATAGAAGAATGGCCCAAGCACAGTTTGGGGACTCAGGCTGTCAAGACCCCCTGAGCTAAGCTTGGGACACTGTCAGAACAGAGGGAAAAAAACCCAGCTGAGAGGTGCTAGGAGAGTGAAAGGCAGAGAAAGAATGAACCTCAATTCCAAGGAACAAGAGTGGGGAATGCAAGAGGCTGCTGCATGGGCAGAAGATAATTGGCCCGCAGATAATGGGGAAGACGCAGGGGTGGATACGGTCAGGCAGTTCAGGCGCAAGTCAGGGACTCAGTCAAGGAGTTTTTTTTATTGCCCTTGAGCATGCGCTCCAGGACAGGCAAAGCTGCTTTCACACACCCATCAACTTCACAGGCTGCTGCAGGACTTCCAAACCTCATTTTAACTTACAGCAGTCTCATCAGGTCTTCAACAGTAGCCTGAGCTTTCTGCTCCTGGGGTTTCTGTTTGCTTTGTGTTTCCATCTGGCTGTGCCCATCCAGCCAACTTTTTACAAGAGCATGTGTGTACAAGTGTGTAGGAGGACATGTTTGTGTATACGTATTTGTAAAATGTATTGCTAATTGTTCCCATAACAAGTTTTTGCTCTCAAAACATACTTTGATGCTTTTATGTATGCCTTTCTTGGTTATTTGACCATTGTTATAGGAAGACCAAAACAGTGATATGGTTTGGCTGTATCCCCACCCAAATCTCATCTGGAATTGTAGTTCCCACAATTTCCACATATTGTGTGAGGGACTTGGTGGAAGGTAACTGAATCATGGGGGCAGGTCTTCCCTGTGCTGTTCTCATGATAGTTTCATGAAATCTGATGGTTTTTTAGTTTAGTTTAGTTTTGTTTTTTGAGGATTTTCATTCTGTCATGAGGCTGGAGTGCAGTGATGCAATCTTGGCTCACTGTAACCTCTGCCTTCCAGGTTTAAATGATTCTTCTGCCTTAGCCTCCCAAGTAGCTGGGGATTACAGGTGCCCACCACCATGCCCAGCTGATTTTTGTATTTTTAGTAGAGACTGGGGTTTCACCGTCTTGGTCAGGATGGTCTTGATCTTTTGACCTCATGATCCACCCTCCTCAGACTCCCAAAGTGCTGGGATTATAGGGATGAGCCACCACACTCAGCATCTGATGGTTTTTTAAGGGAGAGCTTCCCTGCAAAAGCTCTCTTTTGTCTGCCACCATGCCTTTTACCTTCTGCCATGATTGTGAGGACTCCCCACCCATGTGGAATTGTAAGTCCACTAGACCTCTTTTTCTTTACCAATTACCCAGTCTTGGGTTTGTCTCTGTCAGCAGCCTGAAAATGGACTAATATGCAGAGCTACAGTCAAAGGCAACACACTCTACAACACTTAGTCCTAACCTTTTGTGGGAAGTGAGAAGTATTCTAAAACTTTCTTTCTTATTCTGGGAAGCTTAGAACTTAGTAATTCTGCTAACCAGAAGCCATTAAGGGGAGAAAAATCAACAGAAAAATCCCTATTTTCTAGTAGCCCTGGTGTTGGACCCATGTTCCAATCCTGGTTAGCAGTTTGCTAGCTGGGTATCTCTATGTATTTCAGGGTTCTTATCCATACATCAGGGAAAATAACAGAACACAACTTGTAGAAATAGTGCTTAAAAGAGCATTACTTATCATTTGACTACATTTTTTTTTTTTGGTCTACTAATGTAGCAAGAGGCAATTAAACAGAATTTAAAGACAAAGATAGTAACAAAGCATTGGTATTAATAACATAAACATGGTTTCTACAAGTCAATAAAAAATGATTAAAGAATATGAACAGATAATTCTCAAAAAAGTATATAAATAACCCCCAAATCCAAGAAATGACACTAAACATTTCTTTAAAAAATAAGAAAAATACGAGGTCGAGAGATCGAGACCATCCTGGTCAACATTGTGAAACCCCGTCTCTACTAATACAAAAAAATTAGCTGGGCATGGTGGCGCGTGCCTGTAATCCCAGCTACTCAGGAGGCTGAGGCAGGAGAATTGCCTGAACCCAGGAGGCAGAGGTTGCGGTGAGCCGAGATCGTGCCATTGCACTCCAGCCTGGGTAACGAGAGCGAAACTCCGTCTCAAAAAAAAAAAAAAAAAAAAAAAATAAGAAAAATGCAATGGAAACATAATCACATTTTTTTCCCATAAGTTGGTAAAACTTTAAAAATTTGATATTATCCAAGTTGGCCAGTGGAGTGGGACAGAGGGTATCCCCAACAGTGTGGGGGAAAATATAAATCACTGTGACTATAAAAACAATGTTATTGTTATTTTAAAAATTGACAGACTGAACATATTTGTGTAGTACAATAAGGTGTTTCCATACATATTTTTTGTCATATAATGATTCAGTCAGGTTAGTGGATCCCATCACCTCATGCATTTCTTTCTTTGTGGTGAGAACATTCAGAAGCCTCTCTTCTAGCTATTTGGTAACATACATATTTTACTATTAACCATCATCAACCTATTGTGCAACAGAACACCAGAACGTATTTCTCCTATCTAATTGTAACTTTCTACGAACCTCTCCCTATCTTCCCCTCCACACTGTCTTCCACAGTTTGTGGTTCTTACTGTTCTACTCTTTGCTTCTATGATAACTTTTTTTTTTCTTAGATCCCCCCATATGAGTGAGATAATGTGGTATTTGTCTTTATATGTCTGGCTTATTTCACTTAACATGATGTTCTGAAGGTTCATAATGGTGTTGCAAATAACATCATTTCATTTCTTTTTATGGCTGAATGGTATTCTATTGTGTATTTATACATTATTTTCTTTATTCATTCCTTCATTGTTAGACATTTAGGTTGATTCCATACTCTTGCTATTGTAAATAGTGCTACAATAAACATGAGTGTGCGGATATATCTTTAACATACAGATTTCATTCCCTTTGGAATATATATCTAGTAAAGGGATGGCTATATCATATGGCAGTTCTGTTTTTAAATTTTTGAGGACCTCCATACTATTTTCCATAATGAATGTACTAGTTTACAACCCTGCCAACAGCCTGTAAGTGATTTCTTTCTTCCACATCTTCTACAACATAGTGAGGTGGTATTCTATTGTGGTTTTAATGTGCATTTTCCTAGTAATTTGTGACATTGAACTGATGGCCTTCTATGTCATATTTTGAGAAATATTTATTAAGTTCTTTTTCCCATTTTTTTAATCAGGTTATTTGTGGTGTTTGCTGTCTTTATGTTCTGGATATAACCCCTTGTCAGATGTATACTTTGCAAATATTTTCTCACATTCTGTAGATTGTCTTTCATTCTGTTACTGGTTTCTTTTCCTGTGCAAAACGTTTTTAGTTTGAGGTAATCCTATTTGTCTATTTTTGTTTTTGTTGCCTATGTTTTCAAGTTCTTATTAAACAAATTCTTGCCTTGCCCAATTTAATGTCATGAAGTGCTTTCCTTATGTTTTTCTTCTAATAGTCTTATAGTTTAGGGCATGACATTTAAGTCTTTAATCTATTTGGAGTTGATTTTTGGTTACAGTGAATGTAAGGAACTAGTCTTATTATTCGGTGTGTGTATATACAATTGTCCCCGCATCATTCATTGAAGAGATTGTCTTTTCTGCATTGTGTGTTTTTAGCACCTTTGTTGAAAATCAGTTGTCTGTAGGTGTGTTAATTTATTTTTGCATTCTCTGTTTTATTCCATTTTTTTTTTATGCCAGTACCATGTTGTTGGTGTAATGTATTTTGAAACCAGGTAGTTTAATGCCTCTAGCTTCTTCTTGCTCAGAATTGATTTGGATATTTAGGGTCTTGTAGAGTTCACAATTTTGGGATTGGTTTTCTATTTCCGTAAAGATTTTTTATTTCTGCAAGACATTGGTAATTTGATAAGAATTACATTAAATCTGTAGATTGCTTTGGGAAGTAATGGGCTTTTTAACAATATCAATTCTCCCAATCAATGAATATGGGATTCTTTCAGTTTATTTATGTCCTCTTCAATTTCTTTTGTTAAAGTTTTATAGTTTTCTGTGTAGAGCTTTTTCTCCTTATTGGTTAAATTTATTCCTAGTTATCTTTGTTTTGTAGCTATTTTAAGTGAAATTGTTTTCATGATATTTTTAACAGACACTTTGCTATTAATTCATAGAAACCCCACTGATTTTTGTATGTTGATTTTGTATCAAACATTCTTGTATGCACATCTTTGTGCACTGATTATTGAATCAGAATAAATTCAGAAAGTTTGCCAAAAAAGAAGAAGAAGAAAGATCCATCTGTATGCTCTCTTAAAGAAACCTATCTCACATGTAATGATACCCATAGGCTCAAAGCAAAGGTATGGAGAAAGAACTATCAAGCAACAGGAAAACAAATAGAGCAGTGGTTTGCTATTCTAATTCCAAACAAAACATATTTTAAACTAACAATAATCAAAAAGGACAGGAAGGGCACAACATAGTGACAAAGGGTTCAATTCAATAAGAAAACTTTATCCTAAATATATATACACCTAAGACACATACACCAAGATTCACAAAACAAGTTCTTAAAGATCTACGTAGAGGCTAGATAACCACACAATAATAGGGGAATATGTCAATACCCCACTGACAGTATTAGACACATCCTCAAGACAGAAACTAACAAAGATATCTGGGGCCTAAACTCAACAATTGGTTAAATGGACCTAACAGATGTCTACAGAACATTCCACCCAACCAAAACAGAATACACAAGCTTATCATGTGTATATGACACATAATCTAAAATTCACTACATGTACAACCATAAAGCAATTCTCAATAAATACATATATAAAAACATACTAACTACACTCAAAGATCACAGCAAGATAAAAAAAGAAATCAATACAAGAAGATGCCTCTCAGCCATATGATTACATGAAAATTAAACAAACTGCTTCTGAATGACTTTTGGGTAAACAACAAGATTAAGGCAGAAATCAAAAAATTCTTAGAAAGTAAAGAAAACAAAGATAAAACATACCAGAATCTCTGGAACACAGCTTAAGCAGTGTCAAGAGGGAAATTCATAGAGCTAAATGCTCATATAAAAAAGGCAGAAAAGTCTTAAATTAACAACCTAGCATGACACCTAGAGGAGCTAAGAAAACAATAGCAAACCAAACCAACCCCAAAGCTTGCAATTCTGGTGAATGATCTCTACAAGAGAATTACAAAGAAAAGAAATAACCAAAATCAGAGCTGAATTGAATGAAACTGAGATGCACATGACCATTTAAAAGATAAATGAACCCAAAAGTTGGGTTTTAGAAAGAATGAATAAAATTGATAGACCACCAGGTAGACTAATAAAGAAAAACAGAGAGAAAATAAAAATAAACACAATCAGAAATGACAGAGAGTAAATTACCTACCATCTACCCCACAGAAATACCAAAAAAAACCTTCAGAGACTATTATCTACACCTCTATGTATATGAAAAAGAAAACCTAGAAGAAATGAAGTCATTTTATTTGTGTATTTTGAACCAACCTTGCATCCAGAAATAAAGCCTATTGGAAAAAGGAAATGAAGTCAAATTATCTATCTTCACAGATGATATAATTTTATACATAAAAATCCCAATGAAATCATTTCTTCTCCCAAAATTAAACCAAAAAGGAATTGAAACTCTGAAAGGATGAATAATGAGTTCTAAAATTGAATCAGTGTGGGGGGGGGATCCCTGCCAACTAGAGGCTGGGCATGGTGGCTCACACCTGTAATCCCAGCACTTTGGGAGGCCAAGGTGGGTGGTCACCTGCAGTCAAGAGTTCAAGACCAGCCTGGTCAACATGGTGAAACCCCCATCTCTACTAAAAATACAAAAATTAGCTGGGCATGGTGGCGGGCTCTTGTAATTCCTAGCTACTTGGGAGGCTGAGGCAGGAGAATCACTTGAACTCAGGAGGCGGAGGTTGCAGTGAGTCAAGATCACACCACTGCACTCAGCCTGGGCAACAAGAGCGAAACTGTCTGAAAACAAACAAAACCCGACCAACTAGAAAAAGCCCTGGACCAGAAGAATTCACAGCTGAATTCTCCAAGACGTATAAAGAAGAGCTGGTACTAATACTATATAAACTATTTTTAAAAATTGAAGAGCAGGGACTCCTCCCTAAGTCATTTTATAAAGCCAGTATAATTCTGATACCAAAACCTGGAAGAGACACAACAAAAAGAAAATATCAAGACAATGTATTCGATGAACAGAGATGCAAACATTCTCAACAAATACTAGCAAACTGAATCCAGGAGAACATCAAAGAGCTAACCCAACACAATCAAGAAGGCTTTATTCCTGGGATGCAAGTTTGGTTCAAAATACACAAATCAATAGATGTGATTTATCACATAAAATGAACTAAAAAAAAAAATCACACATTTCAATAGATGCAGAAAAGGCTTTTGATAAAATTCAACATTATTTCATATTAAAAACCCACAGTAAACTAGGAAGCAGAGGAGAAGACCTCAGAATGATAAGAACCATCTATGACCAAACCACAACCAATATTATAATGTGCAAAAGGTAGAATCACTTCTTTTGAAAAGCCAGAGTAATACAAGGATGCCCACTCTCACCACGCCTATTCAACATAGTACTGGAAGTCCTAACCAAAACAATCAGGCAAGAGAAGGAAATAAAAGGCATCCAAATAGGAAGAGAGAAAGTCAAATTATCTCTCTTCACATTATGATATAATTTTATACATAAAAAACCCAATAATCTCTGCTTAAAGTTTTCTAGATCTGATGAACAACTTCAACAGTTTCAGGTTACAAAATCAATGTAGAAATGCAGTAGCATTTCTATACACCAATAACATCCAAGCTGACAGCAAAATCAAGAATGCAATCACATTCACAATAGCCACTAAGAGAATAAAATATCTAGAAATACAGCTAACCAAGAAAGTGAATTATCTTTACAATGACAATTACAAAACACTGTTGAAAGAAATCAGAGATGGCACAAACAAATGGGAAAACGTTCTATGCTCATGGATAGGAAGAATTATTATTATTTAAATGTCCATACTGTCCAAAGCAACTTGTGGACTTAATGCTATCCCTATAAAACTACCAACAATATTTTTCACAGAATTATTTAAAAAGTATTCTAAAATAATATGAAACCAAAAAGAAGCCTGAATAGCCAAGGCAATCCTAAACAAAAAAGAACAAAGCTGGAAGCACCAAAATATTTGGCTTCACACTATACTATAAGGCTACAGTAATCAAAACCAGCACAATAATGTTACAAAAAAAACACACACACATTCACCAATAGAATAGGTTAGAAAACGTAGAAATAAAGCCACACACTTCTACAGCCATCTTATCTTTGACAAAGTTGGCAAAAACAAGCAATGAGGAAAAACTCCCTGCTGAATAAATGTTACTGGGATAGCTAGCTAGCTATATGCAGAAGATTGAAACTGGATCCTTTCTCCCACCATATGTAAAAACAAACTCAACATGGACTACAGATCTTAAGTGTAAAAACAAAAACTGTAAAAACCCCTGGAGAAAACCTTGGTAATATTATTCTTGACATAGACCTTGACAAGGATTTCATGAAGAAGTTTGCAAAAGCGATTGCAACAAAAACAAAAAAATGACAAGTGGGATCTAATTCAAAAAAGAGCTGTTGCACAGCAAAAGAAACTATCAATGGAGAAAACAGACAACCTACAGAAAAGGGAAAAATACTTTCAAACTATGCATCTGACAAAGGTCTAATATTCAGAATCTATAAGGAATTTAAACAAATTATCACACATAGACAACACAGTTAAAAATGGGGAAGAGACATGAATAGACACTTCTGAAAAGAAGACACACACATGGCCAGCAAGCATGTGAAAAAATGATCAACATCACTAATCATCAGATAAATGCAAATCAAAACCAGAATGAGATACCACTGCACATTAGTCAGAATGGATATTCAAAAATAAAACACAGATGCCCATGAGTTTTCAGAGAAAAGAAAATGCATGTACACTGCTGGTGGGAACATAAATTAGTTCAGGCACTGTGGAAAGCAGTTTGGAGATTTCACAAAGAACTTAAAACAGAAATACCATTCAATCCAGTAATCCCATTACTGGTTACATAACTAAAGGAATATAAATTGTTGTACCATAAAGACTCATGAACACATATGCCCATTGTAGCATTATGTACAGTAGCAAAGACATTGAATCAACATAGATACCATCAATGGTGGACAGGACAGAGAAAATGTCGTACATATACACCATGGAATACTATGCAGCCATAAAAAAGTATAAAATTATGTCCTTTGGAGCAACATGGTGGAACTGGAGGCCAGTAACCTCAGTGGATTAATACAGAAACAGAAAAACAAATACTGCATGTTCTAACTTATAAATGGAAGCTCAACACTGAGTACACCTGGCCAAAAGAAGGGGAAAATGGCACTTTGTCCTACTTGAGGGTGAAGAGTGGGAGGAGGGTGAGAATTGAAAAACTACTCATCAGGTATTATACTTATTAGCTAGGTGATGAAATAATATGCACTCAAAACCCCCGTGGTGCACAATTTGCCCATGTAACAAATCTGTACCTGTATCCCCTGAACCAAAAACAAAAGTTGGGAAGAAAAAATCAATTATTTGCTTTATTATTATTTTTTTTAATTTTTTGGTGGGTCTCTATTTTGTTTATTTCTGCTCTGACTTTTATTATTTCCTTCCTTCTACCAATTTTGGATTTGTTTGTTCTTGTTTTCTTAATTTCTTGAGATTATTAATAGGTTATTTATTAGAAATCTTGTGTTTTCTTTGATGTAGGTTTTTATTGCCATAAGTTTCCCTCCTAGAACTGCTTTTGCTGTGTTTTAGTATAATGTGTTTCTATATGTCTGAAATTTATTTTTTAAGTTACCTTTTTATTTCTTCATTGATCTATTAGTTGTTAAGGAGCATGTTTAATTTGTAAGTAAATTTAAAGCTTCTGGAGTTTTTCTTGTTAATTTCTAATTTTATACTACTGTGTATCATAAAAATATATACTCGATATAATCTACTTCTTAATAAATTTGTTAGGACTTGTTAGGGGCATAGCATGTGATCTATTCTGGAGAATTTTCTATGTGTAGTTAAGAAGAATGTGTATTCTCTAGCTGTTGGATAAAACATTCTGTAAATGTCTGTTAGAATTATTTGGTCTATGAAATTTCAGTTTGGTTTCTCCATTGTTTTTCATCTGGATATGTTGATTGTTGAAAGTGGGGTGTTGAAATCACCTGCTATTATTGTATTGCTATATCTTCTTTTAGAGTGAATAATATTTACTTTATATATTTTGGTGCTCCAGTGTTGGGTGCATACATATTTAGAATTGTTGTGCCCTCTCACTAAATGGATCCCTTTATTGTTATATAATGACCTTCTTGTTTTTTTTTTTTTTAACAATTTTTGACTTAAAGACTTTATCTGATAAAATTATAGCTACTACTACTTGCCTCTGATTTTCATTTTCATGAAATGTCTTCCTTTACTCTTTTACTCTCATTCTATCTTTCTCTGTAATGGTGAAGTGTGTTTCTATTAGTCAGTATATATTTGGATTTTTTTTATTCACTCAGCCACTCTATCTTTTAATGGGAGAATTTAAATCATTACATTGATGATTGTTATTAATATACAACGACTTACTCTTGCCATTTTATTAGTTGTTTTCTGATTGGTTTGTAGATCTTTTGTTTCTTTTTCTCTTGTTGCTTACCTCTTTTGCTTGGTGCTTTTCTGTGGTGCAAAGCTTTATTTCCTTTTCCATTTTCTGTATCTGCTGTAATTTCTTTATTTGTGATTTGCATGGGGCTAACATGAAGAGTCATAGTTATAATTGATTAATTTAAACTAATGGTAACTTAACATTGTTTGCATAAAAATACTTTAAACTTTATCCCTCCACACAATTGATATTTTTATTGCCTCAATTTACTTCTTTTTGTATTGTACGTTTCTTAGCTACTAATTATAGCTATTGTTGTTTTGATTATTTTGTCTTTAAAGACTCCATACT
Source organism: Aotus nancymaae (assembly GCF_030222135.1). Lineage (NCBI taxonomy): Eukaryota > Metazoa > Chordata > Mammalia > Primates > Aotidae > Aotus > Aotus nancymaae. Next base: position 115,799,922 of record NW_026988425.1, read on the forward strand.
AGAGGATTGAAAGATTTACATAATACCTTTACAACACTGGAATATTCTGAGTTTGATTAATGAACTTGCCTCTGCTGCTGAGTTTTAAACTTCCTGTGTTTTCATGACAGAAATTATTGTCATTTTATTTTGAGTTGTAATATTCCTTTAAGCATTTCTTGTAAATCCAGCATAATGGTGATAAATTCTTTCATTGTTTGCTTGACTGTGAAGGTCTTTATTTATCCTTCATTTTTAAAGAATAGTGTTACTGAATATAATATTCTTGGTGAAAATTTTTTTCTTTCAGCATTTTGAATATATCAACCCATTCTTTCCTGGCTTACATAATTTCTTCTAAAAAATCTGCTCATGTTCAATTGGAGATTCTCTTATATGTAATTTGATGCATTTCTCTTTCAGCTTCTAGAATTCTTTTTGTTTTTTGCTTTTGACATTTTTATTATAGTGTGCCTTGGAGAGAATCTTTTTGTACTGAATCTATTGAGAACCTATGAACTTCTTGGATCCATATATCTCTCAATACTTGGAAAGTTTTTAACTAATACTTTGTTACATAAGTTTTCTGTGTCACTATTGATCTCTTTCTGGCACACTTCAGTTGCAAAGATTTGTTTGTTTAACTCTGTCCTTTGAGTCCCATAGGCTTTCTTCATTCTTCTTTATTCTTAAGTCTTTTTTTCCCCTCTGAGTTGTATCAAAAATCCTATATTCAAGTTCAAAATATTAATTTTTCAACTTGAACTAAGTTGTGGTTGAAACTCTTAATTTATTTTTTATTTTATTCATTAATTCTTTAGTTCCAAGGTTTCTGTTGGGTTATTTTTTAATATAATATCTATCTTTATTGAATTTCTCAGATTATAAATTGTTTTGCTTATTTTATTAAATTATTTGTTTTATCTTTTATCTTATTGAGTTTCTTTAAGATCATTCTTTTGCATTTTTTTTCTGCATTTTGTAAATGTCTCTTTCTTTGGGGTCTGTTACTGGAGACTTACTGTGTTCCTTTGTGAGTGTCATGGTTTGTTTTTCATGTTTGTATCCCTTTATTGATACCTGTACCACTAGTGGAATAGTTGCATTCTTTAATTTTATGGACTTTCATAGGAAGAAACATTTTCCCTATGGGTTGATGGGTCCTACCATATAAGTAGGATGTGGTGCATTAATTTTGATTCTGGGTAGATTGAGTTGCATGGACTTCATGCAGTTTCTTCTGCTATAATCTTTGTCACCAGTGTGTTGATTGTCTCAGTAGTCTAAGCTGAAGAAGTTTGTGATAACAATAGCATTACTTTATTGTAAGGGAGGACACTTGGCTGATTATTGGACTAAACATGATGAGCCAGACCACTCTTTGGCAGTCTGTCTAGGGGTCAGGATCAGCTCTTGGGTTGGCCATGGGTGCATGCAGGCTTATCAGGCTGGCTGTGCTACATGGGTATGCACAGGTGAGGTTGGCCAATCAACTTTAAAGGAGCTTCCTGCTGTGCAGATCTGGCTGTTTCCTGGAGGTAGCAGGGTGCCATATGGGTTTGAACATTGTAGTTTTGTTTGTTTCATCTGCCCTAGGCTCTAAGCGGCAAACGTTTTATTGTAGCAGGTACTCATGTTAAAATTATGTTATGGTGGCAGACACTCAAGGATGAAGAGAGGCAATGGCTACTGGTCCCCAGTGCAGGATACACTCTGGCAATAGGTTCAGTTTCAAAATAATAACATACCATTACAGCTTAGATCACAGGAGCGAGGAATGCCCAAGGTAGGCTTCTACTCAAGCAATGCAGTAGTGGAAATTTCAGGCTACTCCAAACTAGATTCCAAACCTGTCAGAATTGGAGGACTCTCCTATAGCAAGGATTGCTGGCATTTGAGGTAATAATGAGGACTGCAGGGCATCTCTAGCTTACCTTTCTCCATAAGAAAAAGTCTCCCCCCCAACTTTGAGCTAATCCCAGCAGGGGAGATAGTATAGCAGAGGCATAATAAGTTTCTTCCCTCTCCATGATACTGTCATGGTTGTCTAGGATCCACATGGATTTTGCTTGTTTCCTTGTGCTCTCTAGCATACTGCTCAGTAACTTCAGTCAAATCAAAATACTGGTTTTGGTTTCTTTTTTGTGAGGGAGGATGAGTGCCAGCAAGTCAGCCATCTTGCTCAGCAATCCATCACTGTGACTTTTGGATGGACTATTAAGCAGTGGCTTTCTAGTATTAATATATACATATTCATTTGCCCATAATTTTGAATGGCAGAGGTTAGAAACATTAGTGAATACCCAAAAATATAAATGCATGTATTTATTGCAGAATTGTTGCCTAGCAAAAAAAGAAATGCTATCAAAATGTTCATCTATAATGAACTATTTAATAAATTGTGGTACAGTATAATAATAAACAACCATTGACAGTAATAAGGTTGATGTATACATACTAATAGAAAATGTAAGTTGCAAAAATGGTTTTACTTGTAAACACTGCTTCTTTATTTGTGTTTATTGGAAGTGATAGTGGAATATGTCTATGTGCATTTTTTTCAGTGTGCTTTGCTCTAAGGAAGGTTTAGAGAAGCAATATATGTCCAAGCTGGGGTCTCCAGAAACTCTGTGTACCATAAGTTATAGTTGACTGAGCTATTTGTCAAAAAGCCTTCAAGGAGTGGTGAAAAAAGCCATAGATACTTGCATCCTGCAAATAGGATTTCAAAATTTAGCTTTCCAACTCTCATATGAGATTTGGACAACGTTATTTTATGGACCTCAATGTTTTTTAATCTGATCTTGCAGACTTGCCATAGGAATGAAATAAAATTATATTTATAAATCATAGATCATATAGTGTATTCTCAATAAATGCCATCATCATTTTTGATGTATGGAAATGCATCATATTTATCTCAGTAAAATTTTAAGCCGCATAAAAGATGATTTTTTTGGCTTTGGTCTGGAATAATAACTAGTGGTAAGTAATGTCAACATATATTATGCTAATTAGAAGCTCTAATTGCCTATTCTCTTGACTTATAATTTAAGGAAAAGAGTAAACTACTGCTTAATGGAAATGGTTAATGGAACAAATCTCTCAAATCTTGAGGGGAAACAAAGCAATAGGTTTGTAGTGCTAGTCACCCTAAGCTTTGCTCAACAGGGCGTACTATGTGGCCTTTGCTTAGTCTCCTGCAGCCTTTGCATTAGCAATTTGCACAGAACGAGAGAAGGCACTTCCCAACTTTATGAGACAAACACATCTTTTGAGTTTTGAATCTGAAAACACATTGATAAATGTGATTTTCCTCCCCTTATGCGGAAGGTAGTATTGAAGTGTTAGAAATCCAGGCTAAAGGATTATTTCAATATCCTCTTGACGCAAAAAACCTTCAATCATAAGAAAAGTCTATTTTGTATTACTCAGCAGTTTATTTTTTCACATGAAAAATTCTTCCCACTTACCTCATCATCTTCCCCTGCCCCACCTAACATGCTTATTCTCTATGTTCTTATTTACTCAGACATGCATACATATCACAAAATGCTGTTTGATTCTAAATAAAAGGACAATCCTGCATAAATCCACAGAGTATCTTTTGGTAAAATGACTTTGAGGTCAGTTTTCGGGGTCCCTCGGTTTTTATATGCAATCTAGCCACATTTCCTCTCTCTGCTTTGCTTGCTTAACTTACTAGAAACTTGGGCACAGTTTTGCTGGTGTTGGCAGTTTTAAGGTATGGATTCGTGGAGGCTATTTACAAGATGCCAAGGGATGTCAAATCAAGAACATGTGTTTTTTATTCCATGGTCCTTCCTTGACAGCAGAAATACTCTGCAGATTATCAGATCCATTTGCTGATATTAAAATCTTTTTTAAAAATCCACTATAGGTTTTCGATGAGATGAATTTTAATGTTTCTTCATGCTGAAACTGACAAAAAAAATTCCGTAAACATTTAAAGAGAGGAAATGGGAGCTTTACATTTCAATGCAAAGATAGCTCATTTCATTTACTTAAACACTTCACAATTACTTTCTTGCCAAAAAAGTCAGCTTTTTATTTTATTTTTTTAAAGGAATGGCACTCTGCAGACATTCTAAGCACTGAGCAGAACTAATGACAACTTGGTTATAGCTATTCTGAATTTGTCAGTATTTGCTTTGCCCAAGTTATGATATTTTAAGGGCTGATTCAAGATTCTCTTGTCTCATAAAATGTTAATATTTTTTCTAACTAAAACAATTATTAAATTACCTACCATTTTTAGGGACAATGCAGAGTCATCAAATGTGAGTGAAGATTAGAAAAGAGGGAGTCTGTGTTTCTCATATTTTTTCTCACATTGTTCGGTTTTTCTTTTCTTTTTTTTAATCTGGCCTCTGCTGTAAGATGCTATGCCATGCTTTTCAAATTGTTGCTTCCCAGTCTGTTTGAGTTCCTCCAAAACTCTCTAAAACCACCACCATGCATCCCTTCTATTAATTACCCAGGACTATAGCACAGGCCTTCCCAACTTGAAAGTCAATCAAAGTGTGTAAGTGTTACAGTGATAAGACTGCGCTGGGCTCTACGCTCCCATATGCTAGTCACAGCTAGCTCAACCCTGTGGTTCTGGGTACCTGACACATTCTCTCTGCCTGCTCAGTATTTTCTCTGGGTCTTTGACTTAGTCGCAGTCTACAGCCACTGCTCTTGTTTGTCATTACCTCTGAGGATTTGTATCCTCAACATAACCAGTCCCATCTAGTTGGTGTTCAATAAATATTTGAGTGGGTGAATGAATGAATGAATAAATGAGGTGTTGCCAGTGCCTTATTAGACTCCGGAAAAGGATGAGAAAAAAATTCCACTAATAACAGTAAACACCACTCACATTTTATTCCTGATGTTTCTTTAACATTATCTATTTATTTATTTTAATTGACAAACTAATATATATTTATTGGGTACAGTAAATATGTATTACTGTTTGTCAATTAAAATAAATAATGTTAAAGATGATTTATGTATACATTGTAGAACTATTAAACTAATAACATATATATCACCATACATGCTTATTTCTTTATGGTGAAAACATTTAAAATCTACTATTTTAGTAATGTTGAAATATATACTACATTATTGATAACTATAGTAACCATGCTGTGCAACAGATGACCAAAACGTTTTCTTCCTAACTGAAACTTACACCTGTTAATGAAAATCTCCCCTTCCCCCATCCATTGCTCCACATCCCACCCCAGCCTCTGGTAACCACCATTTTACCATCTACTTCTATGAATTCAACTTCTATAGATTGTACATATTAGTTTTAAAGATCACATCTTATTGATATCTCTTTCCAGATCAGTAAACACTATCAAGAAGTCTGGATACTCCTTTTAGTATTTCACAGTAAGAAAGGCTCCCTCATTCCCTGGATCCCCCTGCAAGAAGATAGGAATTCATTCCCCAGGACCCTGGTTCTCTCTGTTCATCACAGTCAGAAAAATTAACTGGAGTATTTGAGATGATGAAAACTTATTTTTTTCCCCCTCTAAGCAATGCAGCCACACTCGCTGGCATCACATCTCCCAGCTTCAGCAGCTCCATAGACTCTGACGTACTCTTAAACACACTGTAACAAGTGAACCAAAGTCCATTTGAACAATAAAGTGGCATCTGGGATGGGTGCCTGTGACTGCTGAAGCCCTAGTGAGTGTGCTACAGTTGTCTTTTAGCTCTGCTGTCTGCAGACGGCTTTAAGTGTTAACCAGCTCAGTGCCCTCTTGGTACCAGGTTCTTGCTTGGCATCTAGGCAGTCAGGTCACATGCAGACTTGAAGGACTGTGAATAGAGGGGTTTGAGTGGTAGAGATGACTGTCACTGGGATGGATGGGGAACTGGAAAGGGGATGGAGTGGAAAAATGATCTTCCCATGGAGTTTGGCTGTCCAGCAGCTGACCTCTCTGACTGTCCCTAGACGAACTCCTCTTGACAAACACCTCTTGATACTCCTTCTCTTCTCTGTCTGCCACACTGTTCTACCACCCCTCTGCTCTTCTGTTTATCTGCCCATGGAGCCTTGGGTTTCGGGTTTATATGGGTCAGGATTGTGGGGCATGGCAGGCCAAAAGGCAACTTTTGGGTGTGAAAACAGGAATGCCTATTCCCATTTAGGGCCAGTGGTTTCCAGGCTTGAGGGTGAGGCCTTGGCCAGGGATCCACATTATTCTACCCAGTATTTCCCTGACTCCTGTCCAAATCAGCTGGATCTACTTGGATACTTTTCAGACAAAGGGAAGACCTTGTTTTCCTGAAGTAGTTTAAGTTTGAGTTTGGACCCCTTCACAGACTTTGAATTTGTGTCTTTCCCCACAGTGGGGCATTACTTTGGGTGGAGGTCTGGCAGGAGTATGAGAGATTTTAAGCTGGAAATTCTTGATTTTTTTTTCCTTTTAAAATTAGAGTGATTTGAAAGATTTTACATCACCTTTCCTAGAGTTATGCAGAGGATGTGATTTTCAAGTAGAGTCTATTTTTCTATTATTTTGTCTGTTTTGTAGTGTATCAAGGAGGCATGGAGTGGGTTGCCACCACTGCCTTCAGCCACCCTTAAGTCAGATTTTCTTTTCTTTAAATTGAATGTTTATTGTCTTGCCATTTGGCTGCTGTCCTTTTATCATTGTTCTAATGATATGGTCATTGCTCTAGTGCCTTTTATGACTTTTCAGGTGGTAGAAAGACTAGATCTAGAAATAAAATTTTGTCATCATGTTATGTCCTCATCAGTGCAATTATCTCTCACACATAAAGCTTTTTAAAAAGCACACATACATTTCAGTTCACTTGATCCTCACATAACCATGATGAAGTATTTACTGTCTTTAGTGTACTAATAGAAAACAAACAAAACCCCCTAATACCTAAAACGGCTGTCTTCCCCAAGTCCCACAGTCAATGTCAAGGCCAAGAATGTCAAAGTCCAGTGTCCCTTTTACTCAAGTTATGAGAAAAAAATACAAATAACATATAAAAATAAACATACTGTAGGTGCAGAAACAATTATTAAGGCATCTGTTGTTTAAAATCTTTACAAAGTTTAATTAGGGAATATTTGTTGTTGTTGTTGTTCTTTAAGTTCTGGGGTACATGTGTAGATCTTGCAGGACTGTTACATAGGTATACACGTGCAATGGTGGTTTGCTGCCTCTATCCCCCCATCACCAACATTAGGTATTTCTCCCTCCTCAATCTCCCCACCTCCTGCTTTCCCTCCCCTAGTCCCCTACACCCTAACAGACCCCAGTGTGTGATGTTCCTCTCCCTGTGTCAATGTATTCTCATTGTTTGACACCCACTTATGAGTGAGAACATGTGGTGTTCGGTTTTCTGTTCTTGTGTCAGTTTGCTGAGAGGGATGGTGTTTCCAGCTTCATCCATGTCACTGCAAAGGACAGGAACTCATCCTTTTTTATGGCTGCATAGCATTCCATGGCATATATGTACCACATTTTCTTTATCCAGTCTATCGTTGATGGGCATTTGGGTTGGTTCCAAGCCTTTGCTATTGTAAACAGTGCCACAATGAAAATATGTGTGCATGTGTCTTTATAACAGAGTGATTTATAATCCTTTGGGTATATATCCAGTAATAGAATTGCTGGGTCAAATGGCATTTCTATTTCTAGATCCTTAAGGAATAGCCACACTGTCTTCCACAATGGTTGAACTAATTTACATTCCCACCAAGAGTGTAAAAGCATTCTTATTGCTCCACATCCTCTCCAGCATCTGTCTCCAGATTTTTAAATAATTGCCATTCTAACTGGCATGAGATGGTATCTCAATGTGGTTTTGATTTGCATCTCTCTAATGAGCAGTGATGATGAGCATATTTTCATGTTTGTTGGCCACATAAATGTCTTCTTTTGAAAAGTGTCTGTTCATATCCTTTGCCCAGTTTTTGATGGGGTTGTTTTTTTCTTGTATATTTGTTTTAGTTCTTTGTAGATTCTGGATATTAGCCTTTTGCCAGATGGTTAGACTGCAAAAATTTTTTCCCATTCTGTTCACTGTGGATATTTTCCTTTGCTGTGCAGAAGCTCTTAAATTTAGTTAGATCACATTTGTCTATTTTGGCTTTTGTTGCCATTGCTTTTGGAGTTTTAGTCATGAAGTCCTTGCCTGTGCCTATGTCCTGAATGGTATTGCCTAGGTTTTCTTCTAGGATTTTTATGGTGTTAGGTCTTATGTTTAAATCTTTAATCCATCTGGAGTTAATTTTTGTATAAGGTGTAAGGAAGGGGTCCAGTTTCAGCTTTCTGCAGATAGCTAGCCAGTTTTCCCAACACCATTTATTAAGCAGAGAATTCTTAATCCTCGCTTCTCACGTGGGCATTTAGTGCTATAAATTTCTCCATAGACACTGCTTTAAATGTATCCCAGAGAATCTGGTACATTGTGTCTCATTCTCACTGGTTTTGAAGAACATAATTATTTCTGCCTTCATTTCATTATTTACCCAGTAGTTATTCATGAGCAGGTTGTTCAGTCTCCATGTAGTTGTGCAGTTTTTAGTGAGTTTCTTAATCCTGAGTTCTAATTTGATTGTACTGTGGTCTGAGAGACTGGTTCTTATGATTTCTGTTCTTTTGCATTTGCTGAGAAGTGATTTACTTCCAATTATGTGGTAAATTTTAAAGTAAGTGCAATGTGGTCCTGAGAAGAATGTATATTCTATGGATTTGGGGTGGAGAGTTCTGTAGATGTCTATTAGTTCTGCTTGTTCCAGATCTGAATTCAAGTCCTGGATATCCTTGTTAACTTTGTGTCTCATTGATCTGTCTAATATTGACAGTGGAGTGTTAAAGTCTCCACTATTATTGCGTGAGAGTCTAAGTCTCTTTGTAGGTCATTAAGAACTTGCATTATGTATCTGGGTGCTCCTGTATTGGTGCATATATATTTAGGATAGTTAGCTCTTCTGTTGCATTGATCCTTTACCATTATGTAATGTCCTTTTGAGTCTCTTTTGATCTTTGTTGGTTTAAAGTCTATTTTATCAGAGATTAGGATTGCAATCCCTGCTTTCTTTTTCTCTCCATTTGCTTGGTAAATCTTCCTCCATCCCTTTATTTTGAGTCTATGTGTGTCTTTGCACATGAGATGGGTCTCCTGAATACAGGACACCAATGGGTCTTGACTTTTTATACAATTTGCCAGTCTGTGTCTTTTGATTGGGGCATTTAGCCCGTTTATATTTAAGGTTAATATTGTTATGTGTGAATTGATTCTGCCATTTTGATACTAGCTGGTTTTTTGCACATTGGTTGATGTAGTTTCTTCATTGTGTCAATGGTCGTTACCATTTGGTATGTTTTTGCAGTGGCTGGTACTGGTTGTCCCTCTCCATATTTAGTGCTTCCTTCAAGAGTTCTTGTAAGGCAGGCATGGTGGTGACAAAATCTCTCAGCAATTGCATGTCCATAAAGGATTTTATTTCTTCTTCTCTTATGAAGCTTAGTTTGGCTGGAGATGAAATTGTGGATTGAAAGTTCTTTTCTTCAAGGATGTTGAATATCGACCCCAACTCTCTTCTGGCTTGTAGGGTTTCAGCTGAGAGAGCCACTGTGAGTCTGATGGGCTTCCCTTTGTGGGTAACCCAACCTTTCTTTCTGGCTGCACTTAGCATTTTTTCCTTCATTTCAACCCTGGTGAATCTGACAATTATGTGCCTTGGGGATGCTCTTCTTGAGGAATATCTTTGTGGTGTTCTTTGTGTTTCCTGGTTTTGAATGTTGGCCTGCCTTGCTAGGTTGGGGAAGTTCTCCTGGATAATATCCTGAAGAGTGAAGCTGGATTCATTCTCCCCGTCACATTCAGGTACACTGATCAAACATAGATTAGGTCTTTTCACATAATCTCATGTTTCTTAGAAGCTTTGTTCATTTCTTTTCACTCTTTTTTCTCTTATCTTGTCTTGTCATTTTATTTCATTGAGTTGATCTTCAATCTCTGATATCCTTTCTTCTACTTGATCAGTTCGGCTACTGAAACTTATGTATGCTTCGTGAAGTTCTCATGCTGTGTTTTTCAGCTCCATTAAGTCATTTATGTTCTTCTCTAAGCTGGTTATTCTAGTTAGCATTTCGTCTAGCCTTTTTTCAAGGTTCTTAGATTCTTTGCATTGGGTTAGAACATGTTCCTTTAGCTCAGAGAAGTTTGTGATTACCCACTTTCTGAAGCCTGCTTCTGTCAATTTGTCAAACTCATTCTACATCCAGTTTTGTCCCCTTGCTGGTGAGGAGTTGTGATCCATTGGAGGAAGAGAGATGTTCTGGTTTTGGAGATTTCATCCTTTTTGTGCTGGATCCTTCCTATCTTGATGGATTTATCTACCTTCGGTGTTTGAAGTTGGTGTCTTTTGGATGGGGTCTCTGAGTGGATATCCTTTCTGTTGATGTTGAAGCTATTTCTAACAGTCAGGCCCCTCCATTGCAGGACTGCTGGAGGTCCACTCCAGACCCTGTCTGCCTGGGAATCACCAATGGGGGCTGCAGAATAGTAAGGATTGCTGCCTGTTCCTTCCTCTGGTAGCTTCATCCCAGAAGGGTACCCACCAGATTTCAGCCAGAGCTCTCCTGTATGATGTGTCTCTTTGGATATACGGGAGGTCAGGGAGTCACTTGAGGAGACAGGCAGTCCCTTATCAGAGCTCAGGTGCTGTGCTGGGAGCTCCGTTACTGCCTTCAGAGTTGCTGAGCGGGGACATTTAAGTCTGCTGTAGCAGAATTCACAACCGCCCCTTTTCCCAGGTGTTCTGTCCCAGGAAGGTGGGGCTTTATTTACAAGTCCATGATGGGATGCTGCCTTTTTTCAGAGTTGTCCTGCCCATCAAGGAGGGAGTCTAGTCACAGTCTGCCTACAGAGGCATTGCTGAGCTGCCCTGGGCTCTGCCCAGTTGCTGTGTAAACTTCCTTGCTATTTTGTTTACACAGGTAAGGTTAGAACTGCCTCAGTAATGGTGGACTGCCTCAGTAACGGTGGACAGCCTTTCCCCCACCGAGCTTGGCTGTCCGGGGTCAAGCTCAAACTGCTGTGCTGGCTGCAAATCTCTCAAGTCAGTGAGTTTCAGTTTGCTGGTCTTTGTGGGGGTGGGACCTGCCGAGCCAGATTACTTGGCTCCCTGCCTTCAGCCCCCTTTTTTTCAGGGCAATGGACAGCTCTGTCTCGCAGTTGTTCCAGCTGCCATTTAAAATCACCACTGGGATTTATGCTGGAAACCCACAGCACCAGCTGAAATGGCTGCCCAGGTTTGTTCTGGAAACCTGCAGCGCTTGTTGGCCTGGCAGGAATCTCCTGGTCTGTGGGCTGTAAAGACTGTGGGAGAAGCGAAGTATCTGAACTGGAGTGCCGGAGTGGCTGGAAAAGTCCCCAGTTGCCTCCACTGGGTAGGAGTGGGGGTCCTCCAGCCCATTGCACTTCCCAGGTAAGGCAGCACCCCACCCTGCCTCAGTTTGCCCTCTTTGGGCTACAACTGCTGTCGAACCAGTCACATTGAGATGAACCTGGTACCTCGGTTGGAAATGCAGAGATCACTTGCCTTCTGCATCACTCTCACTGGGAACTGTGCTCCGGAGCTATTCCTTTTCAGCCATCTTGGCGGAAGTCCCAGGAATATGCATTAATTAAGCCTTGACTCAGCAGCAATTTTGGTTGTGGAGTCAATTCTTTTCAGCCCCTTTGGATTCAGGGACTTATCTTTGCAAAATTGTGGCAATTCACTTCAAGACTAATATTGCAGAGTAAATAATATAAATTAAAACACTTAATCCAACACAGATTATTGAAGGTTGACAATTGCTTTAGTGTTTGATACAGTTTTCTAAGATAATCAGTTTCATTTCTGAGACTGGAAGTAGGGACACCTCTTTGCTCCAGTTGCGAACTCCTTTAAAGCTAACAGAGTAGTTTAGATTCAGTATAGAATGACTTGATAGTAAAGTTTTTAATCAACTTGAAGCAGCTGAGTTTTGGAGATAGAAAAAAATGAGTAAATTACTTCTCACTTATTAAATGCTAATGTTGTCCACTTCTTATTGTTCCCTTTCTTATTTTAAATGTAATTGTGTAGCAAAACTCTTCAGGAAACAATTCAGGGATCTTCTATACCCTCCAACCCCTCATCTATGTATTTCTTTTCATTTACATGGATTTATACACTAATGACTCATAATCTTAAAAAACACTAAAATGACCCTTCATAGCAAATAGTTGATTTACAAAATTCAGACATCTTCATCATCTATGTTCAGATAATTGTGCTGGGAATCTTTTCTTAACAAAATGATGCCAAATTCTTAACAGCAGGTTGCATCTGAAGGCTGACTTGTAGCAGAAACCTAATTAGTGACTTTTATTTAAACACCCTTTTCTCTAAATGTTTCAAAGAAAGAGAGGAAATAAAGAGGGCAGTTTGTTAAAAATAAAATAAAATAAATGCTAGCCAACAGTTAAAAGTAATACGTTTATATTGGTTTCTTGTAGCAATTCTAATTTTTTCCCTTTAGGATTAAATGTCAGCTGGAGGTTGAATACAGTAAAAACTGAAAGAAGACAATAGTTTAAAGCTTTCCTTTCCTTTTCCATTTCCAAACATATTATCAAATGACTTAAAATGAATGAAGATGATTTAGAGTTCTGGGTGTCACAATAAAACACATAAGCTTACACATTTACATTGACACACATATTGTCCTTTCTAAAATGTTTCAAAAGAAAATATTGTGTATAGGGAAAATTCTCTGTGTCATTTCATTTAAAAAATCAGGAAGCAGCATTGCATGCATGTGAACCAAGTAGATGTGCACACAAATGTGTGTGTGTGTACGCGGAAGCACAACCAGCATTTGGAATATCCTCCCTCAGGCAAAGCAAGGACCTGTAAGTAGTACTATTTTTCCTATCAGTCCTGTAGAGTACAGAGGCAGCCCTGTGTGTTATTAATGGATAAAATCTGAACAGCAGCCAACCCCAAGGTGAACCCTATGCATTTAAAACATTTCATCAGACAGCTGAGATTTTTTTTTTTCAGCAGATATCTCTCCAGCCGCCACTCAATAGATCCCAAGGAGAGAGCAAAAGCTGGTCTTGCTAATGTGCAAATTGATAGTGTGAGCTCCCCACTAAAATATAAACAGCTCTGTATTTCTTCAGTATCAATATCACAGGATGGGCTGGTGTGAGGGAAGTCTGTGGGATTACTGTAGAATTATCTGGCAAAAGGAAGCAGTAAATGTAAAGTCTTTACCCAACCAGCTGACTTCTTGAGTTTCTTTTTGGGATGTTTGGATGCTCTGCTGAGTTCTAACAGCAGGAATCTAGACATTTGTCTAGTTTACAACTTCAATTTTTTATAAGGGTTAATGTGGAAGTGGATGGTTTGTAAAGTTAGAGGTAGAATGAAAATAATTAGTGTTTACTTATTATATTTGTCTCTGCTTAATTACTAAAATGATTTGAATGTTCACTGATTATTTTCATTTGCCACAGATCCATTCTTTACTCCGTTTTGTGCCCAGAGAGGCTGACTCCTGTGGATTGTATCACCCTGGCTACCTGGCCGACTGGCTTCCAACTGGGCTTGACCACTGGAAGTCCTGGGAGAAGACTGGAAGCCAGGAAGAGGCAGAGACTTTGGTATTTCTTTCTTCCTACTGTGGGCCAGATTCCTGGCACTGGCTGTGTCCTTCCAGGAACACAGCTCCCAAAGAGGGGCCCATCTGCATGGCCCCAGTTCTCACTGTAATTTGCTAACACAACTTCCATTCATGCCCCTTTAGGCTAGGAAGTGGCAAAGGCTGTCCACTCTTGCCAGTCTCTGAGTGCCTCATGTCGCTAATTTTCTCCTTTTGCTCTATCCACAATTCGGTAAATAGGCAGTTTCTTCATTAGAGTTCCCTGTACCACATGGATGGGATACAACTTTCTGCTTTTTTCAGTATTAGTTAATATTTGTAGAGTGCTTACAACAGTGCCTGACACATAATAAGCATGCTTTATGTTTGTTAAATAAAAGTAAACGCATATAATCATAACACTGAATCATGTGTTCAGAGGAAAAGGGTGCTATGTTTGCCCAGGCAGAATCAAGAGCTCACTCCTGGCATAAGAGTTTGTGAAGTCAAGGGGTTAATACTGAGGATAAAGACAATCCCCCAAGGTGACCAAAACAATAGCAGCAACAACAAAACAGCATTGTATGCCATACCCTAGTTCCTAAGGTTGCTACTTCGCCTCAAGGATTCTCTTTTTTTTTTTATATGGGTTAAACACACATTTAATTTTTCCAAAGGTAGCATTTGAAGCAGTATTTCCCTCTTCCTAACTAAAGAGAGCAAAGACTAATGAGGTATGTGTAAAAACAAAAGGAAACTTTATTAACCCATCCTGGCTAACTTTAGGCCAGTAGAGAGGAAGAGCATGAGGGTGTAAGAGCCTAAAAAAGAATAGGTAGTCACAGTCCTTGCCACAGCAGCCTGGTATGTGATCCACTGATAGTGGCCACAGTGCAGTGGGTTATATCCAGGAAGCCTGTAATCCCCAAGGAACTAGATCTGCCTTATCTTATCAGAGGAATGGGGAGCAGGAATTCAGCAGTCCATCAGGTGAAGCAGCAAAGGCACAGCAATGAATGTGAGTCCTGTCATCCAAGACCATCTTAGGGCCCTTCTTGTAACTGAATGTTTTTTATTGAATCTGACCAGCCTGACAATCGCTGGTGTGTGCTGGCACAAGAGACTCACCGATACTGTCAAATGATATTGTCCCTATACAGACTGTACACATGAATTCAACTGCTACACTATTATTATGTTTTGTTGTAAATTTTTCCTTAAAAATATTGTCCTGGGAACCACTGTAATATAGTCTGCAATGCAAATCTCCATTTGCCTTTCAAGAAGCCCCATCCAGCAGGAACTGGCCTCATCTCAAAATCTATTACCCTTTTGCTACTTGTATGTCTGCCCAAGTCTGAATTCTTTGTCTAGAACACTGCCTAAGGAGGCTCTAACAGAACATTTTGTGGTTGCAACTCAATGCCATGAAGAGGTGAGGTGCTGGAGAATCTTTAAATTCGGCAGAAGAATGCAGAATAGGCAATTTACATTCTGTCCTTTCACAGGTGTTTTCACCCAGTTTAGAGACAGACAAACATCTTTAGTCTTCCAATTTCTAGTTGATAACTGTTGGCTTCCATAGATGCATGGAAGCCCACATGCACACATGAATAAGCATGTATGGAGGCACAGAAACACACATACACACACAAGGCACAATCCCATGCATCTCTCAAAGCAAGCATTACTTCTATTCTAAACCTATAAGAAAGAAAAAAAATATTTTCCTAAGTGCTCCATCATTTGAAAGGCAGCCTCTCAGAGTGGAGTTCACACTGAGCCCCTTCTGGCTCAATGCAAATAAGAATAATGCATATTGCTAAGACATATATCACCTTTAATTATCCTTTTTTCTTTTTTTTTTTTTTTTGGAGAGATGAGGTCTCCCTCTGTCACCCAGGATGGAGTGCAGTGGCGTGAACACAGCTCATTTCAGCCCCCAAATCCTGAGCTCAAGTCATCCTTCCACCTCAGCCTCCTACTTAAATGGGACCCAAGCATGTGCCATTACACCCAGCTTTTTTTGTTTCTTTGTTCTGTATAGATGGGCTCTTTGTGGCTCAGACAGATCTCAAACTCTTGGTTTTCTCCTTCCTTGCCTCCCAAAGTGCTGGAATTACAGCCATGAGTCACCACGCCTGGCTGAGGGAGGGACATTTTGAATTACTGTGTTTTATTCTTAAATAAAATATGTTCACGATAATTTTAAAAGGAGCAAGATTTATAATGAACAATAATGGTATCTAAGCCCATCTCAGGTCTATTTTCCTAATGCAGAGATACAACCATTCACGGTAGTTTAGTTTTGTATTTTAGCAATATTCACATAAATATGTTTTCATATTTTTAATTGTTATGCAATAAAATAAATTTCTTTTTTGTCTTTAACTGTATATGTCTATGATTTTTGTGCTTTTTCATGGTGGTAAAATGTACATATAAAATTTACTATTTTTACCATTTTTAAGTGTACAGTTCTGGTATAAAGTACATTTACAGTGTTGTGCAGCCATAATCATGATCCATTTCCAAAACTTTTTTCATCTTGCTAAACTGAAACTTTATTAAGTGGCAACTCTTCATTACATCTTTTCCTCAGTCCCTGGAAACCACCATTCTAACTTGGCTTCTATAAATTTGACTTCTCTACATATCTTAGATAAGTGGAATCATACAATATTTTTTTCTGTGACTGACTTATTTCAAGTTTCACACATGTTGTGGCATGTGTCCAAACTTTTTCAATATTGAAAGCTTCGTAATATTCTATTGTGTTAATTTCTCAATTTGTCAGTGGACACTTGGGTTGCTTTCACCTTCTGACTATTGCGAATAATGGTGCTGTGAATATGAGTGAACAAATATCTGTTTAAGTATTTGTTTTTAATTTAATCTTTTGGGTAGCTATCCAAAAGTGGCATTCTTGAATAGTATGATAATTATATTTTTAATTTTTTGAGAAACCACAATACTATTTTTCATAGTAACTGTATCATTTTACATTCCCACAAACGGTGCAAAAGAATTTCAGTTTCTCTGCATCATAACCATGTGCACTTGAGAAGAATGTGTATTCTGCTATTTTTGCATAGTGTGTTTTTTAAATGCCTGTTATGGCTACAGTACTGTTCAAGTTCTCTATTTCCTTATTGATCTCCTCTATGGTTTTTGTATTCATTATTGAAAATAGAGTATTAAAGTCTCTTACTATTATTGTAGATATATATATTTCTCCATTCAATTCTATAAATGTTTGCTTCATATATTTAGGAGATCTGCTGTTTGGTGCATATATGTTTATAACTGCTATATTTTCTTCATGAATTGATCCTTTTATCATTATATAATGTCCTTCTTTGTGTCATGTAACAGTTTTAACGTGAAGTCTATTTTTTTTCTCCTATTACGTGCCACACAAAGGACAGGCAATGGTAAGTAAAAATGCCATAAAATTTCCTACCATTTCAAATGTTTTTTTCCTTCATTAAGTGTCTGTTTGGTTGCTGTAGATCTTTGACTGATTTCCTGAACACCTGTAAAGTTACTTTAGTTTCTAGCTGCTTATTTAGTGTTTCCATGGGGAAATAAGGTCCTATCGCTTCCAAGTCTGCAATCTTGCTTATGTTACTCTCAGTTATATGGAGATAAATATATAATACACACACATACGTGTGTGTGTTTATATTTGTGTAATCACTACCACAATTAGGACACAAAACAGTTAGAATTCAGAAAAATCTCATCCTCCTAGTGAACTCTCTTATGTTGTCTCCTTTTGATCACACTGTCCATCCCACACATACACCCTGACAACTATGCAGGTATATATTATACAAAAATAAGTTCATACTGTATCCACTACTCTGCAACTTGTTTTTTGTACTAATCAGTATCCTAGACACCACTGTAAATCAATACATGTGTACACATTTGATATTTTAATGAAAGCCTAATTTTCCATCATCATATGTTTATCTGGGCCTATATACATGTATAAAATGATCTTTACTAGATTTTTCAAGCTGTACTGAATACATATATTGAAATCAGTCATTCAACACTTGTACTAATATAAATGTAGGATAATTAGATTTTCTGTGTCAAAAGTTATATGAGTTTATGCTTTTAATATTTATAGCCAAGATACTGTCCAAATTTTACCCCAATTCTCACTCCTACAAGAGTCAAGTACCTTTCTCTCCATGTACTCATTAACAGTGAGTATAATAAAACTTTGTAACATTGACAGTCCCAGCAAAAAAAAGTTATAAAACTGTTGACTTTTGCATGTTTAAAATGAACAAGGTTGACATCCTTTGTTTCGTTTATCCATTTGTTTTGGTTTCTTGAGGATTACCTTCTACAATATTTTGTCCATTTTTTAGTTGCCTTTTACACTACTATTTAAAAACTCACTGTACATTGATGAAATTATTCTTCATTTATCATGATTTTTTTTTAGTTTGTTATTTGTATTTCTACTTTGTGGTATTTTGTCATCTAAAAATTCTAAACTTTATGTGCTTAGATTTATATTTTCCTTTCATGTACATGTGTTATGCTTAGAAAAGCATTGTCTTTTAATTTATAATAAAACCTAATATTTTCTTCATTTTAAGGTTTCAACTTTTAAATCTTTTATTTATTTAGCTTTGTTGTGGTTTAGGAGGTAAGGTGGAGATCTACCTTTATTATTTTTCACAAATGGCAATTGAGTTGATTTAATGCATTTTAAAGAGAAACACATTTCCTTCCACTAATTTGAAATGCTAGTTTTGTAAATGACTAAATTCCCATATGCAATTAGATTCATTTCTGGACTCTCTATTCTATTCTTTTGATCTGTGTATTCTTTAGTCCCACTACCACATTGCTTTAATTATTGTACCTGTATAAAATATTCTACTATATGCTAATGTTAGTCAAGCTTTACTATATTTTCTTTTAAATAATATCTTGTTTATTCTTAAAGGTATTTTTAATGAAATTTACACAAATAAGCAGATAGAACGTGTAAGACAGAAATCGGTAATAGCAGCAACAAAAATAAATAAGATATTTGGAAATAAACCTAAAATTAAGAAAACCTTATACCTGTTTTAAGGACCACAAAATAAAACATGAATCAATGGGAAGAAATAGATTGACCTCAACTAGAAAGAAAAAAATTTAAAATTTTCAGTATTTCTAGTTATTAAAAAAAATGCAATCTAAATCCAACCAAAGTTCTAATGGATTTTTTTTTTCAGTTTAACTAAATGTTACTAAAATTTATCTTTAAAATCTGTATAACACTTCTTAGTCATTCCCTTGGACAACACAAACAACCACATGAAGCTTTTGAATTCAGTTATGTGTAGAAACACGGACATTGTATCTTTATCTTCAATATCAACATATACATATATCATTTGCTGACGAGCTGCTAGGGAAAGAAGCCTCTCCCTTTCCCTAATGGCTATATCATTTTTCCGATTAAGAGCCCTGGAACATTTTTTAAAGCTCCAGATGCCACATACCACCATGTAATGAAGTGTCACTCTTTCTTCATTATTTAAAATGTAAACTTCTCAAAGGCAAGAGTGTTCAATTTTATTCTAACCCATGTTCTCATTTGAAGGTGCTTAAGAAACATTTAGATTGTGAATGGGGTGCCACAGTGGCACACATTCCTAAGAAATAATCTTCCTATTTATTTTCCATTATATTTATTCACTTCATCTGATTTTTGTTTCATTTTTGTTCTTAATCAGAGATAGTATGACTGTAATTCAATGTGTGGCTCTAACAGAAGACTGAATTTTGGAAAACATCAAGATATCAGAAAATCAGGAAATTATATGTTGTGCCATATGATGATAAACTGACTTTTTTGTCAAGATCACCACCCAATACTGTGGTTTCCGCTGGGAATCTATTTCTTTGAAATGTGGGACTGCCTAGCTAAAATGCTAGATCTTCTATGTGTTTATTGAAGTTTCTGTCTGCCTGTATAGGCTTAAGGATCCTTTTACTAAATGTGACTTGGTTTGGGGAATCCAAATATGTAGTGGGAGATCATGCCTAAATTAAGAGTTCTTCATTCTTGACAGGCTGACAAAACATCCTGTAAGTGAATCTCAGAGGATTCAAGATGAAAAAGTCATGCTCCACTGGAAAAATTGTTTAAAGTGAAGGGAGAGTTGTATTTAACATTCAAATGTGCTATTTTATTCAGAACATTTTAAACTCTAGACACTATATGTATTACAGCCAAAAAACAAGAACTATAAATACATATGCACATCTTTCTATGGCTACACCAAACCTGAGATACACACACCTCACACATGCATATACAGTTTTTCCAAGTTAGATATTTTTACTGAAATTTTTTTCTAGTTCCCAAAGTCTAAAGTTTTAACTATTGAAACAATCAAAGAATAAAAATTTTACATTTTTAATTGTTACAATTGGCTACTAATATTTCTCCTCAGCTGGAAAGACCCTGTCCAAAATAGATCCTGATTAAGAAGTTGCAAATTATTAACTTGTCCCCAAATACAAGAGATTTAAAAATAATTGTTAGCAAACATTTATTGCAGATTCAGTATGTGCAAACAAGGAATATTTACTGTTATCAAAAGTCAACGAGGAAAGGATCAATGATAACCAGATCACTTTCAAGAGATGATTTGTTAGCACTAATATAGATATCAGTATTCTGGTGACTTAGAAGTGTAATGAAACATTTAATGTAATTTAAAAAAAAATTATTACTATTAATGTTTTAAACCCAATTGATTTCAAAAATTTCTTGTCAGAAGTTACAAACCGTAACAGAAGAATTAGGTAAATTCATCAATATTCAAATTAACAACTTCTGTTTACCAAGCCAAAATTTTAAGCTGTCTCTCTACCTGTTGAAATTGAGAAATTTGGCTTAATATAGGGCCAAAATCAAGGCAAGAAAACAGAAAGTAAACCAAGAGTAACATTTTAAGTCATGCTTTTTTCCCCCAGAGATGTTTATTAATTTTGATGTGAGTATAACTTTAAAATTATTTTTAAAAGTCATTGCTCTCTTCATTCTTATGCTGTGTCCCTCTTCTCCAGTACGATGTTTGGCCCAAGTATGCTACAAAAATAAATAAATGTGGAGAAAAACTAGAAAAATATAAATAAATGCTATTTCTTAGTTTTTTTTTTTAAAGGACACTGTATTTTTTCATGGAAGAACTGTGTACTGCAATGTGTTGGACTTGCTCTTCTTGTGAAAGAGTCAGTTAAAATGGGAAAGCTTGTTATTTAAATTGACTTGTATCAATGTTCTCTATGAAGTAAAAATCATCAGTATTCTGCACTGACACATATCCTAAACAAAATTCTTTCTCGTTTTAAAAAAATTGGCTTCTCCCAAAAGCAGATTTTATTTCTGTATACTTCTGAATTTGGATCCAACAGAGACTACTGAGATATACATTCATGCTAAACAAATTTCCACTGGACCTTGGTGCTATCACATGAAATACCAAATGGTTTGTAATCTACACACTGCTGGCCACTATTGCTCTAGAATAGGTATTTTTAATGTCATGTGACTTTGCTGCCCTCCTGTGGCTGCTTTTTGGGGTGCCTGAGTCTTGGTTTATGTCTATGGGTTCCAGTGACCCTTTAACTAGGTCACCCTAGACTCCATACTGAGTGCTCCTGGCCACGCATACATGACCTACCTCTTATCTTACATCAACAAATGAACTGCTTGCAGTCTCTCTCATGACTACTCAACCCTGCCACTGTAGCATGACAGCAGCCATAGGCAATATGTAAATGAATGAGCATAGCTGTATTCCAATAAAACTTTATTTATAAACTTTTTTTTAAAAAAAACGGGTGGGGAAGTGTGGGCATTGGATTTGCTCCATGAGTTGTCATTTACCAACATCCATTCTACACTTATTTCCTATTGTATCAATGTTGAACAAATTTTCTTGATAAATTCAGTGATAAACACATTTGAATGAATTAACACGTCTATTTAAAATCACAAAATATTTCCAAGTATTTCATTCATAATTGATTTATACAAATATTGATACTGTCCAGTCCAAACTCTATCATTATGATATTTAAGTGGCAATATGACTTTTCCAGGTGACTTCTCCAAATAGATAGCAAGCAATCCATTGCAATTTATCTGCATATATCAATTTCAGGAAAATCGTTCTCCATAGAGCAGCATATCTATACTTACAAAGGAGTACCATGTACATTATTTTTTCTTCAAAATTGCCAGTGTCCCACATTCAGTAACCTGATAAGTCCTGCCGATTTGTTTTTTAAGTATCTTTCCAATCCGTCAATCTTTAATTCAGACTCCTAGAAAAGTCTGATTGCATTAAAAATATCTTCAAGTATATTTTTCTGTTTCACCTCTAGTATTACATTTCTACACCATCATGTACATCATTGCCCAAATGACCTTTCTATACTATAGCTCTCCCTTCATCTCTCCCCTGATCCAGCAGCTTCTTGATCATCAAGTCCAAGCTCCTTAGCATGGTACAAAAAGCCTTCTATGAACACTTGCTTTCTCTTCTCCTAAGCCTCACCTCTCAACACCACATTAAGGCTCTTTCCATGGCACCTTGCTCTTCTCATGCTTTCCAACTTTACCATACCCTTTCATTAAGCTTTTCTTCAAAATGCTTTTCCTAGACTGCCTGATCTTTTGATTTCACTTTCCTGTCAGCTTGTTTTTCTCTTCATCCATTCACTCATCCATCCATCGGCCATTTACCAATATTCATTTAACAAATGTTAATAGTAAACACATTCCAAGTACCACAGAAATCAAATCCCTCCTGACTCCCTTCCCTCTGTCTGAATCATGACTACTGTTGCCCCTTATCCTCAATGTACTTTGTACATTCCTCTATTAGTCTTTATCATATTCTACAGCATTTTTTTCCTGCTTCTATGTTTCATCCATTGAACTCTAAACTCCTGAAAGGCAGAAGCAATGTTTTAGTAATCTTCACATTCATTCCTAGCACCATGCATTTTACGTGGTAAGCAATCAAGAAAGATTGAATGAATAAATGAGCAAATGAGTGAGTGAATAGACTAATGAATGGCTTCCACGCTCACTGATGAACAGAATGTATTATACTCCATTTAATGTAATCCACATAACAAGCTATATGGCTGGCATTAGCTGAACATCAGAAAAAAGACACATAAAAATGTTACTGCTCCTCAGATTCTGCTTCCCTTAACTGACTTTCGAGAACTACCTTCTCAGCTTGTCAAGCATTAAAAAAAGAGACATAGTAGATGCTTTAGACTTCAATTAAGTAACAACTCCCCCTACTGATGGTGGGATAAGTAGGGACCTCAAAGGCAACCATGATGCTGCATATCTGTCAGCCAACTTGGCACGGTCTAAAGCAAGGTGATCCAAAGATCAGGCAGCCTACTAGACTTAACATGCCCAAGTGAGAGGTCAGGGATAAGGTTCTGGCTGCACTAACAAAGCAGCTCCATCCTCATCCAAGGACAAATACAGCTGTAATTTTACAGCACAGAAGCATTTGCAGCTCCCCCTTCCAACAAGTCTTTAAAAATGCTGATCTGGAAGACTGAAGCAACTCACTTGAGACTCGTTCTCAGTATGGCAAAAGTTCTGAGACCCAGACTGCAAAATCTCAGGAAGCAGCTGGGTTCCTAATTAAAACAAATCGTTAATAGATTTAGCAGTCCAAATTTATGCTTTTCAATTAAAAATGCTGTTGCAGTTGGTGTATCTGCTCAAGAGTGTGTGTTTGGGCATGCGTGTGAATGTTTGTGAGTGTGTGTGCATGTGCAAACACGCCTACACTCTGGACTTGGGGTATTCCAGAGTTTAAGAGCCTGTTATAAAGGCTGAGTCAAGACTAAGATACAAAGGTTAATTAAATGAATTCTTAATTGTTTTGGTAACTTCCTTGAGTCTCTGCACGTTTTGGAAATAGTGGCATGCGAACAAATAGGACTTTCCTATCACAACTCCTTTAAGGAAATATTTTTTAGCTGTTTCGTAAATGTTAGCTACCTTTTGAGAAGGTATTATTTTCAGTTTAAACAAAGAAGGCAATTTAAGGTGTATAGCATTCTCTCAAGGCCATCCAGTAAGTCAGTAGAAAACACTCTTAACCCAGTGCCCAGTTATATACACACATATAAACAAGATGTCATGTCTCTGGGTGAACAAGCCAAATTTTATCAATTAGATGGACATCCTTTTCTTGGCCACAGGTTTTCAGAAATTTTACTAAGTAATAATTTATGGTGCCTATAAGCAGAGCAATTAACTCCCTCCTCACCTGGAGGATGAGTTCATTTGTCTTCATTCCATATCAACAATTGCTTTACTTACATTATGTGAGTGTTCTCAGGGTACCAAGTGTTTAGGAAAGAAGATAAGCCCTGGAAATCAGCTTTTGCTGAAACACATTTCCAGCCCTCCTTTAGGAAGAATAATTCAACCACTTTAACAACATCAAAGGTTCCCTGAATTATACTTGTAGCATTATAATCTATTTATTCTGAATGAAAATATGTATTTTTAGGCAACAAGATGATAGAAAATTCTTCTGACCACCTGAAGAATTGGAAAGACTGATAGCTTGGAATCAGGCAGAGGGCGATATGAATCCTTGATCTATGTATGTGCTGTTTAATTGTGAACAAGTGAGATCAACTATCTGGAAGCCAGTTTGTTCAACTTTTAATTTCTAAAAACAACTATGTTGCATGTTTTAAATGCATATAAGTTCAAAAACTCATGGGTTTTAAGAGATTGTACAATATCATTTTTGTTGTTTTTTTGTGTTTGTTTGTTTTGTTTTTAGATAGAGTTTCGCTCTTTGTTGCCCAGGCTAGAGTGCAGTGGCACGATCTTGGCTCACTGCAACCTCTGCCTCCCAGGTTCAAGCGATTCTCCTGTCTCAGCCTCCCGAGTAGCTGGGATTACAGGCACACACCACCACGCCTGGCTAATTTTTGTGTTTTTAGTAGAGATAGGATTTCACCATGTTGGCCAGGCTGTTCTCAAACTCCTGACCTCAGGATATCTGCCCACCTCTGCTTCCCAAAGTGCTGGGATGACAGGCACGAGCCACTGTGCCCAGGCTATGATAACTTTTTAAAGTAACTGCTCCAACACTAGCATCATGTGTGGCCCGTGGTAACAGGATGATAATTAGGTGCTATAAAAATACCTTACTCAAGTAATTTTGGAGTAATTCTTAATTTATATTTTCCTGTCTCTTTCCTCTGACCCTAACCCTCTTTTAACCCTCATCCTCTCATGGCATTTCCATTATTTGGTTTAAGTTCAATCAATAAGCTTCTACTTCAGATTCCAGACTAATGCTAGCTGAAAAAATAGACTTTGTCCTATACAACGAGTCCACAAACCAGCCTCCAGGTGGATATAAATCTCCTGAAGTTACATGCAAAGTTGTTTCTGTGTAAACATATAAACTGGAGACCCAGAGCCTTCCTCTTCTTCTCAAAGGTTCCGTGACCCTAAATAAAAGTTATGTTCTGCTGCTCTATGGAATTTGTATCTAACATCCTAGAAAAATATGTTTAAAAATAAAGCCAGGTCAGATTATACTATGGTAAGATACTGACACTGTATATGAAGAAGCATGATGTGTTTCAAATGTAGACAATAACATACAGCTGATTATTATAATCACTAGAACAAATATTAAAAAGAGAGAAATAGCTAAAAAGTAAACCTAGAAGCTAAAATATAATATTAAAAATTATAGGACCTACACAAAGAAGGCAGGAAGAGACAAACCAAAGAAAAAATACCAAATGGGCTAAAAGAAAACAAAGACAGGTGAGATAAAAAACTATGTTAGTTACTATATTAAATGCAAATGGATAAATTATTCCACTTAAAGGGCAAAGATTTTTGGATTTTTTTTTTTTTAAAGCTAGATCATCACCTACATGCTGCTTATAAGACACATACTTGAAATATACAAATACAGGCTGTTGGAAACTAAAAGTGCAAATAAACGATACTCTATTCCATCCATACTTTCAAGAAACATAATGCAACTATTAATATATCAATATCAGAAAAAGACTTCAAGACAAAGAGTGTTACTGGAGATAGAGAAATTTCATAGTGGTAAAGGAATAGATTCATCAAGAAAACATAATAATCCTAAATGCATATCTAATTAACAACAGCTTCAAAAATGAGTGAAACGAAAATTAACAGATCTTAAAAATATAGATAAATACTTGGAGATTTTAACATAATTATCAAAATACACCCTGGTTACATAATTGACAAAGCAAGTTTTTAAAAAGACATGCTATTATCTCATTTTCTGGTTCTATAATATTCCATCATTTTTGTGTCTACGGGAGAAAGTTCACTTTTAGAAATGAGTTATATTAAATAATCGCTCCTTCTTCATATGTTGTTTTAAGAAGATATTTTGAGAAGAGAGGAAAGATACCTCAGTGTGAAACTGAGAAAAGTATGTATGTAGGAGGGAGGGGGAAGCTTCTTGTTCAAAATTGTATTTATTTATTTATATGTAACATCACTGTGTGCTCTTGTTCTCTTCCCTGCTTAAGGCTCCTCTGTCCCTGCTCTATGCCCTTCAGACTTGGGGGGTTTATTTTTTTTTTTTTTTTGCCTCTGGATAACCAATGCTCAAACTGAAAAACAATAGATGAGCAAGAAGAAAACAGCCAGATCAGTCAGAACTTAACCTGCTGCAGTTTCCCAGAGACCCATGGCCCATGCTTTTGTTTCTGGAGACCCTTCCTTCCAAAGTGGTATCAGTGATTCCAAATCATCACAGTGGCTCATTCACAGAGCTTCTTCTGGCCACAGGCTTGAGACTCTCTACAAGAGGCTAGTCAGTATGCCCTGCATTTCAGGAGATCCTGATGCCAAGAGAAGGGTGCAAGGCAAGGATGACTGTTGGCTGGATGAAAACCATCACCGCCCAGGGAGGAATTAAAATAAATAATTTGAGAAGAGTCATATAATGTTGTTTTGGGGAATCATTGAATCTTAGATCTGCACTTGGTCTTGGAGCTCAGTTAAATCAGCTCCTTCATTTTATAGCTGAGGAACTACAATTCAATATGGGGAGTGATGTGTTCAAATTCTTGCTGTGGGTTTAAATGTGATCCCAGTGTAGAACCTAGGCAGGATGATGTCAAGGTGGGGTTCTTGCAACTGAGCCTCCCCAGATGGAACAGTGAACTGTGTTTCCTCTATGAGAATGGGGGTGGCAGGTTGGTGGGGTGTAGAACATCAGAACCAGAAGTGTAGATGATAGTCTTGGCCCCGGAGGACTAGGTTTTTCTCTCCCAAGGTTTTCATCATATGCCACACCCAACCCTTCCCAGAAACAGTTTCAGCATATATCCTGATCCTATTTCCTATTCCCCAGACCAGAAAGACAGCATAATAACCCTCTCAGTAAGAGTGCTACATGGCTATACCAACTTCAATACTCCCTGTCACTTTTCTCTCAGAATCTCAAAATGCTGACCCATTTCCCCGGAATTCATAATCAACAAAAGAAAAAAACAGCAACCATGGCAGATCTTTTGGATGTGAATTAATTATCATATGGCCCTTAATTTTAATATGAATTTAAGTTTCCACTATGGATACTATACAACATTTCACAGAAATTTTTGCTTACAGTGTATTTATGGGATGTTAATATATGAACTGGCATGCTATTTCTCAGAAGTATGCCAGGATTATGCATTTTCATAAATAGAGAGAAAACTAAGCCACAGAGGCTTTGACTTGCCCAGGTTAGAATTTAGATTTCCTGGCCCTCTGCCCTGTACTCAGAATGGAGTTGCCAGAATTCACGAACTACTGTTCAGAGACACTGGGCACTATCTTGCTAAAGTCTAGGTGCTTGTGCTGCACATATTTAGGAACTAATAAGGTTGCTTGCCCACCACACCCACCCTAGTCTCATTAAATGCCCTTTAGTGCAGGCACAGAACAGAGATGATATTGCCCTTTGTTTCCATAAGAAAAATGGCTTTTTGTCCTTAAGAAAAATGTGTGTGTGTGTGTGTGTGTGTGTGTATGCATGCAGGGCTATTATAAATATTTGAGGGAGGTTTATTAAATAGATACAAATATTCCAAAGCATAATTCCAATGCATAATATATTTTTGTCTGTATCTCAGTAAATTGGAAGGGAGCATGATCTAGCAGGAATGGACTCCAGAGTGAGACCTAGGTTCAAATCCTGGATCAACCACTTAAGAGGTTTGTCACCTTGGGAAATCTATAGAGCCTCTTTCATCTATTTCTTCAGCAGTAAAATGGAGATTTAAAAAGGTATCCCTACCTTGGACTTTGTGTTCTGTGAAATAGAGATAACAAATGTGGAGTGTTTAGTATTTCACGGTATGTGTGCTCAACAAATAGAATCACACAGCATTACTCACAGCTCAAATTATGGTGAAGCAATTGCTGAGCATACAAGACTACTGACCGTTCTTGCAAAGCCACTTGGCATAAGGTATATTTAACTCATTGCTCCAGAGGGATGTTGAGGATCATCTGCTTGAAATAAACAAATTCAATTATTCCACAATGTAGTGGTCTGGAGCAATTCACTTGCTACCCAGAGGTGTGTAACGAACCCATTAGAACACTTTGCATATTCAGGGCACTGTCGGGATGTGGGATAAACAATGTATAACAAATTCCACGGGTCTTTATCTAGAAATTCTG
The DNA here is from genome assembly GCF_030222135.1 of Aotus nancymaae. Classification (NCBI taxonomy): domain Eukaryota; kingdom Metazoa; phylum Chordata; class Mammalia; order Primates; family Aotidae; genus Aotus; species Aotus nancymaae. Next base: position 115,828,356 of record NW_026988425.1, read on the forward strand.
AGAACTCTTTCAGACTGAGGGCAAACCACAAAACTGGCCTGGATGTGAGGAGGGAGACTGGAGAGAGAGCTCTGAGATTCTTCTGCTGACTATAGAGGTCACCTGACCCTGACACATAACTTTTACTGAGTTGACTATATCTCACTTCCTGTAAGTGCCTGTCCCTCATACTCACTTTCAAGGACTTGGCCAATCTCCTTTTGTAAATAGAACAATGCTTTATATTTCTCTATTACTCCAGAGTGACTATATCAATAATGCAGGAAACGCATCTGTCCAGCACAATGAGATTATTTTTTTGATTTCGGTTGACAGTTATGGTAATCGTTTGGCAAACAATCTACTCCACCATCAATGACCACAGATTACAGCTGTTTTTAAAAATCTCAGCAGCTTCTGGAAACTTGGAAGATGGATTGTACACTGAGAGGGAGATGGAAAGACATGTCATAAGCCGTTATGGTAGAAAAATCCTTAACTCTTTCTATACATAAAAGGCTAAGCAAATATTAAGAAAAGCACAATGTGCTATCCATGGGTAGACTATCATGAGAACAAGGTGAGGAATGACAATGCGGGGACATCATTAGGACAGTCTAACATTGCCGGGGGGGCCATAACGCAACAGAGAAAGTCTGAAATATTTCAGAGCACTGCATTTTATGTTGATAAATTTTCCAAGTCATCCAGGAGTTATTGCAAATATTTACAGGAGAGAAAATTGAGAAAGAATATTACCTTCTCTATTGGTCTTGATGAATAGAGCCACGAGCTAATCAATTATAATGACCCAAGCTCAGACTGTCATATGTGTTAAAAAATAAACAATAAAACAGGGTTTACCTTTACTTCTGCTAAAGTGATGAATAAAAGTTGATTTTTTAAAAATGGAACTTCTTAAGTCTTAACAACATGTGCTTTTCTTAAAAGTTCACATCAACTCTTAGAAACGTTGGATTTTTGACATTTATTTACCCCCTTTGGGACTTTTTTCCTTTCATTTCATAAGAAGCAGAATGCTGATCTTGCTAGTGGCCTGCAACCTTGGCATCGGGCCAGCCATTGTTACCCAGGGACCAGGAGACAGAATGCTGGCTGTGCAAGTCTCCCAAGGTGGGAGCTTGCTTTCTCTCTGAGTTAGGAGGTGAAACCATTTGGAAGAGCCATTGTAAAGGGGAGGGCTTAGGGCTGTGCATACTCCTTATATCCAGGTGAGTTCATTTTTCTTGTGAACTTTTCACCTAGGCCCCAATTAGTATCCTATTAACCTCCTTAAATATGGAATTGCTAAGATCTCAGAATACTCCAAAATGGACTATTAGCCAGCCCATTTCCTGGCTCCATCAGATGAATATGCCAAAGTAGGTCATACAACAGAATTATCTTGATTAATTTCAGCTCTCTCGCATGGACCATGATGTCATGCAAGTTAAAGCAGATTCAAATTTAATGCATCATTTCAATGACTGATTAAACATGGGATTTTCTGAAAAACATTTACAATTCCAGCTTTATAAGGATTCTCTTTTTTAAAATATGGCAAACAAATGTGCTAAATTGATCCATTATACAAATGATAAATTCCCTCGAATATAATTTTTCATGTGCATGTTCTCCAAGGCCTAATATGGAAAAAGGTTTATTATCCCCAATAACTGCTGTGGTAGATAAAAAGCTCTCAGCATTGTGCCCCTTTACTATCCATGGATGCAAGCTATTTAAAAAAAAAAAAAAAAAGAACACTATGGAGATGCCATATCTACTCCAGAGCCTACTCAGAATGGCATTTCCAAATATAAATGGCTTTCCTAACGCTAAAAAAAGCAACAAACTTTACATCCCTTATCATACATTCCTAAAGGACTGCCTTGAAAAAAGTACTCAGAAACATTGTATCTTGGAATATCTCATATATTGGTGCAATTTATTTACAATAGTCAGATTTAATTTGTTTTCATGTATAAAGCAGCTTTAGGGACTTATTAGCAATTTCAAATGTTACAGCATACTACGTAAAATATAAAGTTCATTATCACAAATAAACTTATTTCAGTGAGGTAATTTGTTTCTTAAAATGTATAAGATAACTGGTTCTTTAAAAGGCTACTTATTTTCTGTTGCATCATTTTACTTAGAAATAAAGCTTTTGGATGTAGCAGTTACACTCTAAAGTCAGGGTTGTGTCTCTTTTGCGTTTATGAGTAACATGGACACAGCCTGCTGCTATAAACACTAAACTTGACTTAACATGCTCCACATGAAAATGCAACTTACTTTCATGATTTAGGTTATGAAACTTTTAAATCATATCACATTTTAATATGCAAGGGTTCCTTCCGGTAACAATCTGCAATGTATATTCATGTACTGATAGCTTTCATGAAGCATCTTTTAGCTTTGAAAGTTCCACTTGTCTGAATCAGAGCTTCATAGACACCCACTTAGCACAGACTGGGCTGTGCCAGGGCTAGAGTAATTGTCTGCCAAAGGGATCCTGGCCACCCCTCCCTCTTCTTTCTGATCAGTCCACTGATCACCAAGAAACCAGTGGTGAACTGCTACCTTTTATAATATGAATGAACAAAGAGCTTGCCACGATCAAAGGGACTGAGAGCAGCAGATGGATGTTTATGCTACTGAGGCAAATGTAATAATGTTCATAAAAATTAGGGAGCTACAGAACCCCAGATCTCTACTCTCTGACATTCAGCTTTTCTCAGATTCAAAACTGAGGGACTCGGCTTTTCTAGAATCTGTGTGTCAAAGTGGACTTATCTATCATCAGAGAAATTCCATCCTCATATTCTAACATCAGATTATTCCAATACATTTCTATTCATCAGTTGCCTTAGTTAGAAAATTAGGCAAAATTCGAAGGCATCTTTATGCGGTGACATAAAAAAATGTATTTTAGTGATAGTTGTTAGAATATCATACTCTAGGACTTTAGTCATTTTTTCTTCATCTGAGAATTTATATGAGTCCCTTTAACTCATTTATGCATATTCTAAATATCTTTATCTATTCCTGCACTTTCCAAGCAATGTGACTTATGTGTTGTATGATTAAAACGTAGAAATTAAAACTTAGAGATTTAAAAATCACACTGGGCCTTTCTCATTACTCCTTTACTTTTTATTTTCATAAATTGTAAATAAATTATTTCTAAGTACAAAAGAAATACATGTTAGTTTTTAGAGAAATTAAAATTAAATAAAGTTAGAAACTCAGTTCCTCAGTCTCATTAGTCACTTTTCCAGTGCTCTTTTCATGGACAACTCTGTTAGGCCTCACTGGTCTAGAGTGGAAATCCCCTTTCATTTCCAACACAGAAATCACTAACTAGTGGAAAGCACTGGCCATGTCAGCATGGACCCACGTCTTCAGCCTAGCACACAAAGGTTCAGTAGCTTCAGCCTCAGCTCCCACAGCTGATTGGTATAGATTCTTCAGATGTCTTTTGCGCATATATAGAAATATCCTTTGTTATCATACTGTATATTTTGAAAAGTGCCTTGCCCTATTTACTGAGAAATACATCTCTGATATTTTTCCATTTCAGATTCTGTAGATTCTTAATGTTCTTTTAAACAGCTGCATGCTATTTCATAGTACAGTTCATAATGCTTTAAATATTCTCCTCGATGCATATTTAGCTTGCTTTAATTTTTCATTTTTATCAATGATGAAATTAATATATTTGTTCAAGTATCTATGAAAATATATGTACCTTTTTATAGAAGAGATTGACACACATGGAGTTGATTCTAATCCCAAAGTTGGACCCTCTTCTTTCTCTTTTGTGCACTCTGTCTGGATGCTTTGATGATAGAATCACGACCTTACAACATTTATCATCCTTTCTTGAATGAGTGTCATCAGAATAGCTCTCGGCTTTCAGTCGGATTTGCAAGCATATCCATGTCAGAAAGCCATAAATTTATTTGCAGTTATTCAGTAGAAGCGAACTATGGCTTGGCACTGGATAGTGTACCTTTAGAGATAATTAGAATAAAATAATATCCACAGATGTTACAGTATTAGTTCTAAGATGGGTGTGACTCCTTTATGTCCCTCAACACTAGTTACCTAAACATTCAGTAGTTTATTAGTTACCTAAAACCCTTCAGAGCATCCAAGCCCGAGTGATATGACCTCTGTACAGAGAATAAAAAGCACCTCTTCCAGGAGTCAATTTATTCTGTCAAAAAATTATTATACATTCTTGGATGTTTGATAGATGATGCCTTAAAGGACCATTTTCTTAATAGATAAACAAAATGAAGACATCTAAAGAGTGACTGGCACTCCATTAGTTGCAGTAATTAGTTAAATACCAGCATGGGCCAGGTGGGTGGCTTATGCCTGTAATCCCAGCACTTTGGGAGGCCACAGCAGGAGGATAGCTTGAACCCGAAAGTTTGAGACCAGCAGCCTCGGCAACATAATGAGACTATGTGTACGAAAGACATTTTTTAAAAAATTAGCTGAGGCTGGTGTTGCATGCCTGTGGTTTCACCTACTTGGGAGGCTGGAGTGGGTGGATTACTTGAGCCTGGGAAGCCAAGGCTGCAGTAAACCATGATTGCACCCCTGCACTCCAGCTTGAGTGACAGAGCCAGACCCAGTCTCTATATAAATAAATAAATTGATAAATATATAAATACAACACAGCTTGTGTGTACAGCCCCATTTTGACTCCCTCCATCCAGTCAGAGACAGTAGACTCTTGAGCTTATGGTATAACTTTTTATGGCATAACTTTGTTTTGATTTGCACCCACTTCTGCATGATATTAACACACCTTTGCTTTCAATTCAGTATTTCATAAGGTCTCCCCCCGGATTATCATAACAACCAACAGATTCTCATTCTTCCCTCCAACACCTTCCCCCTTGCAAGTTACTAGGACACTGATGTCTCAAGGGGGTACCTAAAAGGCCAGTCTGCCCATGTCAGCATGGACCCACTCCTTCAGCCTGGCACACAAAGATTCAGTAGCTTCAGCATCAGCTCCTATAGCCTCCTACCCCACGCTATACTTAGCCCCTTCTGACTACCTGACAGCATCACATGCTCAGGCCGTTCCCTATGCCTGAGCATTGCATCTCCATCCTCTACCTAAGCATCATTATATGTCTCTTTCTACTTTCTCCTTCCCAACCCCTACTCTGCACTAAATCTGACACTATACTCAATTATAGTATTTGGACATTGGCTTGAATTACCTTCCCTACTGGTCAATAAACCCAAGAGTAGAGTTTATAATGCATTTCTTGACTTAATTCAGTGATTGCTACATGGTAGATATGACATGAATGGCTGCTAAATCAAATACAAGAATGTCCTCTGCCCCTGTTGACCATACCAGAAGTGGGCAGGTGTGAATGTGTGCATCCCTGGCAGTGCCCACTGTGAACTCTCTCTCACCATCACAGCTTATTTGTCTTTAGTGAATATAACAAGTAACCGAAAGAGCTGACTTTGGCCGGGCACGGTGGCTCATGCATGCAATCCCAGCACTTTGGGAGGCCGAGGTGGGTGGATCACCTAAGGTTGGGAGTTCCTAGACCAGCCTGACCAATATGGAGAAACCCCATCTCAATGAAAAATACAAAATTAGCTGGGCATGGTGGTGGGCACCTATAATCCCAGCTACTCGGGAGGCTGAGGCAGGAGGATCGCTTGAACCCAAGAGGCAAATGTTGCGGTGAGCTGAGATCGAGACATTGCACTCCTGCCTGGGCAACAAGAGCAAAACTCTGTCTCAAAAAAAAAAAAAAAAAAAAAAAGAGCTGACTCCTCTGAGTCTAGCAGATATCTTACATTGTTTGACTCAGTTACTTCTTCAAGCCTGCTCATGCGTTTTTTTCCTGGTTTACTTTAAGCTCCTCCTTTACAAAGTATCAGACATATGTTAGGGCTGCCTCACCTTATTTTAACAACATTAGGAGAGATGAATTCTGCAATATGAGGCTAGCCAGTGAAGTGTGATGCCAGAATAGTCCCATTCCTTTCAGAGGCCTTGAGTCTGTTACAATCACTCAAGTGTTGCAGGATTGTAGTTTAAAAGGGAAAGGATGTGGTAGTTTCTTGGGGAGGTTGTCTTCTTCAAAATAGAACTCCTAATCTTGGAAGGGTTGCGTATCAACAGGGGCAAGGCCTTTAGGGAGTCATTAAGATCATTAAAACAATACAAAAATGTTTGCTACAATGGGCCAAAGAAGTTGATACCAATTATGCCCAGTTGTCTTTTGTCTGGGATAAGTGGGCTTCTGTTTCTAAGCAAATGAATTCCCTCATTTTGATCCTTTCTGTTGTCTCTGATTTGATGGTATTCAGCTTTTCAGAGTTAGGATTCATGCAGAAGGTTAAAGAGAAAAATTAACAAATGTAAGAAAGAGTGGGACGCTGAAAGAACCTTTCAGAAAAAGAAGAACCCTTAAATATTATTTATGCATCACTGGAATCCTTGTAACTGTATTTCAATGTTGATCTTAAAGGTGTGTTACAGAGAAATAGAGAGTAACACATATTTTGTTGGAATGATTGGGCTCCAAAGAAGTGTTTCTCAAAGTTAAGTCTTCCGCCCTTCGGTGGGGCTGTAAAGGTCTTCTAGAAGCGCCAAGAACTTAACCCAAGTTTGATCCCCTTCTGCACTGTTCATGTGCAAATGACACAAAATTCCATTGGAAGTTGGTAGCTTAAAAGAGTTATGAAGAGTCACTAACATGTGATGTTGATAAACTAAAATCAGCATGCTAAGGGAGTTTACTCTAGACCTTAATCTAGTATTGTGCCAGGAAGTCTGGCTGCTACAAAAAGCTGAGCAGTGCTGTGAAGGTCCTGCCATTTAGGGAGCCAAGCAGATTGTTGGAATTCCCATAGTTTCCAGAAAGCCAGCTTTGGTTATCAGTGCATGGCTCATGCCTTATTGAGTTGTTCTTGATTTTTAACTGCTGCTAAGTTTGTAATAACATTTTACTTTTGTTAGTTGTTAGGGTCTTTTGTACTTGCTTTGCCTCACCATTTGTGTTGCTATTAGGTGGGTGCTCTTTGCCCAAATGTCTCAGGAACCCCTCAGCGGCCTGACAAAGCACACGGCACACAGGTGTGGTATGGAATTGCAAGCTTCCTTGATATATGTTTATCGAGGCTCACTAGTGCCTGAACATTTTCTAAGCACTTCAGTTGCATGATTAATTGTCAATGCAACCTAAACTCCAGGTTCCTCAGATCCTTCTAATCTTTTAGATCACATCTCTGTTTGATGAACCCACTGTTTGAAAGGATTTACTTTTCTCTCTCTCTCTCTGTGTGTGTGTGTGTGTGTGTGTGTGTGTGTGTGTGTGTGTGTGTGTGTGTGTGTACCTGTGTGGTTTCTGTTTGAGGCAGGGTCTTACTTGCCCAGGATGGCACACACAGTGGCATAATCACTGCTCACTTCAGCCTCAACTATCCCAGGCTCAGGTGATCCTCCCACCTCAGCTGCTCCAGTAGCTAGTACTAAGTGGGCACTAGTAGCAACCACGCCTGGCTAATTTTTGTATTTTTTTGTAGAGACAGGGTTTCACCATGTTATCTAGTTTGGTCTCAAAATCCTGGGCTCAGGCAATGCACCCACCTCAGTCTTCCAAAATGCTGAGATTACAAGCATGAGCCACTGCACCCAGCTTTAACACTTACTTTGAAGAGTAGCAAATACATCAGAGTAACAGAACAGCCCAATAAATACACGTATATTATTCACTTGGATTTGACAATTGTGAACCTCTTGTCACATTTCACTTTTTTGGTTTTTCCTGAATCATTTGAAAACAAAATTCAAAGAGATTGACACTTCACTATTAAATACTATCATATACAGCTCCTAAAAATAAGGGTATTCTCCTAATAACCACAATGCTATTATGACATAGTGATATTGAAAAGGAAGACAGATAGAGGAGATACGTAGGGCTTTTCTTTAAAGAACAATACTAGCTTGTAACTGTAGAAGGAATAATATAATTTGATCACCAATGTTTGCATCAGCCAATTACTGACAAAACCAAGAATTATCAATGGAAGCTAAAACTATTAAGTGATATGTTGTTGAGAAACAGGTTATTCGCACAATGCCGAAGTATCATGTTAAAGGTAGAATAATACCCACCCCAAAAAAATGTTTCTGTCCCAATCCCTGGAACCAGTGAATATGTTAGGTGACATGGCAGAAGGGAATTAATATCATAGATAGAATTATGATAGCTTGTCATTTTATTTTAAAATATAGAGATTAAACTAGATTACACAAATAGACCCGTTTTAACCACAAGGGTTCTTAAAATTGGAAGAAGGAGGCAGAGAGATGGTAAAAAGTGATGTGATTTGAAAAGGACCCGACTGCCACTGGCTATGAAGACAGATGAAAGAGCCAAGTAATGTGAGTTGCCTCCAGAGACTGGAAAATCCAAAGAAACTGCTTCTTTCCTATAGCATTTAGAAAGGAATGCAGTCCTGCCAACATGCTGACTGTGGCCTACTGAGATCTGTGTTGGACTTCTAATCTACGGAACTGCAAGGTGATAATTTGTGGTTTTATATTTCTATATTTGAAGTCATTTGTTACAGCAAGAGTGGAAAATGAATACAATCACCCTACACAGTAATTATAAATTACAAAAGGAAAAATCTACTGTTAAAATGGATAGATCCAGCAGTTATTATATTTAAAAAAAAGTCAAACATCCTAATCGATAAAAAGGAGCACCTGACATTACATAGTTCTTCACATGATGCCACATGAAATACACGTTATCAATGGATTACCCTCACCAAAATCATTGAGCACAAATCTAATCAATGCTCTCCATCTAATTTCTAGTTTATAGGAAATGCAGGGAATAGGAGAGGAAAATAAACAACACTTTGAGAAAGTTAATTAGATAAATTTAAAAAATGAAGCATATTTTACAGTCAACTGGCCTGGTGTTTTCAAAATGTCGATGTCTTAAATGTAAAGGTCGGGTAGAATTCATCAAATGCAATTTGTCAACTTTGATTGGACCCTAGCTCAAAAATTAATTTATGGAAGACATTTTTGGGTAATTTGATAATTTGAATATAGACTAGAAATTAGATATAGTACGCTTTTGTAGATTCTTATAGAAAATAGATTCAAAATTACAATCAGCAGTGATCCTTCTGTGTATATTTAAGATTGACATTCGATTCTCTCTTCTCAGAATATACCTCATTAAAAACCTATAGTCAGAGTAGTGTTCAAAAATTACTTGAAATAATTATTTCTTCTGTGTTGCTATGTTTCAATTTTATAAAAAGTTAGGTTCATTTTCTGTTTTATTCAATTTTATGGTGACTTTTTTATTTAATGTCATGCTGTGAATATGTAAAATATTTCCATCATTCAGAAGTTAAACCTACAAGAAAGATGTCCTCAGTCAAGTTTCTCCCTCATCACAAACACCTCCACCCTGTTTCCCTTTCTTTATCTTTTTCTTTTTTTGAGACAGGGTCTCACTCTGTCACCCAGGCTAGAGTGCAGTGGCACGATCTTGGCTCACTGCAACCTCCTTGTCTTGGATTCAAGAGATTCTCATTCCTTAGCCTCCCAAGTAGAGTAGCTGGGACCTTACAGGCATGTGCCCCTGTTTCCCTTTCTATTGAGAATCTTCCTATGCATTTGGTGATAATCCTTCAAATATTTATCTTTCAAAAAACAAGTGAATTCATGTATCAGCTTTTATTTCTTACATTAAAGTAGCACACTACTGTGATATACTTTGATTGTTTTACCTAAAAATATATCCTAGAAATCAGAGTGGATTCTTTGTTCTTGACCCGACACAGATGTCATGATTTTTATGGGGTAAGATAAAATTACCATCAGCATTTTGCAGATGAAAAAACTGAAGCATAGAAAATGAGTAACTTGCTGAAAGTCATTCAATTTGTGGGTAGGAAGGATGTAGACCTAAGAACTCTGCTTTCTGAATCAATTCTTTTAACTGTACCCTACAAGCATCCAGGTGCAAATGCACATCCTCTTATCTTGCCCTGTGGCAATGTTAGTGATGCTGGCAAGGTTCTTCTTTTGCTTTTTTCCCCTTCCTTTCCTTTCTTCCTCCCTTCCCTTCCTTTTCCTTCCTCCTCCCTTCCCTTCCTTTCCCTCCCCTCCCCTCCCCTCCCCTCCCTTTCCCTTCCCTTGTGTTGTTCTAACATCATTTAAAGAAAGAATCTATACTGTCCAGTATATACTTTTTGAGTCTATACTGTCCAGTCATTATTAGAAGTTCATGAATGTAGCTCAGTTATTTTACACCATTAACACATATATTAGAGTGATAATCATTGCATTCAGAGCTAAAAGAAGCCTTTGAAATCATCTAATCCAGTATCTCCATTTTACAGTTTCAGAGTGCTAAGTATAGAGGTAAGAAAACTGATCCAAGGTCATATAGTTAGAGGCCGAGTGACACCTGGCGCTCTGGTCTCCTAAGTACTAATCTAAAGTTGTTTTTCACTGTAATACACGTTTCAAAGGGAAATATATCAACAGACAGAGATATCTAAAGTCTCCAATAATACACAGCTCAAGAAAAATGGACACTATCACACTTTCTGCTACAGCCTTTGACTAATGAATCCAATAATCCAAAATCTTAGCTCAATCCTCTCCTTCTAAGTCCAACAGTAAATATTTGACAGACTTCCACTGAGTATAGTAAAATCTCATGTAATATCTACTCATCGCATATGAAGAGTTTAAGCACACTGAGTTGACATAATAAAATTGCATCAACCTAGTAACATGAAAGTAATGGCAAAAATCACAATTACTTTTGCACCAACCTACTAGCACAGCAGAAACCTGAATGGCAATCTAGCAGCTGCATTTCAAAAATCAAGTCCAGCTAGGGATACACTCCCAAGAGCATGCCTCTGAAGTGCTAGCCTGAAATGGGATTTGGAAAGAAACACATTCCTTCACTACTGTGGAATGTGTACATTGTGTCTTCTGTGGATACATTAGTAGGTGTCTCTCCTAAGTACCTAAGGGGAAGTTTCTAAACATCAGCCTCACCCCCAACAATGTCCCAAGAGCAGAGTGTTAATAGTGCACTAACAACATCCAGGACAGCTGATATGCTATCTTACATTTCCAGAATGGTACCAAACCAGTTACTGGGGGATTAAAATTGAGAATTTGACAGCTGTTGTAAAATTTCACTTTACGCTTACCACTGTGAGTTAAAAGTGAATATCAGGTAAAACATTATTGTTAGATGAAACCGTCAGCTCAGTTCTGGATTATTAATCCAGCAGGCAATTCTTTTTTGGGAGTCTTTCCTGCTTGGGTAGAAAGTCTGAGTTCTAATAGGGATTTGTTTGTTTGCATGTTTCCTATTACCAATTGTCTGTTTTCCCTCAATTTTTCATTAAAACAAAAACAAAAACAAAAAAACAATGGGGTAGACAGGTTCACAGTGGTTGACGTTTGAATGTGCTGTTGGCTTATTTTTTCAGTAATGTCTGTTGATCCATTTTTCTAAATGTTTAAAATAGCATGACAATGTTCTGGGAGGGGAATCACATACCTGCTATAAAAAGTCCTAGATTCAGAAGATATTCCTATGGGCCACAGAACAATCTCAAGGATGGTAATGGAGAGTGTTTTCTCTGCCACTGTTCGTTTCGTTCCTCACTTCTGGTCTTTCTGCTGACTTGTACCAACAAAGGATCTCCTAGTAGCTGCTGCATGAAATCAGGAGCCCCTAAGATTCTCCTTGGCTCCATTTATGATATTAATCCAGATGGAGTCATTAGTGCTGTTATCAAAATATGACTATGATAAGCAAGACTGAGAAGCAGCTGTTTAGGCCCATGGGAGGAATGTACAAGAAAGGGGAGCCAAGGACAGGTGAGGAGGTGAGCCTTGATGGCTGGGTAATGGAATCACTGATTATTTTCTGATTAATTTCTTTATTTAAAAAATCACTGATTTTTTTCTGATTAGTTTCTTTACAAAAAATAAAACTAAAATTCCCATGTCATTTTGGGCTTTGGAAACGCCACAAGTCCAACTTCTAAAGAAGGTAAAAATATAAAAACAAAGATGAATCTCACTTTATCACTTTCACTAATTAGACAGGAGCAATAACCAATCAGCTCATAGAACATAATACAGCATACTTGCCTTTGTATGGTAAGTCCAAAGACACTAACAGAGTCATAACCGATCACTTCATGCCAGGAAATAAAGCAAAAGTGGCCTTCTGTATAATAATAAAGGTTGTTAACCATCAAAGACATGTAGACTTGAAAAGGCCTGCAGAGCTTCAAAGGTGAAAAACTTAGTTCAGAGAGAAGACACACATTCTTAGAGTTCTAAAGAGGATTTTGGAAATGCTTATCAAATTTAGTGCATTGAAATATTTACATATGAATAAAAACCAAAATCAAATTATGATTTTGATTTCTGACTAAAATATTAACTCACTCCATATATATTTTTTGACTAAAATATTATACATAAATTTTCTGACTAAAATACTTACTGCATATATCTTTGGTATCCATGAGTGTGTGTGTGTGTGTGAGTGTGTGAGTGTGCATGTGTGTATGTGTGCATATTTATATACAGTCATCCCTCAGTCTTTGTGAGGGATTTGTTCCAGGATATTTCTCAGACACCAAACTCTACAGATACTCAATATGGCATATTATTTGCATATAACCTATGGACATCCTCCTGTACACCTTATCTATAGATTACACACAATAATGTTAGAGGAAAAACCTTTTACAAATCAAATGTAACAGACTTGAAATGAGCAATGAATGATTATGGAATCAGAATAGGTTCAGAGAGATTCCATCACTGCCACGTGGTTGAAGATTTAGGGACAGAAAAACGAACGTGGCAAACAGAAAATAGAAGTGAGGTCCACGAACAGCTGGAATGGTTCTAGCTCAGAATTTCCTTTACTTAAACGTGATTTGAGCAGTCAGCTACCTTTGATTGGCCAAAACTTAGTAATTGGCACAGGAGTAGGTTTATAGTCAGCTTACACATCCAGGTGAGCTCACCTATGAATGGAGACTTAAGGCTACACTTAGAATATGTAAGGAGGCAACTTTAGGCTAAAAACTATACATAATACAATGGAAATGCTCTGTAAATAGTTGCCTATACTGTATTGTTTAGGGAATGATGGTAAGAAAAAGAGGCTGCATGTGTTACAGACACAGTTTTGATTCTGGAATTTTAAAAATTGTATTTGGTTGAATCCATGGATGCGAAACCCATGGATATGGGGTGGCCAACTGGATATAAAACTTAGGCATATAGTTTTACAAGAAGAAAAGCAATGACATATAAAACAATTCTATGCTCCTATTTTATTCATTAATTTATCACTTTTAATAAATGCTTATATGGCTTTTATCTGTGGCAGACATTGTTCTAAGTGTTTTACAGAAATGGACTCATATAATCCTTACAACAACTTATTAAGTTATGTACTATTATCCTTATTTTAGACATGAGAGAGTTGAATCACAAGGAGTTATATAGCATATCCAAGTTCACAGAGCTAAGTAATAGTTTTATTCCAAACAAGTTTTGTCAAAATTTGACATAAGAAAAATTCCTGACTAGGTGCAATGGCTCATGCCTGTAATCCCAGAACTTTGGGATTCTGAAGTGGGTGGATTGTTTGAACCCAGGAGTTTAAGACCAGTCTGAGCAACATGGTCTCTACAAAAAATACAAAAAGGTTAGCTGGGCATGGTGGCTCATGCCTGTGGTCCCAGCTACTTGGGAGGCTGAGGTGAGAGGATCACCTGAGCCTGGGAGATCAAGGCTGCAGTGATGCATGATCACACCACTGCACTCCAGCCTGGGAGGCACAGTGTAACCCTATCTCAAAAATAAATAAATAAATAAAAAAGGAGAGAGAGAGAAAAAAAAAAAGAAAAATTTCTTTTCTCTTTACCTCATTGTGTCTCCCTACAAAATTTGTTGAGCGCGTTCCCTCCATTTAGAACTGGGTAAGAAGGGAGCACTTCCTGTCTAGGTGCCTTTCTTTTGGTGGATGGGTAGTTTCTACATACTCACACGTAGCCTCAATCCCTCATTGTAGATATTCTCATGAGATTTTAGGTTTGCTAGTAAACAAACAAGCATTGAAACAAGAGAGGAGACTCACAGTTATAAAACGATTGTAAAAACTTGCTTGTGGCAGAAAGAGAAAAACAGTAGAGCTAATTGTAAGTAATTATCTCACAGAGTCACAAGTTCAAAGAAGCACTCATTCTCCTCTTTTTCTGACTCATAAGTTTTCATGGAATCACTGGGTACAATAACACATTGGCTTTTAACTCTAGAGGTCTCAACTTTCTATCACAAGGGTAACTGAACCATGAAAAGTGCTGAAGTTCTGTCTCAGACCTGGCAAATGCCCATGCTTACACACCCACGTACTTTTAAATGTAGCATTCAGTCTACTTGGTCGCCTCTACACAAGAATACTCCAGATCATTCAATATGGAATATTTATTGAAGAATCAGAGGTTTCATACCATAATCATGAGAATGCTATCAGAATAGCAATAATATTGCCAATTTATTGAGTGTTTACCATGTTCCAGGCACTGTGCTTTGCAGTTACGTAGATTACCTTGTTTAATCCCTATCATAATTGTATCTCAAGTTTTACAACTGCAATTAACTGCATTTATGATTTGAGGAAATCAAAGCCCAAAGAGTTAAATAAGCTTTGCAAGTCATCCAGAGGTTAAGTGGTAGAACTATGTTCAGTTTTCTTGGACATCAAGCTTTTAAGTGCTATATCAACGTTTTCACATATTAGTTTTGCTTAATATGCATACCTCAAGGAATGTACCAACATTATCTGCAGATCCCACTTAACCAGTGGACCATCATTTGTTTATGCTCTGTAGGATATTCTCTGATTTTTACATCATCTCAACAAATTACTACGCTCCAGAATCTACACATCCAAAGGAAAGAAATCAGATTTGTATGCTCCTCCAATTTATGCCTGATTTGTTGTGTATACTCACCTCATTCCAACTAGGAACCACGTAGTAAAGCCAGTGATAAAAACAATTAAATTTTGACATAGAAAAAAAATGTAAAATCTTTTCTCTTGAAAAGATTTTGAGTTCCACATCCTGCTTTGTCCAAGTCACTCATTGTTCTGGACGAATAGTAGAATGATGCAAAAGAAGAATGTGGTTATTATGAAGTAACTACTCTCCTGGTGACTTGAGACATGTAGGGGTCTGTTGTTTCTTCTCCTCTCCAGGGAATGATTATATGTCACTGATCGTGTTGGAAATACACATACAGGGGTTAGTCTATGTGGCATTCCAGTTGATCACCTGCCTGCTTGCACGGTGCAGAGAACATTTAGTGGAATAGGTGAAGCTGTGAAACTACACTGGCTCACTCAGAGTTCTGTAGATCGCAAACTTCAGATCTCCTAGAGAGAACTCTTAGAAAATCAAAACATGCCCTTTGCTTTACCCACTTAAAACTGATTTGAACAAGCAACAGGAAAACAACATAGACCGGTATTCAGTATTTTTGGCAGGGTTTATTGCCAATTGGAATTAACGGAACACTATCTGTTATCCTGTTATTCACACCACCACCACCAGTAACATTTACCAAACGCGAATCTTACCTGGCATTTAGTTGGTGTTATCTCATACAAATTAGCCATCATCTTCAAAGAGTGTATTTGCTTTCTTGTCCAAGCCTCAACCTAACAATGCCAGACTGTTTAATTTGTGAATACAAAGTATTATTTATGTTCACAAGTGAGCTCATTTTATCTTGCAGATTTAAGTGTTGCAAAGACAGTGATATGTGACAGTTGTTTTCTCAGAAACTCCTATTTGGGAAAACTAAGCAGGTTGACTATATCCAGAGGCTTTGACTCTATACTGATTCAGTACGTTAGATGATGTCACATATATAATATTCAGAAACCAGTATTCACTCCAGGCAATAGTGACAAAACTCACATTCAGAGAGGTTTAAACTCTGTCTCATCAGGTAGAATATATACAGAATCAATATCAATCTATAAATTACATGTATAACACCATGCACTCATATGTCTAAGGGAAGCCAAAAATTACAAGTCAGAGGCTAATAATGCCCAATCAAAACCCGTAAAAGAGGTGTATGCAACTTTCATCTACATGGTGATTAAGAGGTTGCATGCTCTGCCAAAGAGATCTTCCTTCATGGCAAAATGGCAGCATTGATTAATTACAATGAGAAATTGTCAGTTCTAGGCATATTTGGTGTGATCTACATCACAGAGACAACACCAATAAATTCACAAGCCACTTCCTAATAACGAGGCAAATTTCTGGCCCTAAAGCTCAAGATCAATGCCATCTGCATGGTCACAGCCAAGTGTCTATAACACTGAACTCATCATTCCTTATTCACCACCATGCTACAGAGGGCACCATCAATTTTGGAAAAAATTTAAGAGGGAGGATTATTTGCACTCTACTATTGGCAGAGAAAAAGGAAGCCTGCAATGGTCTTCATTAAGAAGGTGGGACAGAAATATGGATGTGGGGTGCAAAGCTGGGTCAGAGTGAATTTTGGTTTTGCAGTACTTTGGGATAGAGTTACTAGAGAATTACAAGTATATAACTGTGTGTTCTGGGCAGAGTTTGAGAGAAAACCTTAGAACAGATTGAGGATTCTCCTTAATTATGCCTGCCTATTTATGCTCTTAGTCTGTGCCTTGCTTTTCATAGCTATTATTTTCCTTATCTAAATCACTAAGAAGATTCTGTCTCCAGAGCCACAACTCTTCATAAAGCAAGGCATTAACAATTGTCCCCAACCTCCCGATACCCTGACTACCACTCTTGAGCCTCTGCAGAAAGGTGTTGGGATTTCTAGAGTAGTGGAGTTGAAATGGATGATCTGGATCTCGATTATTCTGTCTCAGGCTTTGGAATGATGCCAACTTACTGCCCACCTGGGCACAGTGCTTTGATCAGGACACAGACCCCGTCACTGATGTTTATAATCCACATGGAGAGATTAAATGTCAGTACCTTTCCCCAATACAACATCCAAATAAAGATTATTTCACTGGGGACAAAGACTTAAGAATATCCAGGACTGCTCAGAGCCATCACTAATTGTTCCTATTTTTCATCTGAAGAGCTTGGCAGGTCCGTGACATTATAGCAAAAGTCTTCCTACTAGGACCTTGCCAATTTCAGCTTTAATTCCATCAGTAAACAACTTTGACTGTGTTGGGAAAATTCCATTAATCATTCATGTTCTGCGAATAATGATACACAAAGGAGCTGTCAGCACTAGGCAGCAACTTTCTATTTGTTTGGTAATTAAGAACTCCAGGCCATCTAATGGTGCTGAGATGCAAATTCATTGCCTGGTTGGAGCCACTGGCATGGGCTGAAAAGGATTCACTTGCACTTAAACCCCTAATGTCAGATGATTTGATGGATTTTTCTTGCTTTTCTTAGGTGAACAGCAAGAATATTGCTTCAAGCTGAAATGGTACAGTGAAAAAACCTTGTGCTTCTTTGAAGAAGATACAAACTCTTTAGACACATTTTAAAAAAATTATTCTACCTTAAATTCTGGGACACATGTGCAGAATGTTCAGGTTCGTTACATAGGTTACAAGAACACATACTTTTTAAACCTGTTTCTGAATGATGTTTTGATGATATAAATATACAAATGTATATTTTTCCAGAATCAAAATTTTTTATCACCAGAATACCATGAAAGTCAGTTTTATTAAAAACATGAATTGGATTTTATTTTCCTCTACAAAAACACTATTATTTAGCAGAACAGAGACCCAGAAAACTTTAGCACTGAGAACCTCCATGCAACAGGTAAACAGGTTATTTTTATTTTAATCTGAGCTGTGCATGACGACATCTGTATTGAAACTCCAACAACAATTTGATACTTAGAATTTACCAAGAATTTAGCCACAGCATTAGGAGAGGCAGTGAAACTAATCATCTGGAAGACCAGAGATTGCTAGTGTCCCTACTGGTTTCTTATATTATCAGAAAAGTTTCACCTCAATATCACACTTAGGAATCCAGATGACATTCAAATGCTCCAGGGCCCTGCTCTATTTTCTTTCCTCTACTACTCTCTTTTTATCATAAAAATTTTCAGTTGAAAATTCTATGTTTCATAGGAAGCTACTGGGAGACAGTCTAGCCAGGTACAACTTGTGCATTTATGAAATAAAAAGGGACCCTTTCTGAACAACATGCTGTATTCTTTTTTTTTTTTTTTTTTTTGAGACAGAGTCTTGCTCTGTCAACCAGGCTGGAGTGCAGTGGCATGATCTCTCACTGCAACCTCCACCTCCCAGGTTCAAGCGATTCTCCTGCCTCAGCCTCCCAAGTAGCTGGGACTACTACAGACATGCACCACCATGCCCAGATAATTTTTGTATTTTTAGTAGAGATAGGGTTTCACCATGTTGGCCAGGATGGTCTCGATCTCTTGACCTCATGATCCACCACCTTCAGCCTCCCAAATGTGCTGGGATTACAGGCGTGAGCCACTAAGCCCCACCAAGGCATTCTTTTTAAAAATTGTAAAAGTGTAGGGAAATTATAGTTCCTTAATATTCACTTGTTTTTTATAGTTAGGCAGTAGTCTGCCTTGTATTTAATTCTCTTTCCAGAGACTTCTTTCCAGCATTTTCCTTCCTAGTTAATTTTATGGACGTAGACAATAAGAACATATCCTAAAAGAATCATATCAGAAACAATGTTTACTAAATGGCCCATTCTCTAGTTAGGGATATTGTCATATTCAATACTAATCAATTATGCCTAAAATAAATTTAACACAAAACATAACCAGATAACATTGCCCTATACTCTTTCCTTTCTTTCCATACAAAAGGTGTTTATACGAATGCATGATATTCCATTATACAGTTTAAATCACTGAAAAGCATTTTTCTGTTTTCTTAAATACACAGGCCACATTGAGTATGCATGTTTAAATTTCTGTTTTGCCTTTAGAGAGAGATATATAAAAAGGTCACACAAATAACAAATGGCTGTACTCATGTGTCTCCAATATCACATTTGTGATTTCTTTTCTGAAAAAAAAAATGAAGTAAAATAAAGTCGTTCTGTGATGTTTTAGCTCCAGGGGAAGTTTTCACATGTTCATCTCACACAAATTGATAATTTGGGTATGTATATTTTGAGAGCTATATGAGACAGCTGGAAACAGTAATGTTATGAAAACCCTGTGACTCCATTTTCCCCGGACTTTCTGTGGTGATCTGGGTGAGAGAGATTTGGGGGCAGGAGGAGGAGGAGGAAGGTGTGAAGAAGACCAGCCTCCATGGATACCCAGCTTCATGGCTACTTCACTGCCCCCAAACACAGAATTATTTGCTTTTCATTCCACTTCAGCCTCCTTTACTGTAGCCACAAAAAGGTCAGACTCACATTTCAATCTTAGATCACCACTTCCTAGCTCTTCAGCTCTTTCTCACGCGATACACCACGCTCCGCCTACTTTTCAATTTCACTAAAACTTC
Organism: Aotus nancymaae; assembly: GCF_030222135.1. Taxonomy (NCBI): domain Eukaryota; kingdom Metazoa; phylum Chordata; class Mammalia; order Primates; family Aotidae; genus Aotus; species Aotus nancymaae. The sequence goes on from NW_026988425.1 coordinate 115,847,987, forward strand.
TAGTGCCTGATCTCTGCACTTCTATTCTCAGGACACTCCTGGTGTCTTTGCCTTTCTGTGCTTAGCCTAGAACTCTATGGATAATATCCCAAATATCATGAAATCAGCATTATCCATGGCCTCACACCCTCTACCTTCTGCCTCTGCTGCGGCCAGCCTCAAGGAATGAGACCATACAGCCATACAGTGCCACATCCTCATTTGCGGTTTATGGTTTTCTACTCATAATCTCAAATTTTGTTTAACTACCTTTGCATTTGTATTTTGCAGGTGAAGTCCAATGGGTCAATGAACATATGCTGGGGCTGGGACCCTCTGCTCATGACTCGACCTACCTGCTACCACCTGTTCACCACCTTGGGATGAGTTTTTACCTCTCTTCTCCATCACCTTTACTAAACAATCACTGCTGCCCTTCACATGCACTGAGTCCTGGAGGAACACACAGGAGGATCAGGGTTGGGCTTCTGCATCTCAAGTCATGAGCTACAGGTGTCTACACCAACCTCACGAGTACCCTAGAGCCAAAGGGAGCATCTTGGCAGTAAATAGCCAATTAAAAAAATACCTTCACAAGTGAAGAGAGAGATCACAGAAGAAAATACCTTTTCTCTGCTTTTTAAATTTTTTTGGAGTTTCACTCTGTCACCTAGGCTGAAGTACAATGGCACAATCTCGGCTCACTGCAACCTCTCCCTCCCAGGTTCAAGCAGCTCTCCCACCTCAGCCTCCTGTGTGGCTGGGATTACAAGCACCCACCATCATGCCTGGCTAATTTTTGTATTTTTGTAGAGACAGGGTTTCACCATAATGGCTAGGCTGGTCTTGAACTCCTGACCTCAGGTGATCCACTCTCCTTGACCTCCCAAAGTGCTGGGATTATAGGCATGAGCCACTGTGCCCAGCCTCTTCTGCTTTTTGAACAAGAGACTCCTATATTCATTTTGTACTAGGTGCCACAAACGAGGAATTCATCCCTGGCCTTGGCCTTACAGCAAGGTCTCACGAAGTTGCGGACTAGCTGTGCTTCTAATGTCATCTAGACATCATCTTCCAAGCTCACTGGTTGTTGGCAGAATTCATCTCCTTGTGGCTGTAGACCTGAGGTCCTGTTATTTGACCAAGGACTACTCTCAATCCTTATAGGCAGTTCTAAGTTCATGTGATAAAGATGCTTCCATTTTCTAAGCCAGCCCCTCCATCATTCCTGTAAAACTTTTCTCGCTTCAGAAAGGCCTGTGCCTTTTAAGGACTTGGTGATGAGGTCAGGTTCAGCGGATAATTACCCTACTGATTAACTCAAAGCTAACTGATTAGTGACCCTAATTATATTTGCTATATCCCTTTGGCCATGTAAGGTTACGTAGTCACAGTGATGTCCCATCTAATTCAAAGGTTTCCCCCACACTTACAAGGAGGAACTAAGATAAGGCATGCATAGGAGCAGGTGGGGACCTTGGGGACCGTTTTAGAATCCTGCCCACCACACCATCTGTCAGGGAGAGAGGGACATCTCTAGATAAGGTGCCATTTCCAAATGGCAAGCACTGGGAGCTGTATGCTCTGGATGCCTTGATGCACGGAGGAGAAGCTCTTGACCAGAGTTGACAATGTGAGAAATCCTGGCCAACAGGAGGCCAGTGGAGTCTTAGAACTAACAGGTGACACTGAGGCCCAGCTGAAGTTGGAGACTACAAGGTATGATGTGTTTGTGGCAGACATCAGCAACTGAGGAGAGTCCGTGCAGAGACTGTGACAAATGATAAACCACACTGGCCTTCTGCTGGAAGGCTGAGGCCAGGGCTTACTACCTAATTTGTGTTGTTTTAAACTACTACATTTGTGGTGATTTATTACACAGTAACAGAAAATTAATACAGATGAGAAGTTCTTCAATGTCAGAAACTAAATGTATTTTTGCATTTTTGTACCGCACTCTCATTCACAACTCCCAATTCTTAACAAGTGTTCAGTGCTTTCACGGTTATATGCTCTTTGAATCTTTAATTTATTCAAGGAAGGTATTAATGAGTTATCATGTTTAAATCCCATTACAAAAAGCATAATTATTATAATTTTCTATAAACTTCACATCAAGACACCTAGATCTTCCTTTTCTGTCTTTCCCTCACAACTCACACTCTACAACCTGCACCTACACACAGATGAAGTTTCTCTTCAACCTCCCCAATACTTTTCAAAATAAAGCTCATGCTCTCCTCTCAGGAACAAAATAAAATTTAGATTCCAGAAGCTTGCATCTCAGGAAATTGTTATTCACAATGTGCCTTGAAATCTCCAGCACAAAAAATACAAAGAATAAAGTGTCTGCTGATGTACACATATTAAAAACATATGCCATAATATAAGCCCAAGGACCTTGGACCCACAAATAATGCAGAAGGCAGCATTTAATTTCCTGGTGGAGAGGCTTCCCATTATTTTCTTTCTCTAACTCCCATTTCCACCCAAGTGAAGAATAAACGCAATTGTCCTTCACAAGCAAAATATAGGGAGCTAAAGCCATTATTCGAGACCATTTGGAAACTGAATGTAGATAAACGTATAAACTTACAGGACCTTTGCAATAATGGTCAACTGTGGTTAAGAAGTGATGTTTCTAAATGTTAGAAAGTGCTCAGTACTGCAAAGGGGCAGGCTCATGGCAGATCCCCACAGTAAATTTGGTCAATTAAATGTTTTTTTAATTTAAGTAACATACACATAACACTTAAATTTTTCAGTGTACAATTCAGTCGTGTTAAATATGTTCGAATTGTAGTGCAATCTCCAGAACATTTTCACCCGGAAAATTGAAATTCTATACTCATTAAACAATAACCTCCCAATTCCATTTTCTTCCAGTCTCTGGGAACACACATTCTTCTTTCTGTCTCTATAAATTTTATTTCTCCAGATACTTCATATAGGTGGAATCATAAGGTATTGGTCTTTTTGTTACTGGCATATTTCACTTAGCATAATGCCCTCATGTTCATCCATGTGATAACGTGTCAAAAGTGCCTTCCTTTTTGAGGCTGAATAGTATTTCAGCTGTAGGTATGTGCCACCTTTTTGTTTATCCACTCATTTGTCAATGGACACTTGAACGGTTCCCACCTTTTGGCTATTACAAATACTACTATGAAGATGGTGTGCAAATACGTCTTTGGGACCTTGCTTTCAATTCTTCTGAACATATACCTATAAGGAGAATTGCTGGATTTTATGGTAATTCTATTTTTAATCATCTGAGGAACTGCTGAATTGCTTTCCCTAGTGACTGTACTATTTTAAATTCCTACTCTATCTGTCAGTTCAGGCTGCCATAACAAATATCAGAGACTGGGTGGATTAAACAAGAGAAATTTATCTTCTTACCATTCTAGAGGCTGAAGAGTCCAAGATTAAGGTGTTCACCTGCTCCGCACGTGGTGAGTGTTCTCTTCCCAACTTGTAGACAGCCATCTTCTCACTATGTATACGATGCAGAGAGAAAGAGAAAGAGACTCTCATTTTCTTCTTCTATAGCCACAAGTTCTATATAACATTAGGGCCCTGTCCATATGACCTCATTTAAATTTACTATCTCCTGGTAGTCTTATCTGCAAATACAGTCACATTGGAGGTTAGAGATTAACTGTATAAATTTGGAGAAATACAATTCAGTCCGTGGCAACCACCAACAGTGCACAAGCATTTCAATTTCTCCACATCCATGCCAACAATTGTTTTTTGCTTTACCTGGCAGTAGCCGTTCTAATGAGTGTGAGGAATATGGCCAGTTTTTTAAATAAAATCAATAATTTCCTATTGTTTCATTTAAAAATAATACTTATAAATATACAGATGGACATATACATCTATAGACACTAATTGTTCATTTTAGTGAACTGTGTATAATTCATATTTGGTGCCCCAGATGAAACTCCTAACTTTAAAACTATAGATTAATTTTATGTAGTCTATTGGAAAAAAAAGGGGTGGGGAGGGGAGGCTTATGAACATGATGGGCAGTAAGTTAAAATTCTTAAAGAATGAAGATAAGTTTTTAAAATGTGTTAGAGTTTTGTACTTTTCACATTTCTTATCATGCTAAGACTCATTCACTCTCAGAGCCAATGATCTTTGTGCTTCTCAATGTTTTGGTGATAATGTATAAGGCACAGGAGCCTGGTTTCAATTATAATTTGTTGCACAGAGAGCAGCAAGTCACTCAGTTTCTCTCACCCTCAATTGCTCCATTTGTAGTACAGAAATACTTAACTTGCTCAACCTATGACATAAGATTTTTGAAAGGAATAACTGAGGCCAAAGATGACAATTAACTGAAAACAATTGAGGAGATCTTTGCAAAAAGCATTACTGTGTTCAGTGGCTGAAGAGCAAATCATTTTCTCTGCTTCTTTGGATCTGACGCAAATTTTGCACAATTACGCATTGCCCAGAGTACTTGGAGATGGGTCTACAAAGGTAGGGAAGGGCATCAGTGGTGATCTTGGAGCTCATGTCATATAATGGGCATCTAGCAATGACCACAAACCTTAGGAAATTATATAAAATAAAATGCATGATAACCCATTTAGTAACAAGAGTAAAACATTTGAAATGTTCCTCTTACATAGAACAAGGAAAGGGAAATAATAGTCTCAAAGCTATGGAAAATATTTTATAAACTACAACTGGCTCAACTATCAAATGTTTGCTTATCACTTTATTGTTTTTTTCTTTTTACTAAATTAGAAAACATTTTAGGTCACAGTTGTAGATTATCAGTAATGGCAGCAACTGTTTGGTGGCATCTGCCAGATAATTCTGGAAATTTGGATCTAATATGTGCTCTGAATTATGAAGATGTTTATTACTGAAGACTTCTTTTAGCACATCATCAGATGCCATGTTCAATCTCATCTGACATTCAAAAGCCAGAATGGGAGATGGCTGCATTGGATTCTTAATCGTCTCTTGGTTGTACTCAGCCCTGGAAAAGATTTCTTTATGTGTAGTACAGAATTTAAAATATTTTTAATAGCCTCAATAATATATCATCAGTTTATTTTTGTCAAAATGAAAAACATTGAGCCTACTTAAAATGTTAATGCTTTATTTTTCTGTTCAAAAATAACAATCATGATATGAATACTCTATAATTAGGTTCAGGTAATTCAAAATAATGAATAACAAAGATTTATCACACTTGAAGTCATAAAAAGAGTCTTCTGGCCTTATCTGTGTCATGAAAAAAGCATTTTTATATAATTTTACAGTTAATAAACCCAAGTGATAAAGTTTCATTAGCATGGATGAAATATTGTTTTCTTTGGAAAATCAGATTCTTGGCTTCACTAATAATTTCTTCCTCTAGGACACTGAAGAGGCTAGCCTCAATATTACCATAGTAGCAACTTTCTATAGCACTTCTTAACACTGAATGCAGATTGGGGTAAGATTGTTGGCCATCTATTCTCTGTTGGTCTCCTACAACCTACTTATTCTCATAACAATCGTGTTTATTGCTGCACACTTAGAGGGTGGTCTGTTGTTCCTGGTTCCAATGTGACTTTTCTAATCTTACACCTTTTGCCCAATGATCAATAATTAATTAAATAATCACATCTTCAGGAGCACAGATTTTCAGCAATAAACACAACTTCATCAAGCACTTACCTTTCACACATGCACTATATAGAACAGAATATTAAAATTGGGTTTTTGTTTCAATTTTTGCCAATTCCCCCCTTACCCATCCCTAAAAATACCATCCACCAACTCCATATTCCCTAAAAAAGATATTAGGCAATCTTTTCAGGATTTGCAAAGGGTATACATAAAAACTTGTTTTACAACCTTCTCCTATCGCCTACCTCCAGACTATAAAATCTAAGACAGAAATTGGAGGATTTCTTGGAGGATTTTTTTTTTAATGCTACAGCCTGGTTTTTTCATTTCTTTTCCTAAAGGGCAGATGAATGAAAGAATTCTCCTTATCTTAAATCTGTTGAGGTAGGCTTCAAAGAGATTACTTAGAGTTTTGGTATATAATTCTTAAAGTTTTCAAGACTAAGATGGGACATAGTAGACTAAATATAAAAATAGGAGGTCAAGTACATATTAACCAGGAGGAAAATCTAGGTAGGAAAATCTTTCATTACTGGCCAAAGGAGAAAGAAGGGGAAATAAATGGCCCATGTTAGAAGTCTGTTGCACTTACACTCAGGAAGCCACAAGAATCAGTGAGAGTTTTCTTACAGACTAGACAGGGACAAGGTTAGGTAGGGAAAGGGAGCAGCCTGGAGACATATTTTTTCCCAGATGAACTGCCTGGAGGAAATACCGAACTAACATTAGATGAAACACAGTATAGCTGACAGACACCTGAGTGACTTCTTGAACGAAACTAAATTGTTCTTATTATGAGAAGTAGACTCTAAGATCTAATGGGGGCTAATAGCAGAATCCTTACTAGGCCCCAGACAAGGAGTAGAATTTATCTACCATTAGAGACCAAACAAAGTTAGCTCAAAATATCCACCATGGCTAGAGGAAATCAATTCACCACGGCCAGAGGAAAGCAAATCATACTGGCTGCAGCCAAGAGAAAAACACCGCCTCAGCTCACAATGATGAGGGAGAGGAAGAAAAACTCCTCAAGGGAATAAAGAGGTAGTGGCCACTTATCATGGATTCTGTGTGAAACCATCACAGCTGGCTCAAACCAAGAGTAGAGACGGAGCTTACTTGAAATGTGTTTTTACTTATTGACTAGGCACTTAATTCCTGAACAAAGATTATTTAAATCTTAAAGATTAGAGAATGTTTTTCAAGTCTGAAAATTACAGGACTCAAATTAGCTTTCAATTCAGGGGCCAGGAAATAGCAAGCCCCACTGCTTGAGTTTGGAGGGGTGAAAGACAATGGAGGGAGGTGTGAGAGAATAAACTTTTTTTTCTGGCTCCAAGTAAGTTATGTATGCCCATGGCAGAGTTGCAAGGATGCCCACGACATAGAACTGCAGCTCCCACCTCATGATCAGTGTTACCTACACAACAATCATGTTACTTGATAAAATAATTTTATGGGCTGGACCAGGTGGCTCATGCCTGTAATCCCAGCACTTTGGGAGGCTTAGGAGGGTGGATCACCTGAGATCAGGAGTTTGAGACCAGCCTTAACAAGGCAAAACCTCATCTATACTAAAAATACAAAAATTAGCTGGGTGTGGTGGTGTGCACCTGTAATCCCAACTACTAGGGAGGCTGAGGCAGGAGACTCGCTTGAACTCAGAAGGCAGAAGTTGCAGTGAGCTAAGATTGTGCCATTGCACTCCAGCCTGGGAAATAAGAGTGAAACTCCATCTCAAAAAATTATCAATTGATAGTTTTGTTTTTCTTCCAAGAATAAATTTTTTACATGCGATCAATTTCACAAGTCTCCTATGTAACTAGTAGCTATTCAAGGTGAAAGTTGCATAACTTTAAAAGACCCTTCTGTCATTCCAGTTTGTTCTTTATTTTTACTAAAAAGCATTACAGGTATTTTTATGCTCATTTTAGAGAGAAAAAAACAGAACTAGATTGACTTATCATAAAGGTTATAGATTATGCTTTCTAAGAACACAAAGCTCCTGTTTCTTGTTACTCTTTGACTGAACTTTGCACTAGTTAACACTCTGGGGACCAATGAAAGGTTAATTTGTACTATAAAATTCAATTTTCAGATATTCATTGTCATGCTTTTAATCACACTTCTTTTTGGCCACCGGATCAAATTCAATTATAACAGTACATACAGGTTCACAATGTGTATTCACACTGGAGAATCAGGTATTGTTTCTATTTATGCTGTTATTCTAGATTGTAATACTTCACTACTTTTTACATCTCAATGAACTAGCCAAATATCTATTTTGGACAGTTGAAGATACAAGGCAATATAGTCATTGATACAGTTTGGATATTTGTCCTCGTCCGAGTCTCTTGTTGAAACGTAATCCCCAGTGTTAAAGATGGTGACTGAATCATGAGGACAGATTCCTCATGGCTTCATCTGTCCTCATGATAGTGAGTTCTTGCAAGATTTGGTTGTTTAAATATATGGCACCCCCTTGGTCCTGCTTTTGAATGTAACATTCCTGCTCTATTTCTGCTCCTGCTTGGCCTTCTGCCATGAGTAAAAAGCTCCCTGAAGCCTCCAGAGGCTTAGCAGAGCTGGTGCCATGCTTGTATAGCCTGCAGAACTGTGAGCCAGTTGAGCTTCTTCTCTTTTTAACTTATATAGCCCCAGGTCTTTATAGCCTCGCAAAAATAATCTAATACAGTCATGATGGCAAAAATTAAAAACTATGTAATTAATGAAACATAGAAAATAAAACTTAAAATGATTTGTAAAATGTTAGCAGGGTTGAGTTGTACCTTGGTAAATTGATATAAATAAACATTGTCTACTAATTCACTCATTTGATAAGAAACACAATAATTAATAAGGCAACAAAATTTCTATAACAATAACAATAAAGATTACATTTTAAACTTATATGTTATGTGAACTAAATTATTTTCCTTTGACACTTTCAAACTACTCATGGTTCACTCCCAACCACTGGCACCACATCATCATGTCATCCTCATCCTCTGCAGAATAGCATGATACATGACTGGATGTCTTCTTGTTGATTGCCTTTCTAAGACAGACCTTGGACCTAGGGACTTGGAACACAGTGATGAAGAAGACAGTTATGGAATCTACCCTCCAAAACCTTACACTCTGGCAAAGATGTCATATAAAAACCCTTAATTAGGCCAGGTGTGGTGGCTCACTCCTGTAATCCCAGCACTCTGGGAGGCGAGGAGGGCGATCACCTGAGGTCAGGAGTTTGAGACCAACGTGACCAACATGGTGAAACCCTGCCTCTACCAAAAATACAAAAATTAGCTGGGTGTGGTGAGGTATGCCTATAATCCCAGCTACTTGGGAGGCTGAGAAAGGAGAATCACTTGAACCCGGGAGGCAGAGGTTGTAGTGAGTCAAGATAGTGTCATTGCACTCCAGTCTGGGCAACAAGAGCAAAACCTCATCTCATAAATAAAATAACTAAAAATCCATAATTAAAATACTATCAGGAACACTTGACCTAATGAAGAGGTGGCTGTTGTGAAGTCATATAACCTGAGCCCTGAGATATGAGTAAAGGATAGTCACTTAAAGCAGGGTTGGCAGTAAGCTGTGTATGTGTGTTCACATTTGGGCATGTGTGTGTTGGTTGGGAATGTGGGGTGGGGTAGTAAGTGCCACAGATGATCAAAAGTATTTACCAAGGATAAGATAATTACAGAGAGTGCCTAGGAGTTGAGTCCTGCCAGAAGAATGGGAAATGGATCCACCAGAGACAAGTGGGGGACCCAGGACAGCAAGTATAAAGCTATTTATTGAATGTGCATAGACAGAAAAATTCCTAAGCATAATGATGGGATCCTTAAGCACATGTTGTATTATTTGCTTCTTTTAAGAGACTCCTGATAATCAGTAATAATACTCCTCCCATTTTTTAAATTCAGTCTGCACCAGGCATAATAGCGTTTCATATACACTAAAGATCACATACTTAAAAACTGTGAAATCAGTTGTATGCATCAAGCTCTACCTCAGAGAAACAGCTTGCCACCTCTGGCTACCACTCACAGGCAGCAAGGGCAATTTTATGTGGATCTGTCGTGCTTTCTAGTTTATAGCATGTGCACTATACTTGGGCTTAGATTGGAAGCATTTTCTTAGCATTATTAAGCTTATGTGTGAAGTGCAAAAGCAGTGAGAGTAGTGGAACTACCGGTAAAGAAAATACTTACTCTTATAATGAAAATCAACGATTTTATTTTTTAATTAAACTTTTTAAAATGTTGAGATACAGAGAGATATCTTGCACTTCTTATCCAGTTTCCCTCCCATGGTAACATATTGGAAACTATAATATTATAACCAGGATACTGGCATTGATACAGTCAAAATGTAGAACACTTTCATCATGAAAAGATTTATAATGGTACCCTTCTATAGTCACCCATAGCTACCTTCTCTCAACCCCTTCCTTAACCCCAATGCCACTTCTGTTCTACATTTTTCTACATTTCTATAATGGTATCTCAAGAATCTTATGTAAACGCGTAAATGAAATTATGCACTATGTAACTTTTTTTTGTTTTTTTTTTGAGACAGAGTCTTGCTCTTGTAGCCCAGGCTGGAGTGCAATGGCGCGATCTAGGCTCACCACAACCTCCGCCTCCTGGGTTCAAGCGATTCTCCGGCCTCAGCCTCAGCCTCCCGAGTAGCTAGGATTACAGGCGGCACACAACACCACGTCTGGTTAATTTTTATATTTTTAGTACAGACGGGGTTTCTCTATGTTGGTCAGGCTGGTTTCGAACTCCTGACCTCAGATAATCCGCCCACTTCAGCCTCCCCAAGTGCTGGGATTACAGGCATGAGCCATTGTGCCCGGCCTGAGGTTTTTTTTTTTTTTGTTTTTTTTTTAACTCAACATAATTCTCTGGAGATTCAACCAGGTTGAGTGTGTCAATAATTAATTCCTTTTCATTTCTTTGTAATACTTCTTTGTATCTGTAAACCACAGCTTAATCACTCACTGAAGAACATTCTGGGTTATATCCAGTTTTGGTCTATTAAAAATAAATCGGCCACAAACATTCATGTACAGGTTTTTGTGTGAGCATAAGTCTTCCTGTCTCTGGTATAAATCCAGCACTTGTTAATAGCACATGTTCACATGTTAATAGCATGTTTAGTTTCTTTAGAAACTACCAAAGTGTTTTCTAGAATGGCTGTAACATCTAACATTCTCACTGGCACTGATCAAGGTTCTCTGCAGCGTTGCCAGTATTTGCTTTTGACACTCTCTCTCCCTCTTTCTCCATCTAGTCAAAATATATACATATATTTGTTTTTGACTATATATATGTATATATATATGTATGTATGCTTTTGACTATTTTTTGCTTTTGAATATATACATACACATAATTCATCAATGTGTATTGTGTGTATCTATATGTGTGTCTACACACACACACACACACACACACACATATATATATAGTTTTCAAGTTTTAGCCATTCTGTCAAGTCTGCAGTGGCTACCTTGTGATTTTAATTTATATTTCCCCAAAGACTAATCAAACTGAACATTTTTTCATATGCTTATGTGCCATCTGTATATTCTCTTGGGTAAAATGTCTCTTCATGTTTTTTTCCCAACATTTTGTAAATGGATTATCATTATTATTTACTGATGAGTTTTGAGAGTGCTTAATATATTTTTAGATACCAGTCATTTGTCAGTTTGCAAATATTTTCTCCTGTCTGAAGCTTGTTTTTTCATTCTTTTAACAAGATGTTCCACAGAAAAAAAGTTTTTAATTTTTGAGAGGTTCAATTTATCAATTTTTTCTTTTATAAAACTTGATTTTAGTGTCTAGTTTCAGATCTCTTTGCCTAGCCCTAGATTCCAAAAATGTTTCTTTTTCCTAAAAGTTTTATAGTTTCATATATCACATTTAAATCCTTGACCCATTTGAGTTAATTTTTGTATAAGATGTGAGAATTAGATAAAAGCTCATTTTTCTGTTTTGTCTCTGTATGCTAATTTCCTTAGCACCATTTCTTGAAAAGGCTATATTTTCTCCATTGAATTCCCTTTGCACCTTTGTCAAAAATTAATTGAGCATATTTGTGTGGGTCTATTTCTGAGTTCTCTGCCCTGACTTATTGATCATGAAGTAAAATGTTAGCTGTAGACTTTTTCTTGGTACATGATCTTGAATGAGAAATTTTTCCTCTATTTCTACTAATCTGAGAGTTGTCTATTTGTTTCCTTTCATCATGAGAGGGTGTTAAATTTTGTAAAATGCTTTTTCCTGCATGAGCTGATACAGTCATGCAATATGTTCTTCTTCAGATTGTTAATATGATGGCTTACATGGATTAATGTCAGAATACTAAACCATTCTGAATCCTTAGAATAAACCTCTCTTGGTTATTGATCCATGCCTAGCTATTTCTTTTCTGAGAGTTAATTTGAAGATAATTTTATTAATATTTATAGGACTATTCAAATTGTCTATGATATATTGAGCACTTTCCAGTAGTTTGTATTTTTCCAATAACTGGTCCATTTCACTAAGTTGTCATAGTTATGTGTATAAAATTATGGAAAATATTTCCTTATTATTTGGATATTTGCAGGATCTGTAGTAATATTTCCTGTTCCACTCCTAATATTTGTAATTTGTGTCTTCTCTCTTCTATCATTATTAGTCATGCTAGAGTTTTGTTTATTGACTTTTTGTGAAGAACCAGCTATGTTTCATTGATTTTCTCTATTGTCTTTCTTTTTTCCAGTTTCATTTTCTATTTTTATGTTTATTATTTTCTTCCTTTTGTTTTCTTTGTGTTTACTTTGCTTTTTGTGTTTTCAAGTCCTTGAGGTGAGAGATGAGATTATTTTGAGAATTTTCTTCTTTCTTAATGTATGCATTTAGATTTACAAATTTTCCTATCAATACTGCTTTAGCTGTTCCCACTAGCTTGATTTTTTGTTTTTCATTTTAATTTGGTTCAATTTAGTTTTTTAAAAAGATTTATTTTGAGACTTTCTCTTCGACCCTCTATCTAGAAATGCATTATTTACTTTTTGAGTGTTTGAAGATTTTACTGTCATCATTCTTGTGCTGATTTCTAGTTAGGTTCTATTGTAATCTTATGTCACATTACATATGATTTTATTATTTTTGAATTTGTTGAGGTTTGCTTTTTGGTTAAGGATATGCTTTATCTTGGTATATGTTCTGTGAGTATTTGAAAGGAATGTATATCATGCTGTTTCATCAAGGTTCTATGAATGTCAATAGAATTCTGTTGGTTGATGACATTGTTGAGTTATTCTATATCATCACTGATTTCCTGTTGAGCTGTTCTATCAGTTGTTGAAAAGGGTAATGCTGAGCTTTTTAACTACAATTGTGAATTTGTCTTTGTCTTTTCAGTTGTCAGTTTTTGCTTCACGCAATTTGCAGCTTTGCTATTTGATACACACACATTTAGTAGCGTTATATCTTCTTGTACCGACTCTTTAAGAGTCTTGTATAAACTTTATTATTAATGTCCCTTTCTATATCTGGTAGTTTTCCTTGCTCTAAAATTGACATTATCTGATATTAATATAACCACTACTGCTTTACTTTAATTAATGTTTGTATAATCTATTTTTTCTTCCTTTTACTATCACTCTACTTGTACTTTAACTGGTGCATTTAGATCATTTATATTTAATGTAATTATTGGTATGTTAGGATGATGTCTGAAATGTTGTTTTGCATTCTTTTCGTTCTGTTTTTTGTTTCTGTCATATCTTTTCTATCTTCCTGTAAGTTACTTGAACATATTTTAGAATTCCCTTTTGATATACTTACGGTGTTTTGAATGTGTCTCCTTCACAGCTATTTAAGTGTTTTCTCTAGGTATGATATTAAATATACATGATTAATAGGAGTCTACTGATCTTAGGACTTTGATTATAGAAACCTTGCCTATCTTTATATTTCTTTACTTTCCCCCATTTAGAATATAATTATCCTAAATATTTTCTTAAGAAAAATATTTTCTTAACACACAAGCAGGAAGGAGAAATAACATAGGAAACAGAAAAAAGCACATTCCATAGAACATACTCATATTTTGGCTTATCATGTACTTTCTTCTTTTCTTATATTTAATGTTTCTTCTTTATTGCTTTTTCTGTTTAAATGAGTTCTTTTGGCTATTCTTTCAGAATTCAGTTTGACATCATCTCAAGATAAGGGCTTTGTTGGAGTATTTACTTTCTGGACCTTTGGCATTTCTGGATTGCTGGTGTTTTTAGCTCCTGGTTTGTGATAATGAAGCAAAAAGAAAACTCAGGGAGCTCTCCAATGTGCTGTTCCTTAAGACCTGAGATTCCTAGCCTGTCTACCTTCCACTCTGACATTTCAGGGTCTTCTTTTATTTATTCTCTACATAATGCCCAGGGCTTTCAGTTGTATTTTGAAATCCTCCAGGACATAATTTGAAGCTGAAAAGTGATGAGAAATATTTTGAAGGACACAAAACAAATCATAAAACACATAAAATGTGTTAATCTGTGCAAGAGCTGATAATAAAAATATATATAAACAAGGGATTGTCAAAAAGGAAAAAGAAAACTTTCTAAGGGTGTGACTAGAAAGTCAGTTTCAACACTGGATGTCTGCTTTTCTGATGATAATTCTGGAGAAATCTGGGAATTTGAGAACTTAAAAGATTAACAGTGAAAGTTTTACAGATTCAAAGCCCTTTTAAATGTGAAACTGCTTTGATAAAAGCACCAGTTGGGAAGCTGTAGTTGTTAAGGCACTGCTGATAAAGTTTGTGGAATTCACAAAAGAAGAGGGATGCATGCTTCAGTTGATTTCCAGTGTTAACAAAACTGGTCTGTTCGTTAAAATGTAGGCAAATGGAAATGTACCAGCACAGAAGAAAAGCATGCTCTGTGTGCCATCTGAATTTCTTACAGAAACAGAAAGTTCCCTAGATGGTCCAGGCAGGAAGATATTAAATAGATGGATGTATAGTCGTGGGTCACTTAAGGATAGGAATATGTTCCTGGAAATGCATCGTTGGGCAGTTTCATCATTGTGCACACATTATCAAGTGTGCTTACCTGTACAAATGGAGATGGTATAGTCTACTAGACACTATTGCACCTAGGCTCCAAACCTATATAGCATGTACCTGCACTGAATACTGTAGGCAACTGTTACACAGTGGAAAATATTTGCCTATCTAAACACATATAAATGTACAAAAGGTACAATAAAAATATGGTGTTATAATCTTATGGGACCACAGTCATTTATACTGTTGTTGACTGAAACATCATTATGCTATGTATGACTGTAGTTACTTAGAAAATGTTTTGAAGATTTGAGAAAACAAATCTCAGGGGAAACTCTCTTTGGTCTTCAGTTTGAGAGGTAGCGGAAACTAAAGGAAACAGTCACCAATGATCTCAGCACCCTTCTATGCTGAAGTGGTTGATTAGCAGAATTCCTGTAAGCCATCAGCAATTCCTAACACCTGATTGTTTCTACCAAAGCCCCTTACCTGCCAGCTGCCGTTGAAAAACTTTCTGCTTTATTTCTTCCTTCCAAATATTCTATGTGGCATCTTAATTAAATTTTCTGACTGACTCTAAAACCAGATTTGCCTCAATGATTCTGGGAGGTGTGGTTCTCATGTTTTCAGCCCCACAATACAGGAGAGAAAACAGAAGATATAGAATAGTATAAACTTACCAATACATAGCCCGGCATACCTGGTGTTAATGTGATGAGCTTACGAACAGCTAGTTGAAAATAAGAGGAAATCCTTTTTTACCCATGAAATAGTCATATAGATTGTTAATAGAAAATGATTTTTCTCATCTTATAGATTAAATAGAAACTAATAAAATTTAAGCAACTAATTCTGGCAAACTTGGTTGCCAGAAAAAAGTGTTGGAACTGGAATTTGAGGTAGAATTTAAGTGTCCTTTTAGCTGTCAAATTTTCCTTCTGTTTTAAAAAGCTTTGGGAGATAAAGTATTAAGCTTAAGGTCATAGCTAAAAAAATTTGTGTATAATTAAAGTATGTGATGTTGTTAGAAAACCGCAAGTATGATAAAAATGGAATGTGTATGCAAGGAAACAAGTGGAAAGATGTGAAAATATACAGGAAAAGAGAAAATAATGCATGTATTAAACACATATAAATGATTACTGTGCTTTGATGAGCATGAACACTTGAGAGGAAGAGAAGTCAGTGAAAATGCTTGCACATAAGAAAGGCAGAGGGAAGAAAAAACTTGGGAAGAAACTATTCCACTAAATTCAAAGAGTGAAGACAGATTATCTTCTTTTTAGGAGGCATAGTTCTTGAACTCCCCCAAATTCCTTCATTACAAACAGAGCAACTAGAGAGCAAGAGTGAAAACTTTCAAGAACCTTTATGAAAAAGCTTTTGACAAACCACCAAACTGTATTCCACAGCGGTAGCATCTTTTGCATTCTCACCAGCAATGGAAGAGGGTTCCAGTTTCTCTCATTCTTGCTCACACATGGTACTTTCTATTTTCTGTTGTTTTTACCATCCTAGTGGGTCTAAAGAGGTATCCCATTACAGTTTTGATTTGCATTTCCCTAATGACTAATGATCTTGAACATTTTTTTTCGTGTGCTAATTGGCCATTTGTATATCTTCTTTGAAAAAAATGTCTATTCAATTAATTTGCTCATTTTTTAGTTTTAGTTTAAAAAAAAATTTCCAACTTTTAGATTCAAGGGGTACATGTCTATGTTTGTTACACAGATAAACTGCATGTCATGGGGGTTTGGTGCACAGATTATTTCATCGTCTAGGTAATAAGTATAGTACCAAATAGTTCTCTGAGAAATCTCCAAACTGCTTTACACAGTGGCTGGATTAGTTTATAGTCTCCCCAGCAGTGTGTAAGTGCTCCCTTTTCTCTGCAACCTTGCCAGCATCTGTTATTTTTTGACTTTTCAGTAATAGCCATTCTGACTGGTGTGAGATGGTATCTCACTGTGGTTTTGATTTGCATTTCTCTGATCATCAGTGATGATGAGCACATATGTTTGCTGGGATTTGAATATCATTTGAGAAGTGTCTGTTAGTATCTTTTGCCTGTATTTTTAATGGGGTCATTTGTTTATTGCTTGTTGATTTGTTTAACTTCCTTATAGATTCTGGATATTAGACCTGTGTTAGATGCATAGTTTGTAAATTTTTTTTCTCGCATTCTATAGGTTATCTGTTTACTCTGTTGATAGTTTCTTTTGCTATGCAGTAGCTCTTTATTTAATTAGGTCCAACTAGTCAATTTTTGTTTTCATTGCAATTGTTTTGCAGTCTTTGTCATGAAATCTTTTCCAGGGATGATATCTAAAATGGTATTTCCTAGGTTTTCTTCTTTTCCTTTATTTCTTTCTGTAATTTCAGGTTTTACATATAAATCTTTAATCCATCTTGGGTTGAGTTTCTTATATGGTATAAAGTAGGGGCCCAGTTTGAATCTTCTGCATAGGGCTATCCAGTTATCTCAGCAACATTTATTGACTAGGGAGTTTTTTCTCCGTGGTTTGTTTCTGTCTTCTTTGTCTAAGATCAGATGGTTGTCCATTTGCGGCTTTATTTGATTCTCTAACTTGTTCCAATGGTCTATGTGCCTGTTTTTGTACCAGTATCATGCTCTTTTGGTTACTTTGGAATTGTAGGGTAGTTTGAAGTCACATTTGCCTATTTTTAAATAATGTGGTTTTTTTGTTGTTGTTGAGTTTTAAGTGTTCTTTATATATTTTGGATACCAGACTCAGCAGATTTATACTGCACTTCCTTCTGAATGTTCATAAAAGATCAGTGTCACATAAAAGTAAATAATACAAAATTATCCAGTTTGAAGACCATGCAATGCAGAGAGAAAACGTCAACAAGTAATAGCTTTCCTATAGACAATTAAAGTATATCAGAAAGATGTGCTCACAAGAGATTCCATTTATATTCTACTATTTCACAAGAAGATTAACATTTAAAAAATAACATGAAATATAGAATAGAGAAAACAAATTAAAAACTAAAATGTTACAAGTCACTTCCATGAAAAATAAAATTAGATTATTATCATTTTAAAATCAATGCTTATTTCTGAGGGAAATGGGGTAATCATTCAAAAGATGAAAAGTTTCCATTTTCCAGAGAAATTACCTTTTAAAATACATATAACAAGTGGTATAAATAACCTTTAACTAACATGCAAGAACTCAGGAAATTTTTAATAAAATCTTCCTGTTGAGTGGACTGGAAACTGGGTTTAAAATGTCTAGAATTACTAGAGAGGTGCTGATGTAAGACTGGCTGTGAGCATTAAACATGCAGTTATTTGATAACCAAGACTACATGAGAGTTAAAAGGAAAGAAAGTGTAGTATGTAACAAAAATATGCTCAAATATTATAAAAGCAGTACCATATAAAAATAAAAACTGGGAAAAATGAGAACATATGCAAAAATATAAACTGTTTTCAGTAATCATGAGTGTTGGTATTTGTATTATTATTTTGAGAGAAAAATGTACATAATGTAGTTAATCTAGAGAATTTCACCTCCTTTTTTTTTTTTTTTTTGAGACAGGGTCTCGCTCTATTGCCCAGGCTGAAGTACAGAGGCACAATCATGGCTCACTGAAGCCTCAAACTCCTGGGCTCAAGCTTCGGCCTTGCTAGTAGTTAGAACTAAAAGCATATGCCACCACTCCTGGCTATTTGTGTGTGTGCGTGCATGCGTGCGTGTGTGTGTGTGTGTGGTGTTTTTTTTTGTAGAAACCAGGTTTTTGTCATGTTGCCCATGCTGGTCTTGAACTTCTGGCCTCAAGCAATCTGCCCACATTGACTCAAAAAGTGCTGGGATTACAGATGTGAATTACTGTACTCAGCACACTTCTGTCATTTTTTATACCCTCAGGAGCCAGAATTTTTGTTTTGTAAAAAAGGTGGCATGATATAATAGCAAAGATCAGTTAAGTAAAATCTTGAAGTGCTGAATTTTAATTGGAATTATTAATATGAATTGATGTATTTCTCTACCTACCTACCTACCTATCTATCCAGCTTGCCTAGCTCTGTCCACTGAACAGGGTTTGAAACAGTGACCATCCCAGGGGTAGTAATTATCTTGAATACACAGATCATATGTTGAAACATTTTTTCCCACTGTGATTGTCTGTTGGGGCTGCCATAATAAAATCCCACAAACTGAGTGCCTTAAACAACAGAAATATATTTTTATCATGGTTCTAGAGGCTGGAAGTCTCAGATCAAGGTGTCAGCAGACTTGCTTTCTGGTGAGGGCTCTGTTCCTGGTTTGTGGATGGCCATCTTTTCACTGCATCCTTATGTGGTCTTTCAGAAACAGAAAGAGCTCTGGTGTCTCTTCCTCTGCTTGCAAGGACTCTAATTTTGTTGTATCAGGATCCCACTTTTATGACCTAATTTAGTCTTAATTACCTCCCTATAGGTCCTATCTCTAAATACACCCACATTGGGATTAAGACTTCACATGAATTGTGGGTGGAAATAAATTCATAACACTAAAGGAGAAATGGGTGATTCCAGATTTGGGGCAAGAAATATGTATAATATGAGCCTCAAACATTTTGCCTTACCAAATAGTATGAAAATTATTAAAGTTCACTAAATATTACCAAGATTGGGTCAAAGGGACTGCAGAGTCAATTTTTAAAAACTCACACTGCCAAAGAAGCGAAAATGTGAGCATCAGCAAAGATAATAAATACAATGAATTGAAACCTATCAAATAGTTTTAAATCCATTAGTTCATAGGGATATTAAAAACAAAGTAATTGGTTGCTTCAAAAGAATGATAAGAACATACTCATTTTATAAAAAGTGATAAAGAATCAAGCATTTATCCTGCTTTATTACATGAATGGCTCCATTATATAACCAAAGGAAAAAATATATCTTTATAAAGAATATTTTAGGTAACACATAAAAAAAAAATGAAAGAATTAGAATAGCTCTCATATTGTAAATCTCCAGTGAATGAATGAATCTAGACATTGATCATCAATGATGGGTAACATCATAAAAAGACAAGTAGAGACTAGAAGCCTATTTTCAAAAGAGCAGAGTACCACTTTTGCTCTTGCCAAGGGAATCAATCCTGACTCCCATCACGTCTGTGGGTCCACCTGACACTTTTCAAAATTCAGAGGACATGGGAGCCTGAAATGCCATACTGTGAATATGCAACCTGCAACACGTAGACTGTGGGAAACTGTAAGTCTTCAATTGTTTACATTAAGAATAAGAGACAAAAAGAAAATCAATAGACTAAAAGAAATTTAAAAGATATAAAATTTTAAAAGAAATTATAGTATATAAAGATAACCACTTGGATGATAAAACTGTAAAGAAATGCAAAGGAGTGATCCTTATAAGTCAGAAGGTGGTGTGATGATGTGGTGGTGTGAGAGACAGACTGTGTTTGGGCCTAATACACAGAAGGGATTTCTCGTGTGGCTGACCAATGTTCTATTTCTTGACGAAGATGATAAATAGAAGGCTGTTCAACTTACAACCATTTATTAAGCTAAAAGTTTATTTTGTGTGGTTTTCCCTATTTGTATTTGTTTAAATTACTATAATAGCAATTATTACATTTATTTGTTTGTTTATTTATTTATTGAGACAGAGTTTTGCTTTTGTTGCCCAGACTGGAGTACAATGGTACCATCTTGGCTCACTGCAACCTCTGCCTCCCGAGTTCAAGCTAATCTCCTTCCTCAGACTCCCGAGTAGCTTGGATTATAGGCATGTGCCACCACACCTAAGTTTTTGTATTTTTCATAGAGATGGGGTTTCTCCATGTTGGTCAGGCTGGTCTCCAACTCCTGACCTCAGGTAATCTGCCTGCCTTGGTCTCCCAAAGTGCTGGAATTACAGGCATGAGCCGCTGTATCTGGCCTATTTTATTTTACAATAAAATAGGAATGATGTCATAATCACAGATGTTATGTAACAGAGCAGAACTCTCCAACTGTGTATATGGTTACAAGATCATGGTGCAATTCAGCATATGTTTATACACTTTGGGCATGTTGTTTAACTCCTCTAAAGTCTCTATTTTCTCATCTTCACAATAAACATACCTTGCAGAACTGCAGTGATGACTAAACAAGATAAATTATGCCAAATACCTCATGTGACGTTTGGCATTGGAGAAATGCTTATTGAATGATAACTATAACTGTCAACTAACTGGTGGAACTTAAGGGCGGGGTAGAGAATCTAGATTCAGAAAGAAGTGAATAATCTGAGAGAAAATGAGAATTGAGGGCAATCAAAACTTGAGCAAGAGATTGAAGGATCACTGAGCAAAAAGGAACATTAAAAAAAAAGTCCAAAGGACAGAATGGAATAGGGACTGAAGATGCCTGGAGAGTTGGAATCTGGTATCCAGCATGATGCTGCATTACAGGATTTTCTTTGGAATATTCATGGGCATGTTTCAAAAGGATACACCTTGAATGTTTCCAAGAGCGATTCTGTCTATCTAACCATGCCACTGAAGGCTGGCCCTCATCTGTATTCTTCAGGTCCCTAACAATGCACCAGTGGCAGCGACAAAGTGACGTCGAGATCTGATGTTTTCCAAGTGAAGAGATGTTACGTACCACCAACTCTTGGTCAAATTAATCTCTGCCATTCCGTAGGGATACGCAGTGGCTCTTAGCAGTACTATTCTTGTCTGAGATGACTACCCTTCAATTAGTTAAATTAATTAAGCATTTCAATATAAGAAGTATGGATTTCAGGGAAGGTAGACAGATTCTCCACTTCTCTCATGCTTGTGAATATTAGCCATCTTGTTATAACCTAACAATTCATTATTTGGGGTTTTATTTGGCTTTCTATTACAAAAAATTTATGTTTAAGAACTTTTGCGATTATCATAGAATGTGAACACTTTCCAGAAGTGAAAAATAAGCAAATCTTAGCCTTTCTTTAGACACCTTGGCTTTTGGAATTGACTAGAAAAATAGGTGAATTGTGTGCCTCAAATACCCTTTTCTCAAAAGCATGAAGCTCAAGGTCAAATGAGCCATTTGCTCTAGTTTAACATGGGTGACTGAGGAGATGAACAGATTTGACATATTTAAATAAAACATTCTAATAGCATGTTCTGGTCTTGGGGGCCTCAGGCAGCATGTGATGTATTTGTTAGACACCATGGCTTAATTACTCTCATAAATGAATTATACCAATTTCAGTTTAAAACCATAAGTGTTACAGTTGAACTAGGGTCAAATTAAACTTTCTGTCAATTATGCAGATTACTTAAGCAATTATGTAAATTGTTAATAAATTCTTAAGTGATGTGGAATTTTTCTTGAGAAAATATCTGTTTTATGCTATTGGACTAAAAGACTTGGAGAGCTTGGGTACTTAGGAAAAATGAAACCTCACGCTAAATATCTGTCTTCAGAGTTCTCTTGGGAGCATTTGCTGTGACAAAGCTAGACCTTCTGATTTCTTGAGGCTGAAAAGTAACAAATTTTCTACCCAAGAACTTCTCCGTTTTATGCTATGAAGACTCACATTCTTCACTGTGCAAAATAGCAATAGAGTTCTGAGGGTTGGGGGTAGGGAGGGGAAAGTGGTGTTAATAAAAAGATCTACTTTAGTCAGTTTTACGATTGCTTTAAGATTCTTTACAGACAACGCATCCCCTTCTTGCCTGTTCCTTGGGCAGACAGTGCTCCTTGCTCACCCACCCTTCATATGATATTAAACCATGAGAAAATGTTTGGCCGACAAGATCAGGGACTAAAAATGCCAAGGGATCTCCCTCATATATTCAGTGTCCACTGCAATTTTAATGAATCTGCTTCTATTTTGTTTTACGTCATGGGTCTCCCATCTTAACTTGCATCTTAAGCCTCCATTGAGTACATATTTACCCTCTTCTTTAAAATGCTTCAAAGACAAGTATCTGTTTGTTCCCCTTTTGTTTCTGGGTTGCTTTTAATGTAAAGTTAAAAAATACTCTTTAGTAGGATGAGGCTTCTTTTTGAAATATGAACATATGCTCTTGTATTAGGCCAGCTCACTCAGGCTGCAAAGAGAAAACAGGTGATGAAGTTTTATAAGTCCCAGCGAGGTCAGAATGGGCAGTTAATTAGTGAGGTCCTGGGGAGTCCTGGAATGTGCTCTGATGCCATAACTTTTTTGGTGCAGGGTGACAATCTCAGTAGTCTCTGCCTCCCTAAGATTCAGTATTTTCCTATCCGGGAAATTTCTCTCTGCGTGCTTATGTGGACAGCCAGTTCCCTGTATATGGCTAATACTCCCGTTTCTTCAAGAGAGCGGACTTCGTTGAGCGGTTTTGTTGCTGCACAAAGTAGTTTCCCACTTTTGGGACTATTCTTAGAGCAGGTATTTCACGGGCTTTGGATCAGTTTGGACCAGGATGGACAGATTGCATGTTACAAAGCACAGAGACCAGTGCAAGCAAATCAGCTTCCGTGGCCAACTGTGTTCAGAATGGGGCCAGAAGGCTACCTGATAGGCATACATCTTCATGAGAAAAAGGGAAATAAATGTCATATTAGTGTCTACGGGTGAAAAATTTAGTTATCTCCCTCTCTTTGGAACTATCTATGAGCCTCACATTTGCTCTAACGAGGATATTGAGCTCAGATCCTTCTACATATTTTTCCTTTTTCCAGGTGTGTTATGGAGGAAGTTTACAAGTCCTAGAAAAGGAATACCAAAGTATACTTGGAATTGGAAGAGGATGTGCCACCGTTGGAAGATTTAACCAGTTGTTTGAATCCGGTCAAGACATTCCAAAGTTCACCTGTGACTAACTGAGGCCCTAATAAAGGCGAAACCTCTGACCTTGGTCCTCTGTGTTCCCTATCTTGTGTAAATTAACATTTGAACATGAGTTATGAAATGCATGACATATCAAAAAGCAAAGCACCTGATACTGGGAAATACGCATATTGATGAGAGGAATGAAAGAATTTGATGAATGCTAAATTATGGGTCTACAGAGGGCTGCCTTTGTTAAAATTGACCTGTCCCTATCTGTAAACCCCAGAGTATTCAATGGAAAGCATAAGGGATAAGTGTACTTGGAAAACCTCCCTTTAAAAAAAATCTTTGTGCTAGAGGAAAGACTTTATAAAATACTAGATGAAAAGACCCCTTTCAAAATGTGTTTGTTTCGTAGTGCCCCCCTTTCTGGCTTCTCTGCATACTTAAAAGTCATCACCACCTTGAGTAGATTGCTTGCTTTTAAAAAGACATTGCACCTTTCCTAGTTCTGACACAGAGCTACCAGACCTGCATTTTGAAATGCCTTATTGTCATCACCATAAGCATTTCTGTGAAGGCAAGCAAAGCCAAACAAAGCCGAATATATATATATATACACACACATTTTTTTTCTAATCCACTCAACAACAATGCATCCAGGACACCCTCTATGGCCCAGGTTTCAGGGCTACATATGCCTGTAGACAGAAAGCTATTTCGAGCATTGAAAACAGCCTTATTACCCTGCCATTTTTGCACTGTTTTTTTTTTTTTTTCCCTTCCCCGTGACATTAGAGAGTCCGAAGTGACATACATTTTTTATAGCTTCATAAAGTCGTCTCCTGACCGGGTCACCCTTCTCATAACTAGGGAGCAGAACGCTTGAAAAAACCCATTCATCAACGTGAAAGCAGCCTCTGTCTGCGGGTTCCAATATGCACAGTCTGGCAAGATCCAGCTCAGTGCAAATGCGAACTTACTCCTTTTGCTAATGCCAAATGACCCACTCACTTCTATCAGCACACTGAGGAGGACACAAAGGGCAAGGTGGCCGTCCGCATCTGCAGAAGTGCTTCTTGACAGACCTCAGCACCAAGCCTTCTTGCTAAATGTACTGAACACATTCAAAAATTAGTTTTATATTTATACTAATTAAATATTCAATTAAACAAAGATAAAATTATGGAGGGAAATTTATTCTTGCCTA
Source organism: Aotus nancymaae (assembly GCF_030222135.1). NCBI lineage: Eukaryota > Metazoa > Chordata > Mammalia > Primates > Aotidae > Aotus > Aotus nancymaae. The sequence goes on from NW_026988425.1 coordinate 115,872,673, forward strand.
ATGAACTATATCCCATTTATTACTTTTCACAGATATACCATTAAAGTTCTGATGAAAAATTGCTGGAATGGTTACCCTCCTTTTTATTTCTTTAAATGTTTTTCCTCTATGCTTTGTTTAGACATTCAAACACAGAATAGCCTATCCAGGCATGACAGGTAGGTAAAAGAAGGTAGAGGAGGTGGAACCAAGAGAAAAGGGTTATTCCTTAAACTTTTTGTGATTGGCAGAAATTTCCTCCATTAAACAGAAGACCTTGCAAGGGGATCTCTCCTGTGGAATTTAATGGTGTGATTCAGGGACATGCAGTCTTATATGTACTTGTCATGGGTGTTAGCTCTGTTAAAACTGATGTCTTCTGACAACCCTCAGGTCAGAATGAATAGAACCAACCAACCCTCAGGTCAGAATGAATAGAACATTTCACCCCCACCCCTGCACATGATTCCTGAGTTTCTGTACTGAGCCTTTCAGTTTTAGAAACCTGAATTCAAATTTGAGTTATGATGACATATGAATAAAGAATGACAAGTCACACTTTGGGAATGTGTTTTTGAGATTACTGCTCTTATGGTATTGAATCGCTTGTATGCATTTGTGTATGCACACATACACATACACATATATGTAATACCAAGATTATATATGGTATGTATATACATCCATGAATTTTAGGTTGCCATAAATAAAAAATATCTACATGCACACATTTGCACAACGTGATAAACAGCTCAGAAATAATTACAGCACAATTCAGAAGACAAAATAAAATGATTGCTATAAAATTATTTGGTATACGTTAAAGAAAATCAAAACAAGGTAGAAAACATCCTTGCCTCTATCTTTCCATGTTTTGGCTCGATGTCAGATTGGGATATCTAGAAAATGAGATAGTATAATTTTTCTAGACATTCTAGCAACCACACCATGCATGTATGATGTAGAATCTCTCAACCCATCCCCCTGCCAGATATGTCACCACTAATGCCTATAAAGGGGCTGCCTCTGGGAACAAAATGGATCCCACTCTCTGCCATGATGTTGACTTGTAGGCTGGGCCTGAGCATGGGAGACTATTGTCCTTCCACCATCTAAACACTCAAATCCTCGTGAACATCACGATGGGGTGGTGAGTGAGGGAGGAAGAGCACTAGGAAGTAAAATATATCTTGCCATTATTCTGAGTAGTTGATGCAAGGCTACTGGGAATGTTTCCGCTTACATTCATAATTTTTATTTCTATTAAAATGAAAAATTTTCTGTAAATATTTCAAAAACAACTTTGGAACAGGAGAAGCATTCATCTTTTTAAAGTGGCCACTGACAATGTCTGAGTGTGTCTCTTATTTTTGAAACAACAGATGGTAATGCAATGACATCTCATTTGATTTTAAGACCCAATTATAAATTCAGGTATAAAGCAAAATATTGGGATTAATAAAGATCACATCTGTGAGTTCCTCAGAACTTTCAACTGTACATATGAACCATGCAGTCCCTAAGGCCCAGCTCCCTCTCCTGATCCTGTCCCAGAACTGATTATTTACACATTGTCATTTGCTCACCCAGAAGACCCTACTTCAGTTAAGCTAATTGTTTATCGTTAACAAACTTAATCATCTTATTTTCAAGAAAGTTTAGTGTCTTTTTAAAAATTCATATTAAGAAAATGAATGATATATGTTTTTGGGGGGAAAAATCAAGATTTGGAATCATTCTTATTCAGCTTAACACAATGAAGTGCAGACGGATAATTCCCTGATAAAATATCTTTTGATCATTAAAAAGTAGCTTTTACCATCTCCATTTCCAAAAGCCTATGGTGTATTTGACATAAGAAATTGGGTGAAAACAAAATATTTCATAAGGTACTTGAATACAGCCATGTTCATAAGAGCAAGTAAAGAGTATATGAAATAAAGTTGTTTTTGACATTTCATTAATATTTATTTAATTTCATGTTTCTTTAAATTGATCTAGAATATCACACCAGTTTTGGATTGTAACCCAACTCTTAAGAAACCTTTTACATAAGAGCATCCTTATAAAATAAACACTCTCAGCAATACTATATGTAGAAATACCATGACAACCCGTATTTGCTTTTTCTACTCGTAATCTTACAAAAGCCAAGATTTAATTTTGTCTGTTATTCTAAGTGCTTTAATCAAGTCATGTCACAACAGTGAATAAATGCCTGCAAGGTATGTTATGACCTTAAGTTAATGTTCTCTGTTCAATCCTATTTGAAATATAATCTGTGATTACGTTTGATTTCCCTAAAATTCCCCCACAGTTTTCAGGACAGATGGTACATGCAGCTTTCCTCCCCTTTCCTGACTACTGATCATTCAGCTATATCAATTACAAAATGAACTGCACTTTCAGACTCGCTGGGAGGGCTGGACTGGAAATTTCATGGGTGGAGACAGGGGGCCATGTCATTCTCTATTACATCCTTAGCACCAGCACAGCAGCATGTTAGCACTTAGTAGGTATTCAAAAAATATTGGTTGAATAAACGAGTTAATAAGGCTGTATAAATAAACAGAAACTTTATTGATAGTACCAGCCTGTTAAAAAGTATTACGATGGAGAGGAAGTGACACTTTTCCCATTACTTTACAAGTGAGTGAGATTAAAACGGAAAATGTAAGGAGAAAAATGTTGGGGGAAAAGAGGATATAAGAGTTTTAAATAAATACCCAAGGGCCTCTGGAAAGTACTGCTCTAATATCTGATGTAAATTACTTTAACTGGTAAATTGAGAGCTTCACTCCAACTGTAAATTGAAGAAAACCCTGTGGAAATACGCATGCTCCAGGATCTGGTTATAGATCTTTTTTGTTTGAATAATTGCCCTTTATATCTTACAGAATAAAATACACTTATGGTACCTTTGTGACCCTCAAGAAAAAGTAAGTCAAATTCAGATACCTGCAGTTCATCTACCTGAAACTGCCAGACAGTTGGAGTCAATAGTCAAATATATAAATTGGATTTGACTTTCTAAGTAAAAATATGGATTTATTCTTCGACTTCATATTAGAAGTACAGATTCTGAAGATGCAAACAATCTCCCCAGCCCCAAATCCAAGTGCAGCTGGAAAGTTAATGGCTTAAGCAAAATTTTGCTTTAGTTTCTTTTTTTTTTTTCTGAATAAGAAACATGAAGTCTAGAAATGAAAATGGACAGTCGTTAGTTCATTTCACCAATGAGAAATCTGAATCCCAGAGAGGATTATTTTCTCATGGTCATTTATACTATAGGTAAAATTTATTTGAATTTGACCTTGTTACTCATCCCACCAAAACAGACTATTGAAACACAAAGAATTATCAGCAGAATAGTTCTTCATGAGTCTCCCTCTGTGTCTGTATTCCTAAAGAATTTATCCATAGCCAAATATGGAAAACAAAAATAGAAATTTCCAGCACATGTTCATACTTGATTATATTTTTTTATCTAGGAAATACCAAACTTCTGCTTCCAGAATCCTATATTCAAGTGTTTCAGTGAACTTCTGTATTTAATTTACATCCCAAATTTAAAATATCCCAAATCAGTTGATCACCTCTTGAATTTCCCAACATTCTCATTTGTAATCTGTATTAATGAAGATCATCCAGGATAAAATTCTCCATTCCTTCCCCGGTCCCACTCCCATAACCACCAACTCGAAAGAGCTCAAGTATCTAAAGCTGATGTGAATTTGTTCCCTCTTTTGCATCCTTTTTAAAGATGATTGTGGTCCACACTCTCATCTCACCTGCACTGGTGCAAGTGTGAACTCTTGTTCTTGTCCTACAGTTGAATTGCTTATTTTCTCATTTATTCTGTCACTTAGATGGGAAATTTCTTCAATGCAAATACTGTCTTTATATCACAGCACAAGTTGGTTCTCACAGCTGAAAGTGTGTAGTTAAAACAGAAAGCCTAACATGTAGTTGGCACTCAGCAAATATTTGCTAGGTTATCAAGTGAATGAATCTAGCACAGTTTTTGGAAATATCATGATTACTCGGGAAATCTTAAGTAATAAATTTCTCTATCATTGGTATCTGAGAGCTAAATGAAAAAATACTAAGACAGTGTTCAACTCCAAATATCTCTTGAGAATAATTTAAACAATAAAAAATATTATTTGTTTTTATTCTGTGTGAGTAGAAAAAATTGCTTCAGACCAGGCACAGTGGCTCATGCCTGTAATCCAGAACTTTGGGAGGCTGAGATGGGTGGATCACAAGATCAGGAGTTCAACACCAGCTTGGCCAAGATGCTGAAACCCCGTATCTACTAAAAATACAAAAATTAGCCAGGCAGGGTGGCATGTGCTTGTAATCTCGGCTATTCTGGAGGCTAAGATAGGAGAATTGCTTGAACCCAGGTAGCAGAGGTTACAGTGAACTGAGATAGTGCCACTGCATTCCAGCCTGGGTGACAGAGCAAGACTTGGTCTCAAAAAAAAGAAAAGAAAAGAAAAGAAAAACTCGCTTCAAAAATGAATCTATTTAAAATACTCATTTTAGGTCAAATCTGCATTTACTAAAAACCTCTAGAATTTCTAGGTAAATTCCATGTCCAAAACCACTATGATTCCATTTGTGAATAATTATTTTCCTAATGTCAAACTTAATTGTTTCCTGTTTCTTAAGCTTATTCATTTGTATTCGTTACTATAATATAAACTTCTTTTCTTACTCAAGTTTAGTCTCCAAATCAGGCTTTTGATATGTGTCCTATTTTTTTGAAGAGGAAAGACAGGCAGAAACTGAGGTCAAATGATTCACTAAAGGTCACACAGGATGTCAACAACTCCACCAAGATTATCCTCTCTGCCTGGGTACAGAATGTTCTGCCACAACTTGTCCTTATGGCCACCATACACATATTTATTTATGTGTTATCGGTAAATAGAAGTAGCAGGCAATTCGGCTGAAGCTAGTTGACGAAAAAAACTTAGTTTTCATGATTTAAAAAATAGTATTTGAATTCCAGTATTCACTAAGCAGAAAGGAAAAATAAAATTTTACATAGGTTTCCAGGATTGAGGGTTATTTGTACTGCCCCTTTTGCCAAAAACTTTTCCAAGAACTTGTAACATAAGAAAATGCCGTGGGTCAGATGTACCAATGAATGACTAATATAGACTGTGTTTGTTGTGATCTGCTGTGCAAAAACTACTGTGAGTATACTTCGTATATTAGTTCAGTAATTTATTTTTATTATAAAAGCATGTTTACTATAGAAATAGTTATAAAACACCAACAAAAATAAAAAGAAACAAAGAAAACATAATTTCACCTACTCAGTGACAGCTACTTTTAACCCTTTCAAACTCTCTTAACCCTGCCCCTGCCATACACAGAGAAATGGAATCATTATTTTCTAACCTGCCTTTCAGTGGGACAATGTTCCAAGGACATCTGTTCATATCAGTCAATAGATGTATCATGAAAGATAAGCTATATCATTCTGTGGCAGCAACCAAGTCAAAATATTAGAACAAAAACCAGTAAAACTTGATTTCTAGTTCACACTTCATGATCATAATGAAAGAGAAAGCTCATCATAGCTATTCAAATATTCAAGGTTGTATCAGATGGAAAACAAGGTTGTATCAGATGGAAAACACAGCTTTACGGGTCCTTTTTTAATTTACACATCATAATTCTTCATCTTTACACAGTACATAGTTTTACATTTTGATACGTATGTATGTTGTGTAATGATCAAAACAAGATGGTTAGCATATTCATCACCTCATTCAACATTACAAAGCATCACTTCTAGCTATTTTTATAATATTACCATATCTTATTATTAACATTCATCACTGTACTTTGCAATAAAACACCAGAACTTATTCCTCCTACCTAACGGCAACTTTGTATGCATTGACCAACCTGTCCCAATTCTTGCCTCTCCCCTTGCCTCTCCAGTCTCTGGTAACCACTGTTCTCTCTGCTTCAATGATATCAACTTTTTATTTTAGATTCTACATATTAATGAGCTCATATAGTTTTTGTCTTTCAGTGTTTAGCTTATTTTATTAAAATGATATTCTCCTGGTTCAGCCATGTTGTCACAATGATACAATTCTTTTTTATGGCTGAATAGTATTCCATTGTGTATATATATCACATTTTAAAAACTCATTCATTTGTTTTTGGACACATAGGTTGATTCCATATCTTGCTATTGTGACTACACTGCAATAAACATGGGAAGGCAGATATCTTTTCAAAATACTGATTTCATTTCCTTTGCATATATACCCAACAATGAGATTGCTAAATCATATGATGTTTCTACTTTTAATATTTTAAGGACACAGAAGCCTATGTGAAGGGGCTTCCACTGGCCAAATCTGGGACAATCTGGGCATCAAAACAATTAACTATTAATGGAATACAGTACAGCCCTTTATAGCGAACTACATGCTCATACTGATAAATGTGAATTGATCTGAAAGTTGGCTGAGGAATGGGATATTTACAGATTTTGAGAGTCCCCCACAAAACACAGTTCAGTTAGAAAGGGAAAGTCATACTGGAAAAACTCAGCAGACAACATCTTCACCAAGTGGTCAAAATGCACATCAGTAATGGGTACCTTGAAGGTATGTGCCACCCAGAAGTGTCACTGCTGTCACACTCCTGCAGGAGATGCTTAGCCTGAATTCAGTCATGAGAAAACACCAGGCAAACAAACTTAATAACATTCTACAGATTCAGAACACTTCAAAAGTGTCCACATCCTGAAAGTCAAAAAGCTTCCAGTCAGAAGGAGATCAAAGAGATGACAACCAAATGCAGCTCAAGATTCTGAACTGGATCCTTTTTCTAGAGAACATGACCAGAGCCTGAGGACCAGCTGAGAGTACTGTGTCCATTCTGACTTCCTGTTTGGTGTGTATGTTGTGGGCAGGTAGAAGACAATCAGCAACTGACTCTTACATGGTTCAGGGAAGAAAGACAGTGTGGCGATTCCCGAAGGATCTAGAACTAGAAATACCATTTGACTCAGCAATCCCATTACTGGGTATATACTCAAAGAATTACAAATCATTCTGTTATAAAGACACATGCATACATATGTTTATTGTGGCACTGTTCACAATAGCAAAGACTTGGAACCAACCCAAATGCCCATCAATGATAAACTGGATAAAGAAAATGTGGCACATATACACCATGGAATACTATGCAGCCATGGGATTAGTTCATGTCCTTTGCAAGAACATGGATGAAGCTGGAAACCATCATTCTCAGCAAACTGACACAAAAACAGAAAACCAAACACCACAGATTATCACTCATAAGTGGGTATTGAACAATGAGAACACATGGATACAGGGAGGAGAGGGATAGCAGAAAGGTTGTGGGGCTAGGAGAGCGACAGCATTAGGAGAAATACCTAATGTAGTTGATGGGGTGATGGATGCAGCAAACCACCATGGCACATGTATACCTGTGTAACAAACCTGCACGTTCTGCACATGTACTCCAGAACTTAATGTATAATAAATAAAAATTTAAAAAATAAAATTCTTTGTAACCTACTTGCACCTTTTCCATAAGTTTGAGATTAAAAACAAACAACAACAAAAAAAAAACAGCCAAAAAAAAGAAAGAAAGGAAACTCCATACTGTTTTCTATTATGGATGTACTAGTCTACAATCCCACCAACAGTGTGTAAGTGTTCTCTTCTCTCCACATTCTCACAAACACTAGTTTTCTTCTCTTTTTGATTATAGCCATTCTAATTAGAGTGAGATAATTTCTCACTGTGGCTTTGATTTGTATTTCCTCGAAGATTAGTTGAGTATTTTTCATATGCCTGTTGGACATTTAGATATTTTCTTTTCAGATGTCTATGAGCATATTTTACCCATTTTAAAATCAGGCTATTCGAGGGTTTTTGTTGTTGTTATAGAGTTAAGTTTCTTATGTATTCTGAGTAGTAACCAATTGTCGGACTTAAATAGTTTCTCTCATTCTGTAGGTTGTCCCTTTACTCTGTTAATTATATCTTTTGCTGTGAAGATTTTCAGTTTAATGTAATCTGATTGTCTATTAATGCTTTCATTGCCTGTGATTATTTTAAAAATTCTTGCCCAACCCAATGTCATGAAGCATTTCCTTATGTGTTCTTCTAGTAGTTTCAAGATCTAGTCTCATCCTTCTGTGTGTGGATATCCAATTTTCCCAGCACCATTTATTGAAAGTAGTATGTTTTCCCCCATATGTTATTAAAACCTTTGTCAAAAATCAGTTGACTGTAGGTATGTGAATTTATAACTGGGCTCCCTACTCTGGTGCAGTCATCAGTGTGCCTATTCTTATGCCAATATCATGCTATTTTTTATTATAGTCTTATACTCTATTTTGAAATCAGACAGTGTTTTATCTCCAGTTTTGTTCAGGATTGCTTTGGTAATTTAAGGTCTTTTGTGCTACCATATTAATTTTGTAATTTTTTTCTGTGAATGTCATTGGTATTTTGATAGGATTGCATTAAATCTGTAGATCATTGTGTGTTGTACAGTCACTTTAACAATAAATTTTCCAATCCATGAATATGGACTATTTTTCCATTTATTTCTGCCTTCTTTAATTTCTTTCACCAGTGTTATATAGTTTTCAGTGTAGAGATATGTTTTCCTCCTTAGTCAAGTGTATTCCTAGATACATTATTTTTTGTAGCTATTGTAAATAAATTTTTACTTGATTTATCTTTTAGATATTTTACTATTAGTATATTAAAATGCTACCAATTTTTGTATGTTGTCTTTGTATACTGCAACTTTACAAAACGTATTACTTCTGACAATATTTTTGTAGTCTTTTTGTTTTTCCCACATAAGATCATGTTATCTGCAAACAGATATTTGACTTTCTCCTTTTCAATTTGCATTCTTTTTATTTCTTTCTCTTGTCTAATTGCTCTGGCTAGAACTTCCAGTACTATATTGAAAAAAAGTGGCACAACTGGGCATCCGTATCTTATTCCTGATGAGGAATAAGCTTTTTCTTGTTCAGCATGATATTAGATACCTTCTATAGCTAATTTGCTGAGAGTTTTTAATCATAAACGAGTGTTAAATTTTGTCAAATGATTTTTCTGTATCTATTGAAATGATCATATTGGTTTTGTCTTTTTTTCTGTTAATAGGGTACGTTATATTTGTTTATTGATATCCGTTGAACTATCCTTGCTTTCTTTGGATGAATTTCACTTATAGTAAATGATCTTTTTGATCTGCTGTGAAATTTAGTTTGCTAATATCTTGCTGAGAATTTCACATCTATGCTCATCTGGCCTTGCAGTTTTGTTGTTTTTGTGTTTTTTGTCTGATTTGATAGTGGAGTAATGCTGGCCTCATTAAATGAATTCAGAAGTATTCTCTATCTTCAACTTTCTGGAATAGTTTGAGAATAATTAGTATCAGTTCTCTTTAAATGTTTGGTAGAATTCAGCAATAAAGCTATCAAGTCCTCGGCTTGCTTTTGATAAAATAATTTTTATTACTAATTTAATCTTGGTGGATTTTAGTATCCAGGCATTTATCCATTTATTCTATGTTATGTAATTAGTTGGTATATAGTGGTTAATAATAATCTCTTATAATCTTTTGTATTTCTGTGGTATCACCTTTAATGTCTTCATCTCTGATTTCATTTTTGAGTTTTTTTTTTCTTCCTTAGCCTAGCTAAAGGTTTGTAGATTTTATCTTTCCAATACCCAAGTCTGCATTTTGTTGATCCTTTGAATTGTTTTTATAGTCTCTATTCTGTTTATTTTTGCTCTAAGTTTTATTATTTCCCTTTTTTTTTTTTTTTTTTTAGACAGAGTCTCACTCTGTCACCAGGCGCCAGGCTGGAGTGCAGCGGCGCAATCTCGGCTTACAGCAATCTCCGCCTCCTGGGTTCAGGCAATGCTCCTACCTCAGCCTCCCGAGCAGCTGGGACTACGGGCACGCGCGACCACGCCCAGCTAATTTTTTTTTTGTATTTTTTAGTAGAGACGGGGTTTCACCATGTTTGCCAAGATGGTCTTGATCTCTTGACCTTGTGATCCGACCGCCTTGGCCTCCCAATGTGCTGGGATTACCGGCATGAGCCACTGTGCCCGGTCTATTATTTCCTTTCTTTCACCAGTTTTGGATTTAGGCTGTTCTTGTTTTCCTACTTTCTTGAGGTACATTATTAGATTTTTATTAAAATTCTTTCTTCTTTTTTGATGTTGGCACTTATTGCTATAAAGTACTCTGTTAGAACTATTTTTGCTGTGCCCCATAGGCTTCAGAATGATGTACTTCAATTCTAATTTATCTCAGATTTTTAAATTTCCCTTTCATCTTATTCATTCACTCATTGATTATTCCAGAGCCTGTTGTTTAATGTCCATGTATTTCTAATGTTTCCAAAATTTTTCTTATTGCTCACAGCTAGTGTTATACTCTGTGTTCAGAAAATATACCTCATATGATCTATCTTCTTAAACTTTTTAGACTTGCTTTGTGGCCTAACTTAATCTATCTCACATGGAAGAGAAAGCTCCATGTGTAGCTGAGAAGAATCTGTTCTCTCTAGCTGTTGGATGGAATAATCTGTAAATGTCTGTTTGATTCATTTGTTCTATAATGCAGTTTAAGTCTAATGTTCATCTGTTAATTTTCTGTTTAGATAATCTATCCATTGTTGAAAGTGAGGTGTTGAGGTCTCTACTGTTATTGTATTTCAGTCTATCTCTTTCTTTAGATATAATAAGACTAGCTTTATATATTTGGATGTTCTTGCATTATATACATATTTATAATTGTCATATCCTGTTTAATTGATCCTATTATTATACAATGACCTTCTTAATCTTTTTTTTTTTTTTTTTTTTTTTTTTTGAGACGGAGTTTCGCTCTTGTTACCCAGGCTGGAGTGCAATGGCGCGATCTCAGCTCACCGCAACCTCCGCCTCCTGGGATTCTCCTGCCTCAGCCTCCTGAGTAGCTGGGATTACAGGCATGCACCACCATGCCCAGCTAATTTTTTTGTATTTTTAGTAGAGACGGGGTTTCACCATGTTGACCAGGATGGTCTCAATCTCTTGATCTCGTGATCCACCCGCCTCAGCCTCCCAAAGTGCTGGGATTACAGGCGTGAGCCACTGCGCCCGGCCCACCTTCTTAATCTTTTTTACAGTTTTTGACTTAAAGTCATTTTATGTGATATAAGAATGGCTCCTCCCACTTGCTTTTGGTTTTCATTTGCTTGGAATATCTTTTTATATCCTTTCACTTTCCATATATGTTTGCCTGTAAGGATGAGCTGAGTTTCTTGTAGATAGCACATAGTTGAGTCTTGCTTTGTTTTCCCCCTAATTAATTAATTTAGAGACAGAATCTTACTCTGTGGCCCAGGCTGGAATGCAGTGACATGATTGTAGTTCACTGCAGCTTCAAACTCCTGGGGTCAAATGATTCTCCCACCTGAGCCTATTACAGCCCATTACATTGGCACCTAATGGATGGAGAGTCAGTGGTCACTGGTCTCCAGGGCAGGACAGAGTCTAGCAGTGGGTTTAGTTTCAAAATGGTACTATGTTGTAGTAGCTTAGGGTACAGGGGTAGGGAGTACAAGAGAGGCTCCTACTCTGAGGCAGCATAGCTGTATGAACTCCGTATCACTCTACAAACAGGATTCAAAGCGTAAGAGGGCTGAAAGACTCTGAAGTATGTAGAACCAGGTGGGTTCCACCATACCTGGCTAATTTTTATTTTTTATTTTTGTGGAGATGGGGTCTCCCTTTGTTGCCCAGGATATTCTTGAACTCCTGGGCTCGAGCAGTCCTCTTGCCTCAGCCTTCCAAAATACTGGAATTGCAGGCATGAGTCATTGTGCTTAGCCCTCAGTTTTGTTTTTGTTTTTGTTTTTTTTTAAAACCCATTCAGCCATTCTATATCTTTAAATTGGGAAATTTAATCCATTAACATTCAAGGTTATTCTTGTTAAAAAAAAAGGTCTTTGCCATTTTGTTAATTCTTTTCTGCTTGCTTTGTAGATCCTTTGTTTCTTTCTTCCTCTCGTTTGCTTCTATGGTTCTTTGTTTTTCTGTGGTACTTAGCTTTATCTTCTTTTTCTTTCTTATTTGTGTATCTGCTCTAATTTCTTTCTTTGTGATTATCATGAAGCTAAAATACAGAGTCTCATAGTCACACTACAGTATTTCAAGCTGGTAGCACCTAACTTGGTTTTCATAGAAATACACTAGACATTTTCCTTCTCCCCAGAATATTCTTTGTTGCCTTAATTTATATCTTTATCTATTATGTGTCCCTTAGCAACTAATCGTAGCTATTGTTAGTTTTGACTATTCTGACTTTAGACCTTCATGTTAGAGGACTGAAATACTTACATATTTTGGCACTGAAATATTCTGAGTTTAATTGTGAATTTACTTCTAATGGTCAGTTTTATATTTTTATGTGTTATAATAACAGTAATTATCTACCTTTTATTCCCAGTTAAGCACTCTCATGTATTTTCTGTAAGGCTGATGTAGTGGTAATGAATTATTTCAGATTTTCCTTGTATAAGAAGGTATTTCTCATTCATTGCTGAAAGAGATTATTTCTGAATATCATATTCTTGGCTCACAGTTTTTTTTTTTTATTTTAGCACTTTGAACATATCATCCCATTTTCTCCTGATCCTCAAGATTTATACTGAGAAATCTGCTGGTAATCTGATGGACATTCCCTTACATGTGACTTGATATTTTTATTGTGCAGTTCTTAGAATTCTCTTTATCTTTACCTTTTAAGAATTTGTAATGTGCCTCAGAGGATATTATTTTGTGTTGAATCTAATTGGTAATTTTTTACCTTCCTAGATCTGGATGTTTATATATCTCTCACAATTGGAGATATTTTCAGTTATCATTTCATTGCATAGGTTTTCTGTACTTGTCTCTATAACTTCTCCCTCTGGTAATTCTACTGTGCAAAAATCTGTTCACCTAATGGTGTCTCATACATCTCATAGTCTTTCTTCATTTTTATTTATCTTTTTCCTCCTTGCTAGATTATGTCAAAAGAACTGTCTTCAAGATCAGAAATTATTTCTTCTGCTTTGTCTAGTCCATTGTTGAATCTTTCAACTGTATTTTTAATTTATTCATTCAATTAGAAAACTCCTAGACTTATGTTTAGTTCTATTTTATGAAATCTATCAATGTACTGAATTCCTCATTCAGATTATGAATTGCTTTCATGATTTCATTGAATTGTTTGTCTGTATTTCTTTATATACCTCACTTAGCTATCCTGAGGTCATTATTTTGAATTCCTTTTTAGGCACTTTATAAATACCCTTTTATTTGGGATCTGTTGTTGGAGAATTACTGCGTTCCTTTGGGGAAGTCATGTTTCCTTGATTTTTATATTTATTGTGTGTCTGTGTTGATATCTGCACACCTAATAGAACAGTCCCCTTTTCCAATTTATGCAGTAGCTTTTGTAGGAAGAGACGTTTTTCTGTACATGGATCCTAGGATGTTGATTGGGTATGGTGTATTGACTTTGATTTCTGGTGGTTTCAGAATTGTGGCCTATGCACAGTTTCTTAAGCTGTAATCCTCATCAGTTATATCTGTAATCTGCTCAGTGACCAAGGCTGTGGGAGTTTGTAGTGGTATTGAAACAATTTTACTGGGGGTGGGGGCATGAGGCTGGTTGTTGAACTAGGCACATATGGGCATGGCATTCTAATGGGCTGTGCACTAGTTTCTCTAGGGAAATAGGGCCAATAGTTTCTCTTGGTCATTTCATTGGCCTAGGCTCCATGCAACCTGGGTCATAGTTTTGTATGTGAATGTGGTACACTGGGACCTCATGGATGGAGAGTCAGTGGTCACTGGTCCCCAGGTCAGGACAGTCTAGCAGTGGGTTTAGCTTCAAAATGGTAGTATATTGTAGTAGCATAGGCTATAGGGATGGGGAGTGCAAGAGGGGTTCCTACTCTGAGGGAGTGTAGCTGTGTGAACTTCTAGTAATTCTCCAAACAGTATTCAAAGCATATGAGGACTGAAAGACTCTTCTATAGCAAGGACTGAAAGCATCTGCAGGGATAATAAGGGGGTCTCAAGCTTACCTTTCTCCCTTAAAGAGAAGTTTTCCTGACTCCAAACTTATCCTGAAGGGAGACAGTGTAACACAGGGAGGATGCCTTGCTTTCTTCTCTATGGTGCTATGCTGAGCTTCCGAGTTCCACGGAGATTTTGTCAATTCCTTGCTGCTCACTAGCATACTGAACTTCAGTCACTCCAGTGAAAATGTTGTTTATTTATTGTTTAGGTTTCTTTTGTTGGGGGTATTACTGCCAGGCAACTCTTAGACCATCTTACTGATATCTCTGCTCTACCTGTTGTTGTATTTGTGATTACATGCTTTATTTTAGCATTAAATACATCTGCCCTTCAGAACTCACTGAACAGAACTAGTCACAAAGGTCCATCAAGCATGGAGAAAGATTGTATTTATCTTTTTTTTAATTTTAATTTTTTTAACTTAAAAATAGCTGACTCTATGGAAGAATCTTTCAAAGTTTCATAGTATTTCATTTTCTAGTGGTAATTGACCTCTTTAATTTTCCTGTAAATACGTTTTAATTACATAGACTGCAATTAAATCTCTGTGTATTTATAAAGGTTTTCTTAGGGTAACTATGCATAAATAAAACAATAATGTTTTTATATATATTGTTAAAAGTTTTAGATATGTAGTATTTAAACATATTTCAAAAAGCTATATTCCCACAGGATATATCTAAGAGTATTTTTTAAAATCTCTTAACCTCAACTACACTGATTTTTTTTTCAGCTTTTGTAAATTAAGTAGGTAAAAAAACTCAAGTGATTGTTACAATTTTAAAAATCATAATTTGCATTATTTGTGGATTTTTAAATAATTCTACCTTTACTATTTCTTTGACAGCCTGTGGATATAGCAGCACTTCTAGACACAGTGCAAATCTGCTGAATTCAAGGACCCAAGAGTTTCTAAATCTGGGATCCCACTGTCACTCTCAACTTCCTGTTGAATGCCTAATAGACATGTCACATTTAACAAGTAAAAAACAAACTTTATGCTCTCTACTACCCTATAATGGTTTCATGCCTTCAGCATAAACAAAGTTACTCAGGCCAAGCAACCAAAAGTCATCATAGATCTTTCTCTTTCCCTCAAGCCTCTATTCAGTTAATAAAGTAAGCTCTGGTTTAAGACTTCTCCCAAATGCTGCGACTATTCTCCATTTCTACCAGTCTATCCTGTTCAAACCAATCATTATCTCTTGCCTGAATTAATGCAAAAGATACCTAACTGGTCCCCTATGAATATCAATTTCGCAGCAGGACTGATTTTTTTTTATGAGCAAAATTCATATGTTATTGATCTGCACAACATTTCAATCATATTCAAAACAAAAATCAAACTGCTCATCCAAGTCAACAAGACCCTCACTGGTTTGCTATCATCCTCACTCTTACTCTGTTTGGTTTAACCACACTATCTTTTTATCTTTCTCTGGAACATTACAGCTTTTCCCCTCTGTAAGATCCTTAAAAATTTGAGCTTGCTAGTTCCTATTAAAAGGAAGGAAAAAGATCTTTTTCACAGGCTTTCTTATGACTCCTTAACTTTCTCCAGGTCTGATTAAATGTAATTTTCTCGCAGAGGCCTTTGTTGACTATTATACCCGAATATCCCTCTCCTTACCACATACTCATTTATTACCACATCATCATCATCATCTTCACATATTTATTAACACTATTTATTTGCCCTCATAACATTAAGAACCACTTCAAACATAGACACATAAAGTGTGTCTCTTTTGCCTCATTAGTATTCAAGCTCCATGAGAACAGGAATAGAGACTTCCTTTTCACCCACTGTGTTTATAACCCCCAGTCAGGGATGGGTACAAAGTAGGCGTGAGTTCCCCAAAAATATTTTTCAATGAAAAAAGTAATTATAGGATTTATGTCTTCTGCAACATGGCAAAGTGGGCCCTATGATTAGCCATCCAACATGCAAAATACCAATATGGTGAATGAATTTTTACAGATATAATTTTTAGTGTATTTCTGGACTGACAGAAAAAATTGAACTGAATGGTAAACTGCGAACACGTTGCCAAACCTAACACCAAGAAGATGATATTCTTTTGAAAGAGCAGTACCTGAGAAACAGTTTGCGTTTAAAGGCTGCTCACAAAATGAAAGACTGTTCCTCCACCACATGAAGAAGAGGATTTCAATCAAAGACTTATACATAAGGGAAGGACACCTGATAGGGCTAAACCAGCTGTGAAAGGTAGAGTCAGGGAAAATCTAATTTGTTTCTGTGTTTTTGTTTCAGATGGAAAAAAAAACAAAAAACTATCTCCTTTGAAAATGTTTAATCACAAGCCTGCTTTTACTAGAATGGTATCAATGGTTTCACTATCACCAACCTTCACAGATCCCAAAGCCTAGATGATACCTACTTAATGTCAAGGATTGTACCTAACAGCAGAAAAAAAATACCAACTCTCTACTGATAAAAATGTAAATAATCTTCAGGCTAGTACCTTGAAAATACCCATAGACTAGACTCAGTAAAATATGAAGAAATAATAATAAACTTGCCAAATAAGTAAGGAAACAAAGTACCATGTGTAATAAGTGGCAAACTAAAACAAACAAACAAAAAATTACAGATTTGATAAAACAACAGATTTAGGGATTCTAAAAGAACTTTGGATTTTAAAATCACCAAATACAGATTTTTAAAATGTGTAAAATAATTTTGAAATAACAGAATTTTATTGAAAAACTGAGCAAATAGTTAAAAAACTATAAATGTGATCATGTAGGTTGCAACAGAAGCCAAATAGAACTTCAGAAAATAAGAACGTAATTGTTGAAAATCAAAACTACAGGCAAAATAAACAGAAAATTAGGCACAGATAAAGAAAAAACTAGTGAATTGTAATTGAAAGATGAAAAACTCAAATGTAGCTCAAAAAATAATAAGAAGATATTTGGCAAGAAGTGCAACTTCAAGGCACACAATCATCAGAGTCACCAGGGTTGAAATGAAGGAAAAAATGCTAAGGGCAGCCAGAGAGAAAGGTCGGGTTACCCACAAAGTGAAGCCCATCAGATTCACAGCAGATCTCTCAGCTGAAACCCTACATGCCAGAAGAGAGTGGGGGCCAATATTCAACATCCTGAGAGAAAAGAACTTTCAACCCAGAATTTCATATCCAGTCAAACTAAGTTTTACAAATGAAGGAGAAATAAAATCCTTTACAGACAAGCAATTGCTGAGATATTTCATCACCACCAGGCTTGCCTTACAAGAGCTCCTGAAGGAAGCACTAAACATGGAAAGAAACAACCAGTACCAGACATTGCAAAAACATACCAAATGGTAAAGACCATTGACACAATGAAGGAACTGCATCAACTAATGGGCAAAACAACCAGCTAGTATCAAAATGGCAGGATCAAATTCACACATAACAATATTAACCTTAAATGTAAACCAACTAAATGCCCCAATCAAAAGACACAGACTGGCAAATTGGAGAAAAAGCCAAGACCTATTGTTGTGCTGTATTCAGGAGACCCATGTCACGTGCAAAGACACACATAGACTCAAAATAAAGGGATGGAGGAATATTTAACAAGCAAATTAAAAGCAAAAAAAGCAAGGGTTGCAATCCTGTCTCAGATAACATGAACTTTAAACCAACAAAGATCAAAACAGACAAAGAAGGGCATTATATAATAGTAAAGGGATCAATGCAACAAGAAGAGCTAACTATCCTAAATATATATGCACCCAGACACATAATGCAAGTTCTTAATGACCTACAAGGAGACTTAGACTCTCACACAGTAATAGTGGGAGACTTTAACATTCCACTATCAATTTTAGACAGATCAATGAGACAGAAAATTAACAAGGATATCCAAGACTTGAACTCAGATCTGGACCAAGGTGACTGAACAAACATCTACAGAACTCTTCACCCCAAATCTACAGAATATACATTCTTCTCAGCACTACATCACACTTACTCTATAACTGACCACATAATTGAAAGTAAATCACTCCTCAGCAAATGCAAAAAATGGAAATCATAACAGTCTCTCAGACCACAGTGTAATCAAATTAGGAACTCACTCAAAACCACACAACTACATGGAAACCTGTTCCTGAATGATGACTGGATAAATGATGAAATGAAGGCAGAAATAAAGAAGTTCTTCAAAAACAATGTGAACAAAACACAATGTACCAGAATCTCTCATAAACGTTTAAAACAGTGTCTAGACGGAAGTTTATAGCACTAAATGCCTACATGAAAAGCGAGGAAAGATCTAAAATCAACACCCTATTGTCCCAATTAAAAGAACTAGAGGAGCAAGATCAAACAAATTCAAAAGCTAGCAAAAGACAAGAAATAACTAAGATCAGAGCAGAACTGAAGGAGACAGACACACAAAAAAACTTAAAAAAAAAAATCAATAAATCCAGGAGCTGTTTTTTTTTTTTTTTTTTTTTTTTTTTGAAAAGATCAACAAAATAGATAGACTGCTAGCCAGGCTAATAAAAAAGAAAAGAGAGAAGAATCGAATAGATGCAATAAAAAATGATAAATGGGATAGTACCACCAATTCTACAGAAATACAAACTACACTCAGAGATTACTATAAACAACTTTATGCACATAAGTAAATCTAGAAAAAATAGATAAATTCCTGGACAATTACACTCACCCAAGACTAAACCAGGAACAAGTTGAATCCGTGAATAGACCAATAACAAGGTCTAAAGTTGAGGCAGCAATTAATAACCTACCAATCCAAAAAAGTCCAAGTCCAGACAGGTTCAGAGTTGAATTCTACCATACAAAGAGGAGCTAGTACCATTCCTTCTGAAACTATTAGAAACAACACAAAAAACGGGATTCCTCCCTAACTCATTTTATGAGACCCACATCATCCTGATACCAAAACCTGGCAGATACACAACTACAAAAGAAAATTTCAGGCCAATATCCATGATGAACATTGATGCAAAAATCTTCAATAAAATACTGGTAAACCGAATGCAACAGCACATCAAAAAGCTTATCCATCACGATCAAGTTGGCTTCATCTTGGGATTGCAAGGCTGGGATTCAACATACGCAAATCTACAAATGTGATCCATCACATAAACAGAACCAAAGACAAAAACCACATGATTATCTCAGTAGATGCAGAGAAGGCCTTTAACAAAATTCAACAACTCTTTATGCTAAAAACTCTCAATAAACTAGGTATCGATGGAACATATCTCAAAACAATAAGAGTTATTTACAATAAACCCACAGCCAATATCATACTGAATGGTCAAAAGCTGGAAGCATTCTCTTTGAAAACTGGCACTAGACAAGGGAGCCCTCTCTCACCATTCCTATTTAATACAATATTAGAATTTCTAGCCACAGAAATAAGGCAAGAAAAAGAATTAAAGGGTATTCAATTAGGAAAAAAGGAAGTCAAATTGTCTCTATTTGCAGACGACATGATTGTATATTTAGAAGTCCCCATCATCTCAGCCTCAAATCTCCTTAAGATGATAAGCAACTTCAGCAAAGTCTCAGGACAGAAAATCAGTGTGCAAAAATCACAAGCATTCCTATACAACAATCACAGACAAACAGAGAGCCAAATCATGACGAACTCCCATTCACAATTGCTACAATGAGAATAAAATACCTAGGGATACAACTAACAAAGGATGTGAAGGACCCCTTCAAGGAGAACTACAAACTACTGCTCAAGGAAATAAGAGAGAACACAAACAGATGGAAAAACATTCCATGCTCATGGTTAGGAAGAATCAATATAGTGAAAATGGCCATACTGCCCAAAGTAATTTATAGATTCAAAAAGGAAAGGTATAATTCTCTTTATTCATAGAAGGCATGATTGCCTACTTACAAATTCAGTGAGCCTATTAAAAAAAAAACAACTAGACTAAAAGTTATATTATCAAGTTTGCAAGATACAGGTTGGAGGATCTTGAATAAAAGTCTTTGAATTATTTAATACTATGTTGTGATATCTTTTGGGTAAATACCTAGAAATAGAATTGGTGAGTAATTTGGAAAGTATATTGTCAATTTTTAGAAAGCTACTAATCTTTTAAAAAGTGGTTATACTTTTTTACATTTCCAAGGGAAGTTTACAAGAGTTATAGTTGTTGTATAGAATTGACAAAACTTCTAGGGTCTTTTTAATTTTAGAAAAAATTGGATAATTTTTCTAACAAAAATTTTTGAAGCAATTCTTTCATTAATGAATTATCATTAAAACTTTAATGACAAAGTTAATGTCGATAAAACTTTAGCTCAAAAAAGATTATCGATCTAAATATAGAATCTAAAACCACAAAACTTCTAGAATAAAACAGAAGAAATCGTCACAGCCTTAAGTCACAGAAATATTGCTTAATATAACGTTGATAAAACTTTAACTCAAAAAGGATTATTGATCTAAATATAGAATCTAAAACTGCAAAACTTCTAGAATAAAACATAGAGGGAATCATCACAGCCTTAAGTCACAGAAATATTTCTTAGATATAATTTACAAATCATAATCCAGAAAAACCAAAGTTGATAATGTGGAGTTCATAAAAATTAAGAGGTTCTGATCTTTGAAAAGCATGGCTAAAAGAATCAAAGGACAAGTCACAGACTGTGAGAAAATATTTCCTATATCTGAAAAAGTACTTGCATCCAAAATCAATTCTATAAAATCCCTCTCAATTTAATGAAGGAAAACAAACTATCCAATAACTAATGGGCGAATGAGCACATTAACAGATTCTCAACATCATTAGCAATTAGAAAAGTTCAAATTAAAGCCAGAATGGGATACCTCCACACACTTATCAGAATGCCTAAAATTAAAAAGACTTACCCTAGAAGTTTTGTCAATTCTATACAACAACTATAACTCTTGTAAACTTCCCTTGGAAATGTAAAAAAGTATAACCACTTTTTAAAAGATTAGTAGCTTTCTAAAAATTGACAATATACTTTCCAAATTACTCACCAATTCTATTTCTAGGTATTTACCCAAAAGATATCACAACATAGTATTAAATAATTCAAAGACTTTTATTCAAATATTCATGGCACCTTTATTTATAATAGCCAAAATGAAAAAGAATCCATAACCCATCAAGGATAAGTGATATTGTGGTATAGACAATGAAATGTTACTCTGCAATAAAAAGAGATACATACCAATATGAAAAAACCTCAGAATAATTGTACTGAATGAAAGAAGCAGGGCAACAAAACAAGAACACATGGTAAATAATTCCATTTATATAAAATTCTATAAAAGGAAATCCAGTCTAAAGTGACAGAAAGCGGGTACTTCTTGTCTGGTGATGAGGGTTCTGGAAGGATGGAAGTATCAGAAAAGCAGAAAGAAGAAATGTGTGTGTGATTGATTTTTTTTTTTGTGGTAATAATTTCATGTGTGCATGCATGCATACTTGCATGTATGTCTCTATACATGTACTGATCAACTTGTACACATTAAATATCTACCGTTTAGGGTATATCATTTGCACATCAATGTAACTGTCATAAAAACAAAATTTATTTTTTTTAAAAAAAACAAAGGAGGCTGGGCATGATGGCTCACACCTGTAATCCAGCACTTTGGGAGGCCGAGGTGGGCAGATCACTTGAGGTCAGACGTTTAAGACCAGATGGCCCAACATGGTGAAACCTCATCTCTACAAAAATTTGACAGGCGTGGTGGGGCATGCTTATAATCCCAGCTACTTGGGAGGCTGAGATGGGAGGACCACTTGAACCTGAGAGGCAGAGGTTGCAGTGAGCTGAGATTGTGCCATTGCACTCCAGCCTGTGGCACAGAGTGAGAGTCCATCTCAAAAAAATAAATAAAGGAATGATAAAAACACTCTTCATAAAAGCACTCTTGTCAGGAATTGGGAGTTTAAGACAATTGGAATAGAGATAGGACAAGAGAAAATAGATTCCTTAGGGAGAGGCATAAAAAGAATAAAGTGCTATTAAAGGTATGAAAGGAATATTTTTTGAGCTGGTTGGGAAATATATGGGTGTTTTATTATTTATTAGACGTTTTATTTGCTGGTATCTCTGTACTGATACATGTATTGACATGATCTCAGCTTATTGCAACCTCTGCCTCCTGGGTTCCAGTGATTCTCCTGCCTCAATCTCCCCAGTAGCTGGGATTACAGGCATGCACCACCACACCCGGCTCATTTTTGTATTTTTAGTAGAGAGAGGGTTTTTATTTTTTCTTTTTCTTTTTGTAGAGACAGCCTTTGCCGTTTTGGCCAGGCTGGTCTCAAACTTCTGATCTCAGGCAATTCACTCACCTCAGCATCCCAAAGTGCTGAGATTACAAGCATGAGCCACCACGCCTGGCCTCAAACTAAAGTTTTGAGAAATTTTTCTCAAAATTTAGTTGAAAAGATGCTGTTGCCTGGCTATTGTGAGATTGATAATTTTTATGCCTTAGTTGCCTGAGCAATTATCTCAAAGAAAAAGTCCTCTTCTCAGAAGACACGTAAGAAGCATATACCAGGACATCTATTATCTCTGTCTTACGTACAAAACATCAAGTTTGGCAATGTGCCATCTCAAAAACACTGGCCACCATGTGTCATTAATTCTTGTTCTTTTTGCATACTGCATCTGACTTCATAATGAATAGACTTAATCTGGTACTCTCCCAGGAATCACTTCCTTCTTTGTGAAAGTCACTGCAAAGGGATTGTAAAAATTTAGTTTTGGTCTTTACCCAGAATGTTAAATAGAACTTCCTAAAGATGTGAAGATTTACCTGTGGCATTTTTCTTCAGACACTACGAAAGGAACTCTGTTAACAGCTGACATTTATTACATGGTTTGCTACATATCTGCAACTAAGCTAAGCATTGTATACAATTCTCATTCTCATAGCAAACCAGTGGAGTAAGTGATATTACTTTCCATTTTACAGGATGTGAGAGGTTCACCAGCTAGCTTGGGGTCCCACAGCTAAAAATCAATGAGATGGGAAATTAACCAAGACAAAGTGGGGCCAAAAATTACACTCTTAACCATAAGAATACACCATCTTTTGATGCAAAACACGGACTGTTTGTGTCCGATTTTCCAAGAGGACTGGAAAACCAACTCAAGATTCTAGCACTGGGGAATGCCAGCAGTTCTGATTCTGCACACTTAAAAATTATGCTGTTTCATCAATAGAGTAGAAGTTTGATTTCCAGAGGTAGACCTGCTATTTCACAAACCAGTTCACTAAAGTAATTTATTTGTCCTTATGGGTTAGACAGATAGAACTGTAGGTGTCAAACTGAGTTAATAGAAGACCAGATGTTGGTTGGCACAAAAACTGCCAGCCAGCAGGAGAAATGAGGAAATTATGAGTTCAATAGGAATATTAGCCCAAAGATAAATGATTAGAGTCTCTTACACCTGGGGAAACTTCTGTCATCAACAAAGTTTAGGGAGATCCACATTTCTCCATTTCAGGAAATATCCAACATAGCTTTCTTAGAATACAAATATACATCAGAAAATAAACTACAAAAGAAAAAGATATATTGTTTAACACAATGCTCATCAGGAAAGCATTGTTAATTAAGTCCAATGGAGAATTACCAATCTCACAAGGCCAATCATCTCTTACTAAATGCCCTTTGTACAAAGAGATTCAGAGAGTTTAATATTTATTTTTTCTCCCACAAATCCATTAATATAAAAGTTACCTAAAATTCAAATTATTTTGGAAATGCTGATGATGTTTGGATAGAATCATTGGTAAAAATAATAGTGCTGTCTCCCAAATTCTAATATTCTCCACACATGGCAAAATCTATGTTCTTTGATGATCTCACTCATTCCTAACACTCTGCTATGTTATTATAATTTTGACAGACAATGTCTTATTAGGGCAGTTTTAGCCCTGAGGTGGTAACTGAGCATTCTTACCCTTTCAGCTGACCACATGCCTGGTCAGCTCTTGCAGAATGAAGGAAACAGGATGCCAAGGGGAAGCTCCTCACCATACACCATTTCCTGAATTTCTAGCTATGCTATCTTCTCCTCTCTCCACTGCTTCCTACCACCTCTCAGTATAGTTGAACTTTAAGAGACCCAGGAGAAAGAAGAAATAAGACTTTAAATAATTTATTTGGAGAAACAGTCAGTGAAGAGGAACAAATCATGTTTAGCTAAAAGAACCGGGACCTTTGACACTCCCCTTTTCGCTCCAGTACCTGGAGTTCTAGCCAGATTGCATTAGTGAAATTTTCCTTTGATGGCATTTTAATATTCTGCCTTGATGACTTTTTAGCAACATTTACTTTCAGAGGTCTCGAGTGTTCCCTCGGAGGAAATGAAACATGTCAGAGCCCATTACAAAAATCAAAATTTAAATACCTCAACCACGTTCAGGCTTACACACAATCCCACCAGCGCTTAAGCTTGGACTCACAACTATTCATTCTCTTGCTCAATCAGTAATGAGTACATTTGATGAAGCATTCCAGGGTCAGGGAACACACGTTAGTGCTAAGTTAACCCAGTGATTTCCTGGCCACAAAGGACAAGAGCAGAACTTGATTAAATTGTAATATGCAAATAATTTCAAAACAGCACCAAAGCAAACTTTTTTGGTCCTTTAAAAAAAATGTGCAATTTCTCTTTAAAAAATAGGAAAATCATGGCAATAACACAGCTGTAGATTAGGGTCTGTATTCTTCAGACATTTCTATAATGTCTATTTATCCTATGAATCTACCTGTTTTGTTTTCATTCAACTATGGCTATAGTCATTATTAAGAGCTGCTGTAGATTGTAATTGGATAATCATTGAAAGCATCATTTTTATTTGAGCAACATCTTAACTTTCTCATATTCTCCTGACTCTCTCAGGAAATCTCATCTTATTCTCTGCAAAGAAGCATTCCCAGTTTGAGATCTGATTGCCTGCAGCATATTACATTATCTTTGGCATCATGGGGCTGGCCCCAAAGCCTATTGGACATTAATCCTGTATGCAAAAGCAATGTAAGTCACACATATTGCTGTTTGACATCCCAGAAAAAGCTTCAAAAACCCAATTTTGTCCATAAATGATGACTATTTTTGCTATAAGAAAGAATCTCTCCCTCTTTTTCTGTCTCTTCTCCTCCTCTTCCTCCTGCTACATTTCTTGTTTCCTCTACTTAAGTTGAGCAATTTATATAATGAAGGAGGCAAATGCAGTACTTGGTTACAGCACTGTTCTGCTCTGAACTTCATAAAACTTGCTGCTGCTTTCTCTAGTTAGGCCTATAGGTTAATGCTGATGCTTCGGCTCTTCCTCAAGATTTCGGACAGTGTTCTTTATGGTGATCTTACCAGGGAATGAATGATCTGTTCTGCTATTCCCCATAAAACCCTTACAGTGATTACTATGGTGAACAGCCTGTCACAAGGATGTCAGAAGTTGGGGTCACAGTGTTCTTGTGCTCCCCTTAGGGATTGTCACTGTCCTCCCTCATGGTACAGCGCAGCCTGATGGTCTCAACAATATCTTCCACTGTCAGAGTTCAGCTAACTCTGAACAGCTGTGGAGTTCTCAGTGATGCACAAGATTTACATACTACTTTTTATTTGTTTCAAGGGAGATCACATTTAAGATGAGATCTCTCATCTTAAATTCCTTTTACTAGCTAAAAGCAATATTCATTGCCTCGCCTAGTATTGTTGCACGTAGGTTGCCAGAAGTGTGTAGTATGAGTAATATTTAGAAAAGAAAATCAAATAAAAAAAAAAGGAAGAAAAGAAGACCATTATAAAGCAGAAAAAGGCATTAAGAAAATCCAGCATGCTCAACAGAATTCTAGAAAAGTGAGAGTGAATTTCAAGAATAACTGGGAAGGAGGCAGCCAAAGTGAGTTTCTCACTCATTTCCCAGCAATAAAACACTGAAAACCTACTTTCAATTAACACTTTCCTTACTTACTACCTTCCCTCGAACCTGGTATAGATCCATGAAGCCAATGGCTTTCATCTAGGCAGTTTCCAGCCCTGCCAATCATGAGTTAGAAGAAGACTCATTTGAACTCACTTTACATTAAAAATATGTGATGAAGAGAGGAAGCCATGAAGCAGAGTAGTCCAAATCTGAAGCAATTTTAATTTCCTATAGAAACTTAAAAATGAAAGAAATAGCCATTCTGTCTTCTAATTCTGTCTATCCTCAGAATTGTGAAACCTACTGCAGAAATATCCAGGATTATGAAAAAATTCTGACACTAATTTGGTTCCATTTGAAATTTTAGTAAGGACAGGTATAAGCATTCATACTAAATTTGTTGTAGCTTACCTTTTTGCCCTTAGCTAACTACCTAACACCCACCCCTGACACATACAGATTCCAATTATAAAACCATAGTATGCACAGTTTAAATCTCTATTGCCTATTTTCCATTTAGGTTCAAATCAGAGGGTGACTTAAAGTTTTTACTCTCTAGGTCTTTTGGCTAAGACTGCTACATTTATAACTTCTTTTGCCAAAACTCAATGAAAAACTCATGTTGAATGCTTAAACTTCTTAAAAACTCTCCCCATATGGATGAACTTTACCCTTCATCCTCATGCCAACCCCACCTCTCTGCACAGCTTCCCCTTTACATTGGAAGCCTATTTTCATGAACATCTTATCTTTCTTCTTGCTCTATTATCCTTCTCTGCTTGCAGCCAGAGAAGTGAAGACTTAAATGTGGTCTAGAACTGTGATTTGGACTTCCTTATCCATGATTAGAAGTAAGTGAAAATGAGGAAAAGGCATAAGGGCTTAGTGAGGAATGTTTCTTAAACTTTGTTTTTTGATTTTTTTTTTTTAGTCATCAATAAATTGGGGATAATAAATTGTGGTGATGACTAAGTCATGGAATACGTGGATAGCCCACAGCAACATCTCTTATTACATACTAGCTGTGGTCATTATCATGAATATTAGCAGTGCTGCTACTATATCTTCTTGAAATATTTTTTTAACCCATTTATGCCAGAGGTTGCAAATGTTTTTGTGAAAAATGAGATATTGGCGATCACCTTGAGCAGCAGGATATAAATAATTCCCATAAGCTTAGCATTCCAATAATGGAACACTAGGCATAAATGGTGTTCAATGGATGTAATACTTTCCTCTTCTTGCTCTGTGGATTCTCTCTGACTTTGTCTCACATGCTTGCTGTGGCCATACTGGCCTTCCAGTCCTATTACACTTCCTTTCATAGCCCCACCTCAACCTAAGAAATGAAACATTGAGGAGAACTTCTACTTTTTAATTTTTTTTAATTTTTATTTATTATTTTTTTAGACAGAGTCCTGCTGGAGTGCAGCCCAGGCTGGAGTGCAGTGGTGCAATCTCGGCTCACTGCAACCTCTGCCTCCAGGGTTCAAGCGATTCTCCTGCCTCAGCCTCCCAAGTAGCTGGGACTACAGGCACGTGCCACCACACCTTGCTAATTTTTTATATTTTTACTACAGATGGGGTTTTACCATGTTAGCCAGTATGATCTTGATCTCCTGACCTCAAGATCCACCCACCTTGGTCTCCCAAAGTATTAGGATTACATGCGTGAGCCACCACGCCCAGCCTATTTTTTAACTTAAAAATTTTTTTTTGAAATAAGGTCTCACTCTGTCATCCAGCCTGGAGTGCAGTGGTGCAGTCACGGCTCACTGCAGCCTCGATCTCCTAGCCTCAAGCAATCCTCCCACTTCAGCCTCCCAAGCAACTGGGACTACAGGCACGTGCTCCCACAACTGGCTAATTTTTAAATTTTTTAATAGAGATGTGGTCTCCCTGTGTTCCCCAGGCTGGTCTCGAATTCCTGGGCTCATGTAAGCCTCCCAGAGTGCTGAGATGACAAGCATGAGCCACCGTACCCAGCCTGATGAGAACTTTTAGTGATAGCCTTTTCAAGGAAATAGATAATTTACAGAGGTATTAACTTTAAGCCAAAGGAACAGAGTTTAGATTGAAGAATGTGAAATATTAATAGCAGTTGGTCAGAAGAGATAAAAGAATTGGGACATATTAATGTCCTTGGAGTGTCTCTGAAGAAAAAAATAATAGTGATCACCTCCAGTAGGCTCTGGAGATTTTTGGTTTCAGAAAGAAAAAAGAGAGAGAGAAAGAAAAAGAGAGAAGGAAGAAAAGAAGGGAGGAAGGAAAGGGAAAGAAGAGAGTAAGAGAGGACACACTCACTGAGCCTACTGCTAGGTTTGATTTTCTTTTCTGGACAAAAGAGGAGCAAATTGATGATTTTTAAAACTTTGCAAGCATTGTGTTCTTATTGTCTGGGTCTTAGAAAGTTTGAACTAAAAATTTTCTCAAAAGATTTTCAACTTTTAAAACTTAGGGAAAATAAATAAGAAAGGACATTCGCGAAAATAGATTGAGACCCAATTAAAGTAAAATTTTCTACCATCATTGTGGATTATAACTGCTTTCATTTCCAGATTTATAAAAACCACCTTCTTTGCTTGCCAAAATTATTCATTTTGCCAAGCAAACTAGAAAATCCAAACATCTGCAAAAAAAGGAGTCCCTCCAAATAATTCAGACAATCTTATAAGTGGGCTTTAATTGAAACTGAGAGAGAAAAATGTATTTGCTTCTTTTCGTTGAAAGGCAGAACCCTAGAATAATTTACTTACAAATATGGTGTTTGGAATGTTTGCTTGATGGCCATTTGACATTTTTATGTCATGACTGTCATGAATTAGAATTATCGAGACATAATTGTCGCTGGAATTATTGAAGTATGCACGTTTCCCCAAAAACCTAACTAAATATTATACATTCCTGTCTATGAACATGATTTATTATTAACATAATGATTGTCAGCATTAAGGAAAGCCAGCTTCAGCTAACAGAGTCGGACAGTTCTCATGCGGAACCAGCTGGAAACTATGGGAGATTTCCCTGTCTTCAGTCCCTGCACTTGACATGTCTATGTAATAAAGTCTCAGGCAATAACAGCATTCAAAAATAACGTAGTTATAATTTGCAGTGGTTTTATCATCCTGATCCAGGACCTGTATATGGATTCTCTGACCCACTTCCTTCTCCTATTGATCTTCATCTTGCCCCTCACATACATTATAAATCCGCCAAGTGGCATGCCATGCTGCTCTCCTGTAACATGAATTTATGCTAATGGCTGTCTGCATATGCTTATATCACATATCTATATTAAGCTTAATAGTCTGTTACATTGCTTCTTAACCCTGTGTCTACACATGATTAACTTTCCTGATTTCTTTCAAAACCGTTATTAACACAGTGTAGCATTTCACTCAACATGCCACACAGTTTCTCTGCCTAATGCTGGAGTTGGGGGCATCATAAAACCCCTCAGCTCCAGCAAGTAAAAAGCATCTCAAAAACCTAGGATGCATAAAAATAATCTCTTTTTTGTGTGTTTGTACAACTTAAAGCCAGCAAAAGCTTAAAGGCTAACTCATAGGAGACAAACTCCCACTGGTCTTCCAGTAGTTCACAGAAGAGAGTAGAAAAACTTACCAAGAAATAAGAGTGCTGGGATGGTGCCAACCAGTGTGTAATGTGCCAGCCCTTATTAATGTTTATGTTTGAGGAATTTTAAAATATGTCACTAAGGGCCAGGCACGGTGACTCATGCCTGTAATCTCAGCACTTTGGAAGGCCAAGATGGGCAGATCACTTGAGGTCAGGAGTTTGAGACCAGCCTGACCAATATGGCAAAACGCTATCTCTACCAAAAATACAAAAAATTTACCGGTCGTCGTGGTGTGTGCATGTAGCCCCAACTACTCAGGAGTCTGAGGCAGGAGAATGGATTGAACCCAGGAGGCAGAGGTTGCAGTGAGCCAAGATCACACCACTGCACTCCAGCCTGGGTGATAGAATGAGACTCTGTCTAAAAAAATAATAATAATTAAAATATATGGCACTAAGATATTTAAAATGTTCCACAAAACCTCCCAGTTGATTATAAGCAAATAATTCTAAAGTTTTTAAAATCTTCCTCCTTACTACTACAGCATTTAGGTCAAGTGAATGAGAGTATCCAAGCTATCAAAAATTCCCAGGGGAATAAATAATCATGGAAGTAGATATCAAGAAACATTCCGAGTGCATTCTCTTCATCAAATAAGCTTAAAGAATCTAAAGGGAGCTTGCATATTCTGAAAGGGTCAACATCTGAGGCCATTTATGTAGCCCTAAGGCTCTGTAATCAGTTGGAAATTAGAATTTTTATAAATGCAAGAATAGTAGAAATTTGTCACACATCAAACAACTCATGGGTTATGATTTAAGTGAAAAGTGCTTTATGTAGTACACAAACTTTATCCACTACCATCAATAAAGTATGGGCTGAGATATTATGTAATATATGGATTATGAAAAAAACAAAAAACGATTTTTCCAGAATTGTTTGTGTATGTGTGCATGATTTATAAGTACTTCACATACATACACAGTTACGTATATTCCTTGACAGATAGCATATACAATTAGGATAATTCCATACATTGACTAGCGAGGTCTTCTGCAAATAGCAACAAATGTTTTTATGCCCACTGCTGCCAAAGGTACTGATCTCTCCAAGAAAAATTAAGATTACATTTATATGAAATATTCTAATTTTTCAAATTGATATCTTCGGCAAGCAGGCCAAAGAAAAATAAAGCTGGTTAGAGACTGAATTCAGCCCAAAGGCTGCCTGCTTGCCAGTCTTGGCTTGAGTTCTCCATACATACCATTGTCTAATGAAATCCCAAAGTCCTCATTGGTTGCTATTTGCAGAAAACCTCATGGGTCCCTTTGGTCTGCAGTAGACTAAATTTGAGGTTAAATCTTATGGGAAGCTGGACTCTGAAGATAAAGAAGATCTAATCATTGAGCTTCTTCAAATATTTGAGGGACCAAATGAGCTGCCGAAGTTCCCAGAGAGCCTCGATCAGTTTGTGGACCATTACTGAACTGCCACATTTTGTCCAGTATGGGACATATACATCTTTCAGTTTTTATTCATGTGATGCCTTGCTCATTTGTATGGATAAACTTCTATTACATCGTGTTTTACACTAATAACTGGTCTGCACTATAGGTTTTTGTCTTTGCTGATGACATTTATATCCGACTCTGAGATTGTTGAAGATCAAGATTTATCCATTAATTAAACATATCTTGCTACCTATAACAAGGAAGTACCATCAAATCAACTCTCCAAAATGAAAGTGTGAAAATTAAATGATTCTATGAATTCTCCATTAAAAAAAAAGATTTCTTCACTTACCTTCATTAATACCATTTATGGGATAAAATACACATACGGTAAGATAGAGTTTAAGATCTATCTCACACTAAAATACTATGATATGCTTCCCATATGTTTAAAATGTTATCTCATGCACAACACAGTAAATATTAAATATGTCTAGTTGTATTTATCTTGTTATGCATTAATATTTACTTCAAAAGCATATGTGATGCATATGCTAAATAAATAAAAGAAAACTTGTTTGGTATCAGATCAAAAATATCTTTGGTAGTGAAACGTGTTCATTTTAATAAAGATGTTTTATTAGATTTCAGAACTAAATAACTGATTCATAATGCTTGAACTGTAAGACATCTTCCTGTGAAAAGGGTTGGCTTGATTTCACTTTCCTTTTGTCTGCAAAATCCATGTGTATGTGTACATTTCATGATTGTACTTGAAACAAAATTCTTGAGAGTGTTTTCACCACGTTGCATTAATGAGACCATAGATGTTTTTAAACCAAAATTTCAAATGACTGCCTGTTAATTTCAATTTGCTCTTCACATTGCCCTTTTTCCCCATTTGTAACTCTGGTGCAAATTCACAGATTAAGAATAGTAGTAACAACTACAATAAGAAGAATTTTAATGGCCCAGTAGTAAGTTCAGTCAATTCCAGCAGATATATGGGCAATTTCAAATATAATCTGTGAGTTATCATATAGGAAATGTTTTTCAGAAACAAGTAGGTCATTTTAATGTAGAAGTCAGTTAACATAAACTGATGTTTCAAGGACATTTTGCTATATGTTTGATAACTAAATATTTTTTCCTTATTAACAACTGACAGTTATTCCAATAAACATGATAGAAACCAGAATATCCTGGTTTTTCATGACCAAAGTGATAAGGTTAAGAAAATATACAGATTTTCGTTACCAAAACACTGAAGATAAAGATTTGTGAAACATTGGGAAGCAAGTTATTAATTAAAACAAAGTGAAGACACCAGATACTAAGAGACGATCACAATTCTTCATGTCAAATACCAGACTATGGATCATTTACCGGTAACTCATATGCTTCAGATTCTTTTTCCATTTGCTCTTTAACATTTTCTCTGATTGAACAGAAATACTTTGCTCAAGGATGAAATTTTATTTAGAGCAGTATTTCCTAAAATTAGATCTCTGGGGGGAAATATTTTGAAATTCCTTAAGTGACGATAAACATGTATATTCACATACTTGGAGTGCCACACACATATCGCCATGTTAAGAGCAAAGGAGAAAGCTGTTTAATGTTTTTTATATCAGTGTGTGCCAAGTATTTGTCCAAGGAAATCTAATTTTGAGTAACATCTGTTAGACAGAAAAGGGTTAACTCAGGAGGCCTGGGTTCCTCGAATACTGGACATCCCAGAAAAAGTCCTATTTTCAGGAATGGCTCTTAGCCAGTAACTTGTGGAAGATAAGCTGTGAGCCCTTGGAATATTCTGCCTGATAAGAGTATTTTATATCTCTAAGGCCATTGGCCATGCTGTTTTTATATCGAATGTCTGTTTTTGTATGCCTCAGGCTTTGGACTACACAGTATCAGTTTGCCTAGATAAGTTTATCCCAACAATACGACCTTTAAAAAACACCTATTTTTATTTATTCTAACAACTCTTATGGTGAACTCTATGGTGGGGCTGGGGTCTGAGTAGCAGCGATCAGTCCTGAGGGCACTCCGTGCCTACATGATTGACCCTCAATAAAAACCTGGGATACCAAAGCTCAGGTAAGCTTCCCTGGTTGGCACCACATACATGTGGTCATTTATCAGTGCTGAGAGCTCTAAGCAGGCCCTCTTGGATCCACTGGGAGGGGATACCTGAAATCTTGCCTCTGGTTTCTCCTGGACTCGACCCCAGCCTTTGCTGATTTTAATTTGTATCCTTTGCTGTAATAAATTATAACCATGAATATAACATGTTTTTCTATGTCCTTTGAGTTCTTATAGCAAGCTGTCTAATAAGTTGTCAAGGGCAGACTTGGGGGTACCCCGAAACACCTACTTATTAATATTCCACAGAAATGAATTTGGGAAAAGAATGTTAAAGCTATCTGTAACCAACTGAACTAAAAAACAATTTTTAAAAGAGTGATAATAATGTTAATATTGAATTCCCCTTTGATGTGAACTTTGGAGAAAAATTTTAAATAAGAAACCATCAAGCAGTCTTGATATGAAAGCAGTCTGGTAGCCTTGACTCGGCTTGGGGATACTCTATTCCTCAAATTTAAAAGATAAGGACATCTAACTTTTAATAGGTGACGGTTGGGCTCTGTGTCCCCACGCAAATCTCACGTAGACTTGTAATTCCCCATATTGGGGGAGGGTCTTGGTGGGAGGTGATTGAATCATGAGGGCCAGACTTCCCCCTTGCTGTTCTCATGATAGAGTTCCTAGGAGATCTGATGGTTTAAAAGTATGTGACGCTTCCCCCTTTGTGCATTCTCTCTCTCTCTCTCTCCTGTCACAATGAAAAGAACTGCCTTGCTTCTTTTTCATCCTCCTCCATGATTTTAAGTTTCCTGAGATTTCCCAGTCATGCTTCCTGTTAAGCCTCTGAAATTGTGAGTAAATTAAATCTTTTCTTTTTTTTTTTTTTAATAAATTACCCAGTAACAAGTCATTCTCAGGTAGTTCTTTATAGCAGCGTGAGAATGGACTTATACAGTAGGCAAGCATGTGAATGTGCCATATAAATACACTGACATACACGGTTATACACACATTTAAAAATTCATTTACCAATTTGGTTTCAGGTGACTGCTAAAATGGCAAATAATTTTTATTAATTAACTTTAATTCCCATTCAGAATCTGACTTAAAAAAAAGTCAAGTAATAAAGCACAGCTCTGGGAAATGTGCCCCCTGCACCTGACATATACCAGTAAATTAGCAACTGAGGTATCTCAGATTCATTACAAACCAAAGGCTTTGTCATTTGTAAATTATTATTACTGTTTTACTGCTTAAGTAAGTGGTTGAACAATCAAGAACAAACATGAAACAGGTAGTCATCCCAATGGGATTAGCCCTTTCATTGGCCATTCTCTGGGATAAAACAAGCATTGGTGATGAAACCAGATAAAAACTTAGAGAGGCAAACATAACGGAATGTTTCACCATTATTGCGATTGAGTGAATTTCATAGAAGAATAAAAAATGGAAAAAGAAATTAGACTTTTCACTAGTGGAAAAAAAATGACTAGGCAACTCTGGGATATGCTACCACAAGCTCCTGAATAAAATAAATAGGAAGTATTTTTCAGGCTGTGGGGATTGAAAGAATGCAATCAATCTTCTTTGCGTGGGAACCGCATCACTCCTACCCACAAGCTCCCTCTAGTGAACTAAAATCTCACAGCAACTCAGCCTACAGGCAGTAGTCAGGCTTGAGCAATGGCCACTTAACAGGACAATATCAGGCATATAACCCAGTTAGATCCACAGTAGCACTGCATTTTTTATGATCATTTCCAGCAGTAAACAACTTTCCATCCATATTGTCTGTCTTCCCTACATTAGATATATTGGACATACATGCATAACCACTCTCGCTTTAATAATAACATTTCACTATTTTCCATGTCAAAAGTTGACCGTATTTTCTTTTTTTTTTTAAGATCCTAACTCTGTATAGTACAGGTATCTGTGTCTCTGGAACATGTATCTTAGTTAGACATGTTATGAATATGACAGAAATTATAAATAGACCCAACACAGGTGGCTGGCTTTTGAAACACCTCTGCACTCATTCCATTCAACAAATGTACATTAAGCATACCATTCAAAACACATGTTCCACAAGCCATAAAGATGAAGTATTAATTGCCTTGGATTCCAATACATGCATAATGCTGTTATGAGTGGCACACATCATTATAATGAAAGGCAAACAGATTTAAAACATTATAGACAAAAAAAAATTATATATCTGGAAACACAATTGTAAGTATTTACAGCGACCTTTCTTCCTGCTACTGAAAATGAAGACTCTCATATCTGAATTGATAAGTCACTAGCTTTGGGTTGAGAGCTACAGTGGAA
This sequence comes from Aotus nancymaae, assembly GCF_030222135.1. Taxonomy (NCBI): domain Eukaryota; kingdom Metazoa; phylum Chordata; class Mammalia; order Primates; family Aotidae; genus Aotus; species Aotus nancymaae. The sequence continues at coordinate 115,908,210 of NW_026988425.1, forward strand.
AGATCTGCACCACTGGAGAAGCCCAGGGAGTTCACAATCCCACATGGGCAAATATGGAGAGAGCCACGTATCTTAATTGAAAAATCAGGCAATAGAGGGGAGATGGGTTGCTTGAAAAAGGCAGGGAATGAGGATGAGTGCAAAAAGACACAGAAAGTTAAAGAGTAGGAAGGTGATAATTATTTGGACATTCGGCACAAAATAATTAGTTGGAAAAAATATCTAAAAATTACCTTAAAGATGTTTTGCTGCAAGATATGGTCTAAACTCTATCTACATCCCTAATAAATATTCATTAAAAATCTACATTATTCTTCAATTGAGTTGTTGGAGATTTTAAAACTATTTTATTTGAATTCAATATGCCATACATAATAGGTACTTGACAACTGTTTGTTGAATTGTATCCTCTTTTGTACTCAATTCCATGAAGCACAGTTCAATTTCAAGTCTGTTATGCATAGCACAGAAATGACAATAGGGAAATGTAATTGGGTGATATCCTTTGCTCAGTGCAAGGACTTAGAGCATCTTTAATTTTAATTGGGGAGCAATTAACCTGATAGATATGAAAACTTGTGGGATACTGTAAGCCGGCAGCCAGCTGGGGAGCCATGCTTCGGATCACACAGGCTACTGATGATATGTGATAACTATAAGCAACTTAGGGCCAGTCATGTGGTCAAAGAGATTCACTCGACTCTTAAGCAGAACCCACAGCATTTGAAAGAATTTCTAGATAATTTGCTGTATCAGGGATAAACAACTATTTTTTTATCTCTGAAATCTCAGATTTCTTTCAGATGGTATACTTTAGGCAGTTGTGTGCTAGCAAATCAGCCTGTTGGAAAAAGAATAAATACTAGTAATAAATAAAAGGCCTGATATGTAACATTTGCCAATTTTTGTGCTGTAAATATTTTCACCATGGCTGGTTTGACCACCAACTCATAGAATGCCTAACTATTTAAAAACTGGTCCTCAAGGGCAAGGTATGGTGGCTCACACCTGTAATCCCAGCACTTTGGGAGGCCAAGGTGGGCACATCACAAGGTCAAGAGATCGAGACCATCCTGGCCAACATGGTGAAACCCCATCTTTACTAAAAATACAGAACTAGATCGAGACCATTCTGACCAACATGGTGAAACCCCAACTTTACTAAAAATACAAAAAATAGCTGGGCGCGGTGGCACACATCTGTAGTCCCACCTGCTCGGGAGGCTGAGGCAGGAGAATCACTTATCGCAGGAGGCAGAGGTTGCAGTGAGCCGAGACCATGCCACTGCACTCTAGCCGGGCAACAAAGCAAGACTCTGTCTCAGAAAAAAAAGAAAGAAAGAAAGAAACTGGTTCTCAAACAACAGCCACCATCCACTTTAAAAGATAAGTTCTGGAGCTCTGAGTTGGTGAGAGGGCTCCCAGGTGCCCATAGCCAGGACCTACGTCAAACTTGAAGCTCAAATTTGGGATGTGGGGGAACATCTTTAGGCTGCTCACCATGATCATCTTCTGTAACCCAGCTCCCTTCTGGAACAGAGGGGTCTTGACAATGAGGACATTGCTGTGACCAAATATATCTTGCCATGACCAAGACAGAAATTTAGACAAAGCAATAGTAGGAAGGGGTATCTGTGTGTTTTGTGTGTGTATGTGTTACCACTATTTGTAGATACTTTTCTTCTTAACTTTTCTAGACCTCCACATCTCCACAGGCAAAACCAAAATAATGTTACACACAAATTATGAGGATAGCGTATTAAGCTAGATTTTAAAAAATAGCGTGTTGAATCCCAAGATGTATAATAGTCTGGTGTCTATACGACCAAAGTGTGAACTAGTAGAATGCCTTAAACAGGAGAATAGAATAGACATTTGTACTGTCTTATCAGATCAAATGAAAGGAGTTGAAGGAAAGAAAAGTTGCTGAGGCAGCAAAGGAGAGCATTGGGGCTGGAGGGAGGGCTGGAGAGTTCACTCCGATTGCATAGCTCAAATGTGCCATGATTGGAGGCCTCAGTGACTGCGATCAGACATTTCCGTCAAAAGATGCCTTAACTTGCTCCTTCCTTCCCTTCTCATCTTCTTTCCCTTTCAGCTGTGAATAGTGAGAAAATGACAGAAGACAATGTGCTAGTTTACAGCATTTTACACTGGGCTCCTTTTTCTTTGCCTTTGACTTGTGAATGACTGAGAATTCTTTGATTGTGAAAAGTTTCTCAGAAAAAAGGACTTTTATTTTAGCTAGTAATGCAAGACTGGACAGCAGGCAAACAGTCAGCGCCTTGTTTCCAGCTGCCACTCAGACGCTGTAATTGTTAACGGGCTTGAGAGGGGCTGCCTCTGCCTCTCCAGCCTTCCCGCCACCAGTGGCACATATAGGAGGCAGAAACACTTCACAGATAAGCCACTTACTTCTGCTGAATTCCACCTTTAATTTGTCAGGCAAAACATCAGGGCCTTTTAGCATCAAAATGAGAACCTCTTCTGAAAGCCTAATTCTCAGTGGGTTTGGAACAGAGAGGAGAAGATGGAGTATTGTAATTTGTCTTCTTTTATAATGAAGTGCTAAGGTAGAAGAAAGGTGAGGGATAGAGAGCTACTCAGGTGCTCTTGTTGAAAAAGGAGACACTGAAACTCATTTGCACGTATGTTTTAACTGCAGATTCATACTTGATAGCTAAATGTCAACCATTTACAGCTTAATCAGGCCTTTTTAACCCTTCACTGTCAAAATGGGCATTAAACTAAAAAACTCTCTTAGCACAAAAGGAAATCTAAAATGAGTAATGGAACCAGCCATGTATATAAACATCAATTAGGTTCCTGAAAAGAGAAAAAAAATATGAAAGTATTATGTCGGATGTTACAGTAATATTTGCTGTCTTCAGCAACGATGGATAAAGCCTTTCCTAAAGGGTTTTCTAACTTACATAACTACAAAGAATAAGTTCCCTTTAGGTCCATCTTCACAGAATTCACTTGTAAAGAGTAAAAAGAAATTCAGTAAAAAGTAAATTCAAAAAGGAAAAGGAAGTATTGATGTTCTTTGCTTAAGTTTACACTGTTTCTTAGTGGGTCTCATGTACAAATATGCAGAGGTTCAAGAAATACAATATGTGCAAATATACAAAAATTCAGTTTTTTGGAGTTCCATTTAAAATGCTAAATGGACTACATGGACAATAATTTAATTGATTTCACAAGTTGAATTAGAGAAAATATGAACCTTTTTGTTATTTGGTGTTACGCGTATGTGTGTTTCTTTTCATTTATGACTTCATCCTTGCATTCATTTCTGCAGGAACCTGTGTTTAAGCCTTTGGGGGAAAATACTATAAAGAAATTGGCCATTTTATTAGAGGAAGGAAACTGAAATATTATCCAACTGTTTAAAACAGCATCCTAAATTTAAGACAGGATTTTGTTTTGATTACTAAGCTTATCTTCTACATGGGAAAATATATACTCATGAAAACATATATAATCAGGTATCATTTTTGTATCTGTATACAGAAAATGCTTATTATCCAAAATCAAGAAAATAAAAGTTCAGGGACAACTCCATTAATATGGGTCCCTAAACAGCATTTTAAAGTAGATTAAATGTAGGTTTTTAAGGGTTCATACCTTTCTCACAATAAACCAGGCCCTAATTGGCTGGCTCTGTAAATAGGCAGAGGCTGGAGGAGGGAATGGGGGTCACATGATGGGGGCAGCAAAGCAGAAAAGAGTCAGGGTGAAATGTCACAAATCTCATGTTACCTAGAGTCAATATTGGGCAGTATAATATTCAAATGAGACTGAGTACATTCAGGGTAGTATGGTTGTAGACAAGATTAACTTTTGAATTGAGCAGCACAATATTCAACCAGCCTTTTTACATCCTTTTTTTTTTTTGGCAGAAGGAGACATATCTATCACCATATTTACTGTAAAAAGGGATCTTCTCACAATATATGCAAAATAGACACTTTTAAGAAAACCATAAAAGGACTATTTCTAAACTGGTCAAATTTGGTGTGGACAGGCAGGTGTGTTAAGAAAACATCATGCTCTAAGTTCTACAACAAACATATGAACAAAATGCCATGGAACGAACACCTAAAGAAGGGAAAATTAGCACCAAAAGCAGGGATTGGAAAGTCCTTTGCCCACAGAAAAGGTTATAGCATTGTATTCCATAGTCTTAAACTTCAGACAAGGGTGAGGAAACAGTGAAATGAAATTTACTGCTATTGTATTCTACTTCCAGTAATGCCAAAGTAAGCATCCTGCAGACTGACTCATGTTCAGAAAATAAGTAAAAACCTTCATATAAGACAAATGCAGTAGAGAGACTCTGCTGGAGAATACATACTCTGAGCAGGAGAATCAAATGAAGTTAGTTCTCATTTTTTTCAACTGTTGGACACATGAGATAAAAGGGATTCCTATTTGATGAACCAAAAATTTAAAATCAGGGGATCCATGACCACAATAGAAATTGGGAAACTCACAGAATGAAAAGAGCCAGAAATAGAATGTTCAAATTCTGTCTATGAACATCACTGAATAACCGTAAACCATTTATCAGTATAAGTGACTTAAAGCAGCATAGATAAAATCAAAAGATTTGAACAGAGAGCCAAGCTAATAGCTAAAATGGTCTTTGTAGTTTAAGCCTAGCCAAGATAATTTCCTGCTGAAACAAAGGAAACAACGCTCATCAGAAAAAAAATAAAGAACCCTGAATCTCTACATCTTAAATCTCATAATGTCTAAAACAGAATTTAAGTACCTGACATACAAGGAACCAGGAAAATAGAAGCTGTTTTCAAGAGAAAAGAAATAAATTGCCACTGACTTCGAGATGACCCAGATACTGAAAAAAGTAGGCAAGGATTTTAAAGCAGTATGGGTAACTATTTTCACTTAAGTAAAATTATATATACATACTATAAGTAAAAAAAATGGAAAATAGTAAGAAATGACTTTAGAGGCCAGGCGTGGTGGCTCACACCTGTAATCCCAGCACTTTGGGAGGTTGAGGCCGGTGGGTCATGAGGTCAAAAGTTGGAGCCCAGCCTGGTCAACATGGTGAAACCCCATCTCGACTAAAAGTACAAAAATTAGCAGGGCATGGTGACGGGTCCCTGTAATCCCAGCTACTCGAGAAGCTGACGCAGGAGAATTGCTTGAACCTGGGACGCAAATGTTGCAGTAAACCGAGATTTTGCCACTGCACTCCAGCCCAGGCAACAAGAGCAAAACTCTGTCAAAAAAAGAAAAAAAGACTTGAGGGAAAAAAATGATTAAATAAAATAACCATGTTCAAAACACAAGCTACCTACAAAAGACATGCTTTAAGCATAAAGATATAGATACACCAGAACTAGACGAAACAGACAATATGCATAAAAATGCCAAAGTGGCTGTATTAATATCAGATAAGATAGACTTCAAGAAAGAAAGAATTACTAGAGATAAGAAGGACATCTCATGATGATAAAAGCATCAATTACTCAAGAAGACACAAATACAAATGTATTTATACCTAATAACATCGCTCAAAACAGTTAAATAAAAATTAACCAAATTTAAAGGGAAACAGATAATTCTACAGTTATAGTTGTAGACTGCAGAAACTATTACATACAATCATAGTTTAACGTCATTTTCTCAGCAATAGATGAAACAACTACATAAACTCAACAAATGAGCTGAGTAACACTATAAGGTACTTTGATTTGAATACTTATGGAACATTAAAAACCTAGAGAATACACATTCCTTTCAAGGATACATAGTATATTTACCAAAAGCCCATATGAAACACCGTAAAACAAGTCTCAATACCTTAGAAAAGACTAAAAACATACAGAGTATGCTTTCAAGCAAACTGAGGTTTATATTAGAAAATGATAATCACAATAATCAGAAAAAAAAACACCAAATATATGAAAACTAAGGAACATAATTCTAATTTATAGAAAAAGGAGAAATTACATAATAATCTAGAAAAGTTATAAGAAATCAGAAAACATTTTGAATAATTATACAGTATATAAAAATCTGAGAGATGCAGCTAATGCAGTACTTAGAGGAAATTTTACAGCTTCAAATATTTGTGTAAATAAAGAAGAAACACATAAATCCAATCATCTGAAATTCCACCTTAAGAAATTAATACAAGAAACACTTATGGCCTACAAAGTATGTAAAAAAGAAATTATAGGAGCCAAAGTCAATGAAATAGAAAACGAAGAAACAATAGAAAAGTTATAAAGCCAAAAAGGGGTTAAAGAGATTAAAGCAATTATGTATTTAGAAAAATGATCCTGGTGGGGGGAAAAGGAGAAATAGAATTATTAATACTAGGAATAAAAGGGACATCACTACAGATTATGCAAATATTCAAAAGATAAGAAAATGCTATGAACAACTGTATGCCAATAAATTCGACAATCTGCATGAAATAGACAAATTCCTTTAAAGGCAAAGACTACCAACTAATTCAGGAAAAAATCTAAAACTTGAAGATCTCTATATCAATTTTGTAAACTGAATTATACAAAAGAAAGGAAAAGAGCCTCTCTCTGTGACTCGCTTTCCACTTGGGATTTGAGCAATCCAGAACAAGGGAGAGCACTTTGTTTCTCCCAAGTCCTGGAGCTAACTTGTGGGGAGGTTTGGAAACACTGTGAGGAAAACATACGAGGCAAAGCTGCAGATATTTTCCCAGACCCAGGGCCAGGAGCAGGATGCCATTTTAATCCAGGTACATATAAAGTCAGTCATTTTTATGGTGAGCCAGTAGTGCGGCCATGCAGGCATCTTAGTCTTGGGTCAGAGATCAGAACACCTGCTCTGGAGTGAATTAGGGGCCTTCACAGATAGAACTGTGGAAAGCACCTCAGCAGAAGGAGCTGGAATTGTGCAGCCCCCACCACAAGCCTGGGGTTGGAGGAAAGCTGCTACAGCTGCAGTTTGTTTGTGGGAAGACTTGCAGCTAGGACTAGCTTGGTGACCTGGTACTGGTCTGTATGTGCTGGGTGCTCCAGTCAACTCCCCTGAGATCATGGTGTCACAGGGTTTTCTCCACTTTAGTCTTAGGCAGACATCCTGACATTTAGAGCACTTGTTGGCTGGTACCAGCAGCCTTAGTCACCCTATCCTTTGTAGACATAAATTGTGATGCAGTGGGGCCTTCTGTGCTCCATGCACAGGCAGATCTCCAAGTATTTGGAGCACCTGCTCACTGGGATTAGCAGACTGAGCTCCCATATCCTTTCTGTGCAGAGATCCTGGTTCAGGGGAGGCCCTTTCTGCAACACATGCAAACAGATCTCCAGGCATTCAGAATCCATGCTTCTCTAGTTCAGCAGCCTGAGTTGGCCCACCTTCCTATTCAGAGATCTTGGTGCAGAGGGGTCCTCACTGCTTCATGCTTAAGCAGATCTCCAGGCATTCAGAGCACCCACTCACTTAAATCAACAGCCTGACAAGCCCCACCCTTCCTGTGCAGAGATTTGTGTGGAGAGAGGCCCTCCCCAACCATGTGCTGGCAGATCTCCAGGTATTTGAAGTACCCACTCTCCTGGATTAGGAGTTTAGGGTGTCTCCTATTCTTATGCAGAGACCTTGGGGATAGGAAGATTCTCAGCTCCACACCCAGGCACACTTTTGGGTGCGTGGTGACCACCCACTGGATTCTCCCTCAGTGCTGGTGATTGTGGCTGCCATCAGGGCACCTGTAGAGGGACCTCTTTGGTCTGGCTCTGCCCATCATGGTCCCTGCCCCAACAGGACAGAGCAGGGAGCTCAGACCACTGTGCATTCTATAAATCAGCCCAATGCCTGAGGCAACAGAGAGCTTCTGCCAGTAAACAAGGATCAAGAATATACTTAGCCATGTTGGATATATCACCAGACTGTCCAAAGTCAATATTAAAGAAAATATCTTAAAGGCAGCTAGAGACAATGCAAATGCTTGCAAAGCATGTATCTGTCAAAGGACTTTTATCAAAAATTTATAAAGAACCCTTATAACCAAATAATACAATAAAAAGTCTTCTTAAAAGATGGGCAAATTATTTGTGCAAACATTTCACAAAATAATGTATATGAAATACAATAAACACGAAAACACATTCAAAACTACTAGTCATTAGGGTTATCCTACAATAAAATACCATCAGACACCCACTAGAATAAAGTTCAAAAGTTTGTCAATATCAAGTATTGGTTAAGATATGGAGAAACTCTAACTCCCAAGCATTGCCTGTGGGGCTGCAAAATGTTATAGCCACAATATTGGAAAACAATATTGACAGAATTTTATAAAGTTAAACTTCCACTTACATGACCCAGCAATCTGACGCCTAAGTATTTACTCAACAAAAATGATAACATAATATTTACAGAATGACTTTTATGTGTATGTTCATAGTATGACTCTGAAGAACATTATGCTAAGTCAAAAAACTCAAGTCAACATGACAAACATGTTGTAAGGTGTTTTATAGGACTTTCTAGGAAAGGCAGAACTGCCTTGTCACAAAGTAGATTATTAGTTTCCCACGCCTGGGCATCAGGGAAGGGAATCAAGTACAAAGAGCTAGAGGCAGTTCTAGGGTGAGAAAAATCCTCTATATCTTGATTGTGGTTTTGGCACATGAAAGTACACAATTACAAAAATTTATTTAAATGTGTACTTAAACAGTACAAATTTTATTGTTTGCAGATTGTGCCTTAATAATGATAAAAAAGTTCTGACAACCATTTTTTAAAAATTATTATAGCTCTTAGTGATAGCTAGAATATGCCTGCTGTCTTTTTTCAGTGTAGAAGTTTGCAGAGTTTAGACCCTGGGTTGGATACCCAGCCATGAAACATCACTATGGCAAAAGAGAGGGACTTTCTGAGGCAGGGCCTCCTGTCTCTGGGGTACCAAGCTTTTATTCTCCTAAATATGAATCTGAAGGCTGACTTCCACCTGTGCAAGCCTGATTCTTTATAATTCCTTGGACAAGCTTTGCTTCTGGGATCTGTTTTTAATTATCATTTTCAGGTACTCTGTAGGCCCAGATTAACTTCATGATTCTTTTTTACACTGAAACAACAACTGAATTGAAAAAGAAACACTGCTAATGGATTTGACTACTTCTCACAGGTAAATGCAATTCACCAAATACACTTATTTTCCCATGCATTTTTATCTGTGAACCTCCCACCAATCCTTTCCACGGAGAGCTCTTAGTTAACTATTGCTGAAACTGGAATCTCAAAAGCAATTCTGACTGAAAGAGCACCATTTCAATTAAACGAATAATCAAATTCAAAATGTTACTTGAATAATTTGAGTTCTTAAATTAAGCACACAGATTTTTTTTTTCCCGCAAGTAGGCTATAAATTACATTTTCCGCGACATTGGCAGTAAACGGGTAATTACTATCTCAACTTTTTCCTTCTCAATGTTGATTCAAAAAATAAAATTAAATAAGCAGAGAACATGAATCAGCACAGCTATCCCAGATTAGATGTGATTGCCCATCTCCTGTTTATCCTATTTTCTCTGGAGTGGGTGCTTCCGTTTTGGAGTACAGCCTGGAGCAAAGAGTGCTTGTTACACACAAGACCAAAGTTTGCATTATTGCGGAGGCAGCATCTGAAACTCTAGTACATAATAAAATCTATTAAATAATTAGGAGATATTTTGACTCCATGTAAATATGTTTACATAAATATGGCATTTTATAATTATTATATTATTTTCACTGTAACTGGCTTACCCAATGGAAGAAGAAAATTTACTAAGAAGCTAAAAAGTTACTCTTTAGTTTCTCTTTACACTTTCTTTATACTTTACTTTTTATACTTTCTAAATGTTCTATTATTTTCGTAAAATGAGCCATAAAATGTTCTTTTAAAGTAGTCATAACAGAGCTTTGTGTGCCAATCACTGTTACTGAACACGCCTTTGCAAAAATTGTAACTGAGAAAATTATAATGATGAAAGATATCTCACCTAACCAACTCTATCTTGCTTCTAACCTCCTGGGCATAGGCTGAACTAGCTGGGAAAATGTGGATTATAGTTTAGCTTTGACACAAAGATGGTAACAGTTCTTTCCCCTTCTTGCTTGTAGTCCCCGCTACTTGGGGGTGGGGAGCTGAGGTGGGAGGTTCCCTTGAGCCCAGGAGGTCCAGGCTGCAGTAAGTTGAGATTGCACCACTGCCCTCCAGCCTGGGTGACAAAGTGAGACAGAGAAAGAGAGAGAGAGAGAGAGAGAGAGAGAGAGAGAGAGAGAGAGAGAGGAGGGAAGGCGGGAAGGAAGGAAGGAGGGAAGGAGGGAAGATTGATTAGAAATTGTGGTTTAGGAGTCATGCAGCTTCTGGCTTCAAGATTCTGAACCTCCCCAACATGCTTCTGGGAAAAACATCACTGTTGTAAAACATAAGATCAGTGCTTGAGATGTTTTGCAGGCCCTGGTTCTGATGCACCAGCTGATGCCATTGAGACCAATAATCTGGCTCATCCAGTTCTGATTATATCATCCAGGAACAGAAGAGGGCAAGAAAACCTCAATTTGAACCCCTGTGATTTCATCTCTAACTGACTAATCAGCACTCTCCATTTTCCAACTTCCTACCCACCAAATTATCCTGAAAAATGCTGATCCTCAAATTATCAGGGAGACAGATTTGAGTAATAATAAAATTTGAGTCTCCTGTATAGCAGCTCTGCATGAATTAAACCCTTTTTCTATTGCAATTCCTGTCTTGGTCTTGTGAAATTGGTTCTAGGCAGCAGATAAGGAGAACCTATTGGGCAATTACCTTATAAGTGCTTCAGATGTACTAATTATTTTACATTCCCTAATAACCCTAGAAGAGTATTTCTTCTATTATTCCCATTTAATAGATGCCAAAGCTATGAAAAGAAGGGTAGCTATTTGTCCAAGTTCACTGAGCTGGATAGTGGCAGAGCTGGGATGGAACATGGGCTACCTCTCACCAGAGGCAAAGATCTTCACCACCATGTGAGAAGGCTTCCCACAGTGTGGATTCACCCATGCAAGTTTATCCTGAAGTGAGTGTTTTGCTTCATGGGTGCAATAAAATTCTGATGCTAACTACTGGCAGATAGGTCAAATTTCACAGGTGAAGGACAGAGTTCTCTCTCAAGCTCATAAGCTCAGGGGTCCAGGACAGACACATTTCTGACCAACTAGCTAAGAATTGGGGGATTTTCACTACCCTCTTAGGTTGGATAATCTCCAAGAATGACTCAGAGCGCTCAGGAAAGGATTATACTTCTGATTACAGCTTTATTATAACAGATACAAATCGAGACCAGACAAAGGAAGAGATGCATGATGCAAAGTCTGAAGGATCCCAGACATGGAGCTTCCATGTCCTCAGGATTGTCACCCTCCCAGCACATCAGTGTATGATTATCAACCAGGAAAGCACACTGAACAGGAGGTTCCGTGTCTCTATTAAAGTCTGTTACATAGACAAGACTAATTTCATCACCGGGTACATGAATGAACTCAGTCTTTAGCTCCTCTTCTGTCTCTGGAGTTCAGGTCAGGCTGATATCACTGGGCTTAAGGCCCCAACGTTGGTCTGTCTGGCATGGCCAGCCCTCATCCTTAAATATCTAGGGGCCCACCATGTATGATCATAAACTCATTAGCATAAAGTCAACTATGGTTTAAGGGATCCATTATGAATAACAAAGGACAGTTCTAGCACTCTGGAAATCCCAAGGATTTAGTCTCCCTCCCAAGAACCAGAAACAAAGACTGCAAATTATGATACAACAATGGCTGAATCCAGTGAGCACCGGCTTTCTCTTGCAGTACTATCCCTCTCTAGCATTCCTTGAAAGGCCACATCTAAAAATGGGTCTCCTAACCCATTTCCACCAATCAGTATCAGGATCTCACATCATTGCCGTCCTTTCACAGGGCCCAGCTTGATACTGTACCCACATGTACCCTGCCTATTTCTTGCAAGCCATATGTTTGTATTTTGTCAAATTCTCCATAGCCTCTAGTCACTATTTGGTGCCACAGGACTTCAAGTTACTTTCAGCATTTACATGTATTTCAAAATTAAGACACGATCATGAATTCAAAGGAATAGGCAGTGCCTCCAGCATATTTACGACCAAACTGTCAAATTTTATTGTCTCAATGAATGTATTATCCCACTGTTCTTTCTTAAGCAAATAACAAAATACTGATTCCTGCTCTGAAAGGTGGTGGGGGAAACTTGTGTTTCTTCTAAAATCTCTCTTCATTTGGAAATAATCTAACAAATTACTTTACAATCAGACTCCTAAGTTACATTTACATGTGAAAATATCATTAACACGTTAAAAAAAAAAAAGTCAGTAATGTTTTATAGAAATACTTTGCTCCAGTTTAATACCTTCCAGGTCTTTTAATAAGAAGATTCTTCTTGGTTGTAAAGGTATTTTAACACCACTTTAAAACTAGATAATTTTATCTTTGACTTTTCTATGCATTCACTTGCTCATTAAATTAATGTACAACTATTGCATTCAAGGTGTGTGGAGGTGGAGAGGTAAGAAACTAGAGTAATTAAACAAGAATCTTGACCCTGCTAAGCTGATACACCTGTGGTAAAAAGTAGAACCATGGTTTATTACAGTCAAGGGGAGCTTAAAATTCACTTTCTTCAATATCATGCCCAAGGCAGAAACATTTCAAAACATCCCATTCATCTAGCTGCAGTTTGAGCATTTCCAGTCAATTTTTGATCCTCTCTGTTAAAAATGTCTGCCTTCTTCATCCCAATTCCATCCTACAGAAAAAGTCATAATATTATTACCTTTTTTAAGTAAATCTCTCCACCAGATTCTAGTAATTGGTCCAAAGTCCATGCTCATACACTACACAGAATAAATCTCAACCCTCCTCTACCCTTCAGAGTATTAATGAGAGCATCGTCTTCATGGTCTCTAATACTACTGCTCACTGGCAAAACTTGCTCTTTGTTTCAACTGTTCTTCAAGTGTCATAGTTTAAGATGCTTTGGTCATCCTAGACATTCTCCTCTGGATCTGTTCCAATCTTTAAATGCTCCCTTGAAGATTCAACATACAGTTAAGGCCAGAGGTGCATAGTGTAAAGGCTGTCAGCTTGGGGACCAGAAAGGGCAGGGAACAAATCCCAGCTCATCCACTAATGAGCCAAGTGACTTGGGCAAGCAAATTACCTTCTCTCATCTGCAAAATGAGGGAGATTATCTTTTAGGAGAAGGATTAAATATAATGTATGCAAAATGCCTAGTTGAATGCAAGGCACATTGAGACAAATATTTGGGATTTTTACTCCAGATGTGACTTTACAGAAAGAATGAAACTAAATCTGTTTGTTCTATTAATGTCATTTATATCCCTTTACCTTTCTGGTAACCACACTACATCATAGGCTTATTACTTAGTGATCCATTACTTCACTAAAGCCTTTTGTTTTTTTGCTTTCTTGTTCTGTGTTTTCTTACATAAACAGGAAATCTTTACTGTGCTGTTAATTTATTGAACTTTGGAAGAAAACTTAGTGTGTTAGTCCATTCTTGCATCAGTATAAATAAATATCTGAGACTGGGTACTTTATAAAAAAAAAAAAGGTTTAATTGGCTCACAGGCTCCACAGGGTGTACAGGAAGCACCAATGCTGGCCTCTGCTCAGCTTCTGGGGAGGCCTCAGGAAAGTTAAAATTATGGCAGAAGGTGAAGCTGGAGCAGGCATGTCTTACATGGCAGGAACAGGAGCAAGAGAGAGAGAGAGATGGCAGGGTAGTGCTACATACTTTTAAAGACCAGATCTCCTGAGAACCCACTATTGTGAGGACAGTACCAAGAAGGTGGGTGTTAAAAAAATTCATGAGAAACCACCCCCATGATCCAATCACCTCCCACCAGGCCCCACCTCCAACACTGGCGATTACAACTTAACAAGATTTGAGTGGGGACAAAGATTGAACCCGTATCACTTAGTATTTGTAAAATTAGTTTATGAAACTCAAAATATGAAATAGTAATTAATAGCCCTTCCTTACTACCTCCCACCAAGAGAAAAAAATGACATATTTCAAGCTCTATTCTGGCAACTTTTTAATGCCACTAATATTCTCAAATATACTAAGGAAATATCATAAAATCATGAGTGCCATCATTTATAATGAAAGTCAACAAACTAACTAATTAAGACTTCTGGTACAGGAAAGAATTATCTGAATAGTAAACTTAGAGTCCAGGAAACGTGAATCCAGTTACAATTTTGCTTGTTTATTGTGTGACCTTGAAAAAGTTATAACTTCATCTGTAAAATGAGAGTGGATGATTTCTGAGGTCCCATTCAGAGGAGATCACTTTTAATGACTTCCTGATTTGTAGATCCACAGAAGAAAATATAAGTTTCCAATTCCATATTCTAAACTACTAGGCTATCTCAGTTGGCCTTCTGTTCCACACTTACTATTTCAATCACTAAACAAGTGGCCAAGAAGAAAGAAGAAGAAACGAAAAGGGGGAAAAAAATAGAAGGAACACAGACAAAATTCAAGAATGCAATCATTTGATTTTGGGTTTAACAGTCAAGCAACTGTTACTTATACTTAATTTTGAGAAACTGATTTATTTTCCATCTCAAAAAAAGAAAAAACCTTGCACTATTACAGCCTTTAAATAAATAAGGTCTTTGTTCTCCAATGGCCAATGCTTTTGCAAATGTCTCTTTTTCTTTCCATGAGCTGAAGAGTATAAGGATGCATGTTGCAAAGCTAAAGGGGGAGAGATATAACCAGGGAATAATTCCCTGATAAACTCATGCATTCTCTGATGTTCTTCCTGGAGTGGGTGGTGGAAATTATCATATACATTTTACAGAGAGGAAAAGAGTGTCGGAAGAGTAAGATATATTGTCAACTGAAAGCCAAGGAATTTCTCAGACTTTATGAGAAATGATGATACGGCTTTTCCTCCAAATGAAATAATAAATGAAAAGAGATAATTAAATGCATTAAAAGATAAAGCAAATATTGATGCCTGCCTAACCTCCCAAAAATCTTTGCACTTTACTTTTTTGGGGGAAAAACTTACTGACAGGTATAATAAAAAAATGAAAAGAAAATCATCAAAAGATGAAGAATAAAAGATATGGAAAATATGTTAAAAATATAAGAAAATACATACAATTTTATGTCAAATAATTAAAAATTAACAGTGGAAAAAGATTAGTGAGAAAATCTAATTCAAAATAATTAAAAGGGAGATGAACACGTGTATTTTTTTACACTAACTAAAAATTAATTTCAGAAAAAAGATGCCAAGATACAAAGTATTCTCAGTAAATGCCTTTAAGTTTTAAGAAAAAACTACATTGTAGACTGTACAAACTCTTGAAAACAGAGTAATATAAAAATTAATTTATTTAACAGAGTTTCTAATTATTTGGTATTAGAAAAGTCATCCCCTTAATAAGGAAATGTTGCATACATATACAAAATCAGAATTAAGACCCAACCCCTCATTCGGATACAGAAGGCTGTCTTAAGGTTAGAGAAAGAATGAGGACTTGGATCCTGGCAAAAAATGTGATGGAAAGCGGGAGAAGAGGAATTCTGTCGAGGGGCAATAAATGATTACTGGGGAGGATTCAATGTTCTGGGGTAATGTGCGTTGGTCCTGCAGAGCAGACAATAATACAGGACAAAAGTCTGTCCAGGTTTGTTGACAGACTTTAGTTTTCTTTCCTACAATATGGGTTCAGTTAATGAAAACTCAGAGAAAAGACCAGAGGTAACTGTATTATTCTTTGGTAGGTCCAGACTTAGCAGATAAGGGAACTTCAAAAAAGAACGTTATTCTATGCTTTGGGAGAGGGGGGTTGGGGAAGATCAGCGAGATCTCGAGGCTTCTTTCAGCATTTATGAAGCACTATTATTTTGGAATATCAGTTTCTGAGCACCAACACAACTAATGAACATTTTCACAAAAATAAAAGAGAGGCTTTTTCAATGTCACCAATATTAATGGATTATTTTTTGCCAATATTATATTTAAAGAAATATATAATAAAACACAGGTAGAACTACTAGAACAAAATCAGATTATATACATATAATTTTCTTCCTAAAATAGAATGTTCCTTTCTCAACCTGAAAAATGACAAACATCATAATAAAGAAATATTGAGAGCATCTCCTCTGATATGAGGGAAAAGAAAAGAATGCCCAATATCATCACTTCTATTCAATATTGTCTTGAGATATTGGCTAGGACAATAAGAAAAGAAAACAACTCAAAGGCAATTAGATAGGAAAGGAGGAAATAAAATAGATCATTTTGCAGTTGGTATGATGGTCTATGTAGAAACTCCTAATATATCAATAGATTATTAAGAAAAACACATGAATTTAGCAAGATGTCTGCATATCCAGACCCAGTTGCTTTTCTATCACAGTAAGAAAATAGAAAACATTTTAGAAATACACTATTTATAACAACCAAATTTATAAAATATCATTATAAATCCAATAAAATTGGGAAACATGTATGTATAAAATTTTAAAATTTTATTGGAAGTCATTTAAAATTCTATAAATAAATGAAGAAATTGCACATATTTATGAAAAGAAATGATATCCTGAAAAGATCATATCTCCTTAAATTAATCTATGTATTTAATGCATTCCCACTCAAATTCCCAATAACCTTTTTTAAGGAGTTTGACAAGTTTCTTTAAAAGTCAATGTGGAGAGAGAGATCCAAGATGGCTGATCACTAGCAGCTTGGGCTCGTAGTTCCCAGTGAAAGCGCAGAGAACGAGAGGACGCCACACTTTCAGACGAATATTTGTTGCTCATGGACCAGGAGATTCCCAGCAGAGGAGCCCCACGTGTCACCAGGGCGACTCTTGTGGCCAGCACGGCGGTTTAGCTGGTGCCTTAGTGCCCCAGTTTTTGGTGCAGAGTCCGGAGATTCCCGGGCAGAAAAGCACCATCCATCTTAACACCGCTGTTTTGGCCGGTGCAGTGGTTTGCTCAGATTTCGGCGCTGGGAATCAACAAGTTGGATGTCTGCTCAGAGACCTAGTTAGAAAGTCGGTAACTACAACGACAACAGATGGATAAATATATAATGAAGGGAAGAAATCAGCGTAAAAAGGCAGAGAATACTCAAAATCAGAATGCCTCTTCCTCTACAGGGGATTGCAATTCCTCATCAGTAACGGAACAAGGCTTAATAGATTACGAGTGTGTTCCAATAACAGAAGCAGGTTTCAAAACGTGGGTGATAAGAAACTTCTGTGAATTAAAAGAACTTGTTCTAACCCAATGCAAAGAAACTAAGAACCTTGAAAAAAGGTTTGACGAACTGTTAATGAGAATGGACAATTTAGAGAGGAATATAAGTGAATTGATGGAGCTGAAAAACACAACACAAGAACTTTGCGAAGTATGCACAAGTTTAAACAGTCAAATTGATCAAGTAGAAGAAAGGATATCAGAAGTCGAGAACCAGCTCAGTGAAATGAAACGAGAAGACAAGATTGGAGAAAAAAGGATGAAAAGGAATTAGCAAAGTCTCCAGGAAATATGGGACTATGTGAAAAGACCTAATTTACGTTTGATAGGTGTACCTGAATGTGATGAAGAGAATGAATCCAAGTTGGAAAATACTCTTCAGGATATCATTCAGGAAAACTTTCCCAACCTGGCAAGGCAGGGTAATATTCAACTCCAGGTAATACAGAGAACACCACAAAGATATTCTTCAAGAAGACCAACCCCAAGGCACATAATTGCCAGATTTATTAGGGTTGAAATGAAGGAGAAAATACTAAGGGCAGCCAGAGAGAAAGGTCAGGTTACCCATAAAGGGAAACCTATCAGACTTACAGCAGATCTCTCAGCAGAAACCCTGCAAGCCAGAAAAGAGTGGGGACCAATATTTAACATCCTTAAAGAAAAGAACTTTCAACCCAGAATTTCCTATCCAGCCAAACTAAGCCTTATAATCGAAGGAAAAATTAAATCCTTTGTGAACAAACAAGTACTTAGAGAGTTCACCACCACCAGGCCTGCTTTACAAGAGCTTCTGAAAGAAGCACTATACATATAAAGGAACAACCAATATCAGCCTTTCCAAAAATATATCAAAAAGAAAAGAACATTAACACAACGAAAAATTTACACTAACTAATGGGCAAAACAGCCAGCTAGCATCAAATGCCAGTATTAAAGTTATATATATTCTAATCGGATAAAAAGCCAAAACCCATAGGTATGCTGCATCCAGACCCATCTCACATGCAACGATACACAAAGACTCAAAACAAAGGAGGAAGATTTATCAACCAATCAGAGAGTAAAAATAAACAAATAAATAAAAAGCAAGAGATGCAATTCTCGTCTCTGATAAAGTAGACTTTAAAGCAACAAAGAGCAAAAGAGGCAAAGAAGGACATTACATAATGGCAAAAGGATCAATGTAACAAGAAGAGCTAACGATTTTATAGATCAACGAGATAGAAAATTAACAAGGACATCCAGGACTTGAACTCAGACCCAGAACAAGCAAACTTAATAAATATTTATAGAACTCTCCACTTCAAATACATAAAACATACATTACCACCTCACACCTATTCCATAAGTGACTACATAATTGGAAGTAAATCACTCCTCAGTAATCGCATAGCATTTCATAGGTTTAAATGAAATATTGGTTGGCTGCTCGTTTGTTATTTTCTTCCCTTATTCCTTCCTGTTTACATCAAGTATAATTATTGGTATAAAAGAGGTTTTCAATACCCATTACTAAACTGCATTCTAGCCTGGGCAAGAAAGCAATACTCCTATTCTCTCTCTCTCTTTCTTTTCCTTTTTCCTCTTTATTCTTTTTCTTTCTTTCTTTCTTTCAAAAAAAAAAAAAAAGTCAATGTTGAAAACAAAGCATTGATTACCACAATACACTGAAGAAGAAAAGTTAGAGGGACTTTTCCCTTTCAGATGAAAAAATACATTACAGAGCCATAGTAATTAGAGCAATATGGCATTAATGCAAAGATAGACAAATTGAACAGTGGAGTAAAATAAGAAATCAGAAATAGCCCATGGACATATGCAACTCTGATGTGTAACAAAAATACGTGAGAGATTATTGGGAAAAGAAACTTTCATTCAAGAAAAGGAGAAAATAGAGACAAGCTGTATGCTGGAAGAAGGTATCTGTAATACATATATCTTAAAAGAATTAGTATCAAGTAGTTATAAAGAACTCTTAAAAATCATTAAGAAAAGGAATATCCAAATAGAAAAATAGGGAAAAGACAGAAAACACATTGCACAGAAGAGAAAATACATGTATCCACTAAATAACACTGGTAATGAGGAAAATGAAAATCAAAACAAGAATCTTGGTCCTCTGAAGGGTTATTCATATTGCATAATTTTTCATATTGCAAAAATTAACAATTATTGATTATACCAAGAATTAAAAAGTATGTGGCTCAATATGATCTCATTTTGCTGGTCCTGGTGTAAATTGCTACAATCCACTTAGGAAATAATTTGGCCTCATCTTGTAAAGTTAAATATTTGCTTACTCAGAACGTCCACACCTGAGTACATACACAATATAAACTTCAGTACATAAGTACCAGAAGAATGCACAAGAATGTATTATGGCAGCACTTTGGTCATCCAGAAACAATACTTGTTCATAAAGAAGGGAATAGATAAAAATATTAAGGTATAGCCACAAAAAGGAATTGCAGTCAGAATGAATGAATGAAACACAGCCACACTTCATATAATGAATGGCTGTCAGTATAATTTAAATGAAAGATAAAAATTCAGAAGACCACCTACAAAATGATATACTCTTTTTATAAAGTTTAAAACACGCAGAATTCCATAATATGTTATTCATTGAGATGTATGTATATCTGTGTGTAGTGGCTGCCTCACTCTCTGTGAAGAGCTATGAGCCTGGACAATTTCTCTCATTTCTCCTGATCAGCAGAAATTGCTCTCGGCTCTCCTAAGGTGTCACCAGCCTTTAGTGAGCTCCCCTTCAGCAGTCACGCAGACAGTTAAAACCTGGGAGGGTGGGCATGAAGAGTTGGAGGATGGGTGCTGACTTGTTATGTGGCTGAGGATCTCTGGAATTCTCATGTGTCATGCCAGGCCACCCACAGTTATTAAAAGACCATTACAGGTTAGGCTGGCTTCTCCTTATTCTTATCTATGGTCTGGCCTTTTCTTCTGCAGCTCCATGAGGGAGGAGAATAGCTGTGGGTCTAGTGTAGTTATGAAGAGACCTTTGCTTTCTAGAATTAATGTCATTTAGCTATTTTTGTGTTCTTTATCCTCTGATGGGTTCTAAATAAAATATGATTTTCTAGCTTATCCAGAGTATTTTCACTGTTTAGGTGAAAGCAACAGTTTTTCAAGTCTATACAAACTGAGCCTAAATGGGTGTCTGCTACAAACTATTTAATGTGATCAACTCTGGGTCCAGTGTGTCACTGTCATTCACAAAGTTTGTCATTCTGCTTTTTAATTTTTTTCAATATATATTGATTTATTGACTTATACACCTTCAGAGTCATTGCTTGCAGGTTTTGTGTTATGCTTAGAAAAATCTTCCTTAGTTCTGGATTACATACAAGAAAACATCCTCTCATGTTTTCTAATAGTACTTTAATGTATTTATTTTTAGCATAAAATCTTTGGTCCATCTGGAGTTTATTTTAGCACTGCAAATAAAGTAGAAATACTATTTTATTTTTTTCCAGATGGCTACTAAGTTGTCTTAACTCCATTTATGAACATAGAAGATGAACAGCATTTTTACATATAAGTAATTTTTAAACATATGAAAATATGTTCAACTACAGTCAAATTTTTAAACTGCAAATAATAACTATAGTTAAACATTATTTGGCACTATCTACCTAAATTAAACGTAGACTTCCCTTTGATCTGGCAATTTTATTTCTAGGAGATTTGCCTTTGGATGTTCTCACGTCTATTTATAAATACATACATGCATGGATATACATCACTATTTTGTCAGTAAATAGGGAAAAAAACAAGTAAGTTCAAGTAAAAGTCTTCTAACATGAATTATTTTAATTTTTTTCATATATCCACAATAAAGGACTATGAAACCTTTTTATTAACAAAAGAATCAGGCTATACAGGCTTGCTAAGATATGATATCTAAGATGTATTATTAAATTAAAAAAAACAAAGTGCTATTATGTATATACCATACCCTACCACATCACTAAAAAGTAAAACACTCACGCACACACATGCACACAAATATATACATATGCATATAAATATGTAAGCATAAATAACTTGAAATAGTTACTCAAGTACCTAGGACAGGGGTAGCTTTTGACGCATAAAACTGGGGAATAGAATACATGGGGTGGGAGGGAGAATTCACCCATAAAATGAGTTTTTCTCCAAATGTGATCTCAAGAATCTTGTAAGGCACTACCAAATCAAGGCAACACATATTGTAAGTTCACCTTGTGAATCAAACAATCCATTTAAAGATTCCTGTGACAATCACAGGTTCTCCTGGTTATTTTTTAAACAAAAGCCAAACCAAGAGCAGAATATCAGACTTAAAGTTTAACCTGTCACTGAAATAAACTAAGTTTGGTTAATACACTTCAGCTAAATGTACAAAGAAAGAAATGGGCTTCTGACACCTCTCTCCACAGCCGGCACCACTGCTAATATGCACATCCTCTAAGCCCGTGGTTTTCACACTGGGCTTGGTGGAGACCCAGCTTTCCACACAGAGTTTTCAGACGCTGCCCTGAGAAGTAGGAGACAATCCAAGGGGGTACCCTAACTCTGTGCCTGCTTAACCAACAGGTCCATTGTTGCCTTATCGAGGGGGAGGAGGTAGAATTCTGGAGAACTGTTTTTTTGATAAAAAATGAATTTTACAGTCAATCAAAAAAGAAATCAAGGCCTACTCTTCTCTGCTATGACAGTCATTCCAAACAACATGATATAATAACAAAACAAGGCAGCAAATCACACTGCCACGTATGCACCTATGCAACAATCTTGCATGTTCTTCACATGTACCCCAAAACCTAAAAAGCAATAAAAAAAAATAATAACAACAAAACAGCTTAATACACTTACACATAGCTGGAAGTTTACAACTAGGAGAGTCTTTCAAAATAATATAGTCCAGTCCTTTTATTTGACATGAGAGGGACAGTGAGACACAAAGATGATAAGGCATGTCTAGGGTCACCTTTGGTTTATTGGTGGCAGATCCAGAATAAGGAGCTAGCCTCCAATTTCTCAAGGCTTTTCTCTTTTACTCATTAGTAAATGATTATCTAGCAGCCCAATAGTGACACTGACAATGGATCAGGATTCAATGTTTTGCCACTGTCACTGTAAGTTACTCATGTGGCCAAACTCCCTAGTGTCCCTCTTTGGTGAGTATTTGCTTTTCGGTTCAATTTTTTGACGCTTTCCACCAATCAAATTTTACCCAAGAAAGGAAACCACCCCACTGGCTGTCACCTTTTATGACTATGTATAAAACCCAAACCCATCTAAAGATAAAGCAACTCATCCAAAAGGGAAAATGCATCTTTAGAATAGGTTTGAAGGCAAAAGACTTGTGATCATTGTATCTATCTATGAGTTTGCATTATCATTTCATAAGGCAAAACAGAAGGTGGCAAAAGCCTACTGCCATCCCTTAGTTTTTGATGGAACATATTCATCAAAAAAGCATCCAGTCCCCTGAGCTTGCAGCCATATGCTACAGGAAAATGTCACCAGTTAAAGATGTATTCATTTGCTGTTTTGAAAACTCTGTTTGATATTCATGCATTCCAAGTGTTTTGACCTAGATTTCTGTAGAGGCATTAGACCCAGTCCTGTGCAGGCAGCTAGACAGCTGTTGCTTGTGTAGTCAAAGGAAGAATCTAAAGTTAAAAAAAGAGAGAGAGAATGAAAAAATGAAAACATTTATTAATGGGTGCCAACATTTTGCACAGCCAATATGTTTAATACTAGATTAACTAATATAAGCATATGGGGATGCATTTGTTGCAAAGCTTTAAAGAAAAGAACAAAGAAAAAAGTTGGAAATAGCTAAAGTTCAAGGGGAATGGAATTTGCACTTTCTCCTGTAAATGAAAGCTTGGTGAAATGGCAACATACTTTAATTATAAGCAAGTGGCTAATGTCATAGCATTTAAGATTTTTTTTTCAGAGAAGCTATATGATGTTCTGCACTCTGCACACATCTTAGATAAACCTAAAGTCTCTACACAACAGCAGATCCTTGAAATCTTGGACATCAATTTAGTGCTTAGCCAGGTTTGTCTATTTTATGGTTTGTATAAGGTCTGGTAATTCAGGCATAAATTAATATTTAACTATTCAAATATTAATGATAATAATAAATATGAATACTAATTCTTCCTTAGCTCTATCTCCTCCAGCAGGGGAGATGAAAGAAGGTTTGTTACCCATGTAACTGCTCTCATGTCACATACCAATATAGTATGGCTCTGTGTCCCAACCCAAATCTTATTTCAAATTGCAAACCCCATGTGTAAGGGGAGTGACATGTAATCCCCATGAGCCAAGGGAGGGATGTGATTAGATCATAGGAGCAGTTCCCCTCATACTGTTTTTCTGATAATGGATGACTTCTCTTGAGATTTGATGGTTTTACGTGTTTGGATGTTTCTCCCTTACTTTTCTCTCTCCTGTCACCTTGTGAAGAAGGTGCCTGCTTCCCCTTTGACTTCTGCCATGACTTCCTGAGGCCTTCCCAGCCATGCAGAACTGTGAGTCAATTAAACCTCTTTCCTTTATAAATAAACCGTCTCAGGCATTTCTTTATAGCAGTGTAAAAACGGACTAATACACATACCTACAAATTATACTAAACTATTCATCAGCATCCCTGCCCTACCTCAGAGGGATAATAGTAGTCCGTTTAGTTATAATTACAGAATCCCTGGCTATACACTACCAGAGTCTTCTTCCACCATTAGGTCTGAGTGTTGCTAAATATGTATTTACGAGCATCTAGAAACATGAATCCATTCATCCACTCATCCCGAAGTGGTTACTGAGCATCCGGTAAGAATAGATACTGTAGATGCTGGGAATGCAGAGATAAAAAGCAAACTCCTTATCTTCTGGTAGGCTAGATAATGCTAGATGATTATGCCTAAAAGGCACAAAATGATTTGGTACATTCAGGTTACTGCAATAGTTTGCCTCAGCTGAAGTGCGGATTTCTTGGAAGCAATGGAAGAGATGATGGAATGTTGGTGTGGCATGCAGAGTCACTCCATCTAAGCTCCTGGAATCTGACAGAAGAACACAGGACTTTAAAGACTGACCACAAACCTCACATTTCTAATTCTCCTTTATTGCTGTCCTCTCCCCAATTCCCAATATGGGAAATTGATGGAAACTCTCCCTTTCACACTCTGATGTTACTCCACTTAATAAACATTTATCTGGGTGTGTATACACTGCAGTTGACATAGTAGAACTAAGATGGAAATCCAAGATCCTTGCCTTAAAGATGTTTTGAGTCCGAAAAAAAGAAGATAAACACATAAATGCCAAGTTATAAACAGAAAGTCATAAACACTGCCTGAGATATATGCAATGCCACTGAATTGCAGAATTGAGAATGATTACTTATGCATTTTGAGATAGTACATAAACTGGGTTTTAAAGGATGTATATAGCCTAGGCATAAGGAAGTGTGAGAAATGGCACTTCAGGCAGAAATAATGGCACGTGTATGAGTACAAAAGCCTGAGTGTGCAAAGTATATTCAGGAAAGAGATGGAGAGCACTGACAGTTTGAAAGGAAGGGCAAATATTATAGTCATCTTGTAACTATTGAAGAAGGAGAAGCAGGAGGAAGATAAAAATAAAATCAGCTAAAACTAGCTATCAGAAGTTCCTGTAAGCATGAAGCAGAAAAATCCAATTTTATTTTCCAGAGTAGTTTTCTGAGTAATTTGAACAAATACTTCTGTAAATCTCTTGCATGGCTGGTGAGACCCTAAAAGCATGCTCAACCAAGAAGAAATCTTGTTTGAAATAAAGCAAAGAGGAAAATCTTTGTGATTCTGAAGAGTGTGAAAGGAAAAGGAAGAGAAATATCCTAAGATAATGGACGTTTACTTGCATTGAGTACTTCCTCTGGACCCAGAAATTTCCAAATGCCTCTATTGTAAAAATTCGTTAAATTTTCACCACAATCTTAGAGACAGAAACTATTTGCATTCCCACTTTCCAGGTGAGAAAACTGAGGAGAGGAGCAGTAAAGCAATTTATCCAAAGTCTGAGAGATAGAAGTGGCAGTGTGAGACTTCAGTTTTAGAGTTTTCATTTTTTATCTATTTTAATTCACTGCCCCAGAAAGCTGTGAGGTGAATAATGGACCTCAGCAGCTCAGGACCTCTCTAACCTTCAGCAAGTCTTGTTGAAGTGGATATTTGTAGAGAATCCTGAAGAGCTGAGGTTTGTAGGTAGATTTGGTGTGAGACAAGTGAGTGGAAGTTCATGAGTAAACAGGATACCAAGTCTGGGGTGGTCTTCTTTTGGGATATCCTGTACTCCTATGACTGAGTGAGAAAAAAGATCCAGAATTTTTATTCTAAATAACTCTATCTCCACTTTGTGAAATAACTACAAGCAAGCATAGGTTAAATAGGCACTTTTCAAAAGAAGGCATATCCATTTGTTCTTCAGAATTTTGAACGAATGGAAAACCACATAAATCCCCTTGTGAAGCAGTTTATGTTATTTATTGAGAACTTATCAGTGAATATGTTTCAACTGCATGGGCCAATTAGGGCATTTGAGATATACAATATGAACACTAGGTTGACTCATTGTGTACTAGCAAGCCCTATTGTTACTGGACTCAGGCTGGATATACTACCTTTGATGTGATCAAAAGTAGGATTCCAGGTACACCAAGTACCATTGCGATCCATGAATGGAGGTTTTATCAAATAGTAAGAAGACTGTAAGGGTGGGCCCTTGCCTGGCATAGGGTATAGGATCCTTAGGTACTGATGCAAAAACAGAGTGTGCTCACTGGGTCTAGGTTCCTTGGCATTAGAACACGAAATGGAGGGAGGCCACTCTTCCCTTTTCATAACTCAGGGCTTAGCTGTAAGACAAAATGGAAACTGAGCCCCAGACTGGATTGGTTAGCAGAGGAAATATGGGAATTTACCCATGGATCAGGAATTATCCCTTATCACAAGGTTAGCTTATGATGAGCCACTAGCAGATGAGAAGCAAATATAATCAAAGTCAGGGATTTTAAATTGGCGTATGTCAATTCTTCTGCCAACATCCATTACAAACCACCAAATAACCAGGGCAAATTCTCAAATTCCTTTTTAGAAGGAAGAGGATTATTTAATATAAAAATGTATACATTCATAATAAAGCTGAATTTAAAAATTACCAGAATGTGTTAAAATATTACAAAACACTTCAAAGAAATGTTGCTGTCTTGGCAGGCTGCTGCACATACCACACCCTCCCTACCTTCCCACCTTCTAGAGAACAGATTCAGTTTCTTCTGTTATTTGAACAATTTTAGTGAAAAAGATTAAGAAGGCCTGATGATGAACATTTACTTTCTGCAAGGATTGAGTGTAAAACTAAGGGAGGGGCTTGGGAACAAATGGCAGGGACAATGAGGTAAGGGCTGCTCTCCCCATCTGATTCTAAATACTTCCAGAGCTGCTGGCCTTATTAGTACTTTATCGTGTTATACAGGAGACCTACTAACTTTATTATTGCCAATAAAGGATCATCCTTTGATTAGAAAATGAGAAATCACATCACTGACCTCTAAATCAAAATTTTTCAAAGGTGTAATTAGCACAAAGTTCCAATCCTTCTGCAGTAAATTTCAAATTGTCACTTATTGCCAATAGATTACAAAAGTTCTTCAGCCTAGTGTAAGTGACCATGTCAATTTTATTAAAAATCCCTCCACCAATTACAATTAGAATAAAATGAGAAAAAATTTGTTACAGAAGGTCAATTACATATGGTATCATTTTCAATTCAATAAGCATCTATTGATGACTTGCCATCTGCCAACAGTGATTTATTAACAGAACCCTGCAGTGAGTGTGTGTGTGCATACAGGTATACATGTGCATGGATATACACACACATATACACAAATACCACATGAACTTGCAAAATGAGAATAAAAACTCATGCTTAATAAGATTTGAATAATTGCTAATGAGAATATTACTTGGTTATTTTCTATTTATCATGAAATTATTAGAGTTTTCACACAGTATTTATGATGGGGTCCTCTGGTTTTGACATTCTCACTAAATGTAGTCATGAAGAAACAATATTCAACTGAATTCACACCACCATGTTTCACAAAACATTTTAATGCCACAGTTTCTCATGTTTGTCTCTATACCAGTAGGAATATTCTCAGAAGAGGCTAGCTTCCAGGCTGGCAACAGCTACTTTACACACCCATATGTAGGCTGCCCAAGAGTCACAGTGGTAAAACCCCACACACACTAAGGATGTTTAGAACTATGGAACAGAGAAGATAAGTTGTCAATGCACATTCACTCCTCACTGCTACATGTGTACACATGGGAGGCAACTTATAGCAATTAGGATTGCAGATCTGACAGTTTCCCTATGAGCTGCCACATTAGGTTAAGAACTGAGGATTACAGGAGACCAAATGTTTCTGTTCCAGCTCCAGAGGATTAATTTATTTTTTCTCCTTTTTAAACTTGGCAAAGGAAGACATTGAAATCTGAAAAAGAGAGAAACTGAAGAATTATAAACAATGCATCTTAGCAAGTCATTGTAAAGTAACAACCTATATATGCCCTGTTTGAGATTTTTGAATAATGTAAGTGGTTGTGTATTGTTTGATTTCTAACCTGTAGTTGGATTGCTCATGGATCTTTCAGAATATGAGTCTCTCACCCCAAGAGTCCATTACTGTATCAAAGGGGATAGGAGAAATTGGATTTTTAAATTAATAACATACCTATTTCTAGTCATAAAGTTACATGTCCTAATGTGTATCACTAAAACTACATGAAATTTGCTGTATTATAGCCAGTTTAAACAGATGTGTTTAGAAGAATCAGAGGCAAATCTATGTCTTTTTGGAATCTGGCTGCTTAAGTCACTCATGTTAATATCACACAGAAAGCTGACTCACTGAAGCTGTCAGATGTGTATTCTTTTGCAAAATCTGTGGTAGGGTTTCCTTACTCCACTTATCAGTAGAATTATAAGCTCTACTTATAATATAGTACATCAGAATATATATAATATTATCAGACTCTTACAAAAAATGAGCCTACCAAAAAAATGAAGACATTTTCTAGGATTTGTTCTTTTTTCTCACTTGTCTGGGATAGAAAGGAGTGTGTGTAGGCTAGGCAAGAGGTTGGTGTGACCCCAGAGACACCCCAGAAGAATCAATGGAGTCAACAGAGGCTCTAGACATAGGAATATACAGAGTTCCAGAGAGGCTGACAATCAGATGGAGTTAAGTCCAGCTTTGCTGGAAGAGGACTGAAGGAATAGGAACTAGGGGAATGAGTCCTTGATGAGTGGGAAGCCACAAAATCAGGACAAGACTCTGGGAAACTGAAGGTTATTAAGACAAGGAATTAAATGCTGGCAGAAAGGAAGGGGAAGGTCTTACTAAAACTGAGAAGAAAGGCTGGAATTGATTTAGAAATAAGTTAATATCAGAATTAGTCAATTTAGGCAAACAGAAAGTCAAATGGATCTCACTTCAAGAGGACTGATGGTAACAGAAGATCATGTCATGAGACTCTTTGAAAATGCTACACATCTGGAGAAATCGGAATGTTTTTACACTGTTGGTGGGAATTGGTTCAGTCATTGTGGAAGACAGTGTGGCAATTTCTCAAGGACCTAGAACTGAAAATACCATGTGACCTGGCAATCCCATTACTGGGTATATATCCAAAAAATTATAAATCATTCTATTATAAAGACACATGCACACGTATGTTTATTGCAGAACTGTTCACAATAGCAAAGACATGGAACCAACCAAATGTCCATCAATGATAGACTAGATAAAGAAAATGTGGCACATATACACCATGGAATACTATGCAGTCATAAAAAAGGATGAGATTATGTTCTTTGCAGGGACATGGATGAAGCTGGAAATCATCATTCTCAGCAAACTAACACAAAAACAGAAAACCAAACACCACATATTCTCACTCATAAGTGGGAGTTGAACAACGAGAACACATGGACACAGGGAGAGGAACATCACACACTGGGGACTGTCGGGTGGTAGGGGGCTAGGGAAGGGATAGCATTAGGAGAAATACCAAATGTAGATGATGGAGTGATGGATGCAGCCAACCACCATGGCATGTATATGACTATGTAACAATCCTACATGTTCTGCACATGTACCCCAGAATTTAAAGTACGATAAAAAAAAATGCTACACATCTATTCATGGAGAGTTGGAGCTATTCCATTTGGAATTATTGGCTGTAATTATATGAGTAGAATGTTACATCTTACAAAATAATTAAATTCCAAAATCTGCATAGATGATGAAAATAACTTACTGTAAAAATAAACAAATAAATACAGTTGAGAGTCTCCCAAAATCTCCTACATACAGTCTACAGGGAAAATTTCATGCACACCATGCTTGAGAATACTGCTAAACTATAGAAAAGAATAAAAGTAAAGCCTACATGCAGGTATGTGGACATTCAAATTATTCTTATAAGATAACCAGGAAATCTCTCTTGGTAATTAGATGATATAGGAAAAGTTCTAATGTATCTGGTCTGCTCACAAGATTATGTTCCTTATATTTTGCTATTGTAAGGCTCTGACTTGAGCCAATATAAATAGATTTGTGGTTTTTTTGTAAGAGTTAAATAAGATAATAAAGTTGTATCTTACAAAAAAAAAAATCAAGAGCCTGAAGTCCCTGGGAAACATCAGCATCAAGTTATGGTTCTAAAAATATACATTATAAGTTCTATCAGCTTTCTGAATTATGGTTCTAAAAATACACAATATAAGTTCTATCAGCTTCCTGCATTCTTTTTAAAAATAACAAGAAACAAAATAATTCAGATACACCGGGCTAGATGTATTAGATATTAGTCATTAATATAATCATACCAGTGATCTTGAATGTTAGATATTATTTTGCCTATTTGAAAAAAATTCAATTCTAATTTATTTAAAACAAAAACAACAACTTAGAAATCTGGGAATAAAAGAACTTCGCTAACCTGACAGAATATCCACCAAAACCTCATAGAAAGCACTCTCAATAGTGAAATGTTAAGAACATTCTTTTGAAAACAGGCATGGCTACTCTCATTGCTTCTATTTAACAGCATACTACTGGTGATTGTAGCCAGTGCAATAAGACTAAAAAAGAAATTCACAACATAAAGATCGGGAAAGAAAAAACAGAACTGTCATTATTCACAGATTATATGATTGCCTACATATCAAATCCAAAAGACTGTATAGGTAATTATAATAAGAGAGTATGGCATAAAGATTGACTATTATAAATAGAAAAATCATTTGCAACTCTATACTGGCAGCAGTTGGGAAATAGAAATTGTTTATTTTCAAATTGGGGTTTCACTCTGTTGCCCAGACTTGAGTACAGTGGCACAATCGTGGCTCACTGCACCCTCTATCTCCCGAGATCAAGGAATTCTCCCACCTCAGCCTCCTGAGTAACTGAAACTACAGGTATATGCCACCACATCCATCTAATTTTGTTTTTTGCTTTTTGTAAAGGCAGGGCTTCACTGAATTGCTCAAGCTGGTCTCAAACTTCTGGACTCAAGCGAACATCCTGCACTGGCCTTCCAAAGTACTGGGATCATAGTTATGAGCCACCATGCACAGCCAGGAAATATAATTTTAAATATATTTTATTACTATAGCAATATAGGATAAGCACCTGCAATAAATCTAACAAAAGATGTGCAAGACTTACAGAAAAAATTCTAAGTCTGAATGCAAATTATAAAATTATAATTATAATATGGATTATTATATAACCTAAATTGTTATAATTATAAAAACATGAAAACTGGATGCAAATTATAAAACTAGATCTTTCACAAAGTTATCCATTTTAAGCAAGTTGATTTGTGGATTCCATGCAATTGCCTTTAAAATTCAAAAAGGGATTTTCTTGAACTCTAACATTCTGAATTTAAAATTTAGAGGAGTAAGCATCAAGAATATCTAAGATGCCCTTGAAGAAGAAGAAATAAGGAAGGTACCCTCCAGTTATCAAGAGTAATTATAAAGCATTAGCTATAAAAACAGTATGATATTGGCTCAGGAATGAACAAAACAGCCTAGTAAAGTCCATTTGCAAACGGAAACGGGCCTATACCTACGTGGAGCTTGGAGATGCATAGATGGCCTTGCTGATAGGTGGAGAAACAAGGGACAATAATATACACAGTGCAGAACAATTGGTCATTCCTATATGGATAAAAAAACCGACCCACCTCATACTATACAGAAAAATAAATTCCAGATAGATTAACAATTTAAGTGTGGAAGACAAAATTCTTAAAATAAATTGGAGGATAACTGTTTTTTTTACTTCGGGGAAGGGAAGAATTTTTTAAAAGACATGAGAAATGTTAATCATTAAAGAAGAGATTGACAAATTTGACTACATTAAGGGGAAGAAATTACAAATCTAACTGAGCAATCTCTTGAAGAAGGACAACTTTTACAGTATGGAGATATCTCTTTGTCTGCTCTCCCTTCACAGGACTCCAGGGTCAATATCTCAAAAGAAGGGAACACAGAAGCCTGATATGTTGGCAAAAAACTAAAAACTCTTACCAGTTAGATTTCCGTCTTTCCTCTCTCTTTGCAAACTGGTTGTAGGAATAGTAAAAATTGATGTATTCTCTGCCCACCCAATAAGTTCAAAAGCTAGAAATACTGGTCATTTTGCATGGCTAAGGTTGGGTAATAAGAGATTAAAAAGGACCTTTTAAAGAGGGAGTGCCATGGTTAAAATTCAGCTTAATTAAAAGTGGATATTGAAGCTATAGGTATATTTTAAAGGTCTTTATATCTTTTCTCTTCATGGATCTTATTTTTCTGGAAAATGGTATTTTTTTTCTTCTCAGTCAACTGAATTATTTTTCTCCATTTTGTTTTGCTACTCTTAATGCCCTAACTAACTTCTGATAGCCTGGCACTCATTGGGAAAACAGAGGAGAAGCCACGTACCCCATTTCAAAAAAAAACCCTCTGTTTTACTCATGGAAACCCAAGAATTAAAAGCAGATAGATCCCTCTCAAAATCTAAGGCTGTGTTCTGTTTTGCATTGTGTTATCTGACAATTTTGAGTTATGGTGGGCATCAGAAAATTACTTCAAAGACTCCAATGGGAGATGGGCTGACACTTCCTTTTTGGGATCCAGGATCGGGTATAAAAATGGGACATTTTGGGAATCTGTTTTTGTTTCCCACTGTGACTGCTTATTAAGCTGTAGTAAATGCATGCTTTCCTATCCCTGGTTCTTGAAGGACTCCACCGTGAGGGCCATAATCCAATTAATAAATTGGCAACTAAAAAATACAACTACTACATCTTCTTCTGTCTGTCTGTGTAGTTACATATGTGTTACGTGTGTGATGTTTACATAAAAGAGCTTTAGTTTATTTGCATTAAGAAAAATAAGCACTTAGATCAAGTATTTTTAAAAGAAAAATAAAAATCAATTCCTTTTAGTTCATGCGACTTTAATCTTTGAGAAATAAAAACAGCTTTAAAGATTATTGGTAAAATAAAACTGTCTTCAAAATGTGGACACATGGTTTAAATTATGCAGGTTAGATATTACATTTACTAAATGCTTTAAGGTCATAAAATGCTTCTTTAGCTTTTGAAAATTGTTTGACTTGACTAAATGCCTGGGACCTGTGAAGTTAAGCATGCCCCAACTATGCTGATAATAGACCTTATCTGTAACTAGTACATAATTAAAATAACTTAACAAAATTTTACACCAAAATTAGAAGTGGTTAAGAGTTACCATTATAACATGTAATTGAAACTACTGAAAACAGATTTACATTCAAGGGTGAAACTTGGCTTTCTCTCTCTTGAACAAGATTTTTTGTAATATTAAAGGATACTAAAATATTTTTGTTTGCCTTGTGAATAAACTACCAAAAAAAAAGAAGGGAAAGACAAGAGGCAGAAGGTTTGGAAAGCTGTCTTCCCTCTTAAATAATTAAGGTTTTTGCTTTTTAAAATATGTTTGCGTCATCTCTTTGACTAAACAAATGACTTATCGTAACCTGGAATTCTCTTTTATAATATCAAGTGTTTTAAACCTTTAACATAGTTGATAGGCTTCCCAAAATCAAATTTTAGTTTCAAAATTGTCTTTTCTGGCTCCTAACTTTGTGATGCTACAGAGGGCCCCTGGAACATCCAAAAGAGAGGTAAACGGGATTATTTGACATGTTTAGTTACTTGGAATTGTCAAAATAAAAATAATGTTTAATCTTCATCAGATTATATTTTAGTGAATAATGCATGTTCCAAAATTGCATAGCATTTCTAAAATTCTAATATCTCAGTATATGCTATCATTCATAATTAGGGTTATTATTTTAAATTATAAACCACAGAAATAATCAAATTTGTCAATTGTGTTCTTGACTGTGACTACCCTAAGATATTTTGTCATTCACAGACAATTGTTGTCTTGTTTTGATCCTCTTCAAAAGATGGTTTACAATCATATATAGGAATTCGACAGGTGGTCTTAAATGCAGGTTTCTGATAACTTTGGAGATTGTGACATTGGAATAAAGGAAAAAGGTTCACGACTCATGAAGAGCTGAAATGTTCAGTAATATCAAGCAGAAGAGTTAACTGAATGGAATGAATTGAAGACTGGAGTAATCTTTTTGACTTGGCTTAAAACGTTACTGACATTGCTGATCCTTTGTTTTGTTTCTCAGAATAAAAAAAAAACCTATTTTTAGCAATTTACAGCTTTCAAGAGTTGAGTAAAATACCCTCCTGTGAACAAAATTTCAAGCATGTTTGTTTCTCTCTGCCTCGTTTCTCAAGAATTTGCAAACTATTTGTGAGTGTTCTTCACTTATGGCAATTTAGTTATTTGCATAAGTGAAACAAGAATCCATTTTCTTTTGCAACAGGACTTAATTGGAGACACTGGTCGTTTTATCAAGGCTTCGACTAGAAGTTTATACTTCCCTTTAAGAAATCAAGCTTGACTTGTAGAGCCAATTAACACCCTTTGGGAAAACTGGTCTCATAGCTTGTCTGCACAATCCTTGTACAGGGTTTCTAACCTGTGGTGAGCGAAGAATGTCACTTTATAATAGGTCCAGGAGCCCCAAGTTATCTTGGGACTTCAAGAAGAGAATGTACCCAACTCATAGATATCTGAAGGTACAAGCCCAGGGCTGGGCTCAGCTTTAAAAAGTCTTATCTGAGATCCTTATAGAACAGAGTTCCATTAGTGCCAATTTTAAAAGTCTAAGTGAAAAAAATTATTCTCGCTGCTCTTTATGCAAATAATCAGGCCAAGTATAAGACTAAAGTTTATTTTGCAAACAACTCAGTCCTATCATGATTTAACAAAAATAAGAAAAGGAAAAGGAAAAATTATGTTTCAAAACTTGTCATTGAATTCTAGTCTTATTAGCTGTTTTATGTTTTTGTCTGCATTTTAGACTACCCTACTTATTCCTGTGAACCAACCAGTGATCTATGGTTGCAGCTCAGAAGAAACAGAAATGATGGGTAATGTAAAAATCTGTTTCAACACCCTAAATCTGGGCAATTCTGCAAATCCTGCCAGGTGATGAGGATAAGTGGAGTACCCAGAATCCAGACGCTTCTTTTTTGGGAAAATAAAACCAAAGGAGCTAACCAAAGCCAAACTCCCATTTGCTGAAGTGTGCAGCAGACAGAAACAAATGAACAAACCTGGAAATTTCTGACTGATAAAGCAACCCCCTTTTTGGGCTGATTACTTTGCTGGAGCAACTCAGAACTCAGGAAACACATTTACCAGTTTATTATAAAGGATATTGTAAAGGACACAGATGAAGGGGTCTGGGGGACTAGGCACAGAGCTTCTATTTCCTCCCTGAGTGCTCTGCCCTCTGGGAACCTCATGTACAGCTATCTGAAGCTCACTGAACCCTGTCCTCTTGGGTTTCTATGAAAGCTTCATGGCATCAGCATTCCTTCCCCCAGGGCATGGAGGTGGGATCCTTTCATGGGAGAGTCTTAAGACCCACAATTAGAAATGCGGAGGAACATTAGAGTGAAAGGAGGGAAGGAGAGGGTCAGAAGCCTGCCCCTGAGGATTGACACATCCAATATTAAAGGGCTATGGGAGTTATGAACCAGGAACCATGGACAAAAACCAGGACATCTTATAATACCACAGTCTGCATCCTGGTTTTTGACCAGATTCTTTACATAAATATATAAAGAGACAAAGTCATTAATAATTAGTCCAGTTTTATCATACTGTATGACTGTCTCCCAGGATGAGTCCACTCAGGTGTGCAGGTTTTCTCTTAATCTTATCAGATTCCAAAAACAGGAGTGAGCTCAGCAAACACACAGCTTCACCCTCTCAGGCATCTGGAATAACTGAGTTGAGACACAAGGTCATCACTTCTCAGCCTTTTGGCTAAGATCAAGTGAAAGAGACAAGGTCATCTCTTGCTCTGAAACTCTTTTGAGTTTTTAAAATAATATTGAATTTTCTTCAATTAATAACCCATTTACTCATTTTTTTACTCTCAGCTACTGTTTCTCCTTCTCTTCATTAAAACCCAAACTTTTTCACCTTTGCAAGAGATATTAGAATCATCACTGTGCTGGTCTAGATTGCAGGTAACAATGCAAGTCTAGCAAGGAGCTCCTCAGTCCACTCCCATTCAGATAGGGTAAGGTTACATAGGTGCAGAACTACTGAGCTATCTTCACTACCAGGCAACATGGCTGCATTCACTGTTAGCCCTGATTTTGCTAGATAGGGTGAAGGCACAACCCACTTCCATCATGCCTTAGGAATTTTGATATAAGGTTTAAAAACACAATTAACAGTTTTTTGCTGAGAAATTATCATCCCTGCTGTTCTTGCACTTGTAGTGGCAGCCCTGATCCTAAGACCACTGCATCAGGTAGGGGAGAAGAAATAAATGTTTATTCCAAGGTGATTTAGGGAACACAGAAAAAAATTATAGTCATTATACCAGTGTACTCCTCCCCTGGCCAGAATTGCATAGTCATATCAGCATCCTCCTCACTCCCTCTTCCCCAGATCAACCAGAAAGACAGGGAAAATATCTAGGAGGGACACTCTGCTCTTACTCATGGTGAGGGTGAGGACATACTAATGAAGGCATGGAAGCCAGCTCCTCCTACTTTTATCTCCCTGTTTAAACAACTAATGTTTCTATTGCCCATTTTACTTCTCTATCAAACTATTACTCTAAGGACAGTATCTCTCTGCCCATTGTTGGACATTACAGGCTGCAGTGTTCCTTGGTCTGAAGAAATGATGGGCAGCCATCCAAATCCATGCAATATCTTCTGCTCTGGCTTTTGAGTGCATTTCACCTATTTTATAGATGAGAACACTGGGATGAGAAATGTTACATGACTTCCACATTTATGTAAATAATGTGTAAGGAAGTCATGATGTTTAAAAAATCCCATCTGCCTCTACAGATATTTTCATTTTACCTGCAAATATAATTCAATATTAATAAGTTACATTTTTAGAAATGTCATAGTGACCTCAAAAATATATTTTAACATTAAACAGTTCCAAGAAAACATCTATCATGTGTGCACTAAATAGGTCAAGCTGGATGAGGGCTGACCATATCCTCTTCGGAATTATTTTGAACTTTCTAAGTGCAAATCAGCACAGAAGTCAGGATTGCTGGAGGCCTAAATGATAAAACAGGCCAACCATCTCTCTGTCTCTCTCAAATAATAATACTGATTACAAATGAAATGAGGCAAGCCTATTTTACAGTGACATGATTTACAAACCTCTTAATTTTATTTAGCCTAGTTAATGGAAGAAGGAACTAAACTCCTAATTTTTAATTGCTAGCTTCGCAACATTTTCCACTATGCCAAACTGCTTCTACACAAAATCCACATGAAAATCTCATTACATAACATAAAATTATCAAGAAAGATTTTGTGATTTGGTTTGAATGTTGACTAATGAGATTCAACTTTCTGCCTTCTGTGAAGCCCACACTGGTTTTCATTTATTTGCTTGCTTGTTAGCAAGCAACTTGGTCTACTCCTCTAAGCCCTCTGCAAATGGACAGCTTTATCTCATTTTCAAGACGGTATGTGTCTACAGTGGGTCCAATGTTTAGATTCATTAATCCAGCCAAACACACTATTAACCCACCAAGTTCTTGAATCTCAGCACCTCCTCTGTTGACTCAGCCAAGATAAGGGTGTATTTATGAATGAGCCTTCCTTACGGACCAGACACCACATTAAATGCTATCTATGCACTGGGGCAGGGATGTCTTTTTGCAGAGTGTGGTTAGGGAAGGTCTCTCAAAAAAACGGGACCCGTGAGCAGGAATCTGAAGGAGAAAACTGCACAGCACCTCTGCACTACAGTTTCACACATTTCACGTTTGAGCAAGCTGAGGTGTGGAGAGATCAAGCAATTTGCTCATGATGGCAGAACTAGACTGAAAAAGGTGAAATTCAAATCCAAGTCTGTCTGACTTCAAAGTCAATAATTTGTCACGACAAAAAAATAAAAATAAATGTGAGCAAAAAATGATTCTCGGCAAAACAGGCATGCTGAGAAGATGCTCACACATACACATGAGTTGAGACCCTTGGAAATATAATAGGTTACCTTTTTCTTTTAGTTTCTAATGCACCAAGGCTGCTTTTAGCTCAGAAAAATTTGTCTCATACCTGCCAAGCATAAGAAGGACTATTCAGAGAGACCAAAGACATCAACAGCCGAAAGAAAGCTGGAAAAGCTGCTCTTCTCTAGCAAATTGGCTCTGGTTCTAATATACACAAAAACAGAATGATAAAAAAGGAAGAATTTAGACAAATATTTATACATACGGTGGGTGAGGACACCTGGCAGAACAGGTGAATCAGCTCCAGAATGAGCTGTTGCCTGCAGATCCAACTACGAGGAAAAGTGACACATATTGTGGTTAAACTTAATGCAAACCTGTTCTCCAGCTTAGCCCTCAAACTCAATAAAAGCGAGGAATTCCTTTGTTTTCTTTTTACTTGCACACAGAGATTTTAAAATTAGGTACTTGTATGAGTTGATGCTCCACTCTGCACATAGTAATTTATGAGAACAGAATTTCACATTTCAGCATCTCTCTCAGACTTGGGATGGCACCTGTATCATCCCAGAATAAAATTCAGCCCTTGCAAGTGCATCTCTTGCCATTAGTGTAACACACGAACACTGGCAACTGTAATGATTATTTAATTGAATATAGATGTTGGCTGAATACCAGCACAAAACACCATGCATTTTCAATCAGTCATGATCCATATTAATTCAACAGTCATAATAGGCTATTTCCCATAAAAAATATAAAAGGACAGCCTGTGGGAGTTTATAATCTGCATAAAATATATTCCACATTTAAATCTATCACGTTTCATTGGGAGATAAGGGTGAATCTGACAAAAGTTTTAACTCACATCAATGAGAAAATTTATTTTTGCAAAATTCGTGTAATATTTTTGATAAAGATGTTTTCTAGCATTATTAGTGGTATTAATAGTCATTTTGGCACCAATATTTATTAAGACACCTACTCTGTACCAGACACTCTTTTTGGTGCTAAGTGAAGAGCAGTGAGCAAGACAACAAAGGGCTTGCCCTCAGAAACTTATATTCTAGTGGGAAAAGGCATGCAATAAGCAAATAAATAAATGGACAAGTGACACTGCAGAATATGATCAGTGTTATGACAAAGACAAAAATAATGTTGGATTAAGAGAATAGAAAGTAGCAGTAGGATAGAGAAATTGTTTTATATGAGGTGTTCAGAGAAAATTTCTCTGTTAAGGTACCCATTGACTTGGCACGAAAGAACTGCAGAGTTAGTTGTGTTGAAGTCTGCAAATACAGCACTCCTGAAGGAAGAAATGCAAAGGATACATTGGGGTGTACATGATGAGTTGGATGTGGGATGGAAAAACCACTGTCACTAGAGCAGAATGAGCTGCAGGAGAGTGCAGAGAATGAGGTCAGGGAGGTGTTACCCATAGAATCATGAAGGGCCTCTCAGACCAGAGTCATGACTTCAGACTGTCCTCTGAATTGGAAGGGGTAGATTCTTAGGATTCTGGGCGGAGGAGTGATGATGCTTTTAGATGAATACAGAATGAAATTCCTAGAAAGCAAAATGTTCATCATTCAGAACTTGCAGAGTATCAAAGTAGATTTTCTTCCCTAACAGACGGACACATATAGCCCTTAGAAGAATTAAAGTTAAGTAAAACACAACTACCCAGCTAATGTATTCATTCTTTTCTGTATCTTTCTTAAATTTTAATGTGGCTGTAGTTGCGTAATTGTGTCATAATGGATGCAGACTTTGAACATGGAATGGGGTAGAAAGGGAGAAGTTCAAAAGACTCGAAAATGCTCTCTTATATCTTAGAAAATTATCTGACTCTGCTCAATTCATGTTTAAATCATCAAATGTCCAAGCACTTTAGCATACTTTATAGCATTCAATCTTTCCAAGACTGCATGAAGTAAACATTATCAGTGTCCTACATTATCCATGGAAAAAAACAGAGTCTCAGAGAACTGAGAATTGAATGATTTGCCCAACTTCACAGTAAGATGTAGGCCTGACCCACAAGTCAAGGCTTTCTCTACAATGTAATGGTTGCCTCCCTTAAGAAGAGCAGAGTTGTCAGGTAAAAAGAGGAGAAGACAATGGAAAACAGAAAACGAAAGATCAAAAACTACTAACAGCCTTAGAGAAACAGGTGATTTCTTAAAAAGTTAAACATTAAATTATCATACAACCCAGCAATACAATTAGTAGGTATATGTCCAAATGAACTGACAACACATTCAAACACATACTCTTTTGAATGTTTATAGCAGCACTATTCATAACAGCCAAAGGTGGAAACAACCCAAATGTTCCCTAAAGAATGAATAAACTACAGTATATCCATACAATGAAATACCATTCAACCAGAAAAAGGAATGATGTACTGATACTTGACACGATGTGTGTGAACCTTGGAAGTGTTATGCTATATGAAAAAGTACACAAAAAGCCACATACTGCAAGTTTTCATCTATAGGAAATATCCATGTTATGTAATCCAGAGACAGTAAGCACATTGATAGTTTTGAAGGGTTGGAGGGAAAAAAACATAGAAAATAACTGCTTAATGGGTACAGGCTCTTCTTTTGAGGTGGTTAAAATGTTTTGGAACTTGGTAGACATGATGGTTGCACAACATTGTGAATGTACTAAATTTATGTTATGAGAATTTTACTTCAGTTAAAAAAAAAGAAATAACAATGAGAAAGGCAGATAGGCAAAAAAAAGGAAGTGAATGGTTTAGGGTTGCTCACAGCTGTTCAAAATGGCAGTATCAATGGCATAGATACAACTAAAGCTGTATCTATGTGGTCCCTTCACTTCCATCACATCTTGCCCTGGCTCAATGTATAGTTACACAGAAACATTGTAAAACCATCTATCTCCATAACTGTTTTTTCTGTTGTTATAATTCAAATGAAATAAGTCTCACTGTCAAAAAAATGTAAACAACAGAATAGTGCATACCATGGTTAAAGACAGTCCACCTCAACAGCATTAAGACAAATACCTAATGTGGGGCATAAAACCTAGATAACAGGTTGACAGGTGCAGCAAACCACCACGGCACATGTATACCTATGTAACAAACCTGCATTTTCAGCATGTGTATACCAGAACTTAAAATAAATTTTAAATTGAAAAAAAAAAAATAGTCCCCCATTTCCATGCCTCAGTACTAACTGCCATTCACATTTAGCCATGATTTTCTGTGTCACTTAGTGATAGGTGACTCCTGGGAGGATCTGAGGTCTTACTTAGGAAAACACTGTCATTGTTTGAGACTGATGACACTTCCAGGAACACTCATAAAGTTTGACTAAATCTGACTGGGGATTTACACGAAGATTTTCTATGAGACTTTTTTTTTTTAATTGATTGGTTAGTTCTCATATCAGTGGAAAAAAACCACACGTACCCCCAACAACAACAACACATAGATACACAAATGCACAAAACACACATGCACATACCCTCTGATGTAGCCAGTCATTGACCTAGTTAAATGAACTAAGTACTACAGGTTGAATTAGATGGACTGCTATTCCATGGCTCTAGAGATAATAAACTAGCTGAAACATAACAGGCAATGTAAGCAAATGAGCCCAAAGAGCTTGCAAGTAAACTCTGTTTCACCTTGTCAGAAAATATATGAGCTTCCAAAACATAACTATTCCCTTATGTATGACTTCCTTATATATGACCATTTTTGACACGCTGTATCCCAAACAAGAATTCTTACCGAAATGATCACTGTTTTTCATAACCTGAAACCTAGAAAGCTTTCCAAGCAAGACGAAAAGTTGAGTGAGTTGTCATGAGGTCAAACAACATATCCCCATTACTACTACTATTAGCCAAAAATAAGTGAGACATATAGAAATAAATATAGCTAATCATTCATGTACTATTTTAGTGTTACACTGAAGATTTGCATCAATAATGCAAGTTATTGATATGAATAGTATTATTTGCTAGATAAGTTCTTCTAGTTGCCTAGCTCAAAGTAGAAAAGGATGAAACTTTGGTATTAATATATCTGTGTATGCACACACAAACAAATATTGTGAGGCATACATTTTAGAATTTATTGTGGTACCTACCTTTCACTACAATAGCTGTATCGGTACAATACAGTTAATAATTTTCTTACCTCCAAATTCTGGTTTATTTTTTACTACTTATTTACTCTACAATATTTTTTCTAGGAATGATTTGCACAACCAGCATGTACTCTTGAGATGTGCAGATGAAGTTATGATAACATAACTTATGTTATGTTGGGTAGGAGTGTCATATGGAAACATTTTTTTTTCTTCCAGGTGTAAACTTACTGAAGCTTATTTTTATGCCATTGGCAAATGTCACAAATGCCTAAAAATTTTTCATTGTCATTGTAAATTTTACACTTGGCTACATTGAACACTTTGCTCAATATCCATGTCAGCACACCTTCTGGTTGTCCTTGATATACTACAATCTGTGAAGAAAATTTTGTGGTCTCTTCTGTTTCTTAAAATTCCAATAAACTAAATATTTATTCTCACTCATATAATTTATGCAGTGTGGCATTTTTGTGTAAATTACAGAATTTAAGAGATCAACAGGGCACCCAAATAATATTTTTGATAATATACTTAGAAAATCAGCTACACACACACACACTCTTGCTGACTTACGTTTGATACTTGGGAAAGTTCTGTATTGAAATATAGTTGTCTTGCTATAAGAATTAGTTCTCTGAACTTCTTGCCAGTACTTCCTGACAGGGAAATAGAGCACAGCTCAGAAAAACCAGTGAGAATAAAATGATAGGCAGTTGATCTGCCAAGCTGGACAAGAAAAACACTTTAAACTGAATTTTGATGGAGCAAGATGACACCATCATACTAAGATAGAATAACCCAATACTAGCAAAGATAATAGATAAAAAGAACTATAACAGTGGTTTTCAACCTTACTTAAGTTGTTTTGCTTTTGTTTTTTTGAGACAGGTTCTTGCACTGTCACCCAGGCTGGATGCAATGCAATGATGGCTCATTGTGACTTCTGCCTCTTGGGCTCAAGCAATCCTCCCACCTTAGCCTTCCAAGTAGTTGGGACCACAGGCAGGCGCCACCATGTCTGGCTGATTTTTGTATTTTTGTAGAGATGGGGTTTGCCATGTTGCCCAGGATGGTCTCAAACTCCCTCAAGCAATTCTTGCACCTAAGCGTCTGAAAGTGATGGAATTATAGGTGTGAACCACTGCCCCCAGGCTTTAAGTTGTTTAAGGGAATGCTGTTATGGACTGAATGTCTATGCGCCCCCCCAAATTCATGTTAAAATCCTAACCCTTGACGTGATGCTATGAGGAGTTAGGGTTGGGAGATGATAATGTCATGACAGTGAAATCCTCATGAATGAGATTTGTGCCCTTATAAGAGACACCCCGGAGAGTTCTCTTGCCTTCTCTCTACTATGTGAGGATACAAGGAGGAGATGGCAGTCTGCAACAAGGAAATGATCCTTTACCAGAGCCCAACCACAAAGGCACTCTAATCCCAGATGGCTAGCCTCCCGAACTATGAGCTAGAAATGTTTTTTGTTGAAGCCACCAGTTTATATTATTTATGTTATAGTAGCCCAAACAGACTAGGACAGGTGAGAAAGAATTAACCATATGAGACTATATGGATTTGTGTCCTTGCCAAAATCTCAGGTCAAATTGGAGGAGGGGTGTGGTAGGAGGTGACTGGATCATGGGGGTAGATTTCCGCCATGCTGTTCTCATGATAGTGAGTGAGTTCTCATGAACGGCCAGGTGTGAGTGGCTTATGCCTGTAATCCCAGCATTTTGGGAGGCTGAGGTGGGCAGATCATGAGGTCAGGCCTTCGAGACCAGCCTGGCCAATATGGTGAAACCCCATCTCTACTAAAAAATACAAAAATTAGCCAGGTGTGGTGGTGCATGTCTATGGTCTCAGCTACTCTGGAGGCTGTGGCAGGAAAATCACTGGAACCCATGAGGTGGAGATTGCAGTGAGCAGACATTGTGCCACTGCACTCCAGCCTAGGCGACAGAGTGAGGCTCTGTCTCAAAAATTTTTTTAAAAGGGTGTGGCGCTTCCCCGCTTGCTCTCTCTCTCTCTCTTTCCTGCTCTGCCATGGTAAGAAAAGCTTGCTTCCCCTAGCCTTCTGCCATGATTGTAAGTTTCCTGAGGCTTCCCAGTCATGTTTCCTGTTAAGCCTACAGAACTATGAGTTAATTAAACCTTTTTTTCTTCAGAAATTTCCCAGTCTGTATGGGGTAGTTCTTTATAGTGAGTGAAAGATGAAAAAATAGAAAACCAATAGCAAAATGTATCTTTTAAACCACCATATCAATACTTACATTTAATGTAAATGCTGTGAGCACTCCAATTAAAAGACAGAGACTGGAGTCTCCATTAACCTGAATAAAAAATCAAGAGCAGCCAGCTGCAGTGGTTCACACCTGTAATCTGAGTGCCTTGGGAGGTCAAGGTGGGATGATTACTTGAGGTCAAGGGTTTGAAACCAGCCTTAGCAACATACAAAGAATCAGCTTCTACAAAAGGTTTTTAAAAATGACCTGGACATGGTAGTGTGTGCCTATAATCATAGCTATTCTGAAGGCTGAGGCAGGGGATCACTTGAACTCAGGAGGATCACTTGGACATTACCATGAGCTATGATTGCACCACTGTATACCAGCCTGGGTGATGGAGCAAGACCCTATATATAAAAGAAAAATAAAATAAAAATCAAGAGCCAACTATATCCTGGTGACAATAGTATGTGTATAAACACATAACAGACTTTATAAAAAGAATAATACATTTTCAGTGTATTATTCCAATACATGGTCAGTGGTTATCCTAGACCTGCAAGGTTAGTTTAAC
Organism: Aotus nancymaae; assembly: GCF_030222135.1. Taxonomy (NCBI): domain Eukaryota; kingdom Metazoa; phylum Chordata; class Mammalia; order Primates; family Aotidae; genus Aotus; species Aotus nancymaae. The sequence goes on from NW_026988425.1 coordinate 115,953,178, forward strand.
ATTAACAAATCAATCAATGAGAAGACTTCCAGTTTTAGCTTTGACATGTTAAAAGCTTAAAAGTTGTGACTCCTGCTCTCATAACAAGTAAAAGGTAGAAAAAAACTGAAGCTGATGATGTTTCTTGGCTCCATCCGAGAGACGAGGTTGCAGGACAGACTACCACCATGAAATCTGGAGTGTTAGGCCTATTCAGAGATATACAGGACTCAGAATTTACTTACCTGGGGTAGAATATGAACTTGTAGAAACACCTAGATGATTATTTTGATGAATGCCTGGAGATTAAGTGCACACTAATGTGAGAAGGATAAACTCCTGGGGGCCACAGTCATAGGTAAGACTATAAACTTCTGGGCTTTCCTTCCAGGAACCCCGCCAAATTTTCATATTGGTGACAGGGGAAAGCTCCCCATGTGACTCTGGCAAGAAAAGAGGTAGAGGAGCCATAGTTTAACCCTCCCAGACTCTTGTACCTAATAAAGGTCTGGTTTCCATGGGGAAGAACTTTCTAGAGGGCAATTCTGAGACCTTATCTTAGCTGAGGGAGGTGATCTCTGCTCCACTCCAGCCTGCACCAGCCTTTCTGTTATGCCTAAGGAAAATCAAGTACGTAAGAATCACAATTTACAGAGGAGACAGGTCAAAGACATAGGCTGGGAATGGAATAGCTGGGTGATAGACTAAGAGGCAATGGCAAGGGGAATGTCTACCCCAATAGGTGGGACCAAAACACTGCTGATATCCATACTTTTGAGAAACAGACCCATTAAAAGACTAAGGCTTAATAAGAATACTAGAAAACTAGCTTCCTCCTCTACACTCTACCATCCCATTAACAAGCCTCTAGAAGTAACAACAGTAAATTACAACAGGAAGTGCTGCAAGACACAGACTCTGAGGAGCAATATGAAAGGAAGCCACAAAACCAAGAGGAGATTACAATAAAAACACAAGAGGAGCTAGAAGCAGTTGGTGCCTATAACTGCAACATTGAACACTATCTACTTCCAAGCTAGATTAAAATAAATCCTCACACTAAAGGCCTGGTGATCTTAGTTTCCATTATCCAGTAAATTTCAACAGGAACAAAAAATCACAATGTGTGCCAAAAAGGAAGAAAAAAACATAGTTCTAGGAGATAAAGCTGTTATCAGAATCAGACTCAGGGATGACTCAGATATTGGTATTATCAGACCAGGAACTTAAAATAATCATGATTAATACATTATTGATATAGTGCGAATGTTTGTCCCCTCCAAATCCCATGTTGAAATGTAATACCCAATGTTGGAAGCAGAGCCCAGTGGGAGGTGTTTGTATCATGGAAACGGATCCCTCCTGAATGGCTTAGTGCCATCTTTTGGTGATGAGTGACTCCTTGCTCTGGTAGTTCATGCAAGATCTGGTTGTTTAAAAGAGTGTGGCACCCACCCCCCTCTACCTCCACCTCTCTCTCTTACTAGGTGACATTGCCTGCTCTTCCTTTACCTTTCACCATGATTGTTAAGCTTCCTGAGGCCCTTACCAGAAGCAGATGCTGGAGCCATGCTTCTACAGCCTGCAGAACTGTAAGCCAATTAAACCTGTTTTTAAAAAATAAACTATCCAATCTCAGGCATTCCTTCACAGCAATGCAAGGATGGCCTAAAACAGTTGTCTTTGTTCATTTTGTGCTACCATAACAGAATATCTGGGATTGTATAATCTATGAACAGAAATTTATCGGCTCACAGTTCTGGAGGCTGGGAAGCCTAGGGTCAAGCTGCTAGCAGGCTTAGTGTCTGGTGAGCCCTTTCTCTTCTAAGATGGTACCATGCATGCGGCATCCTTTGAAGAAGTGAAATGTTGAACTTTCACATAGCAGGAGTCAGAAGAGCTAAGAAAGAAGTTATTAAGTCCATGTATGAGAGTGGAGCCCTCAAAGCCTGATCATGTCCCACCTATTAATAATATTACAATGACAATTAAATTTCATCGTAAGCTTTACAGAGGACAAACATTTAAGTTATATCATATTTTAAAGGCTCTAATGGAAAAATTAGGGAACATAAAAGCCCAGATGGGTAATGTAAGAAACTAGATGACAACTCCAAGAAAGAATAAAAAATTGATGCTAGAAATTTTAAAATTCCTTTTTGTGGTCTGAGAAACCAAGTACATTCTCAGACCACAATAGATGCAAACAGTAGAAAAAAGAAATCAGTAACAAAAAGATAGCTGTAAAATTCCCATGTCTTTTGATACTAATATAAATTCTAAATAACCGGTGAGTCAAATAAGAAGTTTCAAGAGAAATTTTAAAATATTTGTAAAATACATGAAAATAAAAATACAACTTCTCAAAATCTATGGGGAGCAGCGGAAGAAATGCTTAGAGGGAAATGCAAAGCGCTAAATGCACATAAGAAGAAAAAGGAAATAGTTAAAATCAATAATGTAAGCTTCCACCTCAGGAAGTTAAAGAATAAAGAGCAAACTAAACCTAAAAAGAGCATAAAAAGGGAAATAACAAGCAGTAGAGAAGATATCAATAAAACGGAAAACAAAAAGACAATGGAGAAAATAAACAAATCTAAAAACCAGTTTCTTTGAAAATGTCAACAAAATTTATCAAACTCTGGCCCAACTAACCTAACAAAAAGAGAAAAGACACAAATTACCAACATCAGGAATTTAAGAGGTCATTGCTATTCATCTCATGAATATTAAAAGAATAAGGAGTTACACAGAATAACTCTTCATAGGTGCTTGTGGGAATGAAGAATGATATGGTCACTTTGGAAAATAGTTTGAGTTTTTTATTCAGCTAAGCATATATTACTTAGCAGCCTTGTACTCTTCTGCGGTATTTACCATAAAGAAATAAAAACTATGCTCACACAAAGCCTGTGCACAATGTTTATAGCAACTTTACCCAAAGTTGCCAAGACCGGGACACAAGCTACATACTGCATGATTCTATTCATCTGACATTCCAGAAAAGGCAAAATGACAGGAAAATACAAAACCATCAGTGGTTGCCAGGGATTACCAGGGTGGAGGACGGGTTGTTCATTCTAGAGTGGCACAGGGGAATGGGGATGGTGATAGGCTGTTTAATATCCTGACTGTGTTGGTGGTTATTAATTGTAGACATTATTAAAAATCTCATGGAAATGTACATCAAAGAAAATTTGCTGCAGGTAAATCTGAAAAAGCTAATTCTAAAAAAAATTTGACATCCCAATACTAGCTCACACATCCATTGGGGAGTGAGAGGCCCCCTTTAGCTAGGATCCCAGAGTCTGCAGCAAGTGAGATGTCCCTCCGTCCTCTAACTCACCTTTGTCCAGGAGCTGTTAAGGGCCAGAAACTACTAACCCTAGTGTTCGGCGTTCCCACACAGGATTCCCAGCTCTCTCCCAACTCAGCCTGGGCTTCAGCATCACTTCTATCCACTCTCAATGTTTTCTAAAAAGACCTTCCCAAATTTGTTTATTTGACAATTTGATCTCTCTTGGTGGGAGCAGCACTTTCTGGCTGCATCTAGTTGGCCATCTTTTCTTGTATCTCCCATCATATTTTATTTTCAAAGACTGACAGACATCATTGAATGGTTAGTTCTCAGAAGAATTATGTCAAATACAAAAACTGAAGGGACTGACAAACAGTATTGGATAGATAGCATAACCTTTGTATTTTATACTAAATGGAAATTTGTAAGTGGGATTTTTGCTTGGAATGTGACTCCCTTCTTGTCTATCAATTCTTCAGAGTTATATTAAAATTATATTTCAACAACTTTTCTAATCCTACAAACTTTTCTTGGAATACATATGAGACACCCCCTTCCCACTCTGGCTGCTCATCTCTTATTCTTGTATCTTATTTGTCATATAGGGTAGATCCACACTGTGGAGTAATGAATTCAGTGTCATGCCAAATTTTACTATTCATAGCACATATTTATGTTTCTGGTAGATATTTTAAATAACTTGATATGATAGATTAAAATATATGTTCCAAAAGAGAGAAAATGAAGGAGTAAGAAATAAGAAAAGACAGAGGAGAAGAGAGAAGAAAGCAACACAGATAATGAAGAATTGCAAATAAAATGGCAGGCATAGTTCTAAGTGCTTTACATATATGTATGCACAATAATCCTTCAAAAGTAATACTATTATTGGCTTTATTCAGATGAGGAAACTGAAGCTCAGAGAGAAAAGTTAGGCAACATTTCTAGATTAAATAGTTATTAAGTGGCAGAAACAGTATATAAACTAATAAAATCCAATTTTAGATGCAATACAGCCCTGCTCTCCAGTTATATAGATAGGTAGAATTGGTTAGCTTGAGTAATTATCCATAGAAAGCAAAGTAAAGAAAGGCAGAGAGAGAAAAATAAGGCAACACGTTAGAAAAATAAGAGAAAAATAAGAGAACACGTTAGACACCTAGAACATAAGAATCAAACATGTTGGAAAACTTGTAGGTTCAGGGATAAGAGAGACCTTGGTTGACATGAGAATTAAATGACTTAGCTGAAGGATAAAGGAATTGCTCGATTAATGCCTGTTTTCTTCCTTTCTTTCTGAATTGTTAGGTGAATTATCCTTTCCATACTATGTACATTTTCTTCCTTAAGGAGAAATCTCTTCATCTCAACTGAATTGTGCTGAGAAATATGGAGAAAGAATGCTAATCCAGAGGTAAAATGATCCATGCACAATCTGCACCAAGTGTGCATGCTTTTGTGTTCGTTTCTATGCCTCTGTGTGTGTGTGTGTGTGCACATGTGCACATGGGTGAGCATGTGTGTGTTGATGGGATGGGGGGTTATACTTCCATCCCTTTGTTTAGGGCAGTTCTTTTCTCAGGTGAAAATATACTGAGTGGATAGAAATATCCTCTCATTATTTCTGTGTATCATTTTTCTTGTGACTCAGGGGCTCGTCTATGGATAGAAATGTTGTTGACCAATATTCTTTGAACTCTGCATCTACTTTTGTGGTCTTTTTTTTTTTGAGTACGACGAAGTGGAATTGGAAAAACAAAAGTTCATAGTTTCTACTTTCATACCCTTAAGTTGAGCTCACTAGGTTTTTGTTTTGTTTTGTTTTTAACTAAATCTGAATTAAACAGAATTACTAGGTTTCTCTTATTGTTTCACAAGACCTGTACGGCATTAGAGTTGAAACACAGTCACCAACATTAACTTACTACCCAGTGAAAATGTTTCTGTGTATAACATTCCAGATAGACATCACCAAGTCCTAGATTGATAGGAAACCTAGGAGTCATCTGGGCTAATCTCCTGTCTGAGGCTGGATTCCCAAGACTTATCTTGAAAACATGTAAAAAAGGGCTATTTTACTAGACAGACCACCTCATCCATAAGGGTTTCACTTCAAATCCAAGAATATGAAGAATTTGAAGGGATTTCAATAGTCATTAAGTATTACCTATTCTTTTCTTAAGATCTCTGGCACTCATCATGCATTCTACTTGAATTTTTTCAATAATAGGACACTCACTAATGTGTGAGATGAGTCTAATATTTTGATAAGTTTCTTCAACCTCTGAAAACTCTTCTTATGATCTCTTTCCACACCTAAAAATCTCTTCTCTGCAGACCATGTGTTACTAATTTCATCAAGTATTCCTCTTTTGACATTAAGATCTTCATTGTCTAAATTGCTCTTCTCTGCATTATTTATGTAAAGTTTAGAAAAAGGAATTTGGCACAGTAAATACCTCAGGTGTGGTTGACAAATACCATGTAAGAACATGGGGTGGAGTTAGGGCTCGTCTACCCACGAGCTGTACAGTTTTAAAACTATCACTTAGTCACTTTCAGATACAAAGCATTCTTTGGGTTGAATGAAAAGCATGCTGGGGAACAATTTAGCCAAAACATTCTAGAATATCACTATTAAGTATCTTAATATAGATTAACTAAAGTTTTTAAAACACAGCCAAAACGTGTGTGATTCGTTTGGCTGTTGATGTTCTGTGTGTTTGGTTTCATTTTGTATTCACTGAAACTACAGACTCAGATGATAGTTCCAGTTAACTAAAAGCCTTGGTTACCTCAGGTATTTACTGTTCTTTGATATTTGTCAATGTACGTTTTACAGCTAAAAGTGTGGTCTATTTTTGTAAATGTTCCATGTGCCGATGCCTAGTCACCCTGCAGGAGCAGGTGCATAGAGCAGCCCCATAGCTCAGTTTGAATGCACAGCTCCACCAGAGTACTTTTTGGGTAACCCGGGAACACGTTGGTTTCCCCAGTGCAACTGGAGCCTGATCCCAAGTCACAGGGCATCCTGGAGCCCACAGTGTTGTGATGCATAACCCAGGAGGACCGAGCCAAAATCTGTGGCCAGCACTTGAGCAGAGGTGGAGCCTCTCAGAGCACTGACTAGGTGAGATGTGCAGGTTCCAGGGCCAGGGTGTGAGTGGGTCATGCCTCCCTCCACAGGGCTGGTCCACAAAGGGTGTGGCCTGGCTCCCTACCACAGCCTTGGCCCTAGGGAACCCTGCAGCCCCGGACATCTAACAAAAGAAATACAGATGGGGCACGGTGACCAGAGAAGTTGTCCTCAAGGCCCAGGAGCAGGCCTGGCAGGGGCTGTCTCTCCACGCCACCACAGAACACACCTATAAACACAAGGAAGTACGAAAGAGCCATGCAGCTGTGTATTAGCCTAGCTACTGGCCATGACTCTAAACTGCCATCTACTGGCTCACAGCCCGAACTAAAATAACAAAAATTACGTTGCTAATATATACACCTGTGAAACTAAGTACAATAATTCACCCACCAATAAAGATCATATACAGAGTTCTGGTCCTGTGAAAGAATGAAGAAATAAAGCCAACTGACTACACTGAATTTATACCACTGTTAAAGGAGCACCAACACTCCCAGATGAGAAAGAATCAGCAAGAACTCTGGCAACTGAAGAAGCCAGAGTGTCCTACTACCTTCACGTGAGTTCACCAGCTCCCCAGCAATAGTTCTTAACCAGTCTGAAATAATTGAAATGACAGACATCGAACTCAGAATCTGAATGTCAAGGAAGCTCATCAAGATTCAGGAAAAAGTTGAAACCCAATTTAAGAAATTCAAGAAATCCAGTAAAATGATCCAACAGCTGAAAGATGAAATAGTCATTTTAAGAAAGAACCACACTGAACTTCTAGAGCTGAAAAAAACTCACTGCGAGAATTTTGTAATACAATTTCATAATACTATACTTTAGTTATACTTTAGTTTCTGAAATATTAACACAGAACAGATTAAATTGAGGAAAGAATCTCAGAGCTCAAAGACAAGTTCTTTGAATCAACTCAGTAAGATAAAAACAAAAAAAAATTAAATGAGCAAAACCTTGGAGAAATATGAGATTATATAAAGATTATGAGATTATATTTAAAAAATTACAATTCATTGGTACTCCTGAGAGAAGGAGAGAGAGTAAGTAACTTGGAAAATATATTTCAGGATACAGTCCACAAAAGTTTCCCTAGTTTCACTAGAGAAGTTTACATGTAAATACAAGAAATACAGAGAACTCTTGTCCAATATTATACAAGACAACCATCCCCAAGGCACATAGTCAGCAGATTTACCAAGGTAAAGGTGAAAGAAAAAATCTTGTAGGTAGCTAGAGAGAAGGGTCAAGTTGTTGCATACAGAAGGAAACCCATTAGGCTAGCAGCAGACTTCTCAGCAGACCTCTCAGCAGAAACCTTGCAAGCTAGACTAGATTGGGGGCATATTTTCAGAATCATTGAATAAAAGAAATACAAACCAAGAAATTCATATCCCACCAAACTAAGCTTCCTAAGTGAACGAGAAATAAAATCATTCTCAGAGAAGCAAACACCAAAAAAATTTGTTTCAACTAGACCAGGCTTACAAGAAGTCCTTAAAATAGTACTAAACATGTAATTAAAAAACAACACTGACTACCCCCCCACACATACACACACAAAAAAGACACTTAAGCACATAGCCTACATGCACTATAACTCAACTACACAATCAAGTCTCATAATAACCAGCTAAAAACACAATAAAAGGATGAAAATCTCACATATCAGTACTGACCCTGAATGTAAATGGGCTAAACACCCTCACTTAGAAGACAAAGTGACAAACTGGATAAAAAGACACTCAATCATCTGCTATCTTCGGGAAACTGTCTCACACGTACTGACATCTATAAACACAAAGTAAAGGGATGGAAAATGACCTACCATGCAAATGGAAAACAAAAAAGAGCAGGAGTTGTGATTCTTATATAATTTTAAATAGAGTTTAAACCAATACAAATTAAGTAGGATGATGAAGGCCATTGCATAATGATAAAGGGAACAATGTAACAGGAAGACTTTACTATTTTAAATAAATGCAAACCCAACAATGGGGCACCCAGTTTCATAAAACAAGTTCTATCTGGCCTACAAAGAAACTTAGACAACCACACAATAATAGTGGTTCACAGCCTACTGATGGTGTTAAACAGATTATTGAGGCAAAACACTAACAAAGTAACTGCATTTGATTTCAACATTTGAACAACTGGACCAAATAGATACTACAGAACACTCCACCCAACAACTACAGAATATACATTCCTCCCATCTGCACACAGAACATATTCTAAGATTGCCCACTGCTCATAGAGCAAGTCTCAATAAATTTAAAAAACTTAAAATCATACCAAGTACACTCTCAGACCACAGTGCAATAAAAATATAAATCAATGTCAAGAAGATCTCTCTGCACAAATACATGGAAGTTAAATAACTTGCTCTTAAATAACTCCTGGTGGACCTTGAAATTAAGGCAGAAATCAAAACTTCTTTGAAATTAATGAAAATAGGGGCACATTTTACCACAATCTCAAATGTAGCTAATGCATTGTTAAGAGAAAATTTTATAGCCCTAAACATCTTCATCAAGAAGTTAGAAAGATCTCAAATTAACAATCTAAAATTGTACATAAAATAACTGAAAAAGGAGAACAAACAACTTCAAAGCTAGCAGAATAAAAGAAGTAACTAAAGTTAGCAAAGAAGTAAACAAAATTGAGATATAAAAATCCATATAAAAGATCAATGAAACCGAGAGTTAGTTCTTTGGGGAAAAAACCCAACAAGATTGATAGACTGCTAACTAGATTAACAGAGGAAAAAAAAGAAAAGATGCACATAAGGACAATCAGAAATGACAAACATGATAGTGCAACTGATCCCACAGAAATAAAAATGATACTATGAATAATTCCGTACACACAAATTAGCAAGTCTAGAAGAAGTGGGTAAAACCCTGGAAACACACAGTCTCTCAAGTTTGAATTAGAAAAAAATATAAACCCTGGATAGAGTAACATTAATTTCTGAAATTGAATCAGTAATACAAATTATACCAGCTAAAAAACTTCCCTGGATTAGATGAATTCACAGCTGATTTCTACCACACATAGAAAGAAGAACTGGTACCAAACTTATTATAATTATTCCAAAAAATTGAGGAGGAGGGACTCTTCCCTAACTCATTCTATGGAGGCAGTATCAGCCTAATACCAAAATGAAACTGGACCCTTACCTTACACCACATACACAATGAAAAAAGGAAAACATCAAGCCAATATCCCCAATTATCATAGGCATAAAATCCCCAACAAAATAGTAGCAAACTGAATCTAGCAGCACATCAAAAATGAATACACCACAATCAAGTAGGCTTTATTTCTAGGATGCGAGGCTGGTTCAACATATGCAAATCAATAAAGACGATTCACCACATACACTGTTTCTTACTTCTTTGGACTCCATTCCTTATACTTTTGCAATATCTCTTTCCCTTTAACATGGGTGATATGATTTGACTGTGTCCCCACCGAAATCTCATCTTGAATTCCCACACATTGTGGGAAGGACCCAGTGGGAGGTAGTTGAATCAGGGGGTGGGTTTTTCCCATGATGTTCTCATGACAGTAAGTCTCATAAGATCTGACGGTTTTAAAAAACAGAATATCCCTGCCCAAGCTCTCTCTTCGCCTGCTGCCATCCATGTGAGACGTGACTTGCTCCTCCTTGTCTTCCGCCATAATTGTGAGGTCTCCTTAGCCATGTGGAACTCTAAGTCCATTAAACCCCTTTTCCTGTATAAATTACCCAGTCTCACGTATGTCTTTATCAGTGGCATGAAGATGGACTAACACAATGCACAATGCCCAAACTCTCTTGACCTCCCTTTCACTGCACTGATGTTCTCTCAAGTCAACGAAGAGGTGACAGCCACACAGAAAAAAGCAGATTGACACACTGTAATCAATGGGTCTTCAATATACCTCAATAATTATTCACTATTAATTGACACACTGTAATCAATGGGTCTTCAATATACCTCAATAATTATTCACTATTTTTTCAAATGTTCTCTACTCAGACCACCCAGTTTCTCTTCTCCCCATTATCTAATATGCAAATCTACCTGTATCTCTACCTAGTGTACTCTTGGTACAGTAGAGGAGACATCTATCCTGCATCTAGGATAATTCCATCCCTTCCCACCACCCACCCTAAAGATCCACTTAATGACATCTTTGACTCTTAAAGCCATCTTAAATTTCATGTGCCTAAAACTTACCATGTAACCATCCCTCCTACACCCGATTATCTTGCATAAATCTCAGAAATGGCCTTACCATCCATTTGGTTTTGCAATATAAACCAGAAATTGAGGGTCATCCTTGTCATTCTTTCTCTCCGGTCTCTCATTGTGTTCTGTCTACCTGACCTTCAGAATACCTCTCATTCTCATCTGTCCTCTTCCTTCCCTCTCCATCTTCATCACTCTAATTAGCCATCAGCTCTGATCTGAACTGGTACAGTAGCTTCCTAACCAGTCAGGTGCCCCTCCAATTTGTTCTTTATATAGCAAACAAAGATACTTTATGGGGTCAGGGGATATTATATACACACACACACACACACACACACACACACACACACACGAACACCTGGCTAAATTTTTAAATGGTGTAATTATTGTAGGATAACCCAAATGTCTAATGTAACCTATAGCATGTTCTTGGCACGGCCCTTGCCCCTCTGTTTAGTCTCCTCTCCCACACTCTAACCCCTCTCCAAATTACCCCAGGAGTGACAGCCATATTGGCCTCCTTTTATCCTCTCCAAAGGCACAACATCCTCCTACAGCCACAGTAGCAAACTTTGCACTTACTGTTTCCTCTGACTAGAATGCTCTGCTATTTAAATCCTTCTACAATACACCTGAAAGCACCATGTCCCTCCTATGATACAAACCAATAATTTCAACAGTTATATATTAGTGTCAGTAACTCACTTCTATCTTCTTTCACTAGATTAAAAACTTCATGAAATGAAGATCTGTAGGTTGCTTTTTGATGTTTTTAAAACACAGGGCCAGGCGCAGGGGTTCACGCCTATAATCCCAGCACTTTGGGAGGCTGAGGTGAGCGGATCACAAGGTCAGGAGCTCAAGACCAGCCTGGTCAAGATGGTGAAACCCCATCTCTACTAAAAAAAACAAAAATTGGCCAGGTGTGGTGATGGGCGCCTGTAATCCCAGCTACTCAGGAGGCTGAGGCAGGAGAATTGCTTGAACCTGGGAGGCAGAGGTTGCAGTGAGCAAAGCTGAGATCGTGCCACTGCACTCTAGCCTGGGCAACTGATCAAGACTCTGTATCAGGAAAAAAAAGCAAACAAACAGTAGCTGCCACATAAATGGGGTTCAATAAACATTTGTGGAATAAATGATTTCTTAGCTCCTTTATAAAAGACAAGTGTGTTTAGAAGCATTTGAATCTCTCCTTTTTGTTGAGACAGAATCTTACTCTGTTGCCCAGGCTGGAATGCAGTGGTGTGATCTCGGCTCGCTGAAACCTCTGCCTCCCAGGTTCAAGTGATTCTTTGCCTCAGCCTACCCAGTAGCTAGGATTACAGGCATGTATCACCTAATTTTTGTATTTTTAGGAGACATGGGGTTTCACCATGCTGGCTAGGCTGGTCTTGAACTCTGGACCTCATTGATCCACCCACCACAGCCTCCAAAAGTGCTGGGATTACAGGCATAAGCCACCACGCCTGGCCAACAATGTGAACTTCTCTGTAGCAATATGACCCCAAGGTGAAAGTACTGATCTTTCATCTGTGTTCTTCTCCCATATTATATACCACTTATCATATTGAATTTTAGTTATTGGTCATTGTCTTTCCTGGCCAGCCAGTGAGTTACTGTTTAGGTATGAAGAGTGTCGTATTCATCCTCTGTCCCCAAAGAGCATTTGGACCTTACTGAGAATTCAGCATGAGTTAACTGGGGTCACCTCACCAGCTAGGGGGCGCGGGGGAGGGGGGCTGAATGATGTAGAAGATCGGGTTGGCATTTCTCTACAACAGCACACACTAAAGGGTGGTTTAGGCCACATTCATCCAACTTGGATGAAAATTTCCAGACAATGGAAATCCGGCTTATTGTCCAGGTTGGTTAATTAATCGGTTTCAAATTTATTGGTGCTTATTTTGCTTGAACACTTGCCATAGACATGACATGTCTGTTTCATAGAAACGACAAATTCTGCTTCAATTCCACAGCCCTTCATCAAAAACCCAGAGACAGCCTAAATCCTAAATCGTGCCGTCATTAATACAGAAAAACCTATGCGTAATGAAGTCATTTGCTCCTCTGATCTATGAAATCCTGCTCAGTCACAAGCTTCCCCAGATAACCAGTTCCGGAACAGCAAGGGATAGACAAAAGTCCTGCACTTCAGTGATCAAAATTAAGTAAAATTAAAATCCAAATCATGGCAACCCAGAGGTGAAAAAAATAAGTCGGGAGGCCTCATTTAAGAATATGGGCTCAAGCTGGCAAGCCAGAGATCTGGTCCGGGCTGCCTCATTTACTACCGCTCTACCAGCGTGGTTTCTTTTATGTCTTCCTTTCCTCATCTAGAAAATGAAGATAAAAATACCACGGAACTCACAGGGTTGTTAAAGAGCATTAAGAGTTCATACGCTCTTAGAATAGTGCCTGGCACACTGTAAAACCAGATCATTTAAGAATTAGTACCATAAAGAAGAAAAAAAAAAAGTGTTAGGCACGGGATCTTCAGAATGCCCGTTCCTAAGAAATTCAAAGACAGACACTACCAAAAAAAAAAAAAAGGAAAACATTTTTTAAAAAACTGTTACAGTAGCGTGAGAATCACAAATGGTATCAAGGGCAGTATGGACACAAAGGTGATTTCTACGAAAGGCTTGAGATCCTATGCTCCGGTCTGCTCAGGGCATGAAAAGGCCTCTCCGTGCAGGGTGACTGCGCGGTGTGTTTGGCCATCGATGGGTAGATAAGCGGCGGCAGGATGTGTTAATTTCTTGTTAAGCGCGTGTGCATGTGCGCGCGGCAAACAATAGGCTCCGGGAGGCAGAGCTGCGCCGCCCCGGCCCCCACCGGCGCCCCGTTTCCGGGCTCTCGGCCGCACACATCCCCCTTTTGTTTTCCCGGGGCCGGCCGCGCGTGTCGCTGCCGCGGCCACCCCACCAAGCCTTTCCGCCGGCCGCGCCTCGCCAGGAGGCCGCGGGGTCGCGGGGAGGAAGCGCGGAGGAAGCGGCGGGCGGCGGCGGCGGGTCCCGGCCGGGGGGCGGCGGGCGACCGGGGGACGGGGGACTGACTGGCGGCCCTGGGCCCGCGGAAGCGCCGCCGCCGCCCGCCGCGCTCGGGGAAAGGCCTGCGCGCCGCGATAAGGCGCTTCCCCGGCCTATTGTCTGCGCGCCGCGGACGCCCAGTGAAAGTTCCCCGGGCCCGGCGGGACGCGCAGCCGCACCCGCCGCACCCGCACCTGGAAGCCACCGCCCTCGGGGGGACGCTGGCCGTGGGGACCCCCACCCTCCAAACGCGGAAGGGCGGAGGGGCCGGCGCACTGCAAAGGACTTTTAAAGGCGCTTTGTTCAGCACCTCGCAGGGCCAGCTATTTGCTGGGGAAAATGCCTTTGGCTTCCAGCCAGGGCAGGACCTCTCAGATCTGGGAGAGTCAAGGCCACTTGCATTTATGAGCCTCCTGGTTAATAAGTTACAAAAAAGAAAAATGATGTGAAAGCGAGAAGTGTTATGTTCTACAGTTGAATGTGTTTAATATATAGACACACACAAGGGACACACATAAATACAATGCTGCTATTTACAAGATAATTGCAATATTTAAAAAAAAAAACAGCTTTAAAAAAATTCCGTGGTTGGAAATGAGACCATGAAAGTTGGGTGATGTGTTCTTTCTTCAACCCATTCAGCGTATAGCTGACACAGAGCAACCTCATTTGGAGGTCACTGAGGTTTTCAGTGTAAATTTGAGATCCTTTATGGATGGAAGACCAGGACCAAGGGACTCTAATCCTTTACCCCCAACCCATGCCCCAGGCTGGAGCCAGGATGAGCTGATAGACATGTTTTTTTTCTTCAGTAGAGCTGCATTTCAAGCCGAGTCTATGTTGGCTGCTTCTCTGTGTTTGCCAGCTCTACATGGATGTTCGTTACTGATCATTTACACAGAATAGGGAAATAGCATAGAAAAGAACATCCCATTCATTCATGGATCTATTCTATATAGGACTAGTCCTATTATGTTTATTTCAAACTAGCTGTCTATCATAGACTGCATATAATACTCTAAATGAGCTTCTCTACTACATTAAGGGTCTGTTGAAATACAAATGTCTCAGTGGAGAAATATTCGTCATCTATAGCACACCTGTCTGGCTGCCCAGTTCTAGCCCCGTTTGTTCACCGTTTTTGAGCTATTTGGTAACTCTGTAAATTATAGGTAACTGATAGCAGTGTAAATTCTGTCCCATCTAGGATAGAGTTAATTTAACACCACCAACCTCCCTTGTGGAAGTTTTGTCTCCATTTATAATTCATCTCAACATTCTTTTGTACATTTCTGTATATTCCATATACATTTTTAAAAAATTTCCTTTGAACTGGTTATCTGCCTCTTTCCTTCATACTATAGCAGTAAAATGCATTCTTTAATATGTCTTCATATTTGTATCTCTGTATGAGAGTCATGATTTTACCTTTTTCTGAAAATTATCTTTTAACAGGTCTTCCATTTAGGTGTATCACAAATCAAAGGGAAAACAGGAAGGAAAGGCAGAAAAAAAAAATGTAGTGACAACTTTGGTTCACCATCAGATGTAGGAGGTAAATCCACAAATTTGTTCATTGCATATATGGAGCCCTACCTGAGGGCTTATGACTGTGGGACGCGACTGCAAGGCAATTACTGTCTCTCTGAATTCTTTTTATTAACTAGTAAAACATTGGAGGTAGGAAGAGCCCCAAAATTAGGGCCAGATGGCTTTTCAATCCTGATAGTGCCACTTACAGATTGTGGCCCAAGCAAGTTACTTAATCCTCAGAGCCTCAGTTTTCTTAGCTATAAAATGGGACTGCTAATAATTTCCCTCCCAGGTTGTTAAAGGAATAAAGACTGTCTTCTCAAACTGAGAGGCTATGACTATATAGTAGAAACAGGAGTTTGAGGCAGACATAAATTTTACGTTTAGGGCCCATATTTAGCTGTGTGTCTTCAATCAAGTAAAATCATCCATCTGAACCACTACTACTTCTTCATTTGAACAAAGAGATTAAAACATTTATCTGGGAAAATTCTGACAACTGAAAACAATTAAGGCAAAGCTTGGCTTAAAGCACTGCCCAGCAGAAAGAACACATTCAGTCAATGGTACCCATCAATAAGACATTTCAAAATAACTAAGTTTCTAATTATCACCATAACGTCTGATGTGCAGTAATGTATTTCACAGACAAGCTGAATGCTGTTATTCCTTTTTTTTTTTTTTTTTTTTTGAGATGGATTCTCACTCTGTTGCCCAGGCTGGAGTGGAGTGGCATGTTATTGACTCACTGCAACCTCCGCCTCCCAGGTTCAAGCAATTCTCCTGCCTCAGCCTCCTGAGTAGTTGGGATTACAGGCACACACCACCAAACCTGGATAATTTTTGTATTTTTAGTATAGACGGGGTTTCACCATGTTGGCCAGGTTGGTTTTGAACTCCTAACGTCAGGTGATCCACCCACCCTGGTCTCCCAAAGTGCTGGGATTACAGTCATGAGCCACTGCATCTGGTCATGATTCCTTCTTTTTAAAAGAAACCACCTTGAATCAAAATTTCTTCTTCAAACTTGGATATATTCTTCTTAAAGTGGCTAAAGACTAAAGAAACCATATTCCCCAATCTAAAATGCCAAGTCTGTTTGTACATGAAGAAAAAGAATGTTTAGTTGTCATCTGCCAGACAAATTATTGCTGGAGCTTAAGGAATTAGAAGCTTGAGGAATCCAATAAAGAAATCCACGTGGTTAAGTGCTTCCTTAACATTTCTTGGAATGTGGACTCTTTTTAGTCTATGGCAAGGATTTAGTGTTCTATTACAGTGCGTCTGATGTGTGATAAGCGTGTCGGGGGGGAAGCTATAAAAAAATATAATAGACAAGTAACATCTTGATGGGCAGAGTTCTAAGAAAAACTTCAAGTACCACTCCCCACCCCTCCATGAATAAAGGCACTGTTAATTAGACTAAAGGTGGACACCAGATACTTAGACACCAATTCCAAAGAGTAGCCTATCATGGACAAAAAGATGACAAACAGACCAATCTGATTCTCTTTCTGAAATTCAGATTGGAAAATAGATAAGAGTTGAAGAATTGAGAGTAGACACTCTAAAAAAAAATTAGAGGGCACTGAGAGGCAGAGTCAGGCACCTGAAGAATTGAGACAAACTCAAGTTACAGAGTAGGGTAAGCAACGAGCAAGTGGAAGGGGGAATAGGGAAAAGTGAAACAGAGTCAAGAAAACCAATGGGCCACGGTGCCATGTGACAGAGACTGCTGGCTTGTGGCTGTTTTTCCACAGTGGGCTATCATCCTTGGAAGGCAGCTGCCCAGCCAGGGTCAATATTTTCTGGTCTTCTTTGCATCCAAAGAAATTGTGTTAGGGAGTGACTTTGCATCCAAAGAAATCTTTAGGGTCAGGGAGTGACTCCTCTTTCTTTCTCCTTTCACTCAGGGTAAACACCAAAGACCTCTAGCCCTAAGAGAACTAAAGGCTCTGAGAAGGAAGGAACCTGGTTTCCCAAGTCACCATGGGAGGAAAGCTTCTTGGCAACATGGATATGATGCAGGATTTTTCTTGGCTTCTTTGCCAGACTTGCAGCAGGGAGCACCCCATCTACTCGGCTAACCTGAGTCAAGTCTGGCATGCATACTGGCTCAGACTGCAGCTGGGCTGGATGTACCCCACCTCACCTGTGTTATAGCTTATACCCAAGTTTGACAGTTCCCAAACTCTTGTCCCGCATCCAGGAAGAATGAGGATATACTGTCAATTGAAGAGTGAGGAGGGTGGAGAATAATTTTACTGAATGACGGAATAGCTCTCAGTGGAGAGTAGATAAGGGGTTGGTCTCCCACCCCTAGTAGTCAAATGGTTTCTCTCCCAGTGTGGCTGGGTGGGCTCACTCAGTGTGAGCTTTATGGGCTCATAAAGTGTGACTTTTATGGGTTCAGAATAAGGAAGTGCATGCTGATTAGCCTGTGAGTATGCAAAAAGGCCATAGCAGAGGAACCACTCAAAGGTGAGCCTGGCGGTGTGTAGAAAACCAATTAGGAAAGGGTAGGTATATGTAAAATAGGTGAAGGGTGGGGCTTCAATCAGAAAAGCATGCCAAATGGGAAAGCAGGTTCTCAATCCAGTCTGCGGATTTGACTTGTAACTTGACTTTCAGGCTTTAAACTGTCTTTGGCTTGGAGGTGGGGTGTCACTGGGGACCCAGCTCTATCTGCATAGGCATTTGTCTGCCTCCTATCACTATCAGATATCTACATTGATTCTTGAGTGAAAACTAACTTCGATTATGTTAAGTCACCCTAATTTCTGTAAGGAATAGGAATAGTCTTTAAGAATAGACAAATTGCATGACTATAACCATGATAAAAATATAAGATAAGCCTATTATAGATTTATCTGTGCCCCTGAGAACTCTCTACTACAAGTTCTAATTCACATGTATCCTCCCTAAAATACAACTTCATTATTTATTTATTTATGTAACGTATTTATTTATTTGTGAGATGATCTGGCTCTGTTGCCCAGGCTGGAGTGTAGTGGCACAATCTCAGCTCATTGCAACCTCTGCCTCCTAGGTTCAGGTGATTCTCCTGTCTCAGCCTCCCAAGTAGCTGAGATTACAGGCGTGAGCCACCATACCCGGCTAATTTTTTTTTTTTTTTTTTTTTTTTTTTTTTAGAAGAAACAGTGTTTTGCTATGTTGGCCAGGCTGATCTCAAACTTCTGGCCTCAAGCCTCCCAAAGAGCTAGGATTATAGGTGTGAGCCACTGTACCTGGCCATCCACACTTATTTGAAGTGACATGGGACAGTCATCTCCGACCTTATATCGTAGAGAGATGCAGAGGTATACAGATATAGTCATATGCACAGATGCATGTATGTATGTAGTATATATATAAACTACACATGCACTATATATACACACTTATGCACTTAGAAGAGATATTTTTTATGTTCTATGTAAATTTAAAATTTTCTGACATAAACACATATATATATTTTAAACATTAGGTGCCCAAATTTGCAAAAAGTAACATACAATATCTTGGCAACATATTTACTAGAGGAAAAGCGGGGCAAAAAAAGCACTAAGAATGGCTTAAACTTTCTGAAACAAAATGTTTTCCCATAGAATATGTAAGTGTAAAGGGCTTTTAATGTTTTTGGAGGCAGTCATAACAGCAATATCCAAGGAGGCTTCCCGTTGCTTCCTACCATTGAAGCAGGACTGGAAAGGAATCTTTTTGTTGGGCTATCATTACTCCTTAATGATTCCAACAGGTCACTTTTACACTAAAACATTGCTAGAATAAACCTGGGATTAAAAAAAAAAGCATTTGGCAGTAGAAAATTCCAATCCAATAAAAAGAAAATATTCTCTCCATGGTAATTAGGAATTTCCAGGAACTAATTTTGTGTCGAGAGGTGTTTGGGATCTCTCCTGTGGCTCAAAAATATGTAAAAATCTTAAAGAAAAGGAAAGAAAAAGAAAACGACAAAGGAAAGAGAAATCAAAAGAGTACAATGCAAAGCAATATTTTCCCTTGACACCCAAGGCCACAGGATACAGAAACAGGGACAAGTGAGTGTCAATTTCTGTTGTAGATATAAGGTATAATAGCAGTGTGACAACCCTAACACAAAAAAATGAACCTCACAGCCAACTTTGAGTGTCCTTCAAAAGTTAGTGAAAAATGTGGTATCAGGTTATATTTTTTTGCATGTGTGAAGAGAAGCAATAGGTTAGATGCATAGTTAAATAAACATGATTTGTTATACATGATATTTATTGGCTCTCAATATTCTAAACATTCAAACTCCTGGCACAAAGGCATGAAACACACAAAATGTGGAGTCTGTGCCAATTACGTTATTTTATTTGCCTGTGTAATGTGAATTGAATATCTAGCAGAATTAACAATCTCAATCCTAATCACATAGTTATCACATGCCCCATATCTGTGATCTGCTCTGAGGAACTGAATTGTCTCTTTCGTAGTAAGATGTTCCTGGAATTCTTTGAGGTTCTCCAAGTGTGGGCTTAATAGGAATATGTCTGTGCACCCCAGAAAGCATAAGATGCTTAATTTCAATGGAAAACTTTTTTTTTTAACCAAGGCGGATCTTGCCGTATTTGACAAATATGTTCTAGAAAGAAACTCAATCTAGATGTTATGTGTAACTTTATCTTATTCCCCTTTGAGCACTACTGTTCTTAGAAAGTGATCTCTCCACTGCCCGAAGTCATTACACCCTTTCCCTTTCACATTGTCCCTCTGTAAATGTCAGGCATAACTACATTTTTATTTGCAGAGATACCACTGCTATGAATGAGTAAAAATCTTCTGCTCCCCTACCTCTCTCTCTTTACCCTGTGCACATTCTACTAATATGATTTGTTGAACAAATTGTTCCATTAATCTGGGGCTGTTTGACAGAGTGAGAAAATAAGTGCCAAAGTGAGAAGAGTCACAAGAATCGGAAATCTCAGTGCCTCTTTCTCAAGGTAAATAGTTATTATATCAGGGTGTCAGACTGGTGAAATGGATGTGCTTTCATTCTCAGTTTGTAAATGTCACTTTTCCTCAGCCCATCAGGGTGACAAATGAGGTGTGGGTTACAGTAAGAGTTCATTCTTTGACAAAGTTCTTAACAGTCTATTTCAACAGAAAGTATCCAGCCTTTTTCACTTTTACAATCTAAACCCTGTCCCACTGCCAGAAACTTCCCAGTTTGCCTCTGATTGCTTTATCAAAATCCTCAAAGAGAAACATCTCTGCAGCAAAATTTCAAACCTCAAATAAAAAAGTAAAAGTAAATAGATTAGAAAATAATTTATAAACCATAACACAGATTTCCCAGGGAAATTTCATTTACTGGTTCTCAAGATTTTATGATCCCAGTGAAATTTATTATATTAAGGTCCTTGTTTAAATGTTCTTTCACTTTGTCTATATACATTTAACCTTGAGAGGTTTTCTTTTTCTTTCTTTTTTTTTTTCCCCCCACAGCTTTGATTTTATTTTCTTAGAGACAGGGTTTCACTCTGTTGCCTAGGCTGGAGTACAGTGGTGTGATCGTGGCTCCTGTATTCTTAATTTCCCAGGCTTAAACAATCCTTCTGCCTCAACCTCCTGAGTAGCTGGGACTACAAGTGCAAACCACCACATTTGGCTTATTTTTCTTTTTTATTTCTTTGTAGAGTCGGGGATTGCCCAGGCTGATCTCAAACTCCTGGCCTCAAGCAATCCTTTCACCTTGGCCTTTCAAAGTGCTAGGAATATGGGTGTGAGTCACTGTGCCCAGCCTACAGCCTTTTAATGCTAGTTAATTAATAAGAATATCATATATAAAAATAATTCAAGTAAACAAATTGCTATAACAGTAAATGAATGAGTGAATGAGTGGCTGAGTGAAAAACAATCTGAATCTTTCTGTATCTGACTAAAATAATTTCCCCCAAAATATGCTATTTTGATTAACCTAAGAAATATAATATTTGAAAAGGCATGAGATATGTTTGTTCTGTAAGTAAGAGAATCTTAATATGGACAAATTTTCAGAAAATAATTTAATATGACCAAATGTAATGTGATGAAAAGACCAACATGGTGTGAAGGTTGATCTTTTGCCCCAGGAGTCACATTTATTTCTCTTGAGGGTAATAAAAATTATTATTATTATCATTATTAGAGATAGAGTCTGACTCTGTCATCCAGGCTGGAGTGCAGTGGCGCCATCTTGGCTCACTGCAATTTTTGCCTGCCAGATTCAAGCGATCCTCCTGCCTCAGCCTCTCAAGTAGCTGCGATTTCAGGCACCCACCACCATGCCCCGTTAGTCTTTGTATTTTTAGTAGAGATGGGGTTTCACCGTGTTGGCCAGGCTGGTCTCGAACTCTTGACCTCAGGTGATCCGCCTGCCTCAACCTCCCAAAGTGCTGAGATTACAGGTGTGAGCCACCACACCTGGCCTAAAATTATTTTAACTGCCAGCATCACTGCAAAGATTTTGCCAACTAATTTGATGCACAACACTTTTGTAATTAGTCACAAACACAAGACGTGATTATTGACTCAGCACGGTCTACTTCATTCTATACTATTTGCCTCCTCATCTTTGTCATTATATCATTTAAATTCCCTGTGCCTTGATTCTACCTATGAAATGGGTATAATATCAAAGATTAACCTAGTCTATTTTCCTCACAAGACAGTTGTGAGGATCAAATGAGGTCAGGGAATCATACCCTCTGAAATGTTATGGAAAGTAGGATTTATTTACATACATTAATTTTTCTGAGGAAAAAGAATAGATTTTTAAAGAAGTTCAGGAACCCCTGAAAGGTAAAGAACTACTGATTTTAAGATTGGCAGATAAGGAGGGAGGAAACACTAAAAAGAACATAGGAGAGGCGGTGGCTCATGCCTATAATCCTAGCACTTTGGGAAGCTGAGGTGGGAGGATGATGCAGTCAGGCGTTCGAAATCAGCCTGGCCAATATGGTGAAACCCTGTCTCTACTAAAAATACAAAAATTAGCTGGGCGTGGTGGCACTCAACTACAATCTCACCTACTCAAGAGGCAGGAGAACAGCTTGAATCCGGGAAGGGGAAGTTGCAGTGAGCCGAGATTGTGCCCCTGCATACCAGCCTGGGCGACAGAGCAAGACTCTGTCTCAAAAAAAAAAAAAAAAAAAAGGAAAGAAAGAAAGAAAAGAAAAGAAAAGAAAAATCAGGCATACTAGAAGCCAGGAGGACAGATGTATGGATCAACCATGTCAACTTCAGAGATAATAAGAGAATAAACAGGTCCATTGGATTGAGAAAATAAGGTAAAAGAAGATGAAAACTATCAGCCAGTCCCAAGACTCCTCAGTGAAGTTCTTTGACACATGATATGAAGGTTAGTGAAGGACCAGCAGAGCACTGTGAGAGAGCTTTAAAAAGGAGGGATGAATGGGAAGGACAGCACACTCAGAGTGGCATTAGCTAAAGAGCATGATGATGCTGTCATGTATCATCAAGCCTTGGATGGTATGTTTGTTGAAATGGTGAGCTAGAGGTGAGCCCGTGGCCACAGTGACACAGGGGATCAAAACGCAGAGATGGTGGTTTTCCTGCTTCTTTTCCATGGGTCATCTAACCAAACTTTTTGGCTATAAGTGCTTTCAAAACTCATCTGTCCTCAATTTTAAAATAAGTTACAGAAATAAGTAATCATAAAGAGAAGTTTTAATAAATTCTACCAAATTACAATTGATAAATTCTATTCATTCAAAGACACAATAAAGAGACAAGCCACAAACAGGCAGGAGTTATCCTGAATACGCAAACCCAGAAAGTCTATTATCTGTAATATATTTTAAAATTCTACAACAGACTGATATAGAGAAGGAAGGTCTTCCTCAACCTGCTTAAGGTCCCTGGCTGGATGTGAAAGTAAAACTGACAGAGATTAACAGGAAAAAAATGCATATGTTTTTATTTAATAAATGTACCTGATATGAGAAACTTTTTAAGGAAAGGAAGACCCAAAGCAGCAGAGAAATCTGTATATTTGATGAAGAACTGGATAGTTGTGGAGAAATATGATTTGACAAAGCGGGTATGAGCTAATGGTAATAAAGTGGGAGAATTTAGCAAGGCTTGTTTGTTCAGATTCTTCTCTGGGTCTCTGTGTCTTCTGAGATAAGGACATTCCTTTCCTTGGGGCAGAGAGAGAACCCCTCTGGAATGAGTTTTATGACCTACTTCAGGGGAAGGTCAACAAGGTTTTATGGCCTGTTTCAGGAGAAACATGAGAGAAGGTCAGAGAGACCTTCCTGACTCTGTGGGTTTTCTCAATTTCCTTAAACTTAAAACATTCCGAATGCCAACGTGCCATATTTTGGTATAGTGTGTTCTGAACCCTGTCACTGCCCAAGAAAAATATGACAGAAGGCTTCAAATAGACACATTCAGAAACAGAAAATCCAAATCACCAAACTGTGCTTGATACCATTAGCATTCAGAAAAATAAAAATGAAAATCACAATCAAAAATCAGAAAAATGAAAATTAGAAACACTGATAAAAATTAAAACAGTTTGTTGTCAATCCGAAGTGCTGCTGAGGATATGGGACATGGGGAACTCCAGTACTGAGAGCAGAAACATTTACTACTTTGTCGGAAAACAGTGTTTGGTGAAGCAAACAGTGGACTCAGCGATTCTATCCCAAAGAATATACCCAAGATGCATTTGCATCTGAGCCCCAGGGTACATAAAAATGTTCATAGTAACATTTTTGTAAAAGCAATATCTTTTAAACAACCCAAATACACATTGTAGAATAGGTAGAGAACGATTGGTCAATTCTGTCAATAGAATGCTATATGGCGATGAAAATAAATGAAGTGCAGCTACATACACACTGTTGCAAAAAAATATCAAATTCCCATTCCATTTATATAAATTTCAAATAAAAGAAGCAGGACCACTATTGTGTGAGGATCTAAACAAGAGATTAGCAAACCACAGCCTACAGAGCTGTTTTTAAAAAATGAGAAACACACACACACACAAAGAAAGTAAGACAGACACCATATGCAGTCCTCAAAGTCAAAAATATTTACTATCTTATCTATCTGGTCCTTTTCAGAAAAGGTTTACTGACTGCTGACCTGAACTATAAAGAAAAGTAAGGAAACAATAGCAGTAGGCAGGGGATTGGTGTGCCATGGGTAGGAATGGGACTGTGCTGGGGGGGGCGGCTTCTGAGAAATTAGCAATGTCTTATTTCTACAGCCAGATAATAGTTACTTGGGTGATTTTTTAAATAGTATTTTTTACATGTGTATCTGCACCTGTATATTTAACTTAAAACATTTCATGTGTCTTCTATGTGTATGGTATATCCAACATTTAGGGAAATAATACACACCCCCAGCCCCCAGCTTTACACATAGGCTTGTACCCAGATCTCTATCACAGGCTGATGTGAATTCAATGGGAGGAATGATCATAAGGACTTATACCAAAGCAGGTGGTACTGGGGCCAGGGACACAGGGGCAGCTATTTATTCTGGGCTATCTGAAACAGCATAGCCAGAAGTAAGGATTTTATCATAGGAAGGGAGCAAAAGAACAAGTACTTCATCAAAGATGAAAGCTAAGCTGAGACAATAAGCGAGACAATAAGTAGTCATGTCAGAAGAAATTTAGAATGTAGCTCCCAGACTCATATGGGTCGGGCAGTTGTGAACTAATCCCAGAATGGTGAGAGTATATTGGAAAGCAGCTAGTACGATGTGCCACCTCCTAGACAGTTGGCCAGGTAGGGCAGGTCAGAGCAGAATTCAAATATCAGTATAAGTAAAGATTTTAGTTTTGCTTATAGACCAATGGCTTCCTTCAAATAACCAGAGAGTGATCTTAGCTCTAACTAACCTATATGGACATTCGTTAGCTATGGTTAGCTTGGCAGGTTCCGGGTTCTTGTCCTATGACTAAGAAGAAAAAGATACAGAGACAACAGAGAGTGAGTCGGACACAGAAGAGTTTTATTGAGTGGCAGAAGGAAAGCTCTCAGTGAAGAGGGGACTCGAGAGTGGGCAGACCTCTGTGTGAGACGGGGCCTGAAAGTGGGTAGCCTCCTGTTTGGCCAAGTCCAGGGCTCAGAATGCAGGAGTGTGTGCTGATTGGCTCACAGGCCTGAAAAAATCACCTTTTGATTGGTTAAAAGGCATCAAGGAAGTTTTCACTCCAGTCTTAGACTCTGCTCGGAACTGGCAGCTTGATTTTCAGACTTCAGGCAGTTTTTGGCCTGAAGGTAGGGTTTCACCCAGGACCTGTCCCTGTCCGCCTAGGAATGTTTGCCTCCTTGCACTATCATTTTCACACACAAAAAAATATGCACCACTGAATTCAGGAATACAAATGTTTAATGTAGAATTCCTGAAACTATTTTAAAGGATTCCTACGTGTGGAAACCACTTTTCACTTTACTGTATACTTTTTATATTACTTCTACCTGTGCTCTTAGAAGTTTTAGTTGAGAAAATAACAAACTGAAAAACTATTTGTTACGTAAGATTAATATGCTTAGTCTATAAAGAGAGCTCTTTTAAATCAAAAATTAAAGAATACCCATGAGAAAAATATATAAAGAATGTGAATACTCAATTCTCAAAAGAATGCAAATGACCATAATAAGTATATAAAATAATATTTGCCTTCACTAGTGATCAAAGAGATTAAAAGATAATTTTTATTTTTCATTATAAAATATTTAATGATATTTCTTGTTATAGAAGACATGGGAAAAATACTGTTACATATTACTGTGGGAAGGTAATTGGTATGTTGTTTTGGAGAGCAATTGGGTAATATGTATCAAAAGCCTGAAAACGTTCATACTTTTGATTCATTAATTCCCACTTCTAGAAGGAAAAAGTAAATGAAAAAATGATTAACTCCTTTTATGAAGCCAGCACTATCTTGATTCTAAAACCAGACAGAGATTGCCAGACAAGACAATTAGATATCAATATCCCTGATCAATACAGAACTTTAAACCTTTAACAAAATATTTGCAAATCAAATACAGCTATACAGAAAAACTTCCATCAGTACTAAATGAAATTTATTCCATGTGCACAAGTTTAGTTTGGCATTCAGGAATAAATCAGTGTAATTCTCCCTATTAACAGAATAAAGAAACAAAAACTAAGGATTATCTCAATAGATGCAGAAAAAGCAAAATTCAAAGTTCATTTGTGATAAGGAATCTCTACACAGAAAAGATAGGAGGAAACTCCCTCAACCTAATAAAGAACATGTATAATAAACCTATAGTTACTATCTTACTTTACTTTCAAAGATATAGCAGTTTCTCCTTAAGTTGGGAACAAAGCAAAGATAACACTTTTGACCATTCACATTCAACATTGTATTAGAGGTCTTGTCAGTGCAGTCAGTTAATCGAAGAAATAAAAGTCATGTGTAGTGAAATCAAACCATCTCTATTTTTAGAAGATAATAAGATCTTCTAAATCCCAAATAATTAAAAAGAAGAAAGAAAGGAAGCAAGCAAGGAAGGAAGGACAGAATAAAGGAAGGAAGGGAGGAAATGAGAGAGGGAAGGAAGAAAACTGCTCTTCAAAATACAACATTAAGAAAATGTAAAGTCAAGCCATATACTCAGAGACAATTTTTACGGTTTGTATCCAGAATACTTAAATAAATATTCATTGTTAATAGATAAACCACCCAACGAAATGTGGAGCAAAAAGTTCAGGATTAAAACAGAAATAGCCAACAAGAACATGAAAAATGTTCAACATCATTAGTTGCCAGGGAAACAAATTGGAAACCAGAGTAAAGAACAATTCCACACCCAATAGAATAGCAAAAATGAAAAAAATTGACACCACCAAGGGTTGAGAATCTGGAAATACTGGAACTCTTATTTACTGACAGAAATGAAATGGTACATCTATTTTGGAAAACATTTTGGCAGTTTTCTACAAAGGCAAATATACACTTAACATATCAACCAGCAATTCCACTTCCAGATATTAATCCCCCAAAATAAAAATATGTAACTGCAAATATTTGTAATAGTTTTATTTATAGTGTTCATACTAGAAATGATTCAAGAATGTATAAGTAACTTGTGATATATTCATCCAATGAAATGCTACTCTGCACCTACAATGAACAAACTACTGATATATACAACAACATGAATGAATCTCAGAAATATCCTTCTCCAGCCTCAGCAACAAAACAAGACCCCTTCTCTACAAAAGAAATTAAAAATCAGCCATTCATAGTGGCTAATTTTTAAATTAGTATAATTTTAAAATTTTACACACCTATAGTACCAGCTACTTGGAAGGCTAAGGTGGGAGGATCACTTGGGCCCAGGTGTTCTAGGCTGCAGTGAGCTATTATCGTGCCACTGCACTCCAGCCTGAGTGACAGAGACAGTGTCTCAAAAAATATATATATTTTGAGTAAAAGATGTCACATAGGAAAGACCACATACTGTGTGACTCTATTCATAGGATATATAAAACAGTAAAAGTTAATCAATAGTGATAGAAAGATCGGTGTTTGTCTGAGAGTGGAGGTGGGTGTGAATTGACCACTGGACCATAGGGAATTTTATGAAATGATGGAGATGTTGTAATAAATTAATTGGGGCCATAACTACCTGAGTGTGTGTATGTATGTATGTATATATATATATATATATATATTTTTCATCAAAACCAACTGAACCACGTGCTTACAATGGGACACTTTATTGTACATAAATTATATTTCAAAAACATCTGGCTTTCAGGCCAGTGACGGTGACTTATGTCTGTAATCCCAGCACTTTGGGAGACCCAAGAGGGTGGATCACCTGAGATCAGGAGTTTGAGATCAGCCTGGTCAACATGGTGAAACCCCGACTCTATAAAAATACAAAAATTAGCCAGGCATGGTGGTGGGTACCTGTAATCCCAGCTTTTCATCAGACTGAGGCAGGAGAATCACTTGAACTTGGGAGATGGAGGTTGCAGTGAGCTGAGATTGCGCCACTGCACTCCAGCTTGAGCAACAGAGGGAGACTCCATCTCCAAAACTCAACAAAACAAACAAATAAAGTATGGTTTAGTGAGTGACTGGATGTGGAGGGTGAGGGCGATGAAGGAGTCTTGAAGGACTAATGTCATCATTGTAACATTGATTTGCCACCACAATGAGATTATAGGAGAAGCAGCAGGTTTAAGGGTAGGAGCAAGAGGATCAGAGCATTTTTGGACTTGGTAAGTTTCAGGCACAAGGATATTCAAATAGATATATTGAGTAGGCTGTTGAATACAACTGTCCACTGTTCAAAATCTGAGAAAGAAGTAAATGTGGGAGTCACAGGCATATTCAATGATATTGAAATTTGCCATAAAGGATGTGTAGATCACCAAGAGGTTTTTGAGAAGTTCTCAGTTTGAAAAGTAGTCAGCAAAAGAGGAGTGAAATATGGGTAGAATGTTCCTTTTGATTCCAGAACCTCCATTTCTTACACATTGGGTACTTAATAATTGTTTGCCAAACAAATAAATAATAAACCTATGAAGTCAGGTCCTTTCAGTCATTTTACCTGCGGAGAAATAGCTATTCAGAAAACCGACAGAGTTCAAGTTGATTCTTCTTGTGTATTTTCTTTTTGAGGCTATTTCAGTCATTCTTACTTTGCTTCATTCATCAAACCAGAGAGAAGTTGAGCTTATACAGTCTTGACAAAAGATAAATAATATATAAATGTTGTCCTTAAGGAGCTTGTGTTTTGATTGAGAAGCAAGACATAAACACACAAACGTTTTAAGTCAAGGTTTTAAGCATGGTGAACATATGCAAAGTGATGTGGAGGACGCATATAAGGGAGTTGTCATTTCTTGATAGCGATGAGATATGGCTTCAGGGATAAAGTACAGTTGAAAGATGAATAGGCATTTTCCAGGGGCATAGGGATGGTCACGGAATTTTAGACAGCAGGAGGCTAGAGTGCAGTGGCAAGATCAGGACTCACTGCAGCTTGGACTTCCCAGGCTCAAGAGATCCTCCTGCCTCAGCCCCTCCAAATAGCTGGAATTACAGGCTTGTGCCACCATGGCCAGCTAATTTTTTAAATTTTAGTGGAGATGAGGTCTCACTATGTTGCTCAGGCTGGTCTTGATCTCCCGAGCTCAAGCCACCCTCCCAACTCAGTCTCTCAAAGTGCTGGGATTATAGGCATGAGCCACCACGCTTCCTCAAGCATTACATATTAAGGCACATTTAGGGAAAAGAAAGGAGATTGGGGATGTGGGGGAAGCTGAAGCACCTAAGTGGAGTATCCTCCAGTTGACTTATGGGGTAAAGATGCCTTAACTGAAGCATACGCCACTCAGGGCTGGAGGTTGAGTAAAGGTAAAACTAGACAGCAAAAGAACAGATGTCAGAGAGTATATAATTCTTTGGTAAGCATAACACACCCAGTTATTTCTCAATGCTAAGGTCTCCCTTGCAAGGGGCTTCCAGCTGTTAGGGAAGGGTCTAAGGTCATAAATATAGCAGACACATTTAGAAAAATGTTAAATTTCAAACCGCTCAGTCTTCTGGGCACTTTTACACAATCTTAACTCATCCTCTCCATGCATTTCAGTGGGTTTTGAGTGATTGACAGGAAATAAAGGCAAAAGAAGCAGCTATTTCTTTACACTTGGTTGGATTGTTGAGACATTTAAAAATGTCTAAATTAAGTAGCAACTGTTGAATGATTGGGGAGAAAAACTCAGTCTGGCCAAAAGAATTCAGAAAGCAAACAGATGGAACCATTTATTGAGAATTTCAGTAATGTTTTTACCCTACTAGACGGCAACATTTATGATTTTTATTCCCTTAAAAATTAGCCATGGTTAACTGGTTTGCTATGACTATTTCTGGTTGCTTTAAAACTGAAAATAATCAAAGATGCCAATGTGTGTTTTAGAATTATGTTTTATAATTATGGTTTAGACAGGACTTTGCACAGAGTATTTTATTTCTTCCATGCAAAGGGAATAAGGTAGGAATTATCATGCCCATACTGAAGATTAAAAACAAAAACAAAACAAGTCTCAACAGAGTTGAAATAAATTGTCAACAATCACAAGGCGATTAATGATAGACCTACCAGGCTAGAAGGTGGGTCTCCTGGCACAGTCTGCCTGTCTCTGAGTGTTTTGGCTCTTCATCCTAAACAAGTAGGGAACAAGCACCCATGTCTAAAACAGAGTATTGCCATTGACAGACAAGACTGTGATGAAATAGATCCCAGAGCAAGAGGCCAAGGGATCCTGAAAACAGAGAAGGGCAAACATCTGTTCTAAAAAAAAAAGTCAGCTGGGTGCAGAGGCTCATGCCTGTAATCCCAGCACTTTGGGAGGCTGAGGAAGGTGGACCACTTGAGATCAGGAGTTTGAGACTAGCCTGGCCAACATGGTGAAACCGGGCCTGGTAGCGGGCGCCTGTAATTCCAGCTACTCAGGAGGCAGAGGCATGAGAATCACTTGAACTCAGGAGGCAGAGGTTGCAGTGAGCTGAGATCGCATCATTGAACTCCAACCTGGGTGACAGAACAAAGTCAAAGTTTCAAAGTAAAAGTTTTTCTGGAATTAGGAGTCAAGAAGATGAAATTCGATTGACTGTGTTTTAGAATGCAGTCATGAGAGAGATCAAGAAAGCAAAGGGAAAGTATCCTTATAATTCAATTTTTCTATCAGTAGCTGAGAAATGCATGAAGGCCAGGAGAAGTCAAGAGTATTGTGTGCTGGGAGGTCACCGTCATGGTGGAATTAAATCCAAGTGCTGGATACTTTCCACTTGTCACTCCAGACCCACTTTCCACCCCTCACAGACCTCTTTGGATTGAAAGACTGACTTCTATGGAATGCATCAATTGGCTCCTGGCCTTCTGGCTTCCAACTAGGTTCAGGCAACAGGAGGCAATGGCTAAAGATTAGAGGGAAGCAACAATATGAGAGATGGGAGTATTTATGTTTCCTTCTCCAAGCCACTATTGCTTCCCCACAAAAAGCCCTCCCCATACAGCCAACCCTTTCTCTGTATTCAGCTGTTTCCTCCTCCTGCCTTTTAGACCTAGGAGTGTCAATGGCTAAATGTTACTGACTCCAAAATAATTTGTTGTATTTTGTTGCTTCTTCAAATCCTACTTATTCCGTTTTAAATAGTCTCAGTTTACAAATCATCCAACTGCTAATAATCATTCTTTCTTAGTCTGCGATCAGAAAGACAGTGCGCCAGTTTCCTACCGGTCCATTGACCCATAACGGTTACCTCCAACTGAGGAGGTCCCAGAGGGCATGAGAGACTATCTCTGAGAACATTAGAAAATGTCTCCTTTTTATGTATTTCCATTAAATTGCTTAAGTAAATGACAGTCCAATTTTAAAAAGTTTGGATAGTTTTAGTCACAGCAATGCTTTTTTTCTTCATGTGAACCTACACTAAGTTGTTTGAGACAAAACTTTCATTCAATGGTCCACATTAGTTCCATTTAACCCCATTTTGCTTTAGTTAATAAGGGTCATCTTATTTAAATGCTATGCCCATGACTGAAGATCAGCTTGCTCTTTCTCACTTAGGTTGAGCCTCTGCTTTCATTCACTTAAGTCAAATGATAGTGAAAATGATTTTCTCCATCTGTGAAAATGTCAGTCTTCCTGGCTGCCCAGATATCAAAATGGTGTCCCTAGAAGGGAGAAATATTAATCCCTATAGCTATAAAATTCTTAGTACTCAGAAGTATCTCTTTCACAGGACATCATTTGCTTTTGGTGTTTAATCCCTTAAGAATATAAACCCAGAAGATAGTTGCAGCCCATTTCTCCCTTTATGAAGGGACTCTTTATGTATCTTTTTGCAGACTAATCACTTAGTAATGGCTTATGTATCTTTTTGTATCTTTTTGGAGACTAATCACTTAGTAATGGCTTATGTATCTTTTTGTATCTTTTTGGAGACTAATCACTTAGTAATGGCTTATGTATCTTTTTGGAGACTAGATACTCGTGTATCTTTTTGGAGACTAATGACTTAGTAATGGCTAGTTTATCAAAAGATGTATTATTTCCAGAAGCTGTTAAAGGTTTCTTCCCATTCTTTCCTATAGCAATGATTAGATTTCTGTATATAATTTCCCTGTCTGATCATGCACATTAATCAGAAAAACAGGGACTCATATCAACTAATCCCACTAATGAATGATGAATGACTTAGAATCTTCAGGTGTTTGTGCTACGGGGCCAAGGTTGTTGTATCTTTTAAAAAGTCCTCTGCAGGTAATACATATTCTATTTTAGGAGTTTAACACACATTTTATATCCTTTGTTTTGTTTTGTTTTTGGAGACAGAGTCTTGCTGTTCCCCAGGCTAGAGTGCAGTGGAAGTAATATCATCATGGGCCATTACAACCTTTGCCACCCAGGCTCAAGCAATCCTCCCTCACCTCAGCCTCCAGAGCAGATGGACTACAAGTGTGTGCCACCATGCCCAGCTAGTTTTTGTGTTTTCTGTAGAGATGGAGTTTTGCCATATTGCCCAGGCTGGTCTCAGAATCCTGGGCTCAAGCACACTTTGGCTCCCAAAGGGCTGGGATTACAGGCATGGGACTGGCCTCTTTTTTTTCTCAATTTATCATCATGTACCACTTTGATATTTATCTATCTATTTTTTACTTAGATAATTGAGAAGACAGGCTATTTTCAACTTTGCTAAAATGATAATCACAAGGAATATGTTCTCTGATTCAAGGTGAAAATGCTACCACAACTTAGATCAGCATGTATAAGCACATAGGAGGTGCCAAATAAATATTTTCTGCCCTATCAATTTGGAAAAATCACCTCAGAATAGATAGTTTCTAGGATTAAGAGGCACTAAAAGCCCAGTGAGGTTGATATAAGGTCACTCCTGCTGCAATATTGACATACTGCTTTTTATAAGCATGCTTTCATGTGTCCTCTTTAAGAGATCACATTTACATGTGGTATTTTGCTTTTTTTTTCTACTCAGTTTCTGTGGCCAGAACTTGATGGTCAAATTAGTGAACAAAGGAATGGTATCAAGAACAAAATCTGTCATCTAAGAACATCTTTTTATTTGTAAATGCAATGCTTTGCACAACATTATTAGTGATTTGTTTGCTCACCAACCATACAGCTTTATTACTATCATGTGAGCAAATTGCCTGTAATTCATGGTCCTAGGAACGAATACCTATAATTTGGGTCAAAATAGGTCTGCTTACTCTAGTTTACAGTAAACTGTTAATGTAGTAGCAGTCACATTGGACATTTTTGCATTTTCACCTTCATTGTTTACGCCTAGAATTACAAAAAAAGAAAATAACTGGAGAGTAGTTTAGGGTTTTGGATGATGCTAATAGAACCAGGAGCTGGAACCCTTTAGGACATACTCAAAAAGGATGATATTTGCCTTAATGCATTATCGTAAAGCATTGTATTCATTAAGGCCTGGAATTTGAAGTCATAGAGAGCTTGGTGTAAAGCCTTGTCCGGTTATGAACTTATTATGTCATTAAGGGCAAGAGACAGGCTGGCTTCAGATTCCTCATTTGTAGCATTAATAATGCCAACTTTGTGGGAATACCACAAGAATATTTAATTTACTGCCTAACAAAGAACCTATCACATTTAAGTGTTTACAAATTGTGAGATCTCATCCTTTCTTGTGTTTGGTCTATCTTTAGAAAAAAAATAATGTCGCTGCTCATTGTGGTCAAACATGACCACAATGCTTGTCCTCTCTCTTGTCATCCATACTATTGAACTGTGATGCTGCTGACCCTCTTGCCACAAGGTGGAATCTGTTACCTCACCCTTTGATTTGGGGTTGGCCATGTGACTTACTTTGGCTAACTGAATATTAGCACATATGATGCAAATTTTAAAAAATCTTCTCTTGCTGTAGTTGGAATTGTGAGACCACCATGCCACTATGTGAATGAGTCAGAGCTAACCTCTTGGAGGATGAGAAGCCATGTAGAAGAGAACTGAGTCGGTCCATTCTCCAGTCAACTCATGATTAGCCAATAGCATAAGCAGCAAAGCACTGGCATAGGCCAGAAGAATCACACATTTGACTCAGAGAAACATGAATTAAAGAAAATGAGTGTTGTTTTAGCCTCAAAAGGTTGTGAACATAGCAAAATATAATTGATATACAAATGAAATTTGTTATACTAAGAATTCTGATATGGCAACAATGGCTTTCCAACAATGCATGTCACATTTCTCCTCCTCCTCTTCCTCCTTTTCTTCCTCCTTCTCCTTTATCTTTTTCTCATCAATGATGTAAGTTTTGAAGGAATATAATAAAAGTGGTCCTTTTAGCTCTGACTAATAAAGGCACAAGCATAATCTGTCCTCAGTATCTTAAGGCCAATGGGAAAGCATCAATGGCTGGTGCTATAAAAAGAAATACCCATTAAAGAGGGAGAAAGAAGTAATATATAAAGGGGTTGATTTACAGGAGAAGGCAAGTCAACAATATATAACATCCAAAGGATGTGTAATGCTGCCACAAAGGCAGGAGTGACTCTCAGCAGAATTATTCCTGTAAACATAGTATTTGTAGAAGGTAACAGTGGTAAAGGGGTACTGTGGGGAATACGGTACCTTGGGCTACCTGAGCACTTTGGGCCCTACTCCCTATGAGTCAGATCCTGGATCTGGCCCTTGGTGAGGGAGATATGGAGAAACACAAGAGTGAAGCCACGACTCTCAAACCAGCAAGTGTTAGTTGCAATGTTTTCTATATGCTTTCTGTTTTAGAATTTTGGGCACAGAACTGGTAGGGGACAGGCAGGAGTGAGTTTGCTATTAGAAGAAATTACTAGATTTAACTCTGAGAAGCTGGGACAAAATTAGGTTGTAAGAGCAAGAGTGTAGGCTGGAAGTAAGGATTTTGTAATAGGAAAATTAATATGAAAGGGACATAAAAATGGTTTGTGTGAAGTAGTTTGTCATACAAGGACACAAGGACCTGGGTTCATTTAACAACCCCATCACTCTCCAACTATTCCAACCTTCAGCCTATGGGAGAAAGTATACTTATCATCTTTATTTCCTCATCAATCCTTGGGCACCTTAACCTGAAAACTTCTAGTCTCAGTGCAGAGAAGACATCCCTACTCAGAACAGCTATCTGAATACAGGTGGATCACTAGGCCAACATTTATTTGTCTAATTAAGCTATAAAATACTTTTTATTATGATGTATTGGTGAAACATCATGCATATTTATGAGACTTCATTTTTATTTAAGTTTTCTTTTTTATCATTCAATATTATTTTCAAACTTTTGAACAATGCAATAAGTTGAGAAAAAAGTAAATATTGGATAGGTTAAGATAAAGTGATTGATATTTAAAAACATTATATTCTCAGACCTAAAATCTCCAAGAATAATTGAAAACATATTACTAATAAAAATGTAAAGTAGCCAAACATAATAGAAATTAGATTTAATTATTAAAATTAATGACAAGTTTTAAGATGTAATATTTAGAACATGCAAAACAGCAACCAAAGCTATGAAATATCTAGAAACAAACTTAATAGGGAATATATTGTAAGGCTCATAAAAAATAAAGTTTTTCTGAAGGGCATAAAATATGACCTGAATAACTGAAAAAATATTCCCTTCCTTGATAGGATAACTAAAAATTGTAAAGGCATCAAGTTCCCCACAAATCCTCTCATAACCATAGTGCAACTCAGATAAAAAACCTAATGTATATTTTAAAAATCTTGACAATTTCATAACTTTTCACTGGAAGAATAAATGCATGAAAATAGGAAAGAAAATTGTGAATAAAAATAATGAGACAGGACTTGCTCTCCTAAATATCAAAATTAAATGTATATAGTAATTAAAATAGCATGTTGTAGATATGAAGATCAACATATAAATCATTAGAAAATGACAGAAATTTCA
This sequence comes from Aotus nancymaae, assembly GCF_030222135.1. Lineage (NCBI taxonomy): Eukaryota > Metazoa > Chordata > Mammalia > Primates > Aotidae > Aotus > Aotus nancymaae. Next base: position 115,989,410 of record NW_026988425.1, read on the forward strand.
GAGATCCATGTTAGTACAGATTGTATATTTCATAAAAAATTGCATTTTTAAGCCGAGAGGGAGAGATGGATTATTCAATAATTGATTTGGCATTTGGAAATAAAATTAAGAATCACCCATATCCTCTGAGGTAACATCAGACACAAAAATACACCTAGTAGATTAGATGTTTAAATGGGGGCGGGGGGAGGGAATGACAAAAGCCCTTGGAGAATATTTTTGTAATTTAGGTGTAGGCATGACTTGTTAAAGCATGACAGGAAGGTCAGAAATAAAGAAAGGAAAAACTGAGAGATTCAGCTAAATGAAAATGTTTAACTTCTATTTTAAGACAAGCCATAAACTAGGAAAATATTTGCAAAGTATACTTCTGACAAAGAGTTCATGTACATGATATAGAAAGAATCCATCCAAACCAATTTTGAATATTTATATATTTTTTAAAACTGTCAAAGAACATGAGCAAGTATGGAAAGAAAAGAATACAAAAGTAAGAAGTTTTAAGTCAACTACTAAAATAAATTATCCTCCCAGCAGAAGAATGCAAATTTTTGAAGACATTAAATTTTCTATCAGATTTGCAAACAATAAGTTTTAGTTGACAAGTCTACAAAAAAAAAAAAAAAATCAGATTCATCATTTGGCTGTATTCCTAATATTTTCTAGCCTTTTTTTTTTTTTTTTAAGCACTTCATTAATGCTTCACCTCTCAGTGGGATCTCATTGAGGGTTAAGTCTCATCACATGAACTGGGGTTGGGGGAGGTAACAAACTTCCAAACCACACCACGGAGTAGGGCACAGATTGTACTTTGCCTTATTTCTGGATGAAGCTTCAAGTTACCAAAACTATGACTCACCAGAATGTAGTATTGCATCTTCATGACATAGTTGATGTCTGACAATTTTTTTTTGATGGCGTAATAAAATCCCTTTGTCTCTGGCTAATACTTCTTGATAAGCCATATAAATATGATAGTTGGTTACAGTTTGCATAATTGATTTCCATTATAAAATGTAAGTTCAAAATGATCTAGTTTACAGATTAAATCTAGTTTCTACATACGACATGTAGTTCCAGCCAGTACAAGAGCAGTCTGTAGGATTCTTTGACTTTGCTCTAACACAGGCTTACACAGTAGTTGTAAATGCCAGTCTCTTTCTTTCCTTTTTCTTTCTCTTGCTCTCTTTTTCTTTCCCTCCCTCCCTTCCTTCCTTCAGAGAAAAATGAGGTGCTTCTTCCTTAAAGACTGTGTGTCAAATTGGTCCCAATTTTCCAGGACATGCTTTAATGGGGACTTGAGCTTGGGAATAGAAGCGCCCATCTGAAGTCGAACACAAGGGATGCCCACATCCCCAGTTAAAGAAATTACAGCTGCTTCGACCTGAGGCATCCCCCAGGTAAAATGGGTACTGAAATGTCTTTTAGTCAGTACCCCCGAAATTTCGTGTGCCCAAGATTCATGATCCATCTTATCAGAGGACCTCTTATGTACCGGATTTCAATCAGGACATACCAGCGTCATAGGACCACTCACTCACTGCCTGCATGACCTCCAGTGACTACCACAAAGGCATGGAACGAAAGGAGCTATTGGGTTGGGGAGTCACGTACCAACAAGCCCACACAGCCAGTGAGGCTCAGGAGATGGGTACCAATATTTCCCAGCAAAAGTCCAATTTACACAAGCCAGATTATAAAACTGCCCCAAAAGGGTGAACTTCTAGAGAGGGGCCATTAGAGCACTCAGTTCAAAGAAGGTAGGCCTAGCATGGCTGAGGCCAGCACCCTCAGGACCCAGGCCTCCTTTCCCCTAACCCATCTTCCATTTTAGGAAGATGCCTTTAGGCCTGCGAGAGCTGCCATTAACTGGGCCCTTGAACCGGTTTAACTACGATCTTCTAGATGGAAAAGTTCTGCCGCAGAGAGAACCAATCCTAAGCAAGACAAATTATACACCAAACACAAAGTTCCATAGCCTTCAGCTTCTGAATTTCCCCAAACCAAGACCACCAACTCCATCTGAGTTTTGAACCAGCAACCCCACAGTTGCACGTCCTACACCTTAGCCAACTGTGCAAGCAGGCCACTCAAATTAAGAGAGGGCAGAAAGCTTTCTTAAGCCTTATTTTGAATGAGAATGCTGCACCCTGAGGCGGTGTGGCCTGCCTAAAAGCCAGGCAGGGCTGATAGCCTGCAGCTGCTTCCTTTCTCTCAGCTGACACACCCAGAGAAAAAACCGCTTGTTGCTTTGGGTTTAACAGCTGCGTTTGCAGCCACTGCTGGGCCGACCGTTATTCCCCCAATGGCTTTCGGTCGCCATGTTGACCCCGCCAGAACCAGGTGTGCACTTGGGCCACTCCCCAAGCTGCTGAACACACAGGGACCCCAGGGCCAGCAGGAGAACAGCCTGGGGGAAGTCTTTTTTTCACACTGCTGCCTGGGACTGGGGAACGCAGGAAAGGTCTGCCAGAACCATGCGCCAGGCCCCCGGGCACCACGGTCCCCTGCAGGCTAGGGCTGTACCTCGCCCCTCCCCGCTGTTTTTCTCCAGCCCAGCTGGGGCTTGCTGCTCAACTAAGCTGCAAGTGGTCCCAGTTCCCATTCCAGGGGCTGGGCTGTTCCCAGCCGGCAAGGAGCGAAAGGCCCTGGGGGCACTGCTGGCCCGCTTCACCCCACAAGCTCCCACAGGAAAAAACTGCGCTTTTAGCTCGGTGCAGTGGCTCACGCCTGTAATCCCAGCACTTTGGGAGGCCGAGGCGGGTGGATCACGAAGTCAAAAGATCGAGACCATCCTGGTCAACATGGTGAAACCCCGTCTCTACTAAAAATACAAAAAATTAGCTGGGCGTGGTGGCGCGTGCCTGTAATCCCAGCTACTCAGGAGGCTGAGGCAGGAGAATTGCCTGAACCCTGGAGACGGAGGTTGCGGTGAGCCGAGATCGCGCCATTGCACTCCAGCCTGGGTAATAAGAGCGAAACTCTGTCTCAAAACAAACAAACAAACAAAAAAAACTGCGCTTTTAATGGCCACTTCGGCTCAGCAACACTGCTCCAGTTCCCCTCAGCTCTGCCCAGCTGCCACTGCTTCAGGTGTCACAAAGAGGACAGAATGGGGCTGGTTTTACTCACGTTTTGAAGTCTTCTTCCCTGGCTGTACGCCTCTTCTGGCTGTACCCCTTTTTGGGTGTACCCCTCTCTCGGCTGACTCGCCAAAATGTAGTATTGGGGTTCAGCTCCCCTGAGAGGACGTTTCTCCAGGTTCTCGGTCTCCTGCACTCTCAAGAATGAGAGAGGGGACCACGGCACAGTGCGCAGTAAATGCTGGACTCAAAAGTGTTTGTAGAAAGTGATTTCTTTAAAGAGAGACAAACAGGAGAAGGAGAGAGAAACAAACAGGTAACTCTCACACTGAGTGAGGGAATCCAGAAAGATGGAATCCAGGAGAGGAAAGCAGCTTCCACACTGAGTGGAAGGGAATAGAGAGAGATGGAGTTTAGGAGGGGAAGACAGGCTTCCACGAGAGAGTGAGGACCCAGAGGGGAAATCCAGAAGAGAGAAAGACAGCTTCCATGAGAGTGTTTGTGAAAGAGAACCCAAACACGGAGTCCGAAGGGGTGTGGAAGAAGGGGACTTTTAACCTGGGAGGAAACCCCACCTTCTCTAAGACCCCTGGCCAATGAAAGGCGTTCCTTAGAACTTCTGCTGGAGTGATTGACTCTTAGTTTCTTCCCACACCTGTGAAATGTAAACATAAATACTTAAATCTCCCAGGTGGAGAGAGAAGGGAGTGGGGTATGGCTCTGGGAAATTCTTGCCCTTAAAACTACGCCCCCTCGTGGACCCAGAAAGAGAATACATTCCCTCACTTCCTTTCTTCCTTTCCTCTTTCATCCTTTCTTCCCTTCCTCCTTCTTTCCCTCCCACCCTCCCTCCCTCCCTTCCTTCCTCTTTCTCTTCTTTTCTTTCTTGTCTCTGTCCCCTAGGCTGGAGTGCAGGATCACTGTAGCTTCAATGTCCTGGGCTCAAGCAAACCTCCCACCTCTCTGCTTTCTAAACTGCTGGGACTATAGGCAAACCCACCACACCTGGCTAGTTTTTTTTATTTTTTTTAGAACTGAGGTTTTGCCACATTACCCAGGCTGGTTTCAAACTCTTATGCTCAAGTAATCCTCCTGCCTTGGCCTCTCAAAGTGCTGGGATTACAGGTATGTGCCAACACACCTGATATATCAGACCCTTTCTAAGGACTTTATTAGCACAGTTTATTTAATCATCATCCTAATCCTTTGAGGTAGGCACTATTATTATGTCTATTTGAAGCTTCACACTAGTTGACTCAATCTGATTTTCTATTTTTTTCCTCCCTAAGAGCTTATTTAAAATTTAATGGGGAAAGGCAATGAATTGGGAAGAGAGTCACAAGAGAAAGAAACATAGCCCTTTGCTAATATGGCTTTTCTTTAAACTCTGCATAGAATTTTAGCTTAATAAATTAGCTGCTCCATAGTTTTGACCATTAAATTTCTTTGAATCATATTCCTTTGATTTTTATAGACCCACAACAGATTTGCCTGTATTTTGAATTCAGGCATTCTGAATACTGCCTTCTGAATAAATTATCAATTTAAACCAAAAAGGCAAAAAAAAAAAAAAAAAAAAAAAGATGGAACAAATGTCCAGTTTGAATTATCACAGAACAATTAGTTCTCCCAAAGGATAAGGCAATTTGAAACATGTTGATGTGAACTGTAAACAATGTCACCTTTTCCCACAATTCCCTTACCACAACTCGAGAGGAAGAGAATACAGCAGGAAAGTTCTATGCTCAACAGCTTGCTAGCTAATTTCATCATTTTTGTAAAAAGAGAGTGAAAGAAAACATGAACATTCACTCTGTAGAAGAGCCCTAGAATCTTGACAGGTGGCTAAAGAAGAAAACTCACTTATTTACAATTGTTCAGGAGCTCAGAGATTATGGGGAGATTTACAAAGCAGCAAAAAAATGGGCACTTGAAGATAAGCAAATCTAATAACTGGCATTGGAAATCTCCCTAAACCAATCTAAATAATCTGAAATTGGTAAGTGAGTGACCTCAGCATGATAAAGAACTCATAGAACATCCTCATTTGACACAGAAGGAATCTACTTACCGTGTTATCTAAATCATACAGGACAGACATCAAGTATTAATATTATTGCACCCAATAAAGTTTTCAAAAAAATTGGTAAACTGGAGGCCTTCAGAAACAATACTTCCTTTTCTATGTAATTTAGGAGAAGAGGATCTAGAGATAAGAGATGGGTAAAAGAAGTTAAAATACTAAGGAAGCTATCATTGTCCAATCAATCGTTTTTAATAGCTTTATCTGTCCAACCATTCACTTGCTTACTAACAAATGAGATACTGATTAAGGATCCACTATGTATAAGTCCTTGTATTTTAGTGAATTTCAACCTGAGAAAGATAGAATATAGAATACAAAAATTATTAGATAGGTAATCATACAAGCTTCTTAATTATATTGTTCAATCTCCCGGAAGGGGAAGAAAACTTGTTAGATTTGATTGTTTTCAGTAATCTCACTTAGCAAAGAAAATCCTATAATACTTTATTTATTGTCTTCAGAAAAAAAAACACTTCTTTTATGAATCAAATCATCCAGTCTATAGAGATCTTCCTTTTAGAGAAAGTATTGCTTTACTTGGACAATGTTTTTATTCAAAAATTGTCTCCATTCAAGGTTTGTATCTTAATGAACATTACATTGCACTGCCAAATTGATAATATCTTGTTCATCACCAAATCAAAATTAAATTCTATCAAATTTTTTTTTCTTTTATTTTTTATTTTTTTGAGACGGAGTCTCACTCTGTCATCCAGGCTGGAATGCAGTGGTACGATCTTGGCTCACTGCAACCTCTGCCTCCTGGGTTCAAGTGATTCTCCTGCCTCAGCCTCCCGAGTAGCTGGGATTACAGGTGCCCACCACCATGCTGGGCTAATTTTTATATTTTTAGTAGAGACAGGTTTTGCCACGTTAGCCAGGCTGATCTCAAACTCCTGACCTCAGGTGATCTGCCCACCTTGGTCTTCCAAAGTGCTGGGATTACAGGTGTGAGCCACCCAGCCTGGCCAAATTCTGTTCAATTTCTTTATGAGTTTCTCATTTAGTTACATATATTTGTTGTTAACAAAAACATGGTGAATTGGCCTGGGAATCAGAAGCACTCTTCCCTATTTATTTATTTATTTATTTATTTTGAGATAGAGTGTCACTCTGTCACTCTGACAGGAGTGCAGTAGCACAATTATGACTCATTGCAGCCTCCTGAAGTAGCTGGAACTGCAGGTGTGTGGCCCCATGCCTGGCTAATTTTTTATTTTTATTTTTGTAGAGATGGGGTCTCACTATGTTGCTCAGGCCAGTCTCTAACTCTTGGGCTCAAGCAATCCTCCCACCTCAGGCTCCCAAAGTGTCAGGATTACAGGTCTGAGCTACCATGCCCAGTTTAAGAGCTGGCTCTGCCCAACTTGCTCAAAAAATATGACCTTTGATAAAGCCCTTAACTACTTACGGGCTTGTTTTCCATTATCCTTTATCCTTAAGATAACCACAACAATATCTGTATCTGTAGAATTCTATAAACATGGCAAATGAACCAGTACTCTTAACCAGGTTATTTTAAAATTCTGACTCTGTCTTCAACTCAACTCTCCACTGAATATAAGACTTACCTATAAATTCACTAATGTGTTTGAGTTTCTTCTTTACAGATTTATTTCACATTTTCAGGTTTTTATCCCATCTTGATTTGCTCACCTTTGAATTTAATTGGTTTATTTTGAGGTCTGGGGACTTCACAGAGACACTACCACCACTGCAATAATATTTTTACAAATCCTATTTGAAAGTAAACTAAGAAGCAGCTCACTTCTTTCTCTTCTAGAACAAAAAGTCATTTAGAGTTTCAGTGTGCTTGTACCTTTAGGTGTTCTCTGATAGAAAAATAAAGAGAGAGCCAAAAACAAAAGCAGCAATAATAAAAACAGCACGGATCATTGGGGTCATTTCAGACAAACCCTAAACTGAAATGCCACCTGCTGTCTTGGATCCTGAAGATGTCCCAGGCCTCATGAAGGAGAAAGAAAAGTTGCTGCAAATGGGGACTCTACCTTCAGCATCTCGAAACTCTTTCACCCTTTGATGTATTAAAATATTTAATCAGCATCAAATGCTGCTGCCCCTATTTATACAAGTGCTTTATTATCCTGTACATTATACCACAACCTGCCTGGTTCTTAATGTGACCTGAAGAGCTAGTCGGCATTTATTACAAATGCGAGGCAGTAAGCTTCTGGCTGAGCAATTAATCACTGACACCAAGGAATTTCTTCTCTTCAGGTGGGGAACCCATCCAAAAACTAAGAAAAATAATCGGGCTAATTAATTCTTATCTGCAAAGAGCAATTAGATAAATGACCTCAAAAAAAGACTTGTCACCCCTAGTGAGACACTCACTTTCTAAATAGAATGTGTCGAGCCTCTTTTCACTGGGCAAGTGATACTGTGAAATGGAGATGACAGAAATGAACGGGAGGGAAATGAGAGGGGAGCAGGTTAATTAGAATGAAGGCTGATGAGGGGGGTGGGAGGAGAGAGAGAGAGGAAGAGAGGGACAGAGAGATAGAAAGATTTGCCATGATCCTGTCACCCTAGTTTCTTTTCTCTACACACACAGGCAGGTAACAAACAGAGGACGTTCTTCTGTTTCCAAGCATGGTGGAAGTCCAGAGCCTTGACTGCTCTTTGCTTGATTTTCTGTGACATGCTGCTTTCTACCAGTGAGCTGGAGCCCCTCTCTGCCTGGTTCTTCACAGCACACTACTGCCGAGGAAATGTACAAAACACTCCTAAAGCAAGTCCCGTCTGCCTTGTCTTTCTTTTTTTTCTAAGCTTCTCTTTTATTGTGGTCCTCTGGTCGTATCTATGCCTGACAACAGAACCAAACACTGGCCTTAAAATGACTACCAATGCTAAAATATTAAGATGTGCAAAATACAACTTTCATAAAAATGGTTTTGGTAATGTGATTTATCTTTCTCTTCTCTCCTTTCTTCTCCTTCCCTTCCCTCTCCTTCGCCCTCTCCATCTTTCTCTTCCTTCCTTTCCTTTCCTCCTTTTTTCTTTCCTCCTCTCCTCTTTTCTTTCTCATTTTTCATTCCTCCTCCCTCTTCTTTTTCTTCAGGGAAATCAAGGTAAATCACCAGCAATCTTTAGGGGGACTTCTACAATCCTCATATGTTACTAGAGATCTTAGAAAATCAGCCCCCTGAGGGTCTTCAGCTTTGTGGGGTCTAGCCAATCCTAAGAGGCTATCTAAGGCAGGGAAGTTCGCTCCCAGGAAAGCCAGACTCACCATAAATAGATCCCAAATGATCGGCTCATCTATACTTTGGCTCCAACATTTTAAATGTGGATACACTGGCCCTTTTCTTTAAAACACTCTCTCAAAAGGACTATAGCTATCTCTTTTTCCTTCCTGAAATATCACCGAAATCTTCTGTTAGAGAAATAAAGTGTATATAAAACCCAGGCTAAGCTTAGATTGGGTAGCCCATCATTTAAATTACAGAGTGACTTGTTACATCCAGCAGGCAATAGTACCCTCCCTACCATGCCACTCTCTCTATCTCCACAAACTCCTTCCATAACTCTCACAGGTCCCTGAAATAATTCCTTTACCCAGGGACTACTTTCTTTTTCTTTGTTACTTTTATTTTTAAAGTATATTAAACTTTATTTTTAGAACATTTTTAGATTAACAGACAAAACTTTGAAGAGAGTACAGAGTCCTCACACACCTGTACCTAGTTTCTCTATTATTAACATTTTATGTAACAATCAGTGAACCAAGATTGACACATTATTGTTATTTTCTTTGTTTTACCTAATCCTTCTTAAGTCCCAGGGGCCCATCCAGCATGCCACATTTCCTTTAGTTGTCATGTCTCCTGTGGGCTCCTGTTTGTTATGACAATTTGTCAGACTTTCCTTGTTTTTGATGACTGACAATTTGAGAATTACTGGACAGATATTTTGTAGGATGCACCTTAAGTGAAATTTTTCTTAGTTTTAAAAAAATGATGAAAGTTTGCAAACTATGAATCTGACAAAGGCCTAATATCCAGCATCCATAAGGAACTTAAATTTATAAGAAAAAAGCAACTCCATGGGCAAAGGACATGAACAGACACTTTTCAAAAGAAGATATACATGCGGCCAATAATTATGTGAAAAAAAGCTCAGTATCACTGATGATTAGAGAAATGTAAATGAAAACGACAATGAAAGACCATCTCACACCAGTCAGAATGGCTACTACTAAAAAGTCAAAAAAATAATAGATGGTGGCGAGGTTGCAGAGAAAAAGGAATCCTTAAACACTGCTGGTGGGAGTATAAATTAGTTCCACCATTGTGGAAAGCACTGTGGTGATCCCTCAAAGATTTAAAAACAGAAAGAACATTTGATCCAGCAATGTCATTACTGATACCCAAAGGAATAGAAATCTTTCTATTATAAAGACACATGTATGTGTGTGTTCACGGCAGCAGTATTCACAATAGCAAAGACATGGAATTAACCTAAATGCTCACCAATGGTAGGCTGGATAAAGAAAATGTGGTACATATATATCATGAAATACTATGCAGCCATAAAAGAGAATGAGATCACGCCATTTGCAGGACCATGGGTGCAGCTGAAGGCCATTATCCTTAGCAAACTAATTAATGCAGAAACAGAAAACCGATTACTGCATGTTCTCACTTATAAGTGGGAGATAAATGATGAGAACACATGGACACATAGTGGAAGAACAGCACACACTGGGGCATATCAGAAGGTGGAGGGTAGGAGGAGGAAGAGGAAGAGGAGGAATAATGGGTGCTAGGCTTAATACCTGGGCCATGAAATAATCTGTACAACAAACTCCCATAACAAGTGTACCTATATAACAGAACTGCACATGTATTCCTGAACCTAATATGAAAGTTAAATTTAAAAAAATGATTAAACTGGAGCCATGCATCTTGGGGAGGAAGACCACAAAGGTAAAAGTCATCTTCATCACATTATATCAAGGGTACATATTATTATTATTATTTATTTTATTTTATTTTTTTGAGAAGGAGTCTCACTCTGTCGCCCAGGCTGGAATGCAGTGGTGTGATCTCCACTCACTGCAACCTCTGCCTCTGGGTGTAAGCGATTCTCCTGCCCCAACCTTCCCAGTAGCTGGGATTATAATCAACTGCCACCACACCTGGCTCACTCTATTTTTTTTCTTTTTGTATTTTTAGTAGAGACAGGGTTTCACCATCTTGGTCAGGCTGGTCTTGAACTCCTGACCTCATGATCCACCCACTTCAGCCTCCCAAAGTGCTGGGATTACAGGTGTGAGCCACTGTGCACAGCCTAATGGTACTTATTATGAATGTGACTTACCATTGCTGATGTTGACCTTGATCACTGGACTGAGGTAAGATTTGTGAAGTTTTTCCTTTGTAAACTTACACCCTTCCACTTCCCACATATTTGCACTGTACTCTTTGAAAGGAAGCTACCTACTAAATGCAGCCTATACTTGAGAAATGGGGAATTATGCTCCACTTTCTTGAGAATGGAGCTCCTAAAGAAATTATTTGGAATTCCTCTTTATGGGTGATTTTCTCTTCCCAACATCTATTTTTTTTTATTATTTACTTATACCCATATGAACTCAGGTATTTATTTTATACTTTGGATTGTAACGCAGTACTACTTTGCTTATTATGTTCTAATAACTCCTTTTTTTTTTTTTTTGAGACAGAGTTTTGCTCTTGTTGCCCAGTTCGGAGTGCAATGGTGCAATCTTGGCTCACCACAACCTTCACCTCCCAGGTTCAAGCGATTCTCCTGCCTCAGCCTCCTAAATAGCTGGGATTACAGGCACCCACCACGACACCCGGCTAATCTTTCATATTTTTAGTAGAGACAGGTTTTCATTGTGTTGGCCAGGCTGGTCTTGAACTCCTGACCTGAGGTGACACTGGCTTCAGCTTCCCAAAGTGCTGGGATTACAGGCATGAGCCATTGTGCCAGGCCATAACTGCTTACTTTATCAGTAGGGGCTCCTTCAGTCGGCTCCTGTATCCCTTTGACTTCCCTGTAACATTATGGAGTTTTGGGGAGGAGGTACTTCCTTACTTTTTGGCGTTACAGATGTTCCTGGCCTCAAAAACAACTTTTTATTTCATAACTGAAGCTAAAGCATAAACAGACACAGGGGTAACGTAAATACTGGGTTAAATTCAGAGGAAACGGTTATAGGAGATAAGGAGGAGAGAATAAAAAAGACACTGAAGACCAGAAAAGAGCCTGAGAAAAAGGCAGAAGGCACAAGAGGTAGGCTTGGACTACGTGGTAGGTTTTCTCAAGGCTATTCCTACATATTGCTCTAAATTCAATTTTCCCCTGTAATATACAGTATTTCTTTATGAAAACACAAATGGACTAACGCAGTAGATATATTGAAATAATCTTTCATTTAAGAGAAAGTAAGGAAAAATGGAGTTTCTCCATATATAATAGTCAACAATGTCTATAAATACTTAATTTTAAGCAAATAATAAACATTTATGTGGTCATAAATTGACAAGGCTTAATATCAACAAATCAATAATTGATATAATTTCAGAAGTTGAGATATTACCTAACACTTAAAAATCCTTTTAATTTGCTAAAAGATCCCCTAATACTCATGGCTGCCTTTGTTTAAGCAATTTTGATTATAGCCAAGGTAAACATTTAGTGGAAACAAATTTCTCCTTGTACAAATATTTCACATTTTGTAATACATGTGATATGAGGCAGAGGGGGAAAGACAAAAGGGATGAGTTACACTTTAAAATTTTTTTCACAGCTTATTTTAGGTCAAATACAAGATAAAAAGTTAGCTTGAAGGTTCCTTTTTGCACCATCTCAAAATGTATATACTAGGAAATAAAGTGAACTCTCAAATGACGCAATCTATACATTGGCTCAAGAAACTAAGCAAGCTTCTGCAAGTGGTGAAGTTAATTCTCTTATCGGGCTTATGTTAACATGGTCATGCGTAGTAAGAGGGTCACAATGGATGCAATTCATTTCCATTAAAGAGAGCTGCTAACAGAAGACTAGACCTCCACAGGACTCCAATCAGACTATTATAAAACCAAGGCTGCTATTCAGTAGGTGGGAAGTGTACCCGCAAATGAGCCTCTTATTAAACTGCAATTCTGCTCCAAAAACTCCACTGGAGAATAGTACATATTGACAGCAAAACACAGAACATAGTTAGAGTTAACCCAAGGTCCTTCAATCCCCATTAGGGACACATTTTTCCTCAACAGAGTTATGGCCAGTATTATGCATACTCTCTTAACAGAAAAGTATAAAATACATCTCTAAATGCTTCTCAAATGAATGTTGCATATTGAAGCTCTAACATCCAGAAAATTTATTTTTTTGAACTTATAAAATAAGCTGCGACATCAGGAGAGAAGGCACTGAAATGTAAATGATGATGATGATGATAGCAATCAGTTCCTGCTTTGTCAGGAGGTCCTGTGCTAGACCATTACAAATATTACCTTATTCATGTATTGTACTTTCTAAAAATATTTAACCAGTTTTAGAATTACCTGGCATTAAGAAGAGCTGCTTAGAGTAATTATTGAAGCTTCTCTTCTTCAATTTTAGAAATTCATGGAGGAGGCAGGGTGTGGTGCCTCACACCTGTAATTCCAGAATTTTGGGAAGCTGAGGGGGGGTGATCATGCAATCAAGAGTTTGAGACAAGCCTGGCCAACGTGGTGAAATTTCGTCTCTACTAAAAATACAAAAAGTTGGCTGAGCATAGTGGCAGGTGCCTGTAATCCCATCTACTCTGGAGGCTGAGGCAGGAGAATTGCTTGAACCTGGGAGGTGGAGGTTGCAGCAAGCTGAGATTGGACCACTGCACTCCAGACTAGGTGACAGAATGAGACTCTGAAATTTACGGAAGATTGAAATAAAACCATTTGAAAGAGACTTCATGGCCGGGCGCGGTGGCTCAAGCCTGTAATCCCAGCACTTTGGGAGGCCGAGGCGGGTGGATCACGAGGTCAAGAGATCAAGACCATCATGGTCAACATGGTGAAACCCCGTCTCTACTAATACAAAAAAAAAATTAGCTGGGCATGGTGGCGCGTGCCTGTAATCCCAGCTACTCAGGAGGCTGAGGCAGGAGAATTGCCTGAACCCAGGAGGCGGAGCTTGCGGTGAGCCGAGATCGCGCCATTGCACTCCAGCCTGGGTAACAAGAGCGAAACTCCGTCTCAAAAAAAAAAAAAAAAAAAAAAAAGAAAGAAAGAGACTTCATGTAATATTGCAGACAGTTACTGGATTTTCAAATTGTAACATCATCTGTGTTGTTTTGTCGCATAATATTACTACATAAAAGACACTGTCATATTTTATATATGTGAAACACATATAAAATATTACACAGAAACATAAATTTATTAAGTCTTCTTAAATTGTAACTGGTCCAATACTCTCACAGACTGTTCTTCTGGATAAACTTAGAAAAGCTTCTGCTGTTGCAGTTTGAAATTTGTACTTATTTTATCTGAGTTTCTTCCTCAGGAAAGGACCTTTAAGCCTTTCAAAAAAAGTACCCAAGAATTGAAGCTTACCAGATCACACACTAGATACCTCCTTGCCCCTTTCTAGTTCTTGTTTTCTTACACATTGTTATATTTCTCCCCTTGTATATAAACCCCTCGTTTTAGTCAGTCAGGGAGATCCCAAGTCCTAGGTTGTGGCACCTGATTATAGCCTTCTTCCTTGGCAATACTTGCAGTCTCAGTGATTGGCTTTCTGTGCAGTGAGCTTCAGGATCTAGACCAAACTCCTGGTGTTTCAGCAACATAATTTTATAAACTGAAAAGAAAATAAGGAATGTTCATAATCTACAATCTCACTGAAGTTCCAAACAGTCAAGTACTATTCTGGCCTTCAATTTTGAAAGCTTGTGCAAAACCAGATAAATTTGAATTTGAAATTGTAGGGACTCACTGGGTTGGGAATCAAGAGTCAAATATTAGAGTCCAACCAAGGAGGGAGAGTCTAATTAGATACCCACATACTAAGCTGGGACTCCATGGGCCTACACTTCCCTGTTAAGATAAATAAGAAATACAGTTTTATATAACTATTTCTCACTCAGTAGTTAGCAAGGAAAATTACTTTTCAAATCTTAGCATTGAAGCAGAAAAAAAAAAAAATCCTACCATAGAATTTGTACCTATAAGCTGATCCTCCTGTGGACTTAGAGCATGAATTTGCGATATCCAAGTATCTAAAAATAATCTCAAGCTGATAATTTAATGTGTTTCTGACTGTGTGGTGTCCTTAGATAACTTGCAGAAACCAAACCAAAAGAAAACAAAACAAAACAAAATAAAGCAAAACCAATAAAACCTCGCCCTAGACAACTTCACTGTCAAACTAGGCCTCAAAAAGTTTCTACTGATAAAGTTTCAAAAAATGTGAGTTTGCAGTCAAAACACGTACATATACACATACACATACAACTCAAGAAATCACTGACACTGTGAGCTAAAGAGTAGAATTAGACTTCAAAAGTCTTTATTTTTCAGAAGTGTTAATGACAAACTATAAAATAAATGTGTATAATATGTTTAAAGAAATAAAAGATTAAAAATATGAAAAAGAGGGTTATATGATAAGATAAATAAGCAGATTTGAAAATGAACCAAATATTATTTATCAAATGAAGAATATAGAAAGTGAAATTAAAATTGAATGGGTTGAATATCAGATAAGACAAAGCTAAAGAGAGAATTTACTCTTAATATCAGATAGGTCACTTTAATACCAAATAAGACACAGGTAAAGAGAATTACTAAAAAGAAGAGAAAGTTGAAGAAAGCACTTGGAATACAGTGCAGAGAAATAAGGAAAGGGAGATATGAGAAAGACATTTGAAAACAGAGGAACAGTTAAAAGGATCTAACAGATATCGTTTGAATGCTGTAAGGAAAGGAGCGAAACAATTAGAAGGGCAATATCTAAAGAAAAGGCTGATAATTTCCCAGAACTGCTAAAAGATACCAGTTCACAGATTCAGGAAGTCTAACGTAAGATAATTGAAAAATAAAACGCAAGTTGGACACATCATAGTGAAACTACTGAACATCAGAGATAAAATAAAAATCTTAAAATGCACTCACAAAGAAAAGAGAGATTACTTTCAAAAGAACAACCATAAAGTTGGCAACTAACTTCATAACAGCCCAAATGAAAGGCAGAAGTCCAAGAGAATATGCTAAAAATTGAATTTCTTCAGATAAAATATGTCAGATGGAAATTGTGAAATGTAAAAGAAAGGATGAGCATAGAAAATGCTTATAATATGCATATTTAGTTTAAATAAATGTTAGATGTATAAAATAAATACAATGATGTATCATTCATGGAGTTAAAAGACAAGATTAAAAAAATTGAAGAACAAAATCAAAATTAAGAGAAGAGTGATCTAAGGGAAAGCGTTTTAAGGTTTTTGAATAAATATACTGAGGAATTTATACTTTGGTAAGTATGTGTGTTAAAACTTGTAAGATAACAAAAAAGAATAAACATTGTGTGTATAACTTATTATCTGATAAAGAAAATGAGAAAAATAAATTGAATCAATGTAAAAGAAGACAAGAAATAAAAGAAAAGATACAAAGCAAGGCAAGGATAAGGATAGGGTTCCAATTTAAAAGTAGAAATAAATCTAACTGTAGCAACAATGAAATAATTGCAAGCAGATTCAGTGCTTCAGTTAAAATATAAAGACTGTCAGACTTACTAAAAATCCAAACTTCATGCCGTTAACATGAGAGACATTTAAGTATCATAATACAGAAGGACAGAAGTAAAATAATAAAAATAAAGATTACATAGCTAGACCTCACAAAGTGGCTGAAGCTTGTAATCCTAGCACTTTGGGAGGCTGAGGAGGGCAGATCACCTGAGGTGAGGAGTTCGAGATCAGCCTGGCCAACATGGTGAAACTCTGTCTCTACTAAAAATACAAAAATTAGCCAGGCATGGTAGTGGGTACCTGTAATCCTAGCTACTTGGGAGCCTGAGGCATGAGAATCATTTGAATCCTAGAGGCAGAGGTTACAGTGAGTCGAGATTATGCCACTGCACTCCAGCCTGAGTGACAGAGTGAGACTCTGACTCAAAAAAAAGAAAGAAAATGTTTGTATAGCTATGTTAGTCTCAGAAAACAAACAAACAAAATATCAGGTTAAAGACCTTATTATAATCAAAGTATTTACATATTGATATATATTGACATTGCCCCAAAGAAATGATTCTATAATGTATGCTCTATGTACCACAGGAAAAAATAAATGCATTCATCTTTTTATTGGAGATTTGATGTTTAAAAAATTGCTGTGTAAAAAAACAATTTAAACAACACAAATAAGAAACTTCATCCAATGGGCATATATAAAAATACTATACCCAATGACTGTAGAATATGCTATCTTCTCATGGAAATACTGAACATCTGTGAAAATTAAATATGTATTAGACTGTAAAACAAGTCTTAATGAATTGCAAAGGATCGCTATCAGAAAAATCACATCTCTTTTTGTTGCAGCCATTTAAACATAAGAAATTATTATGAACAAGTTTATATGGATAAATTGGAGACCATAGATACAATGTAAATATTCCTAGATAAATATAAAATATCAATACTGACTCCCAGAAACATAAAACCTAAATAAATGATCTCTAAGGAAATTGTTCTAACAATTTAAAAATCAGAAGAAATCTTCTGGAGGTGATGGGAATATTCTGTATATTGACAATAGAGAATATAGAGTTTATAAATGTATGTAACAAAAGTCACCCTTTGTTTTTCTTTCTTTTTTTTTTTTTTGAAACGAAGTCTTGCTCTGTCACTCATGCTGGAGTGCAGTGGCACGATCTTTGCTCACTGCAACCTACACATCCTGGATTCAAAGAATTCTCCTGCATCAGCCTTTCCAGTAGCTGGGATTACAGGCATGCGCCACCATGCCCAGCTAATTTTTGTATTTTTAGTAGAGACAGGGTTTCCCCATGTTGGCCAGGCTGGTCTTCAACTCCTAACCTTAAGTGATCCACCCACCTCAGCCTCCCAAAGTGCCGCGATTACAGGTGTGAGCCACTGCGCTCAGCCTAAAACTCATCTTTAAATGTGTGCAGTTTCTTACTTTTATGCATTTGTTACATGTTACTGTTTTCTGTCTCAAAATAATAGTAATAGCATATAACAGTTTCGTGTTACTTATTATGTGTTAGGCATTGCTGAAAGTGCCTTAAATATGTTAATTATGTATTCTTCCCAACAAACCTATGAGGTAGATAGCGTTATCTCCATTTTCACAGATAAAAAGTCTGAAACTTAATAATGTTAAGTAACTTGCTAAATATAACAGAGAGGACTACAGCTCAAATCCAAATCTAGCTAAAAATAATCTCTAATCACCAAATATACTATCATTATTATGACCAAGTTGAATTTAGTGTAGGAAATCAAACTATGCATGTTAATACCTTTAGAGATTAGAGAAGAAAAACAAATTAACTATGTTAATATATGGAAAAAAATCATTTGATACAATTTAACACCTACTTTTTTTTTTTTTTTTAAAGCTTTTAGTGAACTACGAATTAGGACTGCAAATTAGAACTATAAATTTAGGACTTCCTTTTACCAATAAATGTTATGTTGTAAAACCTACAACAAATTATTATAATAATTGGCAAAACATTGAAATTATTTCCCTATAAGATACAATTCACTGATATCTGGTTAGTTGATTACTGCTTATAATCACCATTTTTCTGGAATCCCTAGCTTGTGTAATAAGGCAAGAAAAAAATGAAATTAAAAGCATAAATAATTCAGCCAAAAAGTTTTAATTATTTAGTATAGAAAAACTTGTAATTATTCAAAACTTGCAGATAATTTTTCAGAATCAGAAAGTATTTTTAACAAGCTTGCCCACTAAATCAGCATACAAACTCAACTGCATTTTTATATTCTGGCAGCACATAGGTCTAAAAGATTTGATCTACATTATCCTCAGAAATATAGAGTACTAAGGAAATATCTATTTCTGAGATCTTTACTGATAAAGTTAAAACATTTTATTGAAAGGCATTAAAGATGCTGTAAATAAATAAAGAGATGTATGCTAATAGGCTAGAGAATTTATTATCATGGGCATACCTATTTCATCCACATTGATCAATAGATTCAAAGGAATTCTACTTAAATGCTCAATAATGTTTTACTTGGAACTTAAAAAACTGAATATAAAACAAAATGAATATTTAATAACAAACTGAATATAAAACAAACAATATTAAACAGAAAACTAGAAGTCCACAAACAGCTCAGAAATCCTGGGAAATAAGAGTGAGGAGCAGGAAACTACCGTACCAGTAATCAAAAATTATTTTTTTCTCTTTTTAAAAAACTGAAATATGATTCACATACCATAAAATTCACCATTGTAAAGTGTACAATTTAGTGGCTTTTAGTATATTCACAAATTTGTGCAATCATCACCACTAACTCCAGAATGATTTCATCACATTACACAGGATGTCTCATTTGTTTTCAGTTACTATCCATTCCTCCTTTGTCCAGTTCTGGTAAACATTCATGTACTTTCTATGTTTATGGATGTGCTTATACTTGACATTTTAAATTAAATGGATACATACAATATGTGGTCTTTTTTCTCTGACTTCTTTCTCATGTTTTTTCAAGGTTCTCCACATTATAAAGTATGTTAGTATTTCTTTTTTAGGGTTGAATAATATCTTATTTTAAGGGTATATCACATTTTGTTAATCCCTTAATTAGTGAACTGACACTTGGGTTGTTTCTACTATTTGGCTATTAAGAATAATGCAACTATTCACATTCATGTATATATGTTTTTTAATTTTCTTGGGTATATCTCTAGCAATGGAATTAATAGATTACATGGTAGCTCTATGTTTAACTTTTTGAGGAACCACCAAATTGCTTTCCGAAATAATTGAGCTATTTTATATTCCCACAGCAATATACATGCTTTCCAGTTTCTCCACATTCTTGAAACACTTGCTATGATCTGTTTTTGGTTATAGCCATTTTACTAGGTGCAAAGCAGTATCTCTTTGTGGTTTAGATTTGCATTTGCCCAATGGCTCATGATGTTAAACAAATGTTCATGTGCTTATTGACTATTTGTACATCTTTGGAGTAATGTGTACTCAGATCCTTTGCTCGTTCCTTATTTGAATAGTCTTTTTATTGTGAATTGTAACAGTTTTAAAAATATTCTGAAAACAAGTCCTTAATTCAGATACCTTCTTTGGAAATATTTTCTCTCATTCTGTGAGTTGTCTTTTAACTTTTTAAATAGTATCTTTTGACACAAAAATTTTTTGAAGCCCAATGTATCTATTTTTTTCTTTGATTGCTAGTATTTTAGCTACATCTAAGAAATTTTTTACTAATTCAAAGTCAATAAAATTTATACCTGTATTTTTTTCTAAGAGTTTTACATTTAATAGTCTTTAATTAATTTTGAGTTAATTTTTGTTCATGGTGTAAGACAGAGGCCAAAATTCATTCTATTGCCTCTGGATATAGATACACATATAAAACGAGTAACAGAAATATTGTGGCAAATCAGTCAGGTAAAAATGGACTTTTCAATATAAGCTTCAAAAACCGTTGATTACAGAAATAAAATAAAATAAAACATATTCAAAAAAAATTCTGTATTTTCCATAAGTAAGGAGCAAAGCTACATAAATTTTAAAATTAAAAAAAAAAAGAAATTTTTTTTTTTTTGTAGATATGGGATTTTGCCATTTTGCCCAGGCTAGTCTCGAACTCCTGGTCACATGCAAGTGGTCTGCCTGCCTCATCATGCCAAAGAACTGACATTACAGGCATGAATCACTGTGCCTGATTAAAAATGGCAAATTTTTATGTTTCCAAGTAAATTAAGGTTTCTTAACCATTACCCTGAAAATGCAAACTGTAAAATAAGAGATTATCAATTTGATATGATTAAAATTAAAAACAGATTCATCAAAAGAAAAGAGTCAAAACAAAAGCCAGAAACACACACACACACATTTAATTCCTTGAAATTAACAAGCAAATCACAGCCTAGTAGATGAATGCCATTTCACAAAACAGGTAATGTTTGAATGGTCAACACACCCATGAAACAGTGTTCAACTTCATGGGTAAATGAGGCAAGGCAAATAATAATCATAAGGAGATCATTTTAACATCAGATTAGTAAGAATTTAAAAGTCCAATAAGAGCCAATGTTAGCTAGAATGTACATTAGTAGGACCAAATAAAAACTCTGAGCTTGTACACTGATACATAACCTTTGGAAAATAATTTGGCATTATAAAGGAAAGTCACACTTGCATACAGCATGGCTCTTCTATTCCTCTTTTAGGTATATATACCAAAGTCTTATATATATGTAATAAGCTGGAAATAACACCAATGTCTATCATAAAAGGAGTGGATGTCATAAATAACACTGTTGATAAAATATTCCATGGTCATACAATGGAATATTATAACACTTACAATAAATGAGTTACATGTATATTCCATAAGTGGAACAATATGGAATAATCTAAGACTATAATTTTAAACAAAAAAAAACCAACCACAACAAATTGCACATAAATAACACTTGTTGATATAATATTCCATAGTCATATAATGGAATATTATACTATGCAATGTAATATTATAACACTTATAATAAATAACTTACATGTATATTCCATATATGGAATTCCATATATGGAACAATGTGGAATAATCTAAAATTATAACTTTAAGCAAAAAAAAAAAAAAAAAACACAACAAATTTCATATATGATTCCCATGAATACTAAGTTCGAAATCACCCAAAGCAAACAATACCTTGACAAGGTCACAAACATATATGTGAAAACTAAATGGCAGGAGAAAGACAAAGTTCAGAATTCAGAATTGTGATTACCCTGGGAATTGGTGCCATTGACTAAAGACATGTAAGGGACTCCAAGGTAATGGCAATGTTCTAGTGTGCTATTTGCTGCACTGAGTTGTGCATAGTATTATTTCTCATGTATTGTACCATTTTAGAAATCTTTTCAATGTTTAATAATCTTTTAGAGAGAGAGAAAAGCAAGTTTGGGGAATGACACTTATCCTAATTCCTGAAACCTAAGCCTTCCAGATTCATCAGATTCAATCAGAATAGACTTTACTGAACAAGTCCATGATGTAATCATTGCCAAATTACATAATTAATTTCCTTACATAGATCAGAAGTCATACTTCCCCTCAGGCTTTTAATATTAGAAATTTTTAAACATTAAAAACTGTTGAAGGAACAATATAATCAACATGTTTATCTGTTTATGTGCCACATAAAATAACACTTGTTGATATTCTTCTCCTCCCCCAGTCACTATAGATTTTTGAAATAATCATGTTACGATCCATTACCGTCTTCAGTGTGGCCAATGGCCTCCTCTTCAAGCTGAGACTGTGTTCTCGTGGCCTGAGTGCCTTTACATTCTAGCACTTGTTTGCTTCTCTGGCATAACATGATAGGCTCCTGTGATTTCTCTACCCAGTAGAACAAATAATGACTACTAACATTTCATGGAAAGCAAACATATACCTTTGGTACTATTACCAATGTTTGCTAAATTGTTGTTATTTTTTGAAATTGTATTCTGATTTAGTGGATACATATCAAGTTTCAATGTGTCTGTCATAAATGGCTTTTGTTGAGAGAAATTTGCTTACCCATAAAATCTCTGTGTGTTTTAATTCATTTGAATTCAGAATTGACTTTTTAAGATTCTTGAGTATGTGAACTATATCTTATTCTTCTTTGTCCTGCTACTGGGTCCAGTAAGTGTAGATGCTCAATTAATATTTGTCAAATGACATTAAATACCTGCACAGCTCTGTCTGTGTGTGTGCATGCATACATGAACTGAATTGAAACACCTCAGAATGAGGATGCAAGGAGGTCTCTAAGTTAACAGAAACCACATTTCATCTTTATCTTTCCACTTAAAAGCTGATTGGCCTCTGATTTTCAAGGTTATCACCCTTGTCTGAGAACTGAAGGGGCTTGAAATGCTCCTCGCAAATGCAGTTGTTGACTTTGAAACACGGATCTTGTCCCTGGCTCCTGCTCCTGTGACCCACCCCTCCCAGAAACCAGTGGGTTTCTGAGTGGCTTATGCTTCAGTGGCTGAAATGATTGGAGCTGACTCAAACACTACAGGCAGGGCTTACAGCCACACGCTCAGCCTAACTTATGTAAACATTGTCCTGATGACAGCATTCTCCTACCCCATCTGCAGCTGCAAGGGAATCCATTATTTTTCCAGTCCCCGGGGAAGAAAAAGGTCTTGGGCATCATTACTCCTAGGCAAATGTAACTGACTCTACCGCATACCTTAATTTGCTTGCCATAATTATAGGTCGCTCACCCGCTTTGTTATTTTCAATGACTCCCACCCCCCTGCTTTTTAGTTCTTATCAATAATAAATGGAGCCCTTGAATCATGCCGCTGTAATATTTGGATATTATGAAAATGCTAATAATAACAAGGTAGCATCAGCAACACCCTGGTTTTATCAGCTGGTCAGATGCTCTATTAGGCAGCCAGTGAGGAGTTCAAGCAAATTGGTTATGTTAATGTCCTGTAGTACTTGGAAAAGATGAGGAGTTGGCAATTAATTTTTTCCAAGCTGCAGGCCGACAGGCAAATTTATATTCCTCCTTCTCTGTGGGATCAAGCTAAGAGAAGGTGGGGTAGAAAAGTGAGCTTCAAGTAGCTTTCCAGGATCTAATTGAACAGTGCTAAATAAAGCCTGGAGAGCAGAGGGAAGAGGGGAGAGGGTGCATCCAACAATGGGCAAGCAGTGCTCTTCCCCATTCATTCCACTGACAGGGCTTTTGCAACTTAAACCTGTTTTATTAATTATGTTTGACATTTCCTTAATTAGTTTCATTTACATCCCATCAGCCCCTACCAGATGATTGCTCCATACATCATTTTACTAGAGAAGTGTGATGCCTACAGAATTATAACAACAACAGACAATTTTATATAACTTACAGAAAATTAGTGGACACTTCTTTTCCATTTTACATGGTTTTGTAGAGAGGGGTGAAGGAGAATTCATCTGGTAGTTTTCCCCCTGAATTTCTAAAATACACCAATACATTCATAAAATTAAAAGTTTCTAAATCATCTATTTATATACTTGAGTTTTTATCTGGCTGTAGGATTTACCAAATCTTCAAAATTGCTCGTAAATTAAAAAAAAAATGTAAGCCTGCATAAATGAGGTGGGGCCACAAGCACACCAGGAATTGCCTTAGTCCTTGAAACCTAATGTCTCCTGCTCCCACTTGCCAAGTGTACCTATTTGCTTCTTACCTGGGAACTCAGCCAGCACTCAGATACAGGCGCTCCGGGCTTACCAAGCCCTTAGGTATAAGGTTGAACAAAATTAAATTGATTGAATAAATGGATTAATGAATGAATAAAATGGAAGCCCCAGGTCCTGATTTTATCTGCCAAATTTACTTTGTGGATGTGAGTCATCTAACCCTCTGGCTTTGCTGTAAGAGCATGGAATGATATAGTGTATATGACAGGCATTTAAAAGCATGAAGCACTGTGCTCATTGAAGGTACTATTTTTGTTGGCATTATTGTCGCTCAAGTCTTAGGTCTGTTTTAGAGGTGCCTTGCAGGGCTCTTGCTGCCTGCAATTATGAGTCAGTGCTTTAAGAGTCTGATTTCTAGCCTACGAGCTTTTTGCATGTAGCCCTAAGCCTTATATCAGGTTCCCATCTGAGATTCTGATTCCAAGATAATAGCCTTTTTCCCCATGTGGACAAACGGCACCTTCCCACTGTTGCTCGTCTTGATTGAGTTTAAGTTTAACTCTGGCCTTATTGTGCCTTCCCGATCCTCACTTCCATAGCTGCCTCCGTGTCCTTGGCCATAGAACAAACCAACTTCTCTCTCTGCCCAGCTTCCCTGCATATGATGACTTCTTATTGCCCTGGTCACTATATTTGCATAAAATTTATATTCAGAATCAATAGAAGACAAATGATCTTTGCCAAACTGTATTTTACCAAGTGACTAAAGTCTACAGACTCGGTTATTTATTAAAATGACCAGTTAACCAAAACCATGTTAAATGCGTCTGACTCATCACTACTACTACTAATCCAGCTTACATTGCTTTCACTCCCAAAAGCTACCATGATTTTTGGTTGAAATTATGATGGAGGGTTATGACAGCTATTGGTTTTACAAAGTTTTATTGGGCAACAGCCAATTGAGGTAAACGCACAGGGCAGCTCTTCAGAATCAGTGCTGCTGCGTATTTCAGACTGAGCTTGAATGACATGAGTTGGCACCGTTTCCAAGTAATGAGCCTCAATCAATTGATAACTTCTACTTACGCTAATCCATAACATTTTAATGAGTACCTATGAACCACAAGCATCACATAATTCTTTATTGAATGTATTAGACTTTATATGAATACATCTCTTCTTTTTTTAACCACCAAACAGCTCTCTTTCTCTCTGAAACTATTCTTTTTAAACCCTTTTCTGTCTTAGAGAAATTGGAGGGTCTCTTCTTTTCTAAAGTGATCTGTGGTATGAAATTGTCCCTTTATACTTCCTTTCTTAAGTATCCTCCTCTTTCCAGATTGCTAATAATTACATCCATATTACCTTTTTACTAGAAATAAAAAGAAAACTGAATTTTTATCCTATGAGATTTTCTAATTGCTAGTCTGTCTTTCTATTGTTTCCACTACCAGAATGAGTCATCAATATCTGCTGTAGCTTGCTCCTTTCTCTGATTATCTTACAGACTCACTCATACCTCTACCATTGATTAAGATTCCTTGGGCCGGGCGTGGTGGCTCACGCCTGTAATCCCAGCACTTTGGGAGGCCGAGGCGGGTGGATCACGAGGTCAAGAGATCGAGACCATCCTGGTCAACATGGTGAAACCCCGTCTCTACTAAAAATACAAAAAATTAGCTGGGCATGGTGGCGCGTGCCTGTAATCCCAGCTACTCAGGAGGCTGAGGCAGGAGAATTGCTTGAACCCAGGAGGCGGAGGTTGCGGTGAGCCGAGATTGTGCCATTGCACTGCAGCCTGGGTAACAAGAGCGAAACTCCATCTCAAAAAAAAAAAAAAAAAAAAAAAAAAGATTCCTTAACATCATCACTTCCATTCTAATTAACATCTGAAATCTCAATTCCTAAGCCTAGTTTTTATGACTTTCATGTGAAACCAGCCCTTCTTTCTTGACATAACTTTTTCTTCTCCTCTTTCTTCCTTCTTCGTATCTATCAATGAAAAAATTTAAGAGCCTACCCTGTACAAGAAACAATTGTTGAGAGTTCACCATAAGGCAGGTAAAATTCTACTTCTTTATGAGTTGGAATGAGGAGAGGTAACTGTACGTGTAGATATGACATGTGGAGAAAGAAGCCAGTGCTCCAGTGAACGATGGTCTTTCCTTCAAAGGCAGCCAGCATTTCCGCCGTCCTGTTCCCACAGTAAGGTTCGTGTTTTTCTCCATGTTGCCCTGCCACTAGTCCTGTTCATTCCTTGCCTTTCTGTTTTCTCCAACTCCTCTATTATCTAATTAATTCCTAATTTCTGGTTATTCTTCTCTATGATGGTTTTAACCAGGACTTTTTTTTCTAATTTATTTTTTTAACCAGGACTTTTTACAAACTTTCCTTGTCCACTGATGTCTCTAGACTACTAAAACGGCATCTTAAATGCCTTCTAAATTGTAGCTGCTCCTGCCTTGAGTTTAATCTTTTTGCTGAAGCCAGACTTCTCTAATCCATGCCCTGTTTAATTCTTTTTACTCTCTGTCCAAAATTTTTAGCGACTTTACTGCCTGTTGAGTAGTAAGTCAAACCTCTTAATCTAAGATTCACAGCCTTTTTCCAAATGACTCCAGGTTCCCATTTACATTCCTGGTCATCCACTAACTCAGGATATCTATTGCTCTGGGACCACACCTTGGGTTTGCTCAGCTCTTGCTCTGGTTGACACTATTTTCTCCATCTACTGTACTTTCCCTACACAATTGTCCCCCAACAGGGACCTGTCCCTAGAGCTCAGTTCACTGTCTCCCAGGTTCTCTCCGGCTCACTCAGAGAATGCCCTCCATTTGAATTCTCATTCCTTCCCGTCTCTACTCTTTACTTCTTTGGCCCTAAACTTGCGGTGTTCCGGTGCTGTTTATTTTGAACTAATATAGTTCACACCAGTTTTTATTTAATTTGTTAGCTGCTTATGCCTTATTTCTACAATAACATTGTAAGCTCTCATGTTTCTATATATTTATTGTCTGAATAGCACATACATGATGCTCATTAAATACTGATGAAGGCAGAATGGGATATTATGCCCATTTGTGCCAATACAAATTAACTGGAGTACCAGCACACACTGGTGCTTAGGAAATACATAATGTGTAAGAATTAATGTTTTTAGAAAAAAAATTACACAATCAATAGATTATGATAAGATTTATATTGTCATGAAGAATCATTTATAGAACTACCAAGGCACTATCTTTTTAAAGTGTAAATTATTTACCTCATTTTGCTTACGTGGACACTTAAAGAGGAAGTATAATTCTGTTCATATAATTGCCATCTCCTTTGCCCAGATAAGGGCCAGTAGTAGGCTTTCAAGAAAGAGGGAAGGGCAAATGCAGAGCCTCTCAGCAGTAAAGAGCTTGGTGTGCTCAAGGCAAAAGAAGCTGGTGTAGCCTGACCAGAGTGAGCAAGAAGAGAACAGTAGGACATTGGAGATGGACTTTGGGACATTATTCCAAGCTCAATGGGAAGGCACAGAGGCTGAATCTGTTTTATTTTAGAACAATTAAAAATATCAACATCGAAAGGTTGTGACTTTCAATTAGAAAATAATTTCAATGATAATGAAAATTTAATGCAATTTTAATTTTGTTTTCTTTAGGTTTCAAATCTTGTAAATATCTGATAGGAACAGGCTGGCTTGAAATGCTTAAGGGTTTATAATGAGCTTATTAAAAATAGTTTTCCAGTGGATTTTTTTCTGTCTTTTTCTCCCCAAGTCATTGGCAGCTGAATCCCCCAAGAATTGATGCAGAGGTTAGAAAGAAAAGAATTTGTAAAAAGAGTCTAAGTAAATAGTTGATTTGTTTGATCATAGGATTTGTTTTTATTGTTGTTGTTTGTTCATGGTTTTTTTTTTTTTTCCCCAAGAAGTTTCTTTTGCAATTGTTGAGAAGAAGCTTAGAAAGGTGAAAAGACATTCACATTTCCCTGGAGCCTCAGACAACTTCAGGTGCTAAGCTTGTGAGTTCACGGTTGTTATTGTTGTTTTTTTGTATTCTTAAGCAAGGTCCTAGGGGTCACTGATGGTCTACAAGGCCTATTACTCTTGAAATGTAGGATTCATTCACTAACTTACGACTCAGTTGAAATCCAAAAGAGACCACGCAAGCATCCAAGGCAATTAACTGCCTGTACCATTTTCCATAAAACACTGTGCTAGTTTACAAAGGACTGCAAGAGATCTGAAATATCATCAAATGGTGAAAAATCAAAATATTTTGCTGTCATATGCTGTCACATACTGTCAGAAAGCCTTGTGCTATGGCCACAGTCAAGTTGAATCCGATTAAAAGATCAGCAAACAAGGCAGGTTTAGGGGTATTTGACCTCATCAGTGCTGTGCCTGGAAGTACCTGTCAGCGTCTCGGTTGTCCTGTGCTGTGACACTATTGCTTATGCAGCTTGCCAGTGGATATGCCTGATGACATCCTGGAGAGGAAACAACAGATTGATGTGTTCAGTTTTCTATTTTCAAATACTGTTCAGTGCTGCAAAGATGGAGCTTAAATTTAATTCCAATTACCAGTTCCACAAACAATGAATTATTCAAGATAAACTGCCCAGTTTTACTGAAGCATGTCTGTAATATGCATATGTTTGCTTCTATCTATACATATGTGGACTGAGATGGAGACATTAAATTAGCTTATCATCAGTTTACTAGAATTCCATAATGCTGTGTTTTTCAAAGAGGCTGATCAATATTTGCTGAGTTGGGGTTATATAACTCACAAAAACTTTACAGCTCCAAATATACATGTATGTCCATTGAAAAATTTTAAAAACATAAATAATTAAGAATTTGTATCTTATAAGCAAGGAAAAGAGGCTCTATGTAAGATGTGTGTGTATGTGTGTATTTAGGAATGGGATGAAACTGGTCTTAGCAACTAGTCTTTTTTTTTTTTTTTTTCTCTAAACCTGTCTGATATTGCACTGGTATAAGTAGTGATGTCATAGCATTGCCATGTAATATTAGTGAAATTACAATGTTAGCTAATTTTAAGAAGAAATAAATTCTGTCTTTTCACTGTGATTCTCATGGAGGAAGTATACACTTCACTTTCAGCAACTCTACCCCACGAATTTTCATTTATTTGCCTTAGGCAAAACTGAATTTTTTTGTTCTTGTTTAAAATTTTCACATTTCACAGGGCAAGAAAAAATCCTGCATAGGGAGAGCATGACAGTTTCCCCATCTGTGAGAAATTGCTCCGAAAACACTGAAGTAAGTTTAAAACTTCTTTCCATTTTTAAAAGCCCTGGATTTTTAAAGTAATTCTTTTTACTGAATTATAAAAATATATAGAGAAAAGAGGACAGATCACTAAAGTTAGATAATTTTCAGAGGTGATACACTTTTGTAACTACGACACCAATTAAGAAACAGCACAGTCCCTCTCATGCCTACTTTCAGTCACAGCTTCATTTCTGCGGTTATCAATTCATTTTGCCTGCTTTGAACTTTGCATATGTGGAATGCTACTGTTTGTCCTCTGTGTCTGATATCTTTCACTCAATATTATGTTTGTGAAATGTTTCCATGCTGTTATGTTTAGTGGTGGTTCATTCTCACTGCTGTATACTATTCCGTGGATTAGTTAGGCCACAATTTATTTATATGATCTTGATTTGATGGGTTCTTGGGTTTGTTTGTCTCATTTCAATTGCAAATAGTGTTGTTGTAATCCTTGCACATGTTTCTTAGTACACATTAGTACATACCTGTTAGAAATTTACTTTCAGTGGAATCATAAGGCACAGTATTATGTCTTATATAAATATATTCAGTTTTAGTCATGTTTAACAGTTTGCCAAAATCGTTCCACAAATTTATCCTCTCAGTGCATAAGAGTTCTAATTCTGCATCCTTGCCAGCATTTGGTATAGTTAATTTATTTAATCTAGCCATCTTGATGAATGCACAGTGATATCTCAATGTAGTTTTAATAAACTTATGTGAGTAATGAGCTGTGCATCCTGTTTTATATTTATCTGCCACTTGGATTTCTTTTCCATTTATTGATTTGATTGTTGCCATCCAGTTTTTCAATAGTGTTCTTTATGTTTAGTACTTTTTGTGTTCTGTTTAATAAACGTTTGCCTACTCCAAAGTTGTGATAAAATTCTACCATATTATCTTCTTGAAGCTTCATTATTTTACTGCTCAACTTTTAATCTTCATTTATATTTTGTGTGAGTCAGAGATTAAGTTCATTTTTCTATAAGAATATCTATTTGATCCCACATCATTTGATGAAAAAAAGCATCTTTCTTCCCACCATGCTGAAGTGTCATCTTCATCATAAACCAATTCACCATATATGCATTTGTCTGCTTCTGGTCTCTTTTTTTTGTTCCATTAGTCTGCTTGTTCATGTGTGCAAAAATGTAATATTTTCTTAATTACCAAAAATTTATAATATCATGATATCTAATAGTTTAAATCCTTCAACTTTATTTTTAGTAAAATTCTCAATCTTTGAACTAACATAAACATTTGTAAAAGAAAGATTGTTAGTTTCTATAAGAAACTTTTTATGATTTTAGTTGGGATGACACTGAATCTATAAATCAATCTGAGAAAAATTAGCTTCTTGATAGTGTGGAAGCTTCCATCTGTTAGCTTGGTATATTACTGTATTTTATTAGAACATTTACATTTCTCTCAATTGTTTATGGTTTTTAGAACTCTCACGCATCTTTTATTACACTTATTCCTGAGTATATTGTATATTTTTGCTATTGTTATAAATAGTATGTTATTTAATTTAATTTTTGAATTATTTTCCTAATATATGGAAATACAACTGATCTTTGCATATTGGCCCTGTGTCTAGTGCATTGCTAAATTGACTTAACAGTTTTTTGTATAGATACTGTGAGTTTTCTATGCACATATAATCTATTTTCTATGTATATAATGACAGTTTTTTAATATTATAGATATTTATCCCTTTTATTCTTGCCTTATTGCACTGTCTAGTACCTCTAGAATAATGTTGAATAGAAATATTCATAGCAGACATCCCTGTTGTAAGATCAGAGTTTCAGGGATAAAGCTTTCACTATTTCACTGTTACATTTGAAATTTGCCATAGATTCTACGGATACTGTTTTTTAGATTTACCAAACTCTCTTCTAATTCAAATTCTTATGCCTAATTGGAGGCTTTAATCAAGAAAGAGAATTGCATTTTTCAAATTTGAGATGCTCATATTTTCCTCTTATGTTAATGTGGAGAGTTATATTGATCATTGATTGGCTCCTTAAAATAATCCTGCATTCTGGAAAAAAGTCAACATGCTGTGATCACCTTTTTCTTATATATGGATGGATTCAAATTCGTAATATTTCATTTAGAATTTTGTGTCTGTGTTTACAGGGATACACCTATGATTTTTTTTTTTTTGTCTTATAATGCTTATCATGTTTTGGTATCAAAATTATTGTGGCCTAATAAAACACATTGATAAATGCTCATTTTTCTCTGAAGAATTTGTGTAAGATTGATGTTATTTATACCTCAGGTTTTTAAAATAATTAACTAGGGAAACTATCTGAAGCTGAAATTTTGGGGGAGAAGTTTTTAAATTATAATTTTTTAAAAAAGAATATATATAGAATTACTCAGTTCTTTTATTTATCTTCATTAGAGGTTGTGTTTGTCTATTAATTTTTATATTTTATCTAAATTCTTAAATTAATTGGCATAAAGTTGTATTAATATCCTTTCCTTATCTTGATTATGTCTGTAGGATCTGTAGTGTTTTCTATTTTTTCTTTTCTGATATTACTAACTTGTACATTCTCTTTTTTTGTTCTTAGTCTTTCCAATAGTTTCTAATATTAATCTTCTCAAATAAGTAACATTTGGCATTGTGATATTGTTTTTATTTATAAATTACAGTTATTGTCTTTTTAATTATTTTTGATTTTTACTTATTTTGGTACAATTTACTCTTCAATTTGTAACTTTGCAGGTGGATACTTAGATCATTAATTTTTTAGCCTTAGCTCTTTCCTGGAAAATACACACATCCTCATTATAGACTATTCTTCTCTTCTAGTCAGAGATGGTGAAGGATTGATTCTCTTAATTGAATCAGACACTAGGTTGGGTTGAGATTGGATTAGAATTTTGTTAAAACTTCATCTACTCTTGGCATTTCTATTCCTGGGGCATGATTCTCCAGAGCCTTCCAATCTCTGCAGTTCTTAGATTTGTGGCTTAATGTCTTACATGTTTGGGAAAATTCTTGGCAATGATTTTATCAGATATGGCTTCTTCCCTATTTGCTTTCTCTTCTTTTTTTGAAACTTAAATAACAAGTAGATTACTTTTTTTTTGCTAAGTCTAATATGTTTCTTATATTTCTCCCTCCTCGCCTTCATTTTCCATTCCATTAGTGCTTCATGCCTCTGTGTGAATATGTTCTACTAAAGTAACTATTGATTCTCTTTTCAACTGTGTTCACTTTGCTGTTAAACCCATCTATTTCATTCTTAAGTTCAAAAACATTATAATTTTTCAGGTTCAGAATTTCCACTCATTTTTAAAATAGATTGCAATTCTGTAGAAAATGTATCCAATTTATCTTACTAAGCATATTAGTTTTAATTAAAGTCTATAGTTGATAGACTTTAATATCATGGAATTATAGTTGATAACTCCAATATCTAGATCAACTGTGTCTCTATCATCAGTGTTTCTTCTTGGTCCTATTTCTTGGTATATATTATAAATATTTATTGAATTTAGGGCTTATGTATACAAAAATTATAGAAACTGTGGATGCTGTTGTCTTTTTGTATTAAGAATTCATCCTGTTTTCTGGTAGGCAGCTACTACAAGAGCACAGCTTCTTATTCGAATTAGAAATTGAGCTGTTCTGAGTGAGTATTTGAGACTTTGAAGACTTAATCTACCTCTGGTTCACCTCTAATTCTTGAGCGTAGCTCTCAGATGTCCTGATTGAGAGCTTGATGTTATTATTTAGGGTTTTTATTTTCTTGGTGGGTCCCAGATGTCAATATTTGTCCTCCCATTATTGTGAAAGTTCTGTTGAGCTTTTCATTCACTTTTTTCTGGCTTTTTGGCATCTTGGCTTGTGTATCTTTAGAATCAGTAAATTCTTCGTGAAGAAAACTCACACAGGATATTAAATACACTTACCCATAACTTCCCTTCTTTTGGGATCATAGACCTTTAAGTCTCAGCTACCTTGGCAAGGCTAAACTTTACTTTTTGTCTTTAGCTTCATTAAGGCGTTGCAAATGCTGCTGCCTTGGCAGTGGCTGGCTACCTGGTTTCTTAGCATCTTTCTTGGCAGTTTACAAGCCAACAAATACCTTGAAGAAAAATTGAAATGTACAGAACATTGCCCTTATGATAGTGAGTTCTGCATTTCTCAAAAACAATGGCTCACCAAGTACTAAATTTCTTGGAAGCACTCTGATTCCTTCAAACAGATTATTTTTGGAATTTTATATAGATATACTAGTTGTTCTTAATGAGAATGACGGACTGCCTCAAGCTACACCATAATAGCTGGAAGCAGAAACTGGCAACCTTTCACATTTTAGTTAAGGAATATTTCATCTTACTTTTTACCAGCTTCATCCCCACCAATAAAATTTATGTACCATGACATTTTTGTTTTTTAGATTACTCAAGGAACAAACATTTGATGAGACACAGGATAACATATCAGTGAGGATAAAAAGGGCAAAAATATGAATCAAATTTTGCACATAAAGTCTTAAGTAAATACGTATTTGTATTTTAAGTTCTAAGCTTCCTACTTTCTTACAGATGTAATTAAATTGCACATATTTTACACTAGTATCAAGAGAATTCGAGAAACAAAAAGTAAAGCCATAAAAAATGAATGGATTTCCCTTTGGGTTTTAGGAGGCCTCTCATTACATATAATGTTATGACACACTGGCGGAATATCTGATGAACTGTCATTCATGACAGAATGACTTCAATT
Organism: Aotus nancymaae; assembly: GCF_030222135.1. Classification (NCBI taxonomy): domain Eukaryota; kingdom Metazoa; phylum Chordata; class Mammalia; order Primates; family Aotidae; genus Aotus; species Aotus nancymaae. The sequence continues at coordinate 116,023,052 of NW_026988425.1, forward strand.
AAATTGATAACATGACGACATGTTCACGTAGCTGGTATCCTACTCAGTCTTGCCATTTTTTCTCGCAGTAACATTGACTTCAAGGGCCATGTTCCTGGTTATTTGGTTAGAATTTATTTCCTTCTGTATTCAGAGTCAAAGCAAAGGTTCATAAGAATTGTTTCCCATTGTAAGCTTGGGAAACCTATTCTTGAAGAGGATTTTTCTGTAACCCTGACCCAGTAAGTGCCATAATATGTGCTAACAGTTTCTACCTTCCAAACATAGACACATACACACACTTACTACCCTCTTCTATTTTGCCGTTTGTCTCTTTCTTTCTCTTCCTCTTTCCAAAATGGTTATTACTTCAGGTGAAAAAATTACCAAATTTATTTATTTTTTAAATTCCAGTTGCATGTTGTTTGTTGCCAGTCAAATTTTTTCCCATTTTATTTCTAGTCATAAAACCCATCCCTTACTAAGTCTACCCCAAGCTGACACTTTCTATATCCTGAAGTGCATTAGCACCTCCTTGAATTCTTACTTGGCTCTAGATAGTATCTGCAGAGGAGAGGGCCCTGGGGTCATTCTTTCCTTTGTGGTTTGTTTTCCCTACGTGAGCCATTTTACATTAGGCTCCTTAGATGCATAGCCTGAGGAAGGGATTTGGATACATGTGGCTGTTGAAAGGAGTGCTTTTTAGACAAACAAACAAAACTACAAGTTTGTAAGAAAAAAAAACTGCAAGGAGTGAAGCAGGATAGAGAAGGGCGGAAAAAAAAAAAAATAAATCCAATGAGAATGTGGTCTCAGGTAAAGCCTTGCCTTGGTCTAATCCTCTGAGACCTCAGAAGCACAAATTCCACTGCATCTTTGCACCCCTTAAAGGAAGGAGGCCAGGGTTTTGTGCTATGTTACTCTATCATTGTCTATGGGGGACTCCAGGAAGGGTTGTAAAACTTCCCTCCAGCCACAGAGGGAAATTCTGTGGAGGGGGACCCTAGGGGCCCTTGATAGTCAACACTCACAGTGGCTGGCAGGGCATCCTAAGAAGGTCAACTCTGTAAGCCAGTTGACTTTTAAAGATATAAATTAAATTGTGTCGCTTTTCTGCTTAAGCCTTTTCTATTTACGACAAGAGAGAACCTCCTTACAACTCTTCCTACTCACAATGCCTTATGTGATTGGGCTCCTGTTTACTTCCCAAGCTCCATCCTGCACCACTCTGGTCTCCATTCATTATATAGGTAACAAATTTTCTTGGAGGATACCCTAGGTGCCATGCACTTTCCTAGACACAGAGGATACAGCTGTGAATAAGGCAAAAATCCCTGTAGTCAGGGACCTTCTCCAGTCTTCCCTCTCAGCTAATTCAGGCCACATTTGCCCCCCTCCTTTTTTTGCCCCAGAAAACATGAAGAATGGGAAATTCACTCTCCCTCATGGGTGTCATAGCACTCTTTCTTCAGAAAGGACTTCCTTTCTGACCCTACCCAAGCCAGCAACTCCACTTTTTTATTATTTTCTATTGTTTGATTACTTTCATGACACTAATCACAATGTACAATTTTTATTCAATTATGAGTTTCACTATTTGAGGAATTGTATCTAGGCTGTCTCAACTTTCTTTAAGGACAATCTCTAGTTCCTGGGAAATTCATGGGTGCTTAGAAAGTGTTAAGAAATGTTTGAGAAGTAAGCAACTAAGTAAAAGAATGTAGCATAATGCACAGTTTGAAGAGTTTTAAAATTTTGATTAGCTTCAAGTCTTGGTTTAAGTGTAAAACTTAAAGATACAGCCTACTCTCTCTCTCTACTTTCTTTTTCTCTCCCAAACCATTGCACACAAAACTGACCCTAAGTAGTACTGATTTTGCTTCATTAAATTCACCTTCTTGAGTTTGGTGACCCACATTGCAGCCATCAGTAACAACAGTCGAGAAATATTTTTTTGATGTACTGTGATGTGCATCCCAAGTAGAGGGAGTTATTTTTACATTACTATTGTCAAGATTAATCATCTGTTCTTTTTAAGTAAGTTGTGCTGCCTTGATTAATGCCATTTAGGGATCCTAAGGAATTGAAAATCTTGGATTTCTACAGCAGGCATCCAGGATTAGCTACCACTTTATAGGACCACGGGTGAGATTTACTTACAGTTAAAGAAACAGGAGCAAATTAGAGCCTTTTATGGTTTACTCACTACAATTGCTGTTTATCTAAATTAAAAATAAGAAGTTTCCTAACCTGGGCATTGCAAGAGGTTACAAAAGACAATGCCTGAAATGAATCCTCAGTCCTATCTCAAGGATGGACAGACAACTGGTAGCCAAGAACCCTTTGTACCATGTATGAAAAATTGCTCAGCCATTATGATGATCAGGAACAAAGTCTGCTGCTGATGTGTTAGAGCTCATGTGTTAGTGACTAGGATGTTGGACACATAGATACTTTGATGAGTATGAACAGGATGAAATCTCATATGACAGGTAGAAATAGGGAAGTGAGGAATGGTTTTGTTATCTCTCAGCGACTCCCTCTGTCTCCGAAGCAGCTTGGGTTGGAAGAAAGCTCTTCCTCGATATATACGTGAACCTATCTTTAAGGATGAACTACTACTACTGATGGTATAGCCTATACTCAATGTCCTGGGGGCTTCTAGAGGAAGGAAGCTGGGGGCAGGGGGAAATCAAGGAAAGGGAGAGGGGAGAAAACCCTGCTGGGTTTAATCTGAACAGTGTATCCATCACCCAAAATGATACAAATCAGCCATTACTGGATCACGCAAAAGACACTCTCCTACCTGCGATCCCTTCTCTGCTTTCTAAACCTCTTTTCAGCTCAGCCTAATGAATTGTCAGAACTGTCAGACAGCTCTAAGGAATGACAAATGTCTATGATTTGCTGCTGCTGCTGCTATTTTGCTGGAAACACCTGATGTATGTAGTCTTGCATTCTTCAGTTTCGAATTAGAGACTTGGAAAACAAAATCAACCTTGATAAATATAGCAATTTTTCCCCTGTTCTGTAAGCTGAACTGAATGGATATTTTTAAATATAAAGAACTCTCTTTCGTTCTTATAATATGTATGTGGCACAGGGTAAATCTCAAACAAAGGGCTGATATCCCAGTGGTGGATTGTGTGTGTTATGGGGGGGAGGGGGCGGGTAATCGCCAATTCGTGAATTAAAGTTCTGTTTACATTTCTCTTGTCAAGATTAATCATCTATTCCTTTTAAGTAAGTTATGCTGCCTTGATTAATGCCATTAGGGACCCTAAGGAACTGAAAATCTGGGATTTCCATAGCAGACATCCAAGATCAGCTACCACTTTATAGGACCATGGGTGATATTTACTTAATGTTAAAGAAACAGGAGCAAATTTGAAAAATTATTTAATGTTTTAGAAACAAAAAAAAATCCCTACTAATAAATAAGTTCCTCTAGTGGCATGCTAATTTTTCTAGGTACTGAGGTCATTGATATATATTTTCTACATCTTCAAATAACTAAAAATTTAGTGCAGATTTAAAGATGTTGGAATAATCAAGCTATTTGAATTGTAGAGACTATTTTCTAGATCTGTTTTCTAGATTTCTTTGCATATGTATATTTGTTCTGATTATGTAAGTTTAAAACTGGAATTTTAAAATAGCTTTATCCAACCTAATGACGAAACATTTCTTTTTTCCATGCGATGATTTCACATTAGTTCTAACAGGTAGAAAGGTTTACAATGCTTTTACAGATCATAATATCCCCAAATAAATAGTTATTTTAGCTTACCAGTCCTATTAGGGCCCTCAGCCAAACCTGTCCCAGGTATAAAATGTTATAGTCCTATTTAGTAAAGTGATTGCTATTTCTGCCTGTAATGATCACTGTTAAGAAGAGCTACATCAATTTCTCAGTCGTATGCTCCCATTTAGAGTTTTCTCTTGTTGGTCATCTTCCAAAAGACATTTCACAGAGCCAAAAATTATTAACACTGAGGAGGCCTCAGGTTCATACTTTTAAAAATTTGTAAGTAGGAAATTCGACTTCCAGTTTCATATGTTGTCATATACTGGATGGCTCTCTGAAGAGGGGTCTAACAAGTCAATGAAATGCACATGTCCCCATAGTAGAAAGTAGAAACCTGATCACTATGCACATAATTTGGATCGTGTTCATTAGCCTGGATTACTGAGTGGTCAGTGGATAACAGAAAGGTGGTATGCCCTAGGAAACAGAGCTCAGGCATTGAATCCAGAAAGTTTGACACGCTCGTCTCTTCGCTATAAAAATTTGGGAAAGTCCTTCATTTATGAAATGAAAATTTGCAGTCTTCAATGTTATTGCCAAGAATAAAAATACTATGTATTGCACCTAGCATATAATAGGTCCTCAACAAATGGTTAGTATTTATACTTTGGCCATATATGCTGATAACCACAGTCTCTCCTAGGCAGATGTTTTTATTTTCTAAAAGTTATATTTTTGGGTCTTTAAAAAAATTAACTTCTCACTTTAATATCCTATTTCTCTAGAAGATATTCAGAGTCGCATGTTGGTGCTGACTCTCTAGTTGAAAACTTTTGCATTTGGATCTACAAATAATCTAAGAGCTTTCTCTCCTTTACTAAAGCCTGTCTCAAAATCTTAGTTATGAAAAAGAAGAGGAATTGTATTTCTCTATATCATAATGTAAAAGTAGGTAGAAAAGGAAGAAAAGATAAATACTCAGAGAAATAGAAAGGCTCTAATGATAATATTTGATAACCACATACAATTTTATCCTTTCAAGAATTATTTAGCTTGTATAAAGCACTTCCTATTTATAAAATGCTTGACAATGGCTAACCAGATAGTTTTTTCCAATAAGCCTTTGAAATATGCTAGTATTATGACCTCCATCTTACAAGAAAGGAGGCTATGGTACAAGGAGATTAAATGATCTATTCAGGGGAAAATGCTTTTGAGCTTCCATGGAGGCATCTAAGAAATAGTGAGTCAGGTTCTTTCCCCCAGGGCCCTGTTCACTTCCTGATGGTAGATTAAGAGCTAGTGGGGAATAGGAAGTGGTGATGGTAGATTAAACTCTTTGATTCAGCGGCAGGATTTTCAAAAAACTGAATGACTACAATGAGTATCTGATTTTACACCTCTTTTCCCCATGGGAATTCCGGGCTGGGTCAGTTAATTGAAGAGGATCAGTGAGGTCAAGGTTACAGAAATTCTGCAAATCGTTACAGGTGCACTCTTATCTCAGATACACATCAGTCCATAACCTCGTTTATAAAGGTAAATGGGGCAGTGTTTGGATACACACCTATATAACCATGACTGAAAAAACACCTCAAATACATTTCTTTTTTTTTTGTATTATTTTCATAGATAAAAGAAAGCCTGATTCCCAAATTTGGGGTATTTTTCAGTGTATTTTTAGGTTAATAATAGTGTTGTTAGATTTTCTATAAAATTTTCACCTATTCATTGAAAATAGAGAAAACCATAGGAAAATTAACCTTTTATTCCATATGTGTTTTTGCTGTAACCTCTTCCTAACCTCACTATGGATTCCCTTCATCTCCTTAGTTTGATGGTTAAAATAATGGATAACTGAGCTGAAAAGGGGAGAAAAGTGTCTATGGGAAGAAAGAAATCCAAGTTCCAAAAAATCAGCTTTGGTCTCTGCTGCAGCAAGAACAAAACAACAACGCTCCAAATTTGGGCAATGAATTTGTAAGCATTGAACAGGAAAGAACCAAATGGATTTGTTTTTCCAGAGTGCCAGATATGAGGCGGGTCATGTTTTAAATGCTGGGCCAGGTCCAGGCCACTTCATAACACGACTGCGTTCTATAGGAATGAGGAAGATAGAAGTGAACACAAACAGAATGACAGAGGGACTTAGGGAGCAGAGCGTCTCATGAGGGATGGGCAAATGGTGTGGATAAAATAAAAACCAAACTGAACTTTCACCCAAGCCAGACTGAAATCAAGCTATTTTAAGAAAAAACAAAATCTGAGCATTGTATCATTTCTTTTCTCATCATACTATATTTTATTTTTGCCCCTTTTGACATCTAGAAAATCTAGGAGGAAATGACAAGACCTCTTCTAGCATTATTCCCAGACTGAAAAAAGTAAATCTCAGTATTGCTAGGGATACTACCCAAGCCAAAATATGAATGTGCATATAGATGGGTGTATATGCATGGTACATACACACTCACACATGCACACATGCGCACACACACACAGATATTCGTGCAAATTCCAGCAGCCACAATTTAGGTTAAATGTTCTGAATTACCTCCCATGTTCAGTCATCCTATGCAAACTCACTCTTCCCCCTCTTCTGGGCTTCAGGCATTTCTACACACAAACTTTGGCAGATGAAATACTCTGGTGCCTGCCTGTCCTATCTGTGGCAGCAGAGCCCTTGGTTTCTGAGACCACCCTAAACCATCTGTGTCAGGTGAATGGTTGTTTCTCCTACTTACAACTCCTGGAGGGTCAGTCATTTATACATCGGCCGAGTGACTCTCCTGCCCCTGGTGATCCCATGACACAACCTTGTCTATGTAGGAAGGGTGAGTAAGCACGAATGTTTCAGAAGTGATGGCTTCTGCCCAGACAGTTCTTCCTCCTTTTCCTAGTTGTTATGCAACTCTGTGAAACTTATGCTGCTTTCTTCTTTATGACCAGCACCTACTGCCCAAGAACTACAGGTGCCAGGTGTGGGGCTGTGCAGAGATATAGGGAGGCAGGTTTGACTCACTCATGCTCCTCCTCTCATCCCATTTTTGAGGAAACACCATCACTGATGCTTTCAAAGGCACAGTTCTAAGGCTCTGGGTTTTCATCCTACTTCGTAGCTTTCCCATGGTGCCTGCCACTCAGTTAATCTCTAACTTAAAACCAGAAGCTTGAGATAAAATACAAAGGTAGGTTCAAGGGCATCAGTTACAGTAACTCCTTACTTAATATCATGGATATGGTCTTTGAAACTGTGACTTTCAATGAAATGACATACAAGGAAACCAGCATTCCCGTAGGTAAATTGACATAAACAAGAGTTAAGTACCTGCGGTTTACTTCTGGTCACAAAAACATCACCAGACTTCTAAATAAAGACCCCAAACTCTTCTAATATTCCACGTTGAAGTAAATGTGAGCTATTCATACTTTAGAAAAGAATAAAAACAAGATAATTCTCCCATTGTCCCAGTTCAGGGTTGCGAGTGGCTGGAGCTCAGCTAGGCAGGTTCAGGGTGCAAGGTGAGAACCAGCACGTTATTCTATCACAGAGCACATGCACACACAACCATACTCACTCACATTGGTGCCATGTAGACACACCAGATAACAATGCACAGCTTTGGGATGTGGGAGGAAATCGAAACACTTGAAGAACTCCCATGCAGACGTGGAGAGAATGTGCAAACTCCACACAGACAGTGGCCCTGGCCAGGAATAGAGATTTTTTTTCTAATGAACATTATAATGAAATAACATTAAAGAAAATGATGTTATTTGAGTACCTGCTGTACTCCGAGGCCCTGCTCCTCCTCAGCTCTAAATATGAAAACAATACTAAAATAATAACTGCAACTTCCACCCTGTGTGAGGACTTCATATGTTGTTTCTTCATAAGAACCATTTGGAGATGAGGAGAATAAAGTAGAGCAAAGAGTGCCTGAGGTCACCCTGTTAGCCAACTGGGAAGGGACAGGGCAGGCAGACTCACAGGACACCTCTCTGACTTCCGGGTTTTTACTCGACGATTCACAAGGATGGGGAAGGAAGACCTTACGTAATCTTTTAACAATATTTCTAAAATTGGTAAATAGCAGCATGTTGGTGAAGAGCTGGTGTTCTGGAATTTAAATTCTAACCCTACCATTAGGAGGTTTTCTGGGTTTTAAAAAGGTGTGTGTGAATAGTTCAGTCTATTTTAAAACCAGCGCAACAAGAGCTCTGATTTTCTTCTACATGCTGCTGCTCTTTGGTCTTCATTCCAATCATTCAAGCAATGATCATTTTCACAAGGGGCTCCCACAGATTGGCTGGAAGCAGGTGGTGCCCACGGGTACTGGATGGAAGTCCTAACCTTAGTAGCTCAGACTGTTTAGAGTCTTTAGAAGATAATCTGGTGAAAATAAGGTCAGTAGTTGGAGCTTAATCTAGTATTAACTGGTGTCCCTGTAAGAAAAGAGGGTAAGAACCCAGAGTGCAACTCTTCCCCAGAGGGAGGATGATGTGAAGACACCATGAGAAGGTGGCCGTTGAAAAGCCAGCAAGAAAGGACTGGGACAGATCCTTTCCTCACAGGCTTCAGAAGAAACCAATCCTATGAACACCTTGATTTCTGACTTCTGGCCTCCAGAACTTTGAGACAGTAAATTTCTGTTGTTTAAATCACCCAGTCTGTGCTACTTTGCTGCAGTGGCCCTTAACAAAGCAATACAAGTTGAGTAAGATTGTATTGTGTACCGGGAATCTTGTATTAAATGACATTTAATCTCCCCAGTGGCTTTCTAAGCTTTTCATTATACAAATGTGGGAACTGAGCGCTACCAGTTAAATAGCTTGCTCAAAGTACCAACTTGTGAGCATTCTGGCTAGGATGTAACTTTGGACTTGCCTGACTTCAGCCTGTGTGTAGCTGCAGGTGATAGGGAATGTAGGGCTTTATAACATGTATTGATATTCTTAGGGTTTGGGTTAGGTCTATGTCTACATGCATGTACGCATTTATGTGTATGTGTATGTGTATCTGTGTATGTATATATGTGCCTGTGTGAGAATGCAGGCACATGAACATGTCTGCACAGGTCTTCCTGAATCTACTGGGGTTATAGTTTATATGCATTGAAAATTCATAGACCTGTTATATCTGTCAAACCGAGGACAAAGTTAGAAATGATCAGAAGATATGAAGAAAGAAGGATGATTACCATTCAGTGGGATCTGCTTCCCCAAATGCTTTGGGCCAGTTATAAAACCCTAGAAAGTATGCCAGGAGCGAAGAGAGGAACTAGAATTGCTTCCCAGTGATCACTGACTTCCATTATTCCATTAGCAGAGAGATAATAGCCAAGTCTTCCAGGATTGAACCATAGGAACCCCTTTAAGTGGATGAAACTCACGCTATATCATCACTCGCTATTGTCATAGAAATAATCAGGCAGATTCGGCAGTGGAGGAGAGACTCTGGTAGAACAGAGTTCATGCATGACATATGATGTATCTGTTCAAAGGGACAGATACATCTTTCTTACTGCCGCCACGCTGCAGCTCTCATCCACCGTCCCTCCCGTCCAAATCACCTCAAATAAATGTGAGTACTGCAGTGCTCACAGTAATTCCTTCATTTTTAAACACATAATGGAAATGTATAACTAGTCCTCATAAAAATTTATATCTCAATCCGTCCCTTTAATTTATAACAGGCCCTCTAGGCGGTTATTATTCAAACATTAATAAAATGCCTATGGATCTCCAAAAGCAAGCGTCTCCAAGTTCACTTCTCTTCATATTTGTACATATATAAAACTAGATTAGCTTTAATGCCACTTCTGGTTCTAACAACAATTATGCCTTTAATAAGAGAGGGCCAAGTGATGTATTATCTTAATCATGTTAGAAATCCGGGGCCCTATTGTGAAACCAAAGTTGAATTTTTCATGCCCTTTGCAACAATTGTTACTCTTAATGTTCTATGTGTTTGGATTCTGCAGTTTATGCAAATGCTCCCTTTCTATAAATTTTAGATTTATCTCCATTTGTCACTGTATGTATTCTAATACAAGGTGATTGGTTTTCCCCCCAAAAATATGATTAAAACACACTTCAATTATTTATACTCGTCAAGGAAATAAAATAAAAGTAGATGGGGTTTTCCTCTACTGCAGGGTTAATTACATGACTTTTAAAATGTTAATAAATTTAACACAAGTCCAAACCTCTCCTCGATTTATAAAAATAGTTGTCTTCAAAAAGACCATTGAACCTAGCAAAGAAAATTAGAAGCATGCAGCTATTATTTTCGTTACACAGCTGAAATGTTGGATTCAGAATGTTGTTCATTTGGAGGGCAGTTTTTCACTCTCCTGATGTGCTGTTCAGTTCTTGTTCTTATGTTTGCCCAGAAGCCTTGCAACCTTGTAGCATGAGTTTTCCTGAATTAAAGAATAAATAAATAAATAGCTGACCTGTTTTCTCCTCTGAACTTGAGTGCTGCCTTTCAAACTCTGCCTGACGCTTTCTAACAAAGTGTTTTTTTTGTACAAGACAGGAGTATTGCTACAGAGCAATATGACCACAGATGGAAGTCTTGTTCTAACATCACACTTTTAGAACAAATATTTCCGAATATCAGCAACTGGTCTTAGTCAATGCTTAAAAATAACTGGCCTAGAGAGAACCTTTTATGCTGGGAGAAATCCAGGGCTTCTGTGTGATATGTATTTATAAGAAAAGTTTCTTTTCTCGTAAGTTACGTTTCTTCCTGTCCATCTCTCTCCCCAGCCGTTTAAAAATACCAGTGGGAGAAATAGTTGAGAGGTTTCCAGTGGACTAAAATCTTTAATAAGGCCCTTGACTTCAATATATTAGCCAATTTCTCACAGATTTTATCATGACTATTGATTTCTCACCTCTGTGATCCCCTTTCAGTAGAATTACGGCAACAAAGCTAAAATCACAGGTTGATTCCAGTTAAATGTTAGTTGTTATTGCTAATGAGATCCTGTACCTTTAAAAAGCTAAGTCGGCTTGGGTCCCTTTCTTTCCTGCCACTCTAACGGTCTTTCCACTAATTGGTTCTGTGTAAATGAAACAAGCTGAAAAACACTGTGCCACCAATAAATATTAATAAGTTATTGTTTGTTTTCTTTACCTTGCTTATGAATTCATACAAAGACAGTGCTAAGACATTAACTCCAGTCTATTAATTGCCACCTGATAATTGCCACCTGATACTTTTCTCCTGGATAATTAGGTACCCATTAGTTCTAATCAAGTAGTTACTTAATTATTGCAGTAATTAGTCTAATGGACTAGCAAATTGAAGCTTTATCACTTTTGGATACTTAATGTTCCTGACAGAGTACTTCACAAGTGTCAGGGTTCCGGATTCAGCAACCTGTCATCCAGGAACCCCCTCCCCCTCTCCACCTCGCCCCATTATCACTGCATCCACTTTCCTTGGCATTGTGGAGTTTTCCAAGAGGCAACCTAACCTGAACTCCCTCCTGAACGGGTCCTTCCTAGTGACACTTTAGAAAGATACGATGCTACGTCTTTCTATGCACGACCACGTATTGAGTGGCCCAACTTCTAGACACCGTGAATATCATTTACGCATTCTCGTTGGATGGTCTCTGTGCAGAAAACTATGTAGATGAAGGAAAGACGAGACTTGCTTGGAATCTAATTAACAATAGATTAATAATCCTCCCTAGTGAACAAAAAGATGATGTAAAACAACCAAAGAGATTTTTAAAAAGTACGATTTGTTTATACGGGAACTGAATAATAAAATAAGTCCAATGAAAATTCTGATCAACTCAAACAGAGCCTGAAAAGTGATAAAATTACTTTCCAGCACAATTTTAACATTTCCTTTGTCATAAAATTTTCTTGGACATTGAATTGACTGATTACGTTCTTCTTGGTAAAATACACTCCACGCTGCTGTGACACTTTAGAACATTCTTTCAGGGAGTGTGTCCTTGTTCTCAAAGGTGATTATTTCTTACCTTCTCCAGGGTCCTCTCCTAGATAGTAACTTGCAGCTCTGTCTTGGGTATCCTTTCTCCCCTGGCCGATACTTCCCAGTCTTCTTTGCTGGTCTCACTTTCTCTGCTAATCTCTACATTTTGGTAGATCCCTAGAGCTGGGACCTGGCTTCCTTTATTTAGTGAGTTAGTCAGTTATTTTTCTTTCTTTTGAGAAAGATTCTTGCTCTGTCACGCAGGCCGGTGTGCAGTGATGTAATTTCAGCTCACTGCATCCTCTGCCTCCTGGATTCAGGGAGATATCCTGCCTCAGCTACCCAAGCAGTTCGGATTATAGGCATGCACCACCAAGCCCAGCTAATTTTGTATTTGTAGTAGAGACTGGGTTTTGTTTTGTTGCCCAGGCTGGTCTTGAACTCTTGACTTCAGGTGATCCACCTGCCTTGGTCTCTCAAAGTGCTGGGATTACAAGCATGAGCCACTGCCCCCAGCTAGTTATTTATTTATTTCAATCTATGTTCTTTCATATTGCGATTACATTTTCTGTCTGTAACTTACAATCCAGATCCTGTCACTTTCTTGCTTAAAATCTTTCAAAGGTATTCCAGCATCCTTAGAATACTCAGCGAATCTAATGCTCCTGACCCATTTGGTCCCGCCTGACTGGGTTCTGCTTCTACTGTGATTCTTTCATATTATGTCCTTCCTCACTTGGGACATGCAAGCCACCTGACCTCTCTTCCAGTCTTTGATCACACCGGGGTCATTTCTGCTTCAGGACCTTTGCACTTGCTGTTTTTTTTTTTTTTTTTTTTTCCATTTGGAAAGCTTTTTCTGCTCTTCTCAAGTCTGGTTCTTTCTGTTTTTTTAGTCACATCAAAGGTGTCACCTCAAAGAGGCCATCCTTGAAAATCCTACCTAAATCACCTCCCTGAGACCTTCTCTATTTCATAACTCTGCTGAAACCTTCTAGCACTTAGTACCACCTGCATCATCCTCATTGGAATTAAACTACATGAAAACAAGAAGATTGTCTGTCTCATTTACCACCAAATCTAGCACCAAGTAGGCACCAAATACATTTTGTTAAATTCATCAGTGAATGAATGGATGCAAGAGGAAAATTATCCTTTAATTCTCAAATGCTTGAATCAAAAACATAAAATCCCTCAGAAGTCCTTCCTGCTGAGAACCTTGTTAGATTCTGGTGACACTCAGAACTTTTACATTTTATTTATTTTCACCTAATCCAATCCTTTGATTACGATTGCCTCAAGTGCTGTGGAGGATATAGAGATGGATAAAAGTTATGCCATGGTTAAAGGCTGGCACAGTGGCTCACACCTGTAATCTCAGCACTTTGGGAGGCCGAGGTGAGTGGATCACTGGAAGTCAGGAGTTCGAGACCAGCCTGGCCAACATGGTAAAACCCACATCTCTACTAAAAATACAAAAATTAGCTGGGCATTATGGCATGCCTATAATCCTAGCTACTCAGGAGGCTTAGGTGGGAGGATCACTTGAACCTGGGAGACTGAGGTTGCAGTGAGCTGAGATCATGCCACTGCCTGGGTGACACGGTGAGACTCCATCTCAAAAAAAAAAAAAAAAAAAGTTATGCCATGGTTAAATGTGTGGAGTTGCACAAAGCTACATTCTTAGCTTTCCTGGCTATGTGACCTGAGACCTCAGTTTCTCCATCGACAAGATGAAAATAATGACACCACCTATCTGAGAGAGTTCACGTGAGCTTTCTTTCACATAATGAATCTTAAGGTCTTATTAAGTGTGTGGCAACTAGTAAATGCTCCCTAAAGATAATTACTATCAATAGAAAATGTGATTATTGTGTTCCAGAAGATGACATTATTTTAACAAACTCCCCTTTCATGACTGAAGATGCCATTTATGCTGGTAACCACAGTGACTGGGGGCTCAGCAGAGTTGCTTCCCTGCATCTGTCTCTGGATCAGTTTCTCTATAGAGGGGCCTGAGACTTGCTTCTCTTGATTACGAACTGCTTGGGCTCCACTGACATTGCCTTGAATCCTTTTCAGACCTTCACACTCACCCTCCTAATATAGACTTTTTGTTTTGATTACATGAAGATAGTCCCAGTTAAATTACTTTTTTTATGTGAAAATCGTCTCAATTTTTGACATCTCTTTGTGTGAAAACATGGCATCATAAGTCAAAAGTTGCAGAAATGTAAAGGAGGCAGGGTCTATCAGCTGTATCGTATTTTTGCTGTTTGTTTTTACCTGACCACCTGCTTAATTGCTAGCCCAGTGAACACAGTGGTAGGAAGACAGAGTGATCTGACCACGGGCTCCGGAAGAACTGACAAGGCCTGGGACTGTCAATCTCAGGGAGGTCCTGCTGCATTATCCCATGAAAAGGGCTGCTAACTATGTCACTGTGCTAAACATGGACTTTATCTCTTACATCGATTTGATTTGGATTCTTTCAGTCCTCAAGTCAGATTTGTATCTGAGTTGATCACTGAGCCTTTGACAAGTGTCATCTGCTGTATATATTGCAATTCATGACATTTAAGGGCCTGTTGACCTAGCAATTCATCTTCCATGCAGGAAAAAATATACCAACTTCATTTAAAACTATGGTACAATTGACAAATTCTCATATTTACTCAAATATATAACAGGAAGCAAGAAAGTATTGTGAAATCTATTTAGTGATGCTATCTATTTAGTTCTACCCCATCTTTATTCTTTCACTAAAAAAGAATATGTTTCTGTAATGTCAAAGGTATACTGGGAACTACTGCTAGTCTTCCATTGCTGCTGTGAAAGTGTTTCAATCTTTGAAAGTATAAGAAATTAGGAAAGAAATCTGGATACATCAGATTCTTTGGAAAAAAATGGGTAAGTAAACATGTAATATATTATGGCAATTATTTTAATGCAAAAATACATTCCTACTACTAATATATTTGCCAAGGTATGTTAAGTATTGTATAAAGTAATGACTACTCAAAATAATGTCTATTTAATAGATATATCCTCCTGAAGGAAATATGCAAATATAATCTTAAAATATAAACAATGCTATAGAATCAAACTCATGAAATAGTCATTGTATTAGTCTGTTCTCATGCTGCTAGTAAAAACATACCCAATACTGGGTATATATAAAGGAAAGAGGTTTAATTGACTCACAGTTCCACATGGCTGGGGAGGCCTCACAATTATGGCAGAAGGCAAGGAGGAGCAAAGCCATGTCTTACATGGCAGTAGGCAAGAGGGCTTGTGTAGTGGAACTCCTCTTTATAATAAAACCCTCAGATCTCATGGGACTTACTATCATGAGAATAGCAGAAGAAGACTTGCCCCTATGATGCAATTACCCCCCCACTGGATTCCTTCCATGACACCTGGGAATTATGGGAGCTACAACTCAAGATGTATCTTGAGTTGGGTGGGGACACAGCCAAGCCAAGCCATAGGAGTTGTTAAACCCATACTTTGCCAAGTCTTAGTTTTATTATCTGTGAAATGAAAAATATTAATACCTAACTGCCCTACCCACTTCACAAAGATGCTGTGAAATCAGGTGGATTAATATATAGAAAATTATTTGGAAGATTAAAAACATGATCGGAAAGTAAGGAATTGTAAAGAATCAAGTATTTATTTTCCTTTTCCAAAGAGAAATTATTTGAACTCATATTTCATCTCTCTTAAATTTCAAATAAATATACTATGTTTTTCTTGTATATTTTTAGATTTGCAAAGTACCTGAGCAACAGGTCCTTCTAACCCAGCTCTCAGGGCACAGCACATTTGTTGACATAAAGTGGGGAGATTCCACGGCTGCAGATCAGTCAAGAACTAAAATAAAAATTAAAAAAGCCATCTCAAAACAAAAGCAAACTTCAGTGAAAGCCCCTGGACAAACTTAAGTTTTTCATCCTTGATTTCAATCTGATAAAGTTTCATCAATGTGCCCTCTGCCCCTTTTAGAGGCATTGAATGAAAATAATAACAAGAAGATTACCATCAATTAAATTGCTGCTTTGTGACCAATACATTCAGTTTTCTAGGACTGTATTGAGAAAGTTTTTTGCAGACTGCTTAGCAAGCAGTGAGTATCTAGGAAATGTTGACCATCCTGAATTGATCAAATACACCTAGCTGCATCTTGTTATGTGGCCTGAGAATGAGCTGCTCTTTTCTCTTACCTGTAATCTCAAGTATCACAGCTTGTATTCCATGTTCACCCAAACTTCGTCTTTCTTAAATAAGATAGTCAAAAATACCTGATGAAAAGCCTGTATAGACAAGCTAACCTTACAAAATGGCTTGCTTTAACTACTGGCAGCAGAACGGTCATCAGTTTGCTTTGGGTGCGTGAGAAGTTGATTGCTCATTGGCTTCCATCCTTACACTAAATTGCTTTAGTGGTATCCTTTTTTTACCCAAGGCTGGAGTGCCGTGACACAATCTTGGCTCACTGCAACCTCCGCCTCCCAGGTTCAAGTAATTCTCTGCCTCAGCCTCCCGATTAGCTGGGATTACAGGCACCTGCCACCACGCTCAGCTAATTTTTGTATGTTTAGTAGAGATGGGGTTTTACCATCTTGGCCAGGCTGGTCTTGAACTCCTGCCCTCGTGATCCACCCGCCTTGGCCTACCAAAGTGCTGGGATTACAGGCATGAGCCACTGTGCTCCGCTGTGACATCCTTTTTTTAGATGACAGTGGGGTAATGATTTTTCCCTAAGAAAGATCACCACTTAGGTAAAGATGAGTGTTGGCTTTGGAATGTGAAGGTGACAGTATTGGCTCATATGTTGAAGTCTTCAGTGGACACTGCTGCTGGGTTTGTTCCTTCATGTTTAGCCTCTCTCATAATCTTGTACTATGGCACATAACTAAGGACATGCATTGGTCTTAGATGAGTATTTACTGACTGTGTGTGGCAAATAACGATAACTAGAAGAACATTGAGCTAATCTCATTATCATGCTCCATTGAAATGAATTAGTCTAGTCCTGTAAAGTAGGCCCTTGTGACCTATCTTGGGTTTTTAAGCCTGTGTATTATAGTGAAGGGCATGATCTTTGAAGTTTGGTCTTGCCCCTTACGAACTGTAGAATACTGGAAGAGGTATTTATCCTCAGTAGGCTTAGTTACTCCATCCTCAAAATGCCTTTTTCATGAAGTTCTTGTAGGGATAACAATAAGTTATATACAGAGAAAATACGTTGTTAAACATAAAACCCTCTACAATGGGGAGAGGATCAGGTATCCTTATCTTAGTCATTAAAGGGCTCTTCTATAAATGTATCTTCTGTCCCACCAAACCCTATGCTGGAGCTGGCTCACCTGGCACAGGAGGCTGTATGCATCTCTTTCCTGTACTCAGGGATGTCATGGTGGACACTGAAACAAGCAAGGTTGGATGTATTTAGACAAAGAAATTGTCAGGTGCTACAAATCAGGGCTCCCCCAACTGCAAGAGCTAGTTTTTGAACATTTACCAGCACACCTCTGACTCCTCCTCTTCCCTAACCTTTGCTACCTCCCGACCTCCATAGAGGCTATAAGTTTCAAGAATGTTGAAGTTTCAGACCCTGGAGGGCAGCGAACTTCTTCGTGTGAGCTTTTGTCCATTGGCTAGCACAGAGCCTGACACATACTAAGTGCCCAATAAAAATTTGTTTATAAATGAATGAATGAATAAATGAATGAATCACTTTAAGGATGCCATAGACAGATATGTGAGGCTATGTAACCTATGAGAAGTTGAGTCTTCTGCATCTGTAGAATGGGAAAGTTAACATGTACTTCTTATAGGATTGATGTGAAGATTAAATAAGATAACATGAACTGCACACGTTGGGCAGTTAAATGTTAGGTGTCTTTCCTTCCTTTTGTCTGGAGGCTAATGAGTAATTTGCTCTTTCTCCTATTCATCCCTGCTTGACTACCCTGCTACCTCCTACTGCGTTTATATACACATTTATGTTTACACACAAACACATATGTTTAACAACTAGCTGCAAAACTAACATTTCACACCAGGATGCCAAGCTCAGCCAACACATTCAGATGCTAACACCTGTGATACAGTCAGGAAGAATGACTTCCATAAACCAATGTTTAACTTTTGAAATTGGAGTGGGTAATTCAAAAATTTTCTAATTGTTTATCTTTGCATGCTATAAGCTGGTGGGGTTCCTTTTTATCATTTTGCCTACCTGTTAGAGTGACTGTAAGGTATAAGTGAGATGATGTATAAAAGACACTCTCAACATGCTAGTTGTTGCTACTATTAGAATAGAAAAATAACGCCAATAAATCCTAGAACCTTAGAGCTGGCAGGAAGATAAGATTATCATTTAGCCAAATCCTGTTAATTCATTGGTGAGCACCTTTAGGCACAAATAAAGTGACTTTTCTTAGGTCACTCAGTTTAATGAATGATAGAAACTAATCTAGAGCCTATTGACTGCAAATCCAGACGCTGGCGTGTGCCAGTGCACACATATATCCTCAATTAAACAATGATTAAAATGGCAACTGCTGGGAGGAAAGTGGGATCTGAACCAACTACGTGCTGATTAAAAGAACAAGACAAAGATGCTAACATGTATTCAAGAATGTATGCGTGCATTTTGAGAGACATTAGCTCATTTTTGTCAGATCATTTTAAAAGCATTGTTTTGTCACCAAGAGAATACAATTAAAATTAGTTAGTGGAAAGGAAAACCTCTTAGGTTTCTTTTATAAAATGGCAAACAATATGTTTTTAAAGACCAAAGGAAGGTAAGAAAAGGAATAGCTGGGGCCTGTATGACTTTGGATACAACGAATGATACTGGAACTGAAGGAATAAAGCAGTAATAACAACATAAAAACAGCAAACATAAATCTACATCTATTGAATACAGAATTTTCTAGCCATGTTCAAGTGCTATATTTGCTCATTCCTAAACATTCAAGCTCCAAGGTAATCAATTTGAGCTCGTAATAATCTAGCAGTTTAAGATCTCCATAACCCAGCAGTGGGTTTAGCCCACTGCTGTTCAACTGCCTGTAACTTCTGGGAAGGAAGATGTCCCAGGAAGGCACATGGTGAGAAGTAGGTGACAAGAGACTCTCAAGGGTAGGAGAGAGGAAGCAGGGAGCATCAACCAGACCCAGTCAATGCTCAGAGTCACAGGGGATTGTATTCGCTTTTCCTCATGGATGATATGAAGAATATTTTATAATATCAGGGCACAGGCAGCAGCCTACCTGAACTGATGTTGGTATGAGTGGAGGTGGGGCAGGAATTCCCAGAGCTTGGAGCAGCAACTATTTGTGAGCTGAAGTGGAAATAATCCAGTATTTTAACACTGGAATGGCCATAATGCTGAACTATCAATGTGCCCTCTTCACATTTCCTCCCACTTTCTTTCCTTCGTTCTCTCTTCTTTCTTTCTCTTCTTTCTTTCTTTCTTTCCTTCCTTCCTTCTTCCTTCCTTTCCTTTTTCTTTCTTTCCTTCCTTCTCTCTCTCTCCCTGTCTCTCTCTCTCTCTCTCTCCCTCTCTCTTTTGATGGAGTCTCCCTGTATCACCCAGGCTGGAGTGCAGTGACACGATCTTGGCTCACTGCAACCTCCTCCTCCCAGTTCAAGTGATCCTCCTGCCTCACCCTCCTGAGTAGCTGGGACTACAGGCCACCACGCCCAGCTAATTTTTTGTATTTTAGTAGAGACGAGGTTTCACTGTGTTTCCCAGCTGGTCGTGAACCCCTAAGCTAAGGCAATCTGCCTGCATGGGCCTCCCAAAGTGCTGGGATTGTAGGTGTGAGTCACCATGCTCGGCCTTCCCCTTCTTTCTTAATTCCTACCCTTACCCTTTCCTGGTTGCTTGAAAGAAGTCCTATCAGTGCCACAGTTCACAGCACTACACTGCTCTTTAGCTCCAGGTGTAGGGTCCCCAGAGAGCAGGGGTGAGGCAGCACACACCAGTGAGTCCTGTATGAAATTGTTTCCCCTTCTTCTGGTGTGACAAAGCCAGGATCCTGTGGAAGCTCTGCCTGGACCGTCCAGGAATGAGGCAAGTCCCATCTGGACAGCAGTGAGCTGAAGAACTGTTCCCACCCAGAACGCCTGGCTTCACTCGGCCACAGCCTCACAGGCATGCAGGCCTCACCTGGTTGCTAAAGAGAAGTCAGAAACTCTGAGTTTCTTTTTCTTTTTTCTTTCCTTTCTTTTCTTTTCTTTTCTTTTTTTTGAGACAGAGTCTCACTCTGTTGCCCAGGCTACAGTGCAGTGGCACAATCTCAGCTCACTTCAACCTCCATCTCCCGGGTTCAAGTGACTCTCCTGCCTCAGCCTTCTGAGTAGCTGGGACTACAGGCATGTGCCACCCTGCCTGGCTAATTTTTGTATTTTTAATAGAGAAGGGGTTTCACCATGTTGGCTAAGCTGTTTTCGAACTCCTGACCTTGTGATCCACCTGCCTCAGCCTCCCAAAGTACTAGGATTACAAGTGTGAGCCACCGCACCCTGCCCGAGTTTGTCATTTTTTTAAACACCATGCAGACCCATGCTGGAAGGGCCATTCTGCAACTTCAGAAAACTGCACAGGATCACAAAGACTGGTGTTCCCCAAGGACAAGCTGGATTTTTTCCTAAATCAATTATTTTGCTTCTCTATTCAGGGACCAAAAATTCATGTGTATTGTGATGTTTACTGATGATTCATCCTCTCTGGAGTTATCACACTGCTTCTTACTGAAAGGCTGGTTCATGGCCCTGACTGCACGGGCGAAGCTTTGTTTTGCTGTGGTCTCCTCTCCATTCCCCATCCTGAGACAGCTGCCTGGAGAAAGGCCCTTTGCCCCCATTTTTTTAACTGCTTCTTGCAGCAAGAGGCTTCTCAGCTGCCTGCTTCACTGGGCCTGATGTAGCCAACATCTTGCAGATATAAAATGGAAAATGGGCTTCTCATCAGAAAAGCAGCAGCTGTTTAACACCATCAGAAAACAAAATCATCATACTTTAAAACCAGATTTAGCAGTTTAAAAGAGCTGCTAAGACAAAATTAGATGGAGACAAGAGTGTGGTTTTGTAACTGACATCGCATCTACCAAACCTTCTAATTCATGTAAAAACAACTTGAAAGAATTAAATGGTTGAAGTTTGTGAGGGGAAGAGCTTTCAGTCTCTCAAAGCATGCTTGAAAAGAATGCACAGATTTATCTCATCACCCTAAAAAAATCAACCAATTTTAAATGGCATTATGTCAAAACTGCTATGACTTAAATTACAGGGATGATACTTTTTTTTTCTTGATTCCATATTCACAGAAGTGGCTGGTGTGTTCCCTGTTTTGGCAATTGCTCCATATTCTCTGCTATAGGCTGAATGTCTCTGTCTGCACAACATTTATATGTTGAAAAGCTAACCCCCAAGGTGATAGCGTTAAGAGGTGAGACCTTTTGGAAGGTAATTAGGTTGTGAAGGTGGAGTCCTCATGATGGGATTAGCGCCCTTTTAAAAGTGGTCCCAGAGAGCTCACTCATCACCTCTCTGCCACCAGAAGAGGATATTTCTTATGAATAAGAAAACGAACCCACACCAGACACTGAATCTGCAGATTCTTTGATCTCAGACTTCTCAAACCTTTAGAACTGTGAAAAATAAATTTCCATTGTTTATAAGTCACCCAGGTTATGGTATTTCTGTTATAGCAGCTTGAACCAACTAAGAGAATCTACCTTCTCTTTGGGAAGGGACTGGGTCTAGTAAGGCAATGTACTTAATTGTGTTAACTAATGAGATAAAGCTTGCATCTGAGGTATCTTCAGTTGTTAATATATTTTAAGGTTATTGTTTTCCATTTTGAGCTGGCTGATGGTGATTTCAAAAAATCTACTGGCTAAATCACTGGTACAGAAGGATATTATTCCATTGACAAAACTGTTTTCTGTCCCGACAAACAGAGGCTCTCCTGTGACCTGCTTTTGTTTTGCCTTGTTTTAGACATAACATATATCTGGAAAATAAATTTGTAAAGAATATTTAAAAAATTGCAATTATTACTGAATATCTCTTTTTAGCCATGCCTGCTCTCATGCTAATAAAAATTTTGATGAGTAAGTTACAATTTTTAAATGGTATAACTGGATTTTGTTTCTCTTAATATATGAGACTAAAGAATTCCATGTTGGCTTACTATTTGCGTCTGTTACAGAGGATTTTTCTTTTCTTCCCCCACTCTTGGGATTTTTTTTTCTTTTTTTTGCTGAACTAGGAAATGAATTTCCCTGTATAAAACCTGTATTAAATTTGCTTTTAATCCAAGGCTTTTTATCAGAACTTAATCATACTATTTAATAGTACCAATATAATGAGGGGTTAGGACCCGTAGAATTTGCCAATTTTGATATCAGTGAGGTGAAAGTGAATGTACCAATATCAAAATATATCTCCTAGAAATTCTGGGAAATTGGAAAGGGGAATGTGGAAAACAATGAGTATTGGAAATGTGAGGTGCCTGGTCCCAGCTAAGGCCCCTTGGAATGAGAGGTTCAATGAGAACATACAGGGGGCATTCTGGGTATGCTGTCATTCTGCAAAGATTGTGTCTCAAAGGAATAGTAAGAAGTGATCATGTAAAAGGAATTGGAAATGAATCTCTCTTCTTTGGGTGCTTTTGCCAAGAAAGGAGAGATCAAATGTGAGAGAGTAAGAACTTGGAAACAGAGTCAGGAGGCCCAAGGCTTGATTTGTTTGAGGTCAGTAAGACTGGAGTTGGGCCTGGCCCCAGTGGGCTCCGGAGGACTCTCTACAAGAGAGGCACAGGATGTCATCTCAAAGGCATTTAGGACAAGCCCATCAGCTGAGGAGGTCAGTGCCTGCCTTGACCCATGCCAGTGGGGGGCCAGTCAATCATCCTGTCCAATATAAAGCCTCATTTTCTTTGAAAGAACGTTTGTGTACTTTGTTCCAGGCAAGGAACTCAAGTGACCCTGGACTAACAGCAAGGCGTCCCCTGACCCAAATCAAAGGAGCACCCCAGCACCTGCCATTCATCAGGTTCCTTTCAGCAAAATAGTCATGAAAGAGAAATAATTTCACTCACATTTAAAGGGTACTTCTTTGGGGAAGCAGATGTTGAACAGCAGCCCAGCAATGTGGCACAACTGTCTAGGACAGGAAGGAGAGGAAAAATAGACTCAACAGAAACTGCAGAGGGAATTGAAGAAGGCAGAGCATAATTACCTGCATTGGAACAGGGCCTGAGTACCGGCACTGACATCATTATGCTTACATTAAGATGAAAAGGAATTTTCCCTAACTACGATCGGAGTTTTGCCCTTTGATACCAACAATTCTATAGAGGGCAGCAGAGGCAGGGAGACTTTTAAGAAGGTGAGAAGGCAGAAAGAAGAAATTAGACAGACAGACATAAAGGCACCTTTCTTTATCAATACTCTTGGTCCCTGTCTGCTTCTCCAATCCACTTAGTTTTTGGCAGGCACCATATCATATTAAAAATTCATCCTAAGATTCTAATATATTATCTGCATTTGCATTGGATGGCAGAGTGGTGCTTACAGACTTTCAAGATGGGGCTTACAGGTGTCTCAGGGTTGCAGTAGGTTTGCCGCGGCAGTTTTGTATATAAGTCTAACGACATTCGAGTTCATACAGTTGATGGTTGATGGTTGTTTCTTATCAGAGGAAAAGTATTGGATCGCGATTGAGTGTGGGTTTCTATGTCTCGGACAGGGGTCAGATTCTTGTTTTTCCAATGCCAGCTGAGTGATATTGGGAAAGTTACTTAAGCACTCTGCTACCTCATTTGTAAAATGGACAACATGTAGAATGTATTCGTGTGTGTGTGCACGTGCGTGCGCGCACACGCGTTAAGCAATAGAATAATTGCAAAGCAATATGCAATAACTGTAAGCGGTAATATTATTATGAGTTACACTCTAAAATAAAAATCAAGATTAACCTCAGCTACAAAGCCTATTTAAACTTTTAAAACAAAGTTTAAAAACCCCTAACAACAACAAGGCACAGGATGGTACTCCCTAAAACCACAGTTCCAATAAGACCATAACCATCCCTAACCAAGACCCTCTGCAGGGTTCGTGTCAGTTGACAGATGGGTCCATTTTTTATTTGCTATGTCATGCTTGCAGGGCTGGTTAAAAGGCTTTTTAAATAAGAGCCCAGGCTGGGTGCGGCGGCTCACGCCTGTATTCCCAGCGCTTTGAGAGGCCAAGGCGGGAGGATCACGAGGTCAGGAGTTCAAGATCAGACTGGCCAACATGGTGAAATGCTGTCTCTACTAAAAACTACAACAATTAGCTGGGCGTGGTGGCTCGTGCCTGTAATCCCAGCTAATTGGGAGGCTGAGGTAGGAGAATTGCTTGAACTGGGACCCAGGAGGCAGAGGTTGCAGTGAGCCAAGATTGCGCCACTGCACTCCAGCCTGGGCTACAGAGCGAGACTCCACCTCAAAAATAAAAAAAAAAAAGGAAGGAAAAAAAAATAAGAGCCCAATAAAACTGCAGAAGAGGAAAAAAGACACACACACACACAAAAAAAATCCTCACAGGCAAGTGACAGAATTCAGGATCTAAGCATGTGGTGATGTCCTAAGCTCAAAGTCTTTACAGGCTAAGTGGTCGATATGGCTGCCTAAGATCATCCCCCAGTATGGCCCTGGGAGAACAAATAAAGGACCTGGCAGTGAGGGGAAGAGAAAGGGAAGCACTCGGCTGAAAGATTGACTGATCTTGCTACAGATCAGATGGATGGATCTAAATGACCTGTAAAGACATTTCTGGAGCCCTGGGCCACAGCATTAAGAGCCCAGACACCACTCGCTCTTCTGAAGTAGTTATTAGTGACTGAAGTTGCAATTGACAACTACGACTTCAGTTTCAAGTATGTAATGGTTTAACAGCATCAACTTGAGGAAAGGTTATATCTCCTTGTGTCTGGTGTACTGCTGACACTTAAAGAAAATAATTGGTAGATTTAGAGCAGAAAGAGAGGCCAGTGGGTAGAACAGGAGGGGCGGTCAAAAACTTAAGGTAGAACTTCAGCGCAATGGTGTAAAACAGAACCACGATTCCTCCCAAGCTGCAACCCCGGAACAACATACGCACAAACATGACCCGCCATCCCCAGTCCCATCTTCTTCATCACATCCAAAGACAAAAAGGTCTCATGTTTCTCCCTCTCTCAAGTACTGAGTCACAACAATTCTTCACAAGCCTATCCTCGCTGGTTGGAATGCACTGCACTTTTAGAAACACATTGAACAATGAAAGAAGTGTGCTTCCCCAGCACCTATGGGTGTGGGAGGTCTGGGAACAGGGTGATTTGCCCTTTTTGTTCTATCTGCTGCTCTGCAGCTTGACATGAACCATCAATAACACACAGGGCTCCCGCACCCACCTGACTGTCATCACCTTTCAATCAGCATGATTTGATTTTGGGGAGGTGCTGAAGGATCATTTTGGTAGGAGGGAGGCAGGAAATTAACATCGGGCAAAGAGAGAAATGTGCCTGTGTGTGCATGTGTGTGTTCATCCCCATATGTGATTAATTCCTCAACAGTTCTCAAATAGAGAACTACTTTTGCCTTCACAAGAGTCATACAGGTAAGTGTTAGGTTTGTTGTCAAACTTATCCAGATTTTGCTTCCAAGGACTTTTAATTTAGCCATGTTGACAACAGGAGGCTTTTAAAAAAAGTTATTATTTCTATTAGTTTTATTAACAGATAACAACTCAAGTAATTTTTTTTATCATTTGCAAGTCTCATAAATAATCCTACTGAAATCTACATATTGTAGGATTTATGTCATTTTTGCCTGCCTGTGTTCTTCCTTCCTTCCTTCCTTCCTTCCTTCTTTCCCTCCCTCCCTCTCTCCTTCCCTTCTGCCTTCCCTCCCTCCCTTCCTCCTTCCCTCCTTCCTTCCTTCCTTTCCTCCCTTCCTCCTTCCCTCCTTCCTTTTCCCTGTTTTCCTCGGCTAATCTGTCATTTACCTGTGTCTATCAGTGTGGGAAGACACGGAATAAGAATAAATATTTTAACAACACCATTTCTGATATAGAATTATAAAGCACATTAATTGGTTGATCTGAACTGCAAGGAAGCCTTGGGGAATTGCCCTAACTTCCCACAGAAGGGATCAACCTGTTTGGATAAAAGCAGCTGGGTTAGAAATAACAGCAATACGGCAGATTCGAAGGATGTTCTCTTCAGTCACTCCTGGTTGTCATGGTTTGAAAATATTTAGATGGGAATTTGACAAACCAAGGTAAGTGTACACCCTGAGTCCTGTGAAAAGCATGTAGAATCATTGTAATTTGCCATTGAGATGGGCTCAGAGGTTTATATTTTTTTCTGGAAAACCACCAAAGTAAGGTGAGAAGCATAACGTAGAAAAAAGAAATAATAAAACAAGTGAGAAATAAAAAAAAAAAAATCAGCCAAAGGTTGACCTGCCTTGCAATCTGGCACCTCTCCAGTGAAAGATAACCCATGGCTGACAAGGGCATCCCCAGAGCAGAGCTGGTTTAATCAGGTGCACCTCACGGGCTATTGTTATGTAGAACAGGCTCTGTGTTATATTGAGCCAACAGAGCTGCCTCCTCACTCTAATGGCATGGTATTCACCTGGGAGGTGTTAAATCTTCAGTCTATTCCTAGAGGGACTTCATGTTCCCCATAATTAATTCCTCCCCTGGATGTCTATATAACTCCATACTCTAGTGGTCATTATGAACTGGTGTGATGGCTCCTGGAGACAGCTCCGGGGCTTCCAGCTTGGTGTTTTGGGAGGCCCACAGAGACTTGCTCATTGCAGCCTCAAGGAGAATGTGACGTGAGTTTCACAGGCACACGTGCACACACATGCAGGGAGACTCACTCAGAACTGCTGAGATGGCTTTTATTTTGGGAAAGGAAATGCTTGTCAGACACATCAACTGATAGCATCCACAGAGCTGGAAGAAGGAAAATGAACTGCATTACAACGAACTCAGATTTCACAACCGAATGCTGCACGCTGACATTTATATTAGCTTCGTTTGACATATCCTAACGGTTCAGATTGGATGAAGAGCAACTCTCTCACGTTCACCCACCCCATCCTGTAAAGTGCACCTTTCACTCCAGGTCTGTAGAGGCAATAGATCATGTAAAATGTTGCAATTTCCTGCTGGCTGTTTTCTTGGAATGCAGAAAGCTCTGGATAGAGGAGAGCATCATGTTCTCCATAAAGTTCCTAAATATGGGGATGGGGGAGATTATCCATGGATCCAAAGCAAAGAGAAACATTCTTACCAAAGCAATGGTTCTCAAACTGCGCTAATCCAGAAAAGCAGGTGGAGTGCTGATTTAAAACATAGATTTCTGAGCCTATACTTCACATCAGCAAAATCATGACAACCCAAAGACAACCTGGAAATCTGCATACTAACAAGCAGATTCTCCCTACATTATGGTATCACTATGGGTATTAGGATATCACAGACATAAATAGGATAGAATATATATTATTTTAAAATTATTATTTTAATAATGTATTGTGTTAACAATAATATTTGCATATAGGCTTACATATTTCAATGATTTTATATTGTTACTATGTGGTGAACTTGGACTATGGCTATATGATGTGTTCCAGCCATTTAGAAACTACCGACTAGTGAAGCAGAGCAGACAGAGCTCAGCGTATGTGGAGCCACACTGCAGTGAATTCACAGACTTGAGAATTTTCATCAGCAAGTTGAACAGTCCCCATGTTGCAAAGAAGGTCCTGAGAAGTGAAATCTTAAAGCTAATTTGGGGCAAAGTTGCGATTAGAGCTTTGATCCTCTGACTCTCATTCTTGAGATCTTTCAGGCTAAAGAAATAATCATTTAACTCATTACAATCACAGGTATATAGCAAGGATTTTGTAATATATTTCTTACGCTCAGCCTATGAGGCAGTTAGGATTTTTGGTGGTGGTTTTTTTTGTTTTGTTTTTTTTGAGACAGAGTCTCGCTCTGTTGCCCAGGCTGGAGTGCAGTGGCGCTATCTCTGCAAACTGCAACCTCTGCCTCCCAGGTTCAAGTGATTCTCCTGCCTCAGCCTCCCAAGTAGCTGGAATTACAGGTGCCCCCGCCACCATGCCTGGCTATTTATTTGTATTTTTAGTAGAAATGGAGTTTCACTGTGTTAGTGAGGATGGTCTTGAACTCTTGACCTCATGATTCGCCTGTCTTGGCCTCCCAAAGTGCTGGGATTACAGGAGTGAGTCACTGCACCTGGCCAAGTAGTATATTTTAAAAAATCATATTGCCAATGAAGAGTGTGAAGTTTAGCCAACTTAAGTAACGTGGTGTATGCACCTTCCTGGTAAATGAGGGAGCTGGATTGAAACCCAGCATCTTCTATCTCAGGACCCAGCATTTAGCCTTCATGTGATATGTTTCATTCATTTTCCAAGGATGCAATGAGTGCCCATGATCTGCCAGGCTTTGGTCCAAGTGATGGGGATACAGTGATGGCCATGACATAATCTCCCCCTCTAGTATCTAGGGGCTAGTTGGAATAGAATGGCCTAACCCCAGGCATAATACAACTAGTGCCACAGTGGAGGAAGAACAAAGACTTGCTTCTTTTGGTGCAAGTAGGGAAGATTTCTGGACGAAAAGAACTTAGATGGAGGGGCATCAAAAATGATGGGGACAGGGGAAAACGATCCAGCCGTGCAAAAGCTGGAAATGAGGACTTGTTTGGAAAAGTGGCCAAGTGAACACATACTGGGGCTCTGAACTTACATGTGCCGCTGTTCTGCAAATGAAATGGAAATCTGCCGCTCATTTAATCAGTGAGGGCTGCTAAACCACACAATTCACACCATTTAAGTACATATGGACCTGGAGGATTTGCCCAGCCTCATCATACAGTGAAAAGGAGATTGTCCTCTAGAGAGGTGATGTGGTATGTTGGAAAGAATGTTGACTTTTGAGTCAGATAGATCTGTGCTCTTCCTCCCTCATTTGTTATCTGGGTGATATTGAGAAAGCCATTCACCCTTTCTGATCTGCAATTTCCCCACCCATACATGAGAATGATAAAACATAACTTCTGAGGATTAGTGATAATGTCTCTGAAGATTACACAACATAAACAGCAAAGGGAAAGCCGAACTACAAACTGGGAAAAGCATTTGAGATGCATTTGGCAGAGCAATAATTCAATTAATACAGAAAATATTCCTACAAACCAGTAAGAAAAAGACCATCAAGGCTGTAGAAAAATGTACAAAGGATATAATCAGAGCTAACAGAAAAAAAGAAATATAAAAGAATATTTTATATTTAAATACATAACGTTTTAAAAATGTTTTATCTCCCTCATATTAAATAAAAATTAAAATCACAATGAGATATCATTTTCCATCTTTTAGATGATCAAAGTCAAAACATTTGCCATCACTTCATGTTGGGGGTGGGGTAGATAGTTTTAGCAAGATCTATTTAAAAATTTAAAATACATGCTCTATAACCCAGCAATTTCACTTTTAGAAATTTATCATGCACACTGACATGTGTGTGCAAAGAAGTATGTATAAAAATGTTCACTGCCACATATTTTGATATAGCAAATTACTTGAAACAACTTAAATGCCTATCAAAAGAGATCTGGTTCAGTAAATCAAGGTAGAGGGAAACAGTGTAACACAAAGCAGATGCTAAAATGAATGCGGCGGCTCATTCATGCATCGTTATGGAATGATCTCCAAGCAAGCCGCCAGGGCTATGAAACACTAAATTTACACATTGCCGCTTGCATACACATACAATATCTCTGGAATAATACACAATAATCTGGTGGCACTGGTTCCCTCTAGAAAGGAAAACTGAGTGACTTGAGGGCAGAATGGGTGGCAGAGTTTTGACACTTTGTATTTTACATTAATGACATCTAAATACATTTTAAAGGAGCAGAAATTTAAAAAATATAACAAATGAAATATAAAGAGCATATCCATGATGTTTTCTGATTTGTACGGCATAATCTCGGATGTGTTATTCAGAAGGGTGTTATTCATAGGCTTGAACATCTACTTTTTCATCCAGTGTGCCTTGTGATGAATGTCTCTTTTTACACCTTGGGGGAGCCTATCAGTGATAAAGACAGGTCATAATTCATATTGGAACAGAATGAGTGGAAGAGGTGAGACCATCACATAGCCTATTGAACTACACTTAAGAGTTTTGTGTCTCTATATTCGGTAGCAACAGAGTAGAGCAAAAGATAGGCTAACTGGATATTCCAGCTTCATCCACAACTAACTTTCTGTGTGACCTTTGGCAACTTCTTAACCACTCTGAACTTACTGTATTCATAAATTAGAGGAAAATATTCCCTTTACTTATAACGAGAGGACTAAATGAGATTATGAATTTACAGTACAGCAATGGATATACAATTGTTGTTCAGTTTTTCTACTATACCCAGGAAGAAA
Source organism: Aotus nancymaae (assembly GCF_030222135.1). Classification (NCBI taxonomy): domain Eukaryota; kingdom Metazoa; phylum Chordata; class Mammalia; order Primates; family Aotidae; genus Aotus; species Aotus nancymaae. The sequence goes on from NW_026988425.1 coordinate 116,053,274, forward strand.
CATCTTTTAATTATTTGCTTTTGGTATGCCTTCTACTTACCAAAGTAAGCAGCAAAGATGGCATCCAGATATTGCTGAGCCACTTTGCTCTTCTAGATTATAATTTTTCAAAAGTCGTAATAAAAGTGTAGATTGTTCTTGGACTCTAATTTTGACTCAGGCAGTAACTTTCGACATAATTTGGAAAAGTCACTAATTCTCTGCTTCAGTTTCATCATCTGCAAAAAGGTGACAGTCCTAATAGCATATTCTATCTCATGAAACAGTGCATTTCAAGTACATGTGAAAAAGTATATTTACACATGACTATTTAAGTCAAAGACCTTTTAGTAAATAAACCAACGCAACTGATTCACACCACACAAAATGCTAATCCCTGTAATAAGTGACAGGCTGCGGCATTTTGCAGGGAGGGTCAAACCATACACACATCCCTGTCCCCATCTCTGCAATAAGGCTTTTGTGGTAAGCAGACTATGCATGTAAAGTCTCAAAATCGTAAAGTTCATATTTTTAATGGGTAATTGACAAGTAACTGTGAGAGAGAGATTGTCTCGTAGAGGTCTGAATAATGGATGAAAGGGGTTCTGATTGGATTTGGAGCTAATAAAGGACAGGAAAAAGAGGCTAAAAAGATCACAATTATTTTGTGGGATTTACAGCCCAGGGATTCACAAAGATCCCTGGGGGTGGGGCTTCCAGGACTCTCCTGCTGCAAGGTGGTGAGGCTGGAATGGGGGAAGCTTTAGGAAGGATGACATTGGTACAACTGGGCAGAAAAGGCCTTATATCCCTGATCATTCTGCCAGAGGCACTGAAGGCAAGGGTGTAATTGGTCTCCGGTGACTGAGAAGACGCTCATGGAACTAAGGAAAATTCTCTATTAGATTTCCTTTCTTTTTTTTTGTTGAGATGGAATCTTGCTCTGTCTCCCAAACTGGAGTGCAATGGTGTGATCTCAGCTCACTGCAACTTCTGGTTCTTGGGTTCAAGTGATTCTCCTGCCTCAGCCTCCCTAGTACCTGTGACTACAGGTGCGTGCCACCACACCCGGCTCATTTTGTATTTTTGGTAGAGATGGAGTTTCACTATATTGACCAGGCTGGTCTTGAACTCCTGACCTCGTGATCCTCCCACTTCGGCCTCCCAAAGTGCTGGGATTACAGGCATGAGCCACCCTACCTGGCCGACATTATTTTCAAATTAATACTTTGTTGTTAAAAGTCACTATATTGCATAGATTTTTAAGGATAATCCTAATTTCAAATATGGTATTATTTTGCCCCCATGAACCCTCAAGATAACTTAGGGAATTGATATTTTCACAACTTCTGACTAGATGAATCAATTCAGAAATCACTACATTAAAAAGTATTTATTTAGGGCAAAAGAGTCTCATAAAACAATCAATATTTGGAAAACATCTAGGTACGCAAAAGACCACCAACACTTGCATTTTAGCTTCAAATGTCAGTGGTATGATCATGTCCTGTGGTGTTATTTGCCTTAGAGTGGAATTATTTGGACTATCTGCCGCTATAGAAACCCACATGACTGAGCCTGCAAAACTGAGCTGGATGAGTACAATATAAAGAGAAAGTAAAGTTTTCCCAGTTGCTTCTTAAACACAGTCATTGTGCCTGTCAATCAAATCATTTAAAGTGTTCCAGTCCATTTAATTATTATGTTTTATTTTAACATCAAAATGAGTACAAGGGGCAGGGAAAGAAATACGTGTTACAACAGGAAAACTTTGGGAAAATTATACATTAGAAAAGAAATACTCATATACCTACATTTTGGTTCAGAAAATGTTCCAGGCGTTAGCCTGAACAAAGTTGCCCAGGTTTCTGAGTTATGGCTGCGGCCAGAGAAGCAAGCTGAGAATGTCAGCAGGGCCTCGAGGACTGTGAAAGCAGGATAAGCAGCAGGCCTTTTGGATGACAGCTCAGTGTGAAACTAGAAACCAGCCTCCATCCAGCTCACCCGGCATGGATGTCAACATCAGAAAATGCTCCATCACACAACTCGTAGAAGCACAGCCTGATGGACACAGAGCCTGACCTTGCTTCCCCAGAAGACAGTTCCTCCAGGTCATGGGTGAGGGAGACTGGCAAGGGTCACTGAGGGGGGCGTGCAAGTACAGCTGCTTGCTCAGAATCCATCCCCTAATCAACAAGACTCAGCCTCAAGGGGTTGTCATGCCAGCCCTTCCACCAGCATTCACTGAATAGGCGAAAACCAAGGCCGAGAAAACACACTCATTCTTAAAGATCCAAAGCTGACTGGAAAGGAAGTGAGGGTTCAGGGTGGATAGGTTAGGCCAAGGTAGCTCTTTGTGATGAGCAGCACTGGAGACTAAAAAGATCTTTGCTTCACAGAGATGAAAGATGGATGGATGGAAGGATGGATGGATGGATGGATGGATGGACGGATGGATGGATGAGTGGATGAACAGGCAGGCAGGCAAACTAAGATAGATAGATAGATAATACATTTATGTCTGTCTCTATATCTTTATGTCTATAATTATAACTGTACTGAAGGCTGTCTCTCTTTTTCCACATCTAGTCCACTTGAGGTACACCAACTTAGGCAGTTGGCAGTAAGCACATAGATCCCCCCTTTTACATGATCAGAGATGTTTAACTTTCCTGGTTGATTGCTTCAGAATAAAATCTTGCCTTCTGACCTTCCACGACGTACAGAATCCTGCAGGGCCTTAGGGGCACACAGGGGACTCCCTAGTTTATTGGCTATTTGGAGGCTGCTTGGATTCAGAGCAGGGGAAATGACACATCCTGCCTCTGGAAGAAGAGCCATCAGCTGCACCTGCCCTATGCCTTTAGCAGGTGCTTCAATGCCAAAGGTATCATGGCTCATTATTCTCTTTGCTTCCCTCTGCCTGTCTCTTCCTTCTCACTGTGCACACAGGCCCCTTCCTCCAAGCTCCACCTCTTCCCCTTATTACATTTATAGTCAGTGACTACTAGCTGGCCTGGAAGTGGAGATGTCAAGCTGAGCCTGCAAAGCTAGCAGTCTGCGAGCCCTTCCAACTGGAAAGAAGTAGGACTTGATGGTGGTCCTTCCATGTGGAAAAAAAGAAGAGATATGTTTCTCGTACATTTGTCTTAACAGATTACACACATTTACGTAAATTATTTCAGACACCTACTACATTTGTCCTGATTTGTTGCCCATTGTGGAAAAAAAGAAAATAAAAAAATGATAGGGCATAGTCACATGAAATTCTATAGGCTCATATAGCATTCAAAATTAGGGGCTGAATTAATGAATTCACATATCGAGTCCGTAGAAACTTAGGTGAGAGCAGACACCGTGTTACACCTGTGTATCTGTGTTCTCTGCTTAGTATTAACAACAGCACGAATGTTTTCATGCTCTAGGGGCTACTTACATATTTCTACATGTTTTGATTTCACAAACTTCTAGTAGAACAAATAGGAGGTGAAATTTATCAGTAAAAAAATGATAATGATAATAGCTAATATTATTCAGTGCTTAAGTGTTCCTAATGAGTATTACTAATCATGTAAAAACAATTACATAGATTATCTTTACACCTTATGATAACCTTGAGAGTTAAGAATTATTTTATAAGTTTTATAAATAAAAACCTCATTTTATAAGAAAACTGAGGCACAGAGAGGTTAATGGCATGTGTAAAATCTCACGAGGGCATAGCATGGACCCAGTCAATCAGGCTCCTGGGTCCACTTCTCTTACATACACTTATATAGCATTCTGTTATTTCTAATGATGACTGGCCTGGGTAAAACATCAATCTGAAGCCTCCATTGGTTTGGCAGAATACTTGAAGGTAATTTTAAATTAAAGCATACATTTTGATCATTTATTTTCACTTTGTCCATGTTGTAGGTAAGAAGCATTAGTACCATTTTACAAATTAAAAAAAACAAAAAACAAAAAACAAAACTGCAGTAAGAAACCACTGAAAGACTATCCCATAATCAAGACAGAGACATTTTGAATTAGGATCTTTGAACTTGTAGTTGTAATTTCATGTAACAGGATTAATTCCATCTTCCTTCACTGGGACAGGAAAGAAGGAAAAGGCCAGCTCCCTGTGTTCAAAGCAATAATTTTGTAGGAGGAGAATCAAAATGGAAGCTAAGAGAAGACTGAACTTGACATCCAGTAAGGCAGCTTAACTACCTCTAAATGATAGACTGTCAGCAAACTTCATTCACCCCAGATCCTAAATCTGAAAACAGACTTAAGAAAAAATGCTATAGTGAGAACTTTAATGAGTAGAAAGCCTCTTTGATTCTATAAATTCAAAAGAATTTATAGCACATTCTAACCAAGTTTCTATCATTGCACCAGTGAAGTCTGCCCTGGGTATAAATGGGAACAGGAAACAGAAATAACCCTAAGTAGATAAACACATCTGCGTTGTGTTCAAGGCATGATTCACTCACTACCCTGCTTTTGCTTTCACTGTGAAACTACCTGCATTTCATAGTGAAACAATGATACAAAGGGTTAAATGATCTACAGCCTGGTGATGGTAATGACAAAATTAGTTAAAAAGAAAAAAAAAATACAGTGTTAGTTCATTTGCTGTATACAGAACAGTTGCCTAAATCAATGTAACAGGTTAGCTACAGCAACGTACACAAATTATATGCTGTAGAACACTACTCCATAAAAATACTCTAAAAATATACATTCCTTATTGAATTGCATTTAGGAAATACCACATACTCTGCTTGGAATCCATTGTGAACTATTTTTCAAAACTCAAAGAGCATTAAAACTCAAAGTCCTACAGCACAGAAACTTTACAACTTTCTTTAAAATGTTTCCCCAAATGATTTGTCTCTTTGAAGTTGTACCCATAGATAGTACATCCATTCTGGCAAAGTCTTAATATGGGTGAAGACATTGGGTTAGAGAGTTAGTTTTTGATTCTTCCCTTTCTGTAGTTGTATTAGACTCCCTTTCTTCATGGAAGAACCTATGGTGAAGTATAATTTGTACAGACGCTTCTGTATCTTTGGATCAGCCTGTGCCACTTATTAAATATAGATCCCTTTGTAGCCTCAGTCCTCATATTTTGGCATCTCAAAGCTATTGATATAGAAGGTTCTGGACTTTCTGACTTTGATCCTGCCTATACTGTCTGCTTCCCTAGAGACGTCTTTTCCCAGATGCTAGTGTTTTGCCTTTATTTGCCATTCCTGGTCCAACTCTGTCCTTAAACTTAGGTTTTCTGTTGATTTCATTTTCTAGACCTAGATTCGTTCTTACCCTGTTTGCTTTCTTTTACCATGTCAAGCCAATCCTGGTAGTGTGCCTGATAAGACCTCAGCCCAAGACCTAGCCACAGCATTGCACTCAGAAACCTGTTCTCTTCTTGAAGGAAAATCAGATATTACTGCACCACTCTAGAAATAAACTTACTGCACCAATCAATTACAGATCACGGGCCTCTTATAATTCCATACATGATGGTGGGCGCAACACAACTTTCCTAGCCCTCAATTTATTGGTCTATAAAGTGGTGACATTCTTGTTTTTCTTTATTATAGCTCAGGGAGGACAAAAACATTATCACACAAAAAAACATTTTCTTTGATTTTTAACACATCTTTGCCCTTTTCTTCTCTCTCTCTCTCTCTCATATATATATATATATATATATATATATGCAGTTGATCAAAGTATTTTATTTGCATGGCTCTTGATAGTTTATAAAATAGTGTCATATACACCATTTGCATTTCATTCTAATGAATCCAGGCAAGGAGATGAGGTAGGGATTATGGTGGTGAATTTTCAGGTGAGACAACTGAGACCCACAAAGGGTCAGTGCGTTGCTCACAGTTGCACAGCTGGTGAGAAAGTCTGCTCTGAGCACTAGGGAAAAGAGCTAAGGTATGCTGGGCTTAATACCTAGGTGATGGGTTGTTAGGTGCAGCAAACCATCATGGTACATGCTTACATATGCAACAAACCTGCACATGTTGCACATGTACCTTGAAACTCAAAAACAAATTATAAAATAGCTATTAAAAAGAAAAAGGCTGCTCTGAGACACTAGTGTCCTGGCCACTGGGTGTCTTCTTTGATGCTGTAGGAATATTGCACAGTAGGACTGGTGACTTGGTGATGTTCTACTGCAAAGACGCTTAATGATAAGCTTCCCACACAATGCATTCCCTGTAAATAAAGGAAAGATGATCACAAAATTCACGGCTGCTTTCTTCTCATCGAAAGGAAATCTTCAATGAATACCTCTTCCTAAATTTTATGCCAAAAGCTGCATTACCTCTAGACACCTGTATGTCTGAGGGGTGGCAGGTGAGCTAAATTGTGGTATAAGAATGATTTGCTTTGTGAGGTAGGAATGAAAAAGCAAAATGTTCATTCATGCATTCGGTCGTGGATTCATTCAATACATCTCAAAAGTAACTGTGTCAGATGCTCTTGTAGACACGGGTAAGACAGAGATAATCAAAATGGAAAGGTTTCTTCTTCTACTAGAACTTACCTTCTAGAGAAGAACGAGATCATACACCAGTAAACATACAAATAAGGGGGATGCTTTTTTAGTATTAAGAAATCTAAGAAGAAAGTATGACAGAGTCATGGAGAGAGTGACATTTGGAGCAAGGGAGTTCAGCAAACATCACTGGTGAGCACCGTCAGTCAAGTCCTCTCTGGGGAGAACAATGCCTGCTACCTTGGAACCAGGAGAGCAGGCCAGTAGCAAGGAAGAGCTGGACCTGGTATTAGCTGGCATAAGCTCAAAAGCACCAAGCTGAGCTCTTGTTCTTCTGGGTAAGAAAGTGATTATCTACGTTCTCCCAAAAAAAAAGAAATCAACACAAATCTATTAGAAATCAACATTTATAGATGCCAAGGGTCAAAGGGCTAAGGAAAAGTGTATTTTGGAGGGAAGAGAAAAAACAGAGGATGACCTTATGCTCTACATTTGAAAGTCTTCCATTTTCACTGTGGAAGGAGAAACAGCAAAAGAAAATGATGATTATCTTCATGAGAAGGGGTCGGGGATGGAGTGCTCACCAAGCAAAGCCAGGGTCAGCAGTTGCTATCTTTGGGAACCATTAAGCACGCTCTTGTTTACACAATTTGAATGCTGACTGCTGAGGAGTTTTAAGCTATTCAATGAACGTCTTCTGTCATGTTCATTTTCAAAAGGATATAATTTCCTATCCAAACTGTAACATACCAACTTTCAAAGAAAGTCGCTGTGGGTAGGTGGTGATGGCACTCTGTTTCCTAACTGGTGATTAGCAAATTTATTGCATGATAAACCATTTTCAGTGCAGTTTTGAAAAATAAAAACATGCTTCTTCCTAATTAGTTGCTCTTTACCGCCAACAAACTGTAATTTTTATTCCTTTTACACAAGCCCATTTATTAGGAGAGAGAGCTAGCAAGCATTTATGCTTTTGTGTTTATACTGCAAAGAAGGCATGGCATGGAAAACCTGCTATGAGAATTGTGAATGCCGTTATATTTTAAAATCCACATTAATTATAGATCCACTTATTCTTAGAAAAGACAGGAATTGCAGCAGGGTGGAGGTAGGGGGAGGGATTCATGTATAAATTGCCTCCCAAGGACCCCACTGAAATTTCCATAACATTCACCACATGACATTGATGTGTGAAAATTGACATGAAGATTTGAAAATTGGGACCGAGGGAGCCCAAGCATAAAATAACTTCAATTTTGCGCTCTCTCTGTCTCTCAGAGGAATAGCATGTAGGACTGACCAACACAACACAAACAAGTGAAGGGGAAAAAAAATCCAGGGAGAAGGATAGGAGTTATTAAGGAGAAAACACACTTCTCACTCACAGAGAGAAAGGATGATCAATGGATTTAGTCACAGAGAAATTCAAGCAGAAAATTGCTGCTGTTTTTTATCTGAACAGCAGAAAGTTTAACCAAACCAGAATTTTCAAGTCTGAGGAAGGCATCTACAACTACCTGTGGACAAAAGGAGATGGGTCTTTGGACCAGAGGAAAACGGTCAAGTCCTCTTACTCTTTAGCCATGTAAAGAGAAGATTTTTGACAAAGGAGGCTTTGCATCTGAAATGTTTTAGGTCAAGGCTAACATCCATTACAGCCCAAAATGGTTTAGTGTATAAAATAAACAATCTGCTCAGTTCCAATGCCTGCCCTTGAATAAAAATAATACCCTAAATAGTATCTGAAATGAATGTGAAAATGGTACACCATCCATGGACAGTCTTCCTGCCAAGAATGACAAATGTAAAATCATTACTGACAATATGGGACGTTCCAGCAATTCCTTACCTGGTAAAAATATTTAAAGAGCAGTTCATATCACACTGGGTCAGATGTTACCCTTTGAAGTTTGAGAAAAACAGAAGAAATACACTGGGAAAAAAAAAAAAAGCAAACCCCTAATCCACCCAAGACTTTGGCTGTCCTGGGTTACTCTTGATGCAAGAAAATTCAGAACTCAATTACCTGAACTGCACAGTTTCGAGTGAAAAATAGCTTCCCACAATTGGAGGATGACTTCAAAGAAGGTCATGTCCAACATCAGGATTGTAAGGCTTGGAAGAACAGTGTTCCATGTAAATGTCTACCTTCCATTCCTCTGAGACCAAGAATGTGGAGTAAACAGTTTGTCCTTCCTCCACAAAAAGTTTTACAATTTCCAATGGTATAATAGAGTGTAAAAGCAATTTGGGGAAAAAATTAATGAAATAACCCAGCCCTGATAGTTGTATGACTTAACATAAAAATACCTTTAATTTCACTGTAAACACCCAACACAGGCGTTCTTCATTGCGACACTACCTTCTTCATGGTGATTCAGGGGCCTGGCCTCCTTACATATGATTCTGTCTTCTTTGGAGTCCTTGAAAACCTCTGCAATGAGCCAGTGTTTGGGAAAACAGAATGGAGGGTCACTCATGGGAAGTTTTTAAATTTCTTTGTTTATTTTCAACTTTGTTCTCGTTTTTATAAATCAAACATATTCTGACTTTGTTCTTGGACTCTCCGGAAGTTGAGAAATTTGATCTGTCTTGTCTGGAAGTTCCCTATACTTCTGTGCTGGTGCCCAAGGATCAAGGGAGTGGGGATGCATAAGGCTCTCTGGACTATAGACCATCATTGTGACAGCTGAAATTCTCACTGTTCAAGCTTACGTGGGGTAGTGGCTCACACCTGCAATCCCAACACTTGGGAGGCTGAGGTGAGTGGATCGTTTCAGTTCAGGAGTTCAAAGTCAGCCTAGCCAACATGGTGAAACCCCTTCTCTACAACAAATACAAAAATTGACTGGGTGTGATAGTGTGCACCTGTAGTCCCAGCTACTTGGGAGGCTGAGGTGGGAGGATTGCATGAGCCCAGGAGTTTGAGGATGCAGTGAGCCGAGATTGCGCCACTACACTCCAGGGGTGACAGAGTGAGACTGTCTCAAAACCAAACCAAACCACACAAAAAGCTTATGTGGTCTATTTAAAGGTGAGTGGCTTCGCTGCTGTCCTGTCAAGCACTGGTATGGCATCTTTGGAGACTGTTCCCAAGCCACCCCTCTGAATGTTCAGTCATTTACGGGAGGTTTGTATCTTCCATGTTCTTTCACTTATGTTCCATTGGCCCAATCAAACCAGAGGGAAGCCTGGGAAATGCTGCGTCTTGCTGTGCCCAGGAGCAGCAAAACAATCTCTGCCCAAATCTTCCTCCTGACAAACCCAAGACCTACGCAGAGTGAACTTTATTTCCCATTTTATATATACGAGTGGAACTCAGAAACAGTACGACGACTTCTCTGAAATCATAAAGACTCATATTGGTTTCTTGAATCGTAGTTCTTTGATTTTCTTCTGATACCCCTCAGCTTTACAGAGGGTATCAACATGGCCCGAGAGAACAATGGTGGTATGGTGAAGGTTATCAGAGATAATTTTGTTGTCTATGCAATCCCTGCTATCCTGCTCAGGGGAAAGAGCATCATGAGTTTTCTTTTCACTCTTTTTTTTTTTTTTTTTTTTGAGGAGAAGTCTTACTCTGTCACCCAGTCTGGAGTGCAGTGGCACAATCTCGTCTCACTACAACATCTGCCTCCTGGATTCAATGAATTCTCCTGCCTCAGCCTCCCAAGTGCTGGGATTACAGGCGCCCACCACCATGCCCGGCTAATTTTTATATTTTTAGTAGAGACAGGGTTTTGCCATGTTGGCCAGGCTGGTCTCAAATGCCTGATCTTGTGATGCGCCCACCTTGGCCTCCCAAAGTGCTGGGATTATAGGCATGAGCCATGGTGCCAGGCCAATTAATGAGTTTGCTAGAGGACTGAAGATCTACTATGCAAAGTTTTTTAAATTGACTAGAAAGTCACAAGCTTTTGGCAAGCTTAATTCATCATCTCAGATGGCTTTAAGACCAACAAAAAGTGGACAAGGAAATCTCACACACTTGTGTGGGAGACTCATGCCCTTTTCTCACCTGGAATAAATCAGAATAAGTATTCAGATGGCATAAGATGAAAGCAACACAAGTTTACGGCTAAAGAGTCTACATTCTTTTGCCCAAAAGACACTTATTTTCTTTCACCTCAAACAACTTCAGGATATTGCCCCGGGGCCATGGGAGTATTTTGCTATTTTCTGTGTGAAACATTATATTCCCCAGTGGACATGGACAGATTGTATTACTGTCCATTGATTCCCTTAGTTGACACAGTGAACAGTGCTGGTGACCTCAACGCTTGCAGTTGCATCCAAATGTGCAGGTTTTCTGCCAGAGGACCAAGAAAAAGCACAGAGACTGGAAGAGAGCAGTGGCAGCCAAGGCACCGTAGCAGCCCTGAGCTCTGCAGTCCAGGAATAGGTAGGTCACCTGTTCCTCTGCTCAAGTTCTGTTACAGTCTTCAAATACAGTGTAGTATGCTGCTGGGCAAAGGTAGCTGATGAAATCCTCATAATTCATGCCACTTACCCAGGGATCACCAGAGACTGAATCCCATGAAACATGACTTGGTCTCAACTGTGTTCTTCTCTACACCTACAAATCTATCACATACAAATCTCTTTCTAAAGGTGAAAATAAGCTGGCATGAGGACAGAGAAGAATCTAGCATTTGTTTTATTTTGTTTCGCAACCATCAGTAGAGCCCTGACACTTTTCTGAGGTGCAAAACCTTCCAGAAAGGAATAGAATGCTATGAGAAGGGAGCTATAGTCTCAAATATCAGCAGAATGACTCTCCTCTGGGTTTGTTTATTTTTTACTTTGTGCTGCGTTAGGTCTGTGATTTTCCCTAGGATGATGATCTACAAGACTGGCTGTTTGCATGCTCTGGATCTCATTTATTAGGAAGTGAAGTATGTAATAGTGAAAAATAGCTCAATGGGTTTCCTCTTTCTCTGGGGTATCTCTGCTGCAGCATGGCTCGTTGCACACACAGTCAGTGCCACAGAAATCAATGGAAGGGAAACAGGGGGCTCGAGATGCGAAGAGTGTGAGAGCCTCCTCTGCACCTGCTGGAAGCCTGAGACAGCCCTAGTTCCTCCTCTTTTTTGCATAGGACTTGGAAGCGAGAAGGATCTGGGGTCACTATGGTGGTGTCTGCATAGATATGTGTAAGCCTCACACTGAGTCATTTATTTTTTTGAAGGAGTGTGTGTGTGTGTGTGTGTGTGTGTGTGTGTGTGTGTGTGTGTAGTCTCAGCTAACAGCACTGACGGGGGCAAAGCAGTCTTCTCCACCTCCCAGTCTGGAAGATGGCTTTCTCAAATCACCTTGAGGACTTGCCATCAGTGAGCAGAAATTCCCTGAGTGCTGTGGAAAAGGGATTTAAAAAAAAAGACTTAGTAGAAAGAGAAGACTCGGAGTTTTATCTTTGAAAAATCTTTGTGAAATGCATTAATAATTTATACTTCTGCATTTCTAGCTATGTATGAAACACTGTTCTTTATCGACGTTACTCCTCAAAACACTTGTTACTCCTATTTTAACACTGATATTCTGAAATACTGACATAGTTAAATGACTTCTCAAAGTCATGTGGTAGGCGCAGAGCAGAACTCCTACATGACTCTGCCTAGATCCTATTCTCTGCAGGCAGAAATTTTGATTCTTCTGGCCGTATCATTGCTATTGATTAATATCAATGTACTCTCTTTGTGTGTTTAGCTATCTACTGGGCAGTAGGAAAGATGGACAAAGTGTTATAACATAGATAACGAGTATGTGCTGATGCAATCTGTAAAGTTAGAAACACACACGCAAACATACACATATGCAGAATAGATTTTGAGAGCATGAGAATTATAAGACATAAGATACAAATCATCTCTCTGTGCCCATCACTGGGTGAGGCATTCCTTATGCCTTGGTTCATTCAGCCCCATAGTCCCTTTAAGATGCTGTGAGGATGTTAGGACGCCCCTGTCACTGATGAGAAAACAGAAGCTCAGGGAAATTAACAAATCTGTTGAAAACTTTACTGCTCTTCAGTGAGAGAATCAGAATTTCTACCCAAGCTCTGGTGCCACAATACCAGACTGACTCAAAGACACCTATGTAAGAGGATGTATAGGCAGACTGAGCCAAGGAGACAAAAGATGAAGAATACTCCACAAAACATTACTTTGTAAGGATGTCTCATGTTCAGGGGTATTCCTCTGCAAGGCACTGAGGCTGCAATTCCTACACTCACCTGCTCTTAATTCCTAAAAGCCAGTAGAAACTGTAATCCAAACTTCGTGTGGCAGTTGAGGAAGCCAAGCATCAAATAAGTGAAGTGCATATTTTGCAGGGCTGTATAGATAGTGAGGAAGATGGCATTAACATCTGGGTCTTCTTGATGCCTCACTGCTCCTGGTTCTGAAGAGTCTGGATTCTGCCATCACTTTAGTTGCCAGGATGGAATCCACTTTTCTGGAAGTGTAGGGATTGGGGGATGATCAGCCTTCTTTCTTCTCCACTCATGCAAGGCCCTCAGTGAAGAAAACAGTGACTCTGAAGAAAAGAATTATCAATGAATTAGTAAAATGCCTAGATATAATATTACATGAAAAAGTAGCACCAAAAAATGTATATATGCCCAGGATCTGAATTATGTAATATAAATGAATATGAATTTAACATGATCCTAATTATGTGATATAAACATATACATGCATACATTACATATGCTATGGTAGTTGTATACATAAGCATACATTTTTAATTACATTCGTGCATGTTAAATAATAGTAGCTACATGTAGGTTATAAATTTTTATTTACTTCTTTTTATTTTTCCAAGTTTCTCACAAAGTTCTTACAAAATAACTTGTATCTTTATTGTAAAATGAAATAAATTCCACCTACCTTCCAGATACAGCCTCTCTGTAAAGTCTACTTTGACCACATCCAACCTGGTTGGTCTTCCCTTCTTTGAAGGCTTATAGCACTCAGCATATATGTGGCATGTCCTTTGACATTTATTGTATTTCTCATCCAGTATCCATTTCCCTTCCTGCACCAACAGTACCATGATTGTTCAAGGAAACTACCATTTTCTCACTCTGGAGGAGTTGATGTCACAATCTGGCTCCAGAATTGGAGCAGGTGATTGATGTGAGCTAAGCCAATTACAACATTTCATCGATTTTATCCACAGGGCCACAGAGATGGGTCAATGGCCAAATTTACGTCAACACTTCTCAATCCTAGGGGTTTTCTTTCGAGTTCTCGGGGAGTAGACTCCCTATGTATCACGGACCATGAAGCTGAGCACATGCAATCCCAGGAGCTGCTGGCAGCCATGTGTCCACCAAGAATTAAGAGCCAAGAATTGGGCAGCACCGTGGAAGGAAGACTGTGAGGAAAAAGAAACTGAGTCCCTGCTGAGGCTTGTTGCTTACCTGAGGCCAACAATGCCCTTGACCTTTTCTCTTTTGTGAAGCGATACATTCTCTTTACTCTTAAAAATTCATTTTATGGAGTTTTCTCTTCCTTGCAACCTGTAAATATATTCATACCACAAAGTGCCTAAATGTTTCATGCATGTGATTTTTATATTTACAACCAAGTTGACCTTCATTTAACAAACACTTCCTAAGATCTTCTCACAGTAATCAAGATCATAAGAGTCGTGAGAATAACCTAAGTTAGCCACCTTCTTATCCTCATAGGCCTTGAGGTTCCTCTGCACGCTACCAGTCTGCCTTCTCCAACAGAACAGAGCTAAATCCACGGTAGTTCATTAGAACTGCATACATACATGATAGTTCAAGGATTGACATTGCAAATTCATTTAATTGGGATTGAATGGCATATATTTTCAATCTCAAAGCTTGCATTTCAAATCTCACTAATATATTTTTGTTTTATTACTTCCATATTTCTTCTAGCTTTGTAGATTACCTCCATAATATTAATATTTTCCACCCCAAACATGTATATTTCAATGAATTCTGGTATAGTTTTTTTGGGCTCAACTTTTAAGATAATTATACCATAGATTTTTCACAAGCACTGGCTCCTAAGTCTATAGAATCCAAGTCAGCTTGACTTTAGAAAAGAAAAAAAGGGAAAGAGAGAAAAAAACCAAAAAGAAACCCAAATGATCTTCTGCAAAAGACTCCAGAAATACACTAAGAAAGAGAAGAAAGATGAAGTTAAGCTAGCAAATTCTGAAACTGATCTACAGCAACAACAAACATTTTTAAATTTACTTGTAACCTCAGAGAAGTCACATCAAAAATAACTTTAGGTTTGTAATCCAACCCAGTGTTCATACCTCAAATTTACTAATCTTGGCAACTGAAAACAAAATTATAGGGTAGAAGCAACCACACAGAGTACCCTTTATTTGTGTAAGTGTGGGACAGAGAAAAGACATCCATGCCAGCTTTCTAAGAACTCATTCTCAGCCAAGAGCACCTGGGGCTACATTGTGGCTGTTTCACAACATGCTGCTGAATGAAAGGCAGACAAAGAGCAGAAAATCCACCTTAGGAAATGTGCTGGACACAGTCTTAGGTCTGACTCATGAAAACATTTTCCTGCATATCCAGCTATGTCCCAAAGCACCCTTCAAGTTTTATAGCAGACATTGTGGTGTTGGGGAAGGAGTAGGGACTTCACCTACCAGGCAACTTGACTTCTATCTCTATGAGGCCATTTGCTAGCTCTGTGACCTTGAGAAAGTCCCCTAGCCACTCCCAGCTTCATTTTCCCCATTGGAAGAGATATAACTCTCTCACAGATTTTTTTTTTTTTTTTTTAAGATGAAATAAATGAAGTTGTGTTAGTCTTCTATGAGGAAGAGTAGAGATGGACATCGTTTCTGAAGTTTAAAGTTCAAAATTAAGTGAGTCATTTTAAAACTTACAGCTAAATAGACTAGAGGTCTAAAGGTTAGACTAATACTTCTACCCAGAAGTGTTACCTCTGGGACATATTATCTAACATAAACATGATGGTGCCCACAATCTCTTTCTGCCTTGTCATTTCAAGAGCATTCAGGAAGCAGTGGGACAGAATTTAGCCTGGATACGTTGCTGTGATGTTAGGACAAGGAAAAGATTTAACATTGCCTAATGAATAGCAACTCATGCCAGGTGCTAGGCTAGATGTACAAAACACAACTTTTAAAAAATTATCACCACCAATCCTAAGGAGGAGACATATTTGCATTTGCACAGGTAGAGAAATCTTAGCTCTGATAAACTAAGTCATCTTGCCAAAGTTCATACACTTTTTAATGACAAGAACCAGGATTTATAACTGAACCTTTTTCAGCTTAACTCTAAAATGAATTCCAATATTGCTTCACTTGTTCTATAGGAATCAGATTCCTAGAATTTCTCTGGTGGTGTATTAGTCTGTGAAGGCTGCCATAACAAAACACCACAGACTGTGTGGTTTAAACAACCGAAATTTATTTTCAGATGCGCTACTGATTCAGTCTCTGGTGAGGGCTCTCTTCCTGGCTAGCCAGCAGTTGCCTTCTTGTTATGTCCTCATGTGGTGGAGAGCGAGCAAGTGTCTCTTACAAGGACACCGATCCTATCCTATAAGCACCTCACCTTATGACCTCATTTAGCATTAATTACTTCCCTTCTTATAGACTCTCCATATATAGTGACATTGGAGGGTAGGGCTTCAACAGATAAATTTTGGTGGCACAATTTATTCAATAGTCAGTGTCTTTTGCATGAATTGATTTGTATACATTTGTTTTAAAACTCTGTGCTTGTCGTGTCTGTTTATTGCGGCACGGTTCACAATAGCAAAGACTGGGAACCAACCCAAATGCTCATCAGTGATAGACTGGATAAAGAAAATGTGGTACATATACAACATGGAATATTATGCAGCCATAAAAAAGGATGAGTTCATGTCCTTTGCAGGGACATGAATGAAGCTGGAAACCATCATTCTCAGCAAACTGACACAAGAACAGAAAACCAAACACCACATGTTCTCATTCATAAGTGGGTGTTGAACAATGAGAACACGTGGATACAGGGAGGGGAACATCACATACTGGGGCCTGTCGGGGGTGGTGGGCTATGGGAGGGATAGTATGAGGGTGCGGGGCTAGGGGAGGGATAGCATTAGGAGAAATACCTAATGTAGATGACGAGGTGATGGATGCAGCCAACCACCATGGCACGTGTATACCTATGCCACATTCCACACATGTACCTCAGAACTTAAAGTATAATAATGAAAAATAAAATAAAACTCTGTGCTTGTATTCTACCCAGATATTCTCTTTCCTCTTCCAATTCAGTAAGTTTCTCAATTTTACAGATAATTCCACTATACCATCTGTAACATTATTATTTCTTCTTAGATCCAACTTTCATCACCTTTCCCTTTGAGTACCAAAAACCTGCTACAGGTTCTCAGCTTTCAGGCTTTATGTTCTCAAATGCATCCATCAAACAGCCTTAGCACAGACAGTCCAGCTCAGACTCTTCTTAAGACCATTTATTTGCTTAACAAATAAAACCCCAGCCCATTTCCATGGACTGGCTTTCACTGCCTCCCACAGACAGACCCCAGGCTGGCTTTCTAAGTTCATCTTCTCCTCCTAAAGCTCTTTTTCTTCTCATTAATATAAGTTGCATTGGATGCTTGCAAATCATTTGTTTACTTATTCACTTAATCATTTATTGAATAAGTATTGAATTTCACTAATGTGTCAGACAGTGTGCTGGGCTTTGAACACCCAGCAGTGAATAATGCCGACACCAACTCTACCTTCATGCAGCATGTTTGACCAGGGGAACTGACATTAAGTGATCTCACAGGAATTGCTTTCATGAGTATTGAAGAACCATTAGTCTCCAAGTCCCAGCTTAAGGCATACCTCCACGAATGCTGTTCCCCCCCAAAATATTTGAAAAACATATTTGATAAAAGTTTTGTTTTCAGAATATGTAAAACTAAACAATACGAAAATTTAAAAAACCCAATTTTAAAAACAAAGAAAATATTTGAACAGACACGTCATCAAATAATACATTCCGGTGGTACAAATCATTTACTAGAAACATGAGAATTAAAACCGCAATGAGATGCTGGTATACATGTAACAGAAGGGCTAAAATAAAAGACTGACAACACGAAATGTTACTGATGACAAGGAGGAGCAGAAAAATGCTTAGACCTTGCTGGTGGAAATGTAAAATGCTATAACCACTTTGTGAAACAGTTTGGCAGTTTCTCAAGGAGTTAAATGTGCCCTTGCCATATGACCTACAAATCTTGGTCCTAGGCATATATACCCAAGAGAAATAAAAGCATATGACCACACAAAGATATGCATATGAATTAAATATTTGTAGCAACTTATTCTCAATAGCCTAAAACTGAAGGTAACCAAATTTTTATCATTGGGTGATTGGACCAACTAATCTTGTATCTATACACCAGAATACCCAGAATACTACTCATCAATAGAGTAATCCAAACTACTGACATTTGCAGTATGGATAAAATTCAGAAGCATTATGCTAAGTGAAAAAAAGCCAAAAATACTACATACAATTCCATTTATTTGAAATTCTGGAAACGGTAAAATGATAGTGTGAGAAAGCAGTTGTGAGGAGCCAGAGGATGGAGAGAGGGTGTTGACTGTAAACAGGCACATGGAAACATTTTCAGGTGATGTGACATTCTGTATCATGTAAGTGGTGGTGGCTACACAGCCATGTATCAAGATTTATCACTTTTTTCTCATGTTCTTGATTAAATATATAAGCAATTAAGCCTATTCTAGAGGAGGCATATAAGGAAGGTAGAAATAGGAGACACATTACTAGTAAATGATTTGTGCCACCTGAATGTATTCTTTGATGAAGTGTCTGTTCAAATATTTTCTAATACTCTCAATATTTACCCATATGAGAATATGTACATTAGTTTGTGCTAAATGTAACCTCCTCTTCCCCAGCTCTCCCAGTGACTGAATCATGTTATAGCCATATTTACTAGCACCTTTATGACATCCTTAGAAATCATGCATATGATTTCCCCTACATCCATAAGTTAATGAACCTCCAAGCTGGAAGGGCAGGTCCTAGTCACTCGCATATCCACAACATCAAACATCAATACAGAGTCTTGCACAGAACAGGCTGCAATCAATGCCTGATAAATTGAATTGGCTGTGTTGTGCAATCAGCACCTTTCACTTTGAAACCAAACCTTACTCTTTCAATTAGAAAGGACACTCTTATATAGCTCTCCAAACTTAGAGTCACTACATTCAAATTCCTGAAATACTGGCTCTCTTTTTGGCAGTTCTCTTAATAAGAGTTTTGGCTGAATGACAGAGAAAAGACCAAGTCTACACAATATATAGGGAAGACTGAAGCCAGCAATGAAGGAAGAGATGTATGCTTTAATCAGAGTGTATGAGAGAGACATGATATGTGTGCTTATATAAGAAAAAACTAAAACACAAGTTAATGTCGTTCTACTTTGATACCTCTATGTTGACACACTGTAACTTCCTTTGAGAATGCTGTTGATGTATCTCAACTGAGAAAATATAGAGTTACTATATAAACTGATTCATTTAATAAGGTCTTTTTAGGATAAGACTGTCTTATTTTTCCTCACATCCTCAGAGTCTAGCATGACATATAATAGGCACTTACAAATGTTTGTCCAATAAGTAAATAATTGAATGAATGATTATTTCAACTGAACACATAACCTACCTATGAGAAACATGAAGCCCAACATGGTGGAAGAACATCCCTAGTCATTGAGATGTGATGAGTTTTACCTGTTCCTATATATTACATTGATATCTTTTCATCTGTATGTGTAACTCTGGGGAATGTGTATGGGGCAGCGATTGTAATGGTGGAAAGTGATAGCCAGAAGGTACAAGAAGAAGGAGGAGTAGGAGATGTAATATTTATTTAGATGAGATTATAGAAGAGAATATAAAAATTTATTTTTGTTAAAGTCAAAAAAGCACTCTGTCTATTTGATTTTCATACATGGACGACGTCCAATATATTTTCCTTAACATTTTCCAGAATAGGCAAAAAATCATGCTGATCTCAATTTTGATAGCTAATACTTACAGAGCACTTATGATGAGCTGTGCTCTGTATCAAGAATCCAGTTCTCACAGCAACCCTAGGAGGCAAAGCCCACTTGGCTTCTCCTTCTTTCCTTATCTTCCTTTCCCCCAGATCAAATATTCTCTAAGAATAGAATCAAAACAGTGATCTTTCTTCAGGGCAGAGGTCATATTAAAAATTTAAAGCAACTTTCTATTCTAGGTGAAGTATTAAGATGCATAGTATCTTTGTTGCCACAAACCCCTCAGTCATACCTACAGCCACAGACTAATTTTCAGTGCTCTCTGGTGGTTCAATGAGCCTTTGTATTTTTCTATGTTCTTAATCCAAGCAGATGATAGCCTGCCACATGCACAACTACAGGAGGTGCCATTCAAGTTCTGGTTTATATGAATGGTGCAGTGTGAAGTTACATGATATTCAATGTAGGGAGTGTTCAACATGGTGGTCCTGGGTAATAGACCTGGATTCTCTGTTGTGTTTTCTTTTTAAATTTGCAGGAATTTGTTGATCCATTTCCTGATCTGGTAAGGTAATAACGATAATACATAAACTCATGAGTGAACATCCCGTGCGGGCACTTGCCTTGCATTATCTTATTTAGTACTTAAGATAATACTAGAAGTAAAAACATTTATCATTCTGATTTTACAGGAGATGAAAGGTAAGCAACCAGCTAGGAATAGTTAACAAAATCTAGAGTGGAACTTGAGCATTTTTATTCCAAGACAAAATATAATAATTTGTTTTTTCTTTTCTTTTCTTTCTTTATTTTTTAAACAGTCTCATTCTATTGCCCATGCTGGAGTGCAGTGGTGTGATCTCTCATTGCAACCTCTGCCTCCTGGGTTCAAGTGATTCTTCTGCCTCAGCCTCCTGAGTAGCTGGACTACAGGTACATGCTACAATGCCCAGCTAATTTTTGTATTTTTATTAAAGACAGAGTTTCACCATATGGCCAGGCTAGTCTTGAACTCCTGACCTCCTGATCCACCTGCCTTGGCCTTCCAAAGTGCTGGGATTACAGGTGGGAGCCACCACGCCTATCCTCCAATATGCTAATTTCAAGTAATCAGGCATCAGTTAATATGCATCTTATAATTCTCGCTTCTGATATTCATTTCTCTTTATGCATTTTATTGGATTGCATAGTCATTCACTTGGGCTGCACTGGTGGAGTTGCTAGGAACAGTCTCTTTTCTTTGTGCTGAACTCTTTTGAAAAATCTCATCTCAAAGTGAATGATGATGATGAGGCTTCCAGGACATTAAAGGTTATTATACTAGGAGAGGTCATCAGGAGCCAAAACCAATAAAACACAAGGAGTAAGTTTGGTACCAATGAACCAAGCCCTCAGCAATGATGGGAAATTGTCAGGTCACATAAGGACTTTGCTCAGCTAAGGAAGGTTCACCTTCAGACGCTTGGAAAATTTATCTACCTGGCTTCTGCTTGACAGAACTTCCAGTCTTGGCCACGATTTGCATCTCTTATTTATTTTGCAAATATTCCAACTCAACTTACAAATATCACTAAGAGAAAATCTTCTCTCTCTTTTCTCCTAAGCATCTTCCTGAAGGCAGGTGTTCTTTTGCCCACTTCATGCTAAATTTAGCTTATTAGTTAATTCATGTTACATTTATAAGGGGTGGAACCATAGCTTCCAGGCGTTATTTTTTCTTTTGTTCCTCTACAACTTTAGAACTCAAGGATGTGGACATTGTCAAAATACTTGACCTAGAAAAAATAGTCAAGGCAATGCTCTATCCTGCTGGTTGGATTGGGGTGATAAATTACACAAAACATTTTTCTTTTGCTTCTCAGACTTGGTGTTTCAGGTAGAAACTGGCTTCCTTCCCATGCTACTGGCATTTGAAATTAAAGAGACGATGATATAGCTCAAGGCATATTAGTACTTCTTAAATGCATCTTCTAAACTACTTATATAATCAAAGGCATGGAAGTATTTTTCTATGCCAAACAAATTAAAGTTAAGTAGAGCTGTACAATAACTGAAATTATAACTTGCAAATGCAGCAACACAACTTAGAAATTTTGTTCTATCCAATCATGCTCTCTGCATGGATTTTTTAATTGTATCCAGTGATTTTTTTCAAATGCTAAATCTAATTCTATAAGAATGCCTGAATCAAAATTCCATCATTGTAAGTGTCTACTATTCACACATAGTAAATGACTTTTTACTACAGGAATAGGGTCTCAAATTAGCTGTCCAAGAGCCAGATCTTCCTCACTGGTCAAACCCAGCTTATAGGCATGTTTTATTTTGCACGGCTTTTTTGAAAAATGAAATAACATATTAATCTAAAAATTGCATCTAATTTTTAAATATCCAACTTTTCTTTTAAAAACAAAATATCGAGATCCTGGCTACACTTGGATAACATTCTTGCAGTCTGCATTTATTTATTCAACAAATATTTCTTGAGCACATGCTGTTTTCCAGGAACTGTGTTCTAGGTGCTAAGCATTCATCAGTGGGGGAAAAGCAGAAATCACTGAAAGCAAAAATTTCCTGTCTTTATGGGGCTTTCATTCTAGCAGACATCTATCTAGAGAAGAGTAGCAGCTTTCTGTATAGATGGGTCGCTTTTTAAAAAAAATTCACTACAGTGTTTACTCTTCCTGCCTTTTTGGAATTTTTTTTACTAATTTATGTTATCTTTCTACACTCTTATCTCCTACCTTCTGAATTTTTAAGGTCTCGTCTAAAGAGACCTGTAAAATATGAGTTCCTACATTGAAGATCCCAGCAGAATAGAGAAAGAGAGCCTGAGATGGAAGCATTCAGATATTGGAGTGGACATTAAAGGTTCACACCTTGACTGTGTTTCTTACGTGCTTTATAATCTTTGGCAAATCACTGCATGTCTGTGCCTCAGTTTCCCAATCTGTTACGTGTGGGTGATAATCATTTCAAACTCACAAAGATTAAAAGAACTAATTTTTGAACATACATGGAAAATGGTCTAGCTCATAGAGAATGTTTTTTATTAAATATAGACTTTTAAAATTATAGAGATTACTATCTTTTTCTAGGTAAGGTCAAGGGAAACAGAAACAAGATGTGAAGCCAAGTTTTTCCCTGTAGAATTATCGACTGCACAAGTACCCCTTCCTTAGAACCCTAAGGTACAAATTCTGATTCAAATATTTCACCACTATGAAACATCAAGAATGCTTTCACATGTCTTTTAAACACATAATGTGTGTCTTCTCCCTGATACATTTATAATATTTGAGAGCTATTAGGTATGATGAGCTAGAGAATTTTGTCATTATTTATGAAATTATTAGCTGTTTTCATGACCCAATTTCCACTTAGGACTTAAATGCAGCATTAACTTACAAATACACTCCGATGCTCTCCAGCTGGCAAATACCATGCAAAGGGAGGACATGGATTTAAACAAACAAACAAAACAACCTCGCATGAAATGTCTTCCTTTTCTCTTAAATATATCTCTTCCTCTCAATTTCTTGTATAGCCCGAATTCTCATCATTTCAGATTCAACTCAAATAAAAAGCATTTATTCTGTCAGACACACTCTGCTACATGTCTTAAATACATTATTTCAGTTAAACTTTGCAGAAATCTTTGGATAGAGTTAGTATAATTTCCTTTTCTTTTCTTTTCTTTCTTCCTTTTTTTTTTTTTTTTTTTTTGATGGAGTCTTGCTCTGTTGCCCAGGCTAGAGTGCAGTGGCATGATTGCAGCTCACTGCAACCACCAGATCCTTGGTTCAATCAATTCCCCTGTCTCAGTCTCCTGAGTAGCTGGGATTACAGGTGCATGCCACCATGCCCTGCTAATATTTTTGTGTTTTTAGAGATGGGGTTTCACCATATTGGCCAGCCTGGTTTTGAACTCATGACCTCAGGTGATCTGCCTGCCTCAGCCTTCCAAAGTTCTGAGGCTACGGGCGTGAGCCATCGCACCCGGCCATATCATTTCCATTTTCTGATGAGAACCCAGAAGCTCAGGAAACTTAGGTGACGCGCCTGGGTCTACACAGCTTCTTGTAGCAATGTCAGGCTCTGAAGCCTGGTCTCCTAACCCTGAATCCTCTCCCTTCCACTACTGTCTGCTGTTTCCTGCCAGGGTTGCTAAGGGCAGTGGTCCTCAAAGTGTAGTGTTCAGACCAGCTGCATCAGCATTCTCTAGTAACTTGTCAGAAATCCACATTCTTAGGCCCCGCCTCATCTCTACTGACTCAGAAGCTCTTGGGACAAGAGCCAGCACTCTGTGAATTTTAAGAAGCCTTTCTGGGAGTTTGGATACCCACTCAGATTCGAGAGCACTGACTCAGGCTCGTCTTTGCTGACCCACCTGACTTCAGTCTCTCATCCTCTTTGTTGCACCTGTTCTGCCCAGCAGAGCTCTTCCTGCACAAATAGCATTTTTATCACACACCCTTCTGCTCATGAACCTGGAGTCAGTCTCATTCCCTGCTTTGTGAGGCTACATTGCTGTCAGTTTGGGATTTCCCTTACTTCTACCCTAATCTATGTCTATGTTTTATCTCTCGGCCCTTCAGGCCAGTCAAATCCACT
Source organism: Aotus nancymaae (assembly GCF_030222135.1). Lineage (NCBI taxonomy): Eukaryota > Metazoa > Chordata > Mammalia > Primates > Aotidae > Aotus > Aotus nancymaae. Next base: position 116,077,457 of record NW_026988425.1, read on the forward strand.
GCTCGCTTTGCCATGAAGTGGTCACAGTTTGACTATTTCTGTGTCTTTGAATATATTGCTCCTCCTTCTCCACCATTTTCTCCTCAAACAAGCTCAGACTCCAGATCTTCCTTTGAGGTCCCATTGAGTGCTCACTGGGAACCCCTACTGAAGCTACAGAATTATGGTTATAGGACTAGGTCCCAACCTAGCTCCCTGACCTCAGCTCCTATCATTCTCCCTTCATTATTATGCTCCAGCCACACTGTCTTTCCTTCCACCTCACTTTGTCCTGCTGTGGTCTCTTTGAATGCCTTACCCCTGGTTTGGAGCACCCTTCCTCCAAATCTTTCCACAACAGGTTCTTTCTCATCATTCAGGCTTCAACTCATAAGTTATTTCTGGGAGAGGCTGTCCTTGATCTCCCACTCTCCTCCCTAAGCCCCAAGTCAGGCTCTTTCTCAATGCTCTATTTTATTTTCTTTATAACACTTATCATGGTCTACACTTATGCATGTATTTATGTGTTTGTTGCATGTCTTTCCATGGCTAGAAGTGAACACTCTGAGGGCAGGCACTATAACTGTTTCATTCTTTGCTTCATTTCCAGCACTTACGGCAGTGCCTGACACAGTACATGCTAAATAACCACGTGTGAATGATTGAACAAATTATTTAACATCTGCATCACACCATTTGACCATTACTTTGACCCTGTCTAGCAAGCTGACCTGTTTCCATTCTCAATGTTCATCCTTGTTGCCCTCTTCTAGAGCCTGAGCTTTTGAGTAAAGTATAACTGCCTTCCAATGACAGAGGGTTGAAATAGAATAGGTGGAAGTCTAAGGCAGATCTGGGATTCCAATCTCAGCCTCAACATGATTAGCTATGAGATATTGATGTTGATTTTCATACCTACCTTCTTTAAACTGTTATGCTGTATTTTATTATATATAATTGGTGTTTCTCTGATAATTGTAAGTCAAATGATATTTGAAGTGCTATAGAAAAGCTAGGCATTGGAAGGAGCCATCAAACAATGAATCCCTACGGAAAATAAAAATGCCTTTCATCAAGTGACTAATTCCCTCATAACTTAACTTTGGAAGGATAATCCTGTTTTCTTACACTCAGTATGTAAACATTTCAATTGCAAATTGAATAATACCGATATTACTAATTTTTAATGCCTATTTATTTGTTGCACAGAATCATACTTGGCAGATTATACATATTATGATAAGCCTATTTAATCTTCATAAAATCCTTTGAGGTTAGCTTTGTTATCAGCTCTTTTAGAAGCAAAGAAACCAGGCATCATGTAGGTAGAAAACTTACTTGCTCAAGATCTCACAGCTAATAATGTTGGGGCAGAGATTGGAATCCCAGATCTGCCTCACACTTCTATCTATTTTATTCAATTTCCAGTACATCTTGCATTATATTTACCCTTGTGACAAAATGGAAATATTTTAATTAAATCAGAAGAACTGGCAAATGAACAGTCAAGGAAAGACAAAAACCTAGCCCTGTGTTTTGGAAGCATTAAGTATATGTTTAACTAGTTCTAAAACGGCAATGATCAGTTCACAGTAACATTAGTACTTTTAAAAATAATTTGAAGTCTTCTCATTACCAGGGTTCTGCCAGCTTGTACTCCACCTTAGTTTATATTTTCTGTAACGAGCAGGCAGGATTATTTGAAGCAAATTGCAAAATGAAGGTTCTGGCACCAAATCTTTACAAACAATAGTGAAAGCGTACATCTATTTACTGAATCCAAAGTGTATTTTTCATATGTTTTTACATAAGTTGTTCTGTGGATTCCTAGGACTTCAGCTGAAGGAAGATGAGGACATGGCACTTACTCACTGGGAGCAGGGAGAAGCGGTGAGATTAGGAGTCTCATCGGGAGATCTGTTTAAGATCTTGGCAATGCCAGACCATGGAACCCATGCCACTCAGTTCTGCTTCCTCTTTATCAAATGCTACTTCTACATCCAGACAAAGAACTGGTCCTAGAGACAGGTGCTTGAGTTCACTTCTGAGACACCAGCACTCTATTTGGAGCAGTGGGGGTCAGACTTGCACCATCTTATGAATTTGGATTAAGCCATTGAGTGTCTGCACCTTGCGTCTCTCTCTTCTCCCTCTTTTGCTTGTTCCAGGGCCTGATTTTGGCTATTTCTCAGCTACATTTCATAAACTTGCATCACTCATTTGATGGGGGCATCTAGTATTTGGTAGTGACTTCACCCTACTCACCTCTCATCTCATGGAATGAATCTTAAACTTGCTTCTTTGACTCATGCCTTCCAGCCTTCCTGGTTTGCCTATTTCATCTTGCTCAGCACCACTCACCACACTATGTACCTCCAGAACAGAAATGTCCTGCCCCAGCTTTTGCTCACCCTGGATTTCTAGAGTCACAGTCTTCCATGCCAGTCATTCTCACAGTTATGTCAGAACCCACCTTCTAGTCACTCGGCTGTCATTTTACTGAACAATAGCAGCCTTTTTGTCTGTGGAATTATGCCTGGTAGATGGTCGGTGACAAATTTAAAAATCCAATCACAATAGAGACTCATAAAAAAGAAATGTCATATATTAAACCGTTTAACTTAAAGCATATAAAATTTGATCTCTAATTTGTCAGTCCTTTGATAGAGGGCCAAGGCTTTCTGTCTGCATAAGGGCCTGCAGATCATAGTTTTGCATCGTCATTCTGCATAAATCACATCCATTAAGCAGCATCCACGATTTTCAGTTTCTACAAAGTGGAGCAAGAACTCAAAGACTTGCAGAGCAATCTTAAAAGAGAATCTGTCTAAATTTTAATGATCTTTCCCAATCTTATACATTTGTCTAACTCACACCTAATTTAACAGCAATTACTTTTTAGCAAATCGCTTTCATCAAATCTTTCCAAAGCATTCAACTTAGTTTTCATAGACACAACATCTTGCTTTCTTCTAACACTAATATTTCGCCAGTTTACATAATGTTTAATGAAACTAAGCAATTACAGTAACAGATGCAACCAGTTTAAATAGAAATGGGAACAAATACACCTGGTTCTTGGCAAGCGTCCAGCTCAATGGGAAAGCAGAAGTCCATGGGTATCCTGGTGATCAGCATACTGACTGGTGGTGGGGGAGGGACTCTGTTCTCACTGAAATTAGAAGGAATGGAGGGTACTGGTTTAATACAGTGTGTCTATTGTAAAAGCGGAGGCTGGTTACCGGATGCAGGTGGCTATGGAAAGGTTTATCGCTTTCTGTCATAGAATCAGAAAATATCAGGGATGGTAAGAAGTTTCAAACAGTTTATGCAATTCAGGTTTTCATCAACAGTCTTCTTGGCAAAATCTATGACAAGTTCTTTTTGAACTTCTTCAAGTATACTCTCAGAGACGGGGGCTCGGGAGCAAGCAGAACAGCCTGTTTCATAGCTGGACAGCTGTAGTGGGTAAAACACGCTCTTGAACAGTGAGTCAAGATTTTTCTTCTTGTCATGTCTCTAAACTCAACCTCCCTGTGTTCATCAAGTATTCCTTAAATGGAGTGGCTGCCAGACCTTTTATCCTCTTGCTCTCTCTCCTCTGGACACATTCTAGTTTGAGGTTATTAATTTCTTACTTAGGGTGCTTTGCCCAGAAACGAAACCATTTGAAGCTCAAGGCCGGTCAACAGGAGCAGAAGGCAGAAGACTGACAAGACTCTTTGCATCTATCCGTGTGCCTTCGTATTGCTCTCACTACTTTTAAAAATAATTACATCAGACTACTGGCTCATATTTAACTAATGGCTAACTCAAACCTCCAGATCTCTACTTAAATTGCAGTTGAATCATTTATTTTTTGTCTACCCTGATTTCTTTGTGTTTTTTTTTTTCTGTCACTGATTTTTTTTGCCAAAAGTTTATTTTTATGCTTTAGTTTGAGTATTCATTTTTACCACTGCTGTGATGATAAAAACAGCTGATATGTATAGAACGGTTGCTATGTATCAGGCACAGTTCTAAGCATTGCTTGTGTATCATTTAATCCTTTTAACACTTTTGTGAGATAAGAACTGCCAAAAAGACAAAATTACAACAAATTTAATTTAGAGATCTTCACTGGCTGTTATTTGTGATTCTGGAATAAGGCAATACCCTATTCTATAAAACAGAATGAGTATCCTAATGAACTGAGCAGAGAAAATTGGTTTTATAGGCAGAAAAGGGCCGAAGAGAGCAGAAACAGAGAACAAAAAGCAGATTGGTCCTTTCAAAGATACTTTTCATGTAAAGGATTTTGCAGGAAAAGAGGAGCTTTCCTTACCATGCCAGCTAAAAGTAGTCTGGGGATTTGGCTAACACCTCTCTCTCTCTCCTGATGTCTTGTGGGATCAGATAAACAACTTCATTTTGGCTTGGTGACATGGGACTTTAGCACGAGTAACTGCATCTCAGTTGATCTGTGGGTCCTGATGCTGGGCATCAGTCCAAACTCATGTATCCCATAAGTTTTATTTAACAGTGTTATTTATCATACCCATTTCCCAGCTGTGGAGCAAACAGTATTTCAGTCTATTTCTCAGGGCCACTCACACAGCAACTGTTAGACCTGGGATGCAAACCCAGGCAAGGTGGTCTCAAGAACAAGGCTCTTAATCACTACACTCTTATCATACCTTAATTGATCTGTCTTCTTTTTTATTTTTTTTGAGACAGAGTCTCACTCTGTCACCCAGGCTGGAGTGCAATGGTGTGATCTCAGCTCACTGCAACCTCCGCCTCCCAGGTTCAAGGAATTCTCTTGTCTCAACTTCCTAAGTAGCCTGGATTACAGGCGTCCACCACCACATCCAGCTACTTTTTGTATTTTTTAGTAGAGACAGGGTTTCTCCATGTTGATTAGTCTGGTCTCAAACACCTGACCTTGTGATCTGTCCACCTCGGCCTCCCAAAGTGCTGGGATTACAGGCGTGAGCCACCACACCTAGCGGATTTATATTCTTAAATGGCTTTTTGTGGACTGGATGGGGTGGCCCACATCTGTAATCCTAGCCCTTTGAAGGCCTAGGTGGACAGATCACTTGAGCCCAGGAGTCGGAGACCAGCCTGTGCTACATAACGAAACCCTGCCTCTACAAAAAAATTAGCTAGGCATGGTGATGTGTGCCTGTGGTCCCAGCTACCCAGGAAGCTGAGGCAGGAAGGTCTCCTGAACCCAGGAGTTTGAAGTTGCAATGAGCTCTGATAGCACCATTGCACTTCAGCCTGGGCTAAAGAATCAGACCTTGTCTCAAAGAAAAAAAAAAAAAGCCTTTATACATTATGTAATAAAAACAACCACCAAGTGCCTTCAATTTCGTCTGTCAAGAAACCAATGTTTTCCAAACACACCTCTGTGCTCATTCTACCTCCTTGATTCTCAGTTGTTTTTTTTTCTGGGAAAAGATCATGTGTGTCAGCTTCATTATAAAGCACTTCGGTGTTGAAATGTGATTTAATTGGGGAGGGTACCTCATAGAATGCAATGGTGATGTGCTCTGGGGTCAGGGAGACTTAGGCTCTGGCCTCACTTCTTCCTAGTTGTATGAGCTCAGATTTATTATAATTACTATTATTATTATTGAGATGGAGTCTTGTTCTGTCACCTAGGCTGGAGTGCAGTCATGCAATCTCAGCTCACTGCAAACTCTCCCTCCCCAGTTCAAGCGATTATCCTACCTCAGCCTCCCCAGTAGCTGAGATTACAGGCGCCCACTACCACATCCAGCTAACTTTTGTATTTTTGGTAGAGATGGGGTTACACCACATTGGTAAGGCTGGTCTCAAACTCCTGACTTCAGGTGATCCACCCGCCTGGGCCTCCCAAAGTGTGAGCACAGATTCTTACTTTGCTCACTTCAGTTCTTTTTATTTGTAGAATGCGAAAAATTATACCAATGTGACAGGACATTGGTGAGAATCCCATGCAGGTATATTGATAAAATCCCTAATTCAAAGCAAGTACTATGGGTAAGGCTCATGCCCTCCCTGCTTCTCTTTCCTAATAGCAAAAGACCCATCCTGAATGCAGATGTTCTCACAAAGATCTCAGACGTATGGAAGAATGCACATTCCTCTCTTAGAAAAAGATGGTTGGAGCTGTGGCAAGATGACATGGCAGGAAGTTCTCTGGAGGGAAGGGAAAGACCCACATTCCCCAGCCACTGCTCTGCCAGTGAAAACGAGGCTGTGAGACCAACTGAGCCTGGGCAGCTGGACCCACCAGTGTAGGCAAGCTTCTCTTCTGAAGTCAGCCTGCCAGTGAGAGGCAAGAAAGGAACACTTGTGTACAACTCAAAGGAATAATTAATCATCTTGGCAATTACTTCAGCCTCAAATCAGCTTCCTACTGAGCTCCCTGACACCACCTCTCTTAATTTCCTGGGAGCAGCAGTTCCACTTTCCTTCTTCAGACGGCCACCAACCAGGGAATCAAATTAAGGATATCTTCCTATAGCCCATTTGAGCAGATTTTATTCAAAGAAAATGACAATATTAATAGGTAACTGATTTTTCACTAATGACAACAGACTCCTACCACGAAGCTGGTTTGTGTCCAATAATGTAATTCAATTTTTTTCTTCTTTTTTTGATATAGGTATTTCTCCCCTAGAGATTCTGGGGGTGGATTTCTGTCCTTTTCTCCTTGTATAGCAACTGGATGCCAGCTTAAAAAGCAACTAACTTCTTCAGTTCATACAAATATTTCATTTAGATATCATGGAAGATCCTGGAAGCGTATGAGCGTCTGAGGACTGGACTGTAGAAGTATAAGAAATTTGCATGCCTTATAATTTTGAATTTGGGCATTCCCCCATAGGCCATGTGCTCTGAGCCCAGGAAGAGGAAGTGGTGGGCATCTTAGTCTTTCGTGAGGGGATAATCCTGACTCTTCATTTTCCATATGGTTTGTTTGGTTCCACCATATTTAGTTTTTGGACTTGAGGACATAGGTAACTCATAGCTTCTTTTAACTCATAGCTTTATTTCTCAAGCACTGCTTAGTACTCCCTCTGTTCCTTCTAGAATACGCAGGTCAGCTCTAGCCTCCATATCTTAACCTACCTAGGCATTTGCCTGCAGCTTGGAAACACCCTTGGCTCTTCTAAGGTACTTACTGCTGGTAATTTATCATGTGTTTGCTCAGTTTGTTTTTGCACATGTATTTGAAACATTGCTGTTGTTTTACTTAGATTGACTAACTGGCAAATATACTGCATAAAAGATTCTTTATCATTCTATGTTTTTGTAATTGTTTTGCTCCAGCTTTGGTATTTTTCTTTCATTTCATTTATATGTCATAGCGGGAAGAAAAAGTTATTGGTCTTCAGGTTAGCATCAGTAAACTCCACTATTCTGGGTTGCCTTAGAGACAATAAAGTTTTCCAAAATGTGTTTTGGGAATATGGCAAGAGCATCGCTATTCTGGCAGAATTCACAAAAGCTTTAATAGGAGATTACCCTGTGCTGGGATTCCCAGTACAGGTTTGAGTCATGTGTAGCGTGCTTTCATAGGCCTACTTGTATTGTTTACATATGAAATATTGGTGCTTATGCATTTAGCATTCAACATTTATCAAAGCACCCACCTTCATCATTAACAGCTTGCCTTCTTTCATGCTTCAAGTTGACATATGTCTGGACAAAAAAGGCCTAGGGTGACGGATGAGATAGAAAGAATGATGGACTCAAGATTAGAAGTCCTGAGTTCAAACCATGGTGTGGTGATAGTGAGTGAGAAACCAGCTGCCTGGGCTTGGATGTTATGTATAAACTGAGGAAGTTCAAGCGCTCTCAAATTGTATTCAGCTCTAACATACTATTAAAATGAGGTCAATTAAGCAAGGATTGGCAGGGTCTGCCTTAGAACTCTGGTGTCATCCTTAGCACCATCCTTGACTCATGGGACCATATTATTCATATCGAAATGGAGCCTATGGGTACCACATGTGGAGGTACTGAAGGTATTTAGGGATTAAAAGCATCGGATGATGTCAGGGCAAATGAGGGAGTGAGGAGAGACGAGAAGAGAAAGTGGTTTGTAGGTGAGTAACTATGAGACAAGGTTATAAAGGCTACATAGGGTATTATGTGGACACAGAAGGGAGAAGTAATTTTGCCTGAGAGTCAGAGAGAGAAAAACAGAAAAAGCTACAGAGGGAAGGGAATAGTTAGTAGGATCATGTTTGCAGGTAGAAGCAAAAGGGTGAGTTGAAGAGAAGCAATGCAATGATTGATACACACACAAACAACACCTACGAACTTTTTTTTTTTGAGATGAAGTCTCACTCTGTCATCTCGACGGGAGTCCAGTAGCACAATCTTAGATCACTGCAAACTCTGCCTACTGGGGTTCAAGTAATTCTCCTGCCTCATCCTCCCCAGTAGCTGGGATTACAGGAAACCACCACCACACCTGGCTATTTTTTTTTTTTTTTTTGTATTTTGAGTAGAGACAGGGCTTCACCATATTGGCCAGGCTGGTCTCAAACTCCTGACCTCATGATCCACCCACCTCGGCCTCCCAAAGTGCTGGGATTACCGGCGTGAGCCAACACGCCCAGCTGAACTTCTTTTATTCTTCAGTTCACACTAAGAAGAAAAGTCACCTCTGATGGGGGAAATATTTTAGATATATGCACATGAAAACAAAAATCAGAAATATCCTCCTCTGTTTCTTATCTCCTATGCAGTCTATGTTGAAAATAATAAATACCAAAAAACACATAGTCATAAAATGGACCCTGGGGAACTGTAAGACTCTCATCATCAAATAAAAGATCAGTCAAGTTCAGTTTACTTTAGTTGCAGAGGTGGGAAAACAGATTTATCCAACTAAGAAAAAAATGTTTTATAATAATGGCAGTGGACAAAAGGAAGATTTTTTTAAAAGTCAATTAACAACAACAACAACAAAATCTCAATTTACCTAGGGAACCCCATGTCCTAAATGTTTTGGTTAATTGACATTTTCTCTCTGTGTAGGGTATCTTAGTCAGTTTGAGCTGCTATAACAAAAATGGCATAGATTAAGTGGCTTAAAGAACAGACATTTATTTCTCACGGTTTTGGAAGCTGGAAGTCCAAAGTTGAGGTGCCAGCAGGATCAGGTGTCGGGTGAGGCCCCCTTCCTGGCTTGCAGACAGCCCTCTTCTTGTTGCAACCTCACATGGCAGAGAGCAGAAAGATCTCTGGGATCTGTTTAATAAAGGCAGTAATCCCATGTATGAGGGCTCCATCCTTATGACTTAATTCCCTCCCAAAGCCTCCACTGCCTAATACCATCACCACTGGGTGTTAGGATTTCAACATATGAATTTTGGGGGTATGGTGGAATACAAACATTCAGCCCATTACAAAGGGATACAAAATGATTTCCAGTAAGAAAATGCACATAGTTATAAAATTATATCTATCATTTCATTACCCATAAATTTTATGACATAGCTTTTACTGCTGTTTTCCACCTTAGCGTGAAACACTTTCTTATTCTGAATGCCTTTGATAGAATTTTTTTTTTTCCTGGAAGCTGTAGAGATATGTGATTCTATAATAGAAACGAAACTGGGAGCATCGTGGCCAGTCAGGCTGGGATGCTGGTTGGGATAGGTGGCACTGGATTCAAGTTCAAGGGCCTAAAGCCAGGGTAGGAGCTGGAGGATATAGGTGGAGGGGGAATTAAGCAATAGCTGAGTTGACTAGGCACAATGGCTCATGCCTATAATCATAGCACTTTGGGAGACTGAGGCAGGCAGATCATGACGTCAGGAGATAGAGACCATCCAAGCTAACACAGTGAAACCCTGTCTCTATTAAAAATACAAAAAATTAGCCAGATGTGGTGGTGCACGCCTGTAGTCCCAGCTACTCAGGAGGCTGAGGCAGGAGAATTGCTTGAACCCAGGAGGCAGAGGTTGCAGTTGGCTGAGATTGTACCACTTCACTCCAGCCTGGGTGACAGAGTAAGAGTCCATCTCAAAAAAGAGCTGAGTCTATGAGGAAGACAGAAGGTGATCATCAGGTGCACACAGCAACCACTGAGTCTACCCATGTTAATGAGGATGGAAATGGGAACAGGACTGGCTGCTAGTGAGAACACTGGCCCTGGCATTGGCTTACCTGGAATTAAATCCCAGGTTAGCTCATACTGGTGGTACAACTTTGTGCAAATTTATTAATCTTCATAAAGCTCACTCTATTAGTCCATTCTTGCATTGCTATAAAGTAATGCCTGAGACTGGGTAATTTATAAAGAAAAGAGGTTTAATTAGCTAACAATTCTACAGGCTGTACAGGAAGCATGGATGAGGAGGCCTCAGGAAACTTAGAATCATGGTGGAAGGTAAAGGCAAAGCAGACACCTCTTACTTACATGGCCAGGGCAGGAGGAAGAGAGAGAAGTGGGAGGGTGCTACACACTTTTAGACAACCAGATCTCAGATGATTTACTATCATGAGAATAGCACCAAAGGGGAAAACTGCCCCCACGATCCAATCACCTTCTACCAGATCCCCCTTCAGCACTGGGGATTGCAATTCTACATGAGATTAGGGCAGAGACACAGATCCAAACCGTGTCACTCAGTTTCCACATATGTAAAATGAGAAAAACAGGCCGGGCGCGGTGGCTCACACCTGTAATCCCAGCCCTTTGGAAGGCCAAGGTGGGTGGATCAGGAGATTAGGAGTTCGAGACCAGCATGGCCAACATGGTGAAACCCCGTCTCTCCTAAAAATACAAAAATTAGCCAGGCAGGTTGGCCCATGCCTGTAGTTCTAGCTACTCAGGAGGCAGAGGCAGGAGAATCGCTTGAACCTGGGAGGCAGAGCTTGCAGTAAGCCAAGACCATGCCATTGCACTCCACTCCAACCTGGGTGACAGAGAAAGACTCCATCTCAAAACAAACAAATAAACAAAACAACAACAACAACAAAAAAAAAGAAAAATAATGGTGCTTACTTACAAGTTTTTGGGGGAGATTAAATAAGAAGATTCATGTCATATATTTAGCTCAGCGTCCAGCACACAGTGAGTGTATAATAAATGTAGATGTTAGTGGTCATCATTCATAAAAGGGACAGAAAGTCAAGTGTCTAAAGGAAGACTATCCTAGAAAGGAAGAGGGGATGGGTGTAAGGGTAGGATTATGCAAGGGAAACTTTAGGTCCAATTGCATCAAGGAGTGTGGAAACATACATAGCAGTCCCATTTATCCATCAACTCCCTTGCTGTAACAACGAGGACAACAGCTAATATGTTGTAACCTCTACTATGTGCCAAGTACTGTTCTCTTTAATTTATATTTATCAATCCATTTACTCCTAACAACAACTTATGAAGTAGGTACTAGCAGTATTGTTATTCATTAAACTGCAGTTCAAATCTGGTTCATACAGTAAGAAGTCTTCTGGGATAATACTGTTAAATTATTATCTTCATTTGTACATGTATTTTTTATTCTGGTACCTTGAAAAAAATCACCTTGGGATGGAGACTGAAGAAGTCAACTTAAAGTTCACTTAAACTACTTGATATTTAAAAAAGAAAAATACAATACAAGAAACTTTCCACAAATAAGCCTCTCCCTGATAAGTGGTCTCACACAGACAGGCAATGAAGTTTCTGACTTCGTAGGTGAACTGGACAAGTGATAGATATCACAGCTGAATCTGGATACATCAAGTTCTGTTCCTTAGACCCTGTGATATTTGCCAGCCTGGGAGTTTTATTTCATATGATGTCGCTGCCAGAGTTGCCCAGGAATCAATGCCAAGGCAAAGAAAAAGCTTTTAACAGAGGTTTGTTGAAATTCTGTCACAAGGACCCATAAACAATTCCTGTCTCCTTCCTGTATCCTGTTATAAATTGTAATCTGTATTTTACCTACTGTACAAATATCATTATTCTTTTGTATAATATTCTCAACATCTTCACTTGATTGCTTTCAAATACTTTCCAGCTTATTATTATGCCTTATCTATTTTCTGTTTTTACTTGTTTGTTCTGGTGTCACCTTTCCCTTTCAGAAATCAGATGACCTCTTTAGTCTTTGAGTCACCTCCCTCTCAATACCCAGGAGCTGATATCTCAGCCAGGTTCCTTTTTTAATAAGAGAAGAATGTGAAATTGTTCTAGGTTATTTTTAAGATTTTAATAAAAATCAAGTAACAATAAAAATAACAAAAAAAAATAATTACTTGATAATGGTGATATATTTGACTTAAAGATTCTATGGTCTTTTACCAATTTTGAAAATAACTCCATTGTTTGGGGAGGCTGTCTGGCATTCCACTCTTTTAGAATAGTGAGATAATAATTATACTTTTGCAGACATGAAACTGGCTAAGTATGTGGCAGAATAAAAAGAGATTCAGTTCTTTTTTACTCATATGTCCAGATTTTATACTTTCACTCCTTTCCCCAGTCTTTCCAAGGCATCCACTTTTCATTCAGCAGTATGCTAAAGTATTGGTCTCAAATTAAATGACAATTAGGATGTATCTTTCAGGACACTAAGCTATCTGGATGAAAAATGAATCATCTCAGTGTATTGTCTAAGTGATGCCTAACACGGAAATGGTTGGAAACAACCCTGATGTTTGGTGTCATAGAAACAAAAAAAACAGTTGATGATTGAATTGTTAACTTTAAGATGGGATGTTTTGGCATTGCAGGGACCTTCCTTAATTCACCTTCTCTCCTAGTAAGCCTTGAGCTGTGATTACAGAGTTGTCAAATATTATTCAGGTGGGTCGAGGGAAATTTGTAAAGTCAGGGATGTCTTTGAATGAGTGGTCAAACCCCACTAGTTTCTAGAAATCTAGAAGCAGGACACCACTTCTGAGACACAGTGAAGAACTGTATCTATTGCCACAATGATATAAAACTCACTCACAGGAGGCCGAGGCGGGTGGATTACGAGGTCAAGAGATCGAGACCATCCTAGTCAACATGGTGAAACGCCGTTTCTACTAAAAATACAAAAAAATTAGCTGGGCACGGTGGTGCGTGCCTATAATCCCAGTTACTCAGGAGGCTGAGGCAGGAGAATTGCCTCAACCCAGGAGGTGGAGGTTGCAGTGAGCCGAGATCGCACCATTGCACTCCAGCCTGGGTAACAAGAGCGAAACACTGCCTAAAAAACAAAACAAAAAAAAAAACAACAAAAAAAAACCTCACTCACTAGCTATTGTATTTATTCCTCTCTTTTTCTCCTCCTGAGATAGATACACACACAAATCATCACGTTCAATTTCTACCTAACTTAAGAGAAGCAGTCATTATTGGTTGGTTTCAGGGGTGCATTGTGATGATGACCCCTTAGAAAGTTCTGAGATAAAAGGTATGGGAGACTCTTATCTGCCATTGAGGGTTGAGTGATCCCAGTCCACTTAATATTTATGCCTTGAAAGATCCCAAAGCACATCAAATGGTGCCTTCAGTCCTTCAAGAGATGCAATTGAAATGGGGCAAAAACTGATGACTGTGCGCTAGCACACCCCCAGGTCTTTATCCAGGCAGTACCCTTCTGCCGGGACATCTTTACCCTTATGCACCTGATTGGTGCTTCACTTCTTCCCTAAAGACTCAGCCTCAGTGGGCCTATGAAACTTCCGTGAATTCTGTCACTGTGTTGGTGGGCTGTCTTTGCTTGCCCATAACTCCCTGGTGAGACCCTCGTGTTGTTTTGAAATTCACTTTTGCCTCTGCTAGACTTGAGCTATTTGTGACCAGAGGTTGTGTCTTATCGTTTGTGTAGTCCCCAAAATTTGACCAATGCTTGACAACTTGTCTGTCTTAGAGCTCTCTAATGGGCTGCTTCCCTATTCTTAAGCTGGCACACTTCCTTCCTGGTAAATCTCAGCAGTGGAAGACAAATTGTGTGTATGCATGTTTCTGTAAACTATACACACTCCGGCAAGACCCCTTTGTGTGCTTGCCAAGTTCCTGGTTCTGTAATGAGTGCTTCCCTTCTTAAAGGTAAGAGCTCACTCAAATGACTGAAGGTGGTATGGCTGGGAGAAGTTGGGGCCATAGCTGCTGAAGTGGTTAAGAAGTATGAAGATTATAGATCTGCAGCTCCTTTCAGCATACCCAAGGAAGGCCTTTCACAACATTTTTTATTCACTTTATCAACAAATAATTTGAGGGAGGGCCCGTCGTTTGCAAGGCACTAGGCCAGACATGGAGAGGACAAAGATGAGCAAAGCTGAAAGAAGACCACTGTTTTTGTTTGGTAATAAAGTGCAAAAATGAACATTACAACTGTGGCAAGCTCTACAGAGAAAAGGTGGCAGTGGACGGGAGTGATGAGGGGAACATGCTTTGGGCTGAAGAGGTAGTGTGGGAGCACAGCACTGGGAGCGCTGGGAAGGAGCTCACTGGGGAAAACAGTGACATGCTATCTTGCTGCAGGGACAAAGGGAGGGACACAGGAGAAGCTTCAATATGAACTCAAGAAGAAGAGCTGAGGAAGTGAGAATGAATGGGAAATCTGTTTGAAAACCATAACAAGCCTGGACCTCTGTTCTTCAGCAGAAGGAAACTTACGGTGGGGAGTCCTGGCTTTAAAAGACCTTAGGACAAAACTGGCCACACGGGAGACACCCTAAAAATATTTATTAATAGCCTCCACTTAAAACTTTTCCAAACAATCCTTCAGCCCAAGTTTCCATTAAAGATTGGAAAGAAGGTGAGTCTTCGGTGGGGGAGGCTGCTAAAGCCTTCTGCTGGTAACACCTAGTCCTGCACCTTTTACTTCAGTACTTGAACTTGCATAAAAGGAGCTCTGGGGGTTAAGTTCAAATCCAAGCTGGATCAGAAGATACAAGAACGTACTATGAAAAAAGCATGCACTGAAGAAAGGATGTGGATAGCTTCTATCGGTGTGACTGGGATCGGTCAGGGTTCCAAAATGTTCCCATCCTGCTCAGGCCGCTGTCTGCTTGGAAACAAAGCCAGGTTGGTGCTGACTTTAACGGCCTTTTCCGTTTCTCTCTCCACAAAGATTAAAGTTTATTAGAGGTGCATTCCAATCTTATTAAACACCAAGTGGCCCCCATCAGAAATCTCAGGAAATGAGGGACATAGCATCCAACACAATACAAATTCTTTTGTGTTTCTTCTTCTGCAAAGGGGTGTGTTAGGCCTTCAAAAAGGGGCTGAGACAGCTTTAATAAGAAGAAGGAAAAAAATGAAAGGAGAAGGGAAGAAAGGTGCCTCAGTTGTCTGGGCAGCTGATCAACAAAGGAGCAGTCGTGAGCTGTAACCTCTTGGAGCCACAGTCTGAAGCATGACACATGTCAGCCTATGATAAATGGTGCAGAGTGTGTGCAATTTCAAGCGCAATGCCCTTGAGATGCGCGGGACCCCAATCGCAAATGTTATTGTTAAATTAAACCTTAAAGGAAGGATTGGAAAGGGATGGGGGCTGGAGGGGGGCACACACATACGCGCGTGCGCACACACACACACAAGGAGGAAAGGAAATAAAGGCAAAGTGAATAAATAATACTTTATATTTTTCACCTAAAAAAATTAAAACAATACCATGAAAACTGTTCATGATACGAGCATTCTGTTTGTTTTTGCCTCATTCAGTATTCTCAATTACTCTGATTGGCGTAGCTGCGTTACACCCTCGGGTGTATGTGCTTGTTCTGTTCTTTTTTCCCATCTTTGGTCATCTTGTGGAACTAGCTATCATCCTGTTTTAGAGTTCTGTATGTGTGGGTACATATGGCATGTGTGAGTGTGTGTGTGGGGGGAGTGTGTTTATCTTGCATTAAAGTCTGAAAATCTCCCTCTCCCACCCACCCCCCTATTGACACAGATCCAATGCCCAAGCTAACTAATTTAATTCAGGGACCATTTGATGGAATATCAGGCAAAGGAGGGAAAAGGATGTTCTTAAAAGGGGACATCTATCTGTAAACTAGCTACAAAAGCTCAAAGTAACCAGGGATATGAGTGACATGAAAAATTAGCTAGGGGGATAACAATGGAAAAATCCACAGAAGGAAATGAACCTTGGAATACCAGACATTAAGCTGTTTTCATGGAGAATGAGGAGTAAAAATATACAGAGAATAAGTCTGAGTATCTTTATCATGTGACCATACCAGCCAATCACAATCCAGGATTTCCCTCATAGACTGAAGTATCGTTATTGGTCTAGAAGCGATGGAAACAAAGGCATTGGCTAGTGAAGAGAGGCACGCAATTGTGTGCTGGATAGAGTCCATGCTCAAAGGATTTATTTACTTTTCCTCTCCTCACTACACATGTAGATGAAAGAATGTTTAATAGAGGGGAAAAACCCAAATTACAAAAGCAAGGGCACCCAAGGCTTGTTTTGTGCATTTTGGCCAGGGTTGCTTAGCATCTTGGAAAACTAAGCTCCTTTTTCGGTCTTTTGGAAAAGTTCACCCAGGTTTCTTGTTATTAAAGAAAATAAACAACAGACAAAACAGGACTTTATCAAAACTATAAATAATTCAATGCAGATGGATTTAAAAATCAAGCAGATTTTCAGAGCCGGGAGCACCGTAGGGTTTGGGTGGAAACAGAGAAGAGTATAAACAGAAGAAAAAAATGAAATTATGAACTTGTTGAAGAAAATAAATACACAGATAAAACTAATTGGAAAGAAAATAAAGAAGAAACATTCTAAACCAAGGCACACATCCCAGAGTTCTGTGTAGTGGCAGGTTCCTGCATCCATTGACTAAAGACATCTCCTCTGCTGCTGTTGAAGGCAGCACCAGAGCGAAAAGAAACAGGCCCCCTCATTTTATGTCAGAGAGAATGAAGTCTAGTAAGGTCGGCCCTGGCTCAAGTTAGTGTCAAAACTGCAGTTAGAACCCATTGGCCCAGCCTCCTGGTCTGGTCGTTTTTTCCACCACAGCCATGAGAAGTAGTAACCTCTAGCAGCACCTCAATGAAACACAAAACTCAACTCACCCTGAACCCAGTACTCTGCACAGTTTCAATGCTGCAACTCCTTTACTCCTTAAAAACAACACTACAGGAAATATCAGGAGCCAAAAGGAAACTGAATCATGCATTTCGTCAATACCTGTGGGAAGGATCAGGGAACTTGGTCATCTGATGATCTCAGAAAATGTTATAATTCTTGGAGATGACAGGAGAGGTCGCACACCTTGATTTATGCAAAATAAAAGCTTCAGCAGCCACAAGGGTGAGAATTTTCTCATCAAACCACCTCAGTTCTGCTTTGCAGGAAGGAAGAGGATAAGGAAAGCTGACTAGCTGCAGCTCCCAGGTGAAACAGGAGGTAGCCTCCAATTGCTTCCTCATTAGTTGATGTCTCAAACGTGTTTCACTGCTGGTCTCCTTGAGTTCCTGGCACTAGTCCTTGCAGATATATAAAGCTTACTGACAGTTCCTTATTGATTTATTAAAGGTTGATTCATCAAGTCTCACATTGAGTTATGTGTGCCAGGTAACAGCAAAAAAAGAAACATTTTTTTCCTGGGCAATATTAATAAATCTTCAGTGGAGGTCATGAAGTGGGTGAAACTGGTTTGCAAAATATGCAGAACCAGTTTTTTTCTGTTTTTTGTTTTTTGTTTTTGTTTTTGTTTTAGATGGAGTCTTGCTGTGTGCCCAGGCTAGAGTACGGTGGCACAATCTTGGCTCACTGCAACCTCTGCCTCCTGGGTTCAAGCGATTCTCCTGCCTCAGCATCCCAAGTAGCTGGGATTACAGGTGTGCACCACCACGCCTGGCTCATTTTTGTATTTTTAGTAAAGACGGGGTTTCTCCATGTTGGCCAGGTTGGTCTCGAACTCCTGACCTCAGGTGATCTGCCTGCCTCAGCCTCCCAAGCAGAACCAGTTTTTAATCAGCTAACAAATATTCTCCACCCATCTGCTGCAAGAATATTGCTTTGATAGCTTCTAGCAATGGAAAGGGAAAAAAAAAGTAGGTGAGAGCTTGCCCTGTATCACATAGTTAAGGCTATTGGTTACATGGGATGAACATGATCACGAGACCCCTCTGTTGTTTATCATCATGTTTTTTCAAAGAAGATGTGATCATTCTGAGTTGGCAACTGAAGCAAGAGGTGTCGACTGAAACTATCACTCCGTTTCCTTCCTGCCCTTGGAAAGTCACAGGTTCAAACATTACCTGTTTGATTATATCTCACAGGGTTGTAATTAACAATGTTTTGAGAGTTGCATTTGCATCTTTAGGGGGCAATATAAGACTTTCTTCTATCAGGTTAATCCTCTCATTTTAACTTTTTTCATATCCAAATAATTTCTTTTCCAGTACCTTACGGGTAGGCCTCCTAAATATTGTTGATACAAAAACAGTAGAGTCCACATCGCAGTTCCTATTCAAATGGCATATTTGTCTCATCCCCTTCTTCGGGAGCTTCTCAGCATCCTGCATCCGGAATCTCAGATTCCAATCACTCAGGAAAGCTGGTGTCTTGGGAGGGCATCCTTTCTTCAGCAAAAGACTAGGGTAATTGCTACTACAGTGTTTTTAAATTATACATTAGCAATCAAGTTCCAATTTCAAATAACCCTAACTAGCACCCCTGCTTTAAAACAATTTAGAAAGCCTGGTATGGCTGACATGTGCATGCATTGTTTGCAAGAGGAAGAGTTAAGGGACTTCACCAAGAGCAGCTTTTTTTTTTTTTTTTGAGACGGAGTTTCGCTCTTGTTACCCAGGCTGGAGTGCAATGGCACGATCTCGGCTCACCGCAACCTCCGCCTCCTGGGTTCAGGCAATTCTCCTGCCTCAGCCTCCTGAGTAGCTGGGATTACAGGCACGCGCCACCATGCCCAGCTAATATTTTGTATTTTTTTTAGTAGAGACGAGGTTTCACCATGTTGACCAGGATGGTCTCGATCTCTTGACTTCGTGATCCACCTGCCTCGGCCTCCCAAAGTGCTGGGATTACAGGCATGAGCCACCGTGCCCGGCCCAAGAACAGCTTTTATATGGTCATGACTTGAATATCATCCACCCTGAGTGAAGAGCATCCATTTTAAAGTTTGAAAAATGATTTATTTTTGTCCTGTTTTCTTTAATCTATGTCTTAGCTCCAGTTCTTCCTGTGCATTGCAACATTGCTAAGTAAATCTAAGGCCGATCCACACTCCACCAACTTAAATCTTCAGCCCCATAAAACTTTCCTCTCTTAGGATAATGAGAACTCAGGCCAGCAAGTAAAACAATCAGCACTGGCAGATAAGAAAGCTGTTCAGAATGTCCTTCGCACTGGGCCTCCAAGCTTGAAGCTCACTACTTGATTGTTATTCTTATTTCCTGTAAGTTACTTTCCCTAATTTTCAGCATTGTCCACATAGGACCTTTGTACTCTAGTTTTTACAACCTCAAGGTCTACTAATATTCATTACCAACTCTATTCTCCGGTCAGAAAACTTTTTTCTTTACAATTGCTATGATCTATCTAGACCCTATTTCCCAGCACTGGTGGTTCTTAGGGAATAACTCTTCTTTTCTGCTCCTCTTATATCAGGAGAAATTCAAGTTATCTATAAAGAATCTCCAAGACGCTATGACCTTTTAAGTTATGACTAAATGCTTCCTCTGTCTTCTCCCTCTCGCCGAAATATTTATTGAGCATCTATTATGTTCTAAGCATAAAGCTGGGTACTGATTATACTAGTTAGTAAAAGTCGGTACCCTTGTTCCCAAGAGACTGTAGTCATCTTTCCTTCCATTCCTCCTTCCATATTGCCATTGTACTTGCACCATATCAAATCAAATTGAAGCTACTTTTGCCCACATTTATATTCACGCTTGATTCAACTCCATAGCTTCTATAGCTGGTACAACATTCAATAAAGATTTGTTAACTTGTGTGTTTTTTTTTTAAATGAAGTATTTCAAGATAGAGAAGGCATGTCTCATCTTGAATTAATAATAAGTAATTCCTAAGCAAGATAATAAACAATGAGGTTGAAAGAATTGATGGGGACAAGGATTATTCCAACACTCTTCCCAGGCCCAGCACTGGCTCTTTGATTGAAAGAACAGTCCCTGCACACCAAAAAGAGCTCCAGATGCCCTGGCTCAACTTCATAAACTCTGCTCATTCCAATCACTTTGTGTTGCTGATGACTGCCTTGTATTATTAGTGTTGACTTTCAATTAGTGTCAATTTTCCAAAAATAATATTTTCAGGAAGCTTCTATTCAGATTCCAAAGTGGCATGCCACTGAGATGAAAACGTTCGAAGAGATTCCAGCTATCCTCAAAGGAAAAGCTTTGATAAAAGTAAACAAGCAAACAATATACACCTTTCTCTCTTAGTATTAAAACAATTAATTGTAGTTATTTTTCTTCTCCTTGGAACTATGAAGCTGATGTTGGTTCATTTGTTTGATTCTATATGCTGATTTTCCAAAGTCTGGATATAATGGTGCAAAATGACAGTCGCATTTAGACAAAAGAAATTTCATTTAAATTGGATCAAAAAAGAAGTCTAAGCTTGTTTTGATTAAAGAAACAGCTGAGAATTTTTTTAATTTAGAGTCCCTAATCACTGTTGAGAACTCAAAGAAAATTCAAGTGAGGATCCATATGAGGGGGAAAGAGAGAAGAAAAAGTGTGTATAATTTATATGTATGTGTGTGTATATATATATATGTATACACACACAGTACACAAACATGCATACATATATACATATGTATACATTTATATCCAAGGATAAATATATATCTCCAAGCCATAATAGAATATGAATGCCTTTGCCAAATTGACTTCGAAAACTTTTTTTTTTTTTTTTTTTTTGAGACAGAGTCTTGCTCTATCACCAGGCTGGAGGGCAGTGGCACGATCCCGGCTCACTGCAACTTCCGTTTTCTGGTTTCAAGCAATTCTCCTGCCTCAGCCTCCGAGTAGCTGGGACTACAGGCACGCATCACCACACCTGGCTAATTTTTTTGTACTTTTAGTGGAGACGGGGTTTCACCATCTTGGCCAGGATGGTCTTGATCTCTTGACCTCGTGATCCACCCGCCTTGGCCTCCTAAAGGACTTTAAAGACTTTTAAGAGAATGCAATGAACTTAAAGCGCTGGATAAGTCATAAAGAAGCTTTCCTAACTCATCCAAATATGTATCTTACTTTTGGTCATAATATTAACTTGTAATAAAATTTTATTACACATGGGTGTGTGTGTGTATGTAAATAAAATTGAAAATTCAAATGTCTTAAAAATGGAGATTTTTATCCCCTCCATCATAGAGATTTATAATAAATGTTATACAAGGTCCTACAAAGGATGCTTTTTAGTTATATCATACATATATTGTTTCTAAGTACAGTATGAGACTTAATTATGAATAATAGTTTTTTTAAAGTGATTTCCCTGAAGAACAAATGCTATCATTTACAGATATGAGTTTGCATCAGCTAAAAAGCGGGATAGGAATTGTAGTTCTATCCTTGGCATTGACAGGCTCTCTGATTTTAAGTGGCTCTTTTATTCTCTCCAGTCTTCCATTTTCTCCTCTGCAGGATGAGGTAGTCTTCCTGCACCATACTTTCTTCCTCAAGTTGTGTGAAGATAAAAATACTTGTCAACATGCATGAACCCTTATTGTAAGCTAAACACTTTGCCACGTGCTTTTTTTTTAGCTTCATCTTGCCAGTATCCTCTGAAAAATAGATAATATTATCATACCCATTTTACAGATGAATGTATAGGAAAGTGAGGTGACACAGCAATGATACAGCTTGAAAAGAGCAGAGATAAACTCTGAAATACAGTCTGTTGGATTGCAGGGTCTAGATTTGCCACTATAAACCCAGCCTACTTTGCAAAGAAAAATGAATCTGATAAACCATTTAAAGGAATTTATATTAAGGAATGTGCATAATAAGTTGTCAGCAACCTCTGCCCACCATCAGCTCAGCGCCACTGGAACACAGCACACATACACATATGCACACATGTAAACATTCATATACTTATTTAAAAGCTTTTTCTTTTATGGGAAAAAGAGTCTCCACTGTAGAGACATATTTGGAACCACACTCATCTGATCTGTGATGTCTGAAGTTTGGGATGAAATTTTACCCTTGCTGTAGAAAGTACAATTAAAATGTAAAAGTGAATGGAGGCTGAGTATTAGTTACTCGTGATTTGGTAAATTCTGAGCATCTCATAAATAAGTTGATTGTGATTCTGGGCTTTATTTCTGAAGCTAATGATTTTCTCTTTGACCAGAAACACAGGGGATAGCATTTAATGCTGTCTTTTAAGGATTTTAAAGAGCATAATCCATGCTATCTGGTGCTGGATAGGAGTGAAATCTACAAGGAAATTGAACTTCGCTTGCTGACCTGTGTGGATTCTGTGCTTCCAGGCCACCAGCTTCAGCTGCCCAAAAAACGACAGTTTCTATGAATGCCAAGACTTATAAAGCATCTCCCCAGAGTTGTATTATCTCCCCCTGAGCAATAAGGGCAGCCTTTTTGAGACATATGTCTCCTCAATTAGCTTCTGTGGTTCTCTCTGAAGAGTGTGTTACTCTAGCTAGAAAGAACAATTCTGCAAGTTACCCAATAAGACAGCCTCATGAGATTTGTGGGAGGACTGAAAGAGTGTGATGGGTTGGGGCCTGCTTATCTTTGAGCCCAAATAACAGTAACATTTCTATAACAAACATTTTTTTTGGGGGGGAAAGGGTAGCTTGGAAAAAAGTTTCAAAGCTGTAATTTCTTTCTGAGATGATAGAGAATCCAAATTCTTAATACCAATACAACATGGCATTTGGTGGGGAAAAAAATGGTGACCTGAAAAACATTTCCATGACTGGAGCATCATTGTTATGACTTTACCCCATTACCATGACTGGTGGTCCAGTCTGACCCTCTGTCAGACCTGTAGTTGTGTAAGTCAGCTCTGCCTCTGTAGAACAGAGAAACTGTACCCCAGTTTCTCTGTTCTAGGAACAAATGAGGTTATAGTTTATTGTAGGAGTAAAAAGCACCTTGAGACTGTGATCAGCCTTTTATCTTTGCGGTTTTGCCAGCATGTCTGTGACCTTTTAGCATTATCGAAGATTTTGTGGGGTCTGCATGTGTGCAACTCGAACAATGAATTTATCATGAAAAGAAAAGTGGATCTCAAGTTTACCCACAGTGTTGCCTCAATCCTAGCATTCAGGCGTCGGAAGTTTGGGAAGATACAAACTTATTTATTTTTTCTTTCTTGGTTGGTCCTTTTATCCATCTCAGAAATAAAATGATCTAATCAGTAATTTGGGTTTCAAAACATGTTAGAGCCAACTGCAAAGTCAGTGCCTCCGTGGATCTTCCCAATTTTACTTGCAAAGTTAGCTTCTCTCACTTTACTTCCAAAGCACTTTGTCCCCAGAACTCCCAAAACATTTCTAATCTGAATTAGAAGTGATTATTTTTTGTATGTCCATCTTTTCCACTAGAATATGAATAACCTTATCCATAAAGGTGGTCTTATTCTCCCTGTGGATCCAATTCCTGACGTAATATTCATCATGGTCAGAATTCAATAAATCTTTGGTTAATAACTGAATGCACTTATTATACAATCTGTATATGAATATTCTAAACTGGTGAGGAACTACATCAAGGCTCATTACCTAATTCAGACATCTTCCATATGTAAAGTCAGGTAATAGGCCTCTGAAATTTATAACTATATAGCATTGGTTAAAATTCTTAAATACTTTTAAAATCTATTTGATTTATTTATTATTGACTCTCCTACTGAAATATATGCCTGGTGAATACAGGAACTGCATCTAGTTGGGGTTACACTTCTGGCCCTCAGGGTATATTGAGCATATACTTGCTCAATAAATATTTGGCAAATGAATGAATAAATCAGAGAGTAAACAACTTCATTAATGGAACCCAGTGACCAAATGCCCTCATGGAGGCTAACCTTGGACAGAAGAGAACTTTCAAGGTTTCTTCTAGCTGTCTGAAGATGTAAAGTTCTACAGACTAATTTGGTGGCACAGCTTTCAGAAATATTGATAGCTTTGAATTACATGTCTGTTTTAGATATACTGAAGTCTCCATAGAGACAGAGGAGAAAAGCCCTATTTGATCTAGGGCCTGAAACAGTGCCTGGTACATGGGATGTTCTCAGTCAATATCTGCTGCATTAAAATAAATGACTGCTCTGAAAGTGCTCAGTTTTCAGTGGTATAATGTTTTCTATTTTCAGCCTAGTTTAAAAGGTCATGTCCTTCATCCCAGCACCATCTGTTCATACCATCTTGCTTATGTCACTATTATTCATTGAATCCTCCCGCCCATCTCTATTTTACCTGCTATGTCTCGATGTGGACTGACGAATGGCAAAGACTGTCTAGTCCCTTCTAATGACTGTTATAAATAGACTAGTAAGAATCTGTTCTTAAAATCACCCTTTCCCAGGGGGCAGATATTTATCTAGTCATAGGAAAGTGAGCATTGGAGTGTAGTGTGTTGGTGGTCTCAGCCCAATAAATATGTTTGTGTGCTGACTCATTCCTTTGGTCACAGTTCTGTATTAGGCTGAAGGTATTGTTATTTGAAAAAAGAGAATCCAGAACCAAATTTCTATACTGTCATTCATAGCAGAGAAGAAATGGGGGAAAGCACAAAATTCCTAGAATCACTATTCAAAGACAATCTCTGTTTAGAAACAAGAAAACTCGGTTGTCTGTTTTGCACAAAAGGAAAATTAACCCCATGCATTAGTCCATTCCCATTCTTGCACTGCTATAAGGAAATACCTGAGACTGGGCTGGGCATGGTGGTTCATGCCTGTAATCTCAGCATTTTGGGAGGCCAAGGCAGGTGAATCATAAGGTCAGGCATTTGAGACCAGCCTGGCCAACATAGTGAAACTCCATCTCTACTTAAAAAAAAAAAAAATTAGCTGAGCATGGTGGCAGGTGCCTATAATACCAGCTACTTGAGAGGCTGAGGCAGGAGAATCGCCTGAAGCTGGGAGGCGGAGGTTGCTGTGAGCCAAGATGGCTAGCCCGAGTGACAGTACAAGACACTGTCTCAAAAAAAAAAAAAAACAACAAAAACCCGAGACTGGATAATTTATGAATAAAAGAGATTCAATCGGCTCATGGTTCTGCAGGCTGTGCAGAAAGCATGGCGGCTTCTGCTTCTGGGGAGGCCTCAGGAAACTTACAATCATGGTGGAAGGCAAAGGAGAAGCAGGTACATCTTACATGGCAGGAGCAGGAGGAAGAAAGAGTAGAGGAGGTGCTGCACAATTTTCACAATCAGATATCGTGAGAGCTCACTCATTCACTATCAGAAGAACAGCACCAAGGGGACAGTGCTAACCCATTCATGAGAACTGCACCCCCATGATCCAATCACCTCCCACCAGGCTCCACCACCAACACTGGTGATTACAACTTGACCTGAGATTAATCCAAATTATATCACTTTGGATATTGGGTTTATTTAAATGTCTTAGAAACTTTCCATCATTTGGAGAGATAATCAGATTCACAAGACAGGCAAGGAAGTTATACCACAAGCAAAGGAGCAGGGGCCTACAGACACAGAGAGAGCTGAAATTTCTGATTCTGTCTTTTCCAAAATGAAGAAATTGTATTCTCCCAAGCTTCATTTTCTCCATCATTAGTTGAAATAAATTACCATTTAGTAAGGTCGTTGAGTGAGTTAAGAATAAAAATATCTCCAAGAATGACAGGCACCGGTGTACTTTACTACTCTTCCCCTAGGAGAAAGGAATCACTTAGATTCTGATAGATGTATTATTGAAAGATCCTAATCAATGAAAGGGGTTACATGGCCAATCATTTTAATGAGGAATCAGTAGAAGGCGAATTAGAGAACCATGGATGAAATTTAGAGATGACCAAATTCAGACATTTTCAAATATTTTGTTTAAGAAAACTTAAAAAAATTAAACATGAAATATTGTACATATCTCACACAACATAAAACAAATGCCGTGGAACTGCTGTAATGGACCCAGCGTAAAGGTCCCACAGTGTCAACCTCTGGGCTTCTCTATGCAGTGCTCAGCCTGCTCATCCACCTGGGAAGCTTCTCCATTTGGCCTTCAGAAACTGAGACCCCCTGGATTATTTCACTGATGTAACCTGATTCTCTGCTTCCCCTAGCTCTTCCCCAATACATTTTGAGAGTGAATGAATGATTCAGCTGGACTTAAATGGGACTTACCCAAAACCTCTTAATTAGCAGCACAATATGAAATAGGGCTGAGTGCGGTGGCTCACACCTGTAATTCCAGCACTTTGGGAGGCCAACGTAGGTGGATCATGAGGTCAAGAGCTCAAAATCATATTGGCCAACATGGTGAAACCCCATCTCTACTAAAAATACAAAAATTAGCTGGGTGTGGTGGCCCACGCCTATAGTCTTAGCTACTCAGGAAGCTGAGGCAGGAGAATTGCTGTAACTCGCGAGGAAGAGGTTGCAGTGAGCAGAGATTACACCACTGTACTCTAGCCTGGTAACAGAGCGAGACTCCAACTCAACAAAAAAAGAAAGAAAGAAACTTAGTTCTCACCTAACTACCCATCTGATCTTTACTCAGTTATGACAGGTGTATTAGTTAGGGCAGGCTAGGTTTTGCTCCAATACAAGCAATGCATATAAGTGGCTTAAGTCTGTGATTTATTTCTCAGTCATCTAATATGTTCATCTTTAGGTGTTTTCACAAAGTCATTAGAGGACTCGGGCAAATAGAGCCTCCAACACTGGAAATTTCCCATTGTTATAGCAATGAGATGAAAGACTTGGAGAGTTAGGCACCAACAATTAAATGCTTTCACACAAAGAACTCATGTATCTCTTCCCTCACATGTCATTTGTCACAGCAAGTCAATGGACACACCTAAATGCAAACAGATGGAGAAGCGCTATGCTGGAAGGAGAGAAGAAGAGAATGGTAGACATTTCTGTCACAGTGATTGATTAGTATCTATATGTTTTCTTTTAATTTATAATATTCAAATACTGGTTTAGAATCAATCATGTTACAGCTTTATATATGGTTTCAAAATACAACAGCAGATTTTAAGCAGTTGTGGCATGACAACTATAGAGTGATGTACAAGACTTATAATACTACTACATCTGATGTCCGAATCAACTTCAAAGTCTTTGTAGACTTTCACATCTTGGATTACAGAGGAGCAAGGTAACTTAGATGCTTGAGATAGAAAAACATAATGGGTAACTTTATTATTATTATTGTTTATCTATACACTATTGTGCAGTATTATCAGTAACATTGCTTTGATTGCAAGAAGCCAATTCTAAGTAACCAAAGGGAAAGAAATTTATTGAAAGGTTATCAGGAACTCAAAGGAATTTTGAAGAGGCAAGTAGAACTCAGATGTTGCTGCTGTTACAAGAAGACATATACATCGCTGTGACACAACACAGCTTCAGAGGCCAGGAAGCAAGAAACACAGTCAGGGTCTTAAAGCTGTAACAGTTCAGTTGGGACCAGAGTGTAATAAAACTCAACTGTTTTCAACCCTTTCATTGATCTACTCAAGATTCATATTTTAGGCAAGAGATTCCAGTTATAATTGTTAGTTATTGCCTGGGTGCAGTGGCTCCCACCTGTAATCCCAGCACTTTGGGAGGCCAAGGCAGGTGGATCACCTGAGGTTAGGAGTTTGAGACCAGCCTGGCCAACATGGCAAAACCTCATCTCTATTAAAATTCCAAAAAAATTAGCCAGATGTGGTGGTGTGTGCTTGTAGTCCTAGCTACTTGGTAAGCTGAGGCAGAAGAATTGCTTGAACCCAGGAGGCGGAGGTTGCAGTGAATGAAGATCACACCATTGCACTCCAGCCTGGGCAACAAGAGTGAAAGTCCATCTCCAAAAAAACAAAAATATTTAGTAGTTACTATTCAAATTATTCTCCTTGACTAAGAGAAGACCATTTTTACTGAGGAAGAAGAGAAAATAAAGGAGTTTTAAAAAGTAGAAAATTGTGTTGGGAGATGAAAATAAAATGTTCACTGCACATTTGTTATGGAAAAAATGTTCCTCTGCCATTATGGGCACAAATCCACTCTTAGTACAGGGCTTGTCTCCCTTCTACCCAGTAAAATGTTGGGTAGTTCCATGGCTGACTGCACTTCTTCTCAACTTCTTCTTTTATTTTGTATTAGTCCATTTTCATGCTGCTATAAAGAAATATCAAAGACTGGGTAATTTATAAAAGAAATAAGTTTAGTTGACTCACAGTTCTACATGGCTGGGGAGGCCTCAGGAAACTTACAATCATGACAGATGTGGAAGGAGAAGCAGGCACTTTTTTCACAAGACGGCAGGCGCAAGGGCATGCATGTGAAGGAGGACCTATCAATCAGTGATAAAACCATCAGATCTTATGAGAACTCACTGTCATGAGAAGAGCATGGGAAATATCGCCCCCATGACCCAATCACCTTCCTCCCTCAACACATGGGGATTGCAGGTCCCTCCCTGGACACATGGGGATTATAATTCTAGATGAGATTTGGGTGGGGACACAGAGTCAAAACATATTATACTCCTAAAATTTCATTTCAAAAGCAGCTATTCCAGCTTTACCACCTACTTCTCTATTTTTCTCTATTGCAAACTCCCAAATGTCTTTTTACACTTATAGCCATATGATTTCAGGCTCTAGAACAGGGAAAAATATAGACTCAAAGTCTATTGAAAGATTAGCATTAACTAAAACTTATTGTTAGAGAATTCATTGTTACTATTTCTGTTCTTATTTCACCAAATGAGAACACCAAATACTCAACTACACAGGTATTTATCTAAAATAGACTATGAAATTGAAGGAAAATAAATCTCTTAATGAAATGCAAGTTTTATCTTATTACACAGTATTATTTTGTCATCTAAATTTCTTCCAGTTCATTACCCAATATCAGAGGAGTTGTAGCTATCTTGGGGTTTGGGCATGTCACTATATCAAATCCTGTATGTTAATTTTAAGCTCCATTATAATGTGTATGCATATCTAAATAAAAAGTTTACTTGAGGCTGGGCATGGTGGCTCATGCCTGCACTTTGGGAAGCTGAGGTGGGCAGATCACTTGAGGTCAGGAGTTCCAGACCAGCATGGCCAACGTGGCGAAACCCCATCTCTACTAAAAATAGAAAAATTAACTGTGCTTGGTGGCGGGGGCCTGTAATCCCAGCTACCAGGGAGGCTGAGGCAGGATAATCACTTGAAGCTGGGAGTTGGAGGTAGCAGTAAGCCAAGATTGTGCCACTGCACTCCAGCCTGGACAATCTAGTGAGATTATCTCAAAAAAAAAAAAAAAAAAAAGAAAGAAGAAAGAAAAGAAAAAAAGACACTCAAGTATCAACTTTCCTCCTAGAAGTTTCTCATTAAGTAGCTCACTTCTTTAACTTGAGGATAAAAACCTTCCTTTTCTGCTTTTAAAATAATCATTATTAAGATTGAACCTAATAATGAGTAAAACAAATCTTTAAAAATACTATATGATAATGAAAAAACTGAAAATAGAAAAGAGAGACTTATGCAAATTCTTATTTTTTTTAAATCTGAGGATGACTTTCTAGGTTCAAATTCCTTTTCTAAATCTCAATTATCAGAACACACTTGTTGGCCTAATTATTTAAAGTACTGTTTTGTAAAAGACCAGAAAGGTAGTATGGGTCAATATCTAAAATTTTCTGTAAAAATTTTTTTAAAAGTTATAGTTAGATATTTATCAAAACCAATTAGATTAAATATTAAAGCAAGCAAAATTTCCTTCCTTCCTTCCTTCTTCCTTCCTTCCTTCCTTCACTCCTTCCTTCCTTCCTTCCTTACATGTATATGCTTTTCTTTGCTTTGATTTTTGCCAAGAATAAAAACTTTAGCTGTACCCATTAATGTTACAAGAATAACTTCCCTGCTGCCGACAGTTTCTTCTAAGTCAGAAAACCTCTATTGTCTTTCCTCTGGTAATAAATGATAATAATTAAAGGCAAATACACAATAATTAGTCACACTAGGTTTATCCATCTGGTGTACCTGTATCCCATCACTGTGTCTTTGAAACAGATGACAAGCAGCATATTGCAGCACATCCTGCTAATGGGTCTAAGTGGGGAATGGGGAGGTAAGGAGGTCATTAAAAAAAAGGTAAGTAGCAAAGAGCAAGAGCATTATACATTTTTTTTGGAAGGTGGTCATTGAGCATTTAGCTTTGTATCTTCCAAAAGCATATGTATATCCACAAGATAGTAGTAAGCTAAAGTAGTTCACCAGGCCTGGGAAGATCTGTAGACATTATTAATTTCATTGTTTAGATCGCAATCACCACCAACATCTTCATAGTTACTGTTTATTGTTTTCTTGCTACCTTCCAGGCACTGAGTTCCGTTTTTAAGATATTTTTCTCTACTTCTGAAAATCTTGCAAGGCACATATTGAAATTATCATCAATTCATAAATGCAAAAATTGAATTAAGGAGAGATTTAGCAACTTCTCCAAGATCACATTAACTCATAAGGACTGAGCCAAACATTAAATAAAAAGGCATTTTGAAAGTTTTAACAAAGTGTGTTGGAGCTGCTTGTTAATTATTATATTGAAGGCTGACTTTAAAATTTATTTTTGGAGGGATGAGCAAGTTTTTATGCACATATAGACTTTCAGAGTTTAAGTTAATATGGCCATCAACCTCTTTGAAAGGATATAATGCCAAGAGTAAACATATGAACTTTTGTCAATGAGTAAGACATGTCTTCAATTCCACTGGATAAGAGTATTAAAATTGTTTTACAGGCCGGGCGCGGTGGCTCAAGCCTGTAATCCCAGCACTTTGGGAGGCCGAGGCGGGTGGATCACGAGGTCGAGAGATCGAGACCATCCTGGTCAACATTGTGAAACCCTGTCTCTATTAATACAAAAAAAAAATTAGCTGGGCACGGTGGCGCGTGCCTGTAATCCCAGCTACTCAGGAGGCTGAGGCAGGAGAATTGCCTGAACCCAGGAGGCTGAGGCAGGAGAATTGCCTGAACCCAGGAGGTGGAGGTTGCGGTGAGCCGAGATCGCGCCATTGCACTCCAGCCTGGGTAACAAGAGCGAGACTCCGTCTCAAAAAAAAAAAAAAAAAAATTGTTTTACAGGCCAGGTGCGGTGGTTCACACCTGTATTCCCATCACTTTGGGAGGCTGAGGTGGGTGGATCGCTTGAGGCCAGAAGTTCAAGATGAGCCTGGCTAACATGGTGAAACTCGGTCTCTACTAAAATACAAAAAAAAATAGCTAGGCGTGGTGGTGCATGCCTATAATCTCAGCTACTCAGGAGGCTGAAGTACAAGAATCTCTTGATCCTGGAAGGCGAAGGTTCAGTGAGCCAAAATCACGTCACTTCACTCCAGCCTGAGCAACAGAGCGAGACTCTATCTGAAAAAACAAACAAACGAACAAAAAACCAAAAAAGTGCATTGCTAATGAATTCTTCTTTCTCTAAAAATGCAAGAGAGGTGGGCATTCATGGGGGCTGTTGTGTCTCATGTGTATTTTTCAAGGAAGAACAATATTACTCAATCTGGCAGCTGCTTCTATAAAGTGACAAAGACCTACAATACATATCTCCTAAATTTATCAAGCATTCTCTGTATTTGGTTCATGTAACTCCAACCTCTATTCATGTTTTTAAGGCTTGAGATGCCCTCAATACACACATCCACATATACAAAACGGGCTGTCACGTGTCACTCCATCTGCTCACACTCTCTGAATTTATCACTAACTTCCCACAAATAAAAAATGGAGATATTTATCAGCTTCTTTTTTTTTCAAAAGGTGAGATTAGGCACTTCCAGATTATTAAAGATAACCATCTCATGTTTCCAGTGTTTCTCTGGAAGGATATTCTCTCCTCATTGTTGTAAGGAGATATGCACATTATCTGAAGCCCATAAGATTGGCAGGGAAATAAAAAGGTATGGTTGGAGATAAGACTTTCTGAGAAGAAAAATACTCATGAGTGCAAGTTCAAAATAGCTGGAATGGGAAATAGCACCTCCACTAGCTCAATATTAGAGGAAACTGTAAGAAAAACGAGACCAGGGTTTTGCAATCAGTGTGAATTGTTATTCACCAACCATGTCTGAGTCTCAGCGAGTCTGTTGAAACACAGGGTTCTACAAAGACAGCAGCACCTGTTGCTGACTGTGCAGTAACAGCCTCGCCATGTAATCAAGGCATTCCCATCTGTGGTGAAATTTCCCAATTTTTCTTTTAAAGATCAGATCCTTCATTGCTAATGAGCTAACGGGAGGGATGCAATGTCTTATTCGATTCTGTGGCTGCAGTATAAAGTAGCGGGAATCAAAAATTAAAATCAGCTGAGGCTTTCCCCAGCTTCCAAGGCTGCTGTTTCTTTCTTTCCAAACTTTTGCTTTGCATGGATTTTCAAGGTTTCATTACACATCAGGACATCAGGAGTATTGGCTTGCTTGTGTTTCTTTCTTGTGCCAATCTAGTCATGGGAGGGCAGAAGATACCCATGATCAAAGGTTGCGACATGGTCCTGTGCTCTTTCCTACCTTTTAGTACCATTTCCAATTTGATAGCCAAGAACTGGGAATTCTGTGCCTTCAGTGATTTTTTAAAAATAGATTTTCTCCTCTTTATCCCTATCACCAATATCTTAGGACAGATCTTTGCTATTTCTGTTTTTCCTTTCTTTCTTTTTTTCCTTTCTTTTTATTTTTTTATTTTTAATGGTATTAAGACAGCATCTCATTTTGTCACCCAGGCTGGAGTGCATTGGTGCAGTCTCAGGTCTCTGCTACCTGTGCATCCCAGGCTCAAGCGATCCTCCCACCTCTGCCTCCGGAGTAGCTGGGACCACAGGTGCACCCCACCATGTCAGGCTAATTTTAAAATTTTTGTAGGGACATGGTGTCACTATATTGTCCAGGCTGGTCTCCAACTCCTGGGTTCAAGGGACCCACCCGCCTCAACCTCTTAAAGTGCTGGGATTACAGGCATGAACCACCATGCCCCGGCTTTGTTATTTCTTACAGATTATTATAGCAGCCTGTAAACAGTGTTCCTCTTGCTCTCCATTACTCTCCCAAATTGCCTTTTCGTTTGGCTTTTATATTGCCTCCAGACTTTTCTAAACTATAAGCAGAATCACAACACTACATAGAGAACTTGATCACAGCCCCCACATCCATCACTACCTCTGGCACCTCTCTGCTCTGAAGTACATGCTCCTTTTTCAATGATATTTTGCAGGCAGTCCTTGCCTTCTATCCACCCTGTCTCCCCACCAGCCATGTCTCTGTTACATCTAATGTCTTGTTTCTTTGCTAGGGATATCCTATCCATCCTTCAAGAAGAGTAGTGGAAATAGACTACAGTTCACTTGGTAAATGCAATGTTGATTGGCAGTGTTTTCCTGAGTCTGTGTTCAGTAGGATTCTGATGCCGCCTCTGGGGTGGATAAGAATAGTGTGGAAGTAGATTAGCAATGTCTTCCAAGGGTGCAGAAGGGAGACAGCTTGTCCCGGTGAAAATGTTACTCCCTCCATAAAATCTGCTCTAACTTCCCAGGAGAATTTATTGGCTCTCTCCTTTAGAAGCCTTCAGCACCTTGAACTTCTCTAGCGATAGTATTTGTAGTTATTGTAATTAGCTTCGTATATACTGTCTCTTATATTACACTGTGAAACTTTTCTGGACATATAGTGGACATTGGACACTTACTAAATATTTGTTGAATGACTGACTAGTTTCTTTTCTGATCCCACCTTAATGTAGTTATCGAGCAGTTTGGGAAAACTATGCCCTGAAGGCCAAATCCAGCCTACCACATGTTTGTGTAAACAAAGTATCCTGGGAATAGAGCCATTCCCAGTTATTTCCTTAGGATAAATGGCTGCTTTCATGCTACAGCAGTAGACAGAGCTGGGCAATCATGCCAGAGTCTCCATGGCCTGCAAAATGACTATCTGGTCACTTACAGAAAAGGGTGGCAGACCCCAGTTCTAGAGCTTAAAAACAAAGGCCGAGATCCCAAGTCTTGTACATTTTTTCCAAAACACAAGTTAGTGAACTTCTGAGCCATCGAATATAAAGTGTTAGCCCAGTTAGAAGACCTCCAAGGTCAAAGTTGCTGCCTGAATGTCACTGGGTTCTGCAGCTTTCTAAACATTTTCTTTTGTTTTGCTTTCAGGAATGTTGTCAAAAGGATGCTTCTTTGATACTTGGAATAATCTTGATCATCAGTATTGCATTTGATGGCTCTTATGAAAGTGTCTGGGATCTATGGCTGCATGCTGCACTGATTTTTGATAGCATTACCAGTACTTTGCCTTGCAACCACATGTTAACATAACGAAGCTAAATGAAGAGCAGGAGATGTTTCTCTCACAGTCATGTGTCTTGGTTTCCTCCTTCTATCACTGTAAGTTTCAACTCCCAACAAAAGTTCAACTAGCTACAACCGAAGTGACATAACTTCTCTGTAAACAGTAACTTCACCTCACAGCCTAGCTGTTGTGGAGTCAGAGCACCTGTGTTCTCATCCTGGGCTCCTTCAGTAAATTACTGGCTGATAACCTTGGGAAGATCATGAATGTTTCTAGTCCTCAGTATCCTCCTTTGTAAAAAGGGGGAGGATGGCAGTTACAATCTTTGAACATTGCTGTGAAAAATCGATACAATTATCCACGAGGAGCACTTGGCAGAACTGCTGCCATATGCATGCTGTTTGCTTTTTGTTTGTTTGCTTTGCTATTGTCATTCATGTTAACTCATCTAGCTTCTCACAAGGAATTAGGTTTATCAATGTAAATGTACCAACCTCCAGGTGTCAAAGTCATACCCATGACCTCTTTGGCTTCTGATATCGTGAAGACCATGGTATAGGGAAGCCTGAGGGGGCTGGATCATATTATTCTGAGAGTGGGCCTCAAGGTGGGCTTGGAATGGTTCTGAGAGGTCAGAATAAGCCTCATAGTAACACATACTTTGGACAAGTAAAACAATTCTCAAGACATCTGAGCTATCCAGTCTCCTCTGAAATTATTTCTAGATCTGATTGGAAGAAAAGTATTCTCTCTTTCTAATAGCCACATGTGTCCTAGTTCTAAGCTATGGAGCATGTCTAGTCTGGGGTACATATTTTTGCTATGGCCCAAGTCCCGTAGTAACTAAAGTGGCTGCATAATCCGGTTCTAACTGTCCCTCATTCTAAGCTGATTGGTCTGGAACCAGAAAAAAAGAGACAGAATAAAGAACAGATGAATTTCTACCCCGCAATCCCCTTGAGCATGATATTTCCAATTCCATCCTGAAAACCAAGTAAAAACATATTTTGATTATATTTACAAATGTATCCAATCATCCTGGAATTTTGGACTACGTCTTTGTGTGTGTGTGTGTGTGTGTGTGTGTGTGTGTATTTTTAGTAGAGATGGGGTTTCACCATGTTGGCCAGGCTGGTCTCGAACTCCTGACCTCAGGTGATCCACCCGCCTCGGCCTTCCAAAGTGCTGGGATTACAGGCATGAGCCACCGCGCCCGGCCTTGGACTATGTCTTATGTTTGGAAAGGGACATCAATAAAGTGCCTTATGGGCGTGGAGCTTGCCTGAACTTTGGGGGCTTCCTCTGTGGGATGGCAGGCACAAAGGGTCGACCAGGGCAATGCTGTCTCTCTCCTGCCAAGCACCTGACACCCTGACACGCTTGCTCCTTTCTCAGGGGCCTCAAGGCACACCGGGGTCTTCTGATGTTGGTCTCTTGAAAAACAAATTCTTATTGGAAGCTTGGACAATTGCAGCCCCTTCCAACTGTTGTCACTCTTGTGGGTTTCTCTCCCCTCAACCCATCTATCTTACTCTCCTAGCAGAGCCATCTATCTGAAACACAAATCAGATCATGTCATTTCCCCTCTTAAAAACCATCAGTGCCTCCCAGTTGCTCAAAGGATAATGTCTTAAACCCTTTAGGAAGGCTCACCAGCATTCATGATCTGGCCCACCAGGGACTCCCTGGTAAATCCATTCTTCTCTTAAAACCTTAAACTCAAGTATTTTCCTTCATTCCTTCTTTGGCATCCCATAACAATGGGTGCACATGTTTAGCATTAAAATACGTTAAATGTCATCAAATAATCATTCGGGTAAGCTCTTAGCTCCACTACTTTCTTTTAAACACCTCGAAGGCAAAGAGTATGCCAAACTTTTTGTATCACAGCTATTTGACACCAGGGACAAAATTTCGGCTCTGTAGAAACAACGAATGAATGAATGCAAGATGTGGTGCTCCCACAGAATCCTGCTTGCATCTCACTACAGAATCTTCATGTTATATTTTAGAGGCTGGTCTCTTCTAGCAGACCTCATAGTCCTTGAGGGCAGGAACTCTGTGTCTATCTTATCTACCAGCTTCTCAAACTTTTATATATTTCTGGCATGTGAAAAAAGCTCAACAGTGTTTTGTTGAGGAAAAGATTAAGTTTTTAAAGGTTAAAAATTAAAGAGACCTGGA
The DNA here is from genome assembly GCF_030222135.1 of Aotus nancymaae. Classification (NCBI taxonomy): domain Eukaryota; kingdom Metazoa; phylum Chordata; class Mammalia; order Primates; family Aotidae; genus Aotus; species Aotus nancymaae. The sequence goes on from NW_026988425.1 coordinate 116,114,038, forward strand.
ATCTATGCTCAGACAACTTTCTCTTCAGCTGGATATATAAAACAGGATGCTGATATCAGGTAGACTACAGTCTAGTGTCAGTTTAAAAGGGCTAAGATTTAAGAAAGTGGCATAAAAGTAAAGCGTGAGTATAGAAAGGGAAGAACAGACTATTTCTGGTCGCTAGAATTTATTTATTCAACAAATATGCCTTGAGCACTTAGTACACACATGACACAGGATGCATGCTAAACTCTGGGGAGAGGAACAGACTTCTTCCCAGATTTCAAGGTTCAAGGCTAAGCCTGATCATTGCTATTCTGTGGGGCAAATTGATGACAGAGGATGAACTGGGCACCAAGGAAGCAGAGCAACAGCTCTTCAATCAGCCCGGGAGCTGGGAGACTGGAAGAAATAGAAGGGCCTGGACATGCAAAGACAGGTTTGGAAAAAAACCTATGCTGATATGGAAGATTGGACAGCTCCTTAGTACCACCTGGAAACCAGGGGGAAAGTAGGAGAAACATTACTAGTTTGGGAATTCCTTTGGGAGTCTTGATACATAGTTTTAGACAGTTGCCATTTTTCTCACTGCTGCTTCCTGCCTTCCAAAGAGAAGATTGTCCCTTAACCGATATCCTCAAAGGGACCTAGCATAGAAGACCAGGGAGGGTCAGGTCAAACTCTAAACTCCCATGAAAAGCCACTGCATTCCTGATACTAATGATGTGGGCTTGGTAGACGTATAAGGCAGCATCCTTCTCTTTGAGCCACAACTGGGTGCTGCTGGTTATTTGAAATAAGTGTTGGTCCATAGAATTTTGTTTTCATTTTTGAAAAGATGTAAACTTCAATTACATAGTAATTTAGGAAACTCTTTAATTCTTTCTTATAAATCTTCTCTTTATGAGAATATTTGAGTGTAGTTTCAAATGGAGCCACTTATTTCTACTCCACGTGCAGAGAGCTGAGCAGATAGTAGGCGCCTGACAATGTTTTAAAAAATGAATTGAATACTTTTACATTTAGCTCCCATTTTGTGTTTGTCACTGAAGATATAGGAAAATGAGTTAGACTGAGTATCTCTATTCAAAGAACCAAAATTCTAGTGGGAGGAAAACTGGAAAGAAGGCAAATTAAGAACATGGTAAATAGAGCTACAAAAAAATTGGTATAAAAATTCAGAAAAGCACGAACACAATTACATTTTTAGGACAATTAGAAAGGGCTTAAAAGAGAAGGTAGTGTTTCAGGATCATTGGTTTTCCCAACCTAGAGTTAAACATTTCTTAGTCATCAGACCAAAAATGCTTTACTGAGATACAAAAATTATAATGTATCCCATGATCTAAATTGGAAATTAAGAAATAGTGAAGAAGAGAAGAAGAGGAAAAGAGAAGGAAAAGAAGAAACAACTTTTCAGGAGATTTATTCTCAGAAAGCCCATCAACTTGCTTTACTGCCATTATAGAGGCTTCTAATAACAGCCAATGCTTCCTAAAGCTATGATTATACTCCACATTATATTTGTGTATTTACTTAGGACTTACAAAATTGTTCACTACATGCTGTTTCATTTGGTTCTTTTATCAGCATTGTAAGATGGAATACTCAGGTAGCTCCAAATTCATTTCACACATGCTGAAGTTCAGCAAGATTCATCTTCCAACCTCCTTCAACTGGTAGAAGAATAAAGACCATTCAAATGACCGTCTTCTAGCTCCTGCAACTTGACTCTGCTGCTTCCCATAGAGTTTTGAAAAGTTCTTTATCTGGATTTGCTAAACATGTAAATAATATTTCATAATTGCAAGAGCTTCTCCGAACTTATTTTATTATGTAAAAAGACACATTGAAATCTGTTTTATTTAGCCAGAGTTGGCCTCTCTCACTCTCTCTTACCATCATGCTAGATCATTTGCAGAGTACTGTTCTTTAGTTTTTTCATTTCCATCTGGAAAACAAGAGTGCCGTGTTAGAAAGAATTAAGTACCTGAGAGTAGAAGTGGTAGAACAGTATACATTAGCTCCCAAAGGAAACAGGAATTCTCAGATGATTTAAATATTATAACTCCAACATCTGAGATGGAACACAGTTAAGGCTTGTTAACAAGAACGGAGGTCCTTCAACTTAAGCAATGATGGATCGATAACAGCTGTCGGGATCCTTGTTGAAAAGGAGGTTGAGGTCAGCATTAAGAATCTCTTTTAACTTATGATAACTGATAGCTGCAATAGGGATCTAGTCAGGTGGTTCTGTCCTAGGAGATCTTCATTGTGTCTTATTCAAGACATCACTATTAGGTGGCATATTTGTAGATGATGATGAGAAACTAAGAATTTACCTCCCTTTTACCCCTGATATCTTGTTTTTCTCTAAAGCACTAGGATGATTTCAGGCCTGTCACGTAAGTATTTTTCAGAGTATTTATCTAGTGTTGTCTCATTTATTATCTATTTTAATGTTTCTACTTACTCTTTATTATTTTATCTTTTAGGATTGTTTTTCTTGAATTCCCTAGGAAAGAGTCTAACGTGGAATTACAGCAATTAAGAGTGAGAATGAGGCAAAATTACATTTTCCTGTGATGACTCAAATGTATTTTTTAGCTCAAAAACGTAATACTGTTTACTGTAAAAATTTAGAGAATACAGAAATTATAATGAAAAAGTATTTACTATAACATTCACCCACAAAAATAAGCATTAGCAATAAACATCCTGTTTCCTTAACATATGTATATGTAATTATGTTTTCTACATTTTTACATGATGGTATAACAAGAATATTCTTTCTTCCTTCAGCCTCCTGAGCAGCTTGGGATATGTGTTCCCCACCACACCTGGCTACTTTTTTGGTAGAGATGGGATCTTGCTATGTTGCCTAGGCTGGCCTTGAACTCCTGACCTCAGCCTCCCAAAGTTTGGGATTACAGGTGTGAATCACCATGTCCAGCTACTTTGTCAGTATACTTTCTAATAGCCAGGTGTATCATATTTAAACAAAGGTGTTAAGTCTTCCCCATGAAAACATACTTCTCTTCAGGTCTCCAAATCTAATAAATTGGTACCACTAATCACTTGATAGCTCTGGGTCCAATCTGACTTATCTAAGATTATTTTCTTTCCTTTTTTCCCAAAGGGTAAGTCCTGTGGTCTCTACTTCTAGAACTCACCCTGCATTCCACGCCTTGCCACCCCACCATCATCTCTGCCCTGGATTATGTACTATGTCATTCCCCAACTAATCTTCCTACTTCCTCTGTCCCCGGAGCCCTCCAAAACCCATCCTTCACTGAACAAGCCATATGATATATTTTTTTGTATCAGACCCTGCCTCTCTTCTGCTTAACACCCGCCTATCACTTCCTATTGCGTTTGGAATAAAATCCAAATCCCTTGCTGTGGCTGATGAGCCTCTCCGTTACCTGGACTGTCACTGCTGTCTTCTCTGGCTCTCCAGCTCTCCCTCATTCATTATCTGAAATGATCAGCCTGCCTGTTGAATTGTTCCTTATTTGCTTATTGTGTATTCATTGCCTGTCTCTCTTCTCCAGATCATAAGCTCTGTCTCATGCCTGCGCCTGTTTCATGGTGAATCTTCGCAGCCCTGAGTGGTGACTGGCATACGGCTGGCACTCAATCAGCGTTTGCTAAATGGATGAATAATATTCCATGACAAATTGTTTTAGCTATCCTTCAGTCCTAAAACATTCTTCTACTCAATACATTTATCCAGTTTCAAAAACATTGACATACTCTCACCACATTATTCCTCTGTTCTCAATACTAAAGTCTAATCTTGGCAGCCAGCCATGCCCCCATGGCTCTATCACACATAATACTTCAGGATTAGACCCCACAGTGCCTTCCCTGGCCACAGCCCAGGAGTCACCTTTTTGCTAATTTGCCTGTCAGACACCCAGGACACATCACTCCTCCGACCTCTGGGTGTTTCCACTGGCCGGCTCCTTGACCTAAAAGACTGATTTTCTCTTTTCCCTATTCCCATGCTTCTGTCTCTTCCTCAGGGAACCCCACAGCAATACCATGGAAAACCAGGCAAACACAGGGTCTGTCCTTTGGAAACTTACATCCTGGTGGAACAAACAGTAAGTCAACAACCACACAAGTAAAACATAGCAATACAGCATCATAAAGAGAAAGCCAAGGCATAATGAGACCTCAATGAAGCCATCTTTGATAATGTGAGTATTAAGCCCAGACCTGGAAGTGAACTATCACTATTATTAATTTCTACTTTCCCTGGGTTTGTCATATGCTCTTTTTTTAAAATCATATTTAGGTGCCAGTTTTACTTTCTTCTTAGTTTTTAAGCTGCCAAAGGGCTGATTTCCTGTGTGATTCACAGCACTGGTATACCACATACATCTCCATCTATGAGGAGGGAAGGAGAAGGAGGAGGGTCTCCGAGATGGGCAGGAGAGGAGTGGAGTGAAGAAGAGTCTTTCAGGTTAGGGTGCTTGTGACTGAGAATTTGACTCTGAATATTACAGTATTAAGGCAGCATTTGGCTAAACGGTCTGAGCTGAAACTCAGCAAAGGTTTCTTTGCTAGTGCAATGCCTTATTAATATTTTATTGATGTCACTCACCCTTTGCATAGCCTTAGAATTGGATCAGGCTGATGATTTTTGCATTTTTTTTTTTTTGCATCTGTAACTCAAGCTGTATTAAAATGAAAGGATTGCCTAGTGATCCTTTGTGCCTTTTCTTTCCGAAAATTGAGCAGTTGCCATTTAGCTGAGACAACCTTGTCAAGTCCTTCAGGGCCAGCTCTGATTTGGATTTATAAAGCCCAGTTCAGTCTGAGATGGCTTTGAAACTTCCCCTGCATTGGAGAGCACAGAAGAGCTCCTAGCTGTGTAAGACCCTCTGAGCTTGTGCAAATGATGAGCAGAGGGACTGCCCTGTAGGACTCATAGCCACCACTGAGCACTATTAAAGGGGAGACAGAGAAGGGTAAGGGAGTGAGGCAATCTCCTCCTTTCAGAAGGCCTCCCTGGGGACTGTAAATAGCAAAGCATCTCCCTCTCTTTGCTCCTGGCCTGGCTGCTCTGCAACCCTTCACCAATCCTGTTAGTAGAGCTGGGTCTTTAACAGGGCTACCCTGACTGCTAGAGGGCAGGCATGTGCAACTTAGACGGGAGCATGGTTGCTGTGAGGGCAGGGAGGTGACCAGTCTGACACTAGGACAGGAGAGAATGACAAGGCGGCAGTGAGGTGGAGGGCAAGGAAGGTGAAGGGAATGAGAGCAGATCTTTATTGAGCATCTTCCTTAGTGAGCCAGGCACTCTGATCGGCACCTGACAATGTACTCTCTTTTATGATCACTCGCAATGGTTCTTAAGATAAATATTAATACACCCATTTCACAGGTGAGAAAGTTTAACCTCGATCCCACTGAAAGTCTTGTCCAAGTTCACATCACTGAGATTCAAAGCATTTGGCTCCAGCTCTTTGAGAACAGCGTCACTGTCTCCCTATCAAGCTCCCTCAAGCACCTAGAATTGCCGTGAAATCATAGCAGATAATTGATAGCTGTATTGCAACTAAACGAATGAACTAATGAGCAAAGCATCAACTCTTATCTTATGACATGAAGTTATTATTTATACATCTGGATGATATTAGTTATCCTAGAGAGGGAACCCATTTAGGACATGAACGGAGCCCACATCAGAATCTGTGACCCTAGGCACATCTGTTAACATTTCTGAACTTTCTGAATCTGTAAAACAAAGATTAAAAAATTAAACTAACCACCTCATACAATTACCATGAGGCTCAGAGGCAATAAGATATGAAACGTAGCACAGTGCCTGGTGCCCACAGGTGTGTTAATAATCCATGTTCCTTATTTCTCCATTTTCCAAGGAGTGCATTGGGCTGAATGTGGTGGATATTTGAGTTCATGAGCTGAGAGGTTATGGAAATTCCTTCCTCCCCTGACCCAGGCTTCTCCTGCAAGGTTAAATATGGGCATTGTAGCACGTTTGTCATTTTGATTTCTCTTTATTCTGAAATAGCATCAAGACCTTTTTTGCAGATAGGCTCCAGTGAGGTGCTATGTGCTGAGTCTGGGGCCTGTTATACTGGCTTTTCACCATCAAGGGCCATATTCTCTCTGCATTAAGATTTTAGGCTTTCGGGACACCAGCGGGTGGGTTCTTAAATGGAAGGACAGATTTTGCCATGGTAGAACATGCATGATCTGGCTGGTGGGACTGAAAACCCTGCAGGCCTTGAAAATGGTAAGGACAGTCTCAAATACAAACAAAAACCCACAAAAACCCACACAGGTCTGCACCAGGTCAGAGCCCTGGACCAGACAATGTAGCGGCCATCTTTTAAAACTTAGATTCCTAAAACGACATAATCGTTTTTATACATCCAGGTGCATCTCTGAATGGGGAGAAAAATGCCAAGTAAGGGGACAACCTTCCCTGCCATTATCACCTCCCTTCATCTGCTCCAGGCCCGAGCTGCCTGGGTTGCCATGGTGATACAGAGCTGACCTCTCACTTTTTACTCTTCCAGGAGCTAAAAAGGTAAAAATGAGCCATTTGGTCGCAAATGAAAGTCAACCTCCTTCAGTTAAAAGATGTTAAATTGCTTTCCCTTCATCAAATCTAATGTTCCATAGCCAAGTTCAAAAAAAAAAAAAAAAAAAAAGGGAAAAGCAGGAGAAGGGGAAGAGGAGGGGTAAAAAGGAAAAATGCAAGCAAGAGATCTCAGAAGCAAGCGGAGATGCTGGCTGGAGCAGCACAGGGAACGGGGACAGGCACCAGTGCAGGAGGCATCAGGCCAGCCTGCACCAGCAACTTTCTCAGAGCTCACAAGTGGCCACTGAGCCACTTCCTTAGACTTGTTGGGCCGAGGGTGCTGGTTCCAGCTCTTGCTCCCTGCTTGTCTCTTTTGCTCGCTTTGCGGGGGTACCTAGTGCAGCTGGATTGTTGGCTTTGATTTTTCATGTGCAGAAAAATTGGGTCAGGAAATCAAAATATTGATTGAACCTGATTGCAGTAGCTGTTCTAGAAGAGATTTTAGGGGAAACAAATTACACTCTTTTAACATGATTAAGCCCGTGATTAGGAATGTGCCCCATGCACGAGCCAGGAGAGCACATTAGTTCGCTGTGATTAATATCCCAGAGTGGCTTTCTCCAGCAACTCAGGCTGCCAGGAACTTGACCACTAACAGTCCAGCCAGCAGGACCACCCAGGCCAGGGATGCCTCCTGTCTCATTACAAGCACAGGTTGGGCAGGTGCGAGAGCAGTGCAGGGTGGCTGTGGGCTGGAAGCCTGGCTGTGCTTGGGAGCAGAAGCACCTTGCTGCCTGTTTCTGGCTTTCTGATGCATGGCAGGGAAGCTGGAGGTTTGCCCTTTTTCCTCTCTCCTCTTTTCCCTCTTGGTTGATAGAAAACGGTCTCCAAGTCCATCCACCAGCACGTCCTGTGCAAAGACAGCCAGGGCTGTACATTGGCTTCGAATGATTCATTGGTTTCATTTTGATGCAAGTGTCTAAGCATGTGGGTTAGAGCTGTCAAACCATCTTCTACATGTGAATTACCCTTAATTACAACTTAGGTGAGAACTACGGATTTATCACTACCAGACTTGTTTTTAATCCTTTAACTTCTGGAGTTAAACCACTGGATAATGGTAATACTACAAAAAATTAGAAGGAGCAAGAATGGTTATGGGGAAGGCAACTAATTCTTAGCAGAGAAATTTCTTCACAATATCTTAGACCAATACCCTAGGTTTTTCAAGAAATACTTTAGAAACCTCATGGGCAGGTCAGGGGTCAAACACACAGAAAATTCATTAGCGATCAATTTCAGTAAGTCCAATATCAGAATAAACAAAATCACTCTATTAAATGAGAACATGGAGAGAAAAACAATAGTGCCTAGACTGATGGATTCATTCAAAATATCTATATTCTTTAGTCATATTTCTTCAAATACTGATAACTTTTGGCAAGTATCTGCTATTTTATTTAATAATCCTAGATCTTTGTTATATCATCAGCTTCTAGTGGTCATAAAATTTGCAGAAACAGCCTTTCTCTGTTGGATTCATAATATGTCTTGGATTCTACCTGAAATCCGTTGTCTCTGAAATGTTGGAAGAGAGTCTCTTTCATGCCCTCTGTCCCAACCTGGTGCATACACATGGTCCATAATCTCTAATGAGGTCTCAGTGGTCATCTTATTCTCAGGGTTTACTGCAAATTGCAGGCTCTGAAGACAGCGTAGTTGCATCAAACTCTTTAACTGGCTGGCATTTTGAAAGTTTAAAGGGTTAATGCTCATAAGAGAAAAAGAAAATACCATGCATGCGTTTTGATCTGAGGTTCAAAACATACACGCAGATGAAAATGGCCAGCCTCATTGCTACACACAATCCCTTTCTCTGCCTCCCAGTCTCTTTCCTTCCCTCTCCACAATCTTACAGATCTCAGTACGATTAGAGAGCTGCCGATAAGAGAATGGCCAATGGTATTCTATGGTTTCAGTGTAGTCTGAAAATTAAATCCCTATGAAAATAATATATCTCTTCTCCACTTCCCTACCCCCTCCTCACTAGAAGCAGCTGCTTTTCACATTTAAATGTAGCAGTGGTAACAAGAGCCTCTTTTATCAGCTACTCCTATTCATAAGGCATTAAAATACATGCCGTTTCTTAATCCCTAGTGCAGCTCTAACGGGGGCTTCAGCTTTGTGCTGAAATAGCACGTATCTTTTAAAAGTAGCTGATGGAAATCATCTTCCAAACTGAATCAGTCGCTTAAAAGCAGCTCTCCCCAAGCACAGAACATAAATGCAGTACAGGACACAGTGTGTGTCCAGCCTCCCCGACTCCACCGTAAAGGGCTTGAGAAACAATGCCTAAGTTTGTTTATAAGTAGCCCAAGCGACTTGGCAAGCTGCATCCCTCCTCTCTCTCTTCCCTCCCACCCCAGATCCCATACCCATCTTTACAGCAGTATAACTTGCAGCCCCTCTTCTGGGAAAGGCATTGCTACTTCTGCATAAGCCAATCGGCATTTGCTGAGCAAGGTCACTTTCAGAGGCAGCTCTTTCTGGAGGAGGCATCTTGTAGGAATGGTGGGCAAGGGGCTGGAGGCATGGATCAAATAGAAAATCACCTGAATTCCTGGTTAATCCACAGGCCTCAAGAGGAGTGCATGCAGGGCTAGTGTATTTCACAACCATAAGAGAGCTATTTTGTAGACAGGTAACTAATAGAAATGTATATAGCCATATGATATATATATATATATATATATATATATATATATGTATATATACTTTATGTATAAACACAAGTATACACATATCTGTCCACATCAGACAGTACTGATTCCCTGCAAATCATCTAAAAATAGCATTAGATGCACTATTAATACAAAAGGAACCTTTCAAACAGTAACAAGAATAAGTGGCCTGAATTATAGTTAACTCTTGTGGCTATGGTTTTATTGAAACTACATCCTAAAATTAACTTTTTCTTATATGTTAAAATTAAGGCTGGCCATTTACAAATAATTTCTTTTTTGAATACTCAAGCTTTCATCCTGATATATCTGGTTTTCTAGTTTCAGTAAAATTAGGGATTTTCTATTCTCTGGCTTTATTACTAATAAAGAAGAGAAAAAGGTGGCAGGAATGTTTGTTGCATTCTGTGTTCAGCTTTATGTTTATTTTCTTTTAGCTGCCTATAGAAGAGACCTCAGGAGGAAAGAAAATCCATCACATTCTTCTAACATTGTTTTACTCAGTTTTATTTTAGAAGTGTAATTCTTTTATTCTCATGGTAAGTAAATGTTGCTAGAAGGGTTTTGGAATTTTAAGTTCCTCTGGTAGATATATGTTTTTCAATTGCTGTGAGTCTTTTTTTTTTTCTAATTCTCTCTTCTTGATTTGAGGCTGAAGTGCTGATGAACATTCTTTGCCTTGTGCAATAGATTTCTTTTTACTTATAAAATGCCGCAAAGTTATGCATTAGGAGGCCTATCTACATGATAAGATTTTTTCCCTCTCTCCTTTGCCAGCTAAATGTTGAAGAAGGCTAATAGGAACAGAAATAACACTTGCAAGAGAAATAATCCCAATAAATAAATACCTTCATTTCATCTCTTTTGAGGAAAGTGTCCATCTCACCAAGGTTATAAGGTTTTTAATAAAAGCAGAAAAATCTTCAGGTAATTATAAATGCCCTTTAATACTATTAAAGGAAAACTTAATTCCAATCATTGAGATTTATTGAAAATCTTACTTTCTGAGGCAGTGGCCATTATCTCTGAACCATGGAACCTGACTGCCCTCTTCTGGTTATAAACAGAAATAGTACCAGCCTAAAAGAATTTGGGGGCTTAGAGAAGACATTAATTAGTCTATCACTGACAATAGGCTTAGGTCTAGGGAATCTCCAATAATAAGGAAATGTCTACATTCATATTAGAATCTGTGCCTGATAGGAGTTAGAAACTGAATAATCTAACTACCTCATGGCCCAGAAAGAAATATTCCTATTTTTCTTTTTGAAGCATTTCTGACTTTTGTACTATTTCATTTTACGTTTGGGGCCCTCAAGTCAGACTCAGGTGTTCAGCTAAAAAGTGAAGAACAATAATTACTTTCAAATTTCCATGACTTTTTAAAAAAACTGATATTCAGGCCAGCCAAGCATTCATAAATACTGCATTTGGGGTGGAGAAGAAATCCACTTTCATCAAAAGCTCAAAAAGTAGTTTGTTAATAATTAACTAGAACATATTTTAGAGATTAAAAGGTAACACAAAACTTTTCTCAAATAAGATTAACCATAATGAAAGTAACTATTATGTAATGTCATAATCACACGGGATCTCACTGAATACTTGATGGGAGAATGATCAATTGAATAATCTTAGATCCATCCATTTTCTTCCTTAATCTGTACTAGGTGACATGATTTTCCATATTCATATCACAATTAAAAAGATTAGGATTTCTTTCTTTTTTTCCATTTTACCTCTGAAAAATGGTATAATGAATTCAGGATGATTGATAATTCTAGATAGAGGATCATTAAATGCCAACAGAAAAAAAAAATTATGTTCAATTATAATTGTGATACTACGTCAAACAGATAGAGGAAATCCTAATTCTGAGCTCTATTAAAATGCAGTTATTTCAATTTCCAGTTGCTATGTATGTCCTATTAGCAGCCTGACATTTTGAGTAGTACACTAATTCATATGAATTGGGTTTTAAATGAAAGCTTTCAAGTCAACCTTTATGGAACACTGAATGTGTGATAAGCCCAGAATTAGCAAGAGAATGAGGTGATACTTTTTCGCCAAGTGAGCTTCTCGTATGAAGGCGCAAAACCTGAAGGCTCCAAATTATAAAATGCTTTAATTTCAAGGACCTCGCCCATAAGTAAAGCACACGTCGATTTTTCTCTGGAGATCTATTAGGTAGTTAGAAGCAGATAATATTCTAGTCTGCAATTAGAAAATTAAAGGTCAGAGGTTAAGCGTGTGTCTTGCCAGGTAGGTCTCAGATGGGTCTCCACCTGTCAGGTGTCAGGGTTAAGGACAAATTTCAAAAGATCACACAAAGTGGGCTAAGAATGGACAAAGCTTACGGCAGGCCAAGAGTTGCAGAAAAGAAAAGTGAGGCCCCCTTTGTTTTCTAGGTGCCCCCTAGAGAGGCTATAGAACTTGCAGTGGGATTCTGTGTTCCAGCAACCATCCCACCCTCCACAACCCTGCCCTCTACCCTGCCTCACGTAGGTGTCCTTTTTATTTGAGACAGAGTCTCGCTCTGTCACCCAGGCTGGAGTGCAATGGTGCTATCTTGGCTCACTGCAAACTTTGGCTGCTGAGTGATTCTCCTGCCTCAGCCTCTTGAGTAGCTGGAGTTACAGGTGCCCACCACCACCACTCCCAGCTAATTTTAGTTGTTGTTGTTTAGCAGAGACAGGGTTTCATCATGTTGCCCAGGCTGGTCTCAAACCCTTGACTTCAACTGATCCACCTGCCTTGGCCTCCCAAAGTGTTGGGATTACAGGTGTGAGCCACCTGGTGCTCAACCCATACAGGTCTCTTTTGACAGGGCAAGGGTAAGAAGAGCCTTGAGGAGGGTTGGATGGGCTGCTCATTCCCAGGCATCAGGCCCTTAGGGGCCCACACTTTGCAGTTGTCAGGGAATGCTGACTGTGCACACCTGGAGAACTCAGGTAGGAGGATATTGCAGTTCCCTGCTGTGAGGAAGAACCCTTTCCTGCTGAGAGTAAACGCTGCTGCTTCTGGCTAGCTTGTTGTCCAGGCAACCCAGAATGGGCCCCCAAGGTCACCTTTGGCCCATCCTGCTCAGACACCTGATTGCATTAATGGAAAAGCACTGCATTTCGGGTCAACTTCTTCCCAAGCTCTGCCATTCTGTAATCACAATAGAACCATTTCTCCTTTACCTCAGTTTACTCACTTATAAAACGAGGAACTTGGATCCCATGCCCTCTAAGGCAACTTTTTGGTTCCAAACACATACATGATTACTAAGTCACTTGTCATTTCATGAAACTGTAACATTAAATGAGGTATCAACAATCATCGTAAGCAAAGGATACTAATTAATGGTGTGACAAAAATATGAAGAATTATGAAAATTTTTACATCCATTTTTTCCCTCAGATACCTAATAGCACAAAGCAAATGCAAACCGTTACATTTTGTGGCTTGTTCACTTATGTGATAAATCTGGCATGACCTGAAACTCAGTCTCTCTCTCTCTTAAGTTAATGAGGTCACTGGTTTCTATTCAGAAATTCTCTTCTCTCCAGGATTAGGAGAAAAGTCAACTCACTGTGCTCCAGGCTTCAGGGAAGACTTGCAGAGACATACAGTATCTTTAGGTGTGATGGTAAAGATGCAGCAGGATTACTTGGTCCTGTAGTCTGGGGAAAATGCTGGGGCAAAACTGATGCTGAATCTTTTGGAAGTTTTCTCCGGTTCTGCTGGTCAAAGAGTTGTGACAATAGAAGCTGTAGGCTCAGCTGTTCTCTGTCTTGTGTCAATGAAAACTCCCAGAGCAATGAGAGCTGTAGGAAAATGTGGCCAGAGCTAGGGACCAGAGAAAGCGAGGAATCAATAAAGATAAAGGATAATGTAAAAGCAGAGTCATGCCTACCTTCATGCCAGAACAAAGCACATGTTACCATTTAACATACATGTCCTGACTTGTCTAAATTCCTGTAACTTCTCAGGGCAGATATTTTTGTCTGCTTTGTTCATTTCTATGCCCTCAGCACCCAGTACAGTACTTGGCACCAAGTTGGAGGATGGTAGTTATTTGTAGTGATGGAGCAGGTGGTAGTGGTGGAAGTGGTAGAGGAAGGGAAAAGAAGTAGAGAAAGTCATGGTGGAAAAGGAGGTAGAGGTGGTGGAGATGGATATTGAAGTGGTCAAGGTGGAGGTGGACGTGGTGGAGATGGAGATGGAAGTGGCAGAGATGGAGGTAGAGGTGGTGGAGATGGAGATGGAAGTGATGGAGATGGAGGTAGAGGTGGTGGAGATGGAGATGGAAGTGATGGAGATGGAGGTAGAGGTGGTGGAGATGGAGATGGAAGTGATGGAGATGGAGGTAGAGGTGGTGGAGATGGAGATGGAAGTGATGGAGATGGAGGTAGAGGTGGTGGAGATGGAGATGGAAGTGATGGAGATGGAGGTAGAGGTGGTGGAGATGGAGATGGAAGTGATGGAGCTGGAGGTAGAGGTGGTGGAGATGGAGATGGAGGTGATGGAGCTGGAGGTAGAGGTGGTGGAGATGGAGATGGAAGTGATGGAGCTGGAGGTAGAGGTGGTGGAGATGGAGATGGAGGTGATGGAGCTGGAGGTAGAGGTGGTGGAGATGGAGATGGAGGTGATGGAGCTGGAGGTAGAGGTGGTGGAGATGGAGATGGAAGTGATGGAGCTGGAGGTAGAGGTGGTGGAGATGGAGATGGAGGTGATGGAGCTGGAGGTAGAGGTGGTGGAGATGGAGATGGAAGTGATGGAGATGGAGGTAGAGGTGGTGGAGATGGAGATGGAAGTGATGGAGCTGGAGGTAGAGGTGGTGGAGATGGAGATGGAGGTGATGGAGCTGGAGGTAGAGGTGGTGGAGATGGATATGGAATGATGCAGATGGAGGTAGAGGTGGTGGAGATGGAGATGGAAGTGGTGGAGATGGAGGTAGAGGTGGTAGAGATGGAGATGGAAGTGGAGGAGCTGGAGGTAGTGGTGGTGGTGGTGGAGGTGGAGGTGAAGGAGGTGGTGGTGGCAGAGATGAAGATGGTAGTGGTGGTGGATATGGTGAATGTCATAAAGTTGGTAGAGGTGAAGGTGGAGGAGGAGGAGGTAGTGGTGGTGATGGTGGTTATGGTAAAGGTGATGGTGGAGGTGGAGATGGTGGAGATGGAGGTAATAGTGATAATGGAGGTGGTAGTGGAGGTGGTGATGATACTGGAGGCAGAGGAGTTAGAGAAGGTGGTGGAGGTAGAAGTGATGATTATGGCGGTGGAGGTAGTGATGGTGGTGGTGGAGATGGAAGTAATGGAGATGGAGGTGATGGTGGAGGTGGATGTGATGATGTGGAGGTGGAGGTGGTGGTATTGGTGCTGGTTGTGGAGGTGATAGTGGTGGTGGTGGAGGTAGTGGTAGTGGTGGTGGTGGAGATGGAGGTGATGGTGGAAGTAGACATGGTAGTGGTGGTGGTGGAGGTGGTGGTACTGAAAATGGAGGTGATGCTGGAGGTGGATATGCTGAGGACTTCCTTAGATTAAGTTGTTTTTTACAGGAGTGCAGTTGCCTAGGTAAAAGCAGAAATATAGCCAGGGGTTGGAGAGAGAAAAAAAAGAGCCCCCATGGGTGGTTTAAGTCCCTACTTCTAGCTGAATCTACAGACAGAGGATTCCTTAGCTTTGTAAGTACATGAGCCAACAAAACCCCATTGTCTTTTAACGAGAATCTAAACATTCAAAAGTACATTGTCCACTTGAGAAACGCTGAGTCCCTCATCTCCTCATGCCTATCAAGCTAGGTCTGGCCCTACTTAAACTCAGCCACGACCTATGGATTGTCACTTCCTGGTCACCTCACTGCTAGGCCCAGATCCCCTCTGGAGGCTGTACTGGAAAAGTCTAATAGACAAACACGTCTAATTTACCCAAGTCCCTCCTTAAAACACTCTAATGGTTCCCAGGAGCTGTGAGTCAAAATGCTCAATACTTTTATACGAGCTGCCATACTATCTACCTTTTCCTCTCTGCCGGTATTTCTGACCTAGCCCCACTTCAGGGCCTAATCCACCTAGCCTACCCTCTTTGTTCACTTATAAATCTACCAGTGCCTTTCACATTTCCTACCTACCTTTTTTTTTCTTTATCCCTTACTCCTTTCTCTTGCTGGAAAAAAAATCATGTTTATTCTCTGAAACCCCTTGAAGACTCCTTTGAACCCATCCTTCAAATTCCATCCTTTGAGACACTGTTTTCTTCTCACTCTTTTTGAGGACTTCCCCCTGGCACCCGGTCCTTGGCTCATCCAGGCAGAAGTTCAGGGCTCCTACTCCATGTAGCCTGGGTGTCTGGTGCATTGCTCTGCTCCAGGGTGTATCCCTTCATGGAATCCCACTCACAGGCTTCGTGGCACTCCACAGATACCATATCCCTCGTGGGACTCCACTACTGACTGTGTACTCTTTGGGAACAGAGAGGAAACAGGTACCTTGTATAGAGCGGCCATGGCTTAAAGGATGATTCTCTTTCTTTTCCATCTAAAGCTTTGTCATGATGATGAGCTGCGTATGATGGGAAGTTTATACACTATCTGGCATGATGGGAAGTTCGGAGAAAAATAAGTTAATATTAGGAAAGCATGCGAGAACCGTTTCTTTCATAAGAGAATACAGCTGTGTGCCCTGGAAGGAAATGCAAGTTCACTCAGTAGCTAAGAGCAAGGAGGCTTCCATTTTCAACACAGAGTCAGGGAGGCCACTTAGGGCTTGTACTCTGATTTCAGGGCTTGTACTCTGGAAGAGGGCAGAGGCTGCTGAGTGTTGTTGGAAAACTCATTTGCTTAGCAAGAATACTCTTGTTTAGATGGCATTTGCTTTGCATGCTTGATGGCAGTGAAGGGTTCTAATGCATCCCCTATAGCTACATTCTTCGCTGCCTCCCATAGAAAATACATATAAATGAGCAGAGAGGTTCTAAGTATACATCCTGTTAAGAAGAACTAGGCATTTACCATAGAAGACACTCATTCTGGTTTAACATTTCTAGTACTTGGGTTTGCAGGAATTATTTGGAAGGAGAGGACACAAAGGATACATGAGATTGCTCTTTGATTGCCTCAGTTCCCAAGGCTATCAAATGACAGCTCTGAACTCAAGGATCACTAAGAAATGGCACTTTGGAGCAAGAACTATCACAAAGGCATTTGAGGGCATCCAGGAAGCCCTCTGCTGTGTGTGTCAATAGACACAATAATAGAACTTCAACTTTTAAAAAAGGGAGAGAAAACAGTAGACCTCAATGTCTATAAGGGACCAGATAATAAGGGGCAGAAAATAAGTGCCCTGTGCTCGATTATACCACACAGCAGGGACAGAAGCCCTTTTCAAGATGATAAGCGACTTTTTATTTCCCCGAAGCCTTGAGCTTAACAAGGTGGTGTGAGCTATGGGAGTGAGGGGAAGAATCAACACAGAGTTCTTGGTAAAGGCAACGTGGGCTGAAGGTTAGGGTGGAAACAGGGAAGACGGCATGCTGAGAATTAAGTCTTTGGGCAAGTGGATGTGAGTTGGGGTGAGAATTTCATTGCTGTTCTTTTTTTTTCTCTCTCTCCATTTTCTTCATTGGGATTAGTGCCACGGTATCAGAAATAAAGTAGTCACTCCATAAATGTTATCTTGTGTTATTGTTATTAAAGTTACTGTTATTAAGAAAATGGGGGCAAGGGAAGCAAGTAATAAAATTTAGAGTATAAAAAAGCTAGAAAAATTGAAGACAAAAGACCACCTTTTTAATGGGCTACATGTGTAAAGAGAATAAGAAAGGTACAGAGAGCGTCACAAAGAGTTGGCAAAAAATGGGAAAGACCCAGCAATGCCGAAGAGCAAGGGCTCATCCGCCAGAGAAGATTTTTAAATGTGAGGAGAGTTGCTCCATGTGGCCGAAACACTGGGAGTAACATTCATCTTTCAATATCATTGCAGCGGTTGGGAAAAATGAGCACTGACAATGAACTGTCATAAAAATTACACACAAAAGCTTTCATATGGGAGCTTATAGTTATCAAGGGCTCATGGGATTCACAAAGAAGGTAGCCAGAGAAACTTCAATAAGAAGAAAATTGTGCTTACTTAAATCATTCCTTTAAGGTATCATTGGGACATTTTTAATTGAATATGCGATTTCAAAAGAATGGTTCTGTTGGTTGAACAGGAATGGAGGGCATGCAAAATACTGAGATTTGTCCTAGCGCAGAACATTTTCCTTGAGCAAAAAGCCCCTATGAGAAGCTTCACACAAAAAAGTTGTACCAAAGTAACAGTGCATGGGCACATGGATGCTAGCATCTGTTCTTTCATCTTTCATTAAACAATTTTTAGGGCCCATCTCTGTTTCAGACCATATAACTGGGCTAAATCGGGAGTGTGGAACCACATATCATCTCTGCTGGTCTGCAAACCCAGAAAGAAAATTTGTGAATTCCTAGATAAGAGCTCTGATTGTTGGAGAATGATCACCATTTGTTAGGAATATTTGCTTGTGTTTCTGCAGCAACCCATGAAAGGTCAGCTAAGCTAACCTGTCCTTCACGGCCACTCTCACGGAGGCAGGGTCCAGACCCTGCCACATACTATCTCCTGGTCTCCAGGAAGAAAGCCTAGTATGAATGCTGTAAGCTAGTTTCTCTTTGTTTCCATATGTTTTCCTAGGGGCTCTCTCATCACAACATGTTATACAACCCATATCAACATCATGTCCCATTTGGTCAAAAGGCATTTCCAATCCAGTGCTTCCTAACCTCTTTTAGGGGAAGTATTACATGCAAGTTAACATTACCATGCCCTGACAGATCAAATGAGGAGAGCCAGCCAGAAAGCTTTGAAAGTTCATGACAAACCAGGTCACTTTCTATTATATTTACATTTCCATAATAGGGTCCTTTAAGGACTCCTCTTAAAGAGAGTTTACATATCCCATGTCAGCCTTTCTCTTGAATTCCACTCCAATCATATCATGATTTTTGTGGGCATAATTCAGTGAACTGTGCTCTGCTACTCATAGCAGGGTAGCAGGTAGTATGGGGGGTTGGGGCAGGGATAGGGAACACCAAAGCTAAAAACTAGACCTACCAGGAGGACAGAATAGGAGTTGAGAGGTGCAGAAGATGATGTCCCACCATAAAGGCCGGTAGGTTCCTAGGGAGGAAACCAAAGTGAAGATTAGGCAAGTAGGCAATTGATCCTAGACAGCTCTGTCAATGGACAGAAAGCCCTGAGCCAGTCAGTGTGGATTGGAGAGCCAGACTATGGAATCTGAGAGAAATACTAGAAAAAACAAAGAGAGAAACAAAAGTATTGAAATAATTGAACCCGTTTAAATGTCCAGTTTAAAAATGGATATTAGGAAGTAGATACATCAGCAGATTCAGCCTTAAAACTGAACTATTCCTATCACAGGAAGCAGAATTCATAACAGGGAAAGAGTCGGGCAGGACCACGTTTGCCCAGGAACCAATAAGAAACATTATTCTCCCAAGTAGACCACCAAGTTCTGGGAGAGGGCCGAGCATGGTGGCTCATGCCTGTAATCCCAGCACTTTGGGAGGCTGAAGAGGGTGGATCACCTGAGGCCAGGAGTTCAAGACAAGCCTGTCCCACATGGTGAAACCCTGTCTCGACTAAAAGTACAAAAATTAGCCAGGCATGGTGGTGGGTGCCTGCAGTCCCAGCTACTCAGGAGGCTGAGGCAGGAGAATTGCTTCAGCCAGGGAGGCGGGGGTTGCAGTGAGCCAAGATAGCTCCACTGTACTCCAGCTTGGGTGCCAGAGTGAGACTCTGTCTCAAAGAAAAGAAAAGAAAAGAAAAGAAAGTTCTGGGAGAGGAGCTCTGAGGGCCTGGGATGAAAGAGGGAGCCACTGGTCAGGGAAGTGCTCAGCCACTCTCAGGGTAGAATTATGTGACAGAGAGCTCAGGACGTGAGGTCCTGTCATGGAGAAGCGCATGGACATATCACATTGTGTATCACTGCTACAGGTATGGAATCACTGCTACAGGTGAGGAATCATCTGAGAACTAGGTACAGGTGACAATTGTATTGCCTTGGAGAGCTATGGGTAGAGTTGGAGAAATTCTGCAGAATCAATTCTCCTTGGATTTACCCCATGCTCTGGCCAAGTTATCCTGAGCCCTTCTGCCAGCTACCAAGTGCACTCTCTTCTTATGGAGTCAAAATTCTTCTTAGCGCCTGGCTCCTTATTGAGTCAACACTGGGTACAAACATCCTTCACTATGAAAGGCTTAAAAAATATCTACTATAGTCAGTGCATCATTTTTAATCACGGAGCAAATGTTCAGCTCTGTGATGGATTGTTCTTGCTTTTCTTAGAATTTTGGTCAAGTACAGATCCTTCATGCAGGAAGCATTTATTGAGTTCTGTTATACAATGTAATAAATGCCAGGGAATCCTGGTGAACAAGGCACACTCTCTGCCTTTATGGAGCTTCCAAGCAAAAAGAAATTAACAGGTAGTTTCAGTTCAGTGTAACAGTATGTAAGAGAAACCCTCATCAAGTCTTGGGAAGAGACTTGTTCAGGGATAGCCTTCCAGAAGGATCAGGTACAAACTGAGAGCTTTGCATGAGCTGCAGCCTTTAATGTGGGAGAGCCAGGTGCCTCTCTGGAAGAGTGAGCTACTTGAAAAATGGATTTTTGATTCTTTCAATACCATAATATTTAATAGGAAATTATCATAGGAATAATGTGATGTACAAGCCTCATGTTACCTGATCTATATAAAATGAAAATATGATTAATGTTCTGATATTTGCGACTACTATGAGCAATGCTCTCAGAAGAAGATATATAAGAGCCTGCGATTACTTAGGCTGTCTAAGAAGGTGATCCCAAGGAGCCCCAGCTAGATATAAAATTTTACTGTACTCATAAAATCTATGTCAAACTTAATGCAGTTGAGTGGTGAGAGGACGGGATCTGAAGTTAAGATGCTCCATTTCCCTGTCCTTCTTTTGCCACTGCACATCTCTGTACCATTGGCAAATCCTTTCTGTGGCTTTCATTTCCTTATTTCTAAAATAAAAGGACCAAACTAGGCTTCCTTCTGAATGTAAGGGGCTGTGAATCCTACTCAACAATTGTTTTAAGAATGGTGCCATAATCATTTACTATGATGCTGTGAAAAAGATGACTTTGAACATAATGTTGTGTTTGAGACATCCAGTTCAAGACAATAGACAGGATACAATTTAAAAAAAAAAAACTCCAGTCAAATGTATGTGCTTTGTATCTGGCTGAACGTGCTTAAAGCTATTTGTTTCTTTACACTAATAATAATAAAGACCAAACTTATACAAGGCATGTTGGTATCATATGTTGTTTAGTTCACCTGTCACTTCATAGGTGAAACAAATTCATGTGTCAAAAAGGTAGCTCTCCAGACTGCCTTGAGAAACAGGAATGAAAGGTCCCTCTGGCCAAAATCAATCTCTCCCCCTGCATCATTGTAGACCATGAAATTTCCACCATGTTTTCTCAAAGACGAATATTAAACCCAAACTAATTATCTTTCTTAACACTCTAGCCTCACAGGATGGTGAGCATTGATCAACATAATTTTTGGAAGTGTCACCAACATGCAAATAGTCAATCAACAGACATTAGTTCTGTCTTCCCTTCTGTTCCCTGCCATTTGGCACCTCCACAACCAAGTCTCTCCCTTGCCTTCTCTCCACTGAGACTGGTAGATGCTACTTTATCTCTAAGCCCTTACTGGTGCTGTTTCCTCCACTTGGAATGTTCCCCTCTCTTCCCTGGGATCATCCAAATCTAGCTTGTGCCAGCAAAGATCTCAATTGCAAGCAACAATAGCCTATTTTGAACTGAAAGAGAAAGGTTACCAGGAACTTTCAGGACAATGAGGAGCATGGAAAATGGGATGGATCCGAGGCATCTCCAGAGGTTCGAGCCACCAAGCCTCACACCCAGGGCCATGCTATAGGAACTGTCTGGTTTGCACCACCACCACAGATGCAGCCCATCTGACCGTCAGGTGGTCCCTGTATTTAAGCAGTAACTTCCCAGTCAGATTCCATAGATCATGCATCTCATTAGTACAATTTAAATCAAGGATCGACTCCTGGCTGCACCCAGCCAAAGTGAAGTGAGAGAAGATCCTTGACTCTAGCAGTGGGAGGTAGCCATGGAGAGGGGTGTTCAGAATTGGCTTTCCAACAAGAGTATGCTCAGTGAGGAAGGCTACCAAGGCAGTATCATGAGCCCATGACGAAGGGCACTGGATGCTGTTTTCCACCTTTCCACCTTGACATTTTGTCACACAGGAGGGTCTTTCAGAGCAATAACACACATGGAACTATCTCTTATCATATGCCTTCTTCTGGAATCTAGCCTGAAGCACCTGCCTGAAGCTCTTGTGCGGTTAATTTTTTTTTTTTAATAAGTAGAAGGTATACACTCTAAAATAATGGTTTAAAAGTATGGTAAATACATAAGCTAGTAACATAGTCTTTTATTATAATTACCAAGAATAGCAGTTTCTCAAATAACATTATTTAGTTCAATGCCATTTTGTTATAACATTGATGAGAGGCATTAAATCCATTTCCAGACAGGACCACTTTTGGTGTGGAGTTTGCAAGTTCTCCCCATGTCTGCCTGGATGTTCTCTGGGTACTCAGGTTTCCTCCTACATCCCAAAGACATGTACATTAGGTTAGTTGGAGCATCTACAGAGTCCCAGTGTGAGGGAACATGGGTGTGAGTGTGCACTGTGATAGGCTGGCGTCCTGTTGGAGCTGATCCAGTGTTGTGCCCTGAGCTGCCAGGATAGGCTCCAGCCACCTGAGCCCCTGAATTGAAAAAAGCAGGTTACTAGGTTCTTTGCATGCATTACTTCGTTTAATCCTGTCTCCATCTCAATTTCAGTCCCTCTCCCAGGGTCTGGGATTTCCAAGAGGGAAACCTCGCAGGAGCTCATAAACATGCCTGCCAGCTACGTTCACATAGTCTGCACTGTTGGTTTATTTGTTTGCGTGGGCACTCATGTGTCACCATTCATTACCCAAGCGACTGCGTGAAAGAGCATCACCCTGCTTCTGCTAATGGTGACACTCAGAGAACCAAGCCCAATATTTGTGCTGAGAACCGGGCTCCCAATGCTGACAGTCCTGGAGGTGGCAGATTCAGGTCAGGTTTGAGGCAAGAGTGGTGTGTTTGACTCCCTTGCCAACCCTGCCCCATATTTGCTACCAGGCCTGAAGTAACTCCACGAGAACAGAGTCTTAAAGTATCACCCAGGAAAACAGCTGCCAGCTTTTCTCCCCACCTTTAATCCAAAGAGTCCCAAATGCAGTGGAGGAGAGGAGGGAAGACAAAGTCCCCGTCACCCCTTGCTGCCTTCCCTGCTGGTTTCTCCAGAAGCAGCTGCCTGACTTCAAGATGATCCTGACTCTTCCACAGAAAATCCTCTTTTTTTTGTAATCTGACTTTTATTTATTTATTTATTATTTATTCATTCATTGAGACAGAGTCTTGCTCTGTCACCAGGCTGGAGTACAGTGGCGCCATCTCGGCTCACTGCAACCTCCACCTCCTGGGTTTGAGTGATTCTCCTGCCTCAGCCTCCAGAGTAGCTGGAACTACAGGCGTGTACCACCACGCCCAGCTAATTTTTGTATTTTTAGTAGAGATGGGGTATCACCACATTGGCCAGGATGGTCTCAATCTCTTGACCTCGCTATCCATCCACCTCGACCTCCCAAAGTGCTGGGATTCAGGTGTGAGCCACCTGCCTGGCCTCTGACATGTTTTCTTAAAACCCTTCAAGCCATGACTTCATCTCAGGAAAAGAGTTGCGCTTTGTGTTTGTATAACTCATTCAGGTGGTTTTCATAGGAGGAAAATCTTCCCAGAAGTGAATTCACATGTCCAGGTCTGGAGAAACAGATCATGCTTGTAGCTTTGGGGTGCTGGTTATGCATAGGCTATGCCAGTCACTGCCATTCTTGTTTCCTTCATCTTTTGCCCACCAGGTCTTTGACAGCCATAGTGCTGATTCAGGTCTCCACCCAGGGCTGCTCATTTAGTCAGCTTCATCTCTCCTTTCCTCTGAGGGACTTCACCTGCTCAATCTTATGCTCCTGGCATCCCTAAAGTTCCACATTTTCACTATAAATGGCTGTTTCCCTGTCTCTCATCGCTTCCAGGAACATCTCCCGTTTGACTGTGGGAGCAATTTGATCATCCTTTTTGGTCCTTGGGTGTAAATCTTCCTGGTAAATGATTCTCTTGCTCTCTCTTTAGTCTGTGGGACTTGCTGGTGGGAATCACCCTGGCTTCTTGATTTTACCTTCACCAAGTTGGAGACTTTGTCTTTCATTGATTTATGTCGGGTGGATACCCAGCTACACTCACAACTGCAATCTCCCAACACATCCTATCTTCAAAGGGTCCCAGTCCAAGTCACATCTCTGAGGCTTCAATTACCTGGGAGAAAGGTGGCAGCAACCATAGTCCCTCTACATGCAAGTCAGCTGGTTTCTGTTTCCTGGTGACACATGAGCCAGAATCTTAGCCAGCCAGTGAAATACTTTGGAGGAGTAAGAGGGCCATATGCAAGTGAGCTTTCATTATAAAAAATATATCAATAATATTATTTTAGTTTAAGGAAGGGAGGCTGCATCCATTCACCCAGCACACAAGCATCTCTGCTCTCACAAATATCAGCTTTCGTGCTAAGTGCCATGAATATGAATATGCATTAGGTGTGGCTCCTGACCTCAAGAGGCTGAGCATTTAGTTAAGAGACAACATCTCAGCAGGGTGTGGTGGCTAACACCTGTAATCCCAGCACTTTGGGAGGCCGAGGTGGGCAGATCATGAGGTCAAGAGATAGAGACCATCCTGGCCAACATGGTGAAACCCTGTCTCTACTAATAATACAAAAATTAGCTGGGTGTGGTGCGCACGGCTATAGTCACAGCTACTCGGGAGGCTGAAGTAGGAAAATTGCTTGAACCTGGGAGGCAGAGGTTGCAGCCAGCTGAGATCATGCCACTGCACTCCAGCCTGCCACCTGGCAACAGAGTGAGACTATGTCTCAGAAAAAAAAAAAAAAAGAGACAGCATCTCATAAGAGACCTTCAACACTGCCAAATAGCAACTGTGTGGTCTATATTAAAGTTTTTGATTTTGATTGATATTTAAAATCTCCAAATGTGTGACATGCAGCACAAACTGAATATAAAAGGCAAAGTCCCTAAGGTGAAGCTTATATGATTAAGACCCAACTGGACTATGTAAAACATGTTTTGACCATTGATTTGTGGCCAAATTTTCAAACAGAAAACTTCATGAACTGGAAACTCAGAGGACACGAGGAAGGGAGTTGAGTATTGCTTACTTTATCAAAGTTAAATGTGCTTTCATTGAGAATAATTCCCATTCAAATGGGTGACCTAGACAAACTAGTTTAAACAGCTACAAATGAAAATGCAAATAAAACATCTGCTTGTAACTGATTTTTACTCATTATTTTAACTTCAGAAGAGAAAAGGTTAGGGAGTTTGGGGAATCATTTGAATGCCAATAACTTTGATCATGCATGCTGTTAGGATCCCATGAGCCAATGGACTGAGCTTTTAAGAGGTAAAATTCCTCCAAGCCTTAAGGCAAGTAGAAAACAAACAAGATGACAAGCTCAAGAGACTAGACACTCCAGGTAGAAATGTCTAGAAAACAAATGAGAAATAACATACTGCAGCAGAAGGAGCATGGAATGTGAGACATAATTCAGTGTAGGAGAGAGACTCAAGGAGGAAAAGTCTCATTCGTGTCGAATACATCTTTTTTAGAGACTCAGAAGTCATGCTGAAATAAGCGAGTGAATGCAAGAAAGCCCCTTTGATTTGGAGATGCTTGACAGGTACAAGAAACCAAGAAAATGTGGGAGGATGCTGCAACCTCACGATAAGCACACAGAAAGAACACGATGCAGCTCAGATAAGGTGGGTCATGGAACACGGCCACTGTTACTTCTTGGTCTTTGTGGCTGAGATTTCCAAATTTTGTCAAGTAACATTCGGCAGGTTGGGACAATGTATTGATTGCCCTTGTCTCTGGAACTGGCAGCTTAGTTCAGTGTAGTCCTCTCACTGAACTAAGATGAGGTGGACCAGAGAATCAGACATATGTGGGCTCCAAGTTGGTCTCAACTTGCGGATCATATGACCTTGGGCAACGTACTCAACGTTTCTGAGCCATATTTGTTCCATTTCTTTTCTTTTTTTTTTTTTTTTTTTTTTTTTGAGACAGAGTTTCACTCTGTTGCCAGGCTGAACTGGAGTGTCAATCTCAGCTCACTGCAACCTCCACCTCCAGGGTTCAAGCGCTTCTCCTGCCTCAGCCTCTCAAGTAGCAGGGAATCCAGGTGCATACCACCACACCCAGCTAATTTTTTTGTATTTTTAGTAGAGGCAGGGTTTCACTGTGTTCACCAGGATGGTCTCAATCTCTTGACCTCGTGATCTGCCAGCCTCAGCCAGCCAAAGTGCTGGGATTACAGGCGTGAGCTGCCACACCCAGCCTTTATTCCATTTCTAAAAACGCAGCAGGTGTCTGGGGAATAGTTTTCTTATGTAAAGTGAATGGAATATACTATCTGATTATTAAGCATAGTTATCGGCATCATTACTATTCATTGTTCTACCAAAGGTTTGGAGGTTTTTCTGGGAAAAAAAAGGTCAGAATAAGTCAGGAAAAAGTCAGACTTGGTAAAAAATATTAATTTTGCGGGGGACAGTTGTATCCTATAAGGCACATTTCTATTTGAAATTCCCTACATGAAACTTGGCATCTTCTTCCTGCAGAATTAGGCTTTCAGATTTTGACTCTAGCATGTAGCTTTGCTCTCTTAAGATTTTGCTTCTACTCAAAACACATTTACTTTTTAAAAAGTGATACTCTGATCCACTATTCTCTTTCATTTTACTTTTTTTGTGTGTGAGTCTAGAGATTCTACAAAAATCAAGGAGGAAAGAAATCTCAGTGACTCTTCTGGGGCCACATATTCCTCTGGAATCTGATAAAAGCTGTAGCTCCATACCCCACAAAAGCAGACATATGTACTACATACAAAATTATAGGGCCTTCGTAGATACTCTTGAAGCTCCAGGAAAGAATATCAGGTTAAAGACTATCATTCCAGTGCATAAATAGAAATTTTCATAATTGTCTCAACTCCTTAATATAATAAAAGAGAAACTATTCAGAACAAGTTATTTATTTCCGAGAAAAATCATTTATTTTGAGATTTAAAATCGTGTTTCCTGAATACTCGTGGGGGAACATAAAGTCTTTACAGAAGGTATATGATCATCAGTAGATTTTAGAGAGTTCATCTCTATAGGCTCATCTTCCATGTGGCCTCTTTTTGAAAAGCTATTAGCCTAAAATTTCACTGGCATGTTTCTTAGCCCTTCTGCTTTACATAAAAAGCTGTTTACTTCAACTGTTCTCAAACTTAGTGTGATCTGTTGTTCTAAGGAATAAATTTTTTTTTTTTTTTTTTTTTTTTTTTTTGAGATGGAGATTCACTCTTGTTGCCCAGGCTGGAGTGCAACAGCACAATCTTGGCTCACTGCAATCTCCTCCACCTCCCAGGTTCAAGTGATTCTCCTGCCTCAGTCTCCCGAGCAGCTGGGATTACAGGCATGTGCCACCACTCCCCACTAATTTTGTATCTTTATTAGAGATGGGGTTTCTCCATGTTGGCCAGGCTGGTCTCAGACTCTCAACCTCAGGTGATCCTCCTGCCTTGGCCTCCCAAAGTGCTGGGATTACAGGCGTGAGCCACCACGCCTGGCCAGGAATAAAAGTCTTTAAATGTCCAGGGAAACCTTTTCTAATAATTATAATCAAGCTACCATAAACTCATAACCACAGCAGGATTTCTGTCTTCCCTACCAGCTGAAAAAGCTGTCTTGAGCTCTCTCGCTGAAGTTCAACTAACAGAAATATTGGTGTAAGAGTGAAGCTGGTTTAACAACTACTTCCTATTTTTTAAAAATAATGTACCTGTTTCCAGGTAAACTAGTTCTTACTAGCATATATCTTTGTTTTTAATTAAATGCATTTAAAAAGTTGAGGCATGATTTATCATGTGGCAAACCATTAATCTATCTTTCTGTAGAATTATCTATTCTGGACATCTCACATAAATGGAGTCATAAATGATCTTTTGTGACTGGCTCCTTACACATGGCATTATATTTTAAAGATTCTTCCATTTTGTAGCACATATTAGTATCACAGTAGCCATTCATCAATTGTTGGGCATTATATTTGGATTATTACCACCTTTTGCTTATTCTGAAAAATGCTGCTATAAACATTTGGTGCTATACATGTTTTGTGTGAGCGTATGTTTTCATTTCCTCTAGGTATATACCTAGGAGCAGAATTCCTAATTCAAATAGTAACTCTATGTTTAACTTTTTAAAGAACTACCAGTTTGTTTCCTGATAAACTTAAACTTTAGTCCATGTGGAATTTGTTTTGCAGACATAGTATAAAGACTTTCATTTCTTAAACCAAATTATTTGAGAGTAACCATAACATTTTCTATTGATGCTTAATTTTATTGCTTGCTTGAGATGTCTCATTATAAATTTTTAAATAAAAGTTTTTTTAGATGCTTTTATAGATATACAAAGTTCTGATGTGGATGTAGCCTCTGCCTGTCTTTTCCTGTGTTAATGCTTTCCTGTTTTAATTACTGTGGTTTTTTAGAACATTATTTTATCAGTTTGAATAAGCTTTCCTTTATGACTTCTTTTTCAAAAAAAAGTCAATATTCTTCTTATTTTTCTTTTTAGATAAATTTAGAATTATTTTTCATGTTTCTTCTAAAACAGGGGTCCCCAGTCTCAGGCCTGCAGACTGGTACCCTTGACCTGTTAGGAACTGGGCTGCACAGCAGGAGGTGAGCAGCAGGTGAGCCAGCATTACTGCCTGAGCTCCACCTCCTCTCATATCAGAGGAAGCATTACATTCTCATAGAAGCCTGAACCCTATTGTGAACTGTGCCTGTTAAGGATCTAGATTGCACACTCCTTATGACAATCTAATTCATTCCTGAAGATTTGAGGTGAAATAGTTTTATACTGAAACCATCCCCGCCACACTCTGTCTATGGAAAAATTGTCTTCCATGAAAACTGGTCCCTAATGCCAAAAAGGTTTAGGACCACTGATTTAAAATATGATGATACTTTTATTGAGATTACAGTAAAATTATGAATTTGGACAAATTTAATGACATTGAACATTTGAAGCAGGGAAATAGTTCTGCATTTATTAGTCTTATTTCACCAATCTTCAAAATAAGTTCTATACAAGTGTTAAATTTATTCCTTGGTGTGTAAAATATTTATCTTTATTTATTTTTCAAATTGTATAATTTTTCTAGAAATTATCAAATCATGACAAAATATCTTCCCCTAACGTTAATGAGAATACATTTAAGGTTTCATCAATATTTGTAATTTTGATGGTAGATTTCAGATCTTTTTAGTATATCAGGAAAAGAGTTTTCTAGAATCAATTTGAGGTTTTTTTTATGAGGAATGGATGTTGGGTTTTATTTAATGGGTTCAGAATACATTATGAGAATTATATTTTTCTCCTTTGACCTATTCATGTAATAAATTATTTTAATAGTTTTCTTAATGTTGAAACAGCTTTCAATTCAACTCAATCTTATTAATATTTAATTTAGAACATTTGCAACTATATTGATGCTGAACTAGAAATGTATGCAATGTTAATTTATAGCTCCAAAGTTATGCCAATATAACAAAATAATTTGAGGGCATTTTCTCCATTTTTAAAAATCTAGATATTTAAAATAGAACTGGAATTATTTTCTTGTTGAATGTTTGCTGGAACTCACCTAGTAATCTACCTGGGCTCAGTGCCTTATTCTTTGTGTGTAATTAAATATTGGCCAGGAAGTTTTATTACATGTAAATTAATGCTTGTCATAGCAAGGCAATATATATTATAGCTGTAAATCACTAAACAACTTTTTCTATAATCTAATAACATGAGCCTGACTCTATAATATCTATCCCAACAATCCAAGAGCACTTGATATTTTGGTGACATGATGTTTATCATTTTTGTTTTCCCTAATAATCGTCCATTTCCTGGGATTGCACATGGGATTTTTTTTCATTTTTCTAATCTCCTCCACAGCTGTATTTGTAGTCCCATTTTCTTTCTTAATATTGTACACTATGGCTTTTATTCTAGATTAAATGTGGCAGAAATGTGTTTTTAGTGTATTTTTAAAATGAGCTCTGGAATTAATCAATTATATCATTTAATTTTTTTCTTTTTTCTTTTTCTAATTATCATTGCTTTTAAGCTTAGCCTTCAATTTCTTTGATGATCTTTTTACTTTCAAAATTTCACAAAATCTTTTTTTTTTTCTTTTTTTTTTGAGATAAGGTCTCACTCTGTCACCCAGGCTGGAGTGCAGTGGCATGATCTCAGTTCATGGCAACTTCTGCCTCGTGGGTTCAAGCAATTCTCATGCGTCAGCCTCCCGAGTAGCTAGGCTTACAGGCATCCACCATCACGCCCAGCTAATTTTTTTGTGTATTTTTTGATAGAGATGGAGTTTCGCCATGTTGGCCGGGCTGGTCTCAAACTCTTGACCTCAAGTGATCCGCCCACCTTGGCCTCCTACAGGGCTAGGATTACAGGTGTGAGCCACCATGCCTGGTCCACAAAATCGATTTAGTTACAGTAGTGTTTTCAGTGTTTGTTGAAACGGCAAATAATCATCTGTAATTTTCACTGCTTACCTATTATACACCAAGAACTCTACTAGACACATTACATATCATTACATATGTTATCTGTTTTAATCTTCATAGTCATCATTAGGTAAAAACTGTTACATTTTCCATTTTATACATGAGAAAACTGAGGCTCAGAAAAGTCAATCCGCCAAAAGTTCGTTATGTAGCAAGTGGTATAATTAGATTTCAAATTACCTCATTCCAGAACCCACAGATTTTACCAGCCAGTTATGAATCCAATCATATCTCTGTGCGTTTTCCACTGCTTTTCTGTCATTCTTGCGTAGTTTAGAATTTTTCCACCATAAAAATACATTAATATCCCATGGAATCTTAAACAATTCCTGTACTTTGATTTGATTTCAAGACTCTTGAATGGGACAAGTACAATGCAGTTATTTCATCTTGCAAGTGATGACTGCTCAAAAAGAAGACACGCACTCCATGTGTGGTCTTGCAAGAGATGGAGTGGGCATTACAGAGGCTCTCAGATCTTGTTAGAGTTTGCATCTTGTGGTTAACCTCAAAGATAAACATCATGTCCACAAAATGTCAAGTGCTCTTGGATTGTAGGGATCAACATGATAAAGATTTGGGTTCATGCTATTAGATTATAGGGAAGTTGTTTAATGAATTACAGCTATAATATATGTGTCCCTGCTATGAAAAGTGTTCATTTATATGCAATAATATTTCTCCACTACTGTAACTGAATTCTAATAGAGCTAATGTTTTGGATTTAAATTAATGAGGCATAAATGATGTGACTAGGATTTTATGTACTCAGTTCTTGAAATATTTGTCAATATTTGCTTGAGATTTTTGCACACACTACATCGGGGTTTGTGCCAGTGGTGGGTGCCTAGACACATTTAGCAGATAGATAATGAGTAAAGAGGGGTGTAATTTATTTGGGTTTTAAAAAAATAAATAGCATTGCAGTTTTTGGTTTCTGGCTTTTAAATAGCAGCAGTTTTAGAGATTACGTAAATTTCTCTATTCATCCAGCACATACTGAATAGAAGCAATAGAAGAGTCAATATTCATGAAATGCTGTTTCTCAATACATATTAAGACTTGTTGATTAACAGCAGGAATAATTACGAAGGTTAACTAATGAGATGCCTTTTGCTGTTAGCATTCTTTTCAGTGGTGAAATGAGATCTTGAAGAAATCTTTGTGGATAATCAGTGGCCCCAGACAAAGCCACTGTGGTACAAATAGAAATATATATTTAGGGTATTTAGGAATTCTCAAAAGTCCACAACCATTCTTCCAAGTCCCAGAAAAGTGTGCATTTCTTTTTTTTAAATGTCTGTCCTATCCCATAACTCAGGCCTATTTTCCATTATTTATAGAGAACTCTAGAATTACAGACTGGAGAGATGAGAAAGTGTAGGCTGCCTAAATTCTTCCAAATGAAGAAACTGAAACCCAGAGAGGAAAAGTGGTTTGTCCAAAGTCACACAGCAAATCTGTGACTGTTCTAGAACTGGAATCTGTGTTTTCTTGCCCCGCTCACACTACCATCTGGCATAACCAAGGCTAACAGCTCATACAAACAGTATCGTCATGCCAACCTGCATCAATTCTGACTGGTGTTTTCATGTCAGATCTTCTTTTAAATATTTTGAATATCTCAGTGACAACACTATATTTCAAAGAAAGGTCTTCAATATGAATTTCAAATTAAAAATAAATAAATCCATCCTGTACTCTAAGGTTCACAGAGCATCATACCTGAAGATTAACTGTATGATAGTCTTTAAATTGCCACACATGTACCCCAAAAATCAAAGTGACTAGTCAAGTTCTCCAGAATTTTCAGAGAAATCCCAGATCTTCTTGTTGTGGGACTGTGAGTCTCAGTATTAATGAACATACTTTGGTCCAAACACCCAGCTGCCTATCAAATGAAAAGTAGAGTTTGGGTATGTATGACATTCAAGTATTCCACTTCTGCCCTTCCGTGTAATCCAAATATACCTGTAATTGTTGTCAAGTCTTTCTATGACAAATATGGCGAACAAGGCTGATGATCTGTGAGTGGCAGGTAATCCTACCAACATAAGCCACCACTTTAGAGTATCAGAAAGAAACTGAGTTGAGTATTGGGAGAGCTCTCAGGGCAAGACGGCACAGTCTCCTTTATACACATTGGCCCACCCCTACACCCCTCTGGCAGTCCTCTGAGGTCATGGGTAGTCTGCAGAATGAGAGTCATGGAGGACTTTACTGCAGGCCTCCAGAGACACATCCCGTTTCAGGGAGGCGGAGGGCTGCACCACCATACCAAAAATTTCATCACAGAAATTAGACTGCATGGGAGATGATTGCGTGCTGTCCCCCTTTCCTTGGACGATATCAACACCCCTGGGGAATGCGCTCATGAAGCCTCTGAATCCCTGATGATGGGCCTTAACTTCAGGGTCAGCCTGAGCAGTCTGAGAGCTAAGATTGAAGAACCCCAGGGCATATGGTCTCCTTACACAAAACAAAATACCACACCATCCAGGGCATGAACAGAAACAAGCTTCAGAAGGTGAATCTCTGGCAAGGAGTGATGGAAGTAGTGGTTACTGCGTTAACTCACTGTGCACACGATGGACTGAGAGCTAGCCACAGACCAGGGAGATGGGCAGAGAACTCACAGGATGATCAGGAATGTGACGCTGGGGGAGCTTAGAGCATGTGGATGGAGTGCAGAGAGAGAAGAAAGGCCTGGGGGAGAGGGCTTTGTGGGTACACAGGAAGATTGTGTGTGTGTGTGTGTGTGTGTGTGTGTGTGTGTAACAGAAATGACAATCAAATGGCCACATCCATGAGTGCAGAAGATGCAAGGACCAGAGAGAAACTGGTGGCAAGAGAACAGAAGGAAGGCTACTCCAACAGTCAAGTAAAGACATGAGGATCTGAACAGAAGCAGGCACCGTAGGGATCAGGAGGGGCTGCCAGATTCTGCAGAAAAATCTGACGGGATCCTCTGGCTCACATTGCTCTTGGCCAGTCCAGAGATGGGAACAGACTAAACCGTACCCATAGTGTGACCCAGGGCTGGGAGCATCAAAGTCCAAAGAGAGGCATTTCACCCGCCCTGGTTGGGGTAAGGGAGGCTGAGGAAGGGGAAGTAGCAGCTAAGTGGAGTCCAGAAAGTGGTGCAGGTGTTAGCTGGGCAAAAAAAGTGGGGCGGAGTTACTGGAAGTGGGTGAGGGAGGCCCTGATGCAGCTATTCTAGCGACAGCAACAGTTTGGCCAGAAAGCGGGTGGGGGAGCCCCTGCCTGCTGGTGTGCTCTATCCTGACCCCAAAATGGACAGGGACATAGCAGGGACAGATTCTAGATTTCTTATGTTGAATCTTTACAGTCATCAGTAAACAGATCTTAGGCTCTGTAATGAAGGAGATCTGGGAAATTCTCTTTTGACATTTTTAAGGTATCTGTGAGGAGAAGGGATTTCAGTCAGTTAGGATTGAGCTCCAGTTGTAGGGAAAGAATACAGTAGTGTACAAAAAGCAATTCAAAAGAAGAATAACACGATTTTCTGAGTGGGGGGAAAATGCTTTAAATCACAGTTAGTTTTTCTTTGGAGTTGAGTATTCCCTACTCCTGACAATATTCCTGTTAACTTTGGAATTATTCGAAATGGTACATTCCATCAAGTCTTGTGAATAGTTTACCTCAGGACAATTTTTGAATTGGGTTTAGAATTGCTTAATATTTTCCACTTAATTTGGCCCTGGGAAGTGACTTGAAAGGAAAAAATCAATTTCACTTTCCAAATATGTAATCAGAAATTGCCTGCATAAGGGTACCCCTGAGGAAGAATGGGATCATCTGCAGTGGTAGCTTCAAGATGACTGGGGTCTGCCTCCTGGGCAGAGAGTGACCTCTCCCCACTCCCCACCTTGCCTGCTGTATTGCCCCTGCTGTCTCCTTCATTGGTGACCCCTCTGCAGACACCCATTCTTCCTCCTTTGAATGGCCTTCTGTTTATCCTTTCTTCTCCCTTTACCCAGTCTCAAGGGTCAATGACAAATGAGGGTAGGAACTTTGAAGGTGAGAACAATGTTTTGCAGAGTCCTTTTTGTCTCTTCCCTTTCCTCCTACAGAAACCCACCTGCTGTACCTTCACCTAGGATCTCAGTTCTCAATATCACATTCTTTGTTTTGCATGGAAGATGGGGGTTAGAGAAAGGCAGGAATGGGCATCAAGAATCCCAGTCATCTTGGGTTCGTCTTTCCACAATCCCATCTGTTTCAACACATCATGCTGTGCACCATATATATTTACAATGTTTTTTGATGATTTTTTTAATAGCTGGAAATAAAGTAATCTAAATGATATTATCATTTTTTTTTTTTTTTGAGACGGAGTTTCGCTCTTGATACCCAGGCTGGAGCGCAATGGCGCGATCTCGGCTCACCGCAACCTCCGCCTCCTGGGTTCAGGCAATTCTCCTGCCTCAGCCTCCTGAGTAGCTGGGATTACAGGCACGCGCCACCGTGCCCAGCTAATTTTTTTGTATTAGTAGAGACGGGGTTTCACCATGTTGACCAGGATGGTCTCGATCTATTATCATTTTTTAGAGGAAAGATTTTTTTTTTTTTTTTTTTTTTATCGTGCAACACAGGTAACACAACTGAAAGAAAAAGTAGGCTGCATTACAAGACTTCGCCACAAAGGGGAAGCTGTCAAGAGACTAAGTCCTCTGCACTACATGCCAGAAAGCTGAGGTCAGGAGCTTGGAGGGCTTTCTACAGAAACTGAGCTGGCTGGGCCTACAGCTTCCACCCCTGACTCTATACTACAGAGCTTTCTATGTAATCAGAAGACCAGAAAAAGGTTATTTCTCATTTTTTGCCCTCCTTGTATCCTGGACATTTTATAATTTTGCTCTGTCCATCTTCCTTTTCCTTTAACCACATTTTTATTTATGCACATGTGTATGTTTGTGTGTCGAGTTTATGCATGCTCTGTTTATTTTTCATGAAATCCCCACTTTCCAAAGTTTACTTACTTATTGAATGACAGAGTCAACAAAGTTTTGCTATTTTGCTTTTTTTTGTTTTTTTGAGATGAAGTTTTGTTCTTATTGCCCAGGCTGGAGTGCAATGGCGCGATTTCGGCTCGCCACAACTTCCGCCTCCCAGGTTCAAGCAATTCTCCTGCCTCAGACTCTTGAGTAGCTGGGATTACAGGCATGTGCCACCACGCCCAGCTAATTTTGTATTTTTAGCAGAGATGGGGTTTCTCCATGTTGGTCAAGATGGTCTCAAACTCCCGACCTCAGGTGGTCCACCCACCTTGGCCTCCCAAAGTGCTGGGATTATAGGCAGAAGCCACCATGACCAGCCAGTTTTGCTATTTTTAAGGATGTTCCTGACATATCTGTATCCTATTTTGACTGTAAATCCTGAAGAAAATGGCATAAGGTGGCTATTACTGGTAACATACCAGAAACCGAGTTTTTAGGAATAGTTTACTTTAAATTGTCTACTATCACTGCAGGCTCTGACCATAACTATTCATAGGGATTGGCCTAGAACATTTTTTTTTCTCATCTGAGCACAGATATGTGAGATTCTGGAACATGGTAGTCAGCACATGAAGGGCTAATTATATAATGAAACCTATTTTCTAAGCCCTCTCATTAGATTCCTAATGCTTAGTAGAGAAGGCATTACCTAGCAACAGTTACTAACAAACTGCAGAAAAAAATAATAGTGAATGCATGCTGCATCTTTTCACTAAGTCAAAATTGACAGCAAATTGTATTTGCCCTTTCTTTTCATGTGGAATATCTGTTATTTACAGGTAAATGGCATACGAATTGCACTTCTCAGGGAATGGACACCTTGACCATTAGTTAAAAATTATCTTTAAGAAAAAGAGCTAAAAGTTAGGGACAGTAATACCTGCTACTCAAATGCTACAAACTGAAAGTTCCTGTGCATTCATACGGCATGATGGTCAGCAACTTGGCTGTAGGGAAACACACCTTCTAAAGGCATGCATCTACCCCATGGGTGTTTCAGATCCAGATGCTGAGTTTCCTTCCATGCAAGATCAATCTTGCAAATACACCATCATCATGCACTGGAGGCAACAGAAGCCTGTGTACATGTATACACGGTAGCAAAGTTGCCAAGCCCCTGCTGATTATACCAGCACTGATACTGACAACCAACAAGGAAGAACTCAGCTCAATCACAGCTGGAGTTTTCCAGCTCTGGGCTCAGGGGTGGGAGTCACTTGTGTAAGAGCAAGCAGAGTTTAATAAAATTAATTTACCATGTGTCCACTAAGTAATGGATTTATGGAAACCTCGATTTGGGAGTGAAAAGTAATCCTTTTGACTATAAATATACCAAGCCAACTTTCTTCCACTTTGGAAGAAAAACAGTCAACATGAATATTATAATATATGTATAATTTTTCTAATGGGTGTAGTGTGTTTATTGAGAAAAAATATGGCCATGATTATGAATAAAAGTAATGGAATCAATGAATGTTACACATTCAGTAGACCTCTTTGGCCAAAAATGGGAAAGAGTAAATATATGTTTTTCAAAGACACAACCTTGTGTTGTCAAAAGATAAAGTAATCATATCTATAGTGAAAATCTTATATCTTTAAGATATTCAATAATTTTACATAGTGATAGCTAGTTAAGAGCCTTGCTCTGGCCATGCATGGTGGCTCATAACTGCAATCCCAGTACTCTGGGAGGCCAAGGCAAGTGGATCATGAGGTCTGGAGTTCAAGACCAGCCTGGGAAACATAGAGAAATTCTGTCTCTACTAAATGTACAAAAATTAGCCAGGCATAGTAGTATGTGTCTGTAATCCCAGCTACTTGGGAGCCTGAAGCAGGAGAATCGCTTGAACCTGGGAGGCGGAGGTTGCAGTGAGCCAAGATAGCACCACTGAACTCCAGCCTGAGCAACAGAGCAAGACTCCATCTCAAAAAAAAAAAAAAAGAGCTTTGCTCCATCGAAATGGTACTCTTCAGAGACTTTATTTTTAAGAAAATATATTTGTTCTCTTTCTGGCTAGAAGTAAAGCAGACTTTCAAAGAAAATGGAATATTTCATTTCCATAGTAAATAATAAACATAATTATTTTTGAAGTTCTGCTAATTTTTCAAAATGTCATTAATTTCTTATACAAAACATATTTTAATAGATGTCTATTATATATATGTGTGTTGTACAAA
The DNA here is from genome assembly GCF_030222135.1 of Aotus nancymaae. Lineage (NCBI taxonomy): Eukaryota > Metazoa > Chordata > Mammalia > Primates > Aotidae > Aotus > Aotus nancymaae. The sequence continues at coordinate 116,151,420 of NW_026988425.1, forward strand.
CATTTGTATGTGTTTGTACTTACATGATTAATTCATATATGCATGTATATACACATACAGACATAAGTACACATACATTTGGTCTTCCTAACACTTTGAAGGCTTTTTGAAATTTTTAAATAAAAAAATTAATCTGATGGTCTTAAACGAATGGCATTTTAACCTTCAATAGCACGTGTTTATCATGAGTTTCCACCAACCCAAATAGTTTTGACCTGAGGTTACAATGAAGGCTCAGACTATTTCAAAGGAGGTAAAACGAATGATAAGCAAACACTTCATTATGGAGTCTCAGTAGATGTAACTCTTCAAATCCCCAAGAAGATTTTTCAGCATATTTAGAGGATGGTGGAGGATGTCAACCCCAGAGGGGACAGTCAATCAGAATCCTGCTGTCACATCACAAAGCGCTGAGCCTGGTCTTCCTTGCATCATCATTTTGCTGCCACATTGCTTGGCTGGGGTCATTAGAATACTCAGGATTCCACCCAAGGTGATGCACCATCGAAGGTAAGATTTTAAGTCTTAATTGAAAATCCTCACTACTTGTAAAACTCCGTGCCCTTTCCACCCTGGGCGTGCACAGAAGCGAGAGGGAGAAGACGGTGAAGGGAAATACAGTTCTTAAAACCACATTTCTAGAGCACTAAAGAAAGCAGTGTATCTATAGCTCTGAGTAAAGTTTGGTTTTGTTCTAGTCATGGAAATTGTAGTTCTACAGAGAAAATAAAAAAGAGTCAAGGATTGTAAGGACTTTGCATCGTCACTGCAGCTTATCGTCACCAGTAAACTGAGGACAGCGGTAAGTAAGGAAGAGGCTCCCAGTCTTTTCACAAACTACTTAGCACCACAGCACTACCACCACACCGCTGCAGCCAGTCTTCACTGGGGCAGGCCAGTTTTACATAAAGGATTAAATTGAAAGGAGGACTCAGCCGCGTTCAGTATTGACTAAATGAGGGTCATTTATCATACACACGCATTTGCACAGCACACTCAAACTATTTTCCATGCCCTTCAACTTTTTCTTCTCCTTAAGGCCTGCCCCATTAAAATTTTAACTCTTGGATCGCCGGCCTGTTCTGGATTGACAACCCAATATGCTCATGCAGTGGTTCCCATCTGGCTCCCCGACCCCCGCTCTTCCACCCCACCCCACCCTTGAAGAGATCCACAGAGAAAACTAATTATGTTTTTCTAAGTAGGCAGAGTACTTCTATTTAGTAGAAGCTGGGACCCTATGTTGACCTAACACTGAGCGTTTCAAGTAAACTGCCAGAAGCCCCATCAAATTGCTGAGAGTAATTTAGAGTATGAAATGTGTTAAATTATTCAAAGGGCTGAATAAGCATAAACAGGCAGTACAACAGGAGAGATATGCACACCCAGCAATGCCGGTCTGACATTTAATACATCATATTAGCACTTCTGTTAGTGCAAATCACCCACCTTGTGGCGCACTGCCCTGCACGTGCACTAACAGATGCAGAGAGCTTTGCCCTCCCTCAAGATCTGTGCTATTTCCATTCTCAATAATTTACCCCAACCTCCACGGCTGCCTTCCATTCTGTAGCATGCTATGTTTATAACTTTACCAAGTAAGACAAGAAATCTTCATCTTCGAATAATAAAAGACCTAGTTGTAGCTCTTAGAGCCAATACTTATCTAGCACTGTCTCTAGTATCCTGAAGGAATTGATCAAAGGAAAAAAAAGAGCATAAAACTTTTGTGTTTGAGATCTTTAAAAAAGTAAAAATTTTAGGGTTCCAAGTTTTGCATTTCCCAAAGTGGAGAAGTATCGTTTTTCAAAATAAATAAATTCTAAAAGGGATCCATTTATTTATTCCTACACGTATTCATTCACTCAACAAATTTTTATTTATGATCCACTGTGTGCCAAGCTCTGGGTTTGGTGTAGGGAGTGAAATAAAGGATGGGACGAATATAGGTGAGTCTCACAAATGAAACAACAAAGGCCTGGTTACTAAAACCTGGGATGTATAAAAGCGCGGGAGACCAGAGTAATCCCAAGGCAATGCTGTAATCCCAAGGCAACGCTGTAATCCCATAATAGAGGTGTATGGAGAGCCAACTCTCTGGATGACATGAAATCAAGCCTTACCAAAGCCTGTTGACTGAAGTTCTGGGCCTCTATCCAGGTCCTAACCTTTATACCTCTCAGGGCTGATCTCCATCCGACAATGAGCAGCAGGCTCCACTACTCAAGACCACTCAGAGCATGAGCAAGCTTTCAGCCTCTTACTCCAGATGCCATGGTCCTTGCTCAGCCAGTGGCACCATCTTGCTTCTCATCACCTTCTACTGGCTTTCCATTTTGCCTTTCCTCTGTCATAGGCCTGCTGAAGTAGCTGTCCATACACTGCAGACTTCAGGGCCAGCCAGAGGCTTCTTAAGAGGCTCTCGCACCAGATAGGCAGCAGGGTATGACTTCCACGATCCCCTCCTCTGCTAGACCACTTCAGCACCATACCTTAAGCCTGAAGTTTCTCATCTACCATCAAAGAATACAGAAATCAATAATATCATGCCTTACATCTTGATTTAGGCCAGTGTTTGCTAGAACACTAACACTCTATCAGCAATCAGCCTCATTGGCTTTTTTCAGCTCTTTGCCAGATTCCCGCTCCTTCAGGCCTTCTGCAACCCCTCTCTCTGAGAACAGCAAACTCTATTATATTCTTGAACTGTTCCTTCAAATGCTGGACCTCAGATCTCAGATTTAGAGTCCCACTTACATTTTTACACTATGATGCCTTCAAGCTGTGGCTTGTAATACCCTACTTAAAAGTCTGCACCACCTGGCTTCACCATCCCTGAGTCCACTTTGCTATCACCATCTACCAACCTCCTCATGACTCCTCAATTCCCCAAAGTTTTGAGCTCCTAGCTCACACTTCCACTTCAATTCTGTCATCGTTTCTGATGTATTTAATGTGCACATGGATAAGTCGTATAACATGGAAGGCTTCCAGTTCTTAGACATCTCATTTATAAGGACCTTCTCCTCTTACTCCAATTTAATCTTCCACTCTCATTCCAAACCTTGTCATTACCAGAAATGACTCCATCTCAGAAATAACTTATGCATGCCACTTTCCAAACATCACTTTAAACCACAGAATTCACTTGCTCAAATACTTCCATGAAATCAATTCTTAAACTACATTGAACTATCTAAATTATTGATCCCATCACTTTCCCACTATGTATCAGTAACTTTCTTTTTTTCTATCACAGGAATTTTTTTTATTGAGGCATAAGTGGCATACAATAAAGTGGACATATTTAAACTGTATAACTCGATCAATTACAAATAAAGCTGCTATGAACATTCATGCACAAGTCCTAGATGTGGAATCGCTGGATCATATGGTAGATATATATTTAACTTTTTTTAAATAGCAATACTAATCTTGTTTAATGAAATCTGAAAGAATTATAGTAACTTTGATAACTGTTGCCAACTTTGTGACATTTTTTTTCCTAGTCACTCTTTTATATATATATATACATATACATACACATATATATGTGATGATAAGAATTTTTTCATATGTTTGTTGTTTAACTTTCTAATAAACTGGCACACTTTTCCCAAAGTGGTTGTACCCTTTCACAGTTCCACCTGCAATGCACAGTGTTGTAATTTCTCCATCTCCTCAACACTTGGAATGTTCACATTCTTCTTCCTCCTTTTTGGCTATTCTATTAGGTGCAGAGTACTCTCCCTTTTCCATTTGTCTTCTTCATATCCAGCTTAGCTCCCATGACTCATTACAACAAACACTCCTTTTCAATGCCCTTCAATTCCCTCATCCTTCTCTCCCTCCGGTGCACTCACCCAGAAAGATCTACAATATTTGTGGTACACATGCATTCACTGGTTTCGTGTCTGTGCCACTGGAGCCAACGGGTGTTGTGAAAAATCACTTTATAAGGCAGACGGCTGTCATTATAAATTAATGAACTTTAAAGAGTAGTCATTCATGGCAACCAGAACCTCTTTCGTGTTTCTTAACTCTGTGAACTTTTCCACTTGTCGTTACTCTATCATCTCTACCTCACTAGTAGGTCCACTGCTCCTCCAGCCCATGCCACCTGGTTTTCAACTGATGATCTTGCATTGCACATCATTGTGTAGAGGGAAGCCATCACTGGGCATTCTCTAGTCTCCCCACCACAGAAACACTTGGGTCTAGATCCATCTTCCCTTTCTCTCTCCTGAACTCTGCATTTGCCCTCCTCATGGACTCTCATCAAGTACGTGATGTTCTTCCTGCCTCCCACATCCCAACCTGAGACATTTCCATCACACATCAAACATATTTTAGCATCTCCCATTCTTTTAAAAAAGTACCCCAGAGACTCCTCCAGTCACCATCCGATTTCTCTTCTCTCTGCCACAAGAAACTTCTTGCATTTGTCTCCTGTAGCTATTTCCCCTTTCTCTCATTTAATTTGTGCTTTAATACACTGATGTCTGTCTTCTGCTCGTTGGTACACTGAATTTTCCCTTATTAGCACACTAATGATTCCCATGTTACAAAACCCAGTGGATGCTTTTCTGTTCTCAGGGAAGTCCGTGATATTTAAAATGAGGACTGCTTCATCTTTCTTGTAACACTCTACTTTGACTTCTGCTTTAACGCAGTCCTGATTTTCTTCCCACTTCTCTGATCGATCTTTCTTTGTTTCCTTCATGAGCTTCTCTGTAAAACCTCTAACTTAGCTTCGTCAGGACTTCAGAATAGAACCCTCTCATTTTCTTCCCTGTATTCTGTTTTAGGAAGATCTCATCCATTTCCAAGGATTTAAGGATCATATGCATTTGGTAAGTCCTAGAGTGAGTCGCATATCCAGTTTGGCTGTCTCTGTCCTCGACAGTCAGTTGCCTACTTAGCTCTTCAATTCGGTGACTTACAGCAGCTATAATACAACATGGCCAAAAATGAACTCATGTACCCCTGAAAACTGTTCCCTATCTATCCCAGACGTCCTCATTTTAGTTGCTTCTACCAACGATTCAGGTGAGCAAGGCAAACTCCTGGGAGTCTAGAATGAGAGTCATTCTAGATAATTCCCTTTCCTTATAAGCACACCCCACCTCACCAACCTCTATGCTGTCTAGTGTATTCAGAAATCATATGAGTTCTATTCCAAACTGTATCTTCAATTCATTCATTTCCCTATCTCCTTCCACCATCGTAGCACAGGCTCTCATCATTCCTTGTCTGGACATTAGCAATAGACTCCTAATAAATTACTCATGCTTCCTGATTGCATTCTTCCATAGTGTTCAGATGTTTTAAAAAATATATAAATCAGATTGTGTCCTCAGACTGAATAAACCCATGCTTCCCAATGCACTTGGAATAAAATTCAAACAACTAACGTTGGTTTATCTATCAACATCTGGCTCCAACAACAACTATGTACAACTATGTACATCTGGCCCCGACAACTATGTACCGACAACTTCTCTAACCATGTATTTTATGGTGTTCCTCTGCTGCAGGGAAAAGAGCCTGCTACTCGCTCATGCAGGGCAAGTTCTTTCCAATTTAGAAAAACAGAACATCTCGTTTATTCTTCAAAAGACCTTCCTTCCCTGGGCATTTGCATGCCTCACTCCCTATCACTCTTCAGTCTTTTTGAAAATACCTTCTCCAGTCTATACAAACAGATCCCCTCATTAAACTCTCTCTCAGCAATCTATTTCCTGTATAAATTCTTAATTTGCAATTCTTTGTCGATTGGTTTATTTAATAGATATTTATTTTTCTCCTTCATTGCTCTATAAACTCCCCGAGGAAAGGAACTTTGGTGGGTTTTCTCAAAATTGTATGCTCACTGACTTGCTTCTCCCTTGCATACCACATGCAATTGAGTCTTAAATCTTTGTCTGGTGGCATTAACCTTGGCAGCATCATTGTTACCACTCTTAGCTATGCAAATGCCCAACTTTTACTTGAGCAAATATTAAGCTAACAGATGTTAACATGAGGCAGAGCTCCTAGTCACAGACTGTAGAGTTGTGGGTATTTTTATTGTTGTTTGTAGTCTATTACATCAATGACTTTTGCACTTGCCTTGTTGATTATTAACTTTCACATGTTGTGGTATGTGTTCTTTGTCCTGAAAAATAATTATTACTTTGGAATAATTCATTCCAAGTGCACATGCATTTGTTATGTTTTTTCATCATATTCAATTTTTAAAATAATCTCTACTAATTATCATTATTATTGCACGTTTTCTTAAATTGATTCTGATCAGACTTGATAAGGTTAATATATTTTGTTTTTTAAAACATCTCAAGCCTCTGCCAAGAATAACAGATATGCCATTCATGGCCTAGACTTACATGGCCTTCTATAATTTCTAGAATCATCTCCAGTTGCAGGCAACTTTGTTTTCACTGAAAAATATAGCTTGGTTTGTTTCTACACAAATATGTAAGATGAAAGGTAGTAAATAGACTCTGAATTCGTTTATCCAATTAACTAAAAAGGAATCTTTTTCCTAGTTAATTACATATTACTGGGAATGTCAGAGAGATTTAACGAACCTTCACAGAGGTCTGACTTTGACGCAATGAGGAGCTGATCTTTGCGCAAGTTGAAGTCAGCAATTGTCTTTTTCTATTTCCACTTTTTTGTCTTCTGAATCTTCTTTTCTCCTTCTCAGCCTCCTTTCTTTCCCACTCTGTAACTGCACCAGAGACACACCCATCTCCACTCCTTCCTTTGCCCCTCCTCCCTCTGTCTTGCCTCTCATATTCTCCCTGCCTTGCCCCCTGCATTCCAGCATTGTTTCTGGCTTACTTGTTCTACATGGTTAACCTGCTTATCCTTGATCTTAGCTCATTATTATAATGCTTGGTTACTCAAAGATGTCATTAAAAAGCTTTGTTCTTGAAATAACATCTCATGACACAGAATATATTTTTCTATAAAATTCAATGTTTTAGAAGTTTACCAAATATTTTTTAGAATATTTCCATGTTACTTAGCTGTTTGACATAAAAAGGCGATAGAATTTTAATGCATTCAGCCAATCCACTATAGTAGCTTTTTGTGTTAAAATTAATTTTAAATAATTACATCATAATAGATATATATACAGCCAGTGATAATGTAATAAAGTTATAATTTATTATATTATAATTATGTAATTTCTTGCAGTCATGTGAGATTATACCCTAGGAGCACTAAGTATTTTTGCTTTGTTTATCCCTTTGGGTTTACCCTTTCGTTTCTTGTGTGCTAGAGGCTGAGTTCTGTGTCCTTGCTTGTTTTCCTGAAGTCAACGTCATAAGAATGATACAGTATTTCTGAAAATACTTGCTTAATATTTTTTATCTTTTATAATGCAAGTCTTTGAAGATGGATAATCTTTATGTTCTTTAATAACTATAAAATATGATGGCATTATTTTAAAAATAATGTATACTAGTGCATAGCTTATAGGAAATATTCATTGATATTTGTTAACCAAATGTTCTGATGAAAGAAGTGAAGGCCAGGCGTGGTGGCTTACACCTATAATCCCAGCACTTTGGGAGGCTGAGGCAGGCAGATCACTTGAAGCCAGCAGTTTGAGACCAGCCTGGCCAAAATTGTGAAAACCCCATCTCTACTAAAAATACAAAAATTAGCCAGGCATCATGGCAGGTGCCTGTAATCGCAGCTACTTAGGATTCTGAGGCACAAGAAGCGCTTAAAGCCCAGAGGTGGAGGTTGCAATGAGCTGAGATTGCACCACTGCACTCTAGCCTGGGTTACAGAGTGAGATTGTGTCAAAAAAAAAAAAAAAGAACAGAAGTGAGATTCTGTTCAGGAATTAAAGGTCAAATAGCAATGGCAGATAGGATGGGATGTGATGAGCAAGCAATTTAGGTACAACCTGGATAAAAGACGTGGAAGAATGCAAGAACAAGTCATCCTTGAAGAATATCAATAGGTCCAGTTTTGAGGGTTGCTATATGGTTAGCCTGCCTAATGGGAGAGGGCATGAGTGAAGGTTGGGGTGACAAGTGGGAGAAGCCATATTTGGAAGAGCAAGGGACAACCGTTGTGACATTTTGAGTAGGAAGATGGCATGATATGATCTGTGTTTTAGAAAAATAGCTTGGCAGCAATGTCTCCACTGCTTTGGATTGGAAACCAGAGGAGCTGGGTGATGAGGGTTTTATCTGACACAAAAGCTAAACAGATGGAGGCAAGGGATGGAATTGAAAGCCATGTTGACAGAACATAACAAAATCAATAGCTTTTTATAAACTGCAACTTCTGCCTTTCAGTTAGAAATATTCCATTATTCCTGGTTTTCAGAAAAAAAAAGATACTCCAGTTTTGCAGTATTTTTAAAGTCTAGTGAGAGTTAAGGTCAAAGATGAATGAGCCTGTGGAGGGGCAAGGATCTGTGAACCCCCCACCTCCACCCCACTTCCTTTATCACCTCTTTCAGTTGGAAAGTTTTCTAATTTCAAAACAATCTCAGATTCTACTGAGTCAGGTCTGGCAGACAAGTCTTTGTTACTTGGCTGCTCAATGAAAACACCACCTTCTAAAATCCATACAGTGAGTTTATAACATAGAAATAGAAAAAAAAAAAGTACCCCAAGAGAAATGGAAAATAGTGGAAACTCCTATTACTGGACTTATTAAAAAGAGGACCAGAAGAATCCTTTGCAATATCCTGCAGGGACCGGAAGGAAGCATGCACGAGGGGTTTTTCGATCCAGAGTGACAACAGCTGGAGAGTTTTCCTTTCTGAGGAAAGCTGACTATCCACCACTCTGGCACCCACTGGGACACTGGCACCTTCTTTAAAATGTACAAACACACAGTCTCAGGGTTGGAATCCCAACCAGCTTGTAGTCTTGCAAATACCAGGTGTCCACTGTCCCCAACTCTCTTTCAGACACACACCAAAATACGGGCACTTTGGGCTGGGCACAGTAGCTCACGCCTGTGTTCCCAGCACTTTGGAAGCTTAAGGTAGGTGGATCACGAGGTCAGGAGTTTGAGACCAGCCTGACCAACATAGTGAAACCTTGTCTCTATTAAAAATACAAAAAATTAGACAGGTGTGGTGGCAGGCACTTGTAATCCCAGCTACTCAGGAGGCTGAAACAGGAGAATCACTTGAATCCAAGAGCCAGAGGTTGCAGTGGGCTGAGATTATGCCATTGCACTCCAGCCCTGGAGACAGTATGAGACTCTGTCTCAAAAAAGGAAAAAAAAAAAGATATTTTTAAATATTTAAATTTAATTTTAAAAATAGTATTCTCACTTGATTTAATTATTTATTATTGATTCTTCCAATCTAGTCCTAAGTGACCACAGATAAGAAACACATCATCTTTTGTTCACCCACTGGGAAGGGTGGTTTTTCCTCCGGCCAATGCCTCAGCTAAAAATTTCTTGCCCTGGATACCCCTGACTTCTCTACCAATGACTTCATGCTTTTCCTGCTTGGTAAGTGAAGACATCACCCGTTCAATTTTTTGACCACCAGTCTAATTCTTGACAGGTGAAGATATGGTCGCTCATTCATTTAGCAGGTGTTCTCACTCCTTTCAGTGAGATATCCTGTGTTAATTCTCAGCTGCTCCAACCATCCCAACCAAGATGCCAGGCCTGGGAGTGAATAAGCAACCCTGGACACAATGCAGAAAAGAACTGAGGAACCCAGGTGATGCCAAAGATGAGGTGCCAGACCCTGGGTATGTCATCCCAGCCATCTCTTCTCTTCAAGTCACTTCAGGTGAGTCCATAGTCATTGTAGTACAGAGTGGGGCCATGCCTGTTGGATCCCAACCAAATTTCTGAGCCATAAAATCATGAATATAATCAAATGTTTATTGTTTGGAGTCACTAAGTTTGTGTTGGTTTCTTTTTTTTTTTTTTTTTAAAGGAGGAAGAAAAAAGAGAAAGAGAGAAAATGGGGAGGTGGAAAAAGGAAGAGAAAGAGAGAGAGAGAATGGGGAGGAGGAAAAAGGAAAAGAAAGAGGGAGAGAGAATGGGAGTATTGCTTTCTTGCCCAGGCTAGAACGCAATTTAGTAATGGTTATTAAAAACCTCTTTTATAATGATAATTATACTTAATGATGTAATCAGGAAGGAATAATGGAAGAAGATAACAAACAAACAGCCAACCAATATTTCATTTAAACCTATGAAATGCTATGCGATTACTCAGGAGTGATTTACTTCCAATTATATAGTCACTTTTCTAATAGGTGTGAGGTGGTAATGTATGTTTTGTGTATTTGAAGTGGAGAGTTCTATAAATGTTTACTAAGTTTACTTGTTCCGGGTCTGAGTTCAAGTCCTGAATATCCTTGTTAATTTTCTATCTCGTTGATCTATAGAATCGTTAGCTCTTCTTGTTACATTGATCCTTTTACCATTATGTAATATCCTTCTTTGCCTCTTTTGATCTTTGTTGCTTTAAAGTCTACTTTATCAGAGGCGAGAATTGCATCTCCTGCTTTTTGTTTATTAGTTTATTTTTACTCTCTGTTTGGTTGGTAAATCTTCCTCCTTCTCTCTGAGTCTTTGTGTATTGTTGCATGTAAGATGGGTCTGAATGCAGCATACCGATGGGTTTTGGCTTTTTATCCAATTAAAATATATATAAGTTTAATACTGGCGTTTGATGCTAGCTGGCTGTTTTGCCCATTAGTTGATGTAAATTTTTCATTATGTTAATGTTCTTTGCTTTTTGATATATTTTTGGAAAGGCTGATATTGGTTGTTCCTTTATATGTATAGTGCTTCTTTCAGAAGCTCTTGTAAAGCAGGCCTGGTGGTGGTGAACTCTCTAAGTACTTGTTTGTTCGCAAAAGATTTAATTTTTCCTTCGCTCATAAAGCTTAGTTTGGCTGGATAGGAAATTCTGGGTTGAAAGTTCTTTTCTTTAAGGATGTTAAATATTGGTTGGTTTCTTATAAAGCAACCAACACAAGGTGGAAAGAGGGTGTGCCTTTGCACGTGTGAAGGCCAGCTGCATGCCTTTCCTGCTTGTGTGCTTTCCCAAGCACCTGCCTGGGAGGACTCACAGTAAATGCTAATTCACTATGGCCTTGAACCTTTTGGGCTATTTCTAGCTATGTTAACTCCTATTATGTTAACTCTTATGTTAACTCCTATTCTAGGGAATAGGGGTTCATATTTTCAAAAATTAAATCTACAAATAATTGTGGTGGAATTTTTTTTGAGAAGTTGGTTTCTTAAAGGCCATATTTCAACACCAAACTCAGTCTGTTTTGAACAGATAAACTGGTAATTTAATTATACCCAGATTGTAAAGTAGGCATCTGTGACCTGTACTCTGAATAATATTTTTATGACTTGAAGAAAATTAACTTGAAACCAAATTGGAGTTTAGTGGCTGGAAGACTGTGTGACTTATTATGAATTAGGAAAATAATGCGTGTATTGATAGTTATAACCTTACCAGGTTATAACAATTTGTCTGTTGGTTAAATGCAGTGTCAAACTTACATGGCAGTTTCTTTTAAGTCTCTCTTTAATTTTAACAATAAAAGAAATTGGAGTTTTGATCTAATATTTCTAGATATAAAAGTGCAATGTCTTTAGAAGTCATTTGATCATTTATTGTGTAGTGCATTTTTTGGATTCCCTTTGATGTCTCAGGTTGATTCTTCAAACGGAAATTTAAATTAAATTTAAATGAGACAATCTGATTTCCCAGACCTGAGAGAGTATTCACAAATATGAAAGAGACAGTGGAGAAGCAGCCCAGTTGTTCAGCTGGAGGGGGCTTTGAGAGAGGAAGGAGCGGGGCAGCTACATTTACTAAGAGAGCTGAGTGCAAAGCCCCAGGACGTACTCCGTTGAGAGCTAGAATCTGTGCACCCAACAAAAATACCATTGCTACATCCTGCTGCTCTATAGCCAGCTACTATCTTTGATTCCTACAAAAAAAGTCAACTTGTTTAATTTACTCTTTAAAAGCACCAAGACCTGCTGCTTAAATCCAAGTAGCATACAGTCAAGTTTATGCTCCAAGCTGGGCCCGTTGGCTTTCTAGCTGTGTTTTCTTAAGCAATCACTTTGTGAAAAAGATGGCTGCAAAGTCCCTATGACTCCTTTCAGTGAGATATGCTATTTAAATCTTGATCCTTTGAATCTGGATTGAGCTTAGTGAATTGTGACAGAAGTATGTCTTCCAAGGCTAGCTTAAGGAGTTGTGTAACTTCCACCTTGGTCTCTTGGAACACTCTTTCTGGAGAAAGCCACACACTAGTAGAAGAAATCTCACTTTCAAAGACGGCCATGCTGTGAGAAAGCCCAAGCTAGCCATGTGGAATAGTCCCATGCAGAGAGAGACAGATGCCTGACAAACATCAGCTGCTCCAGCCATCCAAACCAAGATGCCAGGCCTGGGAGTGAATAAGCAACCCTGGACACAATGCAGAAAAGCACTGAGGAATCAGGATGATGCCAGAGATGAGGTGCCAGACATTGGGTATGTCATCCCAGCCATCTCTTCTCTTCAAGTCACTTCAGTTGAGGCCATAGTCATTGTAGGTCAAGGTGGGGCCATCCCTGTTGGATCCCATCCAGATTTATGAACCACAAAATCATAAATACAATCAAATGTTTATTGTTTGCAGTCACTAAGTTTGTGTTGGTTTCTTGTTAAGCAATAGACAACCAGGACACTGTTAAACTCCCCAGGCCTCAGTTTCCTCACATGAAAATGTGGGGACAATGACACTTACTACTGGAGACAATTGTAGCTGCCCACATCCTTTCTTCTCATTTGCCTAAGCACATGTTGCTTAGCTAAAACACTCATTTTCCAGACTCTCTTCTAACTAGAAGAGACTGAGAGTACATCCTGGTGAAGGAGAAGCAAGACGAAACCAAAGGCCCACAGCTGAGAAATATTCTTAAAAGAGAGTGAAAATAACTTCTATGTTTTCCTTCATTCCTCTGTTTAGAATATTGATGTGAGGGCTGGAGCACAAGCAGCCATCCTGAGCCTGGAGAAAATATGCTGAGGAATGCAGAACATCAGGACAGAAAGATGCCTGTGGAGCCATTGTATTTATTGCCTGTCTTAATTATCTGACAACAGTAATAAACTTTTACTTTATTCCATACACTAATTTTCTGAAAAGGGGTTCCAATGCTAATGGCTATACCAATCTTACAGGGTTGATGAGTCAAATATAAAACGTACAACATTGTCTCACTGTGTAAAACATTGTCTCATATTCCACAAATAGCACTAGCCTCCTTCCCTTCCTCTCCTATCCTTAACTTCACCACCACCTATGACAATGAATTCTAATCTTTCTCAAACTCTTTAATCTTTTGCAACATTTTAGGTAGTAAATAGATAAGATGCAGGGTGTGACTTCAAGGGATGGAGTGGATTAAGACTATTTCCAGTACAGGAAAAAGGAGTACATCTTTGCATTGCCTGTTTTCAAAATGCTTGTAATCAGAGAGAAGAATGTTAACAGAGAAGTTAAGCAACTATGCAAATAAAACAAAGTTGGGTTGTGCTGGGATCCTGAGAAAACCCCAGCACTCTGCCAGAGGCTCAAGTCAGGAAGTTTCCTTTCCTTGTGGGAGGTGAGACAAGGTCAAGGACATTACACTCTGTGGAGAATTTCATATTTTTCATGACCTTCAATCCCCACAGAAAGAAAGCAAACTAGGTGTGACCCCCACTTGATTATAAGGAGATGAGGCTCAGACAAGTCAAGTAAGGTGCCTGAGATAAAAGAGCTGACATAGGTGTGGCTGCAAAACAGGTCTGTAGGATTCTTAAACCCAGGCGGTTTCTTGGAAATACCTTCTGCAAGAGCAGGCCAGAGCTGCCGAAGAAGCAGCATTGTTGAGAACCTACCTGATAGGCTTTAATAGAATTTCCAGGTGCTTGAAGGGCACTTGCAACCCAGGAACTTCTGTGTCTCCCTGTCGTCATCCTTTCCCATGACAGAGTTGTAGTTGACTGTGTGATTTTTCCAAGCCAGACTCGGACTCTGCACTGCTGGCACTTTGACCCTGCCCAGCTGAGGCAGGAGGATGACTGAACACTGCACACTGGGGCTGCTTCTGGGTAGGAAGAAATGGGAGAGCCAGTTTCTGCTTTCAGAGGGATAATTAGGCAGGAGGTAGTTTATCTGCAGCTACTATCGGTCCAGTGTTACAGGCCTTCCTAAATAGATGAGGGCAGCATCCTGTCTTCTTCACTTATTGATTTGGGGTGGGAACAGAGCCCATGACGCATGCCAGTCAGCCCAACCAAAGCAAATGCTCCCCCATCTCTGCTTCTGTTCAGGCCTGCTGTGACCCACGATGTGGACACACAGGGAAGACAAGATCTCAGCAGTTAGCTGAACCTCAAAACATTTCTCAGACCCTTCCTGTCTTCCCAGCTCTCAGTGTCACTTCCTTAAAGCAAGATTTAGCATCTCTTACCTGGAGTCTGCACACCCTTGGGGGTTGTTTTTCATCCTATCTTCTGCTTCAGCCTCCACTCTCTGGTCTTCTTGCATGGAGCTTTCATGGCGAGCTTTCAAAAACACCGATCTAACCAGGTCTCTCTTCTGCTTAAAAATCTCTCCATCTCTCAGGCCCGATTGAATGCTAGCATGACACTTATGATTGTGTCTGCTTCTCACTGCACCTGCTTCTCCCTGAACCCCACTCTGTCCCCATCGCTTGAGTGGTCTGTGTTCCCTGAGAACACGCAGGCTTTGTTTTTTGTTTGTTTGCTTGTTTGTTTGTTTGTTTTTTGAGACAGAGTCTCACTCTGTCGCCCAGGCTGGAGTGCTGTGGTATGATCTCAGCTCACTGCAACCTCCACCTGCTGGGTTTAAGCAATTCTCCTGCCTCATCCTCCCGAGTAGCTGGGCTGGGTGAGGTGGTTTATGCCTGTAATCCTAGCACTTTGGGAGGCTGAGGTGGGCAGATCACGAGGTCAAGAGAGTGAGACCAGCCTGGCCAGCATGGTGAAACCCCGTCTCTACTAAAAATACAGCGGGCTTTGTAATAGTCCGTCTCTTTGCAAGATACTTCCCCAGCCCTCCAGCACATTCCTATTCATCTCAAGTCTTTTCTGCAGTCTTCCTCACTTCCTGCAGAGTTTCTGCTTTCTGCTGTCATCCAACCTCCATGGATCCTTCCTCACAGTCCATGCTTCTTAGTGTCGGTTGTGTAGATTTTTTAAGGCTCTTTGCTTCCCCTTCAGGCTTTTTGGCCTTTAAGGTTTTCATGCTGAACACAATGTTAGGATATCATAGGTGCACAGTAAATTTTGGTTAAATAAGCAAGTGAATTTGAAAGCATCCGTGCTGCCAGATACAATTAATACATCACTTAGAGGATCTGTTGCTGGTCTGCAGGCATCTAGTAATTACTATATGTTGGCCATCTAATAACTGGGAATAAATACACATTATGTCATTTCTTTAAACAACTTAGCTAAATCAGGTCAGTTTAATGCAATCAATAAATGACAAATTTGCAAAATGCCTCTCTCCATAAAACTGATTTGAGACAACCACTGGCATAAACTTGATGAAGTTTGAGAAAAAAAAAACTTCAAAGTGTCCTGGTTTTCCCATAGGGCAAGTTACTGAACAGCATGCAATAATCTCTATTTTAAGTGATGAATTTGAGCATCTTGACAATTGCAGGGGGAAAAATCAAGAAAGGCAGAACCAGAATGAGAAAGGATGGGTAATACTGCATTGCCATATTGATGCCAGCCATGATGAGCCTAGCTTACTCTTGCCTCCAGAAGAAATGTTACCTCAATAAGATCTTGAATAAGATCCTTAGCAACATCTAAATTACAAAGTTCCAACCATAAGAAAAGAAGAAATATATATCTTTTCATTCACTTATACGTGCACAAATGTTAAAATTTATGTTCCCTTTTTATTAGAGCCAGTAAGACAAAATCAAACACAGTCATGTGTCACTTAACAACAGTGATAAGCACTGAGGATTGTGTCTGACATTTTTGTTCTTGTGCGGACATCGCGTATACTTACACAAACCTAGGTGGTGGTCTATCACACACCTAGGCTATATGGTATGGCCTATTGCTCCTAGGCTACAAACCTACATAGCATGTCACTGTACTGAATACTGTAGGCAAATGTAACACAATAGTATTTGTGTATCTAAACATAGAAAATGTAGGAAAAAATACAGTATCATGATCTTATGGGACCACCATTGTACCATGGTTCATCATTGCTCAAAACATCATTATGTAGCACATGACTGTACTATACGCTATTTTACAAAAACTATTTTATACTGTACAAAAACAAGATATGGGCCATGTGTGGTGACTCATGCCTGTAATCTCGCACTTTGGGAGGCCTAGGTGAGCAGATCACCTGAGGTCAGGAATTCAAGACTAGCCTAGCTAACATGATGAAACCCCATCTCTACTAAAATTGCAAAAATTAGCCAGGCATGATGGTGGTGCCTCCCAGCTACTTGGGAGGCTAAGGCAGGAGAATCGCTTAAAGCGAGGAGGCGGAGGTTGCAGTGAGCCAAGATTGTGCCACTGCTCGCCAGCCTGGGTGACAGAGCAAGACTCCATCTCAAAAAAAAAAAAAAAAGATATAACAGATACATCAATACTTTTTCTCCTTTATTATGTCGACTATTAAACATTTCAGAAGGAAACTTCTAGAAATATCATGAGAGTTTCTGCTAACTTAACTCTCTAGGCAATGTACACACTGTTCTATCTCTGTATATCTTCTAGGAAAAAAAACCCCAAGCAAACTCATTCTGAAAACATCACATGATTAATGGCAGAAAGTTTACTGAATAATTCTGACTGTAGGTATCTAGATTAATACTATCTGCCTCAAAAACTGAATGCAAACTGTCGATCTATTGTCAGGAACTGTCCTTTTGTTGTTTATATTGAAATCTACCTCTTCTAGCACACATCCCTTCTCCAGTAATACCTGTAGAATGCATGTATGATTTCACAGATAAAGAAATGCGAGTAGGAGAAGAGCAAGTAGCGTTTGCCAGTTCCACACCCACTAAACAGAGGAGCGTCTTGTTCTAGGAAGTTCATAGCTCAGCACTGCATCACTACCAACTGATCACAGAGGGCTCCGTGTGCCATTGCCAGAGCACACCATGAGAGGGAATGCTTAGAAAGACTGGTGACCAGGGTAACAAATGGCAAATGGAAATGGAATGTGCTTGAGAATGCCATTCTCAGTATTGGCATGTTCACGTAAACACACACACACACACACACACACACACAATTAAAAAGAAGGAACTTTAACTGAAAATTATACTAGAAATGTAGTAAACCAGTTCCACCTGCTCTGCCTGCTAAAATTCTAGACTTCCTTCAAGCCTCTCCCCTAACTCCTCTGGGAAGCCTTCCTGGATTCCCCAGACAGTGGATCATTTATCTTCTGTGATCCTGAAACACTCTGCTTTCAAGTGTTTTTGAAGGATAACCAACAGTCAAGTTATTTGGATGCAAGTTACCTCCATGAGTACACCCATTTCTAAGCCTGTCCTACAACACGACTACTGCCACCACCACTATTCTTATTGCCATGTAACCCATCCCTGCCAATATTCTAGGAGTGTCTAGAATATGGACAAGAATGCACTGAAATATATTGTTAGCAAAATTATGGTTAGACAAGTTCTCCTCAGTTCAGGCACTGGTGTGTGAGGCTGGGAAGGCTTGCTTCTCTCTCTACTGTAGCAATATTTTCTGTCTTAGGTCTGCCTGTCACCCCACCTTCCAGGGCTGAGCCACCATCCTCTGCTGTATATTACCATAGTCATTGGGTGCTGCTGGCCTGGCTGGGCACTCTACAACCCTCACCCCATGTTTCACACTCAGAGCCTTCATGAAGAAACAGAGAACTAATTTCCTTGGTCTTTGAGTCACCATTTACTTCCTTACTGCTACTGATCATTTTCTCTTCCTACTCTTTGTAAGCTTTTCAGCAGTCAGCAGACTCCTCTCCAGTTAGTCTACTCTCAGAATACATGGACCAAAGTCCAAAACATCTGAGATTTGTTCAGAATTTATGGTCACTGCCATACCTGCAGATATACACTGGGCCTTAAATCTCATTTCTGCTCCAGAATTCCAGTCCCACTTGGATATTTTTCCAGGTTTTCTTCTGTGTCGATTCTTCTAGTTCCATTTTTCACCTCCTTTCCCAGAATGCCCAGGGGTTGTCTAGTAGTGGACACTATTTTAAACAGAAGGATGGTAGTATCTGCATTTTGCTTGCACTATTCCCCCTATTAAACCACTCCAGGGACTAAACCAGTCATTGCCAAACACCTGTAAGAACACGGTCCCCTTAAAATCAGTATTCTTATCGCTGGCAGTAGTCTAGGGGTAAATTTGAGACAGGGAGGTACAATTTAAGAGGTTGTAAATAAAGCCTCTATCAAGAGTTAAATTAATTAAATCAACATATAATAGGAAGCGACAGAAAGGACTTTGAGGCTCAGGGGAAAGTCATTTCACCACAGCCTGGTTAGTAACATTAACACATCTAAAAGGAAGAATGTGTCAGCAGAGGGAGGCAGCAAATAGGAAACAGACTGGAAGGGGAGAAGTTCATGCATGGTCCTCCAGTAGTGCCCAGCAGCCCTTCTAATAACTATGGTTAATGCTTGATACATGTCAACGTTGATATTTGTACTGGTTGATTCCAGCAGTTCTCAGACTAAGCAGGCATCAGAACTCCTGGGAGGGCTTATTAAAGGCACAGACTGTTGGGCCTCAGCCCAGAATTTCGGATGCAGCCAGCCTGGGGTGGGCCTGAAAAGTCTCATTTCCAAAAAGCCCCTAGGTGATACTGATGCTGCTGGTCCAGGGATAACACTTTGAAAATCCCTAGTTTAGGTGGGTGTTTCATCAACATTTGGTGAAGTCCAAAGAAGCAGCCACATTGCATTTGGCTTTGAGATCATTTAAGTGAAATCCCCTTTCCAACCACAACAGATACTATAAATATGAAAACTGACATAAATCAAACTCAAATGTAGTTACAGGCTCTAGCAAATGTAAAGTACTTACAGGCTTGGAATTTCAATTTCAACCTCTATAAGACTAATTATTTCACCCCAAGCACTGAGTCCATCACTGTGATTGCTGCCACCTGGTACGTAGTAAAATACAGATACTGGCTGACAAATTATTTAGATTTTTTACCAGTATAAATAGGAGAGAGAGTAGTCCAAAATTTTGTAAATTAATTAGTTATGCTTTTATCACAAAAACTCTATATAATATGTTAACAGTATTTGTTATTCATTTAGTAATTATTGTTCTTATTATTTAATATTAAAGGATTATTCATCATACTATGGGACACCCATGTTTCAGGCACTGTTCAAAGATGTTCATGTATATGAATTATGCAACCCTCTCTATAGCCTCATCTCCATTTTACAGATAAGGAAGCTGAGGCTCAGAGAGGTTAAGTGACTTGCCCACGGTCTCACAGTTCCTAGGTGGCAGAACTACAGCCCAACGCTAGGCAGCCCAACTCAACCATCTATATTCTTTAGAACTACATTCTATGGTTTTGTGATTATTTAGCAAATTATAGCAAATGCAAATAAATATCAGTCATTAATTAGGTATTAAATTTTGATTAGGAACTGTTAAGACAACTTGCAATTGGCGAGACCATTTACCAAACAAAACAAGGCACAAAAAGTTATTTTCTTCACGTTAAGCTTTATCTGTTATCAATTGCTCTTTAATATCACTTTGATATCTTTATTTGCTTAATTTCATGGCTTTGCATTTTTTTTTCAGGGAGTATATTAGCTGTAGCTAAGTCAGTCTTCTACCAACCTAAATATATCCTTTTTAATAGTAATAATAATTTGTAGTATTGTAATAAAGTAAACATTTATTGAGTTATCTTTAGCTATTAGGTTAAGTACTTGATTATCCTCACCACAGCCCGAGGAGTCAGATGCAATTTATTTCTTGTTTATTGTTAGAAAATCGGAGGCACTTAGAATTTAGAATAACTTACCTAAGATCATATGGCTAATAAGTATAAGCTAAGATCTTTTGCCTCGTAAGTGCAGGCCTCTAACCATTACACCACAGAAGACTCACCCACATAGACTTCAGAGAGGAGAACGCCAGAGGCAGAACGGCCTGCTGGAGGAGAGAAAGGGCACTAGCCCTACCTGTAGCCCTGCCTGCTCCTGGGCCCTCAGTGACCTGGAGCGTGTCCTTCTCTGGAATTTACTGTGCCCTCTGGCTAATAGGGAAGCACCCATAGGACTTCTAAGGTCTATCCCAAATCCAAAGCATGTGCTTTCCCTTCCAGTTTTATAGTCAAGCCATTTCCCATTGTCTTGACTTGTTTTCCTAGCTCATCCACACAGAACACCTCCTGTGATGGTTAATTTCATGTGTCAACCTGGAGAAGGAATGACCAGACAGCTGGTAAAATATTATTTCTGGGTGTACCTGTAAGAATATTTTTGAGAGAAATCAAGATTTGAATTGGTGAACTGAGTAAGGAGATGACCCTCCCCCATATGGATGAGCATCCTCCAACCTTCTGAGGGACTGAATAGAACAAAAAGGCAGAAGAAAGGTAAATTAGAGCCTTTTGCTTGAGCTGGGACATCTATCTTCTTATATTCTCAGATATCAATGTTTATGGTTCACTAGCTTTCAGATTCACACCACAAATTACACTCTCTGCCTCCTGATTCTCACGAGGGACTTTGAATTATACCACCAACCTTCCTTTGAAATTGGACTGAATTTTACCACCAACTTTCCTGGTTCTCCATCTTACAAATGGCAGATCATGGGACTTCTCAACCCCTATAACCATGAGAGCCAATTCTTGTAATAAATCTCCTCCTATCTGTCTTTCTATCCATCTACTTATCTATCCTATATTGGTTCTGTACCTCTGGAGAACCCTAGCACACCTCCACCTATGGGCCTTCATCAGCTCATTCCCCCACCTTCTATTCCCTAATACACAGGCCCTTTGACTCTTTCTTATCCCTCATTCCACCAACAAATTAAGGACTGTGATAAACACTCCACAGTTTTGCAATGAATCAAATATAGCCGTGCATTTTCTCCAATTATTTTCTTCTCTCTGTCATTTCTTCCAGACTTGTTAGTAAATTCTCCTGAGGGAAACCTAGCCCTTTCCTTATTTTTACCCAAAAGGTTTCAATGAGGATACAGATCAGTAAAATTGTATGGTTTCTAAGGAAAATCTACCATGCACAGCTCATTGCATCTCCTATGTGAAATCATAGCCTAGTTTCTGCTACAGAATAGCTAATACACTGTTTAATAGGCACTGTTTACAAGCAAACTGAAAAAGTGATGCTGACGGTCAATTTCTGCCTCATAAAGGAGGTTTCTGGAAACGTGTTTCCCAACCAGATACCTGAGATTCTAAATATTTTCAATAATTTGCTTTGCCATATGGAAGATCTGAAATGCTTGTATCACTTTTTTTTTCCTAACTGCTCCTCCCCTCCTCTTCCCAGTGAAGGCCAACATAAATACAGGATGAGAGGGAGGCAGGGGAGCTTGGAGGAGGGAGGATGGGAAAAAGAAGAAGATTTCATATCAACATTCAGATTTGATGTACATTATGTGCAGCAGGATCCAGGAGGTAGAGAGGCCGCCAGCTGGGGTTTGTGGTTCCAGAGGAAACAGCTGTTTTGAGATTATAGGAACAAAGGAAGTGTCAGGCCGGAAGGAGAGCAGGATGCCCCTTCAGCCCCTCTCAGTGTTTGTTGTAGCTCCTCCTTGTACCAGGGCTGTGAGACCTTTGCGCAGTGTTCTCTAGGACAAATTAATGTGAGAAAAATAATAATAAAACCACAAAAACAGAATTTGATGGGGTTTGTCCTTTGGCTTGGTGTAAACAAGTGGTTACTGGTCTCGTAAGCTTGACTCACAACCCTGCTTTCTCATGGAACTATTCCCCCTTCCCTGGTTGCAGGCCATGGAAGATTTTGAAAAACAGCTTCTTACTGTGGGAATAAAAATTTGTTCACTAAAAACACTACAAAAAGCTTTAGGCTTCTCCCACACAAATGTCTCTCCCTCACTTCTGCTTCCCTTCTCTCTCTCTTATAGTATAGGGAACTCTTTTAAAATATCAAGTAATTAAAGCTCTTCATGGGTGAACTCACCCATTGAGAGGAATCCTCCAGCACATGAAATGGTGGCTCTATCAAATTCTAAATCTGTTTTTTAAAAAATCCAACATATTTTCTGATTTTTGGCAGGAAGAGAACTAATTTTCTTCCAACACGATACACTTGCATTTTTTTTTCCTCAGTGGGTTTATATTTTCCAGCTCCATTTGGGTGAAAATTTCTGTTAACCAGAATGAGTCAAAGACAGATTAAATAGCTACCTATATTTAAATTTTCTCCCATATTCCATTGTAATTTGTGTTCCCAGATAAATAGAGTGAGGAAACAAGATTAGGGAAGGTGAGAAGAAATGACGATAGGAGACAAATGGACTTGTCTTTTTTTTTTTTTTTTTTTTTAATTGCCTCACTGTTATTTGGAGGTAGGAAAAAAAAAAAAAGAAGAAAAGAAAGGGAAAAACCTAGACAACACACTCAAGCCCATGTCTGCTGACCGGGCTGTGATGTGTTTGACTTTAATTTGTGCAACCAGCCCCCTCTCCAGCCTAGTGCAGATGCCACGTCCTTTTAACATCAGCAGCCACTGGCCTCATTCTCATACCCTGAAATGCGTTCCCTGGAAGTACCTCGAAACCAGCCAGGACAAGGAAGCAACCCTGCATGCAGTCAAAAGCAAATTCTACTTGTGTTATAACATTTAGGCAATTTTGTTTTCCATGAGGTGTTTTCATTTTCCTTGATTTTGGGGGTTACATACGGATGATGTTATGTTTGAAAAATAACCATGGAGAAAAGTAATGATCAGAGAGGAATGGTTCCATTTCAAGAGCAATTTAACACTTGTCTCCTGGATGTGAACATGGACCATGTGCCATTTCCTTTCTCCTTCAAAGAAAAGAATGGTGAGAAGACCCGTTCCATCAGCACCTTTGATGGAACCCAGGAACCCAGGCATATATTCAATTCAACTCAATTAATTTCTCAGTTAGAGTCATGGGGTGATTAATATAAGAGGTTTGTCTTGAAGCAGATCATTCATATTTGCTTCCAGGCAAAGACTGAAATTCAAGAGCACACCATTCAGAACATTTTCCATGGGAGTTGACTCTATTCCCCTCTTTGAAGAAGTGTCATTTCTTCTAAGGGGAGGGCAGTCATTGTTAACTAATTATTGATAACTCTGAAGTTGCCTTATGGTTGTAGACTTCACTGTGTTGTTTCCTATGAGAGACTGGGAATGAAAACTCAAAGAGACATAGGACCCTGTGCCCTTAGGTCTCAGAGAGACTTGGGATGCCATCTGGTTCATCAGAGGCATGTTATGGAGGAAGAAATGGAGCCAAGGGAGACCGAGTGTCTGTGCAAGGTCCCAGGCCTGAATGGCAGAGCTGGGCAAGACCTATGTCACCCTACCACTCATGAGCCTTTGCCACAGCTCAAGGCACATTTCTCAATCCATGTGGCCTAGGTAGGCAAAACACACTGTGGGTTCTCCTTGATGAGGCAAAAGACTAAAACTGTGGGCCAGTGATAGATGAAGGGTGGCAGGAGAGATCAGAGAAGAGAAGGTGGAGAGATGAGGGGCCTTGGGAAAGTTATGTAGAAGAGACAGAGGGAGGGGTAGAGAGGGAAATATTCAAATTTCCATTCTCCACAATCTCTCTTTTTCCCATAATCACTTATGATGGCGAGAATTGGTGAAGCTACATTTTGAGACTCTTTTTCCTTTTTCTTGGATAGCAATAATTAGTCGTGTTAAGATGACCACACAAATGACAATGTGATTTTAATGAGAAAAAGTTGAGGAATAAACTATAATTATTTGGACAGTCATTCGATCAGATTTTCTTTTCCTTGTCACATTTTAAATGATTAATGAAGTTATATGTGGGTGTCTGCTGAAGAGGTTACTGAATATGTTTTTAAGCTTTCTTTTTTTTTTTTTTTTTCTTATTCTTTTCCATTTCAAGTACATAACAGTTTGTGGGATTTTTTTAAACTCTCAGTTTGAATTAAATAGAATCATAGGCCACTTAATCTAATTTAAACTCAATGTCACTTGCTCTTGACATTAGCTAAGTAAAAAAGAAACATTTTTCTTCTCCAAGTAGCCTAAGATGTGAGCCATTGCTCCTAGCACAATATTTCCTGAAGTTTTTTGGAGCTTTAGATAAGTACAGATGATCTCAGAAAAAGAGGGCTATGGCTTGGGAAAAAAAAAAAGTCACCATAAAGTTCATCCTCCAGGGACAAATCACATAATACTTTGCATATTAAATATTTTGGGAAGCGCTACAATTAATACAACTCTTTGATTATGTTTAAGTCAGTATTCCTTTAACTTATTTGACATAGGGTCTCTTTATTCTCCTAAAATTTACTTACATTCTCTCAGCTCTGTGTTCCACAGAAAACAGTTAGGAAAATATTCATTTAGCTGATAAGTACACAAACTCAATTGTACAATTATGATTCATCGCCTTCTTCTAAACAAGGAAAAATAACCTGAAAATGATACATATTAAGGGTGATTGTTCTGAAAATTGATTTTTTTTGACAATAGTGGAAGATCATAGTTTCAAAGAATTATTAGAAAATGTAGCATTGAAACTAGAAATATAAAAGACTAAAAATATTCTAGTATTTAGAAACTAAACTGTGATATCACTTAACAGCAATTCTAATCACCTATCACATATAACTCTGCAACACCTAAGACTTGCTTTGTAATCATAATCCTAGAATAGTCCTGGATTCAAGCAAGTTCTGCTACAGCAGATTCTAAGTGGCAGCTTGAAGAGCCATTTTTAATCACTGTACCTGGAGTTCCATACATGGGATGCTTGTACCAGTTAAGAAAGGTCAAGCAACAAGGTTGTGTCTATGAGCACAGCACAGTAAGGTCTTTGAATGGCAGGGGAACCGTTTCCCTTTTATCTTTTATTAAAGGGGATCAGGTGTTTGCCCATAAGAATTGCACTCCAAGCAACATGCAGTTCTATTCTGGAATATGCCCATAAACTAGAGATATGTCTGTTTAAATAAGCATAACATCATGAATATCCTACAGCCAAATGAGACAGTGGCATTTAGGAGCAAAGGCGGACAAAATCTGCTTCTCCCCACTTCTTTTTTTTTTTTTTTTAATGAATGACTCAACTTTGAGATTATCCAGATTTTTCTAAAACAAAGAATGAATAATCCTACAAATTCTAAGGTTAACTTTGGTTACTGGATACCATTTCTACTTTGCATTCTGCAAAAAAGCAGGTAAATAATTTTTAAAAATACTCTATTGTCCCTGAAATAACACAATATTTATTAGAGGATTCAATGTATATTCTTTATTTTTCAATGTTTACTTGTATTCATATATTCTTCCAGTAGGACTAGAGGGGAATTATAAGTTGCACTGGTCTCGGCATTCTTGTATCTACTTATTTTGAAACCTTTCATTTGTAGCAATAGCTGCAACATGTCCCTTCAAGGATTTTGCTTTTTTGATTTATACTTTTATACACTCAAATCTCAATTGAGATATCCGAGCTTCATTCCATTTTCTGACCTTACACTATCAAGCCAGAGTGACCCCCAATCTCTGAGGACTGGGCTACATTCCAAACCAGGTTATGGAAGAACAAGGGCAGAGAATCAAAGCCACACATCACCCCGGTCCCAAGGAGACACTTCATGTAAAGCTGAGTGAAGGCCAGCCAATCCGCAGACCTCATTTATTTGCCCATGTGAGAATTCTCAAGTCTCCACCCTTTGAACTTTTGACATTATTTTTGAGTGTGTGTGAGTCCTGTTTATACCAAATACAAAAGCCAGACAGATGCTCAGTTTGGCATGGAAATTGGCCTCATCAAAATAAATGTTCTCTTTCCCCTTTTTTTTTTGTGTGTGTGAGGATGGACACTGCTGAAATGCATCATAGTTGCTGACATATTAGTGAATATTCCATGCATCTGTTTCTGGTTATTGTTCTCCTCTTGACATACCTGTCATCATGCCCACGCAGTGAGGCGTTTCAGATAATAAAAAAACCCTCAGAGTCTGGTCAAATGGACGTGATGGTCAATAAGGCTGTGGGCTAATGTATCTGGAAATCAACTGAGCATGAGTGCTTGAGCACTCTCATGCACTTTCCAGTCCCCGCTTTGGGAGGATTGCTTCCACTCAGAAAGATGCTTTCTTGGACTGAGAGGGAAACAGCCCGAGTCCACCTTCCAGTAGAAATCTTTTCAAAGTCCTCATTCCCACAAAACACCCTGTCTGATTTTCTGGAGGAATAAAACTAACCTGGTTAAATACAGATTTTTAAAATTATTATTCATCATCAATTTATAATATCTCTTTGTTACTGAATGTGAACTTGGATGTTTAGCACTGAGCAAGAGTCTAGGCGTGATCAGCACTCACTGAGTTGTTCCTTTTGTCATTATGCTACTGAGTCTAATACACTCCAGTGAAATAAACATATTTCTTTTTTTCACGTAAGGTAGCTTGCACATGGAGACCAGGTTGCTGGACTCACCCACATTACACATCCAGCAAATGGAAGGAGCACCCACCTCTCTCACACCAATGAGGAGAATTGGCATGATGGAGGTTCAATGAGGAGCACAAATCTTTGTAGTGTGAACCTGATTCATGGTGTATTCATGACAGGCTAATAAACCACTAAGTGACTTCTAACAGTTGTTTAAGTAACAACTCAATTTGAGTATAGGTAATTTCGAAACCCCAATTTATGTCCTATTGAAAAACTAACCTCAACAGTCGGTGAATGAAACCAAGGTTTGGAACAAAAGAAAATAACATCCTCTTTTCGCAGTAGTGTCTTTTAAATGTAGTAAATGTCCGTCAGATTGTTCTATTTATAAGGCCTTTGTTTTTCCTAACTGTAAACTCTTAAGGACGCTCTGTTGCCCAGTACAATTCAATGTGACTGCAGCTTGCAGGGGTCTTGATCTCTACATACAGTGCACCACAGGAGTGATTTATAAACCACAGTCCCACAGCATCCCAGGAACGGGAATGAATTGAGGCTTCTAAGTGAACACAAGTGCTATGAATTGCAATGTTAGACCAGCACAAGAAATGTCCCCAAACTCATTTCCTGCAAGTGAGAATGGGGATGTGGTTGGAGGGAATTAGGGGGAATGGCAAACCCCATAAGGAATGAGGTTGGTACCCAATTAGCTTCTTTTCATATTATGGGTTTAGGGAGGCCAAGTAATCCCAAGATGGCTCCAGTCATTTTCACATTGGCAAAGAGGAACAATATCGCTTTTTAATAGTGTGAGGTCGTAGAAAAAAAGGGCAGAGGGAGGAGAGGGGAGAGCAAAGCAGAGGAGGATTGTGAATGCATGTAATTCCCTGGGCATGAACATTTTTGTGAAGAATAAAAGAAAGAAAGGAGATTAAAAAATTAATAACTTGAATGTGTGATCAATAAAAATAATTATCATCTTCCAGTCCATTTTTCATAAGGCACTCAGTGGCCTGAAAGTAATTTCTGACATAGACATAGGAGCAAAGCACTGCACAAAAATTCCCTCTTTTAGAAAAGACTTTCCCGTTCCAACCTCAATGTGTTTTTTCCTCCTGTCTTCTACACTCAACTGTTTGGTCTAAAGACAGTCAGGGAGCTAAATATATATTAATTAGAACTCTTGGGGCTGGCATCAGTGAGATACAATTATACCAAACGGATGCCATTCCAGGCTCTGATAGCTTCATTTAAATTCCTGAATAAAACATGAAATATCTTTAATGAGAAATGAATATAGCTCTCAGGAGGGAGTAGTCCTGATATTGTTACTAGTCGAGATATAGAAGATGAAGACATAATGTGAATACCTTCCATTTTATATAAAAACGATGGTTGTTAGAAAAGACATATCCCTCTTCTGAGGCATCATGTGAGCTGCAAAATCAAAAAATTATAGTGCCTAACAGCACAGTTTCCTCCCAAGGAACTGCAGCGTGAATTCGCAGAAAGGAACACATTCTGTCTGTTACCAGGAAAACGAACCACCTCAAAGAGCATCCGTTAGAGTAAACACGTGCCACTCCGCCGAGCAAGTTGCCACTGCTTTCTAAGCAAGAGTTGGGTGTGATTTCACATCCATAAACATATTGTGCACAAGAGAGAAATAGATGTGCGTCCTTACCTCAAATCTCTATCCTCTTCAGACAGCCGGTGCTCTGCTCTGGAGGATGGGGAAGGAGAAGAGGGAAATGGGTTAGTAAAATCCCACTGTCAAGGAGATGGGAACCGCATGGCTTCTCACACTGCCCAGGCCTTCTCTTTGATCACAGGCCCTGGGAAGCCCAAGCCCAAGCCCCAGGCTTCAGCAAAAGCCTATTCACCTGTTGGGCTATGACAGGGATTTTCTTCTTTTCTTTCCAAGGGCTTTCCTTTATTTATCGTGTCTTTCATAATTAAAGTAGCAGCATGCTACCTTGCATGCAGGCGGCACCTATCTTAATCCCAGGTGACCTTCAAGAGCTTTAGAAATATTACCAACAATGACTGAGGCTTGCTATGACTGCTATCGAATCCAAAAGGTCAGTTCCCCAATCTGGGGGACTGGGAGTGGGGAGGGGGGGAGAAGTCTATGGAAAACTGGCAGATAATTGGTCTCAAACAAAATAGGAAGATGAGGGCATATTTTCCCCCATGCCTCCCATCACAGTCCTGAGCTATTGTAAAACATAATAAAAAACCATGCAGGCCTCTTTTTTTCTTTTAGATTACATTTATTCTATTTTTAATTAATTTATTATACTTTACATTCTGGGGTACATGTGCAGAATGCGCAGGTTTGTTACATAGGTACACACATGCCATGGTGGTTTGCTGCATTCATCACCCCATTATCTACATTAGGTATTTCTCCTAATGCTATCCCTCCCCTAGCCCCCGTCCCCCTGCTATCCTTCCCCTAGCCACCACCACCCCCACCAGGACCCCGTGTGTGATGTTCCCCTCCGTGTGTCCATGTGTTCTCATTGTTCAACACCCATTTATGAGGCTTCTTTTTTTCTGACTCAGAGATAAACCACTGCTCTGCCTTTATAAAGGAGATTGAGAGGTCAGGTGAAGCAATCGGGGCTGCTCGACTGATAAAGCTCTTGTCATCCTGTTAGGTAGCACTGCATTCATTGGACAAATAAGTGGGTGCCCTGTGCAACACACTGTGAGGAGATACTGAGAAAAGCTCAGCTGAGTTACTGTCCTCCTGGAGCTCATGGGCAGCAATTTCTGAATAGCACCATTGCATGTGAAGGTTCTGGGAGCCTGCACCTCCCTCCTAGCTCTGCCCCCATTCCACTCTTCAGGGTGGAGGTGATGATGCTGAGTTTCTAATTGGCATTGCTGGTCTCAAACCACACTTCGAGAAGCAAGGGTCTAGAAGGCTGAGCTCATCAGATTCTTCTGAGCCTCTGCATCTTCATTTGAGTGTTTTCTCTGCAGGACTAACCTCCTTTCCTGTTGGAACACTGTTATTTTTTGTGTAGTCCTTTCTGAACACTTATCCTTTCTCTCTAGGGTCCCCAGAGTCTTATGGGATCTTTCTCACTGAAGTACATACAGTGATCCTCTCTTATTCTCAGGCGATACAGTCCAAGACACCCAGTGGATGCCTGGTCATTGATTGAAACAGTCATTTGTTTTGAGCTTGTCTTCTAGTTTTTAAGACTATGGTGTAATTATCTTTTTGTTCAGGGTTAGATCAATAATAGCAGTAATAGTCCTAGCTAACTTCCACTGAGTCATGCAGAACTATCATGAGGGCTTCATATGTAGTAACTCAATTGATCCTTGCTCCAAACTTTTCAAACCCGTTGAGCAGATACAAATACCTGGAATAGTACTATGCTCCACAGAAGCTATGTTTTTCCCTATACGTACCTGTGATACAGTTTAATGTATAAATTAGGCATACTAAGACATTTGTAATAATAACTAATAATAAAATAAAACAATTATAACAATAATACACACTATAATAAAAGGTATGTAAATGTGGTCTTTCTCTCTCTCCAAATATCTGGTAACTGAGAGAGCTACTAAGTGGCTTGTGGGTGGAGAGTGCAGACGGCATAGCTGTGCTGGACAAAGGGATAATTCCTGTGCCAGGAGGGATGACAAAAGATCTCATCATGCTACTCAGAAGGTGCACATTTAAAACCAACGAAATGTTCCATTTAATATTTTTGGACTGTGGTTGATCACAGGTGACTGGAACCTCAGAAAGCAAAACTTCAGATAACTCATAACTACTATATAACTTTTTTTCATAAGTGTTGATTTGTCCAATGTTATGGCATTGGCTACATTGAAAGCTATTTGATGAAATAAACCATCCATCTTACATATCCAATCTAGTCCCTGCCCTACAGTAAGAGTTAAAATAAATATTTGTTGAATTAGTGGATGAAGAGATGAATGATGGAAATGAGTAAGGCAATTTGTTGAACTTTTCTTAGTTTATACATTTCTGTATAAAATCAATGCAAAGGTTTTCTTTTGCCATGTATATATGAAGCCAAGAAATTCAGCTAAATAGGACAAATACATTAAATTTTTTCTCTTCTTCCATGAGACCAAATAGCAATTTGACTAATATGCTTTTACTTTTCACCAAAAACTCTTTCCAAAACTGATTGAAACAGCCATTTGTATTAAGCTTATCTTCTAGTTTTTATGACTATTCCATAATTATATTTTTGCTCAGGGTTAAATCAATAATAGTGATAATAGTCCTAGCTAACTTCTATTGAGTCATACAAGAACTGTTATGAGTGCTTCATATGTAGTAACTCAATTTGCCCTCGCTCCCACCTTTTCAAAACCACCACCATTCCATTGAACAGACACAGAAATACAGAAACAAAGAGGTTGCCTCTCCCAAAGTCCACCAATTTTTGAATATAAATAATGGCCTATTCTTTATCTCTTCAGAGATCACAGCAAGAATATACATGAGAAAATTGCATGAAAAAATTGTATATCAGAGCACAGAAGAGTATTCTTGTCCTGACACATTGGGGTATGTTGCCCAAATAGAAGAGCTTTTGCTTAAAATAATTTACCAGTAGAGGACCAAAAAAAATATTTCCAAGTTTCTGAGAGAGAACATCTTCAAGACACATTGGTTTTGATCGACTGAATGTATGCATAATAGTCATCTATGAAAATTTCCATTAAATAAGCTCACCTGATGTCCTTAAGGGCAGTTCCAGTTATCTGTAAACAGTGGTCTAGATGGGAAATATGAAGAATATATACTTCCCTTTACCAAACACATAACCTTAAGATTTCAGTAGTTTGATCTGGGATCCCAAGATGTCTCACAATTGCCTTTTTGGAGTATGAGACTTCTGGCTACAGGGCAGAAGTTTGTAGAGAAACCTGTCCCTCATCCTAAGGGTTTTCCCTATTTCCTTTTTCCCTAGAGACTGGATGTATGTTAACTGTGTTGAACTGGATGAGGTGGAGAGGAGACAGTGCTGGGACTAGCTTGAGCACAAAATTTAAGACATCAAAA
The DNA here is from genome assembly GCF_030222135.1 of Aotus nancymaae. Taxonomy (NCBI): domain Eukaryota; kingdom Metazoa; phylum Chordata; class Mammalia; order Primates; family Aotidae; genus Aotus; species Aotus nancymaae. The sequence goes on from NW_026988425.1 coordinate 116,183,200, forward strand.
AAGGTCAACAATCAAGATCAATAATATTTTTAAACTATTTTTAAAAGTCAAAATTAATACACAAATCCATGGTGAACAAAATATCAAAAATTTACATAAACATGGGATCAGTATTACTGATTTTCTTAATCCATTGGGCTTCTATAACAGAATACCACAGAATGGGTATCATATAAATGGCAGAAATTTATTTCTCATAGTTCTGGAGGCCAGGAAGTCCAAATCAAAGTTCCTGGCAGATTGAGTGCCCAGTGAAGGACTGTTTCCTGGTTCAGAGTTGGCCACTTTTTTCTCATATCCACACATGGAAGAAAGAGGAGATCTCTTTGGGGTCTTTCTCTAAGGACATAAATGGCATTTGTGGGGGTTCCACCCATGTGACCTGATCACCACCCAAAGCCCCCATTTCCTGCTGACCCATCACCTTGGGGGTGAGGATTTCATCATATGAATTTTGAGGGGAAACAGACATTCACTCCATAGCACTGATTGTCCCTTTGGCTTCAGGCTCCAGTATGAATTCTGCATGGCGCTGGGTGGAGATGACATGGGTGAGGGTTTTAAATTTGGAGAGAGCTTATAAACTCCTTACTACCTGGTCTCTTTTTGAATTAGACTATGCCAGGAACATTGCTTAAATCAATCTAGTAGAAGGCAGAAAATGCACTTTTCCAGTGTTTGGAGGACTGGATTTAGTGGTTACAAGTAAGCAATTGACCCTTTCTCTCACCTGCCCTATCACAGCCACCCTGGGACCCCAAACCTCCCTAGCCTGCCTGAAATCTTGAGCAGAACCCAAAGCTTTCCTAGTTGTCCCTTCTCAGTGAATAAAATTGCGTGATGACTTTTGAGTAAGAAGATACCTAGCTCAGGGACATATCAAAGCTAAACTCTCAGCCCTTTTAAACCTTTCCTCACTTCTGGCTCAGAACTAAATCCCTGGACAGGGGACCTTGTGTAGGAAAGAAATGCAGGGTCAGATTCCTCTCCTCCTTGAGCCACCTTTTCAACCACATGTTCCTTGTTGTTCAGGCCCCCTCCAAAGGTCTGAGGGAGAAGAGATGAGGTCCAGGAAAAGGCTTCTATGACAAGAATTGCTGAATTCTGATACCAATGGCTTCTGGCTGTGGTGAGACCCAGATGCTGCCTGTTTTTCACATGGGACCACTTGGGGTAGGAGTGGAGGGATCTCTGGATAACTACTATTTTCAGGGCCTCTATTGTGTGGTTCCTTTGACATGGACAAAGTCTCTCCTGATGGCCACTTAAGACACCCTCAGTCCTATTTTCACCTAAGGCCCTTGGGGTTGCCCTCTTAGATGGATTTCTCTCCACAGGACACAGTCTTGCTTCTTATTAGGACATAGCAAGCCCCTGAGAGATAGGTTCATTGGCCCAGCCAATTTTGGAGCACAAATTGCTCCCCTTGTAGCCCTGCCTCTTACCTCCAAAGCTACCCAAGAGCAGCTCTATGCACTACAATTTGCTTCCAGCTGAGAGTCAAATGTCTGTCTCCATCTCCACAGCCACACACATCCAGCAAAGGACACATGCCAAATGTTCCACGTGGCTCTCCTAAGGCTTACCAGTTAGCCAAGGGAAAGTCGAAACATGACCCCTCTCCCCTAGGAAAGAGGGGCAGGAGTCACCCAGAGCAGGGACCATTCACACTCTGAAGACATCCAACTTTCAGAGAACTCAGTCTTTTTCACATAGTCTAAAGCTGCCCCAAAATTTCACACCAAAAAAGGTGTGGTTTTTATTCTCTCAAAAAATACATTCGAATTCATATACAGTTGGACTGTTTAAAACGTGTGTAAGACACAAACAAACAATTTAATATAACATGATTAGAAATAGTACTTTTCCTACAGTGTGATATATGGAGACGATGATATAACACATGCATACATATGTACACAGTCACCTACACGTTTGTGTGCATGAACCTAAACATAAATGGAGGAAATAAAAAGTTAAACACCAAGCAACTTTCTCATATCATGTGGGCTAATTTCTCAGCCAGGTTACAGATTTTTCTCTCAAAGATAACTTCCATCCATTAAATTGCTCTCCTACTGCTCTCAGGTAGGGTTCTGTTGACACATGCCTGATCTACTATGCAGTGAGGCTCCCACCTAGTCTTCCTATATGCACGTTGCCTTCCATCTTCTAGGCCACCCTACATAGCTCTGCCTAATAAATCTTTCTAAAAGACAATGTTATGCTGTATCTTTCCTCTACAATCATCAATGGCTCCCTGGTGGCTACTGAATAATTTCAAATGTCTAGATATGTTTTTCTTCCATGACTTAATGTCTTGTCATATAGAATATCTCTATTTGAGCCAAATGTATTATGTTCCAATTCAGACATCCTTTCCTACTTCACACACAGTAGATAAATGATCAATATGATAAACAGAGTTATAAGTGTTCATGTTGTTAAAATATTAGTGAGTAGGGTAGTACTTGATGTTTAAAGGTATTTGAACAGGGTTCATGCCTGTATCTCTATTAAATCACAATTTAATTCCCTCTTGTGCATCTATTGACCTGATTCATTATACATTTTTTAAGGAGAAAAACTTTGCTCTTTTATCAGTGTAAACCCAGTGCCTGGAAATCAGTAAATATGTAAAAAGTGAATAAGTGAATGTTACTCAAAAGATAACAAATCAAAGAATGTGTAAGGGACTGAAAAATAATAAACTCATATTAATATAGTAAAAATATAAAACAAAGAAAATAGACAAAAATATAAGATATGTGTTTTGGTCAGGGTAGGCTAGGTTTGGCTGCATAACAAACATCACCAGTAAGTCAAGGGTTCAATGAAACAACAGTTCCTTTTTTTGCTATGCAAAGTCTAGTGCGAATTCTTCTGGTTGGCAGTTTCCTAGAAGATTTTCCTCAAAGTGGTCACACAGGACTGGGATCCTTCCATCAGCTCACTCCCCACTAATTCCTCCTTAAAGCTCTCTTCTTGGTCCAACCAGCTGACAAGCAAAGACTAAGAGCATGAAGGATCTGCTAAAATGAGGTATTTTAGGAATCAGGCTGAGTATATCTGCCAAGTGCTCATTACTTCCAGGCACATTTTATTGGCCTTAAATTCAAGTCCATCATCCATCTGAATTCAAGGTAGTTAGGGACACATGGTTTACATTGTACATAGGAAGGGAAAAAACCAAATTTGACAAATACTTGCAGTCTCTCATGTGTAAATTTACACAGATTTCTCTGTGTAAATTTAGATCTTTAAGCACAGAACCCCTCTCTCTGTCAATCCCATGAGCTAGATATTGACAACCTCAACTGCAGGAAGATTATATTAATTACCAATTGCTGCATATCAAATTACCCTAAAACTTAGCAGGTTTATACAACATTTATTATCCCAGAGTTTCTGTGCATCAGAAATTCCAAGTATCCCTTAGTAGTCAGGTCCTCTGGCTCAGGGTTTCTCGGGGTTACAATGAAGGCTTTTGGTCAAGGTTGAAGTCATCTCTGGGCTATACTGAGGGGGTTGATGTGCTTAGAAGCTCATGCAGTGGCTGCTGGCAAGATTCAGTTTCTTGTGGGTTCTTATACTGAGGGCCTCAGGTTCTTTCTGGCTTTTAGTTGGAGGCTGCCCTCAGTCTGTGCCTGTGTGTGGGTCTTTTGAGAGGGCAGCTTGCAACATGGCAGCTCTACTCAACAGGAAGAGCCACCCAAGAAGAACTAAGGAGAGAGGTGATCAAGACAGAAGGCAGAGTCCTTTATAACTTAATCTCATAAGGACATTTTATTATTTTTGCCATAGTCTATTCATGAGAAGCAGATCCAGCCATATCCAGGGGTAGGGCTATGCAAGGGCATGTGCACCAGGAGGTGGGGGTTACTGCCAGTAACTTTAGAAGCCACCTGCCACAGAGATCATTAAAAAATACAACTCTACCTCAACTATGGAGACTGAGTGATTGACTAGCACATTTAATTAATGGGGCAGCCAAGGAAACTTGGTGCAAGACATTTTGGTGGTGGAAGAGAGAATTACAGAGGAGGCTTGGGGGAAAGAGAAAAGTCCAGTCAATAGAAGCATTTCCTCAGCAAGTGGTGTACATGGTATTAAATTAAAGCTTTATCATGAACAGAGAAATTGCTTTCAAAACACTGTAATTGAAATAGCTGAACTGAATAAGACAATAAACTAAAGTGAAAAGAGTGAATTATATAAAAATATATATTAGAAAGATATCTGTGATGATAGTCAGATCTATCTCAGAGATTTGCTCTGAGAACTAAATGAGATGATGCATCTGAAACCAGTTGATGCAACAAGTCTCTCTCAGGTGAGTCCTGAGAGTCTTTCAACAAGCTCCCAGGTGACCCAGATGCTTCTGGTGTGAGGACTACACTTTGAGTAGCAGGGACCCAGCAGTGTACCTGGCTTATGTATACTCAATGAAAATGGTTTCCGTATCTCAGTGGCCCTCAAAGCTGAGCAGACACCAGAATGACCAGAGGGCTGTGTTGCAAGACAGTTTGCTGGACTCCATTCTCAGAATTTAGGAGTCAGCATGTCTGGGGCAGGTTCTGAGCACAGTAAATTCCTAATACACACCATCATCTCTGCCCTCAAGGAGTCACAGTGTATAACTCGTAAAAGCAAGTGTCCCTTCTCCTCTGGAGAAAAAGTTGTTTATAAACCCAGCTACAGTGAGTACCTTGGAGCTATTAAAACAGTAACAAATGCCTTAATTAGGGCAGGAACAGGGAGCTCTGTAAATCTCCCCCAGGTCCCTCTGAAGCAAGCAGCTTCTCCCACTGATGGAACCAGGAGTTCCTTTTTATAAACGTTCCTGAAACAACAAAATTAAAGTCCTCCAAAAATGAGATTATAAACATTAAATGCTATTTACAACTCTCATGATAGAAGCTGCAGAATTCATTTTAATATTGTCACTTAATAAATGTACCACAAGTTTTTTGTTCCCCTCTAAATTACCATAAATTTCTTCAAAATACCAGGTCAGAAAGAGGGTGAGTTCTTATTGTGTGTGGCAGGGACTGGGGGAAGCACAAAATTAAGTAAACAATGGGCACTCCCCAGCCCCCTTCACCTATAATGCCCTCAGTTGCCCAGAGTTCAAAGGGTACAAACTAGAAATCAACCTACCAAGTTTATTGCTAACTCAAGCCTTTGCATTGCAATTTTACCTACCGAAATGCTCTTCCCCGCAAACTTCGCCTGGCTTCTTCCTCCTCTCCAATCTAACACTTTAACTGGCCTGTCTTTCCTCTCTTGGGAGGAGGGATCTCTTTATCAGACCAGGAGATGTGAAAAGTTTCCCACACAAGGGCTGATGGCAGCTGGGAGTGACACCTGAGGGATAAGAAAGCATCTCCCTGTGTTGAGGGAAATGATGAGCTGTCTGGCCACAGAAAACAGCTGGAGTCAATGTGTTCGGGGCCGCCGGGATGCAGGTGGTTCTTTGTAAGCATGGATGCTTGTGGAGAAGTGGTGGCCAGCCTTATGGAATCCAGGTGTGCAGAGGGCAGACTGTGAGTGTCTCGTGCACGGTGCTAAAGAGCTAGTACTACCTGTCAAAATTTGAAGGCCACTATTGAATGGGAGGGAGGCTTTCTGGGGTGTGTTTCAGGAAGGAGATAGTAGCAAGATTTTAGGAAGCAGTAGGAAGATGGAATATTGAGGCCTGGAGTGAAAGAAGGAGAAAGGGCTCCCAGTATACAGACCCCTGCATTCATGTAGTCAGGAAGGGACAGGTCCCTGGCAAAAGCCAAGGCAACGGGTCCGTGAAGGTCATGTCTAGGAAGCACAACTGAGTGAATCCACTCAAGAAAGATGATCTCATACCCTTCTCTTTCACATTTGCCAAAATGAAATTGTAATTGAATGTTTTGGTCCTAGGTTTAAAACCCAATCTCGGAATGAAATCTTCCTCCTTTTTACAGGTTCTTCAAAGTCCTCTGGCACCTTCAACGGCCCGCATTTATTATAAACCTGAATTCCCTTCTCTTAGCGTGGTGAACATCTCTGTTTCCTAAAGAAGCTAAGCTCATCTCCAACTCAGGGCCTTTGTGCTTGCCGTTCCCTCTTCTTGGAATGCCATTCCGTGTAATTTTGCATTCTTGGTTCCTCTTGGTCATTTAAATCATTGCTCAACCATCACCCCCTCAGGGGGTCTTTCCTACCCACTTCCCAGGGTGCCATGTTTCCAGCTTTTATGTTCTTCGCCATTTCATCATTTAAAATGGCCCAGCGTCCTTATTTTTTGAAGCATTTATTCTCTCTCTTTCGTCAATAGAATGTCTGGGGTGGGGGTCATAAGAATAAAGACTTTTCTCTGACTTTGTTGCTTTGACCTCAGTATATACAACAAAGCATGACATATAGTAGATGCTCAATAAATTTGTAGTGAATGAGTGACCAGAGGAACCAGAAAGGTGAAAACTAGGATCTGAAGATACCCTGTTGCTGAGGAGCCATCATTTATTCTCTTTTCTTGGTGACGTTTTCTTCCTCTTTTATCATACTAATCCACCCACAAGGAGAGGAGAGACTCACATCGTTGCAAGAACAAATTCCCCAGGGCAAGTAATAAATCCCATTGCTGGTTTTTCCCAGTGAATATCAGTTCTGATAATGGGAAGCCTCACTTTTTCTCTGGGCAAGGTACATATCTATGTGACAGCCTCTGCCTATAATAGCTACTACACAGAGACCCGACAGGAGGCATTAAAAATTAAACAGGAGAAGAGTCAATCAGCTTCCAATCTCAGGTTTATAGACAGGAAAATGCTTAATGACAGGTGGTCTCTGTACCAGAGGTGGCCTCTGAGAGACATTTCTCTTGATTTTATTTTTTAATTAACTTTTATTTTCAGTATTTTGTCCCCCTTTTCTGCCCCCAATGGAATAATATTTAAATGATAAAAGGCTTTCCGCTGTTTCCAGAGCAGCCCAGACCACCTCTCCACCCAGCTGCAAGGGGAGGGAATCTTTAAAGATCACTCTGTTTTGGAATTCTAATGTTGCCAAATAGCACACATGGATTCTCATCATATGGCTCCCAACTGCAGTTCTTTAAGCTAAAGAGTGCAGTTCTTCACCGCTTCCTTGTGACGGTGTCCTAATTACCCATTCTGAGTCCTCTGAAGCAGCATTCCTCCTAGTTAAGGATCTCTACCATCACTGCAAGACACCCGTGAGTTGAGTATATTTTATTCAGCATCTATCCACTGTGCATGAATAGTAAAAGAGGCACAGTCTAAGGCTTACTCTGTGGCATTAAGATATATTCTGACTCAGAATAGAGTCATTGTTAGATTACATATAGAATACATATATGAATACACACAAACCCTTTTATAATAAAGTCATTAACACCTGAAAGTAAATCATATCTTGCTTTAGTACAAGCACTGCCCTCTCATATCCATGATCTCATCTGATTTTCACAATCACCCAGGGAGATAGCAATCACATTCTACTCATCTTTAGAAGTCAAAGCTAAGGTTCAGAGAGGTTAAGTAACTTACCTAAGGTCACACAGCTGGTGAGTGCCATAGCTGAGATTTGAACGTAGGCAGTCTGACTCCAGAGCTATGCTTCACAAGACTGAAGCATATGGGTGTGTCCTGAGGAATGATAAAAGGAGAAAAACATAATTTTGGAAGTATAGTAGGAATTAGCTTGTGCAGGATCTTTTTTTGTTTGTTTGTTTGTTTTTGAGATGAAGTCTCACTCTGTTGCCTAGGCAGGAGTGCAGTGGTGTCATCTTGGTTCACTGCAACCTCCACCTCCCAGGTTCAAGTAAGTTCTTCTGCCTCAAGTAAGTCCCAGCCTTGTGAGTAGCTGGGACTACAGGTGCGTGACACCACACCCACTTAATTTTTGTATTTTTAGTAGAGGTGGGATTTCATTATATTGGCCAGGCTGGTCTCAAATTCTTGGCCTCATGATCCGCCCGCCTCGGCCTCCCAAAGCACTGGCATTACAGGTGTGAGCCACTGCGCCAGGCCTGTGCAGGATCTTAATTGCTATGTAAGTCATTTAGAGTTCATTTTGCAAGTCATATAAGGAAATATCGGGGTTTGAATGAAAGGTCTTTGAATAAAAAGCCTAACAGCATTAGCCCTCCACTTTGTCACTTTATTATAATTAATATATATGTATATACATATCTGTTATATTGTGCCTCTCTCTTTGCTAGAATGAATCTGTGACATGAACAGAGTCCTTGTGTGACTTATTCTCTCCTACATTCATTGCTTACCTACATCAGTGTCTGGCATATATAATGCACTCAGTATTCACATTGAGTGAATGAACCAAGAAAACCATGTTTTAAGATCCAATGCAATTCCAAGCCTGGGCCCCAGATTCCTTATGCTAAAAGCACTCCATTGTCCAACACAGCTGTCCTAGATGTTGAACAGAATGACCCCTTGGTCCCGGCTCCATCCGGTTCTGTCCATTCCTCACAACAGACTTGGAATAGAAACCTGGCCTCAGGTTTTCTTAGAAGACAAGATGGCCTTGTTCTGGTCTGCTGAATGTAGCATACTGCTCCGGATTATCTGATTTGATAGGGACTCTTGTCAAAAGAGGTGATCTTTACCTATCTGCTGTGCAACTTCCCTTTAATATTAAGTGTTGTATCACATAGCAGCTTCATTTGAACAGTAGTAAAAAGAGGAGGCAAAAAAAGAAAAGAAAGAAACCACCCACATCCGAACTCACCCCTCCCCATTCATTCCGACCTTCGCTTCATTGCCTCCTCCATATCCTGCACTGTTAGTACAGAGCACTTAACCTTCCACGGAGTATTTTTATGCTCCATTTTCTGTGCCATTATGAAGGAGATGAAAGTAAATGGAGTTCACTTTGGATGGGCGCTGTTATCACCCACTTACGGCTTTCCCACCCTTCCCACTTCCCAAAGGGGAAACACAGATGCAAAGAGAGTGAAGGTGTTTTCAAATTAAATGCATGTCAGAAAGCCAGGTAGGCAAGAACAAATGCCTTTTGCTAGGAATGCCAAACTAGTAAAGCACCTCCAATTGATCCGCACGGAAAAGCATTTACTTAGTAACAAGGCAGACCAGTGCAAGACGGGCTAAGCTGTCTTGTTTACCAGCCCCCACCCCCTGGGGTCTTTTGCTTCTCCTTCCCAACACTTGTCACACACAACTACTTGCTTAATGTCTGCTTTCAAGGATGTTGTGGTGGTGATCTATCCCCATGTAACTTAGTAGCTTAAAACAGTAACAGACACTTAGCTTTGCCCACAAATACGCAATTTCGGTCAGGCTCATTAGCAGTAGCATGTGACTGCAGTATACAGGGCAGCTGTGTTAGCTCCACTGAGGTCTGGAAGGTCTATTCCAGGATAACTCACTCACACAGCTGGCAGTCCTTGCTGGGAACTGAGGTAGGGCTGTTGGGCAAAGGGCTTCAAGTCCTCTCCAAATGGGCTGCTCCACGAAACCCTTTGGTTTCTTCAAGACATGGTGGCCAATTTGCAAATGCAAGTGTTCAAGACAAGAAGTAGAAGTCCTCAATCTCACAAGGGCTAGACTGACTCTTAGGAGTGAATTGTGTCCCCTTAAAAAGACATATTGGAATCCTAACTTCCAGTACCTTAAAGCATGACCTTATTTGGAAATAGTATCTTTGTAAATATAGTCAAGTTAAAAGGCGGTCATTAGAGTTGGCCCTAATCCGATATAACTAGTGTCCTTAATACAAAGTGTACCTTGGGACAGAGACACAAACGTGCACAAAGAGATGACAATACAAAGACTCAGGGAGAATGACATGCAGAGAACAAAGCAGAGATTGGAATGATGACTCTATAAGCCCAAGTTGGCCAGCAAATCATCAGGATGTGTAGAGAGGCGTTGGACAGAGTCTCTTTCAGAGCCTCAGAGAGGCCCAACCCAGCCAACACCTTATCTTGGACTCACCCCCTCCAGAACTGTGAGACAATAAATATTGTTTCTAAGACCCCCTGGTCTATGGTATTTAGTTCCAGAAGACTAATATACTGATAACACATCGCCACTGACCAAAGCAGTCACAGAGCAGCCCAGAGCGTTGAGAAAATTCTTGGCCATCTTTAAGGACCATAGATATGGAAACAGAGGCCATGGCTATCTTGTTTTTCACTACTTCACCACTGCCTGGTACATGAGTGGTGTACAGTGGATCTTTACCAAAAGAAAGCAGATAGAGGTTCCTCGACTTTTTTCTGACTCAAATGGATTTAAACCTACCCTTCCTAGTTTAATATTTCTTTCTAAAAAAATTCTAGTTTTTAGCACACAGACAAAAAGGTACCATGATGATTAGTGGCATATGTTTCACTTCTGCATTCTAAATTACAGTATTTCAAAGAAGTGTGTGGCCCATCACCTCTGAGCCTCCACCTGCTACCCGTTTACAGAGAAAGAGACTTGGCCTGGCTGGAGCCCTTGGAATTGGGAAACTGTCAAAGATTCCCTTCCCATTAGGGATACACATGGACCTCTGAGTCCATCTGAGAAGCTCTTATTGGAAAGCTGATGCTCTGTGCATATGGCTATGCCCAGGAAGATTACATTTGGCCAAGACCTCCTCACAGTGAGACTCAGAAGCAGCGTTATGCTCCACAGCTCCCAGAATTACCAAAACAGGAGGAGGAAGAGGAGGACGAGGAGTGCGGGGAGAAAGAGAAAAACAACAGAGAAAGAGGGGGAAGAACAGAAGGAAGAAATGGGAGGAGGAGAGCAGTTATTATTAATAAAGCCACTATTGTCTACCTGGTACTTTACATATGTTGTTTCATTTAATCGCCACAAAATTTTAATGCCACAGAAATTAAGCTTCCTGTGGTACACCTGAAGAAACTGAGGCTCATAGATTATTGACTTTGTACCCATATCACACCACGAGAGAATGGTGAGACTGGGATTCACATTCAAGTTCACAGAACTCTAAAGGCCATGTTTTTCACCATGACACGGAACTGCCCAAGCAGAGTAGAGGGGACAAATTTACACCACACAGCCGTGTGCTCATATGGGAAGACCACAGTCAGGTAGCAAAGAATGAGTCATTAAAAGTCACCTGGTGGTGTAGCAAACATGATGGAAAACCTGGGGCTCGGGAATCTCTGTTTTCTATTTTGGAATATCCAGCTAATTCTCCTAATTCAAAGAACAAATTTTCCCAAAAGTGCATGAAATCCCACTGTACAATTTCATACCTATTCACGCACACACACACTTCCTCACTCAGTGCGATTTATCTTAAATATACTATTGGCACTTTCTTAATAACTGTGGTCTCTTGGGAAAGTCATGTGAAAAATATCTGTTTCTATTTAAGACAGACAAAGGCAGGAGGAGAAAGGGGGTCCTGTCATCCCAGTGGTGTGCTGCCTTTTCCTGGCCAGCATTTCTTTCCGCAATGGTTCGGGCCGAGAAGTGTGATTCATTACATTCCCTTTTGCCTTCTCTCCTCGATACTTCAGGCCTGGCAGTTTGGAGGAAGAAGGAAGAGGGAGAGGGAGGGATGGGAGACAGGAGGGTATCGCTGATAAGCACAAAGACCCAGCCAACTCCGGAAGCCCCAGCCGCACAGCGCCAAGAGGAGCTGACTTCCAGCAACATAAAAAGATGAGTGAGGAGGCGGCTTACGGGAACTTCCTTTTCTTGTGGTGTGGCCGGGTCATAATGGTGCTGTGGTTACACAGCAAAAGCTCATCAAAACAATAAGTAAACCACAAGTGCTATAACTAAGAGTTCTCTTTTGCAGCACACTTCGCTGAAATACCGGGAGAATGGGTCCCTGTCTCCTGCCACTTACTCACCCTGCTCTTCGTGTACAGTAAGATAATTTAGAACAGAAAAGAGGAGCAGAAATCCCTTACATCCTATTATGATTTCCCAGGTGACAGTGAAGAGAGAGGTTCAGGTGTTTACATATTTAAGAAATAGCATTGTAGATAGATCTTTCTGGATCATAAGGAGGTCTCCATTTAGAGTTAAATTCCACATTCAGAGTATAATTTCCTCTGGGCTCTGTAGAAATGCCCTAGCTCATGCTATCAAGAAAGAATGTCTGGCTGCGTTTTCAAAATGTTTCCCTAGGTGGTACATGCATGTGAATCAGTGAAAAAGGTAGAAATGAAGAGCCAAAGACAAGTAATTCAATATAAACAACTGGCATTTTGAAGTTTCACATTTCCCCAGCACCTTTTTACTTAACTCATCTAAAATCCCAAACAGCCTCTTCCAGGACAGATAAAAATAATCCTATACTTTTAACAATATAAGATTATAGGGGGATTTAATCCAAATTGTCCATTTCTAAAACCTAAGTATGACCAAACTATAGGTCATTGAAGCTCTTTTTCAATTATCATATAAATGTGTCTGGCAAACATACTTGCTTCTTTCCAATCCCTGAATTGCAATGGGTTCCCATTCAGTACCAACTAACATGCAAACTTTCTAGCCTGGACTTGAAGATTCTTCAAGTTCAGGTTCTGGCCCACCCTAGCTCTCAGGTCTTTTCTCCTACACTTCCCAACAGGCACACCGTATGTGCTAAAGTGGATTTCTCATCATGCTCCAAATTAGCCAAGGGCGTCTGGACACCGACTGGGAGGCCAACTTCACTTCAGGTCCCACCTGCACCCCTCCATCCTATGGTCGGCCCAGGAGCTACGGGATTTGGAGATACGGCAGACCTGGAGCTGACTCTATCCTGCCACTTATTAGTGAGGCAGTCTTGGACAGAGATAACACTGACTCAAAGTGCTCATAAAGTCTTCACCTCATAGAATTCTCGCAAGTATTAAATGAGAAAATGAATATAAAGGACTCAGCAGAGTGCATGACATAAAGTAAGGACTAAAGAAAGAGGGGATGTTGTTGCTACAAATATTACTACCTCCAGTTGTCAAAAATCCTTCCCTCATGTCAAAAGTCAATCCAAATGCAACCCCCGAGGTTATTGGATTTGGAAGCACTCTCTTTCCCCTCTGAACTGCATAGCTTAATTGCATAGAGGGGATTTCTCACATATACCCATTCCATGTAATTATTTTAATATAATACTAAAAACATCTAATACTTATATATGTATTCATCAGTACTCTAAACACTTTATATACATCATTTCATTAACTCCCCACGATAATTCTGTGCACCTTGTACTGTTATTATCCCTATCTTACAGATGAAGAAACTGAGATACAGTGAAATCAAGAAACTTGTGCAACATTGCATAGCTAGTGAAGGTAGCCCTGGGAGTCAAAGGCAAGAAGGCAGGCTCCAAGTTCTCTGTTCTCTCTGCTACTTCACCTCTTCTTATTCTTACCAGGGTAAGAGGGGGTGAGTTCTTAAATTTTGTGCACCAGAGCCGCACTTATTTGACAGTATTCCTGGTGCTATCATCTTATTGGAATGGAAAGGAAATTGACTTTAAAGTCATAGAATTGGCCTCAAAGTCCACTTAGTCTCTTAATAGCTGTGCAGTCTGGGGAAAGTCATTTAATATTTCAAAATCTCCATTTGCACAGCTGGGAAGTGGAAATTCTTAGAAGATTATAGGAATAATATATGCATATCAAATGCCTAGTAGCCAACATATGATAGGTACTCTATTAATCCATTTTATTAATACTAGTTTGAAGTGTTTAGGTACCAGGGATCAGATTTGATATATTTTCTTTGTTCCTCTTAACTGAATCTCAGAAAAAAATTTCAGTTCCTGACACAGAGGAACAGCTCAATGTACACATCTGTGGCCTGATAAAGTGAATATATAAACAAATGCCTGTGTGATATAAGAAAATGATTCTAGAAGAACACAGAAAAATTGTCATATTTGGCTGAGTTTGGACCTAAAGACCTTATTAATGAAACAGCACATTCCTTTATGTTGCAATGACATTTAGAGTCTTCTTTAATACCACAAATGCTCTCTTCCGCCCTGAGACTGCCCTAGTTCAAGGCCAGGGGACAGTCTGAGGTTGACTCAAAGGCCAACAGCACCACCTACTGAACTGCGACTTCCCACATCCCAGAAAGAGGCCAAAACGTGAATTGTCTCAAGACCGTGCCACAGCACTTAACTCCAAGCTTAAACAGAGCTTAAGTGAACACGACAGGATTGTGAAAAAGATAATGTCTCCAGGAAAAGCAGGGCCCATTTAGCTTGCATGCCTTGCTGTCCTCTGAGGAGCCATGATATGTGTGTTTTGGTGGCAGTCTAGTGGCTCTAATCTCAGCCTCAGCTGGGGACCAAACTAGAGTTCCTGGGAACTCATTTTTCTCATAATTCGGCTGCATTTTACTAAGAGTAGTGCAACTCTTGTATAAATGCTGTAGAAGGCTGCAGAGTTGTGGTTCTTGCTGTTTTTTCCCCTGATGTATGGGGACATAAGTCGAAACGTTCAACAGCAGGATAGCCTTGGATGAGGTGATAAAAGTCATCAGGGCCTGGCCTTCTCTCCTTCGTGAGTCACTGGCAAACAGCACTGGATTTAGACTCAGGTTATCTGCTTCCTGTTTTAGCATCTGCTCATTAGTTGAGGGGGATAGTAGAACCCAACGTCTAAATTCCAATCCTGTGGGACTTGCTGGCACTGAATTGCCTAAGTATCTAACACAGGTCCTGGTGTGTAGTAGATGATGCATAAGTGCTTGGTACGTGAATGAATGAAACACACTGGCCATTGGACCTGGGAATGGGAACTTGTTCTCTCCCTTGCCTGATGTTCAGCTCTGCAAACACGATGCAAGTCCGCTTCCAGATGCAGTCTCTGGCCCCATCGTCCATGAACTGTGACTCTAGTGCCCATCACGTACAAGGCTTAGAGCACCCAGACAGCAAAGCTCTTAATTAAGGAGAGTCCCAACTTGGTTCGTCTCACTGATTGTTCATCTCACTGATTTGTTTCCAGTGTCCAGAAAAGGGCTGAGAACCCCATAGCCAGGTTGTCAAAAAATATTTGTAGAGTGAGTGAATCAAAACACTAACAAAGGGAGATTCACAGAAGGAGGAACAAGGGAAAGAAAGAAGCAGAAATATGGAGGAGAGGAGACAAGGAGAGGAAAGAAGACAGCCCTCTGAGGAAGAAGGTGGAAGCACTAATAATAGAGAAGAAGCTCATATGTGTGTCTGCCTCCTCAGCTCAACCAAAAAGCAATTCTCATCCCTACCACCACTGTTACCCCTGCAGGCCCAGCCATCCCTTACTCCTTCTCCAAAGTTCAGCTGAATCCCCGTCCTCAGCGGAGAGCCTGGTAATGTGGATTGGGGGTTGGGATGCCTTCCTTGCCACAGCCCACCTAATGGCTGAGCCCTGCTTGCTAGGGAGCTACGAGTGTCCACCTTGTAACCCTAAACAAGCTCTGCAGCCAGACTATCTTTCTGCCTCTCTTGGTCTGTCTGGCAGTCTGTCTGTCCCTTCCTGTTTCTCTGCTTCCCTCTCTGTGGGCCTCTCTCCATTTCTTTGCCTGTCTCCGTCTCTTTTCCCTTTTGCGTTTGTGTCTCTACCTTTCTCTGCATCTACCTGTGCCTCTATGTCTGCTGTTGCTATGTCTGACAGCTTGGTGTGGCTTTCTCTGCAGGTCTCTCTGTCCTTGTGTCTCTTTCTGCCTGTCTCTGTTTCTCTTGCTTGCTCTCTTTGTACATACTCACAGTCTCTATGTATGTCCTCTTCACTCTCAACAGATTGCTTTGTCTTTGTGTACATTCTAGTGGCATCTGAAATAAAAGCGTCCTGTCTTTCCCTCCCATCCCTCTCCTTTTGACTGAAATCCTTGGTAGAGGCACTGTACACCACTTATTTAAATCACAGGATTGCAGAGTCCTTCGTGCTGACAGCAGCACTTTGGGGGACTGTGCCTCAGCATCTTCTCAGCTTACATAACCACGTGAAGCCCTGAAATAGAATGTTCCGGAAACAGGTTACCTCCTTCCTTTACTTTCCCTGGAAGGTCCGGAGAAGTCATCAGCTCCTCAATGATTTGGAAACTCCCTAAATTATGTATACTAGAATGGCCTCAGTGCAGCAGACACAGGGGGGCCTGAAAGAGGTCATTAGGAAGATTTGATGAAGTCCATGCCTTGGCGCACTGACAGATAACTGGCAGCTCTCCCTCCCTGGAACTCAGCTTACCAGATTGAGCAGCCCAGACAGCAGTTTAACCCGAGGGTCAGAGGGCAGCCAGGCGTTATCTACCAACTGGCTGCGTTCCCTCTGCCTCGCTGAGTTCCGCCTTCCCTTATAGACTCTGACAGGAGGGGCCAAGCCGCAGGGCTCCCCTCTAGCATTTAGAGATGTAAAGAGCCTTCCAACACCTCCCCATTTTTAAGTGAATGAAACTGAACACAGATTCCTTATTAATAACATATACCGGAGGGTACATCCTGAGATGCAGGAAATGAGAGAGACAGCACATCAATTTGGGGTGTGCACAACACACACACACACACACACACACACCAGTGCGCATATCAAAGCCATCTTGCGAATCTTCAGTTGATTAAAGATGAGGATTGGAATGCATCTTAATAACCAGAAAATAACTTACAATCTAACATCTTGATTGTACTAGATTTCAAAGGGCAGCAAGATGTGTTGAAATGCACATATCTAATCACCAGTGGAATTAACAGATTTGCCAAAGTTATGCTTGAGAACATTATGTGTAGCTGTAACACAGCATAATCAAATTCCCATTTAATTTTATTAATGTTAAAATTCAGACTCTTTGCACATTACCATTCTTTCTAATATTAAATTGGGGGTTATTGAGAAAGCGCATTTTAAAATGTTGTCTTTCTCAAAGATATTTTTAAAGCAAACTCACATTTTCACATTTTTTTACTCATTTGAGTAAGAATATTCTTTCTATCAACCTTGATCTCACAAACAAGCTGGGTATACTGGAAACTGAGATGGGCTGTTCCTGACGCCCAGGCTTCTTCTCCCGGCACTTGTGGCATGTGCATCCTGGCTGTGTTCCTTTCCCTTTCCTCTATCTGCCTGCCCCTCCCAGTCCACTGTCAACAATGTTTACACATAAGCCCACTGTCCTTCACTGGCTGCCAAGCGCCCGCATCATCTTTTCCTCCCTCTACAGCTGTCCAGACCGTGCATCTCAGAAAACCCAGATCCCAGGATATTTCTGTCACTCACCTGATGATCAGAATTGCATCAAGACTCATACAAAAGAATAGAAAGAAGGGGTATGAATTTGAGCAACAAGAGTTCGGGAGTGTGAAAGTGGTTTTATTTGGGGTTCACTACTCAGGCACATAGAAATCAACATATATATCCAATTATTGTGACTGGGATTAACATTCGGGTCAATGGTTATGTGGGATAAATAAGGGATTCAGAGAGGAAGAGACAGAAGATAGAAACAGAGTCTTTCCATGAAACAAGAAAAGCACCATTTTTTTGACTAAAATGACCTAGCAGAGTTTAAAATACCACACACAGAACAATCTCAAAATGGTCACTACACTAGAAACGCCATTTTTTCTGTGAACTGAAAAATACCTGTAGCTTGGAGTCGGAAGATATGGACCCAAGTCTTGTTTTTATCTCTTTCTCACTGTGAAACATTAGGCAAGGTACCTCGTCTCTCAGAGCCCATAACACATGGCCTCTCTGCAATCGTAAGGATTACTCTGCCAGCTTACCAGAATAATTTAAATAATTTACCAAGAAAGGCAAGATGTATCACGGGACTCTGTAAAATAGAAAGAGGCGTACAGATGTAAGGTGCTAATAATATAAAACTCTATTTATTAACATGATTCTGGCTAAACTCACTTTGTTTTTTCTCTCTTAAAAAATACTTGAATGTCCAAACATTCTTCTTTTTCTGCACAATGCCTACACAGACTTCATTTTTATTTGTGAAACCTGGTGGTTTATGCATATGAGTCCAAGAAATGTCATATTTATCATGATACCAAGAAAGGAAAAATAGATTGGGACACAAGGAATGTGCTAAGGCTTGAGTCACACAGGCTTGAGCTCACATCCCAGGTCAGCAACCTAAAAGCTGCATGGCCTTGCGTATTTTACTCGAACTCTCAGTCTACCTGTTATCTTAGAGGAAAGGAAGAGAATGATACTATTTGCTTTATTTTTGAGATTGTATACTATGTAAGCAAAACTGGGACAAAGATTTGTGGCATTGATCAAACTCCATTTAGATACAAATATCAGAAACCAAATTCAAGCTGGTTGAAGGGAATTTGTTGCCTCTAGTAACATTTTTAATATATAAACACTCTTTCATCTTACATCCATTTTTATCTATAAATAGGTGAAAGAGAAGTAAATAGAAAGATAGATGGAAAGAGAGATAAATATATACATAGTTAATAAATAAGTAAATAGCTAGAAAGAAAACTGATGTAAAGATAGATCATTTGATCAATGGATCATATCTTGGATCCTATGCCCACTGCTGTGACCCAGAAGAGGTCTGTGCTGTGAATGAGGGTCGCACTCAGTCATAAAGTTTATGGGAAGAGTCAATTCTTCCAAAGAGGAAAGGGTACTGAGCAGACAAAAGCAGTGCAAATCCACTAAATTTCATCACAAGGCAACCCAGCACCCAGGTACTTGCCATTTTCCTTTATACTCTTTTAAAACTATTTTCTTACCTGATATGGACAACTGCAGCACATTCCCCTCCTTTCCAAAGGGAGACCACACAAAGGTATGTCTGCATACTTCATCTGGCTCAAAGTCCAAGCTCTCTGGGTGGTATGCATTCTTCTTCATTAGTCCAAACACAGGAGCCTCTGCTCTGGTGATCCGGGGTAACTACAAATACAATCCCTCCTCGGAAAAGTTCCCGTTTTCCCATGATCATCAGAGCGGAGGGTGGAACTGTGGGAGAGAGCTTTCAAAGGCTTACTTTCGGGGCCTGAGAGGAGGGTCTTAATTAGTCAGTTGCTTGCACCTATGGTTTCTTTCTAACCTGAATTATGGGGAAGCCCACATTAACCATCTCTTTTGGCGAGCACACCTGAGAAGGGTGACCAGAATCATTCCCCTTTGCAGAGGCTGAATCTAATAGCAGTCATTTTCATTTAGTTAATTCACCAGGACTGGAAATTAACTAGATTTCATTTAGTTAAGTCGCCAGGACTGGGTGATTGCTTTAGAAATGGAGCAGTCACAAGTCCTGGTCTGTCAGGCTTGCACTTTCTCTCCAAACACATTGCCTTCATAGACAGTTGCTCTGCTGGAATTCCGAAATCTTGTCACGAATTAGTTAATAAAGTCGCTGCTTTAAGCCTCAGGTAAGTTATTTGAAACCTAGTGGTGCCCCATCACCTGAGGCCTGGCTCAACCTTGCCCTCTAGTAGCCGAGCGTGACATGGCTCAGCTGTTTCACATCTCACCAACCCCACGCCCAACGCCTCCCACAGCTGCTAATCATGATAAACCCTGAGTCATGTGACTAAGCGTCCCCTTTGCACGTGTTTTCTTTAAATTAGCCAATCCACACCCACCACATCTCGCCTCTCTCCTGAGCTCTCCGCCAGCTGGTCGCACTCCCTGCTGCCTTCAGCCACCCCGACGGCCTTCCTAACGTCTCTGGGATTTGTAAGTAATACATTTTTTCTGCTTCATGCATTTTGGTTTTCCCTCCTTCTCGCGTCTCACTGAAGTGACACACCAAAACCTAACTTTCCCCACTCACTTAGGACTTTCCTTGAGAGTGACTATGTCAGCTGTGCCCACTGTCAACAAAGAGAGCTCAAGACCAGGTCAGAAAGAAACTATAACTGGCTGGGTACGATGGCTCACGCCTATAATGCCAGCGCTTTGGGACGCCAAGGCGGGTGGATTATGAGGTCAGGAATTTGAGACCATCCTGGACCCAAAATGGCGAAACTCTGTCTCTACTAAAATACAAAAAAAAAGAAAAGAAAAAAAGTCATGCGCCTGTAGTCCCAGCTACTTGGGAGGCTGAGGTAGAGGAATTGCTAGAACCCAAAAGTTGTAGGTTGCATTGTGCTACTGCACTCCAGCCTGGCAACAGAGCCAGACGCTGTCTCAAAAACAAAAAAAGTGAGAAACCATAACCATACAAATTACAACAAATCTCTATGCTCTGATAACACCAAAAATCGTGAATTGTTTGACTTGTATAAGAAGCCCACCTTTGCACATTTGTCTCAGCCACAGAATAGGTGTTCTGCCCATTCCAATAGCCTTAGGCTTACTGACTTTGTTCCTTGGCTTATCTCAGATAAATTTAAAATGTTATGTTTGCAGAGGTGAGGCAGGGCTAGTTGGCCCCTCACCCTTTCTTTGCTCTCTTTCCTCTCCCTGGCTGTATCCAGAGGACAGCACTGTATAAGTCAGGGAATGCATACTAGCAGATAAAATTGGGTATATACATGAAAATCAGGCTTCCCTAGATGATTTAACTCTTCCTGTGAGGGATTTGTAATGTGTCCACTTTGTGTAGGGTAAATGCACCTCATAGCAAAAACTTGAGCATACCCTTAGAACTACCCTGCATGGTAGATGCACCTCAGTGTGTGTTTTAAGATAGGAAATCCAAGAATAGCAAACTCAGAAGTTCATTATTTGTCTGTGAGGAATATCTGAGCACCTAACCCATTCTTTGGGACATGGGCAGCACAGGGGTTTGCGGGCCTTGAGTGTTGTGTTAAATGAAGGGGTCGCTTGTGGAGCTCATTAGGGGAAAGGTGTTAAAATGCTCTACAAGATGCATGCTGCTTGAAAGCAGTTCCAGTTTTTCTGCCCAGCCTAGGCCATGCAAATATGTCATCCAGCCCAATGCCGCTGGACCATTTCTGTGCATAAGGCAGTTCTTCTATCCCATCCACTGCCACAGGACGCTCTCTCCTCTATGTAAGCTCCTAATAAAACTCCATGTCTCATTTGCTGGCTCTGGGTCTCCTCACAGGTCTCTTAAACCTGGAGCTGTCTCTGTTGTGGTTAATAGGAGTTCAGCACAACACTTGGCTAGGCTGAAGGTATTTCTCAGAATTCCATGACTTACATGTTTCCACTTAAAATGAACCTATTCAATGAGAAATAGTTATAGGTAGATAGACACACTGAGCTCATATGGTTACTAAACCACCAAGCCATAGGGAGAATCAGTAGAAACCAAGGATTATATGGTTGTTGTCTATAAATGAAGATGGTTTATCTAATGCTTTGGCCAGTAACTGCCTTTAATATCTATGTATTAAGTTGATATTAACTTATATCTCATGGTTTTATATATATATGTAGTTATCTTTATAGTTATATAACTAGTTATATCTATAATATATATAGTAATCTATATAATAGATACATCTTTATAATCTATTGATAACTATATAACTTACAACTATATATCTATATTATATAAATACATACAACTAAACCATATAGTTATATCTATATCTACATAATATATATAACTATGAGACATCTATCTATATTTATCTTAGTGGTTCTACTTCTGATTTAACTTTGACTCACTTTTCTGTTTATTTGACCATCTTTAACTCTGAGTGGAAGTATTGAGTTTTGAAATTTGACACAGTGCTAGATTACTGGACTCTCATTTATCTTCTTGCTGTTTGTGAAAAAATGAGCTTCAGTTGTGACTCAGGATCTAGTACCCCTTCTGCTCTCAGAGAAGCTGGCAGGTGTGATTCCTCCATGCATCTAGAGAAGGTAGCCATTGTTAGCACAGGTGGACTTCCTTATAGATTATCTGGTTCTTTGAATTCCACCATTCCAGGTATGTTAGTACCAAGGCAACAATGCGTTTGAGTACAACTGATTGTTCTTAACAAGTAAGATAATGAGAAACGCGTAGTTAATAGCTTTCCACCATTTTTGCTGGTGGTGATAATAGGTGAGGGATGAGAACCTCTAGTTACTCCAGCAGATTTGTCCTTTTACTGTTTGGGCTCCCACAGTAAGTCAGTTTTGATGCTCATCCCAACCAAGTTCACAACTGTATTGAGTAAATTTATTGCTAACCACGGAACAGACTACTTTGTAATGAGTTGGCTCTTCCTCCTCTCTGACCAGTTGGAGCGTGATCGGTCTTATCAGGGGTGTAAACCAGCCCAATTTAGTCTTGAGACAAGATACTCAACTGGTTGTTTTGACTGTTGTGTTTTCTACTGTACCAGCCATATCCTCAAATCCCTATTGTGTCTGCTGCTTGAATTATTTATAGTTAATGACATTGAGCTCAAATGGCTACTTAACCAGCAAGCTAAAGGGAATCAGTAGAAATCCAGGATTATAGGATTGTTGTCTATAAATGAAGATGGTTTATCTCATACTTTGGCCAGTAACTGACTTCAAGACCCGTATTAATTTCAGTTGCATGAAATTGCCACTTTTGTAAATAAAAAATATATTGGCAATCTCATATGTTAACCTGATAGAAAGTCCTTTAACCCGGGTCTACAATTTGAATATTTTTATAAGAAGATAAAAGAAGAAAATAACCAAAAAAGAAAAAAAAAACTCAAAATGTCTTTAAGTAGATAAAATAATTATGGGAAACAAAAGCCTCTTTACTACCAGACAGGTGATTTAGGGTGGATAGAAAAAACAATCAAACAAAACTCAAACCTTTTATTCCCAGAGGTCAGGGTTCTCCATGAGAAAATTAAGAAAATGTTTGTTCCAGATTTTCAATAAATTAATTTAACCTCAACATTAGTCTTACTTCTTGAAAATTCACCTTCTTGACTATAAAGTGTGTTCTCATCATATTTTCTTGTAATTTAGCTGTCAGGGTGACCTAAGAGAAAAGAATATTCAGATTCTGACAACCCACACCTTTGCTACTCTACTGGCACTCACAATAATTATAGTTATTTGAAACAAATATATTTTTAAAAATTCAGAGTGAGAGTTGTCTTTCTCTCCCATCATAACTTCAAATCCAACTTAATGCAGCATGTATTTTGTCAAACTATTGCTTCTAAGTTATTTGCTACTAAATGACATCCAATGAATGGGAAGTTCCTCTTGGAGCTATCAAATATTTAGCTATGACACTAGAAATAAGGGATGCATGTTTAATAGGTGCTGCCTATATAATGGGAAAAAATGTTTTTCTCTCTTCTCCAAAAAATTTTAAAAATAGAATTATTCCATAGCATGGACTCTAGAAAAATTCCCCAAGGCCATCTGTGTCTTCAACTGGAGAGGCTCAGACATGATACAAAAGTCTAGCAGTAATGCAGGAGCAAGAGGGGGATGAAAAAGCCAAGCAGGCCCTGTCCTCACTTTAGGTGGACCCTAGCCAAGAGCTGGGCTATGAAGGGCATAAACCCAATCCTAGGGAAGGGGGATCCTGAGAGGTAGTGGGCATCTCGGGGCTACAGCCAAGCAAGCAGAAGTTTAGAGCAGCGCCTCCAAGCCAGGAAGGGCTGTAGGGTGCCTGTAGATATGGCAGAGAGAGTTAATCGGAGTAACCAAGGAGAGTGACATATGGTTTTCAGAAACTGGGCACAACAGAGATAAGGAAAGTGAGGAAGGGACCAAGCTAATGGGCAGAAGGAATTTGTCTGTGGGTGGATGTAGCCAGTTGCATTAAGTAAGTGACTTCTGTGGTGCAATGAAATAGCCTATTTCTTCTTCACCAGCCATTGCCCTTCAAACATATTCTGTAGGCTCCCCACCAACCACAACTTTGATGAAATCTAGGGCAGGTTTCACTATTTTTCTAGCCATTCCCACACAATAAAACATTCACAAGTGACATTCTCTAAAACAGTCTCTATGTAGTAATTGGCTTGTCCAATATAATAGATATTTTGAATATCATCAAAATTAAAACTCCTCCCCTCCCCCAGGGTAAAGCTTGGAGTCAAGGAAGTGTGGGATGAGGTTGGCTTCTTCTCTCTGGATCTCTTCCAGCTCCTCTTTTGTCCTTTTTCCTTCAGGTTTCAGATTAGAATAGTTTTCTATTATTTTAATTGAGGCAGGGTGGTGAGCAAGGAGGAATAAGAGGCAAGGAATGAGAAATGTTTCATTTGATTACCACTATTATAGCTTTCATTTTTTCCTACCTGTTTGAAGCAGTAGTTGAAAATGACTTTTTCCTGGGCACTTTCAGATATCCCTCTCCAGCTTTAGCTAGGGCCCCTCACCCACAGTTCTGTTCTTTCTTTCTCCTGCTTGGGCAATTGGAAGATGACCTTCAGCCTCTTAGTAATGGGATCCAGCCTCCCATGCCCAGGTAAACTCACAGCTGCCTCTTTCCCATGGTCTGCATTGTCTGCTGTCTGGAGAGCATGCTGCTGAGTTCACGCTGCTAAGGCCAGCCTCACATCAGATTATGATTTCAGTGGAGGAGGGCGGCACAGGGTCTAGGCACACACGTTGAATTCTTCAGGAGCCCTCTGTGCCCTTTCAATCAGCTTGAGACTGGCAGAATACCGGACTATGCTTGCCAATTTCAAGCTTCTCCTTTGCAGGCCTCTGCAACCTCTTTTATAAGCTGGAGGTATGTGGTTGGGTATAGTCGTCAAACCGGCGCGTTCTCACTTCCTTTAGAACTTGTGTTTATGTGATCTAGAACCTAGTTTTGGAATATAATTGACACCTGGTATCTCAGGGAATCTGTAGAGTTTGAGACTAGATCCTTGTTTTATCAGCTCGAAATGTGTACCCATTTGTAAAAGTGAATATGAATGTCCTACCTCATTCTTACCTGTCTGTGCATAAAATGAAGATTCATATTCTTTTAATATCTGAAAATATTTTTATTCCGTAGTCCCTGTTGGCCAAGCAGTTGGTTTAATAAAAAGTTCTATCACATTTACTTTTAATGACCTAATTATGGCATTTGAGCCCCTGCAGACCTGACTGCTAAAAATTAGTATTCCTCCAAGTGCCCTCCAGTTATTTCTGGAAGCTTCTTCAACCAGTCTGTGTTCTGTAACCTCCATACCACACTGGGCCTCCTCCCTGTTCCTCTCCCACCTGTCCACACCTGCTGTCCATGAGGTCTCAGCCTGACTATTTCAGCTCAGCATAGAAACTAGACACAGGGTGACAGATGCTCTCAAAGCTTCCAGCCCAAGGTTGCCAAACATCAAAATGTTCTGAGCAGAGATGAAAGAAAAACTTCTCTGACTGGACATTAACCATTTTGTCTCAAAGAAGCTTGATTTTTTGCCCCAAACATCTCCCTTAAAGAGATCTACCAACTTTAAGGCATTGTGCTTGCCTAAACCCTTCCCAAATATTTAACTAAAAATGTCCTCTTCAGTTTCTTTTTCTGCTTGCTTCTGAGGGAGCACAAACCTAGCTCCTGAGGATGGACCAGTGTCAGGACTTCCCATGAGGTTACCTGAAATGGTTGGGGGGACTAAACTCTAGTATTGGCTTGGAGGATGGAAAAACAGGCCTGAAAATGGACTTGGACAATGAACATCTCAGAGGTTGTGATTATGTCAGCCACTAGTCAAGATATTCTTTCCCTGCTTAGCAAGTGTGGTTTAACCAGCCCCCTCCGCACCCCCCACTACATTTTTCTTGTGCCATCCTCAAGAGGAGACACCTCAAGGCAGGCAGACATTTGGATCTCTCACATCTAGGTGTGTGAGGACTTGAATTCCGATGGAGTTTTAGAAACAAAATATGGCCATTCTCACTCATTTATTCCATGTAACATCCTAAAGTGGGAAGAAAATTATCAGGACCTTTGGATGGATGAAGAAGGTAAGCATGGTTAATGAGTCATGCAGCTAGATGGTGGCCAGGCTGAAATGTAAACTCCCATTGTTGGCTCTTAACCATGATGCTAATGGAGATGAGCAGAAAGACTCCATCCCTGAGTTCAGTGTCCAGTGTACCCATATTGTTCTACCACTAGAGCGTGATCCATTGGCAGCAGCCTCCTAAATGAATAAGGAACAAATATTTGAACTTGTCCAAGTTGAGTCACCTTGAGATTGGGATCCTACAGAAGGGCTGTCCCAGTGAAAAGAGCCTTAAACTTTTTATTTCCTTGGTGTGGGCTTTCCTCTAAACTGAGAATGGCCTCAATTATCAGAAATGTTGCCCCTGAGGACTTTCTAATGACCACAGGCATAAGAGTCAGTTAGTTGAACCCCAACTTGATTTCCAATAGAAAATGTTTGTCTTTAGCCCTGACCAAAATAATTATTGTCTCTAGTTATGACCCTTCTCCTGTACTTAGACATCTAATAAAACTGATGTTTAATGTCTTTTAATCATTTGAAGGATTGACCTCTAATTAGGGTTGCTTAATCCTGAATAGCAGTTAATGCTATTTCAAACATCTTAACTAATCTTGTCTAAACTCTTGCTGCAAATGTAAAAATATTCAGGCCTATTTGACATTTCATAGAGGAGAGGAGGCACTGTTTATCCTGCCATAAATAAGTCCTCTGACTACCAACACAGGAAACTTGGGGTGGACCCCACTTCAGCTGGGGGACGGACAATTTGAGGGATATTTCCAGCGCTTTCAGAGCCTGCAGTGAGATTGACTGAACTCTTCACCACTCTTCACCACTTTCTTTAGAGTAGATGCTTCTGTAAGGCTTACCTTATTACCCCATTATCTATGTAATCACCAAACTTTGAGATCTTGTACCTCTTTGGCAACCAGGAGCCCTAGTGCTGTCCCTGTCTAGGAACTGCAGAGCACCTGGGTCCCAGGCAGGAATTCTATGGGTCTGGAGTAGCAACCTGCTGTGCAGAGCACTAGGAGCCAGGGGCCTGACTCCGAATCAGTGACTTGGAGGGTCAGCAGGATTGTGCCTGAGGATGAAGGCATTGGTGTGCTCTTCTCAGTAGTCAGTGTGCATAGAGCCATGACATCTTGCATGCCTGTGCTTCCTTCATCTGCTTCTGCTTTCTTCATCTCTCATCCATTCATTTGGGTATTTCCCCTTCATTCTAGGCTGGCACAAAAGTATGTGCCATACATGCCATAGAAGGGAGTGGCACCTGCAGTAAGTGGTGAAGTATCTGAATAGCTGAAATGAGGAGGTGTGGAGTAAAGAAGGGAGGATTGGAAATGGTAGGTTGGGACTAGGTTGGATGTTTTTGGAGGCAACAGGGAAGCACTGGGGACTTGGGGATATCTTAGGTCTAAAAATTGCCTAATTCTGTTCTTTTATTTCTATCACAGTGTATTACAATTGTAAAATTTGGTTTGACTCTACAAAAAAAAAAAAAAAAAAAAAAAACTCATACCCGAGAAGCACTTATTTCTGATTTTTAAGACAACAGATATGATTATTAAAACAAATTGATGTGATGGTCAGTTTTATGTGTCAGCGTGGCTAGGTTATAGTCCCAGTTATTTAATCAAACACTGAGCTAGGTGTTGCTGCAAAGGTAGTTTAGTAGATGTGATTAACATCACGTCAATTGACTTCATGCAAAATAATTTATCTTGGGTAATCTAGGTGAGCCCAATCTAATACAACGAAAGGCCTTAAGAACAGTGTTTCTTCCTTTGGAAAGAGGAGAGTTGGGCCATGGCAAGTAGAGTTAACTCCTGTGTCAGAATTTCCAACTTACCCTTCCTGATGTCCTACCCTTTGGATTGCAGTCTAGCCTACCCAGCTCCAACAATACCATAAACCAATTCCTTACAATAGATCTCTTTATATGTTGCATGGGTTCTGCTTCTCTGATGGAAGCTTGATTGAGAAAACACTCATCAAATTAACTTTACAATAAAGTTGTGTTATGATATTGAGATTTTTATGTAATTAAATGTCATTTTCTCCTTTTTCTGCTGCCCTACCTCCTCCTCTGCCCCACCCTTTCCTCCTCCTCTCTTTCCTTTTCCCCTTCTCTCTCCTTTATTTAATCTTGTAGAAAAGTTAACTCCTGAGTTGCAAGACTTGGCCATACTCCTTTCTCATCCCAAAGGAAGCTCTTCATTAACATACACAGAAGATTCATTGTACCAACTCTTTTGCCAAAGATCTTTTCCAGTTAATCACTGGTCATTCTCTGGATGCTTGTAGCTTAATGTGACCATATATTGTAATCCATCCAAAAATGTCCACTTTAACCACAAGGAAATGGGACAGACAGGCTTATCCCTTCCAAGATCACTCTTGCTGTTTAAGGGCAGGGTCTACCTCCAGAGCTCCAGCCTGGTTTCAGCCACCATCTGGATGCTTTGCCCAATAAAGGGCCTGCCCTAGTGGATTACCTAATGCTATATCTATGTGATGATTGGGGTTACGGTACATGATTAGACACTGACCTGTCCAGTTGGGTCCTGGGAGTCAGTCCTTGCAACTGAGCCCATTCCCTCAAATTACCCTATCCTGGAAATAGCCCTTGAGCCTTATCCTAGATCCCTCCTTCAAACAGCCTTCCTGGAGTTTCTGAGTCATAAGAAACTTCTCAGTCCTAACAACACATTTCTAAGATACTGAGACACATGTATTTTTGTACTTAAACATTTCTGAAATCAAGATTTTTCCCATATTTGAGTACATTTCATGGTTTTAGTTTGTTTATTTTTTACTTTTGTGTTTTTCTGTTTCTTTTTTTTGTGTGTGTGTGAGACTGAGTTTCGCTCTTGTTACCCAGGCTGGAGTGCAATGGTGCGATCTCGGCTCACCGCAACCTCCGCCTCCTGGGTTCAGGCAATTCTCCTGCCTCAGCCTCCTGAGTAGCTGGGATCACAGGCACGCGCCACCGTGCCCAGCTAATTTTTTTTTTGTATTTTTAGTAGAGACGGGGTTTCACCATGTTGACCAAGATGGTTTCGATCTCTTGACCTCGTGATCCACCCACCTCGGCCTCCCAAAGTGCTGGGATTACAGGCGTGAGCTCTGTTTCTTTATATACCCACCTCCCACCCCGCACCACACACACATACAAAGCTGTTATCAGATTGGCTTATTCTCCTCAATGGTGTCTTAGAATCGACACTTCCACAAATGATAGAGGCTCACTAAGGAAGAAGAACTCCAAGAGTCCCTGGAAGTTATTTTAATAAGCCCATCCCTACTATAGGTCCCCATAGGTCCTCGTTAACTCCAGGAAACTTTGACCTCAGACCAACCTTCAGCCTTGGGATTCCTCTATCTCTCTACTTGGATTTGACAGGCTTCATTTTGTTGCTCTATGTCAAACCACAGCCACACACCCAATACAAATTTTATCTCTGAAGCTATTTGAATATCATGGCAGAGTCTCTCCCTACTGTCTATGGTGTTCTTTTTGTCCTGACATATCTCATAGCACCAGCTTACTCCTGGAGTCTCTTGTTGCCTAAGAGCTTTTTTAAATGACGTTTCTGTGAGTCTCTCACTTCAACTCCCAATATCGACTCACTTCCTGAAGCTATCTGCTTTTGACAGTCACCATTCTGTAGAGATATAATAGCAATGTAGCTATCCAAATTAAAAAGTGAATGAGATCTATTAGTTATGCCAGGATGATATATATACATCAAGTCTGTCCTGAGCCATCAGGGATACGTATATATACTATATATTATCCCTAAGTCTCAGCCACACTGGATAGACAAAAACTTCACTCCTTGCCACCTTGTTGACTCCTTAGAGCCCATAGAATGGACCTACTTGCCCTTGAATGAAGGACTCATCTTTGGTTGAAAAAGGCTAGCCAAGATGTGCCTATGTAGTAAATAACATGGTCATGGTGTCTGAGGAGCAACAATTGTAACTAACATTAAATGATCACTACTATGTACCTGTGAGTTATATACTCTATGTATAAAATCTCATTTGAACTTTATAATAACTTCATAAAGTAGATATTTATTCCTCTCATTTTGCAGACAAAAGAATTGAGGCACAGAGAGGTTAAGTAATTTTGAAACTGCCTTTGTAAAAATTAAAACAGTGAGAAAATTATGACAGTGAAAGAGATCTGATCTAACCAACTCCGATCTTGACATCTTGTTTTAACTTCCAAATTGCCTTTAGTAATTCCTGGGTTTGAGCCAAGCTAAATTTGAAAGAAATTTAGTTTATAGTTCAAATGATAATAGCTCTTCCCCAAAACTAAACTGCTTTGCAAAATGAATGAAAGAGCATCTGGTTAGGAGGATGAAAGGAGCCTGAATTCTCCTAAGGCATAGGCATGAAGGATTACCAGCCATTCATTATTCCAGAGGTAACAAAATTTGCAGCTTCCCCAATTACTTATACAGAGAACATCACTCTTGTGGAACCTAAGATTGACCTTTGGAGATGTCTTTCCAGGTTTTTGCATTTCTGATGACCTATGACTCCATGGGGACCCACCACCCAGAAAAGCAAACTCAGCATGTGTGCACTAGGAGACCATTTTCCACACCCCTATGATTGCATCACCAACCAATCAGCAGTACCCATTCCCTTGCCTACCAAACTATTTTTGGAATATCCTAGCCCCCATGGGGAGTCTGAATTGAGTAATAATAAAACTCCAGTCTCCTGTTCAGCTGACTCTGCATGAATTAAACTCCTGCTCTATTGCAATTCCCCTGCCTTGATGAGTGAGCTCTATCTAGGCAGTGGGCAAGAACCCATTGGGTGGTTACAAATTGTGTGAAGTTGTTTAGCCGTGAAACAGAATTAAGATGACACCAGACAATACCCCTCCAACCCATGAATCCTATGTTTATTCCATTCCTCAGGGGATGTGTTTATTCCCAAAGATTATCTCAGATGAGGAGGATAGGGTTGCTACTAGAAGAGGACTGAAGATGTGGCTCATACTTAGAAGACTAATGAGTGTCTTCACCTACACTAAATCCAAACAATTACAGACTTCACATGATCTAGAGGTTAGCAAACTTATCCATAAAAGGCCAGTTAGGAAATATCTTAGAATTTGCAAGCCATGTGGTATCTGTGGAAACCACTCAATTCTGCCATTGTAGCATGAAAGCAGCAAAGATGGTGCATAACTGTGGCTGTGCTCCAATAAAACTTTATTTGCAAAAGCTCAAACCATCTGACTAACTTGGGAGACTAAAGCAGAAATTTCATTTGAGCATCCAGCCCCATCAGGTCAAGTCTTCAGAACCAATGCTGCTGAGAAAATGCTTTTGGAATAGATATCCACAAAGGTGGCAGGGCCCAGACTATTTAGAGACTGGCAGGACGGTGGGGATCTGAGGTGTAGAAATAGTCACCCCGCTTCCCCACCTCTCCTACTCTGAGAGAGGAAATTCTAATACTGAAATAGATTTGGCATGTCTGTGTATGTGTAAGGAGAGTGTTGTTAATTTGTAATTGATTAAGTAACAATTTACTGAGGACTTTCTGGGACTTCCGTTAGTTTGAAATATTCCAGCGATACTGACTTCCAGAAATCAGACTCTGCTCTCAGGAAGGCACGACACTATTAATGCAGGGCTTAGTGACTAAACCTAGGTCTTCCAACCTAATTTTTTTTTCTTAATGAGATAGAATAAATACTTTGGAGTGAATCAGGAGGCTGAGAAATGTACATTGCAGGAGAGAAAAGGTAATGGAAGCTCTAGACATGAGCCAATGTGGAACAAGCATATGTGATCATTATGTTTATAAGTTCTAAGTCATAACTTGGGAGACTAAAGCAGAAATTTCATTCGAGCAACGAATAAAAGTTAGTGAGGATTTTTTCAACAAAAGAACAGCAAGAGAAAAGTTTATTGTTCCCTTTGGGAAGTCAGGGAAGACTCAGGCTCTGAGGGAGAGGCAAGAACTGGAATGTTGAACCCCACTCATTGGTAGCCCTGATAAGGCTGGCTCCTTCTTGTAGTTAAGTAGAGAAATTCCACTGGAGTAAACAACCAGATGTATGAGGGAAGCAGTGAGATTCTTACCAGGGGCTGCAAAGTGAGGTACAGATGCAGTGAGATTTACTATCAGAGTAGAAGTTAAATGTTTCTACTTGGAATCACTAATAAATAGTTATAAAAAAAGGCTTTCTCTCACAATATCTGTAGATGAGTTAGAAAAAAGAAACTTAAATGGACCTTGACATATTTCTTAAATCATTTTAGAAGTAAAAGATGGAATCAATTAAATCTAAGTTGTTCTCACATCCCTTTCCTGGTTCCCTAATTCTCAACAGAGGCAGTGGCCCTTACTGGTTCTTGTTTAAATATTATATCTATTACATATTATATCTCTGAACATATACCCATACATGAATATGTTTCTTCTTTAAAAAGAATAAAAATGGTAGGATGCTTTACACATTTTTCAATTCTTTTTTCATTTAATGATATTGTTTAGACCTCCTTTACAACTATTTATATAGAACCGCCTTTTTCTTTTTTCTTGCATAGTATTTGATTACATGGATGTACCATTATTTATTTATAGCACATTCCCTGTTCATGGACATTTTAGATTTTGACAAACCTTTACTCTTAAACTATTTAATATCTTTGTACTTATGTAATTTCCAATGTTCCTTTGTCAGTAGTATGAATTTGTAGAAGTAAAACTGACAGGTGATATGGTTTGAATCTATGTTCACATCAAATCTCAGGTTGAATTGTAATCCCTATTCTCGAAAGTGGGGTCTGGTGGGACGTGATTAGATCATGGTGGTTTCTCATGGTTTAGCACCATCCCCCTAATGCTGTTCCTGTGATAGAGTTCTCACAAGATCTGATTGTTTGAAAGTATATAGCACCTCCTCCTTCTCTCTATTCCTCCTGCTCTGGCCATGTAAGATGTGCCTTCTTTCCCTTTGCCTTCTGCCATGACTGTAAGTTTCCTGAGACCGCTCCAGAAGCCAAGCAGGTGCCAGCATTATGCTTCCTGTACTGCCTGTTGAACCATGAGCCAATTAAACCTCTTTTCTTTGTGAGTTACACAGTTTCTGCTATCTCTTCACAGCAATGAAAGAATGGACTAATACAACAGGTCAAAAGATGTGTCAAAATTTTAGATTTAATAGTTTTTCCCCAGTTTCTTTTTATATAGGCATGCCAATTTTTATTTCCACTAGTAAAGTATGAGGTGGCAAATTTTCCAAGACTGACTTCAAACTCAAACATTTTTCTCTTTGCCAATTTTATACATAATGAAATAAAAATAATACCGTTACATCATAGTTGAAATTTATCTCTTATATACTATTTATTGTTTGAGCAATTTTTGATTGGTTTAATAACTATGTGCATTTTGTTTTCTGACTTCTAGTTCTTGACTTTTTAACCTATGTTCTCGGCATTTATTGTTGATTGCCATGAACAATTGCTGTTTTTAACTTTTTGATATAAGTTGTAAATATTTACTTCCCAATTTTGTGATTTGTACTTTTATTTTCTGGAATTTTTTTTTTTTTTTTTGCCATGTAGAAGTTTTTGACTATCTTTTTAAATGTACCTACTTTTTCTGCATTGAGATTTTATCATTTTTAGAATAATCTTCTCTCCTCCTTTCTCATAAAAATTATCCTACATTCATATAGTATTTTATGATTTTGATATTTACA
Source organism: Aotus nancymaae (assembly GCF_030222135.1). Lineage (NCBI taxonomy): Eukaryota > Metazoa > Chordata > Mammalia > Primates > Aotidae > Aotus > Aotus nancymaae. The sequence continues at coordinate 116,216,705 of NW_026988425.1, forward strand.
AAACTCTTATGAATTTAAATTTTTGATACAAAATGTGAGATAAATACCTATTTTAATTCAGATTAGCATCCACCCTTTATTCAAAAATAGTTTTCACACTAAGACATCCATCATTATAAGTGAAATTCCTATATGCATTTGAGCTATTGCTGAACTTTCCATTCTCCAGTCTCAAATCCTATGTTGTTTACAATAAGTAGTATGGCTAGTTCTTCTTAATAATTTTCTCTTAAACCTTTTCCTAGAAATTTTATTTATTTCCATCCATTAAATGCTAGAATTTCTTTAAGAAGGACTCATGTAGTAACTATTGCCTGAATTCTTGTGTGTTTATCTGTTGCATGTCTACTGGTATAGTATTTTGGCTGGGTATAAAACTTTGGAGTCATCTTTGTTTTCTTGATAATATTTTAACCAGTACTCCAATCTCTTGTATCCCAACACATATGAACATATATATGTATGAGTATATATGTGTGTGTGTGTGTGTGTGTTTGTATGTGTATGATAGCTTACATGTGCATACAGGGAGATTTATAAGAGCTATATAAAATATATAATTAAAATATAAATGCATATACAATATATACACATATACCCATATAGAATATATGCATACATATGAGTGATGGGGAGGGAGAAAGAGGGAGAGCACCTTAGGCTCAATTGTTTTTTCCCATTTTTGGATATTAGATACTATATCTTTTTTTCAAAGGAAATTTCTTTATCTTGAAATGCAGTAAATTTATTAGGATATATCTTGTTGTTGATCATTATATGTTAATTTTTTCTTGGTCATGGAGTACCATTTAAATACATAGATTCGAGTGTTTCTTGAATTAAAAAAAATTATTTTTTAAACAATTTCTATTTGTTCGATTATTGCAGTTTTTTTCTTTGGAAACACTAGTAATTATGGGCTTGATCTTTTCTGTTTGTTCTTTATACTAGTTCTTTTTTTCTCTCTATTCCTTTTAACACTTGTTTTTTTTCATTTATTTCAGTCTGTCCTCATGTTTCTTGTAGTTTTAAAAAGGCCTCTTTTCCTTTATGTTCTTGGCAATACAGCTCTCATTGGTGTGCTGATTTTCTTTTCTTCCTGCCACCCCAGGGTGTGATAACTCAGTATTTTTCCTTATTCTGTTGCCTTGCTATATCTTCCCTGAATGCCTCTCTCTCTTTGATACAGTTTTTTAAAAATTAAAGACTACAATATTCTTAAAGTTCATTATTGCTACTGAGATTTTCATTTCATAGCAAGATATGTTATCAGCATTTTCATCTGTTCTGTGAGTAATTTGACATTTGACAAGAAGACATCATCTTTCCTCCGCCATTTTAAAACCGCAAGTATTGTTTGTGTTTCTTTATCAAATTTAATTCATTCATTCATTTCACAAATACTTAACTGACTGTTACATGCTAGGCATTGTGTTAAAATTCTGCCTTACATTAGATTTCTATGAAAAAGAAAACTGTTCACTTCTAAGCATTAGTTAGCATTGTATGCCAATTGTAGGCAAGAAAAGGAAAACAGCTATGTGACTTCTAGTCTTTCAGATCAAGTAAGAAAATGATGTCCATGAGAATGTCCTGTTTCAAGCCTATATAAATGTGCTTCCTTACCAATAATTTATTAAAATTTAACTTGAATTATTAATATGTTCACTATTAATACAAAACCAATCCTCCCCACCATGTGCTGCCTATTGAATCTGTGTTCTACTACAAAACTTGTATTATTCTTTGAGCCTTTTTTTAACAGAACCACAAATTGACTTTGAAATTTATCTCTAGACTTCTGTTGACAAAGGCAGTACTTTAGTATGTCTAACAGAATATAAGCTATAGCACCATTACCACAAAGTATGGATGCTGACTTTTAGAAGATCAGACTCTCCCTATTAAACGTATGCAATGGGCTGGACATGCTGGCACTTTATCGAAAAAATTAATAGGCCCTCTCTGTGACATTAAATAGCCTTTTAACAGTGCACTTAGCTCCCACACCAACTTACATGAAATAAATAGTCCTGAATTGGCTAACAATCAAATAAGGATTTGTCTTCCATTTCAATTTAAATTACTCTGAAAGATAAACAAACCTAAAAAGCTAATGGAGGAATAAATCCCTATCTATTATTTTCTACTTGACACATACACAACCCCAGTTGTCTTTGGGAAAATAAAGTCACATTATTTATTTTGTATTTTCCATACACTAGTCATTAGGGCATCCTCAGTAAATAGCATTAAATGGAATACAATAAAGTTTAATATTGTCACAAGTGAGCACAAAAAAGAATTGAATGTTTTCATAGAGAGGAATACTTTCTTTTGTGCTATGAAGAATGAAGGAGAGTAAGGGACAGTGAGTTGATATTTAGAAATAGCAAGGAAGAAAATTGATGGATCTCAAACCAGATGGCTTGAAACATTTCATATAGCCAAAGATTTATTTATCCACTGAAATGAAAATATTCACAGTGGGAGAGATACACAGAGAAGGGCAGGCACTATTTTAATAGCCACTCTACCATATACATTATGAAGTCATAAGAGATCGAAGAAAAAATATAGCAGCGAGGGCCTTAAAAATTATCACCACACAGTTGACTCAACATTTTTTTTTCCTCTTTATTTATCAATGTATAACAATATGATTGGGAGAAAGTATACAGGAAGAATAAGTATTAGCAAAATGGAAATGGCAAATAGTCAAGTGGGTACAAATTAGCAAATTACTGTGTTTGAGTTAACGTGAGGTTCAGGTAGATACAGAGGCAAGTGTGATTAAGGTATGGGATGAAATAAGAACAGGAGGGATTAAAGGGTTAAAATGATTGTCAGATTGCAGTACTCTCCTCACATGTTTGGCCACCCTTTCCCTGTATGAGGATTATCCTTTTTTGTCTGTTGCTGTGTGTCTGGCAGTGTACTACCCCTCTTCACCTATGAGAGTATACAGTCCCACGCTACTGACTTCAGGTCTGGCCATGTGGCTTAACTTGGCTAGTGTAAAGTAAGCAGGCCTAACATATGTCACATCCCAATAAAAGATACAAGAACCTTTGCTCAACCAGATTTTGTACTGTTTCCCTCTTCCACGAGAATGGTCTGTACCAGGGCATAATCCAGATAGGAGCAGCTGCCTGTCAACCCAGACCCTGGAACAAGTCATGTGAAACAGACCCAGAGCAACCTACAGTCAACATAAAATAAGGACTTAACATTTTTAAGTAATTGAATCCATGAAAATGGGATGCCTCTTCAGGCTGGAACCTGGACTGAAGATACATAAAACAGATCCACAGCTAACCTAAAGTGACAACTGGAACTTTTCTTTTTTTTTGAGATGGAGTTTCGCTCTTGTTACCCAGGCTGGAGTGCAATGGTGCAATCTCGGCTCACCGCAACCTCCGCCTCCTGGGTTCGGGCAATTCTCCTGCCTCAGCCTCCTGAGTAGCTGGGATTACAGGCACCACCATGCCCAGCTAATTTTTTGTATTTTTAGTAGAGACAGGGTTTCACCATGTTGACCAGGATGGTCTCGATCTCTTGACCTCGTGAACTGGAACTTTTTTTATGATTCGATCCAAAAATGTGGAGAACACCAATGACTTTAGTAATAACAGTTTACATGCTGTAGCAAGAGGAGAAGCAGACTTTAGCAGATCACAAAATGATAAGGAGGTGTTGGTATGGTGTATCTATAAAACATTCTTGAGAAATATGACAAGAAAGGTGAGTAAAATGAAGTAGTGATAGCTGGGTGACGTGGGTCCAAGGAGAGCTTCCAGCTTTCGAGCTTTAAAAACAAAAATTTTAAAACCTTTTATCAAAAAGAGAATATCTAACAAGCTTATATACTGATGAGAAGAATGGAGAAGTGATGACAAAGATTAAGATATTGGGTAGAATGGGAATAACAAGCTAGTGAATTCTTGGGAGTCAGTGCAAAGGCAGATGGATCTTCGTTTGATAGGAAAGACAGGGATGAGCTGATGAGAGAAACTGAATGTTTGCTAGACTTTAATGAGTGCCCAGCTGAAGCAGGTGATTAAAAGATTATGAATTCCTAATGAGTCTAATCTGCCTAATTATGTTTTTTTTTCCCCCTAGTCAGGCTCATCTTTTAGGATGGATGTGAGATGGAGGATGCAAGTAATTGGGTTCACTCTGGATTGGGATTTGGCTCATGCTGAATGCTCAAAGTGGCAGCAGAGTTAAGCATGTTTGCAAGATACTGCTTGCCTCAATGGAGCAGGCACTTTTAACCTGCATTCACATCCATTGAGTAAAGGAGAGGCTGATTGGTGGAGCAATAGGGAGAGAGAAGATAGAAGCTTCAGGTTGGATAAAGTATTGTGATAGAGAAACTTGAGCAGAGGAGCTGGGAGAGCAAAGGGGCTCCCTTGGGAGAATTGCCTGTTCCCACTGGTGATTTCAGAAATGGTGTGGTTACTGCTACTATGTTTCAGGGTGTGATAATGGAAGTGGGTGATTGAAGTAGAGTGGATAAGAAGGTCTTTGGAGAAAATGAGGTCAAGGATGAGAGGCCAGTATTTTCACTGGTTAATAGAAAGAAGCTGAAATGGACGGAAAGACTACAGACTAGATGCCAAAGTATTCAGTGAATAAGGATAATGACAAGGGCAACAACAAATGTCTGAAATGGAGAGAAGTGAAGGAGGTGTAGGCAACCAGAGGGTATAAGCCTGGAAGGATCAAGGTTTAGGAGGGAAGGAGGGAGAAAATGATGTGGAGGTAGCAACAGGCAATGAGGATGAGTCACACCCACTTTAGACCCTGATGTCTGTGGGGTAGAAGAATGCACAGTGGCTGCTTTGACCACTAATTTTCTGTTGTGTGTTGTGCATTCTCAAGGAAATTTAAGAGTCCCCTAACTTCCCATCCTTGGGGCAAATGTGATAGATGGCTCTGCTCTCGTGTTCATTCACTACTCAGGACTCATTACATCCTCAGGACAGTGGATTCTAAAATCCATAAATGAAAAAACCAGAATTGTTGTTTCTGGCCCTTTGAATCTACTTCCTGGATTTGGTACCTGAGTATGAGGTGGCTTGAACTGGGGGCTTTCTCGATCTTCAGTGTGCTTAAGGATCAAAGTAAAGCACTAGGTGTCCTGTATGTGATTTAGCATTCTCTGGGTCAGGAAATGACATTGTATTCTTTAAGAAGTCAGAAGTGAGCTTTATAGGCTATCCCTATTACTTCTGAGAAATGAGGAGTCAGTAAGTTCAGAGGGACTCTAGGCCATGGGCCCATGGAACTGTCAAGCATGGTGTTGTCAACCTCATCCAGAGGGAGGTTGTTTGGAACACGAACAAGAAAGAGAAGTAGGAAACACAGCAGCTATCACCCTTGACCAAGACACCCTTTTTAACTGAGCCCAGACGTAACTTTAGTGATCTCATGACTATACTCCAGCAGCTACTGATAGTTGGTCAGAATTGACCACTTAGATTGAATGCATTTGCCATGCTTTGTCTACAGTGGTAGTTTTACTGGGAGACCAAGGTAGTTAGATCTCCTTAGGATTAGACCCAGAGGATTTAAAATGTAAAGAGATGGCACTACCTTTCCTTATGACATAAAATAAGGGTTAATCCTTTTGAGGTGAGCTGTCCTGTTCCTTAAAGTAAGAATGCTGAATTGTTTGCATCCTGAATATCAAACCACTGCTACTTGAAACATACTCGATGGCTTGAGAAATAGCATTGGAGATGATCTGGGGAGAAAAATCGTGATTTATCAATACTATCTATGTGGGCTTGAAGGAGGTGAATGGTCCTTGTCTGGAGTATTTTTAAATTTGGCACAAGACAAGGAAAGTGGGAGCTCAAATTAGGTTTTATACTGAGGATTTCAGAATAGCAGCAAAAGTCAGAAAGCCTTAGGCTCTGGATTTCTGGCTAGTATCAGAGGCTGGAAACCCCATCTATAAAACTTCATACTTGTGAAGGGGCTGAAACCAAGGAAATTAGGTTTCTACACTGTAGCCCCTGACTTAGCATCCTTGTTCTATTAGAACTAATAGAAAAAGACAAGTTCCTACACTGGGTCATATCATGAGCTAAAAGCTGATGTATGTTGGAACTTGGGATTATTAGAGAAGCGTCATGTTAGCCAGTGGCCCCAGTGCACTAGTAATGCCCTCTATCAGCTGGCTCTTTTAACCTAAGTCAGTTTTTCTCTAAACTGGAGCCAACTATTACAACATTCTTTCCTTCATTGAACTTGGAAACTTCATTGCTCCATTTTTGTGTGACAGATGTTCAACTTGAGCCTAAAAAGCATCCACAAGATTTAAGGTGTCTTAAATACTCCAGGCTCTGTTTTAGGCACTAAAACTCTGAGAGAGAATAAAATAAAGTCCCAGGCTTTATGAACCTCACATTCCTGAGGGTGGAGAAAATGAGGTCAGAGTTAGGACAGAGCCCTGATTAAGTGAAGCATTGAAGACTATGGTGTGGAGTTTGGATTTTCGGCACAGTGGGAAGCCACTAGAGAGGGGAATGCATGGGGACAATATGATCTGATTCATGACTTTTAAAAGATGACTCTGTTGCTGTGTGGAAATGGGCAATGAGAAAGTGGAAGGATGGAGCCCAGGTCATGTGTCAGTGATATGGATGGACCGATGGCATTGGGAATAAGAGGGTACAGGTGAACAGGTGAGACGTGGTAGGAATGGGATGCATTTTAAAGGTGGGGTTTAAATGTCCTTGCCAGTGACTTGGATGTGCAGATGAGGGAACAAGGCATCCCTAAGTATTTTCAACAAACCAGTAGGCCTGTTCTAGAAGTCCATGGGCATGAGGGAGTGACAATCTCAAGAGGACATCAATTTGTGGGAGCAGAAACCAGAATATAGTGGACACACCCTAAGGCAACCCCCCCAGTGAGTGTTACCCTTGCATGATCCTCTTTCCTTGAGTGTGGGCGACATACATCTAGTATCTTGCTTCTAATCAGAGGTCATTCAGTGTTACTCCTGTGGTTATGTTACGAGAGATTCCATATGAGCAGACTGGAGTGAGATTCTCCTACTGGCCTCAAAGAAATAAACAGCTGTGTTATGAGCAGCCCTTGGAGAGGGCCACTAGGTAGGAGCTGTGGGCAGCCTCAAGGACCTGACACAACCTTCAGGCAACAGCCAGTAAGAAACAGATGCAGCTCACAGTGAAACAGCCACAAGGAAATGAATTCTGCCCATTACTTGAAGGAGCTTGAGCGGAGATTCTTCTCCAGTCTGGCCTTAAGTGAATACAGTTTGGCTGATGCCTTGACTGCAGCCTTGTAAGATCCTGGGTGGAGGACCCACTAAGCTATGCCTGAACTCCTAACCCATGGAAACTGTGGCATAATAGATGTATGTTATTTTTAAACTGCTGCTGGTAACTTTTTTAAGTATCAATATAAAATACGTACAATGATAAACCACACAGTCTTAGCCCTCAAATAAGAGAGTGAGTCAAAATTTGGTGTGATATGGCTCACAGAGGTTGGTCTCCTGGCCCAACTAACATCGCTGAAGTCTGTCAATTATAACAGGGCAGGGGGAGGAGTATGAAGCTATGGATTAAAACTGAAAGAATTGTTTGAGAATCATTCCTCCTACTGTGCAGCATAAACAGTACAGCTGGTATCTCAGGTCCTCCAGTGCACCAGTAAGTGAACATATATATATATACCCATATATATACCCAGAATAAAAAGACAGCAGGAATGTTCCCAGCAGAGATGCCCACCAGCTTCCTCATTGCCCAGCACCCAACTGGAGAAGTCAGATACACTTCACCATAAAGGTAGTGGTCCACTTCCTAACGATAATGACCAGGGGAGATGGAATCAAACTGAAATGCAATCGTAAATGAGGTTACCAACAAATGAGGTTACCTCTGGACTGGTAACCAGAGGTAACCAGTTTACTATGAATAAGTGGACCAGACTCAATGCAGTATAGACAAGGTGCAATTTTATTTTTACTCTGACCATTTTCTTCAAGCAAACTGCAAGAGATCCTTCTCTTTTGCTCAGTGATATCTCAGACTGAGTTTCTGAGTATAGAAGATTCTTATTCAAGATGTTAGGCCCAGTTTAATTTGTCAACAGGTGAGGCATTTATCAAATTCAGGTTCATCCCTTCTCCTAATTTAAGCTTGACTCAAGGCTCAGGAACCAGCAGTGGGGAGAGAGGATGAGGTCTGTTTATGAGATTTACACTCCCTTGCCTACTCAGTCTGCCCTCTTAATCTCTCCCAGGGCTAGAGAAAGAAGGAAGGAAATTGGAGAAAAGAAGTACAATGCTACTTGAATAAGTGGTTTTGTAATCTGGAACTGGCTCCCTCTGGATGGTAGCAGCTCAATTGTTCTTTATGTTGGGGATAGGACATCTGTCAGTTCTTTGGAGAACCCCCACAGTCAACTCCTTTTGGATACAGCACCCTGATAAGGGTACTGTTCTCTCTGGCTGACCTCTGGCACATACCTGAGGCTCTTGTTTTTGTAGCATGCCCCTAAAGTGGTGACATTCTGGCAGGCAGTCTTCTCAAGAAGTGGCCTTTTCTTTTTCTATTTTTTTTTTTTTTTTTTTTTTGAGATGGAGTCTGTCACTCAGCCTGGAGTGTAGTGGCATGATCTCAGCTCAGGGCAACCTCCGCCTCCTGGGTTCAAGCAATTCTCCTGCCTCAGCCTCCCAAGTAGCTGGGACTACAGGTGCATGGCACCACACCTGTCTAATTTTTGTAATTTTAATAGACATGGGTTTCACCATATTGGTCAGGCTGGTCTCAAACTCCTGACCTCAGGTGATCTACCCACCTCGGCCCCCCAAAGTGCTGGGATTACAGATGTGAGCCACTGTGCCCAGCTGGAAGTGGCTTTTTCACAGGACATAAGCACAGCTACTTTCTTCAGTATGTTGGTCCATAGCAAAACCTGTGCAGCCTTGCTCTACCAAACTCTGAAAGTGTGACACACCTCATGGAGCTCCTGCCAGCTGCCCTGCTGCTCGCTGGCTGCACAAAAAAAGCCACCAAGACCTGTGATTTGCATGTCTCAGCCAGCATCCTTCTGTGGATGGTGGAACACACTGGTCTCCCCGACTAGTATGCAACCGTGAGCTCAATGAATGGTTCTGGTCCTTCCCATGATGCACCTTGAGATCGGGTTGGGGAGGGGAAGGCTGCTCACTCTACTCTTTACTCACTACTCTTAGAGATTTATCTTAAAGGGTTTTATTTGATAAATCAGACACTTTGTTTTGAAAGTTGTTTCCAAGTCTTTATTTGCTTCTGGTCATGCTTGGGTATAACTACAACTTTTGAATTGGTCACTAAGGTGTGAAAGACACTTTTTAAATGTCTACTTCTCCCAAATGTTTCAATATTCAGTCAACTTGGGAAAAAGGAATAGAAACTTTATTTCAGTACCCCACAGGGGAGGAGAAGGGTTAATCCCCCATTTCAGAGTGCTACCCTTCTCTCAACAACAGTGCTCATAGTCTGATGGAAGGCTGGGTATATATGTAACAAACATATAATAAATACCACAACAAACAATTTTTAGAGAGTACACTATAAAAATTGGGAGAAATAAGTTACTTGGCTTTAGAGTAAGTCATGTCTTATAAATTGTCTATTTAATAGAAAATGCTAAGTATTCCATACTTCACACACCCCAAAGGGAAATGTTGGAGCATAAAAATTAATTTGACTTGCACTTTTTACTGATAAAACAAAATCCAGTAGGAAAGGTATACATCCTACCATTATAAATGTTAGTGAATAAAATATCTTAGTAATTTTTAAGTGGCAAATCAGTTAAGACTCAAATGTTGCTCACTACATGAAAATAGCAAGAAAATAAATGCCTTTCTCGCTCACCTAGACAAGTAGAGCATGAATCTCCTAAATTGATACATTATGTGCTACTCATTAAAAATTCAAATTGAGATGGCATATGTGATACCTATTTTGATGACAGTTAAAAGACATACTGGCCAATGTTTCTCAAAAGAAAAGATCCTTCACTTTAATTTTACTGATTTGCTAATCAAGCAAACTTAGTGCATTTCAGTTTGTTTTGACTTCATGTGTTTTGTACTGAAGAGTTTTATATTTTCCCTCAATGATCAGAAATAAGGATCAAGTAAATTCCTTGAGGCAAATCAACATATGAACGTGTTTCCAAACTATCCTGTCAGAAGCTCAGATATCTCTTTACTTTCATGCTCTTTTTAATGTTTATTTTCTACCGTTCTGCCCTTGAGGAATCCAATAATTGTGCCAAGATATGGAAACTTCTAGAATCTACCTCTATGCATATTTTAATAAAAATAAGGCTTGACATTCTAAAGGATGAGAATGTACATACCAGTTCCTGTCTTAGGTAAATAGAAAGCTGAATGCATTGTTTTATGTGTCTTATATTTATATAATGGTATACATGTTATTTATGTATATGTCATTATATATACTCTTAAAACTTATTGCTTAGAGTTTGTCAACTAGGTTTTCAAAGACCAGCCATTCTAAAAAGGTTACCCATAGTTTTAAGATACAGTTGACCCACCTTACATGACTAAAAGACCCAGAGGCTGCAAGCAGGAAGGACAGGAGACCCAATCAATCTGGACATTTCAATGCCAAGTTGCTCTAATCATCACATGGCCATGCCTACTGAGTTCCCAGTCCAGACTTCAGGAGGCTGGGCCCAGGTGTCCCTCCAGAGACCCGATATGGGCCAAGAGGAGAAGTCCATTTACCAGAAATTCCTCAATGCAAGATGAGGGATATTGAGGAGATGACCAATTATTGACATCAGCATTCTCCTAAATTAAATTAGTTATAAGCCACATTATTCTTTAAAGTATTTTTTTTTCTGATAATAAAAGTCCTATAAACTCATTGTAGAAAATTTTCACAAAATTAGAAACCAGTGAATAAGACTTAGGCATAATCCCACTGTCTGGAAATTCCAAAGGCATACATGAGATAACTAGCTTCATGTACAATTTTTGCCTATGTAGGTCTAAAACTGTATAACCATGTGATCATATCCTGTATACAGTTTTATGTACAGATTTGTATTAAAATATTCATGCTTTTAAAATTCTTCAATTTTAGTGGTGTATGACATTTCTTTTTAGAGACATAGCATTATTTAATCCTTCATTCTCAACAAATATGTGTTGGTATCTACTATATGCCCGGATGTGTACTAGGAATATAGCCATTTCCAAAGCAGACATACTGTCTGCATACATGGATCTTACACATTCCTCACTAAACAGTCAGAAAAATATACACTGTCAATGGCTTAAGCATGTAAATAGACATTTATAACTTACAGGTATAAAATAGTAAAGGTACATTGGAATAAAAAAGTATACAAATAGGGGAATTAACCTGGTTAAGGAAGTCATGGAATGAGGAAAATATCTGAAGGCATAATTAAAGTGAAATGGGGAAAAAAAGATGGAGCAGATTGAGCAAGACTGTTCCAGGTAGAAGGAATAGCATGTGCAAAGCCTATTGACAAGAAAGATGGGCATACTGGAGGAATGGTACAAGGGACAATGTAACTGAAACCCAAAGGCTCAGAGTAAACTATGGCAGAAAAGGCTGGAAAGGAAGGTAGGGTTCACATCAATTAGGAAATGTAGACCCCACTAAGAATTGCTTTTCATTCTGCAAAGTGTATTCAGCTTCTGAAGGCGCTAGCCGTGCGGGGAGGGATGGCAATGAGTGTGAGCAGATTAGAATTTCAGAAATACCATTCTGACTGTGTACTTAAGAGGATGGCTGAGCATATAAGTGGAGGCAGGAGGGTCAACTAGAAGCCAGTTTCAGGGGTGCAGGCAAGAGGCTGGTGTACAAGATACTTGCATTACCATGATGACAGGAAACTCTTAATAACTGGAAAGTGGGAGAGAGGTCTAGGGCTAGGGATTTGTCAGACACTGGAATGACAAAAATGCACAGGCAGGAGAGTTTAGAGTGATGGGAAAATTCTATTAAAATCATGAGCCACAAAATCTAACAAATGATGAGAGACTGAAGACAGGACTAGTCAGGATTAATACCTTATGATCGGATACTTAGGTTCTTTTCGGTTTGTTTTTACTAATCCTGCAACAAACTAGTTATGCAGAAATCTTTTTCATGTCTGGTTAATTTCTTAAAATACATCTCTTAAAATGAAATTTTAGAGTCAAATGATATAAATATCATAAAGATTACATGCATGTTGCCAGGTTGACCCTGTAAAAGTTATATTAATTTCACATTAAATTTGTGCAGGTGTGCTTAGCTCACCACGGTTTCACCATATTTAATTGTTTCTTTGAAGTCTTCACCATTTTTGATAAAACCAACCTTTAATTGTTCCACTTAACACTTCTTTAGTTAGAAATGAGGCTGATATATTAACAGTGAGTTTTTTGAAAAAATATGCACATTTTTGGTGAATTATCTGTTCATGTCTTTTGCCCATATTTTTCCTTAGTATTTTGGTTTCCTCATTAATTGAAAAGATTAATTTATATTTTATTGAGTATCAACTTTACATGATAATCATTAAAAAATATTCCTGTTTAATATTTGCCTTTTAGGTTTTTTTAATGTTCTTTACACAGAAGATAGAAATTTCTATGGTCAACTATATTGGTATTTTCCAATTTCTATTTTTATTCTAGAACATCTCCCTCCATCTGAAGATCCAACCTTTAGAAACTAGCTCTTCCCCTCCAGTGATGGACATGATCCAATTCTTGCTGATCACTTTAACTTTATCTGATACTACTCACTTCCTCCACACTGGTTTCTTGCTTTTCTGTCCCAAGTTTTGAAGACTTTGCACTAGCTATTCCCTCTTCCCAGAATGCTTTTCTCCCTGACCTATGCATGACTGCTTTTTGCAATTAATGGTTCAGCCTAAATGTCATCAGAGTCCAACCGTTCAGTGTAACCCATCCAGTATCTATCACATCTGCCTATTTCTAATTTTATCTTTGCTTGTTGTCTGCCTCTGCCTTGCCCTCATTAGAGAGTGAGCTCTTTAAGAGCAGAAAACTTGTCATTGTTTTTTGCTCTTATATTTATTTACCTCAAATAGTGCTTGGCACAATGTAGGCATTTGATAAGAAATATTTCTTCAATAAGTGTATGGATGCTGATCCTTGTAATGGAAATATTTATAATGAATATAAGTTTCTCCTTTATAAATACAAAATGCCCAAGAGGAAAAAGGACTATCTTTTCTCTCTTGTTTAATTTCTGCTACTTTTGTTTTATCCTTTATTTTATTCACTCTAGAATTTTTTTTTTTTGATGCTATTAGGATCTGACATTTTTTCCCCCAATCATTTTTCTCTAGTGGATATTCCTGGGATTATCTGTCTGGCACCCTCTTTCCCTTTCACTGAGGAACTTCTAATTCTACTCCACCAAACCACATGGCTACCTCAGGGTTTTCATATTCTCACATAGCCCAGCCCTCCACTGGCCACAGCTAATCAGTCAAGCAGTAAGCTATTCAGAATCTATCACTGGGAGTTTTCAAACTGAAACTGGGAAACGAAGTTATTCCTGATTTGGTGGTGAAAATGTTAGTGTAGAAGATGGAGCTGTCAGTGGCCCCACGAAGAAAGACTGTGGTGAATGAGAATAAGTGAAACATGCAGAGAAGCAGAAATGAGGGTGGAGACAGGGTCCTGGCATTGAGCTAGTACCAGTATATTGGTGTATTGCTACAGGTATGTCTATTCATTTGTAAAGTAATTGTAGTTTTGGTCATTAAGTTGGGCCATTAAAAGTAATGGCCAAAACTGCAATTACTTTTGCACCAATCTAATAAGTCTCCCTGCTACTGAAACCTTCCATAAATCTACAATCATAATTTTCTTCATTAAAACAAATTTGCCTAGTTTGTTTGGCTTCCATTTCCAGAAGGATTTTTCTACTTGTTCGTGTGTGTGTGTGTGTGTGTGTGTGTGTGTGTGTGTGTGTGTGTTGGCTTTATGATTTAATACTATCCTAGTTCTTCCACTTGACTTCATTTCTTTATGTATCAGTTTCATTTTTCCTGTTTCCTAAGATAATTCTCCTTCTGAAATGCAATTTTAATGCCTTTTAGCTTTTCATATGAATTCCCTTCTAGGTTTGTAGCATGTAAGTAATCCTTTCTGTTTATAATTCAAGGTTGTGATTCAAGAATGGTGAGTCTTTTTTATCTGGATCTGTTCAAGAATGAGAGGCAAGAGATGGTGTTGGACCATCTGGCCAAATTGATTTTGGCATCTTAAAATATTTTTTCTTTCAATCTTTTTTGTCTTCTACTCTCAGAATATCCCATAGCCCTTCAACCCGTTAGGTTTAGTGAATCACCTGGGCATCTGTGTCTGAGCTCCCAGATCTTTGTTAGATAACTTACAATCATCAACTAATAGTGTCTGACCTGGTGAATAGTCATGAAATATCTGTTGGACAAACATATGAATGAATAGTTTCACTCATCTTTAAGAGTGGTTGGTTCTAGAAGATGTAGAATAAATACTTGCATGTTTAGTCATGTGCCTTCAGAGCTCTCGTGTCCTTCTATGCAAAATAAGTATAGTCATGACTTCCCTGCCCAATTTATTGAATTATATAAGAGATTATAAGATGCTCCAGTGTGAGTACTTTGCAAACTATATAATGGTATATATGAGAAGATGAATTGCTTGTAGCACACTGACTTTATCTTCGCTCAATCATTGTCTGGAGCAGCTTGCAGGAAATGTGGCCTGGATGCAAACAGGGCAATAATTTTCAAAGGACAGTAGCAGCTGGGGCCCTGGTTAATTAAGATCCATGAAGTCAGATCTCAGAAAAGTACATTCTCATGGCCACACAATTACTAAAAGTATTGGTACTTTTGGATAATGGCCATGGGCCTGCAGAATCAGTGTATTGGGCTGGCTGAAAGTTTCAGGAGGGAAGGTGATACTGTACAAGGAGACCATGGTTCAAACCCCAATTTTTTAACAAATGCCAGACTTATGTTTAATTTTCATAAAAATAAGGTTAAAGTTTTGGTGCAAACAATTCTATGAATACTCATTGTCAATGGCTTTTGCTATAATTGTGCCTCAAAAATACATTGCTGTATTGATACATCTTGCCACTAGTATGAAGGGTAGATCTATTTCAATAGATACAACAGAGAGCTTAAATAGAAAAATACAAATATACAAAATATTGGCAAAAATAAGTCTGTTGGCTTTAGGTTGCACCAAGAACTGGGTTTGTTCTTAAAAATCCTCTGCTTCATCAAAAATGTTACATACTTGATAATTTTATTAATGTCCACAAAGAAATGTTGGAAAAAAACATGAAAAAAAATTAAGGTGAGCTTTTTAAAGTTAGTTCTAGAAAAAATCTATGATTTACATTCCTATAAAGTTAATAAAAGTCCACATTGCCTTGCCTTCAGCTCATTAAAATAGTTAATTGGGAATGTACTGATGCTTCAGGTGAAGCTGACTCTCAGGTTTGCTGCTGGTCTTGGCACAGCATCACATCAGGGCCCTCCAGTTTACCTGTACTGTGTTCTCACAGAGAATAGCTAATGGAAATTCTGTTTCAATTTTACCCCAAACCTCAAGTTAAACCTGATAATCCTGAACATAAAGACTAAGGAGTAGATAAGAGTACAGAGAAATGAGGTAGGGTCGGCCTCACAACATGCTCTCAAATTGCCAGAAAGATGGCGATTTAAAGTGAAACCAGGGCATGGTCACTTCAATCCACACCCCCTCACAAGGGAAGATCAAGTCCAAACATCAATAATATGGCTCCAATATGGTAATGATAGTCCATATTAAGTAGCTCAAACAAGGAGTTGTTTGTAACAAGTCAAATTTAGAAAAGACTAAACCTTTTATTTTTTTTTAATTGGTGACAACAGCTCCTTCTTCCTGGAGGCACCAACTTCTTATTTTCTCCACAAAAAGACCCCATATAATTTCTCATTTTAAAATATATGAATAACTTTAAACTCTGTAACTTAATTTCCCATCAATAGATCTTCCACATTTGGAAACTTAAGAAAAGGATGGAAAAAATACAGAAGAAAAGAGAAAAAAGAAACAAAAAAGCTGCCTTTAAGAAACTTCTAGTATTTATACCACTGTGTTTTTTATTCACACGAGGGAAATAACAAGAGGTCCTCTGATGAATGTTGTAGATCGCCATGGTTACGGTTCAGAGATGCGGCAAAAAGCAATTATGGTGGAAGAGGAGAAAGAAATGCACCTCTTTGTCAGAATTTCATAACAGCTGTAATAACACTAGAGCACCCAAATGAATGTAAAATAACTGAAATGTTGTGGCATGTTAAATGCCAGCACATTAAAAATATGTATTTCAATGTCACATTATTTAAAACGACAGGAAGCATTAATTCCAGCTGCACCAAGGAGCTTGTTAGATACAGGGTGGGGGATATAAACCAGCATTCACACAGGGAGGAGATCTTAATGTGAGGTATAAAATACAATACTGTTTGGAGAAGGAAAAAGAATGTACAAGAGCAATTTTAATCTGATACTCAGAATTAGTTCCGTTGTACATTACAGCTCAGCCCCCACACCTCTGCCAAAGCTGCTTCAGCAGTAAAACAATCTCCTAATCCTTTCCATGTACTGCAAGCTCCAAATATTTATATTAATTAAAAGTTTCTTAATGAGGAATGCTAGCCCCATTTCATAGCAGAACCAAATGAGGTAGTATGACCAGATTATTGTTTATGCTTTATACTTAGGAGTTGGATTTGAAGAAGACTTCTGTACTCAGGAAAGCTTAGGAATGCCATTAGTTCTTCACGGAGGGAGAATTTTCTCTTTCAACTTGGACAGCTCAAAGTTCCTGGTTTTAAAGTGTTGGTTACAGAAAACGTAGCATCTAACAATCATGAAACACCATCTCTCTTTTCAGTATTCTATGAATATCATTCTCCTTGGCACGAAAAATTGAAGTGGCACCTTAGCCATGAGTGTAGATTGCTCTATTCCTTTGACCTTCCATCAGCTTCCTTGAACTAGAATGTGTAGTCATGTGAACATCCAGAATGAGTGGACTACTGAGAAGAGCCATTATACACCATTAGCATATGAGGCACCGCTCATGGTCCATCTCAAATACTGTCACTCAAAGCAGATTCAAGATGGACCATGAGCGGTGCCTCATATGCTAATGGTGTATAATGGCTCTTCTCAATAGTCCAGTCCTGGATGTTCCTGTGTGTCTCACCCTTTCAACTGAGCTAGAAGAGAAGCAATTGTCAATAGGATCAGCATGAAATTATCTTCACCAAGAAGAAAGCATCACTCTTAATAATAGCTGCTACTTCTCTAATGCCTTATAGTCTAAAGCGCTTTCATGAGTGTTATTCTTGTAACAACTCTGTTAGGGAAGGCATTGGAATTTCTCTCCCAGTAGATAATGCAACTACAGCTGCGTCTACATCCATGTATGGTGTCAGGACCCATTCTTTCTGATATCCAATCCCCATGACATCCCCATTCCATATTCCAAGTGGCCAGAGCTAATTCTTGCTCATTCAAAAAGAGTCTAGCTACGGTTAATTAAACTTTGATTTCCTTAAGCTCCTTTTCCAGTAGTGTTGCTACATTAAAAAAACTCCCCCAAACTTACTGATGTAACCATTTTATTAGACTGGGGGATTCTATGGGCCAGGACTTCAGCAAGGGCCCAGGTGAATGACTTGTCTGTGTTCTTCAATGTCTAGGACTTTAGCTGTAATGACCGGAAGCTTAAGATGGGGTGACTTAGTGGCTAGGGCTGGAGTTGCCCGAAGCCTCCTTCACTTATGGCTGGTGTTTGGGCTGGAATGACTCAGACTGAAGCACCTCCATGTGGTGTCTCTACCTGGCTTGGCTTTCTCACAGCATAGTGGTCTCTGGGTAGTTAATCTTCCTACATGTCAACTCAGGACTCCAAGCCCATGCATTCCAACACAGTAGGAGCTGCCTTACCTCTGATGACTCAGCCTCGGGACTCACACAGTATTGTACTGGTCTAAGGATTATAAGCCTGCTCATATTCAACAGAAGGGACAATAGCCCCAATTTCTCAATGCGAGAAGATGTCAAAGAGTCTGGGGGCCGTGTTTAAAATCCACAACGGCAGCTAACCAAAATCTGCTACCTCATCTTGTGATACATGACCTTGACAAAAATTCTATAGAGATATCCAAATTAATTATTAATCTTTGAACAATTAAACCAAAGATTACAAACTGTGTGGTGGTTAAAGATGTTTACAGTTGCTTCAGATGCAAGTAGAATGATGATTGGAGTATAGAGAACTAGGCAAAATTGTAGAGGAGATTCACTGTTACTTCTACAGACACATGAGGCTAAACGTTGTGGGAGGGTTGGCTGGATCTAAGCCAGTCATGTTTACTCACCCCTACACTCCATTCATTTTAATTGGAATAACATCAACAGCACTTCCATACATCCCCTAACTGTCAAGGAGGTAAATATCTTATGATCTTCCTCTTCACAGATAAGGACCAGCAAGAGAGGCAAGTGGCTTGTGACAGGACCTGAAGTCTCCCTTGAACCCAACCATTAATTTGATTTTCTAAGGTTTTTCCAAGACTGCTTCTTCCCATGTCCCTACTAAGGTTGGAAAAAATATAATTTTTTAAACACTCACCCACTTTACTTTTGAAGTTCAGATAACGCTAATAATCTCTTAAGGAAAAATCGAAACATAAGAAAAGACACAGCCAATAAGCAAGCAGTTTGATGCTTTTTCACCTAGGGAACACACAGGTTTAACCAGCCCTTACATCAAGAAACAAAACTTCACCAGCACTTTGTCCCCAGGTCTCCCTTCCCCCTTGAGTAGTTGTATATCATAGGATCTTTCTGGTTTGGATTCCTTATAGACTATTATGATGTTTGTAAGACTTATCTAACATCCTAACCTTTTCCTTAAAATTCCTTGACCTTTTTATATTTGGAGTTTATTAAATTTTATTGCTTATGAAAATTGATTACCAAATGTGTGTCTAATGTTTACTTGACAATTCAATATTGTGATTTCTGTTTTGCCTCTTAAAGTGAGTGGCTATTCAGAGAGGATTACATTGTCAAAATCAAATGCCAGGTCTGAGGTTCTTCTCAAGTATCTAATTGTCTATGCTTTTGAGCAAGTCACTTCACCTTTTTTTTTCTCTTAATATTCTCTTTAGGAAACCTGGTATAAAAACATACAATCTCCAAAATTCTTTCTCTCACTGGAACCCTCTGCTTTTAAGCTATTCATACTAATACCATTTCATTGTACATTTATACCTTTCTTTAAAAATAATCACATAAACATCTCATAAGCTCACTCTCAAGGAAGACTACTAATCTGGAAAACAAAAATCCTCCAGTAAAGTCAGAATATCTGCAAATTCCAACATTTAAAATGTAATTGTTTGCCTGTTAGTTGTCAAATGTACAAGCATTCATCTATTTCTGAGTGATGGCAAAATAAAAAAATTGCTGTTCATCTGGTCAAATGCAGCAGTGTCAACACAGTGGCTGAATGGGTTACTCCTTGGAGTGATTTCCCTCCTGCCTTTAGCAGAATACATGGGGAGAGCAAGCAATTTGAGCAGCAGCCACTGTAGCATCTGCTGGAGCCAGGGAGAGGATTGTCAAGGCTTCCTTTGTGCTCTAGGCAATGGGAGTTTCAACAGGGAAGGGATAGAAGACTGGAGTTCATTTCAGAGTGGTGGTGCCTCATCACTTTGCTGTGTGCTCATGTCAGATAAGTGTGTTTGCAAAGCACCTTAATTAGAATTGAGGATGAGGCTGGGCCAGAATCTGCTGGGCAGAAGGCCACTCTTTGGCGGGGGTGGCGGGGGGTCAGAAAACACAGCCTCACCCCATTATGTTACTGGAAAGACATTAGAATTTCTTTTTACTGGAAAAATGAACTTTAAGCAGCACAGATTTCTTCTGGGTTTTACTTATCCTTCCAGAATCTGTTAATAATTATCTCTTCTTTGATATCTGAAGGGAAGAGAATAATCATTGTTTTTGCTGCAGTTCTAAAAAACACATTATTGTTCCCTGAGCAAGTCTGTCATATGGTTATCCAAGTAAAGGTATTCATAGAGATAATATCTGAGGATGTTCTATTGAGGGACATTCTTGGATGAACCAAGATATTGGTTGATGCCTCATTTTAGGACTACTCCTAAAAATATCTTTGAAACGTCACCACTGAGTTCTTCTTTCACCTTACAAATGGACTTTGGAAGTCTTGCTTTTGCGTTGAACAATAAAAGTTTCCAAGGTCTTAATATGTGATTAGGTTTTGTCTCTGGGTAGTAATTATTGAGGAAAGTGAGAGTTGGAAGCCCATAGTAAGATTAAGAAGGTTTTACAACGGTATAGTGGTGGCTTGGAGAAACGAAAAATGTTGAGTTGAAACACTAGGGGGCTTGTACATGATTTCCTGTCAGTTTGAGAAGAAGCAAGATGTGGATGAGAGTCTACTAGCTTTATGTCAGAGGGCTCTTCAGATCACTTCTCTGCTGTGCTCTGCAATAGAGAAGGAAGGGGTTTATTAGAGAAACGCCCACGTGTATCTAAACCTAGTGAGTTTGCATCGGCCTCCCTCCCTCCACTTCTTCCCCCTCATCACACTCATATCGTTTCTGATTTTGTTTTCACATAAACCTGGTGCAGAGGGTTTAAAAGAAGAAACCATTTTATAAGTAGCTCCAGAGTCTACACCAGATTCTGCCATAGATAAAAACTCAGTAAGATTTGATGGGCTAGTGAATTCCACAGAAAGCTGGTGGCTGCTCCATTTGATATAGAGAAGTTAAATCTCAGGGAGCAAAGGACGTGGCATCTTATGTTAAATGCAAATAATCCTATTAATAGCTACCCCCAAATAAGTAAAGTTGCCTAAAACCTGTAGAATATCTTCAAGTTAGTCTGTTTTCTCTAGTCCTAGACTTCACATAATTACTCCTTAGAATGGACAGCCATCTAACATTAGAAGAGAGGGGCTATGTTCCCAGGGGCTGTAGGCTACTATGGTTTCTTCCTTCCATGAAAAGGTGCTAAAAAGACACATTTGTACTCACACTGCAGTTCAAATACATTGTTGAAGTACGTATCCTTTTAAACAATTTCAATAAAACCTTTAGTGGGAGGAAGCTCTTTCTGACTCAAGCTTTCAGTAGTTAACAGACTGGTCAAGGTTTAGTGTTGAAGCAAAGATAATTGTGTTCTTGCTACTGACCTTTCCTTCCACAAGAAGAGAGCTATTTAACAAAGCAAAACTGGGTCTGACTCCTCAGGTCTCTAATCCCTCTCTTGACCAAGGACACACACAAGAGCTGAACTATTCCTGAGAACCACGCCATGAACCTGGGCTTTCAACAAAAGGAACACTATGAATATCAACATCAAACATTTTTCTTCTTAAATTTTTCCTTCAGCTCATGTACAAACACTGACTTTACAGCCTTTGGCTAGAAGGGCTAAGAGAGTTTGGACATTGATAATTGGTCAATTTAGTTTGCATTTCTGGACACAATATTGTCTCCAAAAAAAACATTTTCAAACCTTATGCTAGTATTCGTAGACTTACAGTACTCCAGACAACATTCATATCTCATCATATCTAATTTTTCCAGAGCTTTAAAAATAATTATCATTTTTAACTATCTTCAATTTTCAGCCCCTATTTCATTACTCACAAAGAACACTTCAGTGATGTGCCTGAAACCATGTGATGGTGCCTGTTTAAGCACTTACTATAAATAGCAATTATTTATGCTTGTTCCTCATGAATAGCCTTGAAAGGAAAATGGGCAGAGGATGTAAGACAAAATTTTTTTAAAAGTGGGGGAATGCCAAAATCCACTTGGTTATCACTTCTGAGATAAGAAAATGAATTTATTTCAATTAATAAAATTGATAAACATCAATTAAAATTTCTAGCCATATTTATTCCAAATCCCACCTAACCCTGTAGACATCTCAGTATCTCAGTAAGCTAGGACATGTATGATTGTTACTAAAAATGTATCCTTTAAACTCAACATTTTTTTTTCCAAGAAGAGAAAAAAATGTTTTAAAAACTCCGAAGGCTGAAAAAGATGCGAGAAATTGATAGAGAAATATTGATTACTAACACAACATAAAGACTATCCCACTTCCCAGTGGTGTAGGGGACTGCCTGTGACTGCCCTCAGTTAAGTGTACATTGTCCATTAGTTGTCAGTCTGGATCCCTTATTGATGACAGAACTGGAGCAGACACAGCCGTGCTCCGCCCATGGCTGCTCTGCTGTCTCCAGTACCGTGTGTGCCAATGATGTCCTTCTCTAAACACTAATGCCCAGGATTCTTCCCAAGAACATTGTCTCAGCATGCATTGGAGACAGGCTAGAAGTTCTGGGAATGTCACGCCCCCCTGGGAGTAGCTCCCAGCCAATGAGGGATGTGAGAGAAAAAATAACCATTTTCTCATTCATCGCCCCAGGTTCTCAGCAAGATGAAGCTCCAGGTTTGCAGCAGTTAATGCACCTCACTGGCTTCTTCCTCCTCTAGTCCTGGTCTCACTACTCCAGTACCCTATCTGTGCCCTTGGGAAACCATGTGATCATTGTCTCAGTGTTTGGTTCTGGAAGAACTGAGTCTGAGACAGTGACAAGGAGAGCCCTCTTAGTTTCTTTCTTTATCTTTTTTCTTTTTTTTCTTTTTTTTTTTTTTTTGAGACAGAGTCTCGCTCTTTCACCCAGGCTGGAGTGCAATGGCACCATCTCGGCTCACTGCAACCTCTACCTTCCAGGTTCAGGTGATTCTCCTGCCTCAGCCTCCTAAATAGCTGGGATTACAAGCACGCACCATCACGTCTGGCTAATTTTTGTATTTTTAGTAGAGATGGGGTTTCACCATGTTGTTCAGGTTGGTCTCGAACTCCTGACCTTGTGATCTGCCCACCTCAGCCTCCCAAAGTGCTGGGATTACAGGTGTGAGCCACCACTGCACCCAGCCAGTTTCTTTCTTAATACTTCTGATTTCTTACCAAGTGAGTTATTTATCCAAGTAGGACATGACCCTAAGTAGCACTGAGGCAGTGGAGACAGGTTGAGTTAACTTCCTCTACCATCAACATTCCTAGCCCGCTTTTGAGGTTGCAGATATAACACTATAAACAGTTCTACGGTGATGACAGAATCATAAAATCGCACGTGCCCTTACGCTCCCTGGTTCTTCTCATCCTTCAGTGGAAGCTAATTAAGGGCTAAAAAAGATAGGGAATTATAGAGAACTCTTCATAGTCCCCAAACTATAATGAATTAGTGTACAACTTTTGTATTAAAAAATGGCAAATCTCATGAGATATAGAAAGAAGACTGCATAATCTCTGTCTATAGTGAGCCAGAAATCTGTAGAAGCAAGAAACAAACAAATGAACAATCACTTACCTGCCTTTTGGCTAAGATCAAGTATAGAAAAAAGTGAATGGACAACATACAGAGAATGTGCTGTGGGGAACTTATTACTTCATTGGCTCTTAGCTATGTTCCCAAAGGCCACTCTTGTTCTCTAAAATGGCCCAAAATGCTGTTAACATCAAACATAATCTTCATAGAAAAAGTTATATTATGGAGAATTCTATTTTTAAATTTTGCTTCCTTATATTTTTTAATTCCTTTGGCACCTACTACTTGTTCATTTTAAGCTTACATAGAGCAGGGATTCTTATTTATCCTTCTTTCTTCAGTTGTTTCTACAGTGCTTGCTGCCTTTGAGACACTATTTGAGACAATTATAATGGTCAGCAAAACCAATGCAAAATGTTAAATAAGCAGATTAATAAATGAGCAAAGATTCTGTTAAACAGAGGAAACTGCCACTGTAGGGAAAAAAATGGTTTAAAGGTAATATAGAGAATGACTAGGGGTGATGGTAATTTAAATTGGATCATTATGGAAAGCTTCAATGAAGAGACAGTATTTAAGAAACAAATGACTAGAAGACAACCATGTGAGGCTCTGGGGACAGGTATCTTCTAGGCAGAAAGTAGAGCAAGTGGAATAGACCTAAGACATCATTGAGCTTGATGTGTTCTAAGAATATCATGAAGACTTCACTGTCTAAAGCTTAATGAGCAACAGAGGATATGTTTTGGAATCCCAGCCCAAGGAGAGTCCTGCTCTGACACTGCTAGAAAGCTACTTCTGTAGCAGAGAAAGAACTCAGGTGGGGAGAAGCTGGGAGCAGAATTGTGATGAGAAAATCAGTAGCCACATGCCAGAGCAATATACTCCAAGGTTTGGGGCTATTCTCAGCGGGCCTGTGGACTGTAGCCTCATCTACCCTTAGAGCTTGTCAGAAATGCAGCATCCCAGGCCTTACCTCATACCTGCTGAGTCAGAACCTGCATTCTAACAAGGCTTTGAGGTGATTTCTATGTGCATAAAATCTACAGAACTGGCCTCTAATCTACAAGCTGACTCTGGGAGGCAAACCAATTTGTAGTGGTCAAAATAGATCCTCAAAAGGAAACAGTTCAAGTAGAAAAACACTCATTTGAACTTAGTACCTGCTGATATGTAGAAGACTCATCTCCTGAGCTGTTCTCTGGATTCTGTCACATCCTCCCATCTCCCTTCAGCTTTGCTCTTTATTCTGGTCCCTTTAACAGTATTTAAACACATTTAAGACTCACCCCATATCTTTAAAACATTACCTCTTGGTCACATTTCTCTTGCAGATTGCCTCTAGTCCTCAGCTTCTCTTCTCAAAGATCTTTAAACAATCACCTGTATTTGCTATATTTGCTGGAGTGCAATGGCTTGATCTCAGCTCACTGCAACCCCTACCTCCCAGGTTCAGGTATTCTCCTGCCTCAGCCTCCTGAATAGCTGGGATTACAAGCACGCACTATCATGTCTGGCTAATTTTTGTATTTTTAGTAGAGACAGGGCTTCACCATGTTGGTCAGATTGGTCTCGAACTCCTGACCTTGTGATCCACCTGCCTCAGCCTCCCAAAGTGCTAGGATTATAGGCGTGAGCCACTGCGCCTAGTCAGTTTTTCTTAATAGTTCTGATTTCTTAACAAGTAGGTTATTTATCCAAGTAGGACGTGACCCTAAGTAGCACTGAGGCAGTGGAAACAGGTTGAGTTGACTTCCTCTACCATCAACATTCCTATCCAGCTTTTGAGGTTACAGATACAACACTATAAACAGTTATGTAGTGATGGCAGAATCATAAAATCATATGTGCCCCTTACTTTCCCTGGTTCTTCTCTTCCTTCAGTGGAAGTTAATTAACTGCTTTCACAGTATTTAAACACATTTAAGACTCACCCCATATCTTTAAAACATTACTCCTTGGTCACAATCCTCTTGCAGATTGCCTCTAGTCCTCAGCTTCCCTTCTCAAAGCTCTTTAAACAATCACCTGTATTTGCTGACTTTATTCTCATTCTCACTCCTCAGCTCCCTGACCTCCACCTCCATCATCATCCCACCCCATTGCCCTATTCACAGTTGTCCATCACCTCAAAGTCAGAAAAACCCTTAAACTCCTGCTTTGCTACCTACCTTTCTACTGCAATACCTAATTTCCCCCCACATTTTCTTCCTCCTAGGCTCATTCCTTAAAAAATGGTATTCTCCAGGGTTCCCCACCAGGTCAGCCTCCTTATCTCATTATCTGCACTACTCACCAGGAATCTCCTATCTATCCTAAAGGCTCCCTTATGTCTCCAGCCCAGACTTTACTCTTGTCCACTAGAGATTTCTACTTGGTTGTTGCTCTTGTTCCTCCAAGCAATGGGTCCAAATTTACTCATTTTCTTTTCACATCCCATCTACCCCAAACCTGGCCTACCTCTGATGTCCCCTAAATTAGTGATTTATACCATGCATCTACTGCACAATCTAACAATCTGAAGCTAGCTTTGAGCCTTCCTTCCTTATTACCCATATCTAGACAGTCACCAAATTCCTATGTTTCTATTCCTGACAAATCCTTTAAATATACCTTGTTATCTGTATCATTACCTCTCAAGACACTGTCATCTGTTAACGTACTTACTGCAACAATTACCTTACTAGAATCCCTTAGTTCTCTCTCTCTGTCTCTCTCCCTCCCCACCTTCCACCTCCCCCCACCCTTTGTGTGTGTGTGTGTGTGTGCGTGCGTGCATGCGCACACATGCTCATTGCTGTAACATAATGCCTGACACTGAGTAATGTACAATAAGTGGAAATGTATTTTAGTTCATGGCTCTGGAGGTGGAGAAGTCCAAGATCAAGAGGCTGCATCTGGTGAGAACCTTTTGCTACATTATAACATGGTGGCAGGTATCACATGGGCAGGAGGAAGACGGGAAGGGAGGAGGATGAACTTACCCTTTTATTAGGGACCTACTCCCATAATAATAGCATTAATTCATTCATGAGAGCAGAGGCCTCATAATTAAATCACTTCTCAAAGGTTTCCTCTCAACATTGTTGCATTAGAGATTATGTTTGCAACACATGAACTCTGGGGGACAAATTCAAATCATAGCACCATGCTTTTGCTTAAGCTGTCTAGCTCACTATTTCTATCACTCCCCACCAGGCCAAAGTGGTACTTCTAAAATGGAAGTAGCATCTTGGGGAAACTATTGGTCTCTCCAATACCTATAAGATAAAGTCCTAACTCCTTCATATGGTCTCCAAAGTCAATTGTAACCTGGTCTTTTGAGCCTCATTCTGAGCTTTGACCCATTTTAACTTGACAGAGATATTCTGTCTTCTTTCTCCATTCCTCTCCCCTTCTCTCCCTCCCTTCCTACCTCCTTTTTATTTTTATACTTTCCTTCAATATTCATACATATTCTTCGTCTCTACTGGCAATATTCTGCCCTCTTCTCTTTTTTGATACGAGTCTCGCTCTGTGACGACGGCTGGAGTACAGTAGCACAATCTCGGTTCCCTGCAACCTCCAACTTGCAGATTCAAGCAATTCTCCTTCTTTGGCCTCCTAAGAAGATGGAACTAGAGGCACGCACCACCATGCCCATGCCCAGCTAATTTTTGTATTTTTAGTAGAGATGGGGTTTCACCATGTTGGCCAGGACGGTCTTGATCTCTTGACCTTGTGATACGCCCGCCTTGCCTTCCCACAGTGTTGGGATTACACCGTGCCCGGCCTCTGCCCTCTTTTTAGGTCCTTGGCTAATTACTCTTTTCCTTCATATATCAGCTCAAAGTATACTTTTCTCTGAAAGCTTCCCCTGATCCCTCAGCCCTAGCTTAGGGCTTTAACATTGCAGTTTTCGTATTAAACTTTCATAACACCGCTTTGTTACTGTATGTTAAATTGTCTCCATGTAGGCAAAGATTGTGTCCAAGTTGCTCACTGTTTCATCTAATCATCCAACACAGTTTCTGATACACACTCGTGATATAATATTTAATCATATTAAAAGTTGACACTTATTATGTGCTTATCGTGTGCCTGCCAGTCCCCTAAATACATTATATGAATTAACCCATTTAATCTCACAACAAGCCATTGTCATAGTTACTGGTATTATCCCCATTTAGAGAAAGGCAAACTAAGGCACAAGAGGCTAAGTAATGTGTATGAAAGCTAGTAAGTGGCACAGCCAGGATTCAAATCTAGACATTCTGGTTCCACAGGCGGTGCTTTTAATATCGTTGGTTGATCAAAGAATGAGAATAAGGGAAGGTACGAGAGCATGGATAAAACTTAGAGGTCAAATTCATTTCCCCATCCCACATAGCTGGGAAGTGCTGGAGCTAAGAATTCACTCTGCATCTTCTCACTCCAAATTTTATTCACTTAGTGACTGTTCTTCTCTGCCCCTTATTTTTAATTGTTTTAAAAGCAAATGCATTTTGCTCTCTGTGGATACAGTTTTAATAAGCCTGTTTAAATATTCATAATTCAAATGCAAATTCCCCTGCCGCAGCCTTCTGTGATTCACAGACTTCAGTAAGTGGCCTCTGCTCTTGGTGATGAGGACCTGGTGAACTGACTGGCCCTGCGTTTATCCCACTTCCTGTATGATCAGACGCTCAGAACAGACTGCTGAGCCAGGAGGTTAGAGTAGTCTGTCATTGCTTCCAAAATATTAATTGGATAGTAATATTTTTGCTCTATAGGCAGCTGGTTCATAACCTCTCTGGGAAAGTGCAAAATGGTGATAAAACGTGTCTCAATTCTAGGAGAAATAATAGTTTCAGAATGTCTCAAGAGTTAACTGAACTGGCCATTTTTTTTTTTCTTAATTCTCCCAAATTCACATTCACTGAGCATCATTAAACTCTGCAGTAAGATATTTAAACCAAAACTGATTCTCTGGCATTTCTCAGTCTCCTGTATCTCTATCAAAATCAGATAATGAATTCAGGTGGTACATTTTTATCCAGACTTTCCTTAATTACTTGAGGTTTGCACACACATTTTATACACTCAGTGCTTAAATTAATACCACATTTTTTCTGAATAAAATGCTTCTTTAATAAATGAATGCATGAATGAGTTCTTCTAAGGTTTCATTGCACTCTATTTGAAGCAGAGATTTATAAATATTTGTTTGGAGCATAAAGTCTTCCATGATGATAACTACCTTTGTTTGCACAGCAGATCAGGAGAAGGCATAATGCTCTATGAAATAACATAAAATTCAAAATATATTCGAAATGTAGGTGTATCAAGCACATGCATTTTATGATCCTCCCACATGGTTGGCTACTGCTCATTACTCCTCTTGGCTAGTTCCTTCCTCTCTATTCCACCTACCTTCAATTATGGAAGTGTCCCTATTCTTCTTTCATCTTGCACCATGGTTTAAACACCCTGTACATATTGGTGACTTGCAGATTTTTGTCTTCAGCCCTGACCTGTCCAAGTAAACAAATTGGTTTATTTAGCTGACCACAAACTCTTTTAGTCTTCACGATATCAGTAAGTGACCATTACTGAGGCCACAATCCTAGGACTAAGATTGCCAATAAAACATAGGACAGCAAGTATTCTGTAAGTGCACAGATGGTAGTTTTGGCAGGAGTGTTGAACACAGGAAAGGCAAATCCATATGCAGAATAAGTGCCTATTCCAGTAAGAGCAGAGCACTGTCCTTTTCATGATGGGAGAGATCCAATATAATCAACTTACCATGCAATCCTTTTGGGCTCTTCATGCTTCTGAATCAACAGGTAAAGGAGGGGGTTTCTGTACTCGCTAGGATGATAGATCCTGATAGCAAGTGTAAATTGGGCTGCTACTATGCAATGGATATAAGAAGGCTATGTCTGGCATATAGGAGATTCTTCAGATTTCTCTTACCAGTCCTGTGACTAAAGTCACCTGGAAACTACAACCCAAAACAGGCAGGATTTCTAACAGCTCAGACTCTGCAGGAATGAATATTTGGATCACCCCACCAGGCAAAGAACCATGACTATCTGAGGTTCTTGCTGAGGACTGGTGATGTGGAATGGACAATAGAAGAAGGTAGTTATGAATACTAGCTGCGACTACATGGTCTGTTGCAGAAATGAGGACCTTAGTTACAAATATTCCTTACTTTGTTTAAAGTGTTTGTACATATATTAGGCAAATATTTTTATTTCCTCCCAACTCTTTTTCCCACATCATCTTAAATAAGATGTATTAATGATAGTTAACATAATATTACAATATTATAAGTTATAGGCTATCAGAAGAATGAACATCCCATGTTTCCCCTTCTGAGAACAAGGGTAAACGTGTTTTTGGTTGTAGGCAGGATAGTTTTTTTGTAAGTATAACATTCTAAGTGTCTTTTTTGGAGATTGAGTATGGTTTAAAAAGATGTGTATGGGTGCCAGATTGACAAGGGGCAGAAAGTGACGGTCTTTTTGGTGTGTTGATTTGACTAGCCAACAGTCCCCAGATACTCAGTCAAAACACTAATCTTATGCTGCTATTAGGGTATTTTTAAATTGTGATTGAAGTCCTTAAATAGTTTACTTGAAGTAAGTGAGATTACCTTTGATGAGTTGTTTTCTAGATATTATAATATAGTGGGCCTGATTCAATTGTTTGAAAGGGCTTCAAAGCATAACTGAGGTTTCTCTGGGGGAAGAAATTCTGCCTGTTATGTAGAGCTTTTGCTCTTGCCAAAGGTATCAACCTTCCCTTCCTGATGGCCTGCCCTACAAAAGTTATACCCTCCTAGCCAGCCCCGACAATTATTTAAGCCAATTTTTGGAAATACATCTCCTAATATAAATTTTCCACTGATTTTCCTCTGGTTGAACCCTGACTGATAGACTAAATCTGAAAACCCTACATTGAAGTCAGCTTGAATTCTATCTTTTCATCCTCTGTCTCTTCATAGAAAGCATCTGCAAGTCTTATGGGTACTATCTCCAAAACATACTATGATTTATATCATGAATCACAACTCTACTAATAATAATTTGGTGTAAACCAAGCCAGTCTTCTACTTAAAATTCTTTAATGGCTTCTCACTCCACTTTGAGTAAAATCCAGACTTTTTACTCTAGTCTAAAGTCATGGATGTAGACCAAATTTTTTATCTCAGGACCAAAATTTACCTTCTTAAAAATTGAGAACTGTAAACAGCTTTTATTTGGAACATATCTATCCATATTTACTGTATTAGAAATTAAAATTGAGAAATTTTTAAAGTAGCTATTGATTTATTTAAAATAAAATCTTGTTAACTTACCATATTTGCTTATGATAACTCTATTTTCAAATAACTAATGAGGAAAGTATCATTGTTTTAAAACTATTGCAAATCTCTTGAATGTCTGACTTAATGAAGACAGTTGGGGTCTTTTATTGGCTTCTATATACATCATGTTACAATGTATTGCTTTTTTTCAAGTTTATGAAGAAAGTCTGACTTTACTCAGATATGTAGTTAGGAAAGAGAAGAATATTTTAATAGTCTGTTTGATATATGTGTACCAAAACTTGACACGTGTTTAGTTTTTTAAAGTTGCAATATGGAATCTGAAACTATATGAATTAACATTAAAATCCATTACTTTGTCTTTTGATTTAATATTTTACCATTTAATGATTTTATAACATTTTACTTTGGTCTTTTGGAAAATACTGGTTCACTGAGATAGATAAAACTTCCAAATCTTGACATGTTTTGGATATAATAAACAATTATTTTCATTTAATATCTCCACAGATCTTGTAAGACAACTGTGAAGCTCTCAATGGTAGATGTAAGTTTTCTAAAATTACAATTTTATTTTAAAAGTTTACCTTTTATTATTTACAACAAATACTGTCAATTGTTTACCATTAAGTGATAGGCTCACTTTGTTCAGTTTCAAGAAAATGTCGACCAAGTACCCAAGTCTGAATAATGTTGTCAATTCTTTCAAGTAAAGATAGTGTTCTATGAAAAACAAGTGGCTAGTTTGGTTAGCAACTCAAATAACCACACAAGTGCTGTTCCTCGTGATAACCATTATACTTTGTGATGGAACAGAAGCGCTTCATGTAGACTTTCCATCTTATCACAAAAAAAGATAAAATTAATCATTTTTATTGCCCTGTCAAGGACAATAAGTGAAATGGGCTTTTATTTCTCTTCAAGTGCATGGTGATAAACAGTGTTCAGTGGGATTGTATTGATTTCTGTTAAGGTGTATCAATTTAACCCACCAACACTTTTGGGCCATCAGTGTCAATCTCAACACAATAAAACAGGCCAAGAATATATTAGTATCATGACAATTTTGACTTTGTGTACCCCCTGAAAGGGTCTAAGAGACCCCCTTCCTTGACAAAATAACAAAGACCACGCTTTCAGAACCTCTGTTATAAACAATGGATCTTCGTTGTTTCTACCCCTACCCTGCCTTAACTTGAATTCCATTGAACATCCAGCCATTTAGAAATCATGACAGGCAGAAAGATATTGATGACCTCATTAATCTATAAAAATCTGAATGTCTTAAGGCTGTCTTCCCTTTACTGAGCATAGATAAATAATATGTTCTTCCATGGAACACTTTCTGTACATTTCATCTACATGGGTGTGCTGGGTTGGATCATGTATTAAGTTTCCCAAAGAAACAGAATCAATATGGTGTGTACACATGTATAAAGGGAGAATGGTATGTTAAAGAATTGGTTTACATGATTATGGAGGCTGGCTAGTCGAAAATCTGCAGGATGAGCCAGCAAAGATCTAATGTTGCAACTCAAATCTCCAACCTCTGCTTCCTTTTGGCAGAATTTCCTCTTGCTTAGGGAAGGTCAATCTCTGTTCTAGTAAAGTCTTAGACTGAATGAGTGAGTCCCACCCACATTGGAGAGGGCAGTCTGCTTTACTCAAAGTCCACTGATTTATTTATGACAACCTCATCCAAAAACATTCTCATAGAAGCATCCAGAATAATCTTTGGCCACGTATCTGGGCACCATCATGCAGCCAGGAAGACATACACATCACAGAGAGTACCCCCTAAAAATCATTTCTTTGTCAGAACCTCAGAATGGAACGATAGTTGGGAATAAGATCACTGAAGATGTAACTAGTTAATATGAAATCATACTGGACTGGAGGAGAGTGGCCTTTTAATACAATGTAATTTGTGTCCTCATGAGAAGAGACGCTACACACACAGACACACAGGGGGAGTGGCATGTGGTGATGGACACAAAGATTGGACTCTGCAAGTCAAGAAAAGCCAAGGATCGCCAGTAACACAAGAAGCAAAGTGAATGGCACAGAAAAGATTGTCCTCTGGAGTCTTTGGAGAGAGCACAGTCCTGCCCATTCCTTGATTGTAGACTTGCAGCCTCCAGAAATGGAAGAGATAATACATTTCTGTTGTTTTATGTCCCCCAATCTATAGTAATTTGTTACGACAGCCCTGGACAGTGAATACAATTTCTGTATTACTATGTGGCTTAAAGTGTGTAAAAGTGGAAACAAAAATCTCTTCTTGGGTAAGAATAGATAAATAGTTGGGATTTCTCTCAAAACGGTGGGGAAAGCAGGGACAAGACCCCCGACTCGGCTGTACTGAGTGACCTGACACTTGGAAAGAGAGAGACAAAGCTAGGGATTGAGCAAAGTGCCTGGCAGAAAAGAGAGGACAGCGGCGATACTGAAGAGAGCCAGCTGGAGACATCGGCAAAATGAAGGATGCCGATCGAGGGCGCAGGGTGGAAGGGTCAGAAAGGTTTCAGTCATTTTCTTCTTTGATATGGGTATCTATCCTGGAGAGCTTTTCAGAATGATACCTAAAAGTCATGTAGTGGGCTCCAGCTTTACCTTCTGCAAAATTAGGAGTAAGAAAGAAAGCAGAAGAGGAGAGCCAGAGGGGTTGAGGGAAGAGGCAGACCTGCTGCCTCTCTAGAAGGGAAAAGAAATTGTCAGATCGCAGCTGGTAAATAAGATGTTACAGCAAAGCTTAAAAAGCCGGGTTCTTTCTCCTTTGTAGAGGCCCTACCTGCATAACATGAAGGGGCTCGGTGACAGACACATTAAAACACCATTAAACTGTGAAATAGAACACAGTGTGAAAATAGATTTAACCTTCACAGCGTATCGATCTCTACCCCGCGCTGTGCCCAAGTTTTTGGACAACTATTTTATAATAGGTTTTACTTATTTTCCTGTTGCTATTCTGACTTCCTCAGAGGAGGGTGTTATTTCTAAAAGCTCCTGACAGCTAAGAGAAGCAGGCTTGCTTCTCAGGGAGTGCCTGGCCTTGGAATGTTCCTGCCAGCTGCTCTGTAAACAGAAATCAGTTTTGTGAAAGTGAGGAATGATTTTGTGGTGGCTGCTGGGATGACAGACACCCAAGGATGAGGAGAACATTGCCAGTTTCTCAGGGAGTGGGAAAGAGAGAAGGTTAGGTCCATACAGGTCCAGACGGTGGCAGTCATCTGATGTCTACCACTCTTTATATATATATATATATTTTTAAAATTTATTTATTTAACTTTAGGTACATACTATATCTGGCATTTCTCCCTATGTTATCCCTTCCCACCCTTCCCTCCCTCCCCACCCCACCCCCGCTGTCTCTCCCCAACCCCCCCAACTGCCCCCAGTGTGTGATGCTCCTCTCCCTGAGTCCACATGTTCTCACTGTTCAACACCCACCTATGAGTGAGAACATGCGGTGTTTGGCTTTCTGTTATTGTGTCAGTTTGCTGAGAATGATGGTTTCCAGATTCATCCAAGTCTCTACAAAGGACATGAACTCATCATTTTTTATGGCTGCATAGTATTCCATGGTGTATAGGACCACATTTTCTTTGTCCAATCCATCATTGATGGGCATTTACAACCTCATTTAGGCACCTAAGGACAGGGAGATAATGCTCTGTTATAGGATGGCTCTTGTATTTTATTTTGTCTTCAAAGTGTGCATAACATAAACATGCAATCAGAAGTCTTAATAAGCAACGAGTTTGTTTTCTGAAACAAAAATGATCAAGGAAGGATAGCTCCCCAAATAATTTTCTGAGGAAGTTTTTAAACCACACGACCAGCTAACAAAAAGTAACATGAAGACAATGAAATCATTTACTTTTCATGGGATCATCCTTATTTAATTCTACAATGGCTTAGAGAATGATGCAAAATGAAAGATATATTTGTATCTCAGAGAAAATAGTAATGAGCCCAAGAATCCCTGATATGTGGAACTTAACACTATTTTCTTTGACTTATTTTATTTTAAAAATGAACACCTAAGAAACAGCCCCTTCCTAAACTGTAGCAGAGTCAGAGAAAAATTATGATGAAGAGACCAGTATATGGTAAAGCAACCAACAAACCAGGGAACTTGCATTGTAGGCCATGAAAAGCCAATGAGGCCAGTACTTCAAGCTCATTGTCAAAGGTGAAACAAGTGCTCAAATTTGAATTCACATTATTTTCCCAATTATATTTCTTATAGTTCATCATGTTAGAGATTCAAATACATTAGATAAAATCAAATACCACTTTTTTATAAAAGTTGCTCAAAGAGAATAAAATTCTTTTTAATATGACAATCTGTTCCAGTCTAGTAACTGCATTGCGCTTAGTGGTTAAAAAAAAAATTCTCTGTAGGTTTAAAATTATAATGAAAAATATTATTTAAATAATTACTAATGAAATCAAATACAGTTGAACAATAGCTTTAATAATGAAAGGAATAATGAAAAATGATGTTTTTAGTCATATGATTGCCTTCCCAGAAAATTCAGTCAGATCTACTGATTAAAATAAATAAATTACTTAAGTATATATGCTAATTAAAAACTATGTGTAAAATACCAGTAATTCCCCATATTATATATACTTCTAAAATAGAAAAAGAAAAGATCTCTTTTTCAAAACTATTGTAATGAGTTGCAACAAAAAAATAAGTGGGAATAGTTCTTAGAGGAAATGTGTAGAACCTTTGTAGATAAAATATAAAGTATCATTATATCATGTCATACGTTGAGAGAGTTAATATTGTGAAGATAACGAGTTGTCCCCAAATAATTTATGAATGTAATGAAGTCCCAGTGGGATATTTTTGGAGCATAAAAAAAATTTCCTAAAGTGTATGCAGAAGAATAATCTGATTTAGATAGGCTTTTTAGAATGAAGATTGATGATAGACAACATGACCAGCCAGATAGTAATCATGCATGAAGGAACTACTTGAGGACTTACACTGTGCGGGGGTGTGGGTGAATAGACACAGATCCTGCCCTCAGCAAACTTACAATCCAGCAGAAGAGAAAGATATTAAAGAGTAATAACAAACATAAATACTTACGAATGATAATAAGTGTTTTCCAAGAAAGCTATGGGTTATGGAGAAGCAGTGTCTGGTGGTCTGAGTTATCTGCCCCAATTAGAGGACACCACACACATTGATGCCATTGTCATCTGTGTGTGTGTGTTTATCACATGAGCATCTGTCTTTTCTTATACCCGTGGAAAACTATTTAAATTATATTACCTTTATGTAGGTCTTTTGACTTCCTACTCACTCAACCACCAAGTCTTATGAATTCTGACTTTCAAATATTTCTCAAATCCTTCCACTTTCACCTCCAGTGTCCCTAGCATGGTTAATCAAATGTCACTGGACCTGTGTGCCACACACCAGCAGCCAGATACTTAGGGGAGTGACATTTCAAACTGGAATCAGGATAGGAAGTATAAGACAGTTCCCAGTAGAAGAGAAATAGGTGTGCAGGACCAAGAAGATCTTGGCACAGTCAGGAAGCAAAAGGAGCCCAGTATAGACAAAGATAGAATGCCAGGGAGAAATGTAGGGTGAGAGCGGAGAGACATGTATGAAGTGGCCACAGGATGACCTTGCAAAATTAAATTGATTTTTATCTAAGTACAGGAAAATTTTTCTGTAAGTTCTGAGCAGAGAATTAACATAATCACACTAATGGTTCTGGTTTATTTTTTTATTGTGTGAATAATTGTTTGGAATGAATTCAGAATGAGCATGGGGGATTAAATATCAGTCATGCAGTATTCCAGGAAAAATAGAGGGTAGTGTGATTAACCAGGCTAGGGACATGAAGTGAAAAGTGAAAGGATTTGAGAAATATTTTAAAGGTAGAATTCATGAGACTTGGTGATAGAGTGAGTAGGAAGTCAAAAGACCTATATAAAGGTAATATAATTTAAAGTTTTCCTTGGGTATAAGAAAAGGCAGACAGCTCATGTGATAAACACATACACACCTGCACACACCAAAAATCCAGCAATAGATCCATATATATTTTTTATTGTCAAATTAAAATAGAAGGAACAGATTACCCATGAGACATACGTAATCGGAACATTAATTTAGTCAGGTATTAGGCTCAATATTTTGAATAAAAAGAGAAAACAATAAGGGCAATACCTTTCTCACAACTTACAGCAAATAAAAATAAAGTGTTAATAGTACTAAATGATTTAGGTTGATATTTTAATTTTATTTCACTTTATTCTTTCTTTGCTTTTGGACCTTAGGAACAGACACAATATGAAATACTCCCAGTTCCTGGTGCAGTATTTGCTCATTGGTCAGTAGAACATGCTTCTGGTCTTTGTATTAGACTTCCTCCCCAGCATTACTACTATTTTACCTCTCTGACTTTGTACCCTCCAACCCCACTAAGCACCTATTATCTTGATAATACTACTTAGGGTTAATGAGAAGTTTACAGGTAAATATATGTAGAATACGTAGCATTTTGTAGCCATTCAATTAATATTCATCAATATCAAGTTCATTATTAAGTTGTTCCATCAAAGAATATAGCATATCTCTTCATTGAATCAAATCTTCCTTTATGTACTGTGTAATTGTTTCAAGATTTTCTCCATAAATACTTGTGCCTTCCTTGTTAGGTTAAACTGCAGTGACTTCATAGCTTTTGCTGTTATTTCAAAAGAAATCTTATTTTCAATTTCCTTTTCTGAATGGTTAATTCCCAGTGAAGAGAATTATACTGATTTTAAATTTTATTTTGAATACTGAGTTTTTAAAAAAATCTTGGAGTAGGGAGTGTTTTTAAAGCATGATGCCAAAAGCAGAATGCGTAAGAAAAATATTTGTCTGTTTTCCTGTTGAAGGCAAAAGACAAATGACAATCTGGGAAACAATATTTGCAACATATATGACAGAAAAGGAGGAATTACCCCAAATATATAAAAAGTTATTACAAAACAAAAAATTATCAAATATGGGCAAAGGCCTAAAGACAAAAAGAGAAGAAATAGAAATATCCTGTGAACAAGAATAAATATTTGATCCTGTATGTAAATCAAAGACCTGTAAATTAAAAGAAAGTATTTCTTTGCATTATAAAGTGCATGAGAGGGGATTTCTATGGTAGGGATAGAAACCCAACACCATGTAAATATGCGGAGAGGAAAGTTATTGGATCAGTTAATTGGGATATCTCTGGATGGTTCTTGCTCCTGTCCCAGGTAGAGCCAAGAGCTCACATCTCACAGTTTTTGTCTCTATTGGATTTTATTTTTCTTGGTGATTTTGTCTACTTGGCAGACAAGATAGCTGCCAACCAGTAGCTTCTTCCGGCCTAATAAATCGAGATAAAATCTAACAGCTCTTTCTAATCTCTGTGGATGAAACCTAGGAAAGACTTCTCTCATTGTTGGGACACTTATGCTGATCCAACAACTGTAACTAAGAGTTTGATACATTAGGGTATCTGAGCCTAGATTATGTTGGGTTTGGCCCTAGGCTTGGCAATTTCACTGGACCACATAGAGTTGAGGAAGGAGGGCTGTTTTTTTTTTTTTTTTTTTTTTTTTTTTTCCAAGAGTAACACATACACTAACAATTTTACATTCCCAGTCATTTGGAACAAACAAACAGTTCACGTTATCAGTAGCAATAAAGAGGAACCCTGCACAGGCAGAAGAATGGGGTGGGGGGTGGGTATTTTTCAATTCATCAAAATTTTAAAAACCATAAATCATTATGGACAAACAAAATCAATAAACTGATTGACTGTAGAGAAGGTCTATCTGAAGTTAGAGTTTCCAAGGATATACTTGGTCTCCTTGTAATTTTCTTTAGGGCCCTAGTGGCAACAAGACCTCATTATACTGAAAGTGACCTTCCAAACCACTACAGGGAACTTGTGAGCTAAAGTGGCTTGCTTTCGACATTATATAGTCCCATCCTTGGAGAAAAAGTGGGGCTTACAATTCCATCTTAAGGGACAAAAGCGAGTGCGGAGGGGGAGAGGAGAGAGAGAGTTGATCTAAAGTGTAAAAATAGATCTCTCTTAGTGAACAGTGTGCTCTGTGCTGAAGGTTAGGTACAAATACAGTCTCAAGCATGGGAGAGGCACACTAACTTTTTATTTTTTCTCCGAGCTAAATTGATAGGTTGGCAGGTTTGAGGCCTGTGTCCTTTAGAAATCTCTCTGCAGAGTTTGAAGGCTTAATACAAGCTGGAGAGGCAAAAAACAGAATGAAGGTCATTTATGGCTTCTACTATGAAGGAAAAATGTTTTGTTTTATTAAAAAAACACAAAATGCAGGGAAGATTGAGCTTACAAGGGGATGATGGGAAGACTACAGAAAAAAAACAAATAATGAAATTCTATATTCCTGTAGAACTTTTCAGAACACTTGAATTCCTTTTGACAACAGACCTGCCATCTTCCAGATTTAAATGCCTTCAAATGTAAATGGTACTTGAAATTCTGCATGGAGAAACGAGGCCGGTACAGGGTTTAGGGAAGTTGCTCTGGCTATAGAATTA
Organism: Aotus nancymaae; assembly: GCF_030222135.1. NCBI lineage: Eukaryota > Metazoa > Chordata > Mammalia > Primates > Aotidae > Aotus > Aotus nancymaae. The sequence continues at coordinate 116,256,090 of NW_026988425.1, forward strand.
TATGCCTCATTCTCTAGATTTATGGAAATCTAAGTAGGAGAGAAGATGAGAAACCGGTTAGACCTTGCTCAGTCACGAAAGGAGAGGAACCCTGGGTCCAGCTTCTTTTTACTTGTTTAGCCTGGATTTGGGGTTCTATGAAGAGTGTCATTATTACCTTAATTCCAAATCATTTAATACTATTAATAAATATCAGATATGATTATAAGGTATCAGATACTATTTTAAATTTTCCTATTTTAAAGGTAGTGAAACTGCCTTTGCAAAGATTAAGACAGAGAAATCTAACATGACTGGCTCCATCATCTAACCTCACATGGTAGCTGTTTTCTTTTTTTCTTTTTTTTAAATTGCATTTTAGGTTTTGGGGTACATATGAAGAACATGCAAGATTGTTGCATAGGTACACACGTGGCAGTGTGATTTGCTGCCTTCCTCCCCTTCACCTATATGTGGCATTTCTCCCCATGCCATGTTTTCACACATTCCTGGGCACAAGCCAATCTTACCATGAGAGAAATTTACTTTATAGTTTATATAGACTGAAGCATATAGTTTGTATAAATTTAGTTTATAGTTTACTTAGTTTATAGTTTAACATAAACTACTCAGGCAAGGATGATAATAGTCCCTCCCTAAAACTAACTCCCTCCTTCCTCAGGGACTGAAAATTAATAAAACCACAAGATTAGGATTATGGGATGGGCTTGAACTATGCTGAAATGTAGGCATAGTTTCTATAATCCCTTACTGCTCTGGAGTCAAATGGCCAGAGGTCACCAGATTTGTGACTTCCCCAATTGTTCCTGTAGATAACATCACTATTGTAGAACGTTGGTCTTTTAGGTACTCTCTAGACTTTTGCATTTTGGCAATCAATGGGCCTCACCTGGACTCTGAACTCATGACTTGATGGGTCCTGTGGCCCCACCTAGAGACAGATGGCACTCAGGAAGACTGTTTTCTAAACCCCTGTGATGGCATCCCCAACCAATTAGCAGCACTCATTCCCTAGCTCCCTGCCCACCAAACTATCCTTGAAAAATCCTAACCTCCTTCCAAGCCTTGAGGGAGCTTGATTTAAGTAATACCTTTATCTTTTACCAGGCTAGCCTGGTGTTATTAAACTGTTTCTTTGCTGCAATCCTTCAGTCTCAGCGAATAGATTTTGTCTATTCTGTGCACAGGAAGAACCCATCAGGCAACTATAGCAGAACTACATTGTACTTGCTTTTTGTTTTCATCATACTTAGAAATAATACTTGGGACACAGCAGCTTCTCGTAAGTTTTTACTGACCAAATGAATGAATGGATATAAATGAAGGAAATAAATCTAGGCAATGCTCACTTTTTGGAGTGCTTCTTTCCATTTAACGTACTCAGAGATTAATAAATAGGCAAAGATCCTGTTAAACAATGGAAATTGCTGTAGAGAAAAAATGGATTAATGTAATACAGAGAATGACTAGGGTGATGGTAATTTAAATTGGAATTATTATGGAAATTATTTTTCCATATTTCTATTATGTAAAACTTCAAAGAAGAGACAGTATTTAAGAAACAAATGACTAGAAGAAGACAGCCATGTGAGGCTCTGGGGACAGGTATCTTCTAGGCAGAAAGTAGAGCAAGTGGAATAGACCTAAAACATCAGCTGTAATCCCAGCACTTTGGGAGTTTGAGGTGGGCAGATCACAAGGTCAGGATTTCGAGACCAGCCTGGCCAACATGGTGAAACTCCATCTCTACTAAAAATGCAAGAACTAGCCAGGTGTGGTACGCACCTGTAATCCCAGCTACTCAGGAGGCTGAGGCAGGAGAATTGCTTGAACTCAGGAGGCAGAGGTTGCATTGAGCCAAGATCGCACCACCACTGCACTCCAACCCAGGCAAAAAAAAAGAAAAACCTGTTTCTTAAACAGGTGTGACATGGGAGAAGTACTAAAAACAAATGATACCATTGCCACTGGGAGAAAAAGTCTATTCCAAGTCAAGGCAAGTATATGTACTTAGGATTGAAGAGTAGTGAAATGTGACTGAAATCCACCATATTTCTGAGACAGTAGTGATACATAGGACTGGAAAGCTAGGTGGGAGCCAGCTACTTACCATGTAGTTGAAGGAAATCAAAATATTTTACCCCAAAATATGTATGTATATATGTTTGTGTGTATTTTTGAGACTGAGTTTTACTTTTGTTGCCCAGGCTGGAGTGCAATGGCATGATCTTGGCACACTGCAACCTCCACCTCCCGGGTGCAAGTGATGCTCTTGCCTCAGCCTCCTGAGTAGCTGAGATTACAGGCATGCACCACCACACCCAGCTAACCAAAATCTATTTTCTTTGACACATTTGGAAATGGCTGCCACAGAGCCAGCAGATTGAAGTGGGGAAAATTTACATCCGTAGAGAATCATCATTAATGCAGCCAGGACTTTCCTTTCTAGACATTTTTGATCTAGAAGAGATTTACTGAGTCTGATACCTTTAAAGGTCTGACAAGAGACATTTGCTGCCTATGCCTTCTATTCTCTTAAAAAAATGCTACCAGTGAGGCTTCATCTACATAACAAAGCCACCTTAGCTAGACAGGCCTCTTCCTTTCTCCTTCTCATAACTTGTCTTGCCACTAAACCTGAATTACCAACATAACCTGTTTGGGACCATGCTCTGAGCCCACATTCTTTCTATAACCTCAAGATGGTATGTAAGCTTCTGCACCTTATTGTCTTCATTCTGAAGGCTCCTGTGAATACACATTAAACAAATTTGTATCTCCTATGAATCCACCTTTTGCGAGTTGATTTTTCAGTGAAACTTCAGAGGGCCAAGGGCTTTAGCCCCTAACAAGTTCAACATGCTCCACATAATGGAAAAGAAAATTAATATTATGATTGCTGGTATAGTGCTCTATTTGTAATACTGGATGATACAATTTTTGAAGGCATTGACTCTATCTGATTTGTGCCTGCCAGGAATGTATATGTGTGTGTCTCCTATTAGGAAGGGTCCTGTGCCATGGGCTACTACTCAAGCAGCTGTCATGAAGGAACTTATGCTAGAGTGACCCTAATGACCTCCCTTCAGTGTCCCCATCAACCCACCTCCTCTTGCAGAAGAAAGTGGGCAAGCACCCTCAATCCCATTCCCTCTTTTTCTCTTCGAAGCAGGCATTTTTCTTTGTACCTCTTTTCCCTGAGTCTTAACAGGGGCAGGCTATCCTCCTCGGAGGGGAGGCTTGTGGTGATCAACACTCACTGTGCCTGGCTGATTAAGTCTATTGAATTCCAGAGTTCAATATTAGGAAGCCCACTTGTCCTTATTTTTCAATAGCAGTAATAAAGACATCTTTTTATCCCCATTTGTTTGAATCTACCTCCTGGTTTTTTCTGAACCGAGGTCAAAGGGGAATTATTATGACCTTTTAAAATCTCATTGTTATATGTAACTTTTCAGTGCTGCAAAAGAAGTAGCCCTCTAATATAAATTTTCCTTATTAAGTCAATTTACCTCTGTAGAAGGGTGTGGCTCACAGATGGAACAATGAGCACACACCTGGACAACAGAGGGAAAGAGGTTCTTATTCCTGACAGAGCCCCTACTGCTGTGTTGTTCCCTATTGGCTAGGGTAGGGTTAGACCACACAGTCTAGGTGCTAATTCCAACTGGCTATTTTCTTTTTTTTTATGTTTAGTAAACTTTATTACAAAACAGCCTATTATTTTTCTTTATTTTATTGCATTTTAGGTTTTGGGGTACATATGAAGAACATGCAAGATTGTTGCATAGGTACACACGTGGCAGTGTGATTTGCTGCCTTCCTCCCCTTCACCTATATCTGGCATTTCTCCCCATGCTATCTCTCCCCAACTCCCCACCCCCGCTGTCCCTCCCCTATTTCCCCCCAACAGACCCCAGTGTGTAGTGCTCCCCTCCCTGTGTCCATGTGTTCTCATTGTTCAACACCCGCCTATGAGTGAGAACATGCGGTGTTTGGTTTTGTGTTCTTGTGTCAGTTTGCTATTTTCAAGAGAGCAGGGGACCAGAGGAACAGATGTGAACTACTGATTAGAACTGGTGGAAAACGTTGTTTACTGAAACTACCAGGAAGTTAAATTTTAACATGGAGGACAAAGAACTGAACATACTGACATACTATTTCTTTAAAGAGAAATTTTGAACTCATTGTATCCAACACCATCAAACCCTAAGAGTAGGCATTCAGGAAGTGTGTGTTGAATGAAAGAATGAATCGGTGATTTAAGTATCAAACTCATGGAAGCAAGAAATTCCAACACTGCCCTCCTATCACTCACTGCTTTGTGAAGGCTCAGCTGTGATTAGGCATACTTGATAACGGGATCTTACAATTGTGGTCATTTTGGATGACCTGGTCCTTCCTGGTTTTAGAATAATTATTCTTTTCTCCTCTTCTGTAAAACCTATTTCTCAATTCTTGGAAACGTTTTTATTCCCTCTTACTCTTCGGACATGATGTGCCTTTCCCTACCATCACTGTCTCTTGTAGCTGTGGCTTCACTAATTTCTGTCTTTATTTCTGTATCTAGGAACGTTAATAATCCTTGAAGTTAGGAGGATTGGTCCTCTTATGTCATGCAGCTGTTTCTGCATGGGGACACATCTCTTAGGATATGATGCTTGTAGACTCCAAACTCAGTGTGTATTTTTCTTCTTCTTTCACATATCCCACACCACAAGGTTGTTATACACAGTTGACTGAAGATTTTTTCATTTGTGTTTGATTTGGATTTTGTGTCATTTTAGAATACACTGATACCTCTAGAAACCAGATACCATAATTTTGTCATGAGCATGACAACTGAAGCAAGAAGTCCACCTCCTGTTCAAAGCTAGCATTTTAATGTTTGCATAGCTTTCAGAAATGACCACCACTAGTTCCAAATCGTCTTTGAAAATGATAAAGCCTAGAGATCACTGGGAATAAATGAAGTTGCAGTTTGGGGATACAACTGAAAAAGCAGAAGGGATTGAACATTCAGCTCCCACAGATCTCTAGACAGAAGTGTCTGAGCATCAGTATAGAATTAGAAAAAAGAGGAGAGGAATTCAAGCCCATTGAAAATGGAAAAACAATTAAAAATATATTGAAAGTAGAAAGAAAAAGAGAAATCATTCCTAATTAATTCTGGTGCCCTCTTCAACCTCAGCCTCTTTGTAATCCTACTGGGAACATCTTTATTGATCTGGGGGTCCTGCAGCAGGCTTCTGATGCTTATCTCAGCATAAAAACAGACTCTTGTGATGAGCAATGATTTAATTACATGACAATCACCGTTAACAATGCATGGCAAATACCAAAAAAAAAAAAAAAAAAAAAAAAAGCAGAACACGACTGGCATTGATAAATGCAAAGAGGTGGCATTGACTTTCAGTAAAGTTCCTGCTTAAACCTCTACTGCTACTTCTGTCATAGAAAAATAGTAATATTCACTTACTTGAAATGTCTAAGAACTGATGATTGGTTCATATTCAGGTAGTAAGGAGGTTTACAATTTAAAATATCAGCATTTAATTTATTATTAGAACCCATTTCTAGAACCTGAGAAATGTACCTAGCATTAAGGTTTTCCACAAAAATTGGGAGGCACTTATAAAGCGATATTGTGACATCTTTACAAAGAATCCTTCACTTGTCTTAGGTGTTCAAGACTCACTCAATGCTTATGCCAAGGTTACTATTGGAAAATTATGGAATAAACTTGTGGAAATTGGATATATTCTCCCAACAAGAGCCTTTCAGAATAAAATCTCAAGTGTTTTCAGGCATGTTATTATACCTAGGCTTTTATATATGTCAAAGTACATTTTTAAGTTTAGGCATATGGAAAACAATAAAGTTTCTTTATCATTAGACTAAATTGGACAAATCAGAGTTAATTACTAATTTAGAGAGATTATGTTAGGATATTAACACAGATTGCTTTAAAACATTTGAGAAGGTAAATATGTGAATGGGGGCTACAAATTGTGCTTCAGTTTCTTAAATCTGGTTAATTGAAAATAGCAGGACGGACTTTCTGTTATGGAAGAACCAATAAAATGAAAGGATGACACAAGAGAGAATAAATCCATGTGAATTAAGGGAGTGAAAGAGTGAAGGAAGAATCATCCTACACAAGAGCTATAGAGAAGTGTGTGGATGAATGGACCATGGTAGTGTCCAGGGTGGTGGTGCCAAATTAGAGATCACAGTTGAGGAGTAGAAAAGGGAGCTACTTTGTCCTTGGTAATCTTCAAAAACACCTTGTAGTTGGCAGCATGAGAAGAGAGAGAATCACAGTTTCTAAAGAGGCACATAGGCAGTGTAGTCTAGTCCATAAAACCAGAAGTCTTTTCTTTCAAGAATGTCAATGAAATACTTAAAGAAAGTCAAGGCAGAGTATGTAATTGTCTAGAGCACAAGGCCAGATTGGCTGCATCCAGCTCAGCTCTGTTACTTACCAACTGTGTGACCTTGGGCAATTTCCTTAACCATCTGTGCCTCAGTTTCCTCATCTACAGAATGGGAAATAATAATTGTATTACCTCACATAGTTGTTTTGAAGACTAAATATTATTTTCAGCTTTAGTGAGATATAATTAAAAAGTCCATGTTTTATGTATATATATATATTTTTTTCAAGATATACAATGGTAAATGTTTTATATTTATATATATACACACATATATATATTTTCAAGATATACAATGTGATGTTTTGATATACATTGTGAAGTGATCACCACAATCAAGTTAATTAACATACCCACAATCTCACATAGTTGCCTTTCTTGGGTGTGTGTTGATGCTACTTAAAATCTATTTTCTTAACAAATAGCAAGTTTACAATCTATTTGTAGTAGATGTAGTCAGCATGCTGTACATTAGGTCTCCAGAACATATTCATCTTATAAGTGAAAGTTTGTTCCTTTTCACCAACATATTCTCCACTCCCGCAACTCTACCACATATAACCCTGGGAACTACCGTTGTACTGTATTTCTATGAGTTTGACTTTCTTAGATTCTACATATAAGTGAGATCATACAACATTTATTTTTGTATGTGTTATTTCATTTAGCATAAAGTCCTTCAGGTTTACCTATGTATTGCAAGTGACAGAATTTTCTTATTTTCTAAGGCTGACTAATATTCAGTTATGTGTGTGTGTGTGTAACTTTTTAGCCATTTATCTGTCAAGAAACATGTTTCCATATGTTAGCTATTATGAAGAATGTGGCAGTGAACATGGGAGGGCAGATATCTCTTCAACAAACTAATTTCATTTCCTTTGGATGTATACTCACATGTAGAATTCCTAGATCACACGGTGCTTATGTTTGTAATTTCTTGAGAAACCTCTATACGGTTCTCCATAATGGTTGTCCTAATTTATGTATCCACCAACAATGTATAAGCGTTCTCCTTGTTCCACATCCTTATCAACATTTGATATCTTTTGATTTCTTGTTAACAGCCATCCTAGCAGATGTCAGGTGTTACCTCATTGTAGTTTTGATTTGCATTTCCCAGATGATTATTGATGTTAAGCACTTTTTTATATACTTCTTGGACATTTGCTTGTCTTATTTGGAAAAATGACTATTCAGGTTCTTTTTTCATTTTTAAATCAGATTACTTACATTTTTTGCAATGAATTCTTCATACATTCTGAATATTAACTTCTTAACTGATAAATGGTTAACAAATATTTTCTCCCATTCTGTGGATTACTTTTTCTTTTTGTTGATTGTTTTCTTTGCTGTGTAGAAACTTTTTAGTTTTCTGTAATTTATATTTTATTATAATTAATTTTGCTTAATTAATTTAGGTTGTTTGATTTTGTTTAAGTTGTTCTAATCCTACTTTTGTTGCCTGTGTTTTGGTGCCTTAGCCAAAATTCATTAAGTTCAGTGTCATGGGCTTCCCCCATGTTTTCTTTGAGAAAGTTTAGTTTTAGGTCTCATGTTTAAATCTTTAATGCATTTTGAGTTGACTTTTGTATGTGGTGTAAGATAATGATTCTGTGTCATTGTTTTGCAAGCAGATGGCCAGTTTTCCTAGCTCCTTTGATTGAAGAGACTATCATTTTCCATTGTGTATACCCAATGAATTCTTCCTCAGAGACTAGTTGATCACATGTGTAGGTTTATTTGTGGGCTTTCTATTGTTTCCATTGGTATATGTGTCTTTTCTTATGCTAGTACCATATCATTTTAATTACTATAGTTTTGTAATGTAATTTAATATTGAGAATCCTTTTACTTTGTTCTTGCTCAAGTGACGTCAGCTATTCAGAACATTTTGTGCTTCCATACAAATTTATGACGTGTTTTCTATTTCTGTGAAAAATGGTATTGGAAATTTGATAGGCATTGCATTGACTCTGTAGATCACTGAGTTATATAGGCATTTTGACAATATTGATTCTTTTGATTCATGAACACAGTATATCTTTCCATTTATTTGTATCATCTTCAATTTTGTTCATCAGTGTTTTATAGTTTTCAGTGTACAGATATCGCACATTCTTGATTAAATTTATATTTTAGGATTTGTTTCTTTTGATATTGTGAAATAATTTTTTTCAAATAGTTAATTATTAGTGTATAGAATCACAACTGATTTTTATATGACAATTTCACAATTGTAATTTTACTGCATTTATCAGTTTTCACAGTTTTTCGGTTGAGTCATTAGAGTGTTATATATACAGGATTATGTCATCTGCAAATAGAAACAACCTTTTCCTTTCCAATTTTGATGTCTCATTTCTGTTTCTTGCCTATTCAGTCTGGCTAAGACTTCCAGTACTATCTTGAGTAGAAACGGCAAGAATGGGCATCCTTGTCTTGTCTTGATATTAGGAGAAACACTTTCAGCTTTTTATTACTGAGTATGATTTTAGCTATGGGATTGTCATATAGGGCCTTTAGGTGTTAATAAAACCCATTCTGTATCTAGTTTGATAAGAGTTTTTATTGTGACAAGATGGCAAATTTTCTCAAATGTTCTTTCTATATCTATTGAAATGATTATATGATTTTTATCCTTCAATATGTTAATGGAATATATTACACTTAATGATTTAATGTATGAAAAATATTAAGCCATTATTTCCTTAAATAGACCTTCTGTTCCATAAATCCTTTAAGCTTTCTTCATTGTTTTGCATTATTTTTTTCTTTTTTCTCCTTAGACTGAATATTTTGAATGACCTGTCTTTAAGTTCACTCGGCCTTTCTTCTGCTTGATCTGTTCTGTTGTTGGTGCTTTCTATAGAATTTTTAATTTTATTTATTATATTCTTCAGCCTCCAAAATTTCTGTGTTTTTTAATGATTACTCCTCTAAACCTCTCATTTCGTATGGGTTTGTTTTCCTGATTTCAGTGAGTTGTCTCTCTGTTCTCTTGTAGTTCTTTGACATGCTGTAAAGTAAATTATTTTTAATTATCTGTCAGGCAATTTGTAGGTCTCCATTTATTTGAGGTCAATTACTGGAAAATTATTTTATTCTTTTAGCATTCCTTGTTTTTTCTTTTATGTTATTTTCCTTGTTTGTCTTTCATATTACTTGTTGCCTTTTATTGATATCTGCATTTGATAGAGCAGTTACTTCTTCCAGATTTTATGGACTGATTCTGATCAAGAAAGATCTTCACCTACTGATGGGTGTGTGGACCCCATCTGGATGAGATGCAGCAATCTCAGTTCCTGTGAAGGTGCAGCATCATAGTTTCTATGAAGCTCTGTAAGTTGAAGTCAGTATTGCAAAGATTACAGGAATACTCAGCAGCCAAGGCTGAGGGTATCGGCAGTGATGACAAGGGCTGTTAGGGTCTCTAGCAGTGAAAGATGCCAGAATCCTCCTGATCTCCTTTTTCCCCATGGGAAAGTTTGCCATGGATATTATTCTTAGTGCCAGTTTCACCTTGCAAGCACACTAGCAGTAGAAGTGGCACCAGTTTCTGATACATGGTGGGTTTGACACAGCCATAATGCCTGGATCTGGAGTGTAGGCACACATAGAAGAATCATGGCTGTGGGGTGGTGGCACTGGTGCCTGGGGCACAGGTGATCCTGCTGCCATGTTGATAACAATGTGTGAAGTGCAGGTGCTTGTGGAGAAACTAGAAATCTGGCATCCCAAGAACAGGCAAACCCAGAGCTATAGAATTTCCAGAATCTAGGGCACAGATTCTTCCACTGCAGTGGGGCTCCAAGGTACTAGGTATGAGTGCTTGTATATCTGCTGCAGAGCTGGGGTTGAGAGTCCAGTTTTATGCAGAGGTATTGATATTCCAGAAATTGACACACAGCTGTGTCTGCTGCAGCAGTGGCTCCAGTTTCCAAGGTTTTAACTGTATCTTTGAATTCCTCCCAAGGCTATTTCTGTTTGTGGTTGACTTTATAATTGTTTTTTTTGTGGGGGAGGAGGATAAAGGCTGGTATCTCAATACCCCCATTTCCTTGACATCACTTGGCGATTAAATAGAAGTACTCGAACAGTACCTGGTATGTTATCTGTTAGCTATTATTAATATTAATGTTTATAGTGTGATATTGGCAGCCCTAAAACAAAGATTTCCTTATTCTAACATTTGGAAGGACACACAACCAATAACTGACTTTCTGCCCACTCTGTCTCAAGCACATATTGCCAGTGGCACATTCTCACATTGACAGAGATATCATTCCAAAGACAGGCTTCTCAGGAAGAAGACCTACTTACACATTAGCAGAGAAAACCTACAGCTCTTGCCTAGAACGATCAATCTAATTCATTTCAAAATAGAATTAATAATGGTTCCACAGACCTTTGTGGAGAACAGACAACATGAAATAACTGACATGAAAGAAATAGATGATTTGGAAAGACAGATGAAAACTTAAAAAAAAAACTCTTTATCATCTTCAGATTTGAGAAGATATTAAAAGAATGGACTGCAATGGAAACCATAGCTTAGAATTTTAAAATATGTTTGATCAAAATAAACAATTGAAGGATTGAAAGAAAAGGCAAGTAAATTTTCCAGAATGTAGAGCAAAAGAAAAAATATAAGAGAAAAGAAAAAAGACGAGGGCCTGATGGCAAGATGGACAAATAGGAACAGCTCCGGTCTGCAGCTCCTAGCAAGAGTGATGCAGAAGGCAGGTGATTTCTGCATTTCCAACTGAGGCACCTGGTTCATCTCACTGGGACTGGTTGGACAGTGGGTGCAGCCCACAGAGAGTCAGACAAAGCAGGGTGGGGCATTGCCTCACCTGGGAAGTGCAAGCGGTTGGGGGATTTCTCTCCCCTAGCCAGGGGAAGCCTTGAGAGACTGTACCAGGAAGAATGGTGCATTTTGGCCCAAATACTGTGCTTTTCCCATGGTCTTCACAACTGGCAGACCAGAGATTCCTTCCAGTACCTATGCCACCAGGGCCTTGGGTTTCAAGCACAAGACTGGGCGGCCATTTTGGCAGACACTGAGCAGGAGTTGTTTTTTTTTCTTCTCCACACCCCAGTGGCACCTGGAACACCACCAGTGAGACAGAACACTTCATTGCCCTAGAAAGTGGGGGATGAATCCAGGGAGCCAAGTGGTCTGGCTCAGCAGGTCCCACCACCATGGAGCCCAGCAAGCTAAGATCCACTGGCTTGAAATTCTCGCTGGTAGCACAGCAGTCTGAGGTGGACCTGGGATGATCGAGCTTGGTGGGGAAGGGGCATCTGCCATTGCTGAAACTTGAGTAGGCAGTTTTCCCCTCACAGTGTAAACAAAGTTGCAGGAAGTTTGAACTGGGCAGAGTCCACCACAGTTCAGCAAGGCCACTGTGGCCAGACTGTCTGGCTAGATTCCTCCTCTCCGGGCAGGGCATCTCTGAAAAAAAGGCAGTAGCCCCAGTCAGGGACTTATAGATAAAACCCCATTTTCCTGGGACAGAGCACCTGGGGGAATGGGTGGCTGTGGACACAGCTTCAACAGACTTAAAAGTCTCTGTGTGATGCTCTGAAGGGAGCATCATATTTTCCGGCACAGCATTCAAGCTCTGTTAGGGACAGACTGCCTCCTCAAGTGGGTTCCTGATGCCCATATGTCCTTACTGGGAGATAACTCCCAGTAGGGGCTGACAGACACCTCATACAGGAGAGCTCTGGCTGGCATCTGGCAGGTGCCCCTCTGGGACAAAGCTTCCAGAGGAAGGAACAGGCAGCAGTTTTTGCTGTTCTGCAGCCACTGCTGGCTCTGGAGTGGACCTCCAGCAAACTCCAGCAGACCTGCAGCAGAGAGGCCTGACTGCTAGAAGGAAAACTAACAAACAGAAATGAATAATACCAACATCAACAAAAAGGATGTCCACTTTGAGACCCCATCCGAAGGTCACAAACCTCAAAGACCAAAGCTAGATAAATCCACAAAAAAGGGGGGAAACCAGTGCAAAAAGGCTGAAAATTCCAAAAACCATAATGCCTATTCTCCTTCAAAGGACCACAACTCCTTGCCAGCAAGGGAACAACACTGGACGGAGAATGAGTTTGATAAATTGACAGAAGAAGTCTTCAGAAGGTGGGTAATAACAACTCTTCTGAACTAAAGAAGCATGTTCCAACCCAATACAAGGAAGCTAAGAACCTTGAAAAAAGGTTAGAAAAACTGCTAACTAGAATAAACAGTTTAGAGAATGTAAATGACCAGATGAAGCTGAAAAACAGAATAGAGTGGAGACCAATGTTCAACATTCTTAAAGAAAAGGATTTTCAACCCAGAATGTCATACCAGCCAAACCAAGCTGCATACACAAAGGAGAAATAAAATCCTTTACAGACAAGCAAATGCTGAGAGATTTTGTCACCACCAGGCCTGCCTTGCAAGAGTGCCTGAAGGAAGCACTACACACGGAAAGAAAAAACCTGTACCAGCCACTGCAAAAACATACCAAATTGTAAAGACCGTTGACACTATGAAGACACCACTGCATCAACTAGTGGGCAAAATAACCAGTTAGCATCATAATGATAGGATCAAATTCACACATAACAATATTAAACTTAACTGTAAATGGGCTACATGACTCAATTAAAAGACACAGACCAGCAGTCTGGATAGAGAGTCAAGACCTATCAATGTGCTGTATTCAGGAGACCCATCTCATGTGCAAAGACACATATAGGCTCAAAATAAAGGGATGGAGGAATATTTACCAAGCAAATGGAAAGCAAAAAAAGAAAGCAGGGGTTGTGATCCCAGTCTTGGATAAAACAGACTTTAAACAAACAAAGATCAAAAGACACAAAGAAGGGCATTACATAGTAGTAAAGGGATCAAGGTAACAAGAAGAGCTAACTATCCTAAATATGTACGCACCCAATACAGGAGCGCTCAGATTCATAAAGCAAGTTCTTAGAGATGTACAAAGAGACTTAGACTCCCACACAATAATAGTTGGAGACTTTAACACCCCACTGTCAACATTAAACAGATCAACAAGACCGAAAATTAACAAGGATATCCAGGACTTGAACTGAGCTCTGGACCAAGTAGACCTAACAGACATCTACAGAACTCTCCACCCCAAATCAACAGAATATACATTATTCTCAGCACCACATCATACTTATCTTAAAATTGACCACATAATTGGAAGTAAATAACTCCTCAGCAAATGCAAAAGAATGGAAATTATAACAAACAGTCTCTCAGACCACAGTGCAATCAAATTAGAACTCAGGATTAAGAAACTCACTCAAAACCGTACAACTGTATGGAAACTAAACAACCTGCTCCTGAATGACTCTACTGGGTTAATAATGAAATTAAAGCAGGAATAAAGGTGTTCTTTGAAACCTATGAGAACAAAGACACAATCTGCAAGAATCTTGGAAACACATATAAAGCAGTGTGTAGAGGGAAATTTATAGCACTAAATGCTCACAAGAGAAAGGAAAAATCTAAAATCAACACCCTAACATCACAGTTAAAAGAACTAGAGAAGCAAGAGGAAACAAATTCAAAAACTAGCAGAAGACAAGAAATAACTAAGATCAAAGCAGAACCAAAGGAGATAGAGACACAAAAAGCGTTTCAAAAAAATCAATGAATCCAGGAGCTGGTTTTTTGAAAAGATCAACAACACAGATAGACTGCTAGCCAGAATAATAATGAAGAAAACAGTTAAGAAGCAAATAGATGCAATAAAAAATAATAAAGCGATAACGCCACTGATTCCACAGAAATACAAACTACCATCAGAGAATATTATAAACACCTCTACACAAACTAGAAAATATGGAAGAAACTGATAAATTCCTGGACACATACACCCTCCAAAGACTGAACCAGGAAGAAGTCAAATCCCTGAATAGACCAACAAGAAGTTCTGACACTGGCAACAGTTAACAGCCTGCCAACCAAAAAAAAAGTCCAGGACCAAATGGATTCACAGCCAAAATCTAACAGAGGTACCAAGAGGAGCTGGTACCATTCCTTCTGAAACTATTCCAAACAATAGAAAAGAGGGAATCCTCCCTAATTCACTTTATAAGGCCAGCATCATTCTGATACCAAAACCTGGCAGAGACACAACAAAAATAAGAAAATTTCAGGCCAATATCCCTGATGATCATTGATGCAAAAATCCTCAATAAAATACTGGCAAACTGAATACAGCAGCACATCAAAAAGCTTATCCACCATGATCAAGTTGGCTTCATCCCGGGGATGCAAGGCTGGATCAACATATGCAAATCAATAAATGTAATCCATCACATAAACAGAACCAATGATAAAAAACTCATGATTATCTTAATAGATGCAGAAAAGGACTTTGACAAAATTCAACAGCCCTTCATGCTAAAAACTCTCAATAAACTAAGTATTGATAGACTGTATTTCTTTTTTTTTTTTTTTTTTTTTATTGCATTTTAGGTTTTGGGGTACATGTGAAAAACATGCAAGGTTGTTGCTTAGGTGCATACGTGGCAGTGTGATTTGCTGCCTTTCTCCCCTTCACCCATATCTGGCATTTCTCCCCATGCTATCCCTCCCCAATTCCCCACCCCCCCGCTGTCCCCCCCACTCCCCCACAACAGACCCCCATGTATAGTGCTCCCCTCCCTGTGTCCATGTGTTCTCCTTGTTCAACACCCTCCTATGAGTGAGAACATGTGGTGTTTGGTTCGGTGTTCTTGTGTCAGTTTGCTGAGAATGATGGTTTCCAGATTCATCCATGTCCCTACAAAGGACGCGAACTCCTCATTTTTAATGGCTGCATAATATTCCATGGTGTATATGTGCCACATTTTTCCTGTCCAGTCTATCATCGATGGGCATTTGGGTTGGTTCCAGGTCTTTGCTATTGTAAACTGTGCTGCTATGAACATTCGTGTGCATGTGTCCTTATAGTAGAATGATTTATAATCCTTTGGATATATGCCCAGTAATGGGATTGCTGGGTCAAATGGAATTTCTATTTCTAGGTCCTTGAGGAATCGCCACACTGTTTTCCACAATGGTTGAACTAATTTACACTCCCACCAACAGTGTAAAAGTGTTCCTATTTCTCCACATCCTCTCCAGCATCTATTTTCTCCAGATTTTTTAATGATTGCCATTCTAACTGGTGTGAGATGGTATCTCAATGTAGTTTTGATTTGCATTTCTCTAATGACCAGTGATGATGAGCATTTTTTCATATGCTTGTTGACCTCATGTATGTCTTCTTTTGTAAAGTATCTGTTCATGTCCTTCGCCCACTTTTGAATGGGCTTGTTTGTTTTTTTCTTGTAAATCTTTTTTAGCTCGTTGTAAATTCTGGATATCAGCCCTTTGTCAGATGGGTAGGCTGCAAAAATTTTTTCCCATTCTGTTGGTTGCCGATTCACTCTATTGACTGTTTCTTTTGCTGTGCAGAAGCTGTGGAGTTTGATTAGGTCCCATTTGTCTATTTTGGCTTTTGTTGCCAATGCTTTTGGCGTTTTGGTCATGAAGTCCTTGCCTACGCCTATGTCCTGAATGGTTTTGCCTAGGTTTCCTTCTAGTGTTTTTATGGTGTTAGGTCTTTCTAATAAGAGCTATTTATGACAAACCCACAGCCAATATCATACTGAAGGGACAAAAACTAGAAGCATTTCCTTTGAAAACTGGCACAAGAAAAGGATGTCCTCTCTCATTACCCCTATTTACGATAGTATTGGAAGTTCTGGCCAGGGCAATTAGGCAAGAGAAAGAAATAAGGGGTATTCAATTAGGAAAAGAGGAAGTCAGATTTTCTCTGTTTGCAGGCAACGTGATTGTATATTTAGAAGACCCCATCCTCTCAGTCCCAAATCTCCTGAAACTGATAAGCAACTTCAGCAAAGTCTCAGGATACAAAATCAATGTGCAAAAATCACAAGCATTCCTATACACCAATAACAGAGAGCCAAATCATGAGTAAACTCCCATTCACAATTGCCACAAAGAGAATAAAATACCTAGGAATACAACTAACAAGGGATGTGAAGAACTTCTTCAAGGAGAAATACAAATGACTGCTCAAGGAAATAAGAAAGGACACAAATGGAAAACATTCTGTGCTCATGAATAGAAAGAATCAATATCGTGAAAATGGCCATACTGCCCAAAGTAATTTTTGGGATTCAATGCTATCCCCATCAGGCTGCCATTGACTTTCTTCACACAATTGGAAAAAACTACTTTAAATTTCATATGAAATCAAAAAAGAGCCTGCACAGACAAGACAGTCCTAAGCAAAAAGAACAAAGCTGGGGGCATCACACTACCTGACTTCAAACTATACTACAAGGCTACAGTAACAAAAACAGCATAGTATTGGTACCAGAATAGATATATAGACCAATGGAACTGAACAGAGGCCTCAGAAATAACATCACACATCTACAACCATCTAGTCTTTGACAAATCTGACAAAAAAAAAAAAAAAGCAATGGGGAAAGGATTTCCTATTCATTAAATGGTGTTGGGAAAACTAGCCATATGCAGAAAGGTGAAACTGTATGCCTTCCTTACACCTTATATAAAAATTGATTCAAGATGGATTAGAGACTTAAATGTAAGACCTAAAACCATAAAAACACTAGAAAAAAACCTAGGCAATACCTTTCAGGACATAGGCATGGGCAAAGACTTCATGACTGAAACACCAAAAGCAATGACATCAAAAGCCAAAATAGACAAATGGGATCTAATTTAACTGAAGAGCTTCTGCACGGCAAAAGAAATTATCATCAGAGTGAACAGGCAACCTACAGAATGGGAGAGAATTTTTGCAATCAATCCAGCTGACAAAGGGCTAATATCCAGAATCTACAAAGAGCTTAAACCAATTTACAAGAAAAACAACTAACAACCCCATCAAAAACTAGGCAAAGGATAGGAACAGACACTTCTCAAAAGGAGACATTTATGCAGCCAACAAACATGAAAAAAGCTCATCATCACTGGTCATTAGAGAAATGCAAATCAAAACCACATTGAGATTCCATCTCACACCAGTTAGAATGGCAATTATTAAAAAGTCAGAAAACAGATACTGGAGAGAATGTATAGAAATAGGAACACTTTTACATTGTGGGAGACAGTGTGGCAATTCCTCAGGATGTAGAACTAGAAATTCCATTTGACTCAGCAATCCCATTACTGGTTATATACCCAAAGGATTATAAGTCATTCTACTCTAAAGACACATGCACACATATGTTTATTACAGTACTATTCACAATAACAGATACTTGGAACCAACCCCAATGCCCATCAGTGATAGACTGGATAAAGAAAATGTGGCACATATATACCATGGAATACTGTGCAGCCATAAAAAAGGATGAGTTCATGTCCTTTGCATGGACATGGATGCTGGAAACCATCATTCTCAGCAAACTAATACAAGAACAAAAAAAACAAACACTGTATGTTCTCATAAGTGGGAGTTGAACAATGAGAACACATGGACCCAGGGAGGGGAACATCACACACTGGGGCCTTTTCGGGGGTGAGGGGCTAGGTGAGGGATAGCATTAGGAGAAATACCTAATGTAGATGATGGGTTGATGGGTGCAGCAAACCACCATGGCACGTGTGTACCTATGTTACAAACCTGCACATTCTGCACATACACCCCATAACTTAAAGTATAATTTAAAAAAAAGTACTAACCAAACACAAAGTGACAATAATTCCTTTCTCATTGCCTGTGAGATAAACAAAAGCTAGGGTCCCATAGATTGATATGGAAATTTCATATAGATATGTGAGTGTGTATGTATTTGTGTGAGAACTAGAATTGATACTTCAGTATTGATTAACACACCTAGCATCCAGATCTTGGTTTCTAAATGCCATTCCTCACCAAAGGAATTAGGGCTCTATGACCAAATGACTGGTTCCAGCACTGTGGTAAGGATGTAGATAAGATGAGCCTGGAGCATCTTGCTATATTAGAAAGTAAGGAAGTATTCAAAGACTCATGGGAACCTATCAGAAGGACAGAGAATCCAGATTCAGGGGACTCCTCACTAGCTAAATCTGGGTGAATTTGAGCATCAAAATAAATCATTATAGTAACAAATTACAACCCATAGCATATAATAAGATCCTGTGAGCCTATACAGAAAGAAGAAAGGAAAGGAAAAAGGGAAGGAGGGAGGAAGGGAAGGGAGGAAGGGATGGAAAATTTTCTGAAAGTAAAATAACTATTAAATAATAAATACATAAGAAATGATGAAATTCAAAATCATCATTTGACAGCCACCATAGTAAGAATTGTTTCAGTCAAGAATCACTAATTGATATTAGTGGGTATATCTTGATGAAAAATAAGATTTGCATAGTCTCAAAGTATCTTTCCACAGAATACTTGCTAATTACCAAAGGTAACTTTTTAGTGGGAAAATCTGGCAGACACCACATTGACCAAAGGGTCAAAGTTAGCATGGCAGCAAACGAGACTTACTGACATCACACCTCCTGATGTGGTGCACCAGGAGGGACACAAGATCACTTCTGTATTTTCCCTGCCAAAAATGCACAGTCTGAATCTAACCATGAGGAAATATTAAAGAAACTACCCTGAAGGACTGTTTTTAAAATGGCTAGCCTGTACTGTTCAAAAATATCAAGTTAAAAAAAAAAAAACTGAGGAAGTCTCCCAGGTTAAAGAAGACTAAAATGAAATGCCAAATAAATGCAAAAAAATAATGCTGGATGCGATCTTGAACTAGAATCATTTTTTCTTTTGTCGTAAAGGACATTAATATGATAACTGGCAAAATTCAAGTAAGAGTCGTAGATGTTAAATAAAGTTTAGCCTAACACCACCTCCTTTCATGTTTTAAGTTCAGCCTAAAGGTTTCTCAAGAACTGTAAACTGTTCTTGAGTCAATCCACGAATTTTCGCTAATCAATGGCAGCCAACTGTTCAAACCATGTCCAAATAAGGCAAACGACTAGCTGAAACCAATCCAGCTGTTTCTGTTCCTCACTTCCATTTTCTGTCACCTACCTTTTTGTGTCCAAAAATCTTCCACCATGTGGCTGCACTAGAGTCTCTCTGAGCCTGTTCTGGTGCAGGAGGCTGCCCAGTTGATGAATGCTTCTTTGCTCAATAAGACTGTTAAATAAAAAAGACAAAAGATTATTCAAGGATTTCTTCTGTTTATAGTTATCTCCATAAAGAGATGAGAAAATGTAAGAAAGGAAACTATAGCTTAAGTAACAGACAACAATTTTCTACATCTGAACTGGATAGTATAGTTTAGCATGACAGAGTTCACTTAAGTTTGAATGGCAACCAGAATGAAATGAAAAAAAAGATGTAGATCTAGATAAATCCTTGGGAAATTTCAAAGCAAAGATAAAGAGAAATTTTTGAAAAAAGTAATGAGAAATAGAAAAAGGTTGCCAAAAATCAAGAAAGAAAGCAGAATTAGATTGTCCATCAATCTCTCATCAGCCACTGGACACGCCATCTTCAGAGCTCCAAGGAAAAATTATTGTTTGAAACTAGCACTGAATTTTAACCTTTGAATCATGGATTAGTATGAGTGCTAACTAAATACATTTTCTGGCATAAAAAGGCTCAAATACTCTATGTTCTATGTATTCTTAAGATAACCTTCGTAGATGTACTTTAGCATAATCAGAAAAAAGTCAAGCAAGAGGAAGACACGTGGTCCAGGACCCTGCATATCTGACTCAAGGGGGTAAGGAAGGGAGGGAGGCCCCAGATGTGAGGCAGTAAGAGAATAGGAGGAGGTACAGTGGGGGTAGGTGGGACAGTGGTTTATAGATCTCAAATACATTGAAGCTAAACACTAACTGAAATTAAATCTAGGAAAAAGAAATTTCATATATAACCTAGAATTACTTTGATATATAGAAGTATTTTTAATTGTATAAATTTAAGGGATACAAGTGCAATTTTGTTAAATGGATATATTGAGTAATGGTGAAGTGTGGGCTTTTAGTGTGTCCACCATCCAAATAATGTACATCGTACCCAGTAAGTAATTTCTAATCACTCACCCTCTCCCAACCTCCCACCATTCCCAGTCTCCAATGTCTATCATTTCACACTCTGTGTGCCTGTGTATACATTAGTTAGCTCCCACTTGTAAGTAAGAACATGCGGGGTTTGACTTTCTGTTACTGAGTTGTTGCACTTAAGATAATGGCCTTCAGTGCCATCCATGTTGCTACAAAAGGCATGATTTCATTCTTTTTATGAATAAATAGTATTTCATTGGGCATATATGCCACATTTTATTTATCTAATATTCCACTGATGGACACTTAGGTTGATACCCAGTAGTGGGATTGCTGGATTGAATGGTAGTTCTATTTTTAGTTGTTTGGGAAATCTCCATACTGTTTTCATAGATGTTGCACAAATTTACAATCCCAACAGCAGTGTATATAATGTTCCCTTTTTTCTGAATTCTCCCCTGAATATCTGTTTTTTTTATTATGTTTTAATAATAGCTATGCTGAGTAGGTAAGATGATTTTTTATTATGGTTTTGATTTGTGAAAATCTATGTGTTAAGCAAGATAGATTATCTGAAATTGTTACCTATATATTTTTAGTGAGCAGTACTAAGAGATAAAGATTGAAGATGTGTGTAATATGTTTTCTATGTTAAATGAAAACAAAATGTATCATTTCCAATAATGATCAAAATGCCTTGCACTTTATCGATATACTTGAACAACTGATCCCTTTGCCTTCCTCTCTTTCTCTTTCTCTCTCTCTTTCTCCGTCTCTCTGTCTCTCTCTCTCTCTCTCTCTCTCTCTGTGTGTGTCTTTCTCTCTCTCATCCCTTTGTATCTAAATGAGTATGTTAGATTTTACCACATAAGAATCCCTATTTGGAAGATCAGAAAACCAAGTCTCTGTGAGATTAATTGATTTAGGATTACATAGCTAGGAAGCTAACTTGTCGTCCAGCACTAAAAAGTCCTCTACAAAACTGAGCCCAACTAAATTTATGTCCTAAAAGATAGTAGGTGGCAGAAGTGGATGTCAGCAGTGGAACTGTTATTCATCAAGTATTAAAATGCAAAGCTAATGTCCACTGCAGGGACTCACCTTTATGGCAAAGAATGACTAACGATGCAGTCCTCCATGTTAATATGACAAACTTAACAATAAATATGATGAATTCCACAGGTGAACTCTTCTCATTAGCCTGACCTATTGTATATTTACTGAAAAGCATATGGGCATCCCCAAATGTGCATACCTAATATCTCCTTAACCAGTTGAGTTCTGTGCAGCTCACTGATACCGACAGAATTAAATCCACAAACAAAAGAAATGTTACTAGTTGTTGTTTTAAGTTTGGGCAAAGATACAAATTTGCATCTGCAACTAACAGCTTAACTGGTATTTCTACCTTAATGATTTCTAGTTTTGACAAACATTTCCTAGTGTGAGTTAGAAGTAATGCAACTTTATGGTTAAAGTGTAAATATGCTGTCAATTACTTTAATCCAGTAATGGCCCAAATCCAAAAAGAAAATTCTCTAAACCAATCAATTTAAAGGGATTGAATATTTAGTTTCAGGCTCTATTTTTGAGAGCTTATTCAAAAAGAATTATGTAATTATTATTGCTAACTTGCGATTTTCTGAAATAACAGAAGACAAATATAACATGGATAATTGAAACCCAGAATTGGGGAAATATAAGCCCAAACTCTATCTAATGATCAGTTTCAACATCTACTTTTATTGAACATTGAGGCAGTATTACAGAACCAAATGAACTAATTCAAAGGCAGGATCTCCATAGATGCAAATATTTTGTGCACTATGCCAGTGTTTAGAGTTCTATTCCAAAATATTTTTATCCTATTATGAATACTTACTAGAGAAACTGAGGTAAGGTATATTCAAAGTTTGTACTCATCCTCTCAAAGTTAGTGACGACATCAAGGATTTGAGCTTTGGAACCTGACTTTTTCTCAATTGAGGTGAGCCTCCTGACCAGAACCAACTACACAAAAGTATGTCTTTGTCTATTAAATTTAAACTAGGATTTTCCCCATTTCAATCTTCACCCCCTGGAGATGACCACAAGTTTGTCTTGTGGCTCCCAAATAGAGTTTTAATGGTGGCAAATACCTTTGACATAAATAAATGCCCATGACTCTCTACACAGTTCTCTCAAATACTATTATTACTACTATTTTACTTGAAAGTTTATGAAAGGACAGATTGAAATTGAGAACAGAGATATTTTTTATTCCCAATTGGTTGTTGTTCATACATTCCATTCTTTATTTCAGATTTTAATAAGAATGTTTCCCCATGTAAATAGGATGTGTTTCTTCATTTATTAATGTTTTTCAGGGAGGCTCTGAATACATTAACAGCACAGTTATGTGTGTATGTTTGTATGTGCATACACATGTGAATGTAGGGTTATAACATATGCAAGTATATGAAATTCTGCATTGCAAGTAAGTATGTATGGCAATCTACAAATCAAAAAATACGGAAATGTAGTCCTGCTCATGCTGGGTAACTTTTAAATTAGAAAATCCTAGTAGGTGTTACATAAGCAGAGTGACATCTCACTGAGGATGGCTACATTCTAATCCCCAGAACCTGCGAACATGTTAGGTCACTTGCCAAAGAGGAATTAAGGTAACAGAGTTAAAGTTACTAACCAGCTGACTTTAAAATAGAGAGGGTTTATCTTGGATTATCCAAGTGGGGCCAGTATAATCATAAAAGTCCTTAAAAATGAAAGAGAAAATTGGAAAAGACAATCAAGAGAGATGGTCAAGTGAGAGGTGAGAAGGAGTGGGGCCAAGGTTGCCGATTTTAGAGAAGGAGGAAGAGGCCATGAACCAAGGGATGAAGGTAGCCTGTTGAAGCTGGAAAAGATATAAAAACAATTCTTCCCTAGAGTGTCCAGAAGGAATGCCATACTGTCGACCCCTTAATTATAGCCAAGTGAGATGTTTTGGACTTCCGACCTCCAGAACTGCAAGAGATACCTGTGTTTTTGTAAGCCATGAATTTTGTGAGTTTCTTTAATTGACACGCAATAATTGTACTTATGTATGTGGTACGTGGTGATGTTTTGATAATGTATGGTGATCAAACCAGGATAGAAAATATATCCCTTACCTCAAACAATTGTCCTTTGTTTGAGGTGAGAATATTCAAAATCCCTTTTTCTAGCTATTTGAAAACATAAATTATTATTGATTAAAGTTAGACTACAGTGCTATAGGATGCTAGAACTTATTCCTCATATCTAGCTATATTATTGGATCCTTTAACCAATCTCTCCCTATCTCTCCCTTGCCCCACCCTTCCTAACCTATCATAACCACTATTCTATGCTCTACTTCTATGAGGTCAACTTTCTTAGCTTCTGCACATGGGTGAAAACATGGAGTATTTACCTTTCTGTTCCTGGATTATTTCACTTAACATAATATTCCCCAGACTCATCCTTATTGCCACAAATGACAGAATTTCATTCTCTTTTTATGGTTGAATAGTATTCTATTGTATATGCATATCACATTTTTCTTATCCATTCACATATTGATGGGCACAGGTTGACTCCATATTTTGGCTATGTGAATAGTGCTGCATTCAACATGGGGATGCATATATCTCTTCAATATGCTGATCTACTTTCCTTTTGCTATATGCCAATTATGGGATTGCTGGAATATAGGGTAGTTCTATTTGGGCTTTTTTGAAGAAACTCTATGTTGTTTGCCATAATGGCTCTACTAGTTTACATTCCTACCAGCACTTATATGAAAGTTGCTCTTTATCAAATCCTCACCAGCATTTGTTATATTTCATCTCTTTGATAATAGCTGTTCTAAATAGAGTCTGTTGATATTTCACTGTAGTTTTGATTTGCATTTCTTTGATGATTAGTGATGTTCAGTATTTCTTATAAATTTTTGGCCATTTGTAAGTATTATGAGAAATGTCCATTCATGTCCTTTGCCTACTTTTTAATGAAATTATTTAGGCTTTTTGCTGTTGAGTTGTTTGCATTCCTTGTATATGTTGGATATTAAACCCTTGTCAGATGAATAGTTTGCATATATTTTCTCACATTCTGTCTGTTGTATTTTCACTCAGTTGACTCTCTTCTTTGCTGTGCAAAAGCCTCTCAGTTGTTTACTTCCATTTGTCTGTATTTACTTTTGTTGCCAGTGCTTTTGAAGTCTTAGTCACAAAATATTATTCCAGTGTCCCAAAGCATTTCCTCTGTGTTTTCTTCTAGTAGTTTTATAGTTGCAGGCCCGATATTTAAGTCGTTAATTCATGTTTAATCTACTTTTGTTCATGGAGAGAAATAAGGCTCTAGTTTCATTGTTCTGCATGTGAATGTTCAGTTTTCCTACCACCATTTATTGAAGAGATTGTCTTTTCCCTAGTAAATGCTCTTGGTGCCTTTGTCAAAAATCAGTTGGCTTTAATGCATGGATTTATTTCTGGGTTCTCTGTTCTGTTTCATTGTCATATCTGTCTGTTTTTATGCAGTACCAAATTGCTTTTATTACTATAACATTGTATTATATTTTAAAATCTGGTAGCGTGATGCTTCTAGCTTTTTTCTCTTTGCTCAGGATTGCTTTGACTATTCAGGGTTCTTTTGCTTCTTTAGAAATTTCTAGAATTTGTTTTATTTTTGTGAATAATGTTATTTGTATTTTCACAGGGATTACCTTAAATTTCTAGATTGTTCTGGATAGTATGCCCATTTTAACAACATTCTTCCAGTCCATAAACATGGAATGCTTTTCCATTTTTCATGTTCTTTTCCATTTTTTCATCAGTTTCATTGTTTTCCTTGTAGAGATCTTTTACCCCTGCGGTTACATTTATTACTAGGTAATAGATATGTAGCTATTATAAGTAGAATTGTTTTCTTGAATTTTTTCAGCTAGTTCATTCTTGATGTGTAGAAATGCTAATTTTTTATGTTGCTTTTGTATCCTGCCACTTTGCCAAATTTATCAGCTATAAGAGTTTTTCCTTTGTGTGTGAATTCTTTAGGTGTTTCCACATAAAAGATTATGTCTTCCACAAGGAAGAACAATTTGACTTCCTCTTTTCCACTGTAAATCTCCTTTCTTTCTTTCTCTTGCCTAATTGCTCTGGCTAGAGGAGCTTCTGGTAATTTTGAATAACAGAGGTGAGAATGGAAATCCTTCTCTTGTTCAAGTTCTGTGTGACCTTAACTTTGAGTTTGTCATATATGGCCTTCATTGTGCTGTGCTACATTCCTTTTATACTTAATTTGTTGAAAAGATTTTTATCATGAAGAGACATGTAATTTTATCAAATGCTTTTTCTTTCCTGTGTTCCATAGGTTTGGTATATTGTGTTTCTACGTTAATTTTTTTTCAAGACTCTTTTTGATTCCCCTGAATTTCTTTCTTGACACTCTGATCCTTTGGAGCATATTGTATAATTTCTATGTATTTGTACATACTTTATATGATGAGATGATTATATGGTTTTTGTCTGTCATTCTGTTGATATAATCTATCACATTTATTGATTTATATATGTCAAACTATCCTTACATTCCTGGCATAAATCTCACTTGATAGTGGTGTATAATCCTTTTCATGTGCTGTTAAATTCAATGTGATAGTATTTTATTGAAGATATTTGCATATGTGTTCATTAGGAATATTGGTCTGTAGATTTTTGTTATTGATAATGTTGTTTAAGTCTTATGTGGCTTTGGTAAAAGTGTTATCCTGGCCTCGTAGAATGAGTTTGGAAGAATTCCCTTCCCTTCCAACTCTGGAAGAGTTTGAGAAGAATCAGAATTAGTTATTTTAAAAAGTTTTTGGAGAGTTCAACCATGCCAACATCTAGTCCTGGGCTTTGCTTTTTTGGGAGACTTTTTATTATTGATTCAATCTTTATACTCATTCTTGGTCTGTTCAGGTTTTATTTCTTTTTGGTTCAATCTAGTTTGTATGTAACCAGAAATGTATCCATTTCCTCTAGATTTACCAGTTTTGTTGGTGTGTATGTGTTCATAGTAGTCTCCAATGATGCTTGTATTTCAGTGGTATCAGTTGTGACAACTCCTTTTCTGTTTCTGATTTTGTTTATTTGAATCTTTTCTCTTTTTTCTTAGTCTGTTTAATGGTTGTTGATTTTTGTTTGTCTTTTCAAAAAAAAAAATTAGTTTTGTTGATACTGTGTTTTGAGTTATAGTTTTGCTTATCTCTGCTCTGACCTTTATTGTGTTTCCCTCTTCAGATTTGGGGTTTGGTTTGAACTTGCTTTTCTAGTTCCTTGAGGTTCATCACTAGGTTCTTTATTTGAAATCTTTCAATTTTTTAAGGTAGTCATTTCTTGCAATGAATTTGCCTCTTAATATTGCTTTTCCTATGTCCCATATGTTTTGTTATATTGTGTTTCTATTTTAATTTGTTTCAAGAATCTTTTTGATTTCCCTTGAATTTCTTTCTGGGGAAAGATGAGGGACAGAGGAAAGAACTTTCTTTCCTCTGTCATTTGGAGTATGTTGTCTAATTTATATGTATTTGTATAGCTTCAAATATTCCTCTTTTCTTGACTTCAGTTTTACTCCATTGTGGACAGAAACCATACTTGATATGATTTCAATATTTTTATACTTATGAGACTTATTTTATGTCCTTATAAAATGGTGTATGTGGCCATTCCTGGAGAATGTTTCATGTGCTGAAGAAAAAAATATATAGTCTCCAGCTGTTAAGTTAAATGTTCATTAAATGTGTGTTGGAACTATTTCATTTGTGGTGCAGTATAAATTTCATGTTTTCTTTGTTGATTTTATGTCTAGATGATCTTTCTAATGCTGAGAATCAAGTGTTGAAATCCCCAACTATTACTGTTTTGGAGTGTAACTCTTCCTTTAGAACTAATAACATTTGGCTGGGCACGGTGGCTCATACCATTAATCCCGGCAGTCTGGGAGGGTAAGGGAGGTGGATCATGAGGTCAGGAGATCTAGACTATCCTGGTCAACATGGTGAAACCACGTCTCTACTAAAAACATAAAAAAGTTAGCTGGGTATGGTAGCACATGCCTGTAATTCCAGATACTCTGAAGGCTGAGGCAGGAGAATAGCTTGAACCAGGGAGATGGAGGTTGCAGTGAGCTGAGATTGTGCCATTGCACTGCAGCCCGGCGACAGAGCACGACTCCTTCTCAAAAAAAAAAAAAAAAAGGAACTAATAACATTTGCTTTATATATCTCAGTGCTCCAATGTTGGTTATATACATATTTATAATTATGTCTTCTTGCAGACTTAATCACTTTTTTATTATGTAATACCCTTCTTTGTCTCTTTTTGCTCTTTTTAACTTAAAGTATATTTTATCTAATATAAGTATAGCTACTCCTGCTCACTTTTGCTTTCCATTTGTGTTTAATATCTTTGTCCATTCCTTCACTTTTAGTCTAAGTGTGTTTTTACAGGTGAAGTTAGTTGCTTACAGGCAGCATATAGTTAGGTCTTTTTTTTTTTTTTTAATCCATTGAGCCAGTGTCTATCTTTCAATTGTGGAATTTAATCTGTTTATATTGAAGGTTATTATTGGTCATTTTATTAATTGTATTCTGGGCGTTTTGTAAATTCTCTATTCCCTTCCTCTCATTATTTTTGCAGTTTGGTGGTTTTCTCTAGTAATAAGAAAGATTGATTTTTTTCCCTCTCTTTTGTTTGTTTAATCTACCAGTTTTATAATTTTACATGTTTTTCTCCATACTTATTGTTTATTTATAAAACAGTTACCAACTCAGCAATGAAAATATGCTTATTTCATTCATTTTTTAAATTATACTTTAAGTTCTGGGGTACATGTGCAGAACATGTAGGTTTGTTACATAGGTATACATGTGCCATGTTGGTTGACTGCATCAATCCCCTCATCTACATTAGGTATTTCTCCTAATGTTATCCCTCTCCAATCCCCTCACCCCCTGCTATCCCTCCCCTACCCCTCCCACCCTCTGACAGGCCCTGGTATGTGATGTTCCCCTCCCTGTGTTGATATGTTCTCATTGTTCAACACCCACTTATGAGTGAGAAAATGCAGTGTTTGGTTTTCTGTTCTTGTGTCAGTTTGCTGAGAATGATGGTTTCCAGCTTCATCCATGTCCTGCAAAGGACATGAACTCATCCATTTTTGTGGCTGCATAGTATTCCATGGTGTATATGTGCCACAGTCTCTTTATCCAGTCTATCATTGATGGGCATTTGGGTTGGTTCCAAGTCTTTGCTATTGTGAATAGTGCTGCAATAAACATGTGTGCATATGTCTTTATAATTAAATGATATATAATGCTTTGGGTATATACCCAGTAATGGGATTGCTGGGTCACATGGTATTTCTAGTTCTAGATCCTTGAGAAATTACCACACTGTCTTCCACAATGGTTGAATTAATTTATGCTCCCACCAACAGTGTAAAAGCATTCCTATTTCTCCACATCCTCTCCAGCATCTGTTCTCTCCTGATTTTTTAATGATCACCATTCTAACTGGCATGAGATGGTATCTAAATGTGCTTTTGATTTGCATGTCTTTAATGACCGGTGATAATGAGCTTTTTTTCATATGTTTGTTGGCTGCATAAATGTCTTCTTTTGAAAAGTGTCTGTTCATATCCTTCACCCAATTTTTGATGGGGTTGTTTGTTTTCCTTCCTGTAAATTTGTTTAAGTTCTTTGTAGATTCTGGATGTTAGCCCTTTGTCAGATGGGTAGATGGCAAAAATGTTCTCCTATTTTGTAGGTTGCCAGTTCACTCTGATGATAGTGTCTTTGGCTGTGAAGAATCTTTTAAGTTTAATTAGATTCCATTTGTCTATTTTGGCTTTTGTTGCCATTGCTTTTGGTGTTTTAGTCATGAAGTCCTTGACCATGCCTATGTCCTGAATGGTATTGCCTAGGTTTTCTTCCAGGGTTTTTATGTGTTAGGTCTTATATTTAAATCTTTAATCCATCTGGAGTTAATTTTTGTATGAAGTGTAAGGAAGGGGTCCAGTTTCAGCTTTCTGCAAATGGCTAGCCAGTTTGCCCAATACCATTTATTAAATAGGGAATCCCTTTCCCATTGCTTGTTTTTGTCAGGTTTGACAAAGATCAGATGGTTGTGGATGTGTGATGTTATTTCTGAGGCCTCTGTTCTGTTCCACTGGTCTATATATCTCTGTTTTGGTACCTGTACCATGCTATTTTGATTACTGTAGCCTTGTAATATAGTTTGAAGTCAGGTAGCATGCTGCCTCCAACTTTGTTTTTCTTTTTTCCCTTAGGATTTTCTTGGCTATGCAGGCTCTTTTTTGGTTCCATATGAAGTTTAAGGTGGTTTTTTCCAATTCTGGGAAGAGAGTCAATGGTAGCATGATGGGGATAGCATTGAATCTATAAATTACTTTGGGCAGTATGGCCATTTTCACGAGATTGATTCTTTCTATCCATGGCTTTGGTCCTAGATGGACACAATAGTGTAGTCTCCATATTGTTTCTTCAAAATGTAATACATGTTAGCAATGTTTGCAAGTTTCTCAATGACCTGGGCCATGGGTTTTTATGGCAGTGATAGCACAGATTTGCTAAAGATGGTCTCCCTGAACTGTTTCTCAGACTGGGAGCATGCCCATGGACATCCTGGGTTGGCAGCTCAGGAACCAGGTCATTGGTGTTGAAACTGTCAAGATATTACTGCAGTCAGGGTGAAGGCCATGACTGCTCAGTTAGCTCAGGGGTGAGTCTGCCAGACTGTTTCTCTGGCCAGGAGTACAGGCTCATGGCTGTCTGTCCAGCTTGAGACTGATACCACCAGGGCTGGGCCCACTGGGAAGTTTATCTGGCTAGCAGTATGGCTCTGCAGAAGCTTGACTTCCTTTGGGGCCTATCTGCTGGTGGCATGTCTGCTGTTCTCTGGAAAGAGGTATGGTTATTATGGCCTGGGGCTAATTTCACTGCTTTTCAGCACCAAAGATACACCTACTTCTGGCTCTGAGTAGCTGAGTCATGGTGTTACTGTCACTTGTGTGAGATGGAGGGAAATGACAGTAGAATCTCAAGGCTAGAGAGGTACAGTGGCTACTGGCTCCTAGAGGAGGGAATATTCCAGCAGTGGCTCTGGTTTCAAGATCCCACCATGCTGCAGTAGCTGGAGTCACAAAAACATGGAGGGGAGAGGTGGAGGAGGGGCACACAACTTTTCCTAATCTGGAACAATACAGCTGCATGAATTCTAGGCAGCTCTCTAAACTAGGCTCAGGGCTTGCAAGGACTCTGGCATTCTCCTGTAGGAAGGATACGGGTGTCCCAAGGGGGCTTGAATTCTTCTTCTTGCCATTTTCTCTACAAATGGAAGTCCCTCCTGACTCCAAGCTAATCCTGGCAGGGGAGGAGGAGGTGTAGTAGAGACAAAGTCCCTCATTTCTTTTTTAATGGTGCCATCCTGAGCTTCCGAGCACCAGAGAGATCTCATCACTCCCTTGCTGCACTCCAGTGCTCTCCCACCAACACTCCCGTTGAATTTTAGTTTTTTATGTTTTTGCCTTGGTCACAGCTTGTGAGGGAGACAAGTGCCAGGATTTTCTCATCAATCATCTTGCTGATGTCTCTTACTCTTACAGCAGCAATAGAAACTAATAGGGCTCTCTTTAGTACAGCCTATAATTTTTTACCTAAAAAGGAGATATCACATCAAAACTAAACCTCACTGAATATTTCTGCTTATCAATTTGAGTTTTATTTCTTAATAATTCTGGACTTTATAGTTCCAGATATTGTCAATGTAGGTCTCTTTATTATACTCTTAACTAATGGTAAAGGAAGAGAAAAATACTAGGGTGTGCAGTGTTAAGCCAATTTCCATCAAATGTTTATTTCTCTAAATAGTTGTTTCTCCAATTCAGCTAATGTGATAGGAAAATTCAGTAATGTGTTTTCTGTTGCATATGAAATTTGGATGTCTACAGCATCAGAATCTACAATATGAAAGCAGTTGTTTATAATTTCTCATGTATTCTGATTGCCTTTCCTCATATGATAACAACCACTATTATAAAGGAGATGAAAATGATTCTTTGTTTCCTAAGATTCTGATTTTCTTTCATATAACTCGTACTCAAACATCTTCCTTTTAAACAATTTAATGCACAGTGATTTACTGTATTGTTATATTTTTATTTTTTGAGATGGAGTCTCACTCTCTCTCCCAGGCTGGAGTGCAGTGATGTGATCTTGGCTTACTGAAAACTCTGCCTTCTGGGTTGAAGTGATTCTCCTGCCTCAGCCTCCAGAGTAGCTGCGATTAAAGGCACCCGCATACCAGGCTAATTTTTGTATTTTTTGTAGAGACGAAGTTTCACCATGTTGGCCAGGCTGGTCTCAAACTCCTGACCTCGCTTAGGTGATCCACCTGCCTCAGCCTCCCAAAGTGCTGGGATTACAGGCATGATACTATATTTTCTTTAAAATTGTGCATACTTAGAAGTTGGAGTGTTTTGAGTACCACCTAATAATTATAGTTTTATTTATTTATGAATTAGATACTTTTACATGTCTATTACAGTGATTATGTATGTTATGAAGCATGCCAGAGGGAGAATTTTTTTAATGAGATAAAAACAATTATAAATAGGCTATAGAATAGCATGAGTGAAATAATTGATGTAAACTGAATGTGTCCCCCCAGAATTCATATGTTAAGACCTAACCCCAATTTGGTATTCAGAGGTAAGGCCTTTAGAAGGCAGTTAGATCATGAGGGAGAGTGTTTACTACCTTTACAAAGAGACCTCAGGAACCTCCCTCTTGAATTTTCTAACACCTTGATTCATATGTGCATTCATATGTAAAGAAGTTCTACAAGTTAATGGAAAAAAAAACCAGTATGATTCACTTTGGGGGAAAAAAATGACAAAGTAGTTGAATACTCCACAAAAAAGGAGTATCTTAATGGTCAGGAAACAGAAAATAGTTCCCAATTCTTGTAGCCATCAGGAAAATGCAAATTAAAACCACAATGAAATACTACTGCACAGGTACCCAAGGGTTAAAATAAAATAAATGAAGATATCAAGTGGTGGGGAGGATGTGGAACCATCAGAACTCTCATATGATGCTGGCTGAAATGCAAATAGGTATAACCACTTTGGAAAACTGTTTAGATGTTTCTACTAAAGCTTGAATTTATGGGTGTCCTATGACTCAGCAATTCTACTCCTAGACTATACCCAGCAGATCCTGTGTATTGACTTGAAACTACATTTTGAAAGGTCACCTTATGTACCCAGGATAGTTACAAAGATCAACATGGAAACATTTTTCTAGTAAAACAATTGGACTTCTGAGACAAAATAGTAGGTCACTTAAGTAATAGAAAATAAGATCAAAATGAGACTGACAGAAACCTCCATGACACAAGAAAACAAAGCAGAAATTTACAGGTGTAAATGAAAATTAATCAAATATTAAACAAAGCAAAACAAAATAGAAATAAATAAATAAATAGAAAGCCTAGGTTCTTCTATGACCTATGAATGATGAAAACTTCCCTCTTGATGATGAATTAAAATTGAGTAGCAAGATAGAAAAATATAGGTAAAATAATTTTATAGAAAAAGAAATACACAAATTAAAAAAACTTTTTTTTTTACAGGGGCACAGCTATTAGAGTTTAAAAATAATGAAGTTTGAAAAATATTTACAACTTATATCACGTTGGGTTAATATTCTTATATAATTAGTTTCTAAAAATACAGAAAATGCCAAAATGACTATAAAAAAAAAATAGGTTAGAGAAACGAATAGATAATTCATAGAAAAAGAAATACCAATGGATTTTTACACACAAAAATCATTCACTCTCTCATAATAAGGAAACTACAAATTAGAACTATACAAAAGTACCATTTCTTGCCAATTGTGTTGGAAAAAATCCAAAAGTTTGTTAACCTATTAGATTGGTAAAGCTAGGGAAATTAGACATTCTCAAAAATAGCTGGTGAAAATGCAAACTTGTAAAAGCTCTATGGAGAAAATTTTAATGAAATCCAAAAGACTCTCATATATTTATCTTTTGGCCAAGAAATCAAACCTTTAGGAATCTACCCAAAGGAACTACTAGTAAAATCATGTAAAAAAAAAAAAGATAATATGTGTAAAATAATTTATTTTAGGATCATTTATAAAGCAATAGAATGAAATATCTTAATTGGTACATGTATTAGTCTATTCTCACACTGCTAATAAAGACATACCCAAGACTGGGTAATTTATAAAGAGAGATTTAATGGAGTGACTCATAATTCCACATAGCTGAGGAGGCCTCACAATTATGGCAGAAGGCAAAGGAAGAGCAGGGACACATCTTACATGGTGGCAGGCAAGAGAGCATGTGAAAGGGAACTCTCCTTTATAAAACCATCAGCTCTCATGAGACTTATTCACTATCACAAGAACAGCACAGGATGAAACCAACCCATGATTCAATTATCTCCTACCAGGTCCCTGCCATGACACATGGGAGATATGGGAGATACAATTCAAGATGAGATTAGGGTGGGGACACAACCAAACCATATCAGTATATCTACAACTATGAAACAGAATACTCCAGAAACTACCACGGAGTGTTCTCTAGAACATACAAAATATATTACCTAATTCTATCTATTGAAAAGAGATGGAAACAGTGACACAATAAGTAATTTTGAGCATTCCTGGCACTCATATTGTGCTCTAGAAATACTGTTTCCCATTTAAAGTAACCAGGGCCCTTGGAAGAAATGTCTGATTCTAGGTCTGTAGTAAAATATGTGCAAGATGAATTTTGGAACACTTTATATCAGATATCAAGGAAACTGTTAAAAACTGCTAAGATGATGTCAGAAGGAATCAGAAGCCAGCTTCAAAAGATCTCCATTGACCAAAGATGAAACATTTCTATATCTAATAACAATGGCAGTAATTTGAAATTTAAAATTGTTTTAATACCCTTGTATACTGTTAGTAGGAATATAGATTGTGAAGCCATTATAAAAGACAGTATGGAGTTTCCTGAAGAAATTAAAAATACAGCTACCACACAACTCAGCAATTCCCCTTATAGGCATATGCCCAAAGGAAATGAAATCACCCCCTTATCAACATATCTATACTCCCATGCTCATTGCAGCATTATGCACATTAGCCAAGATATGGAAACAACTGAAGTGTCCATCAGTGGGTGAATGGAGAAAGAAATTGTGGTATATATACACAGTGGAATATTACTCAGCTATAAAAAAGGAGACACTGCCATTTGCAACAACATATATGGATCAAGAGGACATTATGTTAGATGTTTATTTCAGACACAGAAATAAAGCATATGTATGTGGAATCTTTAAAAAAAAAATTGAATACATAGAAACAGAGTAGAACCATTGTTTCCATGAGATAGAGTGTAGGGAGAGGGGAAAAGGAAGATGTCTTCAAAGGCTAAAAAGTTGCAGTTGTATAGGATGCATAAGGCTAGAGATCCAATGTATAGCTTTAGTAATATGGTTGAAAGTATTGTATATCTGTAATTTGCCAGGAGAATAGATTTTAGGCACTTTTAACACAAAGGGAAGAAAAAGGTAACTATATGAGACAATGCATATGTTAATTTACTAAACTGTAATAATCTTTTTACTATGTATATTCAGGATAAATAAAATATATTTTAGATCTTTAATATATACTTTTTTTAAAGTTTAAATCTGTGTATTCATAATGAGATAAAAATCTATGTGGTCAACTTTAGGTACTGTCAAACAAATTATCATTTTAGAAATTGGTAAATAAAAGGAAATAACCTTGGATTTCCATAAAATTTTTACCATTATGAAGCCAAGTAGTAGAATGGGATATTCAATTTTTTGAAGTTTAAGCTAATAAATACAGGATAAATATTAGAGTTAAAATATTTTTATATTGTAATACCAATGAATTAATGATCTAGGCTTTAATAATTGTTGACATCATATGCCTTTTGAAATAGTATTTGCAAAGTATCCAACCTGTATTTAAGGATACCTCTTTCCAAATACCAATTTACAGAAAATAAAGAAGACAAAAGAAAACATTAAATGACACCATGAGGGATAAAAATCAGCAAAATTAAGATGGTCAGAAGCTCTTCAGTATAAACGATTTTCTTTTTTAAAATAGCAACAAAAAAAGAGTATAATGTAATAGCTTAAAAGAGACTTTAGAGACACATCAACAGTCACAATCTGTGAACTTATAATTTATTTGGAATCAGACTAAAATTATAAGCAAGAACATTTATTACAAAACAATAATAATTTTGAGGTCAACCCGTTCAGATCAAGGAAACAATAGATTTTATTTTCAGCTACATCTGCCACTGATAAATACAGGATTGTTAATATCTAAATGTGGTGTATTAGCACATTTTCACGCTGCCGATAAAGACATACCCAAGACTGGGTAATTTACAAAAAAAGGTTTAATTGGACCTACAGTTTTATGTAGCTGGGAAAACCTCACAATCATGGCAGAAGGCAAGAAGGAGCAAGTCATATCTTAGATGGATGGCAGCAGGCAAAGAGAGAATGAGGAAGATGCAAGAGCGCAAACCCCTGATAAAACCATCAGATCGCATGAGACTTACTACTATGAGCACAGTATGGGAGAACTGCTCCCATGTTTCAAATACCTCCCACCGGGTCTCCCACAACATGTGGAAATTATGGGAGTGTAATTTAAGACAAGATTTGGGTGGGCAAACAGAGCCAAACCATATAATTCTGCCCCTTGCCCCTGCCAAATCTCATGTCCTCACATTTCAAAACCAATAATGCCTTCCCAACAGTCCCCCAAAGTCTCAACTCATTTCAGCATTAACTCAAAAGTCCACAGTCCAGTCTCATTTGAGACAATGCAAGTCCCTTCCACCTATGAGCCTGTAAAATCAAGAGCAAGTTAGTTACTTACTAGATACAATAAGGGTACTGGCATTGGATAAATACAGCCATCCCAAATGGGAGACTTGGCCAAAACAAAGTCACTACAGGCCCCATGCAAGTCCGAAATCCAGTGGGGCAGTCAAATCTTAAAGCTCCAAAATGATCTCTTTTGACTTCATGGCTCACATCCAGCTCACACTGATGCAAGAGGTGAGTTCCTATGGTCTTGGGCAGCTCCACCCCTATGGCTTTGCAGAGTACAGCCTACCTCCTGGCTGCTTTCACAGGCTGACATTGAGTGTCTGCAGTTTTTCCAGGCATGCAGTGCAAGCTGTTGGTGGATCTACCATTTTGGGATCTGGAGGACAATGGCCCTCTTCTCACAGCTTCACTAGGCGGTACCACAGTAGGGACTTTGTGGGAGGGCTCTGACCCCACATTTCCCTTCTGTACTGCCCTAGCAGAGATTCTCCATGAGGGCCCTGTTCCTGCAGCAAACTTTTGCCTGGGCATCCAGGCGCTTCCACATATCTACTAAAATCTAAGCAGAGGTTCCCAAATCTCAATTCTTGACTTCTGTGCACTTCAGGCTCAACACCACATGAAAGTTGCCAAGGCTTGGGGCTTCCACCCTCTGAAGCAACAGCCCAAGCTGTACATCGGCTCCTTTTAGTCATGGCTGGAGCCATGAATCAGGGCACGGGGAACCAAGTCCCTAGACTGCACATAGCATAGGGACCCTGGGCCCTGCCCTCAAAACCACTTTCTCCTGGGCCTGCAGGCCTGTGATGGGAGGGGCTGCTGTGAAGACCTCTGACATGCCCTGGAGGTATTTTCCCCATTGTCTTGGGAGTTAACATTCAGCTCCTCATTGCTTATGCAAATTTCTGCAGCCTGCTTGAATTTCTCCTCAGAATATGGGTTTTTCTTTTCTATCACATTGTCAGTCTGCAAATTTTCCAAACTTTTATGCTCTGCTTCCTTTATAAAACTCAATGCCTTTAACAGCATGCAAGTCACCTCTTGAATGCTTTGCTGCTTAGAAATTTCTTCCGCCAGATACCCTAAATCATCTCTCTCAAGTTCAAAGTTCTACAGATCTCTAGGACAGGAGTAAAATGCTGCTAGTCTCTTTGCTAAAACATAACAAGAGTCACCTTTGCTCCAGTTCCCGACAAGTTCTTCATGTTCATCTGGGACCACCTCAGACTGCACTTTATTGCCCATAATGCTATCAGGATTTTGGTCAAAGGCATTCAACAAGTCTCCAGGAAGTTCCAAACTTTCCTACATTTTTCTGTCTTCTTCTAAGCCCTCCAAACTGTTCCAACCTCTGCCTGTTACCCAGTTCCAAAGTTGCTTCCCCATTTCCAGGTATCTTTTCAGCAGTGCCCAACTGTACTGGTACCAATTTACTTGGTCCATTTTCATGCTGCTGATAAAGACATACCTTAGATGGGCAATTTACAAGCAAAGGCTTAATTGGACATACATTTCCATGTGGATGGGGAAGCCTTACAATAATGGCGGAAGGCAAGGAGGAGCAAGTTATGTCTTAAATTGATGGCAGCAGGCCAGGAGAGAGTGAGGAAGATGCAAAAGTGGACACTGATAAAACCATCAGATCTCATGAGATTTATTCACTACCATGAGAACACTGTGGAGGAACTGCTCCCATGATTCAGTCATCTCCCACCAAGTCCCTCCCACAGCCTGTGGAAATTACGGGAGTACAATCCAAGATGAGAGTTGGGTGGGGACAGAGCCAAACCGTATCATGTGGGTTGCAAGTTATTTCAAATCTTTTTTTCAGAAGAGTCTAGACAGAAATGATTAAATATTCAAAACAAACTGGAAATGTACTGCCAATAGCTTTTGACAGTGTGTGAACCAATTTATACTTCCACCAGGAGGGGATAATAAAAGCTAGCAATAAATGTCATGAGAAGCAAAATATTTGCATCTCCAGGTCCAGGGATGACCTAGATTTTAGAACTACTGGGCAATGAACACACTTGATAGTAGATTGTACTCAGAAGTTTGTCTCGACAGCAGCTACTGCTGGCAAGTCACCACAGAGGAGAGGACACGGACAAGACTAAGTGACAGCTCACGTAGCAGGTACCCGTTGGCTTTTAGATTCTAGTTGTGTAAAGAACAGTATATACTAGTATTCTCAACTGGGGCCAACTTTGCCTACTACCCCATTAACCCCAGGGAATATTTGGCAATATCTAGAGACTTTATTTATTGTCATGACTTGGTAGAGAGGGTACTACTGGCCTCTAGTTGGTAGAGACCAGGGATGCTGCTGAACATCTCTACAACATTGTGGGTACCGTTACTCCACAACAAAGCATTACCTAGCCCAAGATGTCAACAGTGCCAAGTTTAAGAAACTCTGATTTTACCTTTGAGGGTTAGTGTCTTAGTCCATTTAGGGAGCTAGAACAAAATAAAATAGATGAATGGCTTATAAATAACAAAGTTATTTCTCACAGTTTTGGAGGCAGAGGAGTCTACTAAGATGAAGGCACTGGCAGATTAGGTATCTGGTAAGGGCATTCCTCCTCTTAGAAAGCTGCCTTCTCATTCTAACCTCATGTCGTAGAAGGATTAGGGGGTCTCTCTCAGGCCTCTTTCATGAAGGATCTAATTCCATTCATGAGGGTTCCACTCCCATAACCTAATTACTTCTCAAAGACTCCACCTCCTAGTACCATCACCTTGGGTGTTAGAATTTCAGCATATGAATCTGGGGAACAAAGTCAGATCATAGCAGGTAGTAAGTTGCAAGGAGCACAGGAGAGGCTTCTGGGGTGCTGGTAAAGTTAAGTTTCTTGATCTAGGTGCTGGTTTCATGAGAACATTCAATCTATGAAAATGTATCACGCTTCACAATTATGACGTATTTTTCTCTATATAACTGGAGACACCATATATAATTGTATATCTATCATATATAGTTAGAATATATGTTATACACACATATATGTGTGTGTATATATATGTATACATATACTATAAATAAAAGGGAGCAGAATGTGCATGACACAGTGTTGAGTATTTGTAATCTTTATTCAAAACCCCCATTATTTAGGTGCTATTATTTCCACTCTAGAAATGAAAAAAATGGGACTCCAGGATGATAAGTGGGTCACCCAATGACAGTAAGTTAGTACCATAGTATCAAAGTTTAAATTCCAATCTCTATTTTTCTGGCTCCAGGTCATTGTACTCACCAAACTTCAAGCCAGTAACAAATGCTAAGGAAAGGTTGTTGAAGAAAGGAGAATTGGTCTTCATTACCACATAGTCCACGTTTGAGGTCAACCAGAACTCTGAGTTTTTTTTCCTTTTCAGTTGTGTCTTGTTAAACATGTAAAACTTTTGTTGCCTCTGAATTAGAAAATAGAAGCTGAAAAAATGGGTGAAACACAGATCAACTAAGGTTGCAATTTTATAGCATATCAGGGCATTGGGAGAGATGTATAAAATTACTAAACTTTAACACTTAATGGGAAGTTTTAAGTGGAATTGCATTTATGCATATTCCTACCAAACTACGAATAACCTAAATCTAGATGAAAAATAGGGTTAATTAGGGTTAGGAGAAAAGGGTATTAATTATTAAAATGAATGAGACAGTATTTTGAAAATCTTTCACAGGAGCAGTCAATGTGAATGCTAGATAAAAATGGACAGTGAGACCACATAACTGTTTAAAAGAAGCAAGGGAAAAGACTGTCAGAAAAGCTCTTCACTGAAAAATCATCATTCTAAAATTGCTCAAACCTGGGAGTATTCTCAGGTTGAACTAATTTACACTCCCACCAACAGTGTAATAGTGTTCCTATTTCTACACATCCTCTCCAGTAGCTGTTGTCTCCTGACTTTTTAATAATCATCATTCTAACTGATGTGAGATGGTATCTCAATGTGGTTTTAATTTGCATTTCTCTAAGGACCAGTGATGATGAGCTTTTCATATGTTTGTTGGCTGCATAAATGTCTCCTTTTGAGAAGTGTCTGTTCATATTCTTCACACACTTTTTGATGGGGTTGTTTTTTTTCCTGTAAGTTTGTTTAATTTCTTTGCAGATTATTTGTAGATTTATTTGTCAGATGGGTAGATTGCAAAAATTTTCTCCCATTCTGTAGATTGCCTGTTCACTCTGATGATAGTTTCTTTTGCTGTGCAGAAGCTCTTTAGTTTAATTAGATCCCACTTGTCTATTTTGGCTTTTGTCGCCATTGCTGTTGATATTTTAGTCATGAAGTCTTTGCCCATGCCTATGTCCTGAATGGTATTGCCCAGGTTTTCTTCTGGGGTTTTTATGGTTTTAGGTCTTACTTTTAAATCTTTAATTGATCTTGAGTTAATTTTTATATAAGGTGTAAGGAAGGGATCCAGTTTCAGCTTTCTGCATGTGGCTAGCAAGTTTTCCCAACACCATTTATTAAACAGGGAATCCTTTCCCCATGGCTTGTTTTTGTCAGGTTTGTCAAAGATCAGATGGTTGTAGGTGTGTGATATTATTTCTGAGGCCTCTGTTCTGTTCCATTGCTCTATATATCTGTTTTGGTACCAGTACCATGCTGTTTTGGTTACTATAGCCTTGTAGTATAGTT
This sequence comes from Aotus nancymaae, assembly GCF_030222135.1. NCBI lineage: Eukaryota > Metazoa > Chordata > Mammalia > Primates > Aotidae > Aotus > Aotus nancymaae. The sequence continues at coordinate 116,297,232 of NW_026988425.1, forward strand.
TGATATCAGGTAGCATGATGCCTCCAGCTTTTTTTTTTATTTTTCCTTAGAATTGTCTTGGCTATGTGGGCTCTTTTGTGGTTCCATATAAAATGAAATTTAGGGTTTTTTTCCCCCAATTCTGTGAAGAAAGTCAATGGTAGCTTGATGGGGATAGCATTGAATCTATAGATTACTTTGGGCAGTATGTCAAAGTAATCTATAAATTCAATGCTATCCCCATCAATTTTCACAATATTGATTCTTCCTCACCATGAGCATGGAATGTATTTCCATTTGTTTGTGTCCTTCTTATTTCCTTGAGCAGTGGTTTATAGTTCTCCTTGAAAAGGTCCTTCACATTCCTTGTAAGTTGTATTCCTAGGTATTTAATTCTCTTTGTAGCAGTTGTAAATGGGAGTTCACTTATGATTTGGCTCTCTGTCTGTTATTGATGTATAAGAATGCTTATGATTTTTGTACATTGATTTTGTATCCTGAGACTGTTGAAGTTGCTTATCAGTTTGAGATTTTGGGCTGTATATTTAGATGGGGTCTTCTAAATATACAGTCATGTCATCTGCAAACAGAGACAATTTAGTTTCCCTTATACCTTTTGAATACACTTTCTTTCTCTTGCCTAATTGCCCTGGCCAGAACTTCCAATACTATGTTGAATAGGAGTGATGAGAGAGGGCATCCTTTTCTTGTGCCAGTTTTCAAAGGGAATGCTTCCAGTTTTTGCCCATTCAGTATGATACTGGCTGTGGGTTTTTCTTAAATAGCTCTTATTATTTTGAGATACATTCCATTATCACCTAGTTTATTGAGAGTTTTTAGCTTGAAGGGTTGTTGAATTGTGTTGAAGGCCTTCTCTGCATCTATTAAGATAATCATGTGTTTTTTGTCTTTGGTTCTGTTTATGTGATGGATTACATTTATTGATTTGCATATGTTGAACCAGCCTTGCATCCCAGGGATGAAGCTAACTTGATTATGATGGATAAACTTCTCAATAAGCTGTTGGATTCAGCTTGCCATTATTTTATTGAGGATTTTCACATTGATGTTCATCAGGGATATTGGCCTGAAAGGTTTTTTTTGTTGGTTTGTTTGTTTTGTTTTGTTTTGTTTTGCTTGTGTCTCTGCCAGGTTTTGGTATCAGGATGATGTTGGTCTCATAAAGTGAATTAGGGAGGATTCTATCTTTTTCTATTGTTTGAAATAGTTTCAGAAGGAATGGTATCAGCTCCTCTTTGTACCTCTGGTAGAATTTGGCTGTGAAACTGTCTGGTCGGGACTTTTTTTGATTGGTAGGCTATTAATTGCTGCCTCAATTTCAGACCTTGTTATTGGTTGATTCAGGGATTCCACTGCTTCCTAATTTAGTCTTGGGAGGGTGTAAGTGTCCAGGAGTTTATCCATTTCTTCTAGATTTTCTGTTTTATTTGTGTAGAGGTGTTTATAGTATTCTCTATGGCAGTTTGTATTTCTATGGGACTGGTAGTGATATTGCCTTTATAATTTTTGTTGCATCTATTTGACTTTTTTCTCTTTCCTTTGTTAGATCTACTTTGTTGATCTTTCCAACAATAGATTCATTAATGTTTTGATTTTTCTTGTGTGTCTCTATCTCCTTCAGTTCTGCTCTGATGTTAGTTATTTCTTGTCTTCTGCTGGCTTTTGAATTTGTTCTTGCTTCTCTAGTTCTTTTAATTGTGACATTAGAGTGTCAATTTTAGATTTTTCCTGCTTTCTCTTGTGGGCATTTAGTGCTATAAATTTCTCTCTACACACTGCTTTGTAGTGTTTTAGAGATTCTGGTATGTTGTGTCTTTGTTCTCATTGGTTTCAAAGAACATCTTTATTTCTGCCCTCATTTCATTGTCTTTATATAAAATCAAATCATCAGCAAAGAGGGATAATTTGACTTTTCTTTTCCAATTTGGGGGACTTTTATTTATTTCTCTTGCCAGATTTCTCTGGTAAGAACTTCCAGAATTATGTTAAATAGAAGTGCTCAAAATGGCATCTTTGTCTTGTCCCAGTTCTTACGGGGAAGGTTTTCAGCTTTTTCCTTTTCTTACAACATTAGCAGTGGGTGTGTCAGATATGACTAATTATGTTCAGACATGATCCTCAAATGCCTAATTTGTTGAGAGTTTTTATCAAATATTGCAAACTCTCAACATTCAACAAGAAATGTGGTATGTTATCAAATGGTTTTTTTGTATCTAGTGAGATAATAACATGGTTTCTGTCCTTCAATCTGTTGATATATAACATTTATTGATTTGCTTATGTTAAACCATTCAAGCTCCCTCAGATTCTGCTTGTTCCTGTGTATTATCTATTTGCTGTGCTGTTTGTTGGGTTTGGTTTGCTAGTATTTTGTTGAGGATTTCTGCATCTATGTTCTTCATAAATACTGGCCTGTAGTTTTGTATCAGGGTAATGCTAGCCTCATAGAATGAGTTAGGGAGAATTTGCTCCTCTTCAATTACTTTTGGAATAGCTTGAGAATAATTGGTATTAGTTGTTCTTTGAAAATTTGGTAGAATTTGGCAGTGAGGTCAGGCAGTCCTGGACTTCATTGGGAGATTTTTGTATTACTGATTCAATCTCATTAATCCTTTTGGTTTATTTGGGTTTTCTATTTCTTCTGAATTGAATCTGGAAAGTCATGTGTCCTGGAATTTCCAAATTTTCTCTAGGCTTTCTAGATTGTTAGTGATTAGTTGTTCATAATAGTCTCTGGTGATTTTTATTATTCCTGTGGTATCAGTTGTAATGTCTCCTTTTTCATTTCTGATTTTGTTTATTCGGGTCTTTTTTTTCTTGGTTAGTCTAGCCTATTGGTTAATCAATTTTATTTATTTCAAAAAATGAACTTATGGTTTTGCTAATCCTTTGTATTTTTTTTTTTTTTGGTCTCAATTTCATTTATTTCTGCTCTAATCTTTACAATTTTTTTTTTCTTCTTCTAATTTTGCTTTGGTTTGTTCTTGCTTTTCTAGTTTGATGGGTATTGTTAGACTGTTTATTTGGAATCTTTCTCCTTGTTTTTATGTAGGTGATTATTGCTATAAGTGTCCTTCTTAGCACTGGGAAGCACTTTTTACAGCTTTTGCTATATCCCTTAAATTTTGGTATGTTGTGGTTCAATTTTCATTTATTTCCAATTTTTTTCTTAATTTCTTTCTTGGCCAAGTGGTCATTCAAGACCTATGCAACAATCCTGCATGATCTGCACATGTACCCCAGAACCTAAAGTACAATTTTTTAAAAAAGCATATTTTATAAGTATTATGTATTTGTAGTTTCCCACATTTTTCCTGTTATTGATTTCTAGTTTTATTTCATTGTGGTCTGAAAAGATACTTGATATAGTTATGAGTTTAAAAAAAAATATTGAGACTTATTTTGTGTCCCAACCTATGGTCTATTCTGGAAGAATGTTCCAGTTGCTGATGAGAAGAATGTGTATTCTGTGGCTGTTGTGTAAATTGTCCTGTAAATGTGTGTTAGGTATACTTGTTCAAATGTGCAGTTTAAATTCATTGTTTCTTTGTTAGTTTTCTGTCTAGATGATTTATCTAATGCCACAAATAGGGTGTTAAAATCCTAAACTATTTTTGTATTGGAGCGTATCTCTCCCTTTAGATCTGATAATATTTGTTTTATATGTCTGAGTGCTCTGATGTTGAGTACATGTAATTATTTTGAATTGTTACTTCCTTTTGATGAATTGAATCTTTGATCATTGTATAATGACTTTGTTTCCTTTAATAAATTTGGATTTAAAGTCTGTTTAATGTAAGTATAGGCACTCCTTTTGGTTCTGGTTTCTGTTTGCATGAAATATCTTTTTCTATATCCCTTTACTTTCATTCTATATGTGTCTTTACAGTTGAGATAGATTTCTTATAGGCAGCATGTAATCGGTCATTTTAAAAATACATTCTGCCAGTCTATATCACTTAGTGTAAAATTTAATCTCTTTACGCTCAAAGATATTACTGATATGTGAGGGGTTATTCCTGTCAATTATTAATTGATTACTGGTTGTTCACTATATCGTTTGTTCCTTTCTTTCTCCCTTAATGTTTATTATTGTGGCTTGATAGTTGTCTGTAGGAGTAATATTTGTGTCCTTTCTCTTCTTTATTTTTGTGTTTGTGCTATCATTTAGTTCTGTACTTTCATGTGTTTTCATGATTGGAGATGGCATCTCTTTCCTCCCAGGTAGGACTCCCTTAAGCATTTCTTGCCAGGTCAATCTAGGGTGATGATTTCTGTCCGCTTTTGCTTATCTTGGAAGGATTATTAAAACTTCATTTCTGAAGAGTAACTTTGCTGGGTATAGTATCTTTGGCTTGATTTATTTTCTTTCTTTCAGTACTTTCAATTTATCATCTCATTCTCTCCTGGACTGTTACATTTCTGAGGAGAAAGTCAATGTTAGTCTGATGAGGGTTTCCTTATGAGTGACTTAGTGCTTTTCTCTTGCTGTTTTTAAGAGTACTCTCTTAATCTTTGACTTATTACAATTTGATTATAATGTGCTGAGGAGATCTTTTTGCATTGTGTTTATGAATCTCTAAGCATTCTGTATCTGGATATCTAAATTTCTTCCTAGATTAGGATGTTTTCAACTATTATTTTATTAAATAGGTTTTCTAACTCTTTTATTTTTCCTTTTGTCTTGTAGACCACCAGAAAAATTGATCACTATAAGGTATCTCATATGTCACATAGGCTTTTTTCAATTTTTTTTTTTTTTTTGTCTGCCTGGGTTATTTCAAAAAACGTGTCTTCCAAGTATTAAAATTATTTCTTCTGCTTGATTTAGTCTATTGTTGAGCTATGCAAAGTACTTTGTATTTTACTTAATAAATTATTCAGTTCTAGAATTTGTTTGTTCTTTATGACATCTATCTCTAGAAAATTTCTCATTCATATACTAACTTGTTTTTCTGATTTATTCGTATTGTTTTTATGTGTTCTCTTGTATTTTATTGAGCTTCTTTAATACTGGTATTTTGAATTCTTTATCCAGGGTTTCATAGATTTCTTTTTTTAGTTGCTAGATAATTATGTTCCTTTGCAAATACTATCTTTGTGGGGGTTTTTTTTTTTCATGTTTCTTGTGTCCTTACATTGATATCTGCACATCTGTCATGACAATCACTTCTTTCCATTTTTAAATTTGCTTTCATAGGGGAGAACTTTTTCTTGAAGATGTGTCTTTGGTGGTTGTTGGGTATGGTACTTTGGCTTTGATTCTGGGTGCATGCAGTAGTGTAGCTCTCAAGATTTCTTTGCTGCTAAATAGCTTCATTGGTGTCTGTAATTTTCCTCAGTGGTCTAGGTTGTGGTTATTAGGGAAGACTGTGGTAAACTTTTGCTTGTGACAGGGACACCAGATGGGCCTGTCCTTGGGCCCCAGTGGTGGCAGCAGCATGCTAAGCATACCTGTCCTTGGGGTCTAGGACATGTATGCTGGCACTGGTGTTAGCAGACCCAAGCAAGCCAATTCTTGGGCCTCTAGGCAGCTTGTTTGGGTGATAGTAGTGGCAGTTGTGGGCTGGTGGTGAGTGTGTCCTCAGGCACTTGGACAGTTGGCATGGTATGGGTGACAGTAGTAGTAGTGGTGGGACCAACCTCTGAGTCCCAAGAGTTCCACAGTGGTGTTGGAAGTGATTGCAACAGGATGGGCAGGCTAGTCCACAGGCTCACAGGTGACGTGTGTGTGTTGGTGCCCACTGTGATGGTAGTGGCAGGTTTGGTGGCTCCAACTTCAGGCCCCTTGTTGGAGTGCTCAGTGACAATACTGGTGGACTGGGTTGGGTATTCTCCAGGGCTTCAGATGCCTTAATTGGGTACTAGGGGGTGGGGGTCAGAGTCAGTCCCAGTGGACTCATCCTCACATCCTTTACTAGTGGTTGCAAACACTGGCTGTGGAAGGCAGGAGTGGTGCGACCCCAGGCCCAAAGCAGAATGTTCATGTTGGGGTGGCAGCAGCTGTACTGTATCCCTGCTACAGGGGAGGATAGAGTCACTTTCAATGGCAGCAGTTGTAGGCAAATGGCTGGCAAGTGTACATTTCACTTGCCCTCTGGCCCCAGTTGAGGCATCCCACTGCTATGGCTATCACCTGGTATATTTGTTGTCCTAGGGGAGATTAAAAATGCACAGTAGCTTCACTGTTGAGAGCAATGTGGTAGCTGCCAATGGCTAACACTTCAGTCCTAGAGGTAGCAGGCAGCTGCAGTTCTGACTGCAGGTGGGGCATGTCATTGGGGCTCCAGGGATATGGAGATTCAAGGGCTGTTGGGCCCAGGGAATAATGCAGTCTGATGAGGGCTGAGATATCAAAGTGACAACTTGCTGAACTGCTTAGGACTTGGGGGTTGTGTGGGATTATGTGTGCTCCCTCTCTGGGGCAATATCATCACACGGTCTTCAGGTAGCTGCCTATGTTGGTCTGTCTCACAAAGGTCTCTAGGGGCTTTCCTATGACTGGAGGGAGTCTGTAATGGGAATGTTGATCACTAGGAGTCACCCACATACTCTTTCCTTACACTGGGGAGACTTTCCTGTCTCCTAGCCTATCCCGTCTGAACAGACCGTACTGCTTTCTTCCCCTTCCTTTCTTTAGGTGTTTCCTAAATTCTGTACTTCTCTGTAGAGTTTCAGATATTATCTCTTACATGATACATTTGAACTGTGATTATCTACTCATTATTTTGGTTCTCCTTGATGGAAGAGAATACAAGATGTCTCTGGTCAGGCATCTGGAAGCCTCACTGATTTTTTCATGTAAAGCCTTTTGTGTATCTTTCCCAGTTTTGTATCCATCTTCATAAGGGATTTTGTTAAGTAGTCTTCCATTCTTGTAGGACTTAATTTTGAAGGAGAGTTATGTTGGCCTCATAAAATGCATAAGAATGTGTTTTTTTCTTTTGTTATTGTCTAGAAGAGTTTGTATAAGAGTGGCAGGGTTTTTTTCTTTTCCTGTAAGTATTTGGAGAAATTTCAATGTTTAGAATTATTTTGAATGAGCAATTATATCTAAAACACTTAGAAAGTAACTAGCATTTGATAACAGCTATGAAATATTAGTATTCTCATGTGCTTTGAATATCCATTTTCCTGTGTAAATCATTACATTAAAATGCTAGGAGAGAACAGCTGTGGGCTTTACACAGCGGTAACATGCTTGAAGCCATTCCTTTAGCAGTCACCTTTCAGGATTTCAGCATTTATTCAATTATCAGTTACTACTCAATGTATTTTCAGAAGATTTTTATTTTAATTTTTCAACTGTTCTGTTGCCATAAGATTCCCAATACATAAATGAGAGGCAGGTTTTGATAGAACATAGCTTTTTTAAAGTTCATGGGTATGTGTGCAGGTTTGTTACATCAGCAAACTGTGTCATAGGGATTTGTTGTACAGAATTTTTCATCACCCATGTATGAAGGCTCATACTTATTTTTCCTGATCCTCTTCCTCCTCTCACCCTTCACTCTCCAATAGGGCCCAGTGTATTTTGTTCCCCTCTGTTTCCATGTGTTCTTATCATTTAGCTCCTACTTATAAGTGAGAACATGTGGTATTCGGTTTTCTGTTGCTGCATTAGTTTGCTAAGGATAATGGCCTCCAGCTCTATCCATGTTCTGACAAATGACATAACATGATCTCATTCATTTTATGGCTGCATAGTATTCCATGGTGTATACCACATTTTCTTTATCCATTCTATCAATGATGAGCATTTAGATTGACCCTGTGTCTTAGTTACTGTAAACCGTGTTGCAATGAACATGTGTGTACATGGGTCTTTATAGGAGAATAATTGATATTCCTTTGGGTATGTACCCAGTGATGGGATTGCTGGGTCAAATGATATTTGTTTTTAGGTTTTGAGGAAACATCATCCTGCCTTCCACAGTGGTTGAACTAATTTACACTCTGACCAACAATGTATAAGTGCAGAACATAGTTTTAAATAATGGGTATGGCTAACTCCATCTCATGCCCATGAAGAATTCTTTACAGCTAATAGGGGTACACTGAGATTGTGACAGATCTAATTTGTTTTCTTACTAAAAATATCACAAATATCTTCTTTTATTCCAAATTCCAGCCCTCTCTCTCCTTTTCTTCCACAGTGGAACTTTCCAAGGGTTACCACCATTCAGAGGCCCCATATTTTCACATCCACTTACTTCTCAACCAAAACATGGTTTCCATTTCTACCATTCCACTGAAATGGCTTGTTGCCAGGATGCCTCCAAACTGTCACATCATTAAGTAAAGGTCATGATTCTGTGCTCTGCTTATGTGATCTCAGTGGCACTCAATATTACTGACCACATCAGCTTTCTTGAAGCATGCTGTGCCATTGAATTCTATGACAGTCTATGCTTACCGTTTTTCTCCTCCGTATTTACCCATTTCTGTTTACCCTCTTGACTGACTTGCCTTTATATATATAACATTGACTGTTAAGTTCCTCAAGTTTTGATTTCTTGAAGCTTTTTATTTCAATCACTTTGCTTTGCAGTGTTTGCCCTTAAATGTGCATATCTCAAATCTAGTGTGTTACTTGCCTGGAAACCATATCCATATATTCCATGATCTTGCTGACATTCAAATTTGGAGGCTTTTCAGGTACGTGAGATTTCGTGCTGTCTGAAAGTGGGCTCCTGTGGTCCTCTCACGGCTGCTTTTACAGTTCTCTCACTCAGTGAAAGGCAGCATCATCTTCCTAGACCTGGAGACGCCTGGACCAGGATGACCAAGAGCCATCCTTGACTCTACTCTCCCTCATCCCAAAGTCCAGCAATGCTTAAGTCCTGCTCACTTTATCTCTTCACCATCTCCCAATTCCACTTATTTTTTTTTCCCCCAGCACCACTATTTGAAAGTCCAGGGTATCATTCACTTATCAGGAGTACTATAAAAGGCTAATATTAAGAACTCTTCCCTAAACTTTGAAAATTGCTAGGCTATCCATTGCAGTCAGAATAGTTTTCAAACTTAAATCTGAGCATGCATGCCACTGCTTGAAAGTATCTGTTTAATGTCTGCTCTACCAAGGGAATGCAGTCTGTTTTGTTCCAGAAAATTATCAGCATTCAATATAGACTTGTTAATTATAAATTACAAGTAAAGAAAAAAAACAAAAAAAGTTGTTTTATCACCTAGAAATAAACATTATATTTTCCTCTGATATATAAGTAAGAACTTCAAATATAAAACATCATTTAAAAGTTTATAATTGACATAGTCAGGTATTGGAAATAATATCACACAAAATATGCTCTTAATGTAAGAAATTATTCTCCAGGATAGACCATACTGATTATCCAGTCCAGCCCTCTGTTCTGAAAGCAACACATGAAAAGGCAGAGAAAGAAAAATAATCTCTATGACCTGGCCTGTTAAACATGTATTTATTACCTGAGTAATGATTAGGTGCCAGCTGTAATGGGCTACTGAGTGGAGGACAGTGGTCAAAGCCTCTTATGATGTATGCCAGAATATGGCAGACACCAGAAAGATATGAAAGATGTGAGGGTACAAAAAAGGAAGTTGGAGTCACATCCAGTCACAGGACTAAGCCTCTTTGGAGCAGGAGACTTGCAAGTTTTGAAGGAGAGTAGAATCTATTCAGAAAGAAATTGCAGGGAGGTCCTTTCAGTCTGAATGAAGATTAACTTGGCATAATGTAACTGGCATCATGGCCATGACATCGGAGAGGTTATGAAGGCCTCCACCTGGGTGGTGGCAATCAGAACAGAAGTGGTTAACACACTGACACTGGACCTAGTAGGCTTTATGGGTTGGGAGATGAAGACAAAAGCACGAGGAACAAAAAAGAGGATGACTGAGAGAATCCGAGCCCAGAAAATACCAGTGCCAGTAAGGGAAATAAGGAAGCTGAAAGGAGATGAGAAGGGTTGGAGTTCTGAAGACAGGGAGAGACGGATGATGTTTAGTTTCTGACCTGCTGAGGTGTAGATGCTTGTAATAGAGAGAGACAAGGCTAGAAATGGGAGGATGAAGTTTGATAAAAGAACCAGGAAAACTTGGCAAGACTTCAGCATTCCTACTTAATTACCATATTGTGAATCCATAATCCATAAATTTTATGTAAAGCATTTTGGAATCTTTCCTAAAAGTTTTTGATTATTTGTATAAATCTTAACATGTCATTTGCAAATGACATTCCTTTTTAACATCCAATGTCTACTTAATCTACTAACAATTGTTTTCTATGTACAGTTTATTCAAGGTTGATTCGGTCCTGCTCTTACATCCCAGCTGGTGTTGGGTCCTAAACTTAACTCTGAGAATTTCAGTTGGGCTACAGAGGAAATAAGTCTAACTAATGATGCCTTCTTGTCGGGCAAATAATTTCATTTTGAAATTCTATAGCAAAAGAACAACAATAAAGCATTGGTTCCACTTTTAAATAAATAAGGGGTTATTTTGCTGCTGAAAGTTTTCATTCAAATGACTGATCAGATCTCACATGTCTGTTTAAAAATGTCTGACTTAGGTCATTACAAAATGACAGACTGTGATAAACTAGATGATAGTTAGAAGCAAGACAATGAGGCATTGTTTACACAGAAGATTGAGTAACTGGTTTAACAAAAGAGGTTCTTGGATATCTATTGTATGTACAACTATGAGATTTACTGGAGCTTTTATAATTTCTGCAAGGCTCTTTTCCAGCCAGCTTCATTAACTTGAAGTAAATCACATCATGCAGAAATCTGGCTCAGCCAGAAAGCAACCCAGTGAGATACAAGATGAAGAAAAACAGACACGGGATGATAAGATTTAGAATCTTTGGCATTTTTCATAAACATTTTGTTTGAAGATTATTAAATTACAACCCAGAGACAAAAAATATATATGTATAGTAAACTCACCATTAAATGAGATCTTTTACCTTAACTTTTCTTTATAATACATACATATATAAAAACTGCACAAAGTATGTGTCAACAAAATACAGTCTTTAAAACTTAAATATCATTTAAACAGTTAATTGCATACATTTTATATATGCACAAAGTCAGGATTTTTATATGGCAGGGGAATACTGTGGAATGATGGGGTCTGCAGAAGACAGATGCTATCAAAGGGGAGGACTCCAGGGTGGTATTTTCTAGAAATGGGGTTCTGAAATCAATTTTTATTGTATGTAGCTTATTTTGCTTCTAAGAGGAACAAAAGATACATTTGGGCAGCCAAAGTATTTCTATTTTCTGCTTAAAACATTCAAGCAAATGAAATGATTATATTAAGTAAGCAGTCTTATTTATGAGTCCCTCTGTGCCTTATCTTTCTAAATATTTGGAGAATTCATTCATTCATTTCTCCCCTCCCCCCACTTGCCTTTCTGAAATTACACGTTGACATTTTATAATGTTTTGAAAATAAGCAAAAAGTAAAGTCAGAAGAAGAGACACTGTAAGGCAACCAAATACTTTCATGAAACCATCATTTCTCAAGTGAGTGATCTCTAGGGGTCTTCCTGGGGCATCCATTGCCAGCAATGGACCATGCTGCAGGCTGGCATCCAGCACTGAGAGGTTTCCCAAAAATTCACATACATATCCTTAATAATCATGGCAGAAAGATCCATAAAGGTTTGAGCTAATTCTGGTAATTATTATTAAAAATGACTTTTAGTAATATACAGTATTTGGACAGATGATGGCTATCAAAGACTTGTTAACTTGGAGAAAAGACTTACGCCCATGAACAATCATCTGAAAGGAGTGTGGGGATGGGGAGTGGAAATCTTAATGAGACTCTGTTGGAGGTGTGAAAACAAGTTCAAAGTCACTCTTGAATCCAAGTGGGCTCCTGGCTGTTCTCAAGGAAGGTAGTGTTCAGATCCATGGCAGCCTGGCTTTATCTCCCATTTCAGATTGGAAGTTGGTCTTTCACAGTTTCAGGATTTCTTTTTGCTGGGCTGACCACTCTATGAAACTAGGACACCCATAGGTGGGGGTGTGTGCACATGTGTGTATGTCTGTGCACGTGAAGGAGGAAGAATACAGAGGGTGCCACAGGGCATGCATTTCAGAAGGACACCTTGGGTACCACTGAAACAGCCATAACATTGGTCTAATCAACCAACCACAATACTGGGTGCTGGTCTCCAAAGTTGGTGTGTGCCCTAGAGAGCGCTGCGCTTCTTCCGCAGGGGGCTGTGGCTGCTGCAGAGTTTCAATTCCGTGTACTGCACCTGTGAAAACAAACAGCCATGATGCTAGTGGTTAGGTAACCCTAGCTCACCACAGTGTGTGCTAATGGCTCCCCAAGGACAACCCAAGGCAAAGGAAGGAAGGTTCAAAGGTAATGAATCATTTTCTAAACACAGGAACACGGAGGGATTAATTGCAGGAAGGATTTGAGAAGTCATGCATCATTTCTTGAAACCAAAATATTAAAAGCAGATTTTTTTCTAATGAGATGCGTGGGTTTCTACCTGCTCTGGGCACTGCTGGAGGATGTTCGTTTTGTGTGTGCCAGTTTTCAATCTTAAGTAAGCTTAATAACTGCCTCTTGGGAATGTTTATCTTAGTATATGATACAGTAACTTACTGAGAATTATTCATTTAAAAATATCTAAAATCTTGGGGAAAACATCTCAGAAAATTATATACATTTACTTTGCCTGAGAGGGGAAAATGCTGAAATTGATACTGGGCCCCAGACTTTTATACAGATTTCTCTTAGAAATTAATTTCATTTGCAATGTAATGGCTACAACATCTGTGATAGATACAAGTACTCGGGAGTCCCCAGTGGCAAACTGTCATTGTGGTATTAGAAAGCGCCCTTGGCGATACACGGAGGATCTTACTAGTGTACTGTACATCTTCCTGGAATGCTCTTTTGTTGAACCTCTCTGTGTTCATGCCAGCTCCGACTGGAATGGCCACTTTGAGGGCTAGTGCCTGGACTGTGCACAGAGAATCCTTGGGGGCTTGATGGAAATTTCTATTCTTCAAGGATACACCGTGAACTCACACTGCGACTCAAGTGATGGGATGTTGCAAACGTATTGCTTTGGTGTGTGGGCTTTGATAGGCTGCTGGTGAAATGGCTTTATTTAAAATATTGTATTACAGACCACATGTGCTCCCTATTTTTAGCATTTGTGCCCAATTCCCCAAGGCCATTATGCCTGATCACAGAAGTCAGGCTCTACAGTTTGTCAAAGGCAGATAAACGAAGAAAGCACCCCATTCCTTATGGTGTTTTGCCAAGGTGCCCTCAGGGAGCAGAGGATGACATACCTGTCAATCTGCAGTGCAAAACAAACAGGCACCACGTTATTATTTTTAAATTAAGAAATCCAAATGTTAGAGAGTAAAAATTCATCTTTACAGACTGTATTTTCACAGCTCACTATAAAGTGAAGTTTAAAGAAAGACAACATCACAGTACATTTTAATTTCTAGAACTTGGAATGAAGGGGAGAGAAACTCTAAGGCCTTTCCGCCCCAGATCTTTGCAATCCTCCCTGAGCTGCCAGGGAACAAATTATGCTGCAGTGGTTCAAATATGAGAATCGATATTTGATTTGGGATTCTCTAAGATATTAAAGGATTGTGTCTTTGATCACCTTGATGATATTTCTCGCCATGGTCTCCCCATCTACCTATTCAGTGATCTCTGTTCTCCATTTGAGAAACTGCCACCTGCCCTCCTTCCTCTGGACTTATAGCAGGCTGATCCACAGGGGCCAGGATCGAGCTACTCTACACGACTTTCTAGTATTGTTGCCTTCGTTAATCTCTGCGTATCCACAGAAACAGGACGCTGCTGGACTAAGTGACCATTATCTGTGAATAATACTTCTGATTGATCTCACATTATTTCACACTGCCTCTGCCTCTGTGTGTATTAGGCAAGCAGGGGCTGCGCCCTCAGCATCCCTAAGTCTTCAGAGGGAAGGGAGGCCTAGGAGATAAATCGGAGCAAATGAGAATAAAAAGACTAATCCTCTTGTCCCCTACTTCCCCTAAAATGCTTGCCACCTGGAAGAAGAAGAAAATAAGCAACACTCCCCGGCTTTGGATCTCATGCAATTCTACTCACTGAGCCCATCTTATCCTCTTCAGGGAGGCAAGCAATCGAAAGGGGACAAGCATTGGTGCACAGTTGCCACGCAGTGTGAGTTCCAGATCATTCTTAAGCAGCTCTTTTTCAAAACAATTTCCCCCAATCGCCTCATGCTTTGGACAAAGATTTTTCTGCCACTTCCCTGCAAGCCAGGCGTCTTTAAGGATTTTCTGGTTCCTTATCTCAGTTACTCACACAAGCAAAGCAGTGTGCTCCTCTGGCTCCTGGGCTGGCCAGATTTCAGGTTGGGGCCCCTGTTGGTGGTGACCATTCATTACATACCTTTTGAACATCAGACGGTACCCTAGAGAGGAAGTCTAGCAGCTCATTATTGTCGATGGAATAGGGATTTCGAAGCTTCTTAGTAAATTTATTTATGCCTGAAAAATAGAAACACAGGAGATCTTTTTATCTATCTATCCATCCATCCATCAGTCAATCAGTCATCTATCTAGCATCCATCTTCAAAAACTTGCCTGACTAGGGGGAGAGGGGGATATTCACAAGTAAAAATTAGTGTGAAAACAATTACCAGACCTCAAGTCATGCACATGTTGCTGTCATGTGGAATCATTCACAAATGCCTTTTCCTGAAGGCAGGAAGCGGGGGCTGTGGAAGAGGGGCTCTGCTTTCTTGAGCTGTGAAAATCCCATTACAATCCCAGCAGCAGGGCGACAGAAACACACGCTCAAACTGGGGAGCACGTTGGCTTTTTTGGAATACACTGATTAACAGCCTCCTCTGCTATGAAAACAAATGTCCCAGATGGGAAAAGGCCTTCATTAGCCCAAACAAGTCCCAGCTTGGAGGCTCTGGACCAAAGGTAGCAGTGGGAGGTAGAGGGCTGGAGTTGTTTTTTTGTTGTTACAAAGAAAACTGCAGTCATTCGTCTTTCCCCACCTCCAACTCATTTTCACAGGTTTCTCTCCTCTCACAGCAGAACAGAACCTGACATGTTGATTGTACTTTGATGCTGCAGGAAACTGTGAAAAGTTATTATTGGAAAATTATCTTACTATGGTTGCTAACTTAATTTATGGATCACAGCACCGGTGCGTGGGTCTGTCTGGGCAATGGAGAACATGCTAATTTAGGACAAGGACAATGATAATTAGAAACAGGCCCAATGTTTAAGATGTCAACATCCTATAGACCGTCCCTCTTTGGTGGCTGCCCCTTGGGCTCCTGAGCATATCCAGGACACGCCTGGTTTCCTCTTTAGAGGGGAGTTCCTCTCAACCACGTTTTGTCTTCTACTCTGCTCTTTGGAGCTGCTTTGACTATATCCGGAGCTCATAAGCTGTAGTCTTTTCACCAAATGTCAACCCGTTTTTCATGTTGAGTTTTAGAAGCAGAAAGACTAGGTGGCCTTCTGAAGTTTTGCCACAGGGTGCTTGTTTAACAAGGATCATATCTGAAGGGCTGTCAGTCCCAATGACGCTGAATGAATTCTTAGCTTCGTTGTACTCTGAATGGCTCCTACTCAGAAGTCAAGGTAACATTTAACTGTTCAGTAGTCCCCAACACACAAAGGGTCTGATTTTTTTGTTGTTGTTCATTAAATATTATTTTGCTTTCATCTGAGGACTAGGCTTCCTGCATGGCATTATACCTGACACAATGCCAACCTCCAGTCATTTCTCTGGAGGGTCAGATTTACATCTGCTTTGCAAATGGGAGCCAGCCATTGTGCCCGAGTAAATGGTGGCTTGGCGGTTGGGCTGGTGAAGGTTCCTAGCAAATGATCCCCTTTCCCTCAAGTCAAAGCTGCACTCTGCCTTTCTTCCCTCTACCCCCACAGCAAGCTTCATGTTTCCAGCTAAAATTTCCCCCAGTGTGCCTTTACACTAAAATACTCTCACTGTGTTATTCTAAAGACATTTAATTGTAGCATGGGCTTTTTGGCAAAAGAAAATAGACAAGGCAAAATGATGAAGGGAGACAAAGACGTATTGAGAACAGATATATCTTCTATTGTTAATTATATATGGTGTGCGCATCTGGAGTCTTTACAATGAACAGCAAGGCAGGGATAATATCACAGCCGATCAAAACACTGCATTCTTAGTCACTGAGAAGATTATAAACCTGCACAGTAGCTTAAATGCACCAATAAGGGCAAAAGTATTCCACAATGCACTGAGACTATGTTTGAAATTAAAAAAAAAGTTAGAATAAAAATTATAGGGCACTCAGATTGCATGTTTCAAATGCACACCTTATTTATGAAGGTGTCCAGGCTCAAATGTTTCTATAATTTGCCCTGTTAACAACTGTGTAAGACTGATTGTCAACAGGAAATCATAGACTCCTTGGTCTTTTTTTTTTTAGGTCGAGGTTTCACCATGTTAGGCTGGTCTCAAACTCCTGACCTCAGGTGATCCACCTGCCTCAGCCTCTCAAAGTGCTGGGATTACAGGCATGAGCCACCACGCCCAGCCACCTTGGCCATTCTTTAAGGGACAAGAAAACAAAGGCTATGGTGTAGGAATACCTGGGCCCCCGGTTCTGGCTCCATCACGTATTAGCTGTGTGATTTTAGAGAAATCACTTAACCTTCCTGTACCTCATATTTTTTACATTAATATTTGAATAGTGAAGACCTGCCTTATAGAGTTTCTTGGGTAGATGGGAGAATCACTTTGGGCAGTATAGGCAAAATGATACTATCATCTGAAATTCTGCAATAATGCAGAGGGCTGCTATCATTACTGTACATGGCAACAAGACAACACAAGCTAAGGAGACAAAGTGAGTATGGAAAAGTCCTTCTACTATTAAAGACACTTATGATCAAGCAGACAAATTTGGAAATTGTGGCTGTATCTATTAGCATGCTAAACATACTTTAGTTTTTTTTAACCTAAATAATACACATAGAGGGTATATTCGTTGTAAAGTTATTTTTAGCAAAAAAAAAAAAAAAAAAAAAAAAAAAACAGAGGAGGGAAGAAAAACAGGAAAAAAGCAAATGGGATCTAAATACTGAAGAATAACATTTGTTGAGAAAGATGCTATCAGGTGTTAGTCCCAGATCATAGATTGGATTGATCAGTGGGGTGGAATGTTGAATGAGCCCTACAGTTAAAAAAAAAAAAAAAAATCACTTGGAGAAAGAAGAAATAAAAAATTGCATGGCTGCTTTGCACGTTTGCCACTTGAGAATAACCACTTGAAACACAATTATAAATATCTGAAAAATGGTGTTATATGAGTGATGTGCAGGTAGCTCCAACTCTGATACACTGGTTGGGGTTGGGCCAGGGGGTCCTTGCCTGTTCATTTATCAAATAATTCTGAGTGTCTTTCATATAAGAGATACTGTGCTATCAAATGAAGATGCAAACTTAAATGAGGCATAGTTCCTTCTTGCAAAAAGCTAAAAATTTAGCTTGAAGAATTAATATCTACCTTGAAAAAACAGAAGTGGTTGCAAGTAGAACTGAAAAAGTATAATTAAAACCTCTACGAATAGAAGGAATATGGGAAAATCTCTCAAACCCACATGGGATCTAATCTTAAGAAATGTTCTGCCTTCTGGAAAGACATACTTCATAGAAGTGACTAAAATTCAGTAGGTAATGTTTCCTAAAGAAAACTTCAGATATCCTTAAAATCTACTTCTCACTTAATTTTCAAAAATCACACTCCTACACAAGAGTGAGGTCATGGGCCTAATACAAGGTCATCTGTATGGAGCACAGGTATAAAGCTTGCAGGCTCATTCATTCATAAAAATATTTAAGTACTCATTAAAGATCTATTACATGAATGTGGTTGCACTAGGAATTATCAGGCTAAAGAGGAAATAAAATATCTTACCTGTCAAAATAATTTTGGTGTGTCCAAAAATACTCTGCCTAGCTAGTATGAAATTAGGCTGTTTTTATATACTTAAGTGAAATGATTCTGATACTTATACACTTACACAAAAATATGACTTGATATAGAATATGGAAATCTAGCATATAGTTTTTCAGAAAAATTAAAAACAGAACAAAACATTTTAGAATATTATTCACCATTTTTACCACTCAATAAAACATGAATAAGCAACTTAGAATAAAGTTTTCTGATCCTTAAAGTTAGAAAAACCACTGAAACTTTAAGACATGTAAATGTATCTCCTTTGTGACAAAAAAAATTGCTGCAAGGGATACAATCATATAAGAAATTTGCAAAATAAGTCCTGGTCCATGCTAGCTAATAACTAATTTGTCTTAGGATAAGTCCTAACAGAATTGCAGAATATATTCTAGGATGGCATGGCAGTTTTTACATGATGAGAAGAGACAATAGATCATGTGGTGATTGCCAAGGTTTTTGACTACATTGCCTATGGTAAACTCATCAATAAACTATGAGCTCCTGTTTAAAATGTAAAACCAAAGAACCAGACATAGACTACAAAGCTCAGAGGGTTACTATCAGCCCAAGAGAGCATAATAAATTCCATATCATTTAATAATTTTATCCATAAAGTAAATAATAAATAGAGCAGTATTTCATTAAGCAGATGCAAAAAGTTGTTGGAAAGCTGCCAAGATCTTGCAGAATAAGATCAAAAGTCAAAGTGATGTGGGTATAGAGGAAGAGGAGTTGGAATCCCGAAATTGCTGATCAAAAGAGAAAATATGATATTAGTCGTCATCTTTTTTTGAGACACAGTCTTGCTCTGTTGCCCAGGCTTGAGTGGTGCAGTGGCTCAAGCTCGGCTCCCTGCAACCTTTGCCTCCTGGGGTCAAGCAATTCTCATGCCTCAGCCTCCAGAGTAGCTGTGATTACAGGCTCCTGCCACCACCCTGGCTTATTTTTGTATTTTTAGTAGAAACAGCATTTTGCCATATTGGCCAGGCTGGTTTTGAACTCCTGACCTCAGGTGATCCACCTACTTCGGTCTCCCAAAGTGCTGGGATTACAGGCATGAGCCTCCGTACCTGGCCAGTATTAGTCTTCTTCGTGGAGGGAAGGATGCATAGAAACAGATCAGGCAAGCACCAGGATGATGAAGAAATCAAGAAGCAGCAGTGTTTAACAGCTGGCCATGGCACTCAGCATACATGAACTTAAAAGTGAACAAACCACTAGCCAAATGATTGCAATATTTAACCACATTCTTGTTAGGGTCAGAAAACAAGATCTATGTTCTAAAGGTTGTCAGTAAATACATTAAGATAGCAGTACTCATGAAAAAATAATTGCAAAATAAGGTATTTGGTTGATGCAAATAACATTTAGTATATAAAGTATTCTGGGAAATACTTTTTTTTTTTTTTGTGCAAAATATGCCTTCTTAATTAGTGGCCCTAAAGAGCTCTATGTTCTTAAGGATCAATTATTGTTGTCAAGTAAACAAAAATTACCAACAAGAACTAAGTACAGATTAGACTTTCCTCTGAGAATCAGGATCATCAAGTATTTAAACAGACCCCTGACTAGTTTAAGGATAACTGAATTATACTCTCTCAAAACCCCAAAATCATTCTACTTCTGTAACTGTATGCGCTATTCTATTTTTCCCATGACTTTTCCTATTGCCAAATGCCCAAGTTGGGCTTTTCTTGACAGCAGGATTCTACCTTTGTGGGTGCTCTTTGAAAAAGTCTATACTTAATGGTTCTCAGAAAGGTTGTAGGTTTCATCTGGCATTTGCACACTCTCAGCTTTTGCTTAAGGATGAATGCATCTCAACGCAGTCTCTTTTCTTTGTGATTTCCCCAAACATCTTAACATCTGATGATCCCTGAAAGTGATGATCATTGAGAACTCAATGGCAGTCACAGCTAAGTCATGGAAAACCAGGGTTGACAGACCCTTTATGGAGAGGGCTAATTGCTTCTCCAACATTTAAGTTAGTGCAATTTTCTCTCCTTATGTCAAGTCAGAGCCCACCTAGCAACAGACACAAATATTCACAAACCTGATTGCATTTTGTCCAATCTCTAGTTTGAGTATTAAATCAAATCATGAAATTTACTTCAGTTTGCCACTTTTGTTTCTACTTAAAACAAACAAACAAAACAAGCAGCTAAACGTTATACAGACACACCATTTCCCCTGGTAAATAACTTCCTCTCCATTCAGGCACTTGTTGGGTAGTCACAGAATGCCTCCTCTCCTCCCTCTCACTGCTTCTGGATTTAAGAGTGGGGTTAGGTTAATTTTTTCCTTCAAGAGAGATGAAATGTCAGAAGCAACCTGGTGGTGGCCAGATCCACTTTTATATAATATCAAGGGCATGATGCAGGTGTTTGCTCACTGAACAGTGTTTCCATAAAGTTACTCGGCCACAGCAATACATTATTCAAGAGGATTTATGACTGAGAAAGCCCAAAGGGAAATGGCATGTACAATCACATTTTTATTTGATTGCAATTATGCAAGAAGCCTATAAATATCTACCCTGATCGTTCATGCAACTGGCCTTTTCAGGGAGGTCCTGGAAGTTTTTGTTCCCCAAATGCTTTCCTTAATCTCATGTTTAATTGCCAACGAGAGCACATTTAAAGTTAATAGTCGCACTTAAAAAATGAGCAATTGGTTCTTACCTGAAATTGATTGCTAGTAAAAGGACCATGCCAAACTTACCCCAGATTAAAATGATGTACCGCAGTGGAATGAAATACAAAATGATGGTGGCTGCTGCCAGAATCAAACAGGCCAGAGATGAAAGGAAGGGGACTGTCCAGTTAAATGTGCTGTAGACAAACCACATAAATATAATTTCCTCTGATGTTCAGCAACTGCCACAGAGTCATCTTGTCATGTTTATTTCATGTTCATAGTTACAGAAAATTTTTAAAAAGTCTATTGGAAAAATTTCTTTACAAACCTTGAGATGAGAGTCTGCCAAAATGATTGGGTACCGGAAAAACATTCTTAAAGACACAGTCACAAACCAATTGCCATTCGATTTGTCTGAATATTGCTGACTTCACCTCTCTGGAACCCACGGTTCCTGAGAAGACTTTCGTCTCTCAGACATGACTAAAAACTGCATTGTTGCCACAATGGCTCTACCTAGAGATCTTCAAAACTAAGGGTTAGGTCACTTCTAAGTCAACAATTGTCTCTCAATGAACAAATCCTCCCTTTACCAGAAAAGGGAGGATTTTATTTATTTATTTATTTATTTATTTATTTATTTATTTATTTATTTATTTATTTGTCTTTTGTGAGACAGGGCCTTGCTCTGTTACCCAGGCTGTGGTACAGTGATGTAGTCATAGCTCACTGCAGCCTCAACTTCCAGGCTCAGAGAATCCTCCTGCTTTAATCTCCCTAGTAGCTGGGACAACAGGCAACAGACACCACAGCCAGCTAATTTTAATTTTGAATTTTTTTGTAGATTTGAGGCCTCCCTATGTCACCCTAGGCTAGTCTCGAACCCCTGGGCTCAAACAATCCTCCTGCCTTGACCTCCCAAAGTGCTGGGATTCCAGGTGTTAGCCACTGTGCCTCATGAGGAGGATATTATTACAGGACAGTGGTGCTTTTGTGTTTACTAATAACTTATATTTAGAATTCCAGACTTGTTTACACCACAAATCTAACTATGCCTTGAAATAAATGGGGAAGCATTTGACTATAAGTCATCACACCACCATTAATAGATAATGTAGGTGATTACACTATGTATTATTTTCACACATCTCCTGGCTCCTTTTGTTCTATCTGTTGCCTGCTTTGACTGGCATGGAAATGGAGATCTAGAAGATGACATGTGGACTTGAATGTATTGTAGAAACTGATGTGCAGTCTTAGAGGTTGAACACCCTACTGAGGTGCCTGAAGTATTTCTTTTTAATGGTCTTCATCTTCACAGAATTAACCTTAGAGCCTTGTTGCCTTATGCTAGGAATATAGAAAAGCAAGATGTTTTTTATGGGAGGTGGATGAGAATGCAGGTGGATTTTAGAGGGAATAGCAGGTAAGTTATTAAGCACTTTATATGGGCCAGGCATTGTGCTAACATTTTTCACATATTTAGAATGTAATGTTCTTAATAATTCTGCCCCATTTTATAGATGAGCAAATTAAGGCTGAGAGAGATTGTCTAGCTTGTATAAATAATCCCAGTTCTATCAACAGTATAGGAGAACTATATAACCTCATCCTCCGGTTAAGATTGAGGCCGGGAACGGTGGCTCATGTCTGTAATTCCAGTACTTTGGGAGGCCAAGGTGGGTGAATCACTTGAGGTCAGGAATATAAGACCTGCCTGGTCAACATGGTGAAATCCCGTCTCTACTAAAATACAAAAATTAGCCAGGCGTGGTGGTGGGTGCCTGTAATCTCAGCTACTTGGTAGGCTGAGGGAGGAGAATCGCTTGAACTGGGGAAGTGGAGGATGCAGGGAGCTGAGATTGCACTCCAGCCTGGGCAATGTTTTGAGAGCAATACTCCCTCTCAAAAACAAAAGATGGAGTGTTACTGTTTTTAATCTTTGCATATTATGAGGTATAATATTGTATAATTGCAAGCAAATTTGAATACTTTTTAATATGCCTGTTGGTCATTTTAATTTGTTTCTCTGATTTCTAACTTTTTTTTTTTTTGGCCTGGGACTATTATTTAGGAAAGTGCTTAAGAAAAATAATTTATAAGCAAATTGACTTGGGTTCAAGTTCAAGCTTTATATCTTCAAGTTAAGTAATTCCCGGAAATCGATTCAATCAATCTCAACTATAATTTCCAGTCTGTAAAACTGGAATAATAATAACACCTATAACATAGATTCTGCTAGAATTAAAAAGAACTTGCAAAATAGGTAGCTCAGTGGCACACTGTAAAGTCGTAAAAAAAAAAAGTTACTATTTGCCAGTTTTCTCCTGAGTGGTTTTGCTCAGCTTTTTCCTCAGTGGTGTCCAATATCAGTTTGGATAGTAAAAAAATCAGATGTTTCTCATGTTTGTTATATATGACATTTTTCTAGTTTGTTGCTGTCTTTACTTTGTTTATAAATTTTCACGACTAAATTTGTCAGTTTTTCCAATTAATCACTATTTTCCTCCTTTATTATGACATCTTTGTGATTCTGAATTTCTACATGTGTATGGGTCCATTCCACAGTAGAACTTGTAACAGTACTTTCTGGAAGGCAGTTTTACAATATGTGTTGAAATGTTATCTAAACTCCACAAAGGATCCAGTTCAGCATGGCAAGAAATTTAACTTGCCCCAGGGCACAGGGGCAGTACATATGTCTTCTTCAGACTGGTTGGTAATATTTAAATAAACACAGTAAAATAAATAGAGAAAAATCTCTAAATAAAGAAAAAATTAATTAGATTTATACTCTGCAATACTATGCAGCTTAAAAGAAAAAAAGATGAGAATACACTAAGAATGCTCACTCAACCCCCACCTAACAGACTCAAAGCTACATACAGTAAAAAACTAAATTGCAGAAATAATGTACATACATAATATAAGGAGAGACTTTATATTTCATTGGTTGTATTTGATTATTTTTATAATAAATATATATCATACTTAAAGTAAGCAGCAACTATATCAGGTATACCAAATAAATAAGGAAAAACAAATATATCCCCTTTTAAATTTTTGAAGGTGGAAACACAGTGGATGTCAGCCCTTGAACATAAATCCATAGCTAGGTGGCAACAAAACCCACTCTGCTTCACCCTGGAAGATTACTTACTAACTCTATACCCTACAATGTAAAAATAATTCCTGTGCAACTTTTGTTAGCTGTGTGGCCTTAAGTAATTTACTCCACCTCTCTGTGCTTTCGTTTTCCCATCTGTAAACTGGGAACAATAACTGCATCTAATTTATAGAGTTGGTGAGGGGATTAAATAGTTAATACATATAAAACATTTATAAAACTATATGGCACATAGTCATTATTTAGTAAGTGTTAGTTACCCTTATTTTTCTCATTGTTAGTGCACAAAACTGACACCAATATGGAAAGAAAGTTATTGTTATCAGGTATGATTTTGAAAATAATAAAAGCTGTAACAATAAAATTACTTTTAAAAAAGAAATATGCTTTATCATTCCTTTTCTAGCAATGCCATTCAACTTTGAAGAGAAATTAAAATACTAGATCAACAGAAAAAAGCCATTACTAGGCTGACATGAAAATTAAAATATATTCGAGTATAAAAATAAAATAAATTGCAAGAACTCTTAGACATAACTAAGCTCCAAAGTTAATTTTCACTCTAATATTTCCTGCTAAATAATAGTGGGATTTTGAGCTGCTTTCTGTTGTCTGCATGGTATGATGGGAGGCTGGGGGCAGAAAACGAAGCCTAGAACCTCCCCATGGAGAGATTTTAATATGAGACCATCGTATTAGAGCTTACATATTCAGGCAAAGAATAAGGAAGGAGGGACACATTGTACCATACGTGAGTGGACATAAATCATGACCTTGGTGCCAAGTGGAGAGATTTGTCATCTGAGTTTATGCTATCAGTGTTGCTTGAAAAGCCTCAAGCAACAAAATTTAATTTAAAAAAAGGATCTAGATTGGTAGTATCCCAAGGTGACTTAAACAGTAATCCTTTCCAAAGAAATGCATCATTAACTTTGATGTCTGAGTACTCTCCACATGAAAATCCAAGAAATTCAAGTGTATACTAAAAATGCAAACCATGAAAGGATGCATGACACCATGAGTAAGAGCAAAAATAACAGCAAAATCTGAAACAAAAGACTTCAAATATTGAGATCTAATCCATTAAATCATGTTTAGTATGTTAAAAATCACGTAAGAGAGGCTTGAAGATATGATCAAAAAGAAAATGAAAAACAAAAATTGATACGAAAGCAAGTAGAACTTTGAAAAGTGAAAACTACAATAATTGAAGTTAAAAACCCAATGAATGAATTAGACAGGGTTTTAAACTGCAGAGAACTAATATAGTCCAAGATTATCCAAAGAAAGTAGTCAGAATGCATCACAGAGCAAAAAGATGAAAGATACTAAAGAGAGGCTAAAAGATACGGAATATAGATTAAGAAGGTTCCTGCACTGACTGGTAAGACATTAAAAGTGACACTATTAGACTGTGGCAAATAAACTGTTAACTCTAAGATGACAACTAAAAAATAGCAAGAGTGTTTGAATTCCTAGCAAATGGAGGGAAAATATGGAAGAAATAAAAAGACACAGAACAAGCAAGTAAACACCACTATTAATAAATTACAGATTTAAATCTAAGTGCAATTGTAAACTTCATTAATTTTGCAGGGATTACATGCTACGATTAAAAGAGAGGTTGAAGGAAAAGTACAGAAAAGAAAAAAAGAAAGGTGAGACAGTAGTCATCCCTTATCTGCAGTATGGCTTTCTGTGATTTCAGGTAGTCGGAGTTCCAAAATGTTACATACAATAAGATAACCTTAAAAGAGAGAGAGAGGAACACCATCATGTAACTATTATTAAATTATTTTACCATAACTGTTCTATTTCATTATTACTTATTGTTAATCTGTTACTGCGCCCAATTTATAAAGTAAACCTTATCATAGGTCGTGCATGTATAGGAAAAAACATAGTATATACAGAGATCAGTACTACCCATGGTTTCAGACATCCACTGGGGGGCTGAGAACATATCCCCCATGGATAATAGGGGACTACTGTACAGCCATACCAATATTGGTCAACAAGATATGTAGGAAAATATCGTATTAGCAAGAAATATGTTGCTTCATATTAATGCTCCAATCTACCAAGAAAATATGGTACTTGTAACATCTACAAACCAAATAACATAGCTTCAAAATATAGAAAGCGAAACCTGACAAAATTAAAGGGAGGACTAGACAAATTCACAACCATAGTGAGAAAAGTTTTAACACATCTAAATAATTGATAGAAGAAACCAAACAAAAATCAGTACAAATGTAAAAGGCTTGAATATGAGCAAATTTAATCATGAATATATATAGAAAACAATGCATCCAATGATCTACTTTTCAAGCTCACATGGAAAGTAGTCCATTGTTGGATCAATATTTTCTAACCATAAAGCAATTAAGCTAGAAATCAGAAATGAAACGATAGCTAGAAAATCCCAATATACTCGGAAATTAAGCAATACATATCTTAGCCAAGGAAGAAATCAAAATAGAAAACAGAAAATAGCTTTAACTAAATTTGAATGATAATGAGAAGACTACATGCCAAAATGTTTGGCATGGAGCTTGAGTTGTGATTACAGGAAATTGTAGAACCTTAAATGTTTATGTTAAGGAAGAAGAAAGATTGAAAATAAGTGATCTAATTTTCCATCGTAACGAGTTAGAAAAAGATATGAGTAGTAATTAATGAAAAAACAAGCAGGAAATAGTGAAGATTGGTGAACACAAATGGTGGTTATTTCTAAAGACTGATGTAATTAATAAATCCCTGTCAAGAAAAAAGATAAAAAAACTATCAAGCAACAGATCTTACATTAAGAGTAGACAGTGCAACAGATCTTACTATTAAATAAGAGGATGTTACAAATAACTTTAAGTCAACAAGCAGAAAATTTATCTGAAAGGAATAACCTCTTTGAAAATTAAAATTTACAGAAACAGAGATGAGAAATAATAGGTTGGCTGCCTATTATTTTATAATATATTTTATAACATTCTATTATATATATTACATAAAAAGAATATTTAATCCAAAATCATTTCCAAAGGAAAACTTCAGGTCTGGATGCTTCACCAGCTAATTCTATAAATCTTAGAGGAAGTAATCACATCAGGCTCACATAAACTCTTCCAGAAAAAAAGACAGAACCAACCTGACCTTGTATTATGAGTTTAGAATAACCTTCTATCTACAAGAGAATTTCAAGAAGAGAAAATAAGTCAATCTCACCAATGATCATAACTGCAAAAATCCTAAGCAAGAAAAAAGATCCAAGCAGATATAAAGGGACTATAGAACAGCAATGTTGGGTTTATTCCAAGAATGTAAGATTGGTTTACCATTTGAAAACCAATCAAGTAATTCACATAAACCAAAATAAAGCAGAAAAATAACATAATTTCAATGAATGTAGGCGAAAATATTAGGGAAAGCTCAACTTGCATTCAAAATAAAAACTCTCAGCACACTAGGAATAAAAGGAACTTCCTTTATCTGATAAAGCATATTGACAAAAACCTACAGCAAACATCATTCTTAAGGGTAAAATGTTGAAAGCTTTCTCTCTGAGATTCCATGAGAAAAGAATGCCTCAAAATACCAATTCTAATCCACTTTGTATGAGAGCTAATAGCCAGTACAGCAAGTCAAGAAAATTAACTGGGTAAGGGCTGGAAAGATGAATATAAAATTATTCTTACATGATACGTTTATCTAAGGAAAAAGTCAAGAATAATAATGTTCATATAAAAATAAAGATAACTAAGTTTACCATGGTTATTAGATACAAATCAAAGCAGAAAAATTAATTTCATGTCTATATGTGAGTAACAGCTAGAAAATGAAATCTGAAAAAATATGCCATTTAAATTAACACAAAACTATCAAGTACTTAAGAATATATCTCACAAAAAAAGTCAGACTTCCACAAAGAAAACTCTAAAACGATGAGATAGATTAAAGAAAATCTAAAGAGATATTACACTGGAATATAACAAGCTCATATATTAGAAAACTTAAATGTACATCTGGGTATCAATTCTTTCCCAATTAATGTAATCCTAATAAAGATCCCAACAGTCGTGCATGCACAAGTGTGTGGTGTGTTGTGCTTTCTAGAAAGGGAGTTGTGTGACACACTTACTCTCCCACATAGCCTGTCAGATTTGCATTCTAAGAGCCAAGGCAGTGGACTAATGTCTTTTCCCCTTTAGCAACCCACAATTTTAGTGTTAAAATGGTTTAGAAGGAGGGCAGGGGACATTCACTGGGTCTGTTTATTTAAGACACAGAGGAAGAAAGTCAATAGCCAAAGAATAATACTAATAATAGCTAATGTTTTTAAGTGATTACTACCTGCTATCCACTGGTCTAAACTCTTTATATGGACTAATTCATTTAAATGTTATCAAGCAGAAATTATTATTATTCCCATCCCACAGATGAGAATTCTGAGTCCTAAAAGTTAAATAAGTTGCATAAGATCATTCACTCCGTTATAAAACTCCATGACAAAACTTTGAACTCAGAACATCGGCCTATGATCCCATCTTCACTGCTTCTGTAGTAGGCACTTTAAAAAATGCAAATAAGCACATGTGACTCATGTAATCCAGCTGAATATTCCTGTTTATAATGCTGAGGATTTAATTCACAGACACTAAGTAGCAATATCCCTAACACTTAAAACCTTACTAGACTCTTTCCCCATTTATCATAAAACATCTTCCATAGAAAATCCAAAATTGAAGAAGCTCGGTAAATCAAAGCTTTCCCATCTCAAAATCAGACACTTTGTAAAGCAACGTTTTCATAGATTTCTCCAGTTTTCCTGAACTTGAAAACTCCCTAAATCCTCAGAAAGTAATCTCTGACTCAGGCATTTATAAAACAAATTACCTTAACTTTTCAATTTCTGAAAAAACTCAAGGAATCCATTTCATCCAACCACGTGGGCTCAGTAATATGGAAGAACATCGCCTTCTAAATTTCAACCCACTTAACAAAAATGATTGTGACCACATCCCAGAAGGTGGGTGCAGGTATATTCTCTGGGTCCTCCCCCAACCGGCTGCCCCACTGCATTTAACCTTGTGTCAGTGGGATTATTTCCTTGTTTCCAAGCCTTGGACATGTGAGGTCCTCTGACTCTTCTTCCCAGGGAAATGAAAACTACTGGTCATATACTGTTGTAGGTTCTTATTTTGTCCTGTCTTCTACAAAAAGCTTTCCTTCACAATGCATGGTTCTACACTAGCCTATTACTGCTTTCCTTACACCTGCCCCTGCCTTGATCTTTCTGTCTTCACCCTTTGTTCCTTTAACATGTCACTCTTGAATTAAACACAAAATGCATCCATCTCTCATTCCCCAAAGGATTCCAGCCTCACTTAATCTGCTTGCCCATCTTCATTGCTTAGTATTTTTCATATCACTTCCTAGCCAGGGCAATTCTACTTACAAAGGTGGCTTCTAAGCTTTACCCTGAAACATTTGTAGGCATAACTTGCCTAGTCTAGGTGTATCTTAATCTCAGTATCTCCTCTGTGGAGATTTCCCTAGCCACTCAAGGGCACAAGGGTTAGAGCCCTCACTACATAATGATAGAATGTATGATATGCTTCCCTCTCCTGCATCACTCTGCCTGCTGTCTAGCATAAATGCTGCATATTTTTTTAGTTGGTTTTTTGAGACAGAGTCTCGCTCTGTCGCCCAGGCTGTAGTGTGGTGGTGCCATCTCGGCTCACTGCAACCTCCACCTCCTGGGTTCAAGCAATTCTCCTGTCTCAGCCTCCTGAGTAGCTGGGATTAGAGGCACATGCCACTATGCCCTAAAAAATTAAAAATTTTTGCATTTTTAGTAGAGATGGAGTTTCACCATGTTGGCCTGGCTGGTCTTGAACTCCTGACCTTCAGTGATCTGCCTGCTTTGGCCTTCCAAAGTGCTGGGATTACAGATGTGAGCCACCACGCCTGGCCAAATGCTACATGTTGAGTAAAATGTTTTGGCTTCATATATACATAGATTTAAAATTTGTGTAATATTAGGGAAGGTAATTAGAGAAGGTAGAGAAGAGTACGAAAAGAGGAATACAGTTCGTTCCACATAAATGTAACACCATTGCCCCCACCCCCATCAGTGTCAGAGAAGCCTTGCTTTGAGAGTTTTATGTGTTTTTTTTTTTTTTTTTTTTTTTTTTTGTCGGTTGCCAAAAGTTGAATAAAAGTTGTCCTGGTTCTTAAGCACTGAGTTACAATGGAATTCCAACAGAGTTACACATGACATCCCACTTGAATGCCCAGCAGGGACTTTAAGGTCACTGTAATAATGAATGGCCGAGAATTAATAGGAGTCGAGCCTTAGGAGCCTTCCTGTGTTGCAGCTGGGCAGAACAGTACTCTGGTTCATGGGCTGAAGACACATCTCAGACATGACCACCACAGCTGTGCTGGGCACAGCTGCCCCGCAAAAGCACTGGGGAGTTGGGACCCTGTTTAAATCACTCTGCCCTCTTCTCTCTTCAGACACATTTCCTTTTACATTTTCAACTGCACAACAGCCACATTTGTCTTTTAGAGATGTTCAAGAATGGAGACAGTTTTACCAAACAACATGATCTTCCTTCCTGGGTGTTGACCCCACTCTGTCCTTTTATCTTCCTGACTGCCAACACATCCCTCACTGAACTCTCTTCCATTGACTTTTTCCATCTCCTCAAGCCGCTGCATGACATGCCTCATCTCTAGGCACTGCCAATTGCACCTCCATGGCACGGATGCACTAGATCCCTTACATCTCCCTGTATCTCCCACACAGTCTTGGCCTTTGTGCTTTTGCACAAGGGCTGTCTACTACTGAAGCCCTCATTCATCAGTTCTTTGCCCAGCTACCTCTCCCTATTCTCAGAGATGCTGATAAGTTTTGGCTGCTTCAGAATTGATAATGTCTGTTCTTCTCCTACATCCCTTCCTGGGCTGATCAGACCTGTCCTTACCACTAATGATACCGAATTCTAATCAGCTATTACTGTGTTTGTCTCTCATTGAAATATAGATTCCTCGAGGATACTGGTATTTTAGTATAGTAATGAGGAGGTCAGGTTCCAATCCAAGCTACATGGCTACTAGTTGTGTGATCCTGGACTTCAAATTTAACCCCTCTGTGATTCAGTTTCCTCATCTGTAAAATGAGGATATTAACCATCCTTACTTTATGCGGTTGTTAGAATTATTTAATTCTCCTTTAAGTAGCTCCTCAAAGGAGCTAGTGTGTTTAAAAGGCTTAGAAGACTGCCTGGCTGGCATGAGATAACAATTGAATTTGCTATCATTATTGTAATTAGGGATGTATTTCTCATACTTAGACCAAGTCAATATCTGAAACTCAATAACTGACAATTGAGTGAGGAAATGAATAAAGAATCATGATGCCCTCCTCATTTTACTATTCATGTTTACTTTCAAATGTTTATATTAAACATTTTGAGGGTAAATTCAGCAATCTTTTTCCAATTTATATGAAACCTACAAGAATAAGGCATATAGGCATCATCTGTGTGGCAAAAATGTTTTTTTCTTAAGATATTAATAATGGAAATAACTGTAAATTCAATAAAAATTCACCAACTTAGTTTAAAATCATCCATAACTTATTTTTTAAACAAAACCTATATGTTTACTATGCTTATAATAAATGGGCATTCAAGGGCAATTTCATTGGCTATGCAACTGAGAAAGAACATTGGTATTTACATAAAGTTGCATATTAACTACTTATATTTCCTGATGTCAATATCATTTATTGATTTCCTTGCATTTTAATGCATAAGACTTGCACTTGGTTTTTAGCACCACTTATAATCTCTGTTTACCCATGTAATTCCAAAACAATATACTCTTTAAAGAAACTAGAATGATCCACATAGACATAACCAATAAAGTAAGAATTAATCCTTGGAACATGGGTGACACAATTCTAGATTAAAGGGGGAAATAAATAAGTAGCTAATAATTCAAAGAAAAAAATTAACCTTCCTGTTTATTGGTGCCAAATGAAAACTAGGTAATACTGAGTCAATAATAAGACAAAATAGATGAATCTGTAGTCTTTCTTAACTGGGGTTCCATTAGAGAGTTCAGCTATTATTTCCTAAGATAGGGGGTGGCAAGCTGTGGGTGGACTGTGAGCCAAATCCAGGGTGTTACCTGTTTTTATAAAGTTTTATTGGGGTGCATATCACACCCATTCCTTTACATATTAACTGCGACTCCTTTTACACTTTAACAACAGAGTTGAGTAGTTGGGACAGAGACTGTATGTTCCAGAAAGCTGAAAATATTGTTAACTTTCTCTACAAAGGGCGAGAGAGTAGTATCCTGTCCTAAGACATCCATCTATGTGGTGAATTAACTTTACATTTACCATCTACGATGCTACTAGATATGTACCATTCTTTGGAGAACTGGAGAGAAAAATCACTCAAGGCATTTACTGAGTTCCGTGGTTCAGATAGAAAAGGCTCCTTTATAGCACATGTGCTTCTGTTTTTATTTCTGAATAGGGTAACATTTTAAATATCTGTATCACCCAAACTGATGTATTTTTGAGTGAAAGTGGACACTATTCATAATGCTGGAGCGACTGGAATAAACTGGGCCACATGGTCACCCCAGTTCTGAGACACCACCCAACTGTGAAGTTAAGAAGCCAGCTGAAGTCAGACAGGGCTAATCCAACAGTGTAGCTTTGGTTTTTTTGTTTCTGTATTTTCTGACCGCCCTTCCTGCAACCCCACTGCCATAACCCCACTGTCCTTGCGAATAGCAGGTCCACTTCAAACATCACAACACAAATTTAGAACTTACTTTTTAATCCTTTCTCCAAAAGAAGCTATTTCCTCCAAGATGTTTTGAACAGTTGAAACAATATCCTGTACCATGTAGATTCTTTCAATCAGCCCCTTTTTCTCAGATTCCTAGAAAACATAAAAGCAGGATTTAACTCAGTTACTTCATTTTTTTATCATGCTGATATAGAAAATATTATAACATATAAAAACATGGCTTTTACCAATAGTCACTACAAAAGATAAATCATTGTTTTACAACTTAAATGTTGACTCCCCCACACCGACCCAGAAAAATCTGTTCACTCACTCAGATGCTACCACTCTAATGTGTAAGCCTCAGTTTCTACCTCATTGTCATGAGTTGATAAAGGGAAGCCCCACAGAACCAAGGGTTTCACTTCCCTGTGGAGGCTGCTGTGTCCCTCACAGAACTCTGCAATCCCGTCAGTCTGGCTAACTCTGACTTCTTCTCTGTCTTCACAAGGTTTTCTGCAAGCTCACCCTATCCCTCTCCTATCAGTGTTCTTCAGAGATATTCCTGGCAGGTAATGCCATGGCATGTTGGAGACAGAGGTAGTATGAGTCCCAGTATTGGAGCATCTTAGTCAAACTCTGCTGCATTTTTAAGCATGTTTTAAACATTCCCAGACTGATGACATTTCATCCATCCTTTGGCACCCACCTCAGAAACAAAGAAAGCAGCAGGATTTGGACACACTAACAGTGTACTGCTGGGGCTGCAGCCCACCCAGATCATTCCCTTCCAGGATGATCAGCAACTGATTGGGATATCCTCATGATGCTGGAAACAAATATTAATTCATCTTCCTTAATTTCCAATGCTTCATGTGAAATGGAATTCAGCATTCTAAGAATGTTATCCTTCTGCTTATAGAAAACCTTACATGTGTTTTACCACGCTAGGTAACTAACAGTTATGCAAGTTACTCAGAAATCACTCAAATGTCAAGATTCCCTGAAGAGTAGTAGTTTTACTCTATTTTTAATATTATGATGCTATGTTCTAGTCCCTCATGAACTTTGCTGTAATTGAGATGTAGCCCACGAGCTCTTAACTCCTGCCTCTCTGGGTCATTGTAGCCACCATACCTATTGTATGAGGCCTAAAACCTCAAACAACTCTTTTTCCTATACAGAATTTTAGTTGGGTTAAAACTGTACTAAATCATCGAGCCAATACTTCTATATTTAAGAGGACATTCCTATAATACCATCTGCACTGCAAAAGAAAACAATAAAATCATTTTCATCTCATATCCTTTGTTCCATCAAACTGGAGCCATGGATGGAGTGAAAGAGAACCCACTACCAACAGAGATTGCTGGTAAAAACACCAATATGGCAGAAATGTTGAAAAGCACAAACCTCCCTTCTTACCTCTGTCCTTGTTTGTGAAACTACTTGTCTGAAACAGACCAAGGAAGAACAGAGGCTAGAATGCCTCACTGCCACCCCCTCTCCAGTAATGGGTGCTCAATGGTTTGCATTAATTCATACCATCAAGACTTACTCTTTTATCCAATCATTCTGTACAGAAGGAAAGCCAGGTTCATTGCTTCCTTCTGCAACATCAAACTTTCAAGACACATTCACTTTTTTACCCTAATTTGTATTCTTTTTCCTTTAATTCTTCAAGCAGTTTGTGTTAAGAATTAGTTATGCTGCCAGAACATACTAATTCATGCATCTACTGACATCTATTAATGGGCACAATGGTGAAAACCCATCTCTGTCTGCCACATAAGTATTCATGTTTATAAAAGAACATTTGAAAGCATGAGGGAACTTGACCCAAAGGGCAAAAGTGGCTTCCTCTTTTTGGCAGCATCCAGTTTAGGTCAAAACAATTTCTTAGAAAATGACTCAAGTTTCAAGTCATTCAATTTCATAAAAACTTATTTCAGTTGTCTATTTTTTTTTTTCCCTATGAAACACCCAAATAGTGAGGTTCTGGTTGTGAAGAAAGGATGAGTTAGTATGCCAAAATAACGACTTTCACAAGTCCTTTTACTTTATGATAAATATGATGTTTGGAGTATTAAATATCCAAAGACTAGGCTACAGAGTTTTACTATATCTTGAGTAACAGAATAACTTATCGTCTGTACTTGTTTAAGAGTAGAAGTAGTCAGAATTAATTTTTGAAATGCTGATCAACTGATAACTTGGTTTTATGATATTGGTGGACCTATAAACTATTCCATTTTCATTTCACAAATACATTATTTTCAAATAAAAAATAGATTTTTGTATATTAAAATAAATTGTTATCTGGATATTTTAAAATGACAAGAATGATTATTTATGATATATATTCATATACTTTAGTTAATTACTAGCTATATCTGTCTATATACCCATGTCAGGATTACTTTTCAAAAGAATGTACTTTTTAATAGCATCTTTTTCTAATATTTCACTAAATTATTTTTAATCATCTTCAGAGTTGCATTTAATGGTCATTAAATTGACACCTTAATTGACTCCATTGTAGAACATAATTTTTATGAATAGCACTTTCTACAAGCACTTAGGTACCTTGAAAACTGACAACAAAAATGTGATACATGGAGAATATTCTTGATCTATTTTTAAAATATTGAAATCTGTATATACTTCATCCCAAATATTTTCAAAGGCACTGAAATTTTGTATTCATTCACAGAAACTTTTCCCGTCAAATATTTTTTCAAGACAATAGGTTAGAACATTTAACAAACGTATGCTGAAAAATAAATGGCGTCTAAATTTCTTTCCATTAATGGTTCAGAATATATATTTATTGTATTAAAAATCACAAAGATTCTTCTCACAAATTAAAATAAGCTAGGCCAAGAGCAGTGACTAACACCTGTAATCCCAGCACTTTGGAAGGCCTTGGTGGTTAGATCACTTAAGGTCAGGAATTCGAGACTAGCCTGGCCAACGTGGTGAAACCCCATCTCTACTAAAAATACAAAAAAATTAGCCAGATGTGGTGGCACACAACTGTCATCTCAGCTGCTAGGGAGGCTGAGGCAGGAGAATTGCTTGAACCTGGGAAGCGGAGGTTGCGGTGGGGCAATATCGTGCCACTGCACTCCAGCCTGGGCAACAGAGTGAGACTCTGCCTCAAGAAGATAAATAATAATTTTAAAAAACCTAAAGTATAACTTCAGAATTTAAAAACTGAATCATGCCTAGCATTTGACCTTATATATGTTGCTTTTATACAAAAAGTGGTTTTTGGCCACTTAAAAAAATTCACTCCCATTCAGAAAAAGCTTCCAAAAATAAAGTTAGTACTTCAGTCATAAAAAATTTTGAATAAAACTTTCCAACAGATTATGACCATAATTTAGAGATATGTTTTCCACAAAAGAGTCCAATAGTTTTGGAGAATGTTTAAGTTAACTGAGATATCTTCAAAGGTTCAAACCTTCCTAAGATAATGGGTAAAGAGAAAGTACATACTGCTTTGTTGATGTTTATTTTTATATGTGACAAAATTTTGTCACATAACCTTGTGTGTATACAAAAATGTTGTAAGTGTAGACACTACAACTTCTAATTCAACTGGTGGAGAATTATCACTTGTCTGGATGCAATTATGAATAATTAGTGCATCACAGCCAATACCAAGTACATTTCTGCCTCATATATTTCTTCATTTTGGAGGAATATCTTATTAGTTGTGATATTTGCTCCATCAAAATTTGCATTCATATTATCATAAAGTTAAATAATTCTCAGTATTAAGTGCTTAAATTTACAGTGGCATTGTTGACGTTAGAAATTACAGTATTTATAGAGTTAACTTGCAAAAGCTTTATTCTCTTTTCACATGTTGTATGAAAAAAATCAAAATAATTTCACAAAGTTATCTGATATTGAGTTTGCAACCTTTAATGGCAGGAAGATTAACAGCTACTTGGTCATTTTTCATATATGTATAAATTAATGTGGAAGAACAGTCATTTGATCTAAATGAAAAGTCATGCTCTACAGAGAGATATGTCAACATAGATTCTCAGCTGTATGCATTAAAATAACGTTTTTAGAAACAATTTTCTCAGGTACTTCCTCTTGAAGTAGCTGTTGAGGCTTCTTTGGCAGGTTTGTGACTTGGGGTTTACACATGTCAGTGATGTGATCAAGTCAAGGCCCCAGGTTAGAGAGGAAATGTGAACAAAACGTTTATCAACAACTCTCTTAAGAAATGTACTATCTGTACATGATCATTCATTAAATATGTAATCTTTGTGTTTTTATTATTTACATATTGAAAAAGTAAAAAAAATTGTAAAAAGTAAAAAGTGCACATTTACTCACTACAATGAGTAAAATATGCTAAGAGTGTTCAGACTACTTTTTATTCTCTTATCAGCAGGAAGGCTTAAATTTTGCAAATATTTAACATACACCTGCCTTACCATTTCTCATGTCTCCTATTAACCATTCTGAATAGGCAGTTTGAAAGCTTCCTGAGTCTTACAGGCCCTGGCAGTGGCCACAGCTTAATGGGTCAGTAGACATCACATGCTTTCTACTACTGCCTGAAACAAGAAGGGATTAGCTTATCTGAGAGCACTTTGTTTTATTATGGACCATGCAAAAGCTTTCCTTTAAAGCTGGATGTTAGTTACTCAGTCCCTGGAAAGAGTCAAGAAAACAGAGATGGGTCATTCCTGGCTGTCAGAGTTAACCTGGTGTTAGTCTTTGAGAACTCTGGTCACTGTGCATGCATCCCATGGGCTACTAGAAATGACCACAGAGGAAGATGAAAGCTTAAATTGAAAGCCAAAGCAATGCATCCCACTTTGTTATAGTGGAAATATTAAATACAATAGTTTAAAAATGAGGATAATTAGTAAATGAAAACTTTCTGGGAAAACAGGGACCTGTGATTAACCTGAATCACTTTTCTCTAAAATTTATTAGTAAACAGAGAAACCAGTTATTTCCAGAGAATCTTCTAGACAGTGAGGAGAAAAAAAAAACAAAAACAACTTTTTCACATGTTTCCACCCCTTCCTTAAAATCACTGCACTGGACATTTACTATTCATGTGAGAGAGGAAAATTTCCATCTGAGCTCAGGTATCTTAATGATTAGCAGTAAATATAGTTTTTGTTCTCTGAATGGCTTTAAAAATGGCCTTTGGACAATGTACATTTATCAAGGTACGGTAGCTTCCATGCTACAAGATTACATTTTCATAGCTTGGATGTTTCACTAATATCTTCCATTAACCTCTTTTTGGCTGTACCCTGCTTGAACTAAGGGATCAATAGATAAGACCAGGCTGTTTTATCTGACCCTGTGTTCTTAGCACCAACAATCGTGGTGGATACATCCTCCATGTTGCTACAGTGCTTATTTGAGGGAGAAATGAATGTATACAGGAAAAAATAGTTTATCAGGTTTATAGTAGTATTAAATAATTATTTACATCGACCCAAGAAATAAGCAAGCGCTTGGGGTTTGAGAGAAGATGCTAGGCCTTATAAATATAACAGAATGACTGAAAGGCCGAACTCAAACTTGATGACTTTTGTGAATCCTCTTCCTAAGGATGCTAGTCTATGCTGAATACTGTCTTTGTTCTCTCAATTTGCATTATACCTCTATCATTTTAATCATCCTAATAGCAAATGTTCTTTTCATTCTCTGTACTGCAAAATTTATCTCTTTTTAAATAAGATACTATTGATTTTACGGTCTTTTCTCTTTAATTATATCTAGCAGTATACCAAGGGACATATTATAGGATATATTACATAGCCTTCAGTATTAGTATTTCTATTATAGGAAACTTGGGTCCAGGGAAGTTAAATGATGTGTCTATATACACCAGACCATGGAGTCAGACCATGGGTTCAACTCTGGTCTTGTTATCTACTAGCTTGATGATCATGGCAAGTGCTTTATGCTTTCTGAATTTTAAGTTCAATATCTGGAAAATATAGATTATCATTATTCTAATTGGAGTGTGGAGAAAATTAAATATCATATATGTAAAGTACCTAGTATATTCCAGGTGCTTCATAAACACAAGTTCCTTCCCTTGAAGAAGGCAAAGCTACAAAAGAAGGAACAAGCTTTCGTCTAGTTTAAAGAATACTGGGGTTAATTTAAGTTTCAAAGAAAATGATCTTCCAGGACAAGTCTACTCATGTTGCCCTGAGTTGTATGAAAGATCATCTGCAGTTCCATCTGCATCATGCTGGCTTTATTTACACGTTTCAGATTGAACCAGGAAATGTGGTGATAACACAGTTTAGAAAACACAACATTACATCTGCTGTTGCTACCAAACTGCCTAGGAAGAGTAACAGTGATTCATTCAGAAAGACAGAACTGCTGTCACATGTGCTTCTATTTTCCCTTAACATACAAGGCTTCCAATTTACAGAGGGAAATGTGTAATAAAAATAGTGAAGGCCACTGGTGTGATTAAACAAATGAACAAGGTAATTGTGGCTAAATACATAGTTTTAGATTCCTATATTTGAAAAAGAAGGGTATCATTTCCCACTACAAATGTGAAAAAACGTGGAGGCATAAGTAAAATTCATATGCTCACTTTGTGAGCAAGCATGCATCACCAAATAATGAAGAGATGAAAGCATGGACTTTTTCAAATCCAGACTTGAAATTTCATAAGGTTTCCTTGTTTTTAAGCACACAATTAAAAAAAAGAGTTACACTGACTATAAGAAAAATAACAAACTAACTTGGTAACCTAAAAATATATATCATATGAAGATGTGTACAAACCCACCATTTTTCCATTATTAATTTATAAAATGTTAAAAGGATTGAGTATTTTTTGCTAACTTTTGTAAGGAGTTGAACTAAGAACAAATAATGTGTCTGTTGTAATACAATTGTTCTTTTTTAAAAAAAGAAATTTAAAAAATCAGAAGGCAAATCTTTCTTTCCTTAAGGGCTTGTTGTGTTGTGTCTCCGATGAATATAGCACTGTAGGTGCAATAAACTAGCTTTGAGCCTCTGGCAGAGAATTAACACCATCATCAAAATGAATTTACAACTAAGAATTATATAATCAGTGTGTTACTTTAAATCTTTCCTACATGTTCTGCTTTAGAAAACTTCACCTTTCTGTATTAATTCCCTAAGCAAAACTAGAGACAAAGTCCTGAAAATTGACCATGTCAGAAAAAATCCTTTTGACATGCTTAAAAACAGTAATATGCCACAGGATGAACAAAATTCTCAAAAGAGATTAATGCAATTTTTTAAATCTCAAAATCCTCTTAGTAATTTCAGTCATCTAGACTAAAGATGCAAAAACATACCTTTAGACTTTAAACAATAATATGTTTAGTCTGTTTCATGCCATGGAATAGTAAAAGCCTCTAATTTGAAAACTTGAAAAATTATAAACATGAGAAATTGATTGAGTGGCATTTAGCATGAAAAAAAGCTCAGCATCTGTCATAACAAAGAACAAGCAGCAATATTTCTGATACATAAAATTAAAAATTCTTTGGGAATCTCAGAAATGCTCCAGGAACTGTCATTTAGAATTTCTTCCCATGAGGCATTTTATAGGCATGGAGGGACATACACACACACACACACACACACACACACACGGAGTCAACTCCACAGTTCATGCTATTAAAATAGAGTGGGGAGATATGTACTCTTTCTAGAGTGTACTTCTCTCTTGAGTAGTTCTTTTGCTTTGGGAAATGAATATAAAACAGTATTTGGATTTTGAATCAATATCATTTCTAAGCGGTTTTATATTGCTCTATCTGTTCATTACATAAAGCACTTACACACTGCACTGGTATTTACCAACACATTTTTTTTTTTTGAGGGGGAGGGTCTGCAACATGAATCTCATCTACTATCAAATAATAGGGTTGAAAAAGTAAAAGGAATAAACAATCAGCTTAAGAGGAAGATACTCATAAAATATAACTGAAAAATTGGCAACAGTGTAGGACATAGAAAAATTTGGAACTTAGACCCTTGAGAAACTGATTCCATTAAAAGTCTCTCTGCACTAAGTGACAATGCCATGCTACCACAAACTAAACAGGACTAATGGTTTTCCAAAACTGTAACTAATGTAGATAAATATACCATGAGTGGCAGTTGCTGGTTTAGCTGTGTGAAGCCTTAAGTTTTCTCCAAGGTACAGTAAAAAGGAGCAGGTATAAGATAAAATATTTACGTGATTCAGCAAAGGAACAAGTTAAGTAATTCTTATTACCTTAAGATTCAGTTCAAACATCACCTCATTTTAGCAGTCCTGACTCACCTAGCATTCCTCCTGTTTCCCAACAGAGCATATACAACAACATTGCAAACCTTGATGAAAGCAGCAATCTTAGGGCACTGGGATTTGTTGCAATTTTTGTATTCATAGAGGTTCTGGTACAGAAACATCAATAAATGTTGCCAAAATAATGCAGAAAAATGAACCAATAAGTTAATGACCAGTTTCCTTCACAACAATGGAGCATGGTCAAAAATAAGCAAGATTTAGACCAGAAGAGATGGGTCTGAGTCTTGCCACTATCCTGGCTGAGAAATCTTAGATATGTTACTTAATTTCTCTTAACCTTTGCTTGTTCATTTGTAGACAAGGTAACATACCATGAAACTTAATGTTTTAAGTACTGAATGAGCTACTGCATATAAAAGCATCCTGCAAACTGTGAACACTCTAAAATACTAATATTTTTATAAATCTAATTGCTTAAATAATTCCTACTCAAAATGACCTTGTTTTAATTTATTACTCTTGTTTTAGTTTATTTAATACTTTATTCCAGTGAGTACCTTTCCGTTGAGGGAAAAAAGTGTTATCCCCACCTTTCTATTATCTCATAAACTCAATGGATAATTGGGTTAGCCACACTAAAACAGATGGGGGATTTATTTTTACATGCAAAAGACAGAACTACTATTTTTAGAAAACCAATCACT
The DNA here is from genome assembly GCF_030222135.1 of Aotus nancymaae. Classification (NCBI taxonomy): domain Eukaryota; kingdom Metazoa; phylum Chordata; class Mammalia; order Primates; family Aotidae; genus Aotus; species Aotus nancymaae. The sequence goes on from NW_026988425.1 coordinate 116,338,819, forward strand.
GGTAGAATGGTCCAATGTCTTCTACCTTCTCGTGATGTAACAATTTTAAGCAACGGGAAAAGAAATATCTAGGTGCAGTACAGGTTGCATATCCTTTATCCAAAATGGGACCAGAAGTGTTCTAGATTTTGGAATGTTTTGGGATTTGGGAATATATGCATTATTCTGGTTGATTATCCCTCACTTAAAAATCATAAATCCAAAATGCTCCACTGATCATTTCCTTTGAGACTTAGAGCTCAAAAAGTTTCAAATTTTGGAGCATTTGGATTTCAAATATTTAGATTAGGGATACACAATCTATATAAACTACAAACAAGTCAGAGCCCCGATGGTATTTGATCAGACAATGCACAGTAGCTAAGAGGATAGGTAATTCATCCGATTGAGTCTGGCATATCACATTTCATAATATTTGAGAATAACATACTAACTACAATCCTTAGAATAGAAATCAGAAAGATATACATGTACCAGGAAAATTAGTGAGCCTGACAGTAAGTAGGATGCTCTGAATAATATTCCAAAAGGCCAGATTGATAATATCACTAGATGACTTCTAAAGGTTATGAAGTCAAAACATTTTTAAGAATGAGAGTTTGATTTTTAAACAGAGTATTTGAGCAACTGATTTGCCAAAGGACTACAGGAAATTGGGAAGGCAACCCCCTCTCATCCAAAACATGCAAAACTGATAATTAAGAATTGGCTGGAATCCACTTCACTATAAAAGGCTTGAAAGATAGTATGATAAAAATGTTAGCAATTAAGTCATTTCATCACTAAAAACCATATCAATTCAAATTAAAAGGACCTAAATCAGAATGACCATGCACTTTAGTCTCCTGAAAATTACCCATAAGCAGGTCTTTTACAATATGCCCTATATATAAATTGTATATACCTGAAGGTGTGTGCACATGCAACTACTGTTAACCATTCAAAGATACTCTCTGGCTTTTATTTTCTTTAAAATATAACACTTTATCATTGTAAGTATCACTGCTTATGCCATAGTTTAAAAGATTACTAATCAAACCAATTTAGTATATTTTGACATCACTTTCTTAAGAAAGCACAAACAGGCTGGGCATGGTTGACTCATGCCTGTAATCCCAGAATTTTGGGAGGCTGAGGTGGGCAGATCACATGAGGCCAGGAGTTTCACACCAGCCTAGCCAATGTGGTAAAACCCCATCTCTAATACAAAAATTGCCCAGTGTGGTGGCACATGCCTGTAGTCCCAGCTACTCAGGAGGCTGAAGCATGAGAATCACTTGAACCTGGGAGGCAGAGGTTGCAGTGAGGTGAGATCACACCATACTGCACTCCTGCCTGGGTAACAGAGTAAGTCTCTGTCTCAAAAAAAAAATAAAAGGAAAGAAAGTACAAAACTACTCTCATAGAATGTAAGACTTCCTCCGTGAACAACAGTTTTCTCTAGTTAGTATATTATAGATAATTTCTTCTCTCTCTCTGGAGCAACGAAACATAGGGAATGGGGCATGGTGGACTTAACCATGTCATCTAAAGAACTCTGAAAGTTAATTCACAGTGAGAACTTCTAAATATATGCCATGTGCTCTTCCACTAAGACGACCCTGCCTGGGTAATAAGGAAGGGACTAATCAATTTAGAGGATGTAAAATCATTTTAAACACTGAAATTAATGGTTTAAAATGTACTTAAATTTTAATGATGACAAACTAATTTGTGAAAATAGAGTAAATATAAGATCCATTTGCATCCTTCCATTATACTATGCTCCTCAATCAATCAACAAAAACGGATTAGATGTGTCTTATTTTCTTAAAGGAAAATGTCCATATCTGTTTTTCATCTACAACTGATATAAAAGGGTCATATTGTTTTTCATAAACACTGTCAGGCAATTGTGACCTCACTGATGATCCTAAAAGAACAGATCATTCAAGTCCTATTTCTGACAACCTAGTTACAAACAAACCAACCCACAATGCCAGCCTTAGAGCACAGTTTCTTTTTGATAGCATTAAGCAGCACTTTTTTTTTCTTTTATTATATGCCCTTATTATTCCTTCTTCCTGATGTTAATAGAAAATGCTGAAATATTCTATGTAAGCGATTGTTGGACTGGAAAAAGAAAGAAACTCTACTGCAAGTATTTATACCTTCTGTAATGAAAACAAGATATTATTGTCTTGCATGACCTTTCCTAAGTATGGGATACAGCATTTTACACAATAGTTTCTTGGTTCATGCTTCAATTACTGACCTTTACTGTGTAGAAAATTAATGCAATTTTCATTGTAATCCATCCGTACAAATAAGGTCCACATGGAAGGATTCCACATATGGAATCTAATACAAATAGGAAATGTCAACTGATTGCTGTTGGCTGAACTTAGCCATTATCTGTTTGTTCTGGAGTCCCTAGAAAACCAGACTTGTAACAAGCAATTTCTTATATGAGCCATCAGGCATTAGAAAGGAGGATTTCCTCTCTTCAAAGTTTAGCTTGTACATTTCATCTCCTAAAAGGCAAAAACTGAGTTACCTGAAAGTTCTATGTTATCATCACTGAAAGTCCACAAAAGAAAAGGCAAAATTGTGAAGTCTAATCTGGTTTCTAATACAAGTTACTACCATGAACTTTTCACGATGCTAAGGAACAGGAGGTTACAGTGATGTCATTTTACAACAATCCCTGTTCCAGACAATAAAAGTATGACAGACCCCAGACTGTGTCCTGGTCTGTGCATCAGAGACAGGGAGAACATGGCAAAGCATTCATCTCCCGGGGAAGCTGTGCCAACAGGCCCCGGCACGCTTTTATCTTCCACAGTCGTCCCTGATGGTATTTGGTGGGAAGGAGAACTGGCAATTAAAGAGTGTCACCTTCAAGACGGATGGTTTGGGTAGAAAGGGGTTTATCTCCTCTTCTGGTTTTGAACAAAATGGCTGTGTGTTTATAATTTGTAAACAGTTCATCTCTCACTGAGTGTGTTACAGTTCCCAGAAGCATGGTCTGTCATGACTAACACACAACAGAAGCCAGAAGGGCTCAGTGGGTAAGACCTTTCTTCCAGCTCACTATGATGGGGAGTCACCCAGTGACTGTATGTCCTGGTCTATGACAAGCACATCTCAGTGATAGAAGCTGATCCACACAGAGAAGAAGCGAAATGTCGTAATACATATGTGGATATGCACTCAAAAAGTCTGAAAGTTGAAAATTCCTCTAGTTTATAAACCCCTTACAGAAGGAAGGAATGAAAAGAGATGGACAGGAGGAAAAATATGCCAGTCTTCCCTAACAATAGAAGGGTTGTGTTAAGCAGAAGAGGCATAAATAGAAGTCAAAGTATCATTTTAGAATTATTCCTCTAGAAGATTTCATAGAAATATAAAATTGGGAAAGCAAAACCATGGTTATACTTGTCTATTAAAAAGTGCTACTAAAACACTATAATAAAAACATGTTAAGAATAAACTTTCCCTGGAGGGAATAAGAACCCTAATGCCACTGCCCTCAATGTGGGACAGGTTGGCACAGCTGGTATGGGTTGGGCCATAGTGGGATGCATCCAACAGCTGGCAGGCTTATCCTTGTGGATGCTGCCATTCCACCTCTTTCTTCAGTCATCCTTGCCCAGAAAGGTTGAAAGCACAGAGCTAAGGCCTGTCTCTTCAGACCTTCAGGTAGCTCTTGAATTACATCAGTGGTAGACTAGACCTTGACAACCACTAGTCTAGACTGTGGCCTGATTTTGTTGATTGCCAGTCACTGAACACCATTTTTAAATTCATCTTCTTGTTGGACACTCTCCTTTATTAGATGGGCCAAAGACACATGGTCACAGTTATTTCTAAAGGGTGGAGGACATCCTCTTTTACTGGTGGCTCATTTAAACAGGCTTGGCCAAACAGGAAGAAATCTTCCTTCCATCCAGACCTTGGTTTATAAATATTTAGAATTTGCTTAATGTGATGTTGTGATATAATAAGAAATGTATGTTTGTTCTTTGTCCCTGGTTACTGGCACAAAGCTCCCAAAATTCCTGGAGTTTCCTAAGTGATGAGATAGAGATGAACATCTTTTTCTGCAATATTTGGTTTTGTCCCGAGTTTCTAAAATAGCTCCAGAGCTAGAAAGGTGAGAAGAGCATCTTTTGCTATTCATAACAAGTTGCTCGTGGTTTTTTTTTGTTTTTGTTTTTTTTCTGAGATGATGGAGGCTAACTCTGTCACCAGGCTGGAGTGCAGTGGCATAGTCTCAGCTCACTGCAATCTCCGCCTCTCAGGTTCAAGCAATTCTCCTGCCTCAGCCTCTCAAGTAGCTGCAAATACAGGTGTGCACCACCAGACCCAGATAATTTTTGTATTTTTAGTAGAGATAGGGCTTTACCATGTTGGCCAGGATGGTCTCAAATCTTTTAACCCTGTGATCTGCCTGCCTCAGCCTCCCAAAGTGCTAGGATTACAGGTGTGAGCCACCACAGCTGGCCAACAAGCGCCTTTCACCCACACCTGAGTTTCTGTTAATGAGGTGATTTTTGGAAAGCCTCTAATGATAAGAGAACTGGTGGCTAGGGGAACCAACCATATGATTAGAAGGTTGGAACTTTCAGTCCTCCGTAGCTCTGACCTGCAGGGAAGGGAGAGGGGGCCAAAGACTGACTTAAACACCAATGCCCAAAGATTTAATCAATTATGCCTATGTAATGAAGCCTCCATGAAAAAAATACCATATTCAGGAAGCTTCTGGGTTCATGAACACATGGAGGCGTTCTAAGGTGTGCCTAGAGAGGGTGGGGCGATTCCACGCCTATTCCCCCATCCACTGCCCTGTGTATTTCTTCCATTTGTCTGTTGCTGAGTTGCATCCTTTATAATAATCAGTAAATATAAGTAAATATTTCCCTACATTTTGTGAGCCATTCTAGAAATTTACTAAATCCAAGGAAGGGGTTGTGGGAACCCCCACCTGATAGCCGGCCAGTCTGAAGAACAGGAGGCCTGGACTTGCAGTTATCCCTTCATACAGGTTTAAAATAACTTCATTAACTTTAGTTTTTTTTTGGTAAAGCATCCCATTATAAACCTTATTAACTTAGCTTTCCTCTGGCAATTAATATTCAACAACTTAATCACTCAGAAACCGCTCACATCAAGTCATCAAGAAGAAACTTGCATCTGTGAGACCCGTTTCTGAAAAAGGTCATTTTCCTCTAAAAGTATTATACTTGATTTTATTATTTTACTATTAATGATCCTCTTAACAAAACAAATAAGATTTACTTTGTAATCCACCCCATTTGCTTCAAATGGGCAAAACCATCTGGTCCACTCAATTAATTTTAAGGCTCTTTGTATCCTAGAGCCAATATCTTTTGAATACATTTCTATTCATTGGGCATTTACCCTGGATACTGACACTCAAGGTTTCCCCTTTTGCCCTTTCCTCTCCACAAGCCTCCGACATGTTACCATCCCTCGCCCCAGATACCCACAGGTTAAAGGGACTGGAAGTCCATTAAGCTAGTAGCATCTCATTTGGCAATTCACTTGTTTCATTTTATTCCAGAAGGTTTGTCTGAAAGCGTAATGACAACAAAAGCAGCAGATTTGAGAGATTCTCCCAGGAGAAGGAAAAGGACAGATGTACACAGACATATAGCTGAAAACGCTGCCAGCAACAGCTGGGAAAGTGACAAGCGCGGAAGTGGGTGACCACCCCACAGAGTGCAGACAGGAGCCTGAAGGAACAGCAATTTCACTTGATTTACTTTTGACTTCCTAGGCTACCTTTTATCTAGAAAGGGAAAGGCTAATCTTGGCTTGCATCCAACGAAAGGACTCCTATAGATATGCTTTTTATAACATTTCAATTATTCCTATTTTACCCCTTTCAATCCCATTTTTAAAAATCTTAAAAAGGGATATCCTTTTTAAAAGTTACAATAATATTACTATACTGCTAACGCCATAATACAAAAAAGAAGAGAGAGACTCAAGCTGGAGGAGTCCTATCTGTTGACAACACTAGTGTGTTTTTGTGTTCTTTCTTGAACATACGCACCTTGTCATCTTCATCCTCCTCGTCATCTACGTCTGTGCTCTCCTGAAAGGAAATCCCACAACGTGTTTATGAAAACATCAACCGAAATTAACAAATGCAAATTAAACTCTGACACATTTTAAAGCTTGCCTACAGACTTTAAGCATTCGTATTTTTGAAATGCATTATAACCTCTTAAAATATAACTCTTTTAAAGTTCAGGGACGCTGTGGCAGGACTCTAAACAATATGCACAATCCACATAAAACTGTTAACTATAAATAAAGCTATTAGGCCAGTGCCCTTTGAAGGCATCCAGCTTTAAAAATGCATTGCTGAGTTGTACTTTCTGTAAACAGTGTTGTTCTTATTCTGACAAATGAACCAACTGCTACGTTAAGGCTGAGAATACCATACTCTGCTAGTGCTAGGCTCATTGTTAGAATGACTGCTCTCTCCCTTTGGGGCCATTACTGAAAATTAGACAGTATAAAATGCATTAGTGTAAATAGAATCAATCTGAAGAATAAGTTACAGGTTTTTCTGTGGCATTATTATTTTATCCTGGGTTTACGGTTAGAAGGGACAGGTGAGGGAAGGAGACTCATGGCTCAGATCTGGACTTAAGGGTGCCTGGCTTTAGCTCAGGTGCCACAGCAACAGCTGTACCACTAAAGGGCTTGTTTAATATAAAGATCTTGTGTATTTAATAGCCAGAGTTTGATCATAGCACTGCAATGTTTAAAAACTAATATCTGTCGGTATACAATCAAATAGGGTCAGTAGTTCAGAAAGAAAGCTCAGTATTAGACAACAGGGTCTACTTTCAGCTTGAACACTTGCATTTCTGCTTAACCTTGCAAAGGTCAGGCATGCTGTTCAAATGTTATTGTTCCAATAGTCAAAAGAATTGTCAGTATCACACTCTTAAAAGGGAGTAACTTAAGTATCCAGAGAATACTCTGCTACATTCCATAAAACCACTGAGCAGTCATCAAGAAATTTCTTCAGGGCCAGTATGGCCCTACCTCCTAGAATTCTCGCGAAATTCAGCTAGCAGTTTATGTGATGCTCATGGGTCCTCTGGGGAACTAACCAAGTCACAATTGTCTGCAAACATGTCTCACGAAAGCCAGTGGATAAACAGGAATGTAATGGAAACAGGTTATGGGAGAGAAAAACACTGTAATTAGAAGTCTTTAGCTTGCGACATGGTTCCAGTAGTCTTTGCTTTGTGACTTTAGGCAAATCACTTTGCCACTATGCACTGTAGTTTCTTCAGATATAAATAAAAATAGTTTGTCTCCCTCATAGTTGTGTTATCAAACTAAATTAGGCAATTATTTTCAATTTTTATAAAAGCTTTATACAACACACATCACACTCATGTGCATATGGGTATATTACACACATGTGCACCAGTATATGTACATGCTCACATACATGCACATGTAGCACATAATATAAACATACATGATATACACAGTGGGCAAAATAAAACAGTAAACATCGTAAAAATGTTAGTTAACAACGTTGATATTAGAGATGTTTCTTTGTAAAAATTTCCCTCATCTATAACTCTGTGAAACCTAGTCCTTAAATTAATCTATTAGCCATTCATTTATTAGCTGGTTCTATTTTCTCACTGATTTGTGTTCATGCCTATTGCATTAAATAAAATCAAACAGGATAGAATTTTGCAATCACCTGAGGTTTTTCCTTTTGCCACAACACTCATTTTTTCCCACCTTTCTTCCAAAAACTTCCCTTAAATCCATCATGAGGACATAAGGAAAAATAACATAAAACAGTCAAGATTTGATTGACTCTTGGGAAACCCAATGTGAAGATTATCTATCTAGAAAGGAAATTAAGCCTCAGAACTTTAGATTTTTTTTAAAAAACTTGGTTCTTCAATCTGGAATGCCTAGATTGAAGGGGCATTTTTAAAAGGGGCCTACAAATACAAGTTCCTGGCCACCTAGAGCAGAAAAAGATCTTATGGGGTGCAATGAGGGGGCCAGGGGCAGGAGAGTCAGCATGGAAGTGAGATGAGTAGATGTGGAGAGACGTCTTTGAGAAAGGGTCTTGGTTTCTTCAACAGGACAGGAAGTTTGGGAATTTTCAGACAAATGTGGGCACCTGCAAATAGACAGGTCTATGCCCACCCAATCTCTGATTGACCTGGGAGTTGACAAGCCTCTGGGAATCTCCTGAGCTTCAAGCCAGAGAGAACAATGCATGAAATGCCTTCATGGAGAGGCTGGAGTTAGCCCTGCAGAGCTCTTTGCATGCCCAGCAAGGGCTCACAGAGCCAGCAAAGGTTTCTTGCTAGTGAATGAGAAGTTTGTTCACAGGAGCCCTACAGAGAATCAGATGAGCACACAGACATGTGCTACCAGCATGGAAGTGGTAACTGTGATTCAGAGGCTCCCCGTCATGCTAAGGTTGTATTCAGGCCAAGACTCAGGAACATAAGATGCCACAGAAAGAAGGCTCCAGATTGTACCTGAAAGACCTCCACTCCAAAATGAGTGCATTTGCAGGGCTGCCCCTTACATCTCAAAGAAAATGGACTTGGGTCATGATTTGGTGGCGGTGGTAGTTTGTTGTTGTTAGCACATTTTTCAGCAGTCAAATGTCAGAACTCCGAATCCTTGCTTACCTGGCTGTCCTGGATGCTGCTGACCTTGCCTTTTACAGGTCTGATGAAGTTGTAGACGAAGATCAGCAGCAATGCCAAGGGGATCATATATAGCTCAAAATTCCAGACAGTGATCAAAAATACCTGATTGGAAGACAAATAACAATAGATGACTGCTTGATAAAACAGCAGAGGAGCAATCAAATTCCTACTCATTGACTTAAGGAGATTGAATTGAACTCTCTCTAGTCATTTTCAGAAACAGTTCCAAACAGGTACACAGACACAATGATCAACTCAGTTGTAGAACTGGTAGTACAGAAAGAGCTAGTAAGTCACACTCTGGAAGAGACAGCTACAGTAGCTTCATATCTGAAAACCTCATGGGTTTAAGTGTGCAAGAATTTACAGAAAGCAGTATGAAAAAAGTCCAGGGTCACAAAGAGGCATGCCACAGGCCAAATTTTGCCAAAATTGAGGTTTATTTGAACAGGAGAGAACCATTTTTCAGTTGACTGCCAATATTTAAAATTCCAATTATTTCAGAGAAAGATTTTGGATGTCCATACTGGCTAAAATGCTTAAAATCTACCAAATTTGAGACTATATGGCCACAAGAAAATGATTGGTTAGCACTGACTAGATCAGAAAAGGTATTCTCTTAGCTGCCCAATTTCTGTCAACCTCTGAAATTTGTGAATCCTCACATAGAAAGGCAAGTGACAGTTTGAGACTTGAGTCCAACTGCCTATACTACAATAATTACTGGAGACGTGAATGAGAACAAGATGGTTCTACTTCCAAGAAACACACTAATTAGGATAAATAAGGTGAGAATACCTTTTAATTAAAACATGAGGCAGGAGTGAAATCTTGGGCAAATTACTTCAAAATTTAAGTCTCTCTTTTCAAATGCACAGGTAGTCTAGAAGATGAAATACGATAATTTGTGGTTTTCAGCTGTCTGTGCTTGAAAAACTCACTGCTATAACATATCAACTTAGAAGAGGCAAATTATTGCATCTTAAATATGAAATTTTCCTTTCCAAAAGCAATACTGTTTAATTGCTAAAAAAAAATTATCTCCGTGGCTATCATATATTGCTTTTTAAATTTTTAGTCCTCATTGTAAATAAAATCACTTCTTCCATTATGTTTTTCAAACTTGTCATTATTTACATATAAAAGCAAATAATTTACAAATATGTTTTTTAACATTAGTAGTCTTACTGAATATTCTTTATTGTATCAAATAGTTTATTTAATTCCTATGAGGTTTCTAAGAATGTAGTCACATAATCTACAAATAAGGATTCTCTCCCATTTCCTCTTTTATATGTGTAACTTCTTTCTTTTCCTGCTTGATTTAATTACTTCTACAAAACAATGTTAAACTGTTCAGAGAGAGATCATTGTTTAATTCTTGGCTTTAATGAAAATGCTTCTAGATTTTCATATTTTTACCATTAAGCATGATGTTGGCTTTCAGTTTGAACTATATATATCATATCATATTAAGAATACACATATAAAAACCATTTTTAATACCAGAAAATTTACATATAGGTGATCATGCTATACATCTTTGAAATGTTTTATACTCTTTTGAATCTGTTCAAAACTTAATAAAAACATGTTTTAAATAAAAATTTGTCCAACAGTTTTCACAAGGGTATAATTTTAAAAATCAGGAATGGTTAGTAGCTAACCAACTGTTCTTTCAGTATCTTCTGAGATAAGGACGATTTTATCCTTTTCGTTTTAAGACATCAATATGGTGATGTATTTATAATTTCATAATTTGAAGGAATCTTGTATTTCTGGGAGAAACTCTTTCACTGAGGTGAAACAGTGTTTTTGTATTTTATTTTCTAATCCTTAAAGATGTTTTGCATAGACACTAGTGTTCTTTTTGTCAATCTTCCTCACTCCTGTTCCTCTCATTTCCAAAGGCAAACTTGTCCTAAATTTGATGTGAATTATTCCCACCTGAGGACACCCTAGGTTTATATTAGAAATAACAAAATAAAAAGGTTCCTATCATTCTGCAAATAATTTAACCACTAGTATATTTGATATTTCTTTTCATGGTGTATGCATAAATCAAGTACATTTATTTTAATTAATATAGTGCCCACTGAAATGAATGCTCTGCAATTTGTCGACTATACTCCCTTATCAATGCAAACATGGGCTGAAATAGTGCTTTTACATAATCAAATATATTCTTTTACATTACAATTTATGCCTTTAATGTTCAGTGTTCTACTTAAGAAATCATATTCTACCTTGAGTTAATACAGCTATTTCTTTGTGTTTTCTTCTAAAAGATAACTGTGTATGTGTGTATGATCTTTATTCTGTCTCAAATTTGTTTTTAATTATTTCTTTAACTCAAGCATTCAATGTGAACTTTTTCCTTATAGATAGCCATCTTTTACAGCTAAATTCCTATGACGATCTCCATTTTTCTCGCTGATCTACATTGCTACTTCTGTTAATATACCAAGTTCCCACATGAGTGTGTCTATTGTTTCTGAGCCCTCTAAGTTCTCCATTGATATATTTTTCTGTCTTTTACCAAGACCACATGTTTAAACTATAATGTAGTAATCATACAATATCTGAGTAGGCAAGTCTCTTATTATACACTCAAAATTATCTTAGACTTTTTTTCACCCTTTACTCTTCCACATGTATTTCAGAATTAATTTATAAACTTGTATACAACTGAGAAAAATTATGACTGAGATTGTCTTGATAATTTAAAGATAATTGGTATCTTGATATTGATATTTCATAATGATTACTTCTCTATATTCAGGACTTCTTTTATGTATCTCAAAATATTTTATTACTTTCACTGTACTGATTTTCCATTTTGTAAAGTAATGTGGAGTTTAACACTATTATAAATAGCAATGGAGCCATTTTAAAGTTTATCATTTAATTGGTTGATGCTGGGTATAGAATTAATAATTTTTATATATTCACATTATTTCTGAGCCCTCTTATTAGCTGTAAGAAATTGCAAATATATTCTTTTGTAGATCTAATGTAGAAAATCATATAAACTGCAAATCATGACAATTTTCCTTCACCTTCTTCCATTCTATATGTTACTTTTTTCTTAGTGCTAAACCTCTTTGAATTTTTTTAAATGTGTAAGTGTGAAATTTTTGAAATACTTTTTGTATTAATAAAAAAAATCAAACCACATTGATTTCCTCTAGTGTGGCTTGCTCCATCAACTTTCTTTTATTAAATGTTTTATAATATCAAATATATAATCTTTTCCTGTAATTTTCTATCTTTACAAATGTCTCTTTTTTATATAAAATAAAACATAGCAAAAAGTAGAGCAAATAGTAATTTCTCTGCTAGGTAAAGCTAGAGATTTTCCTGTTTGTTACCTATTTCCCTTTCCCTGTTAAATTTTTTTGGGGGTTAAGGGTTTTAACTGTACACTAAATGGTGGTTGTTTCTAAATGCTGTCTACTGGGTAAATGGGATTTTATTATTATTTTACATTGCTAAGTGTAACTTCAAGTAAGAAGAGGCTAACATAAAGCTATGGAGAAAAATCAGGACATATCATTTTAAATTTATTTTCTTCATTACAAAACCATGTATGTCTTTGAAAAAATTACTTGAACAACCACCAGTATTAAGGAGATGGTTGCGTTAGGTAAACACCTCATTTGCCACAGCATTTGCCTCTATCAGGAATAGTTAAGCAATCCTAGAAATGTTTTACAACAAAAATTGAATTATTTATCACATTCAAATAGCCTAAAACTCTTTTAGAGTGAGACCATAGTGCCTTTAGATATATTTTTTAAATCAATGCATAATTACAACTTCTGTAGTGAAGTACTGATTGTTAACAAACATCTTTCAGGAAAAGCAAAAATAAACCCTAGGAATGACACACACATACACACACACACACACACACACACACATCTATATGTATATACTTATATATCTTGCTTGATATATATATATATATTTTTTTTTTAGGAAAAAATTGCACAATTATCTGAGCATCTGCAAAGAAAGAGAGTTGTAACTTTGAAAGAAGGATCTGCATGGAGTTACTTAAAAATGTTTGTATCTTTGATCCAAGAGCACCTGTAGTCACTCTGTGGTACCAGTTGAATAAAACTCCAACGAAAAATTTACCACTACTTCTGAATGAAGGAAAAAGGAATGTACTCAGGGACAGCCAGGGCCACTGGACAGTGCAGAGATACACTGAAAAGAGAGTGCAAGCAAAGGTAAACCCCAAATTCAGTATGTCAGTGACACTAAAGTTGCTGGCATACATGCAGAGCACGCTCAAAGTAGTCTGATTTAAGGTCAAAACTATCACCATAAGACATGTGATGAAGTGTGCATTTTGAGTCTAGTAAAATTAAATGTCTTAAAAACAACAACCTTGTTTAGAAGAATGTGGCAGAATTTAGAGCCTCCACAACATAACATTGCTGATTGTCTAACATGCAATTCAAAATCACTTACAATACAAAGAGTCAAGAAAATGGAATCTATTTTCAAGCAACAGACAATCTAAAGATGCCAACTCCAAGGTGAACTCTATGTTGAAATTATCAGAAAAGAACTTTAAAGCACCTATAAAAAATATGTTCAGTGAGGTGATGAAAAATAAACTCACAATGGGTAAAACAATAAATATAAGCATGAAATGTAAAAATTAAATAATTGCACAACTAAAAAATACAACATTAAACATTTAAACAGTCAGTGGGTATTTTTAGTAGCAAAATTAAGAATGAAAAAGTCAGTCATTATAAAGATAAATCACGAGAAATCATCAAATCTAAAAGACATAATATTAGAAAAAAAATAAATAGAAGGTCTGGAGACCATCAAATTTTCAAAAGTTCTAACACAGGTATTTGGAATTTCAGAATAAAAGAATAGGTAGAAAACTATTTAAAGAAAAATTGGCTGAACACTTTTCAAATCTAGAAAAAGATAAAATGTACAGATTAAAGAAGTCCAGAGGATGTCAAGAAGAGTAAATTTAAAGAAAACCAGTCTTGGGGATAAATAGCATCACCATATTATTTCTGGAAAACAGAGATAATATGAAAATGTTGAAAAAACTAGAGACAAATGACATTATCATAAACACAACAATTTGAATCACCATAGATTTGTCATCAGAACCCGTGGAGGCAAGGGGATAATACAATAGCATTTTTAAAGTGCAAACTGAAAAACAAAACCAAAAACTTTAGACTCAGAATTCTATATCCAGTAAAAATATCCCTTAAGAATGAAAGTTAAAGATTTAGATATGAGAAAATTAAAATAATTTTTTATCAGTAGGCCTGCACATCAATAAATACTAAAGGAATTCTTCAAGGTGAGAAAAAATGATACCAGATGGTAATGCAAACTTCAGGAAGAAATGAGTATCAGAAGTGGCAGATACATAAGTTAAAAAAAAAATCTTATTTATTTTTTAGAATGTTTACAAATGTTTAAAGTAAAGCTTATAGTATTATCCTAGTGAGGTGTATAATGTATTTAGGTGTGATGCCCAGGAAAACTAATATAAATGAGGTTAGGGGTAGATGGACATTTAGACTTATATGACATGTAATGTTTCTATGTTTCAGATGAAGTGATATAATATTAATCTTAATTGATTGTAAAAAGTTAAGGGGAAAATACACACACACACATACACCTTAATACTCAGAGCAACTACATAAAAAAGGCATGGAGGAATAAATTGCAAAAGTAAATCAATTAATTAAAATGGAAATCTAAAAGGCAAAAGAAGAGAAACAGAGGATTAAGAGACAGAGTGAATAAATATAAAATAATGATACTTGAAATCCAGCAATACAAAAAACTACATTAAATATTAATGGAATAAAACACTATAAGCAAAAAAAGAGGCAGAGATAAAAATATAATGAATAACTGGCAAAAAAAAATGAAGAAAAAATATATGCAAAATATGACCTAATAAAACTGAACAATATGTAAATTGATTTATCAAAAATATCTTCACTAAAAATATTTAGGTGCAAATAGTTTCACTGATGAATTCTATTCAACATTGAGAAAAGAAAGAGTATCATGTTGGAGAAAATATTTACCAACTAATTTTATGAGGCCAGTATTACCTTAATACCAACATTTGACAAAACTATTACAAAGAAATAAAATTACAGACAAATAACAAATATGAACTTAGATGCAAAAATATTCAAGAAAATAGTAGTCAATCAAGAAATATATGAAACTAAATTATGAAGTAGAATATGTACCAAAAATGAAAAACTGATTTCATATTTTAAAAATCTATGTAATTCACAATATTGACAGGATAAAGGGGAAAAGGTGATTATTTAAATAGATACAGAAAAAACATTTGACAAAAATTCAACACACTTCTACTTTTAACAAATAATCATTGGAAGGAATTTCATCAATTTGTAAAAGGACATCTGTAAAAATTTTAAAGTTACCATGTTTGATCATATTTGGCAGTGGTTTATTGTACATAAATTATACCTTGAGAAGTTGGTTAAAAAGATCAACACAAGAAAGAAATGACTCATGCATGCAACCACATGAATAAATCTAAAAAACACACTGAGTGGAAAAAGCTTTCTACAAAATAGCACATACTGTTTGATTCCATTTATATCAATTTCTAGAACAGACAAAATGATTTTATAATGGGGAAACGTGCATGTACACCTTAAATTAGGAACAAGGCAAGGATGTCTGCTTTCACTACTTCTATTCAGTATTGAATGGAATGTTTTAGCCATGACAATAAGGTAAAACAATGAAACAAAAGGCATAAATACAAGAATAAAAAGTACAGATTTTTTTTTTGCAGATTACATGATTTTTTAATTGTAGAAAATCCTAAGGAATCTATACAGCAAATCCTGGAAATGACAACTAAATTCAGCAAAGTCACATGGTATAAAACTATTAAAATATTAAAAGCATTTTAAGATATTAATACTAGCAGCAAAATATTAAAAAATAAAATTTAAAAATTTCCATTTATAATAGCATCAGAAAAGCTACACAAAATTTTAGAATAAAATTTGTAAAACATGAGCAAGATACCATCACTAGAAACTATAAAATATTATTGAGAAACATTACAGAATATGTAAATAAGCAAATAGATATTCCTGGTTCATGAAGTGGAAGATTTGGCATTGTTAAGGTGGCAGTTATTCACAAATTGATGTTCGGATTCAAGCAATCCTAATTTTACAGAAATGGACTACCTGATTCTAAACATTATATAAAAATGCAAATGACATGCAGTAGTCAGAGAATTTTAGCGAATAACACACTAACTGATTTCACAAGTTATTATGAAGCTGAAGCAAAGCAGTAGTAGTGTTGGTGAAAAGACAGACTTATAGATCATAGATCAATGGAATAGTAGAGTCCAGAAATAGATCCGCATAAAAGTGGTTGATTTTTAAGAAGGTTGCCAATGTAATTCAATAGAAAAAAGTGGTATTTTTTTTAAACAATGGCACTAGAACAACTGGATACATGTATAGGGAAAAAAAATCACCAACTCTTACCACATAACATATACAAAATGTAACTCTAAATGGATTATACATCTAAATGTAAATTCTAAAATTTTAAGACTTCTAAGAAAAAAGCATAGGAGAAAAACTTGCCATCTTGGAGTGGGCAAAGATTTCTTAGGACACAAAAAGTATAAAGGGTAATATGAAAATAGAAAAAAAATAGGCTGGGAATGATGGCTCACTCCTGTTATCCCAGTGCTGTCTAATGCCAGCACTTTGTGAGGTCAAGGTGGGAGGTCTGTTTGAGGCCCGGAGTTTGAGATCAGCCTGTGCAACATCGTGAAAAATGAGCTGGGCATGATGGCATGTGCCTGTAAGTCCCAGCTACTTGGGAGGCTGAGGCAAAGAAAACACTCAAGCCCAGAGGCTAGAGGCTGCAGTGACCCATGATTGCACCATTATATTCCAGCCTGGGTGACAGAGCGAGACACCAAACCCCCCACCACCAAAATAAAATAAATAAAAGAAAAAAAAATAGACTTCATCAAAGTATACTTCTTTTGCTCTTTGGAAGGAAATGAAAAGGCAAGTCACAAAATGAAGAAAATATTTTCACTACATATACTGAAAGTGAACTTTTTTCCAGAAGACAAGAAAACTTCTTACAATTTATTAAGGCCACTCATTATAAATGGGCAAAATATTTGCCCAAATCCTTCAAACACAAAAAAGCTATATGAATACCTACAAATGTAAGAAGATATCCAACATGATTATGCATCAGGAAAACACAAATTAAAACCACTATGAAATGTGAAATGTGATTTCACATGTACTAGAAAGGCTAAAATTTAAAAGACTGGTATTATAAAGTGTTGACAAAAATGTGGAGCAACTGCAGCTCTCACACATCCTTGGTAAGAGAGCACAATTGGTACATCCAATTTGAAAAACTGTATGGCAGTTTCTCAAAACATTGAACATATATTTACTGTAATTCAAAGCCTTTCTACTTCTGTTTAATATGCCTCACAAAAGTCTTGTCCACAAATGTTTATAGTACAGCAGCATTATTCTAAATAACAAAACTGGAAATGGCCCAAATGCCAACAAAAAGTAAATATATCCATACAATAGGACAATACTCAGAAACAAAACAGAACAATCACATATAAAATGTCAAGACCATTGCTTAAAGCTTGGTTTCTCTGGCACCAAGGAAACTTCTTAGTCTAGCATGCATGTCTCCCCAATATGTTCCATGACACAGGTGCAGAAATGACCAGATCTTTTTGGGCATACCTTCCCCAAAAGTGAAATTTCAAAAATTGCCTTAAATTTTCAGCTACAAGTATTTCTTTATTTTCTATCCTAAAATGTATCTGCAATAGTTTTTATGAAAATATATACATGCTAAATCTCAGATAGGAGAAAGTGACTCATGAAAGGATTATTTTTTTCCCCTAAGGAAAACCCTAAAGATCAAAATAACTTCAAGATTCCATGGTTCCAAGCTAGCTGTGACTGAAGCACTTAGCCAGCATTGCCATAGACACTTGAACAAATCTCTCTAACAAATCCTCTATGTATTGTTTCTTTAAGTATGACATGAAAAGGATGTTATCTCATGTCACAAAAAATTTAAAAGAAGAAATCAGGTTATGTCTGTCAGGTTTCATGATGAAGTGGTCTGTAACCAATTAAGTAATCAACCAAGCCATTAACTATCTTCTAAACATCCAAGAGAATGCTTCTACTAAAAAGTAGTTATCTTTAGGTACCAAGTTCAATGATTGACATGTCTGTTCCCCTTTAATGCTTTGGGATCTCCTCATTTGAAATTATCTTAAGATTCTGTCCTTTTGTCCTTCAAGAGTGAATTAAGATTAGGAAATAGCCAAAATTACAAGAAGCCGAGTCTCTGAGTAATTCTCAAAAACATTGCTTTTGTTGAAACGAAGTATGATTATAGAGATTAGAGTTTGCATTTTATGGCTTACACACTGTCCATGAAAGCAGTGTTTGAAGAAACTGAACAATGAAATGAAGAGCCTCATTTGAATAAATATATTTCATTATGGTTGCTCATACAAAATCATGGGTTGTTTTATACTTCTATTTTGTAAATAGCACAGACATTTGGGGATCTACTTAACATGGCCATTATTTAGAATAGAACTTTGACCCAACATTGTTCAGAGTCTGGTAATCTTAAATTCCTCTCCTGTTTTGTAGTTACCTAAGATGACACAAGTACATTAAGTATGTAATAATAAAATTAACTGTTCTTTTATGGTAGAAAATCATAGAGAACTCTATATGTTCCCTCCATTTGCCATCATATAAATTAAGTTTCAGCTAATGAAAAATCTACTTTCTGTTATGTTACCCATTTCTACACCACAAACCAAATTTAAGAAAAAGAATACATAGGTGCAATATCCTTGCCAGGTCCAACATCCACCTTCCTTTCCACCAACCCAAACTCCAACCTTACTAAATTCCTGGATTAAAACTGAAAGAAGAGCAACATCCCAGGAAGTCCAAGGAGGGGCTAGTTGATTTCTTCTGGTGTAATGTACTGCTAATTCGAAATCTAATGACTCTGTCTGAATACTTAAGGGGGTTAGAAGCCAATTCATCTGAAAAGTACTGAAGAATGTTCTAAATTCTTTAAAAATCACTGGAGTGGCCCTTGAGACAAGAAAATAAGAAAGGGCAGCAAACACACACAGACACATACACATACACTCTCTTTCAGAATATTGTGTACATCAACTCATTTGTCATGATAAAGATAAAATCTAGATATTTAAAAGCAGTGTCTCCTTAAATAACCACACAATCTTTATGAAAAATCATCCTATAGTACAGGGCATAATTTAGAGGCGGAAAGATTCACATAACCATGATTATTTTAGAATAAACATATTGGGTAAAGATGAAACAAAGCTGTGTTAATTCTGTTCAAAAAAATTCCAGGGTTAAATTAGAAAAACAATTTGTAATTTGACCAGGTATACATTCATTTATAAGGTAACAAACTAATAAGTAGCCCCTTCTCAAGAAGTTGTAACTGCTTTTTTTTGGTTAAAGCAGGAAAAACATGTCTTATATATCATTATACCAAAGCAAAACAACAGCAAAATACCACTAGGTCTTATCATATGCATCAAACTGATTAATATATTCCATTTTCCCCTGGCCAACATTAAGACATCCAGACTTCATAATTTAACAGTTAAGAACTTTCACAAACTGGCTCGTACTTGGCTGTACGTCATAACCCAACTGTACCATCCATTCTAGGTTCCTAATCACACTGCACCTTTTGCAAACCCTAAGACATGATGTTCAGGACTTTGCTTTTGAATATACCTTTCTCTAATTTAAAAAGCTATTTTCTCAACTCCTTGACCATGTTTTCACTTGTATGTTCTATCCCTCTACCATACAAACTAACTTCATCTTCCTGTCACTACTTTATTTCCTGCATTAATTCTTTACTCATTTTTCCTTTAGTACTGATTTGTTAAACACCTACATTGATTTGGACACAAGAGTAAACAAAAACAAACTAAAAACAGCCTTTATGTTGCTTACATTGTATATGAGGATTGAAGATGAGATAGATAAGTAAACTATATATATATCAGGCAGTAAAAGATCCACCATGAGAAAACAAAACAGAAAAAAGGACGGGAAGGAATATCAGGCAATGGGGCGCAGTTTACAATTACAAGTAAGGTGGTTAGGGAAGACATCACTGAGAGGGCAATAAGTGAGCAAAGACCTCAGAGGAGGTGTGGGCATCTAGGTGAATAATGTTTCCAGGTAGAAGAAATAACGAATGCAAAGGCCCAGAATTGGATGTATACCTTCTTCTAGTGTGTTTTTGAGACTGAGTCTCACTCTGTCACCCAGGCTGGAGTGCAGTGGCGCCACATGGGCTCACTGCAACCTCCCTGCCTCCCAGTTTCAAGCGATTCTTCTGCCTCTGCCTCCAGAGTAGCTGGAATTACAGGCACCCACCAAAACACCTGGCTACTTTTTTGTGTGTATTTTTAGAAGAGATGGGGTTTCATCGTGTTGGCCAGGCTAGTTTTGAACTCCTGTCCTCAAGTAATCTGCCCACTTCGGCCTCCCAAAGTGTTAGGATTATAGGCATGAGCCACTGTGCCCAGCCTTCCAGTGTGTGTGTGTGTGTGTGTGTTTTTTTTTTTTTTTTTTTTAAAAAGGCAGCATGGACTCCTTGTGTCTGAAGCAGAGTGAGCAAGAAGATTGGAAAAAGAAGTGAGGAAGGAACAGGGTCGGCCACAAGGGGCCTGGTTGATGGCTATAAGGTCCTTGTCTTTTATTCTAAGGGAGCTGCTAGATTGGCAAGAAGGTGGGAAGCAGAGCAATATGATTTGACTCATATTTAAGAAGAATCACCGTGGCTGCATAATGAGAACAATGTGGTCGCATAAAGAGACAACACAGATTTCATTTATGGAGCTACTGAAATGACCAGTTAGAGTTAATTATGGCCTATAATTAAGGTGACAGCCCTGGAATTAGTGAGAAGTGGCCATGTTTTGACTAGTTAGAAATTAGGGACAGTGGAGTTGCCAATAGTTCAGATGAGAAGATAAAAAGGGAGTGATCAAGAATGATTCCAAGATTAAGAGCTTGAAAACTTGGATGAATGGATTTGTTCATGCATTAAGATGAAGTCTGTATGAAGAGCAGCTTTGGGGAGGGGAGTATGAGGTGCCAATTAGATGTCCGTGTGGAGACACAGAGTAAACCTTAGATACATGGTTTGGAATTCAGGGTAGAGGATAAGGTTTGATACATAAATATTTGGATTATCAGACTCCAGATAGCATTTAATGATATCAGACTAGATAACCTTAGCAAGGAAGCAACTAGAAAGAAACGGCCAAGAAGTAATCTCTAGAAAAGTCCAAATTTAGAGTTTGAGAAGGTAAGGGATCAGAAAAAGAGACTGAGGGAGTATCAGAGAGAAATGGATACACTATGAGATGGTTGTATTCTTGAAAGTAGATAAAGTATTTTAAAGAAGATGGCCACAATATATTTATGAGTAAGATACTGAGAGGTGGTCATTGGTAGCTTGAAATGAACAGTTTAGTGAAACGATGAGGCAAAACTTAGGTAAGAGTGAGTTTAAGAGAACAGGGGGAAAAATTGTAGACAGGAGACATAACTCTTTGAAAGAGTTTATTAGAGAAATAGGGTGATAGCTGGAAGGGACTGTAGCAATAAATGAGGAGAGAGAAAATGATGAGGCAGGAGACAAGAAATAACAGAGCACTACTTTTGCATCAGTGGTAAGGGTGGAATCCACTGTAAAATGAAGGGTTGGTCTTAGCAACAATTCAGGTCATCCATAGTTACAGAAGGAAAAGCAGATGACACAGGCATAGATGTTGGTAGGGGGATAGACATCGAGAGGGTGGGGTAGCAGTAGAGGGGTACTTATGTCAATCATGGTCATACAATGAGAGTGAGGATGAGGAAAAGAAGTATTAGAAGTTCAAGGCAGAAGAGACATTACAAAATAGTCCAGAAGAGTGAAAAGGAGAGTGGATTACAGAAGTGTAATAGAATTGTCAGGATACACTAAATATGTTTCTCTGGAGCCATGCTTACCTGAGGTTCTGCTAATCAAGTTCAATGAAAGTAAAGAAGGCAAGAAAATTATTTTAAAGATGGACTATGTGATCTGAGCTGAGTTATTGGTGAGGAATAGTATAAAAGA
Organism: Aotus nancymaae; assembly: GCF_030222135.1. Taxonomy (NCBI): domain Eukaryota; kingdom Metazoa; phylum Chordata; class Mammalia; order Primates; family Aotidae; genus Aotus; species Aotus nancymaae. The sequence goes on from NW_026988425.1 coordinate 116,360,829, forward strand.
GAGAAAATAAAATGTAAACACAATGGGTATACTAATTAACAGATTAAAAGCAGCTGAACAGAAAATTAGTGAACTAAGAGATAATTCCAAAGAAATTATTGAGGATACAGACCATCGAAACAGGGTTATAGATATACAAGTGAGGTTAAGACACATGGAAAGTAGAAATGAGAAGGTCTGATAGGTGTTTGGGGTGGAGAGAGGGGGTTAAAAAGAAAATAGAGAAGAAGCAATATATAAAGAAAAAATGCCTGAGGATTTTCCAGAAATGCTGAAAGATTAATATAGGAAGTCCCCCTTCCCCTAAAAATTTCTTGTCAGAATTAAGAAGGATCTATATCTAAAACTATGATAGTAGAACTAAAAAAACAACTGGGGACAAGAGGAACACTTAAAAGCAGCTAAAGAGAAAAAATAGTTCAACTACAAAGGAATGTAATTTAAGTGACTTTATTCCTCAAGGCAACAGGGAAAGCAAGACGACAGTAGAATAATTTAACATATATATTCTTTCAGTCTTTCAGTTTAGAATCCTGTATGTCACAAATTATCTTTAAAGGAGAGTGAAGCAGAGACATTTTCAGAAAAACATGAGCTAGGAGTGCTTATCACCAGAAGACCCTCATGAACTTAAATATCAAAGATATACTTCAAACAGAAAGACAACTGCCCCAAGCATAAAGGCGAAATGCAAAAATGTATGGTGCTCAAAAACAATGGTAAATGTGTATGCCACTGTAAATAAACATTGACTTACAAAAAGTAAAGTCTAATTTGTAATAAGACTGTCCAGAATTTAAATAGGGAAAAGCAAAAGCCTACAAATTGGGAGAGAGATGGTTTGATCTAAAGAATTCTGATACTATTGTTATTAAGCTGGCATGTTAAGTAAAAGATAAACTTCAGCTCTTTAGTATGAAGGAGAAGATTTTTCTCAATATTCCTTGTAAAAAAAGCTGTGAAAACTGCTTAATATACACAAATAAACTATTTGAAGAAATCTGAGAATAATCAAGACTTCTAGGACCTGAGGACACAGGATCAAAAACAAATGCACTCCCTTAGTTTGCTACTGCTTCATCTCTTTCAGGGTTGGTTTCATTCCTATCTGTTTCTTTGTTGATAGGGTTTGGCTGTGTGTCCCCACCCAAATTTCATCTCCAATTGTAATCCCCACATGCTTCATCTCTTTCAGGGTTGGTTTCATTCCTATCTGTGTCTTTGTTGATAGGGTTCGGCTCTGTGTCCCCACCCAAATTTCATCTCCAATTGTAATCCCCACATGTCAGGGGAGGGGTCTGATAAGAGGTGATTAGATCATGTGGGCAAACCTCGTCCTTGTTTTCATGACAGTGAGTGAGTTCTCATGAGATCTGGTTGTCAGAAAGTGTGTGGCACTTCTCTCTTCTTTGCTGTCTCTCTCCAGCCCCACCATAGTAAGACATATTGCTTCCCCTTTTCTTCACATCATGATTGTAAGCTTCCTGAGGTCTCCCAGTCATGCTTCCTGTTAAGCCTGCAGAGCTGAGTTTGCTAAACCTCTTGTCTTCATAAATTTACCCAGTCTCGGGTATGTCTTTATGTCAGTTTGAGAATGGACTACTATACTTCTTTTTGTCAATTCACTGTGCAGAACACAGCAATCAACAGAGTTCAAAGCACTAACCTAGAGTTTGCTTCAACCTTAAAAATCTAGGGAGGCAAAAACTGAAGTGCATGCATGGTAACTGTAGCAGCTAGCACTTAAAAAACAAAAATATAGGGGATTAAAAAAAGAATAGCAGAGAGTCAAGCTAGACATTCTACATTCATTTCTCCTTAAAACAGTTACTTAAGCCATGCATGCTTAGGATGAAGGTTGAAATCAAGCAGAAAATGGCTGCTAAAATCTTCTGGCAATGTCACAGAGTTGGGAGACAAAAATTGGAGGTGAGGGACTATCTGAAAAGAAAGCAAATACTTCAGGGTTTTACTGAGAATCCTCAAGGGCTACATACTAGGCATGGGGTAAAACTAGAAATAAATGAATCCTTAAGACACCTGGAATCCTACCTTGGATCATCTCCATCTCTGATGGTATCAGAGTGACTTGCTATATTCTAAATGCTACTCTATATCCTCTCTGGTAGAAGATAACATAGTCCAGCCCCCTTTAAAAATGTTCTAATAAAAATAACCAGGCATTGTCAGAAGGAAAAACGACCAAAAATGAAAAGAAAAAAGATAACCAGAATAAATGGGTGATTTAAATATCAGAGTTATAGGATTTGAATTTTAAAATAATTATAATTTGTATGTTCATGAAAACTGGTGAAAACAAAGAATATCAGCCGAGAACTGAGATCTGTAAGAGTCAAATAAACACCTAGAACTTCATACATGAAATGAAGAGCTCAATAAATGAATGCAATAGCAGAACAGATAAAGAAAAAGAATTCATGATTTGGAATAGGGAATTAAATTAATAATTTAGAGTATTAGTAGAAAATATCTACACTTCAAGATAAATAAGGTAAAACCAGAAATAGAATAATAAGTATTTCACAGAGAAAGGTTTAATTTATATGTAAAAATGTAGTATCCAGAAAGAGAGAGAATAGGGAAAAAGCTATAAGTGATACTGAATGAGAATCTTCCAAAATTTATAAATGACATGAGGTCATAAAGTTAAGGAATGCCAAATAGGATGAGAGAATCAATCTCTCTCTCTCTCTCTCTCTCTCTCTCCCTCTCATCTCAGAGTAAAATGCAAATATCAATGGCCAAAAGCAAGTCTGAAAGGCAGGCACAGGAGTTAAAATGACACATTGCCTTCCATAGACAAATCATAAAATTGACAATTGACATGTCAAAAAACAGCAATAGCCAGAAAAAAAAGAATGAAAGAATTTGTATAAGATTTACCTAATCCATTAATCTTTAGTAAAACTTACCTCTAAATTTGCCTGAGTCTTAGGTTTAGCTTTCTGGGATGATATTGAACTACTAATTCAATTATTTAATGGGTTTAGTATCTTTTAAGTCTCTTTTGCAGCCACTTTGATAAGTTGTTGTATAAGCTTTATTCATTTTATTTAGTTTCAACATTTTAAGTTTAAAATTAGTCATAATATCCTCTGTTTAATCTCTGCCTCATCTGAATATTCTCCACTTCCAATGCCTGTTTGCATCTTTTCTCTTTGTATATTGAAAACTCTGAGCAAAGAACAATCAGTTTTATAAGTGTTTCAAAAAGATAACTTTTAATTTTTTATTTTGATTTTACATGTTTTTTGTTATTTTTACTCCTAATCAAATTGGCTTCATCTGCTGTTCTTTTTATAATGTACTGATTTTGAAAGTTAATAAGTTTGCATCTGACCTATTTTCAATATTGATCTTGTCCTGTTTTTGTGGAACACAAAAAGTGAATTCTACCTCTTATACGGAAGAGCCAAGTTTTCTTACCAAGACATTCTTGAAGAAGAAAAGGAAACTGGGAAGAACTGTGCTAAACTGAAATATCTGTGTGATATTGGTACAGGAATAGACAAGAGACCAATGAAGAAGCCAACCTATGTATATAAACTTGATTTACAACTTTGTAGTAATTTCAGATCACTGAGAAAAGGCAGAATATTCAATAAATGATATCAATTCAATTAGATACTGTCCAGAACACGAAAATGAAATTAAATCACAAGTAGATTTAAAGATGCAATGTAAAATTTAAAAAAAATTAAAGAATAATTTTATGACTTTGGGCATAGGAAAGGATTCTTCAAACAAGTCACGAAATGCACCAACCACAGGAAAATAATGGGTAAATTTGATATTAAAGATTTTGTTCATTGCCGGGCACGGTGGCTCACGCCTGTAATCCCAGCACTTTGGGAGGCCGAGGCGGGTGGATCACGAGGTCAAGAGATCGAGTCCATCCTGGTCAATATGGTGAAACCCCGTCTCTACTAAAAATACAAAAAATTAGCTGGGCACAGTGGCGCGTGCCTGTAATCCCAGCTACTCAGGAGGTGGAGGCAGGAGAATTGCCTGAACCCAGGAGGCGGAGGTTGCGGTGAGCCGAGATCGCGCCATTGCACTCCAGCCTGGGTAACAAGAGCGAAACACCGTCTCAAAAAAAAAAAAAAAAAAAAAAAAAAAAAAAAAAAAAAAAAAGATTTTGTTCATCAAAACAGCATGAAAAAATAGAAACTTCTAGAAGATATTTTAAGTAAAAGAATCTATAGCTAGATTAAGTACTTCTACAAAAAATAAAAAAAGGAGAAGAAAATTAGGCAAATTAGGCAAAATTGGAGCAAAGACGGAGGGATCCAAATGCCCCCAAACATATGAAACGTGTTAGTATTATAAAAAATGCAAATTACAGACCTCACCAAGGTACCCCTTCGCACACCAGATTGACAAAATTAAGAAGTCAGATAATGCCGAGAGTTTTCTAAGATGCAAAATCATAACTTTCATTTGATGCTGATGGTTCAATAATCACTTGGGAAATGGTTGGCATTAACTAATTAAGCAGAAAGTGTATGTCCCAAAACCTAGCAGTCCTTCTCTTAGGTATATACCCTAAAGCAGTGAGTCTCAAACTTGAGCCTGCATAAGAAGCACCTGGAGGACTAATTTAAACAAGGTTGCTAAGTCCCATTGCCAGAATTCCTAATTTAGCAGGTTTGGAGGGGGGCCCAAGAAACTGCATTACTGAAAAGTTTTAGATGCTGCTGTCCAGGCACCCAACTGGGAACTTCTGCTCTAAACTCTTACACGTGTCCACCAGATGACAAGAGTACTTTTGATAATGGCAAAAAGCCTCAAATACAAAATGAAAATATCCAAACCTGTAATCAATTCAAATGTCTGTCAAGAATAGAATGGATAATTTACTCATACAGCCATACTGTATACAGAATGTAGATGAACTACAAAGTGAACACCAAAAACAATAGTAAATAAATGCAAGTGGCAGAATAAGATATATAATTATTTTACGATTTCTTTTCTAAAATCTTCAAAAATCAGGTAAAATTGAATACATTGTTCAAAGATAGATACAAAGATAGCAAACCGCAACTGACAGTGAGTGACATGCAACATTCAGTATTACCATTACATCTATGGACAAAGGAGGATGGTGGATCCAATTACGAAAAAGTAAAGAACTTCAAAAAATGTTACGTTTTTGAGCAGGTATGGTGGCTCACACCTGTAATCCCAGCACTTTGGGAGGCCGACGTGGGTGGATCACGAGGTCAGGAGTTTGAGACCAGTCTGGCCAACATAGTGAAACTCTGTCTCTACTAAAAATACAAAAAAATGGCCAGGTGTGGTGGTGTGCACCTGTAATCCCAGCTGCTCAGGAGACTGAGGCAGGAGATTTGCTTGAACCCAGGAGGCAGAGGTTGCAGTGAGCTGAGATTGTGTCATTTGCACTCCAGCCCAGGCCACAGTGTGAGACTCTGTCTCAAAAAAAAAAAAAAAAAAAAAGTGCAGTTTTTAAGTAGGGCAGTAGGTACACAGATGTTTTATCTTATTCTTTCAACTGCGTATATGTATGCATACATCACATTTTTTTTTTACAAACTCCCTTGTACATGTGACCTATTTTACGTTTGTTTGTTTTCCCTTACAGTAGATCACGTACCACTGGAAACACTGAGTGTGATTCTACACTGGCCTAGGAATGCTTTTAAAAGCCAAGAATTTCAGGGTTCCCAAGCAGCCACTGTCATTGGATAACAACTGCCATGAAGGACAAAGTGCCGATTTTGAAAGCAATAAAGGCCAGGGTGAGGAAGAAAGTAGAAAAGGAAAACAGATACTACCCAAACAACACACGCACACGGAGATAATGAGGGCAACCAAATTGTAGAGAGATGCTGAGGTCCTGATCTTCAGTTCTCACTGTGGTTTGCTCTTTATTGACAGACATGGGAAAAGGGCAACAGTCTCTCCTCCTAACAGCCCCACGCTTCAGCCTCTGACACCTCCACCCCATACCTGTACAAAATCCTTTGTAGTCTAAAGCACTTGAAAAATAATCCATGGCCTAATAAATGTATAGACACTGCATAAACATAATAGGGCCTGCTACATTTTTTAAATAATGATGTCACGTCCTACTCTTTGAGACTTTGTATTCTGAACTTACCTGAGAAAGGGATACCATTTCTATTCTCTATCACATACAGTAAGCTGTGAAACACTGATAATCTTATATCCATTTCAGAAATGTTAGCCACTGCCAAGAAAAGCAAATTAAAATGCCCTCAAGGGTCAAGTAGTTGAAATGTAGCCCAGGTGGAAGACTATAGGGCGTGGTGGGGACCACAGTAAGCTTAGATTGCATCCTTTCTCCAAGGGGTCTATTTCTTACTATTTGCATCCTTTCTTCAAGGGATCTATTTCTTACTATTTCTTACTCAGTTTCAGCTGACTGTTTCAGGCAAAACTAGATCTGACATTACCCAGGCTTATCAGTTTTCAAGAGTTCACAATAGGAATGACTATTGATGCACACAACTTGGATGGATCTGAAAGCCATTATGCTGAATGCAAAAAGCCCATCTCAAGGGTTATATATGGTATGATTCTTTTTTGTATGACATTCTCAAAGTGAGAGAATTATAGTGAAGAAAAATAGTTAAGTGGTTGCCAGGGTTAGGGTTAAGGATGTGTGAATATTGAGGAGCAACACAAGTGAGGTTCTTTGTGATGACAGAACAATTCTGTATTTTGGCTGTGGTGATGTTTATCTGATATGTGAATTACATACTACCACCACTGAATGCATGTAAAAGCTGATGAAATGTGAACCAGATCCAAACCTGACTTAATAGTATTGTGCCAGTATGAATGTCCTGGTTTTGAAAATGTACTATGGATATGTGAGATATTATTGTTGGGAGAAACTGGCTGAAGGGGGCATGGAAACTTTGAACTATTTCTTTTTTCATTTCTTGTGAGTTTTAACCTATTTGCAAATGAACTTTTTAAATGTTCATAATGTGAACTCCTTCCATTTTTAAACATGGAGAACAAATTCAATCACTTTACAATAATTTGTTTACTCTTTCCTCCTCCCCCAAACACACCCACACAACTCTCAAAGTTGGCCAAATGTGGCCCCACAATCGTTCACAGCCAGGACTCAGATTATGTGAATACACTTCTAATTTGTACACTGCTCATAATGCCTTGTTCCAGTTTCTGTCCATTCACATCAGGTTGAAAGGAATCACCCAAAGCATAGGTCTCATCTCAGTATTCCTGTACTCAAGGCCTTTTATTTTTTCGCATCTCTATAGACAGTCTAAAACTATTAGTTTGCAATCCATGGTCCATCAAATCAAAATACATCTGACTTTCACATATGCAATTTCTTCTCTGTTTCCTACTATAATTCTTAAATTCCAGGTATATAAATTTGCCATTCTTAAAAACTGCCTCTGTTTTTCTTCTGAATACCTTAAGTTAAAGTTCTCTAGGAATGTTCATTTTTACTCTTTACTGGTCCCCCTGTCTGGAACAAACCATTCTTTCTATAAGTACCTGGCACATACTTTGCCTGGCATCAAGATTATTTTTGTTCACATCTATTGAATGCACCAGAATTATTTTGCTCTTTGAAATCCAGAATCATATATAATTCAGCTCTATATTTCTTGTAAAACATAGCATAGTTTTATGTGATATACTCAAACATTTGTTGAATTAAAACTGAAGTCAAAATTTAAGCATTTAAATAAAGGTCTAACCAAATCCCACTTGTTGTTATCCAACACTGTAGTTGGGTAATGCCACAGCGAGCCAGCTTGTAGAGTACAGTGGCCTAGGGAGGAAGACTCCTTAAATCAGAATCCAAACTATGACTTTGGATAATACAAACCTAAGAGGACAGAGGTTGCAAGTCTCCAAATGCACAATCCCAAACATTTCCTTAGTGCATCCTCAGTGTGCACATTTGTGAGTGGCTCGGAAAGCCTGAATGTGGAAAGGTTCTAGAGACTAGTTCATTTCCATTCTATACTCTACATTAATGCCCAAAAAGCCAAGGTGATCAAATATATCACAGTTTCTGAATAAACTAAAACTACCTAATTAACCAACCAATTAAAACATTCTTTCTACATGCACCCACATGTTTATTGCAGAATTGTTCACAATAGCAAAGACTTGGAACCAACCCAAATGTCCATCAATGATAGACTGGATAAAGAAAATGTGGCACATATACACCATGGAATACTATGCAGCCATAAAAAAGGATGAGTTCATGTCCTTTGCAGGGACATGGATGAAGCTGGAAACCATCATTCTCAACAAACTAACACAAGAACAGAAAACCAAACACCGTGTTCTCACTTGTAAGTGGAAGTTGAACAATGAGAACACATGGACACAGGGAGGGGAATATCACACTCTGGGGCCTGTTGGGGGGTGGGGGGCTAGGGGAGGTATAGCATTAGAAGAAATACCTAATGCAGATGACGGGTTGATGGTTGCAGCAAACCACCATGGCACGTGTATACCTGTGTAACAAACCTGCACGTTCTGCACGTGTATCCCAGAACTTAGAGCATAATAAAAAAAAAATACATATTTGAACCAACATTTATAAAACTTTTACTACATCTGAGGCACTGTGCTGCTCCTCTAAACCCAGTAAGTGAATAAGACATAGTTTTATCAATCGCTGCTCTACAGTGAATAAGGCATGGTTTTATTATCCAGCAGCCAGCAATACGAACTCTTGCACACACATGCACCTATGCGCACACATATCTAAATTCAAGTCCCCATTTTGCCATTTTAAGTACAAATATCAGGTTACCTCATTATGTATGATTCTATAGTAGTCAAAGGAACATTTCTTTTTAAATAAGAACATAAAATCAGAACTGTTTGATGTGGGGGGAGTTTGAATATGGAGTCAAATGCTTTTAACTATTCTGTTGTACTTTTCTGTATTATTTTCAACAGTGCTGAGGCAGTAAAATTTTCTAACAGTAAATATTTATTTAAAGGTGTGTAGAAAATACTCACTTTGGATCTAAATCATGGCTCTACCATACTAGCTGTGTGATCTTGGAAATACCACCAAACACTTTTCTTCTTTGAAATGGGAATGGTAGGATTTGCCTCAAGGGCTATTGAGAGAATTAAATGCAATGATGAACTTGAATGGTCGCTGTCATGATTTTATAAATTGGATAAGTGGTCACATCCAAGTGAAAGGACAGAAATACAAATGTGAAGGAAATCACTTGTAAGATAAAATTTGTTAGGCTCTATTTCACTAATTATTTTTGTAAAAACGCCCTCCGATAATTCATTGGTTCAATTAGAAGACATATACCCAGTTACTGCTTTGTGTTAGGCTCAATACTAGGCAATGGAAGTGCTTAGTTAAGACTAACGGTATAGGCTAAGTGATGTGGCTCATGCCTGTAATCCCAGCAATTTGGGAGGCCAAAGCATGAGGATCCCCTGAGCCCTGGATTTAGAGACCAGCCTGGACAACATAGTGAAACCCCATCTTTACAAAACAAAACAATGGTGACTGACAGTTTAGTGGGAGGAAGTGAGTAAAAGCAAAAGATATGACAGTGGTAAAAATTTAAAAAGACTTCACATGCTTGGAGACAGTAAAACATCCAATGGTGCTGGTTCATAGAGCAAACGCTGGCAATCAGATTGGAGACCTCAGCAGGGACCAGTTTGTAGAAAATCCTGTATGTCACAGTAAGAAGTTGAGAATGTGATTTGAAATGAAATGAGAATAATGGACTTCTAAACAAAGAAATGATATGATCAAATGTTTAACTAGGTAAATCAGGTGACAAGGTACCCTTAATTATGGAACTAGGCAAGGGGAATGAAAGAGTCAAAATTAGGAAGAAACTGTGACAGCCAGTGGGAAAGGGTAAGATTGCTTCTGTCTGAGATGCTAAAGGATGTTTTACAGAGAATACAGGATTTTACTCACTTTCAAAATGTGGCTTAAGTTTGACTAACTGTGTAGAGTCACGTGGGGACACACCACGGATTTAGTGCCCCCTTACACTCACCCACTAACTAGGAATTATTTCTGAGTCCTACACAACCCTCCAAGTTATTCTCTATTCTCTTTCACTTTTTGGTTGGCCCCTGGAACTAGCCCATCCATTCCTCTCCCCATGAAAGCTCGGATGCCCAAGACCTGCTGTATGGACAGGTACACGACTTCCTCCCAGATGTCCTGTCCTCCAGCCATATACTAGCAGCCACGGGGAAAGGTGACTGAACACACCAAGTATCAAAGATATTTCATGTTGCCCACAACATGTGACCTCTACATATGTCAAATTGCTGTCCTCCTAGCCACTCTCAGATTAAAATGTCTATAGTATACAACCTCTTCCCTTTTCCCAAATTTATGCCTCTCACTGAAACATTTCCTATGCAAGAAACCAGAGTTTGCTGTAGAAATCCTTATTGTTCAGAGAGCCACATGAACAGAAGACAGTAATTCAGGACCTCAGTGTGGTAGGCAGAATATTGGCACCCCAAATAGACACCCACATCCTATTTCCCAGAACCCGTTAGATTTTGGGACAAAGTGAGCTGAGGTTGCCGATGGAGTAAAGTTTGCTATCATCTGACCTTCAAATAGGGAGATAATTCAAATTACCTGAGTGGGACAAATACAACTCCAAGAGTTCTTAAAAGTTGAAGAGGGAAGCAGAAGAAAGCCCAGAAAAGACATAAGGGCAGAAACAATGTCAGAGTGATGTGACAGGAGAACTCAACAATCTGCCTTACTGGGTCTGAAGAGTGGGGAATGGCCCATGAGCCAAGGAATGTGGGGGCAGCATTCAGAAGTTGAAAAGCAAAGGAAATGGATCCTCCCCTAGATCCTGCAGAAGGAAACAGAGCCCTTCCTTAATTTTAGCCCAGTGAGACCAGTGTTAGACTTCCAACCTCCAGCACTATAATGTATTTGTGTCATCTTGAGCCACTTAAGTCTTTGATAATTTGTTACAGTAGCAAAGAAAATTAATACAATTGTACAGGCATGCCTCTGAGATCTTGTGAGTTTGGTTCCAGACAACTGCAATGAAGCAAAAATCATAATAAAGTGAGTCACACAATTTTGGAGTGTTTCTCAGTACACAGTAAAGGATATGGTTACAGTGTGCTATAGTCTAGTACAGTGTACAGCAACATATTCAATGGTAAGTTGCAGCATTATGTATGCAACAGCATATGTCCAAAAAAGTGAAGCAAATACACTTTAATTAAAAATAGTTCATTGCTAAAAAAAATTACTATAATCTGAGCCTTCAGTGAGTCATAATCTTCTTTCTGGTGGAGGAGGGTCTTGCCTCCATATTGATGGTGGCTGACTGATGAGGGTGGTGGTGGCAGAAGGCCGGGTGGCTGTGGCAATTTCTTACATAAGACAGCAATGAAGTTTGTCACATCAATTGACTTTTGCTTTCATAAAAGATTTCTCTGTAGCATGTGATGCTGTCTGGCAGCATCTTACCTACAGAAGAACTTCTTTCCAAATTGGAATCAATATTCTCAAACCCTTCCACTATTTTATCAACTGAGATATGGAATGTGCTAAGTCTTTTGTTATTTCAACAATGTTCCCAGCATCTTCACCAGGAGTAGATTCCATCTCTAGAATCTACTTTCTTGGCTCATCCACAAGAAGAAACTGCTTATATATTCAAGTTTTATCATGAGACTATAGCAATTCAGTCACATCTTCAGGCTCTACTTCTATTTCTGATTTTCTTGCTATTTCTGTCACTTCTGTACTTATTTCTTCCACTGAACTTTTAAATCTTTCAAAGTCATCTGTGAAGGCTGTAATCAACTCCTTCCAAACTCATGTTAATAATAATATTTCAACCTCCTCCCATGAATCACAAATATTCTTAATGGCATCTAGAATGGTGAAACCTTTCAGAAGGTTTTTAATTTATTTTGTCCAGATCCATCAGAAAAATTCAAATCAATGACAGCTATCATTTTACAAAACACATTTTTTTAATAAGATGTGGAAGTTGAAATTACTCCTCGACCCACAGACTACAGAAGAGATGTAAGTTAGCAGTCATGAAAACATTAATCTAGTATATCTCCATCAGAGCTCTTGAGAAACTAGGTACATTTTTAATGAGCAGAGGTATTTTGAAAAGAATCGCTTTTTTTTCTGAGCAGTAGGTCTCAACAGTGGGTTTAAAATATTCAGTAAATCATGCTGCATATAGGTGTGCTGTCATCTAGGCTTTGTTGTTCCATTTATAGAGCACAGGCAGAGTAGATTTAGTAGAATTCTTAAGGACTCTAGGATCTCTAAAATGCTAAATGAGTATTGGCTTCAATTTAAGGTTACCAGCTGCATTAACCCCTAACAAGAGAGTCACCCTGTCCTTTGAAGCTTTAAAATAAAGCATTCTCTCCAGCTATGAATGTCCTAGATAGCATCTTCTTCAAATAGAAGGCTGTTTCCTCTACATTGAAAATCTGTTAAGTGTAGCCACATTTATCAATTGTCTCAGCGAGATCTTCTGGATAAGTTGCTTTTTGGAGAAATGGTGCCAAAAAACTTGTTAGATGCAGGTTTGCACAAATTTTCAATTTGTAAAAAAAGAAAAAAAAAAGGCAATATGTGTAAAGTTCAATAAAGTGAAGCTTGATAAAAGGAGATTTGCCTATATAATATAAAAGGGGTGAACATGAAACTATGAAAGCCTATTTAGACTGACCAGAAAACCAATTCTACACTTTTGGAAGACACCAGTGGGTATAGGAGGGGGCGTGTTCTTCCCAGTCAAGGCCCTATCTAGACAAAGGGAGAGGGAAAGAGACACCAAGAAATGGCCTTGGCCAATCTCAGCTTAATGAAGCTCCAGAATCAAAATGTCCTTTCCTGCCCTGACCCTCCCTTTTCTTCCCTGCCCTCTAAATAAAACCATCATATTTTCACCTGTACCTCTAAGTAATGCTCTTGGTGCCATAGTATAAAGAAAAGTCACCAAATCAAAATTCTTTCACCATTTATTTTCCTAAGATCCATGGGCAGTGAAATGTACTATTTCTGTACTAATTTGACACTGTCTTTGACTAATTCTATATATGTCATAGAGTGACCTGGTCAGTTAATTAGGGGAACATCAGACTTAGTGTTTTGCTCTTAGAGACACATTTCCATCAAGTAGTTCTAGTTTGATGTGGTTATAACCCCAACTGACCATTTATTCCCAATGCTTTTGTAGGTAGACATCTGGATTATATGTTTCTCACATTTATTATCCTCTATGACTATTTAAATAAAAAATGCATATCACTTTCAAGCTGTCAGTTTCACAACATCACTATACTGAACATTTCTATGAAGAATATGGCTGATCCATTCTAATTTTAAAGAAAATACATATAGAAAATATATTATCTTAATGTTAAATGTAAATTAGAGGCTTTTGGACTGCGTTCTTCTAGACATGAAGTTTTTGCTGACTTCCATTTTCCCCTTTGGAATATACTAATGGACTTTTTTTTAAAGGGGAGAAAAGGCTTCTAATGTATATCATACATTCATTTCTTATTAAACAGTTTTTCTTCTCTTAAATGTGAAGCATTTATTGAAATCCCATCCCTTTGATGTTTGTACCATACTACTGGCCACACTACATTCTACATTTCGTGATGATTTTATATAAATGGACAAACAATCACCTATGACCCAATAAAAATCCCCACCCACTCATCAAGGCAGAAAAAGTAGTTTAAATAAAAGTAGAAAAGCATTAAACTAAATGAAACAAAAAAAGCATCTAATGTGCTGCACTATTGGCTTTTTCCCCTAGAATGATCATAATTTCAGGTCTAGAATCAGACAATAAATTTCTCATTATGCGTCTTTGCAGAAGCTGGTAATTGAGCAGTTGAAAGTCTGATTTTGGTAAATACATCTTTCAAAGCCATCAGCAAATTCTCTGCTCTGATTAAAGGAAGGGAGGAAAAAAAATCTTCACACATTTATTTATTCTCCATAAAGGTGGGTAGCTGAAGAGGTCAAGAACAAAATTCCATTAAATGTATCGATAAGTGTCTTACTCATTTCAGAAGCGTAATTTTTGGCACTGTGGGACCCTCCCTGGTAGAAGTCCAATGGGATTCTAATTGTACTCTAAGTGGACAAAGCATTCTCTAAGAGTGTTCTCTGACTTTGCTCACATGAACATCAGGCTGCAATTGTGACTAAAAGCTTAAACATAACACTTACGATTTACTCCTTCATGACTTACTCCTTTATGTTCATAGAAAGATTAGATCAGAATGAACACAGAAAAAATGCTCTGGGTAATAAAGCAAGTGTATCTAATTAGCATTAGTGCAGTGATAGAGTAAAGCAGTTCACTGTATTAAGTTACTCTACTTGCAGCTTTATTTCTGGCACTAAAAGAAGCAGGCTTGCAGTAAGTTCACATTAAGCCTGCAATAGCTCTGTACATAGTCAATGTGCTTAAAACCAACGAAGGTGCCTTAATTCAGGAACCCTCCAATAGGGATTAGTGAGTGATGCTATTTATAGCAAAGTACAATTCCTTTAGGAATCGTATCAAGCATGTCTTGGATGTTCTCCCATTACTCAGATAGACTACCTATTTGCTTAATTGAAAAGCAAAATTGTGCTTGTATCAGAGCCACACATACTTGCCACTAAAAACAAGAACGATGCCAAGGCTTGGATCCTCCTTTCCCTTAGAAATGCTGTTAGGAGTCTTGAATTTATTCTGATCAAGAGGAGTCCAAGAAGCTTTCTTACAATGCTGAGACATCACCAGAGCTCAGGAATAAATCCAAAATATGGTCTTAAAGCATGTGTGCACATACACACAAGTACATGTACTCACTCAAACAATCTTTTGTGCACCAGGAAAAAAGTTCAAATCCAAACCCAGCAACTACAAATTCAATTTTTGACCTGTTATATTTGAAATCTGCTGCATCTTGTAAATGAATGTGCTTTAAAAAAAACTACTGAAGTAATGATTATCCCATTTGCTTCTAAATGTCTTTGACATCGACAAAAATAAAAAGTTTGATGACATAAATAGAAAATAAAGTCTTTCTTAGCTATTTTAGGATCAGATCCTTTTAAGCACACAATGAAAATATTTTTAAAACCCTTTAAAAACCAGGAGGCAGATGTTCAGGTAAAACCAAAGCCACGGGATTGTTTATTTTAATAAAGCTATTATATGCGTAGCCCCAAATTAGGAGTGGCACTCAGGCCAGGATATGTCTAAACCATCACCACCTGTTTGCCCTGAAAAATCAATTAAAGTCACACTTTCATAGCAGTCCCCTTCTAAACAATAAAACGTAGCTTCATCGTGAGACTTGAGGCGCTCAGAGGGAACACGTTTGAAACCTAAATCCTGAGTCTCACATTACTTATAAACTAACCACAGTAAAAACAGCCTTCGGGGCAGTGGCAGAAATGAGAGGGAGAAGGAGACAGACGAAGAAGGGGAGAAATCCCGACTTCCACTGATTTCATACTGAGAATCATACCTCCTTTTGGTGAATTCCAATAATTTCTTCAAAGGCTCTATTTTTTCCTTTTCTTTTTTTCTCCTTCAGAACAGAATTCTGCACTATATTTTCTGTGCAATAGAAGAGATCCAACTTTGCAAGTTGAAAGCAAGGGCACTAAAGCCATCGCAAGTGTTTTAGTAATTAAACGAATATGCATAATGAACCATATGCCCAAAGGGCCTGTTCTTCATGTGGGCCAGATTTTTGTTTGAATTTTTAATTTTTATATACAGATGAAACATTCAGTGTAATCTACCAACAGTGTGAGATAACATGCAATCAGAGAAAGTGCGAGGGACAGTCCACGCAGAAGCAGGAACAGGAGAGACTACAGAAATGTTCTTCTGAAGATTTTGATTCAAATGTGTTTTTCCCCTCCAGCAATTGTTCTCGTCATCTGCTCAGAGTCTTCAAGAGACACATATAACGAATACACTGACAGCTTTATACAGGATGAGTAAAATACAGTGCCGTCAGCTGAAAAGTGTGAAAATCCCATGGGACAAACAAGGATTTCTTTAAAAAAAAAAAAAATCCTTCTACGCCCATCAGTCAGACTACCATCTTGAGTTACAGGGAATCCTCCCAGGTCTCTTTCGGAAGCTACATAAATATTATATTGCAGGCTCTAGGACACATATATTAGCAATTTGAACTGATCTAAGAGGAATTCTTACTTCTCAATGACGCACCTGTGCATAGTGGGTAGAAAACGCTCGAGGTGGAATGCAAGCTTGCGCTCTCCACTCCTTCCTACAGCAACACAGACTATAAATTTAAGGAGTTCATTATGCTCTTTGCAAACAGACAGCTCCCCGATATTTCCTAAACTGCCATCAGGAAAGAACTACTAAAACCTTTCTTTAAGCTTTACGGTGTCATTTAGAAAACACTGAGTTATAATCAAAGCAATGTAAGAGATAGAGAGTCTGATAAAATTGCTGTATCAGCTCTCAGACACACAAAATTGACTTAGGATTCTCCAATGCAGAGAGGAGACCTCTTTTTCAAACGTGTCTGTATATCATTTCAAGTTTACAATGATGGGTTTGGACAAAGTTATCAGGTCCTAAGTGTGGGTTGGTCTTGCATATGCCTAATTCAAAGGAAACATTTCAGAATGGGGGTGTGTTGGGGAGAAGGTGTAGGTTGGGGAGATGCACAGAGCAAATGTAAATTTTGCCAATTTTCTATGCATTTAGCTGCAATAACCTAAATGCAGAATGCTGCATCGGGTGTTATGGCACTGCGAAAAGATTATGACAACAAATCTGATCAAAAGTCCAAGTGAAGCCTTGGACCCTTTTCAGCCCCACTCTGGGACACAGAGATGCTGTGTTTTTCACAATGTAAACACCAGAAATGAAATGCAGAGCATTTAAAGAGCAAGTAACAATGGCACCGTAAATAACATCTCTTAACTGCTTTCACTCCTAATTCAGAGTTTATGCCTTTGACACCGTCTAGGTTACTTGATCTAGTGGTCTCAGTGGAAAGACAGATAAACTTCAACTGCAGGCAGAAGACAAAAATTGACAAGGAGTGTCACCTTTCTTGACTGTTTAAATCCTTTAAGGAAGTGTCTGAGCAATTAGAGAGGGAGTGTAATCTTTGCAGAGTACATTAACACTCTCCGACCTTCCAGACAATAGATCAGACCTCAGACACATAATGCTTCCCCAAGGCTTTTTAGCCAGTGTATTTGATCTCTTAGTCACTCCTGTGTTACTGTAGGTATCATCTGCGTAGAAGGCATTATTCATGAGCACTACTGTCCACTGACTCTTAGGCTGGACTGCAGTCAAGCAAAAAGCAGGAAAGACACCATAATTCTCAACAATATTTCCTGTATCTTTAAGATGGAGGCTGGGAGCAGGTCCAGATATCTGGAAAATATTCTTTTGCATTTATTTTTAAGCTACAAATCTGTAATGTAAAAGTGTATTAATCACATTAATACCCTTAGGTCATTAGACGATCATCAGGCATAAATGAAACCAACCCCTCAAAACATGCCATACTTTTTGTTTGTAAAATGAACTTCATAATACAGTCACTGGGAAAAATACCATGAGTGATACATAACACTGGAAAATGAAAAATAAAAGGGGAAAATCAAAGAAAATCCTTGCACTGCAAGCTTTTAAATCTTCATCTATCCTGCAGGTTACTCTGCAGGACATACTAGTCAGGCAATAACCTATTTCCTGATGAACACATCCTGTTCCAACTGCTAATCTCACAGTGGAAGCTTGGCTTTTACCATTTATTATAAACATTTTCAAGAACTGCTTACCACAATATATTTTTTAACGGAGTAGATTTTGGTCAGCTGCTAACAGAGCAGAGAATTAAATATTTTTTATATGAAGGCTGCAAAATAGGTTTTCAGAGTGTCTGACTTGCATTCCACTCCTCTCCCTCATGAGTAATTGGAAGAACAATTGAAACAGAATATAAGAAGGCCAGAGGTTTCTTTTCTTTTTCTGCCTCTTCTATTATATCATAAAAAAATTCTGGATCCAAGGGTACAGCATACAAGACATTACTGGTTTGAACTTTACTGTAAGACTTAGTGCAATGTTCGGAAGAAAGGCAAAGACTGCAATTCACATAATTTGCTCAAGACCATCACAGTTGTCTGCTGATGACACTCAACATCTAAAGCCTAAAGTGTTTAAACCAAAATAATTACATTTTCTTAGAATCAAGGGAGCTCCCCCTTGAAAATGTACACTGCAAAGGTTTTCTAAATGAGACAAGAAAATAGGAAAGCTGAAAATTAGCTTTATCCTTTAGAGTTAGCATTTTCAGATTCAAAGTTAAAAAATGGTAAATGAATATATATAGTCACAAAAAGCAATTTAAAAACTCTTTAACCTTAATTAGCAGAAAGGAAAGAGCCCCTATCTTCTGAGTGCTTTCACTTTGCTTTGACAATGCTTCATGTTCGAAATAATAAAAAGAATTGGAAAAGAATGTTATATTCACTATGTATTTTCTAATGTTAAATATGTGTGTGTGTGTGTGTGTGTGTGTGTGTTTATGTTGTGTTTTTATCCCTGGATAAAATAGCTTTCAAGAAATTTGTGATCCTATTCACATTAAAGCTACCTTGAAACAACTAGCTAAGGGAGGAAAAGCCCTCTGGAAGCAACTAGATTTGCTATTATGATTTGAAGGAATGTCTCTGTGAACACACACACACACACACACGCACACTCAGCATCATGCCTAAGCCATGTCACACCCAAGAGCAAAGGCCTTCATAGAAGCTAAACCTAGCCAATGGCATAAGCATCAAATTTTAGCTACAGGTTAAAGAAAGTACAAATGATTGTTTTAAAAGCCTTAATATGGTTATTTTCCTAATTAAATCTGTACCAACTGGGCAGTAATCTGGATCTTATTTCTTCTGCCTAAGTATGAATGTGCTATAGAATATTTGAGAAAATTATTATAAAAACAGAACAGAAAATTATACAACATGAAAATTTGATTTTTTTTAACTAATGTAATGATTTCTGCTTGTAGACTATTGTATCAAATTAAAAATAAATTGCTGAAATTAAAATCCCCAAGAAGTAACCCACAGAAATTTACCTTAGGATTTTATCATTTATGAGTTTCTATCGCCACCTGCAGGACTATCTTTAAGTAAACTCAAGCAATTGTCAAGTTATTTGTTATTCTTTTTTCTTTCTTTTTCCTTTTTTCTCTCCCTCCTATTCCTCAACCCTATTTCTGATTAAATTTCCAGGAAGTCAAATTTTTAAAAAAACATATAGATTAATAAAAATGTAAAATCACCAATGAAATGCAAAATCAAATTTGCCCAAAGAGGTGCAGTTAATGAGGCCACAGTCAGCTCATTTTTTACCAGCTGAACACACTATGCATTTTCCTACTGTGAAAAGTAAAATTTGGGGATGGGGGTTAATGAATTAGCCTATAGATGTTTCCTTACAAAAAATGTGACAGCCTCAGTGATTTCCAAGGAAAAGTGCTCTTGCTACGGGCCACAAAATGTTTATAATTGCATGTACCTGGCTTAATCCAGAGCAGAAGAAATGTGGCTATTAACAAATGCATACTTAGTTTAAGAAGCAACATTCTATTGCTTCTTAAAGAGAAGACAATGTGAGACAAAGCTTCACTAAAAGTGTCACTGAAGCCTAATAAAGTAAGTACAAGTTTGTATATAGCAGAAGTCAAAACTTAAAACACCTCCCAAACACAAAAACACAGTTCAACATCATCATCCTTGTCATCACTGTTATCATCTTCATTACTGTCATCGCAACATTTTGATGAGGAAAATTCATCTGTTCTCTGGGAAGAGTCAGCCAAGTGCGCACTGAAGAAACGATACAGATTTATGTCTCCCTACTGCATGTTACCACTCAGAGTAGCAACTCCAAAGACTCACAAACTATTTTTATTCAAATGTAAGACCTGAGGGAAAATGTACCTAAAAAAAAAAAGTTCAAGGACATTGTGTATATGTACACATGAACTAAAACCATAATTGCAAAGTTTATGACTATACAAGCTGCACATTGTAAAAATAGTGTAGGGCTGAGAATCCTCTGTTCAAACAAGTGAAGAGGCCTTGAGAAAATCACTTTCCCAAAGCCTTTCTTCTTCCCCTCAGACTGACCATGAAAGCCCCTCCTACCTTATCATTCTATGGCTCCATCTTTTCTAGACTAAAACAGCAGCTGCTGGGTCTTGCTTTAACCCGGCGAGGCTCAGATGTATATTTCTGTTTTGTTTTGGTTTTTCCCTTGACAAAATGAAGCATCCCAGACAATGAATTAAAACAGAAACTTTAAAGAGCTTGGAAAGCAATAGAAAAATCATTTTAAAAGGCCGAAAACAATATGGATGTAGGTAATAAAAGAATCCCAGCAAGAATAAAACAGTCATTAAACACTGTACAAGAGCAAGGCTTAGACGATTACAACTGAACCTGATTTTGATTAAATATCAAAATCTTTATTTTTGTATAGGTGAGATGTGGACAATCAGGCTAATAAAAATGTTTCTCTAAAATGCATGTTATTTAAAAAGCCAATGACTGACACACACACACACACACACACACACACACAGCCAATGACACAATCCCAGGATAAAGGGAGCAGTAACAAAACACACCTTTCTAAATCATAAATCAGATGGCAAAAGTACAACATGCTATAGTAAACCCTAACCAGACCACAAGGAAGGTTTCTCTCCATAAACATCAGATCAGGCAGCTAGAATGATTACTGGGCTCTCTAGTAACTGTCACCTGTGGTGGGTCTAATTACAGGCTACCCCAGCAAGCACGCCCACATCACATAGCAATAAAAGGGCCCTCTGCTTGCCAAGTGCAGCCAGACAATGGCGAGCACACGCCACCTGATGGGGAGCCCCAAAAGATCAGCCAGAGAGACTAATAAAAATGACAGCTTAGAAACAAATGACAAAGCTCAGACTGGAAAAAAAAAAGGCAATATCAAATTAGCCAGATATCTAAGTGCTGAGCATGGTTCTTCAACAGGTCAAAACCTACCTAGGGAACTGGTTATAACTGTTTTCACACACACCAGGTCTGGTCCTCCTATTTCTAAATATTCTTTTCTGTTTTTCCATCACACAAAATGTTTGCACATCCAGGTGTCACATATAGAAACAAATGAAAGGGGAGAAACGGGATTCAGTTCAGAAAATATAAAAAATAGAACACTCTTAGATGCAGGGGCCATGATGGCAGTTAGAGATTTGCCAGTACTCTTTCTCCTCCTGGCTGCCTTTTGGCCATTTTGCCGCTAATTAGCACTATCCCTGGATGGGCAGGATCAACAAAAAGCCAGAAAAAAATGCGTATCAGACAAGAATATGAAGTTGCTAGGTTGTTTTAGCCACTGATGCGGCCATAGACTGTTACGATCAGGGGATGTGCAGGAAGGAAAAGAAAGCAACGTCTGGTGACAGATGGTTTTCACTAGTTCTAGCACCCTTCCAAGAAGCACTCATTAGATGCCTACTGTGTACAGAACATTATCCTAAGCAGTAAGAATATGTACAAAAATGAAAGACTGGGCCTTTGCCTTTCTGCAGCTTGCAATATACTAAAACAATCCTTCAATCATTAGGCTGTGTTACACTGCATAACTATTTAACACATGGCATTAACCAGAAGTATTAAATCATTGAAATAAAATACCTCCTTTTCTTTTTTCTTTTTTTTTTTGAGACAGGGTCTTACTATGTTGCCCAGGCTGGTCTCAAACTCTGCCTCTGTCTCTTAAAGTGCTAGAACTACAGGCATACACCAACTATTTTTTACATGAACTGAATTTATTAGGTCAAGCATGAAGAGTATTATCATAGCCTTGAGGTAGAACTCTGGCTTTGGCATCTGGTGGTTAAATATACACTAAGTAGCCCTGGAAATGGTTGACTCCTGAATATTAACCACAGCACACAACAACAGCAAGGTTGGTATTGCCACCCTGTCGCTGGGTTCTCAATAAGTCCAGGTCCACAAAAACACTTTGCAATGAATTAGCATGAGAGAGAGAGAGACAGAGAGAGAGAGAGAGAGAGAGAGTGTGTGTGTGTGTTAGTGAGGCCTTTCTCTGAATTTGAAGAGTACCATTACCCACCAATAGTTACATCAGACAGTAATTCCTACCCACACTTGCAGCCCATTCCATATTTTAAAAATATTTCCATGCTTATGACCTAATTTTATGCCCAAAAAGCACATTTTTCTTATGATATGCTTGAATAATCAAAAGATTACCTTTTGTTTTCAAATATAAGGGAGGATGGTAGAAGCAAGTTAGAGGAATAAAGCAGGGAAACCAAGGAGGTGAGGAGAGAGGCAGGGTAGAAGTGATAAATGGGGTGAAGAGGAGGGAGAGAGAGAGGAAGGGAGGGGAAAGGAAGGGTGAGTGGAAAACACGGGAGGAAAGCAGATAGACTTATGAGTGCTCAGTATGAAAATTCATTTTTGCATTTCAATATCTAGCAGTGTATTAGATACTCAAACCCATTACTTCTTGTGGAAAGGGGAAAGAGGAAGAAGGAAGAGGGATGAGGCCATGGAGGAGGGAGAAGGAGCAAGCCTGAAGAAGGTGGCAGTCAAGTCAGTTGCATTAAGGGGCTACAAGATCTCTAGAGTCTTTTCTTGACTAAAGATCCTAAAATCTGGATCAAGTTCAAATTAACAGTAGGGTATCTCTGGAAAGCAGAGTGAATTAGACTGAACTACTTGGAATCTGCAAAAGACAAGGAATCTGTATTAGTCAGGGTTTCAGGGTCCTCTACAGGGAGAGAACTAATGGAATACATATATATATATATAAAGGGAAGTTTATTAAGGATTATCTCACACAATCATAAGGTCCCACAATAGGCCATCTGCAGGCTGAGAAGCAAGGAGAGGCAGTGCGAATTCCAAAACTGAAGACCTTGGAGTCCAATGTTCGAGGGCAGGAAGCATCCAGCGTGGGAGAAAGATGTAGGCTGGGAGGCTAGGCCTGTCTCCCTCCTCACATTTTTCTGCCTACTTATATTCTAGCCACACTGGCAGCTGATTAGATTGCACCCACCCAGACTAAGGGTGGGTCTGCCTTTCCCAGCCCACTGAGTCAGATGTTAACCTCCTTTGGTAATACCCTCACAGACACACCCAGGATCAATACTTTGCATCCTTCAATCCAATCAAGTTGATACTCAGTATTAACCATCCCAGAATCCTAAACAGAAAATTCAGAGGAGACAGAAAAGCTGTGCTTGCAAATGCACACAAACAGAAAGCTCAGAAAAGACAGTGGTAGTGACACTGGGTCTCACACAGTGTCTGGACCTCTATATACAAAAGGGGGTGTTAACCATTTATATCTAACAGGCTCTGTGAATATGGCAGGGTGTGCTGTGCTATGATTCAAATAATTGAGAGCTAATGTTTACTAGTCAAAATTGGAATGCTCCAAAAAAGTGATTTCAGCCAGTCTCTCTCTGATTCTGTCTGGAATCACAACTCACTTACAGAGTTGAAAATATAAACATGAAAATATGCTAAAATAGTTAATAGTGTCCTTTTAAATTTTTTAACAGATAATCTTTTTAATGCAATTACTGTAATTTTATCAAATTGCATAATTAGTTAATGCCTGAGAACCTGCCAATAGAAGGTGCAATTATGTTGTAAAAATTATACTCACAATATGCAATGATGGATTGTTCCTATTTAAAGAAAAGTGCTGAAAAAAACTTTAAATATTTTGAAAGTATATTACGTAGTCCTTCATGAAAAGGAAGACAGGGAAACTATCTTATATATGTTAAATAATAAGATGCCAAATATTTGAAGCATTTAATATACCCATACATTTTACATATATGTGTGTGCACTTATATATACACGCTTTTAAGATGTCTAAACACCCCTCTTCTTCTGGTTATTATAGCTGTGGAATTTCTTTCTTTCAGCTTTACAGAAATACTTTTAATTTTTGAGCACCAACTGCACACACGCCTAGCAAACGGGCAACGATGTCTGCTCTACACATCCAATTGTGACTTCTGGTGGATGTCACAGCCAATGAAAGAGCTTAATCAAGTGCAGGTGCATTTGGTTGTGAATAAATTGGCGACAGAACTTAAAGTAAATCTTTTAGACACAGTTAACACATAAATAATGAAAACATCAAAAAGACATTTGACCAGCATTATTTAAAGAGTCTAATCTCAAAACAAAGTTGTAATTGCATTTGTCATTTATACCAAAGCAAAATGAATGTGAATGTTTTTCGGTCCACAGAGCAATCATGGAAAACAGCAGTCTTCAAAGCGTTGCCTTCGATTTTTACCAAACAGCTTTCACAAAACATCCAACAGAGCAACTTTTAATTTCTCAAATGTCCTCTGCTTTTGTGTGTGCATGCGTGTGTGTGTGTGTGTGCAAAAGTACATGTGTGTTGGAAGGATTGGCTCTATTACTGCTACTGTTGTTTTTAAGTTCTATGTGAAATTACATTTTCTCAATATTCTAGGATCTCTAAAAGCTAAGAATTTCATATATGCTAAATACGGGATATCACCAAGCAAGTGGACAGTTGTATTTTGTTAACTTTATGGAGGGAGAGGTTGATTGATGCTTTAATTTGTGTATCGTATTTCAGTCCTTGTCAACTCTGAAAAGTAAATTCTTTATTTTCCTACACTCAAAAAAAATTAGAAAAAAAAGTCGCAGATGTTAAAATCATAGCTGTATGAAGATACTCATTGATATATGGTACACTTAGATTACTTTTAAAGATCAAACATCCAACTAAAAATTTAATAAAATGAAGAATCCATCAATGCCCAACAAACTAGCCTCCCTTGACGCCACAGGTGTGTGCCTGAAAGATTGGTGGAAAATGAAACTGCATAAATGCAATTCTATGTTAAAAGCATCAGGAAACCTTTGCTGTTTAAAATAACCTTCTGATGATGCCATCTGTCAAGTAAATACTATTTTATCATATGAAAAATGCATTTATATACTAATATAACTTTAGGTCTTTTCATAGACAGCACGGGAGTTTATAAAATATAAGTACGTCATAACAAAACACTCATACATGATTCAATCTACCAATATGAATATCACAATGCAAAGTTATCTTTTGAGAACATTCGTCATTATGATCAAATAATGTATTAGCACTGAGACACTGGATCTATGAAATAAAGATCCCCTCTAGAAATATGGGCCTATTTCTTTTGTAGCCATTATTTCAAGATATTTTAAAGGAACATAGTACTGTGGATAGTTATTCCCTTCTACCCTATCCCTTTTTCTTAACAACTTGGAGTACTTAAAAAAAAAAAAAACAAAAAAAACTGAAAAGTACAAATGCCTTCCATGACCGCTTCCATTAATTGTTTTCCTTTTTTCTTTCTTCTCCCCTTGAAAATCCCTCTACATCATCTAAAAGCATTCCTCAAAGGTGGGAAAAAAGTAAGTCTGACTCTAATTTGGGACTCAGTTTAGAACCAAGGTTCTAGGGTTCTTCAGATCATCCAGCTGGATCCCAAGGATGTCAAATGCATGTGAGA
This sequence comes from Aotus nancymaae, assembly GCF_030222135.1. Taxonomy (NCBI): domain Eukaryota; kingdom Metazoa; phylum Chordata; class Mammalia; order Primates; family Aotidae; genus Aotus; species Aotus nancymaae. Next base: position 116,386,530 of record NW_026988425.1, read on the forward strand.
CCTCTGGCTTCTTCAATTTCGGTCTCATCATCACTTGTGAATAAAACGACTGAGCTAAAGAATTATTCCTTATTTGCACAGAACTGATAATGTAAGAATTCTGAGCCAAGGCCTTAAGAGGCATTATATTTTTATTTTGTTCCTTTGGGAATTTCTGACCTCCACAATGACAAGCACATTTCACTTGAGACTATCCCTTCAGTTTCGGCCTCAGAATGAAAATACATGAGTGATTGCTGCCCCAGCTGACACAGACACCTGAGAAAAAGAGTAAATTCTTTTTTTTTGTATGATACTAGGTCTGAAATACATGAAAAACTGAAGTATGCAATGTTCATATGCCAGAACACATGTAATATATGTGTATGTAATACAAACAGGTATAATAAACAGTAAATAATAAAACAATAAACAGTAAAAAAAAAAAAAAATTATTCCTACCCATGTAATGAGGGTTTCTTTCCTCTATAGTATCACAGCTTGGAAAAGGCTTAATCGCCACACATAATATCTAAATACAGATCTTAAATGATCAGTATGGTTGCTCCTGGAGTCATTATCTAAATACAAGGACAACAAGCACTGCATCCTGGGTATCAATGAGAGGCAGAATAGTGGAAGGCGTAAGCCTGTGGAGGCTAAAGCAAGATGACCTGGGTTTCAACGCCACCTCTGCCTCATGCATACACATGAGCTCTGTTACTGTACTTGAGCTCTATAGGCTTATTTTTCTCAATTGTAAAAAGAAGATAGTAATAATAGTACATTATTATATATGTTGTTGTTGTGAGAACTAAATTTATAAAAATTATCACCCACATCAGCAGGTTGTTGTGAGAACTAAATTTATAAAATCCTTGGGACAGTGTCTGATAGTAAGCACTGAAATAACAAACTATGAATATCCCTAGAGTCAAATCTATGGGGGAATGGCCATGTACATATCTTGTGTATATGTATGTACATGTGTATAAAATATCACGTATATTTACATATCTATTCATAAGGAAATATACAGGTGCACTTACTTTAAGGCAAAATATTTTAGGTCTATTTGGCCTCGGTCAGTAAGTGGATATCTCATATTAATTTGTTTTTCAACTGGGAAAGCCAAGAATGTGACTTTTTGAAGGAAGAAAAAAGAAAAAAATATACTTAATATAATCAAATAAACCTTAGAAAATGCAAGATACCAAAATATCTAGAAAACACAGGGGAAGGAGAAAGATTCAAAAGACAAAATGAGAAAGATTTTCAATGTTCATCCTAACAAGAAGAACTAAATGTGTAGAAATTTGATTTGGAATGCTTCGACCACCCTACAAATGCCCATGTTTAATTTCTTACGATAACAATAAATTCAATGCTATGCAGCAACATTAACATAACAGGTGCCAGTGAATTACGGATAACTTTCTTCTCTCATGTTGGGAATACAACCACCCCGTACGTGTAGCAGTGATAAATCTCATGGTAGAGGAAGTTGAGGCTTGGATCATCTAGCAGGGTGAGTTCTTTCACTTTTGTCCATCCACTTCTGATGAGACACCCTGTGGACCTAGATCTTAAGAGCCTGCTTTTTTTTAACTCCTGATTTCAACAAGGTATGATTATGTTCATGCACCTGTACACAGGCATCCATGGAAAACATGGTTTGCTTTCAGAAAGTCTTAACATTGATTTTGAGAATAGATTAAACACGATTCTACAATGTTCATGTTTGTATCACCTGGAACCAGAGTCCAGAACATAAAGTTAGTAGGCTACTTTATGTTTTCTCACGAAACAGAAGAAAAAAGCATCCCTTTGGTTCTGCCTTTAGTTTGTTGTGTTAGTGTCACTTCCTGTACCATTACAGGAAGAAAAGCCCAACCAGGGACTGGTTCAACTAAAATAGCACCTTTCACATCTGTGCAGTGAACCCTCAACCAACACATATGCTAATTTCAATTAGAGGACCTGACTACAGGTCATTTAATACATCCTTGGCTTAAAACCTTGCTTCAGACACCACCAAACTGTTCTGCCCTGTAATGCCAAGGCAAGCAGTTGGAACGTGAACAAAGTATCACAATGATGAATAAAGACACCAAGCAACATTCTGTCTTCAACACATCACAGGAGAACATCCATCAGTGTGTGTCACCTCTGACAGATATGGCAAGTGCAGAGTGAACAAAGTCAGAGGAGAGCCTGGGCTTGGGGATCTAACATTTTGCAGAAAGACAACCCATCATGAAGTCCCACAGACTCCAGGACACAGCACTACAGCCAGGGCAGCCCCCAGGTGTGCAACCCCATCAGTCCCCTCCAGACAGCTAACAGGTCTACAGGCAAGGTACATGAATGCAACACATTTTTAAAGAAAAATAATGAAGGCTCGGCTACCCATAATCTTACTAAAAGAAGAATGAAAGAAGATGAAACTGAAATATATTTTTTATTCCGTCCCAAGAAAGCATTTTCTGTATAGCCTCTCACTTTAATAGCAGAAATGGTTTTGGAATAATCAGCACAACAGGAATAACAAAAACCATTTTTAATACAATTACACTTCATCAGCTTAAGGAGGGGACATATCTACTACGTTATATCTGTGGTATTTCTGAGAATCACCGAGGCCGGTCAACATACACATGGTCTAAATTTTTTAGAGTAGAGTTTTAAATTAAAACAAAATGAGTTTAAGTGAGCGCTTTTATTCCAGTACTTTCAGGACAACCAAATGATAGAATGTATGCATATAGCATATCTAATTGACTCTGCATTTTCTTCAATGGTGTCCAATGGGAAATGTCCCTATATACACAGTCACATAAATCCACGTGTCCTTGCAACACCATACTTCGGAAAACCAGCAAGAAGAACACCACCTTGATCTTCCTTGCCTTGATCTAAGTGGGCCTTAGAGACATGAGGGTACAACATGGCAGCCTGCATTCTCCAGCCTCGGGGAGGGCTCTTCTCTGAGGCACGAAGCCCAGCAGGGAGGAATCCCTTAGAGAACAGGCAGTGGAGATGTGGCTCCATTTCCAAGGCTCCCTTTCTGTTTAGAAGTCCCCTCTATTAGACAATCTATTTCTATTCATCTGTTCTAATCTTTCTTCAGATCAAGCCAGCAGCCCATTAATCATTTCTGTCATCTCCCTCCAGAATCCAGGGCAACGGATCTGTTTTTCTAAAATCACAGTGCCAGAAACTAAACTCGAGAAAGAGGAAATCCTCTCCTCCTCACAGCGGCTGTCTGGGTGCTGACTGGAAGAAGCCACCAATTGTGTTCATTTTCCTCTTTTGCCCAGAATTGCACAGAACATTCCATGGAAAGTTTTGAAAGAGAATTTGGGTGGGAAGTGGAGCTGGGGAGGTTGAAGAGGAACCCGATGCATGAAGCCACCAGCTGAGGAGAACGTGAGAAAGGGAAGTAGATAAACAAATGCTGAGACAATGACGGATACAGATTAATAAAACCATTATTAGTGTTTTTATTAAGGCCAAATGTTTTAGCAACTTCAGACAGCAGAAAAAGTATATGAAAGGTCAAGCCTGCAGGCAGCATGGGTCCTCTGCACTGAAGCAGTGGAGAACTAAAATAAACTCCACCAAACAAAATACTCCCCAATGGCAAAGAGAAAGTCTCTTTTGGAGCCGATATACTTGATTGCATAAAAATGTTGGGAATGACCTTGAACCCACTGACATCTTGGGCTAATAAATCGTTTTTTTCTCCCCATTTTTAAAATAAGGCTATGCCTGTCGGATAAGAGAGAACACTGAGGATATATTGACAGTAGAAGACAGAACCACATAACATTCAGAAATCAGATTCACCAATGATCATGACCAATATTCACACTCTTAGATCACTCATGCCTCTTAACAGTTTTTATAGTGATCTTTGCACACGACAGAAATAAATGGCATGATACCAAATATACAAAGATTTGCAGTTGGGAGACTTGATTTCTCCTCCCATGGCTGACATTACCAATTTGAGCAAGGACAAGTCCCTTTACAAATGAGAGAGAATGTGCTGAGATACAAAGTGAGGGCATGAGGCCAGCTGTGAAGTCCGTCCAAGATTCCTGGGCTCTCAGTGGTAGACTTAGGTGGTTTTAAGATCTCTTGCAGCTCTTTGATTCTGTGATTTTATTATGCTTCATAAGGATGGGCCAATGTCACCAGAGAAAGGAGTACATTTCATATACAAGGGTGGTTCCCCTTTGTGGGACTGAATCAAATTGTAATGTGTATGAAGAGTATGTCCCAACTGGCTTGAAATGAATAAACATCTTTAATATCAAAGTTCAGGAATAATTTACTTAAAATCTAAATTGAACAATTCAGTTATTATTTAGTCATGTGATTTGTCAGATGCCATTTTAAAAAAATTACAGGCAGTCACTGGCACAGAAAGAAAAAATATAAACGCAATACAGGACTATACAAATGTAGCGAGGGAAACACTTATATATATATATGTATACACACACACACACACACACACACACAACACTGGTGATCTTAAATTTACCAAAAGATGGTATATGACTGGGATTTGGGTAATTTAAGGCGATTCCGAGGGTAAATTTGACCTAAGTACTGTCTTAGAAAAACAACTCCCACACAATCACCTATGCTGTAATATATTTCAGAAAGATGAATAGATGTAAACAAGAAGCAAATAATTTGAACATATAAAAGGAAACTTACCACGAATGCTATTGTACTTCTTAATGTGGATTCCCACTGGAAGCAGCTTTTAAGGAACTGCATTGTATTCCATATTGCCATAGTGATTCTTTTCACACGGTCCACATCTCTTGATAAAATCTGATTTTTAAAAAAATGGCCAACAGGAAACTAGATTTAAATACTCCAAATATTCCCTCTGGATCAAGTACCCTGATCATTTAAATTATGTTCTATATAGATGCCAATTTAAAAAATGATAATAATAGAAAAGAGAAGAGCTGACACTTCTAAACTCGTTTTAAAATATGAACGTCCACAGAGGAAAAGAGAATCAAATGCATTTTAGCACTCATCTGAAAAAGAATAGCCTGTTTCAACATGTTCAGTGCAAAAATGGAACTGGTGAAACTACAGAAACCAGGTATTTAATGTGGGTGAATTTGTATGAGAAAGACACATACAGAGTCAGAGAGAGAGAGAGAGAGTGAGAAAGAACTAGAGAGAGCGAGCGAGCTAGAGAGATACAGACACAAAATACGTGTCTATGTTGTTTAGTTTGGAAGCAAATGAATAGATTTACAATAAAAACATACAAGTATTATAGCTTATCTAGTCCTGAGGTCTACAAAACTGTAGGAGTTCTGGGAAGATGTCTGAGTTCTCCCTGGGCAAGTTACTTAACTTCTCTCTTATAAAATAGAGTTGTTATTAGTTCTAATCTTACAAGTTGTTGAGAGAATGACAAAGCTTAGAAAGGTGCCTGTCACATAGTAAGTGCTTTCAAGTATTTATATCCTTAGGAAATGTTTCAAGTTTATCAAAATTTGGGGGCAATAAGTAGGAAGAGGCACGTGGGGAGGGCCACAGCATACCCCAGATTTCAGCCCTATGTTCCCCAGTGCTCTCAGCCCAAAACCACCCCACATGGAGATCTTGTTTTACAAAGGAAATGTCTCTCTCCCAGCTGTAGGCAGATTCATTTCAATGTGCTTGCAAAGCAGCTACCCCACCCACCTCAATGCAGGTTTTAACTTTCAAGTAAACAGAGCAAAAGGCAATAATAATAATAAAATAAGACATTTACTCAGATTACACAAAATAAATATTACGCTCAATGTTATGGCAGACCAAAACGAAATATTTGGAGGCTTCCCCGAGGAAGATGTTTAAGGCCTTTCCCAAATATGCTCAGAAATTCATGGGAAACAAAAGGATGATAAGATGTCTTCATATTTAACTGCTTTATGTAATCCACAGCTGCTCACCCCAAAGGAAGTAGTGGAAGTAATAAACTCCTGAAAAAGGGGACACTTTGTTCTTTGTTACACAATTGAAGAGGGATGATAGGTACAGAGAGAAATCCTGAACTGTGAAGAGTACGACAGGGAGGGACTCTGAAAACGAAATGTAAAGGTCACAGTAAAAAAAAAAAAAAAAGAAAAGTGAAACTTTCCCTACGGGACCTGAACTTCACTTTTTGTTGAACTGAATGAGAGAGGAATTAAGGGCAACGGGCAGAGAGAGAGATCTTGCCTTCAGTATGGGCTGAAATGCCAACACATCCCAAATTTAGACCACGCCAAGGTGATAGGAACATCCACGAGTGAAGCCCAGGCCAGAAGTCTCTAAAGATCTGCTGGGTTAATTATGTTATTGACTCCATAGGCTGCACCTCCCTAAACTTTAAAGGGCAGAGAATGAAATGGCTGTGATTAAGGATGGGTAGGCAGGACAAGTAGATTCTGGAAGACACTGACAGTCTTGAGGCTAGGAATTTTTGTTTATTCAATGAATCAGGATAATAATGGGGGCCTGAGACCTTCTGTTTCATCCAAGAATTATGTTTTGTCTTTCCCTTCTTTTAAGGTTTTCTTTATTTAAGAGACTGAATTTCGCTCTTATTTCCCAGGCTGGAGTGCAATGGCGGGATCTCGGCTCACCGCAACCTCTGCCTCCCTGGTTCAAGCATTTCTCCTGCCTCAGCCTCCCAAGTAGCTGGAATTATAGGCATGCACCACCACACCCAGTTAATTTTTTTGTATTTTTAGTAGAGATGTGGTTTCTCCATGTTGGTCAGGCTGGTCTCAAACTCCCAACCTCAGCCCACCTCGACCTCCCAAAGTACTGGGATTACAAGCATGAGCCACAGCGCCTGACCAGTCATCTCCTTCTTATGGAGCTGATGGAGCTCCTTATTTTAGGAGAGAAGGGGACAAAGAGAAAGAAGTAGAGAGATGGGGCAAGAGGGAGAGAGGAGGAATGTGAGGGAGGAAAAGATTCAAGGAAGAAATTACAGGCAAATGTTAACACTTCAGGTACTGGGTGCTGAATGTATCAATCAACACACCATCTACTGTACTGACCCACCTTTTTGGAGAGCTTGCGGCTGTCTTCAACAAAGCGTTTTTCCCTGGGAGTAAAGGTCCTAATACTTGCTTTGACCTAGAAATACATCATTGTTAAAAAGAGTGGCATTTATAGAAACTTCATCCATCTAGTTTTCTTAATGACTGGGAAAATCATGCAAATCAATAGCTTCTGACTCTGACCTTAGCAGGGACCAAAGAAATGGTAGACACACCTGTGCCCTGTACATGTTTCTGGGGGTCTCATTTGATAAGAGTCCCTGGCATGGGTTAGACTGAGTCTAGGAGGGTACTGTCTCCACTTTGCTCACTCCCTGGAGGTATTTTAAACCACTGCAGAGATTGAAGTTCATGAATTTTTCAAACTAACGTCTGTAAAAGATAAAACTTCCTTCTCAAATTCTTTTAAGTTAAGCTTCCAACAGTAATGTCTAGCATGTGAATAATAATTTCCAGCTTATGAAAACACATCTTTCACAGAGAATCTTATTTCCTTTCAATGATCTGGAAAAATAACTTGATGAGCCATTTTAGCCCCATTTTACAGGGAAGAAACTGAGGCTCAGAGTGACTTAGGCATTTGTTCAGACTGAGTAAAACCTTAAAGAATCAGATTAAAGTCCTTCTCCATATCTAATGAACTGTAAAATCCCATAACCAAAACATTTTCTCTTCAAGCCTGTATCCCCCTTTTCCCTTAAACTCAGGTTTTGCCAGTATTCATACTCTAAATACAAACGTTTTCCAGGAGAAAACAGGAGATGAGGCTGACCTGCTTATAAAATGCATGTACGATTTCCTTGAAGGGAAAGGGAAGGAAATGGGAAGAAACAACACATCCTTATACTGGAGACTGTGCTGAGTTCTAGTATTACTGAGTTCTAGTATTACTGAAAATATGTGTGTGTGTATATATATATATATTTAATTTACATGATTTTTATATAATATGCATTTTACATACTATATATTATATAATTATATATAACATATCATGTTATATACATTTTATATAAAGTTTTATAATATATAGATTATACAGAAAATGATTTTCCTTTTTTTAATTTTTTCCTTGACGTTTAGATTTACTGAGAATTAAACACCGTCAATTCTGCTGATTCAACAAATGGTAAATTCTCCTGATTCACCATCAAACCTGTTGATCAACAGATTCAACAGAATCTGCTGATCCTGCTGATTCATCAATTATGCTGATTCTCCCTTAATACCACTTGAGAGCTGGGATATCCAGCACATTTTATGACTCAGTTTTATAACACTAGTCTTTCCTCCCTCTCTGGCTGCAAAAATTCTGAAACATCTTACATTGATTTGAGCCTCCAAAAGCTGGTCACCTCTTATTTTAGGTATGGAAAAGCTTAGAAGTATGACCCAGTTACACTTACCGGGTTATATATGATGTCCATCTCTAAGTAAATAACTCCTTTAAAAGCTTGTTCTAAATCTTTATTCTTTAGTACATAACAATTTGGTTGTCCATCTCTAATCTGTCACAAACAAAAGATAAAATACACATTGGTGCAAGGTTACTATGTGGTCTAAAGCAAATAACCAAAACTAACTTTGGGAAAACTGATAATGTAGAATGGTCACAGATGAAGCAAACATTAAACCCACCACAAATCACCCTTTACTTCTAGAGAGCTGTTATAACACACTCTAGATAGGAAGATAAAGTGACAATCACCAGGCTGAAACTGACGTGTGGATGAAAAATATTGGTACAAATCGTAAGTTACACATTTCCACTTACTCAAAAATTATGAATATTCTACAAAATTTCCGGCCAACACTCTTCAAGATGGTAAAGGTCATGGAAAGAAAGGAAAGACTAGGAAACTGTCATAGATTAATTAGAAGAGACTAAAGAGATAAGATGACTAAATGCAATGGGGTATTCTGGATTGGGTCCTCGAACAGAAAAAAAGATACTGGTGCAAACACTGGTGAAATCCAAATAGGGATCAGCGTTTAATCGCAATGTAACAATGTTAGTTCTTTTCAGTGTTAACAAATGTATTATGGTAGTATAAGACGTCAACATTAAGGTATGTATGGGGAACTCTATTCTCTTTGAACTTCCCTGTAAATCTGAAACTATTCCCCTCAAAAGGTTATTTTTTACAGAAATGAATAAAGGAGCTGGTTTTAATAGTATTTTACTAGCCAGGAAACAATGCAAATTAAATAAATAAATCAACTTAGAGCTGAGGTCAAAATCCAAAAACACTCAAAATGCACAAAGTGCCAACAAATCCTCAAAATAAACAAGTTTCTCTGCTACCCTCTCTTGGCTGGCATGTCACATCAGCTCTATACACTAGTCTACCTCTGGATCCCACATATAAGTTATCTAAGTAAAACATCTTCAGTATCGTTTTGAAAACTAATTGGCTCCCATGAAAGACAAGTTAATTAGCTTGATTTAATCATTCTCTTTTCAGATTTGATAGCAGCCATGATTTTACATAGTAGTAGTATATGTACTGATTAAACTTCGGGCCTTTAAGAAGCATACCTGCTAACTCCAAAAGGGCCTCAGCAAAACTAGAGTTAATCAAGAGCTCTACTTTAGATTGTGATGATCAAAAATTTAACTAGCATAGGAAATCTAACAGCATGAAATTTGAGCCATATTTTAAATGACTATTGCTGTCACTACAAGCATTCACACAAGTGTTCTTATAAACAGTGGTGGAAATGAGTTGAATAAGTCATGGGGGGAAACAGAGCAATTCCACTTTACAAGGGAGAGGTCATCTTCCTTCCCAAAGTCACTCCACCTCTCTCTGATTGAATAGGTTTGATACAGAAGGATGGTTTTCCTGGCCAGCAGCTAAGAGGAAGGGGGTGCCCCATAAAGACCTGGTTTCCTTCCTAAACGGTGTCCAAACAGGATTCTGAGCTTCCGCTTTGATACACAGTCTCACTTAATAAATTGTGGATGTTAAAGTTGAAAGAAATAAATACAAAAACAGCCTGACAATTTGCCAAGCTGACTTAGGTCCAGTTTAGCTTTGCTTCAACCCACAGTCATTGTACTGTTATCTTAAAATTTCCATGATTTCTCAAGGGTTGGTGAAGGATAGCAGAAGAACAAGAGGTATCAGTATAAAAAGAAATATTTTATAGCAAAGGGATTTTTTTTTTTTAATTTGGTAAATGGCCATTTCCTGTTTCCTAATGTCCCTCACATTGTGTCAGCAAAATCAGAACCCACCTAAGGACATTAAAGCAGCAAAGTCTGAGCTAGAATTAAACCTATGCATGTTTGGTACCTAACTATCTTTAAAAATAGAATATGAATTTAAAAATTGTAAAAAGTTTAAAAATTACAGAAAAAAAACAAAGTCTCTTGAACTTCCACAAACACCAAATTCCTTCCCCTAAGCATAAATTAGATAGGAATTTGGCATGCATCCTTTGTAAATTTTATTAAGAGTTTCTATTTATAAAAATAATCTTAATAGACGAATGATTTTTTTTTTTTTTTGCCTAAGTGACAAGTTATATGTATTTTGCAATTTTGTTTTGTATCTATCAGTATGACTTGGTAATATGTTTATATTAGTATCTAGGTCTGATTCATTTTTTATACTGCTATATAATCTTTAAAAAGTGAGTAAATTATAATTTATTAATTATCCTATTGATAAACATTTAGTTGTTTCCACTTTTCTAGTCTCTCTGCTACAAGGAATATCTTTGGAGAAAAGATAAAAGGTAAAGGAAAAGAAAAGGTAACGGAAAGAAGAAAAATACTAGCTTGTATTTGGAATATGTTTGGGTTAAGAACAGGTGAACACATTTGAATAGTGTTATAATTAACAATGAGACAGTAACAGAAGAGACTATTTTAAAAACTATTTTCACTTTCCTCCCTGATTATATAATTGAACTTCTAAAACAAGAATATCAGATACAAAGTTCTGTATCAACCAACTTGCCAAACTCCTACCTTGAAGCATGTATATAATAGGAGATGAAAACTAAACATATATATATACACATACACACACACATTCCATGTCTTAAATATATTATTTATATTTAAAAGTCTGAAAATTATTTCTATGTTTATAACTTTAAATCTTCTATTAAATAAACAGCCATAATTAATTAAAGCACAGTATTTAGAGGAGAATCCATATATACTTTTCATTAATTTTGAGATCTCTGTCAGCAAAGGCAAAATGGAACGATATAGCTTTCAATTTGTGATGGAAGGAGTACGCAATTCATCTGGAGAGATTTCCTGAGCTGACATTTGGGAGGACTTCATTTCATTCAAATAGGAGTCTTGGATAAAATGATAATGTCTTTAACTTCAGTTTTCCAGGATAAACTCTTCAAATTGACTTACTACACATTTTTGTATACTTGCCTTTTCATGGGCAAATAGTGCATAACATTAGACAAAAAGCTGAAGAAACAATCTATGCAGAACAGTAATAATAGATTTAACTTGAGAATGCAAACACCCTAAATCAGGAAAATTAACATTTTCATGTCCCTTAGATTATTTTCAGAAATATGTCACAAAGCTTTTATAGAACATGCTAACAATTAATTCCTGGTTCAATTAGTCAGTAAATAAAAGTACAAGAAGTCTAAGTAATGATTCAGAATTTTGGAGCCAGAGCCAAGTTAGTGAAAATAGTCTTGCTTAAAATTTTTAATTTGACCCACAATCATGCTTAAGCTATTCAAGTTTTTTCAGTATAAAAAGAATATTAATATATTTACCAAGCTGTATGCACAGTAAATATGACCAGTTTTTAGATGTTGGTTGATAAAACTAATTTTTGATTCAAAGAAATGATACACTCATTATATTAGAAAACTAAGCTATTTTACAATCAGCATATACCAGAGGTGAGCATGTGAGAACAGAGAAAAAAAGCTTCTCATCTTGAACTCTTTTTAAAATAATTATCATTATTATGCTTTCCTATGAAGATCTTTGATGCAATGAGTTACAAATTTACTCAATAGCAAAGTTAATCAGAATCAATATGAAGGAACAAAACCATCAATGGCTTTCAAGAGGAAAGATACACACTTAAGATCAAAATCCAAACTAAAGAGTCATATTGATTCCCCATTGTTTGACCTTCCAGTTAGAAACTGAGGACACTGCATATAAACGGGATTGTTCTTTCAGCTGCTATTCACTCCACATAAAAGGGAAAATAATGTGACAACGCCATGACATATTACTGGTCCCAGCTGATTCACATGGAAAGTGGCTCTCCAATAAAATGTGATGAGGACAGACACGTGGCTGGGCAACAGGAAAATCCATACACTATACTTGGTATCCTTTCACATTCTTGTCACCGCTGGGGATCAGGCCTTGTTCCCATGACGTGAGTTACAAACACAATGAGAAAGCTCTGCTGGGTCACTGTTTGCCTGCAAAGAAGCTCAGCTACCAGCCAGTAGAGGAAGCATGGAATTCATCACCCCAGATCTCCTTCACTTCTACCTCACTTCCTTCTTGAGACAATCCACTGCCTGAAACTCAAACCAACTCCCCTTAAAATATAAGCTGCCCCTACAAAAGCAATACACATTAATTCCAAAAACTGTAAAATTTATAAAAAGTGTTTAATAGAAAAAACCACAATGTTAATATAACATTTTTAAACAAACACTCATATTAAGTTTTTGAGGTATGTTTGTATTTGGTCATTTCAATTGCTAAAACAGTGCAAATGAAGATAATGCCAGCTTACACTATAAGTGCTCACTGTGTGCCAGGGAATGTTGTGCCCACCTCACACTTAACAACTCTGATCTTCACCATACACCTCCAACACAAGTAGAAGGATATAATTTTTGTTTTAGCAACAAAGAAATGCAGACAAAGAGGTTAAGTAACTTGTCAAAAATCACACAGCCAGTTTAAGGGAGTGGTCAGGGTGTCAACCTAGGTGGTCTGGCTACAGCATTTGCATTCTTGACCATCATGATCATAAATGAATAAATTATGAGTCATTCATATATGTTCAGCTATCATGATTTTGACTTTATTTTTATTTATTTATTTATTTTTTTGAGGTGGAGTTTTGCTCTGTTGCACAGGCTAGAGTGCAATGCCCTAATCTTGGCTCACCACAACCTCTGTCTCTTGGGTTCAAGCAATTCTCCTGCCTCAGTCTACCAAGTAGCTGGGATTACAGGAGCATGCCACCACACCTGGCTAATTTTTGTACTTTTAGTAGAGACGACGTTTCACCATGTTGGCCGGGTGGGTCTCAAACTCCTGACCTCAGGTGATCCAACGACCTCAGCCTCCCAAAGTGCTAGGATTACAGGCGTGAGCCACCATGCCTTGCTGATTTTGACTTCTTTGAATTAAGTTTTCTGCTAGGTTGACTTGTCTTTTCCTTATTGATTAAAGAAAATGTACATACTGTACTAGTGATATTATCCATTTGTTTAGCTACTGCCAGTATTTTTTACCAGTCTATCCTTTGTCTTCAATTTCTGCTGGTGATTGTTTTGGCCATACTGACATCTTAAGATTTTTTTCTCTCTTATTCCTGCTTCTCAGGTTACTTGCATAGGATTTCCCCACTATGTTAACACTTTTAATGAAGTCTGTTTGAAGTATTTGATCTTTAATTCATCCTGAAATTGTTGTATCTGCTCTAATACACTGATAGATTTTCCCCAATGGATAAGCAACCAGATTCCCAGAATTGCTTATTAAATAGTTTATCGTTTCCTCAATGACTTCATCCTTCAAGTCTATGATAAATGATTTCCAATCAGTCCTCTCTCAAGCCCTTCAGTAGAGTCCTAGAATTTCTTCACATAGATCTTAGACATTATAATTTTTTGTTTTGTTTGCTGTTATGGTCTTGAATTCTTTTTTCACTTTTTAAAAATGTCTTCCTGTTGTGTATAGTCACTAATCTTATTTTTGTAATGTTGATCTTACTGATATTTTATGCATTCCAATATGTTTCCTGTAAATTTTCTTTATGTTCATAGATAACATGTTATTATCAGGTAGATAGTATTTGCAAATAATATTTCTTTCATTAAAATGTGCATATATTTGTTATAATTTTGTATTGCTCAAAACTGACATAAAAGGCTTAATTTTCCATTGTTAATTCATAAACATATAAACTCATTAGAAGTTTCAAACAATCCTATGCAAGAGGAACTATTATCAATTTAAAGACGAGATCATAGAGGGAATAGCTCTATCTTCTCCAAGTCTTTCATTTTTTCATGTTCTTAATAAATTTAAGTCATATAAGAATGGCTTGTCCCTTTAAGGATTGAAAAACACTTGTTCATAAAATAATTTGGATCTGCTATTTCCTTATTTGGGGGAGGGATGGATGCAGGGAGAAAAGGCTGGAATAATTTCATAACTCTTCCTAGTCTTCCCATAATTAATTATTTTCACTAAACAGTATATCCAAGTTGCTCTAGTTATACTTTTTCAAGATAATTTTTACTTTTTTAATAAACATATTTATTTTCCCAAACATGGAATTATATTATGTTTATAGTTTGTATGGAGAGATTTTATACCTTTACAGTACCCAAGTTCTCCCAAGGAACATCTCTAGAATTATTCATGTTTTCTCTGAGACCCCTCAGGGAAGTTTAGTGTTCTTCACAGCTCTTTCCTCAACCTTAATATATTTTTTCTTTTTTTTCCATGAACCCTGTAAATGGTTTGCCTCGTTTGTTTTTTGGGGAATTAATATTGAATTTCATCATATCTACTGTTCACATATTTTCTATATTATTGCACTCTGCTTTTATATTCGAGTTTTATTTGAGTTTTTTTTGTTGTTGTTCAGATGTTCAATTGATTTTCAACCTTTCTTTTTTAATGCTAAAGCCACTCAAGGTAAGAATTTCCTCTGAATAATACTTTTGGACCTTATCCATATTTTTATCTATAGTATTTAATTGTCCATTTCTGAGTAGTTTATAATTGCAGTTTTGGTATCTACCTTAGTTACTTGGGATTTCCCACCCCAACAAATAGCTTGATATTTATTTCTGTTATCAATTTCTAATTTCTGCTCTTTGTGAATTCCAAATTGAAATATTTTGGACCCAGAACATGATTCGTGTCTAAACATGTTAAATAGGTACTGGAACAGAATATTTTCTATCTTTTATGTGTATGTGTACATACACATACATTAGATCAAGCTTAATTGCTTAACTTCTCCAAAGTTTGAGAACCACCACCTTAGGTATGCTTAGAAATCATCTGAGAATCACCTTAAAAAAATAAAAAAGAGAGAGTCTAGAATCTGCTGAGAAATGTAGTGGCTGCAGAAGAGTGTGCCGGAATCATCACTGCTAACGCTTCCTTGATCTTCCCATATTAGGGCCTTTAAGAAGCATCAATTCCCAGCCTTTTTTGTTTCTGAATTTTTAAAAAGCTGAATATATAATATATATCATTTGACAATTCTACAATTCTAGGTTTTTTTCCCTGTTTTAACACACATATATATTTCTATGAGAATTAATCCACTTAAAGGTTCATATTTATAATAACCTTATTGTTAATTCAATCTTTTTTTACCCCTAAAACCTGTATCAAGTTTCTGACCCACCTTTTCCTTACATTTGTGTAGGATACTTTTGCTTATTTTTTTCTGTATTACTGTGTTTTAGGTGTCTCAAAGAAGCAGCAGTTAGCTTTTACTCTTTAAATCCATGTAAGAGATTTTTCCACTTAATAGAAAAGTTTAGCCTATTTAACATCTCCCACCATGTGTGATTCACCCAGCTTTCTACTTGCCATCAGGAGACTGATACAGTCATTCTTTCTCTCTTAGCCTGTCTGTTCTAATCAAATACCCACACTGTCTACTACATGTGGTTCATGATTTCTCCAGCATGTTAAAGGTACTCTTTCCTAGTTTCTAGGACCAATAGGAAATTTGCCTTACTTTGTCTTCATTTATTTATTTCAATGGACATTTTAGACCAGGAGTAGAGAGTGAAAACAGTTGAAAGTTTGTGATCAAAGTGACCATTTTCGCCCCATATTGGGTCTCAGGTTTTGTCTTTAGCAAATAATTTCCCAGTTGATACATCCCTCTCTCCTTTTCACCTATGCTCACCCCATGATGCCAACCTGAGTCACATGGAATTCCCCAACCAAATCTATGCCCTGGAAAACCAAACCTTGGCAACAGATTACTTTTACTTTATTAAGCTTGATTATAAATCAATATTATTTACCTTAATGGCCAAAAATTTCTATATTAACCTAAAACAACCTATGATTGTTCAAGTCCATTTCAATGCACAAACCCATCACAGGTGAAACTTGGGCAGTAGAATTAATTGAAAATGCAAATGGAGATTTACATGGTATTTCTTTGGTATAAGCCATTATAGAAAATTTGTTCCATAAAACTAATTAAGTGAAGCTGTTACTGGTGCAGCCAACTATCGATGGATATACATGGATTCCAAGAGAATGCTGGGACTCTAGAAGGGCAGCATAAAGGGCCATGCTTCTGATTATAGTCATTTGTGACATTGGCCTGGCTTACACAAAAGGACCACATTTGATTCAAAATGCAGGTCTTCATCAAACTGTAGATAATTTCTTATTAGTTATCAAGAAATACCAATGTGTGTATGCTTTTCCTGTTTTACAGATTGCCACGAAAGCTGATTTTTCAGTCTTCTCAAATGGGTCTATTGGGTAATTTTGACAGGGTAAATATGTGATTAAATAAAAAGGAATGACCTAGAGAAGAATTCAGCCTGATTTTCAGGCAAGAATTAAGATCACTTAATTGAGGATAAAAATATTAAATAAGCCTATTTGAATCAGTGAATTATCAGAAGATAATGTCTACTGCCTGACATGTTTTAAGACTCTAAAAGGTGCTTAGTGTTTTCCAATGCAGACTATGTTACTGATTACAAGATTACAGGGGCAATGTGAAAATGAGTAAATATTAGAAGTCTTCAGATTATAATGCATTCCAATCTCAATTTCCCACTGTTTTTAACCATGAATATTTTAAAAAAGTATTGCATATCTATAAAACTTTTAAAAAGTATTTTTATACTATATAACTATATAACTTAATAACTATATAAATAACTATTTTTCTAAAAAATATTGAAGACAAATGAAATATAAGGAAGGATAGTCCATTGGCCTGTATTCTTTCAATTATGATAAACATCTAAGCATATATATATATATATATATATATATATATATATATGCCTTGAACAAGTCACCATCAATAATAGATATACTTAGAGGGATTTTAAAAGAGCCAGTAGTCAGTTATCACATTCACCTTGATTAAAAAGACATAGTGAATTTAGAACAGGTTCTTCATTTAACAGACTTAAATGCATTAGCACATTACCATTTTGAGTGAGATTAAAAGTTGAAGTATATTCTATACTTTATACTTAGACATTTAAAAATATAGTTCGCATTTTCTCTAAAAGTGTAAACCAAGTTATGGTTTGTGACTTGGTAAGAGAAAATGAACTCTCAAAAAAATTATTCACATTCTTCTTCAAGAAATAGAATTTTTGTTTTTAAACCTAAAATAAGGTATTGTTGATTATGGTTCCATAGCCTATAAAGATTAGAGTGAAACACTAATAAATCAATTTTTTTTTATTCTCTCTCATATTAAAAAAACAAAACAAAACAGAGAAACAAGTCCTTCTCCTAAGAAGCACACAATATGAAATCTAAAAGGGTGTTCTTTCATGCTTAATTCTGGGAGTTTCAACCAAGTCTTCTGGGAAGAGGCTTCTCTCTCACTAATTTGCTTTATACTGGAGCCAAAACTTTCCTCCTAGTCAACTACTCCAATATCTCTACCTCTAAGTCAAAAGTCTTCAGTGGCTCCCTGCCAAAATAGTAACTGAGACCTCCCTCAACCTTTCCTGGGCTGCCCACAGTGTGCCCCACTTCCCCTCCACGCCCATCTTGAGCTCCCAGAAGCCGGGCCCCTGCTCATTCCCAGACATGGCCTTTCCCCTACACCTCTGCTCCCCTCATCCTCTCCCTGGACCCTATGTTTGAAATGACCCTCATTCTTCACTTCACCCACCACACACTGTCAACAGGCCACTCGTCCCTGACCCAGCTCAAACTCCCTGCTTCCTGTCTCCCCAAACTGAAACCCAACCCTCCTACTTTCCACTGCTCTTTGTCATTCCTATGGCTCTTACGTATGTATTTGGGTCTTATGCATTTATTGTACAGGTGCCTTCTCGCAACATACGTAACTTCTCTTCAGCTCTGCGTCTCTCCTACCACCCCCTCGCCACACGGCACATAGCACAGTGATGACACCAAATAGCCTCTTGATTCTTGTTTTTTGGAAGATATATACTTACTAGTTACTCACTGTAGCAATATAACAAACTCTTAGGAGCTCAGGCTTTAGTATGAGACCACCTAAATTCAAATCCTGTCTCCATTACTTACGAGCTGCAGGGTCGTTTCAGTGCCTCAGTCTCCTCATTTGTAAATGGGCATCACAACAAAGCCTGCCTCATCCAGTCCTTAGAGAATTGATGATTTAGAACATGCTAAGTGCACAGCACAGAACTTGCTAGTTCACTACTTGAGCGTAAGCATCACTCAAGAGAGATTAAAGAAAAAAAACTAGATCTAAATAAGTTAAAACACATTCTCTAAATCACAAGTTGAATTGTTTGAAAATAGAATCATCCATGAAATAACTGATAGCGTTTACTTTGCCAGTTAAATTGAGAGTTGTGGCAATTTTAAGATCATATTTATATCTAATATTAGACAGGGAATCAATTCATTTGCAGAGGAATGTTGTAGGTGGACCACTGAATTTCAGGAAGAGCCCACACAGATGCACTAGAAGATGTGATCACTTCCCCAATTTATTAGTCAAGGAATTGGAAATGAACTTGGATGGAAACTGCCAGAGTGAACGGCAGCCGGTGAAGCGTCTTATTCAGTGCACCATGCCAGGAACCTCCGAGGTACCTGAGAAGAATGGCCCAGGCTGTGCGGCTTTACAAGATGGAGACCTTGCAGATCAGGGCTTATTCCTGGAGGTACCACAGCACTTTTATATTAGAAACAAACAAAACCAAGCACTTCCTGGCCTGAAACCTTTTGTGGTTTCCCGTCCCCCACTATGAAAAAGCCAAAGTCCTTCAACCATTTTCACTTTCGCATCCTCCAGAGTCCTTTCCAGCTCCACCCTACCCCTATGTCCTTTCCTGTTCGCCAGCAGGCGCACTTGATCTATCTCTACCGGCTGCCTGGCCATTGCTGGAATTTGACAGTCAAGGTTCTGCCTCACAGCCCTTGAACTTGAGAATTTCCTGCCTGGGAGTGATTCCTTGGAGAGCCACATAATTCTCTCCCTCACCTCCTGGCTGGCAGTTGGAAAAAAGCACCTTTCCTCACACATCTTTCCAGCAACCCTCTCCCTCTTTACTTTTCACCATCTAACATTCTGTACATTGCTTTTGTTCTGTCTATGCCTTGTTCCCTGCCACTAATACAAGCTCCAAGTGAGGAGGGAGCCTCCCTCTGGTCATTGTTAGAGCACTATCACCTAAAACAGTGCCTGGCACAAAGTGGACACTTGATGCATATTTGTGGAACAAATGGATGAACAGCAGATCATAAGGCAGCTTATGACCAATCTGAAAAAAAGTCCCAGTGGGGTACTGCTTCTTGCATTTAAGCCAGATCATTCACGAGACACTCTACCTTGTATTTTGAAAGACATGTTTTGAAAAATGCATTAGTTTAGGTCAGCAGTTCTTGACTGGAAAAGATCTCTACCCCACTTAGAATCTCTGGCAATATCTACATACAAATTTGGCTGTCACAGCAGGGATGCGGGCGGGTGCTACTGTTATCGCGTGTGTAGAGGTCAGGGAGACAACTGCACAGGCTGCAATGCACGGAGCAGATCCATGTAACAAAGAATGTCCTGGCCCAAAATATCAATAGTGCCAACATTGAGAAACCCTGATAAAGCTGGAGGTAATTTCTTAGATCTTCTAGGGTAGGAGGGAGAGAGGGAGGAAGAGAAGGGGAAGGAGGGGAGAAAGGAGGGGGAAGAGGGAGGGAAGAGGGGAAGGGGGGAGGCAAGGAGGGAAGAAGGGAGGGAAGAAGGAGAAGGAATGAGGAAGGAGGGGAAGGAGGGAGGGAGGGAGGAGGGAGGGAGGGAGGAGGGGACAGAGAGAAAAAGGAAGAACCACTAACCCAAGCTAATGCTTTTTTACAAACCAGATCCTTCAAAATACAAGGTAGAATGTTTTGTGAAAGCCTAGTTTAAATGCAAGCCATCACATCTTGACTTTTTTTAGGTTGCCCATAAGAAGGGAAGAAGAGAAAGAAAGAAGGGAGGAAGGGGAAAAAGGAAGGCAGGCAGGCAAGCTAAGTCAACTGTTGGTACTACAGAAAGACCAAACACACAAAACTTTTATGTACAAAACAGAGGGAGGTTTAAAAACAACAAAACAAAACTCGTGTTCACTGAGCAAGGAATAAAAAAAGTGAGATGGGAAACCTGTCAAAAAGAGTCATTGCTTCTAGTCCCCCAGACCTCTTTAAAGTGTCCCCCACATTCTGGTTACATGTATTCTCATAGGAATAACTGACAAACTTGTAATCAAAAAGGGGAAGGAAATCCCAAATTGCCATCTCCTTTCTGCGAGTTGCTCGGCTGGTGCCAATGGCTCAGAGCATGTGGCAGGAGCCAGCCGTACCAGGGAGCAGATGCTCCAGACAGGCTCTCCGAGTAACATCAGGGATATGAGAACTCTGGGAGAAATTAACCAAGCGCGCAAACACAGAAGAAAAGAGATTAAGAAGTACGGCAGTCCTCCCTCTATAAACATCATGTGAGCTAGGCTAATCTCATGGTTAAATTACAGAGTGTTCCATCCACAAAAATGCACAGATAGCTTGGGAAAAATGTCTTTGGGAAATATAAAGTCTCACTGGCTGATGAAGACATAAAAAGCCTAAAACAAATTGTGTTAAGGGTTGGATGAAAAACTGACATTCTTCAAAGAGTACATTTGGTAGAAACATTACTGTCTAATTAAGAGGTGAATTCACTCCCCATTTTTTTCCCCATATAAAGTCATTCTTTGGTGATTTCTCTTCTGAATTTTGTAAGTATTTTTCCATCAGCTTTTCCTCTTCGCTGACCCTGGTGCATTATCTTTTAGCTGGACTGCCAAAAACACTTTTCCTTCTCCAAGAAAGGCTCTCTGCTTTCTTCCACAAAGCATTTTTTAATTTTGAGACCGAAAGCAAACATGACTACTAAAAAGACGAATCGAACTTTTGGGAAAACAGTCTTTAGAAGAACTGAGAACAAATGTGCAGTTACCAACAATTAATCTTTAAGGAAATGTGCAGTAAGGAGGTATAAAGAAATATATGTGTGTTTTTCATTAATAAACAGAATATCAGTCATCCATCCATGTTCCTTGTAACCAAAGACAAATTCCTATCTTAGGGTAGAGAGACTGAAAATGAATTGAAGAACTAGTTAAAATGTTTTGGTTAAATCAATATTGGACTGAAACAGAAAAAAAAATTACATCCCTTTATATCTGAAACTACTGAAAATACTGGATAAGAATGAGGAATAAAACAGTCGTTTCCTGCTATAGTTAGGAGGATTTTTCCCCCAGATTGACAAAGCAACCCTAGACCTCAGAAACTCATCACCTATAAAATGACTCACAAATTGTTTATTAATAAAGGGAACTTACGGACAGCAAGGGAATGGCAACTTTTCCAAGAAAATCTGGGGGTTTATCTCCATCTTCATCAAACACTGTCACTTCCAAAACATCATGGATATCTTTAATGGGACTGTAACAAAAATACCTTGTATTATACACAAAAAAACACAAGTGAAGTCTGTTCCATGAAGATCTGGAAACACTGTTTCACTAATTAAGTCTGTATGTCCTTAGAGTATAAAACTACCATTTAATTAAATTCCAAAAATTAAATCAAACTGAATGTATTCCCAAACCTTCCATCATAGAAGATTCAGACATCCATATGAAAAAAAGAAGTCAACTTTTTTACTATGACATTTTTCAAACAATATACCTGTACTCAAGTGTAGGACTTTTAAAGAAACAAGATAAAGAAAGAGATAGGGAGAAAGAATTAGCAGTGTGTCAAACCAAAGTAATTTCAAAAAAGCTTCCAAATGAGAAGAGTTTGCATCATTTAAAATTAAGAATTAACTTTAAAATAAAATGGTGGTGAAAATCACTATTTGCTGAAATATACAGACAGCCTCTGTTGTTGAAACACAAAATACTAAAAATATCTTAAAACTGTTTTTTTAACACTGACCAGAAGGCAGACACCAGGGACAATGAAAAATGGAGCCATGGCCATTGGCAAAGTGTTAAGGAAACAAGAGACTCCTAAATCTGGCAATTGGCAAAGCTGTTTAGCAGAGTTAATCCATTTCTTATAGTTCCTTGGGAACTTTCTACTAATACCATTAACTCTACTCAGAATAAACTTTATTTTTTCATTTATAAGCATAGAGCATTGATTTAGCTTTGTGGAGGCAGGAGATCACCATTTCACCCAAATTCAACAGGGGCCTCCCCTCAATGTTCAGGTGCCTTGAAATCTAAAGCAAACTGAGATCTTAAATATATCCAGCCTTCTAAATGCCCTGGTTTGATAGTGTGAGCAGAGAATCACTGTGGGATGGTTCGCTCAAATAAACTGGAGCATAAGGAGCCTTTGGGAGTCTCTAAGGAGTCACAAACAATCTGTAATTTCCTAAAGATTTTGGCAGAATATGAGGCTCAGGCATTAACATAATCTTAGAACACAGAAGGTCCTTGAATTTAAGGCAGGTCTCCATTAGTAACTTTCCTTAACCCATGAATGAATTAATTTGGAAATATGGACGTTTCCATTTACTCATAGATTAATTTAGTCACTAAAAGATCTACTTTACAAATGCCTCCTATACCAGTCCTTTGCAGTTTCAAATAATCTCTTCTATCATTAACACCACACTCTATAAAATGAAAGAATAAAAGGTTTTCAAAAGAAAAACCAATAAAATTTACTCTTTGCCCATAAAAATGGACAGAAAATTCCACTCAAGAACCCCAGACTACCTTCCAAGCATAGCAGGAATAATTCCAGAGGCTAAGGCACTTACAATGTAAAAACTTTGTTCCATTCAGGGTTGAGGTTTTTGTAGACAGTATGTGTCTGAAGTCGGTCATTGCCTAACTCCAACAGGCAAAATGGATCACTCTTCCCTGGAAAGATAACATCCATATTGGTCAAAGACAAGTGAATCTCAAAAGGGACAGAGGCAATGTGAACAAAAGTCAGATAAAGTTGTGCTTCCTGAAAGAGAGAAGGCAAGACTCCTTTTCCAACAAGTTCTGTGGAGGCTCTGTGTGGGAATCCAGGAGACAGAGGCTACGAGTGTTGTACCTTTAGCATAGTAAACAGGTTACAACAAACACACCACCTGATATGGTCTGGCTGTGTCCCCAACCAAATCTCACATTGAATTGTGGCTCCCATAATTCCCATGGGTTGTGGGAGGGACCCGGTAGGAGATAATTGGATCATGGGGGCAGTTTCCCCCATACTGTTCTCGCAGTAGTGAATAAGTCTCGTGAGATCTGATAGTTTTATAAGGGGTTTTTCTTTCACTTGGTTCTCATTCCCTTTTGCCTGATGCCATGTTAAGACATGCTTTTCCCCTTCTGCCATGATTATGAAGCCTCCCCACCCATGTGGAACTGTAAGTCCATTAAAACTCTTTTTCTTTATAAATTACCCAGTCTTGGGTATGCCTTTATCAGCAGCATGAAAATGGACTAATACACCACCCAAGATCAGACCTTGAAAGCCAGTGGCCACACACATTTCAAGAAATGGGAATCCATTTGGCATGAGCGTCCATTTCTCTGTTTTTAAAATGGAGCTCATCTCTGTTTCTTTCCTAAATTCTCTTTAAGTCAATCTGTATAATGACTATTCTATAACTGGAAACCTATAACTTACAGGCTTCCACATGGCTATAAGAGGAAGTGAGAAAAAGTGTAAAAATGGCTCTTTAGGAGTTAAGCTCTGCTCCTACAAAAATGGCCAAAAACATTCTTGATCCTGATTCAGTACACTGTGAAAATATATGAGCTACATTTTTGGTGTCATAAAACAAACAAACAAAAAGGCATAACTCAATAAAGGTCATAGTTTTTAACTTACCAGAAAAATTAAGCTCATCTTTTACTTCTCGCCTCTTCTCTTTCCACCCTATCTCCCATATTTGCACACCAAAAAAGGTAAGAAAATTCCTAATCCAAAGTTAGACCTAGAGTGTTACCAAGTAAAAAACTCACTTCCCTTTTGTTGGGTTTGGCGGAGGGATCTGGAATTAGAACTGTCAGGAAAAGAATGAATGACTCCATAATGTCCGTAGGACATTAATGCATTGCCTGTCTCTGCAGCACACTAGCACTTTACAAAGCGGTGCTTGCTAAATTAATTGGGGGCACAAGGACAGATGCTGTTCCAACAAATGACCAAGGAGTCCCAGGCCAGGGCCTAAGCCAGAGAGTGCTCAGGCCTCTTGACCTGCTGGCCTACCATTCAGGTCACTGAACTTCCATCTAATTCACTTAATAACCAGGAGCTCTGAGGTACAGCACATCAATAGAGATGCTGATATGTGCAGAAACCTGCATGGAGATTATTGTTTTAAAAGGGAGGAGAAGAAGAGCAGACACATGGGTGAAGATCAGTATTAAACATCAGGAGATTCCACTCAACTGACTAGTGGCCTGCACACGTAGATGCCTGGCCAAAGCTTTTAAGTCAATGCTACTATTTCAGTTACTAGTAGACAATGTTCAAGCCACAGAAATAAATAAATGAGTTAGGGTTTTCGATTGCAAATAATGGAGATGGACCCTGTCTACATGTAACACAAAGGAAATTTGCTAAAATAGTATCAAACAGCATTCCGAATTTCTACAAAGGCTGGAGAATCAGGCTAAAAAAACAATCACTATAAACCAAAGAATACTTAAGCACAAGAAACTCAGCCCCTATTTCACACCAGGAAGTCTGTTGTGGCCTCTGCTTCCCCAGAATACTGGCCACACAATTCGCTTCCAATGAATTCTCTGCTCCTGCTTCTTTGCCTCATATAAGGAACTCTGGAGCATGTGTTACAAAGCCAAGTACCCAGGCCTGAGGTGCCAGAACTCACAAAGGGAATACTGATTTCGTAGCTTCTGTGAATGAAAGTGGGCTCTGACCTCTTCTCCAAAATATACAATGGGAAATGCCTCAAACATGAAAGGGGTTTTAGATGCTGGAGAGTAAAAATCAAACATGAAAATCCATCTGCACCCACAAAAAGTCTGGTGTATATAAAGACAGTTTACTCTGGTCATGTGATTTGCAGGGGAAGAGGCTGGAGTTAGCTGGGAAAGAGCCTACCAACACAGAACAACCCATTTCCTCTTCAGCCACTGTGACGAAGAGGAGACCACGTACTTTTGGCTTAATGCTCAGGTATACCATGCTTGATTTCTCAACCCAGGCTGAAACAGCTACTTAACCGCTTGTCAGACTATTAGTAGGTGTCAGCGCTGCTCCTCCAGAGACACCAGCATGACATGCCATCAGCAGTTGCTCCAGGGAAACTGTCTGACACTTTTAATGAAAACCCTGGGGTTACTCCACAGCATGGCAGAGTTGCTGCCTGGTCCTGTTGAGGCACAGGTGGGCCCGTTCTGTGGCTCCCGCTCTCTCAAGCAAGCCCGCTCTTAGCTGTCCCAGCTAATGAGGAACAGACTTTCCTGCAGAAACCAGGAACTTCAGTTACGTGTCTCCAAGGAGCACATTGCAGCAACTCTCTGAAGATAATTCAGTCAAAGCTCATTAAAATGCTGCATTTATTAATATCACAGAATAAACAGAGAGAAGCAAGAAGAAACAAAGACATTAAAATGTTTATAGAGTACGCACACTTTATGGGTTGATTTCTCTTAAAAAGTTTCAGATAGATGGGGACTCCGAGTAAAATTTAAATAACAAATATTCTTATTTGAGATAACAATGATCTCTCAAAATAAATGAAATGTCCAAATGCTCAGCAATGGTACGACGGAAAAGCACGAGGTAGACTGACATACACACGTATGAGGCTGCGCCTTTCCTCTTCATTCCACCCATTTCACAGGTAAAACATCTAGATGACCCCCTCTGTGTCCAGAGGCCACATCATCTTGACACATTTATGCTACTGACAATTCGGTTTCACTTTGCACTAAGTAGCCTTCGCTATTTTGAACAATGCTTTAAAATTTATTTGTATTTCTTGAATGGTAAGGGAGATTAAACAGTTTTACCTTTATATCAGTTACAGAAGCTGATTGACAAATAATAAATGTATTACAAGAATCATATCATTCATTTGATAATTTTTATTTTTCAGATGGAGTCTCGTTGTGTTGCCCAGGCTGGGGTGCAGTGGTACGATTTTGGTTCACTGCAGCCTCTGCCTCCCAGGTTCCAGCGATTCTCCTGCTTCAGCCTCCCAGGTAGCTGGGATTACAGGCACGTGCCACCATGCCCTGCTAATTTTTGTATTTTTAGTGGAGACAGGATTTCACCGTGTTGGCCAGGCTGGTCTCGAACTTCTGACCTCAGGTGATCTACCCAACTCGGCCTCCCAAAGTACTAGGATTACAGGCATGAGCCAGTGTACCCAGCCCATTTGATGACCATTTATTAAGCACCTAGATTAATAAATGTTTCCTAGCACTAAACCGACCCTGACATACAATGACCACCTAAGTTATTACCTGCAAGGGACTCTTATAATGGCCTCTGCTATTCTGAAAATGCTGCCCTTTCCAAGAAAACTTTCCTCATTCTCATCCCACAGCAATCTGAGTTGTTTCCATTTCTGATCTCCAACTACGTCTTGTCCTCACTTCTCTTATATCCCATATTTGTAAATTTCCCCTCCTCAGTCAGCATGCAGATTCACTTAAGGGTCCTCATGCAGGCATACCCAATATATGTATGCCCTTACCATCCCCTAAGAAGAGTGCCATGGCCCAGGACAGAGGGCTGCAGTGAAACGCAGATGAGAACATCAAAGTTCAGAAAAATGTAATTCAGTTCAGAAAAGTTCAGAAAGATTTCTTAGTGGAGGAGACTCTTAATCGAGGTTTACAAGGGGAGTGTTTGAAGAGCAGAAATGGATAAGTCCTTCTTGTGGAGATGGGACAGGTCAAAGCATCAAATATATTAGGAAGATATATATATTTATATATATGTTCCTTTAAGTTCTGGGATACATGTGCAGAACATGCAGGTTACACACGTATACACGTGCCATGGTAGTCTGCTGCATCCAACACCCCGTCATCTACATTAGGTATTTCTTCTAATGTCATTTTCATGTCTTATTCCAGCCACTTGTTTACAAACCTTACTATCAGAGATATATATGACAGAGAGGCAAACAGCCATAATCAGGTAATATAAGATACAGGTGGATAGGTACAAAGATCGGCTTGAAGACCACGACCAGTACTTTTCATTTCATCCTAGTCACCCAGCAACCAGGAACCATGCTAGACTGTCCATACAAGGGGTAGAGCTGGAAGAAAGCATCTCTGGACCAACACAATTCCTGAAACTAAGTATGGAGCATTTTAGCTCAGAGAGGTTTGGGGAAGTGGGGAACAGCAGAGCCATTCCAGGTGAAAATTACTAAAACTCTATTTTCATGTCTTATTTCCAATCCATTTATTTACAAACCTTACTATCAGCTATTAGAGCACATTTTCATTGATCAATTCTGGAAATCTCTATTTTCTATCAGTTTACCCCACATAACCCATCCTGATCTACCTACTGTTCACCAACTCTTCAGCAAGGTTGGTGTCTCTTTCCTCCACTCCTAACCTCACCAGGCTGCCCTATCCTGTCCTGCGCATAGAGTAACAAGGCTCTTTTCTGCTTCCTACTTTCCATGGGGAACAGCTTGTCCTTCTATGCCCTTCCAAACTCCTTGCTCTCCAAAAGAGGAAAACAAACATAAACAAACAAACAACAACAAAACCCAACTAACTTCTCAGGCCTAGTTTAGCCTTGTCTTCTTTGTGAAATTTTCTCTGCAACCTCCAGGGAGACCCTAGACTCCTATGATAATGAGTTTGGATATTATAATGCCTCCTTTATAATGTACCTGTTCATATATTCAGTTACTATTCTATGATCCTCAGAATGTGCAAAGCACCATGCTAGGAGCCAAGAGGGCTTTTATAAGAAGATAAAATGTTGATCTCTGTTCTTCTAGGCCTAACTTTTAACATATGTCCAGCCTTTCCCAGATGGGTCTTGGCCTTCTCTAGGACAAATAACGGCTTCTTCAGCATCACACAGGCAAAGACCTGCTCACTTTGCTGTGACAGATGTCTAGAACAAGCGGCAGACAGGTCCATGCTAGGACTACAAGAACAGAAAAGGAAGAATAGAACTTCACCTTGTTGAATGTTATCTTTTTTTTTTTTTTTGAGACAGAGTTTCGCTCTTGTTACCCAGGCTGGAGTGCAATGGCGCAATCTCGGCTCACCGCAACCTCCGCCTCCTGGGTTCAGGCAATTCTCCTGCCTCAGCCTCGTGAGTAGCTGGGATTACAGACACGCACCACCATGCCCAACTAATTTTTTGTATTTTTTAGTAGAGACGGGGTTTCACCATGTTGGCCAGGATGGTCTCGATCTCTTGACCTCGTGATCCACCCGCCTCGGCCTCCCAAAGTGCTGGGATTACAGGCGTGAGTCACTGCGCCTGGCCGAATGTTATTTATCTAAATCTCTGATAATCCTATATTCTAAGACTTAGGGCAAACAAGATGAGTGACATGAAAATGCTTCCTTTTTTATTATTACTTTTTAAATACAGACAAGGTCTTACTCTGTTACCCAGGTTGGAGTGCAATGGTGCAATCATAGCTCACAGTACTGTAACCTTGAATTCCTGGGCTCAGCCAATCCTCCTGCCTCAGCCTCTATGACTAGCAAGTAGCAAGGACTACAAGGACATGCCACCATACCTGATTCATTGATTTTTTTTTTTTTTTTTTTTTTTTTTTGGGTAGACACCAGGTTTCATCATGTTGACCAGTCTCGTCTGGAACCTCTGGGCTCAAACAATCCTCCCTCCTTGTCCTCTTAAAGTGTTGAAATCACAGGTGAGAGTCACTGCACCTGGCCCTAAATGTTTTCCTCCTTCTAACTGCACTTCCCTGCTACTTCTCAAGCCCCTCAACAATATCATCATTCACTGATCTTGTCTAGCATCTTCCCATTTTCATTCTCCCCTCAAAAATCCCTGCTCCTCACAGCTGCCACAATAAACTTTTTAAAGTTGATATCAGATCAGATCATTCCCTTAATAGTTTCCCAAATTTCTTCACCTGGCTCCTAAGTTCCTATGTAACCCAGTTCCACCTAAGACATGAATATCCTCTCCCCTGAGAGGTCCCTTTTCCTTTCTGTTTTCCAGTCTCACTTACTTTCTTCCAGGCCTCTGAAAAAGCTGGGCAGGCCCTGAGACATTGCCATTTCCTCATTTTTAAAATGTCCTTTCCTTCATCTCTGCTGTGCCAACTCTTCCTCATGTCTCTATTTGACATCTCTGCTAGAACATCACTTCCTGCAGAATCTCTACA
This sequence comes from Aotus nancymaae, assembly GCF_030222135.1. Lineage (NCBI taxonomy): Eukaryota > Metazoa > Chordata > Mammalia > Primates > Aotidae > Aotus > Aotus nancymaae. The sequence continues at coordinate 116,416,387 of NW_026988425.1, forward strand.
ACCTCATATAACCCGTCTTGATCTACCCACTATTCACCAACTCTTTAGCAAGGTTGATGTCCCTTCCATAAGAATTAACACCATGTTCTTGACCTCAGTAGTATAATTGAAATCAGGCAGCCACTGGTTACATCAGTCACTTCATATGACGTCAGGAACCAATTCCTCTTTTCCACTATGTCACCAGGGAAAATCGTAAGGTATCACATAGGAGACATATATTTGCTAAATAAATTAAAATGTTAGTAAGAGCCAATTCATTAACATGGAAGTGATTCCTTCTCTTAATTCTCGGAGTGCCACAAATGAACTGAATTCATTCACCCTCATGGTACCATTAAGTTATAAACCACTAAGTCTTCCATATATTCCCAAACTTTGCATTGACTACAGTCCATGTCCTGTGGCAGGCAGATGAAGCAGACAGCCTGCCAGAGGCAGATTTATGTAGTTTTTAATGTGTTTTTCAAAAGTTGGTCTTGATTTGGGCTTAGCTATCCACGAGGATCTCATGCAAATTAAAAACATTCAATCACAACTACTGAGCTTTCTAGAAATTGCAATTATAGTCATCCCTTTGAAAATAGGGCATCTTTAAGAGACGAAGTATTGCTATGGATACGGCTTCAAGAGACAGACAATTAAATGAAACCATAATACGGGCATGTGGTTTAAAACTCAGTGAACAATAACTGTGAGACTATTCCTCTTCTGACACAAGCAGTCTTATGTTTCAAAACAAAAACAGCAATATAAAAAAACTTGTAGTCACTATTATAATTTACAGAAACAAAACTCAGTATATAGTACATGGCAGAAACATTTTTACTTTCTAATGTGGGGTCTAAGTGCCCTATTTTGTCAAGAGTTTAACAATAGCACCTTTTTGTATAACAACAACAAAAAAGATGAACACACTAAGCTATTTTATACTGATAAAACTATCATTCAGATGATCAAAATGTGGAATTCAAGCACTAAAGTAGTTCAGTATGAGAATTTCTCTTTCATGAAGCATATTTTTTGTCTTCATTTTAAGCAGGCGATAGAAATAGAAGCAAAAAGAAACATCTTAGAGTGGTAACTAGATTTCTAAAAGTGGCTAAAGAGATAAAAGTGGTTATCAGTTTATATGTCTGACATAATCTAAAATTAGGGAAATTATAAACAATATGTCAACAAAACAATAACCTATACAATTATTCATGTATCAAATATACTGTAATATAATGCATTTCATAAAGAACGAGAAAAACATTAAGCACAAAATATATATATCAAGGTTGTTCATTCAGAATTTGATGTAACCCTTAAAATACCCATGAGGACATGGAGGCTTAGAGTGAGCCTAAGGCCAGTATGTGGGATAACAGAGAATAACACATGAGTCTGCTTCTGTGTATCTTCCATATCATTCTACATAGAGATTAAAATGAGAGGCAGCTACCATAAAAACAAAATGCAAAAATATAGGCACTAATTTTAATCTTCAATGAAGAAATCATTGAACTGGACATTCATTTAGTTAAGGCTGAGTCCAGGACCCATGGAAAAGGCTCATGCACGTACCAAGGAATGGAATACTTTATTGCAGTTATAGCTCAAATCTGTGTGTGGGACGGACCAAGAGCTCCTCCTAATGGCATAGCCAAGGAAACAGTGAACTGGAACTGCCACCCCCTGATTTTGAAGAAGGTCTCCATCTATCTCAAAGGTACACACCACCCCCTACACCTGATGTCCTGCAGTAGAGGAGAAAGGGTAGAGTGAGGATTGAGCCTTCTCTTAGGGATCACAAGCTCCCTAAGGGTGTGACTGTTCACCAAGTGTGGTGCTCAATGAATATCTGTTGTCAGTTACTAGCACTATCCCCAAGCTGACTTTCCTGAAGTTGAGAAATACTTACAAAGTGGTAAAGGAAGCTATTTCGGGTTCCCTGGAAAGAAACAGAAGGTTCTGGAATTAAATGTATCTTTATTCTCCTGGATCAGGCAATTGTTACAGTCCCTAATATGCTTATTAAATAAGGATACTTTATAATACCCTGGATTTCTTGCATGGAAACATGTTTACTTTTTCTATGATAGATACTTTGAGAGTATGCTAATTTGGGAGTTATTTCATTTATTAACAATGGAAACAGAAAAGGGTCCAAGTGACACCCTTATTATCAAGATATCAAGAGGATCCAGATATATTTGGAAACTTTTCATGATTGGTGGCTGTTTCTTTTGTTCGTTGGTTGGTTTTTTTTTATGGCAAAGAGTGCCAAAAAGGTCTCAAAGGTGAAATAAAAATCCTCATGAGACTATGGAAGGCAAGCAACTCCAAATTGTAAGTCAAGATGATATTTCCAGTTTTGTTCCTCCATTGCCTCCTGATAACTCCCTAGGTTTTCATCATCACATATAGATTATTAGAATAATGGAAATATAAAAAATGAAGATGAGTAACAAGGTTTTTATCTATGTTCCTACCCAAATCTCATGTCCAGGTGTAATCCCTAATGTTGGAGGTAAGGCTCAGCAGGTGATTAAATCATGGAGGTGGATCCTTCATGAATGATTTAGCGCCACCCCTTGGCGCTATCTCCTGAGAGAGTTCTAAGGAGATCTGGTTATTTAAAAGTGTGTAGCATCCCTCATCCCGCTGGTCATGCTCCTGCCGTGTAAGACTCCTGCTCCACTGCTCCTGCTTTGCCTTCCACCATGAGTAAAAGCTCCCTGAGGCCTCCCAAGAAGCAGAAGCTGCCATGCTTCCTGCAGAGCCTGCAGAACCGTGAGCCAACTGAACCTCTTGTTTTTATAAATAATCCAGCCACAGGAATTTCTTTATAGCAATGTGAGAATGGATTAAACCGTAGAATTGGGCTATAAAAAGAGAGGATACTGACGCTTATACTGCATTATGTTGTTTTGTGCCGTTATGTCACTTCATATCCTCCCACACCGAGCTAGGCGTGGAAGGCTGCTCTGATTGCTTTGTTGCTACTCTTGGCTTGGTGAGTTGAAGAAAACTCCCATAAGTTTCTAGTTCCCCTATCATGCCAGGATTCTGAATGGGCAGGGGGCATCCTGGGAAGAACAGGGTAAGAGCCATGAGTGTGAAGCAGAAAGAGACTGAAGAATGGTCTCTTGCCTTTGGAACATCCTTTATGGGGAAGGAAGTCACTTGCAATAATTATTTTAGAAAATAAAACCAATAAAGAGAAAGCTTAAGTAACAGGAAGGTAGCTGTATGGAAACACATTTTGATTCTAAGAATCCTAAGGAAGAATCATTGATTTGGTGTGGAATCTTGGCATATGCATACGCCAATGGTGGCCATGATGGTTTCAATTCTGGGTGCTGAATTGACCCCCATATGTTACAATCCTGGCAGCTTTCAGCAGCATTCTATCAATTATAAGTCTACCCTGAACAATCTGCACACATGTGCTGAGCATACCAAGACAGTTTTCTGCTCTTCATTGGCTGATCTCTCAAAGGGTAAGATAGGTGTTGTCATGTCTACTGCAAGGTGTTACAATCTGGACTGAAAAACATTTCAATTCTCTAACAATTTTCCCATTAACCCATTGTTTACTATATTCTCTTTTTACAGTTTATGAGATTAACTTTGTATTTTCTTTCAACAGTATTAATTTATGATCAGATGTGCCCCTGGGGAGCCTACACCACCACTTTCTGTCTGGGCCTCTACTCTAGCTATGAAACCTGCTACATTGTCCATTTCTCAGCACTGTCCAGAATAAAATGTTTCTCTTTCTCAGTTAATCATTAGAATGTGGGTTATTTTCTTCTTAAAGTACCTAAGTTTTAAGACTAGCAGTAGCTGAGTGAAATATGTTGGTCTCATCAAACATTGCACACAGCTATTCACCTTGAGCCTCCAAGTACAATTTATCATTTATTTCATGAATCAAGGCTGTGGCCTGGTTTACTACAAAAGTAATGACATCAGGCTGCATCACCTATTACTTAAAAATGTTAGGTTACGCTGGGCACAAGGTATTTGTGAAGCAAATTCCTTAAAAAATATTTGACAGGCTCTTCTACTAGAATAACTGTTTATGACTATCCATGTCTAATGATGGCATAGACCTGAGAAAAAAGTATCTTTCACCAGTTTTAGAGAAATAGGAACCAAGAGAAGATAGATTACTTAAGATTCTTTTAATAAAGTATTCTCTCTCGTATACAAATGTCAGAAACTCTAAAACGTGACAAGATATTTATACATTTAAATTTATTAATAGATAGCTTTAATCACAATAAAGTAGCATATTTATAAAAGCATAATTTAAAAAATTAAATATACCTTTTTATACGTTAGAGAATTAAAGTCTTTATCATTTGTAAATATCATAACACTGGTAATACACATACACATAGGCTTACTTATATCTTTTAACACATTTGAAAATGCATACACTATTTTTCTTTATAGATAAAACAATTTTATGAGAAATAAATTCATCCTTAGTATATGTATTTTATCCTAATGTTTTAAAATACTAACATAGTAATGAGTATTCAATTTTTACAAAGTTTAACTTCTTGTTATGACTATATAATCATAACATCAATAACAACTCACAAGGAATAACCTTCCAATTTGATCCCAGTGGCTTGAATGACCCATATTTTCTTTTTCTAATTGTTACTCGAAAGAGATGGATAGCTTTAAAGTTAGGAAACTACTGACAACAGAGTTTGCCATATGCATTCACTCTTCCTCCCAAGGGGTGACGTCCCTGTGCACTGCAAACAGTAACTATGACCTCTGTATGGACTCCTGCTGAGACCAATCCTCATGGACTTTTGCTTTATCAGGATTCCTGAACCTTAGGTGAAGCTAAATTAAAGCATCAGTTATTGTGGTTACTTGATGTTGTTTTTAGAAACATGCAATTACCACAAAATAAAAACATATGATAAAAGAAAAGCTGAAAGAATGAAAGGTCCCCTTTTGCACCATGTCGAAAATGACCATCATTCTTCAGAGATTGTCCCCGGTTATCCAGAGTAAATGCATTTTTTTTTTAATTTGTAGGTAAATGCTTTACTCCCTGAGCAATTACAATAAATGAATGCTCATTTATAAAGTAAGGTTTAGACTTATACTCATTTCCTCTATACCTGGGAAATGCAGCGTACAGAGTAGAAATAGTTACTTATTTCTTCAATGTTCCTGGCACTGACAAACATGGGTAGTTTTTCTGGTCCTGATCCAATGACACTGTTGAGGACTGTTTTATTTTTTACTACATACTTTGAATTGATAGCAATAATGATAACAGCAATAATACCTGATCCCCACTATAGGATATGATCGCTAACCTCTTAGAGGTATTCATTGTTACCTCGCCGTAATCTGAATCCATTTCTTTTTTAACATAGAGAAATTAAATTACAACTGTCCATTTTGTAGCCCTAAAGCAGTGCCTTGGTTGAAACCCTGTGCGGGATTCACACAGGAGCCTGACAATGTATAAAGAACACAGACTGTGAAATTCAGCTCTAAAAACAAAGATCATTACGGTCTAAACACGTTTAGCTAATGACAAATCACTTTTCCTCAATTCACAATAGCAATAATTTTCTCATAAATGCAAGAATAGTAAAACACAAGGGCATTCAGTCGAACCACACACAGCATTATTTCATTTCTAACTACTGCTTTTTGTTACTGGAATTTGTTGGTACTTCTCTTCATCCACTCCAAACCTGTCTACTGAATACCTTAAATATAAAACAACAAAATAAAAACATTTCTCCCCAAATTCTTCTTCCATATTTACAAAGACCCTTTCTTCAGGTACTCTCTCCCCTTCAATACTATTTGAATATGATACACTGGCCTAAAACAGTCTTTACAAAAACTAGTTTTGGGGGGTTTATGGAGGTACTTGATAGGACAGGTTAAACAAATTAAAATTTTCAAAAGTGTTTCCATTAGCCAGGTGGGGTGGTAGGCATCTGTAATCTCAGCTACTAGGGAGGCTGGGGCAGGAGAATCGCTTGAAGCCAATAGGTAGAGTTTGCAGTGAGCTGAGATGGCACCACTGCACTCCAGCCTGGGTGACAGAGCAAGACTCCATCTTGAAAAAAAAAAAAGGGGGGTGGAGGTTTCCACATATGGATGTTTTTGTAAACAAGCCTTCAAAAAATACTTTTAATGCATTACAATTAGTTGCTGGAGATTATATATATATATATGTATGTATGCAACTTGCAGGAAGAATTTTTTTTAATGCTGGAAGGCATTTAAAGTTCTTGGAGCTGGAGACATTTCCCTAGAGAACAACAACTGTACATTCAAAAAGTGCTGCATGTAAACGATTAGATGGAAGTAAAAATAATTATCTCTGGAAAACTGGTAGGCAATTATAAATGTGCTTTAGGGATGACAGAGCCAACAATGTAAAAGGCACATGTGAAATGTTGACTGTTTTCATAAAATATAAGTAAAAAGAAAAAGGTCTTAACATGAGATTATAAACATTTGCAACAACACTAGTAAATATTAAGAGTAATCCTGAGGCCAGGCGCAGTGGCTCAGGCCTGTAATCCCAGCACTTTGGGAGGCCAAGGCCTCAAGTGATCCCAGATCACCCAAGGTCAGGAGTTCGAGACCAGCCTGACCAACATGGTGAAACCCTGTCTCTACTAAAAACACAAAACTTAACCCCATGTGGTGGCATACATCTGTAATCCCAGCTACTCAGGAGACTGAGGCAGGAGAATGGCTTGAAACCAGGAGGCAGAGGCTGCAGTGAGCCGAGCTCATGCCACTGCACTCCAGACTGGGTGGCAGAGCAGGACTCTGTCTCCAAAAAAAAAAAAAAGTACATCATCTGAGTACTTCACCTACAAGCCTCAAAAATTATATCTCTATTTGGCCCAAAAACCATTTTTGGATCTTCTCTCTGGCCAGGATCATCTTATAGAGTAGTCATTTCTATTGCTTCATTTTTGAGCAGGGTGAGGAGAACATTTTTTTTCAACTAAGTTTATATTTCCAAAAAATTCTGTAACATAAAGTGCTTAAAATTAAAATTCTCTTTTCCAGCAGTTCAGCTTCCTCAAACTCAAGTCTAGGAAATTTAGAGGGTGTACAAGTATAGTGAAATTGTTCCTGTCTAGAAGGAAGAAAAAAGAGTAGCCCACATTCTAAAAATATGAGACATATTTTTTTAAAAAACCATGCAATCCCGAATCAATAGATAGAGCCATGCTGTAGAATACTCTTTGTATTCATCAATTTACTTGGCAAATAGCATCTGTCATGGAGGCGGCTAAATTGTTAGTCAGCACAAGGGGGTAATTTGGCAATGAGTGGGGAGCCGCTGTCAGACACTGGCATGTCTGGATTACTCTACGTGCGCCAGAGCATAATTCAGCACAAAGCATGTCTGTGTTGGCCTCTTTCTAAAAGTTCAAGTTAGAGAAGCACCAAGAGAAACTTCCTATAAGACAATGTCAACCTCAAAGTGGTCCCAGGGCCTAGGCTCTGGTCATTGTTACAATGAGGTGCCAGCCAGATCTGACTTCCAGCTCAGATTTATGATCCATGCGAACCATTCAGCACAGAAAGCAGCGGAGAGGAAAGGCGAGAAGTCGAATCGCTGTCATTTGAAGTTACATAGAAAAGCTTGGCCAAAATCTTAATTTACCAAATAAAGAAGTCATGACTTATAATCCACAAAGATTTCTGAAGCTCAATAGACTTGAGTATTACCGAATCAGCGTAAACTCATTTACAATAAATGACTGTGTAAAAAAGGTACATTATGTGAAAGAAATTGCTCAAGTCTGCCTCTTTTTTGCTATGACTCTATTTGAAGGATCATGACTGTTATGTACATACATCTACTTATTAAGCATTTGCTTTCCAGGGGATTGTTTCAGAGCAGGAAATAAATAAAGATGAATTAGAAAATGAAAATGTTCTGTACCTGAGAAGTCAGCTGCTAAGAGATCTGCTGCCTTTAAAACCTTCACTTGTAAAATGCCAACATCTTTCATGTCCGTCAGGGAGTTCTGTAAGCACTGAGGGTTGAAAAGGAAATAACAAATGAAAACAGCTTTTTAATATACTATTTAATGTCATAAAGTCCTATAAGAAGTACATACTAGATTTATCTTCCTTTTTCTCATGAAATCTTTAAAAAGAAATTCCCCAAAATATATTATATAAGTTAACAGGACAGTTAGGCACTTTTAGCAGCCAGATTAAAAGAAAAGTGACTGAGAATTAATTAACTACAGCTTTAAAATAAACCAATTAGAAGCACATATAATCTACTTTTAACATCGCCCCCTGGTGATAGCATAGATATCCCACCGGGAAAATGTGTGGGTAGAATTACACTGATACTCTTTTCCCCCCTTCTTTCTCATTAATGCAACTTTTAAATCACTCTAAAACACAACATTATTCTGACCTAGTTAGTACAAACTTCATGGATACCAGAGGATTAAACTTGGACCCATCATAGATAACTATTATCACTGGAAAGAGAGTTGGGGTGGAAACAGAATGAATTTTCTGGTCTATGTTTTGGCTAGTTCATTGAATTAGAGATTGAGCATCTATAATCATCCTAGAATCATATTTACTTTAGCCTTGAGTTTGCATGAGCTGAAGTCTGAATATATCTACTAATCATTCTTAAACACATATAGCAATATTTGGATGTTTATATTCATGGCATCCTTAAGAAATTGTGCATGAAAGAGATCAGCAGATAAACTCTGTTCTCATACCTCCAGAACACATCTACTGAAAAAGATACTGGCTCAAAACCTTCGGATATGCTATTTCTGTCATTAGATAGTCAAAAGCCTATGATAAACCCCAAGGATCTATAAAAGGCTATTAAAACACTTGCTATTTAGGCATTTCAGGTAGAATAACACAAGCTTAAGAACAGTTTGCCAAATATGCATCGTTCCTAAAAACATTTGAAAGTTTTCTCCTCTGTATTTCAACCTAAACAAACAAAATAATTAGTTTTTAAACTAAGAGAACGCATTCTAAATGAAGTGCTTTTACAATTTATAAGTGGAAATGCCTTTTAAGATAATCTGTTCTTCTAATCTAAAACACAAATCCAAGGGGCTGTAACTTGTGCTTTGAAACAGCTTTTGTTCCCTCAACATGCTGGCCAGCTTGCTAGCTGAAGAAGCACTCAATATTTCTATTTTAATCATAGCCTCTTCAAATCTCTTTTCGATGACTACTCCTCAAATCCTATAGCATTCTTTAAAGCAGGCGGAATCTAATGTTACTTTATAAATATATAAAACTCCTCATGAATTTGATAAATTTTTCAACTTATCCAATGGAAAGCTTGGAGAAAAGTTTTATTTTTCACCATTAAATTTTAATTTGCTTACCTAATCAGAGAGAATGTTAATAGTGAGTTGTGTCAAACCTCCTTCACAGTATGCCAAGCTCACATGCGCAATCTGCATTGACAATGAGCTATGTGGCTAGGTCATGCACTCCCGAAGATAAAGAATTATTCAATTAATCAATACATCTACACAGTGAAGGATTCTGAAGACACTGAAGTTTATGCTGAGAATGATACTGCCATTGAATAGGGATTCATCTTTGCTTCATTTTCATGCCACTTTCCTAAAACATGCCTTCCCTGTGTGGCACTAAAATAAACATATCGATTTATAAAGAAGATAGGATAAAAGCAGAATGCAAATAAAGGCACCTAGAAAGCCAGGGTACAAAAAATAAATAAAGAGGACACAGCCATTTCATTTAAAAATGCTGAGTGGACTGTTAAGCACATCACAACTGCTTAGGGAGAAATCACACACTGCTCTTATCATCCAGAGTAGTTCAGATCAGCGGTCCTTCATGTCCACCTAGTGCTATTGCTTTACAAGGCATGAGCAGGCTCTCACTTGATCCTAAGAAGTCCTGCAAATGTATCCATAACATTGCAAACATTAATGGCTGGTAAAGTTATTTGTGAACTTACATTAAAAGTCCTATTTACACACACAGACCGACCAGCTAAGCAGGAGTCTGCTTCCCTGAGGATTTCAACATTCTCCAAAGACTTGCTAAAAGCTAAAAATTCAGAATACCTTGTTGGCTTTTAAAAGAGCAAGACCAGCTCTAAGTCTACTACCACCTTTTCACTAATGCATTAACCCCTGAGTCTGATGTCTTGTTTTATGACATACACTGAAACTTGGGACAAAGATCTCTTTTGATGCAGTTTTTCAATTCAGACATTTTGTTTTAATAAAGACTTTGTTTTAAAAGAGAAGGTGGGAGGAAGGGGAGTGTACAATAAGGTAAAACACTCACATATCGCTGGGTGATCTGCTTTCTTTCGCTGGGGTCTGCTAATGGGCAGACACACAGATCAGAGACGGAGACCCCCGCACAAGGAGTAAGTGTGACCAACATAAGGAGAGCCCCCAGACAGCTGTCCAGCGGCAGCTCCAGGCAGTTGGCTTGCTTCAGAGGGAGTGCCGAGATATCCACTTTACACCTAGAAGAGTTTCAGGAATCAGAGAAAGAAAAGTTATTAAGTCAAGGCCACTGCAGTACCTCCAAAGCACCTGGCTTTTAACTCATCATCCCCCCAAAACTCACTCTGTCTGGTCTTAGGTGTGTTGAGCAGTGAAGGTTGCCCCAACTCATAATGCTCCCTCCCAGCCTAACACACTCTAAAATTAAGGAGAGGAAGAGGTCCAGAAAAATCAAAAAGAAGGCAGCATGGGCAGATGGAAAATGAAAAGAGAAGAGTAGGGTCTTTGCCAAATGAGGTCTGCAGAAAGATAAGATCAAAAATTAGGGAGAAAGAAGTTTGAAAGCCTAAGCCTTATGGGTGAGCATTCTGTGTGTCTTCCCTGGGCTGTGCCTTTTATGAGTAAAGAGAATAAAGGATCATGGTTCAAAACATGAAGGAAAAAAAAAAAGATAAGAGAAACGCGAGTGGGAGAGGGTTAATGGAGAAACCGGTTTCTTCCTGATGAATGCCAACTGGCGATGTTTTATTTTAAAAAACATGTTAAGGTGTTTTCCTAATAGGCACAGTTCCAGAGGGTTTCCCCAGGTGGGTTTCTTTCGGACAAATGGAGCATGAAGTGCTGTTGATTGATCCCATTTCAGCAGCACTGCCAGGAAAGGCTGTACCCATCTGCTATAAATTGTATGTTTTCCGCCTCTTAACAGCCAATGTTCTGGGGATGTTGAAAACCTCAAACACATTTAAATACAGAAGCAACACCAAAAAAGAGGACTGAGGTGCTAGGCCATTTATTTGCCTTAACACTGACAACTCTGGGTTTGCCTGGACCACACCTGCTCTGTTTATGTTTGCAGGTGGGTGAAATAGGTGGGGCTGAGTAAACTGGGGCATGGTATTCCCAGACGTCATTTTTCACATTCTCCTTTACCCTCCGTAATTATAGAATAAGATGAATATTCAAGACCTCAGAAGAGGATGGAACCACTGCTTCCCGGAATGAACAATAAGGATAGATTTTTACCCTAAACCGTCAATGGACTTTGTACGTTTGCAGTTAATTACAAACAGATAAATGAACATACTATATAAAGCACTGGCAATTTTGAGCCACATGGCTATGTGGACAAAAACTTCCACTTTAAGAAATTTGAGAGAAAGCTTGCAATCAGTTACCCAAATAGATATTATATTAAAAGACTCTACTAGACTTTATTATAAGATTTTAAAATATTTTACATACTAATATTATCTATATAATTAATTATAAGTGGGCATTTATTTCCTATTTACCAAGAGTGACCCAAATAATAGGAGGGAGTGGCTATTAGAGCTTTTGCATGTCATAAATTCATCAAATATTTCTATGGGAGACAGATTACAAAAAAAAAGTATTTTTAAGTAATTCTCTGATTTGAATCAAAACAATTTTTCTGTATCAATAAGTGTTTAAAGTTAAATTGTATTACTATCTATGAAAAAACAGGTTATTAAATATTTTTATTACATAAGCATGATGTAAGTGGGAAACCAAATTTGCTTTGAAAGAAAGAAATGTCAAGGGCTTTAAGCCATTTATTTCTAATAAAGTAAGTCCCTACAAATTCTTAACCAATACCACAGTAGTTTTTCTACTTAGGAATACTTTGCTAAGCATTATTTCACATTGTTATATACACTTTCATTTAATAAAGCTCTTTCTTATGAAAAAACAAATAATCCAAATTTGTAGAAATTTTCTCTGCTAATCACATTGTTACAAATTAGCAATAGTCTGTTGGTGGCATATTATTTTAATACCATTAATAATGGCAATTTATTTTTGTGCTTTAAATGTTTGCCTTCTTTGCTGGGATAGTGGTTTTGTTGGTTCTTTAAGCAGCCAAAATTTATTTAGACACAAGTGCTCTGACAGTGAATAACGTTTGAGGGTCAAAAATAATGTATAAGTAAGCACTAATACATTTTTTCTTGGATAATTCAAAATGAACTTGATATTAATTCCAGAGTAATCTAATAATGCTGTGAGCAATATTACCATAATTAGAATAACTGTGAAATTTGTCCTAGTGACTGCTTAAGTGCTCAACTTATTGAAACAGAGCAGTTTGTCATTTTAAGTAAAAGCTGAACCACATACCAGATGAAATGCAAAGTAAATATTGGGTTTCTTCTCAAAATTACACATTTTCACAAGCTTTTCACTCATTTCTGTCTACTGTGACTGTTTTACACTTACGTCACTTAAAAAATATTAGTCCCTTAACTAGAATGAATACTTTCATGCAAAATAGCCATTTCTAGTTTAGATATTCGTGTCCTATAAACAACAGGTTGATGATTTAGCCGTCAGCTTAATGGAGTCTACATTCTTTGATAACTAACGAGTAAAACAAGCCAAATATTTACTTGTACATTCTCAATGGCTAGAAAGAATGAGTTAAACTGCTATATTAGCATCATGTCAATCAAAATTAAAACTTCGTCTTTCTGCACATGGGTTATGACCCCACCTCTTAGAGGTCCTGACCCACCACATGAACTAAGTGTCTTAAGAATTAATATAAAGCTACCCTAGAAGTCCCCCTTGATATGACTTTTTATAAGATTCTGTAACTCTTCTACCCACCTGGTGTCCCCATTTATTTCCACATTCTGGAAGAAGGAGGAAAGATGGAGAAAGAAGAAGTGTATTTCATACAAAACCTTCTTCAGGCCTCATATTTAACTGATTTCAACTCCAGCCCACATTGCTCCAGTTTTGTCATGAAGTTTAAAGGAAAACCAGAGGCTCTGGACATTAGCCAGAGACTGGGAGAATAAGTTTCACTAACCCCAACCTAGTAAGAGGTTACTGCATTATCAGAAAAGCAGCCGAATTTTTTTTTAACAAAAGGACTTTTTTTCCTTGAACTGCAAATACTGTTAACCATAATACTCATCCAACCTTCCAAAAGAGAAATATCAGATGAACAAAAGGGCTTTTTGTGGTTTTTCTTAAGTTCAAAGACAAAAGGACTAATATCTAAAGTCTTTAAGATGTAAACATTCCATAATACATTCATCAAAGACATCTGCAATATGAAAACTCTCAAAAGAAGAATCTAGGCCTCTTCTTTTTCATTAGTGTACTGGATTCTTCTCTGAAAAAATACTAAATAATTTAGTTGGTCACTTATGTCTTTCTAGTCACTCTTGAAGACCAGTAACATCTTGCTCTTTTCTGTCCTCTCTTTGGCTACGTCTTATTGGCAGGGTACAGAATTAGCCTTTCCCTGTTACAGACAGGTGTAAGGGGCCAATAAGTAAATATTTTTGCTTTTTGGGCTGTAAGATTTCTGTAGCAACTACTAAAATCAGCCCTTGTACCATAAAAGCAGTAACAGACAATGTAAACAAATGAACGAGACATTTTTTTCCAAAAAAAAACTATTTACAAAAACAGGCAGCCATATGGATTTCACCTACAAGTCCTGGTTTGCTGACCCTTGAACTACAGAAATACTTGTAATTTAGTGGTGGTGAATTACACATTTTTTTTTAAATGTCAATTTTTTAACTCACAATAGCCCAAAAACTCTGGTCAAAATATCCAATGAAATGGATAAAGCAATAAAACCTATAAAAATTGCTCTCTTCTGTCTGATAGAAACAATGGAAAACACACACTCAGGGCATCTATATAAAGAATTCAATCAATGAGCATGAACCAATTTGGTTTGCTCCGGTGGCATCACGTATGACTTCACACACAAAGGGACTAAATGTCTTTGGACGGTCATTCAGAAGGTACAACATACTGGCCCTTGGGTGACCAGGAAATTTTTATTCCAATGTCAACTTTTTAAAAACTTCAATCAATAGGAGCTCCACTGCAACAACAAGATTTACATTATGGGATCGAAATAGCCCAGTCACTGCTGTGTTAGTGCCTAGAAAGGAACTCCCATTGTTCATCTGCAGGACACGGAATCCAGTGGCTCTGTGCCTTCCTCTCTACCCTCTTCTCTAGCCTTATCATGTGACACCACTGATCTTTTCACCCCATCAAGGTTCTCAGAGGGAAAGTTCTCTCTGTTCTCCAAGCCTTTGCCGATGTTGTGCTGTCTTCCTGGAAAGCTCTTCTTCCTGTCTCCTCATTAACTACCACTATTCCTACAAGTCTCAGCTTAGACCGCTGTTCTTCAAGGAAGCCTGATTTCTTCTGAGCCTAAACTCGTATCCACAATGCCAGGACCCGCAGCCCTCATTCCACCTACTGGCACTGCCTGCTTAGTTATAGTAGCCCAAGACTTCCTAGTGCCCAAGCACAGCAGCCTTTTCTATATCATTGTCCACCGAATCCTCGAGTACTTTGCCTTCTGCCAACACACAATGTGCTCTACATTTGTTGAATACACATTGAATGCACAGAGTGTCAGTGATGTAACAAAACTCATGGAGTCAAAAACTCCAAATTACAGTATTTTTTTTTTTTGTGAACTAAATCTTTTGCAGCCTCTGTTTCTTCCCCTGTGTAGGAGAGAAATTGAAATAAATGTATTTACTAGGTGCCTCTCAGATTTAAAATGCCATTCTTCTACTCACCTGAAGAAAACAGACTAAATTACTTTTTCCCCCTTTCCTGCAATAGGCATATATTAAAGCCACCCTCTCCCACAGGCAATTAATGTGCTGATTTAGCATTGTTTCTGACCTCCCGTTCTTGTCTTTCTCCATTAATCCCACGGCATTTTAATGTTTTAATTCAACACATAATTTTACCATATCAGTCAGACAAACCTGCTCAAGTTTTACTTGCCATGATAGCTTTTAACCTTTTATTCATTACCATAATTCTATGTTTTATATTACAGACTGGTCAGCTTTTAACTTAAAGACAAGGGCCAGAAAAGAGTGCTAGAGTTTTAAAAGCTGTAAATCTCAGAGGCTAAGGAAGCCGGAGAACAGGGGGAAAATGGTGAATGTGTCAAGCCTGGCTGTAAAAGCAGATCAACAACAAAGGGTGCAATTTGTCCAGAGAAATACTCGAGCCCAGATTTTTCACTGCCTCAGAGCCACTAATAAACTGGTAGAATGTCAGAGCCGTTTTATACACCACCATCTGGGGCTGAGGAGGGACTCTGAGGCAGGCTAGTCCAAATGGGCTTGTGGGTTCCCATTCTCAACCTTTCCAAACTAAATTAAGTCTGGAATATTCTATAATGAGTTAATCTCTAGAAGCACCTTGAAATATAAAATATACTTTAAGAAATCGATATGATTACTTTGAAATGGTTCAAAATGGAATCATTTATATTACTCTCTATTCATACTCGACATTTTGTTTAAAAGTTGAAGCCAGTGACACTTAGCTTTAGGTCTTACTCTCCCCTAAAAGCTCACTGTTTCTATTCAAGATCAGATGCTTTTTTTGCTTGTTTTGCCCATAAACAAACACTGGAATCAGCAGGTAACACAGTTTCAGGGGATGATGGATCTTACCCCAGCACCTTCACCTCACCAGCCCCAGTGATTTTAGCAATTACTTGTGGCTCAGGGGAAACCTGCAGATAGGTGGACTATGGAACAAGGAAAAGTCAGCAAGATCCACATGACTCAGGAGAGCCTGGAGGAGGGACCTACGGGGCAGATCCACGTTTTAAACATCACCAAGCTAACAACCTACTCATGCCAATGTGATTTCTCTACACAGAGCAACCACTACTTCAGCCTTGTCATACATGGTTATAAAACTTCAGTATTGCTCAGGCTGACCTATACTGCACAACGCTTCCATCCATGGATGTCCCTCCTACCATGTCCTTGATGATGGTCACTGCTCACTTTTACTAAAAAATACCAAAAAGTTATATGCTATTTTGGAGAAAAAAAATATGTTGAACTTTACTAGTCAAATCTTATTTTCTCAAATTCCGTAATTTGAGTCCCAAGGTGTGAGGACCTATAGTTTGCATGCTGGAAAATCTCAAAATTAGTAATACTAATGAATACCTACCATCAGCATGTGCAAGGGAATAAACAATGTCAAGCAGACGTTGTTACTGTCAGCTACAATGACCCTGCCAGTTGGCCAGTGAGCCCATTCTACAGATACAGAGCCGGACTCCACAGGAATCCACTGTTTAAGTCTCACAGCGAGCAGACGGTGTGATTACCAGCAAGCTCAGGATGGGTGACCCCAGAGCTGATGTTCCTTCCCTCCCACTGAACTGCCTACATGGCTTCCCTGAAGAGAATTCCCCCAGACAGTCCATCCAGAGTTTTAATTCCAATGTTTCATTATGAACATCAAGGTTTTATCCAAAAACAAATCATGAGACAGGCCTTGGAGAAGAGACAGTTAAGAAACATTTGCACCAGCAGAGAGCTTCCTGATGCAAAAAGGCTTTCCCAACAGTTGGAAAATAAAATAGCTGGGTGTTAGAACGAAGATCACAAAGCAAAGCAAATGTGTTTAAAAAAAAAAAAAAAAACTTAAATATTTAAACAATAGCCATGAAGAAGGAACTGTAAGTAGCATGTCAGTGATGTGCCTATGCTAGCTCAATCTTTCAGTCTGAGAAGCAGTCGATATTTTATCATAGATACCCCCCACCTGCAAGTTCGCTGCAGGGTAAAGCAGTGGAGCCAGCTCCCAAGAGATACTTTTGTTATCTTTTGTACTACAGGAGAGGAAAAAGGAAAAGGATACCAAAAAAAAAAAATCTTTAAAATTCATGAAGAGGAAGAACAGAATGACCACTAAGACAGGTACACATCTCGGTTACAAACAGGAAATAGCTAAAATAATAAATGAATGCCCAAATGACAAAACAAGGATTACAAGGGACATCTTAAATTGCTTTTTTTGTCTCTGTGAAGCAACCCAACACTCATTTGGAAAAGCGTTTCCTATTATGTGAAGGAAGCATGACAGCACAATGACTTGTGAAATGCAAGGGCATTATTCTTTGCACCCACTAAAACAACACGCTGGCCATTCATCACAGGAGGCCCCAGTTCCCACTGTCCAGATAACATTTGGGACACAGAGTTCTCTGCATTTGCGTAACTGATCTTTGCTCCTTGCGCTAGCACAAAATTTCAAATCTTCCCACCATCGGTATTGGCAGGGTCCCGGTATATCACAGCGGTGACAACGTCAGAGATACCGAGAAGTACCTGAGCTATCTCAGTTACCCTGTGCGGGTGGAGAAGTGAGAGACAAGGTCAGGGCAGTCATCCGACAGGCCATGTCTGTGAAAGACTGGACCACAGGAAGTGGTTTTGCTTCTAAATGCACACCTGGCTGAGGGGTGGCCAGGAAGAAATGACTACAATCTATCAGATAGGCATAGAATTAAGGATGTGCAGATGGTGCAAAGTAATACAACCAGAAATGTGGAGGGTGAGGCCAGAGGTCTTAAGTGGGGGCAGTGCTGGTCTCCTAGGGGTGTCTGGACACGTGCTATGGAACAAAGGCATGCTGTGTGTGCATGTGTCTGCGGACATATGCTTGTGTGTTTTCCACACAGTCATCAAGGAAAGTTACTGGTATCAAGTAGGTGAGAGACAGGTTTGCTACACATCCTGCGACATGCCAGACAGTTCTATGCAACAGGGCACCAATATTGAGAAACGCTGGAGCAACGTTCCACCTACTGAACTCCCCACGCATCTATCTCAGGTTACTGAGGTGGGAGGAGTCAATGACAAGAAGCAGTCAGACACTGTGCTAAGTATTTTACCGAGAAAAAGCCCTGCACAGGTATTGAATAAGCTGTGTCTCAACCTGTTTATGCCTCTAAACACCTTGCTGATGAAAAAAAAATTCACCTCCTTGGGCCTTTGCATCTCCTCATCTGTAAAATGAAGGGGTTTTTACTAGATAGGTGGTTTTCAATCTTTATTTTTCAGCAACAAAACCCTTTCTTCAAATAGAATCCCAATATAGAGCACAGGCAAAAGCTGAGATGCTCTGGCCGCAGAGGAGAGGTGCTAGGAAGCCCTCCCATCCCTCAAGGGGTGACCCTACGGCATCTCTCTGGACCCAAGATCCAGCTTTGAAAAAGACACTCCATAGTGGTTGGCATCTCATTTGACATCTGTGCTCTAAATTGAAGATCTGTGCACAAATGGTATGTGTACAGAATGAACACAAGGCAAGTGATTTGACAGAGAAAACTACTCGGTCTTTGAAAACAGAAAATCCTGACTCTGGAGCTCATGATTAAGTCCAAGGCCAAGTCATGTCTAAACTTCTGAAGCTCCATTTCATCATCTATAAAATGAGCATGATATCACTAACTCAAACTGCTTTCTGAAGCTCAAAGATGATCTGTGCTTCTACCAGCATTTCCTTCCTGCTTACTGTATGCCAGTTAAAGCACCTATGATGCCTCATTCCATTGCATTTTTCACTACAACCCTAGGAAGAAGCAATCATATTGATATTATTGTTCATTACACATGTGAGTGTCTCAATTAAGTTGAGAGGGTCCAGAAGTAAAGAAATAAAAGAAAATAGAATTGGCCTCAAATTCCATTCCTTAGGACAGCAAAATGTTTCCATCATGGGAACACCTAGCCTTACTTAGACCTTCACTAAATTATATAACATGTCAGTAGGTAGCAAAACCAAAATTATAGGGTATATTGGAAACTTATATAAAATGTTTCAAATAGTCTGAGATGGCAGGTTAACTTTCTTTAGATAATTCCTTACATGCACTATTTTAATCAATATCGAATGACATTTCCCAATGAAACAAACAAAAACACAAAGCAAACTTTCCCCCAGTTAGGACTCGCCATCCAGCTCACTGATGGCGCTCTGGGGTGGGGGATGCAAGGTAGTGCCCTCAGCCCTTAACAGATAAAGATCATCTCTCAGAACCAGCCCCATGCAGAAACAAGCTCCCACCACTGGAAAGCAGAGGCGACTCACGTGCCCAGACGTTCCTCATGCTTTTTGCTGTCCTTTCCCCACACTTCAATGTCCAAAATGCCCATCCTGTCAGAGAAGTAGTGAAAGTCAAACTGTTCCTGCCACTGCGGATTTGCACTCTTACACAGTGTCTAGAAAACATGCAGTTATAATATTTATTTTCTTAAAATGTCATTCATTGCTACAGAAGCTACACATTAATTTCATCATTAAACTGCAGGAAATCAAGATGATGGACCTCACCCTTATAAAGGTAAACTTCCCTTTTTAGAATGAAAGGGACTTGGTGGGTTCAAGAATTGGCAAAACATTACTATTCTCTTAGCTGCCCACTGGATCCAATAATTTATCCACCAAGTTACAAAGAATACTGTTACCTCATGAGAAACCATAAATTATATATACACACATATACACAGTGGACATATATCAACAGACATATTACAGAAGATCACACTAATTACTTAATCAAATGCAAGTAACACTTTTGTTGGCATATCCATTCAGTGCCAGCTTACCAACTATATAAATTAACAGTTTGGGGTCTTAATTAACATCTGTCAGAGGCGCTAAATGAGAAATCCACGACTTGCATATTGCCACCTATTTTTAAATCCAAAGTTAGTGAATCCAGTCACTAGAATTGGAGGAAGACTAGCAAATTCCACTGCAGCCAAACCTAAAAATTAACAAGACTGACTTGAAAACTCCAATAGTGTTTCTGTGTTCTTCAGAAGTGATTCAAACTGCTTCTATGTTTGGTTCATTGGCAGGATTTTCATTTTGGTTTCATTTACATAGTGACTAAATTTGTGAATACAAAGTGAGCAAAAATGTTGGTCCCGGAGGATTAGGCTGTGTCAGGTATTAAATCCTGGTACCAACTATTCTTGCATGAGAAAAACATGGAGAACTCAGACTTCGGCTGCAGCCAATGTCATGTAAAATCATTTCAGCTGTTTTTCACATCAGGCTTAATATATTGGATCACAGAATTTAGAAACTAGGTTGGGGGGGACCCTGTTAGACTACAAATTAAATGCAGTATTCCTGAAGGGTGAATGTAGCAGATACTGAACTAATTCTACACTTCACCTTAGTCCAAAGGGCTAACTGTGCTTAGCAATGAATAATTTTTCCATAAAGCCTTAGTCTGACCCTGGCAAGCTAAAGGAATCTTAGCAGAGAGATATGGTTACCCTGGATACCCTCACTGTGTGGCACAGCCTGAAATTACCTGGTTAAAATAATTATCTGCATACTTCTGTCATAACGAGCCCTCAATTTTCACATTTTTTGTAAATTATTCTTCAACATGAGCCTCAATTCTCTACTTTGTGCTACAGTAAATGACATCTAATATTTGATTCTGCACTGAAAATTGGGCAGTGCGTACAACCTCTTATCTCCCAAAATCATTTTCCAACGTGTCTGTATCTGCTGCATCCTCGATGCTAGAAAGTCCAAACTGCAAATATCCTTGGGTCTATTTTCAAAATCGTCCACTGATTTTTTTTTTCCTATGTGGCTTTTGGCAAGTGATTTAACTTTTAAGTGCTCCAGCGCTCCCTCAATCCATAAGTAGGAAATATTCCTGTCTGACAGTTATGTAAAACTAATTAATTATCATGGTTTAAAGACTATAGTTTTTAAAATAAAATCCACACCAAATTATTAAGATTGAAAATTAAATGGAATTTGGATCGCCAGCATAGGATGAATTATTTTTAAAGACAGTTTAAAATGCCATTACTTTCATTTAAAATAAATCACTTTTAATACTTTGGATAGTTTTTTATTATGTTTAATCACAGAAAAAAAAGAGCAGCACTAGATACTATTTTTGGTGTAAAGACTAGCAAGCAAGAGAAAGCAAAGGGTATATAATCCTGAAAATGTTTTTAATTATCTCACGTATTTTAACCCAAATATCACATATTATGCTATTCTACTTTGTAGCATTTTGAAAACTAGTTATCCTTTTCCCACATTCTATGAAACATAGTTTGCTTATTTTCAAAATGAAAATAAGTCATGCATCCAAATATATGATTTAATAGGCTTTCTCTAGCTCTCGGTTACTATATTAATATAGTAATTAATTGATATGAACTATACTAAAACAGTACCCACATTAATTGACTGCATCTATATAATTATTTTGTTTTCTGCTCCTTGATGTAGTTACGAGGGCTAAACAGAAATTATTTCTACTTTTGTAAAATTTGAAGTGGGAAACTTTTTAAATTTTTTTTCATTTTAAAGATACTGTTCTCCTTATGGAAAGATAAAACTTACCTTACTTTTATACCTCTGATCTCCCAGTTTTAACTGGACAAACATCTCTGTCATGCTTCCTCCTGAGACATTCTTCCCTTCCAACAGAGTTATACTTATAATCCCGTTCCAGAGCTGGTTCTTTTTCAAGGACTCAGAGAGCCGTAGATTGCGTATCAAAGAGGACTAAAGCAAAAAATAAAGACGACATGTAAACTTGCTTATAATTCCTGAGAGTGACTTTGGTGATCATAGGAATTCCAACTTTCAATATTTGATTATTTAAAAAATCCCTCCGTGCCTGGTGAAAAGTGTTATTTTTCACTGGTTTTGCAAACCTGCCGTCACAGTTATGTGACTTCCTTCTCAAGCTTTGGGGCTGTAATAATATAGAGAAGGATGAGTGTATGCAACACTTTGATTTGGCACTGGCCTGTACTCCCACCCAGATGCTCTCTTTGGTGGGATTCCTTCAAATGGGCCTTTAGCTATTTTAATAGTTTGAGAGGAAGAAAGGCATTCTGGAACCAGAGATCTTATACAAAAACAAGGTATTGCTTTGCAAGGAAGCAAAATATCTCTGGGCATTCAGATATAATGACTTTGAATTCATCCTTCACATTTGATTCTGTCCCTGCTTCCTTTTATTCCTTGGGCTACCACCAAAAGCCCTATACCATGTAAGATTCACAACTCCAAACAGAGCTTTGGGGTGAAGGTAGGGGGGAAGGGCGTGTATAAAGCACACCTCACTGCACCTGGGACCCAGGAGGGGTTCAGTAACTTAACTTTTATTTCCTTTTCTAAATTATAATCCTGACATTCATATACACCTCATAGGAAAAAGTAAAGGTCCTGTTATTAAATTGTAAACAGAGTAGCCACACTTCATTATTTAATTTCCACTATGTAAATTTTCAAACATACACAAAGGTAAAGAGAAGAGTACATAGAGTACATTAAATCTCCAAGTACTTAACCACCAGATTCACTGTCTTCCAAATCTTGTATTACCTATGCCTTCATTGTTTTTTGGCTGAAATATCTTAAACCAAAATCCCTATTCGTTTTTACATAACCATCCTGCTGTGATCACACTCAATGGTGTTAAGCATAAGTTGCTTAATATATTAAATACACAGTGCACATTCACATTTCCCTGATGGTCTCAACCATGTCTTTTCATGGTTAGTTTGTGTGAGTTGGGATCCCCACATGATCCACATGCTGCATTTAGTTAGCAGAGTTCATTTACGTTGTCTGTTCAATAAGTGAAATGGCACAAGCATAGGCTTCTTTATTGAAGGAGAAATAAATGGGCTGAAGAATGTAAATGGTGCTGAGCATCATCGTCAAGCAATGAATTTCTAACACTATATATTCATTGCTGTCATCGCAAACTATATCTTCCAGATCATTTAGACACCAATTTGCTCGGACACCCGTTAGTCACAATTTATCACAACAAATGGTATGTCAGTTCCACAGTCATTATAGACCAGCTTACCTCATCGAACCTAGGCCACTCCACCACTCTTAATAAATGATGCAACAATGCCACACTAGGTGTTTTGATCATGCATGACAACCTTAAACAAAATACATTCAAGAAAACACATATTCCCAAACTTCCTATCAGCATCAGTCCATTTTCATACTGCTATAAAGAACTGCCTGAGACTGGATAATTTATAAAGGAAAGAGGTTTAATTGACTCAGTGCAGCGTGGCTGGGGAGGCCTCAGGAAACTTAATCACAGTAGAAGGTGAAGGGGAAGCAAGGCACCTTCTTCACAAGGCGGCAGGAAGGAGAAGTGCCGAGTGAAGTAGAAAGAGTCCCTTATAAAGCCATCAGATCTCGTGAGAACTCACTAGCATGAGAACAGCATGGGGGAAATCTCCCCTATGATTCAATTACCTCCACTTGGTCCTTCTCTTGACAAGTGGGGATTATGAGGACTACAATTTAAGATGAGATTTGGGTAGGGACACAAAGTCTGACCATATCAGTATCAATGCAGCTTTTCTCTTAAAACACATGCATGCGTGTGGCACACACACAAACACACACACACACACACACACACAGGTTTTGCAGGTGCCAAGACAGAAGGGGCAAATGAGGAAAGAATTTTAAAAGGAAAGAAATATCCTCTTCTCTGGTGAACATGAGTAATTCCTTCTTACTTCATATATATATTCATATATATATATATATACGAGAATATACATATAGGAATATTTTAACTATGTCATAAACTTTTATTATTGAATGTGCTCCATCTGGAATAATATATGATCATTATTATTGTTATTTTATATAAAAATAATATATTCCAGATATGATATAATAAAAGTTTATAAAACAGTTTAAGTGATTTTATATTGGTCATAAACACACACCATCACAATATATAAATAGATGTATCTGCATATATGCACATATATCTATAAACGTCTACATAGATATTGATATGCTTAATACATTTTTTAGCTTATCAGATACATGGGCTAAAAACTTCTACCTTTAAAACAAAAATGAGATTTTGATTCATATATCCTGTTGCAATGCTTCCTTTTGCTTTTTTTCTTCTTAAAGTTTGACTTGCCAACCAACAAGCTAAAGCATGACCTGTCCCACGGCCATGCTTCAAAGTTCCGACAGATATATTCCTCCCTAAACACTGCAACTATTTCAAAATCCTTTTTATAAAAAAGGGAGTAATGTCCGCAAAAGATCAAAGGGCATCCTACAGTCTGGCAATTGCTTAAGAAAAATGGCAGCACTTCCATGAAATATGCCCTAAAATAATTTTGCGGCTTGGTATGTCCTAATTTCAAATTGGATGTTTATCTTGGAAAGGCTTCTATCTAACTTGTCCATAAAACAGCTCCACTTAGCTCTATGAGCTCTGTGAAAATGGAATCCAAAGCTGGTTATTAAGGGGGCCTAGAGATCGGTTCCATATGGCGGAACAGCATGGGAGGGCAAGGCTGAGGCCTGTATCAGGCGCGGCTTGGCTGGAGCTCCTGATCTATCCACGGACACTCGTTGCATTACGCCATAACATCTGGATTATTGCTTGTAATGTCCCTGGGAAATATCCACTTTCCATCAAAGCTTTTATCTATCTCAGTCGGACTTTGAACATTTTAGTATTTAACGCAGTCATGTTTGATCTGATGGACTTGCTCTCTGCTGTCCAAGATTTTTGTTCCCCCCTCCTAACGGGAGGGCAGGAGAAGTATTTATTGCAGAGTTCACAGATAGAAAAGAACACAAGACCTTTATTCTATTTATTCCACCCCAAATATTTCTGCAAACTGCTGTAAGGTTATCTCTCAAATAAAGTTTCATCTGTGAGACACACATTCTGGAGGAGGTGTGTGTACTTTAAGTAAGTCTCTTAATTATTTTAATATTTCTCTTCCCCATACTTGATAGGTTTGATGAGGCTTCAGACCAGGAAGTCTGGGGTTGGGGGTAGGGCCTGGGCCATCTAATGTGTGCTCTCTTGCAGAGCTGGGCTTGCAAAAATCTTTTGTGCTCTTCAAACACCCCTTTCCCCCCCCAACAATAAATCGACTCATCTGCACTCACTCAGCTGAATAGCTTAGGTTTTCATGCCTGTGCCCGAGCCTATATGTGAAATTTGTCATCTTAATGCAGCCTGGAATGTGAAAAGAGAGAAGGAAATGACCCATCACAGGGGGGACCCACCCCACCTGAACTGAGACAGACACCAGGAGATAGTGAAAAGTTTTGGGGCCCTGACCCTAATTTCTCAGCAGACATAATGGATACAATATAGTACATCAGGGTTTTGTTATTTTTCTCTTTTCTCCCAAAGGATCAGACCTTTTGCTACTCCTATGTTGATTCATTCATCTGCTCTGT
Organism: Aotus nancymaae; assembly: GCF_030222135.1. Lineage (NCBI taxonomy): Eukaryota > Metazoa > Chordata > Mammalia > Primates > Aotidae > Aotus > Aotus nancymaae. The sequence continues at coordinate 116,442,000 of NW_026988425.1, forward strand.
CTTTCTCAGGCCTCACCTCACCGAATCCCCACCCATTCTTCTAAAACAGAAAGGGTGACTTCCATCTAAGGCACACTGGCTGGTTATTCATAGTGAAAACAAGGTGTGCTGTGCAACTTAGAAACAGATTTAACTTCTCTAAAAGTGCTTTGAAAACACTAATTTACTTCTCGTTCATGACAATCCCAAGGCAGGAAGGGAAGAAACTTTGGAGTGAGACTGAAATTATACCTGGTGGATTCAAACAGGTAGAGAATCCTCCTAAGTTTCTGACCTGGGAATACATTCTAAAAACAGTGAATGTACTGTCACTGCTGGAATACACAAAAGGGACTACAGTTTGGTGGCATGCATTATTTGATGTTTGTGGCCTGGGGACATGCTGGGGAGATAGTGAATTCCAGTCTCCCTTTTCCTTGGCATGGCTGCAAAGGAAACTGAGGGAGGATGGACAGGTCAGCTTGGTGCCTCTTATCTCTTCCAGGCCAGGAAGAGTGGCAGAGAGGTCAGGAGGAAAGAAATCCTAAAAGGAGCGCACGAAGAAGTCAGGAGCTGAAGCACAGCCTATGGCCGTCAAAAGCAAGGTGACATTCAGCTAGGCGGCACTCCACAACTCCAGAACTGACTATGCCAAGCAATACCCACGACATAATTATCCAAAATACCCTCTCATGTATAGCAAGATACCAATCAGTCAACCAATAAAGAGGGCAGTAAGAAAAGGCACTGACCAGAGCATACCTCCCAGGTGCCACATAAGGTACTGGTACTTCATACATAGTCTCAGAGACAGAAGTAGAAACCTATCAGTGTTCCCATGGTGCCAATCCATCCCATTTTGACTCTCATTAATTGTTTTTCCTAAGTCATTGTGGGAAGGTAAGTAGTCAATGGAAACAAATGCGTTAAAAAAATCAACTTAGTAAGAAAAATGAGTAGTAAAGTCAGATTCCAACTATGTTGACCACTGCTTTGAAAACCAAGAGAAAACACTGAGCCTATAAAATGTTTCACTGAAATATTCCTTTCAAGCTTTTTCAACATGTAAAACTACTGTTCCTTGTCAACAGCTTTTATTGCATGACATGAGAAGATCCATACATCCATGCAACAGGCTCCCAGGGAAAACCCTTCTCTGTAGCTCCTCTCTATCATCTGAAGAGGAAACTGGACCCATAAATTATCCTAGAACTACACAGAAATCCTTGCATGAGAATATGAAAAAAAAAAAAACCTTTTAAATTTCCCACTTGTAAAAGTCCACAGGAGTTGCGATTTATATTTGTAGATAAAAACAGTATCAGTTCCAGAGCTATGAATAATCTGTGTGTACAAACACATTAGCTATTAAAGCTTTGCATTAAATTTAGTATTTTTAAATTATAAGATAAAATTGTCACTCAATTTTTGTACTTAAAAATCAGATTAAGAGAAGATTTAAAAAATGAATTAAAGACTATACATACCCAATGACTCTCAGATTTTAGGACCAGGGAAATGCTTCTGATACATTTCCTACTATTTATAAAAAAAATGAAGAGACAAAACAACACAAAGAAAGCCTTGAGCCGGGCGCGGTGGCTCACGCCTGTAATCCCAGCACTTTGGGAGGCCGAGGAGGGTGGATCACGAGGTCAAGAGATCGAGACCATCCTGGACAACATGGTGAAACCCCATTTGTAAAAATACAAACAATTAGCTGGGCATGGTGGCGCGTGCCTGTAATCCCAGCTACTCAGGAGGCTGAGGCAAGAGAATTGCCTGGACCCAGGAGGCGGAGGTTGCGGTGAGCCGAGATCGCATCATTGCACCCTAGCCTGGGTAACAAGAGCAAAACTCCGTCTCAAAAAAAAAAAAAAAAAAAAAAAAAAGCCATGTGATTCAACAAGATTTTCTTATTGCCCTGACCTGTAGGAAGCTCAAAGTTAAATGTTGGGCTCATGCGCAATACTATTAATCATCTTGTATTTCTTGATTTACTTGTATAATCCTGCCAGCCTTCACATCTCTATTTTTCTATGTCCCTTTTTTACTTAAAATACTTTATAAGCACCTCTACCCAGTGCTGGGAGTAGAGTGAAGCAGTGAGACTCAGGGCTCATCCTTTAGATTCCCTAAGTGCAGGGCTGTTGCCTCAGCCTGGATTCCTCTTGTTTGTTTGTTTTTGAGATGGAGTCTTGCTCTGTCACCCAGGCTGGAGTGCAGTGGTGCTATCTCAGCTCACTGCAACCTCTGCCTCCCAGGTTCAAGCAATTCTCCTGCTTCAGCCTCCCAAGTAACTGGAACTACAGGAGTGCACCACCACACCAGACTAAGTTTTTGTATTTTTAGTAGATACGAGGTTTCACCATGTTGGCCAGCCTGGTCTTGAACTCCTGACTTCAAGTGATCCACCCAACTCAGCCTCCCAAACTGCTAGGATTACAGGCATGAGCCACTGCACCTGGCCCCGGATGCCTTTTTATGTTTTGCACCCAGAGCACCTCTCTTGCCTCACCTCTTCACCTAGCCCACCTCCATCACCTTAGGGTTAGGAGCCAGAGCCATGGCCTGCAACGCCTGCCCTTCCTTACATCTCCTGCTGCTTCTACAATTCCCAGCATCCTTCTTTATACCCTAGTCCTACAATTCCCAGCATCCTTCTTTATACCCTATTCCTACAATTGCCGGCATCCTTCTGTATGTCCTAGGCCTACAATTCCCAGCATCCTTCTGTATACCCTAGTCCTACAATTGCCAGCATCCTTCTGTATACCCTAGTCCTTCCCAGTGCTTCTCAAATTTGAAGGTGCTTGACAGTCACCTGGAAGCCTTATTCAAAGATGTCTATGCCTCATTCCCAGAGTTTCTGATTGAAGAAGTAAAAAATGGGAGCCAGGAAGTTGGATTTCTAACTGTTACCAGCTGCAGCTTGTCCAGCGGACACACTGAAAAGCAAGTTGTTTAGAGCCCTACAACAAATAGTTTGGAGCTCTTACCATATGCCACATTATTCTATCCTGAAATGTTTCCATTCATTTCCTCCTCCTTCTCATTCGATAAGATTCACTCTTTTTTTAATCTGAGAGCTTCCCTGAGCACAACACAGAGACCAGTGACCAACCCACTCCACCCACCTACAAGGCCAAGATGGATGATGGTCTCATTGTACGCCTTGAATACCCCCATCACTACTTCTCATCTCTCCTACCTGCTCATCAATTCTGATGCTCATCAATTCTGATTCCTCTTTGTATCCAAATAGGTTCTACCATAAGAGTATGTGCTCAATGAGAGGTTTGGGGGCAAAACAGAGCCAAACATCATTGAGAGGAGAGATCTGATGAAATGTTAAAAAAGACAGTCCCTTTGTCCCTCTGGTACGGAGAACATAAGGGCTTTGAAAGTTCTCATAAGTTGATAGCTTCACCTAAACATAGATACAGCTTCCAGGAAGGAGGAAAGCCTCTAGAAGTCATTAAGAGAAGATTTTAAAACATAGTTAAAGACTGTACATATATTCTCATGCAAGGATTTCAGCCTGCAGTATCTGTCCAGGTTAATGCTGACCTAGAATTCATAATAAGGCAGCAGAAGAATTAGGGTTAAGACATTCAGCAGTGGGTCAGTGCAGTGCCACATTGAGATTGATTGATTTGATTGATTGATGATAGATAAAATAGAGACAGATGACAGAAACAGGTAGATAAATTAGATAGATTGTCTATGGTCATACCACCCTGAATGCACCCAATCTCATCTGATAAATTAGATAAATTAGCTACGTTAGATCACAGATGGAAACTAGACAAGCAGATAGAGATAGATGTGTAAGCACATAGATAAATGTGGCTGTTTTGAGTATACAATTCTCCAATCCTTTGAGTTTAACTGAGAAAATAAAAAAGTAAAAGGTGTTAGAGGAATGGGCATTTGAATTCAGTTAAGAATGTATGAGAACCAAAAAACAATACAGCAAACAAAAAGCACTTTATTAATTGGGGAATAATTCCAGGTAAAACACACTTCTTTTAATTCCTCAAATGGACCAGTTTCCTCCTACAAGAAGGTTTTACTTGTACTACCTTCCTGGGCTGACAGAAATAAGACATGTGAGTTCAATTAGAGAAAGTGGTACAGTGAGAGAGGGCATTTACCTAGATGATGAGAGAAGGGGCATCTTTGAGTAGCTCCTTTTCAACCCAAAGATATATGACTACAGACAAAGCAATCAGAAAACTTCCTCCTGGTTCTCACCTGGGCTCTGGTCAAAAGCAGTTCATTTGAGAGAGGAGACAGAGAGAAGAGAAGAGGGAGAGGAGAGAAAGGGAGGGGAAGAGGGAGAGAGGGGAGGGAAATAGGGAGAGAGGGGAGGAGAATAGGGAGAGAGGGGAGGGGAAGAGGGAGAGAGAAGAGAGGGAGGGGAAGAGGGAGAGGGAGAGTGGGAGGAGGAGAGGGAAATAATCTACAAAGGCCATTCAGGAGTCTGGGGAGGGGGAGGGGGGAAATGGGGAGGGGGGAATGGGGGAAGGGGGAGGGAAGGGAAAGGAGACGAGGTGGGGGAGGAAAAGGGGGAAGAAGGAAAGGGAGAGAGGAGGAGGGAGAGGGAAGGAGGAGGGAGAGGGAAGGGGGAGGAAGAGGGGGAGGGAGATGAAAAGATGCGGGGGAGAAGGAGGGGGGAATGAGAGGGAGAGGGGGAAGGAGAGGGAGAGGGGGAAGGAGGGGGGAGAGAAGGAGGGAAAGGAGAAAGGATGGGGGAAGGGGAGGAGGAGGGAGCAAGGGGGAGGAGAAGAGGAGAATGGGGAGAGGGGGAGAGGGAGGGGGAGGGGGAGGGGACTCATTCCCTCCAAATTCTATGACTGTCCTCTCAGTGTACATAGCCAGGTGGAGGCCAGCTGATAGGAGTACCTAGAGAATGTAGCTTGCAGAGGTCAGCCTTTGCAATAACTGAGAGGAATCAAAATAAAAGAATATAAAACCAAACAGGCCAACAATTGGCACTACTAGTCAATTTCACACAGAAAACAAAGTGACAGTAGTATAAGTCATGTCTCTTACTTTGGACAGCAGACATATTAATACACATGACAATGGGTCAAAAGAGAGGCTATGTAAGAATATGTGGTTATCTCAGTGAAAATTCATCTAAAGTAAAGAAAATCTGTAACTGAATAGCTATTGTAGTCAGACATAATGCCTATATACACCCAAATAATAGCAGGGGTGTGTGTGTGGGGTGTGTGTGTATGTGTGTGAGAGAGAATTTGTGCAAAGTTTCTGAACACAATCAGTAATTTGTCAAAGCCATTTTTCGTCATTGCTTTTTTTGTCTTTTATATTAGACTATTTGATATAAGATAAATAAACAGTTAATATTTTTTAGCTAATTGTTACACAAATTAGAAAAAAGAGAAATAAGGCTTGGAAACAAATCTAGTCACACTAAAGATCGTATACAGTCAATACATCAAGAGAACCAGATGTCTAATTCAACCCTATTAAATCAAATTCCCAATTTGTATTTAATGCCCATTTCAAAAGGCTTTTGAGTGAAAACTGAACCTATTTTTTAAAGGCAATCTCATTGTATTTACTATACTGAAATCCAGGGAAGAATAGTAAGAAAATAGTTGAAAAAAGGAATCTACAAAGGCCATTCAGGAACCTTTTGGATGATGTAAAATTATAGATTTATAGCATTAAGAAGCAATTATCTAAATAAAGTTAAGAAAAAGATTTAGGTGAAAAATCCAATTATGTTTTTAGGTAATACATTACCTGGGACTGGTAAAATTTTCGATATTCATAGCTAAGTAATCTTCTTTACGTCAAATTATTACGTAATATTAAATTCAACATGGAAATGAAAAATTTATCATTTAAACAATACCAAAAGATAGGCAGACCAGGGCATTTTAACGAGTTTTACAGATTGTTAATCAAGTGTCTATAAAGTCTCCACATGACTAATTTCCATAAGCCAAATTAGACACTCCCTGACTTTTTTCTTTGAAACCGCACATTCGCAGAAGCAAAAAGTCAACATAATTGGAATTTCTCAGCAAAATATAACTTTCATGCTTTGAATAAGAGCATAAGTAGCTTTCAATGAACTGTATTTATCTAGGATGTTATTAAACATGTATACTCAGGATGGGCATGTATTACATCCCTGAGCCCAGAACACTGAAGTCAAATTCGAGAAACTACCATGATGGGAAAAAAGAAAAAGGAAAAAAAAAAAGACAAACAGCTCAGTTGCAAGACACAACTCTGAAGTATACATATAAATACCGCTCCCCGGGATCTTCTGTTCCCTTCATATTTTTGATCACTTTATCCAGGCCGTCAACATGTTTTCTATCCCTCCTCATTCGTTTGGCCGTTCTTCCATAACCTCTCCTGTCCTCCCTAGACTCCAATATTCCCCAAGCTCACAATTTTTCTTTCCAGCCTTTATGTTCTTCCACAAACTGCCAGTGCTCCTCCACAGACCAAAGCTCCCTAACTAAAGATGGTTATTGATGTACAGTACCAGTGTTTTAGTGCAGCAGCAGAATCAATAAACGAGAAAATACTGCTTTGTCAGGCTTCACCAAAGCATTCTGGGAAACTTTACTGCTTTGGGTGGTTACAGAAACTCTTAATATGAGAGAACGAGAGCTAGGCTTTGTCTTGTGGTGAGAAGTGATGTTCTTCTACCCCCTAGTGACTATAAAGGAATAAGGCAGACGTTAAAGAAATGTTTGAGATGGCTCCATGTTATTATTTATTGCATATTAATTTGATTTCTAAAAAGAATCAGAGTCTTGGGAACCAAGTGAACTCATAGGACAACGAAACATGTTATGAGAATGATTTTAAAGCGTTCAAATTGCAAAGGGTATGTATTTTAGTATGAGTCAGAACTTTGTTTCATTTGTATTTGCAAAAGCAAGATTTGAAAGTTTGCTTTCTTCTTACGTGACTAGTAAACGTCAGTTTAAAATTCTCTCTCTCTCTGTTTGTCCTTCATGTCCAAACTACAATCTTTTAGCTAGAAGTGCCCCCCAATTTTAAACTCTTTATTATGTAGAGAAATAAGTAACTGAAGTACAGTGATGTTAGACAGAGCTGGCGTATTTGTGTGTGCAAATACAGGCATTCACAGAGGTCAATTACATATCTTCCGATCACACACACCACCACCAGCACCACAATTCGGAAACTGAAGGAAGAGTCTCAAATGTTGCATAATTTCATATGAATTATTTTGTTGTTACTGCTCCTTACAAAATAGTGGTGCTGCTAAATTAAGTTACAAACACATTTTTGTTGTATATTTACACTAATTTTCACATTTAGTCATTTATGGTACAACTGGATACTTTAATAACTTCATAAATTAATAATGCATTCTTGCACCTTTTATAAATCAGACAGAATTGTATAACTGCTTAAAAAGACACTAGCAATGTAAAAAATAAATAACCAGCATTTCATGAAGAAAGCTTTAAAGGAAATTTTACCAAAAAAATCACAAATGGCTTTTTCAAAAGATATTAAAGAGACTTAAAAAGTATACCACATATTTCTTTCAACCTTTACATTGCCCCTACAACGCAGACACTAGTTTCTATCTCAGGGCAAATAACTTCCTAAAGGGACTAAATCTAACCATGTTAAATTCTAAATAATCCAAGCTTAATGAAGTGTAACACTCTAACATGGCCGGTACATATAAAATGTCACCACTAAAACAAGAGTCAGCTCAAACATCTGGCAATACCCTTATTAAATAAATTTTTAAAGGAAGCTTGCTTTCTTATTGGTAACAGCAGTAAGAAGAAAAGAATTCTGTTTGATGTAAAGGTTGGGTAATATCTATCATGTGGTCATTTGTAGTTGCTACAAAGACAAAGTTTTTATCCAAATGATCTAAAGAAGAAAAGTATATTTACCTTGCTGGCACTTAACCGCTTTCGATTTGACCAACGCTGAAGAATGTGTCCATGGAATGGTGAAAACAGCAAAATAAAACAGAGAAAAATAGAATCATCATCCATGTAATTATATTATGTTAGATGGTCCAGGTTACATTGAGATAATTAACATCCAAGTTCTGAGGTTACAGAGAAAGCATGTTTCAGCAAGAAAATAGAAACAACAGCAAAAAAATCACATATGTGGTTGTGTTACGTCATTTTCTCTAAGTATTCAACATGAAAAAACAATGACATAAAAATACTGTTTGATCTTTAGAAGTACATTTTTTTAAATTACCTTAAAATACCATATTTTTCTCTCTCAAAAAATAGATTTCTTCTGCTTGAAATACTCAGATAGTATTATAAAAATGTTTAAGAAATTCATGACTACTGATAGTTCATATTTAGGTTACCATAGTTTTAGATGATAGAAAAAAAAAAATCCTTTACTTTCACTGAGTAAATTTCAATATTCAAAACAATGGAAAAAATCTGACTAATTATTGGATAATTAAGAAAATGTGATAATACAGTATCTAAGGGAAAGAAAAAAAAATTCTGAATAACAAGAAACTTCACCATTATTCTCTTTTGATCTCTCATCTGTCATACTAAGGCTGCTGAATTTTGCCTATAAATTCTCTCCAAGCAAAACCCTGTCATTACTCCTGTAACTGTTCAGTACTGCAGAGCTCTACTCTGGCTGGTTAACCAGCTAACTGGTTGTTACAACTTGGATAAATTTGGGAGATTACAACTCAATTATAAACCTAATCGAGCAGACCACATTTACTATTTTTCTTAAGAAAAAAATACCTTTAGGTAAATGGCCAACCCACTTTGCCAATATGTTTTCCCAATACATTAGAAACCAGAAAATTAATAGTCTTCAGGGTAAATCCACTGATACTGCACTGACCAGCAACTAGAAATGTTGGTACAGAAATGACTGGAAAATATTCTTCATTAATTACACGTCCCCCAGTGAAATTGTGAGTTCAACGTTCAGCATATGACAGAGTTGTAGGTACTACTACCTGGATATTAATATCAGGGGTTTTGGTGGGGTTTTTTTTTCCCCCGAAATAGTAACAGATATTTTCAACCAAACCAACCACCAAAATTAATTACCAACTTTTAGGCACACAGGGCTATTTGGGCCTATAGTAACTATATTTGACATATAGTGACTCATTTCATTTTTTTATAACAATTATACAAGATAAACAAAGCATGTAAAGAAATTATTGAAAAATGACTATTACTATTCACTTCCAACAATGCTACCAACTACCATATATTGAGGGTCACTACCCAATTCCAAGCACCATATTGATAATTTCAATCTTCACAATCCTATAAAATGGATACTCTTTTTATCCTTGTTTCACATATGAGGAAATTATAGCTTAGAGAGGTTAAATAAGTCTTTGAATTAACCAGACCACTGGTGGAGCTAGGATTCAAACCCAGGCAGTCTGAAAACAGAGTCCATAATTTTAGCTACTTCTTTTTCCTATTTTTGCCATGGAAAAGAACACAGAGCATGTTTGTCAGCCTTCCAGCTGGCGTCTTCCCTTCTGCCTGTACCATTCTCATATACATTTAAGTCCGTGGACACAAGAGTCAATTCGTAAACATTTTGCACATACTGAGATTTTTGTCAGCTTGGTTCCAAAGCAACAAAGGCTACCTCAAAAATGACTGGGAAAAAAAAATAGGTAAAAAACTGAGAATTTAAACTGAGATCTGTCTACCAGAGTTTAAATTAAAATAGAAATTTATAAACAAATTATCTCACTCAAATAATCTACTGATTTCCAGTCCCAAGTGCTAGTCATTCTCACTTAAAATCCCAATATAAAAATGTCTTTAAATATTAACTCAAACTCAATGAAAAGAACAAAGATTCTGATAATCTATTATACCCCAAGGGCTCACAATATGCACTGTTAGCTGAATAGCCACACATGGCCCAGAATAAATTATTCCTCAATTAATTTTCTTTGATCAAAAAGATAAATGGGAAAAAACTACCAATCAGAACACATAAGAGAAGGCAGAGTTTTCTATATTTCCATTATATATATATTACATACTGTATATTGTATATACACACATATTCCTCTCCATATGTATATGTATTTATACGTGTCTATATGTGTATATACATGTATCCATATATATACATACACATGCATATTTATCTCAATAAATATGAATATGGATATAAATATATATATGTGTGTATATATACAGAGATAAATATATGTGTGTATATATGGAGATAAATATGTGTGTATATATATGGAGATAAATAAATATGTGTGTATAAATGGAGATAAATATATATCTGTACATAGAGAGCTAAATATATGTGTGTGTATATATATATGTGGAGATAAAATATGTGTGTGCATATACATGGGGATAAAAATATATTTGTGTGTATATATATATATATATATATATATATAATATATTGTACACTAAGCTTCTGCCAGACAAAGACCCAAGAAAAGAAGGAAGCACATGAGTGAGCAGACAGACATCTTGACAAAGTCTTCAACATAGGAGGCAGGGGAGTCAGAGGAAACCAGGATCACACTCAGAAGAAAACTGTGGCTGTTCTTAAGCCCCGAAAAGACAGTCTCTTTGAGATCTTTTACAAAAACAACTCCAAGCTGTATCTAGTATTCACTGTTCTGCAATTTGAAATAAATTGAAAAACTAAAATGGCATTATGTTAAAACTCCAAATTTTGGCAATATTGAATACCTTTTAAGTGCCAATATTACTGCTAAACATAATCTAATAAGCTGTAGAAAAATTCACAAAGGTAGTCATTTGAATATGCAGCTATTTTCATGGAGAAATCAACTACCTTTACAAACCCCACTTGAATATATAAGAAACTGTTTGAAGATATCAGCCGGCAAGTTGTCAACCACGTGATAAATAATACCTGTTTACATTGCCTGGCCCCCAGCTCAAGTCATCGGTCACCTGCTGTACCACTGACACCGAACCCAGAGTCATAGACGCAGCAGCCATGCTGTCCAGACTAAGAAGAAGCTAAAGAAAATCCCTCCTTCTGTAGGTGGGATGAGAAAAAATACTTTCATTTTCAACATTGATTTAAAACACTTTAACATTAAACTATCTCTTTTATTGAGGTCGCAAGTGTCAACAGTGTCACTTTTTAAAAAGAAGTAATAAAAGGAATTCAAATTAAAAATAGCAGATATTTAGCTGAATCTTTGAAAAGGCAATTGAAAAGTTACACTACAGTTTTCCTACCGCCTTAAGCTATCTTCCATGAGTTTACTAGTAAATCAATCATGATTTTCATCATAAAAACTACAACTAAAAGGGTAAGTGATTTCAAAATAAAAAGTATCCTCCTCATCCACCCCATTGCCTCAATTCAAGAAGCATTACTGGAGACCTAATTATAAGTAGGCTTTATATTTTTATATTGGATTATAAATATGCTAAATTATAACACATCTGAAAAAGCAGGTACTTTAACTGGCTTTAAAAATACTTTTCAAAAATTCATAATCAAAGATGCTTTTGTTCTAATATAGCCTTAGAATTATAAAATATAATCCCAAATGTAGTAAGATTATGATTTGTATCCACAATTTTGCTCATAAGAGTCCCAATCATACTGTGACAAAATCTAATCCTTCACTGATGTTACAGACATCTTTGATAGGTACTGTATCAACTAGAAATTTCCATGTACTAGTAAATTTCCAAGTACTAGATACAAACATTAAAACTTGTATCTTCCCAAAAGAACTCCCAATGGAAAACTTGGCAGCTAAAAGTAAAAAAAGAAAGAAGAAACCAGAATGCTGCAAATGTATACCTGATCATTTTAATAACAAAAAATAATTCCTTAATGAATTTCCTTTCCAGCATTTCAAAAACAGCACTGTATTAAAGCACAGATAGTTTAAGACTCCATAAAATTTTCACCCCTCCTAAAATAATTGTAAAACTCTCAGCTGTCTGCTAGCTATCAAAGGACAACTGCCATGATCCGTTTAAAAAGGACAAAATGAGCCATTTAAAAAGAACAGAAGGTCCCACTTACATGTCTCTTGAAATCACCCTGTTTTACCACTAGGTTCAAATTTAAGACGATCACTCCCATATCATCTTCTAAACTGTTTGGATCTTCCAGTTTTAAAATACGTTCAGTGGTTCTACAAGCAAAAAGAAACAAATAATGCTACCACTTCTTGACAGGACTGTTTTGACCTACAGGCATCAGGAGCTTATGGTAAATGTCTCCTACCTTTGAATAAGGATTAGACACAATGTTAAGAAAGCACAAAATTTAGTGAAAATAAAACAATTATATTAAGGGTAGTGAAATGGTTTGGCATCGTTTAATTCAACAGTTGGTTAACTGATCCCCCTCCTCTACCACCCAAATAAAATGTAAACACTTTTTCGAATTTTAAGTTAATGAAACTGAATATTAACAAATGAAACTATGAAATCCAATACACAATTTAGAATGCACTAAAAATATTTAACATCTGACTAATATATTTGGCACCTAGAAAGGAAAAATCCTTAAAAATACACTGAGAGTTATAACACTTTAAAGCTCTCTTTCCTTTGTTCAGATATGCTGTTTTTGTCATTTGACCTCACCAAGCACCATTTGACATTATCATGAGTTCCCTGTAAAATGGCATCAATAAAACAATTAAAAAGTAAAAATGTGGTACCTGTTAAGCTCAAGATCACTGAGAATGACAAATGCAGAACCCATGAAATCAGATGTGGTTAAATCTCGATCATATACCTACAAAGAGGACAGAGGTCAATAACACATTATTATGGTAAACCAACCAAGTTTATCAAATTAACAGATGCAATAGGTTGGAAATTTTGAAATCAGTCTTTCAGATCTTGAAATACTTTGCATAGTACAGTTACAGAGAAATTTAGTCAAGCCAATGCACAGAACAAAATTATTCAATCTTGCCCATTTTGCCTACTATGATCAAAATAACAGCAACAATTTCTTTCAAGGCTGTATTTATATCCATTGAAATGTTATGCACAATGTACCACTCTCTGTAGTTTAAATAGTCTGTCATTAAAATTTAGTATTTTCCAGTGAGCAGATCTGCCAATTAAATAGAAATTTGCTAAATTTTCTATAGCAATCTCATCCTGCACTCAACTCATGCAGTTTTAACTCAGATGTTGTAGCAATTGATACTTACAACTGGCGGCTTGAAGCTCTATTAAGTATAAACATACTCCTAATGAGAAAGGCTTTAGTACTTGTTACCACTGCACTACCAGTAATAGTTCTTCCACATTTTGTAGATTTAAATACAATCAATGCAGATATTATTTTCACTCGCATTTTCACTGGAGTGTATCTTATTGATTGAAGAGAAACAGAGTGTCAACAAATAGTATAAGAAATTTCTCCTGTATTAATATTTTTAATCTGGCCTAATAAAAGAATTTTGGCCAGTTCACTCCTGAGAGGACATGATAAAATGCTGAGAAGTGTTTTTAATAAAGGAGCAGATTTGAAAGCCATCTGTGATTACCTTCACACGCAGCTTTTGATCAAGGCTTTGTATTGGCAATACAACTATCTCATCCCAAACTGGGTTCAAGTTCTTATATATGACTTTACTTTTGTACAGCGTCTTCCCATTCAGCTTAAATTTCACATAAGGATCACTTGTGCCTTTAAAAAAAAAAAAAAGAAAGAAAACAAGACAGAATTTTAAGATACATGTAAAAGCCTGGGACCTTCATTAAATAAAGATCCTTTCCCCACTCCCCAGACTAACGTCTCCCTGCACAGAGATTAAAGGCCTCGGAGGTGGAGGATGGAAGGAGACACCGAACAATTTGGGCTAAATGAATGATTGTTTTTTCCCTTTAGTGATAGAATATAAATTTCATTTTTTGTTTTGTTTCATTGTGGGCAGGTCAACCCCATGCTACCTGCAAAAATTCAAGAAATAAAATCCATCAGCACCAGCTAACAGGGTCAGAAGTCCTAGGGAGAAGCCCACCCCTCCTAGGAGGTACAGCGAGTCAGTGAAAAGTGAAAGAAATCAGTTTCAAACACTTAGCCAGATGGCTGATTCAACAGAATCCTGTACTTTAAAATATAATCATAATAAATAAATCTCTGGAATCACTGGCTCAAAAGATGGCACGATGGGGCTACAAGTGAAACTGGAGGCGTGGAGATTAAATTGACAAAGTTGCCATTCTTCACTGCCTCCCCGCACCTGCACTAAAGCGGCCAACATTGTCTCAGCCTGGCCAGCTGAACTCCACATCAGCCGGGCCCTCAGCTGGCCTCAGCGCTGACACCGCTGACCCGCCCGGCTCCTCCCTGGGAGCTTTGAAACAGATGCCAAAAGAAATGAATAATGTCCCTCCAGTCACTCTGCCCAAAGCAAAAAGAAGGGCTGATGGCAGACCCTCCTCCACAGTTTCCAGATCAATTGAAGTAAAAACAAAACAAAACAAAACAAAAATGCCTGCAAACATAATACATGAATTTATGTATATTGTGTGTGTGTGTGTTACATGCATGTGCATCTCATGATCCAAAGCTTGGACTACAATTGTTCATTACTACCCAGTGAACGGTAGATGAAGAGGGCTTAAATGAATGAGCAATCAATAAGGAGATAAATGAAGGCCAGCTGATAATGCTACAAAGGAAGAAAATCTAATTTGGGGAGTTATGATACTATAGTTAATTTGGAAGCACCGCACAGTGAATAAGCATACAAAGACCAACAGCCTGGTCTGTTCACTGATATATTCCCTGTGCCTTGGACAGTACCCAAGATAGCCCCCCACCCAGAATATTTATTAAAATGAATTGCTGATATCAACATCAAGCCAATATAGTCTAAGAATATTATATCAAAAATTAATTAGGCTATTCTGTCACAACATTTATCAAATCATTACTATCCATCATGCATTACTTCAATCTTTTATTTTTTTCAGCTCCTTTTAATATTTCTATTTAGCTCCAGGACTACAAATTACCGAAAATGGAATGCAATACATTTTCCAGCTATTTGAACTGAAATTAACATCACTATGAAGTAAAACAGCAGCCATGGTTGAAAAGCCTTACTAGATTAAGTAAGGCACGATTTTGAGAAGTCAGTCTTCCAATATTGCAAGGGTATTCGCTTAAAACAAAAAATTAAATAAGCTGCAAATATACACATATGCATAGCCAAATCTCACATTTTAAGTTTGATAACATAGGAGTAGATGCCCATCAGTCCTTATTAAACTTGGACATGCACACGAGTGCACACACACACAGACATACACACACCCTGTTCAGAGGCAGTTCTGAGAACAGTAAAAATGAATGCATTCACAGCCATTCAGTGAAATGCTCACTAGTGAGAGTGCAATCCACCCACCCCCTCCCTCTTACAGCAGAAGAGAACACCTCTGGCGAGTCAGACTTTAACAATCATTCTGATACATATATATAAAAAAGTGGGGAAAACTATAATAAAAAGAGGCCTTTAATTAAATGAAATTGCCACTGTGGGATCAGGCCTTCATGCTTGTCAGCGTACTCTCAAAATAAACATCTCAAAACTAGGCCTCGGTGGTGTCAGTTTCTCACAGGCAAGGCATACTGGGTAATCCCCAGGCATCTTGACAGCTACATAATGTTGAAACTGTTTCACGGGTGAATGGCGGCAGTTGCGTGAAAGAAAATATTAATGTCTGGAATTAATAGAAAAAGGGACCGGGGTTTACAAAGCCAAACAAGGAAAGAGGTGTCAAGTTAGTGCAGTGTTAATTGTTAGGGAAAATTTGAGAGAGGCGAAAGCACATTGTGATTTTCTCTCTGAGCCTAAGTGCCTCACTGTCAGGGAAGTGACATCTCAACTAGGCAGCTTCTGAAAAGGGGTCGGCCACTCAGGAATGCAACTCCCAGATTATACAAATGATGAGATGACACCTGAATGGGTGGACTTTAACCTTGTTTGCTGGGAGCTTCAGACACAATGAGGCTCTTGTGGCAGTGTGGCACTCGGCGAGGAGAATGAAGCCAGGAGCCCAGAGACGGTGCTTCCATTCTGAGGCCGTCACCGATTCTGCCCTGTGGACCTGATGGAATCTCTCAACCTCAGACATAGACTATCAAGATGTAAGCATCTGTGGCCCGAGTGTCCCGCTTCATTCCAAACACACAGCAGTATATATATACATACATACATATATATATACACATACATAAAACATACGTGTGTGTGTGTATATATGTATATATATACACATATGTATACACACACACACACGTATATATGTGAGCAAAACTAACAGCCAGTCATCATCAGTCCTCTACAAACATTGCGCCAATTTCCCTTCCTAATGACCACGTGTGACTGCCCTTGTTTCTTCTACTCCTGCCCACTGACACTGCGGGTCATCAAATCTCTCTCAATGGGCCATGAACAGCTTCTGGCCATTTCCAAGCATGGCTCCATGCTGGGCATTCCAGGAGGTTACAAGGTGCACTGATCCCAGATCCTGCTCTTCTTCACCTACTGGGCAGCAGGCAACCCAGAAATATAACACAAAGTCCAAGAAGGAAGCGTCCCAACAGAACAGAACCTGGGAATGATGATGGCTCATGGGTGGGAAAGACTAGTTCTAGCTGAGGTACAGTGGAAGCTGCAATAAAGAAGATGGGCGTTGAAATATGGGTGGATCAGAGCAGGCAGAGAAGGAGGTCTTTACAGTAGGAGACATCTGCTCTAAAAGTGAAGGAGAAAAGGAGACTCATGGACATAAGGAGGAGAACATCACAGACCAGGGCCTATCAGTGGGTGGGGGGCTGGGGGAGGGATAGCAGGGGGAGGACAGGGGAGGGATAGCATTAGGAGCAATACCTGAAAGGGTGAGGGATGCAGCAAACCACCATGGCAAGTGTATACCTATGTAACAAACCTGCATGTTCTGCACATGTACCACAGAACTTAAAGTATAATTAAATATATATATATATGAAAAAAATCATGAGAGTGGTGTGATGCAAAGCACACATTTCAATATATCCAGAGATTAAGGGAAGGACAGATTATGAGAAATAAAGTTTTAAAAACCAGATTTGAGTCAGAAACTCAAGTACCCTATAAAAGCAAAGTACGGAGTTTAGTTTATCATCTGTAATAAATACAGGTGTTTTATTTTCCTCTTCTTTGTTTAATTTTTAAGAAAAGTGATATATGCACACAACTCTCAAAGGGATGAAAAGTAAAATCTCTACGCTAGTCCTCTTCACCGATTTTCATTTGTCTGACATACCCACCATAAATAGTTTCTTGGGCATTTTACAGGAAAAAAAATAAGAATTGTTTTTAGTGGACTCACGCTTTCACAGTTAACATTCCTTGGAGCTCTGCTCATACCAGCAATATAGATCCACTGTTTTTTTTTTTAAAAACTAACTGAATATGTATTCACTGCATTTAGTTTATGTAACTAGCTACTAAATAATAGATATTAATACCTTTTCCAATTTTATTAACTAGTGCAAACGATACTGCAATAGGCATCCTTCTATAATTAATCTTGGAGTTCCTAAGTGATTATATTCAGAGGAAAATTTTAACAATGAAACTGCTGGAGAAGTAAACATGAAGGGCCCATGGTTTTGTCTTTTGCTTATGGACTTAAATGAGCCCCTTCATTATGGAAATCAATCAGCCATTGACTATAAGTCTTATCAGAATTTGTTTAGACTTAACGTTATTTCTGGCAACAAGTGATTTCCATTTTTATTTTGTCAAATTTACCTACGTTGTATTTATGGATTTATGGTTTTGTAGTTTAACATCCTATTTAGAAACAATGTCTCACTACAAAATTTTAAATTAATTCAGCTATGTTTTCTTCCACTGATTTTATAGTCTTTCTTTTTGTTTCACACCATTTAAGCCTTTGGCTCACCTGGAATTATTTTAGTATGAAGAGGGAAGGAAATTCAGGTTCACTCATGAGCAGCAGGGTAAAGTGTTCAGAGCCAAGGTTTAGATATATAAATCTGACAGCAGCTTATAATTTAGAATAAAGAAGAAAGAGGGTAAAGCTATGAAACCTGGCAGCTGAGATAATATAGCAACAGCGAGCTGAGGACTGAGGAGAATGTTGGGACCAGACCACAAGAAGGACCTACTCAGGTTTTGGAAAGTGCCCTAAAAAGCACTCCCATAGAACTTCATCTCGAGAGACAGTCCACGGACAGGAAGGTATGTGATCTAAACCATTTAGAAAAGCTGCTCTTTCCTAGCCTACAACTTTGACAATGTAGAGTAAAACGTTAAGCTATGCTAAGAAATGCAGTACAGACAAGTAACAGGCTGGATGCATGGCTCATGTCTATAATCCCAGCACTTTGAGAGGCCAAGGCAGGAGGATCACTTGAGGCCAGGAGTTTGAGACCAGCCTAAGTGACACAGTGAGACCCCATCTCCAACCAAAAAAAAAAAAAAAAATTGTTTCAAAAAATTATCTGGCTCTGGTTGCATGTGCCTATCGTCCTAGCTACTCAGGAAGCTGAAGAGGAGGATTGCTAGAACCCAAGATTCCAAGTTTACAGTGAGCTAGGACTATGCTGCTGCACTAACCTGGCTAACAGAGCAAAACGCTGTCTCTCTAAACAGACAAAATTTAAAAACACCTTAAATTTTCTACTCCATATTTTACAAATTTATTTAAATAGAGAAAACATTATTTGGACCACCTGTGAGTGTATTATTAAGTTTCTGCAAATCAAAGCTCCCGAAAGATAAGATTAATGCCCAGAGGTGCCTAATACGCATGGTAGATTGATTATACTAATGTGATGGACGAATGAATGAATAAATTTTGAAATCAGATGAGCATGGTGAATTAAAATCTCAGACCTTCCTTCTACTAACTGTGTAACTTTGGGCCATTTACTCCATTTCCTTATGCTGTAGTATCTTCGCCTGTGAGACAGAAAACTACCAACTTCAAGGGATTATTTTGAGAACTGAACAAACCAGTATTCTTCAACGATAGCGGGCTTCAGCCATTTGCTGAGAATGCTTCATTAATGCTACTATTTCTAGTATTACCACTCAAGTTATAAAGGGGAAGAGTGTATGCAGCAGTAATTAAATATCCATTTATTTTACGTTAATTTTCCAAGTTAATGTACATACACTAATTTGTTTCTATAGTATTGTTTTTATTGCCACCTCTAAAGGAGTGAAATTTTCTTCTCTTAAGTTTGTTGCAAAATTCGTCTATCTTACTTCTTGCAGGGACTCTGTGTGATTTGGGAAAATTTCTATAAAATAATCTGAGCTGTCCTAGAAGGAAAGAGCTGTATAAAAACTAAAATCACTAAGTCCTCATAAGGACTGTCTACCTCCTTACCTACCGTTGTATTCATTGAGGATTTTGGAGCACTGTGGAGATATGATTGATAAAAAATAACAGGCAGCTCAGTAAGGACACATGGCAACTCAAGTCTATCATCAGTAAAGAGTCACCAAGAACCACAGAATTTGAAGATTTTGTTCTCCCCTTGATTTTACTTATCATCTTTAGGAACTCTTACCACCTTGAGAGTGCTATGAAGAACATGGCTGGTACCAACAGAAATGGTAAATAGAAACAGGCAATATCACACTGAATGGCTCAAGAACAATTGTAATAGGCAAATAAAATGAACCTATAATGCAGCTCTAATTACAAACAACTTATCTTTGCTTTTTGCTTTTTTTTTTTTTTTTTTGATATAGCTCATGGCTATGGTAAAAAAAAAAAAATTTTTTTAAGAAAAAAAAATTCCTATCTAGAAAAGCTTAATATGCTGATACATAGACTTTATATGCTAAATGTACATGCACACACACACACTTATTACAAAGAGATCACTATACAGTATTATTTACCTACTTACTTCAATTAATAAGATATCAGAATCCTTATATGCCCATAATTTTTTTTCCCCTGAGATGGAGTCTTGTTCTGTCATCCAGGCTGGAGTGCAGTGACACAACCTCGGCTCACTACAACCTCCCCCAGGTTCAAGCAATTCTCCTGCCTCAGCCTTTTAAGTACCTGGGATTAGAGATGCCTACCAGCACACCTGGCTAATTTTTTTATTTTTAGTAGAGAAGAGGTTTCACCATGTTGGCCAGGCTGGTCTCGAACTCTTGACCTCGTAATCTGCCCGCTTCGGCCTCCCAACGTGCTGGGATTACATGCATGAGCCACTGCACCTGGCCCATAAATATATTTCTACAATTCAGTTTAATGTTCACTTTATTATATGTATGTCTGTGCATATATATGTATAAACTTACTATGTAACATTTTTTTAAAACTAGCATTCTTAATTTGGACTAAACATCCACTGTATTGAATACAAAAGCATTATTTGTAGGAAAAGCTTACTTATTTGCTATCAGCAAAGCATGTTTGCCAAGTCCCAAAATTTAGCCATGCAGTTTCTCCAAAATAAATGTTGTCTTTAGCTTGGAAAGTTTTTTAATTAAATGTATTTCCCAAAGTAGCTGTTTGCTCATGAAAGGAAATTATCACCATATTTTACACTAAGTTAGCATTTTGTGATATCTGATAACTTTCTGTGGGAGAGCTTAATATTTCAAATTCAAGTCAACAATTATTTATCAGCTCTTTTGGGACACTGAGCTGCATATATGAAACTTCAATGAAAAACATGGTATTTGGAAACATAAAAAGTATATATTTTAAATTGTTTATGTAATAGGGTAAGAGTAATAACTGACTATTCTATTTCTACACATACATTTATAGTATTCTGTATATATACACATATTTAGGATCTTCTCTTATTGCTGGGAAAAGAATCAAGCCTGAGCTTCTTTTATATAGAATCTGTAAGTTCTGACTTTGACAGCAGAAAAAAAAAATAAATGAATAAGTTGTTTCTGAGTTTTGAACAGGGGCTGCTGTTCCATAACACCCTAATGGATGTTACAGAAATTAACAGGGCATTTTTCCTCAGTCATCTAAGAAAGAAGGAACTTTTCCTGTGCAGAGAAACAGGGAAAAATCGTGTAAAGGCAACAGTTATATAAGATGAGTAAGCCTGGAGACCTACCATCAATGAAGACACTAGTTAGTAGAAGGGTATTGTATATTAAAAATTTGTGTGGAGAGGCTGGGGTGCTGTGGCTCATGCCTGTAATCCCGGCACTTTGAGAGGCTAAGGCAGGTGATCACGAGATCAGGAGATCGAGACCATCCTGGCCAACATTGTGAAACCCCGTCTCTACTAAAAATACAAAACAAGTTGCTGGGCTTGGTGGCGCATGCCTGTAGTCCCAGCTACTCAGGAGGCTGAGGTAGGAGAATCGCTTTAACCTGGAAGGTGGAGGCTGCAGTAAGCCGAGATCGCGTCACTGCGCTCCAGCCTGGTGACAGAGCGAGACTCCATCTCAAAAAAAAAAAAAAAAAAATCTATTAAGAGTAGATTTTAAGTGCTCTTACCAGGCACAAAAAAGTAACTATGTGATGATGGATATGTTAATTGGCTTCACTGTAGTAAGCATGCCACTATGTGATACAGTTTGAATGTGTGTCCCCATCCACACCTCATACTGAAATGTCATCTCTAATGATGGAGGTGGGGCCTGGTGGGAAGTCATTGGGTCATGGTGGTAGATTTCTCATGAATGCTTTTGCATCATCCCTCTTGGTACTGTCTTCATGACAGTGGGTGAATTCTCATGAGAAATGGTAGTTTAGGAGTGTGTGGCAGCTCCCTGCTCTCTCTCTTGCCCTGCTCTGGTCATGTGACATGCCTGCTCCTCCTTCACCTTCCACCATGATTGAAAGCTGCTTAGAAGCCAGCATCCTGCTCCTGTACAGACTGTGGAACCATGAGCCAATTAAGGTACTTATCTTTATAAATTATCCAGTCTCAGGTATTTCTTTATAGCAACGCAGGAACAGAGTTCTAATACACTATGTATATCAAACATCATGTTGTGCCTTAAATATATGTAATGAAGTTTTTTGTTTTTTTGTTTTGAGACAAAGTCTCGCTCTGTCGCCAGGCTGGAGTGCAGTGGCGTGACGATCTCTGTGGTTCACTGCAATCTCCACCTTCCAGGTTCAAGCGATTCTCCTGCCTCAGCCTCCTGAGTAGCTGGGATTACAGGAGCCTGCAACAATGCCCGGCTAATTTTGTATTTTTAGTAGAGACAGTTTCCTCCATGTTGGTCAGGCTGGTCTCAAACTCCTAACCTCAGATGATCTGCCCGCCTTGGCCTCCCAAAGTGCTGGAATTACAGGCATGAGCCGCCGTGCCCACCCTGTCTTTTTTGAGACAGAGTCTTGCTCTGTTGCCAGGCTGGAGTGCAGTGGCACAATCTGCCTCCCAGTTTCAAGCAAGTCTCCTGCCTCAGTCTCCCAAGTAGCTGGGACTCCAGCCATGCGCCACCATGTCCAGCTAACTTTTGTATTTTTAGAAGAGATGGGTTTCACCATGTTGGCCAGGCTGGTCTCAAACTCCTGACCTCGTGACCCACCCGCCTCGGCCTTGCAAACTGCTGGGTTACAGGCATGAGCCACTGCGCCCAGCTCAAACTTTTTTTTAAAGGATGATGAAAGTTAGGAAGCTCAGAGCTGAGCCTCGAACCTAGATTGTTTTCACTCTAAAGGCTTCAGAACTACAGTAATTTTACAAAATAGCCCCCAAATTATGTGGTACTTAATAAAAAATAGGGTATCTGTCTCCATTCCTCTTGAATTGGGTGACTGCTTCAACTTTTGTGGTGTGATGTTCCTTCCAAGGCTGCGTCATAAAAGGTGATGTAGTTTCTGCCTTGTGGTGTGACCCTTGTGCCTGGAGCCCTGAACTTCCACATAAAAAGCTTGATGACTCTGAAGCTGCCATATCACAAGGAAGACATGCTGCATGGAGAGGTCTCATGTAGAACCATCCTCATCTTCCAGATGCCTGATTCCACAAACGCAGCATGGGAATCAACAGACCTTCAAGCCTCCAAAACTAGGTCTCCAATAGTCAAGTCCCCCCAACCTTCAGGTCTTCCCAGGTGAAGCCCCAGAGAGTGTGCAGCAAAAACAAGCCATCTCCATTGCACTTTGTCCAAATTTACACTCCCAGAATTCATGAACATGTGGTTGTTGCTGAGATTTGAGGTAATTTGTTACATAGAGTCTCAAGAATAACATCCTTCACTGTGACATGCCACATTCACTACCTCAAACGCAGCAAGGCGTGATGGCGTGATAGGACTAAATGTAGCTGAAATCAAAACTCAGCCACAGGTAAATCATGGATGTGTGGGAATACACAGATACACGTCAACATGCTCACAGGCAGAATATCTCTTACCAACTTTACAGACAGTGAAACAAATACATCAAAAGAATGACTTGAAATACCGCATGTCTCATTTTGGTATAGAAATAAACACTTGATAAAAACTACCCCCTCTAGAGAAGTCCCAATCAAGCAAATAGAAGACATGCTACATTTAATTCAAGCCAATGATCTTTGGTTGGGTGTAAGGCAATTTTCTTACATGCAGCAGGAATAGAAAACATCCCAATTTTGCATAGGAATTGAGATGGGATTCCACAGAAACAGATAAACTGACTCTATAAAGCAGCACAGCATCAAGACATTCTGATTAATCCACAACTATGCACAGAGTCCCAAACAAAACCATACAACAAGAATCTTAAAGGGCTCCATTGTGGGAATATATGTAAGACTGCTGGGACAAACATGTCCAGTGATAATCTGTATCAAGTGGCAAAGGAATAAACAGAAACCAATTTTAAAACTCAGCTCCAATCACTTACTGCAGGACATCCATGAGTTACCAAAACTCAACAAGTGAAGGAAAACCACTCCTGGATTACAGAACGGGCGTCTGCATCTTTGAAAGGTTCACATTTGCTCTTGAATGACAGTTTCTGATACACTGGCCCAGATGTGGCCAATGATCTCATGCCATCTGCTGTTCAGAGAAGGTACTCCAATGAGAAGCAAATTCCAAATGTAAAACAAAACGGACTGAATTTTCAAAACCATGAAACTCTGGTGTGGAGCTGATGCTGAACAAGAGAGCAACATCAATAGGAATCAAAGAGAAATTGCTGAAGCAGACCCCAGTACATTTTTTGGCAATTTAATGTATACTTAAAAAGTGATTGTCACGTCATTAGGAAAATAAATATCTAGTCCTAGTTAGTTAGATAGCCATTTGGTTGAATAAAACTAAGATCCTACTCTGGGCCAGAAACTAAGTAAACTTGAGACAGATCAAAGAGATAAATGAAAAATGTAAAACCAGATAGAAAAGAGAATAAATGTAGGTAAAGGTGCGTATCTCTCAAGAAACTTTCTAGATAAAAAATGAAGACACTTTTCAGAATAGAACTGTAAGACTAAAAATACTTTTGCAACAAAAACGTATAAAATTTAAAGGCAAGTGACAAATTAGGAAAATGCATGTGAACATGTCCAGGAGACAGAATGAACAACGGTCATGTATGGAGCAGACTATGCAGAGAAGCAACTATCTCATTAACCAAACATATTTAAAGGTCCAAATTCATTAACACAATTTCAAGAAAAAAAAACAATACAACACTTGCCTTCAATCAAATTAACAAAGATATGACCAGGTGCAGTGGCTCACACCCATAATCCCAGCACTTTGGGAGGCTGAGTCTGGGGTGAACCACCTGAGGTTAGGAGTTTGAGACCAGCCTGGCCATCATGGCAAAATCCCATCTCTACCAAAAACACAAAAATTAGCTGGATGTGGTGGCACATGCCTGTAATCCCAGCTACTCAGGAGACTGAGGCAAGAGAATCGCTTGAACCAGGGAGGCAGAGGTTGCAGGGAGCTGAGATCATGCCACTGCACTCTAGCCTGGGTGACAGAGCAAGACTTCACCTCAAAAAAAAAAAAAAAAAAAATTAACAGTGATATTCTACATACAAGGTAGGTGAGAAGCAAAAAGTGGCCCATTTTCACATACCAGTAGGTCAAGAAAATAGGTCCTTCTCAAGAGTATAAATTGGCAATTTTGTAATGAGAATCTTGAAATGCTTAGGTCATGTAACAGAGAAAATTCAATCCACCCTAATAAATAACTTGCAAATATATGAAAAAGTAAGTTGTACACATACATTTAGGCATAAGAATGTTTGTTGCAGCATTATTCCTAATACTAAAAATTTTGAAAAACTTAATTCGGAATGTTGATTGAAAAAAGTATGGTGCCCTACCAAGCTTTTAATTTCTTCTCCAAAATAAAGTCTTTTTTTTTTTTCGAGATGGAATCTTGCTCTGTTGCCCAGCCTGGAGTGCATTGATGTGATCTTGGCTCACTGCAGCCTCCGCCCCCCTGGTTCAAGCAGTTCTCCTGTCTTAGCCTCCAGAGTAGCTGGGATTACAGGCATGCACCAACATGCCTGGCTAATTTTTGTATTTTTGGTAGAGACAGGGTTTCCCCATGTTAGCCAGGCTGGTCTCAAACTCCTGACCTCAGGTAATCCACCTGCCTTGGCCTCCCAAAATGCTGGGATTACAGGTGTGAGCCACCGTGTCCAGCCCAAAATAAAGTTTTTATAATACAGAGAAAAATGTGTAGAAAGAAAACAGCAGGTAATCAAACAATTTAAAAGCCAGATTCTCTTTCACTTAAGAAAGAAAAATAGATTTTAAAAATCTGGGCGATGCAGTGGAATAGGTTCTAAATTTCAGGACGGTCTAGTGGTGTGCCTTCATCAGCACCAGTTTCACTCATGTTGGTCACTATAATATTTGCAGGGGCATTTTCTAGGTGAAATTTATGATGGGGAAAATAAAACCTCAATCCACAACAGAGTCCTTATTCAAATAATGTGGCTTTTAAAAGAGTCTCTCATTTCTCCTGTTTCACAGAAAATAAGAACTAATCTCAAAAAACATCTTTTACAACTCTCACACCACCCCGGTTGGAGGTGGGGGCAGGGGGAGCAACATCTATCTAAAAAGAAGTAAAAGAACAAAAAGATACACAAAAGGTGCCAAAACTGATGAGGACACTGGGAAGACAGGCTCACAATAAAAAGGATGAGAAAGTCACAAAGCCATTCCTGTGCCCACAGGCGAAATGCAAAAACAAAACCCAATGTAGAATAATTATACCAAGAATAACTATAACAATTCACACAGCAATAATCATAGCTAATGTTTATTGTATATTACTGTTTCAGCTCCACCCACCCTATGCACTGCCCCCCCTGCCCCCCACCAAGTATCCACAAGCACACACACCAATCTTACTGCAAGCCTAGCAGGCTCGCTGCAAGACCATGTCTGAGCTAGAATCCAAACTTCTGTGGTCCATGGCCAAAGCCTATGCACGCATGACTCTCACCCACCATCCAGCACTCTTCAACACTTTACATCATGGCACCAAGGAAAATGATGTGGGTAGGGCATAGCAGGGTTTATGGAAGAGACTGCTGGGGGGCTGACCCCAAGCCTAACAGAGGTGCCCCAAGGGCTGCCAGAATGAATACTTCAGTACATCCCAGTCGGAACACACTTGCTGGGAAGCTGTACCCCTGCTCAGTATACAATACAAAGTTCTAGCAACATCATAAAATTTGCCTTCTAAATAGCAAAAGAAAGCCAGGATTTAAATCAGTCATTTTAACTTTTTGGTATCAATTTAGTAACTTATTAAACACTCATTATATAGCATCAATTTCACAGTATCGAGAGATCTTTAAGTTTTTTCTCTGAACTACTCCTTTTACATATGAAAATGACTTATCTTATACGTTCTTCCATTATCTGCAAATAAAGCTGCCACTGCTCTAAAAACGAATGTTAGATATCTACCTGTGCTGGAAATTTTGAAACAGACCAGCTTTCTGCATGAGTAATCATGAATTTTCATCCACTAACACTCACATCAAAAAAGAAGACCATCCAACCTCAACTTACAGCTGAAGTGATTTTCATGGCCCTAGAAATGTGACGGTGAACTTCAACTGACTTTTCTTTTCCTTTTGCAACACTGCAAAGTGGCCACAAGAGGGCACAAGCAACACAGTATTCCCTCAGCCCACAGCAGTAAACTGCTACAACTGCCTAACATTACAGAAAAACACAGGGTTTTAACGCGAGGGCTACTGTTTTCCACGTACTAGTGCTGTAGGAGGCAGCAGGGTATGAGCTGAGCATTTTGCACAGGACAAGAGACCTGGCCGTATCACAAGGCTGAAGTTCAAGCCAGGCCTGGAGCACAGCACCAACTCTAAGATACCAGAACACCTTCTCGGCCACATTCCTTCCCAGGGGTAATTAAGCCAGGGTCCAGTTTCCTCCATGCATCAACCGAGTTCATGAAGCAGTTGGAATTAAAAGTGACTGCTCACATCATATTTCTTCTGCTTTACCAGTCTCGAAATTTAAGACTGCCAAGAGCTATTCAGATCAAGAACTTAAAACGAGTGTAAGTCCTATTTGGTTGAAAACAATATATCCCATATAACATCCCGGAAAATAATAGAAAGGAAATGGGGA
The DNA here is from genome assembly GCF_030222135.1 of Aotus nancymaae. Lineage (NCBI taxonomy): Eukaryota > Metazoa > Chordata > Mammalia > Primates > Aotidae > Aotus > Aotus nancymaae. The sequence continues at coordinate 116,469,595 of NW_026988425.1, forward strand.
ATAGAAAGAAATAAAAGGAAAATGTTAGGATGAGGAAAGGAGAGCAGAAGGAGCAAAGAAAGATGAGAGAAACGGAAGAGGAGAGAGGGAGGGTCAGATGAGGGCAACAGTCAGGCAATGGCTGAGACAGCAGAGATGTAGCCAGACGGTGGCGATTCCTTTTTCTGCATATATTGCTAACAAATGTGTGCTCAACACAATGCCTGAGCTGATGACAGCATCTGAGTGAGACTCCTTCTTAGAAAGACCCCTACATCCAACAATAAATAGTAACAGTAATAATAACAGGGCTGCTTAGTTTACTCCTGAGCTCCCCAACACCAGACCTAGTCTTGTCCAGGCTGAAGTACCACATGCCAAAGATTCAAAGGAAATTCCTGAAGAACTGGAAAATGACCTGCAAGGAACAGTCTTCTAAACGTGGCCACCCTTCCAGAGCTACCTAATCCAAACTTCCAGCCTCCCGTGATACTCCTCTGTGTCCATTACCCATGGGTGCATAAGCGTGCTTAAGACAGGGAGTTCATATTTAATTCCCCACGGGTATTTCCGTAGTTTTTTTTAAGTATGCATACATACACACACACAGAGGCGGACAACTAAAGGGCCTGGGGTGTCCTGGTGGCAACTACACAACATTACCCCTTTCCCGACACCATTGCGAAACCCGCCAACTGTTCTGAAGCCAGACTTCCTCATGATTCTCTCGAAAGAACAATTAACAATTGTGTAGTTTAGCAATCTTCACCACAACTCCCAGAAAAATCTCAAAATCCCGCCTTGATAGCCTACTTAACAAAGCAGCTCTGTTTGAACCAGGGAAGGGTGTGATTTAGATAAAACACTCACAGCTCTTTATGCCAGTGAAGCCTACTTTCCGGCCTCTGGCTGATGGCATCACAGCTGAGACAGGGAACTCTGGTATCTGGGAGGCCTCTTCTGCATGCATTTCCTCGTGAGTGAAGTCACCGAAAAGTTCCCACGCTCAATCACAAACCCTCTAAGCACTTTTTAATACCCTTTCTTGGCGTTTGTGAGCTGTCTTTTCCTAAGAGCGATACCATATTCTTCCACTCCACTGCTCAGTTAAATATCAAGAAAATATCTCCGACTGTCCTGCATTATTTCATGTCGTATCTTCAAGACACTTTTGCCGAAAGCATGAGACTCAACTCTCGATGACGGCCTAATTAGATTATACACTCTTTGTTGCAGATAATGATTTTGGAGCAGTTTTTAAAAGCAAAAATCCAAAAATTGGACCATGATATTCTAGGCAGAGGTCAACAAACTCTGGTCCCTCAGTTAAATTCAGACCGCCTGTTTTTGTAAATAAAGTTTTATTGGAACACAGCTGTGTTTATTTCTTTATTGCCTACGGCAGCTTTTTCACTATGTCAGGAGTTAATTTTCACTTATAGCCTATAAAACCATAAAAAGTTTACTAATCCACGTTCTAGACAGAAAGTTACGTAGACAGTCATGATTAAGTAACAATCCAAAGAAAATGCTGAACTCCTTCCTTAGCAGAGAGTGATTCATCAAAAATAGTTTTTCCCCTAAAAAGCTTTCAAAAACAGACTGTGCAACTGGAATTAAAGATGCTGCAGCTGCTGTTCCTCCACGGTCAGGGTTGCAACACATTTGAATAACACTTTGAAGGAGCCTCTAGCATAATACCAAATATGTGATTAATTTGATCTGTATATTTTTTACTTAAAATGAAATTCATGATTCCACAGTAGGAAAATAAAATACAGTTGACTATTGACAATATGAGTTAGAACAACTGCAAGAATGCACTTATACAGAATTTTCTTCCTTTTCAGCAGCTCCTGAGACAGCCAGACCAAACCCTGCTCTTTCACCTCCTCCTCAGCCAATCAGATATGAAGATGATGAGGGTGAAGACTTTTATGATGATCCACTTTCACTTAATGAAGAGTAAATCTATTTTCTCTCTTTTATGATTTTCTTAACACTTTTTCTCTAGCTTCCCTTACTATGAGAATACAATATATAATAGAAATACGAAATATGTGCCAATGGGCTGCTTATGTTATCAGTAAGGCTCTGGTCAACAGTAGGCCATAAGTAGTTATGTTTTAGGAAATTCAAAAGTTGCATGTGGATTTCTGACTGCATGAGGGGTTAGCATCCCTAATCTCCTGTATTGTTTACGGATTAGCTGTATTTTAAAATCCCTATCCTGAAGACAGATCATCAAAAGGGCACAGAGCAATTGGCAAACTGACACAAGGACCAAGCGTCCAAGTTCAATGATGGGGCAGGTGGCATGGAACACAGCAATGAGTTCTGCTCCGGGAGCCAAGAACATCAGCAGCTTGCATTATTATTATTTATTAATCACTGTAACAACATATCTTTTCATCTACTGCCTATTTTCTACATGTAGGGGCATTACGTCATATATATTTCTTTATTAATACATAATAATACATATTTATGGGGTACACGTAATATTTTGATACGTGCATACAATGCGTAATGATCAAATGAGGGTAACTGAAATATACATCACCTCAAACATATCACTTCTTCACGTTGGGAATATTCCAAATTTTCTCTTCCATTTTGAAATATACAATAAATTATTATTAACTATGGTCAACCTTCTGAGAGATCTTGGCTCACTGCAACCTCCACCTCCCGGGTTCAAGTGATTCTCCTGCCTCCGCCTCCCAAGTAGCTGGGATTATAGGCACCCGCCACCACACCCAGCTAATTTTTGTACTTTTAGTAAAGACTGGGTTTCACCATCTTGGCCAGGCTGGTCTCGAACTTCTGACCTTGTGATCCACCCTCCTCGGCCTCCCAAAGTGCTGGGATCACAGGTGTGAACCACCCACCCAGTCAGAACTTATTCTAACTATATTTTGTACACCTTAACCACCCCTTCTTTATCTCCCCCATTCCCACATTCCCAGTCTCTGGTAGCTACTATTCTCCTTTCTACCTCCTGAGCCACCCAGTCTGCTCTGAATCTTGCCTCCCAATGTGACCTTCAGCAAGTCATTTAACTTCTGTGCTTCAATTTCCTGAATTAAAGCTTCCATTAAATCTACAGGTCAACCACGTGATCTGTATGAAGTCATCTTTATCTCTGAAATCATATAAATCCTTTTTGCTGACTTTAATCACCAGGCCCCAGAAGAATACCAGTATAATGCTCATGTCATTGGGGAAACCCAAGATAAGCTTCTTCAATAAGGGACTGAGTAAATCCTGTTCATTCTGCAAAGATACTTTCCCTTTTATAACAGGCCTCAATGCTCCTTAAGTTCAGCACTGAAGTTGGATTTCCTCAATGAGGAACTAAAATGTTTTAAAAATATTCTGTATATAAACCATCAGCATAGCACAAGAGAGTATGCAAAAATTAAATAACTATTCTTCTACCTAATAGAGCACTCGTATTGTAATAGGGCAGATCAGTCATTTACCCAATTATGGATAAAGGTGTATGTTTTATAAAGGTATAATCTGTGTACGATTGAGGTGAGAGAGAGCTTAGGCCTGTGAAAAACATAAAAGATTGCATAGGAGAAGTGCCATCTGAGTCTAGACTGAAGGATATTTCCTATTGTAATAATAAGCTATTGGTTTAGTATCTACAGAATTGAAGAACATGTTATACAGACTAAATATTGTAAACGCATAGATAAGCCAAAAACACTTCATAGTTAGCACTTTAGCATATCACACAGTTTCTGGACCTAATTATTTTAATTGGGTCAATACTAAATTAAATTATATTCCAAGAATACAAATTAAGTAAAGCTGAGACCAATGACAGAAAGCACACAGGTAATGAGAAAAAGCCCCAGGAAAACGCAGTGTCCTAGCTAACATAATCAAAAGTTGAAACTCTACCTCTAAGGAAAAGCATGTGTTTATTCTCATGTGCCAACACCCACCTGTACCAGGGGCTGCCTAGAGCAAAGGTTCTCAAAGTGTTGTTCCTGGACCAGCAGCATCAGAATCACCTGGGAACTTGTTAGAGATGCAAATTCTCAGGCCCCACCCCAGACCCACTGAATCAGAGAGTCTGTGGGCGGGGCTCAGTGATATGCATTTTTATTAATTCCCAAGAGTCTTCTGAGGATCATTCGATTTTGAGAACTATTGGTGCAAAGGATTGTGTTAGATAATGATTCTGAGTCTGGGTTGGGCTTTGTAGAAAACAATTCTGTATTGAGAAGTGATGATGTTCCTAGGCACGGGAGGCAGGAGTGAGAACACACGGACTAGTAATGAGGACCCCTTCTTGAACCCACAGTAGACATTCAAATGCTGTCTTGCCTTGAGCAGGCTCAAGATCATACCTTGATCACTAACTTGATACCTGTGATAATCAAACAGAAATTAACATAGTCACAGCATAGGAAGGCATACTCAACATCCCCAAGGTATGAAAGATGAACTTGTTGTCTGGGTGCGGTGGCTCATGCCTGTAATCCCAGCACTTCGGGAGGCTGAGGCAGGTGGACCACAAGGTCAGGAGTTCGAGACCAGCCTGGCCAAAATGGTGAAACTCCGTCTCTACGAAAAATACAAAAATTAGTTGGGCATGGTGATGGGCGCCTGTAATCCCAGCTACTCAGGAGGCAGCTGAGGCAGAAGAATCACTTGAACCCAGGAGGCAGAGGTTGCAGTGAGCCAAGATCGCACCATTGCACTCCAGCCTGGGTGACAGTGTGAGACTCTGTCTCAAAAAAAAAAAAAGAAAAATGAACTTGTTCAAAGAGTGAGCTATTTTCTTAAAAAATAATGATAAATTGTTCACCAAAATAAAAAAAAAAAACCAAGAACAATTACTATTGGTTTCAAAAGAAACAGGGGCTGAACCAGCGCAGTTTATGACCTAGACTCCTTATTAGGTATTTACACTTTTATTATATTAGGTTTGCCCAAAATAAAAGCCACATTCTCAAATGATGTTTTAACTGTGATGAAACTCTGCAGAGAGAAAGGACAATGGCTGGGGCTGGAGCACAGACTCTGGTCTTGAAACAAGATGTGGAACAAGAGCACATATGCCCTACTGTATCATTTTCCAATGTGTGTGATGGCTTCATCATCTCATGGGTGTACTGACCGTCTACTAGAAATCTGCATCAGTTTATAGAGAAGTATAGTAATGCTTGACACAATGAGGGAGAAAGAAGAGGTCCAGGGCCTGTGTATGTCCCTAAACTTAAAAACTATTGGTCGGATGCGGTGGCTCATGCCTGTAATCCCAGCACTTTGGGAGGCCGAGGTGGGTGGATCACGAGGTCAGGAGTTTGAGACTAGCCTGGCCAGCAGTCGCTACTAAAGTGAAACCCGTCTCTTCTAAAAATATAAAAATTAGCTGGCCATGGTGGTGTGCACATGTAATCCCAACTACTGAGGAGGTTGAGGCAGGAGAATTGTTTGAACCCGGGAGTCGGAGGTTGCAGTGAGCCGTGATTGCACCACTGCACTCCACCCTGGGCAACAGTGAGACTTCATGTCAAAAACAAAACAAAACAAAAAAAAACAAGCAAACAAAAAAAGCTATTGAGGAAATTCCATAAATTTAAAACAGGACGTGGCTTCAGATAACGTTAAACACACACTTTCTTCTACTCACCAGAGAAACTGTCACAAAATGAACTTGACAATCATTTTTGACAGAAGTACCCACCAGACACTGTGCCAGTTCAGGGCTAGAGTCAGCATATTTGCGGGAGGCAACCCTACATTGGTTTACGATTACATCTTTTAGATGTTATTTCAGGCATAAAATGCTATCTGCCCCAAACCATTAAAAAGAACGTCAGTTGTAAAAATAGATGCATTTATAACAATAATAGAAATGAGAAAGGTCACACTTGATAAAAAACTATGATTTTTATTAAAAAAAACTAACCAACAAGTGGGCAATAATTATTTCATTATTTTAAAATCTACATCTGAGAAAACATGAGAGAGAGAGAGACAGACCGAGAGAGAGAGAGGAAAGAAGAGAAATTTGTATTAGGAAGAAAAAGGACATACTTCATACGGATCGAAAGGATGAAAAACAGGTGAGATCAGTTCACGCAAGAATCCATATCCGGAGACAGGAGCAGTAGAGGGTCATGGCAAAGACGTTTCTGGGCAGTGGTGCAGTGGGAGGGCTGGAGGGTGGAAGGGTGTGTGGCAGGTGAGCCAGGAATGCTCCAGGCTTGGAGGCAGCAGAGATAAGATGGCCGATGCAACTCAGTGTGACTGGTGGGTTCAGCACAAAGAGAGAGCTGGATGGGCCAGCACTGTCCTATGCCTTGAGGCTGAGCAATGCCCAGCAAAGGCACCTGAAGATAAGCAGAAGCAGATAGCACAGGCGTATGCAGAGAGAAAGGCTTTAAGTAGCAGGTGATAACCAGAAGAAATGGGAAGAACCCAGCCTGAACTACCAGCTCACCCTGTCCTGCAGCATGCCCCAGCTCTCCCTATCATCACCCAGAGCAGGACACAGTAAGCAAAAATAGCATCCATAGAGGAGGGAACAGAAAACACAAATAAAATGATAAGCAAACTGCTCCAGAGAATCAAATATGCAAACAAAAATAATGTCCCAAATGAGAGGCAGCCAATCCATTAAACTGATTTCCAAGAAACAGATCACCAGACAAGGTATTTTAAATGAATACTTAATATTCTCAAAAAGAGATGAAATCCTGAAACAAAATAGGTCATAAAAAGAAAAACATAACAATTAGCAAACAAATAGTACAATGTAAACAACTGACAAGAAAACAAGCAAGCTGAAGATCAAGCTGAAGAATTCTTTCTGAGAGGAAAAAGTTAAGGAAAAAATGAAAAAGGAAAGCCTAAGAGACATAGAAGACAGATCAAAGGGTCAACAGACACCTTTACTGAAAAGATGCTCCAAAACAGAAGAGAGAGGAAGCAACCAGAGAAACTGTCCAGAAACCAAAGCAAGAAAAAGAACTCTTTAGAATAAAAGAATCTCAGCTATTAAACCAAATAAACAAAGATCATAAAGGAAAAAAAAAAGATGTATTTGCCTACAATGAAATGTAAACCTACTGAAGGACAAAAGAGGCCATAAAATTAAGGATAAGCAACAGACTGGGAGAAAAATATTTGCAGTGTATAACAAACGTCAATGCTGAAAATTATAAAGAATTATAAAAACTTAGCAGGAAAAACTCGATTGAAAAGTGGACACTGTATACGTGAATGCCTACCATCCTCCTGATAGCCCGTAAGGCAGGTGGACTGTACTATCCTTGCTTTACATGAGCAGTTTCAAGAACAACTCAAGGCGTCAAGTGGTCAAGCAACATTTCTTACATCAAACAGCAATGAATGGAGAAGCCAATATCTGAGCCTAGGCAGTCTGGCTCCACTGTCTGCCCTTAAACACATGCCATTTTAATATAAGGTTTAGCTTTATCTGTGCACAGAAGCATATACAATATGCTTATGACAGCAACATTTATGGTGCAGAAGCAGAAGGAAAACAACAGCTACCATCGGTAGAGAAATAAAGTATTATACTATGGGATACGATGTTACATTTTTTTAAAAGGCAAGATATGTACATGAAAAGCATGGTCAATTTTGAAGACCTGTAAAGTTTAAAAAAAAAAAAAAAGAAAGAAAAAAGCTCATTGCAGAAGATAGCTATTACAGAACCATTTTAACTTAAAAATATACAGGCATATATTTATGGCCAGGTACAGAGACTTGAAACAGGTAAATAAAATAATCACAGACAGACACTAGCTATTAGAGGGAGTCCAGTGAGATTTCAAAGCAAAGGGGAGGTAGTTTCAAAGGAATTTCTGTCAATGTGCACGTCAGATGACCTTATACTAAAAATGGGCTCATATTTTTCTCATGAATAATTTAAAGTAGGATTGAGGAAACATTTTCTTGAACAGCTGCTATATGCCAGGCATAAAGCTATCAGAGTTACCTAATTTCATTCTAAAACAATTTTATGTGATTATTAGTATTATTAACTTAGTAATAAAGAAGAGTAGTAAGGTTCAGTGTGTTTAAATAATTCATTGCAAATGTCTTATACCTGGAGAGACTTAGATTTGAGCTACTGTCTATCCTAAACCATGCCATGATGTCAAAAGTTTGACTAAAAATATTCGTACAAGGACAGAGACAAAGACATTTCCAGGCAATACCCAGTATAACAGACCCAGGCCTTACCACAGCGATCTCGGACAACCAGGTTCCGGCCTTCCTTCAGGTGTATGGTGAGAAGGTACGCAAAAGGGCTAGGAAGGTTACTCAAGCCATCGCTGGCTTCCCTGGGCATCTGCACAGATGGAGAAGGCAGTTAAAACACTATGTCTTGGGCCCAAGCAAGAGAATTTCAGAAACACATCTTAATTTTGGAGGGAAAAAAGAAAGTCCGCTATGATGATCAACTGTCATCCCACTCCTCCTCACTGGGACCAGTTGGTGATCCTGCTCTATTAGCAAGTCCCTTACATTTCTCTGCAGTGGGATTTTATGAGAATTCAGAAGCAAATATGACATTTTTGCAAGGGTAACCTTCTAAGAATAAGATAAGCAGGACGCCAACCTCTGAAATACCCTCATTAATTTACGGCAGGATCCCTTGTTACAAAACTCAGGGGAGAGACCCAGAGAGGCAAGAGGAGGAAGAAGCGCAGCTGCAGGGCTGGCTCCCAAGAACACGTGTCCCTACTTCCAAGTTTAGATGTAAAACGGCCCCTCATGCTCTCCACCCTTGCCACCAACCCCCATCACCTCTGTAGACCTCCTCCATGTACAGTAAAATTTCAGTTCTGCACACTCAGCTGATCCCTCTCAAGTCCACGTGTCCATCTGACACATGCTCCTTGCCTGGGTCCCCAAGGGACACTGTCTCCATCCAGCATTCTCCCGGCTTTTCCACCCTTCCATGAGCCCAATTAAAGTTTTGTGCCATTTCAAACTTTTGACTGTCCTTATAGGGAAAGGACAGATAAAATCATTTATCATTCACTTATTGGACATTCAATTAATCGATCTTGTGGCTACCCTTGACAGCCTTCTTTTCAGTTTCAAAGCACTTCAAAATGGCTTTATCTCCCGTACTATCTCACTCAATTTCATAGTTGCTCTGTATTTTTAGAAGAATCTTTCCCAGTCTGACAAATCAATAGACACTGAATTAATCTCCTCCAGCCAAAATTTGCAAGGCCTGTTTTTGTAAGTGGATATATGGTTTGGCAATTTTAGCAATAAAAGAGGCAGAGAAATACAAACCCAAACATTTGGTGGGAAGTATCTACAACATTTAATGTTTCTTTTTAAGGAATGTCACTCACAGATTGTTCTTCAAAATGCTGAGATGTCATAGAAGCATTCAGGTCACTGCTTCCAAATAGCTTCTGCAAAGAAAAAGAAAAAATAAATCTGCTTTACAAAAGCAAATTAATATCAACTCAGGAAGATACCCTCTATCAGGTCTTCCCTTTGGAAATCTGATATTTGCATATGCAGTTTCAATGTGGGCTGCCTTCCTGTTTGTGTGGCAAGGAGATGTGATTTCAGTGGTGTCAATCCAGCTGTGTCCTCTGCCACCTAGGTCAATGGATAAGAGGAACTGCACGCACCTGCTGGGCCACACAGCATCCTTAGTTCACCCACGTGCTTAGCATGCAAATAGCTTTGTTCCCAGTGAAAGAAGTGGGGCAGCAAAGCCACTGTGCAAGATCCCTCCCAGGTGGGCCAGCCTAGCCCCAGTCCCCGATGTGAAACGGGCATCTCAAGATCCAGAGAAATGAGCATGTCATTCAGGAAGGAAACGTTTCAAAGCATGATCTGAAAGACCTTCCTCAAGCCATGCCTTCATGGGGCAACTGTTCAATTGCCAAACCAAAACTGGGAAATGCAAATTCTGAACAGAATGAGAGATGGGGTTTTACCACACTGGCCAGGCTGGTCTCAAACTCCTGACCTCAGGCGATATACCTGCCTCGGCCTCCCAAAGTACTGGGATTACAGGCGTGAGCCACCACGGCCAGCCCCTATGTTTCCCAATTTTAAAATGCCTCCCATACCCAGGAAATGAGTCCACAGCGCAATGAAACCTGCATCATGCAGTAGTTAGTATGGGGCACAGACTCCTCAGTTGTGTTGGGTTTTATACGCACAAAGGAGGTTTTATGTGTTTCTGGAACTTTAACACAGTCTCTACGCTGAATGTGATGACAGCTGCCTGCATTGAGAGGCAGATTGGAGGGGACATGAGCAAAGGCCTCCCAGCAATTTGAGGAGGTTCCTGTTTTGGCACATTAGCCAGGACTGACTGCTTCAGTGAAAAACATGGGAATTTCCCCTCCAAAGATGACTGGGTAACTTCAACTCTATGGGCCAATTTGGAGATGAGAAGCAGCCCTGCAGAGACTGCCTATGAAACCAAGAGCCACTGGGGGTGCAGGCACTGAGGACATTAGTCTTTTCCACGCACAGTGACCACCAGGGAGGCCCTCGACATGACTCAGAGATCCAACCTGATGGCAGGCTACCTTCCAAAACACACATTCGCTCTCTCCAGTGGAGCTTCAAGAACCAACAAAACTCCACTTCCAGACCAGGAGGACAAACCTCCAGCACCCAAGAGAAATGGTGAGGAGCTGCAAACGAGAATGGTCTTTCTGGCCTCTGCATGCAGCGACATTGAGAAAGGCTGCAACTGGGCAGAAATGAGCCCTGAGCACAAGAAGGCATGCAGCCTCTCAGGCCCCGAGCTGGGATGAACAGAGGTCCTAGGCTTCTTGAAATCTGCAGTTCTTACCGTTCCCTCTTTCCCCATCAGTCCCAGGTTTAATATCCCTAGACTATGAGTACATTGTGCTCAATTCAGGTTAAGTCATGTAGGATCAAGAGTGATTTCAGACACAAGCTTTTTCTCGGGCCCTGACACTTTAGCCACTCTACGCCTCTGGCCCTGGAAGTACCACCCTGGCTAGGCAGGAGAACAGCCCTAACTCTCAACGTGGCTTGATGGTGGAAAAGAAAAGAGGCCACAAGTCCATTGCCAAACAACGCCTCCCTTGGTTCTTGGTATCTCCTGCATGTGTTATGTATAAAAGGACCCGCAGGTGAGCTGGACAGGACTCTCTGAAGACCACTTTATGACAATAATCAGAACCTTATTCAATTTATTGACTTTCTCAATGCCAATGGATTTATTTGCATGTGTTTTATACCATACACTATCATTTCCTGGAAATATAATCAATTTCTGCCTGATTTCCAATATCAACAACCATGCCTTCACATACAGAGAGCCAAGAGTAACCAGCGCTGATGCTCTGAAGTCTGAAAATCACATGCTATGGTCTCCAGTTTTATTAACTGAATCAATGCTCCATGTAATCAATCACATTTGAAGATAATTCCACAAAACGACTGGGATCCACTAAAGTGGATCATAACACTTTTGCTTAAAGCATTATGTCATTAGCCAAGGATAATGATGGTCTTGTATCTTCTACCTTCAAGGGAAGGAGTGGACAGAGGTGTGATTAAACCATATCACCTCTCAGACTGGACCATATATATTATCCCCAGTTGGCCTCACCGTACTAAATGATGATATTAATTAAATGACAAAATTAATCCACCTAACCACCACCATTTCCATGCTATCAAAAATGAAAAGGGAGCTTTTATTCAAATACGTGGTAAGTCTTCCACTTATAACAACAAGGAAATTCAGTGTGAGGAATGACATTAATTCAACATTATGGCTGGTTTTACTCACAGAAAAGTCACAGAACTTGAAGTTATAGTTCCCACAGCCACCATAACTGTCACACACCATAGATAAATACCAAGATAGGAAAGTGATTACCATAAAGAACAGCAAAATGTTCCATATGCACAGGAGGATCGAGTTACAGCCGCTGGGGGACACATAACTTTGGATACTCCCCCCACACTCTTGCATAGTGCCTATGGTATTATTCATTGAGTAGAAGTTGCATTATTTTCACCTGCTTTGTAAACCTAGGAATTATATCTGCAACTTAGTTTTTCACTAAAAAGAGAAGAATTAATATTTATTTCATCAGGAATCCCCCAGAACACCACTATGATTATTTATTTATTTATTTATTTATTTATTTATTTGAGACAGATCCTCTCTCTGTCATCCAGGCTGGAGTGAAATGGTGTGATATTGGCCCACTGCAACCTCCACCTCCCAAGTTAAAGAGATTCTCCTGCCTCAGTCTCCTAAGTAGCTGGGACTACAGGCTCCTACAACCACACTCAGCTAATTTTTGTATTTTTGGTAAACATGCGGTTTCACCACATTGGCCACACTGATCTCGAACTCCAGACCTTGTGATCCACCCGCCTTGACCTCCCAAAGTGTGAGCCACTATGTCCAGCCTATTATTAGATTTTTTAAAAATGTTCCCCAGGCCAGGCACGGTGACTCACACCTATAATCCCTGCACTTTGGGAGACCGAGGCAGGCAGATCACCTGAGGTTGGGAGTTGGAGGCCAGCCTGACCAACATGAAGAAACCTCCCATCTCTACTAAAAATATAAAAGTTAGCCAGGCATGGTGGCATGCATCTGTAATCCCAGCTTCTTGGGAGGCTGAGGCAGGAGAATCACCTGAACCCAGGAGGTAGAGGTTGCAGTGAGTTAAGACTGTGCCACTGTACTCCACCCTGAGCAACAGAATGAGACTCTGTTTAAAAAAAAAAAAAAAAGGGTTCCCAATAAATGTAACCAAGCACTCTGGGTTGCCTTTGTTTGTTTTTTTGTTTTTATTTTTTTGAGACAAGGTCTCCCCTGTCATCCAGGCTGGAGTGCACTGACATGTTCACTGCAGCCTTGACCTCCTGGGACTTTAAGCCATCCTCCTGCCTCAGCCTCCTGGGTAGCTGAGACTACAGGTGCACACCACCATACTTGGCTAAGTTTTGCCTTCTTTTATAAATATTTTATTATATAAACTTTTAAAATAGATATATTTTATAGTATTATAAACATTATTTTGTGTTATACAATGATATTTTATAATAAAATATATACTTTTATTTTATAAATTTTATTACAAACTTTATTTTTGTAGAGATGCATTCCCACAGCCACCATAATTGTCACACACCAGCCCAGGTGAGGCTTCATCTCCCAGCCTCAAGTGATCTTCCCACCTTGGCCTCCCACAAAGCACTAGGATTACAGACATGAGCTACTGTGCTTGGCCTTTTTCAAAAAGAATTTACTTAAACAAATTAACACACTGTAAAACTGTCATTATCCATGTGTACACTGCCACAGTTCTAAACACTTGTATATATTTATATAACCCCCACTACAATCAGAATATAGAACAGTTCTGGCCGAGTGCAGTGTCTCATGCCTGTAATCCCAGCAGTGTGGGAGGCCAAGCTGGGCAGATCACAAGGTCAGGACTTTAAGATCAGCCTGGCCAAAACAGTGAAACCCCATCTCTACTAAAAATAAAAAAATTAGCCAGGCATGGTGGTGGGTGCCTGTAATCCCAGCTACTTGGGAGGCTGAGGCAGAAGAACTGCTTGAACCCAGGAGGTGGAGGTTGCAATGAGCTGAGATCACATCATTGCACTCCAGCCCACCAGGTAACAGTATGAGACTTTGTCTCAAAAAAAAAAAAAAAAAAAAAAAAAAATAGAACAGTTCTATCACCCAAAAAATGCCTCCGTGCTATCCCACTTTGACCCCATCTATGGTCAAATCTTCCAACTCTAGACCCATGGCAAGCAACTGTATATTCTCATCGTATAGTTTTATCTTTTCTAGAGTATCATATCATTGGAATCATACACTATTTAAAGTTTGAGACTGGAGTCATTCAGCCAATTTAATGCCTTTGAAATCCATAAACGTTGTTATTTGTGTCATTCTTTTTTATTGCTGCATAGTATTCCCTCCTGTGATGGACTGTCTGTTGATTGTTTACCTAATAAGCATCATTTTAACATTTCAAACAAATTTTTTCAACTATATACACAGGAAGAGAGATAATTTTAAATATTATCAAAACTAATATAAAAACTAATATGACAAAACAGTCTAATTCCATACTAGCATTCAGAAATACAGCATTAACACTGTGGGAGGAGCACTGTTACGTGGTTAGTCTTCCCTCACACAACTCTCACTGCTGCCTTTCAGATAACTGTTTTTCATTTGTGTTTTTTAAGTAAAAGCGAGTTTCCATTGATATTTCCATTTTGCCTTGCTAAACTGAAATTTATGGGAAGGTAATGCATACTTTGCATTCCGTTTTCCATCTATAAGAATTCAAATATATTAAAATTCAGCAGGATATGGGGAGATACTGGCATGGCAGATTAATTACTTTAAAAAGAAAATCTTCTCTGGTCACCAAGCATTTTGAGATTGAGGGTAAGACACTGTTGTGAATAAACAACATTTTCCTTTTATATACACTAAATGTGATCTTCTACAAATATCACCTCCCATGTGGCTGTCTGAGGGATCTCACTAGGAAGCACACACAGGAAGCCAAATTAAAAATAATGTAAGCAGTCACTGTCTGTTTAAATTTCAGAGGAAGAAAATATAAACCCACATCCAGAAAAGCTAAATAAGAGTAAAAAGTTTGATGAACCAATCAATAGTATTCTCTTTAAAAACTGCCCCATTACAATTCCTCAAGGATCTAGAAAAAGAAATTCCATTTGACCCAGCAATCCCACTACTGGGTATATACACAAAGGACTATAATCGTTCTATTGTAAGGACATATGCACATGTACGTTCACTGCGAAACTGTTTACAATAGCAAAGACCTGGAACCAACCCAAATGCCCATTGATGACAGACTGGACGAAGAAAATGTGGCACACATACACCATGGAATAGTATGCAGCCATAAAAAAGGATGAGTTCATGTCCTTTGTAGGGACATGGATGAATCTGAAAACCATCATTCTCAGCAAGCTGACACAAGAACAGAAAACCAAATACCACGTGTTCTCACATAGGTGGGTGTGGAACAATGAGAACACACGGATACAGGGAAGGGAGCATCACACACTGGAGTCTGTTGGGGGCAGGGATAGGGAAGGGACATGGGGGTGCTGAGGAGGTTGGGGAGGGATAACATGGGGAGAAATGCCAGATATAGGTGACGGGGGGATGGAGGCAGCAAACCACCTTGCCATGTATGTACCTATGTAACAATCCTGCATGATCTGCACATGTACCCCAGAACCTAACGTACAATTTTTAAAAACTGCCCCTTTAAAGTATATAAATGTATACATACTGCATATTTAATCTGTAACCCATATCTTGTCTGTTGAGAATATGTATATTTAAGAATATAGGAGTCACAAACACAAATACTTAGAGGACAAAGTAAGTGATAAAATAAGCAAAAGGAATCAGCTGGCTCCACTAACCATGAAGCAGTAACTGGACACAGTGATAGAATGAAAAATGAGCTACCTGGCAACGAGAGGTCAAAACTGGAAGGTGTATTCCGAAGACAACAAGCCAACCAAATGGCCAGTCTGTTCTTATTCAATTTTTATACTACTTTTCAGGAGGTTATGGATCATACAATCAAGGTGTATAAATTTAAATCTCATCCCCAAGATTGGTCTCTCAAAGTGATTACCCTGGAATACTGACTGCCAACTCTAATAGCAAAATATAAATCGTGTGTGTGTGTCTATATACCTTGCTCAAGAATATGATGGTATAAAAAAGTTCGTAAGTTACAGCCAATGAGACAAATCCAGCCCACTGCTTGCTCTTAAAAACAAAGTTTGATTGAAATACAGTGCTGTCCACTCATTCCTGTGTTGTCTATGGCTGATGTCACAAGGCCTCACCTTGAGTCATTGTGAGAGAGACCTGTGGCCCACAAAACTCTAGCTCTTTATAAAAAAAACTTTACCAACCGCTGTTGAAATGCTCTAAAACTGTGCATATTCATTAATATTTGTCCACTGACCTTCCATAAGTTTTTTGCACGTTTATTAGCAGGAGATACTTTAAAAAATGGTTGTTTATGGCCAGGTGTGGTGGCTCACGCCTGTAATCCCAGCACTTTGGGAGGCTGAGGAGGGCAGATCACCTGAGGTCAGGAGTTCGAGACCAGCCTGACCAATGTGGTGAAACCCCGTCTCTACTAAAAATACAAAAACTACCCAGGCATGGTGGCACGCACCTATAATCCCAGCTACTCAGGAGGCAGAGGAAGGAGAATCGCTTGAACCTGGGAGGTGGAGGTTGCAGTCAGCCGAGATTGAGCCACTGCACTCCAGCTTGCACAACAGAAGCAAAAAGTTCAACTCAAAAAAAAAAAAAAAATGGTTGCTTGTACATTGCTGAGCACTTTCCAAGTTACAAATATATACTCATAGTAACTTCTTACAACAAGTCCACAGGCTGCCATTAGTTTTCCCAATTGGCAAACAGGAAAGCAGAGCCAGGAGGCTAAATGGCCATCACAGGAAAGCTGGAGAGTTAGGCCTTGGTGAACACTCTGGGTTGGGCTTCCCCTGAGTAACCTGGATATGCTGTCTTTTCACTGTACCACACCTGTGCCAAGAGAACCCCAAAACAGCACACCTAACCTAACATACGGGGAGGCAGCTGCACACGGCAGTGAACAAGGCTCTAGAGTCCCGAAGACCTGAATTTGAGTCCCATCTTTGCTCTTTCTAGCTTTCTGTCCTTGAAAAATATACCTCAAATTCAAAACATGGACATATCTCTCAGTGGATCAAAAAAGATTGTCTTATAGGTGGTTAGACTAATTAAATCACTCAAAGGGTATTTATTTATTTATTTATTTATTTATTTATTTTTTGAGACGGAGTTTCGCTCGTTACCCAGGCTGGAGTGCAATGGCGCGATCTCGGCTCACCGCAACCTCCGCCTCCTGGGTTCAGGCAGTTCTCCTGCCTCAGCCTCCTGAGTAGCTGGGATTACAGGCACACGCCACCATGCCCAGCTAATTTTTTGTATTTTTAATAGAGATGGGGTTTCACCATGTTGACCAGGATGGTCTCGATCTCTTGACCTCGTGATCCACCCGCCTCGGCCTTCCTCAAAGGGTATTTATTGAAAGCCTTTTCTCAGACAGACACAGTGCAAGGGCTCTTTGTATATAGAGGAAACCAAATAGATGTGGTCTGATCATATCTATACAGAAATTAGCAGAGTTCCTTACACATAATCCCTCAGTTAGCAGTATTAGATTGATGTTGCTGTTCTAGTATTATTATTAATTATATTAGTAATACTAGTAAAACAGCCTATATGTTGGGAAGGGTGGATCAAAAGAACTTGATGATGGTGGTCAGCAACCTGAGCGCCTTTCTTAGCTCCCTCCAATATTCCCTATTGAAAGTGACCAGGACAAAGTCAGAGACTGGCTGATGAAGCCTCAGAAGGTGCCATCTTCCCTTCTGCCCACAGCTTGTCAGGCTGTGTGCCATTTCTCCATTCTTTTTTTCCCAAGGCAGAGCTTGGACTTACTGCTATTCCCAGTGTCTATGAGGCAGAGCAAGCACTGCCTGTGTGCCGCCAATTCCTTCTGCCCTAATTACGAGTGACTCACTATTGAGCCCGTGGGGTTCCTGTATATCCTGCTCATTCTGCACACTAAGCAGTTGTGATGGTCAGTTAGAGTTGCTTGGCAAAATAGGAAAGCCCTACATGATGTGGCTTCTGTTTACTTCTCCCATCTCCTTCCACTGCCCCCTCACTGCCTCCTCTCCGGACTGACTGCTCCCTTGCTCTTCCTGAAACATCAGGCACATTCCTGCTACCCTGGAGCCTTCATGCTTGCTATTATCTTTTTCTTGAAAGCTTTTCTCTAGCTATGCACACAACCTGCTTCCTCAGCTCCTCCGTATTTTTGTGTGAAGGTTATCTTCTCAGAAGACATGCTTCCTGACCACTCTGTACCAAATGGTAACACCACCCCACCCCAGCACCTTCTCTGCTTTATTTCTCTCCGTGACCCTTTACGTTCTGATTTTATCTACAACATGCCATTTTTCCTAGTGGGAACTCCAAGAGGGAGGTGACTTTTTTCTATTTTTTTGACTACTGTGTCCTTAGCTTATAGATTTGCATCAGCACAAAGCAGGTGTTCAACGGGTGCAAAGGAAAGGAGGGAAAAAAGAAGAAAAGGGAGACTAGGCCCATGAAGGACCCTGGGACGTGGCTGACACACCTGCCTCTCTGACACACCATCACACTATTGACGTACGACTTTTGAGATCACACAAAAATAGTGAAAAACACACCACTGAAGTGTAGAGAAACTGACGCGCTTGTTTAATTTTGCAACCTGGAGGTCGTTTCCTCTCCTCTGTGGTTTCTCACTCTGCTTCTCTGTCACCACCAACCTGACGCTCTGCAGCTGCCAAGCAATTTCTGGAAATATCTCAATGGGGAGCTTCTCCAAATCACTCAACTCACCCACATAAGCTTGCGCCAAAGCTAGTTATTCACAACCCCAACTGCCAAATGAAATGTCAGGGAAGGACACATCCATTGTGGAATTACATGGATTACGGGAAGGGGGGAATGATCCTTTCTTTCATAATTATTAGTTACTGACCACGACAATGAGCCTATTCAATCTTGATAATGATCCTTGTGTTTAAAAGGACACAGTGGACACAGAACAATAAATGTCTTCCTTTTGTGGTCAACTATTTTTTATCTCCAGTTCTGAGGTCTACCATTTGCAGAACTGTACTTCCAGATTCATGTTATACACAGTTCTATGCACAGTCCCAGGATCCAGACAGTCCTGGAGTTAGATCCTGTAAGCAAGTCACTAAAATTCCCCAAGGCTCTGTGTCATTCTGAAAAATAAGCAATGGTAAAAATAATTATAAACACTAATAAATACAACCATAATCATGGCAGTGAGCATGTGTTAGGAGCTTGTGACTGCCAGGTACTGGGCTAAGACCTTCATATTTTTTAGCTCCACAAACAAGCTTAACTACCCTTAACTAATTTACATTACTAAGTCTTACTCATTCTCGAAAGGAGTTTTCTTCAAGCCTTTCCTGACCACCCTGCTCAGACCCCACTTATCTCAAATGGTTATCTAGCACTGAGTAGAGACTGGCACTGGGATTGCTGGCCATTTTATCCAACATCCGTGTCTAATCCCACTTTCACCATCAATACCCACAGTAAGAACCAGAATAGACCGTATGCTTTTTCTAAATACTTAGCTGATTTTACAAGGCATGTTATAAGCATCTCGTAAAATAAGTACTAGGAGAACGCTGACTAGAGGAGAAAATAAGGAGAAAAATATAAATAAGAAAAAAAACAAAACCTCTTCTCCCTCCAAGTTCCCCTAAACTTTAGCTTCTTCACATTTAGTCTGACACTTGGAAACTCCTTTCTTTAGAAGGCTCCCTACCCACCTAGGCCCTCCATGTATCACCCTTCCCCATAGCAACTAAATTTCTTACAGCTTTCTGAGCCTTTGACGGTGGCTGGTGGCTGGAAAGTCAACTGCAGTGATAATGTGAATCAATATACGTGCATACCACATAAGCAAGGTGTGCAGAAAGGCTGGGAGAAGAAGAAAAACAACATTTCTACTTTTCAGGAGCTTATACTTTAACAAAAGAGACTGGGTTCTAAATAACTGTGTGTGTATACACACATACAACTATATGTGTATGTATATACACACACACAGAGACACACACCCCAATACCTCCACACATATATGGATATATCCGTGTGTGTGGAGGTATTGGTGCGTGGCAGTAGTCTATGGTGCTCTTACCTCCTCTTTAGCCACAAGTCTTGGTGACAAGAACAATGAGCTCATCCTCTGAAGCTAAAACTGTGAAGACCACTGAATTAGTCAGCTCAGGGGTCTATAACAAAATACCACTGACTAGGTGTCTCAAACAACAAAAACCCACTTCCTGCCTTGCAGATGGCTCCATTTTCACTGTGTCCTCATACAATGGGGAATGAGAGACCTCTGGTGTCTCTTTCTCTTGAATAAGGACACCAATTCCACTGGATCTGGGCTCCATGCTTCTGACCTCACTTATCCTTAATCGCCTCCTAGAGGCCATATCTTCAATACCGTCATGTGAAGGTTAGGGATTCAACATATGAATTTGGTTTGGGGACACAACTCAATCCAAGCAATGACTCTCTATCCATCAGCATCTAGACATACAAAGTCACTAAAAATGGAGACAATATGGGTGCCAGGCCACCATGATAAGATACCAGCCTTACTGAAGTGGTAACATACAATTAATGAAATAATGTGTTAATCAGAAAAAGACAGAGGTCATGCCTCAGTAAAAGTTTGGACTTGCTCAGCAGAGGGAGGGAGAGCCTATGCCACAGGACTTTAAAAATACAGGCTTCCCACCAGGCGCGGTGGCTCACACCTGTAATCCCAGCACTTTGGGAGGCTGAGGCAGGTTGATCACAAGGTCAAGAGATCGAGACCATCCTGGCCAACATGGTGAAAACCCGTCTCTACTAAAATACAAAAATTAGCTGGGTAGGGTGGCACTCACCTGTAGTCCCAGCTACTCAGGAGGCTGAGGCAAGAGAATTGCTTGAACCCAGGAGGCAGAGGTTGCAGTGAGCCATTATCGTTCCACTGCACTCCAGCCTGGCACCTGGTGACAGAGCAAGACTGTCTCAAAAAAATTAATTAATTAATTAATCATCCAGGCGTCCTGGGCTAAGAGGGCTCTCATGCAGAGATGGATAAAGGTGGCCCTAGCAGACAAAGTATGAGGATGTCAAGTTCTAATTTGTGGCTCAGTACTTACTGTGAGATGATGGTGTATGAAATGCCATTGACCATGGAGCCCATGCATTCTTCTTGCAGTGCGCCCATCCCTGCACCAACTTCCCGATTCTAATGTGACTTCTCCTAAAGGCTGACTGTGGGGAGGAAATGTATTTCAAGTGTTTCCAGGCCCTGAGATAATAATTTCTCCTAACAGGTTAATGAAGTAGGCATTGATTATGATTTGACTTTTCATGTAATTTGACAATGAAGAAGGAGCTGTTTACATCAAAAGAACAAAAAGTATTTTATTTTTGAGATGGCATCTTGCTCTGTCGCCAAGGCTGGAGTGCAGCGGCATGATTGCAGCTCACTGCAACCTCTGCCTCCCAGGTTCAAGTGATTCTCATGCTTAAGCCTCCCGAGTAGCTGGGACCACAGGTGTGTGCCACCATGCCTGGCTAATTTTTACATTTTTAGTAGAAATGGGATTTTGCCATGTTGGTCAGGCGGGTCTTGAACTTATGACCTCAAGTGATCCACCAGCATCAGCCTCCCAAAGTGCTGGGATTACATGGATGAGCCACCACTTCTGGACTAGAGTCTTTAAAGTATTTACTTCTCACGTATTTAAATCTCAAATTAGTTATGATTGCCATTTGTAGCTCAGACTCATGACCATTTGTTTATCATGAGTTAGTCGTCTGAGCCAGATGACCGCTGGATAGTTACTGCAGGCCTTAGAGATGCTGATTTTCTCAAGGACTTACTCAGTGATGCCCTTGCCCAGGACCAATTTGCCTTCCCCTTTCTACCTCCTCTCTTCCTGCTGTAATCCCTTCTTCTCTCTACAGATTTCTCCATAAAGCAGTCTAAGGTTAATGCTTAGTCAGAGTACAAGTGTCATGCTGTGCAAATGAAGGCAGGTTGATTACACTCACTGCAGAGTTGGAAGAAGCATCACAGAGAAGGAAGGTTTTCACTAGGCCTTGCAGTGTGGGAAGGATTTCAGAACACGATGAATATGAGGTAGGTGATATGGTTGGGCTCCATGTCCCCAACCAAATCTCATCTTGTAGCTCCCATAGTTCCCAGGTGTTGTCAGAGGAACCCGTGAGGGATGACTGAATCGTGAGGCGGGTCTTTCCCCTGCTGTTCTCATGACAGTGAGTGGGTCTTATGAGATCTGATGGTTTTATAAGGGGGAGTGTGATGGTGAATACTGAGTGTCAACTTGATTGGATTGAAGGATATACAGTATTGATCCTCGGTGTGTCTGTGAGGGTGTTGCTAAAGGAGGTTAACATCTGAGTCAGTGGGCTGGGAAAGGCAGAACCACCCTTAGTCTGGGTGGGTACAATCTAAGCAGCTGCCAGTGTGGCTAGAATATAGGCAGGCAGAAAAATGTGAAGACAGAGACTGGCCTAGCCTCCCAGCCTACATCTTTTCCCCATGCTAGATGCTTCCTGCCCTCGAACATCAGACTCCAAGTTCTTCGGTTTTGGAACTCGGACTGGCTCTCCTTGCTCCTCAGCCTATAGATGGCCTACTGTGGGATCTTGTGATCATGTGAGATAATATTTAATAAACTCCCATTTATATCTATTTTTTTCATTAGTTCTGTCCCTCTAGAGAACCCTAACATAGGAAGTTTCCTTGCACAAGCTCTCCCTTTGCCTGCTGCTATCCAGGTAAAACATGACTTGCTCCTCCTTGCCTTCCACCATGATGGCAAGACCTCCCCAGCCATGGAACTGTCCATATTAAACCTCTATCTGCCCAGTCTCGGTACGTCTTTATCAGCAGCATGAAAACAGACTAATACAGTAGGTAAGAGACCAGGAAACACATGAGATGATAGATGATGACCCCATAGAACATGAAAAGCAAGGAAAGTAAGAGTCTACCGTTATTCACAGGTGTTTGGCTTGAACAACTAGGTGAATAGTGGTGATACTGCCAAAAACTCATGGTCTCTGTTTGAGGCAGCTCTTCAGGGAGACAGTGAATTCTGTCAAGACAAGTCGAAACCAGGTTTCTATGGGGTGCCCAGTAGGGTGTGGATCCGGAGCTCAAGAGAGAGTCTGGCTAAATCCTCTTCCACCGATGTATCCTTTCTTCTAAGGGGATGTTCTCACCTTTTGGTCATATGGTTGGATTTGGCACCTGCAATATTTAAGGCTCTGCCTGTCCTCTGCTTCTCACATTCCTTCTTCCTCGCCCTTCATCCTTACTTTCCTCATTTGCCCCATCATTCCATTTCCCCTTCTTTGCCAATGCTGGTGGGCCTGGAGGTGACTGTAGAATTCAGACGTTGCTGATATTTGGGGTCCTGTCCCACTGCCATAGGCTTAGTCTGGCACCAGAGCAGCATTGGTATACAACAAGGGAGGCAAAGCCCCAGGGGTCCCTTGGGCCACAGATGCTCACTCCTTATCTGACCCCTCTGGAAAGCTAAAAACAAGGTAAGTTAAACTGAGGACACTGGACAAAAATCTGATTGCCCTTGGTGTATACCAGGCTTGTCACATGCCAACTCCTTCCTTCTTCCTCATTTCTTCCCCATTCCACAAAAGGTATAGAAAGCCACTGACCATTAACTAGGAAGACACAGATGAGCCAGATCTAAGATACAGAGGAACCAACTCCCAAACTCTTGGGTGACATGAATTCTGCAGGAATTTCCCCCTTTGTTAAAAAAAAAAAAAAAAAAAAAAAAAGCAGACATGATAAATTCAGATTTAAAATCAATATGGACCAGGCGCGGTGGCTCACGCCTATAATCACAGCACTTTGGGAGGCTGAGGTGGGTGGATCATGAGGTCAGGAGATCGAGACCATCCTGTCTAACACAGTGAAACCCCATCTGTACTAAAAATACAAAAAAATTATTAGGCGTGGTGGCACGTGCCTGTAGTCTCAGCTACTCAGGAGGCTGAGACAGGAGAATCACATGAACCTGGGAGGCGGTGGTTGCAGTGAGCTGAGATGGTGCCACTGCACTACAGCCTGGGCAACAGAGCGAGACTCCATCTCAAAAATAAATAGATAAATAACAAAATCAATATCCAATTTCAGCTAAAAAGTTTATACCTGCCTAAACCTCTAATTCCAATTATCATACAAAATGAAATTGGGTATTTTTCAAAAACCACAAATGTTGATTTTAATTAAAACATAAACTAAAGAAAACTCACAGGAAAAACATGAACAAATACCCGAGTAAGCTGAATGCACATGTTGCTATCCTTGTTTTTGTATTAAACAAATATCAGCTGAGCACACGTTACATGCTATGTGCCAGGCATGAAGCTAGACTCTTAGAAGACACAGACAAATATGTCTCCCCAGCCATGCCCATACTCCAAATTAACACAGCCTAGTGGAGAAGATAAGTAAGGGAGCTCTCCTTCTTCTTTGCCATGTGATAAACTCTGGATCCTCAGGTAGTGGGACAGGCCCAATCCCAACAGGCAGGACTGAGGGGAAAAGCCAGCCCAGCGAGGAGGGAGGTGGGTGGGCAGAACTAGACTGCAAGGGGACCAGCAGCACCCTGTTCCTTCATCCTCTGCAAGCATGCCACCCAGCAAATCAATGGTACTTAAGTAGTGAGAACCTCAACCTTGGTTGGAAGAATCAGTCTTAGTCTCTGTTTTGTACTTACTTTTTTTTTATAATTGTACTTTAGGTTCTGGGGTACGTGTGCAGATCATGCAGGATTGTTGCACAGGTACATACATGGCAAGGTGGATTGCTGCCTCCATCCCCCCATCACCTATATCTGGCATTTCTCCCCATGTTATCCCTCCCCAACCTCCCCAATCCCCACTGTCCCTCCCCAGCACCCCCCAACGGACCCCAGTGTGTGATGCTCCCCTCCCTGTGTCCATGTGTTCTCATTGTTCAATACCCGCCTAGGAGTGAGAACATGCAGTGTTTGGTTTTCTATTCTTTTGTCAGTTTGCTGAGAATGACGGTTTTCAGATTCATCCTTTTCCCTACAAAGAACATGAACTCATCCTTTTTTACATCTTTCTTTGTACTTTCTAGGGCAGAAAAGGAGGAGCAAAAGATTCTTTCTTGAGAACAAAGGTTAAAAAAATGTCTGCATTAAAAGGGAAAATCAAATAATCCAGAATAGCCTATTCTTTTTTGAAGGATTCCGCCTATTGTAAGCTTTCTGCATTGAACCTGGAGATGATAAAACAGCCAACCCCAACAACGTTTCATCTATCACCATGGACCAGCCCACACTTCCAGACACACATCACACCACAAAGCTCCCACAGCCTCCAATCTAGCTAAAGCTAAACACTCACCATCCCCGACAGCACCCGTCCACACTTCAGGCCTGTGGTCACCATATTTCCTCACCTGGCAAGCAGACTGTCTTCTGTGCCGATGTGGACACTGCTTCGCAGATAACATGCCCTTATTTCCCACACACTGATCCCCTCCTTCTAATGAGCTTCCAGGAAACCAGGATGAGACATTTTGCAATGACAGCTCTGATATCCAGTTGCCTCTTATGCTCTGCTTGGGAGTATATGATCTCCCAACAAAACCTAGTCAGAGGGCAGAGTCATTTTCTTATGCATCTCTATTTCCAATAGCAACATTGACACTGCCTGGCCTAGAGTAGCATTCAAATATTTCTATTTAGTCAACAAAGACGATAAAGGTTCTAAATCGTTTAACAGCGGTCGCTTCAAAAAAATTCCTTCTGAGTATGAAAATGTTAGCATATCAAAGACAAGAAGCCCACTTGTACTTTCTGGTCAGGAAAAAACAAAAAAAAAAGATGAAGATTAATTTCATTACATAATTCAACATGTTACCTTCCTCATACTGACCTAATTTAATAATCTACTTCATTTGCATTTTGTTTAGTGGAAATATGTATTTCAAATTTATAAATAACTAAACAGTCAGAAAAGGCTTACAAAAAGAATTTTATAAAGTTTAATACCTAATTAAAATTAAAGACACTTATGGGTAGTGGTGTCTTAATATAGTAATGCTTGGTAAGGAATATGGCCATGATATCCTCCAAACATCCATGATCCCATTCCCCAGTGAAACCTCAATACATGGAATAATCAATAAGTTTTGTTTCTAAAAGGGAAACTAAAAATCCAAGTTGAACAACCAGTTTTCTATGCAACTGTAACACTAACCTGGAACACAGAAAAATTAACTCCTTACATTCACATGGAAACCTACTTCAGTGTCATTAATGAAAGAATTTTTAAAAACAACTAATTATATCAATCACTGAAATCATGATTTGGTAATTTGGAGATTGAATTTAAATCATATTCACCCTTGAAATAAAATATTTGTGTCATAATTATATTTGGTTAATTAATTGTATTGAAATACTAAAGTTTTGTTAATTTTTTTAAAAGAACGAATGTGAAGTTGCTCATAGGTGAATGCACACACACATGTGGCAGTTCAAATCCTTGGGCAGTCAAAGGGGGACATACATTCATACACTTCTTAGAAAAAATAATATGCATGGTTTGTCTACAGTTACGACTGGCAAGAGTGTAGTGACAAAGACAAACTCACACTTCAACAAAAACTTCCAGGAAAAGTTCTGCACTTCATTTCTTTGCCAGGAGACAGATAAAAGAGAATTCATCCAGTAGGGCTTTTAATGTCCTAAAGTATTCTGGAAGAGTTATTTGTAATAGCTTTAAAATACACAGAGGTCAACCCTAAAACTAATGGGAACACCGGGTGCAATCAATATTGCATTAATTTAAATTCTTGTAAACAATATTCTTCCTATCTGAGCTAACCATGAAAATAACTGCTAATCAAATTTTCCAAGGGCACTGAACATACTTTTCAAAAAAGAAGAGGAAGGAAGAAAGGAAGAAAGGGAGGGAGAAGGAGGGAGGAAGGGAGGGAGGGAAGGAGTGAGGGAGGAGGGGATGGGAGGGTAGAGAAATGGGAAAGCCCAGCCCCATTCTCACCTCTGGCTCTTCTGGTGCATCTCCTCCAAGGGAAGTTTTCTGAAGATCAAAGATGCCGTTGCTGGACACCTGTCTCTGCTCAGCAGGAGAGGCATGGGCCTCCTCTGAGTCTGTTTCCACCACATGGAGGTGGCTGGCTTCTTCCTGGCTCCAATCCAATTCTTCTTCAGACTGTTTCAAGGAGCTACTGCTACTCTTAGGAAAGATCCCTGCAGTGGACAGACTGCTGGGCACGGAGGTGTAGGAAGACTGGGGCCCAGAGTAAGGCCGGCCCTCTGGGACCAAGACCTCAGCCTCCAGGAGATCAGGCACAGAGAGGCTGAGGCGGCGGTCCAAGTGATGCCTTGCCCTTAGGTCTGGGGGTTTACTTGGGTTCTTTTTCACCTTCTTCTTGCTCAAGTTGATCAACAATGGCCTGGTCCGCTGTTTTAATGAGCCCCAAACAGATGGTTTATCCAGATCCATGGCTGCATGAAGACCCAAGAAGCCGCTTCTCAGAAGACTGTACCTCTACTGAAAACAACTGCAGTGACTCCTATGAAAGAGTATTAAAAAAAAAAAAGAACATGAACCTTCCTGGTGGCAGTAGGGCACATCAACGTGGGAAACACAACTCAGAAATTTTACACTTTCCAATAAGTGATTAAGATTGCAACATTTGATTGGTAACTTCTGCACATATTGGGAAAAGCATTTTTAAAGAACTTTTTAAAAGTATTTTATCAGAGCAACTGTAGAAACATTAAAACGATGAGATTATAAGGTTGGCACCAAAAAAAGAAAAAAGTGCTTCATGAAAAGATGACTTTCTTATTTCCTCTCCAGAGAAAGCAGAGCTAAAGACTTTCACCAGAACAATAACAGCAGGTGTTCTTTAGATGACCAAGGGGTGGGGGCTTTCTACTTCTGTAAACTGGAGGTCAACAAACACTTTCAGTGCAGGGCCAGTTAATAAGTATTTTAGATTTTGTGGGCCAGATGGTGTCTGTTGCTACTACTCAACTCTGCTGTTGTGACATCAAAGGAGACAGACACAACACCTAAAGAATGTGGCTATGTTGTAATAAAACTCTGCAAATGCAGAAGACTATGGATGACTGATCCCTGCTTTAACCATGTTAGCTTCCTTTCGAGAATGAAGTGCACATTTTGAAGAATAAAATCATAGCCCTATCAACTAGGATTCCGTCTAGTATCTTTCAAATGTATATTCACATACAGGTGATTATAGCAAAAAAAAAAAAAAACATTTATAAACATGTGAGTTTTCTTCTTCAGAAGAAGAAATGACAAAATTCCCATAATGGAGCCCTTAAAAAATCAAGCTTCTGAGATGTAGCCTGAGAATGTGAAAGGGAGAAAGTGTCACTCACTAACAGTTGGTTATGAGGAATAAGGATGCTTCACACATACAGTAAATACGTAATCACAGAGTACAGTAAATGCTGTGCAGGAAAGTGGTGATTTGGGATCTAACAGGTTGAGCTCATCGGGGATCAAATCAAAATCAAATTTGCAGAAATAACCCTTATTTGATGTGTCCAATGCCTCATAATAAATCCTTTCAGTATGAAAAAGAAGCTGAGGCAAAAAGAGGCCAAGAGCTTCCACAAAACGCATTTTCTAAAACAAAGGACCCTGGCTTTGGTGCCCCACCCCAGCTCCTTCCAGAAGAGGGCAGTTCATCAGTGAAGAATGGTCCAGAGAGCCAGAGAGCCAGAGATCAGGGTGCATGCAGTCATTTTCCTGCTGAAGGTAAGGACTTTGTCTCTACAGCCCTTGCCTAATGACCAGCGCACGGCAAGAGCTTCTCCCAGGATGAACTTGGTGTCTTCAGTAGAGAATGTAAAGATTAAGAGCTTGGGCTCTTGAAACAGATTCCACAGGTTACAATTCTGATTTGCTATGTTCTACTTAGACGGATGACCAGGTGTAAGTCACCTCAATGAGCCTCCATTGCCTCACCTACCCAGTGGGGATGAAATGACCTAGTTTACAGATACGATGAGATAAAGCATAAAGCACAGTGTCTGATGTTTTAAAGTGCTCAGTCACAGAAAGCTGTCTCCATCATTATTGTCATCATTTCTTGTTTGGATATCTTAGGTTATGTAAGAGCTCTGGGTCTCATTATTCCCACATTACAGATGAGTTCAACACTAAGTACCTCAGGAGCCTAAATGAGCTAATACACATAAGGCGAAAAGACGCCAAGAGCTTCCACAAAACACGTTTTCTTTGCTTTGGTTCCTAGAACAGTGCTAGGTATAGAGTAAATGTTTAATACAGTGTTAGCTACTTTTAAACTTATTTCCATTATTTTGTATTGCATCATCTTGGCTTTAAATTGTTTAAAATATTTTACAACTTTTTGGCAGCTTTTAAAAACATTATTCTAAACAGCAACTTGTATTTCACATTAGCAAGACACAAGTATATTCCATTCACATCCCCTAGCTTGACCTGCAAGTATGCTAAAAGGCATTGCTCCTATTTTCATACAGCAATATTTTCCTTCAATTAGCATTTAATGGAGGATAGTAGCATAACACTCTATGGACATAGGAACAATCTATAAGAAATGGGAACCGCCACACCAGCTGATACAACCAGAGGACCCACAATGTGACAGGTACTGTGAGAGACTCAGGACACAGAGCAGAACCTTGAAAAGTTTATCATGTAAGTGGACATTAAAACAGCGAAACTGAAACATCTGAGCAAAAGAATGTATACAAATTCCACACTAATTACAACCAGATAGAATTTTTTTTTTTTTTTTTTGAGAGAAAGGGTCTCACTCCAGTTTCCCAGGCTGGAGTGCAATGGCACAATCACAGCTCACTGCAGCCTTGAAGTCCTGGGCTCAACTCCACCTCAGCCTCCCAAGTAGCTGGGACTACAGATACATGCCACCATGCCTGGATAATTTTTTATACAGATAGAATTTTTGACAGAAGTAACATTTTGATAAACTAAACATCTGAAGATGAAAGAAAAAGAAAATGTTTGAATAACTGAAAAGTCTGTTGTCAATAAAGTAATATACATGGAAAACAAAAATGGAGAAGGTGGCCAGTAACTTCTCAGCAAAAGCAATGAGACTGAAGTTTGGGAATGACACATATGTCATGCAGTGTCTGATGATGAAGACTCAGCACATGTGTGAGATAAAGCATACCTGAGCATAGCCAGCAAAGCAGCATTGTGATTTCCACGGGAACAGCAAGACTTCAGATGCACTCACACAGTGGGATACTGTACAATGCTTAAAACAGTCAGGTGGAGCCATGTGGTTCAACACAAGTAATGAATGCTATCGAGATGGAGACAGACAGATGGACAGATATATTCCAAGTTTAAATTCCTGGCTCTATAGTATTTCTTAAATTCCCTACAGCACCCAAAACAGACTCATTAAGAAAGTGTCTTTAAAAATACCCAGTCCCAGCCAGATGTGGTGGCTCATGCCTGTAATTCCAGTCCTATGGGAGAGGCAGAGGCGGGTAGATCACTTGAGGTCAGGAGTTTGAGACCAGCCTGGACAACATGATGAAAACCCATCTTTACTAAAAATATAAATAATTAGCCAGGTGT